>NC_092459.1:106673923-109073923 GCF_047495875.1 Pithys albifrons albifrons
TATCGGCAAGAATCAGCTGTTTCACTTGTTAGCACAGATGGGACTCTTCGCTACACTTTGCGAGAGTACATTCCCATAAGTAACAACTGTTTCTTTCACGGAGAAAGAAAGCTCCAGACCTGGATTCTCTGATGCATATAATTCTCTTTCCAAATCCATAAAAAATATGTATCTTGCAGCCTTCTGTCTGGCACGAATCAACCGTGTCACACTTTAGCAGATCATGGGAGAGTTAGTTGCACTTTACGAGATGAGCTCCTCTAAGGAACCACTGTGATTTTCACGGAGAAAGAAAGATCCAGGCCTGGATTCTCTGATGCATATGATTCATTACCAAAGCCATAAGAAATGTGTGTCCTTATGCCTTCTGTCTTGCAAGAATCAGCTGTTTCTCTTGTTAGCAACGAAAAGTTGCACTTTGCGAGATGAGCTTCCCCTAAGGAACAACGTTGTTTTTCACCAAGACAGAAAGATCCACGCCTGGATTCTCTGATGCATATGATTCACTTACCAACGCCATAAGAAATGTGTGTCCTTTTTCTTTCTGTCTTGCAAGAATCAGTTGTTTCTCTTGTTAGCAACGAAAAGTTGCACTTTGCGAGATGAGCTTCCCCTAAGGAACAAAGTTGTTTTTCACCGAGAAAGAAAGATCCAGGCCTGGATTTTTAGATGCATATTATTCACTTATCAAAGCCATAAGAAATGTGTGTCCTTATGCCTTCTGTCTCTCAAGAATCAGCTGTTTCTCTTGTTAGCAACGAAAAGTTGCACTTTGCGAGATGAGCTTCGCCTAAGGAACAATGTTGTTTTTCACCGAGAAAGAAAGATCCAGTCCTGGATTCTCAGATGCATATGAGAATCTTTCTAAAGCCATAAGAAATATGTGTCCTGATACATTCTTTCTGGCAGGAATCGACTGTTTCACTTGTTAGCAGAAAAATCCTACTCTTTGCAAGCTGAACTTCCCCTAAGGAACAACTGTGCTTTGCATCCAGAAAGAGAGCTCCAGTCCTAGATTCTCTGATTCATGTGATGCACTAGCCAGAGCCATAAGAATACTGTGTCCTGATGCCTTCTGTCTGACAGGAATCGACTGTTTCACTTGTTAGCAAAGCAAAGTAGCACTTTGCTCGTTGAGCTTCCCCTAAGGAACACGAGTGCTTTTCACCATGAAAGCAAGCTCCAGCCCTGGATTTTTAGATGCAAATGATTTACTTTCCAAAACCATAAGAAATATGTACCCTAATGTCTCCTGTCTGTCAGAAATCAAGAGTTTCAGGTGTTAGAAGAGCACCTGAGAGCCCAAGGCTGCCAGCTTTTCCCAGGGCGAAAAGCTCGACAGTGCGTGATCGGGAAAGTGCTGTTTTTCAGCCCACTATTCCAGACGGACGAAATTACCTCCCTGGGTAAAGGTGCCAGGACAGACAGCCACTGTGCATTTTCTAGAAGTAATGCGGCCCCATCATTGGCACCTGAGAGCCCAAGTTTGCCACCTTTTACCTGGGTGCAAAGCTCGACGGTGCGTACCCTGTGCGGGTCCGGGAAAGGGCCGTTTTTCAAACCCAGAATTCCAGTAGGAAGACGATTACTCCCAGGGAAAAGGTGCCAGGACAGAAAGCGATTGTGCCTTTTCTAGGTAATGGGGCCCCAAAACTGGAACCTGAGAGCCCAAGGCTACCACCTTTTCCCTGGGTGCAAAGCTCGACAATGCATACCCTGTGCGGCTCCGGGAAAGGGCCGTTTTTCAGCCCAGAACTCCAGACGGAAATCAATTCCTCCCTGGGAAAAGGTGTCAGGACAGAAAGCCATTGTGCCTTTTCTAGGGGTAATGGGGCCCCATCATTGGCACCTGAGAGCCCAAGGCTGCCACCTTTGCCCTGGGCGCAAATGTCGACGGCGCGTGCCACGTGTAAGTCCGGGAATGTGCCGTTTCTCATCCCAGAATTCCAGGCCAGCGAAGATTTCTCCCTGGGAAATGTGCCAGGAGAGAAAGCGATTGTGCTTTCTCTAGGGTTAATGGGGCCCCAAAATTGGCAGCTGAGAGACCAGGGCTGCCACCTTTTCTCTGGTCGCAAAGCTCGACGGTGCGTGCCACATGTCGGTAAGCGAAAGAGCTGTTTTCAGCCCAGAATTCCAGACCGATGAAGATTCCTCCCAGGGAAAAGGTGCCAGGACAGAAAGCAAGTGTTATTTATCTAGTGTTAACGGGGACCCATCATTGGCACCTGAGAGCCCAAGGCTGCCACCTTTTCCCTGGGCGCAAAGCTAGATGGTGCCTGCCACGTGCATGTCAGAGAAAGTGCTTTGTTCAGCCCAGGATTCCAGACGGATGAAGACTCCTCCCAGGGAAAAGGCTCCCAGGACAGAAAGCGATTGTTCCATTTCTAGTGTTAATGGGGGCCCGTCATTGGCATCTGAGAGCCAGAGGTTGCCTCCTTTTCCCAGGGCGCAAAGCTCGACAGTGCATGCCACGTGCTGGTCCCAGAAAGTTCCATTTTACAGCCCAGAATTCCAGACCAATGAAGACTCCTCCCAGGGAAAAGGTGCCAGGACAGAAAGCCATTGTGCTTTTTGTAAAGGTAATGGGGCCCCATCATTGGCACCTGAGAGCCCAAGGCTGCCACCTTTTCCCTGGACGCAAAGCTCGATGGTGCGTTCCACTTGCGGGTCCAGGAAAGTGCCGATTCTCAGACCAGAATTCCAAACTGATGAAGATTCCTCCCTGGGAAAAGGTGCCAGGACAGAAAGCCATTGTGCCTTTTGTAGGGGTAATGGGGCACCATCATTGGCACCTGAGAGCCCAAGGCTGCCCCCTTTTCCCTGGGAGCAAAGCTCGACGGTGTGTACCTTGTGCGGGTTTGGGGCAGTGCCATTTTTCAGCCTAGAATTCCAGACGGACGAAGATTCCTTCCGGGGAAAATGTGCCAGGACAGAAAGCAAGTGTTATTTTTCTAGTGTTAACGGGGCCCCATCCTTGGCACTTGAGAGCCCAAGGCTGCCACCTTTTGCCTGGGCGCAAATGTCAAGGGTGCGTGCCACTTTCTTGTCTGGGAAAGTGCCATTTTTCAGCCCAGAATTCTAGACGGATGAAGACTCCTCCCAGGGAAAAGGTGCCAGGACAGAAAGCGATTGTTCCATTTCTAGGGTTAATGGGGACCCATCATTGGCACCTGAGAGCCCAAGTTTGCCTTTTTTAACCTGGGTGCAAAGCTCGACGGTGCATCCTACGTGAGGGTCCTGGAAATTGCCGTTTCTCATTCCAGACTTCCAGACCGATGAAGATTCCTCCCTGGGAAAAGGTGCCAGGACACAAATGGATTTCTCCTATTTCTAGGGTTAATGGGGCCCCATCATTGACACCTGAGAGCCTAAGGCTGCCCCCTTTTCCCTGGGAGCAAAGCTCGACCTTGTGAGGGTTTGGGGAAGTGCCATTTTTGAACCCAGAATTCCAGACGGACGAAGACACCTCCCAGGGAAAAGGTGCCAGGTCAGACATCAAATTGTCCTTTTCTAGGGTCAATGGTGCCCCATCATTGGCACCTCAGAGTTCAAGGCTGCCACCTATTTTGTGGCCGCAAACATCAACGGAGCATACCATTTTCCTGTCCAGGAACGTGCCGTTTTTCAGTCCTGAATTCCAGACGGATGAAGACTCCTCACAGGGAAGAGGCTCCCCCAGGACAGAAAGCGATTGTTCCATTTCTAGGGTTAATCCGTCCCCATCATTGGCACCTGAGAGCCCAAGGTTGCCTCCTATACCCTGGGCGCAAAGCTCGACCATGCGTGCTACGTGAGCGTCCGGGAAATTGCCGTTTCTCATTCCAGAATTCCAGACCGATGAAGATTCTTCCCTGGGAAAAGGTGCCAGGACAGGAATCGATTTCTCCTTTTCTAGGAGTAATGTGGAGCCATCATTGGTACCCGAGAGCCGAAGGCTGCAAGCTTTTCCCTGAGCGCAAAGCTCGACGGTGCGTGCCACTTGCGGGTCCAGGAATGTACTGTTTCTCATCCCAGAATTCTAGACCGATGACGATTTCTCTCTGGGAAAAGGTGCCAGGACAGAAAGCAATTGTGCCTTTTCTAGGGTTAATGGGGCCCCAAAATTGACACCTGAGAGCCCAAGGCTGCCACCTTTTGCCTGGGCACACAGCTCGACGGAGCGTTCCACAAGTGGGTCCGGGAAAGTGCCGATTCTCAGACCAGAATTCCAGACCTATGAAGATTCCTCAGAGGGAAAAGGTACCAGGAGACAAAGCCATTGTGTATTTTGTAATGGTAATGGCGCCGCATCATTGGCACCTTAGAGTTCAAGGCTGCCACCTTTTCCCTGGGTGCAAAGCTCGACAGTGCGTACCCTGTGCTGGACCGGGAAAGTGCCATTTTTCAGCCCAGAATTCCAGACGGATGAAGACTCCTCCCAGGGAAAATGCTCCCAGGACAGAAAGCGATTGTGCCTTTTGTAGGGGTAATGGGGCCCCATCATTGGCACCTGAGAGCCCAAGGCTGCCACCTTTTCCCTGGGTGCAAAGCTGGATGGTTCCTGCCACGTGCAGGTCAGAGAAAGTGCTTTGTTCAGCCCAGGATTCCAGAAGGATGACGATTCCTCCCAGGGAAAAGGCTCCCAGGACAGAACGCGATTGTTCCATTTCTAGTGTTAACGGGGCCCGTCATTGGCATCTGAGAGCCAGAGGTTGCCTCCTTTTGCCTGGGCGCAAAGCTCGACAGTGCGTGCCACGTGCTGGTCCCAGATAGTGCCATTTTTCAGCCCAGAATTCCAGACCAATGAAAACTCCTCCCAGGGAATAGGTGCCAGGACAGAAAGCCATTGTGCTTTTAGTAAAGGTAATGGTGCACCATCATTGGCACCTGAGTGCCCAAGGCTGCCCCCTTGTCCCTGGGAGCAAAGCTCGACGGTGTGTACCTTGTGCGGGTTTGGGGCAGTACCATTTTTGAACACAGAATTCCACACAGACGAAGATTCCTCCCTGGGAAAAGGTGCCAGGACAGAAAGCAAGTGTTATTTTTCTAGTGTTAACGGGGCCCCATCCTTGGCACCTGAGAGCCCAAGGCTGCCACCTTTTGCCTGGGCGCAAATGTCAAGGGTGCGTGCCACTTTCTTGTCTGGGAAAGTGCCATTTTTTAGACCAGAATTCTAGACCGATGAAGATTCCTCCTAGGGAAAAGGTGCCAGGACAGAAAGCGATTGTTCCATTTCTAGGGTTAATGGGGCCCCATCATTGGCACCTGAGAGCCCAAGTTTGCCTCCTTTAACCTGGGTGCAAAGCTCGACGGTGCATCCTACGTGAGGGTCCGGGAAATTGCCGTTTCTCATTCCAGACTTCCAGACCGATGAAGATTCCTCCCTGGGAAAAGGTGCCAGGACACAAATGGATTTCTCCTTTTTCTAGGGTTAATGGGGCCCCATCATTGGCACCTGAGAGCCCAAGGCTGCCCACTTTTCCCTGGGCGCAAAGCTCGACGGTGTGTACCTTGTGTGGGTTTCGGGGAGTGCCATTTTTGAACCCAGAATTCCAGACGGACGAAGACACCTCCCAGGGAAAAGGTGCCAGGTCAGAAATCGAATTGTCTTTTTCTAGGGTCAATGGTGCCCCATCATTGGCACATGAGAGTTCAAGGCTGCCACCTTTTCCGTGGTCTCAAGCATCAACGGCGCGTACCACTTTCTTGTCCGGGAAAGTGCTGTTTTTCAGCCCTGAATTCCAGACTTTTTCTCAGGGAAAAGGTGCCAGGACAGAAAGCGATTGTTCCAGTTCTAGGGGTAACGGGGCTCCATCATTGGCACGTGAGAGCCCAAAGCTGCCACCTTTACCCAGGTTGCAATACTCGACGGTGCATAGTTGTGCGGGTCAGGGATAGTGCCTTTTTTTTTCAGCCCAGAATTCCAGACCGATGAAGATTCCTCAGAGGGAAAAGGTGACAGGACACAAAGCCATTGTGTATTTTGTAAAGGTAATGGGGCCCCATAATTGGCACCGGAGAGCCCAAGGCTGCCACCTATTCCGTGGTCGCAAAGCTCAATGGTGCGTATTTGTGCGGGTCCAGGAAAGTGCCGAATTTCATCCCAGTATTCCAGACGGATGAAGATTCCTCCCAGGGAAAAGATGCTAGGAGAGAAAGCGTTTGTGCTTTTTCTAATAATAATGGGGCCCCATCATTGGCACCTGAGAGCCCAAGGCTGCCACCTTTTGCCTGGGCTCAAAGCTCAATGGAGCGTGCCAACTGCGAGTCCAGGAGAGTGCTGTTTTTCAGCCGAGGTTTCCAGACGGATGAAGATTACTCCCATTGAAAAGGTGCCAGGACAGAAAGCGATTTTTACATTTCTTGGGTTAATGGGGCCCAATCATTGGCACCTGAGAGTCCAAGGCCCCCATTTTTTCCCTGGGCGTAAAGCCGGACGGTGCATGCCACATGCTCTTTTTTAAGCCCAGAATTCCAGACAGACGATGATTCCTCCCTTGGAAAAGGTGCCAGGACAGAAAGGGATTGTTCCATTTCTTGGGTTAATACGACCCCATCATTGACTCCTGAGAGTCCAAGGCTGCCACCTTTTCCCTGGGCTCAAAGCTCGACGGAGCATGCCAAGTACGGGTCTGGATAGTGCCGTTTTTCAGCCCAGAATTCCAGACAGACAAAGATTCCTCCCAGGGAAAATGTGCCAGGACAGAAAGCGATTATGCGTTTCCTAGGGGTAATGGGGCCCCATCATTGCCACCTGATAACCCAAGGCTGCCACCTTTTCCCTGGGCTCAACGCTCCATGGAGTGTGCCAGCGGCGGGCAAGGGTACATGCTGTTTTTCAACCCAGATTTCCAGAATGACGAAGATTCCTCATATGGAAAATGTTCCAGGACAGAAAGCGATGCAAAGCACAGTTGTTCCTTAGGGGAAGTTGAGCTTGTAAAGAGTAGCATTTTTCGGCTAACAAGTGAAAGAGTCGATTCCTGCCAGAAAGAATGTATCAGGGCACATATTTCTTATAGCTTTAGATAGATTCTCATATGCATCTGAGAATCCAGGACTGGATCTTTCTTTCTCGGTGAAAAACAACTTTGTTACTTAGGGGAAGCTCAAACTCGCAAAGTGCAACTTTTCGTTGTTAACAAGAGAAACAGCTGATTCTTGCAAGACAGGAAGAATAAAACCACACATTTCCTATGCCTTTGGTAAGTGAATAATATGCATCTGAGAATCCAGGACTGGACCTATCTTTCTCTGTGAAAAACAACGTTGTTCCTCAGGGGAGGCTCATCTCGCAAAGTGCAACTTTTCGTTGCTAACAAGAGAAACAGCTGATTCTTGCAAGACAGGAAGAATAAAAACACACATTTCTTATGGCTTTGGTAAGTGAATAATATGCATCTGAGAATCCAGGCCTGGATCTTTCTTTATTGGTGAAATACAACTTTGTTCCTTAAGGGAAGCTCATCTCGTAAAGTGCAGCTTTTCGTTGCTAACAAGAGAAACAGCTGATTCTTGCAAGACAGAAAGCAAAAGGACACACATTTCTTATGGCTTTCATAAGTGAATCATATGCATTCGAGAATGCGGTTCTGGAGCTTTCTTTCTTGGTGAAAACACAGTTGTTACGTAGGGGAAGCTCGTATCGCAAAGTGCACCTTTGCTCTTCTAACACGTGAAACTCTTGATTTCTGACAGACAGGAGACATCAGGGCACATATTTCTTATGGTTTTGGAAAGTAAATCATATGCATCTAAAACTCCAGGGCTGGAGCTTGCTTTCACGGTGGAAAGCACTGTTGTTCCTTAGGGGAAGCTCAACGAGAAAAGTGCAATTTTGCTTTGCTAACAAGTGAAACAGTCGATTCCTGTCAGACAGAGGGCATCAGGACACAGTATTCTTATGGCTCTGGCTAGTGAATCACATGCATCAGAGAATCCAGGACTGGAGCCCTCTTTCTGGATGCAAAGCACTGGTGTTCCTTAGGGGAAGTTCAGCTCGCAATGAGTAGCATTTTTCGGCTAACAAGTGAAACAGTCGATTCCTGCCAGAAAGAATGTATCAGGACACATATTTCTCATGGCTTTAGAAAGATTCTCATATGCATCTGAGAATCCAGGACTGGACCTATCTTTCTCGGTGAAAAACAACAGTGCTTACTGTAAACTGTGGGGGTCCCAAACCCTAAACCTAACCCTACCCTAACCCTACCCCTAACCCTAAACCTAACCCTAACCCTAGTGCTTACTATAAACTTTGGGGGTCCCAAACCCTAACCCTAACCCTAACTCTAACCCTAACCCTAACCCTAACCGTAGTACTTACTCTAAACTGTGGGGGTCCCACACCCTAACCCTAACCCTAATGCTAACCCTAACCCTAACCCTAACCCTAACCCTAACCCTAACCCTAACCCTAACCCTAACCCTAACCCTAAACCCGAACCCTAACCCTAACACTAACACTAACACTAACCCTAACCCTAACCCTTAACCCTAACCCTAACCCTAACCCTAGTACTTACTGTAAACTGTGGGAGTCACAAACCCTTACCCTAACCCTAACCCTAACCTTAACACTAACCCTAACCCTAACCCTAACCCTAACCCTAAGCCTAACCCTAACCCTAACTTTAAACCTAACCCTAACCCTAACACTAACCCTAACCCTAACCCTAACAGTAGTACTTACTGTAAACTGTGGGGGTCCCACACCCTAACCCTAACACTAACGCTAACCCTAACCCTAAACCTAACCCTAACCCTAACCCTAACCCTAACCCTAACCCTAACCCTAACCCTAGTGCTTACTGTATACTGTGGGGGTCCCAAACCCTAACCTTTAGCCTAACCTTAACCCTAACCCTAACCCTAATCCTAACCCTAGTACTTACTCTAAACTGTGGGAGTCAGAAACCCTAACCCTAACCCTAACCCTAACCCTAAACCTAACAATAACCCTAACCCTAACCGTAGTGCTTACTGTAAACTGTGGGGGTCCCACACCCTAACCCTAACCCTAACCCTAACCCTAACCCTAACCCTAACTTTAACCCTAACCCTAACCCTAACACTAACCCTAACCCTAACCCTAACCGTAGTGCTTACCGTAAACTGTGGGGGTCCCACACCCTAACCCTAACCCTAACGCTAACCCTAACCCTAAACCTAACCCTAACCCATACCCTAACCCTAACCCTAACCCTAACCCTAACCCTAACCCTAACCCTAACCCTAACCCTAACCCTAGTACTTACTCTAAACTGTGGGAGTCAGAAACCCTAACCATAACCCTAACCCTAACCCTAACCCTAAACCTAGTACTTACTCTGAACTGTGGGAGTCTGAAACCCTAACCCTAACCCTAACCCTAACACTAACCCTAACCCTAACCGTAGTGCTTACTGTAAACTGTGGGGGTCCCACACCCTAACCCTAACCCTAACACTAACCCTAACCCTAACCCTAAACCTAACCCTAACCCTAACCCTAACCCTAACCCTAACCCTAACCCTAACCCTAACCCTAGTACTTACTCTAAACTGTGGGAGTCAGAAACCCTAACCCTAACCCTAACCCTAACCCTAAACCTAGTACTTACTCTAAACTGTGGGAGTCAGAAACCCTAACCCTAACCCTAACCCTAACCGTAGTGCTTACTGTAAACTGTGGGGGTCCCACACCCTAACCCTAACCCTAACCCTAACCCTAACCCTAACCCTAACACTAACCCTAACCCTAACCCTAACCCTAACCCTAACCCTAACCCTAACCCTAACCCTAGTGCTTACTGTATACTGTGGGGGTCCAAAACCCTAACCTTTAACCTAACCTTAACCCTAACCCTAACCCTAACCCTAACCCTAACACTAACCCTAGTGCTTACTGTAAACTGTGGGGGTCCCAAACCCTAACCCTAACCCTAACCCTAACCCTAACTATAACCCTAACCCTAACCCTAACCCTAACCCTATCCTTAACTCTAGTGCTTACTGTAAACTGTGGGGGTTTCAAACCCTAACCCTACCCCTAACCCTACCCCTAACCCTACCCCTAAGCCTACCCCTAACCCTACCCCTAACCCTACCCCTAACCCTAACCCTAACCCTAGTGCTTACTGTAAACTGTGGGGGTCCCTAACCCTAACCCTAACCCTAACCCTAATCCTAACCCTAAGCCTAACCCTAACCCTAACCCTAACCCTAACCCTAACCCTAACCCTAACCTAACCCTAACCCTAGTGCTTACTGTAAACTGTGGGGGTCCCAAACCCTAACCCTAACCCTAACCCTAACCCTAACACTAACCCTAACCCTAACCCTGACCCTGACCATGACTCTCACCTTAACCCTGACCCTGACCCTAACCCTGACCCCTTAAACTGTAACACTAACCCTGACCCTGACCCCGACACAAACCCTGACCCTAAAGCTAAACCTAACCCTAATCCTAAACCTAATTCACTATCCAAAGCCATGAGAAAGGTTTGTCTGATGCCTTCTGTCTGGCAGGAATCAAATGTTTCACTTGGTAGCAGAGCAAAGTTGCACTTTGCTAGGTGAGCTTCCCCTAATGAAGAACGGTGTTTTTCACAGAGAAAGAAAGCTCCAGGTCTGAATTGCAGATGGACAAAGATTTCTCCCAGGGAAAAGGTGCCAAGATATAAAAGGATTGCTCCTTTTGTAGTGTTAATTGGGCCCCATCATTGGCACCTGAGACCACAAAGATCTGAACTTTCATCTTGATGCAAACCTCAATTGTTTTAGGCAGGTACAAGCCTTTTTTCATCCCGCAATTGCAGATGGGCCAAGATTCCTGCCAGGGAAAACGAGGCAGGACAGAAAGTAATTGTTCCTTTTCTAAGGTTAATGGGGCCCTATCATTGGTGTATCCCGATGCATTCTCTCTGGCAGGAATCAACTGTGTCACATTGTAGCAGATCATGGCACTGTTAGTTGCACTTTGCGAGATGAGCTTCTCTAAGGAACCAGTGTGATTTTCACCGAGAAAGCAAGCTCTAGCTCTGGATTGTTAGATACATATGATTCACTTTCCAATCCAGAAGAAATGACGTTCCTGATGCCTTCTGTCTGGCAGGAATAAACTCTTTTAAATTTAGCAGAGCATGGAACTGTTAACTGCACTTTTCGAGATGAACTTCCTATAAGGAGCAACGGTGCTTTTCCCAGAGTAAGAAAGCTCCAGGCCTCGATTCTCTCTTGCATATCATTCATTTTCCAAAACCATAACAAATGTGTATCCTCATGCCTTCTGTCTGGCAGGAATCAACTCTTACACTTGTTACCAGAGTAAGTGATTATTATTTGCACTTTGCGAGATGAACTTCCTAAAAGGAGCACCTGTGCTTTTTTCAGAGTAAGAAAGCTCCAGGCCTCGATTCTCAGATGCATAGGATTCACTTTCCAAAACCATAAGAAATGTGTTTCCTTATATGTTCTGTCTGGCAGGAATCAAATGTTTCACTTGTTAAAGGACCATGGGAGTTTTATTTGCACTTTGCGAGATGAGCTTGCTTCAAGGAGCACTTGTCCTTTCCCAAATAAGAAAGCTCCAGGCATGGATTATCTGATGCATATGATTCACTTTCAAAAGCCGTTAGAAATGAGTGCCCTAATGTATTCTCTCTGGCAGGAATCAAGTTTCCACTTGTTAGCAGAGCATGGCACTGTTAGTTGCATTTTGGAAGATGAGCTTCCCATAAAGAACAAGTCTGTTTCTCACCGAGAAATAAAGCTCCAGGCCTGGATTCTCTGATGCATGTGATTCATTTTCCAAAGCCATAACAAATGTGTATCGGCAAGAATCAGCTGTTTCACTTGTTAGCACAGATGGGACTCTTCGCTACACTTTGCGAGAGTACATTCCCATAAGTAACAACTGTTTCTTTCACGGAGAAAGAAAGCTCCAGACCTGGATTCTCTGATGCATATAATTCTCTTTCCAAATCCATAAAAAATATGTATCTTGCAGCCTTCTGTCTGGCACGAATCAACCGTGTCACACTTTAGCAGATCATGGGAGAGTTAGTTGCACTTTACGAGATGAGCTCCTCTAAGGAACCACTGTGATTTTCACGGAGAAAGAAAGATCCAGGCCTGGATTCTCTGATGCATATGATTCATTACCAAAGCCATAAGAAATGTGTGTCCTTATGCCTTCTGTCTTGCAAGAATCAGCTGTTTCTCTTGTTAGCAACGAAAAGTTGCACTTTGCGAGATGAGCTTCCCCTAAGGAACAACGTTGTTTTTCACCAAGACAGAAAGATCCACGCCTGGATTCTCTGATGCATATGATTCACTTACCAACGCCATAAGAAATGTGTGTCCTTTTTCTTTCTGTCTTGCAAGAATCAGTTGTTTCTCTTGTTAGCAACGAAAAGTTGCACTTTGCGAGATGAGCTTCCCCTAAGGAACAAAGTTGTTTTTCACCGAGAAAGAAAGATCCAGGCCTGGATTTTTAGATGCATATTATTCACTTATCAAAGCCATAAGAAATGTGTGTCCTTATGCCTTCTGTCTCTCAAGAATCAGCTGTTTCTCTTGTTAGCAACGAAAAGTTGCACTTTGCGAGATGAGCTTCGCCTAAGGAACAATGTTGTTTTTCACCGAGAAAGAAAGATCCAGTCCTGGATTCTCAGATGCATATGAGAATCTTTCTAAAGCCATAAGAAATATGTGTCCTGATACATTCTTTCTGGCAGGAATCGACTGTTTCACTTGTTAGCAGAAAAATCCTACTCTTTGCAAGCTGAACTTCCCCTAAGGAACAACTGTGCTTTGCATCCAGAAAGAGAGCTCCAGTCCTAGATTCTCTGATTCATGTGATGCACTAGCCAGAGCCATAAGAATACTGTGTCCTGATGCCTTCTGTCTGACAGGAATCGACTGTTTCACTTGTTAGCAAAGCAAAGTAGCACTTTGCTCGTTGAGCTTCCCCTAAGGAACACGAGTGCTTTTCACCATGAAAGCAAGCTCCAGCCCTGGATTTTTAGATGCAAATGATTTACTTTCCAAAACCATAAGAAATATGTACCCTAATGTCTCCTGTCTGTCAGAAATCAAGAGTTTCAGGTGTTAGAAGAGCACCTGAGAGCCCAAGGCTGCCAGCTTTTCCCAGGGCGAAAAGCTCGACAGTGCGTGATCGGGAAAGTGCTGTTTTTCAGCCCACTATTCCAGACGGACGAAATTACCTCCCTGGGTAAAGGTGCCAGGACAGACAGCCACTGTGCATTTTCTAGAAGTAATGCGGCCCCATCATTGGCACCTGAGAGCCCAAGTTTGCCACCTTTTACCTGGGCGCAAAGCTCGACGGTGCGTACCTTGTGCGGGTCCGGGAAAGGGCCGTTTTTCAAACCCAGAATTCCAGTAGGAAGACGATTACTCCCAGGGAAAAGGTGCCAGGACAGAAAGCCATTGTGCCTTTTCTAGAGGAAATCGGGCCCCGTCACAGGCATCTGAGAGCCCAAGTTTGCCGCCTTTTCCCTGGGCGTAAAGCTCAAAGGTGCGTGATAACGTGAGGGTCCGGGAAATTGCCGTTTCTCATTCCAGGTTTCCAGACCGATGAAGATTCCTCAGAGGGAAAAGGTGCCTGGACAGAAATCGATTTCTCCTTTTCTAGGGTGAATGGGGTCCCATCACGGGCACCTGAGAGCCCAAGGCTGCCACCTTTTCCCTGGTCGAAAAACTTGAAGGCGCGTGCCACTTGCGGGTCCGGGAAAGTGCCATTTTTCAGCCCATAATTCCAGGACGATTAAGATGTCTCCCTGAGATAAGGTGCCAGGACAGAAAGCGATTGTGCCTTTTCTAGGTAATGGGGCCCCAAAACTGGAACCTGAGAGCCCAAGGCTACCACCTTTTCCCTGGGTGCAAAGCTCGACAATGCATACCCTGTGCGGCTCCGGGAAAGGGCCGTTTTTCAGCCCAGAACTCCAGACGGAAATCAATTCCTCCCTGGGAAAAGGTGTCAGGACAGAAAGCCATTGTGCCTTTTCTAGGGGTAATGGGGCCCCATCATTGGCACCTGAGAGCCCAAGGCTGCCCCCTTTTCCCTGGGAGCAAAGCTCGACGGTGTGTACCTTGTGCGGGTTTGGGGCAGTGCCATTTTTCAGCCTAGAATTCCAGACGGACGAAGATTCCTTCCGGGGAAAATGTGCCAGGACAGAAAGCAAGTGTTATTTTTCTAGTGTTAACGGGGCCCCATCCTTGGCACTTGAGAGCCCAAGGCTGCCACCTTTTGCCTGGGCGCAAATGTCAAGGGTGCGTGCCACTTTCTTGTCTGGGAAAGTGCCATTTTTCAGCCCAGAATTCTAGACGGATGAAGACTCCTCCCAGGGAAAAGGTGCCAGGACAGAAAGCGATTGTTCCATTTCTAGGGTTAATGGGGACCCATCATTGGCACCTGAGAGCCCAAGTTTGCCTTTTTTAACCTGGGTGCAAAGCTCGACGGTGCATCCTACGTGAGGGTCCTGGAAATTGCCGTTTCTCATTCCAGAATTCCAGACCGATGAAGATTCCTCCCTGGGAAAAGGTGCCAGGACACAAATGGATTTCTCCTATTTCTAGGGTTAATGGGGCCCCATCATTGACACCTGAGAGCCTAAGGCTGCCCCCTTTTCCCTGGGAGCAAAGCTCGACCTTGTGAGGGTTTGGGGAAGTGCCATTTTTGAACCCAGAATTCCAGACGGACGAAGACACCTCCCAGGGAAAAGGTGCCAGGTCAGACATCAAATTGTCCTTTTCTAGGGTCAATGGTGCCCCATCATTGGCACCTCAGAGTTCAAGGCTGCCACCTATTTTGTGGCCGCAAACATCAACGGAGCATACCATTTTCCTGTCCAGGAACGTGCCGTTTTTCAGTCCTGAATTCCAGACGGATGAAGACTCCTCACAGGGAAGAGGCTCCCCCAGGACAGAAAGCGATTGTTCCATTTCTAGGGTTAATCCGTCCCCATCATTGGCACCTGAGAGCCCAAGGTTGCCTCCTATACCCTGGGCGCAAAGCTCGACCATGCGTGCTACGTGAGCGTCCGGGAAATTGCCGTTTCTCATTCCAGAATTCCAGACCGATGAAGATTCTTCCCTGGGAAAAGGTGCCAGGACAGGAATCGATTTCTCCTTTTCTAGGAGTAATGTGGAGCCATCATTGGTACCCGAGAGCCGAAGGCTGCAAGCTTTTCCCTGAGCGCAAAGCTCGACGGTGCGTGCCACTTGCGGGTCCAGGAATGTACTGTTTCTCATCCCAGAATTCTAGACCGATGACGATTTCTCTCTGGGAAAAGGTGCCAGGACAGAAAGCAATTGTGCCTTTTCTAGGGTTAATGGGGCCCCAAAATTGACACCTGAGAGCCCAAGGCTGCCACCTTTTGCCTGGGCACACAGCTCGACGGAGCGTTCCACAAGTGGGTCCGGGAAAGTGTCGATTCTCAGACCAGAATTCCAGACCTATGAAGATTCCTCAGAGGGAAAAGGTACCAGGAGACAAAGCCATTGTGTATTTTGTAATGGTAATGGCGCCGCATCATTGGCACCTTAGAGTTCAAGGCTGCCACCTTTTCCCTGGGTGCAAAGCTCGACAGTGCGTACCCTGTGCTGGACCGGGAAAGTGCCATTTTTCAGCCCAGAATTCCAGACGGATGAAGACTCCTCCCAGGGAAAATGCTCCCAGGACAGAAAGCGATTGTGCCTTTTGTAGGGGTAATGGGGCCCCATCATTGGCACCTGAGAGCCCAAGGCTGCCACCTTTTCCCTGGGTGCAAAGCTGGATGGTTCCTGCCACGTGCAGGTCAGAGAAAGTGCTTTGTTCAGCCCAGGATTCCAGAAGGATGACGATTCCTCCCAGGGAAAAGGCTCCCAGGACAGAACGCGATTGTTCCATTTCTAGTGTTAACGGGGCCCGTCATTGGCATCTGAGAGCCAGAGGTTGCCTCCTTTTGCCTGGGCGCAAAGCTCGACAGTGCGTGCCACGTGCTGGTCCCAGATAGTGCCATTTTTCAGCCCAGAATTCCAGACCAATGAAAACTCCTCCCAGGGAATAGGTGCCAGGACAGAAAGCCATTGTGCTTTTAGTAAAGGTAATGGTGCACCATCATTGGCACCTGAGTGCCCAAGGCTGCCCCCTTGTCCCTGGGAGCAAAGCTCGACGGTGTGTACCTTGTGCGGGTTTGGGGCAGTACCATTTTTGAACACAGAATTCCACACAGACGAAGATTCCTCCCTGGGAAAAGGTGCCAGGACAGAAAGCAAGTGTTATTTTTCTAGTGTTAACGGGGCCCCATCCTTGGCACCTGAGAGCCCAAGGCTGCCACCTTTTGCCTGGGCGCAAATGTCAAGGGTGCGTGCCACTTTCTTGTCTGGGAAAGTGCCATTTTTTAGACCAGAATTCTAGACCGATGAAGATTCCTCCTAGGGAAAAGGTGCCAGGACAGAAAGCGATTGTTCCATTTCTAGGGTTAATGGGGCCCCATCATTGGCACCTGAGAGCCCAAGTTTGCCTCCTTTAACCTGGGTGCAAAGCTCGACGGTGCATCCTACGTGAGGGTCCTGGAAATTGCCGTTTCTCATTCCAGACTTCCAGACCGATGAAGATTCCTCCCTGGGAAAAGGTGCCAGGACACAAATGGATTTCTCCTTTTTCTAGGGTTAATGGGGCCCCATCATTGGCACCTGAGAGCCCAAGGCTGCCCACTTTTCCCTGGGCGCAAAGCTCGACGGTGTGTACCTTGTGCGGGTTTCGGGGAGTGCCATTTTTGAACCCAGAATTCCAGACGGACGAAGACACCTCCCAGGGAAAAGGTGCCAGGTCAGAAATCGAATTGTCTTTTTCTAGGGTCAATGGTGCCCCATCATTGGCACATGAGAGTTCAAGGCTGCCACCTTTTCCGTGGTCTCAAGCATCAACGGCGCGTACCACTTTCTTGTCCGGGAAAGTGCTGTTTTTCAGCCCTGAATTCCAGACTTTTTCTCAGGGAAAAGGTGCCAGGACAGAAAGCGATTGTTCCAGTTCTAGGGGTAACGGGGCTCCATCATTGGCACGTGAGAGCCCAAAGCTGCCACCTTTACCCAGGTTGCAATACTCGACGGTGCATAGTTGTGCGGGTCAGGGATAGTGCCTTTTTTTTTCAGCCCAGAATTCCAGACCGATGAAGATTCCTCAGAGGGAAAAGGTGACAGGACACAAAGCCATTGTGTATTTTGTAAAGGTAATGGGGCCCCATAATTGGCACCGGAGAGCCCAAGGCTGCCACCTATTCCGTGGTCGCAAAGCTCAATGGTGCGTATTTGTGCGGGTCCAGGAAAGTGCCGAATTTCATCCCAGTATTCCAGACGGATGAAGATTCCTCCCAGGGAAAAGATGCTAGGAGAGAAAGCGTTTGTGCTTTTTCTAATAATAATGGGGCCCCATCATTGGCACCTGAGAGCCCAAGGCTGCCACCTTTTGCCTGGGCTCAAAGCTCAATGGAGCGTGCCAACTGCGAGTCCAGGAGAGTGCTGTTTTTCAGCCGAGGTTTCCAGACGGATGAAGATTACTCCCATTGAAAAGGTGCCAGGACAGAAAGCGATTTTTACATTTCTTGGGTTAATGGGGCCCAATCATTGGCACCTGAGAGTCCAAGGCCCCCATTTTTTCCCTGGGCGTAAAGCCGGACGGTGCATGCCACATGCTCTTTTTTAAGCCCAGAATTCCAGACAGACGATGATTCCTCCCTTGGAAAAGGTGCCAGGACAGAAAGGGATTGTTCCATTTCTTGGGTTAATACGACCCCATCATTGACTCCTGAGAGTCCAAGGCTGCCACCTTTTCCCTGGGCTCAAAGCTCGACGGAGCATGCCAAGTACGGGTCTGGATAGTGCCGTTTTTCAGCCCAGAATTCCAGACAGACAAAGATTCCTCCCAGGGAAAATGTGCCAGGACAGAAAGCGATTATGCGTTTCCTAGGGGTAATGGGGCCCCATCATTGCCACCTGATAACCCAAGGCTGCCACCTTTTCCCTGGGCTCAACGCTCGATGGAGTGTGCCAGCGGCGGGCAAGGGTACATGCTGTTTTTCAACCCAGATTTCCAGAATGACGAAGATTCCTCATATGGAAAATGTTCCAGAAAGCGATTGTTCCAGTTCTAGGGTAAATGCGGCCCTCTCATTGCCACATGACAGCCCAAGGCTGTCACCTTTTCCCTGGGCTCAAAGCTCGACGGAGTGTGCCAGGTGGGGTCCGGGAAAGTGCCGTTTCTCAGCCCAGAATTCCAGATGGATGAGGATTACTGCTAGGGAAAAAAGTGCCAGGACAGAAAGTGATTGTTCCTTTTCTAGGGTTTATGGGGCCCCATCATTGGCACTTGAGAGCCAATGCTGCCACCTTTTCCCTCGGTGAGCACCCCAACGGTCCCTGTCACATGCGGGTTTTTCAATCCAGAAAAATGAACATTCCTCCCTTGGAAATCGTGCCAGGACAGAAAGCGATTCTTCCTTTTCTAGGGTTAATGTGGATCCATCTTAGGCACCTGAGAGCCCAAGGCTGCCACCTTTTCCCTGGGCTCAAAGCTCGACAGTGCGGGCGAGGTGCGGGTCTGGGAAAGTTCCAGTTTTCAGCCCAGAATTGCAGAGGACCCAAGATTCCTCCCAGGGAAAAAGTGCCAGGACAGAAAGCGATTGTTCCAATTCTAGGGTTAATGCGGCCCCCTCATTTGCACCTCAGAGCCCAAGGCTGTCACCTTTTCCCTGGTCGCAAAGCCCGACGGTGAGTGGCATTTGCAGGTTTTTCAGCCCAGATTTTCAGACGGATGAACATTCCTGCCAGGGAAATTGTGCCAGGACAGAAAGCGATTCTTCCTTTTCTAGTGTTAATGCAGCCCCACTTTTGGCAATTGAGAGCCCAAGGCTGCCTCCTTTTCCCTGGGCTGAAAGCTTCACGGAGCATACAAGGTGCGGGTCAGGGAAAGTGCCGTTTATCAGCCCAGAATTCCAAGCGGTTTAAAATTCTACCCTGGGATAAAGTTCCAAGATAGAAAGCGATTGTTCCATTTCTAGGTTTAAGGGGCCCCATCGCTGGCACTTGTGAGCCAAAAGCTGCCACCTTTTTCCTGGCCTCAAAGCTCGGCGGATTGTGCCAGGAGCGCTTCTGGGCAAGCGTAATTTTTCAGTCCAGATTTCCAGAAGGATGAAGATTCCTCCCAGGGAAAAGGTGCCTGGACAGAAAGCGTTTGTTCCTTTTCTAGGGTTAATGGGGCCCCATCATTGGCACTTGAGAGCTGAAGGTTGCCACCTATTCCCTGGGCGCAAAGCTCGGCGGTGCATGCCACATGCGGTTTCTTCGGCCCAGAAATCGAGACGGACGATGATTCCTCCCAGGGAAAAGGTGCCAGTACAGAAAGCGATTGTTCCTTTTCTAGGGTTAAAGTGGCCCCATCTTTGGCAGCTGAGAGCCCAAGACTGCCACCTTTTCCCTGGCCTCAAAGATCGACGGTGCGTGCCACCTGCGGGTCAGGTAAAGTGCCTTTTTTCAGCCCAGAATTCCAGATGGACCAAGATTCCTCCCAGAGAAAAGGTGTTTAGACAGAAAGGGATTTTTACATTTCCTAGGGTAATGGGGTCCCATCATTGGCACCTGTGAGCCCAAGGATGCCACCTTTTCCCTGGCCTCAAAGCACGACGGAGGTTACCAGGTGCGGGTCAGGGAAAGTGCCGTTTATGAGCCCGGAATTCCAGGCAGACCATGATTCCTCCCAGGGAAAAGGTGCCAGGACAGAAAGCGATTGTGCCTTTCTTAGAGGTAATGGGGCCCCATCATTGGCAGCTGAGAGCCCAAGGGTGACACCTTTTCCCTGGGCTCAAAGCTCCACAGAGTGTGCCAGGTGCTGGTCAGGGTACGTGCCTTTTTTCAGTCCAGATTTCCAGAATGACGAAGATTCCTCCCAGGGAAAATGTGCCAGTATAGAAAGCGATTGTTCAAGTTCTAGGGTAAATGCGGCCCCCTCATTGGCACGTCACAGCCCAAGGCTGTCACCTTTTCCCTGGGCTCAAAGCCCAACGGTGCGTGCCACATGCAGTTTTTTCAGCCCAGACTTCCAGACGGACGATGATTCCTCCAAGGGAAAAGGTGCCAGGACAGAAAGCGATTCCTCTTTTTCTAGGGTTAATGCGGCCCCATCTTTGGGATCTGAGAGCCCAAGGCTGCACCTTTTCCCTGGGCTCAAACCTCAATGGAGCGTGGCAAGTGCAAGTCAGGGAAATTGCGGTTTTTCAGCCCAGATTTCCAGAAAGACGAAGATTCCTCCCTGGGAAAAGGTGCAAGGACAGAAAGCGA
The DNA here is from genome assembly GCF_047495875.1 of Pithys albifrons albifrons. Taxonomy (NCBI): domain Eukaryota; kingdom Metazoa; phylum Chordata; class Aves; order Passeriformes; family Thamnophilidae; genus Pithys; species Pithys albifrons. The sequence continues at coordinate 106,694,224 of NC_092459.1, forward strand.
TTTTTACATTTCTTGAGTTAATGGGGCCCCATCATTGACACCTTAGAGTCCAAGGCTGCCATCTTTTCCCATGGGTGCAAAGCCGGACGGTGCAAGCCACATGCTGTTTTTAAACCCAGAATTCCAGACGGACGATGATTCCTCCCTGAGAAAATCTGCTAGGACAGAAAGGGATTATTCCATATCTTGGGTTAATGGGGCCCCATCATTGGCAGCTGAGAGCCCAAGGCTGCCACCTTTTCCCTGGGCTGAAAGATCGATGGTCCGTGCCACCTGCGGGTCAGGTAAAGTGCCTTTTTTCAGCCCAGAATTCCAGATGGACCAAGATTACTCAAAGTGAAAAGGTGCTAGGACAGAAAGGGATTGTTCCTTTTCTTGGGGTAATGCGGCCACATCATTGGCACCTGTGAGCCCAAGGCTGCCACCTTTTCCCTGGGCTCAAAGCACGACGGAGCCTGCCAGGTGTGGGTCAAGGAAAGTGTCGTTTATCAGCCGGAATTCCAGTCAGCTTAAGATTCTACCCTGGGATAAAGTGCCAAGACAGAAAGCGATTTTTCCATTTCTAGGTTTAAGGGGCCCCATCACTGGCACCTGAGAGCTGAAGGCTGTCGCCTTTTCCCTGGGCGCAAAGCCCGACGGTGCGAGCCACATGCGGTTTTTTCAGCCCCAAATTCCAGACGGACAATGATTCCTCCCCAGGAAAAACGTTTCAGAACAGAAAGCAGTTGTGCCTTTTCTAGGGTTAATGGGTCCCCATCATTGGCACCTGAGAGCCCAAGACTGCCACCTTTTCACTGGGCACAAAGCTAGAGAGAGCGTGCCAGCTGTGGGTCTGGGAAAGTGCAATTTTTCATCCCAGATTTCCAGATGGACGAAGATTACTGCCAGGGAAAAGGTGCCAGGACAGAAAGCGATTGTTCCAATTCTAGGGTTAATGCGGCCCCCTCATTGGCACCTGACAGCCCAAGAGTGTCACTTTTCCTTGGGCGCAAAGCCCGACAGTGCGTGCCACTTGTGGGTTTTTCAGCCCTGAATACCAGACGGATGAAGATTCCTCCCAGGGAAAAGGTGCTAGGACAGAAAGCGATTGTGCCTTTTCTAGGGTTAATGGGGCCGCGTCATTGGCACCTGAGCGTTCAAGGCTGCCACATTTACCGTGGGCTCAAAGCTCGACGGAGCCTGCCACGTGTGGGTCCGGGAAAGTGCCGTTTTTCATCCCCGAATTCCAGACGCACCAAGATTCCTCCCAGGGAAAATGTTCCAGGACAGAAAGCGATTGTGCCTTTTCTAAGGGTAATAGGGCCCCATCATTGGCAGCTGAGAGCCCAAGGCTGCCACCTTTTCCCTGGGCTCAAAGCACGACGGATAGTTCCAAGTGCTAGTCAGGGAAAGTGCCGTTTTTGAGCCCAGAATTCCTTACGGACGAAGATTCCTCCCAGGGAAAAGGTGCCAGGACACAAAGCGATTGTGCCTTTTCTAATGTTAATGCGGCCCCACATTTGGCACCAGAGAGCCCCAGGCTGCCACCTCTTCCATGGGCTCAAAGCTCGACGGACCGTGTCAGTTGAGGGTCAGGGAAAGTGCCGCTTATCAGCCCAGAATTCCGTGAGGTGTAAGATTCTACCCTGGGATAAAGTTCCAAGACAGAAAGTGATTTTTCCATTTCTGGGTTTAAGGCGCCCAATCATTGGCGCCTGAGAGCCAAAGGCTGCAACCTTTTCCCTGAGCGCAAAGCTCGACAGTGCGTGCCACTTGTGGGTCCAGGAATGTGCTGTTTCTCATCCCGGATTTCGGGGCCGATGAAGATTTCTCCCATTGAAAAGGTGCCAGGACAGAAAGAGATTGTTCCTTTTCTAGGGCTAATGGGGCCTCACCATTGACACCTGACAGCCGAAGGCTGCCACCCTTTCCCTGGGCGCATAGCCCGATGGTGGGTGTCACATGCGGTTTTTTCAGCCCAGAATTCCAGATGGACGATGATTCCTCCCTGGGAAAGGGTGCCAGGACAGAAAGCACTTTCCCAGACCCACACGTGGCAGGCTCCATCGAGCTTTGTTCCCAGTGAAAAGGTGGCAGGCTTGGGCTGTCAGGTGCCAATGAAGGGGCCCCATTAATCCTGTAAAAGGAACAATCGCTTACTGTCCTGGCACATTTTCCCTTGGTGGAATCTTGGTTCGTCTGGAATTCTGGGCTGAAAAACCTGCACCTGGCATGCTCCGTCGGGCTTTGCGCCCAGGGAAAATGTTGAGGTCTTGGACTCTCAGGTGCCAATGATGGGGACCCATTAAGCCTAGAAAAGGAACAATCGCTTTCTGTCCTGGCACCTTTTCCCTCTGAGGAATCTTCATAGGTCTGGAATTCTGGGCTGAAAAACGGCACTGTCCCGGACCCGCACTTGGCACGCTCCGACGAGCTTTCAGCCCAGGGAAAAGGTGGCAGCCTTGGGCTCTCAGGTGCCAATGATGGGGTGCCAATACCCTTAGAAAAGGCACAATCGCTTTCTGTTCTGGCACGTTTTTTCCAGGGAGGAATAATCGTCCGTTTGGAATTCTGGGCTGAAAAAACTGCATGTGGCATGCACCGTTGGGCTTTGCGCCCAAAGGTGGCAGCCTTGGGCTGTGAGGTGCTAATGATGGGGCCCCATTAACCCTAGAAAAGGAACAAAGGCTTTCTGTCCTGGCACCTTTTCCCAGAGAGGAATCTTGGTTTGTCTGGAAATCTGGGCTGAAAAATTACGCTTTCTCAGAACCGCACCTGGCATACTTTGTCGAGCATTGAGGCCAGGGAAAAGGTGGCAGCCTTGGGATCTCAGGTGCCAATGATGGTGCCCCATTACCCCTAGAAAAGGCACAATCGCTTTCTGTCCTAGCACCTATTCCCTGGGAGGGATCCTGATCCATCTGGAATTCTGGGATGAAAAATGGCACTTTCCTTCCCACACTTGGCACGCTCCGTCGAGCTTTGCGCCCAGGGAAAAGGTGGCAGCCTTGGGCTCTCAGGTGCCAATGATGGGGCCCCGTTAACACTAGAAAAATAACACTTGCTTTCTGTCCTGGCACCTTTTCCCAGGGAGGAATCTTCATCGGTCTGGAATTCTGGAATGAGAAACGGCAATTTCCCGGACGCTCACGTAGCACGCATGGAGGAGCTTTGCGCCCAGGGTATAGGAGGCAACCTTGGGCTCTCAGGTGCCAATGATGGGGCCCGATTAACCCTAGAAATGGAACAATTGCTTTCTGTACTGGGAGCCTCTTCCCTGTGAGGAGTCTTCATCCGTCTGGAATTCAGGGCTGAAAAACGGCACTTTCCCGGACAAGAAAGTGGTACGCGCCGTTGATGTTTGCGCCCACGGAAAAGGTGGCAGCCTTGAACTCTCAGGTGCCAAAGATGGGGCACCATTGACCCTAGAAAAGGACAATTCGATTTCTGACCTGGCACCTTTTCCCTGGAAGGTATCTTCATATGTCTGGAATTCTGGGCTGAAAAATGGCACTTCCCCGGACCCGCAAGTGGCAAGCGCCGTCGACATTTGCGCCCAGGGAAAAGGTGGCAGCCTTGGGCTCTCAGCTGCCAATTTTGGGGCCCCATTACTCCTAGAAAAGGCACAATCGCTTTCTGTCCTGGCACCTTTTCCCAGGGAGAAATCTTCGCTGGCCTGGAATTCTGGGATGAGAAACGGCACATTCCCGGACTTGCAAGTGGCACGCGCCATCGACATTTGCGCCCAGGGAAAAGGTGGCAGCCTTGGGCTATAAATGCCAAAGATGGTGCCACATTACCCCTAGAAAAGGCACAATGGCTTTATGTCCTGAGACCTTTTCCCAGAGAGGAATCGATTTTCGTCTGGAATTCTGGGCTGAAAAATGGCCCTTTCCCGGACATGCACAGGGTATGCACCGTCGAGCTTTGCACCCAGGGAAAAGGTGGCAGCCTTGAGCTCTCAGGTGCCAATGATGGGGCCCAATTAGCATTACAAAATACACAATGGCTTTGTCTCCTGGTACCTTTTCCCTCTGAGGACTCTTCATAGGTCTGGAATTCTGGGCTGAAAAATGGCACTTTCCCGGATCCGCACGTGGAACGCTCCGTCAAGCTTTGCGCCCAGGCAAAAGGTGGCAGCCTTGGGCTCTCAGGTGCCAATGATGGGGCCCCATTACCCCTAGAAAAAGAACAATCGCTTTCTGTCCTGGCACCTTTACCCTGGGAGGAATTTTCGTCCATCTGGAATTCTGTGCTGAAAAATGGCACTTCCCCGGACCCGCAAGTGGAACGCACCGTCGAGCATTGCGCCCAGGAAAAAGGTGGCAGCCTTGGACTTTCAGGTGCCAATGATGGGGCCCCATTACCCCTAGAAAAAGAACAATCGCTTTCTGTCCTGGCACCTTTTCCCTGGGAGGAATCTTCATTGGTCTGGAATTCTGGGCTGAAAACGGCTCTTTTCCTTACCCGCATGTGGCACGCACCGTCGAGCTTTGCGCCCAGGGAAAAGGTGGCAGCCCTGGGCTCTCAGCTGCCAATTTTGGGGCCCCGTTAACCCTAGAAAAGGCACAATGGCTTTCTGTCCTGGCACCTTTTCCCAGGCAGAAATCTTCGCTGGCCTGGAATTCTGGGATGAGAAACGGCACATTCCCGGGCTTGCAAGTGGCATGCGCCGTCGACATTTGCGCCCAGGAAAAAGGTGGCAGCCTTGGGCTCTCAGGTGTCAATTTTGGGGCCCCATTAACCCTAGAAAAGGCACAATTGCTTTTGGCCCTGGCACCTTTTCCCTGGGAGAAATCTTCATCGGCCTCGAATTCTGGGATGAGAAACAGCACATTCCTGGACCGCAAGTGGCACGCGCCGTCGAGCTTTCCACTCAGGGAAAAGGTGGCAGCCTTCGGCTCTCAGGTATCAATGATGGAGCCCCATTAACCCTAGAAAAGGAACAATCGCTTTCTGTCCTGACACCTTTTCCCAGGGAGGAATCTTCATCGGTCTGGAATTCTGGAATGAGAAACGGCAATTTCCCGGACGCTCACGTAGCACGCATGGTCGAGCTTTGCGCCCAGTGTATAGGAGGCAACCTTGGGCTCTCAGGTGCCAATGATGGGGCCCGATTAACCCTAGAAATGGAACAATTGCTTTCTGTCCTGGGAGCCTCATCCCTGTGAGGAGTCTTCATCCGTCTGGAATTCAGGGCTCAAAAACGGCACTTTCCCGGACAAGAAAGTGGTACGCGCCGTTGATGTTTGCGCCCACGGAAAAGGTGGCAGCCTTGAACTCTCAGGTGCCAATGATGGGGCACCATTGACCCTAGAAAAGGATAATTCGATTTCTGACCTGGCACCTTTTCCTGGGAGGTGTCTTCGTCCGTCTGGAATTCTGGGCTGAAAAATGGCACTTCCCCGGACACGCAAGTGGCACGCGCCGTCAACATTTGCGCCCAGGCAAAAGGTGGCAGCCTTGGGCTCTCAGGTGCCAATGATGGGGCCCCGCTAACAGTAGAAAAATAACACTTGCTTTCTGTCCTGGCACTTTTTCCCAGGGAGAAATCTTCGTCCGTCTGGAAATCTGGGTTCAAAAATGGCACTGCCCCAAACCCGCACAAGGTACACACCGTCGAGCTTTGCGCCCAGGGAAAAGGGGGCAGCCTTGGGCTCTCAGCTGCCAATGATGGTGCCCCATTACCCCCAGAAAAGGCACAATGGCTTTCTGTCCTGGCACCCTTTCCGAGGGAGAAATCATCGGCTTGGAATTCTGGTCTGAGAATCGGCACTTTCCTGGACCCGCAAGTGGAACGCACCATCGAGCTTTGCGCCCAGGGAAAAGGTGACAGTCTTGGGCTCTCCGGTGCCAATGATGGGGCTCCATTACCTTTACAAAAAGCACAATGGCTTTCTGTCCTGGCACCTTTTCCCTGGGAGAAGTCTTCATTGGTCTGGAATTCTGGGCTGTAAAATGGCACTTTCTGGGACCAGCACGTGGCATGCACTGTCGTGCTTTGCGCCCAGGGAAAAGGAGGCAACCTCTGGCTCTCAGATGCCAATGACGGGCCCCCATTAAGACTAGAAATGGAACAATCGCGTTCTGTCCTGGGAGCCCTTTCCCTGGGAGGAGTCTTCATCCGTCTGGAATCCTGGGCTGAACAAAGCACTTTCTCTGACCTGCACGTGGCAGGCACCATCTAGCTTTGCGCCCAGGGAAAAGGTGGCAGCCTTGGGATCTCAGGTGCCAATGATGGGGCCCCGTTAACACTAGAAAAAGAACACTTGCTTTCTGTCCTGGCACCTTTTCCCAGGGAGGAATCTTCGTCCGTCTGGAAATCTGGGTTCAAAAATGGCACTGCCCCAAACCCGCACAAGGTACACACCGTCGAGCTGTGCGCTCAGGGAATAGGGGGCAGCCTTGGGCTCTCAGCTGCCAATGATGGTGCCCCATTACCCCTACAAAAGGCACAATGGCTTTCTATCCTGGCACCTTTTCCCAGGGAGGAATCTTCATCGGTTTGGAATTCTGGTCTGAGAATCGGCACTTTCCTGGACCCGCAAGTGGAACGCACCATCGAGCTTTGCGTCCAGGGAAAAGGTGGCAGTCTTGGGCTCTCAGGTGCCAATGATGGGGCCCCATTACCTTTACAAAAAGCACAATGGCTTTCTGTCCTGGCACCTTTTCCCTGGGAGGAGTCTCCATTGGTCTGGAATTCTGGGCTGTAAAATGGCACTTTCTGGGACCAGCACGTGGCATGCACTGTCATGCTTTACCCCAGGGAAAAGGAGGCAATCTCTGGCTCTCAGATGCCAATGACGGGCTCGCATTAACACTAGAAATGGAACAATCGCTTTCTGTCCTGGGAGCCCTTTCCCTGGGAGGAATCGTCATCCGTCTGGAATCCTGGGCTGAACAAAGCACTTTCTCTGACCTGCACGTGGCAGGCACCATCTAGCTTTGCGCCCAGGGAAAAGGTGGCAGCCTTGGGCTCTCAGGTGTCAATGATGGGGCCCCATTAACACTAGAAAAATAACACTCGCTTTCTGTCCTGGCACCTTTTCCCAGGGAGGAATCTTCGTCCGTCTGGAAATCTGGGTTCAAAAATGGCACTGCCCCAAACCCGCACAAGGTACACACCGTCGAGCTTTGCGCCCAGGGAAAAGGTTGCAGCCATCGCCTCTCAGGTGTCAATGATGGAGCCCCATTAACCCTAGAAAATGTACAATCGCTTTCTATCCTGGGAGCCTCTTCCCTGTGAGGAGTCTTCATCCATCTGTAATTCAGGGCTCAAAAACGGCACTTTCCGATCAAGAAAGTGGTACGCGCCGTTGAAGTTTGCGCCCACGGAAAAGGTGGCAGCCTTGAACTCTCAGGTGCCAATGATGGGGCACCATTGACCCTAGAAAAGGACAATTCGATTTCTGACCTGGCAACTTTTCCCTGGGAGGTGTCTTCGTCCGTCTGGAATTCTGGGTTCAAAAATGGCACTGCCCCAAACCCGCACAAGGTACACACCGTCGAGCTTTGCGCCCAGGGAAAAGCTGGCAGCCTTGGGCTCTCAGATGCCAATGATGGTGCCCCATTACCCCTACAAAAGGCACAATGGCATTCTGTCCTGGCACCTTTTCCTAGGGAGGAATCTTCATCGGTTTGGAATTCTGGTCTGAGAATCGGCACTTTCCTGGACCCGCAAGTGGAACGCACCATCGAGCTTTGCGCCCAGGGAAAAGGTGGCAGTCTTGGGCTCTCCGGTGCCAATGATGGGGCCCCATTACCTTTACGAAAAGCACAATGGCTTTCTGTCCTGGCACCTTTTCCCTGGGAGGAGTCTTCATTGGTCTGGAATTCTGGGCTGTAAAATGGCACTTTCTGGGACCAGCACGTGGCACGCACTGTCGTGCTTTGCGCCCAGGGAAAAGGAGGCAACCTCTGGCTCTCAGATGCCACTGACAGGCCCCCATTAACACTAGAAATGGAACAATCGCTTTCTGTCCTGGGAGCCCTTTCCCTGGGAGGAGTCGTCAGCCGTCTGGAATCCTGGGCTGAACAAAGCACTTTCTCTGACCAGCACATGGCAGGCACCATCTAGCTTTGCGCCCAGGGAAAAGGTGGCAGCCTTGGGCTCTCAGGTGCCAATGATGGGGCCCCGTTAACACTAGAAAAATAACACTTGCTTTCTGTCCTGGCACCTTTTCCCAGGGAGGAATCTTCATCCGTCTGGAAATCTGGGTTCAAAAATGGCACTGCCCCAAACCCGCACAAGGTACACACCGTCAAGCTTTGCGCCCAGGGAAAAGGGGGCAGCCTTGGGCTCTCAGATGCCAATGATGGTGCCCCATTACCCCTACAAAAGGCACAATAGCTTTCTGTCCTGGCACCTTTTCCCAGGGAGGAATCTTCATCGGTTTGGAATTCTGGTCTGAGAATCGGCACTTTCCTGGACCCGCAAGTGGCACGCACCATTGAGCTTTGCGTCCAGGGGAAAGGTGGCAGTCTTGGGCTCTCCGGTGCCAATGATGGTGCCCCATTACCTTTACGAAAAGCACAATGGCTTTCTGTCCTGGCACCTTTTCCCTGGGAGGAGTCTTCATTGGTCTGGAATTCTGGGCTGTAAAATGGCACTTTCTGGGACCAGCAAGTGGCACGCACTGTCGTGCTTTGCACCCAGGGAAAAGGAGGCAACCTCTGGTTCTCAGATGCCAATGACTGGCCCGCATTAACACTAGAAATGGAACAATCGCTTTCTGTCCTGGGAGCCCTTTCCCTGGGAGGAGTCGTCATCCGTCTGGAATCCTGGGCTGAACAAAGCACTTTCTCTGACCTGCACGTGGCAGGCACCATCTAGCTTTGCGCCCAGGGAAAAGGTGGCAGCCTTGGGCTCTCAGGTGCCAATGATGGGGCCCCATTACCCCTAGAAAAAGCACAATGGCTTTCTGTCCTGGCACCTTTTCCCTGGGAGGAATTTTCGCCCGTCTGGAATTCTGGGCTGAAAAACCGGCACTTCCCCGGACCCGCACGTGGAACGCTCCATCAAGCTTTGCGCCCAGGGAAAAGGTGGCAGCCTTGGGCTCTCAGGTGCCAATCATGGGGCCCCATTACCCCTAGAAAAAGAACAATGGCTTTCTGTCCTGGTACCTTTTCCCTGGGAGGAATCTTCATTGGTCTGGAATTCTGGGCTGAAAACGGCTCTTTCCCTTACCCGCATGTGGCACGCACCGTCGAGCTTTGCGCCCAGGGAAAAGGTGGCAGCCCTGGGCTCTCAGCTGCCAATTTTGGGGCCCCATTAACCCTAGAAAAGGCACAATCGCTTTCTGTCCTGGCACCTTTTCCCAGGGAGAAATCTTTGCTGGCCTGGAATTCTGGGATGAGAAACAGCACATTCCCGGACTTGCAAGTGGCACGCGCCGTCGACATTTGCGCCCAGGGAAAAGGTGGCAGCCTTGGGCTCTCAGGTGCCAAAGATGGGGCCCCATTACCCCTAGAAAAGGCACAATGGCTTTCTGTCCTGACACCTTTTCCCAGAGAGGAATCGACTTCCGTCTGGAATTCTGGGCTGAAAAACGGCCCTTTCCCGGACCCGCACAGGGTATGCACCGTCGAGCTTTGCACCCAGGGAAAAGGTGGCAGCCTTGGGCTCTCAGGTGCCAATGATGGGGCCCAATTAGCATTACAAAATACACAATGGCTTTGTCTCGTGGTACCTTTTCCCTCTGAGGAATCTTCATAGGTCTGGAATTCTGGGCTGAAAAATGGCACTTTCCCGGACCCGCACGTGGAACGCTCCGTCGAGCTTTGCGCCCAGGGAAAAGGTGGCAGCCTTGGGCTCTCAGGTGTCAATTTTGGGGCCCCATTAACCCTAGAAAAGGCACAATTGCTTTCTGTCCTGGCACCTTTTCCCTGGGAGAAATCTTCATCAGCCTCGAATTTTGGGATGAGAAACAACACATTCCTGGACCCGCAAGTGGCACGCACCGTCGAGCTTTGCGCTCAGGGAAAAGGTTGCAGCCTTGGGCTCTCAGGTGCCAATGATGGGTCCCCATTAACACTAGAAAAGGAACAATCGCTTTCTGTCGTGACACCTTTTCCCAGGGAGGAATCTTCATCGGTGTGGAATTGTGGAATAAGAAACTGCAATTTCCCGGACCCTCACGTAGCACGCATGGTCGAGCTTTGCGCCCAGGGTATAGGAGGCAACCTTGGGCTCTCAGGTGCCAATGATGGGGCCCGATTAACCTTAGATATGGAACAATCGCTTTCTGTCCTGGGAGCCTCTTCCCTGTGAGGAGTCTTCATCCGTCTGGAATTCAGGGCTGAAAAACGGCACTTTCCCGGACAAGAAAGTGGTACGCGCCGTTGATGTTTGCGCCCACGGAAAAGGTGGCAGCCTTGAACTCTCAGGTGCCAATGATGGGGCACCATTGACCCTAGAAAAGGACAATTCGATTTCTGACCTGGCACCTTTTCCCTGGGTAGTGTCTTCGTCCGTCTGGAATTCTGGGCTGAAAAATGGCCCTTCCCCGGACCCGCAAGTGGCACGCGCCCTCGACATTTGTGCCCAGGGAAAAGGTGGCAGCCTTGGGCTCTCAGGTGCCAATGATGGGGCCCCGTTAACACTAGAAAAATAACACTTGCTTTCTGTCCTGGCACCTTTTCCCAGGGAGGAATCTTCATCCGTCTGGAAATCTGGGTTCAAAAATGGCACTGCCCCAAACCCGCACAAGGTACACACCGTTGAGTTTTGCGCCCAGGGAAAAGCTGGCACCCTTGGGCTGTCAGATGCCAATGATGGTGCCCCATTACCCCTACAAAAGGCACAATGGCTTTCTGTCCTGGCACCTTTTCCCAGGGAGAAATCTTCATCGTTTTGGAATTCTGGTCTGAGAATCGGCACTTTCCTGGACCCGCAAGTGGAACGCACCATCGAGCTTTGCGTCCAGGGAAAAGGTGGCAGTCTTGGGCTCTCAGGTGCCAATGATGGGGCCCCATTACCTTTACAAAAAGCACAATGGCTTTCTGTCCTGGCACCTTTTCCCTGGGAGGAGTCTTCATTGGTCTGGAATTCTGGGCTGTAAAATGGCACTTTCTGGGACCAGCACGTGGCATGCACTGTCGTGCTTTGCACCCAGGGAAAAGGAGGCAACCTCTGGCTCTCAGATGCCAATGACTGGCTCGCATTAACACTAGAAATGGAACAATCGCTTTCTGTCCTGGGAGCCTTTTCCCTGGGAGGAGCCGTCATCCGTCTGGAATCCTGGGCTGAACAAAGCACTTTCTCTGACCTGCACGTGGCAGGCACCATCTAGCTTTGCGCCCAGGGAAAAGGTGGCAGCCTTGGGCTCTCAGGTGCCAATGATGGGTCCCCGTTAACACTAGATAAATAACAATCGCTTTCTGTCCTGGCACCTTTTCCCTGGGAGGAATTTTCATCCGTCTGTAATTCTGGGCTGAAAAACGGCTCTTCCCAGAACCTGCAAGTGGAACGCACCAGCCACCAAGGCTGCCACCTTTTCCCTGGGCGCAAAGCTAGATGGAGCGTTACATGTGCGGGTCCGGGGAAGTGCCGGTTTTTCAGCCAGAATTCCAGACGGAAGAAAATTCACCCCAGGGAAAATATTCCTTTCCTAGGGTTAATGCGGCCCCATCTTTGGCACCTGAAAGCCCAAGGCTGCCACCTTTTCCATGGGTGCAAAGCTCGACGATGCATGCCAGGTGCGGGTCCGCCAAATGCCGTTTTTCAACCCAGAATTCCAGATGGATGAAGATTCCTCCCAGGGAAAAAGTGCCAGGACAGAAAGCGAGTGTGCCTTTTCTAAGAATAATGGGGCCCCATCATTGGCACCTGAGAGCCCAAGGCTGCCACTTTTTCCCTGGGCTCGAAGCTCAACAGAGCGCTCCAGGTGCGGGTCAGGGTACATGCCCTTTTTCAGTCCAGATTTCAAGACAGATGAAGATTCCTCCCTGGGAAAAGGTGCCAGGACAGAAAGCGATTGTTCCTTTTCTAGTGTTAATGCGGCCCCACTTTTGGCACCTGAGAGCCCAAGGCTGCCACCTTTTCCCTGGGCTCAAAGCTCGACGTAGTGTGCCAAGTGCGGGTGAGGGAAAGTGCCGATTTTCAGCCCAGAATTCCAGACAGACGAAGATTCCTCCCAGGGAAAAGGTACCAGGACAGAAAACCATTTGGCCTTTTCTAGGGTTAATGGGGCCCCATCATTGGCACCTGAGAGCCGAGGCTGCCACCTTTTCCCTGGCCTAAAATCTCGAAGGAGTGTGCGAGGTGCGGTTCTGGGAAAGCGTAATTTTCCAGCCCAGATTTCCAGACGGATTGAGATTCCTCCCAGGGAAAAGGTGCCAGGAGAGAAAGTGCTTGTTCCTTTTCTAGGGTTAATGGGGCCCCATCATTGGCACCTGAGAGCCCAAGGCTGCCACCTTTTCCCTGGCTGCAAAGCCCAACGTTGCATGCCACATGCGGTTTTTTGAGCCCAGATTTCCAGACAAAGATTCATCCCAGGGAAAAGGTGCCAGGACAGAAAGCGATTCTTCCTTTCCTAGGGTTAATGCGGCCCCATCTTTGGCACCTGAAAGCCCAAGGCTGCCACCTTTCCCATGGGTGCAAAGCTCGACGATGCATGCCAGGTGCGGGTCCGCCAAATGCCGTTTTTCATCCCAGAATTCCAGACGGATGAAGATTCCTCCCAAGGAAAAAGTGCCAGGACAGAAAGCGAGTGTCCTTTTCTAAGAATAATGGGGCCCCATCATTGGCACCTGAGAGCCCAAGGCTGCCACCTTTTCCCTGGGCTCGAAGCTCGACGGAGCGCTCCAGGTGCGGGTCAGGGTACATGCCCTTTTTCAGTCGAGATTTCAAGACGGATGAAGATTCCTCCCTGGGAAAAGGTGCCAGGACAGAAAGCAATTGTGCCTTTTTTAGGGGTAGTGGAGCACAATCATTGGCACCTGAGAGCCCAAGGCTACCACCTTTTCTTTGGGCGCAAATGTCGAGGACGCGTGCCACTTTCTTGTCTGGGAAAGTGCCATTTTTCAGCCCGGAATTCCAGACAGACGAAGACTCCTCCCAGGAAAAATGTGCCAGGAGAGAAAGCGATTGTTACTTTTCTAGTGTTAATGTGGCCCCACTTTTGGCACCTGAGAGACCAAGCCTGCCACCTTTTCCCAGGGCTCAAAGCTCGACGGAAAGCTCCAGCTGCGGGTCAGCATAGGTGCCGTTTTCCAGTCCAGATTTACAGACGGACGAAGATTCCTCCCAGGGAAAAGGTGCCAAGACAAAAAGCGATTGTTCCATTTCTAGGTTTAAGGGGCCTCATCATTGGCACCTGAGAGCCCAAGGCTGCCACCTTTTCCCTGGCCTCAAATCTCGAAGGAGTGTGCGAGGTGCGGTTCTGGGAAAGCGTAATTTTCCAGCCCAGATTTCCAGACGGATTGAGATTCCTCCCAGAGAAAAGGTGCCAGGAGAGAAAGTGTTTGTTCCTTTTCTAGGGTTAATGGGGCCCCATCATTGTCACCTGAGAGCCCAAGGCTGCCACCTTTTCCCTAGCTGCAAAGCCCAACGTTGCATGCCACATGCGGTTTTTTGAGCCCAGATTTCCAGACAAAGATTCATCCCAGGGAAAAGGTGCCAGGACAGAAAGCGATTGTTCCTTTCCTAGGGTTAATGCGGCCCCATCTTTGGCATCTGAAAGCCCAAGGCTGCCACCTTTCCCATGGGTGCAAAGCTCGACGATGCATGCCAGGTGCGGGTCCGCCAAATGCCGTTTTTCATCCCAGAATTCCAGACGGATGAAGATTCCTCCCAAGGAAAAAGTGCCAGGACAGAAAGCCAGTGTGCCTTTTCTAAGAATAATGGGGCCCCATCATTGGCACCTGAGAGCCCAAGGCTTCCAACTTTTCCCTGGGCTCGAAGCTTGACGGAGCGCTCCAGGTGCGGGTGAGGGAAAGTGCCGATTTTCAGCCCAGAATTCCAGACAGACGAAGATTCCTCCCAGGGAAAAGGTACCAGGACAGAAAACCATTTGGCCTTTTCTAGGATTAATGGGGCCCCATCATTGGCACCTGAGAGCCGAGGCTGCCACCTTTTCCCTGGGCGCAAAGCTTGATGGTGCGTACCTTGTGCGGGTCCGGGAAAGTGCCGTTTTTCAGCCCAGAATTCCAGACGGACGAAGATACCTCCCAGGGAAAAGTTTCCAGGAGAGAAACCAAATTGTCCTTTTCTAGGTTCAATGGTGTCCCATCATTGGCACATGAGAGCCCAAGGCTGCCACCTTTTCCATGGGCGCAAAGCTCGACGATGCATGCCACGTGCGGGTCCGCCAAATGCCGTTTTTCATCTCAGATTTCCAGACGGATGAAGACTCCTCACAGGGAAAATGCTCCCAGGACAGAAAGCGATTGTTCCATTTCTAGGGTTAATCGGGCCCTGTCATTGGCACCTGAGAGCCCAAGGCTGCCACCTTTTCCCTGGACGCAAAGTTCGACGGTGTGTCCCACATGCGGGTCCGGGGAAGCGCTGCTTTTCAGCCCAGAATTCCAGACCTATGAAGATTCCTCCCAGGGAAAAGGTGCCAAGACACAAAGCCATTGTGTATTTTGTAAAGGTAATGGGGCCCCATCATTGGCACCTGAGAGCCCAAGGCTGCCACCTTTTCCCTGGGCGCAAAGCTCGATGGTGCATACCTTGCGCGGGTCTGGGAAAGTGCCGTTTTTCAGCCCAGAATTGCAAATGGGAGACGGTTCCTGCCTGAGGAAAGGTGCCAGGACAGAAAGCCATTGTGCTTTTTCTAGGGATAACGGGGCCCCATCATTGGCACCTGAGAGCCCAAGGCTGCCACCTTTTCCCTGGGCGCTAATGTCGATGGCGCGTGCCACGTGCGGGTCCGGGAAATTGCCGTTTCTCATCCTAGAATTTCAGGCCAGCGAAGATTTCTCCCTGGGACAAGGTGGCAGGACAGAAAGCGATTGTGCCTTTTCTAGGGTTAATGGGGTCCCATCATTGGCACCTGAGAGCCCATGGCTGCCACCTTTTCCCTGGGCGCAAATGTCGAGGGCGCGTGCCACTTTCTTGCCTGGGAATGTACCATTTTTCAGCCCAGACTTCCAGATGGATTAAGATTCCTCCCAGGGAAAAGGTGCCCGGACAGAAAGCGAGTGTTATTTTTCTAGTGTTAACGGGGCCCCATCATTGGCACCTGAGAGCCCAAGGCTGCCACCTTTTCCCTGGGCGCAAATGTCGAGGGCGCGTGCCACTTTCTTGCCCGGGAATGTACCATTTTTCAGCCCAGAATTCCAGATTGATTAAGATTCCTCCCAGGGAAAAGGTGCCCGGACAGAAAGCGATTGTTCCTTTTCTAGGGGTAATCGGGCCCCGTCACAGGCACCTGAGAGCCCAAGTTTGCCTCCTTTAACCTGGGCGCAAAGCTCGACGGTGCGTGCCTCGTGCGTGTCAGCGAAAGTGCCGTTTCTAATCTCAGAATTCCAGAACGATGAAGATTCCTCCCTGGGAAAAGGTGCCAGGACAGGAATCGATTTCTCCTTTTCTAGGGTTAATGGGGCCCCATCATTGGCACCTGAGAGCCTAAGGCTACCACCTTTTTCCTGGGCGCAAAGCTCGACGACGCGTGCCGCTTGCAGGTCCAGGAAAGTGCCGTTTTTCAGCCCAGAAAACGAGATTCCTCCCAGGGAAAAGGTGCCAGGACAGAAAGTCATTGTGGCTTTTGTAGGGGTAATGGGGCACCATTAATGGCACCTCAGAGCCCAAGGCTGCCTCCTTTTTCCTGGGCGCAAAGCTCGACAAGGCGTGCCACCTGCATGTCCGGGAAAGTGCCATTTTTCAGCCCAGAATTCTAGACCTATGAATATTCCTCAGAGGGAAAAAGTGCCAGGACACAAAGCTATTGTGTATTTTGTAAAGGTAATGAGGCCCCATCATTGACACCTGAGAGCCCAAGGCTGCCACCTTTTCCCTGGGCGCAAAGCTCAATGGTGCATACCTTGTGCGGGTCTGGGAAAGTGCCGTTTTTCAGCCCAGAATTGCAAATGGGAGACGGTTCCTGCCTGAGGAAAGGTGCCAGGACAGAAAGCCATTGTGCTTTTTCTAGGGATAACGGGGCCCCATCATTGGCACCTGAGAGCCCAAGGCTGCCACCTTTTCCCTGGGCGCAAATGTCGATGGCGCGTGCCACGTGCGGGTCCGGGAAATTGCTGTTTCTCATCCTAGAATTTCAGGCCAGCGAAGATTTCTCCCTGGGACAAGGTGGCAGGACAGAAAGCGATTGTGCCTTTTCTAGGGTTAATGGGGTCCCATCATTGGCACCTGAGAGCCCATGGCTGCCACCTTTTCCCTGGGCGCAAATGTCGAGGGCGCGTGCCACTTTCTTGCCCGGGAATGTACCATTTTTCAGCCCAGACTTCCAGATGGATTAAGATTCCTCCCAGGGAAAAGGTGCCCGGACAGAAAGCGAGTGTTATTTTTCTAGTGTTAACGGGGCCCCATCATTGGCACCTGAGAGCCCAAGGCTGCCACCTTTTCCCTGGGCGCAAATGTCGAGGGCGCGTGCCACTTTCTTGCCCGGGAATGTACCATTTTTCAGCCCAGAATTCCAGATTGATTAAGATTCCTCCCAGGGAAAAGGTGCCCGGACAGAAAGCGATTGTTCCTTTTCTAGAGGTAATCGGGCCCCGTCACAGGCACCTGAGAGCCCAAGTTTGCCTCCTTTAACCTGGGTGCAAAGCTCGACGGTGTATGCCTCGTGCGTGTCAGGGAAAGTGCCGTTTCTAATCTCAGAATTCCAGAACGATGAAGATTCCTCCCTGGGAAAAGGTGCCAGGACAGGAATCGATTTCTCCTTTTCTAGGGTTAATGGGGCCCCATCATTGGCACCTGAGAGCCTAAGGCTACCACCTTTTTCCGGGGCGCAAAGCTCGACGACGCGTGCCGCTTGCAGGTCCAGGAAAGTGCCGTTTTTCAGCCCAGAAAACGAGATTCCTCCCAGGGAAAAGGTGCCAGGACAGAAAGTCATTGTGGCTTTTGTAGGGGTAATGGGGCACCATTAATGGCACCTCAGAGCCCAAGGCTGCCTCCTTTTTCCTGGGCGCAAAGCTCGACAAGGCGTGCCACGTGCGTGTCCGGGAAAGTGCCATTTTTCAGCCCAGAATTCTAGACCTATGAATATTCCTCAGAGGGAAAAAGTGCCAGGACACAAAGCCATTGTGTATTTTGTAAAGGTAATGAGGCCCCATCATTGACACCTGAGAGCCCAAGGCTGCCACCTTTTCCCTGGGCGCAAAGCTCGATGGTGCATACCTTGTGCGGGTCCGGGAAAGTGCCATTTTTCAGCCCAGAATTCCAGACGGATGATGACTCCTCCCAGGGAAAATGTGCCCGGACAGAAAGCGATTGTTCCATTTCTAGTGTTAATGGGGGCCCGTCATTGGCACCTGAGAGACCAAGGTGGCCTCCTTTTCCCTGGGCGCAAAGCTGGATGGTGTGTACCTTGTGCGGGTTTGGGGGAGCGCCATTTTTCAACCCAGAATTGCAGACGGACGAAGATTCCTTCACAGAGAAAAGGTGCCAGGACAGAAAGCGAGTGTTATTTTTCTAGTGTTAACAGGGCCCCATCATTGGCACCTGAGAGCCCAAGGCTGCCACCTTTTCCGTGGGCGCAAACATCAACGGCGCGTACAACTTGCGGGTCCGCCAAATGCCGTTTTTCAGACTAGAATTCCAGATGGATGAAGACTCCTCACAGAGAAAAGGCTCCCAGGACAGAAAGCGATTGTTCCATTTCTAGGGTTAATCGTGCCCCGTCATTGGCACCTGAGAGCCCAAGGTTGCCTCCTATACCCTGGGCGCAAAGCTCGATCATGCGTGCTACGTGAGTTTCCGGGAAATTGCCGTTTCTCATTCCAGAATTCCAGACCGATGAAGATTCCTCCCTGGGAAAAGGTGCCAGGAGAGGAATTGATTTCTCTTTTTTTAGGAGGAATGGGGACCCATCATTGGCACCTGAGAGCCGAAGGCTGCCACCTTTTCCCTGAGCGCAAAGCTTGACCGTGCGTGCCACTTGCGGGTCCAGGAATGTGCTGTTTCTCATCCCAGAATTCGAGGCCGATGAAGATTTCTGCCTGGGAAAAGGTGCCAGGACAGAAAGTGATTGTGCCTTTTCTAGGGTTAATGGGGCCCCAAAACTGACACCTGAGAGCCCAAGGCTGCCACCTTTTCCCTGGGCGTAAAGCTCGACAAGGCGTTCCACGTGCGGGTAAGGGAAAGAGCGATTTTCAGCCAAGAATTCCAGACCGATGAAGATTCCTCCCAGGGAAAAGGAAGTCCTCAGGACTAGAACCTACAGCACCCGGCATTTCCCAGGAGGTCTCCCATCCAAGTACTAATCCGGGGCTGACCCTGCTTAGCTTCCGAGATCTGACGGGATTGGATGTCAGGGAGGCATTTAACTGATCTTAATACAAACAAACTTATAAACTAAAGATCTTAAAATTAAGTAGTGCTTTTTTTCTTCTTTACCAATTCTTGGTGGTGTCCGACAGAAAATGACATTGAATGATATTATTAAGTATAGGTGTAAGTTTGTTTCCATCTTGAACAAGAGCAACCCCTTGAAGTACTACTAGGGAACAGGAGTGAGCAGTAGATTAAGCAATGGACTAAGCCTGCCAGGGGAACAGCCCAATCGCCAGTTCCCCGGTCCACAAATCGGACGGCAGCAGACTGAAAGACTGGCTAAGCAGAGGATGAAAAGAGATGCTATTGCTGACGCGATTTACATTTTCTCCTTTAAAACTCAAGCCTCCTCCATTTGCGTAAACTCTCCCGCAACTGTCAGAGAATTCTTCCCGATTAAATGCTTCATCTCACGCAAGGAAGAACAAAAAAGCCCACAAAGCAACACGTGATTTATTGGGGTTTATTTAATTTCTGTTGTATGCACTGATTAGATTGTTTTCTTGTTTCTTTCCAAACCAGCCTCGCACACGGAGTAGCCGCTCCTGCCCGCAGGACACGCGGCGGCTCCTCCGTTGGGCTCGCGGAGGGAACCGGATGATCTGCCGCGCGCTCCGGCGGCTCCACAGCCACTCCGTGGCAGCAGCAGCAGCGCAGCTGCAGCACCAGCACCAGCACCAGCACCAGCACCAGCACCAGCACCAGCGACTCTCCCGATCAGTTTTCGGCTCGCACTCCCTCTCCCGCTCGCACCCCTTCTCACCCCTCTCATCCCATCACTCTCTTCCGCCTTTCTCTCCTTCCCTCCTTCTCTCCCTCTTTCCTTTCCTCCCCTCCCTGTCTCCCTCCTTCCTCTTCTTTCCTCCCTTTCTCCCTCCTTCCTCTCCTTCCCTCCCTCCTTCCCTCTTCCTTCTCTCTCCTTGCATTCCACTCGCATCCTCTCCTCGCATCGCATCGCTTCGAATCGCATCACATCGCCTCGCCTCCATTCCATCTCCCCTTGCCGACTCTCCCGCTCTCTCTCGGCCCAGCTCATGCCGTGGCCCGCCGCCCGCCCCTCTCCGGGGCTGGCCCGTCTCCACCCCTGGCCGGCCCACCGTGGGCTCGCCTCCGCCACTTTCTCGCCCTACCAGCTCTGGCACTACTGGGCTCGGGCTGGGGCTGGCGCAGCAGCACCGCCTTTTGGCTCCGCCTGGCCCGCTTCCTGGCCTGGCCCCGCTCCCAGTCCCGGCTCCCGCTGCGACTCCTCCTGCCAAAGCTCCTCCCGCTGTCCCTGCGGGCGCCGGCCCATGGCCGCCCCGTCGAGGTTGCCGGCCAGCCCCGCTGGCACCCCGCTCCTGCCGCCTCCTCTGCAGGCTCTCCGGCCCGAGCTCCGCCGCTCGGCAGCACAGCCGCCAGCGCCGAGCCGCCCGTGCCCGCTGCAGATCGGCAAGCAGCGCCCGGCACGGCCGGGGGCCCCGGGCAGAGCGGCGAAAGCCCTCTGTCACCCACACGGCCGGAGAAGCCTCCCCTGGAGCAGCAACTGCGGCAGCGTTTACTCGGGGATCCGCCTCGCTGACGGCGCCCCGGGGGAGCCTGGCGGGGGTCAGCAGAGCATCGCCTGGGCGGCAGGGAGCGGAGCCCCAGTGAGCTGTCAGCCCCGCTGACGGCATTGTGGTCCCCTCCGCAGCCCGACGGCGTCCGTGTGCCGCTGGAGCTGGTGCTGCTTCTGCGGGTGTCTTGCGATGGCTTTGGCGGCATCGTGCAGCTCCTGGACTGCTTTGAGCTCCCCGACAGCTTTGTGCTGGTGATGGAGCATCCGGAGCGCTGCCAGGACCTGTGGGTGTTCCTGGACGAGCGGGAGTTCCTGCCGGAGGAGATGGCGCGGGGGCTGTTCTGCCAGGTGCTGGAGGCTGTGTGGCACTGCAGCAGCGGCGGGGTGCTGCACCGCGACATCAAGGCCGCGAACATCATCGTAGATCTGGCCAGCAGCGAGGCGAAGCTCATGGACTTCGGTTGCACCACATTCCTAAAGGACACGACCTACACCCACTGGGCAGGTGAGGCCACAGCCCAGGAGGCCCAGAAAGGCAGCGGAGGTTCCCCCCCTGCTGGAGGAGGGGGTCTAGGGAGGGCGGGCTGAGGAGAATTGTGTGGCCAGCTGCCAAGTGAGGTTTCAGGGAGGAGGGCGTGGATGCTGTGCAACAGGAGGTGGTTCATGGCCCTGGCAACAGCCGCCAACCCCCACGTTGGGCCCGGACTGGGGCTGGGGCTGGGACTGGAGCTGGGGCAACCAGCCCAACAAAACCAAACGCCATGGAGGGCAGCAGAGGCGGGGTTGCAAAACCCACGCACCAGCCATTTTCCTTTGCAGGTGTCAAAGGGCTTGGGATGTTCACCTCTCCTTTTTGGCCTTAGGTTTTTCCTTGGCTAAAAGAAGAAGAGGGCAGCAGAGAAAGGCAGAGTTTCCCCTACTTTTACGGGGGTGTTTTCCTTGATTGTAGTGGTCAAGCCTTCCCGAAGCCCCCGGCTCCCTCTTCCAGCACTGGGGGCTTTCTTTTAATACCCCGTGTTTGTAAGAAAGTTGGGTGCTGACAAGAAGGCAGCAGGTCACGCCATGTGCAGCCATTAGTGCAGCCCCTGCACTCCCAGAGGGTGCCCGGGCGAGGGTTTGGGAGTGAATATCAGCCTGACAAGCTCCACTTGTGTCCTGTTGGGACACTGGAGTACAGACCACCGGAGTGGATCCTCTTCCACTGCTACCATGGCCATTCAGCTACAATCTGGTCCCTGGGCATCCTGCTCTATGAAATGGTCTGTGGGGACCTTCCTTTTGAGAATGTTGAGGACATTGTCCAGGGCCAGCTTTTGTTTCCAGCACGGGTGTCTCCAGGTGGGTGCTTGGCTTCACGGCATGGGGGTATAAGAGTCCTGGGAGATGGTGGGTGGCACGCGAGCATGCCACGCTTGCAGTTGTGGAGGAGGTTGATGTGTCATGGGTAGATGGAGGAGGTGGCACATGTCCGTCCATCCTGCTCTCCTCCAAAACACAAAATGCATTGGGAAGTTTGGGCACAGCCAGGAGCACACCCGGCGTGGGTTTGGCACTGCAACCCCTTGCACAGTGTGGACAAGAGCCTTCTCCCACAGAGTGGCACTCTCTTGTTTCTCTCCCCAGAGTGCCAGGACCTCATCAGATGGTGCTTATCTACGTTCCCCTTGGACAGACCATCGCTGGATGACCTTTTCAAGCATTCTTGGCTGCAGCACCTTCAGCTGCCCTGGGAAATTGTGAATACCCATCGCCCTGCACTGTAGGATCCGAGAGTGCAGCACAGACCTGCTCCGCACATCTCATGGCATTCTAAGAAGCCAAGAAAAGCAGACTGTTTCCCTGGCAGTGCATCAGAGCCGGGAGCACAGGAGGGGAGATGCTTCTGGTGGTCGTGTGGGAAGTTCTGGAGGAAGTGTGTGAGCACTCTCCATCACATTTGAGAAGTCTTGGCAGTCTGGTGAAGTTGCCGCAGACTGGAAAAGGGGAAACATCCGCCCTGCAGCCCAGTGGCATCGTGGTGCTCCTGCAAAGTGGAGCACACCTGTGGTGAAGTGGAACATGCCATCAAGCTGGAGAAAGAACACCATCCTCGGATATGGGCAGCAGGAGGTTGAAGCTGATTGACTTTGGTTGTGGCACCTTCCTCGAGGATGCGCTCTGCATGCAGATGAAATCAAGATGAGTGCACACCCGGTGGAGGGTGGGGAGATGTCTGTGATGCCAGGCACTGTAGGGCTGAGGCTGTCTGGACACCAGAGGTTCCCTGCTTTGCTGGGGCTGGGGTGGGATGAATTTTTCAGCTGGCTGCCAAGTAGCATTTTTGTGGGGTAGAGGGTGAATGTTACGGAGTGGGAGCCAGGACAGCTCCTGGCCTTGCTGACAGCCTCCACCACCCACCCTGGCCTGGGCTGGGGTCGGAGAAGCCTTCTGGCCAAGAAGACGATGGGGGTGGCAGAAGAGGGAGTTGTGAACTTGTATGCTCACCATTTTCCTTTGCAGGCCCTCAAGGAAGGGCTGCAGCTGGGGCAGGGGCTGGGAAAGTCAGAGCTTTTCCTCACCTACGGGGAGGTTTATTCCTTGCACGGAGGGAGTGATCAAACTTTCTCCAGACCTGGGATACGGTGATAATATTTGACCTTTTTTCTTGATTGCAGATTTTGTTTTGAATTAACTGTCATGCAGTTGTTGTTTGTTTTCGAAAGGATGATTCTACCAGATGCCTGGACCGGACTGGGAAGTGTTGAGACTGTGGAGCACATCCGGTGCCAGTGCTACCCAGCCATGACCCTTCAAGATGGACAAGGACATCATCTGGGGTCAGCTCCTCTTCCAGCAGTGGGTCTCTTGAGGTGCGTCCCCAACTTCATGGCACGGGTGGGAGAAGGGATTTTGGAAGACGGCAGCGGGCACAGGAGCATTCTGCTCTTGCAGCTGGGGAGGAGGTGGATCTCCCGTGGTTCGCTGGAAGGAGGCAGCTGGCACATGTGCTGCCTTCCTGCTCTCCTCCAAAACGGAGAGCGGATTGGGAGGTTTGAGCTGAGGGCACAAGCAGCAGCAGCATGGCCTGGGCACCAGGGATGGTGGGACACGGTGGACATTATGGACTTCCCCAGAGTGCCAGGACCTCATCAGATGGTGCTTATCCACATTCCCCTTGGACAGAACATCACTGGACGACCAGGCCTGGTTTCTCAGATGCATATGATTCACTTTCCAATGTCATAAGAAACGTGTGTCCTTATACTTTTTGTCTGGCAGGAATCAACTCTTTCACTTGTTAGCAGAGCATGGGAATGTTAGCTGCACTTTGCGAGATGAGCTTCCTATAAGTATCAACTGTGCTTTTATCAGAGAAAGGAAGCTCCAGGCCTGGATTCTCCGATGCATGGGATTCACTTTCCAAAGCCATAAGAAATGTGTGTCCTGATGCCATCTGTCTGGCAGGAATCTACTGTTTCACTTGTAAGCAGAGCATGGGACTGTTAGCTGCACTTAGTGAGATGAGCTTCCTATAAGGAGCAACTGTGCTTTTCCCAGAGAAAGAAAGCTCCAGGCCTGGATTCTCAGATGCATATGATTCACTTTCCAAAGCCATTACAAATGTGTGACCTGATAACTTATGTCTGGCAGGAATCAACTGTTTCACTTGTTAGCAGAGCAAAGTTGCACTTTGCGCGATGAGGTTCCCATGAGGAACAACTGTGTTTTTCACCCAGAAAGAAAGCTCCAGACCTGGATTCTCAGAGGCATATGATTCACTTTCCAAACCCATAAGAAATGTGTGTTCTGATGTCTTCTGTCTGGCACGAATCAACTCTTTCACTTGTTAGCAGAGCATGGGAATGTTGGCTGCACATTGCGAGATGAGCTTCCTATAAGGAGCAACAGCGCTTTTCCAGGAGAAAGAAAGCTCCAGGCCTGGATTCTCCGATGCATAGGTTTCACTTTCCAAATCCATAAGAAATGTGTGTCCAGATGCCTTCTGTCTGACGGGAATCAACTGTTTCACTGGTTAGCAGAGAAAAGTTGCACATGGCGAGATGAGCTTCCCTTAAGAAACAACTGTGTTTTTCACCCAGAAAGAAAGCTCCAGACCTGGATTCTCTGATGCATATGATTCCCTTTCCAAAGCCACGAGAAATGTGTGTCCTGATGCTTTCTATCTGGTAGGAATCAACTGTTTCACTTGTTAGCAGAGCATGGCACTGTTAGCTGCACTTTGCGAGATGAGTTCCTGTAAGTATTACCTGTGCTTTTCCCAGAGAAAGGAAGCTCCAGGCCTGGATTCTCAGATGCATATTATTCACTTTCCAAAGCCATGAGAAATGTGTGTTTCCTGATGCCTTCTGTCTGGCAGGAATCATTTCTTTCATTTGTTAGCAGAGCAAAGTTGCACTTTCTGAGATGAGCTGACCATAATAATAACAGTGTTTTTCACCGGGAAAGAAAGCTCCAGACGTGGATTCTCAGATTCGTATGATTAACTTTCAAAAACCATAAGATATGTGAGTCCTGATGCCTTCTGTCTGGCACGTATCAACTCTTTCACATGTTAGCAGAGCAAAGTTGCACTTTGTGAGATGAGCTTCCTATAAAGAATAACTGTGTTTTTCACCGAGAAAGAAAGCTCCAGGCCTGGATTCTCAGATGCATATTATTCACTTTCCAAAGCCAAAAGAAATGTGTGTTTCCTGGTACCTTCTGTCTGGCAGAAATCAACTGTTACACATTTTCTCAGAGCATGGGACTATTAGTTGCACTTTGCGAGATGAGCTTCCCATAAGTAACAACTGTGCTTTTCCCAGGGAAAGAAAGCTCCAGACCTGGATTCTCTGATGCATATAATTCACTTTCCTAAGCCATAAGGAATGTGTGTCCTGATACCTTCTGTCTGGCAGGAATTACCCCTTTCACTTGTCAGCAGAGCAAAGTTCCACTTAACAAAATGAGCTTCCCATAATAATAACAGTGTTTTTCACCAGGAAAGAAAGCTCCAGGCATGGATTCTCTGACGCATATGATTCACTTTCCACAGCCATAAGACATGTGTTTCCTGAGAGCTTCTTTCTGGCGAGATTCAACTCTTTCACTTATTAACAGAGCAAAGTTGCACTTTGCGAGACGACCTTCCCATAAGGAAAACTGTGTTTTTCACCGAGAAACAGAGGTCGAGGCCTGGATTCTCAGATGCATATAATTCACTTTCCAAAGCCATAAGAAATGTGGTTCCTGATACGTTTTGTGTGGTGAGAATCAAATCTTTCACTTGTTAGCAGAGTATGCGACTGTTAGCAGCACTTTGCGAGATGAGCTTCTTACAATGATCAACTGATCTTTTCCTGAAAAAGGAAACTTCAGGCCTGGATTCTCAGATGCATATGATTCACTATCCAAAGCCATAAGAAATGTGTGTTCTGATACATTCTCTCAGGCAGGAATCAAATCGTTCACTTGTTAGCAGAGAAAAGCTGCACTTTGCGAAATGAGCTTCCCATAAGAATAAGAGTGCTTTTCAATGGGAAAGAAAGCTCCAGACCTGGATTCTCAGATACATATGATTCACTTTCCAAAGCCATAAGAAATGTGTGTCCTGATGCCTTCTGTCGGGCAGGAATCAACTCTTTCCCTTGCTAGCAGAGCACCGTCGACCATTACGCCCCGGGAAAAGGTGGCAGCCTTGGGCTCTCAGGTGCCAAGGATAGGGTCCCATTAACCCTAGAAAAGGAGCAATCGCTTTCTGTCCTGACACCTTTTCCCTGGGAGGAGTCTTCATCCGTCTGGAATTCTGGGCTGAAAAAGGGCACGTTTCCAGACCCAAAGGAGGCATGCACCGTCGAGCTTTGCACACAGGGAAAAGCTGTTAGCCTTCGATTCTCAGGTGCCAATGATGGGGCCCCATTACCCCTAGAAAAGGAAGAATGACTTTCTGTCCTGGCACCTTTTCCCTGGCAGGAATCTTCGTCTGTCTGGAATTCTGGGCTGAAAAACGGCACCTTCCTGGACACGCACGTGGCACGCAGCGTCGAGCTTTGCGCCCAGGGAAAAGGTGGCAGCCTTGGGCTCTCAGGTGCCAATGATGAGGCCCCATTAGCCCTAGAAAAGAAACGATGGCTTTCTGTCATAGCACCTTTACCCTGGGAGGAATCTTCGTCCGTCTGGAATTCTAGGCTGAAGAACGGCACATTCCCAGACAAGCACGTGGCACGCACCGTCGAGCTTTGCGCCCAGGGAAAAGGTGGCACCCTTGGATTTTCAGGTGCCAATGATGGGGCCCCATTAACCCTAGAAAAGGAACAATGGCTTTCTGTCCTGGCACCTTTTCCTTGAAAGGACTCTTTGTCCGTCTCTAATTCTGTGCTGAAAAACAGCACTTTCCCAGACCCACAGGAGGCACGCACCGTTGAGTTTTGCACGCAGGGAAAAGGTGGCAGGCTTGGGTTCTCCATTGCCAGTGATGGGGCCCCATTAACCCTAGTAAAGGAACAATGGCTTTCTGTCCTGGCACCTTTTCCCTGGGATGAATCTTCGTCCGTCTGTAGTTCTGGGCTGAAAAACGGCACTTTCCTGGACCCACATGTGGCACGCACAGAGGAGCTTTGTGCCCAGGGAAAAGGTGTTAGCCTTGGGCTCTCAGGTGCCAATGATGGGGCCCCATTAACCCTAGAAAAGGAATTGTCGCTTTCTGTCCTGGCACTTTTTCCCTGGGAGGAATCTTCGTCCGTCTGGAATTCTGGGCTGAAAAACGCCACTTTCCCGGACCCACACGTGGCACGCACCGTCGAGCTTTGCGCCCAGGGAAAAGGTGTTAGCCTTGGGCCCTCAGGTGCCAATGATGGGGCCCAATTAACCCTACAAAAAGAACAATGGCTTTCTTTCCTCGCACTTTTTCCCTGCCAGGAATCTTCGTCCGTCCGAAATTCTGGGCTGAAGAACGGCACATTCCCAGATACGCACGTGGCACGCACCGTCGAGCTTTGCACCCAGGGAAAAGGTGTCACCCTTGGATTCTCAGGTGCCAATGATAGGGCCCCATTAATCCTAGAAAAGGAATAATGGCTTTCTGTCCTGGCACCTTTTCCCCGGGAGGAATCTTCATCCGTCTGGAATTCTGAGCTGAAAACCTCTCTATCCCAGACCCGCACGTGCCACACACCGTCGAGCCTTTCTCTCACGGGAAAGGTGGCAGCCTTGGACTGTCAGGTACCAATGATGAGTCCCCATTAACCATAGAAAAGGAACAGTCGCTTTCTGTCCTGGCATCTTTTCCCTGGGAGGAATAGTCGTCCGTCAAGAATTCTGGGCTGAAAAGCGTCATTTTCCCAGACCTGCACGTGGCATGCACCGTTGAGCTTTGCGCCCAGGGAAACGGTGGCAGCCTTGGGCTCTCAGGTGTCAATGATGGGGCCCCATGACCCTAGAAAAGGAACAAGCGCTTTATCTCCTGGAACCTCTTCCCTGCCAGGAATCCTCGTCCGTCTGGTAATTTTGGGCTTAAAAACGGCACTTTCCCGGACCCACACGTGGCACGCACCGTCGAGCTTTGAGCCCAGGGAAAAGGTGGCAGCCTAGGGTTCTCAGGTGCCAATGATTGGGCCCCATCAACCTTAGAAAAGGAACAATCGCTTTCTGTCCTTTCACCTTTTCCCTGGAAGTAATATTCGTCCGTCTGTAATTCTGAGCTGAAAAACGGCATTTTCCCGGACCCGCACGTTCCACGCACCGTCGAGCTTTGCGCCCAGGGAAAAAGTGGCAGCCTTGGGCTCTCGGGTTACAGTGATCTGGCCCCATGAACCCTAGATTACAAACAAGGCCTTTCTGTCCTGGCACATTTTCCCTGCCAGAAATCCTCGTCCGTCTGGAAATGTGGGCAGAAAAATGGCACATTCCCAGACCCGCACGTTCCACGCACCATCGATCTTTGCGCCCAGGGAAAAGGTGGCAGCCTTGGGCTCTCAGGTGCCAATGATGAGGCCCCATTCACCTTAGAAAAGGAACACTCGCTTTCTGTCTTGGCACCTTTTCCCTGGGAGGAATAGTCGTCCATCTGGAATTCTTGGCTGAGAAATGGCACATTCCCAGACCCACCCATGGCACGCACCGTCGAGCTTTGCGCCCAGGGAAAAGGTGGCAGCCTAGGGCTCTCAGGTGCCAATGATGAGGCCCCATTAACCCTAGAAAAGGAAGAAGCGCTTTCTGTCCTGGCACCTTTTCCCTGGGAGGAATCTTCATCCGTCTGGAATTCTGAGCTGAAAACCTCTCCATCCCGGACCCGCACGTGCCACACACCGTCGAGCCTTGCTCCCAGGGGAAAAGTGGCAGCCTTGGACTCTCAGGTACCAATGATGGGGCCCAATTAACCATAGAAAAGGAACAGTTGCTTTCTGTCCTGGCATCTTTTCACTTGGAGGAATAATTGTCCGTCGGGAATTCTGGGCTGAAAAACGGCACATTTCCGGACCCGCGCATGGCAAGCACCGTCGAGCTTTGAGCCCTAAGAAAAGCTGGCAGCCTTAGGCTCCCAGGTGCCAATGATGGGACCCCATTAATGCTAGAAAAGGAACAATGGCTTTCTGTCCTGGCGCATTTCCCTGTGAGGAATATTCGTCCATCTGGAATTTTGGGCTGAAAAACGGCATTTTTTCCAGACCCGCACGTGCCATGCACGGTCGAGCTTTGCGCCCAGGGAAAATGTGGCAGCCTTGGGCTCTCAGGTGCCAATGATGAGGCCTCATGAACCCTAAAAAAGGAATTGTCACTTTCTGTCCTGGCACCTTTTCCCTGCCAGGAATCCTCATCCGTCTGGAATTGTGGGCAGAAAAAAGGCACATTCCCGGACCTGCACGTTCCACGCAACGTTGAGCTTTGCGCCCAGGGAAAAGGTGGCAGCCTTGGGCTCTCAGGTGCACAATGTTGAGGCCCCATTAAGCCTAGAAAAGGAAGTGTCGCTTTCTGTCCTGGCATCTTTTCCCTGGGAGGAATAGTCGTCCGTCCGGAATTATGGGCTGAAAAGGGGCACTTTCCCGGACCCGCACATGGCACGCACGGTCAAGATTTGCGCCCAGGGAAACGGTGGCAGCCTTGGGCTCTTAAGTGCCAATGATGGGGGCCCATGAACCCTAGAAAAGGAACAAGCGCTTTAAATCCCGTCATTTTTACCCTGGGAGGAATCTTCGTCTGTCTGGAATTCTGATCTGAAAAACGGCACATTCCCGGACCACACATGGCACGCACCATCGAGCTTTGCTCGGAGGGAAAAGGTGGCACCCTTGGGCTCTCAGGTGCCAATGATGGGGCCCCATGAACCCTAGAAAAGGAAAAAGCGCTTTCTGTCCTGGCACTTATTCCCTTCCAGAAATCCTCGTCCATCTGGACTTCTGGGCTGAAAAACTGCACTTTCACGTACATGCACGTGGCACGCAGCGTCGAGCTTTGTGCCCAGGGAAAAGGTAGCAGCCTTGGGATCTCACGTGCCAATGATGGGACCCCATTAACCCTAGAAAACGAACAAGCGCTTTCTCTCCTGGCACCATTTCCCTGCCAGGAATCCTCATCAGTCGGTAATTTTGGGCTTAAAAACGGCACTTTCCCGGACACGCACGTGGCACGCACCGTCGAGCTTTGAGCCCAGCAAAAAGTAGGCAGCCTTGCGTTCTCAGCTGCCAATGATTAGGCCCCATTAACCTTAGAAAAGGACCAATCACTTTATGTCCTGGCACATTTTCCCTGAGAGGAATCTTCGTCCGTCCGAAATTCTGTGCTGAAAAACAGTACATTCCCAGACCCAGACGTGGCACGCCCCGTCGAGCTTTGCGGCCAGGGAAAAGGTGGCAGCCTTGGGCTCTCCATTTCCAGTGATGGGGCCCCATTAACCCTAGAAAAGGAACACTCGCTTTCTGTCCTGGCACCTTTTCCATGCCAGGAATCCTCGTCCATCTGGAATTCTGGGCTGAAAAACGGCACATTCCCGGACCCGCACGTTCCACGCAACGTCGAGCTTTGCACCCAGGGAAAAGGTGGCAGGCCTTGGGCTCTCAGGTGACAATAATTAGGCCCCATTAACCCTAGATTAGAAACAAGGGCTTTCTGTCCTAGCACATTTTCCCTGCCAGGAATCCCGGTCCGTCTGGAAATGTGGGCAGAAAAACAACACATTCCCAGACCCGCACGTTTCACGCACCGTCGAGCTTTGCGCCCAGGCAAAAGGTGGCAGCTTTGAGCTCTCCGCTTCCAATGATGAGGCCCCATTAAGCCTAGAAACGGAACTGTCACTTTCTGTCCTGGCACTTTTTCCCTGGGAGGAATAGTCGTCCATCTGGAATTCTGAGCTGAGAAACGGCACTTTCCCAGACCCACCGGTGGCACGCACCGTCGAGCTTTGCGCCCAGCGAAAAGGTGGCACCTTTGGGCTCTCAGGTGCCAATGATGGGGCCCCATGAATCCTAGAAAAGGAAGAATCCCTTTCAATCCTGGCACCTTCTCCCTGGGAGGAATCTTCGTTTGTCTGGAATTCTGGGACGCAAAACGGCACTTTCCCAGACCAGCACGTGGCACGCACCGTCAAGATTTGCGGCCAGGGAAAAGGTGGCAGCCTTGGGCTCCCAGGTGCCAGTGATGGGGCCTCATTAACCGTAGAAAAGGAACAATGCCTTTCTGTCCTGGCACCTTTTCCCTGGGAGGAATCTTCATCCTTCTGGAATTCTGGGCTGAAAACCTCTCTATCCCGAACCCGCACGTGGCACGCACCGTCAAGACTTGCTCCCAGGGAAAAGGTGGCAGCCTTGGTCTCTTAGGTGCCAATGATGGGGCCCCATTAACCCTAGAAATGGAATTGTCGCTTTCTGTCCTAGCACTTTTTCCCTGGGAGGAATATTTGTCCGACTGGAATTCTGGTCTGAAAAACGGCACTTTCCCGTACCCGCACATGGCACGCACCGTCGAGCTTTGAGCCCAGGGAAATGGTGGCAGCCTTGGGCTCTCAGGTGCCAAAGATGAGGCCCCATTAACCCTACAAAAAGAACAATGGCTTTTTTACCTCGCACTTTTTCCTGCCAGGAATCTTCGTTTGTCCGAAATTCTGGTCTGAAAAATGGCACTTTCCCAGACCCGCACGTGGCACGCACCGTCGAGCTTTGCGGCCAGGGAAAAGGTGGCAGCCTTGGGCTCTCACGTGCCAATGATGGGACCCCATTAACCCTAGAAAAGGAACAATCGCTTTCTCTCTTGGCACCTTTTCCCTGCCAGGAATCCTCGTCAGTCGGTAATTCTGGGCTTAAAAACTGCACTTTCCCGGACGCGCACGTGGCATGCACCGTCGAGCTATGCGCCTAGCGAAAAGGTGGCAGCCTAGGGCTCTCAGGTGCCAATGATGAGGCCCCATTAACCCTAGAAAAGGAAGAAGCGCTTTCTGTCCTGGCACCTTTTCCCTGGAAGGAATCTTCATCCGTCTGGAATTCTGGGCTGAAAACCTCTCTATCCCGGACCCGCACGTGGCACGCACCGTCAAGACTTGCTCCCAGGGAAAAGGTGGCAGCCTTGGGCTCAGGTGCCAATGATGGGGTCCCATTAACCCTAGAAAAGGAACGAGCGCTTTCTGTCCTGGCACTTTTTTCCCTGGGAGGAATCTTCGTCCGACTGGAATTCTGGTCTGAAAATCGGCACTTTCTCATACCCGCACGTGGCATGCACCGTCGAGCTTTGAGCCCAGGGAAAAGGTGGCAGCCTTGGGCTCTCAGGTGCCAATGATGGGGCCCAATTAGCATTGCAAAAAGAAAAATGGCTTTCTTTCCTTGCACTTTTTCCCTGCCAGGAATCTTCGTTTGTCCGAAATTCTGTGCTGAAAAACGGCACCTTCCCAGACCTTCACGTGGCACGCACCTTCGAGCTTTGCGGCCAGGGAAAAGGTGGGCAGCCTTGGGCTCTCAGGTGCCAATGATGGGACCCCATTAATCCTAGAAAAGGAACAAACGCTTTCTCTTTTGGCACCTTTTCCCTGCCAGGAATCCTCATCAGTCGGTACTTCTGGTCTTAAAAACTGCACTTTCCCGGACCCGCACGTGGCATGCACCGTCGAGCTTTGAGCCCAGCGAAAAGGTGGCAGCCTAGGGCTCTCAGCTGCTAATGATGGGGCCCCATTAACCTTAGAAAAGGAACAATCGCTTTCTGTCCTGGCACCTTTTCCCTGGATGGAATATTCGCCCGTCTTGAAGTCTGGGCTGAAAAACGGCACTTTCCCGGACCCGCAGATGGCACGCACCGTCGAGCTTTGAGCCCAGGGAAACGGTGGCAGCCTTGGGCAATCAGGTACCAATGATGGGACCCCATTAACCTTAGAAAACGAAAAATTGCTTTATGTCCTGGCACCTCTTCCCTGGGAGGAATATTCTTCCGTCTTGAATTCTGGTCTGAAAAACGGCACTTTCCCAGACCCGCACGTGGCACGCACTGTCGAGCTTTGAGCCCAGGGAAACGGTGGCAGCCTTGGGCTCTCAGGTGCCAGTGATGGGGCCCCATTAACCCTACAAAAAGAACAATGGCTTTCGTTCCTCGCACTTTTTCCCTGCCAGGAATCTTCGTTTGTCCGAAATTCTGTGCTGAAAAACGGCACTTTCCCAGACCCGCACGTGGCACGCACCGTCGAGCTTTGCGGCCAGGGAAAAGATGGCAGCCTTGGGCTCTCACATGCCAATGATGGGGCCCCATTAACCCTAGAAAAGGAACGAGCGCTTTCTCTTTTGGCACCTTTTCCCTGCCAGGAATCCTCGTCAGTTGGTAATTCTGGGCTTAAAAAGTGCACTTTCCCGGACCCGCACGTGGCTTGCATCGTCGAGCTTTGAGCCCAGTGAAAAGGTGGCAGCCTTGAGCTCTCAGCTGCTAATGATGGGGCCTCAATAACCGTAAAAAAGGAACAATCCCTTTCAATCCTGGCACCTTTACCCTGGGAGGAATCTTCATTCTTCTGGAAGTCTGGGCTGAAAACCTCCCTTTCCCGGACCAGCACGTGGCACGCACCGTCAAGACTTGCTCCCAGGGAAAAGGTCAGCACGTGGCACGCACCGTCAAGACTTGCTCCCAGGGAAAAGGTGGTAGCCTTGGGTTCAGGTGCCAATGATGGGGTCCCATTAACCCTAGAAATGGAATTGTCGCTTTCTGTCCTGGCACTTTTTCCCTGGGAGGAATCTTCGTCCGTCTGGAATTCTGGTCTGAAAAACGGCACATTCCCGGACCACACATGGCACGCACCATCGAGCTTTGCGCCCAGGAAAAGGTGTCAACCTTGGGCACTCAGGTTCCAATGATTGGGCACCATTAACCCTAGAAAAGGAACAATCTCTTTCTGTCCTGGCACCTTTTCCCTGGCAGGAATCTTCTTCTATCTGGAATTCTTGCCTGAGAAACTGCAATTTCCCGGACTGGCACATGGCACGCACCTTCGCGCTTTGCGCCCAGGGAAAAGGTGGCAGCCTTGGGCTCTCAGGTGCCAATGATGGGGACCCATTAACCCTAGAAAGCGCACAATCTCCTTTTGTCCTGGCACCTTTTCCCTGGGAGGAATCTTCGTCCGTCTGGAATTCTGGTCTGAAAAACGGCACATTCCCGGACCACACATGGCACGCACCATCGAGCTTTGCGCCCAGGAAAAGGTGTCAACCTTGGGCACTCAGGTTCCAATGATTGGGCACCATTAACCCTAGAAAAGGAACAATCTCTTTCTGTCCTGGCACCTTTTCCCTGGCAGGAATCTTCTTCTATCTGGAATTCTTGCCTGAGAAACTGCAATTTCCCGGACTGGCACATGGCACGCACCTTCGCGCTTTGCGCCCAGGGAAAAGGTGGCAGCCTTGGGCTCTCAGGAGCCAATGATGAGGCCACAATAACCTTAGAAAAGGAACAATGGCTTTCTGTCCTGTCATCTTTTCCCTGGCAATAATCTTCGTCTGTCTGGAATTCTGGGCTGAAAAACGGCACTTTCCTGGACCCGCACGTGGCACGCACCGTCGAGGTTTGCGCCAAGGGAAAAGGTGGCAGCCTTAAGGTCTCAGGTGCCAATGATGGGGGCCCATTAACCCTAGAAAAGGAACCCTTTCCCTGGAAGAAATTTAGGACCATCTTCAATCCTGGGCTGAAAAAAAGTGCGTTTGTCAGGACCGTACCTGCCAATAACGATTGAGCTTTGCGTCAAGATGTATGTTCGTATCTTTGGGCTCTCAGGTGCCACAGATGTGGTCCAATTAACACTACAAAAGGAGCAAACCCTTTGCATCTTGCCACCTTTTCCCTGGGAGAAATCTTTGTCCTTCTTAAAATCAGACCTGGATCTTTCTTTCTCCGTAAAAAGCAGAGTTCTTACTTAGGGGAAGCTCACCTCGCAAAGTCTAACTTTGATCTGCTAGCAAGTGAAACATCTGATTCTTGCCGGAGAGAAGGCATAAGGACACACACATTTTTTATCTCATTGTAAAGTGAATCATATGCATCTGAGATTCCAGGTCTGGAAGTTCTTCCTCTGGGAAAAGAACCATTGCTCCATATAGGAAGCTCCTCTCTCAAAATGCAGCTAACAGTCCCATGCTCTGCTAACAAGTGAAACGTTTGATACCAGCCAGTCAGAAGGCATCAGGACACACATTTCTCATGTCTTTGGATAGTGAATCACATGCATCAGAGAATCCAGGTCTGGAGCTCTCTTCTTGGTGAAAACACAGCTCTTCCTTAATGGAAGCTCATCTCGCAAATTGCATTTTAGCACTGCTAACAAGTGGAACAGTTGATTTCTGACAGAAAGTATCAGGAACCACATTTTTTATGGCTTTGGAAAGAGAATTATATGCGTCTGAGAATCCAGGACTGGCGCTTTCTTTCTCAGTGAAAATCATAGTTGTTCTGCAGGGGAAGTTCATCTCTCAAAGAGTAACTTTTTTCTGCTAAAAAGTAAAGCTGTGGATTCCTGCCAGACAAAAGGCATCAGGACACAGATTTCTTATGTTTTTCAGAAGTGAATCTTATGCATCTGAGAATCTCGGCCTGGAGCTTTCTTTCTCAGTGAAAAACAACGTTGTTTCTTTAGGGGAAGCTCATCTCGCTAAGCACGACTTTGCTTTCCTAACAAGTGAGAGAGTTGATACCTGCCAGTCAGAAGTCATCAGGACACACCATTCTTATGTCATTTAAAAGTGAATCATATGCATCAGAGACTTCACGCCCTGAGTTTTCTTTTTTGGTGAAAAGCACACGTTCGTTATAGGAAGCTCATCTTGCAAGGTGCAGTTAACAGTCCCATGCGGTGCTAACCAGTGAAAGAGTTGAATCCTGCCAGACAGAAGGCATGAGGAAACGCATTTCTTATGGCTTTGGAAAGTGAATCATATGCCTCAGAGAATCTAGGCCTAGAGCTTTCTTTGTCAGTGAAAAACAGAGTTGTTCCTTATGGGAAGCTCTTCCTTGCAAAGTTCAATTTTGCTATGCTGTCCAGTGAAACCGTTGATTCCTGCCAGAGAGAAGGCATCAGGACACACATGTCTCATGTCTTTGGATAGTGAATCACATGCATCAGAGAATCCAGGTCTGGAGCTCTCTTCTCGGTGAAAACACAGCTGTTCCTTAATGGAAGCTCCTCTCTCAAATTGCAATTTAGCACTGGTAACAAGTGGAACAGTTGATTCCTGACAGACAGAAAGTATCAGGAAACACATTTTTTATGGCTTTGGAAAGTGAATCATATGCATCAGAGAATCTACACCTAGAGCTTTCTTTCTCGGTGAAAAGCACAATTGTTCCTTCGGGGCAGCTCATCTCGCAAAGTGCGAATAACACTCCCATGATCTGCTAAAATGTGAATGTTGATTCCTTCCACACATCAGGCATCAGTTTACACATTTGTTATGGCTTTGGAAAGAGAATTGTATGCATCAGAAGATCCAGTCCTGGAGCTTTTTTATCGGTGAAAAACCAGTTGTTACTTATGGGAATGTAATCTCGCAGAGTGTAGACAACAGTCCCATCTGTGCTAACAAGTGAAACAGTTGATTCCTGCCGATACATATTTTTTATCGCATTGGAAATGAATCATATGCATCAGAGAATACAGGCCTGGAGTTTTGTTTTTTGGTGAATGCACTCTTGTTCGTTAGACGAAGCACAGCGTGCAAAGTGCAGTTAACGATCCCATGCTACGCTAACAAGTGAAAGAGTTTTTTCCCGTCAGACAGAAGGCATCAGGGTACACCTCAGTTATGGCTTTGGAAAGTGAATCATATCCATCAGAGAATCCAGGCCTGGAGCTTTCTTACTCTAGGAAAAGCACATGTGCTCCTTATAGGAAAGTCCATCTCGCAAAGTACAGTTAAACGTCCAATGCTCTGCACACAATTGAAAGAGTAGATTCCTTCCAGACTGAAGGGATCAGGAAACACATTTCTTATGGCTTTACAAAGTGAATCATATGCATCAGCGAATCCAGGCCTGGATTTTTTCCGAGTCGAAAGGCACAGTTGTTCCTTAGGGGAAGGTCGTCTCGCATTGTGCAACTTTGCTTTGATAACAAGTGAAAGAGCTGATTCCTGCCAGACAGAAAACATCAGGACACACATTTCTTATGGCTCTGGTAAGGGAATAATAAGCATCTGAAAGTCCAAGGCTTCTCCCTGTGCGCAAAGCTCGACGGTGCGTACCACGTGTGGGTCTGGGAAAGTGCCATTTTTCAGCCCAGAATTCCAGACGGACGAATATTCCTTCCAAGGAATAGGTACCAGGGCAGAAAGCGCTTGTTCCTTTTCTGGGGTTAATGGGGCCACTTTGTTGGCATCTCAGAGCCCAAGGTTGCTACCTTTTCCCTGGGCGCAATGCTCGACGGTGCGAGCGACGTGCGGCTTTGTGCCCAGGGAAAATGTGGCAGCCTTGGGCTCTCAGGTGCCAATGATGGGGCCCCATTAACCCTAGAAAGCGCACAATCTCCTTTGTCCTGGCACATTTTCCCTGGGAGGAATCTTCATCCGTCTGGAATTCTGGGCTGAGAAGCGGCACATTCCCGGACCCACACGTGGCATGCACCGTCGAGCTTTGCACCCAGGGAAAAGGTGGCAGCCTTGGGCTCTCAGGTGACAATGATCTGGCCCCATTAACCCTAGATTAGAAACAAGGGCTTTCTGTCCTGGCACCTTTTCCCTGCCAGAAATCCTCGTCCGTCTGGAATTCTGGGCTGAAAAACGGCACTTTCCCAGACCCGCACGTGGCACGCACCATCGAGCTTTGCGCCCAGGGAAAAGGTGGTAGCCTTGGGCTCTCAGGTGCCAATGATGAGGCCCCATTAACCCAAGAAAAGGAACGAGCGCTTTTTGTCCTGGCACTTTTTCCCTGCCAGGAATCCCGGTCTGTCTGGAAATGTGGGCAGAAAAACAACGCATTCCGGGACCCGCACGTTCCACGCACCGTCGAGCTTTGCGCCCAGGCAAAAGGTGGCAGCTTTGAGCTCTCCGCTTCCAATGATGAGGCCCCATTAAGCCTAGAAATGAAACTGTCACTTTCTGTCCTGGCACTTTTTCCCTGGGAGGAATAGTCGTCCATCTGGAATTCTGAGCTGAGAAACGGCACTTTCCCGGACCCACCGGTGGCACGCACTGTCGAGCTTTGCGCCCAGCGAAAAGGTGGCACCTTTGGGCTCTTAGGTGCCAATGACGGGGCCCCATGAATCCAAGAAAAGGAACAATCCCTTTCAATCCTGGCACCTTCTCCCTGGGAGGAATCTTCGTCCATCTGGAATTCTGGGATGCAAAACGGCCCTTTCCCGTACCCGCACGTGGCACGCACCGTCGAGCTTTGCGCCCAGGGTAACGGTGGCAGCCTTGGGCTCTCACCTGCCAATGATGGGGCCCCATTAACACTAAAAAAGAACAATGGCTTTCTTTCCTCGCACTTTTTCCCTGCCAGGAATCTTTCTTTGTCCGAAATTCTGTGCTGAAAAACGGCACTTTCCCAGACCCACACATGGCACGTACTGTAGAGCTTTGAGCCCCTGGAAAAGGTGGCAGCCTTGTGCTTTCAGGTGCCAACGATGGGGCCTCATTAACCCGAGAAAAGGAGCAATAGCTTTCTGTCCTGGCACCTTTTCCCTGGGAGGAATCTTTGTCCGTTTGGAATTCTGGGCTGAGAAGCAGCACTTTCCCGGACTCACACGTGGCACGCATCATTGAGCTTTGAGCCCAGGGAAAAGGTGGCAACCTTGGGCTCTCAGGTGCCAATGATTGGGCCCCATGAATCCAAGAAAAAGAACAATCCCTTTCAATCCTGGCACCTTTTCCCTGGGAGGAATCTTCGTCCGTCTTGAATTCTGGGACGCAAAACGGCACTTTCCCAGACCAGCACGTGGCACGCACCGTCAAGATTTGCGGCCAGGGAAAAGGTGGCAGCCTTGGGCTCCCAGGTGCCAATGATAGGGCCTCATTAACCGTAGAAAAGGAACAATGCCTTTCTGTCCTGGCACCTTTTCCCTGGGAGGAATCTTCTCCCGTCTGGAAATCTGGGCTGAAAACCTCTCTATCCCAAACCCACACGTGGCACGCACCGTCAAGACTTGCTCTCAGGGAAAAGGTGGCAGCCTTGGGCCCTTAGGTGCCAATGATGGGGTCCCATTAACCCTAGAAATGGAATTGTCGCTTTCTGTCCTGGCACTTTTTCCCTGGGAGGAATCTTCGTCCGACTGGAATTCTGGGCTGAAAATCGGCACTTTCCCGTACCCGCACGTGGCGCGCACCGTCGAGCGTTGCGCCCTGGAAAAGATGGCAGCCTTGGGCTCTCAGGTGCCAGTGACGGGGCCCCATTAACTCTAGAAAAGGAGAAATCTCACTCTGTCCTGGCACCTTTTCCCTGGGAGGAATCTTCGCCCGTCTGGTATTGTGGGCTTAAAAGCTGAACTTTCCCAGACCCGCACGTGGCACCCACCGTCAAACTTTGCGCCCACGGAAAGGCGGCAGCCTTGGGCTCTCAGGTGCAAATGATGTGGCCTCATTACCCCTAGAAAAGGAACAATGTCTTTCTGTCTTGGCACTTTTTCCCTGCCAGGAGTCTTCATCAGTCACGAATTCTGGGATGAAAAATCGAAATTTACAGGACCCGCTCATGGCACCCACCGTCAAACTTTTCGCCCATGGAAAACGTGGCAGCCTTGGGCTCTCAGGTGCCAATGATGGGGACCCATTAACCCTAGAAAGCGCACAATCTCCTTTTGTCCTGGCACCTTTTCCCTGGGAGGAATCTTCGTCCGTCTGGAATTCTGGGCAGAAAAGTGGCACATTCCCGGACCCACACGTGGCACGCACCATCGAGCTTTGCGCCCAGGGAAAAGGTGGCAACCTTGGGCTCTCAGGTGCCAATGATTGGGCACCATTAACCCTAGAAAAGTAACAATCTCTTTCTGTCCTGGCACCTTTTCCCTGGCAGGAATCTTCTTCTATCTGGAATTCTTGCCTGAGAAACTGCAATTTCCCGGACTGGCACATGGCACGCACCTTCGCGCTTTGCACCCAGGGAAAAGGTGGTAGCCTTGGGTACTCAGGAGCCAATGATGAGGCCACAATAACCTTAGAAAAGGAACAATGGCTTTCTGTCCCGTAACCTTTTCCCTGGCAATAATCTTCGTCTGTCTGGAATTCTGGGCTGAAAAATGGCACTTTCCTGGACCCGCACGTGGCACGCACCGTCGAGGTTTGCACCAAGGGAAAAGGTGGCAGCCTTAAGGTCTCAGGTGCCAACGATGGGGGCCCATTAACCCTAGAAAAGGAACCCTTTCCCTGGAAGAAATTTTGGACCA
Organism: Pithys albifrons albifrons; assembly: GCF_047495875.1. Taxonomy (NCBI): domain Eukaryota; kingdom Metazoa; phylum Chordata; class Aves; order Passeriformes; family Thamnophilidae; genus Pithys; species Pithys albifrons. Next base: position 106,733,992 of record NC_092459.1, read on the forward strand.
TCTTCAATCCTGGGCTGAAAAAAAGTGAGTTTGTCAGGACCGTACATGCCAATAACGACTGAGCTTTGCGTCAAGATGTATGTTCGTATCTTTGGGCTCTCAGGTGCCACAGATGCGGTCCAATTAACACTACAAAAGGAGCAAACCCTTTGCATCTTGCCACCTTTTCCCTGGGAGAAATCTTTGTCCTTCTTAAAATCAGACCTGGATCTTTCTTTCTCCGTAAAAAGCAGAGTTCTTACTTAGGGGAAGCTCACCTCGCAGCTCCAGGCTCCGCGCTTGTGGATAGGGCGGCTGCGATGCCAAAGGGAACGGCAGCGGGGGTCCGATGGGCGGCACGGGCAGCAGCGGTGTGGCAGAGAGGTGCTCAGGGGAAAAACCGCCCTGCAGAAGCAGGCTTTTTTTCTTTCTCTCCGGTAGCTCGAGGTTTTCTTGGGCTTGCTCCACTTGAAGGAGCATCTTTCTCATAGCTGTATATGATGGAATAAGCAGCAAAAATTCTTTGGGTGCAGTTTGCGCTAAATTCCACAAATCTGCCCCAATGTTATCACATAAGTCTATGGAAAACGTGGAATTGGCATTGGTTAAATGCCCCTGACTAAAGCACCAGTCCAAAAATTCCTGTAATGCTTGTCTTTCAATGTTTGTTTTTGTAACATGAGCTAATTTTTCAAATTTATCAAGCAATAAGTTTGTCTTATTCGAATTGGAATTTCCCATGTTTCTTTAACTCACCGGTTTGAAGGTCGTGGTTTCTTCAGTCCACGTTCTTCCAGCAGCTCTCTAGGCCACTACAACAAACTCCTGAGTTTACGGGAGACAGAAGCTCTCAGAGGCTTCTCCACAAAGCACCCAAAAAAATTGGGGCACAGCAGCTCTTGGGGGCCACTCCTTAATGTTCTAGGCAGGTCTGCAGGTGGCTTCCATGTCCTCAAATCACGTTGGGTTCACCAATTGTTGCCAACCAGACTCTAGTGAGATTGCACACACCAATATGATGTTCAAGCAAGTCCAAAGTTTATTCAAAAACACAGGTATATATCACCTTAAGTGACCCCACCCTAGGTGCGGAGGTCTGACTCCAATTGGTTGAGGCTGGAAACATGTCCTTTTAAGGTGAAAATGAAACTTGTAAGGTGGTCCTTCAGACCCACCAAAATCAGGGGCTGCAACACCAAACCCCACCAATTTCACAGATAAGTCCTGGGATGAGCACAGTGAGGTCACACCCTCCTCATCTGAAGATACCCTACTCTCCCTCCACGCTCATGTTCTCCACAGACAAGGAGTCTTGTGCTAGAAGACAACTTTCTTTTTTTAAACAGAATTTTTTCAACCCTTGTTCCTCAGGGTTTTCATTTTTTTGCAAGATAAAGTATTATCTGAACAACCTCTGCATAAATATAATATGAGTGTATACATGTATTTATACAATTAAACAGTCCTGCAAACTTGTGAGACTCATAGAAGCCCTTCCTGCTTCACAGCAGAGAAGAAAACAAATAGCAAAATTCTGCCCATCTCAACCAGAGGAACTGAACCACATCCATTTGTGGCTCTGGAGGGAATCCCACCAGCTTCAGACGGGAGGTTTTGACTTGAGTGTAAATGCATCACTCTACAGCAATTCTAGACACTGGCCATTTCTAAACAGTGCCATGCTAGGACGCATGCCACACTCACTGTGCCCAGTCCTTGGGGAGAGCACACCCAAAGACAAGGCGCAGTCCTTTAACAGGTGGCAAGTAGTCTACACTTTGCAGATGGACTGTGATTTCTTAACTCAATTAAATACCTACAGGCAGAACTGGAGAAAAAGGAAGAAGGCAAGGAGATGTCTTTCTGAGAGCGGTGGCCACACAAACACAGACCAGCTGCCCAGAGCAATGTTTCTGAATATTAAAGAAAAGTAACTGAGCAGTTAGCCTCCCAGAGGAAATGCTTTGTTCCACCTTAGAGCTCCTCCCCACCTTTGAGGTCAAACACTAACACAAAATGGTTGAGACAGAGTAGAGGCAAAGGTTCAAGCTGGCAGGTGGGGTGACAGACCACTTCTAGTCATAGCTATCATCATCATCAAAGTAGGAATCACAATCTGACTCATTATCAAGCATAAAGTTGTCTTCATCAAGGTCGTCACCATCATCATAGTCTTCCTGCCACTGTGGATCATACTCCTCATCTTCAGCCTCTTTGCCACCTTCATCTGTGTTGGGCGAGTCATACAAGATGGTACGTTTTTGCCTGTTGAGAAGGAGAGCATCAGTGCAGAGCTCTAGCTGTGAGCAGCAACCACAACCTAGCCCCACATCACCCTACTACAGAGGTTTATCTGGTTTCCCTACACCACTGTCACTTAAATTGTTACCTCAAACCACCAAACAGGATGCAATCAGTATCTGACATTCACTCTTGTATGTCAGTGAGCATAGGAGAAAGCTCTGCTCACCTGCTTTTTGTCTTCACTTACTCTCCTTTCCTTGTTATCCCACTAAGAAAACTCACCCCGTACAGGCAAGGGCTGAAGCAGGCACATTTGCAAGTTTTAGCTTTCTCTGACCAGGATCTCTCGAAGTCTGGAGCCCAACATGGAAATCCTGCTAGCATGAAAGAACAACCAGCAGAGAAAGAAACTGTGATTTGAGGTTCACACAACTGTGGTAGTTTTGGCTTTAGTTTTAGCTAGGCCTCAGTTTAGGAGGTCAAGAGAGTCTGCGTAGATTAGAGGGGACAAGCATCACCTGACTTAAGCAACCAAAGAAGTATTTCGTATCATTTTGACATCAAATCAAATATAAAAGAAGGTGTAGGAAGTACCCAGCTCTCTTTTACCTCATGGCTGACCAGACCTGCTATCACTGCTGCTGGGGGTGTTTGGCCTCGTCACCACTTCACTGCTGTTTGGTTTGGGAAGTACCTTTTTTTTCCTTTTGCTGTTGGTTTTCTCTTCTCTTGCCAGGTATCCTTTGGGGGGAGTCTGTTGGAGTGCTTTTGTGGGCTGAGGTAGTGGAGGTCTGTGTTGTTTGGGTGGGCAACTTGGTGGTTGTTGGTTGTGGTGGTTTGATTTTTCCACATTTGTATATATATGTGTTATATCATATTCTGTTTTTAATTGTCTGTCTTTTGTATAAATATTAAGAAGCTTGCTGTTTTGGGGTTGGTTTTTCTTTCCTTTTTTCTCCTCTTTGGGGTTATTTTCCCTCCCTCCTTTTCCCTTGGTGGTGATGGGGTGGATTCTTTCTCTCTGTATTGGGCAGTTGGCATTTTGCCAGCTCAACCTAACACAACAACCCTGAAAGTCTAACCACTCAGCTGATCAAATTCCTTGGCTGGCCCACAATCAACTTAGACCAGAGCAAGACAAACCACTAACAGGCATGTGGACTTCACCTGTGTGGAGTGCCAGAGAATTGCAAAGAGACGCTCCTTGATCTGCCATACCAACTCCAAACCAGCACTGAAATGCTCTGCTTTGAGGAGCCGAAGAGAAGAGGCCAGGTCCTGGTACTGCAGCAGGGTTTCCTCTGCAATTCAAGGCCAACAAAGTCATGTTGCATCACACACTCTTACAGAGATCAAATCCTTTGCTGATTATGAAGTAGCCACAGCTACTTAGCTCTCCTGTGCACATTCCTCTTGCAGAACGGAAGAGGTTGCCGTTTACTGCATCAGTCTCCACTGGCAGTCAAATTGTGGCAGTGGATTTCCCAGAAATGACATCAAGAAGGCAAAAATGGGCTGGGAGAAGTGAGAGGCCAGCTGGGTGCTGGTACGTGTGCTACTGCCCCACTACAGAACTGCTGTTCTTTGAACCATACAGGTTGGAACACTAGTTGCTACTTTAAAGAGGCTGCAGGACTTACCCAGAAGGATCTGCAGAGCATTAGTGAGCAGCTCTAGGCCCTCAGTCTGCTGTTCCACAATATCCATGCTCTCAGTGTCCTGGTTATAGTAGCTGTACACACAGGAGTAAGCCAGCACCTGGGAACAGAACAGATCATGCTGTTAAGCACTCTCCTTCAGCTTCAGCGTGAGCAAGAAGAGAGCAGCATCAAACCCTTCCAGACTTCATTATTATCATTAGCTGAGAGAAGCCTAGCAGTGCTTCTGATCTGTGGCTACAGCCCAGTGACCCATATGCCATGTGACAGCAGTGCCAGTGCAAACCATCACAAGAACACAGACTGTAAATGCATAAAAAGTGTCACTGACCAGCAGGTAAAGAGTCAAAACCACCCACAGGGCAACCCAGGCTGAACTCTAGAGGCAATGAACCTCTAGAGAGAGAGAACAAGCCCAGAGGGAAGTAGGATGGTGCTATATAGCACCAAGAGGCAATGACAAAGGAGTTTCAATAAGTGGCAAACTCCTATGAATGAATGACCCTTAAAGCAATCCAGGCACCCAGTAGGAAACAAGATCACTGTTTCCATTTAAAGAAATGGGCCAGTAAATTCAGCAGCAGCAACAAGCAACAGTGATATGCATTCTGGAAAACACAGGGGCAGCCATACTGAAAACACAAAATAGGGTCAGGTATCCTTCTTCCACATGCCTCTCTCAAAATCAAGCCTGAATGTGAAAACAAGGTGCATATACAAAGTCAATATTGCAAAGACAATTCCCACCTCCTGACTATGTTCCAGGGGAAAAGCAGTTACTGCAGGCCTAAGGTGTCACAAGCTTACCACACACATCCAGTGGCTGCACTGCAAATCCTTTTTAATGTGGCTATCAGGGCAGGCAGTAGGTAACTTAGGCTTTCAAAGTATCTATAGCTCATGAAATGGAGTTAAGAAAGAAAAATCCTAACATGAGCATCAAGAGGAACTTTCTAACTGAAACACAGCATCAGGAGAGCCTTCAAAAGGTATGGTCACCATGATATTTCAAATTGGAATGGACCAAAACCAGTATATAAAGACCCTATACACCCTTGTGTTGATCCCATGTGCCAACTTGAGCCAAATTCCAAATCCTATGACCTGATCATATGGAATACTGCAAACAGAGCCCAACTCAGAGTGAGAGTAGGGAAAGGCAGACATGAGCTCTTCCCCTGTCCTGATGTTATTCCTCCCTTTCAGCTTTTCCGGTCTCTCCTTGTTTGGAGTAGGACAAGGTTGGTGTTTCCTCACTTTAAGAAAGGCATAAAACACATGAATAGAATTAGGTCTAAACCTCAGCAAGACTGTTATCCAGCCTTACTTTCCGTGCCTGTTCTAGCACTTTGCAGGCATGAAGAACAAAGGTCAAGTTCCTAATTTTTGGCATCTCTCTGATGGAAGAGATACTGTTTCTCAGACTCGTGGCAAATTCCTGCAAAGGAGAGAGAAAAAATGTCAGTGTCAAGCTCCACAAGACTGAAAAAATAGCCCCTTCCACAAAGATAATTGCCAAGCATCCTTAAGTGCCATCCCAGAAGATGCAGGCAGCAGCAGATCATTTAATGCATCCAACTGTGACATCTCTCCTGTGCCATTGCTTCAACCTTTTACATCTCACTTCTAGGCAGGGTTCTGCCTTCAGTCACCATGGCTTCCAACTACGGCATCACTTTGAGCCCATGAACACCATAAGTCAGGTGCTCAGTTTCCACAACAGACCTGGCAGAAGAAAGCAGGCTGAGGATTGCCTCTCATGTCAGAGCAAGGGTGAAATGGTCAGACATTCCCACCTGGATCTGAAGCCTGCTTCTCAGCAGAGCAGACACTGACACACAATAGAAACTATCCTGATCATGAGGGCTAAGGCAACACTCAGCATCTGCAAAGGAAGGAGGCCTCACCCTTGCACGATGATGAAAGGTGCATCTCTCATTGTAATCCTGAAAACGCGTCTCCTGCCAAGCTGCTTTACTCACCTGAAAGGAAAAGTACAAGTACCCTGGAGCAATTTCCCTCAAGTACCAGAGCTGCCTGGAAATGGCTACTACACACAGAGACTTCAACAATACTGTCAGTATTACTGGCAAGCGTATAAGTACAGAGTAAAGGGTCCAAGCAAAGATCCTCACCCTCTCTGAGAAGCTAAGATGCCTCTGAACACAAGCATGAACCACGGGGATACAGCAAACCACTCACCATAGCAGAGCAGTTGTAATAATCCTTATGATTTGGCCTCCAGGGCTTGAGGCAACGCCAACAGAAGCCATGACTACACTTCGCACATGTCATGCTGCAGAGGAGAAAAACAGTGGGAATCACTCAGATCTAACTGTCACTTGCAGACAGTTCCTTCCAGTGCTCCCCTACATCACAGCACTCCAGTGTGTGCCACCCAGTCACTCCCATTCACCAGTACTATGCATTTCCCCGCATAAATTTTTTTTAAAGCCTTTGCTAGAAGCCGGTGATGCTTAAAACCAGTTCATGTCTCCAAAAATGAGCTGAGTAAACTGACAGCATGATCTCACAGTAGCTTATCAAGTACTCAAAGGGTGACTAAGCATTTCATAGTTTGAAACAAGATCCACATGAGCACCTTACTCTTCCCTCATTAATGTACTGCTCCACACAGTGCAGAAAGGCACTGCACAGCCCTAGGGCCACACACTACATGTGGGGACAAACAATAGTGTGCATTAAGGGCTGTGCCAGTGGAAAAGAGAAACAAATGCCTTTGAAGCCTTAGCTTCAAAGCTGGAGGTAACTCCCATATCATGTAAAAAGCTGCCAGAGATCCAAGCTGGTTCAAAACAGTCAAAACAAAATTGCTTTAAGTTACGGGAATAAGGTAAGCATGAAAGAAAAAATGGTGGTGAGCTGTCCACTCCCCTAACCTTTACCTCTGTACAGCCATAGTGGATTCTGGGAGCAGACAAGTGCACTGTTAAAAGGTACTGCAAAATCCCCTCTGATTCTACCAAAGAACTATCAATGGATTTAACTCTGAATGCTGGGGAACATTTTGTTTTTCTAAGAATTAAAAGCAATCACTCATTCTACTAAAACTGTAAAACAGATCTGCTGTAACCATTACTCCACAGTAAAAAAAAAAAACAAAGCACAACGGACCTAACTGTATGTTTCTGCCCTCTCCTGTCTCTAGTAGCAAACCAAAATGTATACTCACTGTAGGCAACCCTCATTTTTCTCTATCTGAGCCTGGCAGTTTGGGCAGTGCTTCGAAATGAGCTTAGCCAGGTGTTTGCTTTGGGCTTCACTTGTCATTCCCTCATAGTATCCGTCATCATCCACCCATTGAGACATGTGGCTGCAGCTGGCAGGATAATGGGCCTGAAAGGGAGACAGTCAACCACACCAAAAGTGAAATGGTGCATGCCAAACCAAAGACAGTATTGCCTGTGATGCAGCTCAGCCTTACCTCTGGGAAGTTGCAGTTGAAGCAAGATATCCAGGAGCACTTGCAACAGGCTGCTCCATAACCAAGTCCATCCTTAAGGAGGATCTGGTCACAGCCCTGAGGGTTGGTGCACCATGTCAGGTTGGAGCAACACTCAACATAATGTCTAAGGAGGGCTTTTTCATACTGCAATAAGAAGCCAGGAAGGAGATTTAAGGCAGAGAAGCTGCATGGTTAGGCCTTACAAACAGGGTCTGGTGTCTGAGCTATACAATCTCACTGAACAACTGCTCACAACAAAACAGTACCCAATTTACTCTTTTGTTCCCTTTGTGTAAATTTCCCCACCTCCAAATGTCATATCTGGAGACTCATTTCACAGAATTACTGAGGTTGGATGGCATTTCTGGAAATAACCAGTCCAACACCTCCAGCTCAAAGTAGGACCACATCCAGTTCAGTTTCAAATATCCAAAGATAAGGACTACAAACCTCTCTGCCCAGCCTGGTCCAACACCTCATTACCCTTACTATTAAAAGAACCTCAACAACCCACCAAACAGTTTTCTAATGTTTAAATGGAATCCCTTGTTTATAACTCAGTGCTCACTGCCTCTTATTCTTTCCCTGGACATCACAAAGAATCTGGCTCCTTATTCTCATTTTTGAATTTATACATGTTGGTAAGATCCACTCCTGAGCCTTCTCTTCTCTAGATTAAACAAATGCAGCTCTCTCAGCTTCTTCAAGACATGTTCCAAAACCTAACTCATCTTTGTGGCCTTTGGCTGGATGCTCCCCAGTATGTCCATGTCTTTCTTGCACTGGTGAGCCCAGAAATGGCCATAGTCTCACCAGCACTGGGTAAAGGGATCACTTTCATCAACCTGCTGTCAGTGCTCTTCCTAAATCAATCTAAAATGCTCGTGGACCTTCTTAGCCACAAGGGCGCAATGCTGGCTTATGTTCAACTTGTCCACCATGATCCTTTTTTTTATTCCTACAGAAATGTTTTCCAGATGGTTGGCCCCCAGCACATACTGTTGCACTGGGTTATACTACACCAGGAGCAGGACTCAGCATTTCCCTTTGTTGAACTTGGAGCAGTATGTTTTAACTTCAGCATTAGATTGTCATACAATAATTCAGTTATTTTGAAAACAGGGTTGGACCAGAGATCTCCACAGATTATTGCAATCTAAATTATTCCCTGACTGTATGTGTGATTCTGCATGAGACACTAACACCTCAGCCATACCATTTACTGAGCAAAGAAAAACATACCATTTCAGTGAGAGCATCAGACCAACTTGTTAAAATTAGCTGCAATTTCTGTTCATCTGCAATAATTATTTATTTTTATAGAACAGCCATAGCAACAGGCTATTAAATCCTGCTCTCAGTCAGGTGTGACTTACTGCAAAGGCAGTAAGGACTAACTGTCCAGATATATGCACTAATTCTCTGAGCACTTCTTATGAAAAACAAGAAAAAAGATATATCAAAGACAATGCTTTTCTGTTGCCTTGCCCATTTTTGTTGCCAGCTTGCAAGTTTAAAGAAAAATTGTAAGACAGGGAAGTCTTCATGACTACCGCTCATTTCTCCTTATGACTGTTCACACAAGATCATAATTACAGTAAGAAGTTGGAAGAAGAGAGTATTTTTGGAGAAGCAAAGGAAGCGGAGACCTATCAAACAACAGAGCAGTGTAAAACAGACATGACTGTTCTGTCCAGCAATTAACAGAAACAGTCTGCCACGTGACAACAACAGCTCTGCCATTAGGTGGAGAGGGCATTCGGCTCCAATAACTAAAAACTGAAAGAACAGAGAGAAGTAGCTTCTGCCTCTGAACAAGCAGCTGCTGCTGTCCCCTGCTGACCCAGGACTAAGGTAAGCAGAGCTCAGGAAGTCTGGTTTACAGATGTCTGGAGAACCCACACAGTGAAGATTAAGCCTGATGTGGTAACTTCTGCTATCTTCACAAAAACCTGAGATGCTTAAAGTCAGAGACTGATGGAAGAGAAAGGACATAGGGGTCACTTAGGCGGAAATAAAATTAAATTTGTTCACGTTTTCAACTGCCCTAGATATAATTGCTTCCAGCACACTAGTAGAGGATACTTGTCATGAGCTGCTACCACAGTCCTGAACTAATGATGCACCTGAAACTTTATTTGCTGGAGACACATCTAGAGAAATACCACTGTGCTCTTTTGTTGACATTACACTTTTTTGAATAGCTGGTACTGATCATAATCAGAGACAAGAGATACCACTGGGCAGGAATCTGGTTGGTCTCAGTTATCACACTGCCAGTTTTAGTAACAGAAAGAGGAAAAGCAGCAGCAAGATTATCAAAATGAAACAGATCAAAATGAAACAAAATGAAACAGGGCTTGGACACCCATCAACCACCTCTCCTACTTCACCTTTGCTATAATCTCCTCAGAGGACATAATGGAGTAAATGAAGGCTGTGGTTGGCTGCGCACGGCACTCAGATATGGGACAGGTGCAGTTGACAACCATGTTCTGTTCAATGCGAGTCATGAGATACTCACTCCAACAATGCTGTGAAGGCAGAAGAGGAGACATGAGACCTAAACAGGGTCATGTAACCTTCCCACCCAGCAGACAATGCACAAACCCATGGGTAAAGTACTCAAAAGCACAGAAGTGGGAACAGACAAATCTGGAGTTGAAAGATCACAACAAAAAAGGGAGTTGAGAAAAGAGAATGTATAAGCTCTGAAAATCCTCTGATAACACCTTCAAAAAAAGCACAGCTGCTCCAAGTAGGCAGCAGCAATTCCCCAGCAAGTAACAGAAACCAAAGACCCCAGGATGCTCACCTTGCAGCAGTAGTGCATGCAGCAGAGGGTTGGTGGCTTCTCAGTGGGACAGAGCTGGTTCACACAGACTGGACAGTGGGTTCCAGGGCTTGGAGGGGACTGGACATTCTGCACTTGCAGCCCCGAGGAGATGAGCAGAGCATCACAGTTCTCCACATAACACTGGATCAGGAAATCCACATTCCACTTACAGTGCATGAGGAGGTGCCGAGCAACATCATCCCGTATGTTCAGAGTATCCTGGACCTGCTGTACTGTCTGGTTCATGAGCAGCTTTGCCTCCTCTGGACTAAGCGTGTGCCCCATTGGCACTTGCAGCATTGCCATGAGATATTCTTCTGACCTGTCTATGCCAGGATTCAACCTGACATGAAGAAATGTGTCATGTTCATACAGAGATGTACAACCCTCCACACCTGGTGACATGCATTCCTACCAATGCAGGCTGTCTATGCTGTCCTCATCTGGAGATGCCTGTGGTGGCCTGCACTGGAAAGTCATCTGTGCCTGGCCCCCAGGAGGTGTTGCAGGTTCAGCAGAGATGTATTCTAAGACATGAGGCCTCCCCTCCTGGCGCCGGAGATAGCCCTGGTTCAATAGGTGCAGGATGCAGGACAGCACGTCCACACTGTGGCAGCAGAAGCTCAGGAACTGCACACCTGGTCCCAACTCGCCCTTCTGACAGGCATCAATCACCTATGGCAGCAAGAGGGCCCCACACTGCAGTGTGCTGCAGCACCCACACAGCCCCTCTCTGCCCCCCAAGGACCTCCATACCCTGAACACCAGGTTGTCGATTTGGAGCTGTTTCTCCACCTTAAGGATGCGGGTGATGAGGCAGCAGAGGACATTCCTTTTCCTTTCCAGGGTGCTCACCTCAGCCTTCTCTGTCTGCAGGTACCTCTGCTGGGGCAGCAGCCTCAGGTGGTGGCCAGAGGCCTGGGCCAGGGCTGCCTGGTTCAGCTGTAGTGCACCTGGAGCTGGCACCCAACCCAGGGTCAGTCAAGTCTCCAGCTGGGCCCTGACGGAGCCCCAGGACCCAGGTGTGACTGCTGGACCCAACCTGGGTGTCCGACTACTGCTCACACAGCTGGCCACCACAGCCTGACCCCTACACAAGGCCCCAAGCAACAGCCATGCACACAACCCCTGGCTCCGTCCCCAACCCCCCACACTGACCCACATCCTATGTGTGGCCCCAAACCCCAGCCCCACATACCGCCCCCAGCCCCGTATCTGCCCTGACACACAGACCTGCACCTCGGAAACCGACAGACATTCACCCCAGCTCACTCACTTGCCCTATGAGCTCATGCACCCCTAACCCCAGCACCCACTCAGGGCTCAGAGCAGAACCTCCCCAGGAGTGCCCCAGCCCAACATTCACCTCCTGGTGTGCAGCTCTGCACCAGGATGCCCTGGCTGTTGGTCAGCGGTGTCAGCGCGTGGTGCACCAGGTCAGCAGGGAGCCCTGTTGCCTGCAGCAGGGCCTCCACAGCCACCTCCTGCAGCAGGGAATGGGAGGTGAATGGCTGGCCACGAATCCCTGGCTGCAGGCCCAGCCAAACAAGGGCATCTTGTGCCCCAAACACTGCCGGAGACCCCACTGAAAGGGAAAGGACACAGCCCTACCACGCTCCAGCATCCACTGCCTCCCTCCTCGCACTGTGGCCCCAGCTCCTACCTCGCTGCTGTTGAAGCACAGCAGGATGTACATCTGTAGCGTGGACACGTGGAGGACACAGTCTCCAAACTGCAGCTCAGCGTGGCCCAGCCACGTCCACTGCAATCGCCGGGGCTTTCTGCACTCCCAGCCCAGCTGGCTCTGGCCTGCCAGGGACAGCGTCAGCACAAGGGCCAGGGACCAGCCCTGACAGGCACTCCCAGCCCACCCCAGCACACTGCCACTTCTGGCTGAGCTGCTGTGGAGGGTCTGGGCCCCCGTGGGATCCACACCCCGCCCCCACTGCTGCAGCACTTACTCCGCCAGCAGAAGTTGGCAAACTCATCCAGGGGGGAGCTCAGCGCTGCTGAGAAAAACCTCCCAGGGTTATCCATATAACAGAGTGGGGAAACAGGCCAGCAGCGCGGGGACAGGGCCAGCACCTTCACCTCTGGCACATTCGCCACTGAGGCTGTCTGCAGCACCTGGGCACAAGGACAAGAGGGCAGCTCAGGTCAGGCTCCAGGATCCCCCTGAGGAATGCTGGTGGCCTCCAGCCTCCCCACCTGACCCTCACTTTCACCTCATCCAGGCCTGTGTCCAGCTCCAGCAGCTGCTTATCCTGCTCCTGTAGCTGGAAGAGGCAGAACTGCCGCTGGAGCTCCTCTGACTCAGCCAAGTTGCTCAGCATATCTTGGGGAAAGCGACTGGGGAAGCACAGCCCGATCTGCTCCACGATGACTCCTTCCAGCCAAGATGGCCCTTGTGTCAGCAGCCGGTCCCCCAAATAGTGCCTGCCACAGCCAACAGCATCAGGTCACGGGTGAGCCTGAGCCCCATGGTCATCAGCCACCCACCAGGAGACGGACACAGTCAAGGCACACACGCCCAGCAGCACACACAACTTTCTTCCCCCCTGACCCAGTAGGGAATGTGCCTCTGCAAAGTGACAGCACCCATAGGCCCTCCACACACCACAGCCAGGAAAAGCAAATTGGGAGCACCATTGCCACACTGGGCCAAGCTTTCCCACCATACCATGTCACACTGCACCAGGCCCCTGGTTCCGTGGAGACACAGCACCCTCACCTATAGAAGTGCTCGAAGGTGTGGGCGAGCTCCAGGCCACTGAAGACAACAAAGGGCTCCAAAAACTGCTGCAGCTGCTCCAGCGGCCCTGTGCTGCCCGCAGCCCTGCGGAACTCCTGGATCTGCATGTCAAGGTAGCGGGCCAACTGCTCGCTCACCTGTGAGGGACAGGGCTGGCTGTGGAGGGGACTCACCGGGTGGCCACAGTGATGGGCTGGGGGAATATCCCTTGGGGGAGCAGCAGGGAAACTCCGGGGCTCTCAGGCAGGGGACAAGGGTGCCCAGGCACCAGCCCGAGGGAGGAGTGTGCCAGGGCCAGGCCCATGCCATGACAAGCGCCACACACCTGCAACTGGGGACTGTCTTGGGCTGCCACAGAGCAGGGCTCCGTGGCTCAGTGGAGATGAAGACACCACTCACCCAGAGCTTGCCCCAAGTCACGGGCCAGGGCAGCTCCCCAGCATGCACTCGCCTGGGCCCACAAGACTGGTGCTGCACTCCCTCGACTCACATGCAGGGCACTCAGGAAGGAAAGCTGCAGCAAAGCCCCCGCGAAGCCCTGGCCCAGGGCCAGCAAGAAGGCAGCCTGCTGTCCAAAGAGCTCCTCCGTGGCACTGCGCAGGCACTGGTACAGCCTGCAGTATCGCTCCGCAAAGTCTGGCACCCGCCCTGCTGCCTTCAGGAACCGCTGCACCTGTGGGACGCAGCGCGACAGGGGTGAGCTGTGCAGCAGAACATGCCCGTGGGAACGTCTGCAGCCCCAGCTTTGCTCTGCCAAAACCAACTGCCCGGGTCCCAGCCAGGGGCCAACTCAGGGCCCTGGAGCTGCTGCAGGCTGCTGAGAGCTTGTGGTGAGGACTGGGCAGGGTCTATGTGGGCACAACAGAGGCACAGCAGCAGCCCAGCAGGAAGTCAGGGGTCCGACACTGTACCCTTCTGGCCTGCAGCATATCCCTGGGCGCAGGGCCTGGCTAACACCTGAGCCATGGCAGGGGGCAAGTGCAGCAGGGCTGTCTTCACATCACTCCAGGCTCCAGGGAGGCCTCGTACAGCCCTGTGCCCTCCCCATGCTCCCAGGGCACTGCAAGGCCTCACTCCCTGCTCCACCCAGTGTGGGTCCCATACACCCTCTCCCAGCCAGCCCTCCAAGCTCTACCTGCTGCTGCACCACGCCACGCCAGCACCGCGAGACTCCCCACAGGCCGCTTGATTTCTCCACCACTGCCTTTGCAGCTCTGGCTGGCAGCTCCTTATTCTTCCCCGCCTTCCCACCTGCCAAGGGTCAACCCTGGGGTCAGCACGGCTCCATGGGCAGGCCCCACACACTGACCAACCACAGCTGGGCAGGCACGGCCACTGCCGGGGCATGACCACAAGTCTTTCCTGGCTCGGGAGTCTCTTGTGCCACAGGGCCCTTCCCCAGAGGAGCCTCATGGCCACAGCCTGACACCCTGGACCCCAGTCAGCCCAGCCCCACGGGAGAGCAGCCCCTCACTCACCAGCTGCTCTTGTCTCCTCTGGCTCTGGGCCTCCAGGGTCCACGTGCACCAGAAGCTGGGTCAGGCGCCGCACGCAGGAACCAAAGGCAGCCCGGCATCCCATGGCACGGCGGGGCAGCTCCACACTCTCCAGGTACTCGCTCAAAAGCCAGGCCAGGGGACTGACACCATCAGGGTCTGCAAGGCCAACCAGACTCAAAGTCAGGTGCCTCTGCCTGGGGCACAGCATGGATTGGTCCCAGAGAGTACAGAGTACCTGGGCTAGTGATCCTCTGCACCAACGGGTTCACCAGGGCCTCCCAGCATGTCCTGCCCAATGCCCGGGCTGCCTCGTCATCAGGAAGGAAGCGGTCGGCAAAGCCCTGCTCGTGCTGCAGCGCCTGGTTCAGTCTGCAACAGTGACCAGGCAGCACACAGTGCCCATGGCTGGGAGAACTCCCGTGGGAAAGCAGAATGCACGGTTCTCCCTGCTCTGCCCCTTGCCAGGAATGATGGCTCGGTGGCCCCAACAGGCCCCAGCAGCCAGGGCCCCTTGCTGTCCCTGGGACCTGCCTACAATGGCCCTTGGGCCAAATTGGGGTGCTGTGCAGTGCCTGTTGGCATGAGATCCTACCGTGTCTGGCTGACCTCTGCCATGTAAGGACGTGCCAGCCCCTGCAGGGGACCAGCATTCCTCTCTGATGGGTTAAATGAGCCCACACACCCAGATCAAACCTGGGGGACCCCAGATGGTCGTGGCTCTCTGGGAGCACTGGTGGCCAGGAAGGAACAAGGGCTCCCTGCTGTGCAGGCAGGACACTCAGCTCCTTTCCTAGCCATTCAGTCCCCTCTCAGGCTGCCAGCAACAGCCCCCTGGGCCCTGAGCCACCAGGGATGTGATGGCACAGGCAGGAGACAACTCACCTGCCAAAGAGGTGCAGCAGTTGCTCCCGGTCCCGGCAGATTTCCTGGCACCAGGTGTGAGCCCGAGTAGTGCAGGAGAGAAACGTCCGCCGGCACAGCTGCTCCTTGAAGATGGGCCAGAACATGGGCTTGGGACCCAGCACCTCAATGCCACGCACACGTGTGTCAATGCCACCCTACACAGGAACATGACCCTCAGTTCCTCAGACATGGGCCTGGCACTCTACACTGTCAAATCCCTGGCCCAGCCCTGTGCTCCCGACCTGCTGGCACCGCTTCACTCGGATCTGGATGATAGGCCAGAAGCGGGTCATGTTCTCCAGCAGGATCACTCTGCTGTCCGAAGGAAGGATGGTCACCTGCAGGCAGTGAGTCCTCAGCAGGCAGCTGGCATCAGCCACATGCTCCCCTGGCCTCCCCCTGTTAAAGCCATGGCCTCTATACCCAACTTGTAACCCCTTCTGTATCCCCAGAGCCCCAGCACAGCCTCAGGACTTTACCCCACCTGGCCCCCACTCCTGGCTCACCAGTCTGCTGCAGCAGCACACCAGCACACCAGTCTGCTGCAGACAGGCTGCAGGGCTGCCCATGCCTGAGTCTCCAGCACCTGCTGGAGCCTACAGCCCAGAGGAGGCTCTCGCAGTGCAGCTCCTGCCATCCCCACTTGCCCATGGCATCTCTCAGGGCCTCACTCCAGGGCCAGACCTACACAGGACACAGCAAAGACCAGCCTGCCACTCCCACAGGGACTCACCGTGTTGAGTTCCGTTCTGATGGTGGCAGGGCTGTCTCCCCCCAGCACCACGACACGGCATGGCATATAGCTGGAGTCCTCGCTGGACACCAGCATGCTCATCTGCCTGCAGCACAGCAAACACAGGGCTGCCCAGCAGCCCCACCTCCCTGTCCTGGCCCCTGACAGTCCCATGCACTGCCATCCATGCCCCACTACCCGCAGGACAGGGACTGTGGCAGGGCTTGCACAGATTCCCAGAGCCCTCTCCTCCACACACAGCCCTCAGCCCTCCCAGCCTCAAGGCCCGCCAGCCTTCCCAGCCCAGCCCTACCTGATCACCACACCACACTGCATGTGCACAGTGATGAAGTGTGAGCCGGTGCTGCCGTTCGACTCCCAGTATGTCCTGGGGTTCCTGTCCATGAGTTTGCTGGCCTGGTGCGGGTTGGACGAGACTTGCACCTTCTCCCAACACTTGTCCTCCTTGACCTCCACACTGGAGCCTGAGGCGGGGTAGCACATGGAGCCTCCAGCCACCAAGCAAGCACATGAGGTCAGCTCCCTGCCCTTTCCCTCACCTTGGCACAGGTTGTGCAGGAAGACATCAAAGAAAGGGATGCTGATGGGCTGGTGGCTCCGGCGGTGCTCCTCAATCTGTCCCAGGACCAGCTATGGGATGAAGCAAGGCTCTTACCAGGAGCCTTGGATCCTCCTCCTCTTTCCCACTGCAGGGCTGCGGCAGGCAAAGAGCAGAAGCCTGTCCCTCAGTGCCAGGGACAGCCTGATGGCCCCAAGATCCAGTGCCCCAGCACAGCTGGGCCACCCCAGACCCACCTGGATGCATCCAGCCAAGATGCTGGTTGTCAGCTTCTTGTAGAGGCTGGCATACTTCTCACAGTCTGTCAGCAGGGTGAGCAGTGCTGGCACCAGCGACGGAGCTGTGCTGTGCTTTTCCAGGGCTTTCGACAGAGCCTTGTGTGTGCCCACGTGGCACATCACCACCACACAGTCCTTGCTGGCAGTGGCCAGGCGGTGCAGGAAGCCAACAACCTCCTGCAGCACCTGCTGAGCCACAGCGCTCAGCAGCTGGGGTGGTGCCAGGAACTCCCTGGGCCGCCCCAGCAGTGGGTGCAGCAGCTCCATCCCCCCACCCCAACTGCACCAGTGCCTGCCAGAGTCTGGCCAGGCACAGTGCCGGGCATGCAGCCATCAGGACACTGACACGGCCAGGACAGCCGCTCCCAACCTATCCCGGCATGTTGAACACAATGCCAGGCTGGGATCTGCTTCACCAATGATGGGCCCAAGTGATGCACAGCACAGCTGGCACAGCTGCCCCTGCTTGCAGGGATTCTGAGGGTCCCCTCACCTCCAAGTTGCTGCTGTGGGCACTTAGGGAGGACACACAGGGCTCCACACACTCGTGCCAAGGCAGCACACCCTCCTGATAACTGTCCAGGAACTTGTTGAGGATCCTGAGTGACAGAGGGCATCTGCTCAGGCCTGGGGCAGATGGGCAGAAGTGGCAGAGGCAGACCTGCTTCCCTACTCTACTTGGAAGGCACCTCTCAGGGACGGGGAATCAAGGCTCCCCAGGTACCTCGGACACCCCAGCCAGGCACTTCCTGTGCTGCCCCTGCATGTCCTCACCAGCACTCAGACACATGCTGCTCTGTCCCCACATGACCCTGCACCCAGGACAACCCAATCAGCACCTGCTTATGTGCTGGAGGCACCTGCTCCTGCCTCTGGTCAAGACCACCACCACCAGAACCCACAAACATCACCATCAGCACTCACACACCTGCTGTGGGGGCCCCAGACTCCCACCAAATTCTCCTGCACCCACCTGAGGATGCTTAGAGTCATGGTCTTCTCTGCCCCCAGCAGCTCCAAGCTGTGCAGCAACAGCCTGAAGCAGCTGTGGTCCTGCAGCAACTGGGACACCTGCCCAGAGGTGACAGAGTCTTCACTGCAGAGCTGCCGCTCCAGGGCCACCACCACCTCCTTGGACAAGGCGTCATCCTCCAGCCTGCCTAGAAGCATCTGCATGCCCTTCAGGTCCAGGGGGGGCTCTCTGCCTGCCATGACAAGGACACGTGGGCCCAGCCCAGACACTCGCTTGAGAGGCAGCAGCCTCTCAGGGTGCTCTGCCCTGGCAGGTGAGGCAGCCCTGCCTGCAGCACCTGCGGGGCAATAGCACGGGAGGACGGGCAACACAGTACCTGCTGCCTCCAGGCCCAGGGGCAGCTGGTGCTCTGCGAGTCGGTTGATGGCACGGAGGGCCAGCACTGTGTGAGGACAGCCAATGCTCTGCCCGTCCCTCCAGCAGCTCTGCAGCACCGCGGGGAGATCACAGCTCGACAGCTGCTCCGCCAGGCCCCGGTGCCCATCCATCAGCATGTTTACCACCAGCAAGCCATTCTGCACCCCTGAGGAGCCCCTGCAGGGACAAAGTCATGCGGGCACTCTCCTCCCCAGGCACACAGCCTCCCCTGCACCCACAAGCCATCTGTCTGCCGTGCCCATTCTTCCACACTGCAGAGGCTTCCCCCAACCCCAGCTGCTGTACACAATCTGCCCCTACCCTGGGACCCTCTGCATGGTGCTCAGGGCAGCAGGGATGGTACTCAGCAGGCTGGCAGTGCCGTCGCTGGAAGCAGAGCCAATGCTGGCAAAGATCTCCCGCATCATCTGCGCGTCACCTTGGTTCCAGGGCAAAGACTTCTCACTGCCACCTCCCGGCTCACCGTCTGCAGCTCCCACAAGGACCTTCAGGGCCTGCAAGGGCAACAGCAGTCCAAAAGGGCAGCGGGCATCTCCACCACACCTGAGTGAGCCTGCACACTGCCTGCCCAAGTATGGCATCCCCTCTGCCGCTCACCGTCAGGCCAGCCTGCTGCACCAGGGTGGAGGAGCTGTGATGCCGCATGCAGGCCAGCACGGCCCGCACGCCGCCCTCTGTGGCAAATGGCACGCGCCAGTCGTACTGCGCCATCAGCACGGCCAGCAGCCGCAGCATCACCGCCACCAGCGCCTTCTCTGACACCTCAGTGCTCAGCAGCTCCACTGCCACCTGCACCAGCTTCTCCCTGCTTGAGAAAGGACAACTCAGGAGGAGCCTCCCAGCACTGCCACTGCCACACCAACACCTTGGGCCCTGCCAGCCAACTTCTCCCTGCCCACACGGCTCTACTGCAGCTGGGTCAGCCCCAGGAATCAGCCTGCCTGGGACAAAAGGACACAAAATCCACCTCTCCTCTTGCTAAGCACACAGGGAGATACCAGCCTTCACACTCCCACTGCCACCTCCTGCACTCCCAGCTCCAGTACTGTCCCCAGCCCTGGCGACATGGCCCTCCCCAGGGAGCAGCAGGAGCGTGCGGCACCCCATGGCTCACCCAGCACATCTGGTCCCCAGCCCGGCCCGGGCTGTGCCAACTTGCTGCTTGGATTCAGGTTCCTCCTCCAGGATCCTCAAGATTTGCTTGAGCCCAGCTAAGCGCAGCCCCATCGCTGAGCTGCTGCTCTCGATCACGTTCACCATGGCTGTAATCTCGGTCAGCGAGCTGCTCTCACTCACCCCCTTGGAGCTGCCCAACACTGGCCGGAAGAAGGGAGGTGTCAGCGCAGCAGTAACACCCCCAGCAGCTCTCAGCAGCACACCCAGCACCTGCAGGTCCCCCCACATCAAGCAAGCACCAGCTGCTCAGCCCCACATGCCCTGCCCAGAGCCTTCCTCTGTTTAGGCAATGTCATCACTGCCAGCACTGCACATGTGTCCCAGCGCAGAGCAGGACATTACCTCTGATCTGCTCCTCCGTCACCTCAGGGAAGGACAGCCCTTCACTCTCAAAGAGCTCACTGAACAGCTGGGAATCCGACTTCACCACCACAGCGGGGACTTGGGGTGGGACTGTGGCTGCAGAAAGGTCTTCTTTTGTTGCCTTGGCCATCGAGGCTTCAGGGCCAGTGCTCCTGCAGCCATCGCCCTCTGACGACACTGCAGTGCTCCTCTCATCATCCTGCTTGGCTCCCCTATCGAGGAGGTATCTGGCATAGACGCGGGAGCCACGCAGGTCACACAGAGTGCTGCCCTGACACTGCTTCTCCAAGACCTGCAGCACCTTCTGGGCCAGCTCCACAGGTACCGACAGCTGGATCAGGGCTTCTTCATCCACCTCCAACAGCCAGACCAAGGGGGTCAAGTTAATCTTGGACTCGCCACAGACCTCATGCCTCTTGTGACAGCCAGTGGCATTACAGACAGAAAGGCTGCACTGTCTGAGGTCCCCAGGGCCAGTCCCCAGTGCCACCCTCCTCTGGCTGTCCACAACCCAACTCCCATCAGTCCAGACCTCCCAACTGCACTCACGACCCACTTGCAACTGGCAGAATGACCCCATGGGTTTGCCTTGCCTACTCAAACCTCTCTGTACAGTCACTCTCACTTCCAATAATGGAAGACTGCATTTCCTCTCATCTCTCCTCACAGCTTTGCTGGGCCAAGCTTCCCATGGTTTAACCATCCCCACTCACTCTCCCATTTCTGCCCCATTCAGGCTTTCCCTGTACAGCTCATGCTTGCCATCTCCTCTGGTCCCAGTCCATCTCCTAACGTTTTCCTTTGCTCTCTCCCTTCCGTTTTCCCACTGCACTGGCCCATACCTGCTCTCCCTGGTCCTGCTGGATGAGAAAGTTGATCTCTTTCTGTTTCTGTGCTTCCAGCTTCTTCACAAAAAAGAGCAGCTCCCACCACTCAGCACGGCTCAGGGCCTCTGCAGCCTGGGTAGGCGGCTGTCCCAGGTAAGGTAGGGAGTACAGCCCTCCCAAGGGCTTGCACAGAAATGGTTGTGCAACTGCAAGGAAGGAAGAGCAAGGAAGGGCACTGTCAGCTCTGCCAATTCCCTCATCCTCTGCTGCATACTCCACATTTCAATTCAATTTCTATGTGGGATATGATGACTGGAAAGTTATACACAGAAGTGAAATAGATCACATGCTTCTCCCAAAATCAGAGACTGAGAAAACGCTTAGTCTAACCAGATTTGCTTTAACTTAGACACTTTGAGTTGACATGAAGTTAAGTCTCCAGTTACAAGAGGTAGGAGCCATTAAAGAAGCCATATTTTCAACTGGCAGGTTATTTTCCAAGTGAGTAATTAGCTGCTCATTTCATCTACACTCTCTCTTGCAGCAATTAAATCTGAACAACTCTACACAAAAGATGTCCTAGCAGATCATGGCTATGATAAAAAAGTTAATTTAACAGGTTTCTCTGGCCACAGTCACGTCAGACACCAAAAAAGAAAGGGGTATCTAAAGTCCAGATTCTCCCTTTTATCTTCTCCCAGAACAAGGGCAGTGTCAAAGGATTCTAGGAGATGCTGCAGATGTCTTATGAAAATAGTGCTTTAATATTCACCTTGTCCAAAGCTTAACAGTATGAAGTTAAACAAATTGTTGCCATGTTGATGCTTTTAAAAATCCTCTTCACTTATTTAAGGGGACCTGAGTGTCCCTAAAACAGCTTCATCTCAGAGAAATTCTACATTTGTGTTTTGGCAGTTTGTTCAGCTAATTCAAACACAGTTTTGACAGTTGTAGTTTAAATGCAATGTTATGCTTTTTAGATCATGACCTTTATTTATACCTAGACAGAATTCTAGGGTTCAAAAATACTCCATGCAACCAAAAGCCATGTCATTACTTAACTAGCTCTACATGGTCATACAAACTAATAGTGCTTTCTAAACCAGTTGTAGTTTGGGATTATTATGTAAATTCTCTCCCCTGCCACTTAACTGCCCAGGCCAGCGGTTAACAAAAGAAGCAGTTAACTGTTGATCGCTGGGGTGGGGGCAGGTTTGTCTCTTTTGGGTTTTTTTTTGGATATTCTCCCCAGTCTTGGCTCGGCGGAACGGGGGAGTGGGGGCTCGAAGGAGGCAGGCTGCCCAGCTGGTTACTGCTGGGGTTTTCCTGGCTGTTTTGCCGCTGCCTACTTCGGACTACTTTTTCGTGCCGTGCGGCTGCTGCTGCCTGCCTTGGATTTGCTGCTGGTTGCTCGTACCTTTCTGCTTCTTGGACGGGGAACACAGGGGGAAGAGACTGAGTCCATCTGAAAGCTCACTGCTCGTCTGTCTCTCTGGAGAGGGACTGAAACTCACTCTGCAGCCAGCCGGGCTGTGACATGAACACTTAAGTATAACCTTTCCTCCCGGAGAAAAAACCTGCTGGGTTTTGTTGTTGTTTTGTTTTTCTTTTGGTTTTTTTTTCCCTCTCTTGTGGTGTTGGGGAAGTGGGTTGCACTAGTCTGTTACATATATATATATATAGCAGTTATCCTTCTTGTATTAAAATTCCTTTTCTTAAATTTGATAAAGAGTGGTGTGATTATCGTGGAGGAGGCCCCTCCCCTGCTTGTGGGTAAAACATTTTGGTTTTTTCCCCTAAGACCGAGACATTTCTTGGCGCCCAACGTTTGAGGCTTGTAAACAAAGAAGGATAACTGCTATTTTGTGGCACCATGTGGGTCTTGAGTTTAGGGTTCATCAGGACCATCCTGTATAATATATTGGCTTTTTGTTGGTACAAATTCATGCCAAAAGGAGCGGCAGGTTTAAGTCTTATCAACAAATCAATGAGTAAAACTCAAATAGCCGCAATTATTTTTGAGTTCTTACTCTGGATTTATGGTGCCATGAATTCGATGCCTTTGGATGTCATGTGGGTGGTGTTCTCCAGACTGTTTTCCTGCCGCAACCTAAGCTGCTACCTCTGGGGATTCAGTGATAATAGTACGGACCCTTGGGAAGGAAAAAAGGGGAATCTTTTCTCCCAACCCTTTGTCCATTCTCCATTCAAGTCTGCTACAACAGCTTTTGAGATGTTTAAATTCTCCCTGGATGCCAGAGATATCTTGCTCTTTATGGTTTTTCTGCAAGGTTGTATCCCTGCGGCTTACAGAATGTTTGAAGGTAGGGCCAGGTTTTTTCGAGAATGCATTCAGAAGCCTAGCCCAGTGAAGGGGGAAAAGCAAGAGAATAAAACCCCTGATGCCACAGTGAATGGGGAAAAGCAAGAGAATAAAACCCCTGATGCCACAGTGAAGGGGGAAAAGCAAGAGAATAAAACCCCTGATGCCACAGTGAAGGGGGAAAAGGAAGAGAATAAAACCCCCGATGTTACAGTGAAGAGGGAGAAGGAAGAGGGTAAAACCCCTGACGTTACGGTGATGCAGGATGGGGCTAAAAAAAGGGAAGAGGGTAAAACCTCTGATGTTACAGTGATGCAGGACGAGGCTAAACCAGGAGGACAGGCCAAGCCTATGGAAGTTGCCCCTATCCAGAAAAGGAAATATAAGACCAAATTAGATGATCCAGCAGACGATGAGGGGGCTGCTGCACCTCCACAGCAAGCAGACCCAGAGCCTGAGATCATCACTGAGTCATTGTCATTTGATAATCTCCGTAGTTTGCGGAAAGACATTGCTCGACACCCGGATGAGCCCATCCTGACTTGGTTGATCCGAGTTTGGGACCTTATGGGTGAAACCTTACAACTGGATGGTGCTGAAGCCAGGTTTTTGGGGGCTCTGGCCCAGGATGTGGCTATTGAACAGGTGTTCGTGAGGGAATCAAAGCCCCTTTCACTCTGGGCACGACTTCTAATGAGTGTAAGAGAGAAGTTTGTTTATAGAGAAATCCTGCAGGAACATCATATTAGGAAGACTTGGAAGACGATGGAAGAAGGAATTTTACGTCTGAGGGAGATGGCAATGATGGACGTGCTCTTTGGAAGAGGTGGGCAGACCAATAATGACCCTGACAAGGTCAGATGCACACCACATATGTGGTGGAACCTTTCACACTCGGGGCCAGCTGAATACACCGATTTCCTGGCATCCATGTATAGGGAAGAGAACCAAGAAACAGTGGGCGCTGTAGCAAATAAGCTCCAGATATATGAAGGCATGACCCACAGCCCAATGCAGGCCCATATTTCTGCTGTAGAGACATTGGTTGAGAGTCTCAAGACGCTGCCTGCAGAGGTAAAAGCGATCAGAGAGGAAATTAGGGAAAGTCTCCAAGTGGCACCAGTGCGAATGAGAACCTCTGAAGTCAGAGCCAGACGCCCCCCAGCCAGAGGAAGTGGACAGACCTCACGAACTGAGATGTGGTACTTCCTGGCCAAACATGGAGAAGACATGGGACGGTGGGATGGGAAACCCACCCGTGCCCTTGCAGCCCAAGTACAAGAACTGAAGGAGAATGGAAGAAGGTCAGTGAGAGTAAGTGCAGTCCCAGTTTCCCACGGGCAAGAATCTGACCCACAGGAGGGCACCTCCCAGGTGTACTCATCGAGAAAAGGTTCTGACCGCTATGACCAGGATCAGTGTTAGAGGGGCCCTGCCTCTAGCCAGGTAGAGGCACGGGACAACCGTGTCTATTGGACTGTGTGGATTCGATGGCCTGGTACATCAGACCCACAAAAGTATAAGGCTTTGGTTGATACAGGCGCTCAATGCACATTAATGCCATCAGGACATGTGGGCTCAGAAACTATTTCTATTTCTGGGGTGACAGGGGGATCTCAAGAGTTGACTGTGCTAGAAGCTGAAGTGAGCTTGACAGGGAGAGATTGGCAGAAACACCCCATTGTGACTGGTCCAGCCGCCCCATGTATCCTGGGCATTGACTACCTCAGGAATGGGTATTTTAAGGACCCAAAGGGGCATAGATGGGCTTTTGGAATAGCCACTGTACAGACAGAAGGGATTGAACAATTGAACTCATTGCCAGGTCTCTCAGAAAGTCCTTCTGCTGTTGGACTGTTGAAAGTTGAGGAACAGCAAGTGCCAATTGCCACCACGACAGTGCACCATCAGCAATACCGAACGAACCGCGATGCTGTGATCCCCATCCATAAGATGATCCGTGAACTGGAGAGCCAAGGGGTGGTCAGCAAAACCCACTCACCCTTCAACAGCCCCATCTGGCCTGTGCATAAGTCTGATGGAGAATGGAGATTGACTGTGGACTATCGTGGCTTGAATGAAGTTACCCCACTGCTGAGTGCCGCTGTGCCGGACATGCTGGAGCTCCAGTATGAACTGGAGTCCAGGGCAGCAAAGTGGTATGCCACTATTGACATTGCTAATGCGTTCTTCTCCATTCCTCTGGCACCAGAGTGCAGGCCACAGTTTGCTTTTACGTGGAGGGGCGTGCAGTACACCGACTACCCCAGGGGTGGAAACACAGTCCCACCATCTGTCATGGACTGATCCAGACTGCACTGGAGAAGGGTGAGGCTCCAGAACACCTGCAATACATTGATGACATCATTGTGTGGGGGGACACAGCAGAAGAGGTTTTTCAGAAAGGAGAGAAAATCATCCAGATCCTTTTGGGAGCTGGCTTTGCCATCAAACGGAGTAAGGTTAAGGGACCAGCCCAAGAGATCCAGTTCCTGGGAGTGAAGTGGCAGGATGGACGCCGTCAGATTCCAACAGAAGTCATCAATAAGATCACAGCAATGTCTCCACTTACCAGCAAAAAGGAAACACAAGCCTTCCTGGGTGCCATAGGGTTCTGGAGGATGCATATCCCAGCATACAGTCAGATCGTAAGCCCTCTCTACTTGGTAACCCGTAAGAAGAATGATTTCCACTGGGGCCCTGAGCAGCAACAAGCCTTTGACCAGATCAAGCATGAGATTGCTCAGGCTGTAGCCCTTGGACCAGTCAGGACAGGACCAGACATACAGAACATGCTCTACTCCGCTGCCGGGAATAATGGCCTGTCTTGGAGCATTTGGCAGAAGGTGCCTGGTGAGACTCGAGGCCGACCACTTGGATTCTGGAGCCGAGGCTACAGAGGATCTGAAGCCAACTATACCCCCACAGAGAAAGAGATCCTAGCCGCCTATGAAGGAGTTCAAGCTGCCTCAGAGGTGATTGGCACAGAAGCACAGCTGTTTCTGGCACCTCGACTACCAGTGCTGAAGTGGATGTTGTCAGGACAGGCTGTCCCTACACATCACGCCACTGATGCCACCTGGAGCAAGTGGATTGCCCTGATTACGCAGTGCGCCCGTATAGGAAAATCAAATCGCCCTGGGATCCTGGAAATCATCACGAACTGGCCTGAAGGTGAAAATTTTGGTCTAGCAGATGAAGAGGAAGAGCAGGTGACACGTGCAGAAGAAGCTCCACCATACAATCAATTGCCAGAAGAAGAAATATGCTACGCCCTCTTCACCGATGGCTCCTGTCGCATTGTAGGGACTAATCGCAAATGGAAAGCAGCTGTATGGAGTCCCACCCGACAAGTTGCAGAAGCTACTGAAGGAGAAGGTGGATCGAGTCAGTTTGCAGAGCTTAAAGCCGTGCAGTTGGCCCTGGACATTGCTGAACGAGAGAAATGGCCAAAGCTTTACCTCTACACCGACTCATGGATGGTGGCCAATGCTCTCTGGGGATGGTTAGACCGATGGAAGAAAACCAATTGGAAACGCAGAGGGAAACCCATCTGGGCTGCCGATATATGGCAAGATATTGCCACCCGAGTAGAGAAGCTGATTGTGAGAGTCCGCCACGTAGACGCACACGTGCCCAAAAATCGGGCCAATGAGGAACATCTCAACAACCAACAGGCAGACCGAGCTGCGCAAGTGAAAGTATCACAGACAGATCTGGACTGGCAGCACAAGGGAGAGCTGTTCTTGGCTCGATGGGCCCATGATGCCTCGGGCCATCAGGGCAGAGATGCCACTTATAAATGGGCACGAGACCGAGGGGTGGATTTAACCATGGACATTATCTCTCAGCTTATCCATGACTGCGAGACATGTGCTGCCATTAAGCAGGCTAAGAGAGTGAAGCCCCTGTGGTATGGTGGACGCTGGGATAAGTATAAGTACGGGGAGGCCTGGCAGGTTGACTACATCACACTGCCACAGACCCGCCAAGGCAAGCGCTATGTGCTCACCATGGTGGAAGCAACCACAGGGTGGCTGGAGACACACCCAGTGCCTCACGCCACTGCTCGGAACACCATCCTAGGCCTGGAAAAACAAGTGCTGTGGTGACATGGCACCCCAGAACGAATTGAGTCAGATAATGGAACTCATTTCAAAAACAGCTTAGTTGCTACCTGGGCGAGAGAACATGGCATTGAGTGGGTGTATCATATCCCCTACCATGCACCAGCTGCCGGGAAAGTTGAGCGGTGTAATGGACTGTTGAAAACCACTTTGAAGGCGTTAGGTGGAGGGACTTTCAAACACTGGGATCAACACTTAGCAAAGGCTACATGGCTAGTCAACACTAGAGGCTCTGTCAATTGAGCCGGTCCTGCCCAATCAGAACCCCTTCACACTGTAGATGGAGACAAAGTCCCTGTAATACACTTGAGAGGTATGCTAGGGAAAACAGTCTGGATCAACCCTGCCTCAGGCAAAGGCAAACCCATTCGTGGGGTTGTCTTTGCTCAAGGATCTGGTTCCACCTGGTGGGTGATGCAGGAAGATGGAGAGACACGATGTGGACCTCAAGGGGAACTTATCTCTGGGTAAACGACTCATATTACTGTATTTGTAAACACTTAATTATTTGAAAGAAAATTTAAGTTTAATGTAGAGTATCGGCATGGAAGAGAATTTAGGGGTGGATAATATTGTAGTTTGGGATTATTATGTAAATTCTCTCCCCTGCCACTTAACTGCCCAGGCCAGCGGTTAACAAAAGAAGCAGTTAACTGTTGATCGCTGGGGTGGGGGCAGGTTTGTCTCTTTTGGGGTTTTTTTTGGATATTCTCCCCAGTCTTGGCTCGGCGGAACGGGGGAGTGGGGGCTCGAAGGAGGCAGGCTGCCCAGCTGGTTACTGCTGGGGTTTTCCTGGCTGTTTTGCCGCTGCCTACTTCGGACTACTTTTTCGTGCCGTGCGGCTGCTGCTGCCTGCCTTGGATTTGCTGCTGGTTGCTCGTACCTTTCTGCTTCTTGGACGGGGAACACATGGGGAAGAGATTGAGTCCATCTGAAAGCTCACTGCTCGTCTGTCTCTCTGGAGAGGGACTGAAACTCACTCTGCAGCCAGCCGGGCTGTGACATGAACACTTAAGTATAACCTTTCCTCCCAGAGAAAAAACTGCTGCGTTTTGTTGTTGTTTTGGTTTTTTTTTGTTTTTTTTCCCTCTCTTGTGGTGTTGGGGAAGTGGGTTGCACTAGTCTGTTACATATATATATATAGCAGTTATCCTTCTCGTATTAAAATTCCTTTTCTTAAATTTGATAAAGAGTGGTGTGATTATCGTGGAGGAGGCCCCTCCCCTGCTTGTGGGTAAAACATTTTGGTTTTTTCCCTTAAGACCGAGACATTTCTCCTGTATTCCCTGTCCAAGAAGCAGAAAGGTACGAGCAACCAGCAGCAAATCCAAGGCAGGCAGCAGCAGCCGCACGGCACGAAAAAGTAGTCCGAAGTAGGCAGCGGCAAAACAGCCAGGAAAACCCCAGCAGTAACCAGCTGGGCAGCCTGCCTCCTTCGAGCCCCCACTCCCCCGTTCCGCCGAGCCAAGACTGGGGAGAATATCCAAAAAAAAACCCAAAAGAGACAAACCTGCCCCCACCCCAGCGATCAACAGCTTCTTTTGTTAACCGCTGGCCTGGGCAGTTAAGTGGCAGGGGAGAGAATTTACATAATAATCCCAAACTACAACGAAACCCAATGCTACTTCCTATATGCTCCTTCCTATATGCTTGGCCATGTACAGATCACCACTTAAAAATATCCCACAGCAGAAAGAAAAAGCAGCACATAATCTCACCTGTGTCTAGATTAAAGCTCTTTATCTGACTATATTCCTTTTCCTGAGCAGAAGGATCTTCACACCGGTCTCCAAAGCCAATAATCTCCAGTATGTGCCAACACATCCAGTAGGTCTGACGTGTTGACTGCCGTAAAACCTGTGGGTGAAACAGATGTAGACAATCAGACTTGCTCACTTATTCCATCCTTATACTACATTTGTCCTCCCATTTCCCAAATGCATGGAGACTGCAAACACTTTTCAACTAGAAGACCACAAAATTTATATACAGATTTCAGAACACACATTGCCTAGTTTTGAGGCATACTATATTTATTAACTTGTTGTCCTGGTTACATCTAGATCTTTACTTTTAAAAAAACACCAATTGTGCCTGCAGCCTACACATTACAGATTTCATTTAGCACAGCAGCAGTCATGAGTGCATCCAGTTAATCATGCCTGGTCTAAAAGTGCCAAGCAGCAGGAGCCCTGGGAAAAGCATACAAAGGAAGAATGTAACCAACATCACCTTGAGGCAGATGAACGTCTCAAGGTACTTTTCTACCTTGGTCATTCACCAACCCCCTCAAATAGGTTTTAGGCTCTTGACAAGCTTGTCCCAAATGCAGAGATTGTTTTCTTCGCTTTGTTCAAGTTGCCTTTCAAAAATCAGATTTTTTATGGCTTCTCATACCATAGTTCTACATTTCTCGTTCTGAGCAGAAGGAGAACGAGAGTAACGATGAGGGTAAGGCTGTGGATGTGGTCTATCTAGACTTCAGCAAGGCCTTTGACACTGTCTCCCATAATATACTCCTGGAAAAGCTGGTAGCCCATGGCTTGGACAAGTGTACCCTCTCCTGGGTTAGGAGCTGGCTGGAGGGCCAGGCCCAGAGAGTGCTGGTGAACAGAGCTGCATCCAGCTGGTGGCCAGTCACTAGTGGTGTTCCGCAGGGGTCAGTGTTGGATCCAGTCCTGTTTAACATCTACACTGATGATTTAGATAAGGGGATTGAGTCCATCATCAGCAAATTTGCTGATGACACCAAGTTGAGAGGGAGTGTTGACCTGCTGGAAGGCAGGAGGGCTCTGCAGAGGGATCTGGATAGACTTGAGAGATGGGCTGATTCCAACAGGATGAAGTTCAATAAGGCCAAATGCTGGGTCCTGCACTTTGGCCACAACAACCCCATGCAGTGCTACAGGCTGGGCACAGAGTGGCTGCAGAGCAGCCAGGCAGAAAGGGACCTGGGGGTACTAATTGACAGGAAGTTCAACATGAGACAACAGTGTGTCCAGGTGGCCAAGAAGGCCAATAGTATCCTGTCCTGTATCAAAAAGAGCATGGCCAGCAGGACCAGGGAAGTGATCCTTCCCCTGTACTCTGAGTTGGTGAGGCCACACCTTGAGTACTGTGTTCAGTTCTTGGCCCCTGAGTTCAGGAAAGATATTGAGGTGCTGGAGCGGGACCAGAGAAGAGCAACAAGGCTGGTGAAGGGACTGGAGCACAAGTCCTATGGGGAGAGGCTGAGGGAGCTGGGGTTGTTTAGCCTGGAGAAGAGGAGGCTCAGAGGTGACCTCATCACTGTCTATAACTACCTGAAGGGAAGTTCTAACCAGGTAGGAGTTGGTCTCTTCTCCCAGGCACTCAGCAATAGGACAAGGGGGCAAGGGCTCAAGCTCTGCCAGGGGAAATTTAAGTTGGAGATCAGAAAAATATTCTTTCCAGAGAGAGTAATCAGGCATTGGAATGGCCTGCCCAGGGAGATGGTGGATTCACCATCCCTGGAGGTTTTTAAACTGAGACTGGATGTGGCACTGAGTGCCATGATCTGGTAAATGGACTGGAGTTGGACTTAGGGTTGGACTTGATGATCTCAGAGGTCTTTTCCAACCCAATCGATTCTATGATTCTATGAGAACTCAGCAACAGCAAGTATAACACATCAGTAACTTTAAAAAACAGCAGACAAACATGTGGTTTGCCTGTTTCACTGAGCTCTTTCGGAGTTACACCAGTGTTACCACAAGCCCATTGTGCTGGAAAGCTAATGAGATAGATGTTGAAAGACTTTAGGAAAGTACTATATGGTAGGAAGCTGAGTTAAACTACACACAACACCAAATAGTCTTCAATGAATCCTTGACTTAAACTAGTTATGTACCATATACAATCTCAAAGAAGCCACGGAAAGATATGGCTGCAGGACCAGACACAACAGCAAAACTCTTTCTTTGGAAAGGCAAAGAAAGCAACAGAAAACAGAGAAACAAAGGAAAGATAGGAGGAGGTAAGAGACAGACTCACTCTGGACTGATCCCAACTGCCATTTAGATCTGGTTTAGTCAATATTGTGAGCCTTACAGGTAACTTACTGAAAATAAACCTGGATGGAGCAACTGCAAATTCATTCAATCTAATTAAATAGAAAAATACACAGGAAAGGAAACCAAACACAACAAAGGGAATGGAAGTTAACACTACACTTCAGCTTAACACTGAATTTAAAAACCCTTTGAAATTTATGTCACAGGCAACAGCAGAAAAATGTGAAAGGACTTGGTGCTCTTCACATGTGACCAGTTACATTAACAGTAAAAACAAGTAAAAGTTTATAAGAAATAGAACAACAATTTTCGGAAAACAGATATTAGAAATCAAGAAGCAGAAGGACAAAGAGAAACAGCAGGAAAGACATTGCCTTTGCAATTTATTTTTATGGACTGGATTATAATAAAAAAGAGGTTTATAAACCACTGAAAAGTAAAATGCAAAGCAGTTACTCAGTTGAGGTGGCCTGAAATGAAACATCACCTATACATGGTCCAAAACTAGAGAAGTCTTTTACTGACGCACATGGAACAGAGGGAGGTGATTTGAGACAAACAGCAAGGCTTTACCAAGGGCAAGTCTTGCCTGGGTAACCTAGTGGCTGTCTGTGATGGAATGACTTCATCACTAGACATGGGAAGGTGACTGCAGTCACCTCTCTGTACTTGTGTAAGGCCTTTGACATGGATCCCACAACATCCTTCTTTACATTGGAGAGATATGGATTCAATAGATGGACTATCTAGTTGATGAGTAATTGGTTGAATGGTCATGTCCAGAGGTCAACAGCTCAATGTCCAGATGGAAATCAGTAAAACCCAGTGTCCTTCAGGAGTCTGTATTAGGACCAATACTAATATGTTCATCAGTGACACAGACAGTGGGATCGAGTGCACTCTCAGGAAGTTTGCTGACAACACCAAGCTGAGCAGTGCACTTGACAGGCCTGAGGGACAGGATGGCATCCAGAGCGACCTGGATGGACTTGTAAAATCAGCTCAGGGGAACCTCATGAGGTACAACAGGGTCAAGTGCAAGGGCCTGCACCTGGGTTGGGTAAACCCTGGTACCAATCCAGGCTGGAGGTTGAAAGGATTGAAAGCAGCCCTATAAAGGACTTAGCAGAACTGGTGGATGAAAAGCTAGGTATGATCCAGCAATGTGCACTCACAGCCTAGAAAGCCAACGACACCCTGGGATGCATCTAAAGCAGCGTGTCCAGCAGGTTGAGGGAGGTGATTCTGATCCTCTGCTTTGCACCTGGCGTGCTGCACCCAGCTCTGGAGTCAGTACAAGGCATGGACCTGTTGGAGCAGGTCCAGAGGATGGCCACAAGAACAGTAAGATGGGAAGTTTCCTCTCCTATGAGGAAACATGAAAAGAGCAGGGATTGTTCAACCTGGAGAAGAGAGAACGCTCCAAGGAAACCTCATAGTGGACTTTCAGTACTTAAATGGGGCCTTTAAATAAGTTGAGGACAGACTTTTTAGTAAAGCCTGTTGCAATAGGGCAAGGGGTAATGGTTTTGAACTGAAAGAGAGAAGATTTAGATTGGATATAAAAAAGTTCTTTACAATGAGGGTGATGAAACACTGAAACAGGTTCCCCAGAGAATTTGCAGAAGTCCCATCTCTGGAAACATTCAAGGTCAGTTTGAACGGGGCTCTCAGCAACCTGGTCTAAATGAAGATGTCCCTGCTTGTTGCAGGGGGTTGAACTAGATGGCCTTTAAAGGTTCCTTTCAACCCAAACTGTTCTATGATTCCTCCCCCTCCTCAAATATTGAAGCTATTTCCCTGATCTCTGGCACAAACTTAGCAAATAAACAGCTCTTTTCAACATAAACTCTCAGTTGAGGTCTTCTCACCTAAATGGCATTTTCACAGGGAAACAGATCCTGACACATACTCACTAAACAAAAGCAACAACTGTGTAGGCTGTGTTCAACCCACTGAGAACAACAAAATGCCATAAACACTGTCACTGACATAGTAAGGCTCAAACCGGTCAAGTACCTTTCCCTGTGCTACACATTTCTGTCAGCTAGCCTGTTCCCAAACCACTCTCAAGATCAAACCAGGGCTAGGGACTGCTCCCAGGAGGCAGGATATAACCATCTATTTAAGAGACCAAGCAATCTTACCAGCATAGCACATACTAAACCAGACTAATTTTCCTCACAACCCACACCTCCAGCTCTGAAAGGTGAGTTTTTTGCTAGGACAGATGCAGACAGTGATATATATGATCATACACCTATTGTCCAACTTCCTGAATGTAAAAACATAATTAGAAAATTATCAGTCACCCTGGTCACTCCCTTCTGCCATCCCTGCCAGAACATGTGCACCCATGACCTACCTGTACTGTGTGCATGCTGTTTGTGCCCTGGAGAAACTTGCCTTCCTCCCCAGCTCTAAAGTCACCACAGTCCTTCAACAAGCGCACCCTCATGCCACGCACCAGGTTTGCCTGTAAGTACTCCACATAGTCACTGCTGTCTGCAAAGTCTGACAGGGTCAAGAAGGTATGGCCCTGCTTTTTGTGGGGACTGCGATTTAAAGTGAGTACAGGCATTTGGACAGCAGTACTGGCTGGAGTCTTGTGCTGGAAGATGGAGCGGGTGGTGCAAGGCCGGAGCTCCTGTCGGGGAGGCAGCTCTGGCTTGTAGTTGTGGTTCCAGCCCATCACATGCACCAGCTCTGAGATGAGGTTTGCCATGGCCATGGTGAACTCAAACTCCTGCTTCACATGGTTCCTCTCCTCAGGGAGTGGGCTGGGCACAGCACAGCCCTGCTGCTCCTCTCCCTGCTCCACGCCACTGCTCAGCTTATCCAGAAGAGAAGTGACACACAAGTAGCGTTTCACCAGGACAAAGAGCAGCTTCCCAGGGACCTGCAACAAGCACAGCTGTCACACTCAGCCTGCAGAGGACCTCTGGCCCCCAGCTCTCTCTGAGCCACCAGCTCATCCACAGCCAGGCTCCCAGCAGAGACCAGTTAGCAGCAGCAGAGACCTCTCAGCCCACCCTCATCTCCCTGCTTACAGACAAGGCTCTCCATGTGCCTTTTCTCCACCCCAGCCTCATGCCAGGCCCAAATCCTGTGCCAGCTCTCCCAATGGCCAGTCCTGCTCAGCTGAACAACTCTATCTTTTTGTCCCAAACAAGGACGTCAGCCCTGCCTCTCCTCTCCCACCCCTCCTGACCCCCAAAACCCCACAAGCCCAGGGCTGGCAGGGCCTGCCACTACCTGTGGAAGGTGAATCCCCTCAAAGGACATGCACTGCTCTTCAGAGGATGGTATCTCAGCAAACAGCTCCAGAAAGGTGCAGCGACTGTCAAAGTCCATGTGCTCCTCAATGCCATCCTGCTGGCTCAGGGACAGCAGGACATAGGCCCGGCTCTCTGTAACAGCAACAAAAAACTCTTCAGGCCCCATAAAGACAACCCTCACCCCACCCTTCCTGCAAGAGACACATCCACAGGCAGGGAACAGCTTTGCTGCTCCCTGTCACCTGAACCATGTTTTGTACTTTCATCTGGAGTGGCAACATTTTGCTCCTCAATGTACCTTTCCTACCACTAAAGCTGCAAGATTTGCTCAAAGTAGCAACCCCAAATAACTGACTCCAGATCAGGGTCTCAGGGAAGAAAAGAAGTTATGTTTTAAACTGAATCAGCCCCTCATCTGCCCCACTTCAGAGCTGCATGAACTCAGGCACTAGGACAGGGAAAGCCAGATCTGTCGCGGGATACAGAACCAACAACCTTCCAGATCCACCTAAGCCTCAGGTACTTAAATGAGAGAGACCTAGATAAAAACCACTCTCTACCCAGGGCCTGAGGAAAGGCTCCCTGCCAAGAATAGGCCAGAGCCTTACTAACTGACAGCATGCAGCAGAGCCACCTAACACTCTGCCAATCCCCTTTGCACAAGTCCTCCTAACAGTTAATCAGCATCCCAGCTCAGAAACCTGTCAGGGGAAAGAGTTTCTAGCTCTTACAGCACTCCAGACAACTACAGCTGAGGAACTTTGGAAGATCCAGACTGATTCTTCCCCCTGAGACACACTGCTTCCAAGGCATCTCACCCCTGTCAAAGGACTGGCACCCCTGAGCTGCTTAGCAGCACCTCCACAGTGGCACTGAGCAGCAGCAGCCCCCACCTGCATCATGTGAAGCCAGGGCCCGCAGCATCTTGCCAGCACTGCGGCGGATCTGCTTCTCCTTGTGGCACAGCACCTTCATCAGCATGTCCAGGGCTCCCGTCTCCCTGAAGGCACCCGCCAGGGACCCAATACTGGCGTAGGCACTCAGCACGTGGACAGTGTTCAGGATGGAGGACTTGGGCGTCCCGGCCTCGGCCACCTGCCGCATGGCTCTCTGCACCAGGTTCCTGACATCAGCCTTCATCTCCAGCAGCGAGGCTTCGTCCAGCGGCACATCTGCAGGCGGCAGACTGGGTGCCTTCTTCTCTTTCACCCATGGCCCTTCCAGCTTCCTCTTGCCCAGCAGTGCCGGGCAGCTGGCACAGACCTCTTCTGCAGACATCCACATCGAGATGTTCTCTGGCTTGGCCTCTGTAGAGGAGGCACTGCTGCCTCCCACTGCTCTCTCTCCCAAGCTGATCACGCTCCACTGGATCAGGTATTCAGGTTGGCCGTCGTGGCCTCGCCGCTGCCGGAGCAGCTCCTCTGGGTAGGCCTGCAGTTTGGGTCCCAGCTGCACAACCAGGTTGCCATTGTGCTTCTCATTCACCATGGCAGCAGATGTGCCTGCAGAGACAGAGGGGAAGCAGAATCAAGCTTATATTTCAGAGCTACATCCTACAGAAAATGTGAGAGAGCACTTCAGTTCCTTGACAGAAGTGGCTGAGCTTTTGATCCTGAGATCCCACACCCAGGATAAATCTCTCAAGGAAAACCCATATTGCAAAGGGTCACATTCCCCTTCCAAGAAAAAAAAGACAGTGTTTCATATACAAAACCTGGTCCCAGCATTACTGACACACACAGACAGAGGTTCTCCTCAAAAGAAAAAAAAAAACAAGGCAAAATGGGCCCTCTTATAAGACAGAAAATACTGACAAGAGACTTAGGTTGTCATTTCTGCCACTGTCCACAACATGACCCTTCCAAGTTGCTGCTTTTACTCCTCCCTCTTTCCTCTTGTTATTTATGTATTTGTTTAGACTGCAAGTTTACCTAAACCTCAAGGTGCTCTCACTGTGGAGAGGGACCTTCACATCATCAGGCCCTGAAGAAAATAATAAGAAATTTCTCAGATCTACTTCATACACATCTGAAAGCCACACTCAGCATTTCACACTAAGCATTTCTTCCTTGGCCTCTCCTTGGAATTCTTTGCCTTTACAATAAATCATTAATGGACAAACTCAACAAAACTAGAAGATTGCTACTCTCTGTGACCCAATTGTTCTGCATATCGTAGGACTACAGAGAAAGCATGCTGCTTCTCTGCTTTCATCTGTGCAAAGAGGAGTGTGGAAATAATTTGCTGTCCAAGGCTGGGTGCCAGCACTCAGCTCACCAGCTGCAGATAACATCACAAAGTGGCTTCCAACTGACTTTCCTACTACAAAGGACTCCAGATCAGTCTGATAGGAAGGTTCTCAGAGGAGCACAGGCAAGTGGCAGTCGGAAACACAAGAACAGGCTCTCCTGCCACACACACCAGCAAAAGAAGCAGTGAAGGAAAATCCTGTTCAGCTGATGGTAACACAAGTCATTCTCAAAAAAGGAGCTAAGACACCTAAGAAACAGTCAATCCATGTACAACCAAAGAAGATACTAGCCATCAAAGACTATGACAGGCACATTAAAAATGTGTTCCAGGTGCCTGAACTACCAAGAAATTCTTGGTACCTACCTTCAATTGTGCCTTTCTTGGAATTTGCAGCAAACTAGATGGGAATCTTTATGCAGTGTCTGTAATAAAAAGACCACAAAGTACTGTCCTGTGCTTTGTAAAAGTGTTTAGACGCCACACAATACGCCAAACAATTGTTTTTCTTAAATAAGCTTGTATGGTGCACAGACACATACAAAAAAAAAGCCCTCATGAAAAGTTCACCTAAATTAAAAATCTGAGTAAAACTGAAGTACCTCTGAACTTTGGTAACTTCACTGCATTCCCACATCATGCCATTCAGCGTAAGAAAACCTCTTTAGTACAGAGCCCAGAAAAAGGGGCCCAAGGGGATTTGTAGCTAGGTAGGGGAGAATTTGGGTTTCGGGCACTTGAAGCAGCAGCTGCGCCATGTGTGATGAATGACGCGCGCTGGAGGCCATGACAACCCCACGGCCACACTGTCAGACCGCTTTGACAGCGGCGCTCGGTGTCAGAGCTGTGAACACGCGGGCACCAGACCCCGCAGCACGTCCATCAGTACCTCAGCCCGGCCTTGCCCAGCCCGGCCCCGCCCGGTCCGGCCCCTCCTAGCCCAGCCCAGCCCACCCCGGTGCAGCATTCCGCGGGGCCGGAGCCCGCACGGGCAGGGCCGCTCGCACCGCCGTGCCTCGGGCGCTCCGGGACAACCCGGCGAGCCGCTCCCACGGCCCGGGCCTTCGCTCACCGCTGCGCCGCCGCGCCTCGAGCCGCACCGAGCCCGAGCAGGGCAGGGCACGGCCCAGCCCCGGTGCGGGGGAAAGGGAGCGGACCCTCGGGCGCCCGCCCCTGAGGGAGGCCCCGTCCCCGCCGGGCGCCGGTCCGGCTCTTCCCGCGCACCCTGCGGGGCCCGCGGCGGCGGTGCGGCCGAGAGGGGGCCCCGGGAAGCACCGGAGACAGCGCCCCGGCGCGCCGCGCTTCCGGGGTCGCTCGCGCTACGGGAGGCGGCGAGGGACAAGGGCCGCCGTCCCTCGGAATCGGTGAACGGGTCAGGCTGGGAGGAACCGCAGTGGGTCACCTGGTCCAGCCTCCCTACTCGAGCGGGGCCATCCCTGAGCACGTGCCGCGGGACTGTGCCCAGACGGTTCTGGAATATCTGCAGAGAGGGAGACTCCACAGCCGCTCTGCGCAATCTGTTCAATGGACGGTCACTGCACATAAAGTTCTTCCTTGGATTCGGGTGGAACTTCCTTTGCATCAGTTTCTGCCCATTGTCTCTCGTCCTATTGCTCAGCCTGGCTTGGTCTCCTTGGCACCCTTCCCTCAGACAGTGACAGACAGGGGTGGGTCCCCTCTCAGGCGTCTCCTCTTGAGGCTGAACAGGCCCAGCTCCCTCACCCTTTCCCCCAAGTGAGCTGCTCCAATCCCCCGATCCTCTTTGTTGCCCTCCACTGGACCCCCTCCGGGAGCATCATGTCTCTCTTGTACTGAGGAGCCCAGAACTGGGCACAGCACTCCAAGTGTGGCCTCACCAGGGCCAAGCAAAGGGGCAGGATCACCTCCCTCGACCTGCTGGCGATGCTCTTCCTAATGCCCCCCAGGATTCCACTGACCTTCTTTGCCACAAGGGCACTGTTGGCTGCCCCACAGTGTCCTCCTGGGCTGGCCCTGCAGCCTGGCTCCCGAGGGGACAGAGGCTGGAGCTGGCACTGGGGTCTGTCTGTGGCCGTGGGGCACACGGTTGCCATCCCCTCCGCGCCAGCTGCGCACCTGGAACGGTGGTGGAAGGCTGAAAAATGTGAATGATCAGATTATCTTCTGATTCTCCTGGCTAATATTAAAAATGTGAACAAACGGAGGCTGGGAGCTGAAGACTGTATCTGCCAGAGCTCATGATGCTTTCTGATAAATGTGTGTTGTGCTGTGTGTTTGGTACAGTTTCTCTGGTGGTGAATCGTCTTTGTCAAGGGCTATAGCAGGATAGATGGTAGGAAGGCTAAAAGCATGTCATGTCAGCACTCACATTATTATTGCAAATATATCTATCTATATATATATATGGCCAGACTTTGCGAACAAAGGTTTGGGAAGGGCTCTCCCCATGTGGGTGTGTCCTTCCAGCCTGCGCAGTGGACTTTTTAGGTGAGGCACAGCGCGCGCAGAACTGGCCCCACCATTTAATTCCTGAGATCCATTTGCCATGGCCGAGCGAGCTTGGACAGTGACAGTGAAGTCCTCGGGACTGTCACAGCACCCGGTACGAACTGGGGCTGACCCTGCTGAGCATCCGAGATCTGACGGGATGGGATGGCAGGGAGGCATTTAACTGCCAGGGTACGGTCCCCACTGAGACTCGAACTCAGGTGCTTGGGATTCAGAGTCTGGAGTGCTCTCCTTTACACCATGGGACCGCCCCGGTATTATTGGAAATAATAATAATGTGATAATAACAATTAATCAAAAATTACAATGCAGCAACATCAGGCCCATGGCCCTGAGGTGGTTTCAGCCCTGCACCCACCCTCACTCCATCCACCCTGTTTGGCCTCAGTGACAGCTGCAGTGGTTTTTGGCAGGTTTGGGGCTCTGAGACTGCTGTTCTAGTGTTGCTAGAGAGACAGTTGAAACTTCTTGCACACAAGTTTGTCCTATTTCCTGTTTCTTTCCAGCTTTGGTGTCACACTGGTGTGAAATGCCCATACCATAAAATCTAAATTCTTACCTTTGTCCTTATTTCCCTTCCTTGACAGATCTCACAGCAGGCAGTTACAATCTGGGTTTTTATCAGTCTGATAACATTTGTTTTAAATTATAAATAAACATTAAAATCATCAGCTAAACGGAGGAGACTACTTTCTTATTTGATGCTAGAGCTTCATGTATGTGCCCAACCTAATTTCTACCCTCAGTACTAATGCAACTGATCAGCAATTAATCCAAACAGTATAATTGCAATTAACTATAGGACAGATAAAACAGTGCAGTGCTGCATCAGATTGTGGAGACCAACCTCTAAAGCTGTGGCACCAAAGGTGGACTGTGAATGACTGTGGTTCCAAGCCAGACTCTTCATTTTCACCATTAGTACATGTAATCTCTGCTGATGCTATTGATGCTCTTTCCAGAAATCTGTGTACTCTGCTCTTGAAATCTCTGTGTTCTCACTTAACATGTCATTTTCCTTCCCCATTCACTAGCAAGGCATCTTGTTTGTGACACTGAGAACTTTTCTGTGGTATTCAC
Organism: Pithys albifrons albifrons; assembly: GCF_047495875.1. Taxonomy (NCBI): domain Eukaryota; kingdom Metazoa; phylum Chordata; class Aves; order Passeriformes; family Thamnophilidae; genus Pithys; species Pithys albifrons. The sequence goes on from NC_092459.1 coordinate 106,774,273, forward strand.
ATGGCCTGCTTGTATCTTGGCTCCAGCAGTCTTGATACTATGCTTAGTAGGTCATTTATCCTAAAAATAAAGATTACATCTGTGGTATTTTGCTCCATGGTACATGTCACACACAGTTCCTGTGCACAAGTGACATGGGACTGCTTGTGCTGATACGGGGTTTGTGGTGCTGAACCATGAGACACACCCGTGTAATGTGTCTCATGCTGCACATGGGGCTGGTTGTGGTGTTACCTATAAATGTGAAGCATCTCACCCCATAAAGGAGAAAGAGCCATCTCAGCTGTGTTTTGTTCCTAAGCACTTTTTGTATTTTCTCCTCTCCTGTTGCACTGATTTGATTTCTCCAAAGGGCACTGTGAGGAATAGTGCTGTCCCTCCAGTTCAGACTTTTATCGGTGCTAAGCTTTCCTGGCACTATACAGGTACCTGCTCCAGGATCTGATGCTATGCAGTAGTTACATTTTTAGCTGGCATACTCTTGCCTCAGCAGCCCTGATGATTGTAATGAGCCTGTCTCCCTGGGTTTCATTTACAGCTTTACACACATTACTCAGCTCCCCCACATGCCCTTGATGTGGCTTCCAGGTATCTCTTTTTGACCTGACTTCAAGTAATGTCTCTCCAGTTTGGATTTTCAATATTGCCGTATCTTCTCATTCCAGTTTTCTGTGGGGAATTTAACAGTCCCCTGCTCCTCTCTATTAGCACCCATGATTTAGAATGATTCTTTTCCAAAGTTGCCCATTCGTCCTCACTCCTGGTTTTTACTTCTTTTGGCTGACAGCATGCCCTGCTCACCAGCAACACTGTTCCAGAGCTTTCAAAAGAACAGCCCTCAGGCCTGAGAGGCTCTGCTGTCAGCCAAGGCCCCCTCTGACCCATGCTCTAGGTCTGAGACTCCCAGAGTAGAAGTCCCAGGTGGTCAGGTCTCACCTGTGCAGGAGGCAGGAGGGATGGGGACTTTTGCAAAGAGCCCCTCTTTGCCACATAGCTCCCTATCCTCCGCAGTGCACAAACAGGTGCAGGAATCTGCCTCTGATCCCCATTCTCTGGCCCTAAAATGTGTATCATCCCCTCCCACAAAGCACAGTCAAGATCCCAAATCTGTGCACAAAATGGTAACATTTATTGAAAGTGTAATTTTTTTTAATACAAAAGAAATCTCTGTACATAGTACTGTGATTACTTCCACATCCTTCCAGAAACACAACCCTGGAAACTGGAGGGAAAAAAAAAATCCCACACACACTTATGCGTACACACACACACGCGCACACGCACACACCCCCCTCAAACCAGTAAAATGAATTAAAAATGTCACCACACAATAAATGCCATTTCATCCCTGATACACAAGTGTTCTTACAAGTCTGCACTTAAGTAAAATACACCATTAGCGTTTAACCAGCAGTTGCCTTTGGGGAGGCAGGGAGGAGATGCAGTCAGACACCCTGTAGCAGCAGGGGCTCTTCTGCAATTCTGGCCCAACAGCTCTGCTCCACAGTGCTAGCACAAGCAAAGCAGAGCAAAGCTAGGCCACAGTGATGTGCTGGGGCAAAGGACGATGCAAACCCCAACCCCACATTTCTCCCTGGATGAACGCCTAGATACCCAGATTACTCTGGAAGCAGTACTGAGCCGTTTTCATACACCTAGCAATGGGACATGGCTTAGCACTCCCACATGCTCTAAGCTGCAGTGTATGCATCACTCTTAGAGCAAGGACACTAAGGGGAGGCAGCATGCAACTCTCACCAACTCTCCACAAGCCCTTCCCAGGCTGCTAACAGACCAAAGGCTGAAAGACCTTCTGGGAATTCTTTGTACAAAGAGCTTGGAGGGGCCCTATTCACATCTGTGCACTACAGAAAGGCTGTAGAGGGGGGACTTACAGCTCAGATCATCAGCTAGGAGTTCACGAGATGCTACCTGCACAGCAAGCAGGCAGAACAGGGATTAGCCACGGCTGGTCATTCACCACACCCAGGGGAGTGGGGATGCCCATATCCCTTAAGCAGTCACAGACTGCACTGCTCCAAACCAAGAGCAGTGACAGAAAAATTGCAGGTCCCTGGACCAGAAGTGAACAGGGTGATTATCAGAAAACCCAGCCCACCTATGACTCTTGGGCACACTGCAAACCCCTTGCTCCTGAGGAATGGGTTTCCCACTTCTAGAGACCAGCCATTGCTTCACTTGTCTTCTGCCCGTTGAGCCCAGAATTTGGGTCCTCAGTACAGGTATGAGGGAAACAAGCATCCCACTCAGTTGAGCTTGATCCCTGGCACATGCTGGTGGATGGAGAGTGTGGCTTAAACGCTAATGCTGAGGGAACATGTCCAAGGTTACAATACGAACTCAAAAGCAAAGCCCCTTTCCTGCCTCCATGCCCACCCACCCACCCCTCTCCCATCCCCCTGGTACAAACCCCATTAAAACTGTACAGGAGCCAAACTTTTATTCCTTAAAGAATTACATAAATACTGAGTTTAACACTTAGAAAAATAAAGTAATTTTCTTTTTTTTTTCTCCAAGGCTTCTTTTGTCTTTAACTTAAAAAAAAAAGTTACAGTAGCTGCTTCTTCCCCTAAGGATTCAGCAGCTTCTCTTGCTCACTCTCCCTCCAGGGACAGGGCTAGGTAGCAGAGCCATTCACAGCAACTCCTATGCAGGACCAAGCATGCTCTAGCCCTTCTCCCCCAGCCTTGCTGAGCCTGTACAGGCATCACAGCTGTTCCTCCACAGTCCAGGATGGCCTGCAGGTCACCCTGGTCCTCAGAGGAAGAGCCTGCCACCTGCTCAGCCTCTCAATACCCCATGGGCTCTTCCCTTTGACATTAGAGTTGTTTCTCCACCTTGCATCAGACACAGAAGTTTAAAACATGCCGACTGGAGCTGCAGGGAGATGTGGGAAAGACCCAGCCACACTCCCCTGGGCGTATGGAGTCCACAAGCAGTGTGAGAGCTGAGATCGTGGGGCTGAGCAGAGCACAGAGCCCCAGAGAAGCTCTCCAGGGCATCATTGTGTTCCTGGGCATCTATCAACCACCTCAGCTGTGCAAGGGCAGCCGCTGGGGCAGGGCCAGTCATGCTGAAAATTGTCCAGGCAGCCCAGCGAGGAGGAGGCACTAAGAGCAGAGGGCTCACTGTAGTGCAGACAAGGAGGACAGGGCCACGTGCCACCAGCTGTGTCCTGCCCTCCAGAAGGAGGGCGCACAGGCCCAGGAGATGCACATGCAAGCAGACCCCTCTGTCCTGTCCACAGCCCAGGGTGAGTTGCTGAGGCCAGGACCTGTCACCCCCCCAAAGGCACATTGCTGAGGCCAGCAGCACAGCCTCAACCCATTCTGCTCCAAGCTGCACCTGCATGATGGCTCTGGGTCTGAGCTGAGCCCCACACAGAGTAAACACTCATGGGCAAGGTGACTTGGAGAGCCCAGAAGGAGCCAGAGCCTTCAGGTGGGAATGGCCCATGGTATTTATTTACAGCGCAGAGCAATCCTCCCCTCAAGAGACAAATTTCTTTGGCTGGCGTGAGACAAGCACAGCTATTGCAGCATCCAAATGCCCCAAGCCTTGCATGGCCCCAGCACTGCTCCACCCCAGGTGGGTCCTGCAGCCCCATGCGCATGCCTGTGTGCACGGGGATGGGCGAGTGCATGTGTGTGTGTGCATGTGTGGATGAAGGAAACGTGAAAAGGCAACAATAAATAACTGGTGCAGTCTGTATGAGAAAGAATTGCTACCAGCCCTGACACTTGCATGACAAGCCAGGTACAGCAGGCTAGCAGCAGAGGCCTCTCAGTCACTCTTGGCGCTGTGTGAGGTGTCCAAGTTGACCACCTGAAGCTCTGTCAGGCTGCTGCCGCTGCTGCTCTGCTGCCCGATGACAGCCATCTAGAGAGAAAAAGGAGGACCCACTGGGGTACAGCATGCCCTGAGACTGTATGTGCCAGCACCTAGGAGGGCACTGTCCTTCCTTGGGCACCTGTCCAAGGAGCACAAGACTCCTTCACCCAAGGGTGGGTGGCACTGACAGCTTTCCCAGACCTTAAGGACTGCCCCTACCCAGACACACAAAGGATGAGCAGGTAGGAGCAGAACAAGAACACCCCCTAAACACCTATAAGTGCTACTCTGTGCCTACCTGGTGAAGCTGGACAGCTGAGACTGGGATCTGAACAGTTCCTGATGGGGCTGTCAGGAACACCTGGGGGACGCCACCTGCCACAGAGAGAAGCACAAATGACACTGTCCCTTAAACAGTGCTACTCACTTGGATCCCTTCTCTGAGCTCCGTGGAGCTTTACAAGGACAAAGCTGCCTATTTGCATACATGGAGACATCCCAGAAGAAAGCCACATGCCCTAGTTTTCCAAAGGCTGGGAGAAGCAGGCACAAGTCCTCAATCCAAGTCTTGACTGCATGGCTTCTTGCTGCTTTGCTCCATCATGCAACCACACGTCCTGTCCAAAGCCTCCTAGCTTCCTCTGCTGCCTGCCCCACCCAGAAACCCTCATCCGTTTTATCCAGCAACATCTCAAGCAATCCTTCGCTCAAGAGAATGGCAAGATCTAGAAGTATGCATCAAGTATCACCCTTGCCAGGCCTTAGTACAGCCACTAGGACTGCTGAGGAAAAAATTATTTGACATTAACATACAGCATAAATACATGCAAGAGGAGAAAAATCAGGGCATCACTGACCCAGACAGCTATCTTACCCTGATCCTGGACCTGGCTGTGGGACACCTGCATCGCTGAGGGTGCCTGTGGGAAAGCGTTGAGGACTGCAAGTCCACCGTCTGCAAGGCCGGATGTGGGCGCGTACATCACTGCATGTGGGCTGGGGTACATCATGTGGCCACCCACAGTGGTTGGCACAGACGATGTCATGATGGTCGCTGGGAGCGTCACTAGCACCAGGACAGACTACATGTGAGCCACACGAAAGGGGTCTGCCACACTCACATGTCTGCTCAGCACCCTTCCCTCAGCCACCCTTGGCATGCCATGCTGGAGCATGGTACATGGAGATACCCATCTTATTTCCCAAGCTCTCAGGAAAGAGCCCCACAGATAAAGCAGAAGAGCTCAAACCTCTCCTTTCATGAGTATGAAGGGGCAGAAAAGAACAGCAGTCAAATATCCAGGGACTAAATTCAACCCTTATCTCAAGTTCACTGATGAAGCTTTAAAAAAGCTGTTGAACTAGATTCAGTCTGCACCCAGGTATCTGAACTCAAGATTTTGCCAACTGAGAGATGTTCTCTGCATAGACAGTAAAAATCTCAAGCAGGTGTGAGCCAATGCCTTGTTCTAGAAGCAAGGCTAGCTTGCTAAGAAACCATCTGAGAACCGGGCAACCTGTTCCCAGCTCCATGTTGTGATTAAGAGTAGATAATATATCTGGAGAGGCTCTGAAATCCCAGTGGAAGATGCTCTATGCACAGCAGCATCTACCTAGATACAGTGTAGCACAGGAGCTGGCAACAGCAATCAATACACCTCAGAAACTGTCAGAAAGGCTGAGATAGAGCTAGTCTGGAGAAGGACACTGGGCACGGAAGCAGCCATAAGGACTGTGTTGGTGCACATTATCAGCAGTGGTTAGGAAGGCAGACAGAAGGTGGTTACATATACCGATACCTGTTCCGCTGGAAGAGGTCTGGGTAAGGTCAGTGCTGCTGTCACTAGAGGGAGACGTTTGCTGCGGTGCCTGGTGCACCTGGATCGCTTGGACTGGGACCTGCTGAGCCATGGTACCACCTGGGGAGAAAGAGGAGCCCATGAGCCTATGGCTCCACAGGGATACAGGCACTCTGGAACATGGAAAAGCCCCCCCAGCCCTTCATAGGCTGCACACAGCTCCACAGCACGACACTACACTGGGGAAGGCTAGACAAAAGCAGCACGTGGCAAAAACCCAAACCTGTTCTTTCCTGGCACGTGGGCCAAGAAGGGGTTAGTTGACCTACAGAGCTCCAGAGAATAAAGAAAAGGCCACAACAGCTTTTGTCCAACTCCTAGGCATGGTTAGGGAACACCTGGGGCTCTCCTCACCACTCCTGGCTCCACCAGGACACAGTGCAGATGTTGGGAGGAGAGGACCCAGCATATGCCTCTCCAATGCTCAGCCAGTTCAGCAAGGATCATCTCGCTGCACCAAGCAGAACTGCAAGAACCCAAATGCCCAAAACAGCTGGGCCCTGCTGACTTCACAGCCTGGAGCCCAGCTCCATTCTCCACAGGGCACTCAGGGCACTGCCATCTCAGAGCTTGTGACCCCAAGCACAGCACAGTGCCCTGCAGAGGTATGACAGAACACATGGCCTCAAGGCATGCATCCTAGAGGTGCAGGGGCATGGCCACACAGCCTCTGGCCCAGACCACTCAATGGAAAACACTTCAGTTCCAGAAACTGAGTTCAGCACAGAAAGCTCCCTTAAGGCTGAGGTCCCATCTCCAGAGGGAACAGCAAGGGATGCCAGAGAGTAGGAATCACTAGTTCAGACTGAGCATCTCCCCACATACCACACCAGAGACATACATCAGTTATTCTCTCCAGATCACAATGGAAATCCAGCCCCCTTGTATGGGATCATGCTGTCTGCCAGGGCCCATGGGAGTCTAAAGCATTCTGAGAAAGTGCACAGGCTATCAGACTCATCAACTTGGGCACAGACACACAGGACATGAGAAATATTGTGTCAATACTGGTCCTCAGATGATGGCTGCCACCACAAAGGAAAGTGCAGCCCTCCTCTGCAACTCCAACCAGGAGCTGTCCACCTCCAGCACCACACCTGGAGAGCCTTGACTTAGCACAAGAAGAAATTTCTACAAAGGACAATACACACAAAGCAGCACAGCGGCACCACTCACTCCTCTGCTCTGGGTCTCCCCTGATCACTGTGGTTCAATGACTGACTGCAGATCCCAAAAAAAAAAAGCAAGAGCAGCTGCTCAGAGCCAAATGCCAGCACTCAATAAACAGCCACTGGGCACTTGAGCCCCTGTGGTACCCTTCCATCAGTTCCAGCAGCACAGTTCAGCCTCAGCACAGCTGCACTGGGGAACTGTCTCCTCTGCCTTTGCTAGCCACAGGCAAAACTATAGAGCAGGAGACTGAAAATACGTTGCTTCCCTTGGTCTGTATTCCCCAGGATGCTGCTCCTGCCTATGTCAAGCATTCTCTGCCTTGTCTTCCCATCTCTCTCCAGCAGCCACAGCCAGGGTAACCTGTGCTTTGCCTCCTCTGTGCTCCCACCTCAATGGGGGTCAGCTCTGTGGCAAGGACCAGAACCTCCACAGATGCCTCCATCCCCCCACCTCTAGCAAGCGGAGGAGAAGCAAGTGCTGACCTGTCAGCGACACGATCTGCCCTCCAGCTCTGGCAGGGAAGCGGAAGACTGTCTGTTGTGCCTGCTGCAGCTGTCCAGCTGTACCTGTGACCACCTGGCCCTGCTGGCTGGAAAGAGCCAGAGAGTGTGGCTGTAACTGAGTGAGAGGAATAGTAGGGGTCCCTGGAGAAAGGGAAGCACCTGCCGAAAGGAGGGAGAAAAGAAAGGCTTTGTCACCACCAGCTCTTTTCACTCCCTCCAGGCTTTTTGGTGCTGCCCCGGGGTCCCAGCTCAGCTCCCAGCCACCTCCCAGCAGCAGGGCCAGCTAGCAGCACTCTAAAGAAACAGTCACTACATGACCCTTCTCCAGCCACTGGCCTAGCTGGGTTTGAGCAAGGAATCCCAGCCAGGTTCACCTTATAGCAGCAACCCACTCTGCTTCCCTAGGCCTCCTCTCCCCTGGAAAGAACAGCAACATACTCCAGGTGCAGGGATGGACAAATGCAGCCCTCAGTCCCTAAAGGCACTGACCTGACATGAGGGTGAAGCCAGTGGGTATTGGCATGAGGCCCCCAGACGTCACTGCACTGGCTCCAGTAGTCTTCAGCACTGTCCCGTTGGCACTGGTGACGGCATTGGGGCTGATGCTGGCAGACACTGGCGCCAGGTAATTAGTGATGGGGAATGACGGGCCACTGCTGACCTGCATGGAGGTTGAGGTGGTGGGGGCTGTCTGGATGGATGTTGTTCCCGGCAGGTTCGTGACAGTGAACGCAGGTTTCAGTGCATCCTGCAAAAAAGGAGAGATTGTGACAACTCGAACCAGCCCATAAGACATCTGCCCATGAGATCCAACCAGGCTCCATAGGTCGCAGCCCCTTGCCAAACCATAACCCCATAGCCTGCTGCCAGCACATGGAGCAGAGCCAGAGCACCAGAGAAGAGTTGCTTGTGAAAACACGAGGAGACTATGCCCAACAATGCAGCATGAGGAGAGCTGGAGAGAGCTCAGCGTAAACTTTGAATACAAGCCCGGGGCCACATAGGTCCCCCGAGAACCCTCCCTGCCGTACGCCAGGGGACAAAGCAACCCTTCCTCTCCCCAGGAGTCCCCAAAATGTCTAAGAGGAGAAGAGCCCCTTTTTGGAACAGAACAGGCAAAAACAGTCCTTGCAGGAACAGATGTAAAGGCATTCACTGTCTCCTGTCAGGAACACACACCACCTTCCTTAAGGCAGGAAACACACAACCAGAATAAGTTGAGAACTGGCTCTTAAAGGCAGCTTTACACTGAAAGTGGCAAGGGAGAGGTGAGTCAGGGCAAACCTGGACACCAGGGAGACCCAAACTCAGCCTTGGCAGCAGCTTTGGCAGATTCTGGGGAATGCCTCCACAAATCTCCTGGAGCAAAGGGGAGAACCTGATGGTAGAAAGCACCTATTTGCCAAGCCACAAGCAGGAGATGGGCACAAGGCAAATACTTCCAAAGGATCCCACGTGTTAGCTACAGCCAGCACACAGTACAGTCCTGCAAGGAGCATTGGAGCTCTACGCCTGTCTGAAGACAGCATCGCCAGAGAAGCTGAGGACCAGGACAAGGGCCCTGTGCTGGGCCTGAGAGACTCGCCTTCCAAGTCTGCGAACAAGGGAGGAACACGTGTGCCAGGCTGCAGGGCACGTAACACCCTGGTTTCCACAGCCACAGAGCATGTAGCTGGATGTGGCTTGGATCTGCAGAAACCAACCAAGTCCAGCACGATCCTTGATGCTCTTGGCAGTCACACTTCACCCAACATGCCTTCCTAGCCAAATCCTCTTTCAAATACCCCATGGTGACTCTCCTGCCCCGCTCATCTGGCCAAGAACACATGGAGAATGCACTGCTTCACAAGAGACCATGTCACAGGCCACAAGCAACCTGCTGTCCCCATGTCCTGCCACAGCTGCCAGTACGCCTGGGAAGAGTTAAGGCTGCCACACTCCCACCCCTCCCACTGCAGGCTGGTGGGCCCAGCTCTTCCACATGCTAAGCCTTGTTCCCAGCTTGTCAGACTGCCAGGAACAAGGAATTCACAGCTCAACGAACAGCTAAAAAAGGGAAGGCAGCCCATTTTGGACAGGGGGATCCAATCCCAGGCACTCAGTTGTGCCCCAGGGCCTGGTGAGGGAGGAGAGCAACACCCTTGGCACCGCAGTGCCTGAAGTCCAAATTAGAAGAGGCACGTGATAACAGAGCAGAGCCCAGCAGACGCACTTTCCATTAGCTCAACCACAAACTCCTGCCATCCCACATGGGACACAGGAGGCTGTGGGTGCCCTCCCCATGTGGGTGACAGGGCAGAGCTCTCCCCAGCCCACTAAGGAGCCAGAGCAGAGTGGGGCAGAACAGGTCCTATTCCCATTTGGAAAAGCCACAGTTCCTCATCCCCACCTATAGCTCTAAAGCAGTACACCACTAAGATATACTCTCTGAACAGCCAGGGCACTTAGCACCCTCTCACACTTTATACTCTCAGGGCTGGAGGAGACATCCAAAAAAGTTTGGAGCACTCTACTCAGGACTCCCTAGAAGCACAAGGGCAAAACTCAGTATGATGAGAACAGCACAGGTGCCTGGGAGAGATGCTGTGCCAGCAGGCTTGAACCACACACACTCCGTCTCTGTACTCCCTATGACACAGGTCAGACTCAGATTCCTCCCATCTCTTTTGTGTTTTTCTTGGGCTGCATCAATAGCTCCCAATACAGAAAGAGAGCTGGGAGAGACTTTGGGATTGGACACCCACTGCTGTCTTCCTGTGACTGTCTGGGATGCCTTGGCAACCCTGGGCACCTTGGCTTTCCCCAGCACCCTAGAAAGCCCAGACTACATGCATGAAGCCAGCCTTCAATAGGAGCCAAGTCGTGGGTCACCTTCAGCAGGTTACCCAAGGGGCCATGGTCAAGTCTTAAGGCAGACAGCAGCCCTGAAACCCCTTCCTTTCCTGATCCAGCTGCACATCCATTCTCCATCACAGCTCAGTGCAAACTTCAGTTTGCAGAGCAGTGTCTAAGGAATCAGCACACGGCAAAGAGGTGCAACATAGCAGCAGGTGTCTGCCCAGATCTATACCCTGCTTTACAGCATGAGAGGACCACAGGGCATAGCCGAGACCAACTGGTGCCCATCTTGGACTACAGCAGGGTCTGGAGACAGAACAATCCCACTCCACAGCTTTTGGGGACTGCCTGGGGCAATGCTGTTCAGATTGGCCTAGACCCCCTAGACAGAATTACTATACAGATGTTGTAGGACAACAGGCCTTGGAAGTACATGGGAAATTCCAATCTGTTCTCCAACACCTGAAAGCATTCCAGAATGTGGCAGGAAGTCCCACATTTCTACCATCCCAGAAAGAGATGACCAGATCAGGGTTAGCTACTCCCATGCTCTCACTCCAATCAGGAGTTCCTGAGCTGCCTCCAAATTACCCACTCTCACATAACCACACACAAGAAACTGCACACAGGCAGTATACTTTGGGGCCTGCAAAAGATGAGACAGGTCAGCACATGACACTATCATCATAAGGATATAGCATGCCCCAATCCCAGCTGCAAGTTCGAGCTCATCACCATGCCAGGGAGTTTGGGTCTGGAAAACCAGGCAGACTTCGGGTCTGGGAAATCAGGCGGACTTCATAGTTGGTGCTAGCTGTAGCACATAGGAATACCAGCAGGCTGCTGACTGCAGGTAACAGCTTGGCTGCATTGTCTTCCCTCTCTGCTGAAGCAGTTGAACACAAGCAAGTTTTGTCCATAGAGATCTGGAAAGCAGAGCTCACACAGGAAGGCCAGAGAGCCTCTCAGAGCTGGGGACCTCACCATCCAGGCACCAAATCTCCTGCCACCTCCTCCAATGAAGCACCTGTAAGCCAGGCTTGTGTACCACCCACCCCTCAGCAAATGCCAGCCACCTAGCATGGTCCACCCATAGGCCCCTTTAATTCTCAGAGGATTTCTTGGTCTATCTGAATTGGGCTGATCTCTGCCAGAGCACCAAGGAGACTTTCAGGCCTGCAGAAGGCACAGCAGGACTGCAGAAGGTCAGAGTAGACTGTCCCCAGCCCCAGGGCTTGCCATGACAGGAACTCTCACTAGGCCAGGATGGGTTTAGTCAGAATGTCAAGCACAAGACAGGGCCATGGGACTCCTTCAGCCTCACATCAAATGCTGACTCCACAGAGCACTCCACACGAAGCCAGTTACCACTGGGATGGAGCTTGCAGGGTTGCATCAGAAAGCGGGAAAAGAGAAGTTACATTAAGAAGCTCTCTGCAAAGTAAGTGTACCCCAAGAGAACAATTCCTTTGGGGGTCAATTAGCAGTACTTTCAGGAAGAGTCAAAAGGGACATGATGCAAACAAGTCCCAGGCCAGGGACAGGCTGGCTGCCATGCACAGTGCTTCCTGCACCTTCAAATTACTCCAGGCACAGGTAATTTGTCTCATTACAAAATGCCCACAGGACTTGCCCTTTCATCCAGGAGATGCCCAAGAGGCACAAGTCCTTACAAACATGGGTTGCAAAAGGGAGAGGTTGCTTTGCCTACTGTAAAGAGCTGGCATAGCTCATGCTAAGAATCAGAGGCATCCAGGGAAGAGATGCCAGACTGGGACAGCTAGGCCTAGTGTTGGGCTCCTATCAGCAGGAAGCCTTCCCAGGGACTCTTCTGGGCTCCAGCAGAGTCTCCAGCCAGCAACACTTTGGCCCAGCACAGCTTCTCTGCTTTCAGGGACCTCTGCGACTGCTGATGTTTCTCAGGGCTCGGCAGCAATAAGCTTTTGCTTGGTGGAGCAGTACACATATGTGGGGAAGTGGACATGGAGGAATAGTGGCTGCTGGGTATCGAGCAGCACTGTGACCAGAGCTGCTGTGCTGTCATAGCATAAAAACAGGCAGCTGAACACTCCTGCAGCCCCACACAACATGCTGGGCACATGTCAGGGCTGCACTCATTACTTTTGGATTACAGCACACAAATCTCAAGGTTCTGTCTGCTTAATGTTTAGTGGCTACTGCATAGCACGGATGAAGCTACGGCTTGTGCGCACATGGTTGCAGAGCTCCTAGAGCAAGGCCACAGTTAACCTGGAAGGATGTTTTTGCAGCAAGGCCTACCCATGCCACAAGCACAGGTAAAGCAGGGCTGCTCTAACTCACAGAATCCAATGGCACTGCAGACCTGGGAAGCTGTGGTGCAGCCCCATATTCAGCATGTCACCCCAGCCTTGCACCACAAATTTCCCTACCTTCCACCTCCAAGGACCTGCAGACCCAAGCATCAGCCTGCAAATGGAAGTAGAAGGGATATGGTAGACACCTTTCTGGTGCTGTTGCTTTCTTGCAACAGCACCACAGAATGCAGGCACAAGATAGGGCCCTTCCAGCAGAAAAGCACCACTGCCTGACTCTGCACCCACAGGGAGGCCACTCTGGGCAAAAGGCCACAAGTAACACAGGCAGGCAAGGGCCAATGTCTGCAGGGACAACAGGCAGGGAGCAGCAATGGTCGGTCCAGCCAAATGTTTCCATTCCCTATGTCCTCCCTGCCCCCTTCCAAAACAGCACCAAAGCAAGAGACAGCTGCAGCTTATAAGGAATGTGAGGGGCCCTGCCAGGGATTCTGGCGAGGGAAACCAGGCCTTATAAGGCCATGGAGGCAGAATCAAATTTTTATCAATGAGTGTGAGAGCATGGAGACGCCTGGGGAGAGATAACAGTGCTGAAAGCTGGCCAGGGGGGTGGGCTGGGCCAGTGGGAGCCATGCTGCAAAGGCCAGGACCAGGACACCTGCCACCCGCTTCCCTCCCTCTTCAAATCACCACTACTGTCAGCCAAGGAGCCAGCCCTGAGAAGACACGGCACAAGCTCGCTGCAGTCACAGCAAAAGGGGACCCATCCCCAGCTCCCCAGGTTGCTATTTTAAGAGGTCTGAAGATGATCAAGGCTCCTGGCACAGCCTGTGCCTCCCCAGGTGCCCAGGAACATTACCTTGGTCTCCCCACTGCTGTCCGACTCAGACACCTGGTAGGTGAGGTCCGTTTCCTCAAAGCCTGTGGCACTCATGCGCTGGTCAGTGGTGGGGTCCGAGCGTGGTGGTGAGTCTGGGGAATTGAGGCATGTTTGGATCAGCGCCTTCCCTGTCTCACTGGTGATCATGGGCTGCAGTTTCCGTGTAGCAAATGTGTACACATGGCCTGTCTCACTGGCCACCAACAGCAGGACTTGAGTGCCAGTCAGTGTGGAGAGCTCGTAGGCCTGTCAGCAGCACAAGGGAAGAAGAGGGAGTCACAGGTGACAAGGACAACACAAAGAGCAGGACAAGAGTCCCTGCACTCCCAGCATGGCCTTCTTTTTCCTCACACCAGCTCCGGCTCCCTGTCATGCCAGAGGAGCTGTGGCCTCTAAAACCAACCCAAGATTGGTTCTGTACAGGTTAAATTACCTCATGCTCTGTCCCGCCCCCTCCTTTAGTATGCCCTTAGGGGATGCTGCCTGCCAAGAAGATACATGAAGAGTGGTCCTCCCAGTACAGTAGTCTGAGAACAGTGGCACAATGGGATATCTTCACCCTGGAAATCCCACTTGCCTCTCTAGTCACATCTGGATGCCTTTCCCCCTTACCTCTGCGAAAGGATGCTACTTGGCCCACGTGTCTCTGCTACCTTGTTCCCCTCACTGACACTTCCATCCAGCCTAGGACCTAGATTCCCCTCACAGTTCTGAGTGCAGCTGCACCCAAGCACGACTGCACCACCATCCACCAGGTGAATACCTCTGGACTAGGAAGTACCCCTCACACAAGCTTTCACCGGCAAGATGGCCTCATTCTACCTCCTGTATATCCAGGATGTGCCCAGCAGTACCCCACACCCCTTTCCACCTTCCCAGGGTGCATGATGCCCAGCTCAGCTGGGATGCAGCATTTCCCAGCTGTTCAGAAGACGGTATGAGGGATGCAGGCGAGCCAGCAGCTTCCAACCACGTACAAACTCCTTTAAGTTTCTAATCTGTCTTTGCACACCAGAAGCCACGGAATGCACTCTGGACCGGCCGAGACGTGGCGTTAGTCCCTTCCGCGGCCCGAGGAGCAAGTCGGGCAGGGCACTCCAGCTGTGCCACCCAACATCCAGCCACCCGACTAGCAGCGACGGGCCTCGAGGGCTCTGACCAGCTCCAGCCTGGACGCTGCACCGGGATGGGCCTTCCCGGGCACACCAGAGGTCTGGGGACCGTCGGGCACACCAACATCCCGCGCCCGAAGGTTGCCGCTCTCGGCCGCCCGGCTCCCTGCCCGAGGCTCCCGCGCAGCCCCCCGGAAGGGGCTGGTGCCGGGCCGCACTCACGGGGCCGTGAAGCCACCGCCGCTTCCGGGCATGGCCCGCCAGCAGCCTGCTTCGTGCTCGGGTCGGGGGTCCCGCGGACACGGCGGGACCCAGCCCAGACCGCCGGCTGGGCCGAGGCGCCCCGCCCCCCCCCTTCCCCCGACGGCTGGAGTGGCGGGGCCGCACCTTCTTCATGATGCCGGTCTTCCTCTTGCTGAAGGTGGTGTAGCGTCGCAGCTTGTTGTCGATGAACTCCATCTTGATCTTCACCCGGCCCCGAGTCTTCTTCCCGGGCTTGGCGCCGCTTACGGCCCCGCCGCCCCCGCCGCCGCTATAGGCGGCCGCCGCCACCGCTCCCGCCGCGGGCCCCGCCGCCGCCGCCGCCGCCTCGGCCAGGCCACGCTTCACGCCGCGCCGCTCGCCGCCCAGCTCCTCCTCCTCCGCCGACTCCGAGTCGCCCTCACTGCCGCTGTACAGCGCCTCCCGCTCCAGGCGGCTGCCGGGCGCCCCCGCCGCCGCCCCGCCGCCGTTCGCCCCACGCGGCACCGGCGACCGGCCCAGCCCCGAGCCGCGGGCCAGCGCGGCGGCGGCGCCGTTCCCGGCCCCGGCCTGGCTCGGCAACATCGCGGCGGCGAGCGCGGGTCGGGTCGAGCCGGGTCAGGCCGGCCCCGCCATGGCCCCGCCGGGCTCCGCGCTCACGACCCCGCTCCGCCGCCGCCCCCGCCACGCCGCGCCGCCCCCATATAAAGCGATACAATGTTGCCTTTTATGGCGAAGGCGCTCCTTATATGGGGCGAGCCGGCGCCCCGTCGGGAAGCGCTGTCCCATTGGCTGGCGGCCGCCGAACGCTGACGTCCATTGGCCGGCGCTTGATTTGCATACGGTCCGGCCGCGATCGCGTCATCCCCAGATTGAAACACGCAGGGACAGCTCTTAAAGGGACAGCGCGGCCGAGAGGGCGCCGGGGCAGGGCTGGGCTGGGCAGGGCAGGGCAGGGCAGGGCAGGGCTGGGCAGGGCAGGGCAGGGCTCGGCCGTCCTGCGGCGGGGCGGGGGAGAGAAGGCTGAGACGCCCCTCGCCCCGGGTTCCTACCGCCAGTTCCAGGCACTCGGACACGTTCCAGACACGTAACTCAAAGATTCCCCTACCTCGCCATCATCCAGATCTAGCCAGGAGAGGCCCCGCACCATCCTGCTCTAAGTGATGCCACCAGCTGTTGCTACCGACAGCTCTCCACCCCTGCTGCTCTCACTCTGGAAGGGACAAAATGCTGTCCCCTTCTCTGGTGGCTGCAGAGGCACTGGGGGGATCTGTGGGCCATTGGGTGCTCAGGCGTGTGCAGAACACAGGACTGAGCAGGCATGTCCAAAATATACATTGCCCAAGCACAGGCTGATCATGAGTCAGAAGAAAAATGGTCTCCATTTAACAGAATAGGCCACAGCTGCCTTCAAATGCACAGGAGGTGAGGATGGGGTTCTGTACCACAGCCATCCATGGGTAGGACAGACCACCTGTACACTTGGAAAGATGGCAGGGCAGGCCCCAGCAGACTGCAGTCCATTCTGCAGATTAGTGGGCTCCTAGCAGGTGGCACAGGTCATCTCCTCTGCACAGGAAAGGGATAGTCCACAAAGCCAGTAGAACTGTGCGCAAGGCAGGCTGCATGTGGGTGAGTAAAAGTGCAGGAGGGACCACAGCCCCAGAGCTCAAAGCTGTGAGGACAGAAAGAGCCATATCCTCAGCTGAAAAAAAGGCTCTCCCACACCCTGTCCTACAAACTCCAGGGCAAGACCTTACCTGTGACAGCCCTGCCACAGACCCATTTTGTCTCCTGGACACCCCACGGAAGGTTCTGCAGCTTGCACAAGGCCCTTTCCATATCTGCCTCATCACTCAGAGGACACACACGCTTGCCACCAGTCTTCACAGCTGTCTCCCACAGTCCAGGGCCAATCGGCTACAGAGAAAGGGAGTAACTGCAACACCGAACACCCCCCTCACTGCCACCACTGCCTACCCCTCCTCCCCACCAGCCATGCTCCTCCAGTGAGCACACATGCCATTTTTAGCTCCCAGCAGGGCTGCTGGACTCACATGCCTCCATCACATGCCCTGGCCACCTTCCCTTCAAGCTGAGCACAAACTACACCTACCACAGGTGAGGCTGAGGCCTCACCATGTTATGCCAGGCTGTGAAAGGGTCAGCAAGACCCTCTGCATGGCTGGAGGCACCAATTAGGCTGGCAACAACAAACACATAGATCTGACCACCAGAGACAGGCTCGTCTGCCTGGCTAGCACAAGTGTGCAACCACTGCAGGTACCAGGATTTGGTTTTCTCTTGCTCATGGGACAGCTTCCTCTCCCCGGGCCTTCTGTTGGCAGCATCATGTGGAGGCCTTTTGCCCCCCAAGCTGCAGAAGAGTCCACACAGACATCCCTTCTGCTGCCATCCTTTCCCTCCCTAGCTTCATCTCGGGGCTGCTTTTCCGGACACTTCTGTCCAGCTTGTGCTCTGAACAGGACCAGATCTTCAGCCTGCCTCAACTTCCTGGGATGCCAATCTCTCACTAGGGCAGTCAGACACAAGCTGCAGAACCAAGCTGTGTCCCCAGGCCACCATCATGGGCCACAGGTCCAGCAAGCCCCCCCTAACCAAACCATAAGACAGTGACAACTGAAAGCAGCTTAAAGCAGGTTTTCAGCCACTTGACAGTCCCATTTCATTTTCAGGGCTATTCTCATTTATGACCCCACAGTTATAAATCTCCCATTTTCAATCCTCTTCTTACACAGCTCCAGGCACAGCACTTGACACTATTCTATAAAAGCCTCTTACCTGGTTACTCACAAGGTTCTCTCCAGACAAACTGCCTAATAGCTCCACTCTAGCATTGGCCCTGCTGCCAGATACCCCCAGCATCACTGCAGCCCTCCACATCCCATTTTCAATCCTCCTCTAGGCCATTGCAACAAGTCCTTCATCCTTCTCCAGATCCTCATATTTCAACAGGGAAACTATTAAACACCCTCTGCACTGGGTGTTTGGGTTGTGACAGTTTCCATCCTGTTCCCAATCTTCCTACTATTAACACTTGAGCTGCTATTTTTGACTGCTGCTGAGTACAGGTAGCAGCTCTTTTTTAAACAGACAAATCTTTTCTATAAGCAATAACAACTAGAATGGAAGTACTGCTGCACATGTAAAACTAGGTTAGGGCCTTTCTTAATATGCTTTTTTTGGTCATCGTCGGAGTGTATGAATGTGGCTGCTCCATGAGGGATGACTAGCCACTATCTAAAGGTGACCCCATGCCCTCATGAATGGGTATAGTCCCACAGTTCCTGAGAAGAATCAAGACAGGGGTTGGTATCAGTGTCCATTCATAGAGTGAGCAATGAACCAAGTCCAATATCCAGATGGTCATGAGAGCGAAAATCAGGACTGGGTAAGGCCTACATGCCTAGAAAACAGGGCTAGAGGCGAGACCGAACCAGGAACACCTACAAGCTTGCTCAAAATAAGCCTGAATGCTCAAGGCTTGAGCTTAAATGCAGCTCAAGAGGGTGGGGAACTCCCAGGTGAGGCTGCTTAGGACAATTAAGAGCCATAGGGCAGCAAATGAAATCAGAGTAAACCAGAAAGCCACACAGATCTGTGCATTCATTCCATGGGTGCTCAAAGCATACACAGGTGCAAGGGGAATTTGAGTAACTTTCTGGCAAGAAAAAACCTCAAGGACTGCTGGAAATGCTTTGTCTCCTTGAAGGTCTTTATGCTTTAGGGAGTTGTTAGTTGGGACTAATACACTCCTGCTTGCTATTCTCTTACACTGTTCAGTAAACGTTCAACTTTGGCCACAGCTGGTGGCCCACTAGGTAGACCTTTGTTCTGATGGAGCCATGCTGTTCTTCCTGGCCCTGGATACCACCAGTTGTCTTCTTTAAGGTGTTCCTTCAGTTTGGGCAGAGGCAAGTGGATCCCACCTCTGTCAACTGCCCAAGTCCTCTCATTCTCCTGTAGGGGCTTTGGCTAGGGCTGTATTTGCTTAGCTTGCCGTTTCCAATTAGTTTGGCCAACATCTGTCCCATCCCCAAGGATACAGAACTTTTTCATAACATCACTCCCAAAAATACACAATCCCAACCCCTGTCATTCTGCACTGTTTGGGTCAGGAGTTTATCCTAGCTTTGGTGACTTTCCATTTGGGTGCTTCCTTGCAGTCCCCAGGTCTTGACTGCATGGAAAACAGGTACTTGAGTCTCCAGGATGTGTTGGGATAAAGAAGACCACCCAATCCAGACACTGCTCACAGAACCAGCTCACTGCAGCCATGGTGTTCGCTCACAGTACACAAGACACCTTGCAAGTTGGAGAGCACAGCAGTGCTACAACATTAACATGCTTCTCCACTGGAGAGAACTGGGGAGAGTGACAAGAAGGACGTGCAGCTGAAAGGGAGAGAAGGCACGGCACATCCTGACACCTCTGCCAGTAACAGCTCCTCCCAGCAGTGCCACCAGTCCCAGGCTGTAGCCAGGCCATCTGGTCATGGAAGAGCAAGAGTTCAGAGTGGCAGTAACCTGCTGCCAAGGCCACCAGGAGCACCAAGTCTAGTGAACTAGACCTGGTTGTTCCCCTTTAAAGAGGAGTCCAACACTCATATACTGCCACATCTTAAGCTTGCCAAGAGGCTTTGGCTTGGGGAGACTCCACAGCTCTCAGCTGCAAGACACAAGTGTTGCAAAAGAGACACTTTTGATAACTGTTCTATGACCAACAAACTTGTCTGCACCCTGTTTCCAAGGTCTGGACCAAATCTGAGTTCAGAGCCAGCTAGCACATTCGAAGAAATGAGTCCTTTTCACCCTCCAGTATCTACACAGCCTCTCTGGGAAGCAGAGGTAGGAAGGAGATCCTGCACATTTCTGGTCTATGTCGGATTAAAGCGGAGCCAACTAGACTGGATTGTTCAAAACTTATCTTGTCCAGGTTTGAGTATCTCTGATGATGACAATTGAGATGCTATAGCTTCTCTGGGACTCAAACATTTATTAGCCTTGAGGTGAAGCATTTTCCCTAATACCCAATACTTGTGCAGCTTATGCCCATTACCTCTAGTTCAGACCCTGTAGGCTTCCCGGAAGAGCTCAGATGTGTCTCTACAGCCACCCAACACAGAGCTGTGCAGCAAATGAAACTGCTGGTCCGCAGCTTGGTCAAACCCAGCATTCCACTCTGGCTTCAAGGAACTTGGCTCATGTTCATGCTGTGGGGACTGGGGCTTCTTGTACATCATGTACCCATCTTTCCTTCCCCCAGAAGAGACTGCCTGACCCTACCATTGCTCTGAGTTGTTAGCTCTGAGGAGAGGGTTGCAGACCACATGTGACAACAGGATTTCCCCCAGCATCCCCGTACAGGCCTGACGCTGCAAGCTTCTCTGTCCTGCAAAAAGTAGCAGCGGAAATTTCCTGTGCAAAAACAAAACCTGTGCTAGCTGCAAAGCTGCCCCCAGCCACAGAGTTATGTGCACAAACTCAATCACTACCTGAACTGGGGGGAGCCTGTCAATATGTCTATAAGCAGTTGTTTGCTTGGGGTCTGAGAGGGACATTTTCTCTTGAGACACGTTCCTGTTGGAGAGCAATCCCTACTGCCCAGAAAGACAGTAAGTCCTGAGGCAAAGTGCTTCCTCAGGGCACACGAGGCTCAAAGAAAGGGTCAAAAGGGCTAAACATAGGCAACAGATACCAGAAAAACTGGTCCCCTTTCCAGGAGCCATGCGGAGGAAAACAGCTATCTGACAGCAGCATCTTACAAAGACAAAAAACCAAAAAAAAAGCGCCTTCTTTATTGAGAGCAGCACATAAAAACCCAACAAAACCCAACCCTTCTTGGCTGCAGTACCCTGCACTCAAGCAAACAAACTAACCCACTCTAGGCTGCATTCCCGTAACAGAAATACTATGGTAGGGAGGAGTCAGCGCTCTGGAAGAGGGAGAGAGGGGGCTCTGCCCAGAGTCATAGTACAAAAAAAAGGCACAGGGTAATTGGGAAAGGTAGCAAGCTCCTTCATATGCCAGGCACTTTGTGCTCCTCTTGGCTAGCCTGTACCCTGGGGCGTGGGGAAGGCAGGCATGCCTAGCACAGATGGACGGATAGAGGCTGGGCCAGGCCAGCAGGTATGAATGTGGCGAGCAGGGACACCCCAGCTCTCACTGGGTGAGGGGGAGCTGCGCTCCATCCACACCAGCAGCCTAAGGGCACTGGGCTGAGCAGGTGGAGAGCAGGAGCCAGCAAGGGCTGTCTTTTGGGACCTGTGGAGGAGGGGAGTGGGGCTGGGGTACACTGGCTTGTGCTTTGAGTCCAGCAGCTGCTGGTGCTGAGCTGCTCACTGGCGCATCGGGGTTGGGCTCAGCAAGGGGCTGCAGGTGTGCCAGGGGCTCCCTAGGCACATACAGACCCCTCTCCACCCCGCCACGTCCTTCACTAGCACAGGCCGGATGCTCAGGCTTTGCTGTCAGCTGGGCTGTCCCCAAGGGTAGTAGCAAGCTCACTGAAGGAGGGACGATCCTTAGGGCTGGGGGCCCAGCAGCGCTGCATCAGCTTGGCCAGGCGGGAAGGGCAGCCCTCGGGCTGCAGGAGCTTCGTCTTTCCTGACTGCAGACCTGGCATGAAAGAAAAGTTCCAAGAGCCATAAGGAAGGGGTGTGACCCTCTCTGTGGGGTGCAAGGAGGGCAGCCATTATCCATGCAGGCTGAGGTAGCCTCCTGACCAGCACCGTGGCAAGGGGAAGGACATCACACAGCTCATCTGGCCACCTTCATTGCATGAAAAGAAATTAGGCTACAATTCCAGGTAGAGCACAAGGTACTCCACATACCTGCTAAGACCTCATCATCTGCCAGTGGAGTGTAGGGCATCTCCCCATGCGTGAAGACCTCCCACATGAGCACCCCAAAGGACCACACATCTGACTTAGTGGAGAACTCATCTTCCAGCACAGCTTCAGGTGGCATCCAACGCAGTGGGATCCAGGCCTGGCGGAAGTGGTAGTACTCGCTGTGGGCAGGACAGGCAGGCAATGAGGCTGGTGCCGTTCCATTCCCTCCCACTCCCCTGTCAGGCTCCCACCTGACCTGTTGTACACGTCTTTGCTGAGGCTCAGGGATGAGACCTTGACTTGCCGCTGGGCACTGACCAAGCAGTTCCTGGCTGCCAAGTCCCGGTGCACAAACCTGCCGTTGGAGAGATGCTCCATGCCCAGGGCCACCTGTGTGCAGAGAGACACCTGACCTCAGAGAGATGTCAGCACTGGCTGCCCTCCTTAGGGTCTCCAAACCCACAGCACTTCCAAAGCTGCACTGTCACCTTATGTTTGGTAGTAAGAGGCTGTGGCTTCAGAGACTCATCTTTGCTCTTGGAGATCCTCAGGAACTGCTTCAGGTCCCCCTGGTAGACAGATAGCAATTCAGATGCAGCACCTCTGCATGCTGCCAGTCTCATCAGTCCCTGCAGTGCTTGGATGTAGCAATCCCACAGATCCTCATCTTCTGGTCCATGGTCCGTGCCTGTTCTCCTGCTCCCTGCCTTACAGAACAAACCAGTATCTTGCCTCTGGGTCTTAACTGGCTAAGATCAGGGCAAGCAGGCCTGAAGCCTCCAGGAGGTTTTTCATGCCCCAGATTGATTTCTCTCCTATAAACTCCAGGCTCCTTATAGCCCTTAGCATTCACAGCCATTTTGCAGTATGGAGTCACACAGCTTATACAGCCGAGTCCAGGACACAAACCAGAAATCAGGAGGATGTAGAGGACAAAGTCACCTCCAGGTATTGTATGTGACCCCCATTCCCCTTGAGACTCCTCCACAGCTGGGAACAGTAGGAAGCTCAGCCTGGTATCCCTACACCTTGCCTGCCGTGTGCTGCCAGCCTGTTGTCACACTTGCAGGCCCTATGCCCACTGATGTCCCCTCCTCCACTGCAGGCACTGCTGGTAGGGTCCTTACCAAGTCCACGTACTCCAGGACCATGTAGTGCGGCTCTGCCTCACGGCACAGCCCCAGCAGCCGCACCACATTGGAGTGGTTCAGCTTGCCAAACATCTCTGCCTCTCGACGGAAGTCCAGCTGCAGCTGCTCATCTCTCGTCTGCAGGCTCTTCACCAGGACCAGCACTTCACCCTCACCATCTTCTGCACCTTTTGCCTTGGCCAGGAACACTTCACCAAACTCCCCCCTGCCTGAAAGTGTAGAGAAGCACACAGGAAGAAAGTGTGCATTAGGACAGCATGTATATTTGATAGTGGCTGTAGGGCCTTCTCTACCCCAGCACATCCTATTTTTTTGGCTAGGACAGCTGCTGAGATTTCAGTCACAAGTTTCCTGCTGGAGTGGGATCAGGGCCAGGGTGAACCAGCATACCCAGGGTTGTGATTGTCTGCAGGTTGGAACGCGGAAAGTGCATCTTGTCGGTAGCACTGTGCTGCTTGCTGGCCCCAGAGCTGCTGCCCAGATTGGTCAAGGCCACTTCTTCCTGAATCTCTGCTGTCATCTGCCCATTCTGCAGCAAAGCACCACCTGTGGGCGAAGCACAAACAGCTTCAGCATACTGCCAGGCTGTGCAGAGAATGTTATGCTGGGGCTCAGCCCCTTCCAGGGCTCTGAGACTCCAAGCACCCACAACTGACTCCAAGCACGACACCTTGATGTCTAGCCCCAGGCAGCAGAGTAGCCTCCATGCAGTTGTTACTTCTGGGCTCAGTTACAGCCCCATCTCTGGTAGCCCTGCAGCCACTCTTGAAATCAAATGCTGAGCAATGGCTTTGGTCCCAGAATCAGCTAGACTCATCTGGCCTTGTCCATCCCATGCCACTCAGTCATCCCAAAGCAGTGGCTACATCCAAACTACCACTGACAAAACTTTCACAGAACAGCAGAGGATGGGATGTGTGAGGCCGAGCAAACCCTGCTCACTATAACCACAGCCTCTTGATGCTCAAGAGTGTCCCAAGTCTGTATGTCATCAGCTGCTGCAGTCTGATGTCCCTGCTCCTTATTCACTTCCCAGCAAGCCACCAATGCTCATACATCCTTGGAAATCTCGAACCTATAAGACCAGATCAGCCTGGACTGGGTTAAAGCAGTGCTGGGAAGCACTGTCCTTGCAATCAGTGCCAGCAAGCTTTCTGCACAGGAACTCCACTAGAGATTTCCTTAGCATAAACAGAAGCCAGAGAACAGGACAAAACATTATTGCCTTGAGAAAGTGGAGAACCCTGCATTTTATAGGCAGCTTATAGAGCATAGATAGCAAACCTTGATTTTTAATGCATTTACTGCTTGGATCAGACCTGGTACGAGGAAGTGGTACTTTTCATAAGCTGAACGCAGCAGTTGGAATGTAAAGCAGGGCACAGAACTGAGCTAAGGTGGCTGACACACTTTCAGCATCACTCTGTACCACTGTGCACACTCCAATTCAGCTAGTCCTGGAACAAGCATTAGGCAAATATTTAGCCATGCAGAAGGAAAACACAAAATTAAGACTTAGCCCAACACGAAATTTACACCAAAACTTATCCCTCTGCCTGTAATTTCCATCAGAGGTTATTGTATAGCAGCATGTGTACATGCATGCTTACAATGCATGAATACAGGAGAGGTACCAGCATATCCTGCGCAGTTTTGGCCACCATGACGAGACTGTGGCTTTGTCACAGGTAGGACTGGAGCTGTGAACGCTGAGATATGTTGACTTACAAGCCATAGCTACTGACAGCTGTTTGCTCTCACATGCTGAAGCAAGATTTGCAGAAGACAATAGCAAAAACCCACCACCTATCCTATAAATCAAAGCTTGATGTTACTTATACTCCCTGTTTTTACACTAATTATCAGTAGAACTGTTTGACCCTGTGCTGTCTGTGCTCATGGCTGATCGTGTCTTAAGACTACAAGCTTCAAGCCAAGTAGATAACACAAGAAGACCACTGCAACTGTGCCAAGAAAATCCTGAAGGCTGCAGAGTGAGTGTGCTGCCACTGAGAGACAGCACCAGCAGGCAGCAACAACAGATGCTTTTGAGAACAGATGTTCCCATGTTTTACAGAGCTTGGACAAGGAAGTTGATAACAAGGGGACTGCAAAAATAACAGGAAGTTTAATTTGTGTATCCAGCAGTCCAGAGGCAAACCAAATATAATGAAATAGCCTTCTCTCCCCACTTGCCTGCAACGCCTGAGCATCTCCTGAAGAGACAAAGCCATGGTGCCCTACAGACATTAGCACATGCCACTTCAGAAATCAGTCTCCACAGCCACTAGTCTCCCCAGAGGCTATATGTGTATTCACAAAAAAAAAAAAAAAGCAGCACAGTCAGACAGAGCGATACTGAGAGCAAGCACTCTTGTTACAGAGGACATGGCACAACAAGAACATGACCTTGGAAAGTAACTGACTAGTTAGCAGTGCACTGAGCCATAGGAAATCCATAAGAAGGTCAAATCTGTCTGGATTCTGAGGGCACTGGAAAAGTCAGCTGGTGGTCAGCCAGGGAATACTTGTAGTTACTAAGATAGATGCTGAGATACTTTGGGTTACCCAGCTAAAGAGAGACCACACCAAAAAGAGGAAAAGAGCCAGATCTTTGAAGAGTATGGTAAAAGGGATGATTCCATTGGAGCCAATAGCAAAACCAAACCATTTCTCCAGAAAGACTAAGAAAGTACCAAAGAGGAGTGTAGACATCTGGGCAGCCAGATGTGCTTGTAGCAGTAAGGATGCATCTCTCTGACAGCTAAACTGGCTCCAAATGAAGGGAATAAGAAGAGACATTCTGGCAGAATAAAAATATAATAACAAAAGGCCAAGATAAAAATCCAAGATCACCTTAAAAAAGATTAAAATAAATCCTTCCCCAGGAAGAGCATGTTGGTCAGCACTTGCTGACACAGGAGAGCTGCCTGTGACTTGTGCACAGAAAGAGCTCACAGTGGGGACAGCAGTAGAGCACAAGGCTGCAGAGATGCTTCCTGCATCCCTGCTCCCAGGAGGCTCCCCAGAACCAGTTTTGTCTTCTGGACGTTTGGCTCTGTTCAAAGTACCAATGCCACACGGAAAACCAGGAGACAAACCCAGCAGTTATGTTTTGCCAGGCCCTCACAGCAACTCACATGTGATCAGGTCATGGCTGTGTGCTAGAGAACTGGGAGGGGGAATATGTGCATTTATGAGGAGTAGGTATGGGGAGACCCAGAGGATTAAGGACAGCAAACTCAACTGCACCCTACCACTTACAAGTCCTCACTGGTATCAGTGATGCAAGGACAATCATGCCATCAGGAGAAAGTGCTGAAATAGCTTTTGGAAACTAAAATGATGCCTCAGAGATCTCTTGGGTTCATTGAAGGAGTCCTGTAGCTCATATGCAATGGGAACCCAGTTAAGTCTATGTGCAGGAAAATACCTGTTAAAAAAGCAGCTCAGCTGCTACAGGACATGTGGAAACATCCTCCAATGGACACACAGTCCCCTGAAGATAGGAATCAGGGCAGTACAATATGCTGCCAACACAGACAGGGCTGTTTGCCAAAGTTGCCAGTGTAGCTAGCAGCAAAGACAGTTGTGGCCAGCTGCAGAGGGACATTGAGCACTGGGAGGTGCAGCCAAAGATGTAACATAAGGCCTGGGGAAAGCAACACCAATGTCCTATCCACAGTGGTGGGCTCAGCCAGCTCTGTGAATGGGGAAATGAAGCCAGTGGCACAGCTGGGAAGAAGACACAGCATAGCTGTGTCACTCTGCAAGGTGGATGCACTAAGTCTTGTCTGGGGCTCCCAATCTCAGGAAGGTGAAACACAACCAGAAAAGGTACACACAGGAACAACCAGACATACAGAAGAACTGTGTGTTCAGTGCAGAGCTGATAAGTGACAAGCTTGAAAAGCAAAAAGAGAGTTTTTAGATAAACCTGTTATGCTCCAGAAGTCCTTGCTGGAGGATGCTGTAGATGCTCAAAGCTTATAAGGGTTTCAGAGATAACAGGATGAGTTCAGCGAAATCTCTTCCTTCCAGCACCAGAAGCTGCTGAACTGTGATCTGAAGAGGCCAGCAGACTACTACTATTTCATTACATTGCAATAGGGATCCTTCCTTCCCCTGGTGTATCTGATGCCATGTACAGGTGCTGGGATGCAGGAGCAATACCTAACTTAGCAGACAGAGATGGCCATAATGGGGGGATGGGATGCAGGTTTCACACTGACTTGCCTATTACTCACCTGTTAGCAGATCTCTGCCACCAGCCATAGACAGAACCAAGAGCAAGAGACCAAGGTAAGGAGTCGCCCCAGTTCCTGGGAGACCCCTGTCCCTCAGCCCCTCCAGCACAGGCATAAGGGGCCAGCAGTGAAATCCCCACTCCCAGAGGGGTTGGCAGTGAAACCCCCAGCCTCAGGGGCACCAGCCTCACCATTCAGACACTCCATTTCAGGCTCCTCGCCCTCTGGGTGCTTCTTCAGCCTCTTAGCTTTTCTCCGCTTCTTACAGTAGAACATCAGCCCCAGCACAATAATAATATAGGCAACAGCTGCCCCCACCGAAAGCCCGATGGTCTGGATCATCTTGTAGGGTGTGTGGCTGCCAAGTCCCTCATCCTCTTCTGCTGCTGGCTTATCTGTGGGGCAGAGCGCACCAAACACATGAGGGTGTGGAGGCATGAGAAAAGCCACCCACTCCCTGCTGTGACCACCTCCTCATCCCGCCACAGTACACTGGGCACATCCCACAGCACATTGTGCTGCATCAAATGGGGATGCTGTTGTGACAGCCTGACAGGCACGACCTGACATGCAGCACCCGCACACAGGGCTAGAAGCAAGGTCTAGAACTGCCAGGGATTCCACAAGGCCACATCCCAACACTGGGCATCTCCCTTACCTACAACATACAGGAAGGCCTCGCGGTGCTTGATGTTGCAGCTGTTGCCAGCAATACAGGTGTATTTTCCAGAGTCCTCAGTGGTGACGTCATAAATTACCAGGGAGCCATTGGGCATGATCTGAATCCTGACAATCACACACAGAGCATTTTGCAAACACCAGAGGGCAGAGGCAGGCTTGGGGCACCTGAAGTCCCATCTCTCCAGGATGCCTCAGCCCCATGTCCTCAGTGCAATCATCCATAATCTCAGGCTGTACAACACTCAAGAACAAGTTACTGTCTCTCAATCACAGCTTGGCAGGCTGTGGCAGAAAAGGTAACCCTGGGGGCCAGGGGAGTCCAGGTCATGGCACATGGAGACACCTACGTGCTCACCGAGCTGGAAACCCAGGATTGCACCACTGGCACTCGCATATTGGGTAGGTGTGGGGAACACCATGCTGCACCACATTTCAGCTTTGGAAGGGAGGCTGTATACCTGGGCAGGAGCTTTCCAGGATCCAAAATCTTGTCCTTCCCTTTCCATTGGATGTGCGGTATGGGGTCCCCCTCTGCCTGGCACTGGAACATGGCTGTGTGCCCCTGGTACACCGTTGTGGGCTCTGGCTCCAGCTTAAAAGTGACGTAAACTGAAGGCAGAGAGACAGACACAAACGCTGTCAGCTCCTGGGAATGGTGTTGAGCTCCCACAAGGGCACAGTGGCACATGCTCTCTCAAGCTGCATGCAAAGCCCTGACAAACCAGAGACTTGAGTGCCATGAGGCATGGCTTGGGGTCAGGCCAGACATTGCTTTCTCTGCAAGGGCATGCCAGTTGGGTGCCACCCAGGCAAACCCACTACAAGGCCAGCTCAGCAGGAAACCCACCTGCCTGCTGCAGAGCCCTCACCTGCAACCACAAGCTGCACGGTGGCACGGATCTCGCCCTGTGGCCTGTTGGAGGCGATGCATGTGTAGTTCCCTGAATCGCTCCTGTTCACCTTGTGGAAGGACAAGATGCCAGCATTGTGGCTGACATGGGATGGCAGGCTGCTCCCATCTGCAGGACACAAGAAGATGGATGCTGCAGTCGTGCATGAAGCACTGTGCCACATGGCAGCTTACCAGGCAGTCAGAGCGCTGCTGCTTCACCCACTCTGGAGGTAGGACAAAGTTCCTGGGGCCCCAGGTTAGCAACAGACATATCACATTCAAATTGCCCTTACCTGTTTTAGTCCACTGGATGGTGGGTTTTTCCCGGCCAGTGGCTGAGCAGGACACTGTAACCTCTTTATCAAACTCCATGCACTGCAACGGTTGGGGTGGTGGGGTGAACTTCAGCTTTTCTGCAACAGACAGATGTGCTCTTTTATGGTCCCCTAGCCACAGGAGGCACTGGAGCCACCTGTGCCCTGCCAGGCAAAAGAGTTCCCCACAAAGGAAGGACGTGGGGTGATTGTCAACATACCTAGCACTTGCACACGAGCGTACCCCTCGATGCTGCCTGCTGGTGTGCTGCTCACACACTTGTACATGGTCCCATCATAAACCTCCACGTTGTTGATGCGCAGTGTCCCGTTCTCAGAAATCTCAAACCGCGAGTCCTGCCCAGAGGGAGGGAAGGAGCAGGGCAGAAATGACACTGTGACCAGCTCCAGGCTCAGACCTTACGTGTGGCACTTCTGACACTCCACATGCCCGCACCATGCTTCAGATAGACACATGCCTGCTGAGACCCACATGGAGAACTGAGACAAGCTGCAGTGACCTTTCTCTTGTCACTGCCCCAAAAGCACAGGGCTGACTGGCAGCCAAGTGGCAAAAGACAGGCAGTTCTGCATCCATACATGAGTAGGATGGAGATAGTGCCAGGAATATAGTCATAGTGGGGGTGACAGGGATGCTGGGCCTAGGAGCAACGTGAGAAACAGCAGCAGCAGAGCAGGTATCCAGCAGAAGTGCCTGTGAGCAGTAGGGGCTTGCCCCATCACCTCACCTCAGAAATAGAGACGCCATTGCGGTACCAGGTGACAGTGGGTTTCAGGGAGGCCTTGCTGAGGCAGTGCAGGTATCCTGGCTTGCTCTCCTCCAGCTGGCTGTCCTTGGGCATCTCCACCCACTTGGGTACCGCTGGGCACGAAGGCAAGGCATTACATAGGGTCACTCACTATCCCCCTGGCCAGCACCAGTGCAGACCAGACAGGCAGTGTGCAGCCAGTCATGGGGCCCCACAGCTTAACCATGAGTGAAGTGCCTGTCTGTATCAGTGAGGTGACACGCCATGCTGCCCCAGCTCACTCTAACCCCAATCCAGACCCTTTGCTGCTCCCACCCTTCTCAGAAAGTTGCCTACTAGCCACAGTGATGCTCAGCTCCTGTTTTTTTTCTCCAGCCTTGTTAGCAGCGTGGCACGTGTAGATCCCTGCATCCATCTCAGTGATACTGGTGAAAACAAGCTGCTCTGCCTCCTGGTACACCCTGCCAGCAGTCGGAATGCGCTCCTGGTTCCTTTCCCACCAGACCTGGGGTGTGGGTATGCCTCGTGGGGCTGTGCAGGACACACGATGCCCCTGGTTCGCTGTCAACACCTTCGGGGAGAGGGGTGCCATTTCTTCAATCTCTGAGAGAAGCAATAGACAGCAGGGCTCAAAACAGGGTAGGAACATGTAGCCAACCCACCAGCATCATCATTCACATGGGAAGCATCATTTCAGGGAGAGAGTGCATAAGCTATGTTTGCTTTCCTCATCCAGACAGCAGTGATGAACCATTTCACAGATAAACCAGACCATTGTCCATGTACTGACACTTCATGAGCCATAGCTCCAGAGTGACACTGGAACTCTGAGCCCCGCTGCCCACCCTGTCACCAGCCCCAGGACCTCACCTGCTAGCTGCAGAGTCGCCTTCAGTACAAGAGGTTTCCCTCTCTGCCCACGGCCAATGCACTTATAGACACCAGTGCTGCGAGCTCTCACCTGGGTGATCAGCAGGGAACCATTGGCGAACACAGTGATCCTAGGCATGTGGGGAGAGGAAGGGCTCAGTGGGCACCTCTGCAGGACATGGGCCAGAGCTACAGCCCTGCAATGTCCCCCAAGAGCCCGTGAAATCAAGAGGGATACTGTGACAAGCCAAAGCTTCCCAGTTGGGGGGGGAGCAGCATACATAAACAAGGAGATGGCAGGACACATTCTTCATGGAGAAAATGAGCTCACAAAAGTCCGCTTCTTGGTGAAGAGCTGGCTCCCATCAAAAGATGCATCACCAACTGGGCCAGTTCTGAGAGCAGGCACGGCCAGGAGAGAGAGCAGGGGGCACAAGGTGGCACCTGGGAGCTGCCAGGCCAAGGGCATCTGGCACCTGGATAGCACTGCCTGCCTTGCAGTCTGGCTGAGAGGATCCAGGCTCCAGGATCACCATGCCCAGCTCTGCTGACTGACTCATGCTTATGGGCCCAGAAACATTCCTGGCTCAGGGGATCACCATGCACTTGTATCTGGAAGTGCAAGAGAGCCATGGACCCAGTGATTGCTGTGCAGATGTTGCAGGCTAGGAGATGTCCCCCCAAGTCTGGGGATCACCACATGTGGGCATCTGGTACTGGGACACATTCCTAAATGTGCACTGTCCTAAGGGGGTGTCTGGAGATTGAGCTGTCCATGGCTCCAGGAAATCACCACACACAGACATCTGGGGCTGGGAGACATCCCCAGCTGTAAGGGCCATCACACTTGGGCATCTAGAACTAACAACCCCACAGACACATTTGAAGACAAACTGCACTTCAGTGCACCTCCTATGCAGTCAAAGGCCATGAACAACAACCAAGCCCCTGCTAAACCCAAGCCAGACAAGCTGAAAAACCAAGCCCCATGGCCAGCCTGATGTTGCATGCTTGCCTTCATGCACAGACAAGGTTTGGTCTCTCTCTGTTGCTTCTGGAACACAGTGCCCCTCTCCTCCCAGCCCTGCCCACATCACTGTGGTCCCTATTACTTGGATCTGTTGGTGATGGGGTTGTCTTCAAAGAGCCATTCCTGTGTGGGAGGGGGAATGGCTGCAAACTGGCAATCAAACATGGCCTCTTCATTCTTGGTCACGATGAGGTCCTGTGGGACGACCACCGCCTGAGGAAAGCTCTCATCTGCAACAGCAAAGACCACAGGAGAGTGAAAGTAAAAAAACGGCCTTTGTCCCCTCACCAGTGCTCTGGGGGAAACTCAAAGAAGAGCTGGATGCACCCTGCAAGCCCAAAGAAGACTGACATGCCCAGCAGGGCTGGAGTTACAGAGACAAGAGCCCAGGACTGCATGCAGTAGCTGCTTTGGGGAAAAAAGCCCCTCTGCTTCCAGTAAGGCCCTGACCATCCCGGCTCCTACCAAACAGACCAAAGCTGTCACTGGACTCCAAATTCCCTTGTCCAATTCCAAATACCTCTCTAAGGTCAACATTTCCTGCCTTCTTTGGGTCTTGCCTATAAAGGCCAACAGGGCATCTACCCTGGTGGCACTAATATTAGCAAAACCAGCTGCATCTACAGCCTCCAGGGTCCAAACCTGGTGCTCCGCTACCAGAGATGACAGAATAAACCTGTTTCAAGAAAATACAGGGGCAAATTAACACCTGGCCAGGATTTTCCATCCCTGTCTTTGGCCAGAGGCTTTGCACAGAGAAAGTCACACTAGCCTGACATTTCCCCTGCAGCCTGGCTCTTGTCCTGCAGGAGAGGGGAGGCTGTTAGCAGGGAAGTAAAACAGCTGAGCCTCCAGCCCCAAACAGCTGGGACACAACTCACCGATGACATTCAGTGTGAAGTTGTTCTGGCTGCAGATGAAGCCAACAGCACTGCGGGCACAGCAGTAGTACAGCCCATTGTCATCAGGGCTGGCACTCTGCAGGGTCAGTGTTCGCTCCTTGTTGCTGACCGAATAGGTACTGCGGCCATCAGGGAGGGGGTTACCATCTCGAAACCACTGCCATGTGGGGCTGCAAGACAGAGACAAGAAGGTGACCGGGTGCACAGCACTGTCAGGGCTCCCCAGAGAGCAGGTGCGTGGAGGAGACAGCCCAGAGATGGCCCGTTTCCCTGGTTCTCCGTCCCCACTGCTGGCCTTGACAGAGACACGAAGCCATGAGACATGCAGCCAAGTGGACGGGACATGACTGGAAAGCAACGGAGAGTGACTGCAGCACAGCAAGCAGCTCAGCGACTGAACCATGACAGCACATTCTTACTGTGCTCCTCGCTACGCGGCTCTGAGGAAGCCATTTGCCTTCTCCCACGATGCTCAGCCACAGGCTCAATCCTGCCTTTTGCCTTCCCTAGACTCTACTGAATTCTTGTAGGAGAGAGGAGGGGAGGTGGGGAAGGAGGAAAGAGAGAAAGGGCCGGGGGGGGGGGAGAGAGAGAGAGGGAGAGAGAGAGGGGAAGAGCACACAGCCAAGGTGAAGGGGGACCCCTGGCAGGGTCCACTCCGCCGGAGGCAACCCTTACCGCGGGTGGCCATCAATGTGACACCGCAGCACCACTGTAGAGGAGGGCTGGATCTCAGCTATGCCGGTTGGCTGCTTCAGCACCACACTGCCTGTCTCAATCCCTGTAAGATCAAAGAATATCAACACAGCTGGCTCTCCAAAACTGATGAGCCCAGGTAATGGTTATTGGTGACTCATCAATAACCAGATCAGGTAGCAAGCTCACAAACATGCCTAGAGACACATAAGCCTTCAAGCCAGCATGGAACAAAGGGCCACCCATACTGCAAAGGTCCCACTTTGCCCTGTGCAGCTGTCGTTGGAGGGATAAGAGGAGATCTGAAAGGATCTGCAGTGCCCAGGACACACTTGCTCCAGTAACATCCCAGTTTCTTATATACAAATGGGAGTGATAGCATGAGAAAGCATCTCTGATGGATTTGGGGACACCAGAAGACACAAGAAGTCTAGAGGGCATGATGGACATATTAGCTGGAGAGGAGTCCTACTTGCACAGTCCAAGCTGTCCGACCTCTGTCTAACCCCACCCCCACAAGCATGAGCAAACAGCGTGGCAAAGCTGTTTCCAGCCTATCCCAAGAGAATGCTTTTCCCTGGCCACAATGGGCAGCACATGCATGGCTGCCTTCACCCCACACTCACATTTGATATTGAAAGATGCATTGGCTGTGTGGGCCTCCTCCCCAGTGAGCACATTCCTTGCTAGACACTGGAACACCCCAGCATCCCGGTGCCGATCGACAGCAGCAAACTGAAGGTTGCTGCCTTCCTTAAAACGTTGCTCCGTGTCCTGAACAGGAAGCCCATTCTGCAGCCATTGGAACTCCACATCCACTGGTTCCTTCACCTCGCAGCGGAGGATGGCGCTGCGGCCATGCAGAGCATCCTGGGAGTATGGCTCTTTGGTGAAAAGGATTGTTGCCTGAATCCCCATGGCTGCAAGACAGAAAAAGGATAGCATGTTCAGAGCAAGCAGAGGAGAAGGGATCAGGTAAGCCTGTGTTGTTCTCAAGCTTCTCCAGTCAGTTAAAATCCCCGTGTTAGGAGAAACATATCCGAAAGCACATCTGTCAGAATCAGTCAAGTTTAACAGACTTATGCTCAGATCCCAGCACAGCTGCTTTAAGCCTGTCTCTCCAGCAATCACTGGAACAGGGCTGTCTGAGCTTGTCACAGCCAAGGAGAGCCCTCTGCTCTGTGGGACCAGGGGAGTTAAGAGGGAGCTCCCATTACCCACTACTGTGTGTCACACTTCTAGCCTCAACAAAGTGTCTTGCAGCTGGGAAGTCAGTCACCAAAACCCTAGACAGCAAGCAGCATCCTGGGCAGTTCAGGTCTTTCTTTGAACTCTTCTTGTTCTGTTATTTTTGCAATGCATCCTAAGTCCCACCCACACATCGAAACTGCCCCTCATCAGAAACACCCACAGAATGTTTCTAGGCTTTTCTCAAAGTTTCTCTCCTTGGTATCACATCTCCGTCTCACCTCCACATTCTCAGAAATTACCCAGAATAACACTGGTCCAGAACAAAGATTGTGTGTGTATGTGAATAAACACAGCAGCTGCTGAAGCACAGCTCAAGAGGATGCAGCAGTGACACCTCAAAATTGCACTGGTGATTCAACTTCCTAGTAGAAGTGGAAACAAGAAATTTTAATAGTTGACCTCAGGATCTGATAGCAGCCTGAAAGGCTGGAAGCATCTTTCTACTGTGATGAAAACCCTCACTGACACATCGATGCCCACCCAAGAGCTCAGGGTGCAGTAGAAAGAGTGGCCAGTGCTTCTCTAGGCAATCAAATCAATGCCTGACAGGGCTGCTGAGGGCCTCCAGCACACTCCTAGAGCTGCTGCCAGCCCACAGCAAGCTCCACTACAGTTACCAGCTGGCTGCAGACAGGAAAGCAGACAAAGGGCAATTCAGCACATGCCGATGCAATGGCTGTTGGACTGTTCCCAGCACCATGCTCTTGCAGGCAAAGGGGTGAAGCCAGGCAGATTTGAGCACCTTAGAATGAAGATGAACATGAAAGTGGTCAAACCAGTGTGACCCCACCGCTGCACGAAAAGCAGCTTCAGAAAGTGGTTGCCTAGACAAGTTACATGAACATGATCCAAGTCCAAATGAAAGGCAGTTCCTCTTAGGACATTCAGCCATATCCTCCTGCCTGGTGTTTTATGTAAGCCTAGTAAAGGGACACAGTTTGACAGTACATCTCAGTCACCCAGAGCTAAGGGTAACGGATTCTATTCCAAAAGAGATGTTTTGAAGATCATTACATTCCAGAAAGCCTCAAGAGCCTTTCCCATGCTGGAAAGCCTTTGCAGCTTGCTATGTAGTGCAAGCACCAAGCAAAGCTTCTCACTGGCATCCCAGTGCCAGCCACACATTTCCAGCACAGCCAGCTTGAGCTCTCCTGCTCACAGCAACAGTGAGGCATAGACACAGGTGCTCATCCAGTGCTGCCATTTCCCAGGATGAGGCTCCAATCTCCCAGCTCCAAACATATCAGCCAGGAGCAGGGTCACCTCAGCCTGGCTTTCTATCTTCAGCATCCAACTGAGGCACTGACTTTGGTGTGCAGGCAACATCCCCAAGGGACTGCCCTCAGCCAGATCAAATCTCACAGTTCCTGGGTGGACATCACTTGCCAAATGTACTCACAGAATTTAAGGTCACCAGGAGTAGCCACAGACTGACTCCTGTGGCCTGAATGACAGAGCCACAGACTGAAATCCCATCTCCTGGGTCTCATGCTGAGCCACGTTCCACCAACATGCTGTTCTCCAAAGTCAGCATGTCCAGTGAAACTTCCATCACCAGCTACCATGCACCTACCCTAAAGGAGGAGCTATCCATCAGTCTGTGACAGTTGTCTCATGAACACCACAAGATGAACACATTCCCCACGGTGACACAACGTGTGGGAATATGTGTTCTTACACAGATACACACATCTAGTTCCCTGCATATCAGACCACTCTCATGGAGAGCACTCAGCATGGCACCAGCCACACAACCTCACACAAACACAGGTATGTGCTCAATAGCCCAATAGTACCACAGCATCAGGAGCTGAGGTCTTACTAGAACAGACAGGAGAAAAGGGGAACAGAACAGTCAAATCCACGGAGGTTTGAACCTAGAGGAGCTGAGTCTGTTTTCTTCCACAGATATGCCTCAGGGAACTAGGCATATGTCCATCAAACCATATCTGTATGGTACAAAGCATGTGCAAGGTGGCAGGGTGCATTAAGAGAGCTCATGAAGCAGAAGGATTTGTTCTTGTCTTGGGGTCTCAGCATATTGGTCCTGGAGTTTGTGATTAGGCACCGCTCTCTGAAGAAATAGGACATTAGGGTATTAGATATGGTATTTTAAATTATATGTTTTTCTAGCATTAAATTATTGGCATTACCAATATAAGACTAAAGAGCAGCAGAATTGCTTTCACCTCATCACTAACAGCACAACTGCATTTTCCTCAGCACTGATCAGCTGAGAGTTTTAGCTGCCTCATCACACGCAACCTGCTGCCTCAGCATCCCCCATTGTCCAGGCAGGACATGGCTCTGTGGACAGAGGACACGATGAAGGTTTGGCACAAGTCCCACATGGGAAGCAGAGATTATACCAGGTGTCAGGAAACACTGGGATCTAGCTCCCTGGAGAAACTATTTATGTCCTTGTTTTCCACCCTGGGGAAATGGACACAACCATCTCAGCTCTAGGAAGATCTGTGTGATGAGTATCTAATGAGCCCAGGTGTCAAGGCATATTGGCATAAATTAGATCAGTTAACGTGCAGAAAGAGCCACAAACTTGTGTTTTGACAATGACATCTAAGGTGCCGTTGATGTACTGGCTACACATGCTGGAAACCATTGACCCATTCATATATCAGGTTTGGACTGCAAGGCAAGACTGGTAACTGCTAGATTTAGTCCAGACATTCTAGGGTGGA
This sequence comes from Pithys albifrons albifrons, assembly GCF_047495875.1. NCBI lineage: Eukaryota > Metazoa > Chordata > Aves > Passeriformes > Thamnophilidae > Pithys > Pithys albifrons. The sequence goes on from NC_092459.1 coordinate 106,811,377, forward strand.
AGGCATCAGAAGCCCAGAGCTGGACACAGCTTTTCACAGTACCTTAATCTGGAGCACCAGAGCCCAGCATTTGGAGATGGGAAGTGCTGCACTTGCCTGTAAGTGGGCTGTTCAACCCTGGCCCAGGAAAGGTTGTGGTCAGCAGGGTTCATGTATTCCCCCGCTCCATCTCACCTAGGCTTTTGGGAAGAGGCTCAAGGGTGCTGTCCAATGAGAGGGCTACCCTGTGGGATGCCGTTATGGCAGTTTGGATAAAACCTGTATAAAGTCAACAATCTCCACTTGTGCCGAATAAAGAAGGAAATTACTCTGCTTATTCTACTCACCAGCTGGAGGACCTCCCACCTTTACTGTATGGCAGAGCCACAGCCGTGTGTGGCTCAGCCACTGGTGGCTGCTGGAGCTGCCTCAGCTGACAGATGAGAGAGCTCTTGCAGCAGTGATGGAGAGCAAAGGCGACCCCAGCTCAGTCTGACTGGACACCTTCCCAACAGCATGTTTCTGCTGTGGTTTTATGAGCTCATCTGGGCTGGGACGCATTGCTGGGAGCTGCTGAAAGAAGCAAAATGACTTATTGCTATTCCCCCAAAAACTACCCAGCAACACCAAATTAACTTAGCAAGACCAAGCCAGTGCTGAGCTCTCCCCAGCAACACAGCTGGGCCAGCCACAGTTCCTGCAAAGCCAAAACCAAGCAGCAGTCCCAAATGAGTCCACTGGCAAATGCCTGGGCTCCACATATGCATGTGACACAAGCTACCCCTAGCCAGGAGAAAAAGAAACCCTCATCATACATTTCTGGCCTCAACAATCTCAACTGTGGCTACAGAAAGCTTTTCAGGAAAGCTTCAGCCAGATAAGATGAACATAGTTGAAATGCACCACACTTGAAAACACCCAGTGGTGTGTTACCCAAATGATATTTAATTGAAATGCAAAACTCTCCTGTTGAAGTAATAGATAAAGGTTAAGTGAACAGTCTAGGGAAGTTGACTAGTACCTAGAGGTCCTCAGAGTATCATTCCCACATACTGAGCAAATCATCTGCAGTGAGGGGACACGCACCAGCAGGACACACGTGAACAGAGAAAACAGCAGGCTCAGAACCATACCCTGGCTCTGAGATCATGCTTATGGCAAAGACCTGAATGCAGGAACACAGCATTCTTCATGCAGAGATATTCCCTACTCAAAACTAATTTCATTTCTCTAAAGAGGCAAATAGCACCTTCCCAAGAAAAACACTCACAGTAACATCTGCACTGCCAGTCCAGATTTCTACCACGTGTGTCTCAATTCACTTATTGGTCTTGGAATGTCCCCAGGACTCGGCCACTGCCAGACTCCAGGCCTGAGCACATGCAGAGCATTTCACCGTGACAAAATCATCGAAGTCATATTCAGGACAGACTTGTGAGCAACTCTATAAAGTCAGTCATTGCTGTCTGAAGCTTTGCAAAGAAGTTTTCAATTCCATAGGATTGCCAGGAAGCAAAGGACTCTCCACGCATTTGGCAAAAGAGACCCATGGTAGCCAATCCCCTCGAAGGCTACCACAGCATTAATGTTGTGATTTGGCAGAGACTGGACTTAGCAGAGACTGGAAATATCTTTTTTTTCTGGACTGTTCTCCAGAGCTAGAAGAGAAAGATACATCAGTGTTGCTCTTTTCATGAGCCAGAGCTATATGAAAATGCACCAAATGAGTAATAAGGATCTGGGGGGTCCATGGCAGAGCTGGGGCATAGCACAGGGAAACTGGGGCTGAAATTTTTGGGAATTCCACATCCCTGTTCCTACCTGGGAAGCACCGGGTTTGGTACATCCCAAACACAGAAAGATTGCAGGGCTTTGAGGGAAGGAGGTGGCAGCAAACTGCACAGCCCTATGTCTCAATGCTCACCTCTCAGGATGAACACTGTCCTCCCACTCTGTGCCATGGAGATAGCTGGGCAGCACGTTCCAACATCATGGACTGCAGACCTTTGTGGGGTGCTGGGATTTGTAAGCATAGAAAGACAGCCAGTAAATGTGTGGGGTGGCAGGACTCACCCTTGGGAGATCAACCCTAAGGCTGTATTTAGGGCTGCAGCCAACAGAGGGTCTGTGGTCCTGGCATGGCCTGGACAGGCCAGGCAGTGAAAGCACCAACCTTACCTTCTGCAAGAGGCTTGAAAGCACCAGGAATGCTGCCTGGTAAATCTCTGCCATGGTCATCTTACAGACTGCAAGGGCATGGGGAAACATTACAAGCCAGGCCAAGACCCAAGCTGGGTTTTTCAACGTATCAGTGCCAGTCCCACACAAGCATTCACCTGGGGATGCTCCAGTAGTCAACACCATCTGGATACTCCAAAGCAACTTGCCTGCAAGCTGGGCCAACCAGGCAGCACATCTCCTGCCCTGCTTGACAGGCTAAGTTGCCTACATCTTGAAACAATCTGAAAATCACTGTCTTCTTGCCTAACAACATCGCTTAGGAATGCAGCCTCAACCACAAAGCCTTCAGCTGCTGCACAGCCTCAGATTCCTGCTGAGTCCACAGCAGTCCCACTCACCTAGAGCCACACTGGGGGAGCAACAGGCAAGTTGCTGGCAGCTGGAAGCACAATACAATGCTCCACATCCCCATCCCCATGGGAGATCCATGCACTCATCAACCCCAAGCCGCTCACCCCCAGGCATGCCAAGTGCCCAGCTCCTGGGCACCTACTCCTCACCAAACTAAAAGAGCCCTGAGCAGAGGACAGAAGGGGAAAAGGAAAGGATCCATTTCACTTGGTACCCAAGAGTTTACCAAACTCTTGTGACGCCACAGGATATGAGTAATCCCAAAGCTGTTTGCAACCAAACAAGGATCTAAAAGCATGGGAATGGGATTTAGGAGAGGGCTTTGCGCAAGTTTAAGGTTTCCTGGTTTGGGAAGCAAGCCCAGCACTGTGGGGCTTCTGCAGCTTGTAGCCCAGCCCCACTCTCCAGCCAGGCCCCAGGAGCATTATTCTGCAAACTTGCTTCCAGGGGAGCTTCAGCAAAATTCATCCTATGTCAGCTCAGCCAGATGTGCAAGATAATTTCTTTAATGCTCTGCGTGTGGAACAGCAGATTAGAGGATCTGCAATTCATCTGCAGTGCCCAGGACAGCAAAGCCCAGAACACCCAGACTGCAATCATCCTTCCTCTCCAAAGGGTAACCATCCTTTTCCTCCTCTCCCCAGCCAGCAGGAGGCCTCAGGTCTACCCCAGCTTCAGAGTGGGGCACTTGGCTTACAGGAAACAAAGACCCACAAGAACCAGGAAGGAGCCAGCTGCAAAAAGTGGCACAGCCAGTGTCTCCAAGGAGCTGTTCTGGCAGATGACATGGCTGGCCAGCATCTGTCTGGCCTCTCAAAGCAGAGTGGATGCCACACACTCCCCTGCCAGAGCAAGGGAGCTCACAGCTGTCCCAGCTCCACTGTGGAGCCAGCTCTTCCCAGGGCTCCACAATAAGCATGCAGGTCTCAGACCTCGGGTGAGAGATAAATGTATTTACACCACCAGTTCAGCACCCAAGGAGACAGAGTTTGGTAACACACTGCTGAACATTTGTTCCCTGCCCTTGCCTTCCCATGGCAAGGGTGCCATGTTCCATCGGAAGGCACTGCTGCAGCACACAGGGAGTCTGCTCTCCCTGGCTCCCCAAACCTACAGGGCCCTTTGCAACACCCGAGGAGCAAGAAGTACAGCAGGTCACTTAGGGAAGGCCCTGGTTAGCTTGCAGCAACCACACAATGCACATTGCTGCAGAAAGGAGGCCAGGGATACAGCTGGAACAGAGGAGGGTAATGTGGACAGAGATGCCCTAGTCCCCACCACTAACTTGAGGTGGACAGCAGGAGGAGCCCATGTCCCAAAGGAACTAACATGAGGTGGACAGAGACAGTCCCCAACACAGGACTGATATAACACCATGTTCTCTGAGGAGGACATTGGGCCACAGCAGAAGTCTGGTGCCCAAGGCAGCCACAGATTTTCAGAAACAACCATGGCCTGTGCTCCATCCCAAGGCCACAAAAGGCACAGCAGGGATGGTATTAGGGTTTGGGGTGCTGGACTGTCATGGATTTCAATAACATGCTCTCAGAAGAGTATTATCAAACAGGTCTTGTCTTTAGAAGTAACTTATTAAACATCATTGTCTGCAGGCAGCAATTCCTTCAGTTGCCAAGTCCTTGGGAATGGCTCCAGTGCTGAGGCTTTGCTTTTAGTCACTCTTGGATGAAAGAGCAGCAGACTCTGGGTTCAAAGCCCTGGCTTGATTCCAAAGGTTGGGCAATGAAATCACTGAGCTGGAGCATCCTGAGCTTGCTGGTCCAGAGTAGTAACTGAGCCCCTGTCAGACCAAGGCTCCACTGCCTGCAGGCAGGTTTAACTCCTCATGTGCTGGGTGAGTACTCACCAGCAGCTCAGCTCATGCAGGCTTGACAGCAGCTCCTACAAGTGAGCAACATTCCAGACACTGAAGAGCTGCTAATGCCCAGGACTGCAACTCTCACCTGATAGCCTTTTCTTCCTGTTGCAGGAAGGCCCAGCATGCATAGCCACACTGCCCATAGGATACCTAGGACCCAGTGGGTCTCACACCTCTCTCCCTTTCTCTCTCACCCCCACTCCACAATTGTCATCCTAAGTTGTCAGTAGCAATTCTTTGCTTGCCTGCAGTGCTTGGGTTCCTTCCTACCCAGCCTCCACTCCAGACCAGGGTATCCACAAAGAGCAGCAAGTACTAAAACAACTCACCTTAGCCTCTTGTCCTGCCGTCTCTGCCATCACTGGACCAGCCGCCAAGCACTTAGTACCTTGATCCCATCTCCTGCTCCCCATCCACTGGGACCCATAGGATACAGACTGCTACAGAGCAAGTAATGCATGCCAGCATCTGCTCTTTGTCCCTGTGAAGCTCTCAGTGAGCACAGGGCCCCATACAGACCTCCCATTCATGGCTTGAGCAAGCCATGTGTTTCCTGGCACAGTTCATTATGAACATGCTCCTATAAAAGCAGATTTTTGGCATGCCAGAACTGGGAACAACACATGGGTCAGCTTTCCCGCCCCCCCCCCCCCCCCCCCCCGGTCACAAACAGAGTCAGCAAGCCCATTTGCACCAGCTGAAGCCGTAGAAGCAGGCAAGAAAAATCATGAAGGCTCAATAACACAAGCAACCTTCTGCCTTGTGGGCCGATCCCTGTAGCCACATAAAGCAGCTGATTGGAGCACTCCTGCTCCATACACAGCTTATTCCACTGCTCAGCAGATACTGTGGAAACAGCAGCCAAGCCAAACAGACAGAGAGAGATATTTGCATCTCTGAATGATTTCCAGCCAGCATGTTCCTTCCTGCAAGAGGTTTGAGTTGAGAAAGCCTCTCAGACCAGTAAAGCTGTAATAAACCACTTTCTCCCAACAGGCCAGATGGAAACGGTTTGATTCAGGCAACAAACTCTGAACATGGCAGGCTTGGTCTGATCAAGCCCTACATCTGGAAAGTCTTTGGGCACCCATCATGTGTTTGAAAACCATACTGTTTCTTATTGCAGTTAAAAGTAAAAACCAAAACTCACTCTGCACCCAAGAAAACAATCATGGGTACATAGCAGCACTTCCAAGAAATGTTCTGCTAGAGTGGCTTTGGCTTCATCAGCCAGAAGGCACTGGACCAGCACCTAGTTGCTCCAGGTCATACTGGAGTCAATCAAAATGATGAGGAACTTAGAGAAACATTATCTATTTGCCCTTACAGTTGTACCACACATCTGGATCCAACGGCTCTGCTGTAGGTCCACTCAGACAACCACTTAACCTTGCCATTTTGTGGGAGATTGCTCCAGATTTGCAGGAGACATGATGTCTGCACAGCACCACTTCATGCCAATTATCATGCCACCACACAGCCCATGCATCCTTTCTTCCCACTTGCTCCATGGACACCCACATCAAATCAGCGTGTAGCACAGCCACTTGCCTCCATGAGCAAAGTTTCCACTGTAAAGCACCCAGATACACAATCTTCAAGGTGGGAGTTACTGATCCAGAGGAAAACCAACCCAGAATCAAAGTAAGCACAGAAGCATCCCCATCCTGTAACAGCTGCTCATCCCACCATACTTGACTGTTTCGCTTGGGTCCCAAGTAGAAACTGCAGAGTAGTCCACTCTTTCCTCAGCTCTACTTCTGTGTGCCAGTTCAAGCTTACATCTGTCCAGGCCCTGGACACCCTCATGAACTCCACCAGGAGTCCTATGACCTATGGCGGATGTAAGCCTTTGTTTGGAAACAACTTGGCAGCTGGCTTACCAACGAGTGACCATCGCTCTGCTGCAAGACCATAGCCTGAACTCACTTTGAGTGGCCCACAGCACATCTCTCCACTGCTTTTTGTGTGGAGAGCAACCAAGCAAACATTGAGAAGCCAATTTTGCCCTTCAAACCAAGCTTTAGAATGGAAAAGAAAAAAAAAAAGGAAAATCAAAAATAGCTGCAACCACTTAGCACAATTCTCATCAGCCTCCCCAGAACTGTTCAAAGAGGCTACAAGCTGGGGGGGAATCCCTGCCCTTTCAGGCCAGGAACCCATACATGGGAATGGCCAAGCCCAGCTTCTGAGCAATTACCACAAGAAACCAGAACAAAGCCACTGGGGTTTGAACACTGTAAATGAATTGGCGAAGCAGACACTAAGGCGGTGCTCCAACTAATGCATTGGTAAGAGCTTGCTGCTATACAGAGCCCCAGTCCCAAGGCAGGCAGGTACTGATCACACATCTGTCACAGGAGCAAATAACTAAGAAAAAGACTCAGCACAAGGATGGCAAGCCCAGGCAACCAGCTGCAAACTCCTGCCAGAGGATGCCAGCACATGTCAAGACAGACAGGCTATCACAGCACTGACCTCACCCACTCAGTTCAGACTAGTTTGGGGCTTCCCTGCCTCTGTTCCCTATGTTGTCCATTCTATTTCCCCAGCTCAGACCCTGTGAATCCCAGATCCTTCCCCAGCCATACATCCCTCAAGTTTGCTTCCTCCAAGACCATCCCAAACTGAGTTTCCTAACTCTGTCATAGGAGCTGTGCAGCCCTGAACTTCCATAGCTCCCTGCCTTCATCCTTACACCAGCAGTGAGCAGAGATCCTGCCTTCCTATGGGCTCAAAGCCAGGCAGCAGCCACCACAAAGCAACAGCACATGATGATACCCTCTGCAGTCAAGGACAGGGCGGTGTTGGGGAGCAACGTCTGGGGCAAGAACTAGCTGCTGCTCTGGCAATAAGCAAGAATAGCAAACAAGGGTGCCACTCTGCAGCCACAGAGTGATCGGAATATTTTGTGAGGTTCCTACTCATTCCCAAGCAGAGCAGGGCTGCTGCCAACCAATACTCAACTGCGGGCTTAACTGAGCTGGCAGTGCAGACACCATGTTGTGCAGCTTGACTCCAAGGCTGCAGGATTCACTAGTGGTTTTTGTAGAGGATATGTCTGGGCTAAGTTGCACCTTGGCCTACAGTCTCTCTGAATACCTCAGCATCTTGCTGAAACAGGAGAAAGTCAGAGCAAGAGATGGAAGTCCCCACAGTAGCAAGTTGGCTTGGCTCCCTGAAACAGCTAGAGGCTGCTAAACCAGAACAACTGGCCTTGGTGCTGCAGAAGTTCCCCATCTGCCCTGGGAGCAGGCTGACAGTGCTCTGAGCCACGCTCCGCAACAGGGTTATGCCCATGCTCCTTGCAACTGCTGCAAGAGGAGGCACAGGCATCTCCCACTGGAGACACCTGCACCTAGGAAAAGGATGCCATTCTGCTGGGCCACTGAGGTCACTGCATGGTCCCAGGCCCTTAAGAAAAGCCTAGGTACCTCTCCCAAGCTCTCAGTCCAGAGAACCAGCCCAAGGCTTGAGTGCAGTGCCACAGTCATGCAGCTGGGAGAGGGACGGGGCAGAGCTGGAAGCCAGACCATCACTTCTGCCCAAACACTTGGAGCACAGCTACGTGCTGACAGCTGTCTGCACCACTTGGCCTCTGGCTTGTGGAGAAGGAAGCTTGCTTTGTGGGCCTGTGCGTCCTTGCTGAGGAGCACAGGCAGTGATGGCCATAGCACTCCCTGGAAGGCCTGGGCAACATCTTCATAGCAGATAATCAGAGACAGAGGAATAAGTGAGACAGGAAGGCCATAAGCCCAGTGCAGGAGGTGGGAATCTTGCAGGCTTAATGAAACCATCTCTAATAGTGCATCAGCCAAAGGCTCCCAAGCAAACATCACCAGCTGCATTGACAGGCCCCAGTGAGAAACACAAATGTTTCAAGGAACACTCGGCAACACTGACAATCTTGCTGAACCTCCAGTCTTGCCAACAGACTCTCCCAGGCTTGCTCTGAGCCTTTGAGCGATTTCCTGGCTTCCTCATAAATAGCTGATGTTTGCTTCTGGCAGCACATGGCAGGCTGGAGAGACAGTGATGTGAAGGCTAAGCTCTCTGGCCAGCACAGCAAAGGTATTGCACTTTTCTCACACTAAAGGAGGCATAGTAGACAGATGCCAAGTGAAGCCAGGATGAACAAAATGCTTCCTGTGCAGTGGAGTTGAACAATGATGCTTCTTTCCCCCACAATGGGGCATGCAAGAATGCGAGTCTTCACCAAGCAAAACTCCTCTGATGGTAGAGGAGAGCCCAGGCAGTGTTGAACAGCCAGGCAGGTCCTGCCAGCAGGAAAGAGCTGCAAATAGAGCTGGCTCAGCCCTCCTTGCCCCAGAGCTGGAGGTGACGCCTTGTGGCAGTAAGACTGCATTGTTGCACCCACAGGGTCTGTGTGGCTCAGAGCTCATCCCGTGGTAGCTGGGGTCAGCACCTCCAGGTATCACACAAGTGCTTGCTGATCCATCCTCACATCCCTTCGCTCAGGCTGAGGGCCAAAGGCTGAGGTTGTTCCTGCCATCCCAAGCCCAGCCAAGAGGGATTCCACCATAACAGCAGTGCGTGTGTGGATGGAGCTTCTGGCCAGGGCTTCACGTTTTTCCTGTTCCAGCTGAAACACCATTCCAGATGACAGGAAAAACCAGAAGAAGCTCCATAAAAGTGTCTAGCACTTCCCTTCAGCAAACAGGAGCCCCAGCCAGACACTCCAGAGAATGGAAACTCAGGCTGCAGAGACAAAAGGGTGGGGGGGGTGGGGGTGGGAAGAGGCCAGGACAAGGGAAGCAATGCAAAGAGAAGCAGCATGCACATGGGGCCTGCAAGCCAAGACAGCTGCTTTATCCACACACCGTTGGAAAAGACAATGCTTCTGCTTAGCACCACGTTCTCTCCATACAGCACAGTGGCTGGTCAGCACTCAAGCCAAGGCTGCACTGCTAGCAAGGCCTACTTCTCTCCCAGAACTGTCTGTTGGAGAATGAAGCATATTTGGCACTGAAAGTGCTTGAGCAAGCTGCTTCTTCATGTGCTGCCACCAAACCTACTGGAAGGAAGAAAACCTCCCCAGTACCACCCAAAACTGTGCCAGCCTTTGGATACACTTGTCTTGGAGATCTTGCTTGCTCAGGGGGCCAAGTGAGAGGGTTACAACCTCACCCAACAGACATGGCTCACCAACAGACTCCACAAACACCCTCAAGAGCACGGACAGCAGATGGGAGGGGAGGAAGCAACAAGGGGACAAAAGGTGCGGTCAAGAACTCACATCTACACTAGTACAAATATCCTCTCCATTTTGCTGTCAGCTGTATGTTTACACTATCCATATGGACACCCACGAGCAACTTGCCGGTCCCAAAGAAGACTCTCAGAGCTGGGGACAAAGAGACAGCTGCACTTCTGAGCCTTGCGTGCAGGGAAACAGACAGGGAGCTTATATATATCCCAAGCTCTGCTCTAGGATAAATATTTTAAATCTCTCTTTGGGTCATGGCTGTATATTTACAGCTAAGTTTCCCTTAGTTTTATCTCCCTGTAGAGACTCAGATGGATTTGCCATGAAGCCAGGAAGATCCAGCTGGTCAAGCTCTCGAGACAGCTTATAGCTCATGGGAGAAGTGGTTCATCCAGTGCCATAGAATTGAAAATGACACCCATGTCCTGGCAACTGCTGCAGAGATGTAGTTGTGTACCCTATCATGCTGCTGCCTCTGCATAGCCCACCCATAAGCCACACTGCTTTCCCAGCAGTAAGGAGAAGGCACAGAGGCTGGGAAATGCCATATACAACTCTAGATCAGGAGCAATCCTGCCACTGTCCTCTCCACAGAGCACAGCTGCGTTGTGGGACCTACTCGAGGTCAGTGAATCTCTGGAGCATTCTGCTTTGCCAGTTGGTTTACTGAAGGTTTAAGCTGTTTGCTCCTCTCCCATAGGAAGGGAAGAAGCTCCCAGGAGAGGCATTCACAGCTATTCACTCCAGCTTTTCCTGGCAGCCACCAAAGTTCTGCAAAATAAAAATGCTGCAAAAAGGCACAAAGGACACACCTGAAGTAGGCCTCACTCCATTAGCTGCACTGGTGCGTCTCCTATTTATATGGGCTCTGCTCTTCTGGGTTTTGACTTCTGGCTGCCTCTGAAGCTTGAAGAGGATTGACTGGTTTCCCAGGGCTTCCCACTGGGTCTGTATGATTTCTGTGTCAACCCTCACAAGCGTTTCAGGAACACTAGTTCATAAAAGCTGCCTGCTGTGCACTGCACATCCATTTTTCACCTATGTGGCACTGACTGCTTCCTGGCTACAAAACATCATCCACAGCTCCCTGTATCTGACTCAAACTAGGTAAAACACATCTGTACATTTCTCCTAGATCCTCTTCTTTTCATTGCTGGAAAGCTGAAGATCAGCCTCATTTCACAATCATCATTTACAGTTGTGCAGGGAAGTGCTGTTGTCCAGGACCTGCCTCCTGAAACATCACCAGAAACTTGCAGTATCACCTCTGAAAGCAAAGAGGGCACAGAGAAGAAAAGTTCCTTGTTTACTTTCATTAAAGCCATTTACAAATCTATATTAAAAGGCACAAAAATAGGAAAGCAGACAGAAAAGCTAGTATTTCCTCTGCTCATGCAATATTAATTAAAAGGCAGCATCTCTATGAGACACTGCTACATTATCTCATCTAAAAATGGAAAAAAGTCACTGAGTGGGAAGAATATGCAAGCAGGGCACTTTCTGGAATATTTTACAAATTGATAACTAGGCAGAACACTTGCATTCAATAGATCTAATGCAAAGCTCCAGCGTCAAATTAAAGAAAAGCTTGGCTATAACAGACTCACTGAGATAGAAATTCATACTAACCAGACCTCTTTGAAAAACAAGTGCTTTCCTCCATTGCGGCAGAAAACCTAATTTCCAATATATCTGGAGAACAAGTAATTCTTACTGGAGAGTCACTAATGCAACAGTGTGAAGAGTATCTGGACATTCTAAGCAATCAAATACCAAGGTAGCACAGAAACAGTGGCAACAGCGTGGAGAGCAAAAAGTTGTGCTGAAATATCTGTAGGTGCCTGGCTGCTCACTGTGGCCACTCGACAACTCAGGTAAAATGGATTTCTCCATCAAACCCATGACAGGCCTTTGTCTGCAGGAATGCATCCCCAGACAGTACAAGGCAGGGCCAAATCCCATAAGGGCCACAGAAACAAAATGTGATGCTGAACAATGTCCAGTATGACACTCTTGTTATTTCCTTGCCAAAACGTTAACCACTCAGATTAAAGGTTTCTGCTTCAGGCCACGTGGCTTTGAGACTTTCCTTCAGCTAAGTGGAAGAATTCTTCTCAAAAAAGTCACAAGCTTTCTGAGAACCACCTAAACATCTCATGGCCCTGCACCAGCTCTGCTCTGATTTCTCATCAGTTGTAGTGAACTGGCTCAAGGAGACAAAGGTAATCTCAGGATGGGACGAAGAAGCCATCACAGCCACACCTGGCAAGAGTTGTGTCCACAGCCAGGTACTGGAGAGAAACCAAGCAACAACAAAGTCTGAGAAGGGGATGTGTGTCATGCCATGGCAGGTCTGGATACAGAAGAGGAATGAGGAAGAGGGAGAGATTGTAGGCACAACTGGAAAAGGAACTGCTGAACTTGGGCCAGCAAGACAGAGGCAAGACCCGGACAAGAGGGTCAATGCTGGTGAGGGCTCAGCAAGCACTTACATATCCGAAGGCTGCAAATGTGCACGGAGGGCCATTAGGAGTTAACTCAGCAGAGAAAAAACACAATGGACATGTTGCCTTTGAAGCTCAGCTTTTGCTTGGAATATGGTGGATAAGGAACTGCTCAAACCTAGATGGAGGAAAGAGTGATCACAAAACAAGATCTCACTGCCATCTCATTGCTATAATAGAAGGCAGTTCAGCCCAGGAACTTGGCCACTCCCATATCACCTGCCAGGTGCCCAGATGTGTCCCAGGCTCACAGCACTTACAGCAGGCAGTATGGATGGATAGGAACAAAGAACATCAAGTAACTCACAAGAAGGTCCGTTTTCTTTGGTCCAAGACAACTTGCAGAATTCCTGCAACCGCTGAAGGAGACTTTCAGTACTGGCCCCTTTGCAGAGGCAACTGAATGACTCTTCCTCAGCAGCACAAACCCATCTATGCTCCCATGCACAGTTATGGAGAACTGGATGCACTTCCCTGTGTGCCACCCTACAAGAATGTCTGTTTTTATCTTCTCTGGTCTTGTCTTTGCTGGGAAACAAAAGCCGTAACTTTTCCTCCCACAAAAGCTTCCACGGATACAGGCACTGCCAGTGATTTCAGCAGAGCCAGCACCACTGAGCTGCTCCATGCCACGTGAGTGACGGGCTGCCCCAGCAGAGCCAGGACACACACCACACCAAGCTTCGTGGAGAGCAATAAAGGAACTTGCAAGCAGCAGCTTGTCCTGCCTTTAACCATTTGGAGAGTCACTGTATGGTTTGAATCAAAGGTTTTCTTTGTGCTCTTAAAGAAGCCAGTGAGCAACTGTAATGAGGACTGCATTTATAGTTGGTCTTAAGCAATACTGTGCCTATCTCGTGCCAGCATCACTGAACAGCAAGGACAACCCACTACAGAGCTGCCCAGAGGCACATAAGCCTCACTTCTGCAGCCAGAATGGTACTCAGCCTTCACATGTCATGGTTCTGGGGACAGATTCATCTGGCTTTCCAGGGTGACAGAGGACAGAGCCAACTTGCCAGTGTGCCCAAACCAACAGCAGTAGGGAGCTGTCTTGGCTGCTCCTCAGGGTGGCCTGAGCCACATCCAGGTGTAAAATCCTGATGCTGGAACAAATCTCATTTCACAACAGCACTGTAGGAGAGGAAAAGTTATAAAGCCTGTCACCTTAGAGCTATCCTGGAAACAAACATCTGTCATTAGCACCAAGGTCTGAGAGTGCAGTGCTCACAGACATCGCTGTCTTCTGGCACAAAAGTCACCTAGGAACTGAACACAGATTAACCAGAGGCTGAAATACAAATAGACTTGTAATACTCACTCAAACCCTAGTCCCCTTCTGCACCAGCTCCCAGCACACACAACCACCCTGTGTCATCACTTTATTTCAGCATGCAACATCTAGCCTTCCAGAGAGGGAAGGTTCATGACCTGAAATCAAATGTGTCACACCACCTTTCAGACAGGAATCTGCTTGTATCAGTTTTCTTCATTCATCATCCTGAACAATACAAGCATCAATCCAAGACACCCCAACCTCACAGAGGTCCAGACCATCTGACAGTGGTGGATTCAATTCACACACACTCAGGGGCCCTGTGCACACTCCAGTCCACAAATGCCAAACTTCCTATCTGCTCCATTCAAATTAGAGCTTAATTTGACAAGGAGAAGACAGACTATGGGTACCCACCGGCAAGCATTATCTCAGACAAGGAATCATCAGTTAAAAACAGTCATGCCTCCTGTTATGGGTTCACCAAGGTGGGCCTAGATTTGGGCTCTCAAGTGTGGACTAGGCCGAAGCTGTCAGCTGACTTGAGCTGGGCTGAGCTAACAGCTGACCTCTTCTAGCCAGTAATTTTGTATTCCATACCACATTATGACATCATCTCCAGGGAAGTAGGAACCAGTGTGGGAGTGGTTAAGGCAGTCGCTTCTCAGCCCTCCTCTTGGGAGGATGCACGATGCTGTCCCAGGGGGGATGGAGAGGACCAGGCCCACCACTGGCTCACAGGGTACCTCAGGAAAGTAAAATGTGTTGTTCTGGGTCTCTCTGCTTGGGTTTGTCTCCCTGGGGAATAAGCTTCTTCTTAAGTAATGTGTAGTTAGGACAGTAGAATTTGTGTGTTCGTTATGAAGTTGAGGTGGAGAACTTTTTGTTGCAGACTTGTGTGAGTGTATATTTGTACTCTTTTCTAATTGTCTCTTTCTTTCTGTGAAAAATATATGTAGATTTAGTATAAATGCGGTTTGAAGTGTTTTTTTCTTTCCCCTCTCTTTTCCTCCCTTTCCCTGGTGTTAGGAGGGAGGCTTTTCTCTCTGTGCTTGGGGGGGTTGGCAGTTGCTTATCTCAAACCAAGACACCTCCTCTTCAGACACACAATCTGTGTGGACCTGCTGTGCAAAGAGGACAGAGTTCATGAGTACTCCTCACTGTGATGTTCCATCCTGAATTCTGCAGTTGGACCTGCCTGGCTTTAATTCTGCTCTCTGGGACACTTGAACACCGCAGCATTCATCTGTTCACTGCCAACAGAAATGCTTTAAGTTAAGGACATGGGTCTTTGCCTGGATGTCATCTATAATTTCTAAGGATTAGAATGCATTTTCAAGAGAAGCCCTTGAAGAACAACTGCAGAGGGTGAAAATCAGAGAACAGAGGATAGATTTTTGAAAGCTAATCAAATAAAAGGAGCAGTCCCAGGCAGTAAAAGTCTGTAAAGAGCATCAACAAAAGCACCTAGCCATCAACTTCCCCAAACTGTTCTCAAGACAAGCAAGCTTGGGAACAGTCAGAGCTGGGCAGGCACACCAAAGCTTCTCATCCCAGGCACACAGACCAGGCTTTCAGAAACTTGCAAACCACTCTGAAGTCCCCCCTCACCTCCCTCTTTGCTGATCAGACAGCATATATTAGTTACTTCTCAGAGCAGAGGTAAGCAGTCTGTTCTGTGAGCAGACAGAAACTGCTTCCCTGAAAAAGGCAAGGCTTAAATTAAGACTAGAAGTACTGTACGTCTCAGCCTTTAAAGCTCAGGAAAAACATTTTTGTATTAAGTTTAAAAAAGAGCTGGCAAGAGTGAGAAATGGAGCCGGAGCAGCAGTCAATGAAAAGCACATGCGCTGCAGACCTGGCTGCCAACACAAATTGATGCTTTGAAACAAAGACCACTTGTGTTTGGCTTGAAGATCTTCCACAGCTACTCAGCAGGGGCTGCACAGATTAAAACGAGACACAGGTAAACACAGAACAGTGCTTGCTGCCAAGTATTTCCCCAGAACAAAGGAATAACCAGAAATGGAGTCCTTGTCTTAACAGGGTGGCATGGGTGCTGCAATGCGCCTCACCATGCTGCAATGCGCCAAAGTAGAGGCAAGGGGAAACACTGGACAAACCTATTCAACCTCTACTCAAGCAGCACCTGACCCCACAAGGCTGGATCTGGAGAGCTGGAACTGCTTAAAACACTGAATTGTGCCTCCAATCTCAAGAGCCCACAAGAGATTTACTACAAACAGACTTTGCCCACTTCCAGAAAAAAACAGAGACAATATTCTTTCAGTGCTTCACTCCTTGAAACTGCAGACACTTGTGTGCCTCCCAAACCAACCTACAAATGTATAGACTTTTCCTTTCTACTGCCTGCAGAGTGATGTATTCAGTGAGCACAGCAAGAGTGAAACATTAGATGGCCTCCTCCACAATGATGATCCTTCAGTCTGGTCCATCTTAGGGACACCACCTGTCCTCTTTAAACCAAACAGCAAGAGCGACAGTTCCCATTGCAGTGCAAAGATGGATTTGCTGGTCCTGTGTGACTTCAGAGGAGACCAGACATTGCTTCCTCATGTAGCACCCAACAGCAGTGCAGGAAAGGAGCCTCTGGATCAGATCCCACAGTGACAGGCAGGGAAAAGGAGAGAGCTGAGAGCTCATCAACACAACCAGCACAGCAGATTCTGGCAGGGTCTGGTAGGATGAAGGAGGTGAAAGTACACGACTCTGAACTGTCCCCATCCTCCAAAATGAAAAATCCACGTGCTTGCTTCCTTACGCTGTGGTTCAACAGCTTTGATGTTAGGAAGCAAGCAAGCAAGTTTCTAAAAGACCCCAGGGTCCCCCACCTTACTCGCAACACCCTCTGAACAAACTCCCTAAAAACACAAGACATGCACGATGTTTCTGGACTGCTGAAAGCTCAAAAGAACACAAGGAACATGAGGTGAACCACAAGCAGAGCCTCCAAACTATGACAAAGCCCAGGGAATGACCTCTGCTCTACCAGCAGCCATATGAAAAGCCTGAAAATCTGAAGCATCCCTACCTCCTTCCTGTAAGGTCTCGCTTAGAGAACAAATCCTTTCATGTCCAGCAGTGGGATTGCTTCTTTCAGGCAAGCCAGCACATAAGGTACACTACATTCACAGCACAACCATTTAACCTCACTTTGCAATATAACATCTGCTCTTCTAACAGGCTAAAAAGCATTTACAAGTAGCTCTTGGATGCCACCTCCCAACATCTTCCAAGCAAGGAGTAGGACATGGAATCGGGCCACTCACCTTGGCACCTCTGCCATGCTGAGACCCAAGAATCAACATGTTGGTCATCTTTTTGATTAATTGTCAAATTGTCATTTCTTCATCTCTTTTCCCTCTCCCCCTAGACACAGTTGATTTCTGATAAAGGTCAAAGATACTGCAGTTGCCTTTCTCCCATGTCAGGGACAATCAGCCTTCCCCAGGAGGTACTGCCATGCCAAAGGTGTTCACCTGTGGGACTGTGTCTTTCACTTAGACTGCAAAATTCACTGTGCTGGTTCACAGCCTTTGCAAATCCTAACAAATTCAAAGTTAACACCCTGTGCAACTTAAATCTCACCACGAAGAATGTTCCTGTGCATCTGCCAAGCACCTTGTCAGTCTCGCTGCCCTCCAGGCTTCCAAAGAGCTGCCTGTCCCAGCCCAGGAGACCAACACTCACGTTAGGAGAAGGAGAACTGCTTGTGGTCTGGACAAACAATCGCATGTCCCCCAGTCTCAGGGGAATTTCCCTGCAAACACTGCAGCAGCAACTACCTTCACAAAGAGCACATTTGTACCCAAGCCTGTCTGTTGCTAAATAAGCATTTGTTCCAAGTTTCCAAATATCAAAAGCAGTGGAAACACCCACTGCTAATGTGACATATTTTGCATTCCAGGCCTGAGAGGTACACTTGAAAATGTTCAGAGGAAAGAGTGTTTATTCACAGGAAAGAGGTGCACTGTGAGCTTGCTGGAACACAGCTTTGATCTTTGCAACTTAAATAGCAGATGAATTAAAATGCAGGCAAAAAAATATTAGTGTAAAGATACACTAGTAAATACCTGCAACCAGGCCTCACAACCTTCAGATCTTTCAGAAATGCCTTATTGCTTACAGCCAAACTGGCCCGTGTGTTCTTGTCCATTGCCCCAAAGCCAGGCTCTTCACTTCCTACCCCTTTCCCACCTTCTTTCCTCCATTTCCCTTAAGCTCTACGGCCTTTAGAGAAAGTGCAGTCTGCCCTCCTAGGACACATATGCCTTTCTGCTTGGATGCAATATGAACCAGCCTTTGGCCAAACAAGGCGAAACCTACCCAATCTGACCAATTACCAGGTGTGAGCTGCCATCCACTTGCCTCCCTCGAGCAAGAGGTATTCAGCAGACTGGGAGGAAACCTACTCTCAGTTGGCAGGAGTATTCATCAGCCAGCATGCAATCAAACACTGGTGCTTGTTGCACTTTAAACATCTGCCCATCTGCCTTTAGAAGATGGCCTCATTCCAGATCAATTAAAAGCTCAGAGGACATCTTTAAAGGATGCAGAACACGACAACCCCCTGATCAGTGCAAGTTCCCAGTGGTCCAGGATCCCACTGTGCAGACGAAGAAGTGCCTATGGCACAATGACTGTGAAGTTGCAGTGCCTTTGAAGCTCCTGCCACACTGGGCTTCCAGCCTGCCAAGAGCCCTGTCTGAACACAGCCAAGTCCCAACGGAGATCAGATCATTCCTGTTTTCAAAAATGTTCTTCTTTAAGACCAGGCTTACTATCAAACACAAAAAAGCACTGTCATAGAGAAAGATACAGCTTAACACAGGCCATAGAGGCATTTCCAGAACAAAATAGGCCTTTTGGGGTTTTTTTAGCTTTAAAGAAAACTTGACTCAGCAAATATTTCCTCTACTAGCATTTCAACCAGATGTTCCAGTAGAAGTCAGCACACATCTGGCATGCTGCAGTGCCACTGCCAGAAAGACCACGGCTTAGTTGAAGAACAGAAATGGAGGAACAAGGACCAGCACTTCAGGCACTAAGCACTTCTGGAGCGCATATATGACAAGAGATTTGCATGAGCCATGGATACTCCACACCTCACATGTCTTTTCCAAGTGTTCTTTCCAAATAGTATCCATAGGCAAAGGGAGACAATGCCCTGCAGCCCACAAAACTTACCACTAGCCCATAAAACCCACATGTGAAACAGTACGTTTCAGCTATGTTGATGGCATCTGAGATTTTTAGTGTCCATGAACAGACAGCAGCATGCTCCTCCCAGTGCGGTAGGACATGGTCTTGCTCAGCAAGAGAAACAAGGAGCAGCACAGAAACTCCAGCAACTGAAGGGTGAAGTGTGCTGGTAGGAAGGCAGCAGACAGACCTCACAGACAGGCCTGCACATCCCAGCTGCCAGCAGTGGCCCGCTGGCAGGGAGGTGAATGCTGTGGCAGGTTCTCAGGGCCCTGTGCCTTCAAACCAGGGCCCAAGCTCAGCATGCACTCCTCCTCCAGAAACAACCTTCCCACAAGGCTGCCAAGGCTTGTGGCAATCATGGTCCTAATCAGCTAAGTAAGTGTCGCTTTGCTTGCTTATCAGCTGTAAATTGGACAATACTTGCCGCCTGGCAGCAGGGTTCAGCCACGCCTCCAGATATGGAAGGGCAGAAGTGCTATATAGATCCCTCAGAGGCAGTATTCTACCCAGGCACTAAACTGATTGCTCTTGATTTCACAGCAGAAACTGCAAAGCAAACTCTACAACCGTGCACACTGAGACAGACTCTGAATGGGTACTGGCAACATGCAGGACCCTGTGTGTCAGCAGAGTTCCCAAGTGAAGAAATGAGGTCATGTGGCATGGGGCAGCCATGGCACCCTTCAAAGCCAGGCTGGAAAACAGCTCACAGCCCCTGCGGTTCTCATGCCACAGCCAAGACCCTGGGCTCCTCAAACAAGGGAAACAGTGCCAGGAGGTCAGTGAGGAGAAACGCCATGGAGCAGAGCGAAGGAAGGTGGGTTTGGGCTTTGTAGCTTTGCAGCTGGAGTTGGACAATGAGAAAAGCAGCAGCCAAGAAAATCAAGGGGTCGCAGAGCTAGGAAGAGTCAGGGAGGACAGCTCACACCCTGCACAGCACAGAGGGTGGCACGGGAGGCCGGGGGAGAGAATTCGTCCAGATGCGCTCAACCCTTCGGCAGCCTGGAGGTCAATCTCCACGGGTGGAACCCCACCGCGTGCCCACTGCTTGTTCTTCGAGTTTTGATCTGATCAGATTTCATAGGAAAACCACCCACCAGTGCACACAAACAGCCTTCCCAGCGTCAGCCGTGGGGCCCGGAGGGGCGCGGGTCGGGGCCAAGTCTCGCTTACAGGGGCCTCCGGGAGCCCTCCCCGGAGTGCGGCTGCTACGGGAGCGCCTGTTCGCCGCCTCCCAGAGGGCAAATGTCTGGCGCATTTGCATCCCTGTGGATCTAGGCACGACGCTCCCCGATAGGAGCGGGCGGCCGGGCGGGCAGGGCGAGCCGGCGCACGCCGGGGAAGCAGAGCCGGGCGAGGCGCCCCGGCGGCTCCCGGGGCTGTGCGGGGCGGGGGCACGGCCGCGCCCGGGGCTGAAGCACACACGGCCCCGCGCAGCCCCTGCTCTGCGCCAGAGCCCTAAGAAACCCACGGCCCCGGGCTCACGGGAACCCGGGGGTCGCAGACCACCGGAGGCCGAGTCCCGGAGACGGCCACACCACCTTCATCCCCGGAGGCGGCGGCGCCCACCCGCCCCACCGCCGGCCCCAGCGCGGCCCAGCTACGGGCGCAAGGAGGAGGCGCGAAGCCCCAGCGTCCGCCGCCGGGACGCGCATTCCCGGGACGGCGGACGCTGCGGCGGCTGTTTCCGGCCCGCACTCACCTAGCAGCAGCACCAGCAGCGCCCGCACCGCCGCCATCCTCCACAGCCCTCGCCGCCGCGCCAGTCAGCGCGCCCGCCTGCCCCCAGCCATGCCGCCGCCCCGCCCGACGCCAACGGGAGGGGTTCCGGCGGAGGGGCAGCCACCGGAAGCCGGGCGGGGTCGGGAGGTGCGGGGTTCTCCGGGCTGCGCCAGGTTCGGAGCTCCCGGTGCCTCTGTCGCGGTGCTCGAGGTGAGGGATTCGCTGGTGCCATCCCCTGCAGAGCCCCACCGGTACCGGGGGCCGTGCCGGGAGGCCCTGCGTGCCCCCTGCTCCTGCCGAATACGGCCGTGCCTATGAGCAGCGAGGACGCGACAGAGCTCCACTCCCACCCAAGGGCTCCTCGTAGTCGAGCTGTTAAATGGATGGCAGAAGCTCTCGGCCTGTACCGCAGTGAGAGACCCTGTGAAGGCACTGGGGTTGTGAGGAGCCAGGAGCTCCACGCCCTGCAACGAGCAGAGAGCTGGACACAGAGCCCCATACACAGAAGCAGCACACTGTTCCTTGCTGCTTCTCTGGAGGGACCAAGCCTAGGCACAGCATGAGCTGGTATGCCCATCTCCATGGCCCAGGCTGGAGGCCTCTCTGCCCGGCCTCTGATGGAACGTGCTTCAGCTCTGCAACACAAGCTTTGGCAGCTGTAGCTCTGAACACCAGCTTTCCAGCTGGTTTGTTGAGCCTCCAAAATGCTAGTTGCTTTTGGTAGTGTATGGAAGACTCACCATCAGACACACCTCAACATCCCCACAAACACTGCTGGATCCATCACAGAGGATGCCAAAGCCTTTACTCAGCAAAACCTGTGGCGCAGGATTGGAGTGTGCTGCTGCCCTGCGTGGCAGTGCCAGCCTGGTGCTGCACCAGAAGGCCCCCTTACCACCTCCTGGGAGACCACAGAGCTGCTCCCACAGGTCATGCAGCCATGGAACTTTGCCAGTAACCACAGACCAGTACGGAAGCTGCCACCTCCTGCCACCAAAAGCTGTTCTGGTTGTGGCTGGGGACCAAGCAGCCTCAGAGGAAGTGGTAGCCTACTCAACCTCTAGAAAGGAAGTTTTACTTCCACCTGCAAACTCAGGGCAAGCAAAGCAGCTGATGCATAGTTAGAGAAAGTCTCTGTCCCGCACACACTAGCAGACTTTCTCTCTTTCTACTGAGCCACCTGCCCCTAACCTCACATAAGGGACTTGCTTCTTTTTCCCCAGGAGGAAAAGTGAGTTCAGCACTGCTGATCCAGGTATTATGACTTATCTGAGGAGCACTTACCACATCAGTCTCAGATCTGCAGGCTGTTATTGCATCTCCCCAGTCCATACTGCCTTAGCGGCCCAGGAATAAGAACTGCACCACAAGAAAGCTACTGTCTGCTTTTGCTGTGCTTGCCCAGACTCTGCCTGTTATTCCCTTGCATAGTGTAACATGCTCAGCCCCACTCTCCCCACAGCCACCAGCTGGGTAGCCAGGCTCCTTGCTGCCAGAGAGCAAGCCAGCCTGGAGAGGGCAGTGAACAGCATCTGACTGAAGAAAGCAGTTGGCAGAAGCCACCTGTGCTGGTAGGGCAGTGAGGCCACAGAGCTGGCCCTGGCCTTCTCCCCATTCCTACCCTCCAGCTGCAGCATAGAGTCAAAAGGGCCAGAGCCAGAATTTGAGCAGCAGCAGCAGGCAATGAGGCACACAGCAAACAGTCAGACACAGCACAAGGAAACTCCTTAGGAACTGGGTCAGAAGCAGTCACAAGTCCCTTGACACCAAGCCAGTTAAGCACCTATCTGCAGAAGTACATGCTTCTGTAGCGAACCAGCATGATGTGCAGTCACATTAGAATCCTCACCCCCAAAGATCAGGAGCCCATGTGCAGTACAGCCAAAGGATCCAGCTTTTGCACGGGGAAAAACAAGGCTAGAGCAGACCCCATCCAACAGAAAAACCACCTTACCTTCAGTGGAGCGTGTCCACAGCTGTTTGCAGCAGCAACATAAGCAGCCTGTGCAGCAATGCAGAGGCTGTCCTTGGCTTAACACAGGGCCATAACCTGGGCAAACATTAGAGCCCTTCTAATTAGCCATAGCTTTGCAACCTGGAGCATCTTCAGGAAGGAGACACCAAGTCTCTTCCCAAGCCACCCCACATCCCCACCATCAGTGATCTGTAGCTGCAGTGGTTTGAGCTGGGTTTATTTACTGTTGGCACTGCCAGCTTCCCTCAGGAAAGCATGATGGTGTTCATGGCTATGAAACTCACTGATAAATGCACAACACACAGGTGTGCCACTGCCACTGTCAGGACCTGTTCCTCTTGGCTTGCAGCAGGTCTGCAAAACAGCACACACAGCAGATGGACAAAGGCTGCTAGCACCCTGGTCCTGGCTGAGGAATGGTGAGTGACAGCCAGGGAGGCATCCAACAGTCCAAAGAGAGCCACCCCAACAGGAAACACTCAGGATTCACACGTGAATTCAAGCACTTTCCCCCTTCAAACCCCACTGTCCCTGTAGCAGCATTTCAATGGCTCTGTTCAGGACAGGCAGCCATTCTCACAAGAGGCAGGCCAGAGGTTACACAGAGCCCCACACTTTATACACAGTCATTTGCCACCTAGACACCATCAGCTTGTGATTCTGCCAACCACAAGCCCCACTAGCATACCTTGGCACAGCTCTGTTAGCCCAGCTCAGAACTGAAAAGCATAGGCCAGGCTAGCACATTGCACAAGCCCACATGATTACTGCCTTAATGAGCCCCCCACCACATGCTTCCCACCAGGAGCTTGCTGCAGAGGTTGTCCCTGGTGCCTGCTGCAGCCTCAGCTGGCCCCTGCACGGGCAGATGAAGTGCAGACCAGGCAGCATTTCCCATGTCGGGATTTTCCCTTACAGGGCAGGCTGCAAACCCACTCTGCCATTCTGTAGGTGAGTAGTGGGTCAGGATGTGCTCCGTCTCATTTGGGTCAGAACTGCCATTTGCACCAGGTCCAGTTGCAGGATGGTTTTGGTCTCAGAGGAGACTCACTCTGCTCGGCAGATGAACCAGATCTCATTGCGGCGCTGAGGGATGCTGGGATTTTCATAAGAAGCCACGATGTAGGTGTCCCGGAGCACAGTGTCTGTGGAGCCCAAGAGCTCCCAAAAGAGACTGATCTCCCGCAGAATTGTCTCCTCAGTGGTCATCCCATAGAAGACCCTGCAGCAAAGGGAACAACATAGGCAACAGAGTCAGCACATTTCCCCTTCCCACAGCCAGGGCTCCCATCCCTCTGCCCAAGGAACCACAGCAGCCATGCAGGGAGTTTGTACATCTCTGCTGAGCTGAGAAAACACCTCTGATGCTGGGGTCACCTGGTTATAACCCGGAGCGGAGCCCTCTCAGTGATGTGGATTTCAGGATCCATGGGAACAGGGGGGTTTTGCTGGAACTCTCCTGGTAGATAATAGGCAGTTACGACCTCACGCTCCAGCTCGGTCTCATCTTTGGTCAGGTGGATTTCATTGAGAACTGGGACTGTCATGCCCAGATAGCAACCTAGAAGGAGGTAGGAAGGCAGTGAGACAGGTGGGTCAGAAGTGGCAGCCGTCCTCCCCACTCCAGATGGACATTGGCAAAGCCCTCCCTCTGTGCAGCCTGTCAGCCCCTCCAGCCATTGCCTGCACACACCTACAGAGTTCTCCTTGCAGATGTAGCGCATGAGCTTCATGAAGCTCATGGAGATGCTCTGCTCATACATGTCCTCCCCCTTGGTGACACACGCCCACTTCCCAGCTGGGTACCGCCGCTCCTCATAGGCCGCTTCCTCGCACTGAAACAGACCACAGACATGCCAAGTCAGAGTTAAGCACACTGACAACACTGCAGCACTTGGGTGGAAAACCAACACTGACATGCAAGAAGCAGGGAGACAGAGCCCTGCCAAAATGAGCTCTTCTGCTAGTCAGTGGTTGGCAGAAGAGGACAAAGAAGGCGAGGGGAGCTGATGTGACACACACCTCAGACAAGGATACTTATAAACACTGGGGAAAAAGTCGGCAAAAGGAAAGGCACGGACAAGGGACAGGGTGCAACAGGGTCTGGAGGCTCCTGGCATGCACAAGGAATGCAGTACATCCTCCCACTTCTGTCCTGCCTACTCACAGGGATGTTCCTGATTCCAGGCACCCAAAGGCCTTCAGTAAGACTGATGTTATTCTCAAGTGCAATGCCTTTTCCCTGGAACACTGCTTACACAGAGGCTAACAAGCAAAAAGAACGGAAAACATGGCAGAAGAGCTCTAGCACCTAGAACAGCTGTGAAGACTGGAACAAAACTCCTCTCAAATCCTTCTCCCATTCTCAGAAGTGACAGAGGGAAGAAGAAACATGAACCCAGCTAGTGCAGAGCAGACAGCTTTATGGGATGGGTCAGAATCTCTGTTTCCAAGACAGAATGTCCAATCTTCTGGACA
The DNA here is from genome assembly GCF_047495875.1 of Pithys albifrons albifrons. Taxonomy (NCBI): domain Eukaryota; kingdom Metazoa; phylum Chordata; class Aves; order Passeriformes; family Thamnophilidae; genus Pithys; species Pithys albifrons. The sequence continues at coordinate 106,836,232 of NC_092459.1, forward strand.
AACCCAAGACAGAAGGGAGGCAAGGCGAGTGTGGAAATTACATCTGTATATGCTTATAGTTCAGCTCATGGCATGTTTGTGCCTACAGGTAACACATAAAGAGGGTCTGGGAAGTTGTAACCAGCACCTATCTTCCTGCTGTTATCTTGTTCTTCAGCCAGATTAAAGTGGCCATGAGACAACCTTGTTCCACAGAGCTCAAGGTATCTTCCCAGACTTCCTGCTTCCACAGCTGTGCTGGCAGTGACTGAGCCAGGAAGTGGTAACCAGACTCAACACTGAATGCAGCCTCCCTGTGCCTCCACACACATCAGGTGTCTACTCTGAAAGCCAAACCAAAGGCAGAAGGAAAGCATCTGGCCTGCTTGTGTGCAGCAGTGTGATGCCAGTAAGGAGAGTGACCCAAAACCCTGCAGACCAGCCAGCTATTGTCCCACTAAGCAAAGCAGAGCAGAGCAAGAGCATTTTCCAAGCGAGAAAACCACCAGCCCTTCCACACTATTTGCAACTCTCATCTGCCACACCATCTGCAAACAAACAACCCAGCAAGTCACAGCATCTGGGTATGCCACAGCCTGATCCTTATATTAAGCACCACCACTCCCAGATGAGATTTGGCCAGGAGAAATATTGAAGATGCTTCACAGAGACTGAGTAGCAACAGATCCCTGCAGTGTGAGGTGAGGAATTTGAGTACTGACAGAGCACGGCACTGTAGGTGATATAATAATTCACTTGCTTCTGAGAGGATGAGGGCTTGTAGCACTGATTGCTCAGGAGAAGCAATGAATACTAACAGCCTGCCTGAGCCTGGGAAACGTGTCCCTAAGAGCCCCAGCTCCAAAGTCCCCTCAACACTAATGCCGGAAGTGGCTCTTCTTTTCTCATCCAGCCTCAAACTCCAAGAATCTTCCTCAGGCACAGAAGATCTTCAGGCAACAAAACATCTTCAGTTTCCACAAAGTGTTGGGGCCCTATTCCTGCCTAGGATCAAGAGGAGAAGAGCCCAGATTAAGTCCCTGGGACCCAGAAGAACAGGGAAGAAGGGAGTGTGGTGAAGCCCCAGTTCAGAGCTGCACAACCCACACACTCAGACATGTTTTACAGGGAGTTCTGGACCTCAGCCCAGAAGAAATTGGTTAACCACTCCTCATATAAAGGACAATTGACAGATGTCTTGGGTACAAAGCCCAACCAGGCCTGCAGAGCCACAGGAACCAGTCTGACAAGCAGTTATTTCTCAAAGCTCGGAAGCACCCTTATGTGCAAGAGGTGTGCAACTGAACCAGCATGAAGAGGAGCTCTTCAGGCAGAAGATAACACGTTTGGATTGGCAGTTGTGACAAGTAACAACACATCTTCAGGTCTCCAGATGCCGTGTTCCCCACAGAAATGTATTTATCTTGTGCCAGCTGAGATCTCCAGCTCAATCAGCAGACACATAACGAGCACAAATACAAAGCCAGCAGAACTTTGAGCTATGCAACAAGGTGTTTTGAGCAAGGCAGGGAGCAAGACTCTGCACTGAAAAGTCACTCTCTTGGATGTGCCCACCCCAGCAGAGGCGAGGTTGGTAAAAGAGGCAGCTGGAAGTCAGAAGACCAGAGAAAGCAGCAGGACTATTCCAATTTTAAAATAAAGGTCGAGAAGTTTAGCATTGCCATTACTCTGCATAGGGGGAGATGCAGGAATGGCAAAATACTGCACCGATCCAGAGGTGCCATCCTGTCTGCGGCGCTTCTGCAGGAACCTCTGCGAGGCCGGTGCGCGCCTGCCGACACGGGACACTTTCCCTGCCAGGGAGAGGCTCTTCCTGCTCCCCGGACTGGCAGCAGCACCCGAGACTGCCTCACCACGGGCGGGCAGCGGGCGAGAACCCCGGTGTGCAGGGAGGGTCCGGCCTCACCTTCCCGTGCTGCGAGAGAGACACGTACGGCACGGGCTCGCGAGCCTGGCTGTGCCGGGCCATCTGGGCGATCGGGCCTGCCATGTCTGCAAGGCAAAGCACAGGAGAGACGACGCTCGCCCCGGCCGCAGCGCAGAAGGAGTCCCGGTCCGTGCCGTCAGCCCCGGCAGGCTCGTGCCGCCCCCGCGGCCCGGCGCTCACCTCGGGGCAGGCTCACTCGATGCGTGCTGGCCACGACCTCCCAGTGCGCGAACAGCCGGCCCTGCTCCTCCTGGTCGTCTTCACTGTCGCTGCCGTCCCCGCCGGCGGCCGTGGGCTCCTCGCCCAGCCGCTCCAGGTCCTCCAGCGTGATCCGCGCCATTGCCTCCGCTGGGGCCGGGAGCGGCACTGGCACCGTCGTGGCCGCGGGGCAGCGCGGCGAGAGCGCCCCCTATCGCACCGGCGGACCGAGCGCGGAGCTGTCCCCGCCGTCCCGCGCCCGGCGGCGCCCACCCCGCCCCCACGACGTCCCGCTCAGGCCGAGCCGCGGTCGCTTCTAGGGTCGGTTTTATTTAATAAAATCAAGTACAGCGATCACCCGGCGGGGGACTGACTTCCCGGGGCACTTCCGCCACTGCCCCGGCCGGCGGACAGCCCGACTCCCCACCCCCGCCCCGGGCTGGCGATTCTACCTGGCGAACGTGTGCGACCGGTACCGAGCGTGCCGCCACCGGGGCTGCTGAGCCCGGTGCGCGGCGGAGGAGCATGCGGGCGGGCTGCAGTGCCCAAACTAGCTAGGGACCCCCGGGGGAGGCCGGACTGGGCAGGCAGACGGTGGCAGGAGAGCCGGTGATGGGGAAAACAGAGCAGGTGGTGTAGGGAGGTGCCGGGTGCTGCCCCGTGCAGCGCAAAGCCAGGGTGCCCAGCAGCAGGGGAACCAGGTCAGTTGGAGGACAGCAGGGAGCTGTGGGAGGACAGGTCCATGCTGCTGGCGCTGAGGCCTCTGCTCTCCGCACGGAGGCCTTGGGTGCCCTAGAAAAAAAAAATACAGTGCCTGTGACATACTTGCAATCCATCCACATGCCCCAAAGCTTCTACCTCAACTCCTGCACCCCTTGCCTCGGATGGCAGGACTGCCCTGGTGCTACTTGTCAAACCCAATAGGTGCCGCCTCTGCTCCCATTCTGTGGCTGGAGGGGTTGCTGAGCTCAGCAGGCGGGAATGTGATTACTTGGAGGCAGTACCTTCAAAATTTGGAGCTATGACCTTGGAAGAGGTCTGCAGCTGCCCAGAGGTGCTGTGGGAGCACTAGCCTAGGCAGCATGGCTCCCGCACCCCATAGCTGCAGAGTACACACACAGTGGGGTTTCACGCACTGCACTTGTGGCCCACTATTATGGCCCTCACCACGTGTGCCACTGGCTACACAGCCCCCAGCCAGTGCCCATTCCTGTACTAGCCCTACCACCCACCCTATGCTTACCTCAAATGAAGCATCACTAGACTTGTGCAGATAATTTAATGATGCAGCTCGTTTCATGCTACAAGAAAGCAGAAGAGAGCAGGTGGGATCACGCTGTCTGGTCAGATTCAGCCCCACAAGGTGGCAGGTCCCCCATCTGCCCTGTACCCAGCCTGACCCTCGTACCCACCTGGTGTTCCTAGGCTCCAGGGGACCATTGCCCTGCAGTTTCTTGACCAACATCTCACTGCTCCTCCGTATCACATCCCGGATTTTCCCCAGGGAGCTGCTCCGCTGCAGAGTACCACTGCCATCCTGGACACAGAGACACAAGCCAGGATGATGGCTGAGTGGCACCGACAAGGCTCTGGCATGCTGCTGATGAGTGGCTGGAATTGGCTCCAAACATTCTCCTGCCTGCTTGGACTGAGGATTTAGCCCTGGCCCAAAGCAGACTTAGTGCTAAACATGGCTCCCTCTTTGCCCTGGTTCTCTGCAAGACATGATGATCATGGAGTCAAGGACACCACATCACCATTGCCTGGCTCATCCAAACTGATGAGCGCTCCTACTCGGTGCAAGCCCAACACCCAGACAGGCTGATGACTTGCCCCAGGACAAGTCATGCCCCAGGCATCCCCACATCCCTGCTTAAACATGACATAGCTCCATCACCTGCAATAGCTCAGGAAGCAGCTGCCAAGGGGGTCCCAGTGGCCAGGGAAGTCATGGGAGTCCCAAGCTTAGGGATACTTTTGTCAGGCCAGGACATGCTGCTAGGACTTGCATTTTAAGGACTCTCTCCTCTGCTGCTGCTGGCTGGAGACTATCCTCCCACACCCCTTACCCTCCTTCCCCATACCAACCCTAGGCATCTTCTCTGTCCAGCACTCGTCCTGATGTGCAATTTGGTTATGCAGGCTCACTCACATCAGACAGACCATTCTACAAGCACACACAATCTTGTCCCACCTCTAACACTCCCAAGACAATTAGTTTTGAGCCTCCTGAGCAATTCAGGCAGCTACATTAGGGATATATTAATTTGGCTGCACCAATGCTGTGTTGCTAAGACTACTATGCTCCCCAACTTTAGCTGTGCCCACCACCACTAGCTGCCCCAGGAGTGGCACTTTGCAGGAGTTTCTTTATGTCTGCCTGCTTTTTCTGAAGACCAAAACCAGCCAGAAATCTTGTTACCCAACCTGTTTCCTCCCACATGCCTCCAAAAGTCCCCAGTACTCAGAAAGGCACTTTCAGCACATGACAGACTCTAGCCCACCTCCTGCACTTAGCTCCACATGCATGCAAGGCACAGGTTGCCACTGTGTCATCATGGCACCAAGCCCTTCCTCTGTGGACTGGCCTGGTTGGTATGTCAGGTTATGGCATCACTGCTGACGTGGAATTACGTTTGCTCTGATGGCCTGAAAACACCGGTCTTTCCCGCTCCTGGTTCCAATGACCCCTGGCATACTGGGGCAAAGGAAAGCAAGAGAGGGTGATGACAAAAGCCCTTTGCTCCTTAAGGTGTAGGGAAGCCCCTCTGAACCACTCCAAATGACCAACATGCCTTGTGGCTCAGGCTAGCAGCAGCAATTACCCCAGGACTCTCCATGCAGTTCTGCAGGTAAGCAGGGTCTCTGCCTTAGGCCAGTCACTGCTTTGCGCTGACCACTACAGGTTGTAGCCCTGGGGAACTCTTTTCCAACACTTCTTGTCCCTGATTACCCAAAGCTGATCCAGCCCTAGACCCCTCTCTAACAGCTGACCAGGACTTTTCTTACCAGCAACCCTTTCTCCTGGTATTCATTTCATCCCTTCTTGGATAAGCCAAGTACATCAAACCTCTTCACTTTCTCATTGGGATGAGGATTTTCCAAGTTGGGAGCCATGTGTTGCTTCTGCAAGGGACCCACTCACCACAAAGGCAGAAAACAGCAAAAGTAGCAAAGTAAATTCAACTCCTGCATGAGGCACGCTGGGCAGGTTTTGAAGGAGATGGACATCAGTGTGTGGCATTAGCAAGATGGGTTAGGGTGTCTTTAGCCTCCCCATGAGACTTGCACTGGTTACCACTCTCCCTGCCATGCCAGACATTGTTCCTTTTCCCAGGGCGCACAAACCAGTGGTGGAAGAGGAAACAGAGCTCGGGCAGGGGAGCAGGACCGTTGTACAAGGGCAGCAGGATTGGGCCAGGAAGTATGGTCTTGTGTCAGGGCTGCAGGATGGAGCTATATTTCCCCAGCTGAAGTGATGCACACTGACTGCAGACCAACACAAGAACCAAATGCTGCTGCGTGCTGGGTTAAAAATAGCCTCTCTTCTCTCCACACTCCCTTTTCTACAGGGTTATTTTTAACCCAGAACATTTATGGGGTTTGGTTTGCCACAGAGCCCCCACCCCATTGCACCCACCAGGATGAGAGCATTCAAATAAAAAACAGCAGCTCCACCACTGAGCTGTTCTCTCTTGCACGCTCCCACCCTGCTTAATGCATGGAGGCAGAGGACTTAGGCAGGATATGACAGCACATGGAGCTCTCTCAGAACTGGGAGACACAATAGGGTATTTCTTTGGCTAAACAGAAACGACTCTTGGAGAAGCTCAGATCCCTCAGGGCAGCCTTACCACACATGGTTACAGAACTGAGGTTAGCAGCAACCTCAGACTGGAGAATAGGGCGAAACACAGCAGAGCTGGGTCCTTCATCTCCAATTCTCAGGCCAGGAGAGGTGCCCTGGGGGTAGCACATGCCCCTGTACACACACAGACAGACACTAAGCGCTGCCACACCTGCTCCAGCAGCATTTGCACCCGCCACCCCAGGGCTGACCGACGTTGGCCTACAGAGCACGGAAAGAAGCACAGAGCAGCAATTTGGGTCTGTCTACCTTTAATTAGAGGTACAGTTGTTACAGCACCAGGTCCAGGACATAGCAAAGCACAGGTCAGGTGGCTCCAAGGTCCAAATGCACCCTATGCTGGGGACTCCTTGCTCTCCAGGAGCATAGAGCAGCACTGGCAGAGAGAAGCAGGGAAGGCACAGCTCTGAAGCACTCGGGCCAGGACTCCACAGCCCATGGTCCAGAGGACAAGCTTCCTTTCAGCAAGCACAAGCTCCTGGGGAGCAGCATGCATGTAACCCCCAGGCCTCTGCACCACCACAGGAAAGCCAGGCCCAGACAGACACAGGCACATTTAGTTATCACAATCTGCCAGAAGACTAGCACAAGAGAAACAATCTAGCTAAATAAATAAGGGAGAGTCCTGCGCTGGCCTCTGGGTTCTATACTACTGGCTACAGACTCCTCAACTTTCTCATAGGTAGGAGGGCCAGAGAGGTTCACTTACTGCAAGGAGGTGGGATAACAGTGTACACCCAGGGTATGAGACTCAAGACAGTAGTGGTCTGGTCCTGGGAAACATTTCCTTTCCCAGTAGTGACCAACAGCACCAGACCCTGCGAAGGCATGAAATACCAGAGGCATGGAGCCACTCCCACTATGGTCAGGGTCAGCACTACGTTCCTAGCAGTTAATTGGGTTCCAAATTTCCCATCCACTTGGCTAGGGACAGCCCAGACTGCAGTGAGGCCCAAGGACTATGAGCAATCAAGTCCCTTCCCCTATGGCAGCACCCCTCTAGCCAACCCCCACATGCTCAGCATACCCCCAGCCGCAACTCCTCCCTTCCTCACATCCTTCTTTGCATCTCCTTTTTCTCTCAACCATTCTAGTCCAAACCAGTTCATTCCCCATCTCAGCCACTTCTAATGGCCTGGGGGTCTGACTCATTGCAGAAAAGTTCTCCTTTCCTCCTACCCTTCCTTTGCCTCCAAGGAACCGTGAACAACTTTGCCCCTGTTTCTCCCACCAGCCACACCTAGGAACCCTGTAGCAATGGGGAGCTGATTCATCCCTTAATGTCATCAGGTGAGGAATTTGGCTACAGCATCCAGTCAGGAGACTGCAGACAAACATGCTTGTGCTGGCAGGTCCCTGTTCCATGCATGGCCCTTGGCTGTCACTCTCTCACCTCATCTTGGATGTACAGTAGCTCTATGGGCCACCGTATACTCCTTTGCCCCTGCAAAGAGACCCAACACACTGTGTCCCTGAGTTGCAGAGCTCAGAAGAGAGAAGGGTAGCAATATGGGTAGCTGCAGGAACAGCCCAGCTCACCAGGGACCAGCGCAGGTTTGCTACATAGCCCTAAGATCAGCTAAGTCTACAGGGAAGAAAGCAACTGGACACATGACAGCCCTGCCTAGGCCAGGCCTTGCTGTCCCATAACAACCACCCATCTTCGTGCCCCTGTAGAGATGGGTGGAATAAGATAGGAGGGTTGAGGATGTGTAATGATGGTGGAGTTGCCATTGCCTGGAGTGAAGACAATCCCCCGCAGACCTGGTCCCCGGGGATGTGCAAGGGCAGGCCAGGGGTGGGGGCATGCAAGGGGATGGTGGCCCGTCACTGTGGCCTGGGGGAGCGGGCAGCTCCTCGCAGATTCTTCCTGCTCTTGCTGGCCATGGGACTGGAGCTGGGCCACGTGCCCAGACACTCCTCTGCAGGCGTTGCGGTGCCCTCGCGCACCGGGAGGGTTGGGGGACTTGGCGTGGAGTTCTCGCCGAGGAAGGAGGGATGGTGTGGAGGAAAAGTCGGAAGATACAACACAAACATCCAGGTGACTGCAGTGGAGGGGAAAGAGGGAGTCTCGGGAGGCATTTAAGCCTAGTGCACAGAGAGGAGAAAGACACAATTTACAAGACTGTGAGGTTGTAGGTCACCTAGGGAACAGGTGGGGCAGGGCCCAGGCTGCATGCAGAGACAATGGGCCACATCTGAGCAGGGAGAGATTCTTGTGAGACGGAACTACAGGCTCACTTCTTTGCCGGTGTGGATAGCAGGCTCGCAGGAACAACTAGCTCAGGGAGGAACAGCCTGGGCCTCCTGCTCTGGGAGCTGCTTGCTCCTGAGCCTTGGGCATGGGGTACCTGCCAAGGCTGCTGCACCACTGAGATAGTGCCATCCCTGCACTCACATCCCAGATCCTGGCTCTCACAGCCCAATTACCAGGGCAGTAAGCAGCTGGTCCAGGCCCTGGGTTGCTTCCAGAGCTGTCCATGGGGGCAGAGAACAGAGGTTCCCGACACCCTATGAGCTCCTGTGGCTCCACCTGCAGTAGATGACAGCTAAGGGAGGACAGCAGAGGCATCTTTAAGGCACTCATCTGAGGTCTCTGGACCAACACAGAGAACAACATGCAGTGACAGACAGGAGCAGCAGGAGCTGCCTCTGCCCTCTTTTGAGGGGAGCTGCAGCACAGTGCAGGGCTGCTGGCTTGGAAGAGGAGACTGGCTAAGTGCAGCAGGCTGGAAAAGGTATCATGTGGCAGCAGCTGTATTGCCTAGGATGTTGGGCTAGCCCTCAAATCCTCTATCTACAGCTGCCTGGGTCAGGGAAGCTCTGTGAAGACCCTTGGAAAAGGGTCATGTTAGCAGGAATTATTCTGCTTGTCTAGGACAGACTGTGGGAAAGGGTGGCATTGTCTTGGGATGATCAGCTCAGAGACCATCAGAAGGTCTCCCAGACCTTAACCAGTGAAAAGAGATGACCCAACACCAACCACAGCCAGGAGGAACTGTAGAGATTTACCAGCCATTGTAATCCAGGCCATTGTAATCCAAACCTTCAGCCCTCCCTCTGTGCTTGTCTAGCCCAATTACTCATGGGGAGTGCAGGGGCCCAGGGTTGGTGCCTTGCCAGGTCTAAGACCCTCTTTACTCCTGATGCCAAGAGGTGGGACAGAGGAAGCCCTGCATCTGGGAGAGCTGCTGGGTCCTCTCAAAGGTCTCTTCTCCAGATCCCCTTCAGCCACCTCCTACGTACAATCCACAATCAAGAGAGCCAGCAGGCTTCAGGCTTTGGGTGTTGAAGGGCTGTCATGGCAACAGGGAATTAAAACAAGGAAGGGAGGGAGCTCATGCAGGTGAGGATAGAGCAGAGCTGAGGAAGAAGGGTTAGTGACAGCAGATGTGAGGGGGCAGTGAAGGACTCCATGTGCTCAGTGTCTCCCATGTTTCAGGCTGCAACAACCCCATGGTACCCAGCTACACTATACTGTCAGTTAGCGTTTGCAGAAGGAATGGTAAGTGTTAACGGCTCTAGCAACCCTTGAGCCAAGCACCCACCAGCACCATCCTCACTTCTTGCCTCTTCTCCATCCTCCTCCTTGCAGAAGACAAAAGGTGCCTGTTCCAGACACAGATCACTACCTTTCTCCCAACTCAGAGCTGAAGTGCCCCTCAGCCTCAGAGCAAATCCAGACATGCTCAGGTTGCCCTGTCTATGCCTCAGCTAACACCAGTCTCTTCCTACCACTGGTCAGCCCAGCCTGGCATCCCACAAAAGCCTGCCTTTTATCACCTCTGCTTGGCCAGAGCCAGCTGAGGGCATGAGACCATGAGACTGGGACAGCAAAGATGTTGGCTGCAGACTACTCCTGTGCCCTGAAGTCATTCACTCACAGACACACCAAGCACATCACACACACACAACTCTCCCCAGGCTCACAGCACTGTCTGTGGTGCAGTGCAGGACAGACAGCCAAAAGGCTCTCAGAGGCTGTGTGAGCCCAAGATGGGGCTGATGCTCTCAGCCAGGACCACAAGAGGGAAGCAGCAGGGAGAGATGTTAATAAGGTTGCAAGCCCAAGATTATGGGCAGACCAGGACCAGCTCATGCTGTGCACTGTCAGGGCCTGGCAGCTCCCCTGAAGCAGGAGCCTTTAGTTAGGAGTGTCTGGCCTGTACATCTGAAGCCAGAACCAGACACGCACCTTGCAGGCTGGCTGGCTCATGCCAAGAGGGGAAGGAAATGTGCAGGGAACAAATGGAGGCAGACAAGGATGCCACGACAGGCCACACAAGGGACAGCCCTCAGCCAGGTTGTCCCTTCCCTCTGGCAGCCGGCTGAGGCCATTCTTGATAGTGTCTTGTACTTACCCCGCTCCATTCCGCGCCCATACTCACTTCCTCGCTACCGTCTGTGGCATTCTCATACTTGACACTGCCTCCTAGGCTCCGACGTCTCTCTGTGCCATCACCTTCCTTCAGGATCTCCACCACCTTCGTCTGGTTGACTGGGTCAATGCCCTGCAAGTAGAAAAGGATAAGGAAGAACTTATGCTCCTTCCCTCTAAACATCTGCCATACATTGCTGTGCTTGGTTCTCTTCCCTCTTTGGCCATTGCCCCATCACAGCCAAAACATTCCAGCAGAAGCAGAATGGAGCCAAATGCCATCCTGCACCTTAGCAGTCTCTGTTTGGATTCCCAGCTCTGAGTCTACACAAAGCCATAAGCCACCCTGGGGAACAAGGGCTTGCTATCCCAAAGCTGACAGCTTTCTTTCCTTCACATTTTGGAATGTGAAGTATTTTGCTGTCCTTCAGTCTTTATGCGAGGTGCTTACAGCTCCTGCTTTATTGAGGATTGAGAGGAGTTTAGGGAGAGGTACTCTAAGAAATTCCAGATGTGTCCTCTGGACAAAAAAATTAGCATGAAGAAAATGTGCCAGTGAGTGCAGTTCTCTTCAGTAGCCAATGAGGTCCAGTAATCTGCCTTAACCCAGCTGCAGTATTTCTGCACTCTCTGAGCCATGTCTTCTTCCACACACACTGACATCTGCTCCACCCATGCACATGCACAATCCAACACATGTACCTCTGCACAAATACAGTTCCAATCACCAAGGTGCCCTGGGTGTCATGGGAATGTAAACTACAAACATAAGAGACTGCAAGGCACAGGAGAATCCCTCACCCCAAATCAAACCAAACATAGTGCCATAACCTGCCACCCCAAGCCCTGCAACACCCCCTCCCTCCACCAGGGAAAGTCCATCTGGGATTACCTGTCGCCGAGAGCGAACTGCACACTCCTCCAAGGTCTCTGCTGCCTCCAGCTTGCCCTGGCGCCGGTACAGTGCACCCAGGTTCCTCAGAGTGGTGTTAACAGTCGGGCTGTGGTAACAGATAGAAGGTGAGTGGAAGCCCTGCGGCCACCCCCTCCAGAGTCCATAGCTGCTCAAAACCCACCTCTTACCTGCTAACCTTACAGGCCTTGTACCAGCCACCATACTCAGCGTAGGGAGCACTGTCTCTATGCTTGCTCTACAGCGTAAGGAGAGATCAGAGCTGTTAGTCCCATACCTGCTGCCCTTCTCTGGCCTGTGCTCTCCCTACTGAATGCCATGGCCAGGCCCCAGGCAGCAGCATTGCACCAGCCCAGCCTTTGGAAACACAATATGCAAATATAGTGATAAAGCCCAGCAGGTTCCTGGAGGGAAAGTCAGAAGTCCATTTGCTGCAACAGATTTGGGCCACAAGCAAAAGTGGTATTCCAGTCCCAGGAAAGAGCATTATCCTATCTCCTTACCACCTTCCACGGTATCAAAGGCAGCAGGGACAACACAGTCCATTGTTATGGCATTCAGGAGAGCCTAACACCCCAATCAACATGCAAAAGGGAGACTAAAATCCCCACAGGCATGCCAGGCTGCGTGGGCACTAAGCCATGGTTAGCAAAACCGAATCAGTCAGCCACATCCTAGCCTTCTGCCTACAAGGTCAGACCTGCCCCACAGCAACTCAGCCCAGTTAACTGTCTCCTCTCCATGCCCAGCCTTTGCACCCCAAAGGTGGCTGGCTGGCCCTGTCACAGCCAGGTGCAAAGGGGCAGCTGGACAGAGCAACAGGAGAGGGAGAAAAGCTTGATGATCAAGGAAGAAGATCTGGACAACCTACCCTGCATAGTAGCTTCTAGCCAACATTGCCCTGGGCCAGTAAGGACTGTGGCATTTGCAGGCAGGAATTGTGATTGCTGCATGAGCAGGGCTGCCTGTTCATATGCTGTACACCCCAGTGCATGGGGAGCACCTGGGGTTGTGCCATGCCTCAGAGCTCTGCACCTACAGGACATATATATGGACTGGGCACGGAGCACCCAGCTCAGCCCTGAGCCCAGACTGCTCTCACCAAGCAGGTGCAGAGAACCACTACTGCACAGCAGGAGTTTCCCTCTGGAAAGGATTCTAGTTCAGATAAAACTGTCTCCATGGGGACCATTTTTCTTACTCAATCACACAGTACTGCCCAGCTCTTTATCCCACATGCCAGAGTCTCCCTAAGCCACAGGCACATGTGGTTTCCTTTGCACCAGAGCCTATACAGCCTGGGCAGGCACCAGGGACAGGAGAGTTCAGGACTCAATACACCTCTGAAGCTTGAGCCAGCCTTAAAAGGTGTCTGAACCTGACGGGAAAGGTGTCAAATCCTCTAGGGCAGATAAAGCCTTGACGGCCAGGGCTGCCAGCTGTACCCAAGGCCTTGCTGTTGGCATGAGTTGGCCTCTCTCTGCTGTCAGGAAAAAGGGACAAGGGAAAAAAGTAGAGAAACCCTGCAAGTGGGATTTTAATAGATGCATTTTAATAGAAGATAAGGAAACACAGCACAAGGCAAAGCACAGCAGCATCAGCTCCTGGGCCAGCAGTACAAGCAAGGATGTGATTACTACTGCCTGAATAAGAATGCCAACCATGCTGTGCCATGGGGCACAGGCACAGCTGCCCTGAGGACAGGAGCCCCAGGGGCAGGGAAAGAAGCTCAGCCCTTGCCTCAGACTCACATGTAAAATGAATCTCACTCCCACTGTGGGTCCAGAGCCTGCTGTCTTGCCCTATGGCAAATCTTGTATTATTCTAGAGCACGGCTTCATACTACAACTATCTACTTTAGACCTCTTAATTCTCCAAAGATACCATCAGAAAAGTGTCAGTCCCAGAGGAGGCAAGGGGAGATTGGTCTCTATTCCAAGTTGGATTTCTCCAGAGTAGTGCTCCAGCAAGTACAGATTCTTTGCAGCAGAGCCTTCATAGTGCACCAACTGGAGCAGTGCAAAGCTGAGCACAGACCTGCACTTGGAACTGCACAGAGCAGTTCACTGGTAAGACACAGCATGCTGGTCGGAAGCACCTGCTAGTGCTCTGCTCTCAGGACTCACAGGATGGGACTAACCAGTCACTAAGTCAAGCCTACCAGGCTGCTGCCTGAGCCCATGCAGGGCTGGGACCTGCTCTGAGGGCAAAGTAAGACTGTCTGCTCCCATTGCAGCTGGACGACTAGACTACAGCCCGTCATTCTCCTGCTTCACTCACCTGCCAAAAAGCAGGCAAAGTCTTAGACTTGGCTAAAGCAGAGACAGGACTTTGCTTGCATTTATTGGCTGATCACAGAGCAGGGCCTGGGCAACCAGAGCAACAGCAGCTTTGCCTTTCAGTGTAGTTCAAGGAAAGCGTAACGCATTTTTATCCTCTTTCAGGGCCTGCCGTGAGCAGAGATCTTTTTCAGGAGGTTTGGCTCCATTTCCTATAGCAGTTTCTTCTTGACCTCCATTTTTTCCCAGACAACCTAAGAGCTGCTTCAGAATCTGGTTATGCTCTCGGTATTGGCAGCAATTTGAAACAGAGTGCCAAGGCCTTGCAGCACAACCCTCTGCCATCCACCGTCTTCCATCACCTGCATGCCCAAAAGGGATCACTAAAGCAAAAAGCATGCAGCCATGGCTGGGAGGCTGAACAGCCCTGCCCGGGGAAAAGCCTCATGCTCTTTGATGGGCCTTCCCTCCCTGCTGCCCCAAGAAGCAGCCATGCTGTGTTCCCCCTCTCCAGACACCTCCTGGTCATGGCAGCTCTTCAGACTGCAGCTCCTCCAGGAAGGAGCACATGACTGTGGGTAAGAGAGGATCAAACCCCCCAGAATCAGACTCACCTTGCTCATCTCCTCTCTCTCCTCTGCGTGCATCCAAATTGGCTTGTGTTCATCTGCGTGGGAAGAATGCAAAACAGGTCCACTCACCATCTCACCCTGCTGCTCCTCCTCCTGCACAGCCCAGCACACTGTCTCCAGAGCCAGCAGCTCCTCACAGAGAGGTGCAAGATTTCCAGATCCTCCTGGTCCCTGGGCTAGAGCCCCAAGGAACAAACATTGCAAGGGTAGGACAGGGAAAGGAAAGAACACCCTTCCACATGGAAGTACACGTGTCAAATGCACACAAGAAGATTCAGTCTATGCCTGACAATGACTGTGCCATTTGCTATTTCCTTTTTAACTGCTACTACTCCTAACCCAGTAAAGACTGGGTTGAGACTTCTGAGAGAAGTAGGGGAACAGCATAGCATAAGAGAATGGCAGCATCTCAAGGGGCCCTCCAAGGCATCCCATCCCTCTATGAAAGTAACACCAGAAACAGCCAAGTTTAGGCTGAGAGCCAGGAGACCCTTCCCCACCCAACAGCTTCTGTACAAACCGTCCACAGAGCCAAACTCCTTCACGTGAGCACGCGTGAGGATCTCCTTATACAGCACCTCTGCATCTTTGTATTTGCCTTGCTTCAAGTAACAGGAAGCCTGCAATCAAAATAAAACAGCTCCATCCCCACTGGGAAACACAGTTGCAAGAGGCAGGCAGAGTTAATCTCTCTCTCTCCATCTTCTAAGCACCAGGCAATGCTCACCTTTCCCATGGCACTCCCCTAACCCCACAGTCTCTCCCCTAGGTTCTCACCAGGTTGTTCTTGGTCTTGGCCACATTGGGGTCATCGGGACCCAGGCAGCTCTCATAGATCTCCAGGGCTCGGCAGTAATAGTACTCCACCTCATCATACTTGCCCTGGTTCTGGCACAACAGGGCTAGATTGTTCAGCTGCTTGGCCACATCAGGATGGTCTTTGCCTAGAACCTGGGTGAACAAAAGAAAAAAAGCCACAAAGACTGCAGTGAACTCCTGGAATTAGTAAATATTGTTGTCCCTCCAGCACATGCCTATGTCAGACAAAAGCCAAGGACCAGGGAGGTAAAGAGGAGAAATTGCAACTTTCATCTCCTGGCTGGCCTCTCTAGGGCTATGAACACTAAAGAGACAGGTAAGGTGGTGGCAGAATCAGCAGCTAAAGAGACCAGATAGGTCCTGGATCTCCTCATGTGCCCCAAGGTAATGGGAGAAAGCCCTTAGAGAAAGCTGAAAGGAAAAAGTGTGGGAGAGTAGTACCTTCTCACGGATCTCCAGGGCTCGCTTACACAGTGGCTCTGCTTCTTTGTACTTCCCTCTCTTGCCATAGAGAACAGCCAGATTGTTCAAAGTTGCTGCCACCTACGGAGACATAATATTCTCCATGAAACAAAGCAAATTCCAGTTGGACCAAACAAGGGGTGCAAGCAGCAGTAGCAGCAACTGTCTCATTTCCTCCATGCCTGCAGTACTGCTGCTTCTGAAGATAAGGAGGTTCAGGGATAGAAGGCTGCCTTGTCTATATTGCAGGATCCAAGAGAAGTCAACTCCTGACAGGCCATACTGAACCAGAGAGCAGGAAATATTAAAGCAGTAAAACACTGCTAGAACAGTGCCCCAGCAGCACCCAAAGGTGAAGAAAGTGACGGAAAGAGGTGGGAGACACTCACCGCTGGGTGGTCTTTGCCTAGAGTCTTCTCACGGATGGAAAGAGCATCATTCAAGAGGTGTGCTGCCTCTTTGTATTTATTCTGATCCCTGCAGTGCAAAGTCAACCAGTTACAACACAAATAGCAGGCATAGCTACAAACAAAAGTCCTCCTTCCATAGAGATCCAACCCTCACAACCCTTCCATTTCTCCATTCCTTCCTACTTCTGCCAGTCCCTAGCTATATTCAGAAGTCTGGCAAACCAAATACCTCAGCTATGCCAAAACGTTTTTGAAAGGTAAACCACTGCAAGCTGCAGTACCTCCCTGTCACCGGGATGTGCTGTAAAGCTGAAGAGGAGATACAGAAACCTGTCTTGGCTCAATCCTGCCCTCCCCACCATGCTCACCTGTACACTAATGCTAGAATGTTGAGCATAGTAGCCACATCAGGGTGATCATGGCCTGATGTCTTCTCCAGGTCCTCCAGTGCCTGCTTGCAGAGCGGCACAGCCACCTCATAGCGTCCCTGTGAAGCATACTGGATGACAAGGTTGTGGAGGGTGCGCAAGCGTGCAGGAATCTCATAACCTCCCTGCTGGGCAGCTGCCACAGCACTGCTGTGCTGGTGAGGCACTGTGGGCACAGAGAAATAAACATGGCGCAGTTGACACAGCAGGCTTGAACAGAGATAGGCAGCAACCACGCATGAGCAAACACTTACATCCAGGACCATGCTCCTCCTCCTCATTTGGAAACAGATCATCCAGGGAGTCCTTGGTGGAATCACCCTCCTTCTCCTCCTGAGAGGATGAGAATCACAATACTGTTGGTTCTCAGAGAAGACAACAGCAGCCTGGGCTAAGTCAGTTGCCAAACTCTCCACCCTTCTGCAGCCCACCAACACACTCAACTTCCTCTGGGTTCTCTGCTACCATCTTCCCCCAACAAAACAAAATTGATAAAAACCAGATCTTCCCAGCACTAGCATCCATGCTACTCCATGTTCTTCCAAAGACTCTACCCCATGCAGGTCCCCTTCAGTTACAGGCATTGCTGTGCATGGTAGCTGGGAAGGGGAAAAATCCAGGGCAATACCATTACACTCAGGCAGTTCTGCTCGTCCAATCTCCCAAGCCCACAAAAAACAGTTGCTCAAAACAACTAGGGCATACCGAAGGCGAGACATCCTCATCATACTTCTTCAGCTGATTCATGAACTCGAGGTGTTTTTTCTCCTCTTCCAGCTGAGCCACAGTTTGTTCACTACGCTGCAGCTTCTGCTGGGTGTTAGCAAGCTCATCACGCAGCCACTGGTTCTCCTGGCACAGTCTCCGCACCTGAGCCCGCAGCTTCTGCTTCTCTGACTCCACAGCATTCAGATGGTTGGACAATGCCATCATCACCTTGTTAAGAGTTTCAGTCAGTAAAACCCACAATCTTGTGTCTCCCCCACATGCATTCTTAGGGTCCACCCTCAGGCCATGCTGGCCTTCTACACTTAGCACCTTCCTGTCCCTGCAGCTTATGGGAAATGGCCACATGCCTACCTTCCTTCCCCTCCCAGTCCTGGAAAACACAAAGATCACCCACCACTCTCACCTGAGCTTCTCCAAGCCCCAGTTCAATCATCTCCACTGACTTGCGGAGCAGGTTCGATTTCTCATGCACGAGATTGGCTTCTTCATCTTTCTTCAGGCACTTAATGGTCTCCAGCAAGCTGTGAAGTATGGAGTTGTGTTCATTCTTGAGTGCTTCCAGCCCTTGCATCACCAGCTTAGTGTTGGAAATTATCTCCTCTTGGCTCAGCTTGTCCAGTTTCTCCTCTCTTGGGTACACCATGGTGGACATAGTCCTACTCCTGCAGCCCTACACAGAGACAAAGACAAAGCCTGAGTGCCCCAGTGCTGTTTCAGTGTGCCACAACCAGACACAAGTATCATAACCTGCTTCAAGCAGTCAGAGACAGCATTTAACTAGTTGCCTGCTCTAAGCCCTTCCCTTTCATCTTACCCTCTCCCTTCGGCAGGAGGCAGCTGTCAGGGCATACACCTCTGCTTTTGAGGCCTGGAGTGCTGGCAACCAGTGCAGGTGGAACACATGGACAAGAGACAAAAAGGCTAGAATCAGTGCTGACCTCCAACACTCCTATGCTCCCAGCAGGAGGAAAGCTAATTTAGTTTCCATTTAAGAGCAAAGATTTGTGGTTGCAATCTGTACACCTCCTGCCCACAGACCACTGATGCAGAGAGGCTGTCAGAGCTCAACACCTCTTCTGACTGCAGAAGGGAACAGAAAGTGGAGGGATGCCAGCTCAAAGCTTTCTGCTTCCTCAATGGAAAATCTCCTGGAAGAACATCTCATAGACAGCGAGGCATCAGTAGCACTACTGCACCAAGACATTGGCTGACCAGCAATCCTGATGATCACAGCCCTGGCACAGAATGGCCATTGTGGTGATAAGGGACACAATGCCACTGGCAGGACTAACTCACACCAGTGTGGGGAAGCTTATATACACCAACTGCTAGTCACAGTAGCATAACCCCTGTGTGGGTGTCAGCTTGAAACACTGAGAGCTTTTCCATCTTCATTTGCCCTGCTGCAAGCCCAGGGATTACTCAGGATGGCATAAGGACTCTGTACTCTTTCCTGTCTGTTCCCCACAGATATACAATGTGAAAATACCAATCTACTGCCTTTAGCACAGAGACACCAAGAACTACAATCCACAAGGTTAGTGTGGCTGTAAGACCCCTGCATAGAAAGTCCAGGAGATAGGGAAACTCAAAAGCCTAGAGGCAGACAAGACCCCTTATAGCAGGTTGACGGTACTCTGGCTGCTCCATGACTCATTCATCTAACGCAGTCCCGGCCTCCTGCTCCAGCTGGGCCACCCCAGCAGCTTCACATTACACAGAAGTAAAGCCACCATCCACCTCGCTATGAGTCACTCCAAAACCAGCCTCCTGTGATGCCCTGCACAGGCAGCACCTGCCCAGCAGCATCTTCTTGCCACCTGGAGCTGGCAGAGGGCTCTGCAACCAGAGTGCCCAGGGCCCTGCTGCCAGGAGGCTGGCAAACTGCCCAGGAGCTATGCAGGAGGTGGTGAGGGAATTTCTGCCAACGGATTTGCCTTTTCCCTCCTGCAAGACACAGCTCTGCATGCTTTGAGCTCTTTGTTGGGCAGCTGCCTTGTGCATGCTTTACTGAGAGAACAGAAATCCTACCCCAGGTATAGGAACAGAGAGCAGGGCTCCCCTTCCTGACATGGCTCCTTTTCTCCTCACCTGCGCAGTCTGCCCAGGAAGGTTCAGGGTGATCCCACAGTCCAGCTGCCAGGATGCTACTAGGGAGTGGATCCTGAGTATTTGAGGGGCCCAGTTTCTTCCTCATTGCAGCATGAAAATGAAGCACTGGGACAGTTGTTTTAAGTAAGCAAATGTCATTATACCCACTCATTTCCTCCTTTTTATCCTCACTCTTCCTTGAGTTGTTTTACAGGTCTGAACTCTCCTATATCAACTCTTCCCTTTGGTTTCTGTTCCAGTGATGCAAATCCATCCCTCAGGAAAGGGAGCAAACCCTCGACACACAGTGGAGACCTTACTGAATCTCACCAGGGCAGAAAGACTTCATGGCTTTTGAAGACTGGGTTCCTGTTCACATCACTCAACAAAAACAGTTGTACTCACCCCAGAGTCACAATGCTGACTTCATATCCACTTAATGATCCAGCATCAGCACCAACTGTGAGTCATACTTCACAGTATCCTTCACTTTTAGGTATCTGCCATGTTTCACATGCAGTTAGTCCCATGCACTGGGCTGCAACTTATGCCAGTTTTCTTTAGAGAAGACCATATGGTAAGAATGGCATGTGTCTTGGTTTGAGGGGAAAAACCAAAATGTTTACCCACAAGCAGGGGAGGGGGCCTTCTCCGCAATAATCACGCCACTCTTTATCAAATTTAAGAAAAGGAATTTTAATACAAGAAGGATAACTGTCCTTAACTGCTATAAATATATATGTAGGTATAGGTATAACTATAAATAGACCAGCGCAAACCATTTCCCCAACACCACAGAGGAAAACAAACAAAACAACAACCCCCACAACAACAAGTTTCCTTCTGGAGAAGAGTTATACTTATGGCAGTATCAGTGTCACAGCCCGGCTGGCAGCAGGGTGAGTTCCCACATGAACTCTATGTCTCTTGTCCCAAATGGAGAAAGGAAGCTGAAAGTGGGGAACAGCCGCGTGTCCTGGAACGCAGCTGCAAACCTCTCTCTCCCGGGTCACTGCCCCAGCCGGGGCAGGCAGGCCATGACGCTGCAGGCGGTGGTGAGACTGGAGCAGAGGCCGGGACCCCAGATGCAGGAACCAGGAGAAACAGCAATGATGAGGAGAAAAAGCAGCGGCCCAGCAAAAAGCCCCAACAGTAGCCACCAGCAGGACCAGGAGAAAAAAAAAGAACAGCTTCCCTCCTCGGCAGCACACACACTGCTCCCGAGTTCCGCCGAGCTAAGAACAGAAAAAATGTCCCCAAAAACAAAAGAGACAACCTGCCCCCACCTAAGCGATCAGCAGTTAACTACTTCTTTTTGTTAACTGCTGGCATGGGCAGTTAGTGGCAGGGGAGAGAATTTACATAATAATTCCAAACTACAACAGTATGGAAAACCTCATCCTAAGGTAAAGACAGAGGGCACAGACTACTGTTTTGAAAGGAAAAATAGGTCTGTTGAGAGTAGGCTGGCACTCATATCCTGTCTTCCAAACTGATTCTCCAGAAAGCGGCAGTTAAGCAAACTGGTTGACAATTACCCTGGTTATTTTTTCCCCCACCTTTATAGCACATATGGAGTGTGATCAAGTGCTAAAGCAATAAGGGAAACCTTGCCTAAGGCAGACTTCTGCAGGTGAGCAAAACTCAGGAAGAAATGCGCAACAATTCCCAGCCTGAGAGAAAGGCGGGCAGCCTAAAGGACGCTACCACTGCCTCATCTGACCAAGTACTGTTGTCCTGCTCTGAAATAAGTCCAGACAGCTTCCCAGGAAAGCTCAGCCAACACTTGCCTGATTCCACAGAATTCAAGAGTTCTGTTGAAAGGTTAAATGGCTGCATCACTAGTTTCAACTCAAGAGGAAACACAGCCCAGACTCAGAAACTGGGAAATGGGAGTTCTCTGGAGCATAAACAATGATTGGGACACAATAAGAAACCCAGGAATGGTCTCATACCCAACATTCAACAAGACTAGAACTCTAAAACTCACACAGCTGTGCAGTTCCTCTGTGTTCTGGATGAGCTCCGAAACACTGAGTTTTGCCATACTGAGATCTTGCTGCCATCTTTAAAAAGTACAATACCTACACGCTGGGAAGCGGAACGTGTTACAGGATAAAAACCCACCAGAGCTTGCACCTTACCTTGCTAGGTAACAGAGTAAGACAAGAACCAAATCCATAGAAAATGAACCTCATTAATTCCACTCTACACAGAACTACTCCTTAACTGTGAAATCACTGTGTGTTAAACCACCAGTGCCTCCACTACAGCAACAATCTTTCTTCAGCCCTTCCAGCAGAAAACATTCATGCATTTCCCCGTCCCCATAATCAACTTGTTTTTTGAAACAATAAAGATTTCAGACTGAGAAGGGAAAATATTAAAAAAAAATCCTGACCCACAGCACATCAGACTCATCCTACCCTGCAACTAAATCCTCAGATCCTTCAAGACATACCAATACAGGTTCTGCTCTCACTAACTGTGCAAACATCTGTACACAACCTTGGCCTCTCTCCCACAGAATGACATCCTAGAAGAACAGCTCTGCTAGATACCAACACATTTCCAGTGTTCAACAGGGGAGAGTGGATTTTCAGATTGAATAAAAGGAAAACCTAAGAACAAACACACAGCTGCTAAACAAGAAAACAAACAGGAGACTGCAGAGAAATCACTTAAATACTGCTGCCTTTTGCACAGTGAAGAAAACCAGCACTGGTGGGAGCTGACTTATCCTTCCAAAGCAACAATTTTCCCCCACAGAGCTTTATTTCTAGGTCTCCCTAGTGCTGACAGTGTACAGGTCTAAACCCAGCCCTCCAAAAATGAAACATGCCCTGTGGTGGCCAATGCCAAGGTCAGGCAGGCTGAGGCTGCCGCATACACACTCCTCCTAGCCTTTTACATTCAGCAAAGGACACCAAGTGTCCTTTATCCAGGTTCCTGCAGAGAGGAGGGGAGACATCATCATTTGCTTTTTGCAGGGTGAGGTTAAGCCTGGAATAGGAAGAAAGAACGCTTTTCCAAGGAGATCCTTGAGACATGGTGTGCCCAGTTCCCAGCTTATTCTGACACATTCCTCATGGGTCTGCAGGTGTCACAGCCCAGGTCTCCACCCACACGTTTCCGCTCTAGTTGGCACGTCCTCCCTCTTTACAGAGAGCTGCCAGAATAGCCCGGCTTTCTGACAACACCCACCTCATCTGCCCGCTGCTGCTCCCACTTGGAGGAGAGCTGTTGGAAGACAGGGAAGGAACATGCGTGCACTGAGCTTTGTGGCAGCTGCAGTAATCAGACGGGAATCCATCAGCAAGCACATCCTGCCAGGCAGAAACCTTCCTCCCGTATTCAAGTGCATAACCGCGGAATCAGTGAGCATCAGCAATTTCAGCAGCTCATTTTTCTGCCTCTGAAAGCTGCTCCTGCATGCAAGAGCTCTAAGAGGAAGGAGCTGGAAGATTCACTGCTTCTATCTTCAACCCACAACAGCTACAAGGATGCCAGATCAAATGGGTCCAAGTGAATCTTAAAGCTCAGGTTATGATGCCTAATGCCTAATACTATAGAGAATGGGAAGAAAAAATTAAAAAGCACCAGGAAAATCAGGAGTCTACCACAACAGAACAGAGATATCAGGTCTATGCACATCTCAACAAATTCAGTTCACTGCCTCCCTGCATGTCCCTGGACCAATGTAAGCCCAGGGTACCATCCCAACTTGCACAAGCAATAGTGTCAAGACAATAATTGCAGATCCTTCAAATTGCAAATGCCAGCATTTTCTGTAGAGAATTGGGCACAGATATTTAGCAGCAAATTCTTGTGTAGAAGGTGATCTAAGGATATGGTCGTTGCAGAAAAACAGCTGAGATCTGGAAAAAGTTTCCTGTGGAAAAGACTAAGTCTGACCCACAGCAAGAATGAATGACCATGTTTGGGAGACAGATAGCAAAGGCAGCATTTAGAAATGGAAACAGAGGGCTTAGTCTTACTTCACCATAATAATCCCAGTCTCATGCTGTGAGACATGCTTTCGCTACCTGGTAGAACAGCAAGGTTATGTATTTGGACAGAAAAATTACTTGGCAGAAGTAGGGAGGGGTGGTGTAGAGGGTGTTTTGTTTTGGATTTTTCCTCCTTTGGACCTCTGCCAGCTCATTACTGCTGAACAACAAAGAGTCTCTGGAGAGCCTGGTTGACCTCCAACGAAGCTAGAAGTGAAATTGCAAATAAAGACAGCTGAGTCTTCAACACTGCAACAAAACCTAGACCTAATACTCTGGATGCTGAAAAATAAAACAAAGCAATAAAAAGTGAACAGTGTCAAAGTTGCAACCATCACAGAGGCTGTGTCATGAGCACAAGCTTTCTCCTTATTTTGATACTGTAGTGCCAGAAAGCAAACAGACTGTAGGAGCCTACAGTCAGCTGCACAGACCCTCTGAAGCTTCCACTGCACAGCCAGAAGACATTGACACTGCCAGGAAACTTGCACACTGCCACACCACTGCTAGAAGAGCCACTGTGCTCAGGATCACCAACCCAGGCCACCTGCAACAGAGCCATAGAAAAGGGATGACAAACTAGTGCTGCTGAGCTGCACATCCAACAGTTGTCATTTCCAGAGCTGCTCTTACATGGGTAAAACAAGAAATGCCAAGGTCCATGTGAGGCAGAGAGCAGCAACAGTGCTCTGACGCATGTTATCACTCCCAGAAATGCCTTCATTCTCCCTTAGAGCCACTAAGAACACACAAAGAGGCAATCAGCCAGGGGTCAGCATCCTGGGAGTACAAACTCCTGGGAGATGTCACTTAAACTCCAATGTGCATGACATTCTCTGCCACCGTTTGTTTCTGGCTCGTAAGTTTCTACACCCTATTACCAAGAAAGGGTGTACCTAGAGCCCCATTTGCCACACAAAGTTCTTTCCCAATACATTTTCCAATGTATTCCTGAATTTGTTAGATAAACTCAGTGCATTTGCCTTTACTGAACACCTTTTCAGGACAAAGGAGCAAGGCATCACAGCACTAGAAACTGACCCAAGGCCCAGAGACAGGGAAAGCAGCACATGCCTGCTTTCAGCTCGGTCCCACAGGGACAGTCCCTCTGCCCCAAAGCAAGAGAAGCAACGCAATCTACCTCCAGCAGGCAGTGGAGGCAAGGAGCTGCCTCACTCATATTCTCCCATGTCCCAAAAACAGGACTTTCCCTGGCATCCAGGCACCTCCCATGCATGGTTTTGAAGCCAACCTCTAAGCACAGGAAGGCTTCACCCAACCAGCTTCCCCAATCCTCAGTCATGTAACTCCATAAAATTGACTTTGCTATTGGAAACACCACAGCCCTCCCTATTCCCTGGACAGGAATCAAGGCCAGCATTGCTTCTTTTAGCAACAGCTGACACATGCCATCTCTAGCTGACTGTGAAGCTCTGGGGTTTTTTCTAGATCCTATAAGGTTTGTGTTGGGAACGTCTGTGCTAATCAGCAAGGCTGCAAGAGGCCCAGAGGACTAGGACTAAAAAACAAGATTTGCAGCTCAAGTGGAAGGGCACTTCTGCAATGAGCTAGGAGACTCCCTTCATGCTCTTTCCTTTCAGCACCAAGCACTCCTCTCTGTCCCACAAGCTTCATCTCCCTACCACCTACAATCTCTTAACAGAAAACACACCATCACACAGCCCTCCTGAAACCGAGGGCAAGGTGGTGTTAAGGTGGCTTTACAAGGACTTGGCCACAGTGACTCCAGTTCAAACCACTAGAGAAAGAACATGGGAGATTTCCATTCACCTTCCTCTTTCCAGCCTTCAGATGGAAACAACAAGACAAAAGGTACTAACTAGGGTTCGTTCTCATTGACCAGAGCAAGCAATTCCTGCATTATCAAAACATGATCCAACTCCAATATGCATATGTACTCTGAGGAAGACAGAGCAAGTGGTCTGGTTGGCTTTGTATCAGATCACTCGTTCCTTTCAAGATCAGAAAGGTCTTACTCCATTCATTACTATTAAAGAATACAGATATTGGAAGCAACGAGGGTTAAAAGATACCAACAAAACAACCACTCACAACAAAATCAAACAAATAAAACAAATAGCACCAACCTGTGCCATTAGCAGAAAGCCATTTTGCTCTGTATTGCACTTCATACTGTTTACAATGCCAGCTGGCTGGGGAAACATGCAACTTCCAGCAGGCCATTGGAATGAAAACCGCAGCCTTCACCACCCCCCACCAGCAAGCTTGTGCTGGCACCTCCAGATCAGCTGGCAAGACCTTGTTTTTAAATTCTTGCTCACATCTGCAGCAGCTCACCAAATCCATCCTGCATCTGCTATGCCTGGGACCACAGTAGAACACCATCAAAATGCGTTTCCAGGCTAGTGGAGACAAGAGCTAAGCAGTTGGAATGAAGCCAGGACAAGCATCTCTTCCTAGCTTCAGAATCTGATTGGGAGTCTCACTGTATGAAAAACAGAGTGAAAGCCATTACCTTGGCCTGACAGCATGAAGTAGTATTAAGGCAGGCAGAATAATTCCCAGGAGCCAGTGCCTCTGCAGGCATCTGTCTAATGTGAATGCTATGCACTGGACGAGTGCCTGAGGAGTACAGGAGATGGCCACGATGCAGATGGGCCTAGCAAGAGCCCTGGAGCCACTCTGTGTGCCCTGAACGGCTCTGAAGTGTGCACACTCCCTCCCATGATGTACCTGGGGCAGCCGCAAAGACCAGCTGACTGCAGGCTGCAAGACTGTGCTATTATTTCCAAAAGCAAACAGGTTTTGTAAACCATAACAAGGCAGCCAAATTCACAGAGACAAACCTCTAGCTGCATAATGAGCAAAGGATCTGTTTTATCTCTGGCTCCCCTCTCTAGCTGGAGATTTTTGAGGAGCTATGCAGCTCTTTCCTAGCAAATTAAGACTTTAACCAGCAACTCTGCCAAGGTCAGAATTTTGCCACGTGTCCTTTGTGCCCTGAGAGCCATTTTGAAATTTGGGGTTAATATTGTTGTTCCGACCTGGACATCCCTCCAAAACAGCATATGAGAACACATGCTTCCTGCTCCTTCTGGCAATTACAGCAAAGCGCAGCCATGTTTATTTACCCTATGTCTGAGCGGGCCAGATCTTTGACCTGATGTGTGCTGAACACCACCCTCTTTCCCCACACACAGAGGCAGGGGCAGATACTTTCCATATGTCCGAGGTGGCACAGCAGAGAGGAGACCAAGGGCACCAGGGAGAGACCCGAGGATGGAACCGCAGCAGAGCGTCAGGTGTCCCTATGCAAGACACAGGGAAGCCTGCAGTTTCTGGCAACGTGCTGCTGCCTCCCACCATTGTGCAGATTTCTCCCGGCTGCCTGACCAGAACGTTCTTGTGCAACACCATCCCCCAAGCTCTTCTACACACACATCCCAGACGCATTCTCTCCTTCCCAGCTTACCGGCGATCCCCCCGCCCCCTCTCTCAGCCCACCACCTTTGGTAGGGCGCACCTCCACATCGGGACAGCTTAGGAAGCAGTTAATTGATGGAAGGAAGGTTTGCGGGGAAGCGAGGCTCCTAGCGAGCCATTGCTGTATGACATCGTTTCTCCGGCTTTGTCTGGCAGCAGGAGGCACGCCCGCTGCGTATCCTTGGAACAAGCAAAACAGAAACCCCCTCAACCCTCAGAACCACCACAGAGAAATTATGTGCCCACCTGGCTAACTGCAAGCTTCGCAAGGAAAAAAAAGTTGTCATCAGCTTTGCCCGAAATTGCGCATCAAAGCGGTCCTTTGTTCCGGGATGGCTGGGCACCCTGCCCGCTTCAGTCACTGGATGGGAATGTCCCCCGCCCCACGCCGCAGAGGAGCGGTACCTGTCTGCCTGCAGCGGCTTGTCCAGCGCCGGCACTCCCGGAGGCGGCGGAGGCGCGATGGCCGCGACTCCGTCTGCCGAGCTGCCCTCCGAGCGAGCAGCGGCGCAGGCACCCGGCGCTCGGCAGCCAACCACACTGCGGCAGGGGGAGAGGAGAGATGCGGACAGGCTCCAGAACAGGATGGTGGGACGCTCTCCTGGGAGTGCAGAAAGCGCCACGCACGGCAAGCCCACGGCTCCCTCCTCAGGGATCGACGGGAGCATCACAGCAGAGCCAAGCCCCCAAAGTGCCACCAAACGCTGCCTAAGGAGATCTACCCACCAGATCAGATTGTACTCAGACCGCCAAAGCCCTGTTCCATTTCACCCTCCATCCCGTGGCAATTGGTTTTACATCCTGTTTGGTATCACCCTCGCCTGCATCCCCAATGCTGACCACATCCCAGTCCCTACAGCTAAGCCGGTGTAGCTGCAGAGAACCCTCCACTTGTGTGGTTGCTGTGCCTGTGCCCACAACAGTGGGTAGGTACAGGACATATGGGATGGCTACAGGCCTACTGTGTCCACACTGCGCAATGTGGAGCTAGGCCGGGAACTGCCAGTCTCTAGATGGTTTATGCTGAGAGAGGACAAAGACACAGCAACCCATTTGGATTGTTGCTGCAGCCACAATAACACACAACTGTCATGGTGCTCGCTACATGTTTTGTGAGTCTTATGCTGTCCAGAGTTGCCTACATCTGCCTGTGTCAGTGCTTCACTGGTGTTCCTGTCCCTTCCCACAGGTTCCTCTCGAAGGGGAAGGGCTTCAGGTGCCCCAGGAGACAGCCCAGCCGTTGACACACAGGTTCTATCTTGCCTCATCTCACGACATACATTCCTTTCCTAAAGCAACTTGCTGTTCTCCCTTTCCTATTTCTGGAGGGCAAACCTGTCTGACTATGGGGTACACACAGCTACTGCACAGTTAAAAGCCATACAGGCTACACAGCAGGAACGCAAACATCCATAATTTGTCTTACAGTGAAAGCCATTCCTGGCAATGAAGGCTCAGACTAATTATAGAGCGGTGAATCCCGCAGTATGTGCCCACAGCACCTTGGAAACGGCCGTGGCTGGGACTTCGGGCCGACCCACCGCTGTCATACACACTCACTCCCACTCCTCCCTCGGGGGCTCCCGACCCCCGCCCGCCGACCCCGCGCGGCAGCCGGCCCTGCCCGTGGGGAGCCCGGGAGCACCGAGCCGGCGGACCCGGTGCTGCCCGAGCAGGGAGGGCGCCGCCGGGGCCCCCGAGCCAGCGGCTCTCGCTGTGGCGGCGGGTCTGGTCCCGCAGGGCGCACCTCCCCGGCTCCAAAGTCCGCAGAGCCGGCGCCCTTGACGCGGCCGACCCGCAGCGTTCCCGCGGCGCGCCGGCCCCGGGCCGGACACTGCCCTCGCTCCCGCTCCTCCCGCTGTCCCGGAGGACAGGGCGTGCTGCGGTCCCCGAGCCACGCCGGCCCCGGCCTCGGCGCTGGCCCTGCCACAGGGACCTCCCCAGCTCCTCGCGGGGGTCCCGCCGCGGCAGGCGGGGACGCCGCCCTGGGAAGGCCTGCACCGACGGGCCCCGCGCGTCCTCCCCCCGCCTGGGCCGAGCCCGAGCCCGAGCCCCGTAACCTCGCCTGCCCCACCTGCTCGGCGCGACACCTCGATGGCGGTCCCGGCCGCTGTCGCTGTCCCGGTCCCGGCGGGGGCGGGGCGAGACTCGCACGCAGAAACGCCCCCCCAGCGGCGCAGTCCTTTAAATTCAAGATGGCCGCCGCCTCCGTCGCTCCGACACGCGCGCGCCCCCTGCCGGCACCCCCCCCCGCCGGCCCCGGTCCAGCCCCTCCGCGCGGACATGGCGGTGCTCGGCATGTGCCGCGCTTTTGGGGCGCTGCTGCTGTCGGCGGCCCCGCGCCGCGCCCGGGCCTCCGTGCTGCCTCCCGGGCCCCTGCCCTGCCTGCCGGGGCCGGCTGCCGTCTGCCGCGCGCTGGGCGGCTCCGCGCCGCGCTGCACCACCGACCCGCTGTGGAAGTGCCGGGTCAAGTACACTGTGCGGCCCGTGGGCATGAAGAAGACGGGTGGCCGCGACCACACAGGTGCGCGGGCGGGTGGGCAGGGCCGGGCGAGCCCCCGGGGCTGGCGGTGCCGTGCGGGTCCCGCCTGCAGCCGTTCCTGTGTCCCGCAGGCCGCATCCGCGTGCGGGGGATCGGCGGGGGACACAAGAGGCGGTACCGCATGATCGACTTCCAGCGGCTGCGCTACGAGGAGGGGGCCCCGCCGGAGCCCTTCACCGAGAAGGTCATCCTTGTCCGATACGACCCTTGCAGGCGAGTGCGAAGTGTGGGCTCCGCCCGGGGCCTGGACAGTCTTGCCAGCGGGGACCTCCTGCTCAGCCGCCGCCGGCTCCCCGTGCAGGTCGGCTGACATCGCCCTGGTGGCCGGCGGCAACCGCAAGCGCTGGATCATTGCCACGGAGAACATGCAGCCGGGGGACATCATCAAGAACTCCTCTCACATTGGCAGGATGGCAGGTGCATGCCAGGGCCAGGGGCAGCTGTAGCAGCCTTGTCAGGGGCTCATCAGCTGCTCTTTGCCCAACTTGTCAGTTTTTGTCTTCCAGTGTTGGCCAGCGAAGGGGATGCATACCCACTGGGGGCTCTGCCTGTCGGCACGCTGATCTGCAACCTAGAGAGCCACCCTGGGAAGGGAGCACAGTACATCCGGGCAGCTGGTGAGCAGGCCCTGCACTGTTTGTAGTGGTCTGGTTCCACTCAGAGGAAGAGGGCAGCAGGGAGTGCACCATTGTGGGTGGCCAGTGAGAGGGAGTTTCTGTCTTCTCTTTTCCTCACATTAAGGTTGCAAAACAGCCCTCCAGAGAGGGCCTGCCCTGTTCATCCCTCAAGGCCCTGTCTTCAGCGAGAAGTGCTGCATGAAGTACAATGGCAGGGGCTTCGGGGAGTTCCCAGCCTGGGGAAGTGCCTGCCACAGTGTGGGGATATTTTGACCCGCTGCTCAAGGCAGCTGCCTCTTCTCTTGTGTGCTGCAGGGACTTGTGGTGTGCTGCTGAGGAAAGTGAATGGGACAGCCATTGTACAGCTGCCCTCCAAAAGGCATATGCAGGTAAAGGAGCCATGCTGCCCCTGGCTTGACTGCCTGGACATGCCAATGTGTGTTCCCAGGGAGGGCTGCAACTCTTCTTTGTCCCATAGGTGCTGGAGACCTGCGTGGCCACAGTGGGCCGTGTGTCCAATGTGGATCACAACAAGCGGGTGATTGGGAAGGCAGGCCGGAACCGCTGGCTGGGCAAGCGTCCACACACAGGCTTGTGGCACCGCAAGGGTGGCTGGGCTGGGCGCAAGATCAAGCCTCTCCCACCCATGAAGAGCTATGTCAACCTGCCACGGGTCACAGCAGCGGAGTGATGCCAGGGGCCAATAAAGCATTCTTCATGCCACTGTTCGCACTACTGATGCCTTTTATGCACAGGGCCTTGGGGTCTGGTAGTG
This sequence comes from Pithys albifrons albifrons, assembly GCF_047495875.1. Taxonomy (NCBI): domain Eukaryota; kingdom Metazoa; phylum Chordata; class Aves; order Passeriformes; family Thamnophilidae; genus Pithys; species Pithys albifrons. Next base: position 106,866,775 of record NC_092459.1, read on the forward strand.
GTGTTGCCAGGAGAGATGAGCATGGGGTTGTGGACTGCCTTGGCTTGAGTTGGAGGTGGGTTGGATGACTTGGTGGGGTCATTTGGCACAATTGTGCCAAATCTAGCTGTAGGATAGCTGGGCTCTTCCCGCACCCTCAAGTTGTGGAGCAGTGAAGGCAAGCGGGCAGGAAGGCAGCTCCCAGCCGGACAGACCTGCTGCACAGCAGGGAAGCACAGACTTCAGTGCTTCCCAGCCCCGGTGACGCCTCACTGCTCCCCAGCCGCGCTTCAGGCGCCATTCGCTGCTGCCCCTTTCCTTCGCCGCCTTCCCTGTCCCGCTGCCCGCCGAGTACTGCACTGTGCGCCCTGTGCCTCACACAGCCCTCGCCGCTGCCTTAGTCCTGCAGTTCCCGCCTCTTCCCGGCCCGAGCTCCCGGTCCCGCCTGCCCGGCCCGGCTCACGCAGCCGCGCTCGGTGCGGAGCCAGCGCAGGCGCCCGCGGGCCGGAGCGGCGCGGGAGCGGTGCCGGAGGTAACGCGGCGGTTCCGGCCCAGTCTGGTTCCGCCGCGGAGGGAGAGCGGCGGGCTGGGCACGGCCGGCAGGCGCCCCGAGCGGAGCTGCCCCGGGGCGGGCCCCGGCCGGCTGGGGAGAGAGTGCGACAGCCACGCTGGGGCGGACGCTGCTCGGTGTCTGGCGAGCTCTCGCTTGGCCCGCGCCTGGAGGGAGCTTTGTTGCTGGCGCGGCCTGCCCACGCGAGCCCGCTCCCCGGTGATGGTAGTGCCGTGCCACCAGCCTTTAGCGTGTCTGTCCCGGGCGCAGGCCTGTCCCTGCACCGTGGTGCCAGTCCCGGCTGCGTGGTATGCTGCGGAGCCCTCCAGTATAGACTGGCACAGGCCCCCCGGTCCAGCATGCGTGCGCCACCTGGCTCGGGTAGCTCCATCAGCACGAAGCCTGGCGATGCAGCTCAGCTTCCCGGGGAAAGCTGCTCTTCCAGGGTACTGCTGACTGTGTTCCTGCCATGCCCACAGCCCATTTTAAAGTCCAAAAATTAGTGTGTTCTGCCCTGTTACCTTTTTTCTACACAAACACAGTTTTCCAAGGAGAAAGCGAGCTATATCTCATACTTCACTAGACTTTTAGTGTTCAGGGCTTAAAACAGTGACCATGACTACAGCCAGCATTAAAAGCACATTTTATTGGTTGCACTGCCATGTCACCAACACTGTGACCTACAGGATCACAGACCTCTAGCCACAGCACGCCTCAGTGACCTCTCCCCAGCTCCTGCTTTCCCTCTGTCTCTGCAGGCACATCTGCTGCCATGGTGAATGAGAAGCACAATGGCAACCTGGTTGTGCAGCTGGGACCCAAACTGCAGGCCTACCCAGAGGAGCTGCTCCGGCAGCGGCGAGGCCACGACGGCCAACCTGAATACCTGATCCAGTGGAGCGTGATCAGCTTGGAAGAGAGAGCAGTGGGAGGCAGCAGTGCCTCCTCTACAGAGGCCAAGCCAGAGAACATCTCGATGTGGATGTCTGCAGAAGAGGTCTGTGCCAGCTGCCCGGCACTGCTGGGCAAGAGGAAGCTGGAAGGGCCATGGGTGAAAGAGGAGAAGGCACCCAGTCTGCCGCCTGCAGATGTGCCGCTGGACGAAGCCTCGCTGCTGGAGATGAAGGCTGATGTCAGGAACCTGGTGCAGAGAGCAGTGCGGCAGGTGGCCGAGGCCGGGACGCCCAAGTCCTCCATCCTGAACACTGTCCACGTGCTGAGTGCCTACGCCAGCATTGGGTCCCTGGCGGGTGCCTTCAGGGAGACGGGAGCCCTGGACATGCTGATAAAGGTGCTGTGCCACAAGGAGAAGCAGATCCGCCGCAGTGCTGGCAAGATGCTGCGGGCCCTGGCTTCACATGATGCAGGTGGGGGCTGCTGCTGCTCAGTGCCACTGTGGAGGTGCTGCTAAGCAGCTGAGGGGTGCCAGTCCTTTGACAGGGGTGAGATGCCTGGGAAGCAGCGTGTCTCAGGGCTTGTTGGCAAAAGGGGGAGAATCAGTCTGGATCTTCCAAAGTTCCTCAGCTGTAGTTGTCTGGAGTGCTGTAAGAGCTAGAAACTCTTTCCCCTGACAGGTTTCTGAGCTGGGATGCTGATTAACAGTTAGGAGTGTTAAGGGATGTTAGGGATGTCCTCTCCTCCAGCAACCCCAGCACCTCTCCTGCTCCACCACTAGAGCCCAGCCTGGGGAGTCTGGGGTTTCTCAGCATGAGGGATGCAGCTGCCACTTTCCTGTTGGAAGGTTCAACCAGTAGCGAAGCTGAGCACCTGTCCCAGAGCACAGACACATGCAGGACTCTAACATGGCTGGCCACAGACAGGGTGCTGTCTTCAACAGCATGTACTTACAGGACTCACATAAACACAGGCACAGACAGCCATGTCCCCTCATGCTCTTTCTCCAGCAGAGACAGAAGGTCACTTCTACCAGCACACTTTCCAGGTTCACAAGTACACACACATTCATGGATCCCTTGGGTACCAGCATGGCCCCTATGTCTGTCCTGCACTTGTGGCTGGATCCAAGCCTGTCTACGAGCTTTGGGGGTCCCCCTGCTCATCAGTTTGTCAAGCCTGATGCGTGCTAGCAAACATGTAACACTCAGACATTTGTTCCTTCCACAGTCCATATGCACAAGTCCCTCGGGTCTTCCAGCACTGACCACCACCCATCTCCTATGTTGGTCTGGACCCAGGACCTCCTACTTGCCAGCTAATCCATCTTGAAGTTTTGCTAACCAATTAATTGCACACTCCATGCACAGCAGGATTGGGAAAGACACAGGCACTCGCCCTTTCCCCCTGGCACTAGGTACTGCAGTCCTGCTTCAACTGTGGGTGCTGAACTCCTTACTTGCCTTCCAGCCTTCCAGTACCTGTTTTTCGGTATACACACTATTCTCTTCCCAGCAGCTGATGGCCAAGGACCCTCCCTGCTCCAGTCACAAGCACTGAGACCCTTGCACTGGCACCTAAGGCCAGGGACACCTAACACCCCTGATCAGACTTGAGTAGCTTACACTGAGTCCATTGTACACCAGTCTTACGAGTGGCTGGCACTCCAGGCTCAAATCCCTGAGACTCTCCCCAGATCCAGAGGGTGATGGCACCTCCAACTGCCAGTCTCTCCACTTGCTGACTCCACAGGGCTCCCATGCCCCCAGTCAGGCTCCAGGGCCTGGTACCAAATGCAACTCACGCAGGTCTCACCAGTAGCTGGCACTCAGTTCTTGCAGTGCACACACACATTAGGTAGAGACAGAGTTAAAAAAGATTTTATAAGAGGATGTAAAAAATTAGGACAAACTGTGTCGATCTGGTACTGGGCTGTCGAACAAATACACTGACCGGCCATGGTTTAAACATGACTGGTGCCTTTTATATCCTTTACTGTGCACCTCCTTTTGTGTTCCTTGCCAATTCCAATTAGTCAGATAATCTTACTGAGAAATAGTCATTCCTAAACTCCAGATGTCCTTACTAATTATTCTGACTGACCAGATTTGTTTCTTCTCATTGCCTGCATTAGCATTTGTCAGTCATGTTTCTGATTCTTTATATTCTTGTTTATGTCTTCCTTCTTACTGTAGCTTTTTGCAGTGAAAACGTCCTTGACTGGATACACTTAGAAAAAAAAAACAGTGTCCTTCCACATACCCTTGCAATAAAGACTAGTGCCAAGGGGCTTGCCAGAAGCCTGGGGTGGGTAGAGGCTGATCCTCAGCCAGTTCTCTCATTTAAGTGGAGCTGCCGTGGCTTGGAAATGCCTGATGAGGCTTGGGTGCACCTGGAAGGTTCCTGGTTGTGGTGTACCCTGCAAGAGATCTGACTTTCCTGTCCTAGTGCCTGAGTTCATGCAGCTCTGAAGTGGGGCAGATGAGGGGCTGATTCAGTTTAAAACATAACTTCTTTTCTTCCCTGAGACCCTGATCTGGAGTCAGTTATTTGGGGTTGCTACTTTGGGCAAATCTTACAGCTTTAGTGGTCGGAAAAGTACATTGAGGAGCAAAATGTTGCCACTCCAGATGAAAGGACAAAACATGGTTCAGGTGACAGGCATCAGCAAAGCTGTTCCTTGCCTGTGGATGTGTCTCCTGCAGGGAGGGTGGGGTGAGGGTTGTCTTTATGGGGCCTGAAGAGTTTTTGTTGCTGTTGCAGAGAGCCGGGCCTATGTCCTGCTGTCTCTGAGCCAGCAGGATGGCATTGAGGAGCACATGGACTTTGACAGTCGCTGCACCTTTCTGGAGCTGTTTGCTGAGATAACATCCTCTGAAGAGCAGTGCATGTCCTTTGAGGGGATTCACCTTCCACAGGTAGTGGCAGGCCCTGCCAGCCCTGGGCCTGTGGGGCTTTAGGGCTCAGGAAGGGTGAGAGTGGAGGTCCAGGGCTGGTCTGGAGCTCTGCTGGGAGCCTGGCTGTGGATGAGCTGGTGGCTCAGAGAGAGCTGGGGGCCGGAGGTCCTCTGCAGGCTGAGTGTGACAGCTGTGCTTGTTGCAGGTCCCTGGGAAGCTGCTCTTTGTCCTGGTGAAGCGCTACCTGTGTGCCATTTCTCTCCTGGATAAGCCGAGCAGTGGCGTGGAGCAGGGAGAGGAGCAGCAGGGCTGTGCTGTGCCCAGCCCGTTCCCTGAGGAGAGGAACCATGTGAAGCAGGAATTTGAGTTCAGCATGGCCATGGCAAACCTCATCTCAGAGCTGGTGCATGTGATGGGCTGGAACCACAGCTACAAGCCAGAGCTGCTGCCCCGACAGGAGTTCTGGCCTCATACCACCCGCTCCATCTTCCAGCACAAGACTTCAGCCAGCACTGCTGCTGAAGCAGTCCCTTCTTCCCCACCAAAAGAGCCCATGACCTTCAAGACACGGTCAGCCTTCCCGAGCCGTAGCAGCTACGTCGAGTACGTGCAGGCGAACCTCGTGTACGGCATGCGGGTGCGCATGCTGGAGGACTATGAGCAGGTCAGCGCGGGTGATGAGGGTGAATTCCGCCAGAGCAACGACGGCATGCAATCCGTCCAGGTACCCTCTTCTGGGGAAGCTCGGGCTAACAAGGCGCCTGTCTGCTCTGCTGTGATACAGGCTATAGTGCAGCCTTTCATGGGAACAGTGGGGCTGGGCTTGCCTTCCCTTAGCTGGGTGTGTGTTGGGCTCTCGTCCTCAGGTGTACTGGCAAGCCCTAGGCTGTACATACTGGGTTCATTGGCACATGGTTGAGATCATTGGCGCTTCAGGGCAAAAAGAGCTCAAGGGTCAGCAGAAGGTAAACACCCTGACACGAAGTCACAGACTGAGAGCAGGTGAGCGGCCTATCTCTCTCCTTCCAGCGTATTGCCCTTCTTCCACTGTCCCTCCCTTTCCACCAGCAGGGTCTGGGGACCTCTTCTGCCTCAAGGTCCACATGAGCTTTTTCCTTGGGGAATGTGGGGTATGCAGCAGAGGATGGGGGAACTGGCAAATTGGCAGAGCTGACAGTGCCTTTCCTTGCTCTGCTGTCCTGCAGTTGCACAGCCATTTCTGGGCAAGCCCTTGGGAGGGCTGTACTCCCTGCCTTACCTGGGACAGCCGCCTACCCAGGCTGCAGAGGCCCTGAGCCGTGCTGAGTGGTGGGAGCTGCTCTTTTTTGTGAGGAAGCTGGAAGCACAGAAGCAGAAAGAGATCAACTTTGTCATCCAGCAGGACCAGGGACAGCAGGTATGGGGCAGTGCCTGCAGTGGGAAAATGGAAGGGAGAGAGCAAGGGAAAACGTTAGGGGATGGACTTGGACCAGAGGAGATGGCAAGCATGAGCTGTACAGGGAAAGCCTGAATGGGGCAGAAATGGGAGGGTGAGTGGGGATAGTGAAACCACGGGAAGCTTGACCCAGCAAAGCTGTGAAGAGAGATGAGAGGAAATGCAGTCTCCCATGATTGGAAGTGAGAGTGACTGTCCGGAGAGGTTTGAGTAGGCGAGGCAAACCCATGGGGTCATTCTGCCAGTTGCAGTTGGGTCGTGAGTGCAGTTGGGAGGTCTGGACTGGTGGGAGTTGGGTTGTGGACAGCCAGAGGAGGGTGGCACTGGGGACTGGCCCTGGGGACCTCAGACAGTGCAGCCTTTCTGTCTGTAATGCCACTGGCTGTCACAAGAGGCATGAGGTCTGTGGCGAGTCCAAGATTAACTTGACCCTCTTGGTCTGGCTGTTGGAGGTGGATGAAGAAGCCCTGATCCAGCTGTCGGTACCTGTGGAGCTGGCCCAGAAGGTGCTGCAGGTCTTGGAGAAGCAGTGTCAGGGCAGCACTCTGTGTGACCTGCGTGGCTCCCACGTCTATGCCAGATACCTCCTCAATAGGGGAGCCAAGCAGGATGATGAGAGGAGCACTGCAGTGTCATCAGAGAGCGATGGCTGCAGGAGCACTGGCCCTGAAGCCTCGATGGCCAAGGCAACAAAAGAAGACCTTTCTGCAGCCACAGTCCCACCCCAAGTCCCCACTGTGGTGGTGAAGTCGGATTCCCAGCTGTTCAGTGAGCTCTTTGAGAGTGAAGGGCTGTCCTTCCCTGAGGTGACGGAGGAGCAGATCAGAGGTAATGTCCTGCTCTGTGCTGGGGCACATGTGCAGTGCTGGCAGTGGTGCCATTGCCTAAACAGAGGAAGGCTCTGGGCAGGGCATGCGGGGCTGAGCAGCTGGTGCTTGCTTGATGTGGGGGGACCTGCAGGTGCTGGGTGTGCTGCTGGGAGCTGCTGGGGGTGTTACTGCTGCACTGACACCTCCCTTCTTCCGGCCAGTGTTGGGCAGCTCCAAGGGGGTGAGTGAGAGCAGCTCGCTGACCGAGATTACAGCCGTGGTGAACGTGATCGAGAGCAGCAGCTCAGCGATGGGGCTGCGCTTAGCTGGGCTCAAGCAAATCTTGAGGATCCTGGAGGAGGAACCTGAATCCAAGCAGCAAGTTGGCACAGCCCAGGCCAGGCTGGGGACCAGATGTGCTGGGTGAGCCATGGGGTGCCGCATGCTCCTGCTGCTCCCTGGGGAGGGCCATGTCGCCAGGGTTGGGGACAGTACTGGAGCTGGGAGTCCAGAAGGTGGCAGTGGGAGTGTGAAGTCTGGTATCTCCCTGTGTGCTTAGCAAGAGGAGAGGTGGATTTTGTGTCCTTTTGTCCCAGGCAGGCTGATTCCTGGGGCTGACCCAGCTGCAGTAGAGCCGTGTGGGCAGGGAGAAGTTGGCTGGCAGGGCCCAAGGTGCTGGTGTGGCAGTGGCAGTGCCGGGAGGCTCCTCCTGAGTTGTCCATTCCCGAGCAGGGAGAAGCTGGTGCACGTGGCAGTGGAGCTGCTGATCACTGAGGCGTCAGAGAAGGCGCTGGTGGCGGTGATGCTGCGGCTGCTGGCCGTGCTGATGGTGCAGTACGACTGGCGCGTGCCATTTGCCACAGAGGGCGGTGTGCGGGCCGTGCTGGCCTGCATGCGGCATCACAGCTCCTCCGCCCTGGTGCAGCAGGCTGGCCTGGCGGTGAGCGGCAGAGGGGATGCCATACTTGGGCAGGCAGTGTGCAGGCTCACTCAGGTGTGGTGGAGATGCCTGCTGCCCTTTTGGACTGCTGTTGACCTTGCAGGCCCTGAAGGTCCTTGTGGGAGCTGCAGACGGTGAGCCGGGAGGTGGCAGTGAGAAGTCTTTGCCCTGGAACCAAGGTGACGCGCAGATGATGCGGGAGATCTTTGCCAGCATTGGCTCTGCTTCCAGCGAGGGCTCTGCCAGCCTGCTGAGTACCATCCCTGCTGCCCTGAGCACCATGCAGAGGGTCCCAGGGTAGGGGCAGATTGTGTACAGCAGCTGGGGTTGGGGGAAGCCTCTGCAGTGTGGAAGAATGGGCACGGCAGACAGATGGCTTGTGGGTGCAGGGGAGGCTGTGTGCCTGGGGAGGAGAGTGCCCGCATGACTTTGTCCCTGCAGGGGCTCCTCAGGGGTGCAGAATGGCTTGCTGGTGGTAAACATGCTGATGGATGGGCACCGGGGCCTGGCGGAGCAGCTGTCGAGCTGTGATCTCCCCGCGGTGCTGCAGAGCTGCTGGAGGGACGGGCAGAGCATTGGCTGTCCTCACACAGTGCTGGCCCTCCGTGCCATCAACCGACTCGCAGAGCACCAGCTGCCCCTGGGCCTGGAGGCAGCAGGTACTGTGTTGCCCGTCCTCCCGTGCTATTGCCCCGCAGGTGCTGCAGGCAGGGCTGCCTCACCTGCCAGGGCAGAGCACCCTGAGAGGCTGCTGCCTCTCAAGCGAGTGTCTGGGCTGGGCCCACGTGTCCTTGTCATGGCAGGCAGAGAGCCCCCCCTGGACCTGAAGGGCATGCAGATGCTTCTAGGCAGGCTGGAGGATGACGCCTTGTCCAAGGAGGTGGTGGTGGCCCTGGAGCGGCAGCTCTGCAGTGAAGACTCTGTCACCTCTGGGCAGGTGTCCCAGTTGCTGCAGGACCACAGCTGCTTCAGGCTGTTGCTGCACAGCTTGGAGCTGCTGGGGGCAGAGAAGACCATGACTCTAAGCATCCTCAGGTGGGTGCAGGAGAATTTAGTGGGAGTCTGGGGCCCCCACAGCAGGTGTGTGAGTGCTGATGGTGATGTTTGTGGGTTCTGGTGGTGGTGGTCTTGACCAGAGGCAGGAGCAGGTGCCTCCAGCACATAAGCAGGTGCTGATTGGGTTGTCCTGGGTGCAGGGTCATGTGGGGACAGAGCAGCATGTGTCTGAGTGCTGGTGAGGACATGCAGGGGCAGCACAGGAAGTGCCTAGCTGGGGTGTCCGAGGTACCTGGGGAGCCTTGATTCCCTGTCCCTGAGAGGTGCCTTCCAAGTAGAGTAGGGAAGCAGGTCTGCCTCTGCCACTTCTGCCCATCTGCCCCAGGCCTGAGCAGATGCCCTCTGTCACTCAGGATCCTCAACAAGTTCCTGGACAGTTATCAGGAGGGTGTGCTGCCTTGGCACGAGTGTGTGGAGCCCTGTGTGTCCTCCCTAAGTGCCCACAGCAGCAACTTGGAGGTGAGGGGACCCTCAGAATCCCTGCAAGCAGGGGCAGCTGTGCCAGCTGTGCTGTGCATCACTTGGGCCCATCATTGGTGAAGCAGATCCCAGCCTGGCATTGTGTTCAACATGCCGGGATAGGTTGGGAGCGGCTGTCCTGGCCGTGTCAGTGTCCTGATGGCTGCATGCCCGGCACTGTGCCTGGCCAGACTCTGGCAGGCACTGGTGCAGTTTGGGGTGGGGGGATGGAGCTGCTGCACCCACTGCTGGGGCGGCCCAGGGAGTTCCTGGCACCACCCCAGCTGCTGAGCGCTGTGGCTCAGCAGGTGCTGCAGGAGGTTGTTGGCTTCCTGCACCGCCTGGCCACTGCCAGCAAGGACTGTGTGGTGGTGATGTGCCACGTGGGCACACACAAGGCTCTGTCGAAAGCCCTGGAAAAGCACAGCACAGCTCCGTCGCTGGTGCCAGCACTGCTCACCCTGCTGACAGACTGTGAGAAGTATGCCAGCCTCTACAAGAAGCTGACAACCAGCATCTTGGCTGGATGCATCCAGGTGGGTCTGGGGTGGCCCAGCCATGCTGAGGCACTGGGTCTTGGGGCCATCAGGCTGTCCCTGGCACTGAGGGACAGGCTCTCTGCCTGCCGCAGCCCTGCAGTGGGAAAGGGGAGGAGGATCCAAGGCTCCTGGTAAGAGCCTTGCCCCATCCCGTAGCTGGTCCTGGGACAGATTGAGGAGCACCGCCGGAGCCACCAGCCCATCAGCATCCCTTTCTTTGATGTCTTCCTGCACAACCTGTGCCAAGGTGAGTGTCAGGACTGGGAACTGACCTCGTGGGCTTGCTTGGTGGCTGGAGGCTCCATGTGCTATCCCCACAGTGTCCAACATGGGGATGAAGGAGGACAAGTGTTGGGAGAAGGTGCAAGTCTCGTCCAACCCGCACCAGGCCAGCAAGCTCATGGACAGGAACCCCAGGACATACTGGGAGTCGAACGGCAGCACTGGCTCACACTTCATCACTGTGCACATGCAGTGTGGTGTGGTGATCAGGTAGGGCTGGGCTGGGAAGGCTGGCGGGCCTTGAGGCTGGGAGGGCTGAGGGCTGTGTGTGGAGGAGAGGGCTCTGGGAATCTGTGCAAGCCCTGCCACAGTCCCTGTCCTGCGGGTAGTGGGACATGGATGGCAGTGCGTGGGGCTGTCTGGGGCAAGGACAGGGAGGTGAGGCCGCTGGGCAGCCCTGTGTTTGCTGTGCTGCAGGGAGATGAGCATGCTGGTGTCCAGCGAGGACTCCAGCTATATGCCATGCCGTGTTGTGGTGCTGGGGGGAGACAGCCCTGCCACCATCAGAACGGAACTCAACACGGTGAGTCCCTGTGGGAGTGGCAGGCTGGTCTTTGCTGTGTCCTGTGTAGGTCTGGCCCTGGAGTGAGGCCCTGAGAGATGCCATGGGCAAGTGGGGATGGCAGGAGCTGCACTGCGAGAGCCTCCTCTGGGCTGTAGGCTCCAGCAGGTGCTGGAGACTCAGGCATGGGCAGCCCTGCAGCCTGTCTGCAGCAGACTGGTGTGCTGGTGTGCTGCTGCAGCAGACTGGTGAGCCAGGAGTGGGGGCCAGGTGGGGTAAAGTCCTGAGGCTGTGCTGGGGCTCTGGGGATACAGAAGGGGTTACAAGTTGGGTATAGAGGCCATGGCTTTAACAGGGGGAGGCCAGGGGAGCATGTGGCTGATGCCAGCTGCCTGCTGAGGACTCACTGCCTGCAGGTGACCATCCTTCCTTCGGACAGCAGAGTGATCCTGCTGGAGAACATGACCCGCTTCTGGCCTATCATCCAGATCCGAGTGAAGCGGTGCCAGCAGGTCGGGAGCACAGGGCTGGGCCAGGGATTTGACAGTGTAGAGTGCCAGGCCCATGTCTGAGGAACTGAGGGTCATGTTCTTGTGTAGGGTGGCATTGACACACGTGTGCGTGGCATTGAGGTGCTGGGTCCCAAGCCCATGTTCTGGCCCATCTTCAAGGAGCAGCTGTGCCGGCGGACATTTCTCTCCTGCACTGCTCGGGCTCAAACCTGGTGCCGGGAGATCTGCCGGGACCGGGAGCAACTGCTGCACCTCTTTGGCAGGTGAGTTGTCTCCTGCCTGTGCCATCACATCCCTGGTGGCTCAGGGCCCAGGGGGCTGTTGCTGGCAGCCTGAGAGGGGACTGAATGGCTAGGAAAGGAGCTGAGTGTCCTGCCTGCACAGCAGGGAGCCCTTGTTCCTTCCTGGCCACCAGTGCTCCCAGAGAGCCACGACCATCTGGGGTCCCCCAGGTTTGATCTGGGTGTGTGGGCTCATTTAACCCATCAGAGAGGAATGCTGGTCCCCCGCAGGGGCTGGCACGTCCTTACATGGCAGAGGTCAGCCAGACACGGTAGGATCTCATGCCAACAGGCACTGCACAGCACCCCAATTTGGCCCAAGGGCCATTGCAGGCAGGTCCCAGGGACAGCAAGGGGCCCTGGCTGCTGGGGCCTGTTGGGGCCACCGAGCCATCATTCCTGGCAAGGGGCAGAGCAGGGAGCGACCGTGCATTCTGCTTTCCCATGGGAGTTCTCCCAGCCATGGGCACTGTGTGCTGTCTGGTCACTGTTGCAGACTGAACCAGGTGCTGCAGCACGAGCAGGGCTTTGCCGACCGCTTCCTTCCTGATGACGAGGCAGCCCGGGCATTGGGCAGGACATGCTGGGAGGCCCTGGTGAACCCGTTGGTGCAGAGGATCACTAGCCCAGGTACTCTGTACTCTCTGGGACCAATCCATGCTGTGCCCCAGGCAGAGGCACCTGACTTTGAGTCTGGTTGGCCTTGCAGACCCTGATGGTGTCAGTCCCCTGGCCTGGCTTTTGAGCGAGTACCTGGAGAGTGTGGAGCTACCCCGCCGTGCCACGGGATGCCGGGCTGCCTTTGGTTCCTGCGTGCGGCGCCTGACCCAGCTTCTGGTGCACGTGGACCCTGGAGGCCCAGAGCCAGAGGAGACAAGAGCAGCTGGTGAGTGAGGGGCTGCTCTCCCGTGGGGCTGGGCTGACTGGGGTCCAGGGTGTCAGGCTGTGGCCATGAAGCTCCTCTGGGGAAGGGCCCTGTGGCACAAGAGACTCCCGAGCCAGGAAAGACTTGTGGTCATGCCCCGGCAGTGGCCGTGCCTGCCCAGCTGTGGTTGGTCAGTGTGTGGGGCCTGCCCATGGAGCCGTGCTGACCCCAGGGTTGACCCTTGGCAGGTGGGAAGGCGGGGAAGAATAAGGAGCTGCCAGCCAGAGCTGCAAAGGCAGTGGTGGAGAAATCAAGCGGCCTGTGGGGAGTCTCGCGGTGCTGGCGTGGCGTGGTGCAGCAGCAGGTAGAGCTTGGAGGGCTGGCTGGGAGAGGGTGTATGGGACCCACACTGGGTGGAGCAGGGAGTGAGGCCTTGCAGTGCCCTGGGAGCATGGGGAGGGCACAGGGCTGTACGAGGCCTCCCTGGAGCCTGGAGTGATGTGAAGACAGCCCTGCTGCACTTGCCCCCTGCCATGGCTCAGGTGTTAGCCAGGCCCTGCGCCCAGGGATATGCTGCAGGCCAGGAGAAGGGTACAGTGTCGGACCTCTGACTTCCTGCTGGGCTGCTGCTGTGCCTCTGTTGTGCCCACATAGACCCTGCCCAGTCCTCACCACAAGCTCTCAGCAGCCTGCAGCAGCTCCAGGGCCCTGAGTTGGCCCCTGGCTGGGACCCGGGCAGTTGGTTTTGGCAGAGCAAAGCTGGGGCTGCAGACGTTCCCACGGGCATGTTCTGCTGCACAGCTCACCCCTGTCGCGCTGCGTCCCACAGGTGCAGCGGTTCCTGAAGGCAGCAGGGCGGGTGCCAGACTTTGCGGAGCGATACTGCAGGCTGTACCAGTGCCTGCGCAGTGCCACGGAGGAGCTCTTTGGACAGCAGGCTGCCTTCTTGCTGGCCCTGGGCCAAGGCTTCGCGGGGGCTTTGCTGCAGCTTTCCTTCCCGAGTGCCCTGCATGTGAGTCAAGGGAGTGCAGCACCAGTCTTGTCGGCCCGGGCGAGTGCATGCTGGGGAGCTGCCCTGACCCGTGGCCTTGGGGCAAGCTCTGGGTGAGTGGTGTCTTCATCTCCACTGAGCCACGGAGCCCTGCTCTGTGGCAGCCCAAGACAGTCCCCAGTTGCAGGTGTGTGGCGCTTGTCATGGCATGGGCCTGGCCCTGGCACACCCCTGCCTCGGGCTGGTGCCTGGGCACCCTTGTCCCCTGCCTGAGAGCCCCGGAGTTTCCCTGCTGCTCCCCCAAGGGATATTCCCCCAGCCCATCACTGTGGCCACCCGGTGAGTCCCCTCCACAGCCAGCCCTGTCACTCACAGGTGAGCGAGCAGTTGGCCCGCTACCTTGACATGCAGATCCAGAAGTTCCGCAGGGCTGTGGGCAGCACAGGGCCGCTGGAGCAGCTGCAGCAGTTCTTGGAGCCCTTTGTTGTCTTCAGTGGCCTGGAGCTCGCCCACACCTTCGAACACTTCTATAGGTGAGGGTGCTGTGTCTCCACGGAACCAGGGGCCTGGTGCAGTGTGACATGGTATGGTGGGAAAGCTTGGCCCAGTGTGGCAATGGTGCTCCCAATTTGCTTTTCCTGGCTCTGGTGTGTGGAGGGCCTATGGGTGCTGCCAGTTTGCAGAGGCACATTCCCTGCTGGGACAGGGGGGAAGAAAGATGCGTGTGCTGCTGGGCGTGTGTGCCTTGGCTGTGTCCGTCTCCTGGTGGGTGGCTGATGACCATGGGGCTCAGGCTCACCCGTGACCTGACGCTGTTGGCTGTGGCAGGCACTATTTGGGGGACCGGCTGCTGACACAAGGGCCATCTTGGCTGGAAGGAGTCATCGTGGAGCAGATCAGGCTGTGCTTCCCCAGCCGCTTTCCCCAAGATATGCTGAGCAACTTGGCTGAGTCAGAGGAGCTCCAGCGGCAGTTCTGCCTCTTCCAGCTGCAGGAGCAGGATAAGCAGCTGCTGGAGCTGGACACAGGCCTGGACGAGGTGAAAGTGAGGGTCAGGTGGGGAGGCTGGAGGCCACCAGCATTCCTCAGGGGGATCCTGGAGCCTGACCTGAGCTGCCCTCTTGTCCTTGTGCCCAGGTGCTGCAGACAGCCTCAGTGGCGAATGTGCCAGAGGTGAAGGTGCTGGCCCTGTCCCCGCGCTGCTGGCCTGTTTCCCCACTCTGTTATATGGATAACCCTGGGAGGTTTTTCTCAGCAGCGCTGAGCTCCCCCCTGGATGAGTTTGCCAACTTCTGCTGGCGGAGTAAGTGCTGCAGCAGTGGGGGCGGGGTGTGGATCCCACGGGGGCCCAGACCCTCCACAGCAGCTCAGCCAGAAGTGGCAGTGTGCTGGGGTGGGCTGGGAGTGCCTGTCAGGGCTGGTCCCTGGCCCTTGTGCTGACACTGTCCCTGGCAGGCCAGAGCCAGCTGGGCTGGGAGTGCAGAAAGCCCCGGCGATTGCAGTGGACGTGGCTGGGCCACGCTGAGCTGCAGTTTGGAGACTGTGTCCTCCACGTGTCCACGCTACAGATGTACATCCTGCTGTGCTTCAACAGCAGCGAGGTAGGAGCTGGGGCCACAGTGCGAGGAGGGAGGCAGTGGATGCTGGAGCGTGGTAGGGCTGTGTCCTTTCCCTTTCAGTGGGGTCTCCGGCAGTGTTTGGGGCACAAGATGCCCTTGTTTGGCTGGGCCTGCAGCCAGGGATTCGTGGCCAGCCATTCACCTCCCATTCCCTGCTGCAGGAGGTGGCTGTGGAGGCCCTGCTGCAGGCAACAGGGCTCCCTGCTGACCTGGTGCACCACGCGCTGACACCGCTGACCAACAGCCAGGGCATCCTGGTGCAGAGCTGCACACCAGGAGGTGAATGTTGGGCTGGGGCACTCCTGGGGAGGTTCTGCTCTGAGCCCTGAGTGGGTGCTGGGGTTAGGGGTGCATGAGCTCATAGGGCAAGTGAGTGAGCTGGGGTGAATGTCTGTCGGTTTCCGAGGTGCAGGTCTGTGTGTCAGGGCAGATACGGGGCTGGGGGCGGTATGTGGGGCTGGGGTTTGGGGCCACACATAGGATGTGGGTCAGTGTGGGGGGTTGGGGACGGAGCCAGGGGTTGTGTGCATGGCTGTTGCTTGGGGCCTTGTGTAGGGGTCAGGCTGTGGTGGCCAGCTGTGTGAGCAGTAGTCGGACACCCAGGTTGGGTCCAGCAGTCACACCTGGGTCCTGGGGCTCCGTCAGGGCCCAGCTGGAGACTTGACTG
The DNA here is from genome assembly GCF_047495875.1 of Pithys albifrons albifrons. NCBI lineage: Eukaryota > Metazoa > Chordata > Aves > Passeriformes > Thamnophilidae > Pithys > Pithys albifrons. Next base: position 106,882,052 of record NC_092459.1, read on the forward strand.
ACCCTGGGTTGGGTGCCAGCTCCAGGTGCACTACAGCTGAACCAGGCAGCCCTGGCCCAGGCCTCTGGCCACCACCTGAGGCTGCTGCCCCAGCAGAGGTACCTGCAGACAGAGAAGGCTGAGGTGAGCACCCTGGAAAGGAAAAGGAATGTCCTCTGCTGCCTCATCACCCGCATCCTTAAGGTGGAGAAACAGCTCCAAATCGACAACCTGGTGTTCAGGGTATGGAGGTCCTTGGGGGGCAGAGAGGGGCTGTGTGGGTGCTGCAGCACACTGCAGTGTGGGGCCCTCTTGCTGCCATAGGTGATTGATGCCTGTCAGAAGGGCGAGTTGGGACCAGGTGTGCAGTTCCTGAGCTTCTGCTGCCACAGTGTGGACGTGCTGTCCTGCATCCTGCACCTGTTAAACCAGGGCTATCTCCGGCGCCAGGAGGGGAGGCCTCATGTCTTGGAGTACATCTCTCCTAAACCCACAACACCCTCCAGCTCCCAGGTCCAGCCACAGGTTGCCTTCCAGACTGTAGAGATCAAGACTGCATCAAGCCTGGCCTTTGCTGAAAGGAGAAAGACTTTTTCCACATTCAGGTAGATGAGTAACTGGCTGGGAGGACTCAGGCTGGGTCCAGTCTGTTTCTTCCTGAGTACCTCTTAGTTTTTAAACAAGGCAAGTGCCATCCAGTTCCGGCTCATTGTCTGCCAGAGAGCTCACTTGGCTCAGGGCTTGGGAGTATGGCCAGGCCATTTTGGTGTGCTCAGGCACCCTACCCTGCTGTGCTTGCTGGAGTGGTGGTAGTAGCTACACTCTGCCCACAATTTGTTTCCCGCACCTGTGCTCAGTCATGCCCTCAGACATGGGGACACACACACACACCCTGCCATAATGGTACCAGCATTAATTTATTAAAATTAATCCTGAAAAGTAACCGTACAATAAATTTAAAAAAAATATAATTTGTAAAAAAAAAAAACCCAGGTGCCCTCATGCCACACCTCCAGCTGGCAGCACCCTGGGGTAGGGCTGGTTGGGAAGGGATGGAGAGATGAAGAGGACAGCCTCAGCAGCAGGGCTGCAGGGGGACTGGAAAAGCTGCTGAGGTTCTGCTGCAGAGGGCATGGCCAGGCACAGCAGAATGAGGCTGGCAATGGGGCTGGCAAGGGTTGGTACAGGGGTGGTGGGCCCTGCTCAGCACCTGGCCCCCACACGGAGCAATTTGGGTGGCTGCAGCACTGACGAAGCTGCCTGGGCCCAGCCCAGCTGGAGCCCTGGCTGGCTGTGGGGCTGGCCTGGCAGGTGCATCTGTGGAGAGCAGGGCCCAGAGCCCTTCCTGGGGCCCTGCTGGCTGGTGCCAACCCGTGTCCCAGGCTGCTGTTGGGGGTCATGAGAGGCAGATGGCATGGTGCCCTGGCTGGTGTTGGAGAGTGCGTGGACCCAGTCTCATTAGCCTCACCTTCATGGTTCTTGGCCTACAGGCTAGGGGTGTGGTATCCCCCCTCCACAGAGCAGGCAGGGAATGGGCCACAGAAGATGGGGACAAGAGCATGTCCATTTCTCTGTCTCCTCTTGCAACTCACTGCAGCTCCATTCCAGGATGCCCCCATGTCTCACACACTCTTTGAGTAGCCAAAGATACCCACAGGGAGGTACTTGACGTGTGTTGGCCACTGTGCTGCCAGCTGGAAAAACTTCACGTCATTCCACTCCACTCCATCTATGGAGACTGAGAGAAGAGGGTGCAGTGAGACACAGTCCTGCCACAGCCAGCCTGTGCTGCGTGGTCTGCCTCCCTAGAGCTCCAAGAGGCTTATACTTCCCTCACCTCGCAACATGGTGTTCTGGTGCTTGGCAGTGCAGATGAGGCGTGTGATCCCTTCGATAACTTGGCTTTTGGGTTCCAAGTCCTTTTCTTTAGGTTTCTTGCTCAGGAACATCACTGAGGGTCAAGGCCAGACAAGACCAATTTTAGGATGTCCCCATCTGACCCTGAGTGGGAGCCTTGCCTCAGGGCTGGCTGCACTGAATGGCCCCTGCTGGGCCAGATCACAGCCCTGTCCTCCTTCCCACCCTTTTTGCAAAGGACTGTGGCCCCACAGCCATAGAACACCCAAAGTTGTCTTGTTTACCTTTCTTGTTTTTCTCCTTGGTGACCACAGTCATGGCCATGGTGCTGGGGGGCACCAGTTCCCCTGTGCCAGGGATGCGGCTGACCTGAAGTGAGCGGAAGTTGCTCTTGAGTGTGTTCTTGATACCCGTCTCCCGCTTGTCACCCTCCTTCTTCCTGTCCAGCCCTTGTGTTGTCCAGTAGTCCACCTGCAGGCCCATCACCTCCACACCAGGGCTCAGAGACCTGGGCAAGATGGGTAGCACCATGCAGCACACACGTGCTGCCCTTGCTCTTCTTCCCAACTGCCCAGCTGCAGCCTGCCCTACTGGGAACACAATAACCCTCCTACCCCAGCCCCCGCTGCCTCAGGCTGAGTGGAGCTTGTCTGCTTACCCAGCACCAGAGAGGCCACTGCTGACGGATGGGGAGGGTGGTGGAGTGCTCACGGTCTCCTTGCCGTAGGGAGTCACTCCACTGCTGGCTGGTGCTGAGCTCAGCAGGGAGGGGGTGCAGACTGTGGCATCATCCGAGTCCACTGGGGAGGAATAATATGGGTTGTGGTGGTTGCAGGACACCAACAAGGGCCTCCCATAGTGCAGAAGAGAGCAGAGGACTGTGGGCTCTCAGGGACTCACCAGAGGCACTGAAAGACTGCTCCACCAGGCCCACCTTCACCACCTGCAAGGATAGATGAGTGAAAGGACAGCCAGCATCAGCAGGGCTGTGTGCTGCCTCTCTCCCCTCATCCCCAGTGGCCTGCTGGCCCTTCAACACACTCACCCCCACAAAGGGGACAAACTTCTGGCAGGACTCCTCGTCGGGGCTGCAAAAGGAAGAGAGGTTGGTCAGGGTCTGGATGTGCTGAGAACCAAGTGCCATGTGACTAGCCTTGTGCTCAGGCACCCCTTCACTGGCAGGGGTCAATGCTGGCTCACAACCACTGGGACTGTCTCCTCTGCCCTCCCTCCCATGGGACCCCCTGTCCCCAGCATGGCAGCACAGGGCACACTACACAAGGAGGCAAGGAATTGTCCCCTCCGGTGCTGGGAACGGGCTTGCATGCGGGAGGGCAACCCTGCCCCACTTTGGGGTCACAGCTCCTCTGCACAGCAAGAGGGATGGACGCACATGGGGGAAGGTGGAGGGAGGCCAGGCAGCGGCACAGCAAGCACAAGCCAATACCTGATATAAAAATCAAAATAGAGACTTCTCTTCCTTGAGTGCCAGAAACCAAGAGAAGGCAGAGGTGAGAGTGCAGCTGGAACACGAGCATCAACCCCCGGGCAGCACAGTATCAGCTTACAGCCCCCATCCAGCCCATCCCAGCCCTGGCAGCTGGTCCCCACCATTGGGGCTTGTCACAGCAACAGCTGCTGGAGGGGCCGAGTGCACCTGGAGGTGGCAGGGAATGGTGCTACAGGCCTCTCACTGTAGAATCCCAGATCCCCCCAGCACCACGCTGCTTGTCAGCAGAATGCAGAGCCTCACTTACTTGTCCCCTGTGTCCCACAACCCTGTCCCAGGCACAGCCCAGACGGGCCACATGAGGGAGGACAAGCACCTTGGGGCCATGCTCACCTCTTCTGCTTGTATGTCAGCATCGCCTCAGAGATGGGGAGCTGGTGAGAGAGGCTGGCTCCAGCGATGAACTGGGCAACACGGCCAGCAATGTCCACAGTGTCTGTGGACACAAAGCACCATGAAGGCCTCAGTGGCAGCTGGGCTCCCTATCAGGGTGCTTCAGATGCCAGCTTGTCCTGCTCCTCACCTGCAGTGGGTGGCTCAGCCCTGCTGAACAGCTCTCGCCATGCTGTGTCCAAGAAGAGAGTGCTGTATTTGTTATCCACTGAGGCCAGGTACTTGGCCAGAGGGTGAGAGCCTATGAGTGGGAAGGGCAGCATTGGCTCCAGGCAGGGGAGTCTGGGGACGTAGGAGAGGACAGGCCTGGGGCCTGGCTCACAGTGGCTCTCACCCAGCGGCACAAGCAGGAAGCGAAGGTAGTTGAGCCAGTCAGGTGTCTTGCTGGCCAGTTGCTCCACAAAGAAACGGAGGACAACACTCAGGTAGCTCTGGTCCCCTGCCACCACCACCTTCACCGGGGGAGGCATATGAGAATTACAGTTACAGCTGCCAAAGGAAGAGAAAAGGAGACCATAAGGGATGTGTAGGTGGGCCATGGGATATGTCCCGCCAGGCCAGCTGACAGAAACCCATTACTGAGAATTTTCAGCTTGCTGTGCACTGCCAGGGGCAAAAGCAGCACTGGGATTCCCCACTTTCCCCAGGTCTACACTTGTTTCTACACTAATGTCCACAAACCCAAAGGGTCCTAATGAGCCCTGGGGAGCCAGGGCCATACCCAACCCCTCTCTAAATTCATACAGTGCCACCAGGCCGAGCCCAAGCTGTACTCACTATCGCTGGATGCGGGAGACAGTGGTGTTGAAGGCTGCCTGGATGTCCGCCACGGAGCAGGTGGATACAACCAACTGCTTGTGTGCCTGGAGCTGCTCACTCACGTACTGCCAATGCAGAAAGTTCAGGTTAAGGCACCCTGGGGGCATGGCTGTGCTGGCCAGCACCAGCCCATACCCATGCCTGCCCTGCCCCAGTGCCTTCTGGGATAGAGCTGTCCCCACCCATGCAGTATGGGTAAGCTGAAGCCAACAGATCATCCATGGCTGCATGCCTGAGCATCTCCACCCCTCCCATATCTGCTGTAGGGGCCAGCTGCCCCAGCTCTTTGCTCTCATCTTTGAGCACAGCAGTCACCATGCTTGCCATGGCAAGGGCAAAACTGTCCCAAGAACCAGACTGTGCTCCTTGAGATAAGCAGTTTTATCCAGAGAGCCTACAATTTAAATCCTGCCATCCCACAGCAGGGCTCAGCTCTAGGCTTAGTCTGCCTCTTTCTCTCTCCCACTCTGGCACTCCAAAATCCTTCTGTGTCTCTTCAGGTGTCAGCATGCAGTTCAACAGTGATAAAACTGTTGTGCTAGACAAGTTCTGCTAGACAAGGGGGCTTAAAATATACCCTGACAGGATCTGGGAGTGGGCACTGATCCTTTCGGCCTTATCCAGGAGAAGTGTTAGAGCAGGAACATGTCAAGAATGCACAGCCTGAGTCAAGACTCCACTGCCTCTCACTGAGAAGCCCTTTTGCCTGCCATAAAATTTTCTAGCAGTGTTTTCTGGACGTTAGATGTAGCTGCAAGATCCCAAAGGGATCTCATAGGTGTTTTACCTAATCACTTGTTTGCATGTTTGCGCACACACATATGTGTCCCTGCTCACCTCTAGTGGTGAGCTCCTCCAGGTATGGGGGAGGCAGGTTCTTGTCAGGGGCTGGGCCCATCCTTACATGGACACAATCGGCATGAGGCAGGAAGACCTCACGTGCCCCCCTGCCTGGAGACCCCAGCTCAGACAATGCAGTTAACGCTTCCTGTGAACAGCAGGGGACACTCTTCCATCTCTGAGTGGGGACTACTTTTGCTGCTTTTCACAGGGCCTGGTGCCCACAGAGGTAGGGAGCGCTTTGCCAGGGCATCCAGCTAAGCTCTGATCCCTGGGGTTCCTGGGAGCCAGGACCAAGCAGTGAGGGCCCAGGGAACAGCCTGCTAGCCAGCCTTTCTGGAACTGTACTGCTATGTGCACATGACAGAGGAGACACACCCAACTCTTTTGTATGTGGCTCAGCACTGTGTAAATACATTGTTTCTCTGAAGGGCTGGGAGAGAGGACACAACTAGTGCCATTTTCCCTAGGACACTCTGCCATGGTTGGGAAAATCTTTGAGGACCCTGCTTACAGCTAGCCCTCTGCAGCCAGCTCCCATCATGCCTACTCACCTGTCCCTGCCACTCAGTGACATTCACCAGCACAATGCTCTCAGGAAGCTGCTCATCTGAGACCAGGATCTGGTTCAGTTGATCGTAAACAGACTTTCGGGGCACCTATGATAGCATCACCATGAAGGTTAATCCCAGTCAGCCGCCTTGGACACTCTGCCCATGGCTGAAGAGCTGGCAGAGCTCTTGAATGAGAAGCCTCCAGGTGAGATTGTTGCCAGGACCTCACCTGGGTGCTGTGCCACGAGTCTGGAGAGCTCTCACTGTCCAGGCTGCTGGCACGGCCACCCTGTCCCTTTGAGCTCTGCCGGTCCTTCACAGAGGTGCTGCGGGGACGCCACAACTGCTTGCTCTCTGCCTTGCTGTGAATGAGAAGCAGAAGCAAAACTGTTGAGGCAATCGAATCTCCACCAACCCCCACTCGCTCCAGAGAGCCAGCAGGAGCCCACACAGCCCTGGCATGGGGCACAGACTTGCCTTACCTGGGGGACACAGCACTGGGGAGCTCGACTTTGGTCCCAGGGCCCAGTCTATCCACGCTGCCCTCCCTCGTGGCAGCCTCTGAGGGGGCTAGCCGTGGACATGGCTCCTCTGTAGCCAGCTCCTGAGGGCCACACACAGTCACTTCACACATACTGCACTGCACACATGGATGGCCATCATCCAAGACAGGCCTGGCAGCATTCCCTGGAGAGCAAAGGCTGCAGGGCCCTCAAGAAGATTGGGCTGCATCACCTGCAGACCCTAACATTCACTCCACTCTTACTGCTCTCCAGTACAATCTACTTGTCTTCCCAGCCCTGCTCCCAGGCTGATGGTACTCCAGAAAGCAAGGTGGGGTCTGAGAGAACACCACATCTCATAACCTGGACTCACCACTGCAGGGACCTCCACTCCGGACTCTTCCTGTGGCCGCTGTGCTCCTGACTTCCGCTTGTCTGCCTCGCCCTAGGGGACAGGGAGTGAGGTCAGAGCAAAATGGAGCACACTGAGCAGGGAAGCTGCCAGTGACCCATACCTGGCCCCACAGAACACATGCTCCCACAGGAGAGCCTGGCATCCCCCTGGGATTAGCCCCAGAGGATGTCCCCCATCGCTACCTGTCTGCCTGTGCTGGTAAAAAGAGGAGGAAAGAAGGAAAGGAGCAGCCCCAGGCAGGTGCTTCCAAGAGCTGTGGTCTCAAGAGTGCAGGCACTGTAGGGATGCTGGGCTGACTGGGGAGGGAAGAGGGCAAGTGGTGGTGGTGGTGTAACTCACAGGGCTGCCCGACTCTTGATCCTGCCCTTTCTGGCTGTGCAGACTGCCGATCTCAGTCTGGGAACCAGAATGAGAGACTCCCTCAAAGAAACGCCTGCAGAGAAACAGACAGACGAACGGACAGACAGACAGACAGACAGATGGGAGAGAAAAAGGCAGGAATAAGAGAGGAACGAAGTCACCATGATCCCAGCACACACCCACCAGCCTGTCCCAAGCACAGAGCACTGTGGAGCGGTCCCCAGTGGGACACAGGGCCAGACATCCAAGTGTCCAGGTGACTCACAGCCTAGGAATAGACCTGCCAGCAATGCCACCTGTGACCCTGATGAGCTGAAGGCATGGTCCCTGTCTCCCAGCCAGCAGTGCTTTCTCCCTCAAGTGATCCCCTACCTCTGCAGTGCAGGTGAGGAACTGCCACCACCTCACTGGTGTATGGTTTCTGTCAACACCACAATGCCAAGGTGCTGCTGAACCTCTCTGCCTCCCCTGCACCATGACAGCTTACACAGATTTCTTCTACCTTCCGTTGTGCTCCCCCTTTTCCAGAGAGGGCTTCTTGCCTCTGCTTGCTGCTGCAGCACGCTCCCAACCACAGCTTCCAACTTCGCTTTCTGCTTTCCCCTTTCCCAAGGCTCTGAAGACCATAGTATTGCACACAGAGCCACACTTCAGGTAACACAGTACCTGAAGTACTTAAATTTGCCTATTTTGAGATCTTTGAGCTGACTTTTTGGTAGAGTTGCAGGGTCCAACTCCATAGTCCTGTTTCCAAGTCACCATGGTCAACAGAGGAACTGTCTTGGGGCAGCCAGGACAGTCTCTGCCATTACAGTGTGAGCTTTCACCTTGGCCTACCCTTTTTCCACATGTTATTTATTTGCCAAGGACCCCCTTCACATCCTGTGGGCTGCTCAAAGACCAAGCAGACTTTAGAAAACAGGCAGGCTCTATCACTGAACTCACATGGCAGTTTTCCTGGGACCCTTACAGCAAACACAGTCCATCTGTAAGGTGTGACTTTCCTGCAAGAGATCTGAGTTGGATTCCCTGTAAAAGCTGTGTATATGTACTAACTAATTTCTTCTGATTTGCCTAGTGTGCAGATGGGGATATCAGGTTGACGGTTTCCAGCGATAGCCACAGAGGCATAGAGAAATTCTTCTCTTAGGACTCTATCAGAGCTTCTTTCCACTGTTTCCTACTGTCTTCTTCTGGATATATCAGCCACTTTCTACAGAATACCTCCACATCTCTGAATATTCTGGCTGGTCCTTTGACTTTTCTTTTAGCATGCTTCCTCCTTTGTATACAGCACACTGTACTGCCAGGCACGACAGTGTTGTCAGGTTTTATTGCTCCTAAAAGGACATTCCACCTCTGGAAATACATAATGGTTCCCACGACAGAGCAGCTTTTCTGCAGCAGTGTTTATACACTGGTTGGGACAAGTCAAGGCTTGATTTTCCCCCTCACCAGCCCAGTGACCAGTCCCTTTACGGTATGTTTGCTTACCAAAGCTTCAGGTTGAGAGTCAGAACTGTGCCCCGGTGGAACATTTTCTCCAGGTCACACTGGGATAAATTATGTGTCCTGTTATTAACATGTTTCTTCTCTCTCTACCCCTCCAAATTTCTGCTACAGAATCGCAGGCATTGTCACCATCTTGTACAGTCATTACTCTGTTGCCAGGCAGAAACGTCAATCCATACAGACTATGTTAATAACTTTAGAGTCAAACCAGAGAAGCATGTAAGTTTTCTAATAATTCACCCCCAATCACCATCATTCCTACACTCCCCTATAATGTCCCAGTAATCTCACCAGAATGTGACATACCCTTGGTGCTGCTGGCACCACAAAGAGGTATCTTCATTCCCTCCCTTTTCTTAAACATTGGATGTATCTAAATTGTGTTACACTTGGTTAGGCTTTCAATACCCCATTTAAATTGGGCTGTCTCCTTCTTCCCCATGGACACTGTGTTTGTTTCTACCCTCTCTCACTTGCAATCCAGAGGTTTTCATCTCCTGAGTATGTGTCACACTAAGCACAGGGGTCTTCTGCAATTCTCAGCTTTCCCTGTTCTGCAGTTTAAAGGCTCTCCTATTGGCATGATTGAGTCCAAGTCTCAGCATGCTGAGATTTAGGTAAATCCCAGCCCTTCTGCACAGCCTCCTTCCAGTTTCAGTGAATTTATCCCACTCTCCCCCATTAATTTCCCCAGTCACCTATGGAGACATTTGCTCCTTCACCTTTGATCTTCAATCAGTGAGTCTGACTGTTGAGGTCTCACCTAACAGCCTCAGTTCCAGCTCCAGTTTTGCTCCAATGCAAGAGCAGCCTACAGCTGCATGGCCTTCCTGGCTGATCAAAAGGAGGGCTATCAGATCCCAACACCACTGGCCCAATCCAGAGCACTGGCCACTGCTCACCATTAAAGGTGCCCTTGCGCAACAGACAGCTTCACATTGTCTAGCAAGGCTGTCTATGACAATAAATTCAACATTAGCATCACACCTCAAATTTAGAGGCTGGGCTGGAAGGTCATCACCAGCTGAGAAGGCTGTGCAGGGCTTGGGAATCATGAAGTCTACACTGAACACCTTGGCAGTCAGCTTCCACATCTCCTTAAGAAAAAGTAGTCACAGTAATGTGAATTCAAGGGATATGCACTAAGCACTGCCAGAAACCAAGGCACTAGAGACCAAACCAAGCCAGGGACACTTTGTGAACAGGCTGAAGAACAGCTCAAAGCCCAATAGGCTGTCCTTCCAGAGACAGCACTAAACATCCAAGGAAGATTGTAACAGCAGGTACCAGCACAAACAGCAGGTACTAGCAGAGCTCGCTCTGGAATGCTGCCCCAGTAACCAGATGTTTACAAGCAGACACTTGTAGAACCAGGGGCAGGGGTCTTACATTTAAATACCCTCAACAGACTTTTCTTACAGATTCACATAGTTTATGTATCTGACCACCCTCCTTTTTTCCCATAGCATCTTCATTTCTTTGATTAAAGAACAAGTGAAACCTCTTTTGGAGTAAAGTAGATCATCTAAGCAGACCCTTCTTGCCCACATGTCTGCTGCCTCCTTCACAATGACTTGTGAGTTTGTGGAAAACATGATTTCTGTCATGTTCCTGTTTTTATCCCAGTGCCCCATGGGTTCCAGCATCCAGCATATTTAATTTCAAACAGTTTTCCGGCAGCAAACCAAGTCCACTACTCCTGCTAAGTACCTTAAGCAGGGGATACCAAGGCAGCCAAATTATATTTAAATACTATATATATATATATATATATAAAATATATTTTTTTACATGTCAGGCAGGTTGGAATGAGATGATTTTTAAAGTTGCTTCCAACCTAGGCCATTTTATGATTCTATGATTCTATATATAAAACCTATAGAAACAGCAATGTTAAGTGAGCTTGGCTTCACTACAAGAGACCCAGTGCACTATGAGGCACTTAAGTAGAAAGATAGTAAAAGGCAACTTTTGCACAAAAAGACAGCACAAAAGCAGAAGAGCCATGAGCAGAGAGGCCAGGTGAATGCAGGTCACATGGGAGCAAAGCCTGGTTTCACTGCATGGTCCACTGGAGACCTCTGTGCCAAGTCAGCAGTACTTGGCAGAGCAAGTCAAGTCACCAGTGTTTGGGAAATGGGGTGAGGAACATTGCTGATGGTTGCTAGTCACATCTCCACAAAGATTGGGAACACAGCATGCATGTCTCATAGGGACACAAAGACTGGCCCAAGCAGTCACAAAGTGCTCAAAAGACAGGCATGCCTTAGTGTGGAGAGCCCAGAGAACACCAGGACTGTTGGTAGAAAGGTGTGAAAGCTGGGAGCAGCCAGGACTTAGATCAAGTAAGTACTATTCCAGCAGATCAGTAAGCGTCAGATGCTGGGCTGGCACAAAAATGAGTCTAAATGTGAAGGAAGCTAGACTTAATGGGCAGTTTTGAGTTTACTAAACAGGATATGCAAGTGAGGAGCTAGAGGTGCCAACAGAAGATGGTGATAGAAGTGAAGACAATGCCTGCATTAGCCCAAGCAACAGAAAAGTGTTGGAGGGCTTCAGGTTGCATTGACTGTGTTGTTGGCCGGGGACTCCCTTCAACCCTTACCTCAGGGTGGGCTTGGGTGTGCTGTGCACACTCTCATTGTCCTCAATCTCTGGGCCGCTGTCACTGTTGTTGCACTCTTCCAGGCTGTCATAGAGCAAGCCAAGGTCTTCTTCCACCTCCTGGGTCTGGTCTACAGGGTCAGAGTCCAGGACCTATGGAACCAAACCCAGAGGACAATGAAGAGATATGGAGTTACTTACATCCCAAAACAGGCACGTAGAAGCTGTCTGCCAGTCACAAGGCATACCATGGCACTGTTCCCACCTGAGGGAGCCAAATCCAGGCTATGGAAGAATCCAGGGACATTGTCATTGGGCAAAAGGAGAGCGCCATGAGCATGACATCCAAAGGAGTCTCAGACACCCATCATACTTGTTGGCACTTAAGACCCTTCCCTGGCTGTGCTGCACACTAAGTGCAGGCTCTCAGCCAAAGCAAGCTACCCTCAGGCTGATGTTAGCCTGCTGTCAGTCATGGACAAGGACTGCCCTTGCAATGCCAGCTCCTGGTGCAGAGCCAGTGTGTGACAGAACCCTTTCTGCCTGGGCAACTCTTCCGAACAGGAAGGCGGTTTCTTATTTGAGCTCAAGGCTCAGTGATGCCTTCTTGAGGCAGAAGGCTTTGGAAGAGCCAAGGCCCAGTCTATGCCTTATCTCACACCACCATTAGCACATCCCTGAGCACCGACAGCTCACTGGCCTTGTGCTCCCAGTGAGAGGGAACCAGCACTCTAACCAGAGACATTGTCAGGTGGGGCAACCTTCCTGCTTCTTACCTCTTCTGTCACTTTAAACCTCTTCAGCAAAGCCACAAATTTCTGCTTGAAGTTTGGTTGCTAAAACAAAAGAAGGGAAGAAAAAAGATCAGCAAAAATATCAAATCATGTTCCAAGATGACTAAAGTACAGGCCATGGTTACCCTATCTGACATGCTGCCAGCTCCCTTCTGGGTCCACATGTCTGAGACCCACTGTGATTTGTCTTACTTTTTAAATTTGCTGTAGGATTTGGACTAACTGTACTCCACAAGAAGCCACTGTCTGGGCATGAGGGAGCATGCAAGGATTCATACTTTTTCTGCTACAGGCTGGAATAGCACTTCATTGAAATCTCCTTTGTCCCCAGACCATCTGGTTGGGGAATACTGCCATCAAGCAAGAAAGGATGGGGAACAGACTCAAGAATAAGGTGGCCAGGCATCTACAGGGCTGAAGTCAACAGGGATGATAAGAAGCTTGGAGAACAAGGGGCTGGCACAGCAGCTTCTCCCTTCTGCAGACAGGCAGAGGAAATGTTAATGGTTCACCTTTCCTTGTGCCTACCTCCTCCCCTTCCTCGGAAAAGGAAGGAGATCGTATCACAGCAGCAAATCAAAACTGTGTTGCACACAGATCATCGCTGATATGAAGCCAAACTAAACACAGCACAGATCATGAACTGAGGTAGAGCTCTGAGCAACAAGCTAGTTCATTAATGGCAAGAGGTTTTCTCCTCAGAGCCAAGGTTCTCTCCCCTGCTCTGCACTAGTGCCAGAATCCCTCCTTTCCAATGCCCCTCACTGCCTTCAGGGAGAGGAGAAAGTGAATCCCTTCCATCCCTTTGATCATGTTTTAAATGTTGATGTTACTCTGGTCATTGATGTGGTTCGGATCATTTTTCTCCTGGCCTTCTTCGTTTTCCTCAAGTCATCCTCTTCATCAAACAGATCCTGCAAGCAAAAAGTCACAGCACATCAGAACAACAGAGTTCAGGGACCAGCACCTCCTAGAAGCTCTCCTGCCTCACGCTCTCCCTTCATTTGGAAAAGCTTTGGTCCAGTCTGCTTCTAGTCTTACTTCTGATCTATGGCCCTCTCAGAGGTCCTTCTCCCTCCTTAGCACTGTCCCCCAATAGACCTTCTTTCCCAGCATCTCTGCTCCTAGGCCCCTCCAGAGAAAAGCATACCAGCACGATTACGAGGAGAGACAACAACTTTCTGCAACAATCCTTGTTGCAATCTAAAACTCTGCTCTCTGCACTCATCAGCCTCATCGTGACCCACGTGTTTTTTTCTGCTCTCCCCTTTTCAGACTTAGCTCAGAGGGTGCAGCACATGAGTCACAAAACCTCTTTTTTTTCAGGGATCAGCCTTAACAATACACACAACTCCCAGGGACACAGGGCCCTGATGTGTTAACCCAGCATGATGGACAGGTAATCTGGAGGACCCTTGTGAGAGAAGGAAGTGTTAATGGTTCATAACTCAAACCATCACCATTTGCAAAAGCAGCAGAGTGCTTTGCTGAGGCCAGCTTTGCACCTGAAGGGGAGGAAGAGGGTTTTTGGCTGTGTTGTGGAGAAACTTCTTACCTGCATAAGAATAGCCCAGGTGCACAGGGGGTGAAGCACCCATCACCAGAGAACAATCATGACAAACCAAGCTTTGTAAACAACAAACTGGGTTTTGAGCTAGATAAGGGAACAGGCCCTAAGAAGCAGATCCTGCTAAGTGGGATAATGCTTTTTGTCATGCCAGTGTCCTCTCTTACACAACTGGCTCACACCCCCCTATCCCACACCCCAGGTAGGTATCAGGACATTCACACGTAGGCTTGAAGGTATTCTCATCCCTTCTCATGGGGCATAACCGGCTCAGCTACACTGTGTCACATCTTAGAAGGTATCATAAACCATCAAAGACCCCAGACTAATTTCTGGGCCTTCCACCAGAGGACTGCATGTGATCCACAGTGTTGCAACATGGTGCAACATGGTGTTGTAATAGTGTAAAACTGTCCCACTCCCATGCCCTGCCCAGGGATGTATCTGAGTGTTTCCACCTAAACCTGAGCATATGTTAACCCACTGAACTCTGTTTCAGAGGCTTCTCCCACACCCAGCAGATTAAGACTGTGACCAACATTTTGAACAAGGAACAATCGAGTCTCATTACTGGATCCATGGCTGGTGATATCTTTCCTCTCCATGACCTATTCTTATCCTTTCTTTCTTTTTCTCTTTCTTTCTCTCTCTCTTTCTTTTCTGAATGTATTATCTTAAGTGATATCTTTATACTTTTATATTGTTATTACAGATAATAGGGGCGGTCCCGTGGTGTAAAGGAGAGCACTCCAGACTCTGAATCCCAAGCACCTGAGTTTGAGTCTTAGTGGGGACTGCCCCTGGCAGTTAAATGCCTCCCTGCCATCCGATCCAGTCAGATCTCAGATGCTCAGCAGGGTCAGCCCCGGTTAGTACCCGGTGCTGTGACAGTCCCGAGGACTTCACTGTCACTGTCCAAGCTCGCTCGGCCGTGGCAAATGGACCTTAAGACTTAAACGGTGGAGCCAGTTCTGCACTCGCTGTGCCTCACCTAAAAAATCCACTGCACAGGCTGGAAGGGCACACCCACGTGGGGAGAGACCTTCCCAAATCTTCATTCCAAAGTCTGGCCATACACAGATAATAACCAAAACCACTAGATAGCTCCTTTTCCTTGCAATCAAATTGTTCTGAAATAAACCTGCCATATATATATTTATAAATACTGGTCATTCAGTGTCATTTCACTCTAATCTGCTACAAGGAACATATAACAAGAACCTCAGTAATCCCTACCTTCAAGGGTGGGTTCTAACAACCCTGAACAGGCATTTGCCTCTGTGCTTGATCAACATGATACCACAAGCATCATTTTGGCCCCAAATATAGGCACCACCACAACAAGAGGACAGCAAACAGCAGTGACACAGCTCATCACAGGACTGGGATGGGTCTGCAACCTCTGACCACTTTCAGATCTAGACAGTACTTCTTTCTAAAATCTCCATTTCCTCTCAGAGAGTGAGCACTATCTGCTCTGTTATCACAGGGAGACAGGACAAAATCATGGTGCCAGAGGGGGAAGGCTCAGCAGTAGTTTTCTGCTGCAGACCGGATACCTCCAAAGACAGCTGGGTGAGACCTATGGCTCTCCAAAGTCCTCTGTCTCACCATGGACTTGACAGCAGCCCACAGGTATTACAGCTCTCTGCCCTTTGAAACCATGCCAAAAGTTTTACAAGGGAGATGAGAGGGCTCAGGGTGATCGAGACCTCCAATCCCTGACTCTTGCCCCAGAAATGGAACCAGAACATAAGGCATCTTGCCAGACCTTCCTTACCTGACCCTGCACAGCATCATCGCTGGCTTCCTGCTCTGAGGAGAAACTGTCATCCTCTTCTTCAGAGTAGTTATCAATGTCTGGGGAGCGATCTGAAAGCACACAGTGCAAATGCCACAGCTAAGCATGATGCCTGTCATGGCTCCAGCGAAATGACTGGTGTTGCTGGCAGGCACTGGAGGACACACTCTGTTACCCGTGTCCTCTCCCAAACACTTGCCTTCACATCTGAGGGCTAACACACCTGAAGCTTTGATTTTAGGACCTGAGGGGCCACTCCCATCCTCATGGTCAATGGGCTGGCTGGACAAAGAGTAGATACTGATTTCAGCCACTCGGATGTTCACATCCTTCATGTTGCTGTGGAGGCCTAGAAGTTGCCCACCATCCGTTGGGTGCTGCATCACCTAGACAGACAGACAAGCTCCCTGACAGGGTGACAAATGGCAGCTGGCAGCCCATCCCCTCTATATGATAGCCCACCAACAAGCCAGAGCACTCATAGCAATGAGCCTCTGCCCAACAGCCCAGCTCCCCATCCAGTGCAGGCACAGGGAAGACCATGTGAGGCTCCCCTCTGTTCCCAGCTCCCTGTACCTCGGCCATGTTAATGATGCCCACTGCAAGAGTCTTGTAGCCCAGGATCGTGCGGTTCTTGTATCTCTTCCTCCGCTGCAGCATGATCTGTAGTTTGTTACCATCTCTCTTGAGGAAATGTGGGTACTGGGAAAGGAATGGCAGCATAAGGGCAGGACTCAGCATGACATACTGGTAGAAAACTCTTCCTCAGTGAAGATGTACAGGATCTGACCTGCTAAGTTTTGAGGAGACCCTCAAAGGCCACCAGCACCTATTCATTATCCTCCAAATCCCAATGCCCAGCAAAACAACCCCTGGAGCAATGTAGAAGCTGGCCAGCAGCAGGAATCTGTGCTGCTATAGTTTGAGCATGGGCTATCACAGGTGGCCCCTCCCCAGAGGTTATGTCTTTCACACTTAGCCCCAAGGTTGTGCTTGCTGAAAAATGCCAAGGGACCATGCAACACCAGGTACCTGCAGTGAGAAGGTCAGCTCCAGCTCAGTCTCCATCAGGCCTCCAGGCGGAAGGACGTATTCATTTGATCTCAGGACTCGCTTTGAACCCTACAACAAGGTTGGTAGACACACACTGTAAGCTAAGCTCGACCAGAGACTCCAATGGACCATACATACAAGTCAATGATCTTCACAGTTCCTAAGGAAAGAGAGTGCCTTAAGTCTGTTCTGTTCCACCTTGCAAAGCCACCTTAACACATGCCTATCAACACTTTGCAAAAGCCTCCAGTCTCTCCTAAGCTGTCGGAGGCTCCTTCTCCTTGCCTGCCAGGGAACACTTGCTCTTCACAAGCCTGCTCTGCTTAATCTGGCTCTTTGCACCCAGAGTGCTGTGGACACTACTAGAGCCAAAGGGAGCCATGCAGGAGAAAGAAAACAGTCCCAACACACTGCCTGGCCAGGAAAGGGATGGGACGTGGACATATCTCTGCCCCCAGCAGACAGACTCAGTGTAGACAGATCCCTGTCTAAGCACAGCTGGCAAGATGTTTCTGCTGGGACCAAGTCAGGATGCCCCAGGATGCTCAGTTTGTGTCTCAAAAAACTCCTCCTAGTCTTTTCCTCAGGCAACAGTCCTTATCTCTCTACATATAGAAACATTTTTTCCCCCAGAAGGGCAGTAAGAGAGGCACTCTAATCATGTGCTCCACTCCAATTCTTTCTTTTACTTCTGTCCTATCTTTACTATCCCTATGTCTTGGCTTCTGACAGACACACTGAATGACCTGTGGCATGAAAAATGCTGTCTGCACTCACCAGGCTCTCTTGGCTGCAGGGTGGCACAACTTGCAGACCCTCCCAAAAGCTGTTTGCAACACTTTTCCCAAAGACTGTGCCAGAACCAGGGCTTTCCTGTGAAAGGTCTTCCTAAAACTGAAGAGAGGCAGTGGGACTCATCCCTTTCACCATCTGTGAGCTTTCCTGGCCAAGAATGCACTGACTCTTCCTTCCTGAACTCTTCTTTGATAACAGATGATAGGTAGTCGCAATGACAGTGACCATTTGCTGTTTATTGCAGAAAGATTATCCACCACAGACTCATTGTTTCATCAAAACAAAGATACTAGTGCAATTACCTTTCTGGAAGATGCTACTTCTGGGGAAAGAGTTGTGACAAAGGAAAGGTGAGGATACCCTGTTTGGTGTATCAGTGAGTGAAGGTCTCATAAACATTGCTGTCCCGTGCCTTACTGTCATTTACTCCTATGGAAGTTACACAGCCAGCCTCAGTCCCAGGTGAATCCAACTCCTCAGTGAAATGCCAGTGCACATCCATGTGGTGTTGCAAGGACTGGGAAAAAGGCTGCTTCACTATCATAATGCAAGCACAAGGGCACAGAAATACTGAGGATTCTCCATTTCTTGAGAAATTCAAACCTCTAGTGGACATAGCACTGAGCACCTGATGTACCTCAGTTGTTCTACAATTCAGGTAATGTCAAGCAAGACCAATTTCTCAGCACAACAATTAAGTATTCCTATGAGGTCTACAAGGAAAACTTAATATGAGACTGTTACAGTGAAAATCACAGATGACAAAAAGTGTCAAGAAAATAGAAAGCAATAGGAAGAGGTTGTGGTCACAGATCTTCACTACCTAAAACCTGAAAACATACAGGAGCTTTCACTACTATAAACATGCACATGATGCCCAGGTACAATCTCCAATTTCAGGTATAAATCTGTCCTGATTGGTCTGGTTTATAAGAGAGTTGAGGCTAGAAGAGCATACCACAACTGGAAAAGCAGAGAGAGCTAACGTAGTACTGGGGACCTGGCCTAGGCAGACAGCAAAGCACTAACCAGAATTCAAGCTAAAGGTGCATTTGGGGAGAAAAAAGCTGGTTAATATCATCAACATATTTAGGGTGTAGCTAGGATTACTCAGGCAGGAGTGAAAAATCTTAAAAGTGGTTGCAAAGAGATTAGAAACAAAGCAGGAATGAGATATAAACAGAAACTCTGCATACCAAGAACAAGCAAAAAATCCAGCTGCTTGCAGGGAGGGAGCTGGGCTGGGGCAGCAGGCAGGCCTGGCAAAGGCAAATGAGCCTGGCCTGCTGGGCTGCTATGGAGTGACTGTCAATATCATCTCTCTGCAGCAATACCAGGGTTTGAACCTGAGTCACCAGCTGTATCCTGCAAACAGCTGCAGGACGATCTACAGTCACAGCACCTGTCACAGGAGTTGAAAGTTCTGGGAATGCTGGGGTTTGTTTTCTTCTTTCTTTGATTGTTTACTCTATTCATGGCTCAAGATAGGGTGTTTCTGAATTACAGTCTCTCTATGGAGAGGGAATATCACGTTTCCCTTCATGCCATAATCAGTTACAATACCAAGACAGGTATCTGCACCTTTATGGAGCTGAGCACATCCAAATCTCTTAATGACATGCTGAACAACACACAGAAGGAAATGCTCTGTGACATCTCCAGTCTGTTGAAATAAATAATGAGGGATGAAAGCTTAAAAACTACTCAAGTGGTAAGAACTTTTTTTCACATAGTTCAGGCTTTATCTCACTCAAAGTCACTTAGTAGTATATATTCAAGTAACCTGTGGGAAATGGGTAAGTTCTGCAGACACAGAAAGCTCCCTTAGTCCTTTGACAGTGGAATTTACAGACAAAGGAGCAGGTAACAGCACATGGCACAGTTGGAAGCCATGTTTTAAGACCAGAAGGGCATGATCACTGTGAGAAGAAGATCAGGTATTCCAGACAGGCTCACACGATCCTTTGGGTCACATACATTTTTTGAGCAGTCTGTCTGCAGCACTGGGGCTGTTTTCTTGATGCCAGCCCCATTCAGGCAGGGTCAGAGCTTTGTCTTCATGCAATCTGCCCTTCAGAGCAGCAACTTCCTGACAGGAAAATTCCTGAACCCAACAGAGCTACTACTGAAATGAGAGAAAATAACAGCACTCCTTTCCTCTAGACCCCAACTGCCCGTGTGGGAATTTGTTGGCCCTCTAATACATGCATCAGCTGTTTCCATCGAAAAGATGGAAACAGCAATGATCACTGGGCATCTTTCAAACAGCTTCTTACTAGTGTGATTCATCTGTTACCTAGGAGAGCAGCAGGAGGAATGAATTCATCTGAGGTCACTCTGTAGGCAGGCTGTGCTGAAGCTGCCTACAGCCTCCATCTGCCTTCCAGCAGTCCCAAACCTTGCCAAGGCGGCTAGTCAGACAGGTGAAAGCAGCCCGAGGAGACACACAGATTCATCCCACTCCCACAATGAATGTTAAGCCACAGGGTAATGTGGGTGAAAGCATTTTCCTTCAGTTTTCTTCAGCTTTGCAGGGAGCCTACACCAGCATGAAGTCATAGCTATGTGGCCATGCAAAGAGGAGGTGACCATGTTTAAATTAAGCCCCTGAATTCAGCCTCCACTCCTTGGCAGGAAAAGGAGCTCTGCAGTGAAGAGACCCTGTGGCTTCAAACTGCTGAGGCCTATTAATTCCTTTTGCCATCAGGGAGCAATATTGGTCTGTGGCAGGGATGGGGTGATCTGTTTGGAAGAGCTGGAGTCCCACTGTGCAGCCTCTTCCACAGTCTCACATTTGCAGTGCATGAAACAGGGGGCAGCTGAGCACAGTCAGCACGTCAGTCCCAGCATAAGTGAGGGTGCACAGGAACCCAAAGTTCCCCAGCCCAGAGAAGCACAGATAGCTTGGGCCAACAGTGCAGGAGAGAAGTGAGACCAACCTAGCTCTCCCAGTCAGGAGGACTCACAGCTTCCACCTGGCTCCCAGCCACCCAGACCTGTGTTGCTATCACCTGTGGCCCAGACATTATTGCTTACATACTGTCAGGGGCCAGGCACTCTCTGCTGTCCAGTTTGTTTCCTTGTTAAAGCCTGCAGAAAAGAGGCACAGGTCTTAGGGGTCCTAGTGCTTTCAGCTCTCCTGAATCACACCATACACTCAGTGATGGAAAGGCCAGCAAGTGGGGACACTGACCAGTGATGTGTGGACCACCAGCATCCTCCTGCTGTCCTCACTCCAGGCCTCAGGTTTCACATATTTTACCTTCAGTTTCTTCTGTGCAAGTGAATCAGGTCTGCCATGAAGGTGAACTCGAGCTCCCAGAGCTCCACTAATACTGCAGCTTCCAGCATTAATCCAGGATTTAGATCCTAATGTGTGCGGCACAAAGAGCTCTGTGGGAGTGCAAAGCTGCTGAGCTTCTGCCTCACAGTGCTCTCAATGGGATTAGCAGCTTTCCTGCCAGCTGACAAGAACGAAGAAAGGACACCAGCACCCTAGCAGGGTCAGAAGAGCCGTGGTGAGAACGTACACTCAAGATGCATCCTGCTTCCATGCTGTCCTTTAGCAGGTGGAAAGGATGTGCCTGCACCCACAGGAACCCGTCTCTTCACCACCAGCTGCAGAGGTGGGGGAAGGGGGTATTGCACATACCAGGATAGTGTCAAATTCCCTGTCCCCCTGGTGACAAAGATCCTCTCCCCTCCACTCTGCCTGGTTCAAAGTAGAGGCACCAGGCCTAGCACGGATGCACAGAGAAAGGGAGGTGACAGCAAAACCAACTGTGAGATTGCACAGGGTACAAATGTCAGCAGAAGTTATGCACAGAGATGCTGATCCCTTGTATCCTTCCCATCCTTCACTCCACAGGGGGTGATCTGGATGGAGGGCTCTGCCAGAGATCACACAGTACTGACCCTATCTAAAGGACTGGGAATGGTGGGATGCCAAACTCTGAACAGCAGCTTGAGGGGAGGACCTTGGCAGAGCCAGGCAGGGAGGCATGACACATTCTGTCCCAGTGCCTAACCAAATTCATCCGTGATACAAACCAGCACTAGGCAGCTTGCTGCCGTCCCTGGGGCATCATTCACACCTGCCTGAGAGCCACAATCTCCCCAAAGGTGCTAACCAAGACAGAAGGGGTTGGTTGGCACAAGGCAAGGGACATGCAGACCAGCACTCCACAGAGGGCAAAAGGATCAGCTTGGCCTGCTGCCATCAAGCAACAGCATGGAGAGGAGCCTACCTGAATCTTCACAGCGATAAGCACAGAGCTCAGCTCCTTGTCCAGCTCTTTCAGCACCGTAAGTTTCTTCAGGCGCAGACTGCAGAGCCTGTAAGACAGAGAGAATGGGACACATTCAGGCACCACCATCCCTGGGGCCCCGCCACATGGTACTCAGTGCTCGGAAGGCAGCCTGGATGCTTGGCCCAGTCACAGGCACAAGCTTGGCTGAGGAACACTGGCATTCAGGCGCCACTGAGACAGCCCATCGGGGAAAAAAGGAAAGAAGAGAAATTAACAGAGCTAAATCAGGCTTAAGGGATTAGCCTTGGACAGGAAGTCCAGCAGCAGGCCATATGGTAAAGAGATCTCTTCCCAAGCAGGGCTGTGGCCAGCTCTGCTTAAATCTACCTTGGCCACAGTGCTATTTATTTATAAACCAAAGCACTTAAATCTACTCTTATCCTGGACTTAGTTAATGCACATGTTCCTATGGAGACATCACAACTCCACTCTTCTCTTGCACGGTACCACACAAAGGTGACTTGGGAAGCAGTCCCACAGGAAGCTTCATACAGCAGCCACCCTGACTAGCACAAAAACTTGCATGGTAAGTAGCACTTCCAGGAAAAAGCTAGGAAGGAGCTGGAGGCTAAGTGAAAAGAGCTACTTTTGCTGCTCAAAGTAGATTAGTCAGTGCTTGTGAGACAGACAACCTCCCTGATCTCCTGCCTAGGAGCCTGCAGCAGGCCTCCCACGGAGAGTACTTGCAAGGAACTCTGTCAAGGAGCACAGGCCAGACACTGATGTGATGTTTTGCAAGCCAGCCTCTGTGCTCCATGGCTCCATTGCTGCAGATAATGGTACCCAAGACTTTTGTGGGTATCAATATGCTGGACCTGAGGTTTAAGCTACCCTTCCTGGAAAATAGATTTGACTACTAACTTTCTGTTTGACACACTGTGCTCTCTGAAGTTCTATTCTCTCCTGTTTTCTTTTATTTTTAAAGAAAAAAACTCTGCTCTTGATCTGCTAATGTAATAACAACAGTGTAGAACAGCCCAGAGGTGGAATGATGGTGGAAAGGGAAAGACAGCCAGCCAAGCTGCAGGACAGAATTAGGGCTTAACAAGAACTCACCTCCTACCATGCCCCTTGCCTCCCTTCTAAAATAATTTTAGCTCATGCAGAAGGTTTTCTGGACTGTGACTGCAACCCTGCTGCTCTGTCCTTTGTGTTTGGATAGCAGGGAATGGTGGTGACTGGAAGTCAGGAAGCTGAGATTGCAGGCAGGGTCCTGCGCACCTTTCTGCCCAATGGTCTGCATTCCTCAGTCAAAGCCCAGGGATACAGACCCCTAAGCCCTTGTACCCTGTGCACCACAGCACTGCAGTAAGTGATCCCATCTCTGTCCACCCTTCCCCCCTGAACCTCTGCTTGTAGGAGCGGAGAAAAGTTATCATCTGGGCAGGCTTCTTCTTCCCCAGAAATACTTAGGCAAAGTTAGGAGTGAGCTGCAGGGAGCAAGGCCAAAGACAAAGAGGCTGCTCCTTAGGCAGAGAGGGGGGGACTGAGTGCTCACCAGAAAGATGGGGTACAGCAACTACACCAGATGTAACTAAGGGAAAAGATGCAAAGAGGGTAAGCTAAGTTAACACCATCACTAACCAGTGCTAAATTTTGACTGTCCCTAGTCCCTAAGATAAGCCGCAAAGAGAAATGAGGCTTGAACGTGTAAGAAAAGGACAGAACATGTACTCAAGTTTTCCTTACAGCACTGATCCAGTTGTGATAAGTTACCTGCATGGAAAATTTATCCCCAAAAGATTAAAACTTCCATAAGGATATCCAGTCTTAAGGTGAGGATATTAAAAGGATATCTACCTAACAGTTGTTGTTGCTGTAAAAACACACCCCTCATCCAAACTAACCCATTAGCTCTTCATGCTCTTCTCTGAGGTACTCAGGAGTTCTGCCAGTACCTGGTATTTTTTCTCAGGAAAGAATAAATGCACACCAATCAGCTCTGCCCACTTGGGCAGCACTTTCATCTCTGATAAGGCACTCTAAAGCTTCTTTCTTCTCTCCCTCTGAATGCTTCTAACCCTCTCCAGCTTTTAAGATCTCTTTTACACAGACTGAGACAGCATGCAGTACTCTGCACCTGGTCCTTCCCACACCACATGCAGGAAGGTGATTTCTTCTTCCCACCCTCTACTCTTCCTCCCCTGCAAGCACTCAAAGATCCAACTAGCTCAGGTATAGCTTGCACCCTGCAACTCCAACCCTTCTCAAAAGAGTTGTTATGGGTTTGGCCAGATGGGCCTAAATTTAGGTTTTAAAAGTTCAGCTAGGCCCGGGGTTGTCAGCTGATTTGAGCTGGGCTGAGCTAGCTAACAGCTGACTTCTTCTAGCCAATAGTATTGTATTCCATACCATATTACATCATCTCAAAGGGTGTAAAATCCAGTGTGTGGGAGTGGCTTAGTTAGTTCTGCTATGGCCGAGGTACAAGCCGGACGTGATCCAGCTTCTGTCTTGGAGCAGGCCTTGCTGCAGCCCCTGCTGCCTCTGCTTGCATTTTGTTTGCATTCAGGGAAGTAGAAACATTTTTGTTGTTACTCTTTCTGTTTCTTGCTATGTGTCTCTTAGAGTACTTACAGATCTAGTGTAATAGACTTTGCTTTGTATTAATTGGGGAGTGGGAAGTTATATCTTGTTATACTATACATAACTTGTGTAAGTGTGTGTTATATTGTAGTTTCCTCTTAATTTTCTCTTTTCTGTATAAATACATGTAGTTAGTTTCAGCATAAACCTGGTTTGAAGTGGTTTTCTCCCTCTCTCCCTCTTCTTTCTCCCTTGGTTGGTTGGGGGGAGGAGGAACCCTTTTCACTCTGTCCTGGACACTTGGCCAGCTGAACCCAAGACAAGAGTGCTTTCTAAAATACCATCACCATTCCCACAG
The DNA here is from genome assembly GCF_047495875.1 of Pithys albifrons albifrons. Taxonomy (NCBI): domain Eukaryota; kingdom Metazoa; phylum Chordata; class Aves; order Passeriformes; family Thamnophilidae; genus Pithys; species Pithys albifrons. Next base: position 106,906,602 of record NC_092459.1, read on the forward strand.
GGATTATCACGCATGTTCTGAAGTCTAAACACACATATTTGCAGCACAAGAGCACACAATTTTTAAAAGGGTGCTTCCTTAGCAGCTTGGCTATCCCTGATGATTCTCTTTTGACCAATCCCTGCATCATCCAGATTTGTGTTACTGCTGGGTGTTCAGTGCCAGTACTGGCCAGCAGTGGGTCTCACACTAACCCCTGCAGATCTCTACAGGACACAAACGAGGCACAGTGATCAGAAAGGTACACTACTCTGAACACTTCAGCCAAATGCCATGGCAACTACCCTGCGGTTTTGCCCAGAACTGATCACTGTGTAATACCCAGGTCACTAATTATTTGGTAGATAAATTATAAGTCTGGATTTACTTGTTCCTATAACTAAACACAAAAAGTGGCAACTGCTCTTGACCTGTGGAACTACTGCAGGGACTTCCTCTATATCCAGTTGTGGTCAACATGATTGTAACATTCTCATAGCAACAGTGATGGACAGCAACAAGGAAAATGAGCTCCAACAAGACAGTCTGACAGCCTTCTGGAACTCCAGTATTCCTACACTCCACTACTGGTTGCCAAATGGTAAAGAGGTACTCACTTTTTCCTGGTATTATCCTAAAAAATGCTGCCTTCTTTCCATGACTAACATGGATGGTCAGTCAGGCAAAACCCCTCTTCCCTGACGATGGCTTTTTAAACATGCAACAAGAGAAAGCAGCTCTTACTTTTCACTGGTTCCACTCTAGCTCTTTATTCAGCCTGGTACCCCCAGCCACTGCTGCCTGAGGAGGTATCAAGCAGGAGATGTCCACACATTCACACACTGACCCCTGCCACCAATCCCAGGTAAGATGATGGTAACAAAAAGAAACACACATATAAACATTCATGTGCATCCCAACAGCACCCACAGCTAAGGAGCGTGTGTGTGGGGGTGTGTGTGTGTGTGCGCGCGCGCGCATCAACACACATAGAGACAGACACACACTATCACTCACCTTTATAGCTGTGCTGGTTTAAAGGTGAACCAGCAAGGGGAATGAACTCACCACGAGAGAGATTATAAGTCAGAGGCTAAAATTTAATAATAATATTACAATAAATACACTGACACAAAGGGAAATTGCTTTCAACTCACAAAACCCAGCAGTATAACCCAGTGTCCTGGGGCACAATCCCAAAGGGGTTTGTTAGCCCTTGTGTTGCCGACCACCTTACTTCGGTGGGTCCAGAGGAATCACGTGACACCTCCCTCAGAGGTAAACAACATCAAGCCCTCACCTCACCCAGAAGGCGGCTCGGACTTTACCTTAAAAGTACACGTTCCTAACCTTAGCCTATTGGAGTCAGATGTGCTATACTCGGGGCATGGTCATCTCAGGTTATAAATGTTGTCTAATTTGAATAAAGTTGGGATTTGCTTGAACACCAAATTGGTGTGTTGCGATCTCCATTGGACCCGTCCGCAATATTTGGTGACCCCCGACGCGATGTTTGGGGACATAGAAGCCAGCTGTGGACAGATCCAGAAACTTAGAGGCGACCCCTGAGAGTTGCCAGTGTGCCGAATTTCAGGCACTTGTAAATAGCAACCCCTGAGAGTTGCTGAGCAGCCGAGAGCTGCTGGAAGCATGGCCACGAAACACAGACCACGGAAGAAGTGAGCATCGCGGTAAACTGACCAAGAGTTGGTGGTAGCTTAAAAAGCTACAGCGTTGAAGACAACGTATCACTGGATGACAGCTTCGAGATTCCCTGACCGGTGAGTTGGGAGATAAGAAAAATAAGCATGGGAAATTCAGAATCAGTAAAGAAACCCAAGCTGCTCGACAGCTTTGAGAAAATAGCCCAAATTACGGGACATAAGATTGATAAAACAGCATTAGAGAAGCTTTTATTTTGGTGTCAGAATAATGGACACTTAACTGATGCAAGCTATGCATATCGTATAGACACGTGGGAAAAGATAGGAGCAAATCTGTGGGAAGCAATCCAAAATGCTTCAATAGATGCCTTAGAAGTAGCCCCGGCATATAAAGCCGTCAGAATGATGCTGTCTCAGCTTCACAGTAGTATAGAAGCTGCTGGAGCTAACGAAAGCCTCCTGCCAAGGCAAACATGGGGAAGTTTTCATCCCTGGAGCAGATACCCCCAGCAGTATCCACCATTGCCCTATAACTCAACCTTTGCACCGCCACTGAGCCCAGAGCCCACCTTTTACCTGCCTGTGCCACCGGCCACCGCAGCAAGAGAAGCTGTGGGACCACAGCAGCAACCCTGGAACCAGAGCATCCCCACGAGACATGCCGCAGAAAATATCCAGCCATACCAGAGCGTGAGTGACTTTTTATTATATCCTGGGTCCGAGAAAACGCGAGGGGGGGTGCCCTCAGCTGAGAGAGAGATGAGAGAAAGGGGACAAGCCCCATGGAACGGCTTTCCTCCTGTACATCCCTCAGCACCGCCGCCGCCGCCGACGACAATGCCCTGCGGGTACCTCGGGGCTGAGGCCGTTCCGCCGCCCCGTGGGTACACGGGAGCCATTCCGTTGCGGCTGGAAACTGCCGCGGGAGACATCCCAGCAGGGCTAGAAACCGTGTGGCCGAAAGAACAAAGAGACCACGTGATCGGGAAGCCCGCGAAAAGTCACCACGTGGCTGAGCCAAAGAGGCTGAGTGCGCATTCAACGGCATGGGCACAGGACTCCCCAACCCCCTCCCTACTGCACATCTATCAAGGCGCATGCATCGGCCGCGGGACCACCACAGCCGACCAAAACAGGGACCGGCCCCGCCTCAGCCAGGCGGGAAGAAATCGCCAGGGGCGGATCCAAGCTGTCAATCAAACTCAGTTCCCACGTCACACCCACCAGCTCTCACACTGGTGGCAACGCCCACTGCCCACACCGAGTACCAACCGCAGACAGCAGAGTACATGCTGGCTGTGAGAGATGGTGTCCGGGGAGAAGGAGTTCAAAGTGTAATTAAAGGGGAACCAAAAGTTTTGGGGAGTGAGGTAACCCCCCGGATCTGAAAATAATGCTTTTTTTGAGTTGTATCCCTTACAGGTGCCAGCAGATGCTGCCAATAGAGCCACTCCAGCTACTGTAACAGCAGCTTGCAGCAAAGTGCCGTTTCTTAAAGAGACAGGCAGCTTAACATCAGAGGTGCATTCCATCCCAGCACAATCAGCCAGGCAAAACACAGTGCCTGAAGCTACTCCTTTCACTGCAGTGGAACAAGAAAATCAACACTTTGCAGACAAGCTGCATCAAGCTATAACTTCACATGCAGGACTGGAAAACCACGAGAAGAAGTTCATGTTCCACCTAATGGCACTTGAGAATGCCAAGCAAAAGACCATTTCAGAAATGCTTGAGATAACTGGCAGAGTTAGCCAGCGCAGTCAAACTCAGGCTGTGGCAGAAGCTTTCACAGCTATTGTCAAGCCAGATGGAAAGCATCTAGCCACCATGGTACAAAACGTGGTTAAATCCAGAGAATGTCTAAGCGTATCTCTTGCCTTTGTGTCTTATCTTGTTGCTGTTACTAACCAAAATGTATGGATAATGCTTTCTCAACAGGCAGACTTGGAAAACTTCTGCTCAGGTAACATAGTTAAAGCAGGAGAACCAAACAGAGTGTGCCTTATGGGAGTACCTTATTATAACATCAAAGATTTCATTCCTTTTGGTATTGAGGAAGCAAAAGTGTCCTGCTGTGGTATTGGAGACACCATAGCAGATATCATATGGTAATTAAATACTTCCTTAGAGAGGGAACCCCAAGAGCTAAAGTTAGTGGGATCACTCCCTGGAAATGAATCATGTGTTGAGTTTCAACTTGTGCATTCTAGTGTATCAGAATGGTCAAAGAAACACTAGTCACAGCAATATTTTCCTGTGGAAAGTACAGATGTCACTCCTCATAATAAGAGTTATACCAATAGCAGTTGGTGTTGGAATGTTGTTGGTTCACAAAATACAGGTTGCCCAGAAACGAGATTGGTTCACACCAAAGGCAACCAGAGAAGAGCACTGCCTTTTGGATATTTCTTAATCTGTGGTAATAAGAGCATGGCCTGGGATACCTACTCAAGTGAGAGGTGGCCCATGTTATTTAGGTAAGCTAACCAAATTTACACAGTCAATGCAAGAGCATGTCTGGTGGTATAAAGACTTTAGTCCTCAGGCTAACAAAAACACCATAGAACATTGGAATGACACAGGAAATTTGCTAGCATCAGTGTTTTCCCCAGTTGGTGTAAACAGAGCATTATGTTTGGTACGAATGCTAAACTACTGGATGCAGGAACAACTAAACATCATTACCAAAATGCTTGATGATTTTTCAACAGATGCTGGAAAGATACAACAAGCAGTATTACAAAATAGAGAAGCCCTAAAATTCTTGCTAATGATTCATGGCTACCAATGTGATGAGTTTGAAGGGATATGTTCCACAGAATTAAGCAAATACTCCGAAGAAGTCCAGGATAAAATACAAGTGGTGAAAAATAATCTTGACAAGCTAAGTGAAACATTTCTTCTTTAGAGAAATGGGTTCATTCCCTGAGCCTAATCAGTTGGCAAGAAGCAGTGCTGATACAAGGAGTATTAATTCTGATTGTTATCATGATTTGTTTGATTGCTCTTATTTATAAGACTAGTCGTTAACTGTCCAATCAAACAAGAACAGTCCAGTTCAAGTTGGCATGTTGTTTAGCCTGTATCTCCAAGTCACAAACAGATCCTAAAAGCTGAAAGTTTGAAATTCTGTTAATTTTCAGTTAAAGTGCAGTTTTAAGCTTATTGCACTGTTAAATTGAGCAGCAGAGCTACAGGGGTAAGGACACCTGCCCCCCTCAGCTGCAGAACATTTTCTGGAGAGTGTAAGATCACCAGTACTTACTCTCTTTCAGTGTTGGTTATGTTTAACCTCTGTGAATTTTCTCTGTGAATTCACATTTGCTTACTGCACTACCAAGAGTGTCTAAAGTGACTGAGACTCAAAGCCACACAGAAGTTGGCCACACAGAAGTTCTGAGAATTGATCTTGAAATATTGCATAAGGAGACTTAGCTCAGCTAGACTGAACTTGCTTCTTTGCTAAGTGAAGTCACTCCGCACTCTTGGACACTCTGCACAAAATAAACATTGTTAAGGAGTTTGTTGTTTTGTTTACAGTGGTTTGTGTGGTGACGACTACACAGAAAGACCGCAACCTCACACGTGAGAGAAAAGTTTCTTATTTTGTTCTAGTTGTAAGTTTGTAAATCCCAAGCCTACATGTCTTAGTCATGTATTGGTTTGTGTCAGTTTGCAAAGTTTACTGTACCCTCTTCCAAAGGTCTGTTTTGAAAAGAGAGGGGGAGACAGGCATGTGTAGAATGAAAGCCTGTTGTCCTGTTAAGTCTTGAATTGGCACAATCTAAGATCTTTCCAAATGTTTTCTCATTTTTCAAAAAATCTGAGCAATTTTTCAGCCTTTGAGTTTCCTAATGGTAACAATTTCCCCATTGGATAAGTAGCTAAGGAGCTAAGACTTAAAATTATTGTGTTATTATGTGCATTGTGCTGTTTGCATTTTTGTTTTGTTTTTTGAAACAAGAGCGGGAGATGTTGCCGACCACCTTACTTCGGTGGGTCCAGAGGAATCACGTGACACCTCCCTCAGAGGTAAACAGCATCAAGCCCTCACCTCACCCGGAAGAAGGCTCGGACTTTACCTTAAAAGTACATGTTTCTAACCTTAGCCTATTGGAGTCAGATGTGCTATGCCTGGGGCGGGGTTATCTAAGGTTATAAATGTTGTTTAATTTGAATAAAGTTGGGATTTGCCTGAACACCACATTGGTGTGTTGCAATCTCCATTGGACCCATCCACAATACCCTTGTGCTGAGACCCGCGTGGTTCCCTCAAGTCCAAAACAAAAGGAAGTGAAAAACCTGTTGGTACAGGTGATGGCTGTAGTCTGGTTGAGAATGGCAGTCATAGTCTGGACAAGAGTGGTGGTCTCTTCCTGTCCAGGTCCTGCTGCTCCTCTGGATCCGACGAGAGGTTCCCGAGGTCTTCTTACCCACCACTTATGTACCCTCAGGGAGCACCCAGTCCCTCCCCCAGGGCGGGGACTCACACAATGGGTGATTAACTCTGGGAGTCATGGGGTATCCCTGAACTGTTGATGGCCCATTAGCAGCCCCCCCCCCCCCCCCCCCCCCCCCCCCCCCCCCGCCCCCCGTGTGAAGGTGCTAATGACTCCCTGGGCAGCTGCTCCTAATGGTCCATTGTCCTTGGGAAATGAATAGAGGGGGTAGAATACACAGCTTTGATCACCCCCACCTGCTAAACTAGGAGGATAGCTAAGCAAGCACTGACTTTGAAAGTTGGGATTCTAAACTACAAGCAATTACATCAAAATAAGAATATGGAGGGCAAGAAGGAAAGAAAAAGAAAGAAAAAGGAACAAACTCAGGAACAAAATGAGTTAATAACTGTCTGATGGCATTAAAACATCAGAGATGATATTTTCTAGACTATGTTCTTAGACACTTAAGTCATACTTGGAAAACGCTCCAAAGCATCGCTCAGCACATTTTTTTCGCCTTTTTTTTCTGCTCCACATTGCAGCATCCCAGCTGTTTCCTTCCTCTCTAGTTAAATGACAGCTTTGGAGCTTTTGCTCTGAAGTCTGATTGAAACACTTAAAACACTTAAACAAAGCTGGCTTGTGAGTTCAACTTGAAAAGTAAAGCTCCTGCAACACATGCATTTTGTGAAAATTAGAGTCACCAGCAAAGCACTGCCTCCAGTGGTTGGTTGCAAATGCATCCAACCTCTTGTCCCAAGAGGCGACTGCTGTTCTCAGAGGACACACATACAGGGACTAGAATTTGTTACGGAAACTTTCCTGTCTGACCATTCAGGACCACTCTGGCAGTCACACTCCCACCACCCCAGACTTTCACTGCTGGGACTCGAGCACCTTTGCAATGGGCAGCTCAACTGGACCCACAGGTGCCCCAATTGGCTCCCACCACACACCACACCCATTTAATCACACTGCAGTAAAACCAGCTTGAGCTGATGCCTCCAAGGTCAGTGCAGGGATCCCTGGGCTTTTGTACCCTTACAGCCTGTAAGCCTGTTCCTCATATGCTCTTCACACCCCTTACACATGACTCTTGGTCTGATGGTGATATTTGGTCTGGAGTCTTCTGCTTGTTTATTTGGTTTCTACAGTCTCTGGGTGAACCAGCCATCCAGCACTTCAGATGTCAATGCCTTTTGTTAGGCAACAGGTCAGTGTCAGTTCATGGCTCCTTTCCTGAGGCTCCAAGACATTTCCTGACATCCAGGGCACAACGTGCAGCTCCCACTGCAGCTGCACATCCAGCTACCTGCACTAGGTGTATTCCTCAACAGTTTTATTGTTGCATTTTCAATGCCAATGTTTTTCAGTGAATGCCACATCTCTAAACCCCCTGATGTCAGGAGAATACAAACCAGAGGTACAGTTGCTAAGGCTCATAGGGAACACGGGAAAATGGGATGAAAATACAACTATGCACAACACAGGAGGTGGTACATTTTTTCTGTTGGCATCCTGGGCTGTTCAGTGCTTGGCTTACCAACCACTGGTAAGCAGCAGCTCATTCTCTGAAGATGACTGTTTCCCTGGACATTTGAATGGGCATTCCCTGTAGCTCCTTTGCCACCTACAAATATTAGAACACATCCATCTCTCCCAGCACTGGCCCTCTATGCATCCTTGTCTACACTACCATCCTTATTAGATGCACAGACATGGACTAAGCCTTCAACAGAGGCAATTTAGCAGTTTTCTAATATTTTTCCTGACTTTGACAGCTCAGGTTTACCTTTCAAGGTGATACTGAGCTCTGAGACTGGGCTTCTGGAGAGATGCCAGATATTCCGTGGGGCTTACAAGGTATGGCACGCTCCTGGCAGTCCTGCACCCCTGGTGAAGCAGCACCTATTCCCAGCAAGTGTTCCCACTAGAGGGCAGAATGCGGCCGGCCAGGACCAGACACCCCACGCACAGGGATGCCCTGCGTGGAGACTAGCCGGTCTTATGGAGCAGCTTGTAAATGCAGTTTTACTCCCCCTGACCACAGGGGTGAACAGCCCTACAGCTCACCTCTGATAGGGGCCAAAGGGAAGGTGTCAAGGGAAGAGCACACCAACAGGGTGTGAGTGGTGAGATACAACCCAGAATGTGCCACAGCTTTCTGAAGTCAAGATACTCCCTGAGCCACAGTGGTATCTACGCATGAGACACCACTGATGCACGCAGAAGGGAGGAGAGACCTACTGCACTTTCAGAAACCAAGTCCCTCTTGCCAGCAAACAGGAGCAATGAACTGGGACAGCAGCAGGTTCATCAGGCTCTGCAGCTCTACCATCAGGACAGGTAGGTGGGCCAATTACAGACACACTGGGATAAAAGCCAACATCAACCTGCTTTGAGAGCCTCACCAAGGCAGAGACAGAGCACTCAGGGCTTGCTAGCACACTCCTGCCACTCTGCCTTCCAGCAACTGCTGCAGCCTGGGAAGGACAAGTCAAGCAAGCTGCACTGAAGTGGTGTAACGCAGTAGGATGCAGAGGCCAAAAGCCATGACAACATCCTTCTGGGATCTCCAAAGAAAGAGCTACAGCCAGAGCCACTTGCTGTGTTTCAGGTCCCTTGGCCAAGCTATGTAAGGTGGTGTGCAGTACAACAGCCCTGGTGCTGACCAGCAATCTTCTCCTAGCCACAAGAGAGGCATTTTGCCTCCTCTGCATCCTGGACGACAAAAGGTTGCTACCAACAGCACAAGTCTGCCCTGCTGCTGGATCCAGAGCAGAGTTCTATGACTGCATGTTGCAGTAAGTTTGACGTACCCCAATTCCCAAGTGACAAAGGAAATCCTAAAGTATGAAGGACAGGAAGACAAAAACTCCCCAGGTTGTTATGTCCCTTCATTTCTTGTAAGGTACTTTACAGCTTATGGTTCTGCCTGCCTCACAAAATCCAGCCTGTTTTCCCATGTGACTATTCCTCCCCTCTAACATCTCATCTCCTTCCAAGTGCCTCTAGACAGATGAAACCCAAGCCAATGCTCAGGCATCCTGGAGGACTGGCTGATACTCTTCTTTCTTTTTGTCTCTGAGGGTTGTAACAGCAAAGGAACATGAAGCCTGTGCTGAGAAGGGGCTCCTTCTCACAGCAGCAACTTGGCTACACTACATTGAAGCAGGACAGGCAAAGGCATGCTGGGAAGGGCAAGGAATGACAGTGTTGGCAGGGTCTAAGTTACCAAGAACAAGATGTCATCCTCAGTCAGGACAAATGGGAGGCAAAGGGAAGAAACAGTGCCCTGAAGGCAGACACATCCACCTTTCCTTGTCTTCATGGCTGGCTGCTTGCAGTGGCCCAGAGTCTTCCTCACAGTCTTGTGTCCTGGTTAGCACATGCCCCTTGGGATGGCCATTCAAGATAGACTACAGTCACTGAAAAGAGGCCAGTGCAGCCCTGACAGTGCAGCAGATTAAATGGGACCTCAGCACCACTGTATTGAATTGGAGCACCTCTTTTTTTCATTTTTGTATCCTCGTGGAAAAGAAAGCCTGCACAATCAATGCTGTTCTCATCTGACCAGGAAGTTCATTCTTAACTGCATTAAACATCACCATCTCACTGTGTATGCACATTTATCAGGCCTGCCCTGCTTCAATCAGCCTTGGAAGAGTGTCTAACTCTTTATTCTCTGGGAAGATGACTCTGATTTGGTCAGCAACTTGCCCTTGAGCTTGCTGCACCCAGCTGCTCTACTGAACACTCTGAAGCTGCTTTCCCACCGCAGGGACCACACACGGGTCTGTGCAGGGACTCTGACTGCCACCCAGAGGCTTCCCAGGAACCACCTGCTCTCCCATCACGAGCTCAGCACTCCTGTGTGCTCAGATATGTATTTCATAGTAGTGCAATACCACTGAGACAGCACAGAGCCACTCCCAACACACGCACAGGAAAGAGCAGGTCACACCCCAAAGAGATACAACAGCCTCAACAAGGCCTTATGCATTCCAGGCTGGGTCAGGTGCACCAACGAGACAAGGAGGCTCAGATAAAGGACAAGAACATCATCAGACTGTGTGCACGTTTCAGCCAGCAGCAGTAGCTACTAGTGATCACCAGCAACAGCTACCAGAGCTGCTTGTTGGCAGTGTGAAAGCAGCCAGGTGCGAGAGAGGAAAGCGCAGTCAGGTACTGGATTCACTGATTTTGTCTGGAAGACGTAAGATTCACTCAGCATTATGGAAGAGATTTGTTGGATTTATCTAGGAAAATATAAAAATATTTCTAAATAGCTAATAAAATGTACAAAATTATCCTCCTCCTCATGGTTTTCAAAACCAGTATCTGACATCTGTAGCCAAACTGTAGCCAGAACTGCTCCTGGACCAGCCACTGCTTCCTTCACAGGAAGGTTTTAACAGGTTATGCTTTTGAAACATCCTTGTTAAAGGAGATTAGCCAATATGCATTATGGAGTGTACACAAGACCTACACACAGGGAGTCACATGAGCAGAGGCAGACAGACCTGCAGCAGTGCTGTGCTCAGGGTGCAGAGCACTCCTCTTTCCAAGAAGCTACGTCTACTACAGGCTTTCAGCTGCTTCTGTGCTGCCAAAATGTCACCATGCCAGCAGTGCCAAAGAAAATCTGAACTACTCGTAACATTGCATTTCTAATAAAAGAATTCCTTCTCAGTACAAGAGCTAACATTGAGATGTTTGTTTGCTGCCCATGGCACAGTGAGGAAGCAGGGGCTGTTCCAAAAGCAGGAGGGCACTGATCAGAGGTCATGGCACCCCAAACCAGGACAGAGCAGGCCTGGCTGCAATGGAAAAACAGCTCTCACACAAATGGTTGGCCAAGGCCATTCTCTGTTGTCCAGTATCCCCACTAAGCACAGACAGCAGTGACACTCTCAAAATAGCAGAGCTCCCCAGGATTCCCTCTGATCAGGCCTGCAGCCAACTGCTCCACAGCACATGTGCTCTTCTTAAGGCTGCTGAGCCATCCTCTGATGTTTGGATGTGCCTTGTTACATAGGCAAGTATATGCCAGCATCACTGCAAGCAAATCACTTCTAAACAAGACAAATGATGCTTTCTCAGATCAATTCAAAGGCAATAGCAGAAGGAAGTCAAAGATAAGCCCATATTATGAAATGCTCCCTTCCTGCTCTGTGGCGTATTTCTTTAAGAACAACTTTGCAGGCTCCATAGCTACAGAAAGCTCCACAGTTTCAGACCCAGTAATAGAGGCAGCCTTGAAAAGAAGCAGACCACTCTGGCATGGTAGCTTGTGTCTGGGACACTGTCCAGACAAAAACATTGCTAAAGTCAATACATAACCTAAATGCCATCTCCTGACTTGAGGACTGCTTCCTCCTGATCTCAGAGCTCCCACGCGTTTTGCCAGCCTGGAGAGCAATTCACACATATCCTTCCCACCCAAACCTCAGGGGACATTCCTGCTCACATGCCCAGTCCCACTATGGGAGAAAAGAGCAACTGCCGCTGCGATGCCAGGCCTGCCCAGCATCACAAACTCCGAAACACGATGAGCACTGCCCATGTATGCAGCCAGTGCAGAACCTGGGCAACATGAAACAGACCAGAACAACCTGTCAGCATTGGCAGGGTTATTCCTGAAGCTCCTTTCTCGCAGGTTTCCTCTCTCCAGACAGAATTCAATATAGAACTCTGCCAGGCAGAATTGCTTCCCAACTGGTTTATAACCTCTCTGATGCACAGGTCTCTTAATCCACTGATGGAAACCCACTGTGTGGACCACACACAACACAACCTTTTCTGAAAAGGGGGGAAGCTACAACAGAACAGCTGTTAAACCATAGTAGAGCAATCACTTTGTGCATTTAGTGCCAAGAACAAGATCAGAGGGTGGAGTGAAAACCCTGAGATCTGCTAGAAAGACACTATTGGCTGCTCCAAACTGTTGCTGTCAGAGACATGCCAGAGCTATCTCACACCCCACAGCGAGGAGCTGCAGCTTACCTGGCACTACAGAGCAGCTCTCCTTTTAGCATAGAAATGCCTGCAAACACTCTGGTGTGCATCGCTTCTCCTCATCAGTCAGCTTCAAAAATAGCCCCTCCTGACAGCGACATCCATCTTGTCACACCACTGCAATCCACGGCTTCTGGGCTGTTACTACCCAACCATGCCTGCTTTTCTGAGCCAGAGATGCCACACAACCCATGCAGCTGGAGAGGAAGTGGCCGTAAATGTTGCTATGGATCAACACTAAATTCCCTAGCTCAGGGATACTATGGTATTTACAAGAAAATACCAGCAATATGAATAGCACTTTGTGTCCAGGTCCACTGTGCCTGTAACATCAGGCTCTCTGAGAACAGGCACCAAAAAGCATGTTTTGCTACACTGCAAAAATAGAGGAGTTGCATTCAGGGAGCAGCCTGAGCTCCACTGGATCACAGCAGAGGCAGCTTTTGCTTGGGGCCCTCTCCAGGCAAAGCATGCAGGCAGCTGCCATCCACAGTCATTCCTGCTCAGTGGCACCACATTTCCCAGCAGGCTGCCAGGCTGTCCAGCAGACTGTCCCTGCTCTCCAGGGTGCTGCAGCTTGGGCTCAGCAGCGTCAGACAGCTACTCATGGGCTAGCAGGACCCTGGGTGCCCCAGGAAGCAGCAGATGGACTAAGCAGACGACACTCCATGCACCTGCAACTGCTCACTTCCAGCCACTGTCCCAGTGGAACAGGACATTCTTTCAAGAATTACTGTGCCCATCCACCATCTCAGCAAGCTGCAAGCAAAGCCAGGAGCTATCGTGGCAGACATTTTATCTAGCAGAAGGGTCCATAAATGGCCAAGAATGGCCTGTATCAAAAATAGCCAAATATCAAAAAAGTGATCCTTCCCCTGTACTCTGAGTTGGTGAGGCAGTTCTGGGCCCCTCAGTTCAGGAAAGATATTGAGGTGCTGGAGCGGGACCAGAGAAGAGCAACAAGGCTGGTGAAGGGACTGGAGCCCAAGTCCTACAGGGAGAGGCTGAGGGAGCTGGGGTTGTTTAGCCTGGAGAAGAGGAGGCTCAGAGGTGACCTCAGCACTGTCTGTAACTACCTGAAGGGAAGTTCTAGCCAAGTGGGGGTTGGTCTCTTCTCCCAGGCACTCAGCAACAGGACAAGGGGGCATGGGCTTAAGCTCTGCCAGGGGAAATTTAAGTTGGAGATCAGAAAAAAATTCTTTCCAGAGAGAGTAATCAGGCATTGGAATGGCCTGTCCAGAGAGGTGGTGGATTCACCATCCCTGGAGGTTTTTAAACTGAGATTGGACATGGCACTGAGTGCCATGATCTGGTAAACGGACTGGAGTTGGACCAAGGGTTGGATCTGATGATCTCGGAGGTCTTTTCCAACCCAATTGATTCTATGCTAATAATGTGGTGTGCCCCCTCACCACAGCCACGCTGGGCACAGGCAGGCATCCAAAGACACCCTGGCTAAGAAAACTTGAACTTGTACCATACATTAAAAGTTCAACACCATACCAATCACTTTGTCTCTTTACAGTACAGTTTTGTAGTGCTCACCGAAGCATCAAAAGTGCCTAAAGAACTCATGAAACAGGACAGGTGGTTTCTCATACAATTCTTCCTATCAACCCATGGGAATCTGTGGCTGAAGGGAAGTATTTTCTGCACAGCAGAGGCACACAAAACCACTTGGTGCAAGAGAGGTGCTCCTCTATGCCCATTATATGGGCATATGCTGGCCTATATGTTCAAATGCAGAGTCCTTGTTTTCTCTCTAAGTACTCTGAATTTTATACAAGAGGTCATTAAGCATTCCTGAAATGAGTCATTCCCAGCTCTTCTACACAGCCTTTTAGAAAAACATTTCCCAGTGCACATACCTTGGGACTGACCCCCAGGAAGCTCTGCACCAGGCAACTGAAGCAGAAGAGGTAAAATGTGCCTGTTTTGGTTCACTGATCAAACTGTAAAAGAAACCTAAAAAAGACACAAAAGCTAGTTGCAGTCCAGAATAAGACTGAAAAGTTTTAAAAACAGCCATGAGGGGACAGCTTTGAATCTGACTCTATCTAACAGTGGTTAGTAAGGGCAGGAAGCAAGACTGCAAGTGATTGTGAAATTCCAGCCAGTTACAATTTTTAAGAGGACAAAAGTCAAGGGACAACAACATCAGAGGAGGAAACTTAACTAAAGGCCCAGGATCTGGACATACCAAAAGGGTACCACTTAAAGCAAAAACCTAGTTCAGAAATAACTGGCAGTTCCTTGAAGAAACAAAAGCTGCAACTATAAATAGGCTGCCAGTTCAAAGGATTATCCCTCCTTGGGATAATCACACATAGAGAAGAGGCAGATGAAGCTGTTCTCCAGGGAAGGCCAGATACAAAAGCACAGATCTTTTGTTAGCACAATTCCTTGGATGCAATCTCCCTACTTCTCCCTCACATAAGATATTAAAAATTAATCAGAGATTATACATCAGAGCATCACCATGGCTCCTTGCTCTAAGTGGCAGGATCAGCCCAGATGCAGTTGGGGTGATGGAAGCACAGAGGTTGAGGTGAGGAAAGACACCAGTCCACAATACTTGGAGACCCAGCAACTATCCAGAATTATGGAAACTGCACAGACTATCTGACCTGCTCAGAGTACCCAGCTTCACATTCACAAGCCAGCAGCAGGGCCAGCAGTGGCAGAGCCAGGGGTGTCCAGCCCAAAAGCCTGCAAAGCCTGTACTAGTTTAAGTATTTTAGCATGCACGAAAACTGCACTGGCAAATTTAAATACAGCTTTACAAGAATAACTCCTTCTTAAAATTAGCATGTCATTAGAGAAGCATGTACAGGACAGTTGAAACTGGACCCCAATGCACTTACTCTTGCCCTCATCAAGAACATACACAATCCTGCCATCCTTCACATTGCAGCAGCCACAGCATGTGTCCCACAGGGCCCAGGCATGTCTTAGCTGTGGGACAAAATTTCTCTTCTCAGAAACAACTCCAGCACAGTCATAGGGTACAAGTCAATGTGATCATATCCTAGTCAAAAGTGAATATTCTGCATAAAGAAATCATCCTTGCTCAGTTCAGGAATTTTGTGATCTGCTTCTGAGGCTTGTTTTCATCTGCATACAATTTATCTAATTATCCCACATATCCCAAGTGATCTAACTCATGTTCAGTGTCAAAGAGGCTTCTAGGCAGCATCCAACCATGGTCTCTGCTATAAGAGGAGATAAAAGGATAGTATGGGAACAAACAAACTGCACAATCAAAGTGACCTGTCTCAGTAAAACCAAACTGGTTTTCCCATTTTGGAAGCAGATCAGCACCTCCTGGAAGCAGCAAAACTGAATAAACTTCTTTTCCATTTGAGGCAGCTATACAACACAGCACCCAGTTGGCAACTTGGTATGCACATTCACAAAGAAGGCAAGATAGGTTTAGATTTATCTAAATGCTGATTGCCCTCAGCAATGCAAGCACAGGTTTACCTACTAAAACAGAAGAGGCTGCTGTTGTCTAAAAGGGTTTTCCGCCATCAAACCTTATGAACAGAGTTAGATGTACTTAGGTACAGTCACTCTTAAAAGGAAGACTTTTTTGTTTCGACTGTACCATGGTCAAATAGTACAAGCTGACAACAGGATACACTGCTGCCCTCCAAAACTTGTCAGTCCATACCCTACAAGTCCAGAAGGCTGTTAAAAATCTCATCTCTAACACAGCAAAGCCTCAGACACACAAGAGCTACCATGCCACACTTCCCAATGTCTTCTGCAGGCTGCAAGTCACTGCACCAGGCAGTGGCACAGGCCAAGCCCCTCCTTGTCCATGTCCACACTTCCTGCTGTTGCAAGCTCATGCAAATACATCCTGCACTCGCTGCTTCGTGTAGCAATGCACAAACACAGCATGCACATGCAAGCCGAGCTCCGCTCTGCCTACCTTCACCAGACGGCCAGCACTGTATGTCCAATCGCCCTTCACCAGGCACCGCTCCATCTCCAGCACATGACATGCAGCCATGAAAGCAAGATGGATATGGGAAGGAAGGCCAACTCCCACTGCAGGCTGCCCTGGGATGTGCCATTGCTGAGAGAAGACATATAAGGGTCCACCTCCCACCAGAACTCCCATCTGACAGGATTCCTGGAGCAAAACTGCACATTTTTAAAGACCTGTCAGGTAAGAGGAAAGAGACCCATGAGGAGCAGGCTCAAAATGCTGCTAATTGGGAGAATTAACCACACAAACAAGAGCTACTCAAGCCAACCAGGTTGCCAGAACTTGGACAGCAATGCTGAGCTCTCTTTATACCTGGTCTGAACCAGATTCAGTGCCTCTTTGGCTGACCAAATTTCCCTTCCACTAGTGGAAGACAAGCAACAGCAATACTTAGACACACAATCACCCACCCAGCTTGCACCTCTGGTTTCCAGATGCTACTCTAGCAGTAACTTAGATTTTTATATAAGCCTTTATGGTTTACATTCACACCACAAATCTCTTCAATAAAAAAAGATGGAGGTGGATTGTCTTGGGCTCTTATTGCCTTCACCAAATCCCCTTTTCTCCCTCCAGACATCCCTGACAGATTTTCCAACCTACTTTTCCAAAAGAAAAGAAATTTCAGCTACTTCTGTTACCTTCTCTGCAAAGGTGCTCTGATTTCCTCTCCCAGTCTGTACTCATGTCTGGGACTGCCCTGACCCAAGTACAGCCAGCACCTTGCAAGTTGGACTTGTTGCACTTTTTGAACAGATGCAGTTCAACAAGTTTCCTGAAAACAACTTCAGTCTATAACAAGCCCATCACGCCAAAAAGGACAAAGAAATGGTCATTGACACTAAAACAGTTGAAGTGACTTTGTCTCAAGCCTCCCATTTCTCTAGCCTGAGAGAGAGAGCAAACAAAGCTTCACAGCCTCTAAGAAGTGTTTGACACACTACAGAACCTATACAGCTCCCAGAAATATGAGATGCAGCCACTGCTTCCTAGGCAACAGAGATGGCAGGACATTTCTCCCCAGGCCTGCTTTCTCCCTGGAGAGTCACAACTAGGGCAAAGTGCTCTAAAGGCATCCTTGGATCTGATCACTCCTCAGAGGGCACCCAGAGCATCCCCCTCAGTCCAGCACCCTGCTATTGGCAACCAACTGCTTTCACAGCAGGTCAATGGCATATAAGCACTGGACTCTCACAACACTCAATAGCTACAAGTCCAGATACCACCTGAAGCTCAAGAACACTGACAAGGTTCTGGGTCTGTAGAAGACTTTCAGGATCTGCATCCAAAGGATGAGCAGTGAGAAATAAAATCAATAGGTAAGACTGCAGAATTTAAAAAAAAAAAAAGCAACACGTTATCCAAATCAGGAACTACTATCCTTAAAACTAGATACAGGGATACTTGCTCAAACTGGAACTTTACATCCACAGCAAAAGTATCCTAGGCAGTCCTAGTCTAAGTGCTCTTTGTCAAAGGGATCTCATCGGACCAGTTATCTTAAGACTTGGACCTTTTCATTAGGCTGCATCGATATCTTGGGGAGGGTTCAACCATTCACTGGACCTCATGACTAGTACAAGAATATCTCAGAGTTATCCTACCGCTGACATCTGTGATCTGTCATTTTCTGTGCTCTGCTACACACATGCTATTCCTCCGGCAAACAAGAGGCCAACAGAGTTCTCATGACATTAGCCCAAACCCTCCACTGCCTCCCCGCTTGGTTGTCAACCTCTCTGAGGAAAGTCTCCAGTAAGGCTCAGAAGCATCAGACACATCCTGAGCATCCTGAGCAGCATCCTGAGCCAGGCCATGGCCACACAAAACCCTGATGTTCAGCCTCAGAGACTATCTGTCTCAGATGAAAGAGCAAACATCATCACAGCCAACATCATGAGGAGGTTTGTTGCAGAAAGTTTTGACTAACGACAGCTGGCTACAGAATTTCTTTTAATCTTTACCAGGTCAGTAAAGCAGCCAAAACTATTCCCCCTTTTTGTGGCTGAGCAAAAGACAGAGATGCTGCCAAAAGCCTACTGCTGCTAAAAAGGCAGTTCCTCCAGCCCTTCTCCATGCACTACCAGATGATCCCAAATTTGCACTGTGACACAGCAGAAGGGAGCCTTGGTCATGGGTGTCTGGCTACAGAGCTATGATCAGGGAATTAGAAGGAAGGCTGGCATATACACTGAGGTTTGGCTATTGCAGTCTAATGTAAAAAGTAACAAACTTGGAGCATGTAGCTAAAAATTTAAATGAAACCTAAACCAAAGAAAGAGTTTCTTTTGCAGTAAGACATCAGTCCAGACTGCCCTTTTCTCTGCAAGCAGCAGGACGTGTTACTGAAGCATGGACTGATGTTTGCAGAAACACAGCAGTGGCAGCCTTTCAGTTATTAACCTTTCCTACCCTGCACATGTATTCCCCTGTCACTTCAACAGTCTGTGTTCACAGAAGCCTAATAGACTATGATTCTTCCTCCAAATGCTGCTGAAACACCCAAATCTTATCCTGGATTTGTCTGGAGGTTTAGACTTACTGGGGACAGCTGCTGATTTTGTCAAGAGCATTCAAAAAAGCCTAATGAGCTTGCACTGGGTGCCTATAAAGAAGAGGCCTGTGCTTCCAGGGAATCCCTTGACTGTGCTTACTGTAGCTACCTATCATGTTCAGCTAAGAGAAAACAAGCAGGGATGAGGAAACCAATGCACACAGCAGTGAGGAATACTAGGCAAGTGCTTTGCTATCATGAATTCATGAAGCTGGGTGCTTTCCAGAGGAGAGAACACAGGATTGGTTTGTTACTGCAGAAAGGGCAGACAGAAGGCACTGACACAGCAAGATGCAGCTCCATGGGAACTTACAGGAGCAACATGTTTCAAAAGTAGGATGGGAGATAAAACTTCATTGACCCAAGTCAGGATGTGGGTTTACCTGGTGAGATAGAAACACAGCCTGCTCTCAAGGGAAAGCGAAACTGCATCAAAAGCTGATCTTGAACTACATCAATAGTGCAAAGAGTATCCTGAGGGATAAGGGATAGGACACCAATTACCATGTTCCAGATCCTCAGTCCAACAGTGAGCAAGTAAACCAATAAGTAGGTAACTGTTTCAGGAGAGGACAACATCTACAGAAGACAGCAACTTCATGGCAGCCACCAGTTGCTCCCAGCACTGTAGCCCACCCTCCCCATCCCAACAGACACACTTGACCCAATACTTCCCACTCCGAATTTGCCACCAACTTAGTGCACACACAAGGGCTGGCCCCAAGGGCTGGCCTTCAGTGTCTCTTGCACTCTAGTCCACCTCCAGCACCGGCTACCACGATGCAGGAAGGAGGGGGCCAGCAACATTCACATGTCCCTGTCTGGCTTATTTCCAGTTGCAGGAGGACACAGCCACAAGCTCAGTTAGGTTGGTGCTGCCAGTAGGATTTCAGGACATGCCAGGCAGAAAGGGAGAACAGATTGCTGACAGAAGTCACCCACATGCATGATATTCATTCATACAAGCCAATTTCAGGAAGAGTTGAGAAAGTTATTGCCATTATTTCTACCTTTGCCTGCTCAGTCTTGTTGTCCTAGTTACCAAAGTCCTGGTGACTAAGGCAACCAGCCTTAGCAAGGAAGAGGCAGAATGGAATGAGATGTAATAAAAACATTTAAGATGACTCTCAAAGAGCAAAAGCAGAAACAAGTAAAAGCAATTCTGTGCCACAAGAATCATTCCCAGTCCCCTGGTCTACTGCACTTCCCATCACTCCATAGGAGTTTGAGAATGGACACTCAGGTATGTTTTGATATACCCAAGAAACACAAAGTGGGCAGCAAACCCAACTCCAGAGTGTTAGAACTCCCCTACACACTCCCTCCTAACACAGTTAGTTAACTATATAGACACTAACACGTACAGTATTGGGCCCAAAGTGAAGATCAGAACTTGTGCTGCCATTCAATAAACAGCTCTTCTCTATCCATGTATGGCCTGTGCAGCAGCCAGGCTCCATGTTCACAATGTCCTGGAGCATTTCACACAAGCATTTCAGGGGATCTCCATATAGGAACTGAGTAACAAGTCACTTCTGTGGTTTCTGAAATCACTACCAGCTCTGCAAGAATATTTCAATCAAGATATGCATATAATAAGCCACAATGCACAACAATAAGGATGTGTTTAAAATCTAATTTAAAAGAAGCAAAAAGATACTTTTAAATCTTTCCAACCCTTAATTTCCCTATATTACAGCTACATCTAACATTTAATTAATCAGCTGCTTATCTTTGTAAAAACAGCCACATAAAACAGGAGGTTTCATTTTCTCCCTGGTGATTCACACTGCCACACTCAAGGAGACAGCCACGTAGGACCTTCCAAGCATGCTTAGGAGAAGGCATGGAGCTTCAGAAGAAAATCTGTGAGTATGTGGAACCAACAGTACTGCATGCTGAACTCACAAGAGGGAAGGAGACAGTTCCACACAGGCGGCATGTTCCAGGGAGGACAGCTAGGAAGCATCAGGTCATAAGTTACCTTGGAAGCTTAAAAAATTCTGCCTTCAAAGGGCTTAGCTTCACTCAAACAAACTTCAGAAGAATGAGCTCCCTTGCAGCAGTACTGTTTCTGAAGCCATGTTTTTGCTCAAAATATGAATGTTTTTTTCACCTAAAATGAAAACAGCAACGTTTTCAAATCAGTCTGATCTAAATGCAATAGTGCCAGGACACAACGACTTGAACTACTTTCCAACGATGTTAACTATGGCAGGAATAAGCAGGCAAAGGCAACAAGGAGGTTGCAGAGACACAGCAGCTCTCGCTCATCTGCCTGGCTGGATGGAAGGAAAGCAGGCTCTGTGCTGCAGCTCTGCATGCTCTCTGGGAAGAAAGTGCTCTGTGCTTTCACCCCTTCAGAGGCAGCTTTGCTTGTGCAGCAGGCAAAGTGCCCCAAGGCCCAGCCCCCACCCCTCCTCTCCCAAGCAGGATGAATAACAACGCCAATTGGGAAACCAGAAACCGGGCAGGGGCTTGAGGCAACCTATGCAGGTTGCCACAGCAACTCTACAAATACGTGTCACCAGAGATCACTATACTGAGAAAATTCTGACAGCAAAGCCCTTCTAGCACCTGGATGACAGCCACTTATCCTGCTTCCTGGCAAGAGGATTGCAAGTCTAAGTAAGATCGACCGAGCTCAATCTTATGAATGGAAGATCTCCAAGGGACACCAGAGCAGCTGGCACATCCAGTGCAGGCTTGGCATCCAGCAAAGCCAAGCTATGAAGGCATTATAAGGCAGATCATTGAACTGCCACTATGATTGATTCCTCAGGTTTTTCCATTTCAGAGAATAACACATTGGAGATCTTTGAAGACCACACACAAGAGCTTCAGAGTAGCACACCTGTGATGTGCAACACAAACAGATTTTTCTCTGTTAAAAAGTAGTGTGAGCTGCTTCAGCACAACAGGCAATAAAACATAAAACTAGACCTACTGGAGTGAGTAATCCTCGGAACTACTTTATAAGGGCTGACAATAATTTAGAGCACAGCAATCTTCCAGCATTTTCCAAAATCACAGAAGTAAGACAGGGCATTTTCCCTTTCCTTTTGTTTTATATTAACTCTCAAAGCCTGAACTCAAGTACTTGATACTAAATACCTGGCTTAAGCCTCAGGCAATGCTGTCATCCCTCTGGCTAGGAGCACTAGCAAGAGTAGGCTTAATGCAACTGCTCCTGTCAACCCCTCTGATTGCTTGTAGCCACCATATAGAAAGAACAAAATATTCCAACAATCATAGAGATATCCTGAAACAAGAGACTCATCTACCACTTGCATTTCTGTCAGTGTGGCTCTTTCCTCTCTCTAGAATATCCCAGTTTGACAGCAAGCCCAGCCACACTTTTGATGATGCTGTGGAATGCCAAAACTCTGCAACTGAACACAGGTGAAACATAATAAATCTCAGATGTGCACACAGTTCATCGACAAAGAAAACATAAGATCTATGGCTTAACACTTCCTGAAAGAGAAGAGATTTAATGTAGCAATGTAAACAGCTCTGAAATACAAAGAAAAAGATCCAGAAGATACAGGTGACAACCAAACTCAGAACAGAGATCAGGCACATGACTATGGGAAGCTCCTGCATCAGTTACAGCCATCTCTCCTTCCAGGTTTGGTAGCTACATAAAGCACAAAGTACCCGTCCCTGGGTCTCAATGAACAGGCTCTGTATGCACACCCCGTGTATGAACCAGCATCCCATCTCTCCAGAGGGAGGCTGAGACAGTCTCCCACAAGTTAGTGTTATCTGCTCAAAGTCGATCTGCTCACAAACACCAAAGCACTGGGTTTCAGACTCAAGGTCAATTTCCCCTCTGTAAAAAGAAAGGCTTAAAGGAAAGACTTCAGTCATAGAACAAAGACTGAGGGGAATTATTTGTTAGCTGTTTCTGGCATGTTTTTCTTGAGTTTGCACTGCTTTTGATAAAGATGCTATCTGAGCACTATTGATAATCTATCCAGCACACACCACTGACTGAGAGCTACACTCCTGATTGAACTGTCTGTAAGTACAAGATTTCAAAGCCCTGTGAATATCCCTGCCACTCACCTGCTGAATGATATTTGCTTGCAGCCCCAGGTACCCCATGGCAATTTGCACTTAAAACGTCTCTGTGCACAGGAAATCTTATATTATCTTCAAAGATAATGAGAAAGGATGATTTCTTACACATGCACAATGCTGCAGCAATGGCCTTGGGAATCCCTATGCTTCAGTGCAACTTCACTGTGCTTTGGTGCTTTTGGAAGAGTCTTTCTTTCAGTTAGAGACATATTTCCAACTCTGCAGAGAAATTTTTTCAAGGAGTCACTTGGAAAAGGTCCACTGCCAGACTCATTTTCAGGTCCTCATAAAAGATGCTCACAGAAATCATGTTCCACCCCAGTTCTTTAGGAACACTGATATTCCTTTCAGAGGGTACGGGCAGAGAAGCTGGTGAACCAAGCCAGCAGTGTCCACCATCAGAAGCCAGCGCTGTATTCTCCACTCCCAGAGATTCCCCAACACCACTGTGTGTTTGAGCACATGACAAACTGACTCAACTGTTAATCCAGCAAAGAACAAACCTGACAAATAATGAGTTGTTTCCTTCCAGGCCAGCACTGAGATAGCTTGCCACATAATCAGGCATGTGCTGGAATTACTGACAAAGAAAGGGTGCCAGTCCCAAGCTCCGAGGCTGGGACTGCCATACCAGGTGTCATGCCAAGTGTAGGTACAGTGGATTTGGAACTGGGCCTGAGAAAGCAGTAAAGCTCTCCCCTCTTCTTTTGAAACAACCCAATCAATGCATGAATCACTCACAGGAAGCACTTGTAATGCCAACTATACCCAGCAGCCCAGCTGACAGGCATGCAACTCAGGGAGGCCTCCAGTTAAGATAAGACAACAGCAATTGCCACTCTCGCCTTTCTCTCTCTCCGCATACCACAGTTCTAAAGCAGCTTCCTGAAGGCAGGATTGTTGGCTTTATTTGAGTAATTTATTTGAGTATTTCAGCTACTTTGTTTTGTGTTGAATCTTGCAATTTGCTGCCTGGACTTCTATTGACAATGCTGGCTGTACTGTGATTAGAGCTCACACAACAATTCTGGGTCAGGCATGTCAGCTACTTACACTGCAGCAGATGAAAGATGACAAATCATTTGAAAAGATACTTACGAGAAAATTATTCCATGCCAGGATTGAACATGTGGCCCTCTAAAGATCAGAATAAAAGACTTCCCATTGGGTTTTTCTCCATATTTTTTAAGATTAGGAGGGCCGTAAGTCTTTAGTGTCTCCCTGGCCTGACCTCTTATAGACCATACAGAAACAATGTATATGCTCAGGCAAACATAAAATGGTAACGCACCAAAAACCCACAGAGAAACGGTCCATCTTTTATCAGTAACAAAACTTGGGCTTGGTGCCAGGCCATTTCTAAAATTTATCATCCTTTTTGTGAAGTATGTCAAGAGAATAAAAAAGGCTACACAGCTGAAAAAGTGCCTTGGACATTGGATAGAATTGCATGTAACAGACAGACAAGAGCAGTCGTCTGACTCCAGGATAATTGCTCCAGCAACAGTGTTACAAATATATTTGTAAATCTAATCGTGGAAGTAGTTATGCTAAGGTTTACGGGGTTTAACTGGGCCTGAGGTGGGGTAACTTGAAACAGTAGTGGGGTCCTGGAAACTGTTGGGAATTTGCTAGGAACAGCAGGACAATAATCAAAGGGATTAGTGAGGTAAATAGAACCTGAGGAAGAAAACAAACTGTTGCTTAAAGATAAGATTAGAATCAACATATGTAAGGGGATTTGCAAATGGTCTGGTGGTGGGAGTCTAGTTAACCAGTATCCTGTGTTAGACGAGCACGGTAGATTTTTAACCCTTGAAGACGGACATCAATTGTATATGTATAACCTACGTAACTGATTTATGGACGAGATTGTGCGTCTTTGTGCACGTACAACGCTGCAGAAAAGGTATAAAAGCTGTCTTCAAGAATGGCTCGTTGGAATCCTGGCTTAGGACACTAGTCCCCAGGTTTCCCGGGCCCAGCAAATAAAGCACCACATAAACTGACATTCTGTCGGTTTGTGTTCTCCTTTAAACGGGCAACAGTTTTCTGGCGCCCAATGTGGGGCTCCGAGGGCTGCTGGGGCGGTTCGCGTCTTGATCCACTCCAAGCCGGCACCGAGCATTTTCCTCCGGGAGTCATCAGTTCGTGCCTGACCCCGCGCCTGTCGGACAACTACATAGAGGTGAGCCCGAAGGTGCTTTATTTTGAAAAGGGGGTGGCTTTATTTCGAAAGGGGGGTGGTAAGATTGGTTGGTTGGTATTGGAAGCCTAGGCACCGGCCGTAAGACACGTACATAGGAATCGTGCAGGTCCAGTACTTGCCATTTGATAGCGACTAGAATTGGCAAGTTGGGGATATAGGTTGGTGGTTAGTCGCAGCGTCGTACGTATTTCTGTTATATATGTTGTCATTCGGGAGCTGTGGGATAATGTCTTCTAACGATAAGGATATTCCCGAGGATTCCCCCCTCGGGTGTTTGTTGAAGCACTGGAAAATGGGGAATTTTGAACAAAGTATGAAGAAAAAGAACTTGATTGATTACTGTAATCATGTTTGGCCAGAATATGAAACGGGGGGAATGCAATGGCCGCGGAATGGTACAATGACTACAGAGATTATCGCTCCTTTGATGGGTTTCTTAAGGGAAAATGATAAATGGGATGAGATACCTTACTTAGACTTGTTTTATCATTTAAAAGGAAAAACTGAATGGTTAAAAGAATGTGGTATGCTGGTTTTGGAAACTATTAATAATGAATGTGTGGGTTGTAAAGAGCGAAAGTTGCGCTTTATTGAGCCCCCGGAGGAAGATGTGTCGTTGTTGGTCTCCCCTAGTGCACCTCCGTGTCCCTCTCTTGAAAGCCTTAAAATAGGAAAAGAAAAGACCTCTGCTCCCTCCTCTTCAGACGAAGAGTCGGAGTTAGATAATAGGGGTGATGTACAAAGATCCCCATTAGCTGGACGCACACGCCGGGGAAGGCAAAAGGGGAAGGAGGGGGACGTGCGACCTAAATTGATGGCACCTCTACGGGAGGCGGTGGGGGCAGATGGTGGAAGGGTTATAGTTAAGGTCCCGTTTTCACCTAGCGATTTGATGATTTGGAAACAGTCAGCCGGAGCTTATCGGGAGAATCCAGAGAAGGTTGCACGGGTGGTAAAAATGGTTATTAAGGCGCAAAACCCGGATTGGAATGATTTACAAGTTCTGTTAGACACACTTATGGATTCTACTGAAAAGGAGATGGTGATGAAGGTTATGACCGACCGGGCTAGAGATATGATTAGGACCCAAGTGACTCATAGCACGCTTAATGATTTGGTACCAAGGGAGGATCCGGGATGGAACCCTAATACATCGAGGGGGTATGAGGCACTTAAGGAGTATCAAGAATTGTTGGTTGAAGGAATTCGTGATGGTATTCCTAAAACTTTGAATTGGTCAAAGCTATACTCGGTGAGACAGGAGAAGGGGGAATCTCCGTCGGCATTTTTGGAAAGGTTGAAGGATACTGCTCGAAAATATACTAACTTGGATGTAGAGTCAGAACCTGGTAAACTTCAGCTGGCCTTAATATTTATGGGACAGTCACAGGAGGATATCAGGAAAAAGCTGCAAAAATTAGAAGGAGAAGAAATGCGGAATTTGGAAAAGTTGTTAGAGGTGGCATGGAAAGTGTATAATAATAGGGAAAAAGAGACGACAAAAAAGCAGCAGGCAGGCATGTTGGCTGTATTGAAACAGGCTACGAGGGGTAGTGGGGGAAATTTTAGAGGTAGGGGTTGCGGAAGAGGACGTGGTGGATTCGGGAGAGGGGGTTTCGGTAACCAAGGAATGAATGTTCGTGGAATATTGGGGCCTAATCAATGTGCACTTTGTAAAGGGTTGGGACATTGGAAGAATGAATGCCCACTTAATCAGGGCATACAAATGGTTGGGGGTCCTTTTAATAATGGAATGACCCCAGTAAATACTATGGGGAATGGAATGAATCCATTTGTGGGAAATCCACAAGGTGTCGCTCAAGCATTGATGATGGGAAATACTCAGAATCAGAGCTGACTAGATCGGGATCTCAAAGTGATAATGGAAATAGAGGGGGAACCTATGGAATTTAGAGTGGATACGGGGCTAGTTATTCTGCAATGAATGAATTGCGGGGGGCATTAAGTGAATCAAAAGTATTGGTAGTTGAGGTATCCGGGGAAGTAGAGGAAAGGACATTCCTGCAGCCACTCGATATTAAATTTGGGGGAAAGGAATTGGATCATCAGTTTTTATATATGCCAAATAGTCCGGAATCGTTGCTTGGGAGGGACTTGCTCTCAGCGTTACAGGCAAGGATAATATTTGAAAAGGATAGAGTAAAATTGGAAATACCTGAGGAAAATATAGCGAAATTATTTGTGATTAAGGAAGTAGAGAAAGAGATGATACCTCAGGAAATTGAGCAGGCGGTAGTACCTTGGGTATGGGAAACAGGGACCCCTGGTAAATCTAAAGCTGCTGAACCGGTGATAGTGAAATTAAAAGAAGGATCACAACCGGTGCGGGTGAAAAAGTACCCTATAAGGCTTGAGGCTAGGAAAGGAGTTGCTCCTATGATTGATCAATTTTTAAGTTTAGGTATTTTGCAGGAATGTGAATCAGAATATAATACTCCTATTTTTCCCGTCAGAAAACCAAACGGAAATTATAGGTTGGTCCAGGATTTAAGAGCAATTGATGCAATTACTAAGGATATACACCCTGTGGTAGCTAACCCGTACACTCTGTTAACATCTGTTTCTGAGAAATTTCAGTGGTTCACAGTAATTGATTTAAAGGACGCCTTCTTCTGCATCCCTCTGGCACCCGAAAGCCAGCATATCTTTGCATTCGAATGGGAAAATCCAGACACGGGACGGAAGTGCCAACTTACTTGGACTAGACTGCCTCAAGGATTCAAATCGTCACCTACTATATTTGGTAATCAGCTAGCCAAAGAATTGGAAGAATGGAGAACTACTCAGGTAAAAGATTCACCTTTTTCATATGTAATTCTACAATACGTAGATGATATCTTCCTGGGAACCACAGAACGAGAACTCTGTTGTAAACTGACTATTGATCTATTGAACATGTTGGGGCAAGCGGGATACCGAGTTTCTAGGGAAAAGGCACAGTTGGTAAAACAGAAAGTTATCTACCTGGGTTGTGAAATTTCCCAAGGGGTACGTCGATTGGGAACGAACCGCATAAAAGCAATCTGTGACATTCCAGTGCCCCGTAATCACCATGAACTGAGATCTTTTCTAGGAATGATTGGCTGGTGTCGACTATGGATCCCTGACTATGGCCTGATGGCTAAACCGCTGTATGAGGCGGTGAAAAGGCAGGAGTTCATATGGGAACCGGCGGAGGAAAAAGCGTTTCGGGAGCTGAAGCAAGCTCTTAAGGAGGCACCAGCCTTGGGATTGCCTGACTTAACCAAGGACTTTCAATTGTATGTACATGAGAGGCAACAATTGGCCCTGGGAGTACTTACACAAAAGTTGGGGTCGTGGAAAAGGCCCGTTGGGTACTTTTCTAAACAACTGGACACAGTGAGTAGTGGCTGGCTGGGATGCCTGAGGGCAGTAGCAGCCACAGTAATCCTGATTCAAGAAGCGCGTAAACTAACCTTGGGAAAGCGCATGACTGTTTATGTGCCACATATGGTGATTACTGTATTAGAACAAAAAGGGGGGCATTGGCTCTCTTCGAGTCGTATGCTTCAGTACCAGGCATTGCTGAGGGAACAGGATGACATCGAGTTAAAATTGACTAACCACCTTAATCCGGCAGAATTCCTTATGTCGGTTCAGGAGGAGGGAGAACTGGAACACGATTGTGTAGAGGTGATCGAGCAAGTATATGCTAGCCGCAAGGATCTAAAGGACGAACCGTTGTCGGACCCGGACTGGGAATTATTCACGGATGGTTCCAGTTTTGTGGAAAACGGCACCAGGTATGCTGGTTATGCAGTAGTCACTCTGCAGCAGATAGTGGAGGCGAAGGCGCTACCCCCGGGAACCTCGGCACAAAAAGCCGAAATCTGGGCACTGGTAAGGGCTTTGATTTTGAGCCAAGGTAAAAGGGTGAACATTTGGACTGATTCTAAATATGCCTTTGGAGCAGTACACGTACATGGGGCTTTGTGGAAAGAATGGGGCCTGCTTAATTCACAGGGATCGTCCATAAAGTATCGTGAGGAAATACTCCAGTTACTGGAGGCAATATTAAACCCGCCGCTGTCACGGTAATGCATGTTAAAGGACACCAAAATGATCTGGGGAAGGAATTCAAAGGAAATCGACAAGCGGATCAAGTGGCCAGACAGGTGGCCCGGGAAGCATGGACTCAATTAGCATTGCTGCCGGTTCGACAAAACCCTGCTGCGGCACACATGGGGGCAGTACCCCATTACTCTCCGGAGGATGAAAAACTAGCGCAGATGATGCAGGCGAAAAGGAATGTTAAAGGATGGTATGTTACCCCCGTAGGGCAAGTAATATTGCCAGTAAAGGTCATGAAACACATGCTCGAAATGGAACATAGTAAGTGCCATTGGGGGGCAGAAGCTTTGGTGAAATTTTTAAAGAAGGAAATATTCTCGAACCAGATGTTAACACTAGCAAAAAGAGTTAATGCTATGTGTACAGTGTGTATTAGGAATAATCCAGTGGTGAGGAAACAGATCAAGATGGGTGTGATTAAAACAGGACCACAGGCCGGAGATTATTGGCAGGTGGATTTTTCTGAGCTCCCAAAGGCTCAGAATTTTAAATATTTACTAGTTTATGTTTGTACCTTTTCAGGATGGCCAGAAGCTTTTCCTTGTAGAACTAATCAAGCAAAGGAAGTTGTCAAGACATTGTTAAAGGAGATAATCCCGAGGTTTGGAGTACCTTTAGGGATATCATCAGACAGAGGTCCTCATTTTGTGGCCGGGATTGTACAAGAAATTTCAAAGGCCCTAGGAATTTCCTGGGACTTGCACACCCCCTGGAGACCTCAGTCAAGTGGTCAGGTAGAAAAAATGAATCAAACAATGAAAAACCACATTAAAAAGATCTGTCAGGAAGCGGAGATCCAGTGGCCGCAGGCATTGCCTTTAGCTCTGCTAAGAATTAGGATAAAACCAAGGGAAAAGTTAGGGGTGAGCCCGTATGAGATTTTATATGGTAAACCCTATTATGCTTCCACTTATCAGGGAGACCCTCATTTAACGGGAGACCAAATGTTGTTAAATTATGTGTTGGCTTTAAACAAAACTCTTACAGCTATAAGGGGAGCGTTGCAGTGGAATCGACCTCTGCCCCTGGAGAATCCAGTCCACGACATCCTTCCAGGGGACCAGGTGTACGTAAGGAATTGGTCTGAGGAGCCTTTAAAGGAAAAATGGGACGGACCTCATCAGGTGATCATGACTACGTACACCACTGTGAAAGTTCAAGGAATCGACAATTGGATTCATTGTACCAGGGTGAAGAAGGTCCCCACACAATGGACGGTGGAACCACTATCTCCAACTCGAATAGTGTTGCGAAGTCAACATTAGTAGTATTATTCTGGATGTGGTGGGGTACTCTAGTTGAGGCCATTGTTACAATTGAGATTCCAAGGTCATACGTAACAGTTTTCGAGGGAGATGATGTAAATTTAACCTGTTTATTTTCTAGCGACCAGAGAGTTGGATCCGGAGAAATTAAAACCAGATGGAAGTGGGTAGATGCTAATCAAATAATGAGCTCAAGGAAAGTCTGGGATGTGAAACAACAAACAGGTATTGCTACCATGCAAATAACTAAGGTAACTAAGATCCAGGCAGGACAATACATGTGTACGGTATCGATTCGGGGTAGCTCAGACCAAGGGAGTATAAAGTTGCGAGCAATGGATCCTTCTGATAAGGAACAAGTCACTGATTCTCCGGGTGAGTGGGAAAGGAATCATGGTCGTCACGAGAATTTAGTGATAGGTCTAATTAGAGATTTTGGTTTGATAAAAAATGTATCTCAGATTACCGCCTGTTTACCTATGCCCCGGACTGCAAGTGATCCTATTCCGTGGGGGATAATCCCCGTAACCATTATGCCATTATCAGGCAAGGATTTTTCATGGACATGTCATAAAGTATTTGGGAAAGTACCTCGACCAGAATCAAAAGGGGCTGATATATGTTTGACTAAACAAGTAATGACAGAAACAAAGTGCAAAAAGAAACCTACGTATTATGTATGGCTAAGGGACACAGGTAGATGTTATATCGAGCCCCCTTTTGATGAACCCTGTGATCACGCCCGTACTGGGGCACCACGACAAAATATAAAATGGGAAAAACAACAATATACTATAGAATGCCAGAATGTTACTCATGATGTTGATACCTGGAAAAAATGGAAAACTACTTGGGGTTCTAGTGTCTTGGAGCATTATAGCTATATTGGCAAGGTACGGTGGTGTATACAGCGGACAGGAACAGAAGATCAGTCACACCTAAAGGTTTTTACCACTGAAACCTCTTCCAGGTATTTTCATACGCAGCTAGAAGAATGGAATTGTACGCAAGTATTTACATGTGACACTCCGGAGGATCAGATAGGACTTGTTCCCGTAAAAATGGTATTGAAGTGGGGATGTGAGTGTAGAGGATATAAACATTATATTACTATAGAACAGGAAGAGAAGGCTGTTAATTGTAAGTACTCAACTGTACATAGCCCCGGAAATCTAGTATGGGTACTAGGACACGGGCAGTGGACAACTCACTTGCCCTTAGATGGACTGATTACACAAATTACTTTAGGAATTCCTACATTATGCCCTTTTTGGAAGGAATCAAAATTAACTAAGGAAGAAAAACAACTACGAAGTAGACGAAGTGTGGACCAGGATTTACAGGACTTAGGATTAGATAAAGAAGGTTGGCATGAACCCTCAGGAGGAGTTAAATTTGGGTGGGCTCTAGAATCTTTGTTTGCACCAGTTGCCTCCTATCGGAATAGGGAGATGTTGTATAAATTGATGGGTCAAACTGAAAGACTAG
Source organism: Pithys albifrons albifrons (assembly GCF_047495875.1). Lineage (NCBI taxonomy): Eukaryota > Metazoa > Chordata > Aves > Passeriformes > Thamnophilidae > Pithys > Pithys albifrons. The sequence continues at coordinate 106,938,417 of NC_092459.1, forward strand.
CTGCAGTGACAAGGAAGGGCTTTAAGGACATAAACATACAGTTGCAGGCCACTTCGAGGATGACATTACAGAATCGAATGGCATTAGATATGATTCTTCTAAAGGAACATGGAGTTTGCGGGTATTTGCATGGTAGAAATGAGCACTGTTGTATACACATCCCAAATATTACTCAAGATGTCGAGAATGACATTCGCCAATTGGGACAAATTGAAAATAAAGTACATGAGGTAAAAGAAGAAGCAGAACATAACTGGATTGGACAAATCTTTAGTTCCCTAGGAATCCAGGTCTCTGGTTGGCTCTCCTCGATTATACAGTATGGAATACTAATCGTAATAATTGTTGTGGCAGTTTTAATTGTTTATAAGTGTCTTTTAGAAATTATTCTAAAAGGAGGTCAGCACACACGCCAAGTGATCAAGGCTGTCACTCGGAAAGAGATGATTATACCAGAAGCTTCGAAGCCTAATATGTCAGCTCCTCCGACTTATTCGGAGGCAACTATTTGAATGATTGAGCATCCTTGCGAAAAAGAAGCTCGAAGGATGCTCAAAAGGGGGGAGTTGTTACAAATATATTTGTAAATCTAATCGTGGAAGTAGTTATGCTAAGGTTTACGGGGTTTAACTGGGCCTGAGGTGGGGTAACTTGAAACAGTAGTGGGGTCCTGGAAACTGTTGGGAATTTGCTAGGAACAGCAGGACAATAATCAAAGGGATTAGTGAGGTAAATAGAACCTGAGGAAGAAAACAAACTGTTGCTTAAAGATAAGATTAGAATCAACATATGTAAGGGGATTTGCAAATGGTCTGGTGGTGGGAGTCTAGTTAACCAGTATCCTGTGTTAGACGAGCACGGTAGATTTTTAACCCTTGAAGACAGATATGAATTGTATATGTATAACCTACGTAACTGATTTATGGACAAGATTGTGTGTCTTTGTGCACGTACAACGCTGTAGAAAAGGTATAAAAGCTGTCTTCAAGAATGGCTCGTTGGAATCCTGGCTCAGGACACTAGTCCCCAGGTTTCCCGGGCCCAGCAAATAAAGCACCGCATAAACTGACATTCTGTCGGTTTGTGTTCTCCTTTAAACAGGCAACAACAGTGTTTAATAGTCATTTACAGAAGCTGAATTCCACATATGCAAAGTTGAATTTCAACAACTTTAAAGTCATTGTTGCATTAAACAGCACCAAAATCTTTACACTCAGAAACAAAGTTATAACTTTTTGGAGAGCTCTGATTCCCATCCTAAACAGCTCTGCCTGGATCCAGATGTGGCTCCTCAAGTTGTTGCCTAGAAATCATTTTTCTTTCCCATCACAGAGTGATGGCAAAGCTTCCCTTCACAACAATAAACTTACCATTCTCTGTGTTCTCCTCCCTGGCACGGGCTCCACCACTGTGTTACCCAAACCCACAAACTTAATACCACAATACCGGCTGCAAGGTTTGGAAGCATCCATTTCCAATTAAAGTTTGAGACTCTTAGGTTGTCCTATATGGATTCAGGAATTGGACATAATGATCCTCATGGATCTCTTTCATTTCAGGATTCTATGATATTTAAATGTGTTGTAGTTTGGGATTATTATGTAAATTCTCTCCCCTGCCACTAACTGCCCATGCCAGCAGTTAACAAAAGAAGTAGTTAACTGCTGATCACTTGGATGGGGGCAGGTTTGTCTCTTTTGGTTTTTTGGGGACATCTTTTTTTTCTTAGCTCAGCAGAAGGCGGGAGTGGTGGTGGCCGAGGAGGGAAGCCGCTCTGCTGGCTACTGCTGGGGCTTCTGGCTGAGACGCTGGTTTTTTCTCTTCGCTGCTGCTGTTTCTCCTGGTTCCTGCATCTGGGATCCCGGCCTCTGTTGCAGTCTGACCACCGCCTGCACTGACCACTGCCTGCACCGTCACAGCCTGCCTGCCCTGGCCGGGGCAGTGACCAGGGAGAGAGAGAGGTGTGCAGCTGCTTTTGCAGGACACGTGGTGGTTCCCCATTTTCAGCTTTCTTTTTCTTTCATCTGGGACAAGAGACACAGAGTTCATCTGAGAGCTAACCACTCGTCTGTCTCGCTGGAGAGGGACTGGGAATTACTGGGAACTCACTTCGCAGCCAGCCGGACTGTGACATTTGACACTGCTTAAGTATAATTTTCCTCCTGGAGGAAAACCTGCTGGGTTTTGTTGTTGTTTGTTTTTTTTTCTTTCTCTTGTGGTGTTGGGGAAGTGGGTTGCACTAGTCTGTTTACATATATATATAATATATATAATAATGTAATATAATATATAAAATATATATGTATATCAGTTATCCTTCTTGTATTAAAATTCCTTTTCTTAAATTTGATAAAGAGTGGTGTGATTATCGTGGAGGAGGTCCTTCCCCCACTTGTGGGTAAACATTTTGGTTTTTTTCCCCTCAAACCAAGACAAATGGTAAATGCCTCTTCGATCTTAACATGCTCTTCTAACACCTGAAGCAGATGAACCAACCATCCTACAAAGGGCATCAGAACATCTGTAGGATTTGCTTCGCACTATGGTCAGCCAAATTTTCAGGCAACTTCCAGAAGGTCTGTGAATAGCTTTTCTTTTCTGCATATGCCCAGGCAAGAAGCAACGGAGAGGCAATGGTGGGACTCTGCTTGAGAAAACTTGCTTTTTTTCTTTTCTAAGAAATAAAATTTATAATTACCCAGCCCTCTGTTTGGTCTAAAAGCAAACAGTGGGAGATAATATCTCTAGTAGATACTTCACATATAGTCTGTATGTCCCTTCCCATCTCTTCTGGGAAAAAAGGAGGGAGGAAGGAAGTTGCACTGGAAGATGTTTCTTGACAGGAAGGAATAAAAGCGAGGGGTGATCATCCCCAGCAGCACCACTGTCTGTAAAGCTGGCATTTTTCCCCACCTACCCACCGACTGACAAACTGCCTTAAAAAAGGCTGGAAAGCTGACAGATTGTCTCCTCTCTACCAAAAACACACTGACTAATCCCATCGGGATCCACATAAAAGAAGATAGAAGTCAGCTACCATGGATGAAGAAATCAAAACCATAGCATCCTTCCAGCAGCCAAGTTTGGATTTCCATCAAACCCTCTTTCTGCCCTCCAGCACAGCTGCTGGTGCCTCTGGGGAGCCTCAAAAGGGCAATGCTCTTCTACAAAGGGGCAGTTTCTCAGCATCCATGCCACATTACTCCATTCTCCTTTGTACTGGTGAGAAAACTAACTCAGAAGAGAAAACAACTCTTGCCAATTTCTTCTCTGCTAGAGATGTCAGCTGCTGGAAGTTAGTGCTAGATTTGCACTCAAATTCATACTAACCAGTAACCCCAAACACCACTTCCAGACAGGCTTCCCATCTGTACTCCCAGGGCACAACAGTGTTTCCCACACTGCAGTCAAACCACCTTATGCTTGCAGTAATTCTCATGTGTTACTAAACTACTCACACTACAGGTGATTTAGTAAGGTAGCAAGAGACTGGAAGTCTGCCAAAAGTCATCGAGAAACAGCTTGAAATTCATCTCAAAGAACAGGAGGGAAAATTCAACCACACACCTAACAGCTGAGTTATCTCAGTTCTGCAATAAAGTAGGTGCTGAAGAACAACCTAAAACTCAACACCCTTGCTACACTCTGGAGCTGTGGCCTCAGAAGCTGTCACAGTTAGGAGCAAAATTTACATCCAGTTTTGTCACTGGATGTAGCCTGGTAATTCACAGCATAGAGACAGATCTCATTCTAAAGCATAGGCTTCAGGAGCACATCATCTATTTCCTCTAGTAGTTACAGTCACCAAGAAACACACAGCTTGTCCTGACAGAAGATTCCTTGTTTTATTAGACACCTTCCTTTAGAGCAAAATCTCTATAAATCTTCAAAATTAGATCTTACTCTTAAGGAGAAGCAAGCTGCTAACCTTGCTATTCAGAGGACGACAGTCCCCAAAAGAGTAACTTCTGCAGGCAAAGTAAAGAGAAACTGAAGCCTGCCTTAAGAATCATAAAGCTTTACAGGAAATCTCCTATTATCAGTGCAATAGAAACCACATGCCAAATTCTGCTAGGGCAAGGAAGGAAGATAGGCAAGGAATCAATACCCCTGCGGGTCCCAGGCAACTCTAAAACACTTTTGTTCTCAGGTGTGTCCACATGGAAGAGCAAGATTTTTTCCTAGTCCCTAATATCTGAAGGCCTTCCATTAGAGAAGGAAAAAAGCCGTATTTAGGTCCCATTTGTTGTGTACCTGCATACATAATGTAAGACAGCTTAAAAGGTTCACTTCTCAAAGCAAAGCAGGTGCAAAGCAGAGGAAAGAAAGCATTCAGCTTAGGTGCATGTGCTCCAAGTTTGTCCTCCATTGAGGCGATTTAATGATAGTGAAAGAGTGTGGTGAAACTCAGCAAAACCAATAAATCCCTGTGTTTCAGGCTGTAAATCTTAAAACAGCATGTCAAAAACAAAAGTCAAGGAGATCTGAGACTGGCAGTGGCTGCGGATTCGCAGCTTTAAGTGCAACATTGTACAAGACTAAAAAGCTCTTTAGAATCAGTTGTACCCAAGCTCTCATTAATTACTAAGCCCGAAAAATCTCTCTGCTACCTTGTTTCACTGGACTGGTCATTTTACTACCAGGTCACTGGCAGGTGCCACCCCAAACCATCTGTCATTACCAGACCTACTCCATGAGCAGTTCATTCAGGAGCTGCTTCTCCTTCCAAACATTGCAGGCTGTCCATGCACAAGCATAAGGTCACCAGGCATAAACAGACTCCTTTCCCCCAACAACCCTTTTATCTAATCCTAAACATTAAGGTTTAATCCTTCAAAATATTTGTATAATAGCTGAAATATGGAAATCTCAAGGTAATACAAAACCTGAAAATACAAAGGGAAGAAAATTAGCAAGGGCAAAACACAGCTGGCTTTCACCCAGCCTCACCTTCCTTTATATAATCTATATGTTGTAGGAAATAGTGAAAAGCTTGAGAACTGAAGGAACCAGAGAGATCATAAGGAAATAGCACATGCTGGTATTCCTACTGTGCTGACAGTTGTGATACAATTTACAATTAGTGACATAGTTGCAAAATGTCTTTGCGCGTTCAATAGGATAGAAGATCAGAAATTCTCCTCCACTTTTGCCCCCTCTCTCCCTATACCTGCACCAAAGACATGGACAACACCAGCAAACTTGTTTGCTTTAAATGGATTTACTGCTTTTCTAAAAGGCTGAACACCTCTGTGCCAGGAAAAGGAAGGATGATAAGCACCAGGCAGAGCCCAGTGCAGGTGTAATGTCCAGGACAAGCATTCTGGTGGAGCCAAATATTCTGCACAGACATGTGTTTCAAAGGTAGCATTTCGAATACTCTCCATCACCACCTCTCGTCACCAGGTATCATTCAGAAGCAGCAACTGTCACTGGCAACCCCATGATCATCCTACAGTGCCACCAGCACACACAGCTGGCACTCAGAGTCTATGGGCACAGGAAGAAGCAGGAAGGACTAACAGTCACATCACCTCAGCTCAAATTCAAAGGCCTTTTGCACTGCACGGATTTCCAAAATGTCCTTAACAAGCCAGATAAGTTCTCAGAAGTCCAGTGTTTGTCTTTCAGGTGGGCATGGGGAGGATGTGCACGTGCACACTTTTCAGTTACATGTCCAAAGAGCAACAGATGCTCTACAGAACACACCACATATTTTGTGGGGAGATTTCCTACTGCAAAATAAGGGAAGAAGTTGTTCAAAAGTCTCCTTTTGGGCAGCCTGAGATTATCTCTCTCAGCCCCAGAAAGAAACACGTTACTTCCCCTTCAGAGGCTTGATTACCCATAACTAGTCAAGAAAGAAGAGTCAGGACACTCAAAAGGTACTTCTAAAAATCCCCACACTGTCACCAAACAATCTTTTTTCTTTCTTTTCTATTTTCTTTTCTCTTTTTTTTTCTTCCTTCCTTCTTTCTACAAGATTCCTTTTTTTTTTGCATTTATTGTTCTACCTGCTGTTTCTGAGAAAGCCCCTCCACCTCGCTCTCTGCCCTACTGCTTAAACAGAGAAACCGTATCAGATATGAATTCACTTGTACTGTTGACAGGGGATCAGGACTGTCAACTCAGGCATTGTTTTAGAGAGCTATCAGCAGGAAGTTTTTGTTCTGGACAACAGGAACTGAATTCTGAAACTTCACATGCTTTACTTATGCAATCAAATATAAGTAGTGCTGGTAAAACAACACACAACTCTACACTTGGTTTTCATGATCTTTCTCGGAGTGCTGTGCTGCCTAAGAGATGTTCTGTAGACCCAGACAGCTGAGACTGTAACCACCCTGAAACAGTTCAGCACTGAACTCTTCTAACCTCAACAGAAAGTTTATTAGGCTTGAAATCACACCTACTCTGAAGGCAGAGACCATGGAGCTTCTCTCACACAAATCTTGCCTGGATTTTAAACCTTGATCTATTTAGTTTTGCCTTCTTCCCAAAGAGACTTCTGACATCTTGCACATCTCACAGTCAGCTCTCCTTGAAAAGTCATTTACTCTCATAGTATTAGAAAAAAACAGGCTGTAATTAAGCAGAGTTATTAATCTTTGTCACTTGGGACATGAAACCTATTCATATTCATGTCAACAGGAGTGTTTGCCACTACAATCAGGACTGCACACAACACAAGTGCCTCATCACTTCTCAGAAGAGAATATAAGATCTTCTGGGGGACAATAACTACCTACCTACCTGCTGTACATAGCAGTGTTTAGCTGGGATTCAACCACTTCTGCCAGCTCATCACCAACCATTTTGGTTTTCTGTATCTTGCCCAAAGAACACCATTCTCCTGTCAGAGGCAGAAGCTGCCACAGAAGCTCTGCTAGCTACCCAGAGGAGAAATAACCATGGCTGTGTGGTAGAGGTGGTCTTTGGAAAATGCTTTTCAAGATTCCTCTTCTCAAGAGCACAGAACTATCAGGATCTGCTAAACTTTCTCCAAAAGATGCTTGGATATTTCAAGGAAGTCTTTCCCTACCTAGAGAGATAGACAGAAGGCAAATTTTGGGGCTTACTGTTCTCTTGCTCCTTGGACAAACTCCAAGTGCTCAGTGTGGAGCTTTATCACAGTTTCTTAAGCTAATGATTAAGGCACAGGGAGATTCAATGATTTCCTTTACGGACACCATATCCCTTCCTTTCTCTCTTCTAAGTGGGGTCCAACAGTGGCAGGATTAAGGTATGGCTGTAACTGGATTTCTTACTGTAGTCACAAACAATAATCAGGTTAGAAGATTTCCTTTCCCTCCTCTTGGCTAGGCTCTAAGGAAGCAGAAATTACAAGGCAAGTGGGTGGCTGCTTAAGCTTTCCTGCTCCAATTGCTTAAGAGTGGTGTTCAGGGTTGCTAATTTTGCCTCCTACTCATTGCTTTAAAGGCACATTTACCTATGCAAGGAGCAAGTGCACCTCGCTGCACAAACAGTGAATGAAACAGACTCCTTGAAACTAATCTCCTAACTCAGCATCCTTTCACATCACATACCCCCATAGATGCACCACTGGAAAGATCACAGCTCAAACAGCTTAGCCTGAAAATGCAATGTTCTCACCCATCCCCATTCCTGCACTTATATCTGATCTTTCCAGGCTGTCTTCTCTCCTTTCCCCCTCCTGATTCTCAATACCATCCCACCAGAAAAAGTCAGCAAACCTTGAGGATGGTTGAGTTGCCTCCACAGCACACTCAGGCACATCAGTCAGCAAATACAGGACTGGAAGACAGCCAAGTTCTCCATCAAAGAGGACCCAACAGGACCTCCAATCTCCCCCTAACCACTGGTTTCTATGAAACACAGTTCTTTGAGGCAGTTGCCCTTAATAACTACTACAAAACTGGGCAAATGGATCAGAAGTTGAGAGAGCTGGACAAACGTGTATTTTCTTAGCAGTTTCCTGTGTAAGGCAACAACTCACTGGCTTGTATTGCTCACAATACCCAAATATTTGGGACGGGGTAGCAAAAATAAAAAAGAAAATTAATTGAGGACAAACCATACCAAACAACTGTTGCCCCACCATGTGCACAGGAGAGTTGCAGTGACACAAGTACATTCCTGGGCCCTGCTACAGAGGGACTTAATTGCTCTTGTAAGGAAGCAATTTAGATTTAAGATCTGGATCGAGGCAGAGAGAAAAGATTTAATCTGTCTCTGCTACATTTTAACTGTTGTATGAATTGCTTCATCTCTGCTTTCCCCTCACCCATGTTTATCCAAAACATGGAGCAAAATCCCCAGAAACTGGGCAAGTGTTTCATTGTAGCACATCAGGTAGCACCTACCACAACGGGACAAGAGACTGTCAAAGTCTCCAAGCACACCTGTCACACAAGCTGAACTCTACATCATATGCCCATTGTCAAGAAGCATCTCCTGAGGAAGCATTAGGATCTGCCCAAACAGCCCGTACCAGCACACATAGCATGCTACCCAGTCACACAGCCATCTCCACGCTGTGCAGACATTAATAGCCCCTACCAAGAGCAATGTCTTTTCTTAGTGGAAAGAGCCCTTAAAATCTCAGCAGAAAGTCCAAATAATTTCCAGATACTGCTCCCTAAACCTTGCTCCAGACCCCACCAGTTCCTGAGGGATTTCCAGCCGGCAGATGGGACAGCAAGGAAAACTCTGCTGGTGATCTCTTACTCTCAGGTGGTCTCTCTCCTGTTGTCACTTTACAACTGCCCTAAGCACATGCAAGGAAAAGGCAGCACTGCCGCACAGAAACAAGCAGTTGGGAAAAAAGTGGAGAGAGCCATAGCTGTGGCTTCAGAGAGGGAGAGGGTTATTTGAATTAGAAGAAAAGCAAGCAATTTCAGATCCTGGATCTGAATCTAAGCCTCATTTCAGTGTCCAAATTGTAAGGTCATCTTTCTGTTCTATTTTCAAACAAGTTACTTGTTTAACAGAGCATGTGACTAAATTCATTGCTGATGCATTAACTGCCTGCCTAGAACCATTAGAAAGAGCTTACTAACCAATCCACAGGTCAGCGGTAACGTGCTGTAGTGAACTTTTCAAGTTATTTTTATTAGGCAACAGAAAGGGTACATTACTTGGGAAACATCCCAACTTTATCTGGTCATTGCTTTACTTACAATCACTATGTTAAAACTTCCAGCTGTACACTTGCAACCCACCCAAAAGCCGCCTCAGGGCAGACAGAAAAAAAGTGGAAGTCTGCAACAGCACATTGATCTTTCTCATTTTTAGCCATTAGCAATAGTATGGCTAATGTCACAGAACTTTCTGCGCAAATGTAACAGATTTTGAAATTTTCTGTTTCCATATGCAGCAGCATTGCTCCACCAGCTGTCCCCAAATCTAAGCCTCCTTCAACAAAAGATCTTGCAGTGTCAGTTTAGCCGAGAGCAGCCGTCAGAGCCACAGCACCAGCGGTTTGCCTGATACCTGTTGCTAAACAGCTCAAGCCGTGTCTCCAGGCTAAAACAAAATGTGTTAATGAATTAACCACCATAAAGCCGTGATTACAAAAACACTACTTGCAGCCTTATCTGCAGAAAGGAAAGCACAAGTGCTGAAGACACAGTGACAAGTACTTTTGAACCATGTGTGAAAGTTCTAATGGGGATGGAGGACAGGCTACATTCTCACACTCATCACCTGGCAGAGCTCACTGGGATACACTTCCAAGTCTGCTGGAGATGCGCCAATGGAGCAAAGATGGGAAAAGCAGTGAAAGGAAGTCAAGGGTAGGTCACTGATACACACCAACTTCTTCCATTGTCCAGACTGTCCTCGTAAAGATCTCCACACACACTGACAAACGTGCCACACAGCAGCTTCAGTAAAGCACAGTCTAACAGTTTTCCTACTAATGACAAACTCAGAGTTGACGTTTCATTACAGCTTGCTACTTCTGAAGCAGTATGGACACAAAACTGTCATCCCATCTACTTCCTCTGCTGTTATCTTAAGCCGGCAAGCACCTTAGATCTGAATCCCTGCAAGCTCAAGAACATGGTACTCGGGTAAATTATATCTGGGAAGAGAGTACAGGAGAGGGACTGAAGTGATACAGTAACAGTGACACAGGCCCGTGAAAGAGACAGTGTCAAACCAGTAGGGACATCCATTTTTGAGGCTTCCCCACAAATGTAAGAAAAACATTAAATAATAATTTTTAAAAAGTTTAAAGAGTTGCACAATTAAGACTCTTTACACAAAAGAATGACTAACTAAATTTGTGTGAAGGCTTTTCATCCACTTGCAACATAAGCTGTTAAGACCCAGTGCCTATATAACCCAGTTCTCTGCTCAGATCCCTGTGGGTGGAGCAGGACCCTGAAACAAGGGTGACCTGTCCACACTTCCATCAATTCCTATGGCACCAGGTAAAATTGCCTCCAAGTAAGCAAGAACATTTCAGCAATACACAGATGAGATGAACATAGTGTAAGTGCAGACTAATGGGAATGTTGTCCTTTTGTCTGGCAGGAGATTAAAGAACATAATAGGCAGGGGAAAAAAGCTTGAAATGTTAAGGGACCTGATAAACATCAAGGAAAAATTTAAAAAATATTCATACACACAGTATGCTGTGAAATCCAAACGGGACATCCAGAGTCTGCTTCTGACAAAGGAGCACACAAGAAAGGAAGGAATACTGGGAACAAGCAGCTTTGAGCATAGAATATGAGAGGACTGACAGAAATGTCAGTCCTTATGGGACTGTATTTCAGGGATGCACATATAAGAAAGTTCAGAAAGTCTAAAAGAAGAAAAAAGCTGATATTTATTAACAATGAAAAAAATCTAAAAGCCATTAAAAACAAGCACTTCAAGGACACAGTTCAGCTGAAAAATACAAGCCATGAAAGTACAAGATGTGGTCATTACAGCTTCACAAGAAATAGTCTCTACATTCAGAAAAAAAAGCCAAATACTTTGAAAAGGGAAAAATTAAGATTTGGAATGAAAGATTGCTCAATTACAGGTATGCAAGTCAAGAGAGAAACAAGGAAAAAAGGGTGAGAACAGCACCAAAACCATCAGCAGGCATGTGTAGGGCTTTTGAGGTAAAGGAGCAATGAGAAAAAAGTGAATGAATTGATCAGGCAGAAAATAAGCTGACTACTAGAAAAAAGCTGAAGGAATGTAGGAAGAAATTATAAATACAAAAATGTAACATATAAATATAAAAATACTTAAATAATGTAAATCTAACACACACTTTTCTAAACAACAAAGAATGAGACAGCAAAGCAATCAATGAGAGACTTTGCATGAACAGGATCTTCTCCTTTGGTAGAGCAAAGGTATTAAAGAACAAGAAAAGAGTAGCAGAACCCTTTACCAGGGAGTTCCTCTTATTCTAACCCTGCTACCATTGCAACAATACAACACCCGGTTATTATTGCTTTCCAGTTTTGGAAAGTGGAACTAAAGACATGAGTCCTGCTATCATCCTGAAGTGCCTTACACAGATGAGAATTTATTTATCATATATGCAGAAAAACAGTTAAAATACACAGCTGGGCATGGAACCTGGACATTTTTTGGCTTTAGATCTCATGCTACTTAAGATATGCTCACTCGGAAGAATAAAAAACATGATAAGAAGGATTTACAGTGGAAGTTTAAAAATCAGCATGAGTAGGAAAATAAGGAGAACCTACAAAACTAGAAGAGCAGCCAAAGGACAACAGGAGTTTTTATTTACTAAACAGAATCACACACCAAGTTAGACCACATGATACAGAGAAACATAAAGAGCATGAAAGGTGGCAGTGGGCAGCATTATAAAGGAGAGGGCATTGCAACAGGCCAGCAGAAAATGCCACTGTAATTTTGGGCTGTGTGCACAGAGGGTGAATCACACTCCCTGAATCAGGGAGTGGTCTCTGTAACCACAGCTGCAATGTGTGCAAGCACCTGAAATATTGCATCTCTCCTCCCAGTCCCCTGCAATGAGTATGTTGAAGTATCCAAACAAAGCCTCATTTATCTAAGAGACTTCTAACTACAAGAGCAGTATCACTTAAGCTGTCTGCTCCACTGAAGGCAGACACAGGTTCCTGCTGCCACATCCCACACAGAGGAATAAGACACTCACTTCTTGTTTCCCAAAACAGTATTCATCAGCTTTGATGTAATTGAAAAAATTCCAAAACAATCCAAAACAGAAGCACAGCTTCTCCATCAGCTGGGATGCACAGAAAACACCGCAAGGTGTTTGGGAAATAGCCTTGTCCATATGCTTATCTGCCATGCTATAAAATGCAGTATGTTTCTCATCTCTGGCTTTTTTTGGAAATAATTTCTGAAGTTGACTGGAGACATACTTTCAATCCAGAATCATTCCACATTGCAAGCAATTGCACAAAAGCCTCAGCACAGATTTCACTGAAGAACACATCTGCTACAGGAACCCTCTAGGCTACTGGTGCTCAGCAATTTATTCTTTTGACAGAATAAAGGTCAGGGGAACTTGATCGCAGAGGAGGATGCTCCATACACATACTACATGGCTGCTAGTGATCAGTCACAAGTAACTGAATATGCAGAGGAAGCAGAATGCACTCATGGTGTAACAGCACAATAAGAACAATGCAAGATTTTTGATGAGCCCAGCTAATGAATGAAACACTGGAAAGCAAGGCTAGGAGGCAGCATGACAGGTACTTCAAATAAAATTGAGCCCTCAGGGAAGCCACTATTAACATTCTGAAAGGAGCACACCGTCCATCAATCACACCAGCAGGGGACATTTGTCCCAAGTTCTGCTAATGAGCAGATAGAAGTAACAGACAGCCACTCAAATATTGTATGCTCAGAAAGGAAACGTAACACTGACAGAGGAGAAATCACAATGTGCTCCTCTGCCAGAGAGCGACAGATAGTGGACAACACATCAGACTTATTATGCTGCAGGCCTGTAAGCCAAGCCCACAATATTAAGAATAATAAGCAATCTGACAGCTGTTTAGAACATTCTGTTTTCTATATAGGACTAAGGAAATTACAATTCAAACATGGCAAATATCACCAGTTATAAGAGACTTTTTCCTTACAAGAAACTGTGGCCTCTCCCGAGCACTCTGTGTCTGAAGCTACTCTGGTTTCTCATGGCATTATAGTACCTTTTGAAGATACTGGATTTTGATGGTATCTGCAACCATTTAACTTTCACAGAGGTGCAACTCTGTAGCTTACCCAAAAAGAACAGATTTTGCTGAGGTTTGAAATTTACCATGAAAATGTCTGATTTACCCAGGAAACCGCTCAAGAACATCTCAGGAAGATAAATATATGTTATTCCAGCTGGAATAAGTCTTTCTTAAAGGAACCACCCGGTTTAGAGGCTCATCATCACCAAAACAGCTTCAGAAAAGGAAAATCTTAGGGGTTGTAGAAAAAACAGGCAGTATTCTTTGCTGAGAGTAAACAGACCCCTAAGCCCACAGCAGTCCCTCTGTGAGGCTGCAAGATGCAGCCTCTTGTAGCTGTGCCAGAGGAGAGCATGTTCTTCCACACCGTATGGCATGTACTATCACTGCAAGGATTTCTGGACCTCAGGCAAAGAAAAGCATGTAAACATCTGCCCAAATGAAGTCCTAACCTACTCTCTGTGAGGTGTCAGGTAATGAATCCTGTTTGCCCAAACAGGAAAACAGGGTTCCATGGACAAGAACCTCATGGCACTTCAAAGGATCACCCTAACTGGCATTTTTGGGATATTTCCAGTTGTACTTGCAACAGCTGCTCTCACTTCAAAAAGACATTCATTAGGTTATAACTTTCCAAAACCCAAGTTTGCAAGTTTTAATTGTAGAGAATTCAGAGCATCTTTTGAAATGTAATGTCCTTAGGGTACACATAAACAGTCTCACAAAGTGAGCCCAAATCACATGCATTTCCCTCAATGCTTTTCTAACTATCATTAAGCAGGAGACACTATGTTCGAGCACACTGTGTGGGTGGCAGCAGGACTTGGAATGTTTGTTTGCTCATGCATTCTACTGAAATACGAGGTCCTGTGGACGAACTGCAGTATATTTGAATCCTTGCAGTGCCATTCACAGCATAATCTGTACAGGTAGAAGCTGCCTTGGCAGCTTGAGCTCAACAATACTGATGCAGCAGCCAAAATACACCTCTTATCTCTCACCTCTCACTAGCATTATGACTACTTATCACTGAAACAACATCCACATAACACTGAACACAACAGATGTGTCATGGAAAAAGTGAACACAATCACATCAATCTTATCTTGTTTCCTAATTAAGAACTTGCATTTATGGATGTTCAGATGTTAAAAGAAAAGGGGAAAAAAGCAGTCTGTTAAAAGGGGTTGAGCACTGGGGAACTAACAAGACCTCAAGCATGTTTGCACAAAGTCTTTTCACACATTGTTTCAAAACATACTGCCTGATCAACATACAAAACAACGCAAACACAGTAAGACGCTAACTGGATGCAGATGGACATTTTACTTCGGCAAACCTCTAAGTTCATTTCTTGCAGTCTCCATACGGTGTACCTTAAGGGTACATATTTGCAAGGCATCACAATAAAGACACTCCCACCTCCGAACACAGCTATGAAGACTTCTACTAAGATAATTCTGAGTGGAAGTTAAGGCTAATTGATTGACTATTTTAGCCAAAGTATGCTTCACACTCTGCAGCACGAATTAATCAGGTTCCTTTCCTTAAAAGGCATTGTGATGGGAAGCCAATAATCTCTACCCCAATGGGCACCGTAACTGAAGATGCAAAGTGTATTTTGTTCGATTTCCAGGTGTTTACTTCCTTCTGCCTCTGCATAATAACCCACTACCCGGAAAATTCAGTTCTGCCTCCCCTGAGAGCCCCCAGGGCCAAAGGCATCTAGGCTATGCTCAGTCAGTTTATAGTAAGGTCATTAACAGGTCACAGATCTCTCTCATCTTGGCCCTGAAAAGAGAAAGACCCCAGCAGGAAGGACAGTACTTCCATTCTCAAGGCCATTTGCAAAAATAAATGTGGTCTTAGTTCAGTGGCCCATTTCTGATTCAGCAGGAAAAAACTTCCATTATGGGCAACAGTTGATCCTAGAAAGCCAAGACTCTTCTACAAGGCACCAGACATCTTACAGTCATACTCCTGAACTGTTCCATGCATTGGGGCTTATACCTCACAGTGCCTGTTTTTACTGGCCCAGACCATCTCTAATATCCTGAAGGCCTGAACACAACTTCTGAACTATCCTTCACTAACAGTCAAGCACAGAGCAACCCCACAAAAGTTGATCCAGCCTAGTCCCGCTCCTGCATCAGCCAGAGCTGCATCTGCAGAAAATGAAACGCCTAAGAAAGACCAAAGGGATAGCCAAGACTTGCAACAGAGAGACTAGAAAAAGAAATCAAAAAATTAAAACCAAAGCTCTCCTTACCCAGATATGCATATGGATGGAAAAATTGAGACTACTCACAGATAAGAGCAGAGAAGCCCAAGGGAGAAGCATGATTGCCATTGAATGGATATTATTTTGCCACCACTACCATCCCCAAAGCACAATAAGATCAGAGACCACCTGTGCTGGACACCAAGACAGTACAGCAGAGTTTCTGCCTTGAAGAACCTAATGTCAAGACTAAAACATTATAAAAGCACATCAGTAAAGGAAGAACATGGGCAAATAATAAGTAAGCACAGTGCACAGATACACCCACCTCAGGTTTGGGGTTTGATCTCCCTTTAGTCTCAGTGCACACAACTGCCTGACAGGCGCCCACATGTGACCCACTCAGTAAGGAAAGCCTGGGCTAGCTCAAGACTGGAATACACAGAAGCACCGGTCCTACACTGGTCACTGTGGACTGTGACCATGGGCAGGACTTTTCCAGACATAGCACGCTGTGTTAGAGCCATGGCTCTGAACGAAGAATCATCTTCCATCACCTTCTCCCCATGCTATCAAATGTTGCATTTGAAGACATTCCAGAGACTAAATTTCAGATTAATTTCACAGAAGTTTCCTACAAGCTGCTGTGTCAGATGGCGGCCCCCCTGGCCATCAGCACACAAAGAAGCTCGTGCATTAGAACAAGCATCAACACAATGCTGATGGAAACTGTCCCTGTGAAAAGAAACAGGATTCACTGGCCAAAAGCCAGTTCTTCAAACAACTCTCAGACTGATTACACACTTCTCACCCATCGACTTCCTGAATCTGCTCCACACTCTCATGAGAAGACCTTCTGATCAGTGTCTGCAGAGTGGGCCAGAAGACACTCAGCTCGTTAACACATCAGGCACCTTCTGGCTCCAAGACAGGTGTTTATAGGCACATGTAGCCTGGACTATACCATTAGCCAGAGACAGCAATGACATCTACACCACTCAGCTTGTCTCCCAGTTCTGCCACAAACACAACTTTGAGTTCAGCTGGCAGCACAATGAATCCTTCTTGCTGTTTCCTGTGGTCTGGAGTGCAGGTGACACAGCAGCCCCACAGGCCCAGGGATGCGTGGGGACCATCACCTGGCTTTGGGGAACCGGGGCTTCGGGGACAAAGCAGGACGGCCGCGATGACACACTCCGTTCTGGGATCCGTGGCCATCGCGACACAGAGTCGTCAGAGGCTGCAACATGGAGGCAACGCAGCCGCGGTCCAATGCTGTCCCGTCCTGCCCCGCCGGTGCCCGGGGCTGCTGCCGCGGGAAGCACAACGCGGGCACGGCGCTCGGTGCTCGCCGCGCATCAGTCCGTGCCCGGGGCCAGGCCTCCCCGCTACCGAGGGGGCGCGGCCCGGCGGGGCGGGGCAGGGCAGGGCAGGGCAGGGATGCTGCAAGGGCCGCCTCCTCGCCGGCCCCGGCCGTGCCCGGGCTCATCGCGGCCCCCGCGGCGGGGCGGGGTTGGCTCACCTGGGCACGCAGCTCGGCGCCGAGCGGTCGATCTCCCACGTGGCGAAGAGGTTCATGGGCACCGGCACCGGCACCGGCCCGGGGCCAGCCACCGCCATAGCAGCCGCCGCCCCGCCGGCCGCCGCCGGAGGCCCCCCGGCGGGGCCCGAGCCCAGCGCGCTGCCCGCCGCCGCCGCCATCCCGCCGCCGCCGCTGGCGCTGGGGGGCGGCGCGAGCCCCTCGCCTCAGCGCCGGCCTCCGCCCCGGCGCCGAGCGCGCGCCCGCCTGCTCCCTTGCGGCCCGCGACCAATCAGAGCGCTGCTGGGGCTCGGGCACGAGCCAACCGGAGCGGGGAGAAAGGGCGAGGGCTGAGACCAGGGCGCGCGGCCAATCGGAGCTTCCCGGGGGGAGGCGGGTACAGAGCTGCCGGTACCCAATCGGAGAGGCCGGTGGGGCGGGGCCAGCCATTGGGAACAGAGCCGCGGCCCTGGTGGGGTGGGTGGGGCGCGCTGTCGCTCCAATCAGAGGGCGTCGGTCCCGGCCCGCGGGAGCGCGCGCAGGGGCGCGGCTGGGGCGCGTGCTCCAGCCTGGGGACAGTCCTTCTGTCCATCTATCCGTCCCCCCCGTCCGTCCCCTCACCCTGAGCGGACGCGGGCAATCCTCGGGGCTGGCTGAGAGCCGCGGCAGTGCACGAGGTGCCGTGCCGGGGGTGGTGGCAGGAACGTCCTGCTGGAGCGCCCGAGGCGATGGGGAACCGTAGACCCCGCGGGGAAGGGCTGCCCTCAGCGGGGTGAGCAGCAGGGCCTGCCAGCAGGTGGCCCTGAGGAGGAACAGGGCAGATAGACCCGCGGGCACTGTGGGTTGGAGCTGAAAGAAAGCCGAGAGCTGCAATTGACTACTTTCCTCGAAGCCTCTGGGAACTCTGAGGGAACTGCAGGGAGAGCCAGAGAAATGCTCTTCAAACACAATGAACATCCCTCCGGGGAAACACAGCAAAAGGAGGAATCTCATCACCATGAAACTGCAAGTGGTGGTTGTGATAGACAAAGGCCATTTGTGACCTGGGAACCATGCCCAGAGCTTCAACAGCTCTGAAAAAACATCCCAGATTGTAATGTGTGGCACAGCCACAGGGCAGAGCATCCTTAGAGCCAGCATGGTTTGCAGGGACAAGGCTGAGGGCAAACCTGTGGTGCATTAGCTGGGCAAGTGCATTGTCGTGGTTCTGCTCTGGCAGAAAGTGTGAAGGTTCCCCTCTGGGATCTCACCTGCAGCAGGACCTTAGCAGAGGATCTGGCTGAAATGGCTCTGGCTCTTATAAAAATTGGAAAGTAACAGAATGTCAGAGAAATCAGAAATCAAATCATCAGAGCAGAGTGATGCTGATTGAGGGCTCCTGAAAGGAGGCAGAGATGAACCAAGAGCTGCAGTGCTCCTCATTGAAAACTATCTGAAAGAAATGATGAAGTCAATAATGGTCAAACCAGAAAATAAAGAGAAACCAGCAGCTTTTGGAGGAACCTCAATTCACCTAGCAGTGATAGAATTTGCCATGGATGCAGTTATTCTTGGCAGACTGTAAAATGTGGCTCATACCAGTGGAGGAATTAGAATATGAGAAGCAGCAGTAACACAAACTTGCAAAGAAGCCTAAAACATCCATGGTTTCTACTGCAAATCTTGAGTACAGCACTGATGTTTTCAAAATGTTATCATTTAACATTTCAGGGGCACTTTTATGAATCCTGATGTCTAGTTTATAGCCTGTCCTTTAGACCTCTTCTTTTTCCTTTGTCACTTCTACATTTCCTCTGCTGTTGAGCTTCAGGTTTTTCAGTAGCATGCTGGTATTGACATTAGCTTTCAGTTTGACTAGATGAATAAACCATCATCAAATTCTGACTTCTTGTTCCCAGCCCACTTTCCTAGCCCATTTCTGCATCTGATGAATGGCATAGATCCCAGCAGTTGCCCTGACCTCCTGACTTGCACACAAAACAGCTTGATTGCTGCTTCTATGGATTTCCTTTCCTTTAAACACGTCTGATGCATGAGAGGACTTTTGCTTTCATCTTTTACAGCCTTGGTTCTCTAAGGACATTTGCTAAGAGATCTTAGCAGAGGCCTTTGTGGAAGTCCAACTGAATCGAGGATGAGCTGTGTTTTCAGAGCATTCTGCCAATGAATGTGGAAACCTCGTTTTTGCAGCATGAGAGTCACATGAGGGTCATGGCCTTATCTCAGCATTTTCACCTGTCATGGTTTGAGCTCAGCTGGGTATCACCATTGCCTTTTCCCAAAAGCAGCTGACTGCTCCAGAGAACCCTGCTACATCTGGGGGCTTAATTTGTCCCTAGAAAACCCACTGCAGTCCCCCAAGTGTTTGCTTTCATTTGATTTCTTTAAAGTCTGAGTCACCATTCCCAACTATTTGTGGGTATTTTAATAACATTGAGTGCTCCAGGTTTTCAGGGATGCACTCTCTCTTCTAGGAGACCATAGGCACCTCTCTGCTGAGCCCAGGGCAGTCTGCTGAAGTGACAGCTCTTGAATGCAGCCTTCCAGGCAGCTCCCAAGGGCTGGCAGTCCTGTTGGTCCCTTGGGCCACTTTTCCCCTGCCTTCCTGTAAGATACCCACCACTTCCAGCCACCTTTGCTCTGCCCTGTGGCTGTGCCATGCTTTATAATCTGTGATGCCTTCTCAGAGCTGTTGAAGCTCTGGGCATGGTCCCCAGGTGTGGTAGTTTTGGCCTCATTTTTAGCTAGGCCTAGATTAGGCCTTAATTTTAGTAGGTCTCAGTTTTAGTAGGCCCAGATAGTGTTATGTAGATTAGAAGGGAGAGGTGTCACCTGACTTAAGCAACCAAATTGATATTTCATATCATCTGACATCAAAGCAAATATAGAAGCAGGAGTAGGAGGTGCCTGGGGCAGTTCTCCTTCATGGCTGGGTGCTGAGTGGACATGCTATCACCATGCTGGGAGTGTTAGGCCTTGCCACCACTTCACAGCTGTTTGGTTCAGGAAGTAACCATTTTTTATTGTTGATTTTTTCTCCTCTTTTGCAGTGTGTCGCTTGGGAGGTGTCTTTTGGGGTGTTTTGTGGCTTGGGTGGTGGAATCTGTATTATTGGGTGGGCAACTAGGTGTGGAGTTATCGTTATTTCTTTATACTTTTGTATATGTGTGTTATATTGTAGTTTGCTTTTAATTTTCCCTTTTCATGTAAATATATATCCCAGTTTTCTGTTTCAAGTTTAAGTTTTTCAGGGTTTGGGGTTTTTTTCCATTTTCTCAGTGAAGGTAGGAGAGGAAGCTTTGTTGCTTTGGTTTATACTTGGCATTTTGCCAAGGTTTTAAGCCAAAACACCAGATCACAAATGGCTTTTGCCCATCACAGCCACCACTTATAGTTTCTGACTGACGAAGTTCTTCCTTCTACTGCGTTTCTCCTGGAGGGATGTTCGCTGGGATTGAAGTGGATTTCTCTGTCTCTCCCTGCAGCTGGTTTCCTTCACGTATTTCAAGCCTTAGTGCAGTGTAGTTGTTTATTTTTGACTTTTGGCTTTTTTACAGATCAATTTATGCCTTTGTCCTCAGGCTGTTTCAATATGCCTTGTTTATGTGGGGGCTTGGCTATGGAGCGCACTCTTCATTTTTTCCTGCCTTCATGTTATATCGACTTTGTGCCTATAGCAGGAGCTACCCACAACTGTCCAGTTCCTCACATGGTTTTCCCTGTCTTTGGGGCAAAAATGTTCCTGTGTTTCTCATTGTAAATACCACAGCCTGGTTATCTTTCAGCTTAAACAGAGACTGGTAGAGTTGTCATCACATTCAGCTGCTTCCCCACCTCCTGAGACCTTTCTGTGTGCCAACCACCAGCTGAGGTTTGCTTCGTTGTGGATATGCTCCTTGAGCACATCAAGTAAAGTACAAGGAACTTTTGCTCTTTAGGGTCCAGGTAACCAGTTTGAAATCTGACTCCAGAAAAGCCCTTTTATTTATTTTTTAATGTGTCACTGCTAGCCAAATGGACCATGCCCATGAGCATACCTAGCACTTCACCACTGTTTAGAGACCTCATAACAGCCGGTACGTTTGTCATGGGCAGACAAGGCACCACAGTGTGCCTCTGTGTGTTGATCAAACCCTAGGAGGACACCTGATCCCTATAGGCCCTCACTTTTCTCAACTCCCCTTTAGCCTTTGCCCCTGCAGATGAGGTGCAGCAAGACACAGCAGCTGCTCTGGAGTAGAGCGTTTTTCTTCAGGCATCCCTCTCAAGCTGACATGGTTTGAGCTGTAAGAGCATAGTTTGTGGACAAAGCCATGTTTTCTCTTCACCGCTACAGCTCCCACTGCCAGCAGCCCCAGCCCAGAGCGGTGGAAAAGGTGTCCCCCACTGCCAGCAGCCCCAGCCCGGAGCAGTGGGAAAGGTGTCCTGTTCTCAGGCACCAGTCTCAGTACAGGCTCTGTGGCTGTGCCCTGAGCAATGTGGGGCTGAATGGGGCTCACCCCATGGTGCTGGGGGTGCTCTGACTGTGGCTGGGGCTGGAGAGCATATGGGAAATAATCAGGGAGGGCTCTGGCCCTGCAGCCTGGATAGGACAGGCAGATGTCACACACCACTCCCCATGCAAATAAGCCAGTCTTCATCCTGAGCAGACTGCATAGGTTTGCACTGACCCCCGGTGGCAGTGGCACACACAGCCATTCCCAGGCTGGCCTCACATCACAGGTGCTTGGGCTGCCAGTCCCTGCTCTGCCACTCAGGTACTTCACCTTGTGAAGGGCTAGGGTGGCTCCAGTATTTGTGTGCTCCAGATACAATGCTGAAAGCCTCAATTTTCAAAAACCTTTTGAGCCCAGTTTGCCAGGAGTGCATGTTACCAGCTGCTATGTTCCCCTATAGGTACATTTGGGTGATCCAGCATGTGCACTACCACTGTTTTTGCACCAAGTGCCCCCTAACATGCTGCTTTTCCCTTTCACTCCTCCCCTGAGTTTCTTCTAGCAGAAGTAGCAGGACCCACTCTCTGTCCCATCAAGGTGTGTGATGTTGCATGTAGCTGTGTTTGAAATTAAGGTTTTTCAATAGACACAATTTTCTCAGAGGCCCAGCTTGCACCCCAAAGGACATTGTCACCATTGATTAGCTCTATTCCCTCCATTCTGTATTTTTGACAAAGTTCTCTGAATTGACTGTGTATATTAATTCCTCTTTTTTTCATACTTGTGATGCCAAATTTATTTCTTCTCTGCTCTGATGTCACCTTCCAACACCTTTGTTGTAGTTTGGGATTATTATGTAAATTCTCTCCCCTGCCACTTAACTGCCCAGGCCAGCAGTTAACAAAAGAAGTAGTTAACTGTTGACCACTTGCGTGGGGGCAGGTTTGTCTCTTTTGGGTTTTTTTTTGGATATTCTTTCCAGTCTTGGCTCGGCGGAACGAGGGAGTGGGGGCTCCGAGGAGGCAGGCTGCCCTGCTGGCTACTGCTGGGGCTTTCCTGGCTGTCTCGCTGCCGCTGTACCCGGACTGCTTTTCTGGCCACGCGGCTGCTGCTGCCTGCCCCTGACTGCTTTTCTGGCCACGCGGCTCCTGCTGCCTACCCCTGACTGCTTTTCTGGCCACGCGGCTGCTGCTGCTGCCTACCCCTGACTGGTTTTCTGGCTGCGTTGCTGCTGCTGCCCGCCCCTGACTGGTTCTGACCGCGTTGCTGCTGCTGCCTGCCTTGGATTTGCTTCTGGTTGCTCGTACTTTTCTGCTTCTTGGACGGGGAACACAGGGGGAAGAGACGGAGTCCATCTGAAAGCTCACTGCTCGTCTGTCTCGCTGGAAAGGGACTGAAACTCACTCTGCAGCCAGCCGGGTTGTGACATTGTCACTTAAGTATAACTTTTCCTCCCGGAGGAAAACCTGCTGGGTTTTTGTTGTTGTTTGGTTTTTTCCTTTCTCTTGTGGTGTTGGGGAAGTGGGTTGCACTAGTCTGTATATATATATATATATATATATATATATATATATATATATCAGTTATCCTTCTTGTATTAAAATTCCTTTTCTTAAATTTGATAAAGAGTGGTGTGATTATGGTGGGGGAGGCCCCTCCCCCGCTTGTGGGTAAAGGTTTTGGTTTTTTTCCCCTCAAACCAAGACAACCTTGCTCACATTAGGCTTTTTTTGTGATGTTAAAACACTCCTATAGCACCCTGTGATCCTTTACTCAGCTGCTCCCTGTTTGTTTGGGTATTTTTAATTGCCTTCCTAATGGAGGCCCATGAGTTCCAGCCACCTCACAGTCTGTGGCCAGGCTCTGAGGGCCACAAGGCTCTTTTGGAGCAGTTGAAGCTCTCAGTATGGTCCCCAGGTCACTGCCAGCCTTTCCCCATTGCAGCCACTGCTTGCTCTTCCTTACTGACAAATTTCCTCTGCTTCCCGCAGTTCCTCTTGGAGGATGTCAACCAGACTGATGGATTTCTTGGGCTCTCTCCCACCAGCCTTGGAGTGCATTGCTGTCACTGCCCTAGAGGGATTCTTCATTGACAATGGTGGGGTGCAGGTGTCACAAGCAGCACAGGATTAAGCTGAAGATGCTTTTCTACCCCGGTCTGGAGCCAGCAACAGCCAGGGAGTAGCTACGTGCCTGGGAACCCTGGTGCACCCTCTTTGGTTTCTTTCAGTCTTGTCCCTGATACAGCTGCTTCCACATATGAACTCCGGCCCCCTGGTTCCAGCATCATATTTTAGAGAAGGACAAGTATCTACTCTTGCTCTGGTTCCTTACTTTTATGTGCCTTGTTAAAGCAGTTCTTTACTGCTTCCCACACAAATGTTGTCACCTCCTGTCCTAGACTCTAGTGAAGATTCAGGGGTTTTATGATTCCAGCTCACATGTGAATCATCTTGTCTTTAGCCCCACTGTTTGGTGGTTACCTCCAGCACCTCTCTCCTACCTCTGTCACATGGGTATTTCTGTGGTGTCCCACTCCCTGAGTGCCTCCATGGACAGAGACCCTTTTCAGCCTGCAAGAGATTGCTCTGACAGCAAGTGAGAGCTGGTGCTTCTGTGTCCAATAGGAAAGAAATATTTTTTTCTGTGTTGGCTTGCCCCCTTGTGCCTCACAGTGCTCTCCATCTGAGTTGCAAGGTCTCCTTTCATTTTTGGAGGCAGGTTGTTTTGGCTGCTTTGTTTCCCCACTCTTTCAGCTCTTTTGGGGATTGCTGGTTATTCTGAGGCTTGGATAATGATCCCACAACCAAACTCTTTACCTTGTTGAACTTGTCTAACCCAGAGCTCTGCTCCCTTCACACAGACCCTCCACCCGACTGCATGAACCAGTCCACACTCACCATGGGACACATGATCTAAGCCAGGATGCTGGTCCAGTGTGTCCATTTGCCTTGGACACTGTAGGTGAGATTCATATATTCCTGGTGCCACCCCAGATGCCTCAGGGCATCAGATACAATATGGCCACCCTGGCAGCAGCACGGTGCAAGGTGGGCTGCGTTTCCCCTGGCATTCTGTTACTTGCACTTGTCTTCGCTCTAAGGTCTATGCCTGGTTTTGCTCTTAGCCCATCTCCAGAGACCCAAGGGCCTCTCCATTTTCCAAAAATACATACATATAAAATGAACACTTCAAAGCCAGAAATACACCAGAAAACCTTCCCTGTGCAGCTAAGATCTAAATCACTTAGTACCAAGTTCAGAGTCAATACAATAAGCCGCTTTGGCTGATAAAAGGGCATTTGCAGAGAGGTGTGTTCACCAGGGTAAGGGGAACCTTTTGCCTTTGCTGGCTGGGTTTTTCAGCACACAAGCCCCAGACTGTGCCAAGCCCAGCTCCAGCAGACTGTGCCAAGCCCAGCTCCTGAGTTGGAGCTCCCTAGGAACCCTGCAGATGAGCACGGCTGGGTATCAGGTCACGGAGGTGCCTGAGTTCCCTGGCCTTCTGCACCAGTGAGTCCTCAGCAAGGGAGGGTCCCGGCCCTAGCCCATCCTGGAGTAGGACAGGCTTCCCTAAGAGCTCTCCTGGGCTGCGGCCCTGTGAGGTCTCTGTCTCGCCGGGGCTGGGCAGAGGGCCTGGGGCAGGAGGTTGGCTGGAGGCGGGAGGGGGTGCAGGACGCGGCCCCAGGGAGGAGCTGATGGGGACAGCAGGGGAGCCGAAGGGAGCCCTAACGGGGCGCCCATGGGCGATGGGCAAGGGGGAACCGGAGCAGGAGGGGCGGCGGGCGGCGCCGGGCCCGGCGGTGAGGCGGAGGCCGCCGCAGTGCCCGCCCGCCACCCGCCGGGAGGAGCCAAGCCCTGCCGCCGCAGAGCCATCGCCGCCGGGACGCGCCGGGCGATGCCGCACCGGGCCCGGGGCCGCCGCCGCCGCCGCCCTGTGCCCCGGGGAGCCGCCCGAGGTAAGCCGAACCCCGGCGGGCCTGCGAGCCGGGCCCCGCGGCCGGAGGGAAGCGCCTGCCCCCGGCGGGGCCCAGCCGGTGTGGGCAGGGGGCGCCCGAGGTGGGCGTCCGTGCGGGGAGGGCGTGCTGAGCCGGGGCTTGGGCTGCCCGCAGTCTCGCCGGAGGCTCCGCAAGGCCGTGGCGTGACAGGCGAGGGAGCCCCCAGCCGCGTGTGCTCCAGATGTGCCATGTCCACGAACTCCCCCATGCCCGCCAGCCTCAGATTGGCGGGTTCAGGCTTTGCTGCCTCCCACAACGTGCCAGGATGCTGCTGGATCCAGGGATGCACAGCTGCGCTGGACACCTGCTTCCTCAGCCAAAAAGTAGGAGTTCAGGTAGCTTGTGCCCAGAGCCCTGTGCCATCTGTTTCAGCACCAGGAGCATCCATGTGCAGAGGTGACCATTAACTGTGCGGTCTCCATCCTGCTGCCAATCGCTTGCTTCATGGTCAAGTGCCACCCACATACTGCCCACTGGATGACCAGGATGGTGTCCCGGTGCTCCTGCATGGCCCAGGTGTGGCTGGGGCAGGCTCTGCATGGGCAGCCATCATGCAGCACTGTGCCACACACTCATCAGCCCAGCTTCATCCTCCATTTCATCCGGGGGACTGGCTCCCCTCCAGAGCAGCTGACGAGTTGTGCCTGGCTAGGACCTGACTCTGTCCTCCCTCTCCGCCTCTGACACCAGCTGCCTGCAGCTGTGCTTGGTCAGGCAGAGGGAGTCTGACAGTCCTGGTGCCATCCAAGGCAGGCAGGGTCCTTTGGGGACAGTGCTTTACTCTGTCCCAGCCCAGGAAAGCTGAGCATCCTGCCAAAATTCAGGGCCTGTTGCAGAGCTCCTTGTGTCCTGGAGTTGTGGGCTGGTGCTGCTTTTCCCTGCTTCCAGTTTATGGTGGTGGGGCAGGATAGGCATGGGCAAACAGCTCTAAGCAAAGCTCTTGGGGACCATAAACCTGAAGGAAACTGAGTATTATTAGGCTGATTTCTTCCCTCCCACCCCACAGGACAGCTAGGCTAAAAATAATCCTTCATCTTAACACTATGCATGAGAATAAGGAGACTAAAGAAAGCATTCCTGGATCATAGCAGTTAAGGGCCTGCTTGAGTTCAATGCATAGTTATGGTCTTCTGTGCCTTTACGGGAGGGAAATATAACCTGTGCCACTGTCTGAGACATCCCATGGAAAATAAGGCACATACCCTTCACAGTGGCAGAGACTAACCAATGTGACGAGCTACCAGAAGAGGCAGTAGCATCCCAAGTGATTGAAGTGTCCCAAGTTCCCAGCCTGCCCTACCATGTGCAGTCTAGGAGCTGGGCTTCAGCCATCACATGGCACCAGGATGGTCTGGTCAGGAGTCTCAGGAGCACTTTGGCTAGAAGTCTGCAGGTTTGGAACAAACAAGGCACATAGGATGGGGGAAATCTATGAACACCCTTCTCCCTTCTTTCAGCCATCCACAGCTGTTGGGAAAAGGGCAGCAGAAGGGGGCCTAAGGGCGGGACTAGGAAATCTCAGCTTCCTGATGACCCTGCCTGTTCCTCTGTGCAGGATGGTTCCCCCACCACCTGTCAGCAAGCCCCACGTGTGCCTCTCCACTGTGCTCATCATGACCAGCCTCGTCCTCATGGATGCCTACCTGGTGGAGCAGAGCCAGGGCTCCAGGAAGTTGGGCATATGTATCATGGTGGCAGTGGGTGATTTATGCTTCCTTCTGGTCCTCCGCTACGTGGCCATCTGGGTCGGGGCAGAGGTAAAGACAGCTAAGCGGGGCTATGCCATGATCCTATGGTTCCTCTATGTCTTCGTTCTGGAGATCAAAGTCTACTTTGTATACCAGAATTATAAAGCTGACCGGAAAAGTTTGGATCTCATAGCCCGCAAAGCATTGACCTTGCTGCTCTCCATCTGCATCCCAGCCCTGTATGTGTTGTTGGTGGCCACGGAGCACATGGAGTATGTCAGAACATTCAAGAAGAAGGAAGATCTCCGCAACCGCCTCTTCTGGGTCATTGTGGACATGCTGGATGTGCTCGACATCCAGGCCAACCTGTGGGAGCCTCAGAAGAAGGGTCTGCCGCTCTGGGCTGAGGGCATCATGTTCTTCTACTGCTACATCTTGCTCCTGGTCCTCCCGTGTGTGTCCCTGTGTGAGATCAGCATGCAGGGGATTGGCATTGTGCCACACCGGATGATGCTGTACCCCATGCTGAGCATGCTCACTGTAAACATCACCACCATCTTCATCCGAGGCAGTAACATGGTCTTCTTCAGGGACGCCCGGGTCTCCAGCATCTTCATGGGCAAAAACATGCTGGCCATTGGGATGAAGGTCTGTATGTTTGTGCAATACCAGCGGCACCAGCACCACACGCCCCCGGGGCCAGATCTGCAGCACAGTGACCCAGTCCAACTGTCCACAGGGCTGCACAAGTCCTGGGACCAGTCTGCCTGCCCTGAGGAGCTGGCCCAGGACAACACATGACAAGCCAGCAGGAGCTACTGCCTGGGCACCATCATGCCTGGCTGTACCTACAAACCCGAGGCAGGCCGCAGAGCTCCCTGCCTGGACAGAGGGCAACAACCCTGCTCCCTCCCTCCCTGGGTGAAGCTGCTTAGGGCCCCCAGGGTCACATGGTGAGGGCCCCCCGTAGCAGCCTCCATAAGGCTGCAGAGCAGTTTGAGACCTCAGCACCCCACTGCATGAAACAGGCAGCAGAGCAGAGGAGGAGTCCAGCGTTTTCTGCTAGATGCTGCGTCTGGCAGGGGCCAGACAGCCCTATCCTGTGGCAGGCTCCCCCACCAGTGCTGCCCATACAGCACTGCCCTCTAGCCAGGCAGGGCACCACACAGGCACACAGCAGGTCACCTGCTTTGCTGTTGTGGTTGGCCCTGGCTCCAGTGTGGTCCTTGGCAGCAGCCTGCCCCCCACTGTGTAAGCTAAGGTCCCCATGCAGGGGGAGCAAAGCCTAGGCCTTGCCCTGCTGTCACCCCTCTTAGGCAGCTGCAGGCCTGGGGGACCCAGAAAGGGGTGACTGTCCTTTTTTGTATCTGTCTTTGCAATAAAAGACCTGAGCCCGGCAGCCTTCTCATGTCTGTGTCCCTGCCAGCAGGCAGATCCCGCCACCACTCCTGGTGGGTGCGTGTCCCTTGTGTGCCTGTATGTCCAGCTACAGTGCATATAGAGAGGCTCACTCAGTGACTACCTAGGCCTGGGGAGAGCACCCCAGGCACCAGGGTCTGAAGCCATTCCTCCTGGCCCACATTTCAGAGAGGAGAGGTGGGTCCTTGTGAGAGTCCTGTGGGCTCCGAGGGTGTCACAGGTGGGGTATGTGTGGCAGCTTTGTCAGTAACCACTGCCTGTACAACCAACTGCAGTTACATCAACTGCTACCAGTCATGCCCTGGGACACCCATAGCAAGTCCCCACACTCCACGTGGAGGGACACCAGAGCAGGTCTGGCAGGAACACACTGCCCAAATCACCTTAGAAATAAGGAAAATAACTCAACTGCTTGAGGCTGGGGCTACAGGAAAGAGCAGTTCCCTGGCAGTAGGAGCCTCTTCGGAGATGGTGGAAGCATCTCCTCTTGGAGCTGGTGTTGCCATGCTGCTGCCTGCCCAAATAGCCAGTGATAGCTCACCACTGGCTGAGTTGGGCAGTGCCCCAGGACTTCCCTGCTGTGGAGTGCTGGGCCCAGGAGCTGGCAGGTACACAGGCCAGCAGGCTTACTCCTTCCTCACTGTTGAGGTGCTGAGCAGAAGTAGGTGACATCCCAGCAAGGATGGTCTCCTTGCAGACTGTGCTGGTTTTAAAAACTCAGCGGGGAAGAAAGAAAGTTAAGCCTGCTCAAGCCATCCCTTACGGTAGTGAAGAGGGAAAACAAAAAAAAAACCAACCAAGACTGCGAGAGGTTAAAAAACGTTAGTCTAATAATTTTACTGAGGTAAAACAACACAACAATACAGAGGAAAAAGAATGGTTTACCTACAAAACCAACAAAGGCAAAAAATTGTTACCCGGCCTCCCCCACCCCTAGGGCGAAAACAAAAGAAATAGTTCCCGTTCCCGTAGCGCCAGCCCTCCCCGTGATCCAGGGGAAGAAAGAAAACATTGGCAAACGAATCCCCACAGCCCGACGCCCTCCCCAGCCAGACAAAAACAACGGAGGAAACATGGACAAAGTAAAAACCTGGAAGACGATTTAGTCCGGAAGGCGTTATGCTGCCGAGATGCTGCGTGGGTCCCGGCGTAGCGGCGGTGTGGGTGCAAGGGGTTCCTTGTGCCTGCTGGGCTGCTGCAAAAAGCGGCGGCGGCTTTCAAAAGCGGCAAGCGGCAATCCGCTAGGGACAGGTGGGCGGTCCAGGGCGGCCCCCTCCTTTTGAAGGTGTAGAAGCTGTGCTCTCAATAGCCATGGCGGCTTCCCTCTCTGCTAAGCAGCCTTGGGACCCGCAACATTACACCCTTTCTCCAGAGCCGGGATGTAGCAGGCGGCGGCGGGGTGCAGGGTCTCTCGGTTGGCTGCGAAAATTGCTCAGGAGTGACTCCGTCGCGACCCAGCGCTCCCTCCCTCTGAAGGTGCAGCACACGTCGTTCTCGGTGGCATCGAACAGCCGTGCGGTGTCCGGGACCCTGGTCCTGCACCGTCTCTCCCGAGCGCGCCCCCAGCAGCCCTCGCTTCTGCGTCGCAAGTAAGACCACCTAAACTTCCACTGGTTCGGCGTGTCTATGCTGGAAACCACGCCCGCTCGCTCTGACGTCTGGTGTATTGAATATTCAACACTAAAGCTCCACCCCTTTGCTTTGTAACCATAATAGTAAGGCACACAGGCTTCAGCAGGAAAATGCCCCTAGGCTCCAGAGGGGCAAGAGGTGAAAGCAGGACCACTCTGCGGGTGCACCAGACATGCCACCTGCTGTACAGGACCTACAAGCAGCAGGGCATGGGGACACATGCTGAAGAATGCCACACAGCCCCTCAGCAAAGCTGTGGCAGCAGGTCTCCAGCCAAACGGGCAGATCCCCCAGTCAGACAAGACCTGTCACCAAAGCAGAACTACATCACCCAGAAGAACGGCACTGGAGGCAGATGCTTCAGCTACACTTTCAGGCTGGCTGAGCTGCTCATAGGAAGGCCTGTCCCCAGGCCCCACTGCAACTGTGGCCCATCTCCACACAGCACAGCTGTGCCCAGGCAGTGCTCTGCCCTGCAGATCCAAGGCACTCTCCCAGCAGATGATCTGACCTGTCAGATAGGGATCATCCAAGTCACTTCCTTGTCAGCACAACCATGGCAGACAGAGGCAGCTGGAGCAAGGAGAAACAAATGAGCTGGTGTTCAAACATAATATCGGGGAGATGCATTAACTCACCAGTTCAAACACTTTTGACTGTAACAGCACCAACACTGGGAATAAAGGAAAACTAGTATTTTATTTTATACAGGATCAGTTTTCCTAGAAGCACTAACAGCCCTGTTGAGATGACCTCAAGAAGCCAAGAAGAAAAGCCAAGCTGCTCTGATGGAGAGACCCTGAGCAGCAGTACCTGAGCAGTCAGCAGCGTGCCCTGAATGTGAGGAAGGTCAGCCACACCTAGGTCTGCATCACCTGGTGCAGCCCATGCAGAGCAGTGTGACCCTCTCCCCTTTACTCAGCCCTTGTGAGACTACATCCAGATACTGCATCCAGGCTGGACCACCAAAAGATAGATGTTGTTTCTGGGCTGACTACAGTTGAGTATGTGAAAGTTGTCAGAAACTGAAGCACTGCAAGGAAAGACTGAAGGAATAGGTTTATTCACTGTTAGGAAGAAAAGGCTTTGGGGAAACCTCACAGCACCCCTTTCCCTTCCACCCCTCAGACCTGTGAGAAGGCTACTGAGAAGACAGATCCAGGCACTTCACTGAGAACAAGTATGGACTAACACCAGGCAGGTTTCCTGGATGAGGGAACAAAAAATTCCATCTTGAGAACCTGAAGCAGTAGAACAGAGGCCAGGAGAGGTGGTGGCATCTGTCCTGGGACATTACCAGATCCCCACCAAAGCAGCCCTGGGCAACCTGGTCTCAAGTCAATGCTCTGAACAGGCATTGTACCAGGTCCTTTTCTGCCTGAATGAAAGTCTGAGAAAACCTGGAGGAAAGCCAGCAATGCAGGGCAGGACTCATGCTTTCCTTGCTAGAGTTAGAAATGAGCAGGTGAAGGACAAAGACAGCTGACAACACAATATGCACCTGCATGACACGCTTGTCACCACCCACGGTCTAAACCACAAGGAAAGAGGATATTTCATGTTAAAAAGCGCCACTATTTCCTTCAGTTCAGTCTCTGCTTTGCTGCCTTACAGCATCACTGTGTAGTGGAAGGCAGATATTGGGAAGAGGGATGGCCATCTTCCAGGCCCGGCCAAAGCAGAATGAATCCCAGTGCCAAACATGTCTGTCCAACAGTCACAAGTTCTTCTGTGAGGGTAGACGGCGCTTGTCTTTGGTGGCATTTCTCTTCCTCTTCTTGTTCAGGAAGCTCTCCAGCTTTCCACTCCTCTTCAGCTCTGCATACTTCTCAGCTAGCTCCAATTTCCGCTTCTCGGCTGTAGAGGAGAGAGAAGCAAAGTTTTAAACTGAAGCCCAAAAACATCTCTACAGACCAGCCCCATCTCACCTCTCCCTCCCTGGCTCCAGGCTTAGCTTGTCCCTTGAGTATTAGTGCTCTGTGGAATAGTATGGACACCTTGCTTCCATACTTCCTTTCTTGAATTCCTGTCAGCAATACTCCCTCTAGGTCTTCCTGCAGCATGCTCACACTGAACCCTTACATTTCTTTAGGAAGAAGGGTTTCTTTCCCTGCTTGGCCAATTCCCTCTGTTGCCTCTTCAAAGACAGCTCCCTCTCCCTCAACTTCTGCTGTTTTTTCTGTGCCTGTTCTTGCTGTATCTGGAAAAAAAGGATGGCCTGTGTCAGCACTGAGGCAGACCTCAGGTCACATATCCTCTCTTCAACCAGTGCCTCACAGAGAGATGCTGTGCTAACTCACCATGCGGTTCAAAAGCTGCTGAAGTTTCTTCTTCTGCTCCACATTCCGGCATTTCTTCAGCTGCTTCTGAACCATCTAGAAGAGAACAGAAAGCTGCATGACTGCCTGCCTGTCACCTCCACTGTGAAAAGCTTGTGAAGAAGTAGTCTCTGTCAAGAAGGTTTTCTGGGCAAGGAAAGGCACAGAGCATCACCTCCTTCTCCTGCTTCTTGATGCTGTCCAGGAAGCTGTATGTCTTCATAAATATTTCAGGCTTATACTCTCCAGACAAGTCATCAAAACGAGGGTCTCTGTGGACCTGAAGGCAAAGAAGACAAAGGCAAGAGCTGAAGCCAGGACTGACCTGCTAACAGCCTGCTTACTCTCCTTTCATGGATCAGACCTTGCCATTTTTTTTCGCCAGCAATACTATGCACCCACCATTGAAACATCTGCAGTTGGCAAAGATGGAATGCAACAATTAAGGTGGCAGTCCGTCACAAAGTCATGCCTGCATCCAGTCTCTACCAAGCAACAGACATTTCCATATGCAAGTCTACACTCAGGAGTATCCAATTCAAGGAACAGCAGCGGAAGTGGTACCTCCAAACACTTCCAACTCCCAAACCAAGAACTGGCTGCATATGTGTGGTCAAGGTGATGGATTTGGGAACTCAAAATCTAGATTGTAACAGACTAACTGGATCAGGTCATATAAAAAGGGAGAGACAAAAAGAGATTTCTAACTGCAGAAATTAATGTATTCAAATGATCCAGCAATGACAAGTCAAAGTGATATTCAGATCAGAAAGCAGATGGGACATTTGAACTTCTGGGACTAATACTGAACAATGACTATGACTTGCAGTGAAATTGTCACTGGTGGCAGTCATGGCAACTTCTAGAAACACCTGAGTCACAAACACTCAAGTTAACCTGCAGCTGCTCCTGTACCTATCCCTTGTTCTCCCCCAGGAAACACTATCACTGCCTGCACTGACTAGTAGTCCAGCTCTGTTCTCCAGAAACAGCCTGTGCCACCTGTAGCAGCCCCATTACCATGTGTGTGCCCTGTCAGCATCACTAAGGGAAGTCAACTCCTGAACTGGGGAGCAGAGCACCCACCTTCTTTCTAACAGAGATGACTTGTCGCAGAAAAGGCACAGGTTTCTTGGCAGACATCTCCAGTGGTCTGAAAAAGATAAAATGTACTTAAGAGGAGCACAGGTCAGAATGAGGCCCAGGCTAACATGCCCTTTAAGAAACTCAGTTCCATAACAAAAACATGAGAGAAACACCATGTGGTATTTACAGCAAAACTTCACTTAAAGGATTAGGGGAATTAAATAAAAGCAGAATTATGCAAACTGTGTGGCAGAAATAGAGACACTGTGTGAAGATGCACAAAATCCCCCAGAGCCCTGGGTAAAAGGTAAAGCAGAAACTTTATTCTAATCAACTGTTTATGGCAGAGATTCAGAAATAAATTAGAGAGCACCAGTGTAACAGAAGAAACCCATTCAAATCACCTGGATGTGACTCTGAGGACTGAAAACCAGCTAAAGACTGCAAATAAAGGGTAAAGGTATTGCTGTTACCAGTGGGGGTCTGTGGAGAACTGTAAAAAGATCTGATAGTTTTTATTGTGCTGAATACAGGAAAAAGCCTGTGATTTTCTCCCTCTGTAGAGATGGAAAAAAGGAAAATGAACACAGACAGACTACAGATGAGACAAAAGCAGAAGGATGAATGAAATTCCAGAACAACTAGCTGTGACTAACTCCAGCCAGCAGGAGCCAAGCAGAAGGTGCTGATAAGCTGGAAGCAGTTTAGAAACCAGCACGGCAACTATTTCAGGTCACAGTGGACACTCACATAGCTTGAGAGGCAACCATGCTGAGGGTTACAAGTGCTAATTTAACACAGAGGGTATAAAGGCATTGAGTGCCAATTTCACTATCAAGTAAGAGGTGGGTGCTGGGGATTTGAACAGAACCGGATATCAAGAGCTCTGAAAGCAGCACCAGACCATTCCCAAATGAAACATTATAGTAACTGGCATTATTGTGCAGTACATTAAAGGAGACCTATGCCAGCTCCAAGGCAACACCACCACTGCGAGGAGTTCTGGTGTTAACTTCTGGAGTGCAGAGAGCACACATGCACATTTTTCTCATCACAAAAAAAGCATCTTTACCCCTTTTTGCCTTGTGGCTGCTTCACCATAGCTTTGGCAGGTTTTGCTGTTTTCTTTCCACCAGTCACTTGTTTGCATACTCGTATTCTTGCACTGCTCTGCTCTTGCAGTAGTTCCTCAAAAGACATCTGAGATTGATCTGGAAGAGAGCACAGGACACACCTAAACTGGACAGCTTCTCAAGGCACTTCTCACCCCCAAATTCCGTAAAGAGGGATGTCTCCGAGCCTGAGACAGTGACACAAGGACAGTGGTGCCATCCCTGTACAACTGCATGGCAGAAAGAAGTCTGTGCATCTCTCAGCCCTTGATTCCTCTCTCATTAATCACTTCAGTCTTTACCTCAAGAATAGTCTCCCCCTCACCCCAATGCATGTTTACTTCTCTCTCCACTCAATAGCACACAAAAGACCAGTACAAAGTTTTTACTTGGTACAAAGAACAGTATGAGCTCTGCCCTGGGCCTGTACTTTGGCTGCATTGCATATTCTGAGGGGCCACCTCTCAGTCCCTGTTAAAGGTTCAAACAAAGAAAGGTGGTGGTGGGAGTGACCCTTCAGGGAATTTTTTCTCTCCCTACCAACACAAAGGTTTTGGGAGTTGAAGTGCCATGACTGAGAACAAAGGAGTGGTTGGCGACTCTAGATTCAAATTTAATAGTGGGGTGGAGGTGAAAAACAGACTCCCAGTACCTACAAGGGAAGGGGAGAGGCTTTTTTTTTTCCTATGTGCTGGAGGCACTTCAATTTTTTCGGCAGCTGCTGGACTAGAAGCCACCGTTTGCTGAGCTCGTGAAAGCTCTTTTCGGGCTCTGCTCTTTGCCTTCCCCTCTCCATCTCTGGGCACCCTGAGTTTCAGAGAGAGAGAGAGAGAGGAGAGAAAGGAGGGTCACAGCTGCTTCGGGACACACTGCAGACCTTTTTCCTGGGGACTGACTTTGACTGAATGGAGATTTCTGGGAAATACTACCACCCCTCAACTTCCAGAGTTTCCTTCTTTGAACAAAGGACAAGGAGAAAGTGCTCTTCCCCATGGAAAAGGTCCCATCCCTCCTGCATGTGAGTCTTACAGCCTCTTGTCTCTGCCTCACAGGGAAAAAGACTAAGAATTCACCTCTTGGCCAGCCGAGGTGTGACACTGCCATCCACTGTTCACAGATAAATTGCACATGGAAGAAATTATAGGTTTTTCTTAGGGGTTGTTCTTTTTTGGTGCTAGGGGAGTAGTTTGTTCTGGTCTGGTCATAGTTATATCTATAGCTATATATACAGTAGTTAAGAAAAGTTATCCTTCTTATATACATTTTCTAATTAAAGTG
This sequence comes from Pithys albifrons albifrons, assembly GCF_047495875.1. Classification (NCBI taxonomy): domain Eukaryota; kingdom Metazoa; phylum Chordata; class Aves; order Passeriformes; family Thamnophilidae; genus Pithys; species Pithys albifrons. Next base: position 106,974,316 of record NC_092459.1, read on the forward strand.
GTTTTTTTTAAATTTAGTAAGGGGTGAAGTGGTTATTGAGGAGGAGTCCCCTTCTCCAGCCTTGGTAAACACCTTGGTTTCCTTTAAAGTAGGACAGTCCCTACTCTCCCACTTGAACAAACAGTTGTGCCATTGCCTATAAAGGGGCATCATCATACCTCTCACACCATGAAACCAGCCAAAGGTACTGGAAAACCATGGAGCCTGTTCAGTCTGTTAAGACTCGGAGACAGACTCTTCCCACTGCACACCCACCACTGCTCTGCTCAGTTGGCAATGGAGTAATTCCCATGGCATACTCTCTTCAGCACACCAGGGACCTGTGAACTTCTGATATCCAGACACTCAACCTTCATCGCTCACTGCCAATAGGAACAGCTTATAGTCTGTTTCACTGGGGAAAGGAAAAACCCCACCATACCAAAAAGCAGTTTCATATTCTAGAATTGCTGGGAGCTCCCCAGAGCATTATTTACACCTTGTGATTCATAAACTGTTCCTTCTCTCTGACTGCTGACCAGAAGTCCAAGACAAACAATACAGGAAGCAGCAAAACCAATTCTATCCATAGAGGTAATGAATGCATTCTTCTGGAAGTACCTGGTGCTATGTTTCTTTAATATCCCTCGGTGTCTGTAACCTTTAACACTTCTGTGGCCCAGCAGGAAAAATCCTGTCTGTGGTACACTGGCCTTGGGTGGGTGCCAGGTGCCCACCAAGATGCTCTATCACTCCTCTGCCAGACAGGGAAGACAAAATACAACAAAAGGCTCATGGGTAGAGATAAAGGCCAAGAGAGATCACTCACGAATTACCTTAATGGGCAAAACAAACAGATTGGGCCGCAGTTCTTCTCAAACTGCTCCAATGTGGGTCCCTTTCCACAGGTAGCAGTCCTTCAGGAACAGGCTGCTCCAGTGTGGGTCCCCCAAGGGGTTATAAGTCATGCCAGCAAACCTGCTCCAGCATGGGCTTCTCACAGGGGCATATCCACCCACTTTTGTGGGGTCGTCCGCAGGCTGCAGGGGCACAGCTGCCTCACTATGGTCAGCACGGGGTATCTCAGCTTGGGCACCTGAAGCACCGCCTCCCCCTTCTTCACTGATTTTGGTGTCTGCAGAGCTGTTTCTCTGACATACTCTACCAGCGGCTGATCTGCACCAGGGTTTTTACCCTTCTTAAATGTTACCACTGAGGCACTACCGCTGCTGCTGAAAAAAGCCCCTGGCCACAGCTGAGCTAATTGGACATGTGGGAAGTTTCTGGCATCCTCTCACATAAGCCACCCTTGTAGCCCACTCACTGCTAAACCCTTGCCAGGCAAAGCTGATACACTGCTCCATGAGCAAGGTTTCTGTGTGCTTTGTCGAGTTCAGGAAGCGACATAAGGTCAGTCACATTGGCTCAGAGCATGGACTTAATTATCCCAGTGACTCTCATCCTGGCAATAACTAAGACCTTCTGCTTTGAAAACTACTCCCATCATCCAGAAAACATAATGGGCACAGCCAAGTGTTGCTTCAGGAAATGTTTGGTTTTGCTTGTTCTGAACACTTAGGAACTCTGCTCTGTTGATGCTCATTAGTCCTCTGAAGTAGACTAAGGGAACACTGTACATCCACTCTACCACACAAGGGACAAAAGAAATGTGAATACAGCATGATTTCACTACACTACTTCCCCAAACTACCCTTCCCCCTTATCTTACTGCAGTTTGACATCCTCTCTTGCTTGGACTCCTGCAAACACCCTTACCCCCACCTTCTCAGCAACGACAGCACCATTGCCCTTTATGATCTCCATCTTTTCCCATGTCACTTGTAGAATCACTGCCTGCCTGCCCAGAATGTGAAACCCACTGCCAACCAATGTGCTGTGCCTGCACTCAGGTGTGAGCAGAGCACCAGGCAGCTCACGAACTTACACTGCTCTCACTACTGGGGTTCACAGGGCCGTATGAAAACCAACGAATTTGTGGACAAGAGGATCTGCCACCACACTGCTCACATTCAGTGCAGACAACTTTAGCCTTCTGCACTACAGAAAAAACTAATTATACAAGTTACTGGGGGCCAGAGCAATTAACCACCACATATGGCAATATTTGAGTATCACTGGATAACTCAAACCATCACTGGGCAGACAAATGAAAGAATCTGCACAAGGACAGTCAAAAGGGCAAAGAAAGCACTAAAGGAAAGGATGATGTGGAAGATACTCTTAACACTTGATAAAGACAGAAAAGACACCATCACTTCCATTACAATACTCCATTTGGCTGCAATTTCAGAACAATACTGTTTAAATAGCAAAGGCTTACAAGATGCCAATAAAAACAAGATAAAGACACCCCATAAAAATATGCAAAAGATCAGAAAAGAGACTCGGTATAAATCAGAGAAAGCACAGGCATACAGAGCTTCCACTGATAAAAATATTTCAATACTGGTACAGGAGACCAGATTAGACTACCCAAAACTTAATGGGGAAATTATTTCCACATAGTAGCATCAGTCCATGAAATACATGCCATTTGTAGGAGATTGAATTAGCCAGTCACATTGACAAAAACATCACTGGACATCAGCATAAAAAAGAAGTCTGTTTTGGGGTAGAAGTGAATGGACCTAGCATATGCTCACTGCTGACAGCAGATTTGGCAACTGTGTGAAAAGGTCCCAGTTAAAAAGGCAGGATTAGCTTATTTTTCTTGTTTCCTGCATTCTTTCTTGAGGCCCTAATTTCCCCATTTTTTCATTAATTTTTCCCCTTAGAATATAACTTACCTTTTCTGTGCTATCTCTGTAATCCATTTAATTTTCCCTCCTGCCATTTCTTCCCTTCATCCATTATTCTGTGGATTATTTCCTCTTTCTTGCACCTCTTGATAAGCTACTTTTACCAGCTGGTAACAGAGGCATTTCCTGCTCAGGAGCACAGTCTCCTCGTGCTTCCTCTCCTCCCACAGACTCCTGTGATACATGGACGCCTTATGCCTTTCTCAGCTGAACCTGCAGAGGGCTATACAAGCTGCTGAGCACATCAGAGTGTCCAGGATGCAAGAACAGATGGCCTAAGAAATAGCTGATATCTGTCCAATTGTTCCCTGCTGAGACAAAAGCAGTGCTGGACTCTAATGTAACTCCTTCTGCCCCAGAACATGATTACAGAGGGCCCTGACAGATGGCAGAAGCAAAACTGCTGTTCCCATCATATCCAACTGTGGAAAGGAAAGGGTGCCTGTCACTGGTCCTCTCTCTGAGCTTTACTAAAGCTCACCCTTTCTTCACCAGAGAAAAACAAAATGCCTACAAGAGATGGTTGGGCACCCTGCCACTCCCAAAAGGCCACCTCTAGAGGCAATGTGCCTCCCCCATGGCCCCACACAGACACATCACAGAGAACTTTTTCACAAGACAACCAGCGACTCCTCACACCTCTGTCGTGTTTAACACCAGCGTCCATTCCCTCAGTTTCCTTCAAGGGCCTTTCCTGTACTAGTAAGGTTTTCACTCTCACGTGAATCATTTTGACATGAGGAAACACTGCTCACAGCCACACACCACTCCCCCTGTCTTGGCGAGGATCTCTCGAGCTCCTGTGTACCTGAATTTGCACAGAGCAATTGTCCTTAAGATGTATGAGATCTTCCACAGTAACTTGGCCCAGCGGAAGGTGTCCCTGCCCACGGCAAGGGGGCTGGAACTGGAGGATCTTTAAGGTCCCTCCCAACCCAAACCATTCTACAGGTCTGTGATTCCACACACGGGGAAGGCGACTACAGAGAAAGGGCCCCTACACGTTTTTGTCCCAGAGACCTCTCACACGTTTCCAGTGCACTCCCTGCTGTGACCCCGAGCTCATCCTCTGAGCAGAGCAGGCCAGGGAGCGATGCAGGAGTCGGAATACGAAAGGGGACCAGGTCATTTGCCACCTCGTTTCCCACTGAGCGGGAGGCCGTGACCCCCTCGGCCGCGCCGGGAGCCGCGCCCCGGGCCGAGGCCGCCGCCTGTGCCAAAGGCGCTCCCGCCGGGCCCCTCACCGATCCTGCCGGGCCCCGCCGCCTCCTCGCCCTCGGCCCCCGAGAGGCTCCCGCCGTCGTCGCTGTCGCCATCGCTCTCCGCCACCCCCAGCCTCCCGAGCGGCTGCTCTGCGGCCGCCTCTTCCTCGCCCTCTGTGGCGGCGGCGGCTCGTCCTCGTCTCTGTCCCCGTTCCAGTCCCGCCTGGTCCCGGCGCGGCCCCATCGCTCCCGCCCGCGCCCCCGCGCCCCCGGAAGCGGAACCAGCGCACGCACAGAGACAGTCACGGGACGAAGAGGCTTTTATTGGCGTCCTTTTTAAGCAAAAAATCAAGCCAGTGGGAGGAACGGGTCACGTACGCAAAGACTCCGGCGATATCCAGCTAACTCGTCAGTAAATGGTAAAGTGCAAGACCTAGATCCCTCTGCACTGCTAGATCGAGTCATCTCGATGCTGGATTTATCAAAGCCTGGCCAAAGTTTCCAATACGAGTACCAACTGTATAAAATGAGGGTTTGCCATTGCCTTCGACTGCGTCACCTGAAGCTCTTAGAAGTGACTCAGTGGCCGAAAGGAGACGGGGTTACACACAGTGGCCCGCACAGTCGGCACGCCAAGGGCTGTCAGTGTCTCTGCAAACTTGACACCTGTGAGGGCACACTTGGAACGTTCCATTCAATTTTCTGACCCCTCTCTAGTTCAAAAGGAAAGCAGAGGAACTGGGGAGAGTCCAACAGAGAGTTCCCAAGATAGTCAGAGGCATCGGCTTCCTCAGGAAGGGTCCGGGGTGGTGGCCCGGGCGGGGCAGCGGCGGGCGGCAAGAGGCTGTCGGCGAGGGCGCGGAGCTGCACGGCCACACGGCCGACCTCCGGGCCCGCGGGCGGGGCGGCGGCGCGGCGCTGCCGGGCGCGCAGGTGGGCAGCCTCCTCCTCCCTACAACGGACACGGCGTGAGCGAGTCCCCCCTGGCCTGAGGCAGCGGCAGGTGCAGGTGATGCAGCGGCCGCCGCCACCCCCCGCCCCACCGGAGCCCCCCTCACCTGAGGCAGCGGCAGGTGCAGGTGATGCAGCGGCTGCCGCCTTCCCGCCGCGCCCACACGCGCAGCCAGACCCAGGCGCAGTCCCTGCGCAGCACTCGCAGCACAGCGGCCCCCGCGGCGGCCCCGGCGCCGGCCTCGAATGCTGCGGGCAAGGGAAGCGGCTGCGTTAGGCGGTGGCAGGGCACGGCGGCAGGCTGCCTGTACACTCTCCAGGCTGCCCCGGTGGGGTCTGCCGTCCATCACTGCTCTGGCCCCAGCGCGCCAGAAGCCACGCAGGGCGGAGTCAGGCGCATAGTAGGAAGGGCCCCAGCAAAGAACTGGGGCTCAGGTGTGCTAATCCCTCCTCTGTGCACTGTGACAAAGCTTCTCAAGCTTAGAAGCTATCTGTGACCTTATAGACACTGTGTGACCAAGTCCCTGCCTCATCCTCTGGGAGCAGGGAGTCTCAGCAGCCAGGCCTGAATTCGATTTGCTTCTGCTGCCTTGGATAGCCATGTTTCAGGCATAGCCAGACCACGTGCCAGATGGCACACATGTTCCCGGGCCTGACACTCACCCAGGGCCCTGTGCTGGGCAGCCGCCAGATCAGCATCCTCAGGGTGTAGGAGGCTGTACCAGGACTGACCGACCAGCTCCTCCCTGCGGTAGCCAAGGTGGTAGGTGACACTGGGGAAGACAAGGGGAGTGGGGACTGAGGGTCTTGTACCATGTCATCAAGGAGCAGCTGCTGCATGATGGAGGAGAGAGCAAAACAATAGAGGTACAGAAATAAGTTGTAAATGAGGGAAGAGGTTTGGAAAGAGAGTCTTTGTGCTCATGCAGTGTCTAGCCTGCATCCCATACACAGGTTTGGTGAAGGGAAATGTGCGATGTGCAGTTTGGGGTCTGGTGCAAACAGGCACACCTCACCTCTCTGTGACATCAATAAATGTCATGTCTAGGATGTGTGTGCTGTGGAATATGTCGTCCTGGGAACCAGCTTTGCCATCTGCAGACGACTGCATGACTGGTGTGCAGAGGGCCAGGAAGGCTGTGGTGGAGGGGGAGGGTGGCCAGCTCAGGGTCACAAAGCGCCCACACACGGTCACGACCCTATTCCCCCCGTGCTGCAGCCGGAATGCCTTGGATGTGCACATCTCACTGACAAAAGTGACTTCTGCAGGGAAACACACCATTCAGAGCGAGTCAGGGGCTCCCTTACTCTGCTCTCAGCAGGGCTGGCCCTGGATCTCTGATCACAAGAACCAAGGGCCAGAGTGGAGCGGCAACATCTGCAAGATATCAGCTGAGGCCTCCCTTACCCCTGCCAGGCTCCTGCTGGGCGAGGAGGAGCTTCTTGTACACATCTTCACATGCTCGCCCATCCAGGATGTCAAAAACCGTGTCCCCCTGGGCGAGCAGCTCCACCTGACAAAAGAGGGGCTGTCCTCAAGGACTGTGCCTTTCTCAGTCAGCCTTGGCTGGCACCAAGGGCACACAGACCACTGGAGCCACAGCCCATCTTCTGCTGAGGCAGCAGGCTGTGCACACAATAAAGGCAGCAGGACAGTGACTGCAAATGCTTACTGAACAGGCCTTACCACAGAGAGGCCCAAGACCTGAGCCACATTCTCCGAGATGTAGACCAGCTTTCCACTGGCTGAGAGCACAAGCAGAAACCCTGGGAGCAGGGAGAGTAGCTCTGTGCCAAGGGCTGGTCCCATAGGAGGAGCTGAGCCTGCAGAGGGATCAGGGTGAAGTGCTCTCTTGATGGAGCAGGAGCAGTGCCCCACACAGGCACAAGACAGTGTGGGGTACAGCAGTGCCATGGGTACCTGGAGGGAACAGCTGAGCCCCGCGCAGCCGGAGACACACCAGGGCCATGGTGTGGAGGTAGGAGAGCCGCTCCTTCTCCTCTATGGAGATGGGCAGCAGGGAACGCAATGCCTGCAGCTCCGCGTTGATCTGGTCCCGGCGAGCCTTGGAGGCACTCTTGGTTGACCTGCAAAGCCAACTATTTGGGGACCTGTGTCCATGGATGGAAAGGAACAGCATTCCCCGCCTGTTGCTATGGGGAGAACTGCAAGCTCAGGGATTAGTTGAGATGCTCAGCACCCATGCTAGCTGCTGCCTCTAGGAGAGCAAACCTTGGGTAGTTGTTTGGGTGCAGTGGTTGCAGGCAGAGGTGCTCAAGGCTACCCCTGGAGACATGCTGCTGATGTGGCTGGTGCCTCTCCTGCTGGGCACTACATTGGACAATGACCTGTGCTTTGGTGGGGAGCCCATGTGACACAACCTCCCCACCAAGCCCCACAAGGATGGAAATGCATGCAGTGCCAGAATATGCACTGCAGCCCACCTAAAATCCCTCTGCCCCTCCAAGCTCCTACAGATCCTCCCCATGTGCCAGCTGGCAGTGCAACTCTCAGGCTGGTGTAGACCCCTTGCAAGGGTCATCAGGCCCTAAATCAGCTGTCCCAGGGCTCTCAGAGGTCATCACAGCCTTGAAGGTGCGAGACGGGTGTGTGGGGGAGCTCACCTGAATGGTCTTGAGGCCCTGGGTGCCTGCTTGCCCCTCCTTGGCGGGCAGCTCATCTCTGCCTGCAGGGGCTGGTGGCAGTGGCTGCAGAAGATGGTCATACTGCCGGCGCTGGGATGCCTGAAGCTGGCAGAGAACTGCTGCCTCCTTCGCCTCTAGCTGCAGCTGAACCTGCTGACCCCTCTGCTCCTTGCCTCCTTTTGTATCCTCGTGGGGTGCAGAGGCCAAGTCACTCATGGAGAGTTACCTCTTGTGACGCAACTCCAAACAGCTCAGGGCTATTTTTAGAAGGCAGGCTGCTAAAAATAGCCTTGGAGCCGGCTGCAATCTGAGAGGGGAAGTAATAAAAGGAAGCCAGGGGCTTTAAAGCAAATCTGCCACTCAGGAGGAGGCAGTGACGAAAGCAGCAGGGATCCCCCTGCAGGGCACACATCTGCCCAGCTGCTGGCGCACAGCTGCTGCCAACCTAGCAGAAGGTCCTGTGTCTACTCTGCCTGCCTGCTTTCCAGCTGGGTGCTGGGAGAAGGAGCTGATAAGGCAAGAAAATGCACTGGAGACATCTGGACCAAGGTGGTGAGCAGTGTCCCATGCCAGGCCTGCAACAGGGTCCTGGCAGAGAGAGGTCAGGGCCACAGCACCCCTCTGAAGCCAGGAGAACTCTTAAAGGAGAGTGGGGCGTTGGTGACTACTCTCCCTGGTGAGCCCCTTCTTTTCTTTCCCAAGGGGCCTTTTCCCCACCAAAGGTTTTGTTTCCTAGGGCCTATTGTCTCCAGTTGACACCTCAGATATTGTGATTCTTCCCAGAGAAGGCCCAGTGACAGACATTCATGGACAGAACTGAGAGCACCTTGGGGAGCCTCTGCTCGGCATCACATTACCCAGCTCAGGGAATATGTGTGGTCTGTGGGTGTTTCCTGGTGCAGGGCACCCTGCAAGGAGAGGAAGCTTGGTGCTTCAGTGCTGGGAAAGGGGATGCCATGGCAAAAAACCAGTTTCATTTCACAGCTTGAGAGAGAGCCTGTGGCTGAGGCAGCAGATTGAGGAGGGGAGTTAGAGCTGATGGACAGCAGAGGGTAGATGTCCATGCAGCCTTCACAGGTAACCTGCAGATGCCAAGGACCACAAAGGAAAAGCCAAGGCTGGGGCAGTTCCCCCTGGGCCAGATGTGCTGTCAGCATACTCCATCTCCCTCCAGGCCCCAGCCCTTCCACTGATGCTCATCACCCACCATGGTGAGGTTCTGCCAGTGTGTGAGGAACAAGCTGTTTTCACAATTGTGGTGCCTTCTTTTTCTCTTGCCATGGAGTTTTCACTGCTCTCATGCCACTCCAGACTGCTCCACTGTGCCCATACTGGCCACCCACGGCAGGCTGAGGAGCCCAGGCACTCATGCAACCTTGTGCTGCTCAATGGCTATGTGCCAGCCCTCAGGGCAGGAGAAAGAGCCTGGGCTCTCTGCCACCCATTCCTGGCATGCAGCCACCACCATTTCAGCTGCTCTGTGACTTTACATCCCAGGAAACACTCTGAGTGCTTCCCTAGGCTAATGCTTTCCCTGCATTAGCCCCAGTACAGTTGCCACTGGAGTTCCTCTTCACATCAGACCCCTCATGTCTGCAGGAAAGGGGCTGTGGGTCACCCAGGAAGGCTGTCCCAGGCATCCCTCCACCTCCAGCCCTGAAGCCGGAAGATATGAAGCATCCATCTTCTTGTGGTAGTGCAGCCCAGGAAATATACACTATTTTCCTCCCTGTCCTCTTGGCAAGGCAGCACAGCCCTGGGCAGGAGGCAGGTAGGCCAGGGCAGTGCTGCTGTGGGGAGCTCAGCTTCCCTTCTCCCACCCCAGCCAGGGCTGCAGCTCACACCAGCCACAGCCTGCTGCTGCCACAAGCCACTAGTGGCCTGCAGCTTTGGGGGAAAGCACCTGGTTCAGTCTCTCCTCTCTCACACCTTCTCTCCCCCAAGTCACCTGCTAGGACACACAGAGCAGTAGAAATCATGTCTGCCTCAGAATTTATAAAACTGACCCCATTTGCTGTTTTACAGTGGGAGCTGGGCAGAGTCCAGCTGGGCCTCAGGCCCCCCCACATCAGGCTCAGCTTGGAGCTGGAGCCTGTTATCCAGTGCCAGGAAGTTGTGGTCAGTGCTGGCAGGAGCAGGTGTAGAGGTTCCTGTTATCTTGAGAAAATACAGAAACAGTTCATAGCCTGAGGTCAAACCCAGGGCCATGGCTGGTGGTAAAGAGTTGATTGAGGCCCTTGGAAAATGGCCAAGGACTAGACAGCACAGCTGCAGTTCCACAGGCAAAGGGAAGGAAGATGCTGGAACCATCAGCAAGGAGAGGGTCACAGCTGTGCTGCTGGGGCCAGCCAGTTTTTTTTCCCAGTGGCCAGCTCTGCCTGTACAGTCCTGATGCCCAAAGTGTGAAAAGGGCAGAGGCAGGCCTGACTAGGGTAAGACAAACTGAGCTCACGTCTTCCTTGCTTGAAAGGGTTAAAAATTCATGCAGGCAGTGGAGTAAGAGGTCAGTGTGTGGAAGAACAAGGGCAGGGTGGTAGACGGATGAGTCAGTGTCAGCCCTGGTTGGAGAGGATGGGGCGGCTGATGGTGCTGTTTGTTGTCATGGCTGAGAGCTCCCATCTGTAACACACCAAAGGGATACACTAAGAGAAAAGCACAAACACAGTACCCAGGGCTGGAGCAGCTTTGCTTCACATCAGCCTCAGCTGTAGTCTCCAACCCAGCCTGCTCCAAAGCTGCACAGTGCTAAGGAGGGCTTCAGGCAGCCCTCAGCCAGGGCTGGAGCACCCTAAGGACAGTGACCACTCACGGTGACCTCCTAGCAAGGCACACCATACCTGATGTCGTGGGGAAGGCAGGACTGGTCCAGGCTGTACTGAATCACTGCTAGCTTACACAGCGTCTTTAGACTGGGGCCTGTGGAAAGAGGGCAGTTAGCCACAGTAGTCCTCATCTGGACACCACGGAGGGTCCAGCATCATACAATCAGTGTACTGGAAACAGGGCAGAGCACCCTGGTCACCTCTCGCAGTGACAAGGCAGAGTGCACACCAGGTACAGGCTGAAGCAGTTTTCTATGCTCCCACAAGAAGTCTGTATGCAGGAGTGCATGAAGCACAGCTGCACCTCTGGCTGGTCTGCCTTAAGCCATGTACACTGGTCAGAGAAAGCTGTTTGGCTCTAGGACACAGGGACCTGGAGCCACGTAGAGCACATTATGGTACTTCACAGCAGGGCCTGTTCACAGGGCACCTTGTGGCAAGAGGTACATACTGGACAGGGAGTGCTCACGTACTGAAGTCGAGGATGTAGAGATCTGAGTGATCCATCAAGTCGAATTCATCACCCATTCCCTCCTCTGGAGATGGGCTGCAGAAAGCAAGCACAGTGTGTCAATCAGTGCCAAAATTCTTATAGACCAGTTAGTCACTTGGGCTCTCCAGGGGCTGAACAAGTCTCATCCCTCCTGCCCCTCTGATGCCCCCAGCAGCATCCAAAATCATCACTTTCCCAGCTCCTCATAGAGTAGGCAGAGCTGCATAGAGCCAGGGAGCAGAAACACACACTATCTCCTTCGCAAGCAGGGTATGGGGGAGCTGCCTCCTTCTCATGGATGACCATGATGATTCCAACTGTGAACCTTGCCCTCACCTTGCCTGCCTCTGTTACTTTGCTGCACCTCCAAACAGCAATTCCACCCCACAGGGAATAGTCCTTTTCCCTTCTTGGACATCGACCAGCCTCTAACTGGTTTCGATCTTCTCCTTCTCCAGGTACCTCCCAAACTACCTTCCAACAACTGAGCAACCCTGCAGCCTTCCCTGGAAATGTTGCACCCACCCTCAGGGCATAAAGAAGGTGATGGCAAACAACTGCCTCCATAGCTGAGGCTCGTTTCAGGTCTGTATTTGCTCAGCAATTTCAGTGGATCCAACCATCCAAAGTCCACTCAGAGGCAAAGAGAACTGATCCCCAGGATGAGGCTGGGGATGACTCTGAGCAAGCTGGAGAAAGGATGTCACAGCAGCTTCTGAAGGCAGGCAGGCATGTTTGCACAAGCATCTGTCCCACTCCGTGTGAGATAAACAGGCCCCATGGGCTGCTCCACAGCAAGCACAGCCAGACAGGCTGGCATCACCTGGAGAATCAGGTCAGTGCTGGAGACTAACCAGCTTCTCAGCTGTGCTGTATCATGGAAGGCTGCCCTAGTAACATGTTAGGAGACATACAGATCAAACTTCCTGAGCAGGCAGCGTTAGCCCATCCCTACCTGGTCCCAACACCACATGGGGCAGCATGACACAACTCACACTGTGTCTTTTTACAGACCTCAGGCCAGCTTTGCCTCACAGCCAAAGGAAGGCATGGGAAGCAATGGGAAGTACAAGGATTTGGGAAAACATCATGCAGGACAGGTATTTGATCTAGAAAGGATCTGACACCACACAGTGACACTACAAAGACCATAAAGCTGTTCTGATGTCCCTGGTAAGGTAGGAGAGAGAAGCTAGAGATCCAAGAGGACTTTTGCCAAGCTCTCTAGTTGTGCAGCTGGGCCACAGATCACAGGAACCATGACCTGTCTCCAGAGATGGTGACAGTGAGGAAAAAGATACTATTTTATTAGCTTGTGTTCCTATGCCAGCAGCTGGAGTGGTTTTGGGTTCTGCTGCATGAGCTAAAGTGGTGTTGCCAACAGCACAAGGTTTAAAACAGATTCTGCCCAGGCACACACTGTCCATCACTCCTATTCTCATGTAGTTAAGATCTACTGCAACTATTTCAGCTTGGCCATTGAGATTCCCTAAGAGGAGTGTAGAGAAAGTAGCTAGGAAACATCTGCGTGGCAGGGCAAGCAGACATTCCTCAGTCCAATTCAGCAATCACTTCGGGCTCCAGCCACAGCTCTCTGGTTGTGTCAAAATGGGGATGGCATTTCAGAAGACTGTAACTGAGTAGTGTAGCAGTCATTTTAAACCAATTCCAATTTGCTGATACTCCCATCTGATGATGGTCCTGGAATACTAATGAGGGACTATGACTTTTGGCATTTCTAGGGAACAGACAGTTTCACTTATAGTTTCCTGCATCTATGGTCTTGATGGAATAGCCAAAGCACCTGAGACACTGGACGCTTTATCCCCTAGCACAGAGAGACCGGCCTGTGCAGGAACAGTAGTGCCTGGACCACGGGAAAGCACTCCCATGGCTGATGTTTGTTTGGAGAATTTGAAAGAATGAAAAGGTATTTTAAGTCCTGCTTTCGTTTATGATGAACCAGTTTAGTGTGCCCTCAGGGGTTAGCTAGGAATGACCTTATGCAGTGAATTCTTGACCCAGTGTCACCTGTTTCCATACCTATCTATGACCCGCTAAGCTTCATATCCTGCGGTACATGAGGCAGTACTTGCCTCACCAGGTTCCCATAAACCCAGGCCAAACTGCAGCGCACAGCTCCCTGGTGTCACAGAAGACCTGTTGCTAATGGGACCCATAAGCCCGGATACAGGCAAGAGCCCCTTTAATTCCACCACTGTCTGTTTACCACACCACAATCTAATCTCACATCCAAGTCACAGGAAAGCGGAGCTCATCTCTTATCTGTTAAAGGAAAGCCAGCAGGCACCATGCCTGTATTTTTAATCACCAAAAGGCAAATAGCAGGGTAAGCCTGGAGTTCAAGACCAGGAGGGATGCAATTCCCAGGCAGCAGGGTGCAGGGCATGCCTTTGTCAGCCAGTGTCCAGCAAAACTGTTCCTTCAAACTGCAAAATAACATGCCCTGCATTAAGCACTCAGAGAGATTCTCTACTCCCTCACCAGAGCCAGGCATTTCTAAGCCTTGTCAGGGAAAACACAGCCTCAAGCCAAATCTGGATTGGCGTCTCTCATCTGTTCATTGTTCAGATAAACTCTGCTTTATAGGGCTCCTTCTCCCACTTCTCACTTGTGGATGGTCTCTGCACGCCAAAATGTTGGGGGGAAACCAGACCAGGGCCACAACTCTGGCATGGTTAATGGGAATACTGAGCTTCCTGGTCACTTAAACGGGACACGTGATGGATTGCTCCTGGTCACAGTGAGACCACAGCTGGGGCAAAAAGACCAGGCTCTGTGTAGGACTATAAAAGAAACAAAGCATTTGGATGCCATAGGAATGGGCAGCCTGCACAAGCACCTCTTCAGGACTTATGAATCCTGTAAGGGCGGGCAGGACACAAAGGGGGCTTGGCTGCCCACCCCCCAGCATTGCCACCTAGAAAGCTGAGTCTGCCAGCTCATCCTCCGAGGATTCCTGCAGGATCTCCCGCACTGTGCGAGCCCCTCCCCCTTCCCGGCAGGGAAACACAGGTCAGGAGGCAGACCACTGGGAGTTCTCCATTACAATGACTTCCTGGAAAATTTCTTATCTTGCCAGGCAGCTTCAGAATACACCTGATAACTGTTACAGGAAGCGAGCATGGTCCCCCACCCCCATCTCCACTTCCCCAGCTTGCAAGACCCTCCCTCCAGTTCAAGCAGGCTGCATTCCTGGCTGCCTGCAGCTCTTCTTACCTCACATTGATGAACATGCCTGTGTTGGGGATGAGCCTGAATTAAGAAACACGTCGAATTCTGAAGTGATTTAGTGGAGAATACAAGGCACTGCTGCATTGCCTGGCAAGGGTGGACTAAACTCCAAAAAGCTGGTGTCAATTTTTTTGTGGTTTGCTAGCATTTCCTAGGAGTGCCAAGGCTTAACATCAGAGTTCAGCTGCTGCTGTAACACAAATCTATGTACACTGGAGCATCTGGGACCATCCAAAACTACCATAAAGCCCTACCAAGCTTTCTGCTGTACTGAGCAGCACCCAGTATCACTTGAGGACACTGAATAAACTCAACACCTCTGCATACCTCACCTGCACTAAGCACTCTCTCACAGCCACATGGACATCCTACAACTAAGCACACACCCCTGGAACCTGGAGGCCCTTCACCCTATCACACTGGTATGGCCAGACTACCAGCAGAAGCTGCTTTGCCTGGCCCTCTGTCCCAGCCTTCAGAACCATCCCCAAAAAGCTGCTGCTAGGGTCTCAAAAAAAGCTGTAAATGATTCCAAATGATGCAGAGGGCTGAAAGCATTTAAAAAGTCTCTGCAAGTTGGATACTGGGAAACAGGCCTGTACTCTGAAGCTGCAATTTGTCATTCCAGAGAGCACAGTGTGTCCTGGTGATGGGCCACTTCCGTTCTTTTAGCAGCTGCTAAGGCTCTTGGCCACATCCAGCTGCCCTGCACCCTGACAATATCACTTCCAGTGTTTGACAGCTAAATTCATAACACCAGGTCCCTCTTGTGAGTGGAACTGTTGCTAAGGAACACTGGCACAGGAAGGAACATTGTCTTGTCATGTATAGGCTCCTCAAACAGCTCCCAGCTGAGCCAACATATAACTGCAGCTTAGCAGAACCCACACTTGCCAATGGAAGAAAGAAACAGGTGGGAGAAGCAGGGCAACACATAGGTGAGGATAAGTCAGTGTGAGGTCTGCTACAGCACAGCAGACTAAGACACATGTCCTTCTGATGGCACGATCTCCTCCCTCATCCCCACTACCTTTTTCACAGAAAGCTTGACCACTGCACAACCCCTCCTGAACAGCACATCACACACTTCTGTCTCTGTGTGTACAAAATGGCTTGTTGCTGGGTGCTTTACAAGCTACATGACACATTCAGTCTCCTCCATGGCTTTTTTCCAGAGGAGCCCTGATGTACATGATTACTTAGACTTGTCAGATAGACAGACAGTTGCCGTGTACCTCTGAATTCCATCTGACTACAGCATGGGGCAGAGTGTAGAGGGACAATGTGCTGAAGGGAATGGCAGTGCCTCTTGCAGAGCCTCACCACACAACTCACCTGGTGCCTCCAAACAGAATGATTTTGTCCCCGACTCTGCAGCAGCACTGCCGGCGTCGAGGACATGGGCCTTTCCCCTTGGGTTCAATCTTCCTCCAAGAAAGAGAAACTAGTGGGAAGAAAAGAGTGTGCTGGCTTGTCACAAGAGCCTGACCAAGACCAGGTGTTAGCAGGTTATGGATTTAAACAGATCACAGGAAAACCAGAGGTCCACTGCCCCCCCCCACACCAACTAGCCAATATCCAGCCTTTCCCCTTCACCTTCTAACTAGTGGCAAAATGATGCACTTCTATGAGGCTGTTACTGAAGTGTCACCTAAATGCCAGGCACAGTCCTGGCGCTCTGCCTGCTAAGACCGAACTTGCAGGTCATGTCATAGAATGGTTTGGGTTGAAAGGGACCTTAAAGATCAACTCATTACAACCCCTCTGCCATTGGCAAGTATACCTCATACTAGACCAGGTTGCTCAAAGTCCCATCAAGGACTTTCAATTGCAAAGCCTGAGTGCCAGGACCCATGGGCTGTCACGGCAGCAGGTCGGACTTCATGGGGAGCAGGGGTGAGCAGCCGGAGCAAACAGGCAGCCTCCCTTCCCCAGCACCCTGCTGCGGTTCGGATCTGGAGGAGGGAGACCCAGGAACGAGCTCCATCTGCTGGCATCCTGCTATCACAGAGCACCCTGGCATATGGGGACGCTGCTGGGACGGCTCAGCAGTGGAAAGGAGTGGGGAACTGAACCACGTGAAGACAGCAGCTTTTGTCCTTGCTGCACTCTGTGGCAAGAATGCTGGAAGGTGAGTAACGCAGCATTGAAATCTTCAGGAGCTCTGACACTAGCTCACAGATCAGCTTGGGAAACAGTAGGTTGGTTGCTCTCAGTTAACTTTACTCTGTAAAGCAACTAGCAAACAAAATCAGTCTTATGACTGCAAAAACTGCCTGACAATTGAGGACCCCAAAACAGCTCACAGTTGACTGATATTCAGTGTACCAGCTGAAGAACACCCTTTCTGCTGTGCAGTTTGACCTGGTACCAAGACAGTGTGGTATGGTGATCCTGCAGCTCAAGTTGAATGGTTTCCCCAGCTCTCCCCCTCCCCTAAACCCATTGCTTCCTCATATTTTCTCTTCTGCCAGTACTTCTTCCTATTTAAGAACAAGACAAAGTTTTTCCAGCTAACTACGTCTTTCAGCAATACCTTCTTTTCCATTTTCTGAGATCTGGAAACACCCTGAGGAGGAACAGGAGTCCCAAGTACAGTAGCAAGGTTCTGAAAGTGGTGTCTGAAGAGACATTTCTCCTCAAGTAGTACTGTTTGAAGAGTAAGCTCCTCTGCCTGAGGGCCTGGGGCACTATCACTGCAGAAGTTAAAAGCATAAAATACCTGGATTGAATTTCCAGAGGTCATGGAAGTGTCTGTTCAGGCGTGCATTGTAGCCACCAAATACATACAGCTCCCCATTGTAGCTGACTGTAGGGAGTAAGCATAGACATCAGTGTGCTACCCAGCAGGTCTCTGACTCAGCATCAAACATAAAGCAAAGTGGTGCTAGTTGTTCACCCTTGCTTACATCACCTTTATATGTAGGGTTATGTGCAAGGCTTTTCAGGGGGCAACAGCTTTCCACAGAAACTGGGCTTTGTGCACCCCTTGCTAACCCACATCTCCATCCAGCAGGCCAGACACCCCTTCTAAGGCAAGCATAAATTTCCTTCCACCATCCTCCACCCTCAGCAGACCCACACTCACATGCTGAATGACTCCGCCGGCCTTCAGGGAGCACAGGAGTTGAAGGGGAGTCCAGCCAGGAGTTTGTTTCTGTATCAAATACTTTAATGCGGTTACAGTAGATCTCATTGTTGGAGTGAAATGGCCCAAAACGATCAGCTCTTCCACCAAATACATACATCTTTGTTCCAATCATGGTAGCTGAATGGAAGTCTCTCCAGCGAGCTGGAGTACCCTGAAGGGATAGAGTAAAACAGAAGAGAAAGAATGCAGATTACCGAGGGAGAGGACACATTTTGATGGGGAAGTTGGGTGGTTGCCTTCTGGAGAACTTCCCATCTTGCAGATCCCTGCCACACCAGACAGAAGCTGTGAGACAAGTGTGGACAGCTACCCCAGAGAATAATAGATGCAAAACTTGCTCCATAAACCAGAGTGAAAAGCAGACACTGACCTTGGCAGAGATTAAAGTCCATGTCATATTTGTGGTGTCCAATTTATGGATATCGTTTGAAAAACAGTCAGCCTGAAAGACAGCAGAGCAGCCTGGTCACAAAGGGACTGAAAAGCCTGGTCACATCTGGCCCCAGGAAGGATGCTGTCCTACAGACATGGAATGTCTCTTTGGAGTCAGTACTACCTAAGAGGCAAGGTGTTTGCTCCAAAATGTCAGGCAGCATACTTATCACTTAACAAGAGGAAGGAAAAGCCCATTTATTCTCAAAGGTGTCCGGTCTCCTCCTGCAGCTTTCCCATTTACTTGGTGATCAGTTCCTCCCCCAAAGACTGTCCTGCACACAATACATTCCCAGCAGAAACCTTCCACCTCTCCATGTAAGCAGCAGAAGAAAAAGGCACTAACAGGACAAACTGGCTCCAGTAAGGCCACCCAATGAGACACAGAAGCTAAGACTACTTCTGGAAAGCTAAACATGCAGGAGCAAAGATACTCTAGGTTCTGAAGTTCCACAAAACCCAACTGCAGCTAGCTGCCTGGAAGAGAGTGCACTCATACAAACAATGTGGACTCCTGCTCTTCCAAGCAGGGGAGAGAGCAGCAAGACAGCCAGAGGTTTATGTGGTCCTGGTTAAAAACAAGCCACATTTGAACTGGTCATGCTTCTGTAATCAGGATCATGGATTTGGCATGGTATTGTCCTCAGTAAAGGGGGAATAATTCAGAGACTGCCGTAACAGAGCCCCTGTTTTCTTCCAAATAAATAGATGTGAGTTTGCACAGCTTTTCTGGAGCCTCATCGTAGGCTGAAATGATATTTACCCACTTCTTAAGATCAGAGGATAAGAATTTGCTCAAAAGATCATTAGGCAAACTGACAGCTGCTCCAGGATGACAGGCTCAGGGTATTCTTAATGGGAGGCCAACCAAGTGTGTGCTGGAGAGGACTGGCAAAATGTCCAAGCAGGTATGGACTACAGGGAAAATGCACCAGATTAGGACAAAACCTCACAGCTACACTGCTGGAAAGTGAGTGGAAATCACTGGAAAGTGATTTTTCTGGCTCATTTCTCAGACAAATTGAAATAAATGTACATCTATATACATTTATTTAAAATGTTCTGTATTTATCTATCAAAATTTGGCTGAGAAATGAACCAGAAAATAATTATATATTAAAATATTTATATTTTTATGTCTTTATGGTAAATTTATTTTGTGAGAGAAAAGAAAAATTTACCATTTTTTTAGGCTTGCTTTTCTAACCATCTTCTCCACAAAAAAATGAGCATGACCTGGGTACTAATGCTATATTTGGTAAGTTAAAAAATGAAAGCAACTATGAATATAAATACGCCCCCATATCCTGTCTCTACCAGTGTCCTGGGTATCAACACCCTCTTTCCCAAGGGCTCACCAATTAACAGTTACAGAGACTACTCACCAGCTGTTCATAGCCTCCAAAGATAAACATGCTCTTTGCCAGGACACAAGCTGAGTGCCCATCCCTTGCTCCTGGGACCATTCCAGACACCTTTGGTGTAAACCACTTGTGCGTGTCTGGAACAAAACAAGAGGCTGAGAAAACACAGTAGGTGTTGGGATGGGATAGCTCTTTACTACTGTCTGAATTTTTAAGACAGAAATCCTCTCTTGCTCACACAGCACCTGCTCTGCTTGAGAGGCTGCAAGCTTCTGCAGGCAAGGCTACCTGTCTGAGTCTCCACAGAGGGGCATGGTGACATGGCCACCAACTGCCTGACCTGACAAAGAACTCATGTTTTAAGTGTGAGTAGTACAGCACCACTTGGCAATGTTATTTTTACTGAATCTCTTGCTAAGCATATGTGTGAGTCACTTACCAGCTCTGCATTTACAGTTTCAATTGTAATAAAGCAATAATGCTAAGTGGCTCAACCGACCTGATGGCATGGAGATGCTGATTAACTGATTCAGGAAAAACAGCTCTCAAACCCAGGCAGAAGTCACTTAACCACAAACTGCCATGCACATCCCCACCTCTGCAGTGCAGCTCTCCCTATCTTATCTGTTCCACTTGTTACATTCTCATACCCTTTTCAAGGGGAGCCTTCCTCACTTTCCACCCTTCACAGTCTCCTTGTGAACCTACACTGGTCAGATTCAGCCCTTTAGCCTGCACACTCCAAGGGTTGGCTCAATTTAGGGAATGACTTTAAATCCTGCCAAAGCTGTTCTCCATGCTAGGACAATATGGAGCCAAGCCAGTGACTCACTGCCAAGTGCAAACAGGCACCTGTCCCAAGAGCCCTGAGAGGAACAGATAAGCCTCAAGGCAGCAGGAGACACTCTCCCTCTACTCTCCCTAACTGCTGTAAGCTGTCAAAAGCAATGCTTATTTCAGGAAGCCGTAACACTGGAGCCAAAGCAACATTCTTCATGAGGGTAACTTTTCTGAACTTGGCCTGCAGATATAGCTATCCACCTACTCTCCATTTGGAACCACACAAAAGGTCTTGCGAGGTCAACAGAATCCCTGGGCAGCCTCTACTGAGAAAGCGCCAGTGGCTATCAAGTTCCATTCCTTCATGGAGACGCTTCCAAGCCCAGTTACATGGTAACAGCAACAGCTCCTCCAAACACACGTCAAATTAGAGATGGAAAAGACACCGACTTGTTATCTGCTCAGCACCCCAGGGACAAAACTGCACTCAGACAGGACTTTATCCAGCCTGATGGGACTTCTGCAGTGGAACTTGCACTACAGACATGGAACTGTGACTGCCAGTCTTGCTTTCCAGGAATGGCAGGGTTTAGTGTGCACAGACAGCTGCAGAGGGTTTGGACCAGGACTGAAGTCTGGACCTTTAATTGTCATATAATGATAAAATGCAGAAGTTGGCAGGGAGACCAGGCAGCTCCCACTACAATGCCTCTAGGTCGGTAGAGGTTTACTGATGTCTTCTCAGATGCATGTGTCTGGGGAAGAGGGAAACCCTGTGCCCCAAGCTGTAAAATATTCCCTGGTAAAGAAGAGCACTCATGACTAAGCACCAAAGCAAGCAGTTTCTTTGCAAGTCCAGGAAGACAGTTACTGGTAACTATTTAAATGGACTTGCCTCCAGAATCCAGATATACTCCCTTCCTTTCCTGACATTTGTGTCCAGTCAGTTTCTGATGGTGCCTTTTCTTCAAAGATGCTCCAGCAATGCTATGGAGAAGCCAACTGAAGGCTCACGAGTTTACTTTTTCAGGTTTATCTAACTTGACTCATGCTTTCTCTCATTTTGCCATCCCGTCCCTCACTACTTCTGTGCTTTATTCCTCATTCTCCTTCAGGCTTTCAGAAAGATGGACCACACTGGAGAGAAACTGCAATCCTCAAGAGCCCTCCTTCTCCCCTTCTCACTGCAACCTTCAGCCGCAGTTAAGGAATAATACATCACACAGAGAGAATGTTTCTGTTGTAATTACTCTCAGGGAGATCACACAACGCTGATAGAAAAATTAAAACCATTTTGACTATTAGACAAGATCAGTAACCTCTGTTCAAAGGCTTTTACAGAGATTGAAGTATGCAGACACAGTGGCCATGCTGCTTGCCTTTTAAACTGCTGCAGCCAGTGACACCATTCCTCCAGACTGTCACTGAGGGACAAGAAAACAAGTTGGGGAGCAGTGTGGTGTGGCAGAGAGAAGGTCTGATCAAGAACAGTTATGACAAGGAAGAGTGAGAAGCTGGAACTTACTGACATCGAAAGCATAGAGCACATTGCAGGTTCCCTCCGTGTCGTTGCGACCACCCCATATGTAGACGGTGTCATCGATGAGCACTGCTGAGTGCCCATATCTCATGTAGGGCACCTCTCTCACATGGTCTCGGCTATTTGTCCACACAGGAGGCAACTTGATCCAGCGCAGAGACACTGAAAATACAAGTTTGAGCCCATGTCAAATGCTAAGCCTGCTACATTACTCACCGGTCATAACCCATCCCACATGGAGCTTTTTGCCCCATGACAAGGTCCAGAAGCAGTCAAGTAAACAAGAGAAAACTATGTCTGAGCCCAAGTAGTAGCTAATTAAGAAATAGAGAAGGAAGTCCTCTGGAAGACCAGAGGAGTCTGGACTGAAATAGGCCCTGTTCTGCAGCTATTCACTGAAAAGATTTCCACTCTGGCTCATCCTAGACTGTGAGGGAAGATACAGCACACACAAAAAAATACAAAAAGCAAAAAAGAAAAAGTGCAGAGATGACAATGAACACAGACACCACTTCAAGCTAGTGACATTACTGAAGAGACAAAGCTGGAAGAATGGGCAGCACAGGAATAATTCACTGCAGTAACATGCAAGGGAACATACCTGAAGGCATCATTTGGACTTGCAGAAGCACAGTTTAAGTAGAGCAACATAGTAGCTTTACAAGGACAGGGTTTGTTTGCTTTTGTTTTGTTTTTCAAGCTAGAGATGAAATGGCTGTCTGCCTCCTTTATGCCCCATCTATAACAGAGTTCTCCCTACTAACCTTGTGTTACTAATAGAAATTCCTTGTGATTACAGGTTATCCTTCCTGGCAGCCTGTGTCATGTTCAGCAGTAGCCAGAGCAGTCAACAGGTATTACAGGGTTTAATGACAGTGCAAGAGTCACAGCAAGTGTCACATGGCCATTACATAACAGCACCAAATACTCTTCCTCTACCTCACATACAGCCTCCAGGTTCGTTTTCTACGTGGAGCTAACATAAAATATAGCAGAAAACAGTCTGCAGTTCTTCTGAAATACTAACATAGGGAAAGGGAAAAGGTCAGCCATCTTAAAAGGTAAGCACCTACCCCAGAGGCAGAAAGGGCACTGAGGAAGAACATCAATCGCTAAAGTCAAGATAGACAGGATGCTTCCTACCTAAAACATAGTCTTCATCTTTGGAAGACTGAAAGAGATCATTCAAAATCTGGTATTTTGTCTTTAGCAGTGGAACCTTAAAATGATAACTGAGCAAGGGCTTGGGAAGCCACTGCCACCTCCCACGTGGTGGCTGCAGCATCATGACACTTTTAATTTTTGGGAGTGGTAAGAAGGGAAGACAACACAAGAGGATTCCTTTGGGCACAGTAATTATGCTTCCCCACAAGAGTGGTGCTCTACTGGCATGTTTTACAAGCTACAACATTCAACTGTGTTGAGTGTGAGAGTTCAGTCTCTCTGGACAGAGATGAATGTCTTTGTTCACAGAATCCTGAGCTACTCCCTTCTACACTGTGAGTAGGTCACCTTGGCAGCCCTGTGTAACCAATGTCTTTATCCCTGCTGCACATGTCAGTCTTAAAGGAGTGAATTCACTGTATCTTATAGACTAGCTTTATCTACATGCCATGTGAGTGTTAGCAGAGCATTTAGCATGCTGTCCAGTCTGCAAAACTGGTCATTGGTTCACTGTTCTTGGCTCTGTTTAGCTGGACCCATCCAAACACCTCCGCAGTTTTTCAACCACCTGCCTAATTAAAGGGACCAACTCCTTGAACTCTTCAGTTCACAGAGCACTGAATCAAGAAATACAGCCTCTGCCAGCACAGCCATGGCTCCAACTTAGCCTCATGACAGGTACTGGCTATCCTACACAAATGGCTCCAGTTTCAGATGCTTTTCTGAGCTATGTTGTGAATCTGCATGATAGCTGCTACCGAAATGGGCAGGCCTCCATCCTCGCCCCATGCCCCTACAGACTCCATCGTGCTGTGAGGTGCCCCCCAGGAAACAGTTCAGAAGCCTAAACCTGGAGTCTCAACTGAGTGCACTGGCTCCCACACTAATGCTTCCACACTATGGGCAGCTGAGCATGGACATACTGTAAACTGGAGGAGAGACCTGAGCCAGCTAGCTATCACTGCTTTGCACCTGGCCGAGATAGCATTCACAGAGAACAAGGACAAAACACAGCTATGTGGCTACTTAACCTAGCAGTCTGCTGAACTACATTGACTCTGTGCCCTGCCCTTGAAACTAGAAGGCTGCACAAGCAAAGAGCCTCCCACCTACTCTGATAACTTTTTTTGAAATTAGACTTAGACAGCATGTTACAGTGTAACATGTTAGGCAGCAGCAAGCAAGCCAACTCCTTTGTGCACCCCAAAGACACATTTACCTGCATTAAAAATGTGGACGTCGATCTGCCGCAGAGTCTCATAGTCTTCTCCAGAACAATATCCGCCAAAGGAATAGACCTTGTGCCCGACAGCCACGGCTGCATGGTTCACCCTCCGTGGCCCACCTTCCAAGTGCACTGCCCACCGTAGCATTACTCCCTGCAAGCCAGACGGTCTTTAGGGTCCCCAGTGCCACAGCCACATGCTTCCTGGGCCACCACAACGTCACCTGGCTCTGCAACAAAGACAGAATATTATCCTCCTTGAATCCAGCTACAAAGGTTCCATTGCTGTATCCTCATTCATCTGCATCCCAGCTGGAGACAGTTTTACTCTCCCCTCGGGAAGAGGATGCAGGGCATATAACCTAAGCAAGGCTCAGAAGAGCAAGCAGAAATGCCCTCACATACACAAAAAACCTCAGGGTAGCTGTACAGGCAACCTAAGCCAAGCACCTTTGGTGAAGGCAGCCTAGTGTAGTGTGCCTGGCCATGCCCTGGTGTTATGGGTTTAGCTAGGCAGGCCTAAAATTCAGGTTTTAAAGTTCAGACTAGGTCTGGAATTGTCAGCTGACTTGAGCTGGGCTGGGCTACCTAACAGCTGACTTCTAGGCTATAATATTGTATTCCATACCATATTATGACATCATCTCAAAGGGGGTAAAATCCAGTGTGTGGGAGTGGCTTAGTCAGTTCCATCATGGCTGCACTAGAAGAAGAACGTGCTGTAGCTCTTCTACTGTGCTAGGCCCCTGCTCCTGCTTCCACTGCTTGCATTTTGTTTGAATTTTAGGGAAGTAGAGACATTTTGTAGTTACTCTGTTTCTTGCTAGGTGTCTTTTGGAGTGCTTGTAGATCTAGAGTAATGGACTTTGTATTGGCTGGGCAGTGGGAGGTTATTTCTTGTCATATATAACTTGTATAAGTGTGTGTTATATTGTGGTTTTCTCTTAAATTTCTCTTCTGTATAAATACATACAGTTAGTTTAAGCATAAACTTAGTTTGGAGGTTGTTTTTTTCCTCTCCCTCTTCTTCCCTTTTCACTCTGTCTTGGACAGTTGGCGTTTTGCCAGCTCCACCCAAGACACCTGGTCATGCACACATCATGTACACATCAGAACCATTGGTCTGCATGAATGAAAACACATCGTAAGAACCAACTGTGAAGGTGAAAAGAACAGAGCCAGAGGGAAGAGAGCATGCTCTTTGTATCAGTTGGGAGAAACAACAGATGAAAATATTAAAACAAAACACCCAACAAAAAACCTCCAAAGACACCCCCACATAAAGCAACCAATTTTCCATTGTGGCAGTGTATGAGAACACTAACATTTGGACTCATGGATCTGAGCACTAAGGTCCAG
Source organism: Pithys albifrons albifrons (assembly GCF_047495875.1). Classification (NCBI taxonomy): domain Eukaryota; kingdom Metazoa; phylum Chordata; class Aves; order Passeriformes; family Thamnophilidae; genus Pithys; species Pithys albifrons. The sequence goes on from NC_092459.1 coordinate 106,999,498, forward strand.
TCTAATTAGATACGAGAGAGTAGAAACCCCCTAATCAAGGTAGAAAACTCTTTGCTAATGCTCAGAAAAGGCCTTTTCCTTCTGCAGCAAATCCAGGCATAACTGAAAATTCTTTGACATCATATCTCTGTCAAGCAACTGATATGGCTCATTCCTCAAACCGATGGCTTAGATCATATCATAGAGAAGTCACCACAGTTCATTCTCGCAGAGATTCTTCTTTGGATCTAAGAATCTAAAGCACAGTCCTGCCTGGATGCTTCTGAAAAAGCAGGTCAGTTTGATTTTTCAGTTTTCTCCCAAATGAAACACAGCCATTAGAAGATATGTCAGTATTTCAGACAGCATAAATAAAATTGTCTTCTTTTATTTCTTTGTTTTAGGTTATTAAAAAACACACTCAGTATGCTTCCGCCCCACACCCAGTTCTTGCTTTTGCAGAATCCAAAGAAATTTGGGAATGCTTCTGAACAAGGACTAAAATTCCTACTCATACATAAAATTCCTACACTCTGTCCCTTTTCATTTTGGAAAGTAATGATTTTTCACAAGGAGGACTTTCCTTCTCTTTCAAGTTTGTGAAGTAGCAAGAAGGGGCAGCACTGCGCTGCTCTGCTCCAGCTGCCCTCCCCCAGGCCTTCAGTCACTGCTCACTAGATCCATCAACAGCCTGGCCACAGGCCTGGCCCACCCACACACTCCCACTTTATCCCTACCTGCGCACAGTCAGAGATTCCTCCAACAGGAAACTCCTGGCATGGAGCAGTGGTCAGGCTTCCAGCTTCATCCACTTATTCTACAGACAGTTCAAAACCACCCAGTAATCAGTCACCTCATTTCAGAACTCCCAAATCTCATAAAAATTTGAGTAGGTTCTTTTTAAAGCTATTTCTTTTTCAAGTTGTTTTCAAAATAGAGACTGGCAGCCAGAGCATGCTCTGTACCTGAAAGTTACAGAGAGCATCCTGCAGCGTTCCTGTAACAGATGAGCGCAGACCAAGGAGTCCCTCTCTCAAATCCATTTGTTCTTGCAGCACCCATCCTAACCTAAACTGCAGTAAATAACCCAAAAAGTCACACCAAGGTTTTTTTCCAGCAGAGGTGATCCAGAAGGGCCCAGGAACAGCCCCTGCTGATGCATGCTACAGGCCATGCTTCAATTTCAGATCTAGCAAGTTTGGGTTTTGTTTTTTAAGTCACTATTTTTTTAAGCCAGCAAGCACTCTTGTATAAATCCTCTGCAAAGCTACAGAATAGATGAGTTTCCATGGAGCCCACTCAAGTCACCTTTCAAGTTATTTTGAAGGCTTCACATATCTAAATCTGTTTTCTGCCTCAGTCAAAAGTTATTCCTCAAATATCTAATCAATGTTTTCCTCAAAATCTCTTCTTGGTTAAGTGATTCCATAAAAGACTCCTCAAGGAGGTTAACTGTACTTTATCAGCAGCATCAATATTTTCAACACCCTTCTGACTGAGTCCAATCCAGGAAGACCAAGAGGATGAATTTTACTTCTAAGTTCTCTGCTTTGTTCCTTCTGGGTTAGCAGAGCACAGCTGCCTGGCATGGCAGGCAGGCATTGTACCAAGCCCTTTGCCTTTTTTTGTCAGAAGGGCTGGGAAAACTTTTCCTCATCCTTGGCAGTTCACTTGATCCAGGTGAAAGGAGCTCATTGCTGCCAGAGCAGGATACTGGTTCTGTCACTGCCACAGGAACTGGCTACCCTTCCCCAACAGTTTCATCACTCACATCAGAAGACAGCACATCCCAAGACAGGCCACCGAGAAACAGCAGCTCCAGGCCCTGCCTGTGGCACTGCAGGAAAAATGCTGAGGTTATCACAACAATGCTGAAATGTTGTTTCCTACAATTATTGGGAAAGTTTTTCCCAAGATGAGTCCTTCCCAGGTGACAGGCAGGTCCGGAGTTGAAGTTGCCTGTGCTTTGCTTTGGCTTGGTCCAGGGGTAACCCTTCAGAGCAAACACAGAGCTCTGCCAGCATAGCCAGCCTCCTGCTGCACCTCCTCAGAGCCAGGGCACGCAAACACTCATTTGAATACTTCATGAAAAGAGAATGACCAGAAGTGTGAAGTGATCTTTACAGGGTCATATATTAAAAGGCATGGGAAAACACACAATTTAACAAGCTGCTATGGTTTTTCCAAACCCACATGCTCTCCTCTACACTGTAATAAAAGCATTGCTCCAGACTCCCATCTTCCTCTGCTGTCACTGGCCACAACACTGTCCTGAACCTGTTGTTCGCCTCTTTCCAGCCATGCACAGCTCCGGCCCCCTCTCCTCCCTGCACAACCCGGTCTCATGAGGATGCCTCCCCCACAAGTCCTCCCCATGTTTTCTGCGCCCAGCTCCAAACTCTCCTCTCCTGCCCTTTTTGTAGTCGTTTCATTAGACTAGTCTTCTGTCCCAAAGTCAGTTTTCCTCTTGCTAGTCCCCACTGTGCACTATTGCAAAAATTAGCTAAATACATGTTTGAGAAAAAGCTATTTTCTGTCCCATACACACTGTTGAGTTCCATTTCAAGTTTTGATTTCCAGTGATAATTTATAGGATATAAATGAGGACATAAATATACCACTTTTTAACCTCTTTCCTTGGAGGACTTCTTAATAGGAGACATGAATACATTTGACAATAAGCTATGCCGTAGATTTCTTTAAAGACCACAGGAGAAAGCCCGGAAAAGATGGAAACAGTGAAATTGACAGGAAACAGTTTACTAACAATCTCCCTCAATCGTACAGTATTAGATTATGCAAAATACATTCTGTGATTTCTCACCTAGGACACCAGCAACAGGAATGTAGGCTACAAAACACAGAAATATTGATAGGACAGTGGCAAATTGTATTAGAGAATGGTAAGGGCACTTGCTGCAGGAGGCAGCACAGAGAATCACGGAATGTTTTAGGTTGGAAGGGACCCTAAAAATCATCAGGTTTCGACCCCACTGCCAGGGGCAGAGATACCTTCCATTAAACTAAGTTGCCCAAAGCCCTATCCAAGCTGGCCTTGAACATCTGCAGGGTCGGGGAATCCACAGCTTCTCTGGGCAACCTGTTCTTGTGCCTCACCTTCACAGTAAAGAATTTCTTCCTAACACCTAATCTAAAGCCATTCCTCCTTTTACTATCACTACATGCCCTTGTGAAAAGTCCCTCTCCAGCTTTCCTATAGGCCCCTTTCAATTACTGAAAGGCCACCATAAGGTCACCCTGGAGCCTTCTCTTCTCCAGGCTGAACAACCCCAGCTCCTTCAGCCTTTCCTCATAGCAGAGGTGGTCGAGCCCTCTGATCATTTTCATAGCCCTCCTCTGGACCTGCTAGTACTGAGAGCTTCAGAGCTGGATGCAGCACTCCAGGTGGGGTGTCATAAGAGCATAGCAGACGGTCAGAATCCCCTCCCTCGACTTGCTGGACAGGCTGCTTTAGATGCAGCTCAGGGTGTGGTTGGCTCTCTGGGCTGTGAGTGCACATTCCTGGGTCATGTCCAGCTTTTCATCCACTAGTTCTATTAAGTCCTTTGGAGGGCTGCTTTCAATTCCTTCACCCTCCAGCCTGTATTCATACCAGGGGTTGCCCTAACCCAGGTTTAGCACCTTGCACTTGGCCTTGTTTAACCTCATGAGGTTCCCCTGGGGCCACTTTTCAAGCTTGTTCAGGTTCAACTTAGGCAAACCAGGTGCTTTTTCAAACTTACTCACAAAGCAAAGGCACAGTAAGTCACACTAACATCCATCATCAATCAGGGGAAGGGATTTTGCACCACACAAAAATTAAGCTTGAATCATTTAAATCACAGAAGTCAGCAGTGAAATAGGAGGGTTGCCTTCTATGTGGATTTGTGCAGACACTGAGCTATGTGTCCCTTTTCTGGATCTTGCTGAGCCACTTCTCTCCTCCGCAGAGCTGCACCTCTTTTAGAGCAGCTCTACACTTCATCCCTACCCACACTAGAACGTGGTTGAAGGTCTGAGGCATCTCTCTTGACTGATTCAGCATATCCAGGTGGAATCATGCCCCAACACCCCTAGGAACTATGACTATATACTTAAAGGGAGACCAAAAAGCTTTATCAAAACAAGCACATGTTTCTTATATAGTGAAAGAGGTTTCATTTTCTAACAAAACCCAGAAAATTGCACTCCCACAAGCTATGCTAGTTCAGCATACACTCACTGATGCTAAGTGAGGAAGCTCCGGCTGCCTCTCTTCCCCCAGTCTCAACTGGGAGAAGCAACATACTGAGCACTCAACCACACATACACACTCAGACGCTCCTTCACAGGAGGGCACACGTGCTTCTGTTCAAGTCACTGCTTGCTTCCACTGATGCCCAGGTCAGCTCCTCACTTCACCTCTCTAAAAACTAATAGATCTCTTACTTTGATTTTACACTCACACAGGCAGCAATCATGCAATTCCTCATTTCCCTGGTCTGCTGAAATCTATCCAAAGGTACAGTCAAGCACACAGAATGCAGAGAAATTTTGAAACCCTGGTAGGTCCTGTCATTAACTGGCAGGAAGAGGAACATTTCTAAAAATCAGGATATGCTTCACCTACTGTTCAAGTACCTGATGCTGATGATGCTGGAAATTAAGTGAGCCCAGCAATGAGGTGTTCCTCTGACACAAAGCACAAGGAGGTTAAAATTAAAAAGTGCCCAATATAACCTGCTGTGGTCCCACAGGAATGCCTGAAGCCCTACACTGACTCTGCACAGCACCATAAGCCCAGGTAGACACTTCCAGAGTAAGTGGTGCAACAACAGCCGTGGGGTGACCTCAGACTGGTTCTGTTGCTGCAGTCAGGCTGACACTTGAGCACAAGTGGAAGCTCACAACTCCTTAGGAGAGAAATAGCTATGGACATCCTTTAGCATCTCCCTTGTTCCTTGTTAGTGCTCCAGCATAAGAAGCACAGCAAATCACCTGGAACATTTCACTGCTAAGGAAGAGAAAAATCAGATTTAAGTCAGCTCTGCATCCTTCAAATACAGCACCTATAGACAACACTCCTAAATCTCTGACTGCGCTGTTGCCTGAAGATACACTTAATGACTGAAACAACCTTCATCTCAACTGCTCCAGCTTACATCTACCAAGAGCACAGCATATAAACATCTGAGTTCACCAGAAAAATCACTCAGTAATTTCTCAGCAGCATATCTTCCAGAGCTGTTGTGGTGACCTGAGCACAGCAGCATAGATAGGAAAAGCACCAGACAAAAAACCAAACCAACAACTAAAACCCAATCCAGTTATCATGGGTTTTAGTCAGAATCTTCAGTTGTTTGTTCTATTGGTTTTAGACTTTCTATTTTCTATCCATACAATCAGTTATGAAAACACTTCATTCAAGATAGAAAGCTACCGAGCATCTTCACATATAGTAGCCAGGTGATAATCTTACAACAAAATCATATATCCATGGATCCTCTTCTTTGCACAAGGGGAGTTCACATTCCTCTGTGCACACAGAAAGAAACCTAGAGCCATTTCTAAAGGCTGCTCAGATTAGCTTTGCTGCAGTCTATTCCCAAAGCAAGGGGGAGAAACCCAGCACAAAGTGGTCTGGATTTACAAGGACTCACTCTGTCACCCCCAGAATTACAGCAGCACCCCAAGCAGAGCAGCATACTGACCCTGCAAAGCCACTCCAGGGAGCAAATCCTACTGTGTGGCTGCCTCAGTCCCATCTCTCAAAAGACACGAGTAGCCACAAGGTTTAGTAACACTTAAAATAGCCCAGCCAGCTCACAGCAGTCCATATAGACAGTTCTATTTCAAGCACATCCAACATACTGTTAGAGATAGCATGGGAACAAACTGCTTTCTTCACTCGTGCTTGACATTTATCTGATGCTTTGACTATTTATGTTAAGGCAGTGTGAAACTGCAAGCTTGCACATTCAGCAGCTTGGACAGTCACAATGCAATTCCAGCACCAGTAAACTAGACGGTGCTAGAACAGCCTCTGAGCTTGTTAACCGAGACTGATCTGGAAGCTCATGTTAGCAATGGGAATCACAGACCATGCTGCTTAGGCAGAAATTTATTCCAGTGTCCCTCCCTGAAGACAGTCTGATCATCTCCTTATTTTTGACCAAATATCTTTCCCACTGCTGACTTACTTTTGTCCAAAGCCCAGGCAAGATTCTGTACCTATTGAGCTGACTTCTCTTTCTCACCTTTGCCTCTCAAATCCCACTGCTGCTTCTCTACAGAGTGTGCCTAAATGCTGGTGATATTGCTTGACCCCTTCTCCCCCACCAGAAATTTTTCTCAGCCTGTCAAGCTGTTTCTGCCATACCAAGGGCAGCCCTTGGGAAGGAGCAGGCTCAGGAAAGCTAAGCTGACAGATAATATGGCATTTCTTGCTTTAGACAGGGCTGCAGTGGTTTTCTCCTCTGCACCTGCTGCTCCACCGACAAGAATGCCCAGGCAATGTTCTGTTGGGTTTGGACACACAGATGGCACGTTCACAGGTGCCAGCCATCCCTGTGCTTTGTGAGTGGGGCCGGGGGAGGACCAGGCACACAGCCACACAACTGCCAACGTGGCTAAAATTGGGTGAAAGTGTAAATGAGCTGAAACCACATGGGCTCATAAGGATGGAGAGAGAAGGCACAGTGGAGGTTATGCCAGGGCCAGGGGCAACCTCCTTGACATGCCAGGGGATGAGACAGTTAGAAAAGACAACCAAGATCACTGAGTCTAGCCACTAACAAAATACCACCAGGCCCACCACTAATCTGTGTCCCGGAAGTGCCACATCTACATGTTTTTTAATGCTTCCAGATATGGTGATTCTAACACTTCTCTGGACAACCTGTTCTAACGACTTGACCACCTTTTCCGTGAACTTTTTCTTAATATCCAGTCTAAGCCTTCCCTGGAGCAGCTTGAAGCCATGTCCACTTGACCTGTCACTTGTTACCTGGAAAAAGAGACCGCCCCCCACCTGGCTACACTCTCCTCTCAGGCAGTTGTAGAAAGCGATAAGGTCTCCCCTGAGCCTCCTTTTCTCCAGGCTGACCAGCCCCCATCTCCCTCAGCCGCTCTTCGTGGGACTTACTCTCTAGACCGCCCGGCAGCTCCGCTGCCTGTCTCTGAACTCGCTCCAGCATCGTTGGCCGCCCCACCCTCCCGCGTCCCTCGGGGCCGCCCCGCGCCCCCACGCGCCACTCGCGGGCCCGGCCGAAAGCACCGGGGCAGGACGGCGGCCCCGCGCCCCCGGCCCTCACGGTTCGGTTCGGCGGCGCCTCCCGGCCTCGCTCGCCCCCAGCCTCTGCACGGCCCCATCGGCTCCCCCCGCCGCTGCGGCCGGTCCCGCTCAGCTCCAGCAGAGTACCTGTACCCGTACAAGGCGTCCCGGTAGTCCCGCTCCGACAGCCACGCCCGCCGCTCCCTGGGACTTGTAGTGCGGCGCGGCCCCGCCTGGGGCAGTGGGACCCCTCCCCCGCCGGGGCGGTGCGGCCCCGACAGGCCCTTCCGCGGGTGCCGGCCCCCGGACCCCTTAGGGGCGGCTCGGCCGCTCTGCTCCAGCCCCGCCCCTGACCGAGATGGGGGCGCCCGAAGGCACGGCCGGCGCGTGCCGCCGCCGCATCCCCGCACACGGGCCGGCACTACAGTGCCCACAGTGCCCCGCGGCGGCGGTTCCGGGGGGCGGTGGTGGGTCCCCCGGGCCGCGCCGCGGTGCAGGGCCGTGGCGCGGAGCATGGGCCCGGAGCGCGTGTGTCCCCGGGAGCCCGGGCTGCCGGAGAGCCCTGACGGCGCGATCGGGTGGAGCGGCGACGAGGAGGAAGAGGAGGAAGGCGGCGGCGGGGAGTACTTGTACCAGCCGCTGAGCCAGGAACCGGAGCAGGGCCCCGGCGAGGCGGGCCCCGGCCTGCAGGAGCGGCTGCAGGTACCGCCCAGCTCTGAGACGGGGTTGGGGGGCACCCGCAGCCCCGACCCCCGCTGCCCGCTTTTCTCTGCAGATGCTGAGGCTGCACCTGCCCGACCCGCCGACGGACAGCGAGGAGGAGGAGGAGGAGGAGGAGGTGGCGGAAGGCGCCGCGGCTCAGGGCAGCCGCAGCTTCATCCCCATGGATGCAGGTAACGGCGTCTTCGGCAGGGCCCTCTCGGGGCTCCGCCGCGGGCGCTCACGCCCTTTTCTGTTCCCAGAACATGTGGAGCTGGTGAAGAGGACGATGGCCAGCGTGAAGCTGCCTTCTCTGGGCATCCCCGCCTGGGCCAGCCAGATCTCGGAGGAGCAGTGGAAGGACGCGGTGCAGCGCACACTGCAGGCCCGGCAGAGCCTCGGCGGTTCCCGGCCCGAGTGGAAATGAGAGCTGAACTGCAACGCAGGGTCTGCATACCCGTACTCCCTCCACTCCGCATGCACCTGCTGCCTCTGAGCAGGTGCTGACAGGACTTGCAGGTATTGACCTTCCAGTTTCTCCCACTGACTGTGTCTGATTTTCCTTCCCACCCCTCTTTCCTGGTTCTGGCTGGTGCATAAGTCAGTGTGATGTCCTTGTGTTGGCTTCTTCTGCCTCCGAGGAGCCTGGGTGGCTTCCATACCTGTGTGCATGTGGGGTGAGGGGACTTCACTGGTTTTGCCATATTCCGTCAGGACAAACACTGGACTTGTCCTCATGCTGACAGTACCTGAGAAGTCCCTCTCCAGGCTAGGGCCCCTTCTCCCAGGACAGGGGCTGTGTGTTGGAATATCAGAGGCAGAGCCAGATGTGTCATTCCAAGAGATTGGTTTTATTTAGTTCTGTACATACAGGGACATCTGTACAAAATCCAACACTTTCATACTATGTAATGCTCTACTGAAAATAAAGTACACCATATGTACATATGAACTGTAAGCAGCTTAATACTTGTGTCCAGGGGGGTGAATGCAGTAGTTTTGCTTGTTCCCTTGGGAGGAGGGAGCCAGGTGAAGTGAAAGAGGCAGCTCCAGTTCTGTCCATTTGGCTGACATGGGGAAAGGCGTGGGCAGAAATGAGCAGCACTAATGCTAGAAACCAAGTATTGAACAAGGGGCAGCTGTAGCATGGCAGGTGCAGGTCTGCCTATGAGCAGTACGTGTGGTGAGAGGGTGGGCACTCCCCCCTTTCTCACATGGTCCCCTTCAGAGGTGTCCAGGATACTGGAATGAATAGGCAGCAAACAAAGGGTGAAGGTACTAAGCCTAAGTTCCCTGGCCCAGAATAAGACACATAAAGCTATGGGAACATCGAAGCCAGACAGCACGTAGTCATGATACGTTACAGTCCTGCCCCTGCACATGGCACAATCCCAACAGATTCCTCTGGTCAGGCTCAGGGGCTGCCAGCAGAGACAGACTATCTGCAGGGCAGTGTCAGCCTCTGCACACCACAAGTCTCTGTTCCCTCTGAGTAGCCCACAGCAGAGAAAGGCAGCCACTGCCCAGCAGCAAGCAGGCTCACGTGAGGGCATACCATGTTCTAGCAATCTAAAAAGGAGGTGTTGGCTTGTAGCACAATGCTAAGCAGCCAGCTGGAAAGCCTGTACTGAAGGGAAGAAACATCCTGCCTAGCCTGAGCCTGGCAGTACTCATCTCCACTGTGTCGCTCCAGTGCGCCATCTGGCATCACGTGGTGCATGTCTACATGCTGTGGCAGGTGTGAGGTAATTGATTGGCAGCTGATCATGAGCTCGGACTAATGTTCAATGTAAGCAATAACCTCCCTGAGGTGTTTCTAAAGTCTCCTGATGAACTGGTCTATTGCGGAGGGGAGGTGGGGTCCTGTGTGACTGGGGAGGGATCTTGCACAGGCACTCACCAGCTGCTTCTAAGAGATGGTGGCATGCCTTGTAAGGGCTGAGCTGACAGAGAGCTACACAGGGCAGGGATGCAGGATACACAGGTAAAAACAGCCTAGTTGAGGTTGGAGGAAAGTTGTGCTGCACACCAGCAGTAAGATTACAGAGGATGAACCTCTGACCTGGGAATGGTTTACTGGTGAGGACAAGCAGATATACCAGAACCTTCTTCAACATTCCATGATGTCGCGAAGCAGCGTCAGGCTAGCACCGATCCTGTAAGCTCCCTGCAACTACTGCAAACCCACTCAGCTTATGTGTTAAGAAAGCAGGTGCAGCAGGTAAGAAGCAAGGACTCCCTTCTCTATCACAAGCCGGCCTCTGAAGTGGCACCTTGGCCTGGCACTGAATCTGTGCCACAAAAAATAGGGGTGAGAGCTGGATCACAACAGCAACCAAGTGCTGCACAAGCCCCTGGGCTATCAGCAAGTGTGCTCTAAATCTAATTTAGCAGAGTTCCTGATGCACCACGTGATAACTAACAAGGGCCTCAGCAGGTGGCAAAGTAACAGGGCAAGGTGAACTTTGCTCAGAGCACCCGTGGAAGCAATTCAGCAGTAGCACTTGGTCATTGATCATAACAAGGAGACAACTGAACACACAAACTCAGCTACACCCTGTAAGGTGTATCCACTGCTTCCGCTAGCTTGTCGAAATTACTTTAGCAGCACAAGCTTTCTAGAAACCCTGGCCACTGCAGAGCTAAAGGTGGGATACTGAGACAAAGGGAGAGCTGCAGGAGTATTTTAATTGAGCAGGTAGCAGATGAAAGAAGTCAGTGGCTGACACCTGCTACAAAGCGGGAAGTTAATTCTGGGCCCACAATTAACCTGAGACATCAGGATGCAGATGAGTCCGCACAGACCAACACAAATGAAGGAATTCACTTTCCCACAAGAGAGCTTCTAAGGATGCCCAAAAGGGAGGGCTGCAATAGTGTATAGTGCTTGCGCCCAGCTTTACTGGGGGTAGTGAAGCACTGAACCTCCACTCCACTTACAGAGGAACAGAACAAGAGGCTTGGAAAAAAAGAAAGGTGGAAGCAAACATCTCCTCTGCTGTATGTAAGACCCTTTGGCTGCAGAGTTGCACCCCAAGGCAAGGTGTAGAGGCAGCAAAGCCTCCACAAACTCTGCTCCTGCCTCGAGCTCAGCCTGACCTCTGAGCACCACAGGGCTTGTGGCTTCACAGGCAGAACAGGGGCAGGCGTGGCGGAAATGGGCACTTGGGGCTTGCAGCAGTGTATTAAGCCACGCACAGTAGTCTCTGGTCAACACAGAGCCTGAGCAAGGCTCTGGCTTCCAGGCAGAGTAAGAACCAGGTGGGCAGCTCGCAATGAAGTGAGTCCTGCCTGGACTGATACAATCAGAGGTCAGGCAGGCTCCCTTCATGCACACACAGCCAAGGTGGAAGGAAAAGCAGGAGGACACGACAGTGGTGAGATACAAGTTATAACATAAAACCAGATCTACCCTGGAGGTATGCAGATGGAGTGGAGGACAGGCACAGCTCACCATGTTCATTCCTTACTTATACATGAGAACCCAGTGCATTTCCATGACCCCTGGAGGAAACAGATGGGGCAGACCTTCCTGGGCAAGCCCCTGAGCCAGTCAGAGAGCCTCCTGGCTTGAGGTGAGAAACTCTTCTGCTCTCTTATGAGCCTCCAGGGCTTTTATAGTGTAGACGTCCTGTGGAAGCTCAGATTTCCGGCGCAGCAAAACTTTGTCCTTCTTAATGTCTTTCAGCATCTACAGACAAACCAAAGAAGTCAGGGATTAGAAGCAAACCCCTTCATCCTTTCACTCTCTGACTCCAACATGCTCTAGGATATGTTGGGTGACACTGCAGCATGCTGCAGAGCAGGCTGAGAGCCAAATACAGACTAAAAGGACAGAAAAGTCCCACTCACACTTCTTCCAGAGTGGGGAGGTTAGAGGTAAGGTAAGATAAACTCCACTCTTCACACTACAGGCTGAAGTCTTAATGATCAGGAATGAGAATAGGGGCATTTACCCTCAGAACACTTGGAAAGAGCCAGTTCTGGCTCCTGGACCCTGGACTGAGAGCAATTGTGGAACGACTCTAGTCACCTACGCACCTGCACAGCCTCTGTCTCCACTGTTTTCTTCAGCAGTTGTATATCCTCTGCAGTTGGGGTCTCTGTTTCCATACAGCACACAGAAGGCAAGGGTAGAGGTGCATAATACATGGGGTACTGCAGACAACACAGACAACTGGAGAGTCAGCACTCCACCCAACAAGTCTTAACCTCCAGCATCCTAACACAGCATGGCACCATTCTTCTAGCCACTCTCTCTGGCTCCCACAAATGTAGCAATACGTACTGAGGCAGGAAAGGAGCATCCTCTCACCCATTCCTACCAGTACCCTTGGAGACACAGCACATTGCATGTGCAGGTGCAGCTGCAGCTGAGAGTGCAGCTCATAAACACATACACGATCTCTATAAGGCACTACTTAGAAGTCAGTGCTACAGAGAGCCAGGCTGATAGAACACTGCCAGCATTCCCAAGACACTTGGTATTGGGAGGGACAGACCACTGCTGCAGCAGTGTGCACAGAACTGGGATTCGGTCCTGAGGCCTGCTTTCATGGGCTGAGGAAGAAGGTCAAGACCCCCAGCACATTCTTGTCTCATTCATCCTAGGTCCCATTATAGAATCACAAAATATGCCAAGTTGGAAGGGACCCACAAGGATCACTGAGTCCAACTCCTGGCACTGCACAAGACCATCCCCAGGAGTCATATCATGTGCCTGAGAGTATTTTCCAAATGCTTCCTGAACTCTGTCAGGCTTGGTGCTGTGACCCCTGCCCTGGGGAGCTTGTTCCAGTGCCCAAATACCCTCTGGGTGAAGAACTTTTTTCTGATACCTAACCTAAACCTCCCCTGATGCAACTTCAGGCCATTCCCTCCAGTTCTGTCACTGGTCACCACAGAGAAGAGATCAGTGTTTACCCCTTCTCTTCATCTCACAAGGAAGTTGTAACTGCAATGAGGTCTCCCCTCAGTCTCCTCCTCACCAGGCAGAACAGACACATGACCTCAGCCACTCCTCATACAGCTTCCCCTCAAGGCCCTTCACCATCTTTTCTGCTCTCCTTTGGATGTTCTCTAGTGGTTTAGTATCTTTCTTATATTGCAGTGATCAAAACTGCACACAATATTCAAGGTGAGGCCGCACCAGTGCACAGCAGAGCAGGACAATCACCTCACTTGACCAGCTGGCAAAGCTTTGCCTGATGGCCCCCAGGACACGGTTGGCCCTCCTGGCTGCCAGGGCACTGCTGACTCATATTCAACTTGCTGTCAACCAGGACACCCAAGTCTGTTTCGGCAGCACTGCTTTCCAGTATCTCATTCCCCAGCCTGTAGGTACATCCAGAGTTGCCCCATCCCAAGTGCAGCATCCCACACTTCCCCTTATTGAATGTCATGTGGTTGGTGATTGCCCAGTTGTCAGCCACCTGAGGGTTCAGCCGGGCCAGCTCCTCTATTTTCTGCCACATTTCTTCTCGTTCCTTCATCCTGAACCTTCCCCTGCAGAGAGAGAGAGAGAGAGAGAGAGAGAGAGAGAGCAGGTGTGAACTCCTGGGGAAAGTGCAGCTTTCACTCACAGGATGGCAAAAGCAAGAGACAGCAGGAAAGCGCAAGCAAGGGGAGGAGTGGCCCTGTACTTCAGAGACCCCTAATTCTACCTACAGGTGAGATGAGGTAAGAAGAGGGGACATGCTGCAATTAGCACAAGGTAGGCAGGCATACTCCTGGCTCACCTCAGAGCACAGGCTGGCAACAGTGGGCAACAGCTACATTTTTCTCTGGCATTGTGCTGCAGGAGTGGGCCAGAGGGTCTGGTTTCTGGGGTAAAGCAGTGATACCAGTCTGGATTTCTAAGCATGTTTTTCTGGTGCCCCACAGATGCAGAGGGACAAAATGACATTTCCAATAGAGTTGGGGTTCCACTGCCCCGTATTCCCTCTATCTCTAGCCACAACATACCAGAGAGCTGCCCAAACTCTCCAGGCCCAGCTCTTGAACTTGGCAGAGACTTCAGCCCACATTTTAAGTGAATGTTCAGCAGGGTCACTTATAAATCCCAGGGCAGTGAATGTTCCCAGTAGAGTGAGCATCCACAACCCCTTATTCTCTTCTACAGCTTAAACATCTGCACTAAAATCTCAGCTTCATTTCTAACTATCTGGCTTTCATCCCAGCTACAGGTCTCTCTAATGCCCTTTCTATCCATGCTAAGGACATTCTTATACTCTGTAATCACATCACACTCTTGAAATTCATGTAAGCTAAAAATGAGAATTAAAGCTGCCAAGGTAAGCAGCAGATTAGTCCACCAGAGAACACAGGGTCAAAAACCCCAAAAACCAACAACCCCCAAAACACCCCAAATAAATAGCCCATTCAGGACAAGACACTCTCTACCTGCCCCAACCTCCCCACTGGTTTTCTAAAGGATTCTGATAATTCAAACAGATTCAAGATGCCTGGGGAGATTAGTAAGATACAGTCACTGCATCTGCACTGAACAGCAGAGACCAAGTCTCCCTATATGTCCCTGGAGAGTCTGTCACTCCATGGCCAGCCCTGGCTGCACCTGCACAGCCAGGGATGCAGCGGTGACAAGCTTGAGCTGTTAACTAATGGTAAGTAAATGAAGCATGTTAACTAATTAAAAACATGGCTAAAGTCATAATCAAGCATCTCAACATCTGGTTGCAGCATAACAGCAAACCTACAAGCTCTTCCCTTTTCCCCATTTCCCATTTGCTGGGTTTGTGTGCACACAATCCTTCCCACACATGCTGTTTTCTAGTTCACAGCACAAGGTTTCTCGTGGTTCATTGGGAAAACACTTCATAGGTCTCTCTTCCTTCTTCTCTATGTGCTAAAGAAACCTCAGTGTTTCAAACTTGCCAGTCTTACTTCTCTAGTAAACTCAGGTTTCTAATCCATCCATCTTCCAAAGTACCTGCTCTTTTCTCTCACCATTGTCCTATGTCCAGTCCTAGGGCCTCGCCCAACGAGGCCATGATCTCCTCACTTCTCTCCCTCCAATTTGCTCCTCTTACCTAACTCATTTATACTATCCATTGACATTAAGAGTAACACTACCACTACCACTTCCCAACCTGCCTCTTCACTGTACCTCTGCCTAAAGCCTCTACCTTCTTTCTACCTCCTTGCCCTGACAAGCTGTTCTTCTCCCCGACCCCCCAGCATGCAGTCCTACCCCATTCCCTTCTGTCAGAGATTTCTCCTTCTAGTTGTTTCCCCGTCTGTCCCTAACAGGTTCTCTCCCAGCTCTAGCATCCCTTCAGACTGAGATCTTTTCACAGTTCTCAAGCCAAGAACAGCTGCTAATGCTGTGCCAGTGAAGCTGAGCCTTCTTGTTCTCACCCAGAAAGGCCTCCATAGCTGGGTCTCTGTGGCAGGGAAACACAATTCAGCTGAGGAATTTTATTATCATGCTTACCATAGTAAAATCTCAGATTCTGCTGCTAAAAGACATTTTGACATCTTGCACATCAAGCTTTCAATTGACATTTTACCAGATTTGGTTATCCAGGACAGCAAAGGGTATATCCTTGATAAAAACCCAATACAAGGTTTTCTGAGGTCTAATTAGGCACAGTGGCACTAGACAAAAAAAAAGTCATCTTAATATGAGCAGAAAACAGTACAGCTCTACCTATCCATTTATTGGACAGCTCTGAGCTGCTTTGTTGAGCTTTTCCAAAACAATCCTCCAACAGCCATACACCAGTGCTGGGTACAGTCACCCTAAGTAGGTCAGCATGGGTAGAAGCTAAACAAGGAGAAGAAGCTCCTGTTGAAAACACCAAGTGGATCCCATAGAAAATGTACTGTCAGTGATTTAAAATATATATGCAGATATTTGTGGGCTTCACAAACACTCCAAAATGGGAAAAAAAAGAAATCTTGCTAGCTCCCATTTTTGGTATCTACAAAACTTTAATTTCTCCATAAGCAGGTTACCCATCCGAAGCTCTGACTCAAAAATCAACTTTGTTATTCACTACTATTTCACAAAGTGGAATATACCCTAGAGTTCCCCACTCCCAGCAAGGGTAAGCCCAGCTCTTCCCAGTAGCAGCCCTGGCTCATTCAGGAATGAGAAGCACCATTTTAGATCACTAAGTCAGAAAAAAAACCCAACAAAGTTTACTTCTAGCTTAGTGGACTGACTCAGATCACCAAGACAAGCCATATAAGCACCGAAACCAGCACAAGGAAGCAGAAAAAGTGGAGTTCTTTCCTCTTTACAGCATCATGGCATAGGTACTTGATGAGCTCAGATTTTATCCCCACCATTTGCTCTTTGAAATTGTGGGAATTATTCCATCTTTATCTCTGCAAATTGAAAGCACCTTGTGGCATGAAAGATGCATTACACTCACAGCAGCAAAACTCTTTTGAAAAGTCTTTCTAAATAGGATTCCACTGGCATCACTACAACATTTATGAACTAGCAAATATTTACAGTGCAGAGGATAAGCATCTCTGCAAAGCTGAGTATCCTCTGCATTGCAATGCATTTCCTCATGACGCTGTCAACTCTTTTCTAAGCTACCTGCTTCAGCAGGACTGAAAGGATTTTTATCAGGGCACACATTTTATCTTTTCTCATCCCTACTCACAGTTATTGTAGAGGAATCTTACTTTTTTACAAAATTACTTGTACCACCTTTCCATTTCCCCTCTGCCAATTGGCATCTACCATCTGTTACTGTACCCCAAGGAGACTTGAGGATGAGCTCAAGTAACTTGGCTAAAAACATCTTACTCACTTCTGCTTCTCTGCCTTATATTGCTGCGTGCAGTCATCAAAAAGCTTTTGGTTCATCTCCATGAAGAGCTTCAGTGCATTGTAGATCAGCCCATGGATTGTTCTGCAAAGAAATGAGGAAAGGAGAAAGAGTCATGGTGGGCAGGTTCTGAGCCCTAAGTTAGCGCCAGCAGCACAGACAAGAGGTAACAGCAGCAACTCACTATATAGCTGTGTGGCTAAAGATTTTTATGCACTCCCAGCTCTTACCATGGGAAAACCCCTTCCACAAACACAGCAGAAACTATATCACAGGAAGAAAGAGATGGAGAAGAAAGAGAAGACCACTTGGACAGGTCCACTCTACTTCAGTCAGACTAATGTATACAAAACTATGCATTCTTGTGTTCGTTTCTTGTAGTTGGAAATAGGAAAGGAAGAATGCTAGGGACCTGTTCAGAGATGTTCTTGAGGGGGCTTTAGTGCCTCACACAGTTCACCCCACATATACACAATGATTTTTTTGGGCTGCCCAGTATTTGATTAAGAGCTTTGTCACTGAACTGCCCAAAACACAGAGAGGCAGAAGCCCTGTAGAGATGGGAACTAGCACAAAGAATACCACAGAAGAAAGGTCGACTTTGTGCCAATGATTTATGGAAAAGCTGCACTGTCTGTGAGCTCCCTACGGGACAAAGACTCTCCCAGGGAATAAAAACAAGCTGTCTCTGGAAGACCTGACCCAGACGCAAAAGATGAGACTCAGTAACTTGAGCTATGTGACTCCACCAGCTCTACAAATGGAATAAGGAAGAGAGATGCAGCCATGCTGGCCTTAAGCAGGCTCTCTGACCAAGTAGATGAACTATGGGAAGGAAGAACATCTGAGATACCCAACCCGCCCAAAGATGTGTCTATTGCTAAAACAAAGACAGGGAGAAATATGAGCAAAACACTTTCAGGACCTCCTCTGTCATACCACTGGGAAACAGACAAGAAGAAAAGACAGAAACAATAGAATCATGAATCCTGACTGCTGCAAAGAGACAGAACTGGTTTCAGACAAGAAAACAAAGACCTTTTCTGAACTTTGATTGGGAGTGAGAGCGTGTCTGTGCACATCTGTTTGCATGCACATATGCACAAACATCACAGGTATCTGTGCATGAATATGCCTGTCTGCACATGTGTGTGCCTGGTGGTGCCCCTGGGTGTTTGTGTGTGTTCATGTCTGCCCATCTGTGCCTACTCAAGCCTGTAGAGGACCCTTGACTGGCAGCTCCAGTTTGTACTTCCTGACAGAATGAAGAGCAGATCACTGGGGAGCTCTCTGCAAACAAGCTCTAACTCACAACCTCGTCTTTGCTACCACACTATACTACTAAGCTGTGGAGTTGCCCAGCCTCCCTAAAATAAATTATTTTGCTTTTTTTCACTCTCTAGAATAGAGGAAGATGGCTTTTATTTTGATCTTCTTGTAGTTTTTGCTGCAAGACTTTAGGATCTCAGCTGTGGATCAAGTATTTTTAGCTGATTCATTATAAGGAAGTGGGTTAAATTAAATTAGCTAAACTTGAATTAACCAGGTAAGGAATCAAATGGAGAAGTCTGAAGAAAAGAAGTTGATAAGAGAACCATAAAACAGAGTAGTATCAAGGAATCAGACACAGGGAGCAATATTTGACATGGACAGCTGCCCAGTTAGTTCTGCTTTCTCTGTTCTTCCTGTATTCAAGGAGTCAGGCATTACATTAGCCAGGGTCTCTGGTCATGGACAAACATATGGGTGGTACATTAGCTAAGAAGTAGACAGAAGTCAGTTGGAATACCTACTGGACACCTTGGAGAGACCACTAACATTAGTGACAGGCAGGTATCAAACACTGTGTATACTCCATGGCCCCCAAGGCTGGTAATTATAGGTGGCTCAACCCTGGCAGAAGCAGGCCACTGTGGTCTGTTGTGGCACTTTTCCATGGTGATATTGATAACAACCCCCCGGCTCAGCACCTGGTGCCACTCAGCGCCATGCATTGTTGCACTGTAGCAGCATGCCCCAAGATCGCCAGTGGGTCAAGCAATCCTGCATGCACAGCAAGTGTCAGGGCATGTGGGAAGACCTACTTGTTCCAGTGACTCTTGGAGTTCTTGTAGAGCGCTGGAAACATGATCGGGAGAATTTTGGCTGCATTATCGCTGATCAGGCTCATGATATACTCGTTGTTCCAATAGTACAGTGCTCGCTCTGCCACCTGCAGTGGGAGAGAAAGCCATCCTTGGACAGGCTCCTTCCAGTAACACCTGTGGTGCACGGGGAAGCTACCATCCAGCCAAGGAGCCCACATGGTTCCCCACAGCGCAGGCAGCAGGGCTGACCATTATAAACTTCTACAACAAAACTCATCCCTGCTTCCCAGCCTTCTTTGCATTAGCCTCTGCCAGATGCTTCTCACTTTCCTGGGACAAACATCATGTTCTTGAATAGACAAGTCTACTGCCAATACAGTGATGACTCTAACACCCTTTACACAACACTTGAGGACAGTAATGTCATCTGCTCCAGGTCCCAGTTCAGGACTAGTTTCAAGTCTCCTTCATTTCCTCAGACTGCCTTCAGTCAAGTTCCACTCCTCCCTGGCTTTCACCACAACAGCCTCTCAGGTCTTTGAAGCATGCTTCAGTCACCAGTCCTACAATTCAAGCCCCTAATTTAGTAAGGGTGAAAATACGGAAAATCTTGGGGCAGCCATCCTGTTCTAACAAGACAAACGAGTACAACAAGTTTCCACACAGTGACAGACTCAACCACAATCCTTCGTATTTACCATAACTCTGGGCAATGCAAGCTAATTTTTGCATTTAGCACTATCTTGAGAATGGCTTAAACACCTAAGGAGAGAGACATCCAGACTCAGTTTTAGATTTCAGATGATAAGAGAATTCACTATATCCCCTAAACATACTGTTCCACGCAAGTAAACTAAGTGAAACTCACCTCGTGTTCACTTGTCTAGCCTTTGGTTTTCCAGATCTTGTTAAGCTTTTGTCTGCTAGATTAAGAGACAACCCACTGAGAGAAAACTCACTCCCACCAGGGTGTTCAGACATACCAAGAACTCAATTCCTAATTTTGCTCTCAGACAAGCTGCAAACACAGACTGTTCAGCCTGCCTGTATGGGACACCTCTGGTGCTAATTTTCTTAGGCTATAAAGCATTAAAGTGTTTGCACCTTTCCCAGGTTTTTCAGTCTTGTTTTTCAGTTTGGTAGCAGATGTTGGCTGCTATCAAGTACAGGATGCCTCTCCTCCAGCCTTTACCCGACTTTATTCAATTTCCTTAGTTCCCTCTGGTACTTCCCTCCATGCCCAAAGGTCACATTAGTCCTTTGGTTCCCATCACTACACCAGTAATCCATGCCCAGATGGTTTCCATCATGCTCCCCTAGTCCTTTACAGGGAACTATCTTTTACATACATGTGACTTAGATTGACTTTGTTTTTGGCTTGTAAACACATGACTTTGTACTTGTCTATACCAAAAGACAGACTGAAGCCAGTCTAACTCACTATGCAGTTACACTCACTTAGGAGATGGCTATGTCACTATTTTTTTAACACCCCACTTATACTTTGGTCAATCACGTGTTTCACCAGCAAGCCATCTTGTTCCTGGGCATTCTTCATAGCAATCTAAACCTGTGAGCCAAGAACAGCTGTTAGGAGCTACCAGCAGGTCCTACCACTCTGTATATTTTAAACCTTAAGACTACTATCCACAGAGACTGTTTCAGTCAGATACTATAGCCAGCTTTCCTTCAGTGAGAACAAGAAAGAAGCAGACTCCGGACCTTTTTTCGTGTATCTCACTCTTTACCACCTATGCCAGAATAAAACAAAGTACCTTCTCTGCACAGTCTCTTTGGTTGGTCTCCATCCAGTACTGCAGACTGCTTGGTTTTACTGCAACAGGGCGACACTGGATGGATCTCCTCTATCTTTGCTAGCCAAAACAGGAGGTGGCAGAGCACCCGTGCTCCAGATCAAGCCTGCTGCAATAAACAGCACTGAATAGCACAGAGCAGCAGGAGGGGCTCTACTGATATGCTTTTTTTTCTCTTTGGATGCGCCTCATCTGTGATTGTGGTGAGGATTCTCACTGCTTTCCACCACATCACACCATTACTTACCCTGGTCACACCTCCAGTTGCCACTGATCCACAAAGACAAGCCCAAAACCTGTGGTGTCACCCTCACACACCAAGTGGGTTACAAGTCAGTGCTTTATCCCCTCCCTGAGCTGCAACTCACCTGGAAGTGTGGGCTGGAGACACACTTGGCCAACTGCCTGAACAAGGGCTCCATAACTTTCACAAACTCAGATGGTTCAATCACATCCAGAATCTCCTCCAGCTCATTTAAAAACATCACCTCCTTGGGACTGTGAGTTTTTGGCCAGAACTTCAGCAAGCCTACAATCACCTGAGTGGGGAGGGTACAGAGACAGTGTTAGAGGCTGAAAGTTAACACCAGATGCAAAATAAATTTGTAAGGGTCTGCTCACAACAGCAGAGGGAAAGAAGTAACAGAACAGAATGTCTCAAAAAGTCTGGGTGCGTTTCCAGGGAAGAAAGAAGACAAAAGGCCAAACTCTGCCATGTTACACTCATGACAGCAGCTCTGCCTAGGCTGGTACCATTTCATACCACAACCACAGCTTAGAACCATTTTTTTCCCCAAAACACAGCTTAACACAGAGGGCTGAAACTGGAGTGGGCAGCAGCTGGCAGACAGTGCAGAGTAACCATGGAAGATCAACAAGTAAAATTGGAAATACTATGGAGAAGGTCTCTGAAGCATTATTCAAAACACTGCAGAGCTTGAACACTGGAGAGCAACAAATAAATAATGCAATGGATGGGTTTGGGACAAGGAAAGGAAGTACTAGTACACACAAAAGTAACCGGATTATGGAATTCATTCTTGTAAAACATTGTGGAGACTCAAAGTCCAAACAGACTCCAGAATGGAACAGAAAAGTTTATAGAGTTTACACCTTATGGTTATAATTTAATATTAAATATTACAATGCAATATGATAATATTTGTAAACTGTTTCTTACAAGATATGAGAAGACTATACTAGAGAAGGGCTATACCTCACTATGGTTTATTTACTTATTTTTAATACTGCTTTCTGTCCTACCTATCTGCTTCTAGACACTATCAAAGGCAGGATCCAAGACCGTGCAGACCTTCACTCTGTTGGAAGAAAAAATGCTAACTCTGTGGACACCCAAGTCACACACAGCTGGCAGCAGGAGTTGCTCTTTCAAACCTGTGTACTTCAGCTACCTGATTCTGAGGCCAGCACTTGAGAAGAAGTTCACAGCTGCAGAGGGACTATAGTGGGCAATGCAACTGCAAGATTACAGATATCTGAGCATTATCTTTCTGCCAGCTGCAGGCTTGAGAAGCCAGCAGTTTGTTATGCTCAGTGTTTGTCATTACTCATGTCTCCCATTCAGCTAAGAGTTAGCTTCAGTGATTCAGAAGTAATTTTTCCTACAGCTAAGGTGTTGTGAGGTGTGTCAAGTCCGTCTTGCTATTACTGAGCACATCTAAGGCCTTGCTCACCTGGCAGTCTTTCAGACAGCTTTTAACATAAGAGCTACCATGTCAAGATTTGGTGAGTAAGCTTCTGGGAGGCCCACCTGAGGTGAGCATGGAGCCAGTGCGTAATCTGGCCTCCTTCCCGCACTGCTGGTAGCATCTCCTAGTGCATTCAGACCCTTGCTGATGCACAAGTCCTGTAATTCTTCCAGACTTCAACAACCTCAGTCATCTCAGGGGTCTGTTCAAAACCTTCCCAAACAGGACACCTGAACAGGACACAACCTGTGGCAATATGGGCTTGGTATGTCTGTTGACACACAACACAACACTCACTGAATGTCATGAAATTGGATCAGCCCACTGCTTTCCACAAGCATCAAACCAGACGCAGGTCTGTAATTCATGGGCCACTAACCTGTTACCCAGGAAGTTATGGAGCTTTACTATTTGAATAAGCTGCAAAATGAATCCTGGAAATATTGACAGATTTCTATTTCTCTCTTCTCCCTCACTCTAAGAGGTGCACTGGCAGAAGGCTGTTGGACTGGATGTCAGCCACCGGAAGTACTCATCATCATCAGGAAGCTACTTTACAGTTTGTTTCAGAGCAGGCTTTGGAACACAGGAAATGGAGGACTCGTGTTTAAAGGAAAAACTAGTAGGTCTGCTTCAGCACTGCTGGTGTCAGAGCTGTGGAGCCAGAAAGCTGACAACAGCTGACCAACTTCTACCACACAGTCAGGCTCACCATGAATGCACACATTTAAGCCAGAGAACAGAACGACCTCAGCCAGCACTACTCATTAAAACACTCACACTTTCTCGTGCTCCCTGCTACAGTGACACAAGTATGTTCTTTATACATCTGCTGTTTTGAGTCTGTGACGTTCAGCTCTGCAGAAGACATTTCCTGGTCTTCAGTGGGTGGATAAACACTTGTCTCCTTCTTGCACCCTCTGCCAAGCTGGCATATAGCCTGTGCAGCCAGTAACTAGAATATGTGAGGTCTTCACTGCTCACATATTTTAGAACCTCCTGTTTCTCAGCACATCCTGAAGGCAAATGTGTCTACAATGTGACCTAGCACTATGAAGATGGCAAACTGATGCTAAAGGTGGAATGAGATTACTTTCATGAAGGGAACAGTGGCTGGCCTAAGTAGAGCTTTGTGTTCCAGATTCCTAACCTCACCACCAGAGTTTTGCAGCCAACTCCAGTAGTCTGGAGGGGTCTCTTACTATTTCAGGGCCCCCACAAGCTCACACTGTTTCCATCAGATGGTCGTGTATTTTGTCTCTGCAGCATCTGTCACTGACTGAAAGCTCTAAAACTCAAAGACCAGCTTGGTATCAGTGTTCCTTCTGTTACACCAAGATCTGAAGCACTATAAGCCCTAAAGACTATAGCTCATCTTCCTGCAGCTTTCAGGAGAGAATGCTAAAGGCTTACACATGAGCAGTACAGACCCTTCTGCCCACAGGGAATCAGGCAAACCCAGTAAACAATACCATGGACTCCCAGGCTCTCCACAGCAAGGGTTAAAAAAAGGTTACTCTAAGGAAGATGGGAAGATTTTGGGGCTTGACTGTCACACAGAAGTTAAGCAAGGCTACTCACTGGCTCTGTCAAACTGCTGTCTTTCTCCAAGAACTGTACAACACAGTATGCCAACTGTAGGAAAAAAAAATGGCAAGATTAGAGCTTCCTCAAGTGTACCTGAGATTCAAGTGCCACCACTTCTCAAGGCGGGAAGTAACACTACATTCATTATGTTGCAGCTCTAAACAAATCCAGTTTCCTGATGGAAAGCAAAGGCTTTAAGATCAAGCAGGCAGGGTATGAGCTTCAGACATTCATGCAACATAAAAGGATAAAACTTGAGTCACGTAGAGCAGTCCACAGCCAATAAATTCAGATGCAAGCACAGCTGGACACGTGGGGAGGAACAAGCCTGACTGTCACAAAGCACTGCCCCATAAGCAGTCCTGTCTGACCAATCTGATCTCTTTTTACAATCAGGTGACCCACCTGGTGGATGAGGGGAAGGCTGTGGACGTGGTCTATCTAGACTTCAGCAAGGCCTTTGACACTGTCTCCCATAATATACTCCTGGAAAAGCTGGTAGCCCATGGCTTGGACAAGTGTACTCTCTGCTGGGTTAGGAGCTGGCTGAAGAGCCGGGCCCAGAGAGTGCTGGTGAATGGAGCTGCATCCAGCTGGTGGCCAGTCACTAGTGGTGTTCCCCAGGGGTCAGTGTTGGATCCAGTCCTGTTTAACATCTATACTGATGATTTAGATGAGGGGATTGAGTCCATCATCAGCAAATTTGCTGATGACACCAAGTTGGGAGGGAGTGTCGACCTGCGGGAAGGCAGGAGGGCTCTGCAGAGGGATCTGGATAGACTTGAGAGATGGGCTGATTCCAACAGGATGAAGTTCAATAAGGCCAAGTGCCGGGTCCTGCACTTTGGCCACAACAACCCCATGCAGCACTACAGGCTGGGCACAGAGTGGCTGGAGAGCAGCCAGGCAGAAAGGGACCTGGGGGTACTAATTGACAGGAAGCTCAACAGGAGCCAACAGTGTGCCCAGATGGCCAAGAAGGCCAATGATATCCTGTCCTGTATCAAAAATAGCATGGCCAGCAGGACCAGGGAAGTGATCCTTCCCCTGTACTCTGTGTTGGTGAGGCCACACCTTGAGTATTGTGTTCAGTTCTGGGCCCCTCAGTTCAGGAAAGATACTGAGGTGCTGGAGCGAGTCCAGAGAAGAGCAACAAGGCTGGTGAAGGGACTGGAGCACAAATCCTATGGGGAGAGGCTGAGGGGGCTGGGGTTGTTTAGTCTGGAGAAGAGGAGGCTCAGAGGTGACCTCATCACTGTCTATAACTACCTGAAGGGAAGTTTTAGCCAGGTGGGGGTTGGTCTCTTCTCCTAGGCACTCAGCAATAGGACAAGGGGGCATGGGCTTAAGCTCTGCCAGGGGAAATTTAAGTTGGAGATGAGAAAAAAATTCTTTCCAGAGAGAGTAATCAGGCATTGGAATGGCCTGCCCAGAGAGGTGGTGGATTCACCATCCCTGGAGGTTTTTAAACTGAGATTGGATGTGGCACTGAGTGCCATGATCTGGTAAATGGACTGGAATTGGACTTAGGGTTGGACTTGATCTCAGAGGTCTTTTCTAACCCAATTGATTCTATGATTCTATAAAAACAGCACTGAAAGAACACATTTCACTACTTAGCAGCCATACTTCTTGACTTCCTAGCCCAAGTGTTGCCGCCCACTGACTCTGGTGGGTCCAGAAGAACCACGTGACACTGGACTCAGAGGTCAAACAACAACAAGCCCAGCATCTCACCCGGAAGGGGCCTCGGACTTTACCTTATTAAGTACATGTTTCTAACCTTAGCCTATGGAGTCAGATGTGTTGTGCCTGGGGCGGAGTTATCTCAGGTTATAAATGTTGTCTAATTTGAATAAATTTGGGATTTGCCTGGACACCATATTGGTGTGTGCGGTCTCCTTTGGACCCGTCCGCAACACCCAAATTCTGATCTTCTATATTCTTCTATTATGTACTCAAAGTTGGAAGAAATTATTCACTATACCAGTCTAGCAGGCCAGCCCATCAATTTCTTCACATACCTCAGCAGTGACTAAGAGCTGAGACATCATATGCAGTTGGGAATTTTACCTCTCTGGGTTCAGCAGGCCCCAAATACTTCACAAGCTTCTACCACAGAAAGACAAAGCAGGCCACAGTATTAAGTCAGCAGGAAATATCAGGATACCCTCCTATCAGACCATGGCACAGGCCCAGGCACCACAAGGGACAACAACTGCAGCAAGGGACTAGTGCAGAGACCAGGACATCTCACAGCAAGAACTTTGTACAATGCAGTAATATGGTCTGGTGAATAGCTATAAATAATGAACTTATAAACTTATAATGAACAAAGATTCACTGTCCAAGCTCGCTTATAAACTAATACATATATATATGGCCAAACTTCGTGAATGAAGATTTGGGAAGGGCTCTCCCCATGTGGGTGTGCCCTTCGAGCCTGTGCAGTGGATTTTTTAGGTGAGGCACAGCATGTGCAGAACTGGCCCCACCGTTTAAGTCCTAAGGTCCATCTGACATGGCCGAGCAAGCTTGGACAGGGACAGTGAAATCCTCAGGACTGTCTACAGCACCGGGTACTAACCAGGGCTGACCCTGCTGAGTATCTGAGATCTGACAGGACCGGATGGCAGGGAGGCATTTAACTGCCCGGTACGGTCTCTACTGAGACTTGAACTCATGACCTTGTGATCCATAGTCCAGAGTGCTCACCATTACACCACGGGACCGCCCTATGCTAATACATATATATGCCTTACAATAGCTATAAGCTTTTGCAATAATCCCAATCTGCCCTGGAAACTTGAAGCACTTCTCACCTGCGGATGGTAGACACTGAGAGACTTCACTTTGTGCAGTGGTAACAAGACTCTGATGAGGAACATCTTGTGCTCTTCCTTTAGAGGCAAAGCAAACCCATTGATTATGCTGAGAAGAAACAAGAATCTTGTTAAAATCTTTACCCAGCAGAAATTCCGTATCTCTCACCTCAAAAGACTTGCCCTAGCTCTCATTAGTCTCTTGAGAAAGCACCTACCGAAAGTGTGGTCTTTCCAACCCAGACTGCACACCATGCTTAGTTAGAGTGTGTTCTTGGCAGGCACCACAGGGTTTGACGGGGTTTGGGCTCTGCTCTGTGACAGGCTGAGTCCACACACACTTAGGCAGAACTTCTGGGGAAGACCAGCAAAGAGGCAGATCATCGCTTAAGGCTTGTGCTTTAGAGAACAGGAGGAGGATGGTGGCACAAGAGGGCTGCAAACAGAAGGGCACTTAAGCCATGGTGAAGGCTGCCCATTGCTAAGGCTTCTCAGAGGAATTGTTCTGTTTTACTGCCTTCTGAGGCAAGATAGCAAGTGTGACTGGACTCCAACTCATAAGAACATTAGAAAAATCTGGGGAGGAGAAAGCTACCACTGCATTTATCAGCAGGCTGGAGAGTACTTTCACTGTGTGCTCCATCAGACAGATTCTCTGGAAGAGGAGGAGCCTCCTGCAAAGACTGCTGAAGGAAGGCACTTCCAGCTCACACAGCACACTGAACTGTGTCTCACTATAGGTCCCCTGGGATTTCCACAAGTGGTCTTACCTTCCCAGGATCTCCAGTAGCTCTGCAATTCCATTGTGGTGCTCTGTTTCGTAGATGAACCTAAAGAGAAGGATGAGAGGTCATTGCCAAATGCTGGATACAGTTTGATAAACAAAAGGAAGAATGCTGGAGACAGGAAGTCTAAATGGTACTAAGAAACACCTCACCTGTAAAATATATTATTGATCTGCCTCCTCACATATGCTCGCAGACCCAGGAACTTCCCATAGATCCTGTGCAGAATAGTCTTTAGGAAGTCTCGTTCTCTGGGGTCTTCACTATCAAAGAGATCCAGAAGCTGTCAGGAGAGAAATTGAGTCAGTGTCTGCATACTGGCTGTCTGGGCAAAGCTACCAGTAACACTGAGCACTGCTCATGCTTGGCCAAAGTGGCTATTTCAACTTGGTAATGCCTTCCTTTAGCACTCTGAGCATAGTGTTCATTTCCCTGAAACACACAGCCTCCTAGTCACAAGCTAGAACCATCATCACTTCTTTCATCCTCAGCAACACAGTGATGGCCTGCATGTTCTACATGTCCCCAGATTTCCCCTGCAAGGCTCCTGTGCCCCTCTCCACATGTACAAGTTACGCGTTCCAGTGACTACAACTTGCACAGTTGTGCGCTGCACAGAAAATTCGGTCTGCTCGTTGAAGACAAAGAAATAAATAAAAGTCACATCATCAAGTACCAGCTGTCAAAGCTGGACTGTTTATGTAAAACCTTGAACAAAATCTGCTGCATGTCCTTCATAAAGGGACTGCACAGTGGCAGGGGCAACAATTACTTACAGACAGTACAAACTTCTGGTCAATGTATTTCTTGGCTACATTTGGTTGGAAGTCAGGCGATTCCAGGAACCGGAGGAAGAACTCATACACCAGCTATGGGAGGAGAAGGAGAGATCAGTTTGAAATCCCTCTGTCCTCTCACCAGTGTTTACTTAAGATTTTAAACCTTTTCCTTCTCCTTAAGGATTCAGGGAAAGGCTGGAAAGCCTGAATAGGAGCACAAAACGGAGTGTTTCCCCACTCAGCGGGATCAATTCAACTGCCCTTGCTTTAATGGGAACATAACTGCCCAAGTCTTCACGAGATCTCATCACCTCAGGTCACCCCAAAGACAACATCCACCTACTCAGATTAAGATGCTAGGCCTGGGAAACATTTCTCACATCTTCAGCACACATCTCTACAGAGAATAGAAACCTCCAGAGATGGCAAAAGCTCAGACTTCATTGGAAGCCATTGAGACAAGGAAGAACAGAAAAGCAGAGAAATGAAAACAGATCCCAGGAAATCACGCTGTGTCCTTTGCCTCCTGGCAACTGACTTCAGGTAGGCTTGGACCCATTAAACCATGCAAGCTCATGCTGTGTCCCACTTCGACAACAAAGAGCAGCTTGCTTTAACAAGACTGTCAGTGCTAAAACATCAGCTTCTGGTCCTGCTGTTCTCTTAGAGGGATGAGTCCATTCCAGGGTTGACCCTGCCTTGTGTTTCTGAGAGGCCACTAAGGCCAAACAAGAGTGACTCATTTCAAAGGTCTGACTGGAGTTGAAGCAATTACAGGGCCATGCATCCACAGGCAGGGCCCAGCTGCCAAGGACAGTAGCACAATAAAAACTGAGATGATGACCTGGCTCAATTCTGAGAAACAAATGCTTCCTAGCATTCATAGCACTCTGGTGATGAGGACATGCTATTTCTATCAATGCTCACATCCCTATGTAAACTGTAGCAGTGAGATGTGATTAACCTCTGCTGCAGAATTGCACCTTATTTCTTCTACTTTATTCTGCAGTACCAGGCTCTTGTTCTGCCTTAGTCTGCTTGACAACATGTCCCTGTGCAAGTGCCTGGGCTTACCTCCTGACTTCCACTGCTGAGCTCTGCTAAACCATGCTCACTGTTGGTTTCATAACCCTTTTCACCTCGTTTGTCTTAAAGTCTGTTTCCCAGGGAACCAACCTAATGAAAAGGTCCTTGGCTCCCTTCCTCTCTTCCTCACCCTCCAGTTCCCTATCTTTTGTGGTCAAACATTTGCTCAGTCAACACAACTGAATTACATACAATCTACAGGAGGCACCTCAGCAGATACCAACACAGGCTTTACTTTGGCACCAAGCAGTGCTTCTCTTCCATGTACCTCCCAGGGAGCTGGGCAAGGAGAGGAGCATTGAAGCAGACAGGGTGCTGTTTCCAGTGCTGCTGAAGGCCAGAGGATGAGGACTCTCAAGTCTTCGTAAGGGACATTAATGCTGCCGAGAACTGCTTCTTACATAGGCAGTAGAGCACAATTCCCCTACTCCTAGTAAAGTGTTCATTCCCAGCCTACTTCATGGCCATGTGGGACTACAGCCATCTGCAGCTGAATGTTGCACACAGCCATCAGCCAGTTCCCAGGACACCCTTGCTGCCTGTACTGCCTAAGAAACATTTCTGACCCCTGGGTGCCAGGCCTCGTCCTTCCCCAGGAGCCCTCGCAGGCTGGTAAAACAGCCAGCAGCAGGGCTGGTAGGCTCCAGCTCTACATGGACTTTTGACTTCCTGGAGATAAATATACCAGATTTACATTCCCCACTCCTCCTCACCTGAAGGTGTGGCCAGGCAGCCTCTAATGTAGGCTCATCTTCCTCAGGGTCAAACTCTGCTCCTGTGGGATTGGATGATGGCGGGAGTGTCCGGAAGAGGTTCACTGAAAACTGAGGGGAGCAAAAAGGTGCATGAATGACATCCCCACACCTCATGATGGTCTTCCACATAGCAAATCCTTCACTGTAGAGCAACTTATTGTGATTTGTCACAGCTGTGCCCACAAACCAATCCCTTCCTGTAGGGTATAGGGTTATAGTCTGCATACAAACTCCACAAGCTCAGTCTGTGCCCGAGACTGGAGCTTCCACCTTTCCCCACAGCAGGCACTGTCACCATAACATCCCCACTGCCCCAACTTCTCTTTCTGGATGTGAGCAGATAATAAGGAATGGGTAGGACTGGGGTCACATTCCTCTCTGACAAATCCCTACCCCCTTCTTCTCCCCACATTTCTAAACAGTCCTTATTTCTTTGGCACACAAGCACATACTGGCCCCATGCCCTACCATGATAACAGCTTCAGGATAGATAGCCTCGGTGACAACATCACGGTTATGTGTGATGTATTCTACCATCTCATTGAGTCCTGCTCGCTTCACCTCCTTGAACTTCAAGTCACTGAGCGGGTCAGAGATGAAGTCAAAAAGCACACAGCACTGTCGCAGCTTCTGGATGAAAAGCTCTTCTCGTTCGTGTGGAGGAGCATCTGTCAGAGAAAAACAGGGGCATCTGTCCTTGAAGATAGGCAGAGCATCTTCCTGGTTTTCCCAGATATTCCTGTAGTTTGCTCTTTGGGGTTTCCCCCTCACCTGTCACACCCAGTTTGAACCAGTGGGGGAAGAGGGAGAAGCAGTGTTAACCCTGCTATGGACATAAGATAGACGGATTGCAAGGCCTCTGAAACAACTATCCCATGAGGGAATTCCAAACACGACAGCAGTTTCTAATCCGCTAAACACTGATTTCTTCCCTGTACAGGGTACACTGGAAAAGAAATGCAACTAGCTCCCATAACAGACCAGTGACGCCCCTGCCCTGAACACCACAGACACAAAGGGAGCTCCACAGTGCACACTGTAGCCTAACCTTCCTCCCAGAGGGCAATGTAGAAGAGAGGGGCCAAGGTGGCAGTGGCTCTATAGTAACAGATTCTCTTTTTGATTCGATATGACTGGAAACTATGCACTGCCTTGGCCAATGATGCAAACTTACCTCTTGCTTGCGGAATGCTAATGAGCTGCAAGGCAGCTGCCCTTCCTAAAAGGGCTGCCTGTGTCCAGGAGTCGTGAGCAATGGGTCTGGCTGAGTGACTGCTGAAAACACTTTCTTCTTGTCCAGTTAAATCATATTTAATTGCAACATTATGTAGATTAAGTGTTAATACTAAGTAACTGCCCTAATGTGAAGAGGTTCAACAGCACTACTATAATTTGCAATGGAAACACAATGAGGAGGAGGAATAGGTTTCCCCCAGGAATGGGTGGTTGTAGGAATCAAGGGCAGGTCTCTGCACTTCAGCCCTTCCTGCACAACCCGCTGAAGAATTTGAGGCAATCCTCAGTACACGCAGTCACAAGGGTTTAAACAGTTCAAATGGGAAGGTAAGTACTTAAGTTTGCATTGAGAACCCTCTGATTTTTTTAGGCATCCATCGATTCTCTACCTGCTGACAAGACAAGCACTTTTCCCAGAGCCATCCCTAACACACTGCCCACAAGACTAGGTGGACATTGTCAGGGTTGTTTTGGGAACAGCCCTTACACCACCACACTGCTTGGAGAAGGTGCAGCTTGTCATGCAGGTCACTCCCACCCCACGGCCTCTTTACCTTTAAGGGCTGGGAGCTTTTGCAGTTCTCGGTTTTTGCTCAGATTGAAGCGAGAAGAGCTGTGCCGGCGCTCCTTCTTCACAATCTGGGGTCCCCCTGAGTACTTAATTTTATTCAGCTGGGTTGGTGGGGGAGCGCTGTTACTGGGCCGTTTATTTGACGTTGGCTGCTGCGGCTGCTGCTGAGGCTGCTGGACCTGATGAGAGACAAGAGAGTAAAACAACTCAGAAGCTTTTACCTATAGACCTCAAAAGCAATCAGACACCATCAGCATTTTCTTGGACTGAAGAAACTGGGCAGGTTTTTCACTGTTGGACTTGCAACTGAGTGCATCTCACCTATTCCTGCCAGCTCTACACCTGTTGGTTGCTTCTGCAGCACACCTGCAAAGTACACATCAGTTTTACTCATACCTGAAAGGTATCACAAAGACATCAGAGCCTCTTGGCACAGCAAGTGCTAAGGATATGGAAAGCAAAGTCACATCTTGCAACAAATTACATTAGTTCATTGACAGAAAAAAAAGCAGAAATAAGAACTTTCTGAGGTTCAAACAGAAATCTCAGTGTGCTGAAACTCAAATTACATCACTCCGTACAACACTAAGAAAGCACATTTAGAAAACCAGCAATTTGATTCTTAGTCCTTGTGCAGGGAAAAAGCAAAAAAAAAACCTGTGGAAAAGCAAAGTAGTGCATAGTACAGAGCAGACATAATGACCCTGCAAAGGCAATAGTGAAGACCACTAAAATCATTGCTGCATCTATAGACCAGAAGCATCTAGTCTACAAACCACATGGACTATACCTACATACACACACCAAACTTAAGTGCCAGGCTGTGGGCTCTCCCAGCCTGTCCTGGCTGCTCCAGTCGCTCAAGCTGTCTCCACCTCACTGCTGTCTGAATTTCTGCAGGTGTTCTTTTCCACATCACCCCTGTTAGCCACACAAACTCTTTGCCTGCACTTTCCTCTCCCACTTCACGCTTGCTAAACTGCACTTACAGAAGCACTTTCTCAATTTTAGCACATGACCAGAAACTGAAGCCAGTGTT
The DNA here is from genome assembly GCF_047495875.1 of Pithys albifrons albifrons. NCBI lineage: Eukaryota > Metazoa > Chordata > Aves > Passeriformes > Thamnophilidae > Pithys > Pithys albifrons. The sequence goes on from NC_092459.1 coordinate 107,032,505, forward strand.
TCCTCAGTTCAACTCTATTCTGACCTTGCTAAAGCTCTTCAAATCCCACTTGAGCCACAATGACTCAATAACTGACCCTTAAACTTTACACTGACCCAACCTGTGGAAAACTTAACACAGAGAAGGCAACATCCTGCCAGCAAACCTATAGCAGAGGGCTCAGCTGGAGACAGCACCCACTCTACTGCACTGCTGGTACTTGATCTGCCGGATGAACCGGTTTAGGATATAACAGGGATAGCACAATGGATGGGGAGCAGAGGTGGGTGAAATCCTTGGACATCATCCCTCTTATTCCCCCATAAACTCCCAGCAGCCACACAGAGCATGGCGGTACAAATGCACACCTCCCCAGAACACTGACCAGCAGTGCTTTGAGGGAGTGCATCAGCAGTGCAGGAGTTCACCAGAGCTCACCATCCTCCAGACATGGTATGGCCAGTCTTTTCCCGCAAGGAGTAGCTGAGCTGCAGCTTAGTCTACTCAGTCCTTTCCCTGAACTAGTTTCCAAAGAAATGCAGCACAGCACTGCAGTGCAAGAGCAAGAGTTACTGTTCCTGCAGCACATGGGAAGGCAGCAAGGTAGAAAAAGGGAGATGCTGCCCTACAGATTTGGATCTGTAGACCAAGTGCAGTGACTCCTTGTGGAAAACTGCCCAACACAAAACACCAACTGTCTTGCCAAGTGATTACCTTGAATGAGAAATAAGAAATGTTTTGGTTCTGGTCTGACTGTTTGAAGGAAATCTTCAGTGGTTCTGTTTCAAGCTCAGCTACAAGCCAAAGTCGGGAGAATAAGATTTGAACTCTTCAGTTTACATTTGACCTGATTCCGTTCATGGAGCAGGATTGTCCCATGATGAGAGGAGGGAGCAAGATGAGCTTGTGATGAAAACAGCAGTGTCTGGCAAACAAAGCAAGCACAGACTACAAACTGGAGGCAACTTATCCTAAACAGTAGTCTCTCCTCAGTTAGGTCAGGACAAATCCTTGCTGGCAACCTTCCAAGAGTGAATTCATTCCTCACCCTGAATATTTGCGTATCAGGGTAGCACGAGCCACTCAGATGTTGTCCACATGCCTTGGGAAAGCTAGACCTCTATTCTACATCACTTTCCTTCCACAGGGAAGAACGGCAAAATCCAAACACTGAGCCACCACAGAGAAAAGATGGTACAGAAAAAACCAGAAGATGCATTGGTAGCCTCACAGGTAACACTTAAGGACGCAGGACACATGGGCCCTCCCGGCTGGTGAGACATGCCTATGCACTCCTCACCCACCCAGAAATGCCACAGGCAAATGTTCTGAGCATGGCATGTATACTGCATGTGAACAGGCTGCATCAGGGGGCTGCCACCGTTCTTCAACAGTCTACAGTCTTTAACAGCTTGCATGGAGAGACAAAACACAGCTTCAGGTTTAGCAGCTAGTTATTTAAGAAACAGTCACACACATGCAAAAGTCACACAACCAAGACTGCTAGAGAAAACTTGATGATTGGGGAGGTCAAATACACTCCTGTGCTCCAGTGCTCGGAGGGTTTAGGACAGATTGCTTCTATAGGGACTTTCAGGTATCAAGTTGAATACCTGCTTCAGGAGGTGCTTCCTGTGGCAGGCCCGCTGTCCTGCTGTTTTCAACACCTCCTACCTTGGCCACATGAATCTGAAGAAGCTTATTTTACATTTTCTAATGTAAAATACTTTCTGCTTTGAAGTTTCCATCCCTGAAAACACAGCAGACTGCTGAACCTGAAAGCTTTTTTTTTCATGCACAGGTATCAACCTCATAGACTGTTTCCCCTAGACCAACACCAGCTGACATGGCTGCAGGCACACATCTACCTGATCAGGTTTAGGCCCTCCTAACAGGAAGGGCTCATGCCACCACAGCAAAGCCAACAGCCTCAGAGTCACTGTTTGGCCGTGGCTGTTACACTGCACATGCTGAAGTGACTAGAGAACAGCACAAAGTTGTTTGCCCAAGCACGGTGTGTCAGCCCTACCTTTCCCACTGTGGTGGAGCAGCTACTTGTGCCAACAGGACTGGCCAGCCCCAAATCCCCCAAGAACAGGCTCTCTGGCTCCATAGTACTTCCTCCCTACAGATTCCCATCACATCTCCTCCTTGCTAGTAACTTGTCTGCACAAGTCAATGAGCCCCAGGCCCTGATCTTGCTCTTCATCCCAGGCTCTGACAGACATCCTCTTCCCCTAGCCACCCTGAGTGTGCATCTTATTCTCTGCTCTCCCACGGAGGCATGACCTCACCTCTGCAGGCACTCCTACTGTAGCTGGGTGCATTGCCACTCGGAAAGCCCTTCTGCCTCACTGGTCCCTTGAGCTCCTCAGCCCAGATCTGCTCTCAGCTCCTCCTCCTGCGATGACTCTTCCCTTCCCATCTCTCAAGTCAGTACCTGCTCTCTTTGTCTGCTATTACACAGCTTCCCTATTAAAATCAGGCTCTCTGCCTCAGAAGTAACATCAACACATTGTAACGCCTGTCTCTGAGTAATGAACTCCAGGTACTGCAGTAACAAGCCCCATGGAGATATCTGCAAAACACAAAAATACAACAGATCAGTGAAAAGGAGCACCGTCTCCCAGAGCTGCAAATCTCACCAATGAGGCTCCAAGCTGCAGAGCAACTCCTCTCTTCTCTTTGCTGCTGCTAATCCCTGCTCCCACTTCCAGGTCATTAACTCTTTTCCCTGCCCAGCTGCCTCTCCTAGTCTTTCTGGTCAGGAGGAGTAACTCTTTCTCATTCTCTCATTCAATGCTGCCTTGGTCTCTGACATTAGTTCTTTTTTCTCCTTAAATAGCTATGCATAAATTCTCTCATATATTCATCATGTTCCAGAGGGAATGAACTAAACAAACCTTTCATTTCCCACTCCTTGCTCTCATGTTTTACTCCACTGTTCCTTGTCTCTCCCTAAGCAAATTGCCCCCATCAAAGCTAGGGGCCGGCCAAGCTCTGCTGGCTCTTCACATCAGATAGCTTCATCCCAAGATGAGCATCTAACCCTGTACTTAAGAGGGAACTCAAACACTTGCCTTACCCTGTGGGGATCCATCTGTTTTTGAATATATCTGCCCTTCCAGATCAGCTCCACCAAAAGCTCCTTTGCTGCAGAGAACAAAGCACTGTGCTTAGGGGTTTATGGACAGATTCTACCCTCTTTGACTCCCTCCACAGAGGGAGCTCCTCATCCACTGCATTTGCTCAGATTGCATTTTCATTTCATTTTAATTTCAAAACAGAGATGCTCTTCAACATGCTTTACTCATTTCACCAGCCAGACCTGCCTGCAAAACAAGTCACCACTTTCCAGTACCAGGATAAGTTAAGACTGAGTCCTACCCTCCTCCATGGAGCATGGTGTGAGAAAGGAAAGCACATACAGGAACAGGGCTGCCCAAATTCTGCTTTGCTGCTACAAAAGCATTAAGCATCTACTGAGGTATGAAGGAAAAGGAAAAATCTCTTTTGTGCACACAATTTTCACCCTAGAAAAGGCAATCAATCAACCATAACTCCACAGAGGAATTCACAGAGGAACTCTCCTGGTGGCAGCAGAGGTATCCAGGCTGGGCTCAGCCCATCAACCCCAGTAGATAATACCATTCCCGACATTTCACAAGTCAAACCATCTCCTGCTTCTGACACAAGGAAGAAGTCTTGCACCCAGCACGTTACCTAATTCCTCACAGTCCTCCAACATGAAAGTCAAAATACCTTTCTGTGCTTCCTGAAGAGCAAGAAAATCGCATTCAAACTGGTAAACATTTCTTCTTATCAAGCAAAGAGCTCTCTTCCATTCTGCAGCAGAGCAGTCCACAGACAGGAAAGCACCAAGAGAGAACAAACTTCCCTCAGACTCAACAGGAAAGGGAGAATAGACCTGCGGCCCTGCACACTGCAGAGGTGTCTCCTTTCTGCTCTGTTCTCTGTTTCTATGATCAAAGGAGACCCAGCTTTCCACCTTAAAGAAGGGCTGGATTTTGTCTGGAGTATGAGGAAGTGGCTGGGTTGTTTTGTGGGAGGGGAGGTTAGACACATCACTTCTACCTTTCTTCTGCAGCCAGGGGGACACTACGTATCATTTCAGTTCACAGAGGGAAGCTTGTAATATTTTTCTCTTCCTACCACAACACTTGCAACCAGGAGAGCAGTGCCACAGTTCACCACTGATTAGGATGGGCACATCAGAATGCTCTGCTTTCATGGCGATCCATTACCCTTGCATTGCAAGACCCAGGCTTTCCTTCCTCTTTCCAGAGATGTGGATGCAGCAAATAGTGCCAAATAAATAAAAGGTAAGTCTGATCTCATGATGGCAATGCAGGAGTTCTCTCACTCCCTTGGGGGCAGCCCTCCCAGCAAGCTGTTTTCAGCTGTATACACGAAATAAGAGCAATAAACTGCAGAGGCAAAGGCCAGGATGGAGGATCTACAAAACTTCTACTTGCTCCAGGGCAAACAGAGTCAGATTCTGATTCCTTGCTCACCACACGACAGGTTAGGGATGAGTATGGCTTAGACCGCAAAACTGAGTGCCTAATTGTAGCGATATTTTCTGAGTCTCTGCAACACAGATCTATCTTTTGAAGGAGACTCTAAAATCACATTATTTTGACTACAACCATGCCACTGAACTACACATCTCTTTCTAGTCTTTGTTAGTTTTACATGTCTCCTATACCCAGTCCTCCAAATTTCAACTCTAAGTGTTCCAGATAAGACTCAAGCACACAGGCTTCTACAGATAGAAATGGCACAGCTTTTTTGCCAAATTGTAGTATTTAAAAAAAAATACAAACTACACATGCTTCCTTGGACATGGATACACTTTTCTGAGCCAGTTCTCAAATTCCACAATTACAATGACACTGAGTGCCAAACAAACTCAAGACTACCAGAAAAGTTCCAGCGTACACAAATTCTTACTAATTCTAAGCACATCATATTTTGCTGAGGGCATTCTAACACATCTAGCTTGGCAATGTCAAAACTGAGAGTGAAAGAGACCGCACATCTAGGAATACAGACTGTGCCTTCCTGTGAGGAATGCTGTCTTCAGTAACAAGACTGTTACACCAAAGGAGAATAATTTAATCTGTAGCAGCTTATCCTTTCAAGTGTTCCTATCCATTACTTCCTAAACTTACTTCTCCAGAAAATACCTCAGAAGAACATGTTCCTTCTCTATTGCCTCTCAATACTCTCCCACTCCAGAACAAAATGACAACTGTTTATTGCTCTTTGCTCTGACAGGGGCATGGCAGCTGCTCCCATCTGTCTGGCTTCCTCCTCCTTGATAATTGTGGCTTGTCCATTTCTTTGCCATGCCCTGCCCACCTCTGCGAGCAGCACTCACCCTCAGCTTCATGACAAATCTCTTTTTCCAGATCTGTAGGGTATGAGACATCCTGTCTCTTCCATAGGCATTGTTCCCTTTGGACCAACTTTCAAGGGGAACTAACTACCACCTTCCCTGATATCGTAAGATCCTGGTGACATGTGTTACTGGAAGAACAGCTTGAAGTAGCTAGAATGAAAAATTTTATTCCTTCCCAAAGATGAATCGTACATGCACACTGCTGTACTCAAGGTGAAAGCCTTACCTCTTCTGAATTCTCCGCCCCACCATCCTTCCCGCTACTGCTGCTGCCAGGCTTTGTGGTGCTTTTGGTAGACTTCGGAGACTCCTGAAAAGATGAGCACATATTCAGGGAAAATTAAACCTTAGTCAGAGTTTTAGCATCTCTCTGCAGAAGTTCAGGTGTGCACCGACATAGACTACCCCACCTCCACCCCTGCAGTATGCACCGCTTCGGGCATTCACTCGAGCCCATTCCGCTTTTCTCTTTTCCCCTGAACGGCTCCCCTGGTAGCGGATGCCCGGGGCGGAGACCACGGACCCAAGCACAGGAGCGGTGCTGGCACACCCCGTCCTGGTCACCGCAGGCTGACAGCGTTTGGGCGCCTGCCGGGCACAGGGCTCCGCTCCCACCCAGCCCTTCACAGGGGCGCGGCCCCGTCGGCGATAAAAGGTGTCAGGTCACCCACAGTCCCGGCCCGGCCGCCCCGGGCGGCGGCAGAAGCGGATCTGGACTCTCACCCCGCCGGCAGGCGGAGCAGCGGGGCCGGGATGCGGGTGCGGCCGTACCTCCCCCACCGGGAGCATCCCCGCGGCCCCCGGAGGGCGCGGGGCGGGGCGGGGCGGGCTGAGCCGGACTCGTGCCGGGGCACCGGCGGCCGCCCCTCCCGCCTTCCCTCCCTTCCTCGATCCCCCAGCCCGGCGCGCGCCCCCGCCGCCCTCCTGCGCCACCCGCCCCGCCCGCCGCGGGCGCGCGCCCCCGCCCCCTGCCGGCCGCAGCCCCGCGCGCGCCCGCGCCCGAGAGCCGCGCCGAGGGCAGGCCGCGGTGGGGAGGGGCGGCGGGAGCGAGCGGCTGGTCACCGCGCCGGGCGCAGGAGCTCCGCCGGCGCCGGCGCCGCTCCAGGGCCGCACCTTCTCCTTCTTCAGCTTGTAGGGCATGGTGAGCGCTGCGCCCCAGCCGCTCCGCGCCCGCCGCCGCCGGTGCCGCTGCCGCTGCCTGCGCCCGGGCCCGGCCGCAGTGCCCCGCTCCCATTGGGCCAGCCGCGCCGGCCTGCCTAGCAACAGTCTCCGCCGCCGCCGCCGCGCCGCTGACGCACAGCGACCGATTTTTCTCATTGGCCACACGGCGTGTGGGCGCCGGGCACGCCCCCGGGGGAAGAGAGGGACTGCGGGCCAGGGGCTCTTCCGGGGCAGTAGCGGCTGCCGCGGCCGGACGTGGCCGGGCGTGGCCTCGCCCGCCTCTCTTCCCCCGCGGCTGGGGAACACAGCACGGTGTAGGCTCCGCGGGAGCGGCTGTAGGGACGTTCCTGCAACAGATGATCTCCACGGGAGATTGTAGGCGCCTGGCCGCGGCGGGGAGACGCTGGGTAGCCGCCCGGGGCTCTCGGATCCCCGTTGCGTGCATGTGGCCCCTGCAGAGCGGGAGGAAAAGTGACAAGCCACGTCCTCCTCAGCTCCCCTCTCCATCGCTCGGAGAGGAGGAAGCGGGTGCTTTTTGGCACTCTGAGGCACAGCTTTGGGGACGCTACCCGTGGATATATTAGGGTCAGTAGAGCTGGTGGGTGGATGAATGGATCCAAGGGTGGGTGGAAATGAGTGTGTGTGCGTGTAAGCACTGCGACTCCCAGCACAGCTTTGCCCCTGCTAACGGAGAAGGCTGTTCCTGGCACACAGGTCCCAGGACACCTCCCTGCTCAAATGGGGCAGCTCGAACAGCTCGTTGGCAGGTGGTCCTGCATCTTCACAGTAGAAGGATGGCCTCCAAAACAGCCTACACTCATTGCCTTCAAGGTGGTGTTCAAAGTGGGGGAAAGCAACCAGCTAGTAGCAAGCTGTTCTCAAGTTCATGGACCTGAACTGGGCAGGACCTGCTGGCAAAGGGCCACCTAATTAGGGCTTATTATGTCTAGAGGGTCTAAGGTCAGTCTTTATTGTCCTTATTGTCCTGCTGGCCAGTTGCCAGAGATGCAAGAGCTCCCATTCACTGTAGCCAAGCCAGTGGTAGGGATCTCATGGAATGTGGCACATCAGTGGGAGGAGAAGTGGGGGACTGGGTAATGTCAGTGGTGCTTCAGCAGGAGCATAGTCTTTTCAGTCATCAGGTGAACAAACTTGGCATGGCAGGTGGGGAAAAAATTCCCTGAGACTGTTGTGAAAGTATCTGTCTATCAGCTGATTATTAGAGTGCTTATCATCTTCATTGAGTTGACAGCCATTGCCAGTCAACAAGAGCAGAGTGAGGTCCTTGCTGATGTTGTCCCTCTCCTGTGTCATGCACAGGTGACCCTGGCCACAGCATCAGCACAGCCATCTCAGTGCTTCTGAGCAGGGAAGTGTGCCAGTGTGAACAGGTAAAAGCCACTTGCTTGAAGAATTCATGGCTATCACCATTCCCTCTCCTAAGCTGTTACGTGGAATTCTGGGTTGGCTTTCCTTGGTCCTGGAAGAGCTCAGCTTCACCAAACTAGTATTTGGCCCCGACTTTGTCCCGGTATCAATTGCCTGTTGGCTGAGCCTAATTTCCTGACCCTGCCAGCATTTTGCTGCCTCAACAATCCAGAAGGATTCTTTTCCTAGCAGGACCCCTGCACAACCACATGAGCAGGGAGACCTGCCCTGTCTCAGTTTCCATCCTCTTGATTGTGAAAGATGCACTTTCCCAGACCAGGGAGTGTTGCAAAGAACAAAACTGTAGTTTTCCAAACTTGCCTATAAAGCTCTTGGAAGGGATTTTACTAGAAAGCCCTTTGCTGGCTTGGCCCAGGACACCTGCAGGGTGTCTATGGTATCTAGGGTTTAGCCCCTGCAGCAAAACCCCAGTGAGTGAGCTGTGCCCTGCCAGCTAGGGCTGCTGACAGCACTCCCTCCACACCCAGAACTGGGGATCCCATCTTAGTGGCCATCTCCAAGGCAAGGGACCCCAGGGTGTGGGGTCTTCAACCCAGAGTGGGTAATGCAAGGGCTTATGCATTATATTGGCGTGAGTGAGAGTGCTTGACTGCAGTCCACTCTTGCTGCCTGGGTAGCACAAGCTGGGGACTTTGACTCTGCTGTTGCTCCAAGGGCTCTTCTAGGCCATCCCAGGTATTTCAATGGGCCAAACCCTGAGCAGGAGTAGAGGGAGTGGCTAGAGGAGGGCAAGAGGTGTGGGAGGGTTGGAGAAGACAGAGGTCTGAGGTTGCCTGATTCCAGTCCTCCCCCAGCCTTGTTTGACCATCCCCCAAGCTATGCTACTCACAGGCATGATGGAGGCACTCCCACTTTCCCCATAGACTATGCTGGAGAAATTTGGCTTCCCACTGAGGCCGTTGCTGGCTCATGGTGTCTACTGGAAGGTGTTTGAGGCTGCAGCTCCTCCCCTGTGGCACAAGGTAGCCACCAAGGTCACCTCCATAAAGAATGCCTTGGAGGAAGACCTTAGGAAGTTCTTGCCCCACTGGATAAGGGTGTGGTGAACAGGTGGCATTGGCAGGGGGCAGCAGGAGAGGCCTCTGAGCATCATCAAGTGCTGCAGGGCAAGGAGGTCATTGGAGGCTCCCAGGGGCTTCAGGGGCTAAAGGGGAAAGTGGAAGCACCCTTTGGTGCTACTGCATGGCTCAATAGGGCAGTGGCTTTTTTGGGTTTAAAGAGCAGGAAATGGTTAGGGGAACCTTGGGCACTGAGAGGCAATGGGCAGGGACCCAGAGAGGCAGAGAACTATTGGAAGCTCCAGGTGGATGGTGGCTACTTTGTGGGGAGCTGCCAGGGGACTAGGGGAACAGTAGTGCGCAAAGGGGCGGGAGGCGCAAGGCAAAGGGAAGCCAGTGGAGGGCAGGGCTGTCCCACGCCGAGCACCCACGTCCATGGAACGGGCCGCAAGTACCTCATCACGCTGAACCAAGACATGGGGACAGCTTCTACCTCCCCGTGGAGCCGGCCCCTTCGGGGCACATCCCGGAGTGGGTACCTGAAGGATCATGTTCCCCAGCCCAGATACTAAAGGGCATCTCTTTGTCTCCACATCTGTGGCTGTCTCACTGCACCCCTACCTACCCTCCCTCCACACCACTACTTGCCCCACAGCTCCCAGTGTGAGCTTTTCTCCTCCCAGAGAAGCTCTTGGCCGTTTGTCTACCCACATCTCCTTTCTTGGTCTCTGACCTCCTGTGCCATACACCTGTTATCTTCACCTGCCTGCCTGCAGCACATGCTGCCTCTCCTCTGCAAGGACTTAAACCTGGCAAACATTTTCCTGAACAATGAGGACAACATGACGGTCTCCATCTCTGGATTTTCCAGAAGGGTGATCCTGCAGCATGTCAGTGAAGAGTCCCTTGGGCTGCCTGCCAAGACAGCACTGAGCCAAACCTTCCGCCAATCCTATGCTTATGTCTGTCCTGAGATCCTGCAGGAGAAGACCTGTGACCTCTTCCTGGCAAACACATGGAGTGGTGAGGTCATCCTCTTCAGCCGACTCCACAACTACATAGGTTGTGATGCCACCAACCTGCAGCACATCCTGCACCAGACCCAGAAGTCTCCTGTCTTTCCTCAAAGGCAGCCCTTGCCCCAGGCTGGGACAAGGGGTGGGAGAGCTAGGAGCAGCAAGGTAGGGCCATAGAGGGCACTGGGAGTGGGAGAGCAGAAGATGAAGGTCAGGGCTTCTGAGGGGCATCTAGGAAAGGAAGCATTAAGGAGGAGCTAGGACCATAGAGAGCTTTGAGGGCCATGGGGAGGATGCCAGAGGGTATCTAGTGGACATCAGGGAGGGCACTGCAGGAGTTGGGGGAGCATGAGAGGACCTATGGAGGGTTGAAGGCAGCTGGGGCACCAGGGGCCAGGGACATTGGGATGGAAGAGTGTAGGGGTCTCCCAGATGATGGGTTTCCCCCAGGCCCCACCTCATGCCCCATGTCTTCCACCACCAGCACCTCTCAGCTGCTGAGCTGCTCCAAACCTGCTGGGTCTCTTCGTTTCTGCTCTAAGAGCAGCTGTCCTTGGGCACCTAGGCCACCAAACACCTGTGTGCAGTTTGAGGCTCCCCCCTCAACTTCGAGGGGCTGCTAATAAAAGCCTTGAACCCCGTCTTTGCTCCTGCTCTCCTGGCGATTCTCTCATCATGGAGAGCCCCTGCAAGAGACCTCCCCCAGTCCATCACCTTCCAGCCCACAAAGCAGCATTCCATCTGGGGACATCTCTCCATTCAAAGCCTCTCTGTGACTGCAGGACCTGCCAGGCCCCAAGAATCTGGAGGTTCCTACCAGAAGCAGAACCAACCCCAGCCTCCCAGGACTGGGGATGGGCAGTGGTCTTGGAAGGACTTCATCCAGCTTCTTCTGCACTCCAGGGGCATTGCACCTGCTCCCAGGAACTTGTGTCTGTCCTATTAGTTTAAACGTTCCTCAAACTATTCTCTTTTCCAAGTGGAACTCTTCCTCACCCCAGGCACTCCTTTTGGCTTCAGGTGTCTGTGATTCCTGAATGCAATAAAGGCCAGAAACTTTTGAGGCCATGGCTGGCCAGCTGTCATACCTCCAGCATGTACTGGTACCTGGGGTTTACCCTCCTCACGTCCAGGACTTTGCATGTCTCTTTAACTTTCTGAGGCTCATTTCTGTAGCGTGGCCAGTCACCTCTGATCAGCAACACAACCATCTTGTATATTAGTCACACCTTCCAATTTTTCATCATCTGCAAACTCACTGAGGGTGCACTCTGATCGATCATCCAAGTCATTAAGGAAGAGTAGTGATCTATGGAGCAAGTTACCCAGAAAAGCTGTGGATGCTCCATCACTGGAAGTGTTCAAAGTCAGTCTGGACAAGGCTTAGGGCCAACCAGATCAAGTGAAAGGTGTCCCACAGCAGAGAAGTCAGATTAGATCTTTAAGGTCCTTGCCAACCCAAACCACTGCATGATTCTGTGATTCTGCATCCTGTAGATAAGCCACCAGATCTACAGCATCTGGAGGAGGTTCATGGAAAACTCATGTAAACACAAAAGGATTTGAATGACATCCCTCTACCCTGTAACTGTACACTGCTGACCACTTTCACTGGTAAGCAATATAGTCAGCACGTAGCAAAGCGTGAAGAGATGCTTTTTGCCACCTTCAGCACACTGGTGAAGAATCATCCAGGCAGTCAGGTGAGTAGAAATGCTTCTCAGATGCTTTACTTCTAATTGACAATGCTGTAATCCAAAAACTTCCACTAATTTTTAATACAGGACTTGCAGAAACTGGCTTAGATAGGGTGAAGGGTGAATCAGGAGAGTGGTATAAGCACCCTAACTTTGCTTGGCTCAGTCCCTGCATGGCGGATTGGAGGACAGCCACAGACTGAATCTCTGTCCAACTCCACTGGCTTCAGTCGGCTCATTCTACCGTCAACTAGGAAAATTAGCAGGTAGCAGACAGGGGGTTGTGATGACTTGGGAGCACCAGCAAGTGATAATTCCCTGAGTCACTAGGAACATTATATTGACAGACCCTTCCAAAGTTGGCTCTGCCTTAAGTAATGTGCATTCTCCTGCCTTCAGGAAGGAGGCCTTCAGCATGAAAGGATGGCTTCACAGTTCCATCCAAACTCTCTAATTTCCTCTATATGGTCCAACTAGGGGACAGTTGGTTAAGCAGATGAAGAAGCCCATGTTTTTAAGGAATGGAAAGCTGTCTCCAGAGGCTGCCTTTTTCAGCAGGTTGCTCTGTTTTGATTCACCTCTGCTTGGCTTTTGTCCCCCTTTCAAGTATCACCTCAATGGAAGTGGCCTTTTCTGACTTCTCTGCTGCTTTGAATATCCTTGTGCTCTCCAGAGACTTCTCTCACAGTAGCTTCCTAACCAGTACTTTCTCCTGGCCTGTCAGGGTTCCTTCAGTGTCTCCTGCTCTGGATTCTGTCCTTTGGAGAGTCTTGTTTGAGCTCATCCACAGCCAAAACTACCTTTCATTCCTTCTCTTGATAATGTTACTAAGGATCAGTACTCACTTGCTGTCTTTTGCTTTCCATCAGTCTTCCTCATCTCCAGGTCAAGCATGTAAATTCAGGTGCAGCTGCCTCTGACGAACACAGAGCAAGGAGGAGATTGACATTGGTGCAGTCTGGCAGGCTGTGTCCTTGCCCCATGGTCTGTCTCCAGTCCTCTTCCAGACCATTCCACACATACAGAAACTCTATGGATCATGTCCTTGCCCATAGTAATAGTTTCTGTTACTGCTCTCCTGTAATCTTTGTTCATTGCCTTGAGCTAAGAAATCTCAAATTCTTTCCCAGCATTTACTCTAACTGGATTTTCCTGTTCTTCCTGTGCATGTTTTGTAGAACTACATGGAGTTACTAGCTGCTAAGAAATCCTGTGGCAGTGCACTGTTCAGATGCAGTGTTTGGTGACTGCAGATGGCAGAATTTCACCCTGGTTTGCCCATAACAGCAGCAGAAGTAAGGTTTGTAGTTGACCCTTGCCTCAATAATATCTCAAGTCCACCAGAATTCAACCATCGCATTTGGGGTTAATTTGGAATTCAGAATGGATGTTGTGCATTGATTTCTGTGAGTGGGTTAATTTCTGAGGCCTGCTCACAGAAAGGCCAACTTCCCTTTCAGTAGGTAAGAAGGGCAGGTACTGATTCCAGATGGGAGAACCTCATCATATTGGTGGAATGACTTGCACAACTGGAGTGCTACAATGGACTGTAAACTCCTCAGAAGGGACAGGCAAGGAAGGAGAAGGGGTGGAGCACAAGTCTGATGAGGAGCAGCTGAAGGAGCTGTGGGGGTTTAGCCTGGAGAAAAGGAGGCTTTCTACAGATAACTGAAAGGAGGTCATAGTGAGGTGAAGGTTGGTCTCTTCTCCAAGGTAACAAGCCAAGCCAAGAGGAGAGAGCCTCAAGTGCCATTGTGCTAGGGGAGGTTTGGATTAGGAAAAATTCTTCACTGAAAGGGCGGTCAGGCATTGAAATGGGCTACTCAGAAAAAACGATGGAGTCACCATCCTGGAAGGGTTCAAAGAATGTCTAAATGTGGCACCTGGGGACATGGTTTAGTGGTGAATATGGCAGTACTAGGATAACAGTTTGATTCAGTGATCTTGGGGGTCTTTTCCAACCCTAATGATTGTATGATTCTACAGTTTGATGTTCTATAAATTACATTACAGCAACACAGAGCACATTACACTAAAAAACAATTAAAAAAAAAGGTGGTGGTTCCTGAATCTTATAAATTTGATATGATGGGAGAGACCAAACAAGCCCCTGTTTTTACATCTACATAATTAAGGAAGGAAAATGCTGAGAGTAGCTTAAGGCCTCCAGAAGAAAATACCTGCTTGTCTACTTTCTAGCACAGAGAAAAAGCCAACTGGTATTGAGACTCATGCTCCAAAGACTTGACTTTCAACTAATTTTCCTTAGTTTTCCTCGGTAATAAAGTTCACTTGGAGGCATCTCAGAGGATTTATGATACGTGAGTATTTCCTGTGGAGCAGCTTGCAGCAATTCCTTCCTCACAGGACTACACTGCCACTCCCAAGGAGTCTCGTATAGCTTTTGCCGAGCCTGCTTTTGGAATGACCACCACTCGCAACATGCTGTCCCCAGGCAAAGCTCCTAACAATCCCCAACTGCAGAATTCAGTCTTCCCAATGACAGTGATTATTTATTTAGAGTTGTGCAAGCCTGGGTGCTCGGTGGTATTCCACAAATCAAGCACACCAACTATGAAAACTTTTTACTATTTACATTTTGGCAAAGAAAGGAAGTGGTCATTTGCTACAAGTTACATAGTTCTCTTATTAATTAGTATTCTATCTTCTGTTGGTTAATGATTCTCTTGCTTCTTGCTTCCTCTTGCTTCTTGTGCTCAGTTCAGTCTCTTCTTTTGGGTTGGTCGGTTTCTTGGGTCAGTGATCTCTGAGCTGCTGGTCATGATCTCCCCCTACCGGAATTACCTTTTACCCAGTCAGAGTTGATTCAGCACAGTTACTGAGTTGACTTTATTAGTTTCTTCCTCATCTTAGGAATTCTACCAGATGTCTTAGTGGTTTATAAATGTTATGTCCACTATCAGTGGGCATCCTTTTTCCAGAGCTTTGTTAACTTTCCCCTAAGTCTCAGATCATTGAAGCCCTAAACTCTAACAAGGCAATTAATTTGTTTTTCTAACACCTGGACATCACTTACAGCTTGTTTGTTAGCTGCTGTTTCACGGCTTAAATCTTCCTTCCTTGTTGATTAGGCTTGAAAGTATACGAAGATCAAACATAAAAGAACATCCGTTCTTAACAGAATTTTTACATATTCCACATTTTGCAACACCCACACTGCTAGGTGAGCTCTCTAACTTCCTTGCCTTGCTCGTGTGCATCTGTAGGCATAAAGCAGACGAGAATGTGCTTTCCAATGTGGTGTAACTCCCCCCAAAAGCTACAGAGCAAATGGGAGTTGGAAATCACACCTTCAAGTTTCATACTGCTGCCTTCTGATCCAGAGAAAGTTTTGGAAGCCAAAACAGGGGAAGGTCGTGATCTCTGACCGTTCAGGCTCCAAGGCTATGAATATCTGTGCCTTCCTGGAGCTTCACTGCTGTTGCCACCGCCGACCCTAACAATGGGGGCTACGGCTCGCTCTGCCTGTCCAGGCATCCGTGTCAGTCGTGCCGTTTCTCCGTGTCCAGGTGCGTACTGCCGCTTGACCCCGAGCCCCCGACAGGGTCTCACAGCCGCTGCAGGTTCGGGGGGGTCTTCTCGGCAGACGAAAGCTCCCGGCACCGATAGCATGGTCTGACACCGAGCGGCCTCAGGGCCCCGCCTCGGCCCACACAGAAATGGCGGCGGGCGCTTTTGCCCTCAGTGGAGATGGCGCCGCAATCGCTCCGAGATGCTGGCGGACGAGCCCGCGCCGGAGGCGGGGATTGGCGGGGCGTGGCGCGCGGCGCGGCCGGAGGCGGGGATTGGCGGGGCGCCGGCGGGGCGTGGCCGCAGGGCCAGGCTGGGCGCGCGGCGGGTGTGCGCGGCCCCGCTCTGCTGCCGCCGTCTCTGCCGCCGCAGCTGCCGCCCCCTCCCCGGCATGAGGAAACGCAACGAGTCGGTCACGGTGGAGCATGAGCGCGCCGCCGCCGCTGTGTCGGGGCCCCTCGACAAGGGCTGCAGTCTAAGGCACAGCCTGCGCCTGCCTGCTGCCGCCGTCGCCGCTGAGGGCATGAAGCGACCGCTGGGCAGGTGAGCGCCGCCGCCGCGGTCCCTGCGCCGGGCTTTGTTATCCCTGCATCACCGTCTGTCTGCTCCGGCGGGCGCACGGAGACCCTGCCGGGGAGCGGGGCCGCAGCGGCGCTGTGTTTTGCGAGAAGAGGGGAAAGGCCACCACCCCCCTCCC
This sequence comes from Pithys albifrons albifrons, assembly GCF_047495875.1. Lineage (NCBI taxonomy): Eukaryota > Metazoa > Chordata > Aves > Passeriformes > Thamnophilidae > Pithys > Pithys albifrons. Next base: position 107,048,458 of record NC_092459.1, read on the forward strand.
TCCCAGGCCGAGGAGCTCTGCCGAGGCGGACAAGTACTTGGGCGGTCAGGATGTGCCCCACCTCGGTCCCCTTTGCCTTACTTTCGTGTGCCAGGTGAGCAGGTGTCGGCCCCGCTGATGGCCTTCCAGTTCTCGGTGCGAAGAACTGATTAGAGAGTGGGGCGGTAGCGGGACCTGCGGACCCAGCCTTAAGCAGCAAAGGATGGAAAGGTTTGGTGTTCATACCTGAGTGCTGCTTTGTCCAGCCCCCTTCGATACTGACAGGCATTTTCCTCATAAAATGGCTAGCACGAAGTCGTCTCCATCAGAGAGCGTATGTGGAAGAGCCAGGGCCTGCTGGTACGATGTCCGTATTTTTGGAAGAAGCTGGTGCCTGTTAAAGTGATCTCTTTTCTATGAATGATTCAGATTTAGGGGTCAGTAGGAGAAGCTTACATGGGTGACTTCACTGAAAAGAGTTTACCTTCGGCTTTTTGCTAGATATGTTAACGTTTTAAACGTTTGGTATGTATTTATGCTGGGAAAATACCTGTGTACCTCTCTAAAAAGCTGTAACAATAGAAGAAGAAGATGGTTATCACCTGGAGCCGTCATGGTGAAAGATTTTGGGGAGATGCAATGCACAATGAGGACAGACTCGCGGTTGCAGAGGGCTCAGAAAGAAAAGACACAACTGCTTAATTTCACCTACACCAGTGTAGTGCTGTTCTTTGTGTTTCGAAAGTGTGAAGAATATGTAATGACCAAAATAGCTGTGTGGTTTAGGTAGCTGAAGCCAAATTGCTGTGCTTCAGCAATACAGCAGCCTGATTAAAAGAAAAAAGGAGGGACTTACACTGGATTTCTAGAAAAGGCATTGTGGATATTTCTCTGGTAAATTTGCTAATTTTTCTGTTCTCATAGACAAAATTAATGCTTGAAAAGACCTTTTTCCTGTTTGTGATGTGGATATTTGTTGTGTTCAAAGACAGAGGCTTTGAAATGTGATTTCTTTTATTGGGTAGTGACTGTTCAATTTTATGCCCTGGAGGTAAACTTTTGGGATGCTGTCAGGGCGCTGTTCACGTTATTACAAGCTTGTGGTAGTTGAAAATGGTGCTGGATTGGTCTCAGTTTTCATGACTCTGCAGTGGATCAGACTGTCAGTGCTCTACTTCTATAACATTTAAAAATTCAGCATGTCTATTCCATTTGTCCAGGTGGATGACGTCTAGACCCGTGGCAGTCAAATGATGGCTTGTTAACTTCTTCAGCATTCTGAATAGCAGTCAAGTACTGTTTACTCAAGTGAAAGTGTTCTGTTGGTGATGAGCCTTGAGCACGCCCTAGGAAGAAGGAAGTGCAGGCTATTGGCTTGGTGTGAAATACAGGTGCTTTGTGGATACCAGACACAGCACAGCTGTATTGTAAAGGTCAAGCTAAAATTAGGGAAAGCTCATCCTAGTGGTGAAAAATTTTCTTGTATTTATTTCTCCATTTATACTTTTGAAAGTAGTCAACAGGCAAATGCTCCTCATTTTTCTCCATGTTCAGCCTTTGAAGTCTGTTTTAGAGATTCCCGAAGTCCTGCATGGGTCTTCATGGGTTTTGGCCTTTTTGTTTTTCTTTTTGGATCAGGTACTGTATACTACACAAAAGTGTTTCTCAAACTCATGGCATTGTAGGAAATCTTTATTTGTTTTAAACTTCTTTTCCGCATTTTTCTTTCATGCTGTCATTTGTTGTCTACATTTTTAATGACTTTATTGGACCTTCTCTGACTTCCTCACCTTGTGAGCCTTCAGACTGTGGTTTACAGGCAAGGTGTTGATATCTGTCAGTACCTTCCAGTTGTGTTTTCTACAGGATGATAAATGAGCTGCTGGACTGTGAATCTGAGCATGTAGGAATGGGAGGTCCAGGCAGAAGAAGGTGTGATGCCGAGAGATAAGGTTCTCGTTCAGAACAATCCCCCTCAGTCAGGTCAGGCAGCTTTCTAGTTCTGTATCCCACCTTGGGCAGCAGGCAGCAGTGTTTAAGGAAGAACATGAGGAGGGTATTAATACAGCAGACCTCTCTTGAGGGCTACCCTGACTCTGGTCACTTGTGTGGCCAACAAGTTGCTGTATGCCCATCTAGACCCTTGTATCTAATATGCAAAGTTATGCTGTTATTAAAGCATTCCTTATACCGCTGGATATAAAAGTAATGTTTGATTGTTGCTTTCAGTGTGTTACATCAGTTTTACTCCCCAGCTTGCAGAAGCTGTAAGGGGGTGAAAACTCTGCTCCGAGGTTACTGAGATGGTGGAGGTGGCATAATATCTGAAATTGGGGATTTGTGCAACAGCAGACTGTTCTTAGCAGCATGCTCCTTGATGAAATAGTTAAAATCAACACTTCTGGTGGCTGTGCATTCTGTTTTAAAGGGAAAATGATAGAAACCATTTAGAAAAGCAGACCAACCCCACAGTAGCATGGAGTGGCTGTGTAATTCTGTAGCCAAGGGCTGATCATGTCGCAGATCCCATAGGTCTGGATCACAGGGGGCTGCAGAGGCAGCTGTGTCTGTAGCAGGAGTGACCAGGGCTGTGGAGCAGAAGCAGAGCTGGTGTGTGAACTTTCCCAGTATGGCTCTTCCTCTTCACATCCAGCTCCTCGGCAAAGGCTAAACAGCACTGTATCTGTAAAATGTAAGCAGGGTTTATAGAACACACTATTGACTTACCAGCAGCAGCAACTGCTTATTTTTGCAACAGTATTTTTGAATTTTACCAACATTGCGTTTGCCCCTCAGTTTCAGTTCACTCATACCATCACAATGTGCTCATTCATCCAGGAGCTGAAACTCATTCTGAAGAGGTGGCTGTGTGTTGTCACTGGCAACTACTCTGTTACAGAAAGTGTGTGTGAGTGCACTTCTAAGTGTAACAGAGATGGATATCTGATAAGTAAGATTTATGTGGCTTTGGCTAGAGCATGCTGTAGTCATTGCGGCTTTTCTTAAGTGGTTTACAAACAAAGGAACAAATATTGGTATTTCCATTTTTCTTCCATTGATAGCAGTAAAATCTAATATGATGGTTACCTAAGTGTTTTACCAGTAGCTCCTTTAAAAGCCTGTAAATTTTTTTTTTAAAAAGGAGCTGTTTTATCTGAAATTATTAAATGCAATAATGCATACTAAAGAAGCAGCAGGTAGTGCTTGTTTTTCCCGGTATGTGTGTTTTGTGTGGATGGCATTCCTCTAGTATTTCTGTTTTGAGGCATTTTCCAGGTGACAGTGTTGAAGCACTAGATGGTTATTAGGGTAGCACTGTGTTTTGGGTACTTGCTGTTACTCATTTTTGTGGTTGTTGGCTGTGATGAGCTGGGAAAATGTGTTTGAGCAGCTGTAGATATAGAAAACCTGTATGTGGGAGCACAGAGAATAAAGGAAATCAAGTGAGCTTAATATTGGTATTGATACCAAAGCAAGTTCTCCTATCTCATTTCTGCTGAACACTCATTCTGGTGATAAATAGTCACATGCATGTTACCCTTCACTTCTGGGACCTAGTCCTTATCTAGTCATATTAATCTCAGTCAAGAGTCAAACTATAGACCTGAAGTATGAATTTTGCCATTCCCTCTTCTCCTACAAACATTTATTTGTAACAGATGTTAAAACTTGTTTCTGTCTCTCTCCACGCTGTGAAGCAGTGGAGAGCTGCAAATCCCATGTGTGTAAGCTATGTTCTTGATACTTCTTCTGCCTTGCTGGAGAAGCCTGCTGTCCTTCAGTCTCTCTTCTGTTATCCCTGCTACGTTTTCTCCTAGAGATCCCATGTTGCTGGCACAAGCCCCTGCAAGGTGTGTTTTTGGGACCTTTCCTCTGGCAGTCGAGCCTGTGTATCCCACAAGCTAGATATTTTTTTGACTGATTTAGGTGTAGCTTCAGTTACACCATAGTCACTCTTGTCCTTGTTTGCTGTATGCAGCTTTCTCTTGAAAGGCAGAAGGTTGCTTTTACAGTACCATTTCCTGGGTATTTCTTGAAAATACAGGGAGGTGCTGCAGACAAGAAGCTGCAGCAGCCTGTTTGTGTCTTCCCTGTGATGCAGCTGCATTTCACTGGAACAGTGAGTGTGCCCAGGCATGTCAAATGCGATGTGTGCTGACTCTTGGTGCCATCCTGCCCCAGCAGCCAAAGTGCTTCATGCTTTCCTCTGTCTCTTTGGTTTTAACCAGCAGTATCTTTCCTCTGACAGAGAACTTGGCCATTTTTGTTATGTGTCCTTGTGTCTCCCTGTCACCCCTGCCTTTTATCTCTAGGCCTTTTTCCTGATGTTACTTTGTTTAGGAGCATTTGCACAGTCTTTTATGATTATTCCAGTCTGGTCATTGTAGCAGAGATGACAAATATTTGAATTGATCTCCTGCAAGTTTTCACCAATATACTTAAGATTTTTTTTTCCCCTCAAGTGAGTGTTGTGCTGTTGTCTCTTTTGATTGACATTTTCTGGTTGAACGAGTTGCTTGTTAATGCTCTCCAAGGAGGAGGGTGCTGCTTGTATAGAGACATTTCATCAGTCATGCAGCTTTTTTACTAATTCCACCTTCCTACTGAGTAACTGCTGCTATTTCACTCATTCTGAATAGTTGTTCTTGAGCAGAGCTTACAAAGGAGCTGTGAAATGGTTTCCAGTCGCTTGCCTGTGCTTTCTTTCATACTAAGTTCAGGTTGAATCACATCTCCTATGTGTAAAATATGCGTGGGGATTTTTTTTAGTGTGTAAGGTGAGGCGTTGGGTTTTATTGCTTGGTTGTTGTTTTTTTTGGGGGGGGGAGGCGTTTGTTAGTTCTCTTGAAGAGGATGCACAATAATATTTTGCTCAGATATATCAAAAATGGGTTGTGTAATTACTTCCATTTGTATCTGTCTGCCTCTTTTATTTTTCTTGTTTATTTAAATGGTATCTCAATAGCTGTGCATCCTGGTTTGTCTTGTGCATTGTCGTCCATTTTGGCAGCTTATGGCTTAGCAAGTGCCTCTGAATTGCTCCCAAGTTACGCTTTTGGGGCATTAGGTGTTCATTCTCTGCATCATCTTCCCAATTTGTTCAGCCTTTGCAGATATTATAATTCTCTAATTCTCTTTCCTTGTGCTCATCCTCTCCCCACTATTTCTCAAAGGTATTCATTCAGCAAAAATAGCAATGCTCCCTGCAGTGTGGGGAGTTATTAGTTTTATTGTTGTGGGTTTTTTTCATCTTGGATTATTTTTTTTTAGGATTCATGGATTTGTGAAGCCATTGTGTTGACATGTAGCAGTTCTGTGCCTCGGTGTGTTACTGTTAAAGCTTGTCTTTTTTTTCACCATTTTCATCCCTGACTTCAGGGGTGAAAGTTTGTGTTAAATGGTTTATTCTCTTAAGCATCTCTTGAGACTTCTAGCATCCTCCTTCAGGCCTGTCTGTATCATCTAAAATTTCTTTCTTTGGGTCCAATTTTCTCATGAGGCCTCTCTAGATTTTCTGTAATATAGCATAGCATTTTTTGTTGAATCCATTCTGTATTATGTCTTCTACTCTCTGAGCAGTTTTCCCAAGTCCTCATGTTTCTCATGGAGAAATCTGCTCAAGGAGACTTTTTGAGGCTGAGGAGAGTTTGCCCTCTGGTTTTGAGTCTGTCTCCTTGAACTTCTAATTTCATTGCGGTGCCATATTTCTGATATCTTGCTTGCCCCTTGGTTCAGTTTCTCTGCCTTGATGGCTTATGCCTGAATTAATAATTACTGTGGTGTTGCGAATTGCTACTACTTTGTGATTCCATAAAGTCCTTTTCTTCTTAGTAGCTGTATGAATTGCGGACCTCTGCTTGTTTGAATATACCTAAACTTCCCAACATATGTGTGGTTCTGGGTAACTCCTGAGACCAACAGGACTTCCTAGTCACATCTGGAGTGAAGGTTTCTGCAGAGAAGAGGGTCTTCTCAGTGTTGTCACATTCTTTTCTGTCCTTTTTGCTCAAATGGCCACCCTCTTTTATCCTATAAATGGTATGTGGTTGCTGAGCCAGGAATCTGGTTCCCCGCAGATGCAGTCACAGGTGGTTGCACTGAGTCTTTGGGTTTTCTCCAGGATGCAATGTATGTGTGTTTCTTTTTGGTGTAAACAACATTGGGGTGTTTTCCTTAAAACTAATGATGGTGGCATAATTTCCTCTCCAGAATCCACTTTTGCAGTATGTACAAGAGGCCAGGTATACCCATGCAGGACTTCCCTGTAGATGAAGTGTACTGCTTGCTGAGTCCAGGTTCCTTTGAAAGGAACCGCCATGCCCACCTAGGAGGCTACAGATAAGTTACTTAATCTTCCTAGACCTGAAGGGCAGGCAGATTATTTTGGTAATTGTGCCAGGATGTGAAATTAGCAAATAGGCTTCTACAGCAATTCCCCTACAAAACTTTGGGTTTTGGAAACTCACTGGGTAGCTGCACTGTGTCTCGTTGTTGGTGTTAGAGTAGTGGTCAGCTTCTGACATCGGGAGAGTGTTGACTGCAAGCAACAAAGATTCACTAAGGCTGTAATATATAAGAGCAGTGTGTTAATGTAGCTGTGACTGAATCAGTACCAGAAGAAGATTAAGTGCTTTTGCTGTATTAAAAGGGTAACAGGAGACCTAGGGGACTTTAAAGCCATTAGCCTGAAGTGGAGTCTATGCAATTTAAATTGTAAGAGTTAATATGAAATTTAATGGAAGAAGATTTAGCAATTAAATTTATATACTAATGAAAGTAGATCTGTCCTGTGGAAGGACAGTGTAAAATGTGACAGGTTTGTTGAGATTAGAGCTTAGTTGGTGAAAGTATCAGTGGTAAAATTGTTTCTCCAAAGCACTTGACTTTGTACTGTAGTTTATTCTGTTGAAAGGGCTTGTATTGCTAATGGAGAGCATGCCATCTCTACTGAAAATTGGCTCAATGAAGAGAGGAACAACTCTTCATGGGATTGATGCTTGGGTTCAAGGATGTGTAATTTTGTATATCAACCAACCCAAGGATGAGACAGTTACTGTTGGTAAAACTGTGAGGAGAGGATTGATGGGGGCTGATGGATAGGACAGCCAGCAGTCTGAAGGCAGCTGGTCAAATAGTGAAAAGGTCACTGGGACACAGGTTAAAAGTAGCTGGAGATAAGGCAGGACAGTGGAGGAGGAGGTAGGAGTTGTAACTGTGGGATAAGAATGGTGGCAAAGAGTGAAGCTGTTCTAGGTAAGTCACCTCTACAAGCTGTCCTAGGTCCATGAGTGATCCTCTACCCAGGCAGTAAGGCTGCCATTTAGGCTGTGCACTTTTGCGTTGCTGGTACACACGTCTCTCTCTCAAAGCACTTAAGTGTTGGTGAAACAGTGCAACACTTAGCTTCAGAAAGCTGCCTCTCTTATTGAAGGCAATATAAACTTGCAAGCAGAATCTCCTAATTTTAGATTCTGTTAAGTGCCTTGATCATTCACTGAGCTAACAGGAATCATGAGTGTTTACTTTCCAAATTAAAGTGTTTATTTAACCCAGATTTACTTCAATATTGTAACTCTTACTGAGTAGTAGAGCCATAGAAAAGATTGTTAGACTACAAAATTAACTTCTAAAATGCAAACACTTGAAAATTTTTGAGATAAGTCCAACGGCTGCCTTCACCTTGTGCAAAACAATCTAACAAAACATAGAAAGAGAATTTCAGGTATCGAAGGAGCATGGAAACCGCAGGCATCAACGTTCCTTCTATATCTAGTAAACAGCTAAAGCAAAACCTTCTAGTGGAGGGCATGTCTGATTGAGTAGTGCAATTAGTTCAATCCTTGTGGGTTGTATTTAAAAAATAAGAAGAGAAATCCTGTCTCATGGTTGACTGGACAGTTTACTTTTTTTTAAATAAGTCCCATATCTAAATGGATCCTGAATGGCTGTAAGCACAGATAACAGAATATAGAATTCTTCTTTTAATGTCTCTTAAGTCTGGAGTTTTTGTCTCATGCTGTGCTTGGGAAGAGATAGTGATGTTTGGTTACCTCCCTCTTGTGTTTTAGTAGGAGTGATGTGTGAACAGTGAGAGCTGGTGTTCCTTCTCAGTCTCTGAAAAGAAGAACTGATTTGAAGGCCAAAATGTGGGTCCTACCCTTCTCTTATAGTGTCCTTCCTGTACATCAGGCACAGAAGGGTAGCTGAGATTTCAAATATTCTTTCCCATAGCACCTGTGCTGTTTTTCTGATTATATTGAAATCAAATTTTTTGTACCCACTTAAAATGGTTGTTAATTCCTCTTGCAAAAGAGGTAAGTGTTGAATAATAAGGGAAATGAGGTTGTGTGAAGCCTCATCTGCCTTGTTACTAAAGGTGTGCAGAATAAAGGACTTCATGTGGCATAACTGAAAGAATACCCTTGTGACATAACTGAAAAAATAGCCTCTTGGAAGGGTAGTTGGATTATGCAAGATCAGAGAACAGAAAATGCATTTACCCTGTCTAGAGCCTAGTTTCGCTTTCTCTGGCAGTAAAGCTCCCCCTGGGGTGACTTTCCTGAGACAGAGAGGCCTACGCAAATGAGGATGTTGTAACTTTGGAATCATGGCCTTCAGGTTGCAGCATCCTTGCTTGTGAAGCAAAGTGTGTTTAAAGCATTTAAGAATTGAGTAGATTTGTAGACTTCCTTGGCATCCTTGGGAAGGGACGCTTGGCACTGTTTTCTCCCTTAGAGGAGTCCTATCTCACTTTTTGTAAAGTTTTGATTTGTTTCAGAGAAGCTTGAGGAAGCAGGAATAAAGCTGACAATGCCAGTTTTGTACTGCTGAATATGAAAACTGTGAGTGAACACAATCATTGGAAATAGCCCATTTTCTTGTTCTTGCAAATACAGCAGAAATGCAGTGACTAACCTTTTCTTTCAGTTTCTGATAGCTTTGTATTGTCCCTTGTAAAGCATTATTTTTGCCTTCTGACTACCAGAGTAGGGACCACATTTCATTTCAGACTTTGTGGCAGGCTGATGTGCAGTGCTGCAAAATGTTTAATTTCCCTGCAGTTAAGTAGAAACTCCAACACCTGCTTTTCACCTTCTTGGACTATGTGTTTTCTGGCTTGGCTCTTCAAGGTTTTATAGTACTAGTGATGGCTTTGGTTTTAATTGTCATTAGTTTTTTAAGCCTTTGTCATTTTAGAGTTCTTTCCTGAACAAGATGATAGCTAAAGCTGGAATCCCTGAATAAATCACAGATGAAGGCAGAAACAGATTAATCTGCCTGACTGTATGCAAAATAACCCTCTGTTCAAGGTATGTCAGAGGCTGACAGCGGTTCTGTATCTGTTCATACATCTGTTCTTTAACCACGGCTGTTGCTTTATGGCAATACTGTGTTAAGTCTCTCTTTTTAAACGGGTCACAATTACAGAGGGCACTGTGACCGCCAACTGAATGTAACTGTGCTGAGCTGACAGTCAGCATATGTAATGTTTTGGCATTGTTTAATGTTCTTGTTTGCTTGTATGCTTCTAACAGAGAACTGTTGGTCTTTTGTAATCAAAATGTATTGCTAACGACATGTTCTGAATCTAAAAAGTGGCAGTATGGCTGCTAACACAAGAGCATTCTTTTTTTTCTTCAGGCTTCCGAGAAGGATGGCTTCTGATCTCTGCCAGCAAAAGTAGAGCTTTCTCAGCTGGAAAATATAAGATGACCATTTTCATGTATTTAAAAGGCAAAAGGTCTACAATACACAAATAAGTCTTTTGCTCAGGTGGTTTAGATGAAAGCCAGAGCCACAAAGCTTGCTAGCAGTGGCACTTCTCAAGCTGTGTTGCTGCTGACTGTCTCACAAAAACTGCTGTGTGAAAAGATTTTGGGTTCAGAAAGTTTTGCAGCTTGGATATACAGGCCTGTTTGTACATGAGTATCCACAAGAACAAAGGCTGACTCTAGATTCTTGTTATCACTGCAAGGCTAACACATGCATGCAAGTCTGTCAGGTTTACAGCATGTAACCAAGTTGTAAGTGGTGGTTAGGGAACTGGCACCACCACACTGTGTGCTGCCTCAATTATGATATTCATTCAGCAGGCAAGTGGCTTTACTTTAAATGGGAGTTAGGAACTGTGATGGAGGTATTACTTGTCTGGACTAGTTCTGCTCTTGAACCTTTGCTTGTGCACCTCGATATTCTTCCTAATGAAGACAAGCGTGGTAGAGAGAAATGAGCAGTACAGCTTCAATAAAAATCAAACTTGTCTGGTCTCAAGCTTCTGTTTTGCATTTCCAGTGCTGTTTCAGTATTTTGGTGTTTATATTCTGCTTTTTCCTCTTTCGTTTGCAGACAGCTTTGCATTCCCTTGTTCATGGAGTAGTGAGAGGGCTGTGCCTTTAGTATAAACCAGCTGTCAGCTGTGAAATGAGTGGAAAAACTTAAAAATTTGGTAAACACTGTCGAGGGAATGTACTTGCACCACAGTAGTATCTCAATGCCAAGCTCGACTAAAATCTAGTGTGGGTGGCTTCAGATTTGATTAGTGTCAGCAGTATTGCTGGGGAGCTCTGGAGAAAGTATGTTTCTAGAATTTAAACAAGCAGTTCACACCGAAAGGCTCTGGCACAAACTAAGCCGCTGTTGCAGAAGATGCATTCAAGAAAAGTCAACAACCTTAAAACCCCAATCCCCAAGCCTGCCCCTCTGTCTCAAATGTCCATTGTTCAATTGCCTAGGGTTTAATTATTCATTGTTTACTACATACTTGAAAAACCAGTGGCATCTGCTGCTTTCTTTTTAAAATGTAGCTTTCAGGTTAGTCTTGTCACACACAGTACACACTAGCGCTAATACCATTTTACCTTACCCAAGCATTGAGAAGTATCATAGTTGCAGCTTAGGCTATGCCGTTGGTATACATTTTAAATAAATTGGTTCTGTTTTGCCAAATGTACAGCCCATTCTCGCTCCGGGTCTGTGACACCTATGTAGATTTCACACAATTGAAATGTAAGTTATCAAGACTGATATTCCAAGCTTCTGTCCTTCAAAGGAAGTGCCAATGCTTACGGTGATTTAATCAGACAAGTGGTTATTACTGTCTTTTGAAGCAGTTGGGGCTTATGCGATGGTTGTGAAGAGGAGAGCCCAAGCACTGGGAAGGGGTGGGGTGCTTGATGGGGCACAAGTTAGATGTCCCATGTCCCTGTGCTGTGGAGTGTGTAAATGCTTGTGTGAGCCTTTTTCCTACCTTGTTTCATTTGCTCTGCTTTTTGCAAACATGTTTCGTTGACAAAGGCCCATACGTTACCTGCAGACTGCTACATTATTTCTGCTCACTAGTGCTGCACACTGATTTGCCTTTCCCTCACTTTATGGGCTTCACTTTTTTTTTCCCTCTGCTGTGCTCAGAGTCCTGGCATGACCTTCACTGGCATTCCATTGCTATCGACTGACTGATCAGCAGTGCTTTCCTCATACCCTCTGAATGCTGATGCCACATTTCGTCTACTTGATGCACCAGGGTTTTGCTTTTTGCAGGTCCTATCCAAGATCTGTCACCTCTTCTGAAAGCTGAAATGTGAGCTAGAGGTTGATGGTCTCTCCTGAAAAATTCGATTGAGATGCCTTCCTTTACTTTGCAGTTATATCTCTTGGAGAGACCTGAGGTCTTGTAAGTGACTGGCTAGATGGCTTCCATCATGCTGTTTATTGTTTGAAGTTAATGTTTAATCCCCTGATATTAGTCAGAAGGAGGGAGAGAAGCCATCTGTGAGAGTCTGGGCTGTAAGAGGGGAACTAGGTAATGAAGTGGGTGAATTTGGTAGTGTAAAAGTTTCAAACCTCATCTGTATTCAGATTGTTGGAACAACACTGCCTGAAGCTCTTGTCTCAGCCAAAAGGAGATGCTTTGTAGGCAACAGTGTGTTTTGGGGCTGAAATGAAACCTCAGGGGGGATCTTGGGAACAGGTAGTTTCAAAAAGGGAGGAAAAGAACATTGCTGAAGAGAAATGTAGCTAAGGCAGCGGTTGTACAATGCCACAGCCAAAAGAAAAGGTCCTGCAGGCTCCTGCTTTCAACAGACTTTTCTGCCATGACTGCTAAGCCATCTCCACAAACCAACGTATTTGAAAAGCTTATTTTACACGTATTTGTATGTATCTGTTATGGGTCTTTTCTACAATGAACTTTCATTTATGGCCACATTAACAGGTTGCCACCTTCAGGCTGCATAGACATGGAAGTGAATGGAAAGTGGGATAAACTGCGTTGTTTACCCATGTAGAGCTTGTCAGATGAACTGAGGTAATTTCTCTGACTTCAGGTGACATGGAAGGATTTTAAAAAGATGATAGAAGTCCAGTAGGCCCAACTGAAGGGGCAACATCAGTAGGTACTTGATTGATATTAGATGGGACATCCTTAATGGAAAATAACAGGTGAGATGGTGAAATTGCTGGTTAGCATATAGACAAAATATTGTGGTTTTGTTTGCTGGCATTCTCTGGAACTGTGTACGAAGCTTTCATGGTCTTCCTGTGATATACTATGAACAGAGAAATAAGCTAGTGCTTATGATACCTTTCTGCTTTGCTTTAGAAATACATCCTAATCAGAAAAAAACCCCATTTCTTTTGCTATAATAGTAGCAAAGCAGAATACATTTTAGTAGCTGTCAGTGTTTTTCTGTGTTTGGAACTGTTTGTTAGCATTTGGCAGGAAATTCAAAAGGTTTTATGGGTTTATTGACATACTGTCCTTTCTGGTTTTTGAGCTTTTGTCTCTGTTAGGACACCTTCTCTTCCAACACTTAGTGTTGTGTCTGTTTAAAAAATAAACTGTCATATATTCTGAGAAACCTGAAGGCAGAGCTTGCATGTTTGATAACATTTTCAAATTTGCCATGTATTAATTTACTGATATTTCCTGATAATAGATCTAACAACTGTTAATGCTTGGGTTTGTGTGCCGATAGATATTGTAGTTGAATATTAGAAACTGTCAGAGAAACCAGTAAGATACCCAAACTTTCCTGCCTTGTCCCAGAAAGATCAGATTGTCTTTTGAAACAACAGAAAGCAAATCGTGTCTTTCACATACATGGCATGTGTCAGTAACAATTTATTCTGCTGCTGGGTGCCTGAAAAAATCGTGAAGTCCTTTACCCTTGTAAAAGTGTGCATGGCTCTGTGATAAGTAGTGTCTTAATTCTTCTGAAGAAGTGCTGAAGTGTTGATACTTTTGTTTCAGCCCCAGCTGTGGACTAGGCACTGGGATGGGGGAGAGAATCAGAAGAGTAAAAGCTGGAGGACTCATGGGTTGAGATACAGACAGTTTAATAGGTAAAGCAAAAGCCATGTGCACAAGCAAAGTGAAGCAAGGAATTCATGCACCCCCTTCCCGTGGGCAGGCAGGTGTTCAGCCAGCTCCAGGAGAGCAGGACTCCATCACCTAGCTGGAGTAATTGCATTGTAAGACAAGTAGTTATCTTCCTAAGTAATCCAGTGATCATCAGCACCATCACATCGAATGTCCCTCCTTTCCTTCTTCCCCCAGCAGTGTATGCTAATCATGATGCCATATGGTCTGGAATATCCCTTTGGTCAGTTGGAGTCAGCTGTTTCAGCTGTGTCCCTTCCTAGGTTCTTGTGCACCCCAAGCCTCCTGTGTGGTGGGGTGGGAAAGGCCATGAGGCAGTGCAAGCTCAACAATTACTGAAACATCCCCCTCAACACTGTTTCGAGCCCAAATCCAGAATATAGCTCCATATTATGGAAAAAAAGTAACTTACCCTGGCCAAGCCCAACACAATACTATACTGTGGTTTAGTTTTTGAGAGAAAGACTAGAATATTTCCTAAGAAAGAGCAAAGGTTCAAGATTTTAAAGGACTCTTTTTGTAAGAGATGACAAAGGAATCTGGTAGAGCTAGTTTTCTTATTTTCCAGATCTTTCCAGGAGCAACAGTTTTTAGGAAGTTTTTGAAACAAAGTCTCTGAGCATGCAGATTACCATGCAGTTTTTGTCCATGATGTTTTTAGTTGCTTTAGGAAATAGATTTAGGAAAATAAACAATGCCTTTACATTTATGTCTTGTTTCCAGGATTGTGGTTTATGACTCTTCTTTTGAAGTAGGCTTAATTTTTCAAATAGCAAGATATTTTGGGGGCTTTGATTTTTCTCTTTGTGTTGTTTTGCAGTGAACTCATCCTACTATTAAAGGGATCTTAGTGCCAAAGGGAGGGATCAATCGCTCAGATGCCAATAGTTCTGGCAGATACTACTGTTCCCCGCTGGCTTTCATGGATTTGGGGGAAAATCTATTTTCAGGATTGGATGAATTTTCTATAATTCAACCTCTCTTCTCTGTACAGTACCTCCAGTGAAGCGGAATTAAAGCTTGGCTGCAGACTTTTCATTGAGGAGAATTCTGGATAGAAGTGCCTGAAATAGCCCAAAATGAGTCATGTGGTTGCCTGTTTGCCCATGTAGCTTTGTTCCCAGTGCACAGAAACCAGGAGGGGGCAAACCCCTTGGACGTTCCCATCTTTTCAGTTTGCATTTAACTGCACATTAAACAGGTTTTATAGCTAACCAGAAGAGTAAAGAACCCATATTAATCTTGCAAGGGAAAATTACATTATTGGGTGTCACTGCACAAACTGTCCATAAACTGCTTGTAGCAATTCCAAATGGAGAGGAGACATTCTGCCTGTGAGCTCCCGTTCAGGAGCTGAGAGGCTGCCTCTGTGCAATCACACAGTTGGAAGGCTGATAGTTTTTTTCCTTTTTCTTTTTTATTTTCTTGACAGGGAACAAGTGAAATAAAAGATTAATCAAATTGGGTGTCTCAGGTAGCCTGCATGGAGGACGAAGAAAGACAGGATGATCCATTCACCCTTCAGGACCTGCAAGAAGGACGAGCCCTGTGCAGCAAAACTGTCCAAGTTTTCTGTAGGAAGGCAAGATGAGTGCTCTTGAAGATCCTACCTGGGCTAGAAATCGTCTCTTGTTTAAAATGAGGCTAGCAAGAAGGCTGAAAGGCTTGCCAGGGACTTGATTTGTGGGCTGTCCTGCCCTCTGAGTGGCTGCCGTGGTGTTTCTGCATGCCCCTGTGTGCCTTGGGGCTCAGTTGCAGTTTTCAGGTTGTAGAATAGGCTGGTTTGGGTACAACTCTGTTTACCCCCAAAAAATCATCCCAGTCCTTCATCCTTTCTTTTCACCCTCATTTTTTGAATCTTTTGTTTGTGTCTTTATCTGCCTCCTGACTGTTATGCTGTTGATCCTTGTCTGAGGGGACAAATGTATTGGGTTGGGGTTTTTTTAAAATGTTTGCTGTTAGGAGAGGGGGGGGATGTGTTCTTGCTATGCCATTATTTATGCTATTTTATTTTTTCCTCTACCACTTTTAAATTCAATTCTATCACCTGATCATCAGGGGGTACATTGCTTGACCAAGAATGAAAATGATCTTGGCTTTCTGCATCCTGTGCTTTGAATTCCTGCTGGGAGAGCATTGCCAGTTTGCAGTTCCAGCAGCTGACGGGGACACCAGAGCAAGCCAGAGTGACAGCATTTGCTGAACAAATGCAGTTTCATACTCTGGTGTCTGTGGGCATTTGTTTTACTGTTGCCCCAGGTGGATCATGTGGGCTGTATGTGCATTTGGCTATAAATCCTTTTGGGACTGCAAGTGCAATGTGTCTGTGTTTCTGATAAATTTTGTTCTTGCTTGACTGCAGCTCTGATACCAATCTCCTGTTTCACCCTTGTCCTGCCCTTTCACCCTTGTAGCATAGCTGATAAGGAGATCCTAATGAAAACTCTTCTGGTGTGCTTCTGATGCAGAAATGATTCAGATGTTCTGCAGGGAAAATTGTTTTAATCTTAATTTGGATGCAGAATGTACCTACAGCATTGTGGTGATTGGACACCGTTCATGAAACCTCCCAAGTTTGCCGGAGAGAAGGGGGGAACACTAGTATTGTGAATTGAAAGATGCCTGTAGTAAATTTGCTTGCCTTTGTTGCTTTTTGCAGATGGACTGTGATTGTGGACCATAGGTTGAAATCCCTTTGTGTGACGGTGCAGTACTTAAATGTTAGTTTGTTGGTTATTTCCCATAGTGAGGCAAAGAATGTTTGTGCCTGCAGTTCCCTTGGTGTTGATAGAGCAAAGATAGCACACTCAGGAGAAGTGGTCATGAACAGACTCCCAGCTCCTCATTGCCAGTCAGATACTCATACTGTGCCCACATGCAAAATATGCTTATTCCAATTGAAAGTAGGACCTTCATCCAGGTGTAAGTTACCAGAAAAATGTTCTGTTTCTCATGTCACACTTGCAGGAAACACTTACTTCTATCAGATTTAAGTATGTCCAGAGAAAGAATGTATTTTTTCATGTCCACTTCAGAAACCTGTGTGAAGCAAAAACTACTTCAGATTTTGCCTGTGTTTGGACAAAACCCAGGAGATGGACAAAAGCCTTTGGTAAATGAAAGGAGAAAATGTGATGTCAGGGGATTTTGTTTTATTTAGGGGGCACTTAGGGGTTCTATGTTGTTGAGGTTTTTTGTTGTTTTGGTTTTATTTGGACATTACTTCTTTTGTTCCAGGAAATCCATTTCTGATATTCTAAAATGTCTTTAGTGTGCAGCTGCTAATTTTCTAACTCACTGGTATTTTCCAGCTAAGACAACTGAGTTTTCTGGTGAAAAGTATATTGATGCTGCTTTTGCCTCAGCACACCGAAAGCTTCTTTTGCAGAGCATTTAGTTCCTGAAATAGCTTTTCTACCGAGCAAGAGCAGTTTAATTTATCTGAGTTATTCACTGAAGATTTACCCGGTAATTTTATGTCTGTACTTCAGCACATTGTCTTGGATTTATCAGGAGAAAAGAAGTTGTCTGATGGATAGAAGCTCTGCCCTGGTTACATTTTTAAGTAGACATCTCCTTGGAGATGAGGTGTAAATATCACGTTACCAATTAGCATTTGGCATGGTGCATGAGAGTAAAGAAAGAGATGTTTTGGTTCAGCCTTCGAAAAAGAGAAACTGGAGTCATTCCTGAGCTCTGACACCATTACTTGGACAAGGTCATCTTTAGTGTTTTCTGTTCCTGGTTCCCACTTGTGGCTGGATCATGTGAAGTGCTTTGCAACCCAAATATCTGAAGGGCCTCTGTTTTCTTGTGCTCTGGTTGTGCCTGGAGGAGTTTAGGCCTGGCTCTGGTATCTTTCTAAGCAAGTGGAGCTTTTATTCTGTGGAACTGAAATTGTGGCATATGCAAAAGCTCCCCAGGAGAGCTCTGGCTGCTGTAGGATCTAGGCCCCAGATGGGAAGACTTGCTGCAAAGCCCCATCCTACCTGGCTGCTCACATGGTTCTTTGTGAAAAGGTGGTGATCACTGAGTAATCTCAAATGTGAGCTGAGAGGAAATGGCCGGGTTGTGCTAATTCTGAACAACTAGCCAAATGAGACAAAAAGTTTTAACAAAAAGGCACATTTTTCTCATTGAAGATAACGAAGTTATATTCCAGTTGCTTAGCAGCTAAATGTCAGCTACCCTTCAATGGTATCCTCTGCCCTTTCTCTTGGACAAACCTGTTCCAGCTACATAAGTAAGTGGTAGGTGCTACTGTTGGGGTGGTTGTGGAAAGCTGACTTTAATCTGAGAATAGAGAGCTATGATCAGCTGTGATTAGCCCAAACAGAATGCTGTGAGGTTTTTTTCCCTGAGGCTGTGGGGTTTACATGTGTGTTTAGTTGACCTTACGTCATTTCGTGGTGGATTGTCGTGCAGCCCCTGGCTCTAGAGGACGTCTGCTGGGCCAACGTTTTCTTCTAAACCCCCTGTTTTGTACTGTTTCTTCTGCAAGTCCTTTACTGTTTTTCTTGTACTACTTTAGGAAGCTGAGCTTGAGGTATGGAAATGTCACTGGAAGTCTTGATGGCATTCTTTACGTTGTCAAGTTTGCTGTGGGGAATGTTAAAATCTGTTGAACCTTCCAATGTGGACTTGTTGCAGCCACAGCTGGTTGACAGTGTCTTAGTAATTCCGCCCCCCCCCCCCCCCTCCCTTGGAAAATGACAGTTGCTTTAGCTTGTCAAGAAAAGGGCCTCAATTTTGATAGTAGATATTTCTGAAGTCCAGAGTGTGGTTCCTAGGTGAGAGGAGACAGATAGTTACTTGGAGGCAGGTAGCAGTGTGATGGAGGCAGGTTTTAGATAAATAAGAGGATAGCTTATTCCCTGCAAGCACCCTAGGAATCATACCAAAAACTTAGCTGTTTGGGGGAGATTGAATTGTTGTCTTTTTTGCTGTGCTGGAAAACTTCCTAAGAGTCTTGGCTTCAATCTAGGACTACAAAAGCTATTGAGATTCTGAAAATGTTGATGCATGATTAAGGTATTTTCATTCCAGTTCTGTCTGTACACTCATATTACTTCTAGAAATGTTTAAAAAAGAGCTCTTTAGGCTCTCTATTTGACAGTTTCAACTAGCTAACAGTGTCCAAACCCTCTCAGCATTAACGTGGAGCAAGTTCAGCTGCCAGCAGTTCCTGATACTGAGAACTGGTTGCTCACTGGCATAGAACATCATTCTTGCTCAAGACTGTCTGCTGAAAAGCACAAGAAATTGTGTTGCCTGAAGGCTTTACTTCAATTTTAGTTCTTGATTGCAATGGTAGTTGAAAGCCTCGGTGTTTCTGCACATGAAATGCAAGTCAACTAGATCATGACAACTATACCTTTATGTACATGTAAGTGCGTATGTAGACATATGTATGGGTGTGTATTTGGTAGTTATTCTGAGGCAATATTCTGAGACACATTGCTTGACTAGTTGCTGTGTGATACTCAATTTTTTTTCATTGGTTGGTTTTCTTTTTTGTTGTTGGTTTGTATTTTTTTTCTATTTTATTCCTCCCAATTAAAATACTGTAGAGAAAATAAAGTGTTGGGCAATTGTTCTGAACTTATTCTGGACTCATAGAGAATAATGGTGCAGATTATGAAACTTACTATGTTCTGTAACTTAGAAAGGTTTGCTGTCCAGGTCATTGAGAGGTACAAACCCTTTTAGCTGAACAAGGCAGAATGTCTGCTCCAGTCCACAAATGAGATCATGTATAATTTTATCAGTCTCATTATACATAGTTCCTCAAAACATGTGGCAATCTAACTGAACAAAATCTTGCTGATAGTGATTTAAATGGGAAGCACAATCAGGCTGCTTTTTACATTCTAGAGATCCTGAAATGTGTTGAAACAGCAGGTTAAAAAAAAAGCTCTTGTTACAGAGTCCTTTAAAATATAATCAGTACAGAGTTTCTATTCCCTTTTTCTAAGCTTCGTATGATCAGCTGGTAGTTTGGTTACTTCTGCTTCTTTCAAAAAACTGAGGCTACATAAACTATTTAAAATTAGGTTTTGTTTAAAGAGTAAATGATCAGATTTTCAAATACACCAATCACATAGATCATTGTCAAAATTACTCCTTAAAATTCCTGCTGTATTCAGGCTTCTCTCTCTCTCTCTCTTTTTTTTTCTTTTATACAGGCGATACGGATTATGGTTTCGATTGCGGAAGTTAATAACCTGGTTGCTGGGAGTGTACATAGCCATCCCTTTTCTAGTAAAACTTTGCCCTGCTATTCAGGCAAAGCTGGTCTTCCTAAACTTTGGTAAGTGTCTCAGTCTGGTGGGGTGGGTGAGGGGAGAAGGGGAGGAGTGTCTTTGTCTTCTGTTTGTTTGCCTTCACTTTCACCCTGCCTATGTACAGCTTGTGAAGGATATGAACTTTCACAAGTTCTAGATTCTCCAGACTGTGGTTTGGAAAGCATTTTCTGTGGCCCTAATTGTTGTTGTAGCATGTCTTTATATAAATATAGTGACCAAACTGAAGCCAACTTTCCAGCCAAAAGGGTATCCCTCAGGAAAACTGTGCAATATGTCAGATGCATTTCTCTGAAGAGTTCAACAAAGTCACATGAATAGCCAGCAAGGAAATGACATTAATCCAAGTGATTTGTTTTTCAGACTGTGAGTCTTCACCTGGAAGCATTTTAGGAGAATATTCTGGTTGAAACAGAAGAGACCTGTTCATGCAGTCAGATTGAATGTTTTCCTTATGTCTGTTTAGCCTTTAGGTTTGGTTAAATTAATGGTATGGTGGGTCTGGTGAGCTGGCCCATTCCCAAGTCACCCAGAGAGGCCTGAGCATCTGCAGGGTGGAAAATGGTAGAACACTGTTGTATGAGAGATACTACTTTGCAATCTAAATTTGTCTTTAAACCTCACTTTTCCTTTGTAAGAAAGTTTTGAAAAATATCTTCCCTTTAATATATTAACTAGTAGGACCAACTATAAATACACTGGTTTTGTATCATTTTTGTCATTTTGATTGTATGCTTTGTATACTCTTAACACCTTGGGTCATGGTTACTGTGAAGTGTGCACATGTGTGGGCCAGCTCTCATGTTTTGATAGTCAAAACTAACAGCTAGATAACCTGAATCATGCAGGTTTCAGTGATTATTTTAATTTACTTTTGCAGAGCTTTGCTAGGTCTCCCTGATGTTCCTGCCTCTATTTATTCCTGAGTGACTGAAATAATTGTCCTGTAATGCTTTTTTGCAGTGATACTAGTGCAGTGTTGGTCCTTTTGCTTTTGTTTGTGACAATAGTCCCAGGAAAAACTATTTACCTTAATACAAAGTTCATTCTAACACATCCGTTAGAAATAGATTAACATGTTTGAGTAATTCTTCTGCATTGGAGAATGATTTTTCACTCCTTCAGAGGAGTGGTGTAGGGTTTGGACTGTTACACTGGTTTTTAATCTTCTGAGTATAAATCACTACTCTTCAACCATCTTTTTTCTCCTCCTTTTGTGTAATTTGGGATTTGCTTCCAAAACAGTAGCACAGAGCTTCATGAAAAAGTGCTTCCATTTTTTTGTTGAGGTACTAAGGATGAATTAATAGCTGTGTTCCCACTGTTAGCAACCAAACCAATGTCTGGATTTGTTCCATTGTAGAGAACACACCTAGGGCAGGTAGCTGGTGTGCAAGCTGTAGATTGTGCCCTGGATGGGGGGAAATGTCAGGCGGCCCCAGCAAGTGGCAATGACCCTTTGCCTGACAAAAATGGTGCCAGCCAGGGCAGGGCTTGTGTCCTAGTTCAGCAGCCGGGACCAGTTTATCGCTGTGTGGATATGACCAAAGCTGTGCATTCTACACCCTCTACGTAATATTCACAAACTGTTGATAATGGATCATTTGCAGCAGTTGCTCAGGGCACACCTGACCCCTCAGGCTGCAAGGTGGGTGTTAAAGAAGCCTGTGAGATAGGAGTTATGATAACTCCCCTCCAGGGAGTCATTAGCACCTTCACACCCAGCCTGAGGGATCATGTCTGCTAGTGGGCCATCAATGATTCCAAAAAATACCCCATGACTCACAGAGTTAGATCACCCATTGTGGAACTCCCTGCCCTGGGGGAGGTCCTGGGCATTCGCACCTGAACTTGAGCAAGTATCATCTTGGGGGTTGGAGGCCTCTAGTACAACTCGTTGGATCCAGAGGAGGACCAGAACCTCGACAGGAGACCCCCACTCTCTACCAGACTGCAACAGTCATCTTCACCAAGAAGTTTTTTCCCTGTCCTTTTACTTTGTACTCAGGGGAACCACGTGAGGCTCAGCACAGAGGCTAACAAACACCTTTCTGTTTGTGCCTGAGGGTGCTGGGTTATATTTCTGTGTTTTGTGCATTAAAACCAATTTCTCTTTGTATCATTGCATTTATTGTAATCTTTTTATTAAATCGTAACTCTGATTTGTAATCTTTTTCATGTTGGGTTCATTTATCCTGTTGGTTTACCTTTAAACCAGTACAGCTTGTCATGAAGAAACTCCATGGGAGCCAATGAACGAGTAGATGCCAGACCAAATATCACCATTAGAATAGGGGTACAGACTGTGATGGTACAGTATCTCAGGGATTCCTTTGTTGGGTGTCCCCCCTGGAGGCACCAGCTGGAGCTATTACAGTGTCACTGCACCACAATTAAATTTCTTAGATGAACCAGGTGTGTGGGACTCTGCTGAGCTAGTTAGGGAGACTTGTCTGACTGTGAGTGTGGTGTGTGGTGGGGGTCCAAACAGGGCACCCATGGGTTCAGTGGAGCTGCCCGCTGTGAAGGGGCCTGAGTCCCAACAGTGAAAGTATGACTGCTAGAGTGGTCCTGAGAGGTCAGACAGAAAAGTTTCCTCAAGACTAGGTTATGAGGTACATGGGCATGTGGGTAGAGATCTCAAGCTGTCTCCACTGGAAGTCTTCAGAAAACAGATTTTTACAAACATAGAGACTAGGTCAGATTTAGTATATCGGCATGATTAATAAATCATGTGATTTTTGTCATGTGCTGTATTGTGACTGATGCCAAATAGCTCTGAAACTAAAAACACCCTTGATGTGCTAAATCTCCATGGGATGTATGACTATGATGATGATCTGTTTGTGTGTAGAATAGATGGATTATACCAGTGATAAGTGCCATACATAAAAATTGCCAATCCTGTCGTATATTTTTCTCTTGCTTTGAAGTAGATACTTCACTGGCCCCCATGAGTAACACTGGTGTGTTCCTGTTCATATCTTGGTCATATGAAATCTGGCAAGAAAGTCATAAGAGATTTGGCAAATGTTAAAATCCAGGTACAGAGAATTTGAATAGTTTTCCTAGAGCACTGTGAGAAGTGACTTGCGTGCCTGTCCAGACCTCAGCCACAGAACTTGTCATACCCCTGGAGGATCCACTGCCCTTGTGAGAGTGTTGCTGAGTTCTGTGTTGACAGCACAGTCACTCCACTCTGGTGGCATGCATGGTTTGTCTGAGACTCTTCCACATTCTTTTGCATAAGAGCAGCCAGGCTTGCAAGGGTATAGATTTGCAGTCTGAGAGTCCAGATTTGTCATCAGCTGTCATCTCCTTTGGTTGTCATGTTTGTGTAAAATTTCGTTCTTTTTCAGAGGGCAAGTGAAGTGAAATTTGACTGTCATCATTACTAGTGCTGCTTTTTGTGTCAATAGCGTAAAAACTATTGTGTAACTATGTTCATTGTTTGTTATGCCACTAAATTTCAAGGAGACAGACTTCCTGGTTTTGCAGTAGTGGAGCTCAGTTTTATGGGAAAAACCTGAATCATAAGTTTCCCAAATCAGCTAACCCACCCCATTGATGCAGCAGAAGTTTATCAAGCAGACTGGACAGAGATGATTAAATACATATCAGTGAAAGTTTTGTCTGTCTCCCTCACCTCTTAATTTTATTCTGTTCCCTGTTTTTTTTTTGTAGTTGCTTGAGTCTTCTTACTTTGCTGTCTTTGCTGTTCATATTTTAATCACAGCTGTAGCCAGTGCATCCTTTTACACAAAAAGAATAAGGTCTGTCCATCACAGTGGACCAGTTTGTACAACTCTCTGGTGCCTTGGTTAAGCAGTTTTGTAAGAAAATAAAGGTAAAACTTAAAATGTTTCTTTTCTTTTTTTTTTAATAATTTCAGTGAGGGTCCCATATTTCATTGACTTGAAAAGACCACAGGATCAAGGTTTAAACCATACCTGTAATTACTACCTGCAGCCAGAGGAGGATGTAACCATCGGAGTCTGGTAAGGAAGCCGGTTCTGTTCAGTATGTGCCATACATCTTTATCCTTCTTTTTGTTGTCAGTGTTGCCTATCCGGTCTTTTGCTGTGCATGCTCTCTCTCATTTGTGGGTGTTTGTGTTTTCATCTGCCAAGTGATCGAGTTCATGTTGAAAAGTATGCAGATCTCTAGAGCTCATCTGAACTCGCATCAGTAAATGCATGAAATACAATCAGACAACCTTTGCATTCAGAGAAACCTCATAATTTGGAATCATAAAGGTTACAGGTCTGCATCACTACAAACATCATACCCGAGGAGTTAGACGTTTTGTCATTCAACTGCTGTTCATATTTTGTTTTGCAAAATAGATGTGTAGGAAGATAGGAAAAGAGGATCAAATTGTTCAGAGTAGGAGGAAGACTATTTTATGCATAAAACATATGTAAGATTTGAAGAGTGGGAGACAGCAGAACACACAGTTTACTCTCATAACAAAACAAGTGACAGTGTTGGAGCTCACTTATCATTTCTTTCTCACAAAGATGATTGGTCCCAGGCAAGGACAATTCATTTTATCTTCTTATTACCCCAGGATCATGTCAGGTGTGGAGGGAAGGGGGTGTTCCTTAATAGAGCCAGTGATGTTTGATCTGTAAGCTGTAGGATTTGGAGTTTTCAGTTGTGTGTGTAATTTGGTTGTGTCCTCTAATGCAGTAGAGATTTTCTCTTCACAGGGTGTATGAAGAGAATGGGATACTGATATCCGTTGAATGGTGTGATATCCCTTTTGAATGGGATAGTGATATCCTACTATATCACAACAGTTCCTTTTCTTTAAGTAAATTTTATTGAAAGACATATTTAGAAACTTGAAGACTTCAGTCTTTCCAGGGTAGGCTGGTAAATAATGGTTTGATTCTTCACTTGGACAATTAAAATTCTACCTGTTAAGCTGTTAAATAAGTTTGTTTTGCAGTCTTGAGATTTGTCTTTTGTTTCCCTTACAAGCTTACTGTGCATCGTTACTGAAACAGAACTTCCAGCTTGTGATGGCAGTTCAGGGTTTGTCTTTTGTCTGAGAGGTTTTCAGAAAAGTTTGGAACCTTGCTTTTTAATGCCAGTGTAGGTATTGTGTTTGGTATACTTCTGAAACAAAGTCATTAGCCTGCTTTGTTCATAGGCTGGCAAAAGTCTTGGGACAGAACAGCTGGAGAATTTGTGAGTGTCACAGTTACTGAGGCTTATTACCTCCTTGAGAACTCAGTGTCTGCTGGCTGCATGTATGCAAGTACACTTTTTACATCGTTTTCCCCCTTGTGTTAGTTTGTCCTCTGAGCTTTACATCTGGGAGGATGATGTCGTAGGTGGAAGCTTGTCTGTCTTTCAAGGTGAAAGGCATGTGAGTACTTAAGTTACTTCTGATAGCTGTAAGGTATCTCCCTTCTCAACAACTGAGATGGTTTTTGGCATGTACTTGCTTCCAGTGTTTGTATTCTAGAGTAATTATGCAATTTAAATGCCTACCTTCTGTTCAGTCTGTCATTCCTCTTTCTGTTCCACCATTGTTGAATTCTTTCTAGCAGGCTGCCCAGCTACATTATCTACAGAAGAACAGCTGTGATTTAAAAATTCCTGACTCTTTCTTCTAGATTGTAGCTTTTTCAGCTAAAATATTACACCTTCCAGTACCTTGTGTCTGAAAACAAAACAGGATTTTCTTATCAGATTCTGAGCTCTTCCTTTTCCAAAGATTTTTTGTTGAGTCAGATATGCCTCTTACTCTCTGAACATTCTTTCCAAACCCAACTGACTTTGATTATCCAGACATCTGCTGACCTAGCAGTGAATCTTGTTTATGGTGTATAAGTATGTTAATTGAAGTAATTAAGTGCCATAAAAGCTGAGGAATTGAGACTCTTTCTCCAGAGCAGCAGGAAGTTCAGTAATTGTGCTTTGGGGTTGCCTGTGAAGTTTAATGCCATGCACAGACCTGAGTTTTGAAGGCAGTGGTGATGGAGGTGAAAATGTAGAAATAAACTGTAGCCACTACCTTTTAAATTTGGCCATTTGTCAGCTAATCATGACAGTTTTATGAAAAGTGTGTGTGAGGTGTGTAATCTTGAGTTAATGAGTTGATGAGAAAACCTTAGTATTCAAGTGGCAGACACTTGAATGTTGAGTAGCAGCAGGAGAGTGTAAATTTTCCTTCTGTATACAGGCACACAGTCCCTGCAGCCTTATGGAAGAATGCTCGAGGGAAGGACCAGTTGTGGTTTGAAGAGACTTTGGGCTCCAGCCATCCTGTAATCCTTTACTTGCACGGCAATGCGGGAACAAGGTGAGGCACAAAACAGTGATGGTTTTGTTTCATGGTGTGTTTTCCTGGTTTGCCACAGCTTCAGCACATTAAGAAAGATGGGAAAGACCTTTTTAGAGCCTGTAGCAATAGGTCAAGGGATAGTGGGTTTAAACTAAAAGAGGGTTAATTTAGATTAGATACAAGGAACAATATTTACATGTATATAAGGAGCAGTGTTTATGTGGAGGGTGGTGAAATGCTGGAACAGGTTGCCCAGAGAGGTGGTAGATGTCCCATCCCTGGCAACATTCAAGGTCAGGCTGAATGGGGCTCTGAACAAACTGATCTACTGGAAGATAAGATGTCCCTTCTTGTTGCAGGAAGTATGGACTAGATGGCCTTTAAAGGTCCCTTCCAACCCATATTATTCTATGATTAAAACCAAAATAAAATCTAAAATCAAGTTTGGTGCTTCTTTTAAAAGAAGGTACTTATGGGGAGGGATTATTTCATAAAACATTTATTGGATGTGGGAATAGATTTATTGCAGTTATCAGAGATATCTGATACTGTACTGTACTTTACTCTCTGCTAGAAACCAGGAGGCTGTGACCCTTTCTAGATCAGGTAGGAAGAAGTACGTTGTCTTAGTGTAGTAATTTCTGAATCAAGACAAAAGATAGTATTAGTGCTTCTGTATATGTTACTTACAAACATTAAACAAACCTTCCATTTCCTTTTGTGAGTTTATTTTAGTAGTTAGCACATTCTGAGGAAGGAAAATCAGAAGGAAAGAGGATGGTCATGTACTGATCTTGTTTCACTATTGCATACTCAGGACATTTGTCTGGAACAGGAGCTTTTCTAAAATTTGTAATTATATAATTGACTATGTATCAGCTAAAGTCGTAAGATGGTTTTCTGTACTTTGTTGCTGGATGCTGGAAACCATTAGCACAGTGTGAAGCTTCCTGGATATTTCTTAGAATTGTGTTCTTACTGCCACCTCTCCATGTGTTGCAGAGCTTTTGTTCATTTATTAGGACATGGTCTTTTTCCTTACAAACAGGCATTTTACAAGAGAGTATCAACCGCCTTTTGATTTTTGAGTGCCAGCACCTGTTCTTTTGAAGCTGTTTGCCCATAGATAACTCTGCAAGAGCAGAAAGATTGCAGAAAAACAAGTTCTGTGATGTAAAGATACTCTGTTTTAGCCATGTATTACAAGGTTTAATCAAATTGTAGCATTATTTTTCAAATACTGCATAGCTTGTTTTTTGCCTTTATTTGGTATAGCAAATGATACTAATGGAACCTATTCTGCAGCTTAATGGTGGCAGTTTGGGACTAGATTTACTTCTTGGCTCCCCCAGGTGCTATGAGATAAAGTACTGAGCTATGGATCTGTAACATATTTCACGTTTCACTTTACTCTGTGTACTGGAGAAGCTGGAAGTGCATTGGCTTTGCCATTTCAGATTTAATATATGTTGCTGTATGTTTCTATGCTGCACATTCAGTTGCTTGTCCAAGGGCTGCTATACTACTGCAGACTGCATTAACCGCAAGTAAAAAGCACTGCCTTGGCTTTCTGGTTTGCCTGAGTGATCTGGAGCTGAGGAAAAAATGTTATGTTTATTTGATCCTCTTAAAAATAATTCCCCTGTTACACTTTGAGGAAAGCAATGAAAAGGCATCAGTGTGTGCATGTTGAAGGTGACTTTCCAAACAAGTGGATCATCTTCTTCAGGCTTGTATGATCCAAAATTACTTACAAGCAACCCCTTGCATTTTGCCTTGAGTATTTTTGACTGTATTAGGTATTTTGTAGTATGGTTGGAGCTGACAGCTTTTGGCTGGCAAGTGCATGTGTTCTTAGAGGGAGATCTGGAGATGTGGTGTTTTCGTTTAGAGGCTGCACTGGCCAAGACAGTCATAGTGTGACTGTTTTAGAATTTTCATACGAGTGCAAGAGTAAATTTACTCCTATATCAATGCTAGACTAAAGTTTGAGTGTGGATTAGTCATGTCATTCTGTGCATATATTTTAAAGTATGTACTGGCACATTCATATTACTTTCTATTTTATTGTCTGGATTTCAATTTGTATATATAAAAACCCCCAAATATTAAGCAGATTCTTTCCTAGACTTATTTACAGTATTCAGCACTGTTTTTCTCTGCTCAGTCTTTTTCACTTGTTCCTTCTTTCTCTGTGTTTGGAGTCAGGTGAGAAAATCCAAGGGCCAGCTGCATGGGTTAATGTCATGGGGTCTGCTGCTGGCATCACACCTTGGAGTAGCAGCACTCGTGCCAAGAGCTCAGGGTCTGCAAAGCCAACAGGGACAGGCTCTTTCGTATCCATTACAATCTTTGGAAAAAGTGGGTAAGAGGGTGGGAAGAAAAGTTCTTTTTTTCCCTTCTGTAAGGTGAGATTTACAGGGAGAAGTTGACTTCAAAATTATGTTCCGCATAGCTCAGCAAAACCTTGTTGTCTTCTTGAAGCCTGTGACAAACCAGTTATGGTGTTTCTTATTTTTGGCATGTTTGCCTTAAATCCCCTGAGGCATTTGGGAAAATATGTTTCTGCAAACTTTAATGCTCACATGTGGTTGTTTTGTTTTTTCTTTTTTTTTCTCTCCTCTTCATGAATCACTCTTGCCAGAGGAGGAGATCACCGTGTGGAGCTTTACAAGGTAAGTGGCTGTGTGTGTTATCCAAACAGTTGCATTTAACACATCAGATGTGCAGAGATGAGAGGACTGCTCATAACAGCCCACTGCCAACAGGCACAGACCTTGGGGCTCTTAGTCTCCTTTAGATAAGAAGCCTGTATGGGAAAAGGGGTCTATAAGCTGTGAACACACTTCCCCATATTCAGAGGTACTTGCACGGTCTTATATTTACTGGTGTTAACCACCAGTTCCATCTGAGCTAACCAGTCTTTGCCAGGAATACTTTCACAACATAATTTATTGGAAAATCAAAAATTATATTTAATTACAGTCACAATTTGATTGTTTAACTTAGTGCACTACTTTGAGGTACCATTTAAGAGTATTCAGCCTTGTTTTCCCCCCTCTTCCTTATGGCAGAGTGCATTTGTATGAATGGTGCCATCTCAAGTGAAGAAGGTTTTGTACAAAACCTAATGAATTTCCCAGAGGTAGCACTGTTGTGTGTTATGTGAGAACAACAGCCTCAGTTGCTTTGAGTGTTTTGTCTAGTAACTTTTGGGGTAATGTATTTTATTAAACTCTCTTTTGGCTGAAATTCCCACACAGCGTTTTTTGGCCTCATATCATGTGTTTCTAAAAGAGCCATAATTCTTTTGCTGACCCATTTCAGAGGGGTCTGAATCTGTGTTTTTTCTACAGATGTAGCTATCATTTCCTTGTCTTTATAATTTGTGTCAATGTTGGCACTCATAAAGCTTTATTGTGATTCAATACAAAATCCCCTGCTGCAAAGTCTTTTTTTAAATTCAGACTGGTTAGAAAATACTGATTGGCAATCCCAAGGAGGCAGGTGATACTTCATTTTCTTTAAGGAAAAAGGATGAGCTAAGTTGCAGAAAATTGGTTGAGGAGACTGTCATGTATGGGGATCTATCTGCTCATTTTTCTGGGACCCAGCCTATGCCGTGATGCATTTTGTGCTGGCCAAGACAGGCAGAGGAATTGTTTTTGATCTTGAGGGACAAGAGTGGCAGTTCTTCAGAATACTGTAAGAACTCTGTATGTACACATATGAAGAACACAGTTTACCAAAGTGCAAGGTTTCTGTTCCTGGTTCTGGTATTCTTTGCTTCTGAGAACATCCAGACAAGTTGCTTAGTTTGTCCTTTTTCAGTCAGTTACTCACATGTGAACTCACACATAGGCTTACTGGAACCACTCCAGAAACTCCAAATTTGTGCTTATTCCAGCAGAATGAAACAGGCTGGGATGCTGTCCTTTTTGCTTGTGCTTCTCATAGCCCTCCAATACAGCTAACACATAACAAACATGTATAAAAGATACATAAATTGTCAACAGGTTAAATAATTTTTAATGGCCTGGAAAAGGCAATATTGTATGTGATATCTTATCGGTAATATAGCATTGTAAAGCTAACTTTGCAGGAAGAAACTGTGTTCTGCATGTCCAGCCAGGTAGTCCAATATGTAAGAGAACATATAAAAATGTCATATGGTGATTCCATTGGAAACAGCTATCCTGCAGCATGTAATTTGTTAATTAATATTTTACCTAATTATTTTGCTGTGAGATAGATTGCAGCAGTGTTGTATATACAACACAATTAATCTCTGTGATAGTTATTTGCAGTAGGATGCTGAAGAAACAGTAACTGGTGAATGTATATCCCAGAGTGGAGCTATAACACATTTGATACCTATGCTGTAAAGATCTTTTGTCCTGGAAGTGCACACAGTCACCTCCAGTGGAATTCCTTTGAAGGATTTAGAGCCAAAGAAAGAGGAATGGGACTTACTTGAGGAGACTTGGATAGCAAAAAAGCAAAGGAACTTAGAGTGATGTTGAAGCTGTTGCAGTTGCATCTGCTAATATAAATTCCAAACAAGTTTTAATGGGAAAATGGTATTAAAAGAGGGGTAGTGGAATAGCATAACCCTATGGCTAGTGCCAAGAGATAACTTAGTGCTGCAAGGGTAAGCATGATTTAACAGGTTATTGTCAAGGGGGTGCCAGCAAGCAGTGGGGCAAATTGAGGGATACATGAAGTTACTGGCTTTCTGTCTTCAGGTGACCATTTAGATTCTGGTGGAACAATGGAAACACTCTCTGCCTTTCCAATCAGGTGCCAATTGTCTATGTAAGCTCCATTTGCACACTGTGTGCCGCAAAATTGTAAAATATTTAATTGTTTATAAATCAAGCCCTTATCTGCATGTGCAACCTGTTAAGGTTAAACATTTTACTGTGCCATTAGAAGTAATGCTCAGCTTACAGGTGCCGTTTCATTTGTACACTGTGGTAGTCCCAGTACCACTAAGTGTGTTACTTAAAAAACTGCAGCAAATAGTTGCCCAGCTGTAATGCTGGAAGTCCAGCTCCTGGTGCAATGAGCCCTGAAGGCAGTGAATGTTACATGCCAGGCAGACACAGTCTAACAACCAGGTGGTTGCTGGCTGGTTTTACTTTTGCTGAGTGTTGTGTAATTAAATGGCAGAGCCCTAACTGCAAGGCAAATAGTTCTCACAAAGGTAATGTTACAGACAAAATCAGGGTAATGTTTTTATGTACCAATCCAGAAACTCCTAATTTGTGTGTATTCCAGCAGAAACATGCTGTCCTTTTTGCTGGTGTTTCTAATAATAATGATGAGAAAGAAACATCAAGTGCACGTCCAAAACAGGTGAAAATTAGCTCTGGATGGATACTACAGGGAAGAGGGAGAAACCATCACCATCATTTCAGCAAGGGAAATGACCTGCCAACTTATCTAAACACCGCTCTTTCCTATGTATCTTCCTTTTTTTTTTAATCCTGTTTTTTATGTTGTTCAGGCTGTTAAGATTTCAGTCATGTTAGAAAAAAAGTGTTGTTTTTATATGTACATATTTCCTCTTTTGAGTATAGCGTAACACTAAGATTGCTTTTTAAAATCCTGTATCATGTATGTACCACAAGAGCAACAACATTTTAATCCTTTTGTGACTTTCTGTTGATTTTTATCTACCACACAGGACTGTTAGGTTCATATTGAGCAATGGTAGCTTGGAATGCTAGCATTGTTTTTACCAAGACACTTTTTCCAAGTAAGTTGATCTAACATTGAGTATTTCTACTTGCTTTTAACAGATTTTGTTAGGATTACCATTGTCTGTAATGTAAATCTTCATAACAGAGCAAGTGTGCATTTTCAATCTATACATTTAAGCCTTCTGAAATGGGCTTCTATGTGTTATGCTTACATTTATGCCAATTTGAGTAATATAATTGAAGCAGTTGTACTGTTTCACTGGAAAATATGAAAGTCTTTGTAGGGGAAACAGCAGGATATTTGCAGATTTTAAGGGCAAAGCTGTTAAAGGGAGAATCAACATTATAGGAAGCCTGATACGAGGACCAGGAAACAAATGGAGTAAAACCAGCGGGCTCAGATGAGTAGTGTTTGGAAAGCTCTGTGCCTGCTACAGTGAAAAGCTGTAAGTTGACTTGTCAATTTTGTTGGCCTGACACAAGAAAATGGCTGGTGTGAAGGTCTCTGTGATGAGTTTCTGCATGTTTGTCTGCTCCCCAGGTTCTCAGCTCCCTTGGGTACCATGTGGTGACGTTTGACTATCGAGGTATGTGGACTTCTTTTGTTATGAAACAGCTATAGATTGTACAATGAACAGACTTCAGCCTTTCTTTTTAATCTCAGGGAAACTGGTTTTTTATAAAACTTGCTTCCAGCTAATTAGATGTGATTATGGCTTCTTTTTTTTCACAAAGAATTGCCAGAAATTTCTTTCCAGTGCCTTTGTGCGTAGCAGTGTTTCCCAGTGTCCAGGTTGGTGGACTCTGGCTCCTGTCTGCCCTCATGCACAGGGCTTGTTGATTTGGGAGCTAAGGAGCAGAGGGTTAGCCAGGCACATAGGCTGTTACAGCATTCAGTTAAGGCACCCTCCAGGTGCACATGTGGAAGCTAATATGCCTGCCTAGGTGTATTCCCTTGAACATGATTTAGTTGACTTTCCTGAGGTCACACGGGGAACTGAACTTGCACTTACTTCCCTTTAAAAGCTTATAGGTGAGATAAGACAGAGTAAATTATTTGCTAACAGTAGCATACTCGGCCGAAGCCATGGCTGTTTTGCAGCTCTGCCACCAGCAGTCAGGCATCTGCTGTTCTTTTTTTATCTTCTTAATGTTTAAGCCATGACTGGAGTGTAATGCCACTGGAGATACAGGAAATAAATTAATGCACTGCATTTTTATCAAGAGGACATCTGGAAGAGGTTAGTTTGTAGGAGCTTGCCCTGTTTTTCAGTCCTGCTGGCAGCTGCTTCTCTGGCTGCTTATTAGGTATCAAAAGGGATGTGGGATGCTGGCTGCTTTAGCCTATAATGTGTAGATGTGCTGCAACAGTGATAGAGCCAAAATAGTCAGGATGGTGGAAAATTGCTCAAAGGCACTGACTGAATACCATAGACAAACTGATGTTGCAACAGCTTTATGAGATGTGCTTAGGTTTTGGCCCTAGGCATTCAATTCCTATGCTATTGGAGACTCTACTAACAAATTGGTTACATGCATGCAAAAGCAAGGGAGGGTTTGTAAGACGGGTACATGCAACAACACCACTGTGGCAATGTTTGAGATCCAGTCCTTGGTTTTGTTGTTGACTAAATCCACAAAAACTCCTTGGTAGCCAGCACCTACTTTGATTAAATGATTGTGGATCAGCTGGGGTTCTCAGCTGCAAATGGTAGACATGCACAGTGAAGTGAACAGAATATGCCCACATCACAGGTCCCTTTGCAGTTGCAGATGACTTGGGAAGAGTTGGCTGGCTTTGCTGACTAGTTTGTGTGATTCTTAGCAGGACTATTTGTGTTTCAGGTTGGGGTGATTCAATAGGCAGCCCGTCAGAGAGGGGAATGACCTATGATGCCCTTCATGTCTTTGACTGGATAAAAGCACGAAGTGGAGACAACCCTGTCTATATATGGGGACACTCCCTGGGCACAGGGTAAGCATCTAATCTCAGTGGAACTGAGCAGCTTCTGAAAAACATTAAACACTGACCTTGGATGAAGGTGCTGCTTGCTGTAATCCCCAGGTGGGCTTGACTTGGCATCTGTGGCATAATTTCTGCAGGGTAGCTTACCCTTTGCACTCTACAAAATGAGAAGGGCTGCAGTAGATTACTGTGCACCAATTGATCTTGAACCTTCATTGCCCAGAGGGTCACACTGGAAAAGACACTTAGAATAGAATGCACATTGACCAAAAGAGAGAAACTAGGACTGCACTGATCTCTTCTGTGGTGAACCTGTGTCTGTATGTCCTTCAGAGCGGAACACCGGACTTCTCTGGTACTCTGAAAGAGTATCTCAGACCAGCCACACATGCATGTGACTTGTCCTTACAAAATGTTTTCCTCCTCTCCTGGTAAACATGCTGTGTGCACATGTCTACACTGTTGGTCACCTCTGACATTTATGTGGTCATTCCTGGCACAGGGGGATTCGCAATGTCAAGTGCTTTAGCCTTCATGTTTTTAACTTTCCTTTCTTGGTTCCTCCCTTTCTATTGGTGTCTGAAGGCGAGTCATGTTTGGCAAGCAGCACATGCTTTTACCTCTTTGATTTGCAGAGAAGCAGAGGGCAAACATAAGAGTTATCTCTGAGCTGAGCTCCGTGCAGATAACTGTGAGACCACAACAGATTGCCTCACTGTGCGACAAATGTGTTGCTGGGACAGGGAGGTATTTCAGGATAGTGGCTGTCATTGCTGTGACACTAAATATCCTGGTTTGTTTGAATGAAGGCAAAGGCTTTTCCTTTGGCTCTTCCTCTAAATTTTTTGCCCAGTCCAGGATCCCTATCTGGGTCAGAGCATGCTTGTGGCATTTTCCAGTGCAGTGCAATCAGAGTATCCTGGGACTGTAGTCCCCAGCTGAGTTCCCTGGTGATCATAGCCAGTCTGGTGTTTTGTGAAATGCGCTGTGCTTGGAGGATTCAGCAGCTTTAGAAATATCACTATCCAATTAGGGTGATGCGTAGGGGAGATATTGCTGCTTTCTGACCCAGCTATGGAAACTCCTTGCAGTGTAGCCCTGGGCCGCTGCACTCCAGCTGCCTGGAACACAACACCCCTCTGCCATACCCCTGCATTCCCCTTTCTTGCTCAACCCTTTGAGTCTGGAAGTAAGGGGCTCTGTCACACAGCCAGGGGTATGCTGGGCACCTGGGAGCCACTGGAAAGGAGGTTCATCCAAATGGCTGCATGATGTGCTGCTTTTTTGGACTTGTTCACTTACTGAAATGCAGGCAATCTGATGCCATGGGAGACTGGTGGGAACCCAAGTCATTGTGGGCTGGCTGACCAGACCTTGGGTAGTCTGAAGGGTGAATGTTATTATGTCAGTTGACTTGTATCTTTGCCACCGACTACCTCTAGAGCCTGATGCTTTGCTGAGGGCCTGTGCAAATTAAATGCTCGTTCTTCTTTTCAGGGTTGCAACAAATCTAGTGAGGCGCCTTTGTGAGAGAGGTAAGTATGGTGTGTGGATGCTCTTCCCATCCAGCACAGGCCCTGCTGGCATTCCAGATATGCTTGGGATTGTGGCATAACACTGTGATGGCAGCTGCTCTCAGAAGGCAGACCCTGCCCCGTTGGCTGTCTGCACCCCTGGATTTCAGCACAGTCCCTCTGGCTTTTCAGAAACGCCACCAGATTCCCTGATCCTGGAATCTCCATTCACCAACATACGGGAGGAGGCGCGAAGTCACCCCTTTTCTGTGGCAAGTATACAGTGACTCTCACACTAGTGGCACGTGATTAATTGTATGCTTAGAAATTAACTGTCAGAAGTGCTGTAGCTGAGCTAACTACATGGCCTGTGGGGCAATGGTGTTATCTGTAAACATCAGGGTATCTGTAAACATCAGGGGTAAAGAGCTACACTTAAGAGAACTCCTGGGAACACTAGTACAATAAGCAGTACCAGATCCATGTGTGGAGCCTGCTGAAAGAAAACAGCAACTAGGATCAGAAATGTAGGGAGAGTAAGATAGACTCTGCTCTCAGCAGTGGACAGCCCATTTTTTGTGTAGTAGCTTCTCTATTGCAGGAGGCTATTTTGTGGGTGTGAGCAAAGCAATGACAGAGGTGGGCTTCCTTTGGTCTCTTCCCCCACCCCATGTGGACCCTTTGCACTTGCATGGTTTCCCTGGTGAGTTCACTCTAATGTGGCCACCTCTTCCATCCAGCATGGGAGCAAATTGTCTCAACTGAGCAGACAACCAGTCCAGGGGCTGGATGCTGCCAGGCTGGTTGAGGTGCCCTGGGGTCAAGCTAAGCTCTTCCAGGAAGACTATTGCCAACAGTCCTGCATGATTCCTAGAGACCTTGACCATGCTAGCACCTGAATTGCCTGCTCCTGAGCAGGCTGGTGAGATGGGTCTGTAACAGTGAAGGAAAAATAATCCTGGTGGACACACAGGGCATCTCATTGCAGAGAGTGCAGTCAGCAGCCAAGGGATGTTACCAGGATGGCAACGGCCTGCCTTGTTACTGCTGTTTATATAAAATTCCTGCTGGGGCGATGCCACTAATGCACATTTTTCCTCTCAGATATACAGATACTTCCCTGGGTTTGACTGGTTCTTCCTTGACCCCATCACAACAAGTGGAATTAAATTTGCAAACGATGAGAAGTAAGTTCCCCCTTTGCTGAGGTTTCAGCTGTGGCTGCAGTGAGTCCTGGCAAGCATCAAGTAGGATAGACATCAAAGAGGCACTTTCTTTTATGTATTGCAGCAGTAGACTTGTTGAGGTGATTTCAGTTACTCTTCAGAGTCCTGAGAGCTGCACAGCTTTACACTGTTGAGTTCTTTCTTTTTAAGTTGTTCTTAATAAGGACAGATGCAACAGACAGTGCAAAGACTACTCAGGGGTTACTCAGGACTACTGCTGATTTAGTTCATGTGATCTATGCTTTACACATAAACAGTAGCGTTGGAACATGGAAGGTTTGGGAAGATTGCTTTGCTTTGCACCTTGCCTGTAAACACATTATCTCTTTTCACTGAGTCTTTCATTGAAGAGTCAGACCATTTGTGAGTTTCCGGTAGTGGGAGGATGATGCTTTACAGTGGGATGAGGCACTTTTCTCTGGTATAAGCAGTAAATAGTTTTTATGAGGATGCCTTTCATTAGTAAATTTTCTATAAATCAAATGAATGGTGCCCAATTAAGTGTTTTGAATTGCAGTTAATAACCCACAGGACCTTGTTTGTCATTACAGTTTTCTTAAAAATGCACATGTTGGCATTAGAGAATGATGGGATTGCTCTGAGTCATTGTGACTTTGTCTGTTTTACAGTGTGAAATACATTTCCTGCTCCCTGCTCATCCTTCATGCTGAGGATGATCCCGTGGTACCATTTCATCTGGGAAAAAAGGTACACATATGGCTCTGATCTGGTGGGAGGATAGAAAAGTCAGCAATAGGAGAGTATATGTAGAAACACGTAGCCCAAAGGGACTGCAGATTCTCTGGTGTTTAAGGTGGCAGATCAACTGTGAAATGAGCCAGGGTCCATAACCCACCACTGAGAGGGATGCAGGTTTAGCAGGGGTAGCTGTTTTGGAGTTAACACCTGTCCCTCAACTGCCTCCCCTTGGATTCAGCTTTACAACATCGCTGTGACATCACGGAGTTTCCAAGACTACAAGGTGCAGTTTGTTCCCTTCCACACAGACCTCGGCTACCGGCACAAGTACATCTACAGGAGTCCAGAGTTACCTCGAATACTGCGGTAACAGCCTGGGTCACCAGGGTCACCTCTGGCTTAGGTGGGGCTGGGGTTTGGGGCTTATGGTGACCTGCACCCATGAGCAAGAGAGACGTATGCTGGGCAGTTGGAGACCCTTTGGTCTCCAGAGTAAGTGACATACTGGGGCTGGCTTACCACAGTCAGAGCTCTCCACCTCCTTGCAAAGCAGGTTTTGGGAAGGGGAGCCACAGAAATCTGGGAGCACTTCTCTGTGGCTTGTCTCTGCTGTGAGCTGGATGCTCTGGAGGAGCTATTCGCAGAGCAGTTGCTTCAGCTTGGCTTTCTTAGTGGGAGCTACTGATGGATGTGAGAGCAAAGCTCAATGCTGTGCCCTGTAGCTGCAAATGCTTGAGTTATAGTATTTCCTAGGGGAATGGGAAGACTTGCAGGCTGCAGCATGCACCAGAGTATAGGAGAGCTGAGTGTCACTGCTGTGTCATTTCCTTTCCTAGGGAATTCCTGGGAAAATCTGAACATGAGCATCATCACTGAAGACTGACTGCTTGTCAGCACAGAGATTTTCCTTTCTTTTCTTCCTCTCTCTCCTTTTCTTCCCTGCTCCCTGTGGGTCAGTCTACCATTCTTCCATCCCTGGTACTAGAGAAGGTCAGGGATTTCCACTCCAGTCCTGATGTGTACGCTTGGCAACTCCAGCTTCTGACATCAGCATCTGTGACAGCAGAAGAAGTTGTTGGCTTCTTTTTTAATGCAGATGGAGGGGTGATAACACCCCAGAAGCCAGTACCAAATCATGAAAAATGTAAGCAAAGCAAAGTCTGACCAATCCAGTGTAGTACCACTGAGGACAGATGTTCCTAGGACACTGTATCATGACCAAGGATGTTCCTTTTAAACACTGCTGCTGGTTTGGGATCATGTAGAGATTCATTTGTAGGTGAATGGCTTTTGCCATATCTTCATACCACAGTTGTCTTGCTTGGGTTTGAGGTATTCTCTTTCTAGAAAATGTTTTACCTTTCCTTTTTTGTAAGTGGCTGTAATTACAAATATATGGAAGATCCAGATAGTGAGAGGTATTTTTAA
Source organism: Pithys albifrons albifrons (assembly GCF_047495875.1). Classification (NCBI taxonomy): domain Eukaryota; kingdom Metazoa; phylum Chordata; class Aves; order Passeriformes; family Thamnophilidae; genus Pithys; species Pithys albifrons. The sequence continues at coordinate 107,086,953 of NC_092459.1, forward strand.
TTAGCTCTTCAGTCACAGTGTGCTGCAAGTGTTTAGGTAATTGCACACATTTGGAAATAAAATTAAAGATTTTTTTTTGTTCTTCGATTTGAAACATCTATTTAACGGGAAAAGTTAGCACCCTTTTATTTTTCCCATACTCTTTTCCTTCTAAACATCATTTCTGCTCCCATCCCTGCTACACTCTGTGGACCTTCTCCCTCCTCTTCACATGCACTTCCTCTTAGGATTGAAATGACATATGTATATAAACTGTGAACTTGGGTGTTTCAGCCAGAAAGCATGAGATCACATTTTTTGCTTGATCACCCCTTCCATGAATGTGTGCCCAGGTTGTGGGAATGGATGTCTTCCATTCCCCCTGTACACACCCAGACAGCTACATGCTTCCTTTCCAGTGGGAAGGGCAAGGTTTTGGGTTTTTTTCCTCAACTACTTTTTAAATTCTTAGGTCAGGCTTTCTGGTTCATGGTGGCAATGCTGTTCCAGTTTAGTTAAAAGCAGGCAGTGGTATGCAGTTCTTGATGCAAAAATAAACTTGGGGTGTTGCTGCCCATCTCTCCCTCCTCCTCCTTTCTGTGCACTTCCAGTAGCATGTCTCAGCCCCTCTAACAGCCATGGCCAAAGCACATTGTCCAGGAGACAGAAGTGGAAATGAGCCTTTCCCACAGGGAGAGGTTCTGGGCATGTCCTTTGCCCTCCTTGGGACTAGAACAGGGGCTGGTTTATGCCACTGAAGAGCGCTGCACAGAGATTGGAGAGGGTCTTGCACTGACTTGATGGGATCTGGCCCTTGTCCCCCATCAGTCTATAAAGACAGTACAAAGTGCTGTAGGTTTAGTCACTAGTGCTCAGAGTGAATTGTGCTGCCTCAAGGGTCTGTTCAGGGGTGTACAACACAGTGTAAACTGCTCAGCATGCATCCAAGTTATATCTGCTGGCTCATACTAGTTGCAAAAGATACACTAGCTTGTTCTTGTACCAAGATTCTTCTGCGATTGTCCCTGAGGTTTCTGACCCATGACACTCATAAGCTAGGTGTGCCACTTAAATACAAGTGCATCAAACATAATGTATTGCACTGACAGAAGAGAAGCAGTTATCTGGCTCTGGAGAGTAACATACACATTCCAGTTTATGCTGCAGCTGGCTTGGGGCAAAGCGCAGCCTGAGCTGGGGCCTGGCTGGCTGCCATCCTCCTGCGGGACAGAGCTGGGAATCCAGCATGAGAACTGCTGGTATGGGTGATGCCAACACCACCATTCCTGTTACCAGGCCAGTGATATGCTTGGAAATCTAAAGTGAAATGTTTAAAAGTGATGTAGTTTTAATAAAGGCATTGACTGCTGATCACTTCAGCTTTACTAGTTTTAACTGACAGTTTTTGGGACTTTTTCCCCAGTTGAACAGGTCAGCTGGGTGTGTGGCAATGCTGCAGTAGGGTTGTGTGTGGGAGGTGTGAGCTTGCAGCTCGAGCTGGGCAAATCTTTGTGGCTGCTGCCAGCTCTGGGGGAATGGTCCTTCTGGAGCACAGACGGTCTGTGCTTGCAGTCTGGCTGTAGCTGAGGCTCTGCTTCTCCACTGGGAATGGAACCTGCCTGTGAGATTTCTAGTACAGGAGCTCCATGTGGCATTTACAGGATAAACCCAACAAAGCAACCACCACCCCAGTGCATATAAGGAACATGTCCGGAGTACCAGTAAAGAGCTTTGGCTGGAGTTAGGCCAGTGCAGCCTCTGGTATCAACTTCTTCCTGCACACCCTGTGTGCTGCCAAGAGTGATCATTCTGCCATAGGTATGTTGCCCTCATGATGGTGCCAGCACCCCAGCAAGCTGTCAGCTGCACGGGACCACATCCATGAAGCCGTAGCTGGGGAAGGACAGCGTCAGTTCAGGAGTCATGGACTGAACTGGTTGCAATCTGAACCCAGAGGTGTGGAGTAGTCAGTCAGTCCAAAGTCAAACCAGCAGGTGTTCAGGTTGTTTTAATGAACTGGTGTCACACAGGGGAGTACTGGTGCACTACGCAGCCCTATGGGTGTTAAACTCTCAACCCCAGCACTGGGAGGGACATGTGGAACAGCAGACCCTGCTGTGAAGGAATGCCAGAGATGTGATCCTTGTTCACCCCCTTGGGTAGCACCCAGCCCACAGCTGTACCTGGAGAGCCAAGAGCCAGAGGGCTCAGCCACCAATCAGGCAGTGCTGGCTCTGGCAGCTCTCTCTATGTAGACATGGAGGCTAAAATCCCTGGAGTGGCTTGGTTACTGGGCCTTTAGTTAGCAAGGAGGTGTAGTAGGAGACCATGGTAAGCTCTGGGGCAAGGAAGGCACTGATTTCAGGCTCTCATTCTTCTGGCACAGTGTTTGACATTCGTGATTGCCCTGGGGCCAGCTGCTTTAACAGCCAGCCCCACCTGCTGTAGGGGTTACTGGGGAAGGGGTTGGCCAGGGAGGCAGAGTGGCCTCTCCCTCCTCTAGCTTTGGGCCTAGCAGATCCCTAGAGGAGGATGGAAGACAGGCTCTGTGTTGGCTAATCCTGCTTGTGGGGCAGGGTCAAGGAGGTCAGGCCCTTGCACACAGGGGGTGAGGGGAGAGTTTAGTTCAAAAGGCCTTGTTAAGCATGGAGCTGTGGAAGGCTTATCCATGGTCATCTCACTAAAAGCACTATGCAGCATATGCAGGCTGGATACATGGGTGCAAACACAAGGTCCTTTCTCCTGTCCCCCAGCTCTTGTTCCTCAGTCAGGGCTCCTACTCAGAGCATCCATCTACCCCTTGAGGGAAAGGCCTTTGTTCTGCAAAGCCGAGCCCATCTGACTGGAGGTGAAATGCAGGTGAGGCCTCCTGGGCTGGGAGCCTTTCCCTCCTCCTTCTTTCTGTGCTTGCATCAGTCTCGGGGGAGATTGGGTGGGGGGATTTTTGTGGCAGATGGCTCCACACCCCAGATTTCACGGGCGTACTCCGTGATGGTCCTGTCACTGGAGAACTTGCCCGAACACGCAATGTTCCTGATGACTTTCTTAGTCCACTCACGGGGATCCTGGGAAGAGGAGAGGCAGTGTCAGCAGTCCGTCCCTCACCGAGCTGCATCCTTGCAAGGCACTAGCTATGCACATGTGACTGGTTTAAATGCTGTGATGGGGGGCTGCCAAAGCAGCAAAACCTTCCTCACCCTGCCCTGTGCCCACACACTGTGGTGTCTCTAAGAAGAGCTCCCCCCAGTCTCCCCACTGTACTGCCAAGGCTGAAGACCCCATCCTTCCAACTCAGTAGTCTTACCATGAACAGCTGGTCCACTTGGCCTTGGCATTTAATGTAGGCCTCATAGTCTGCAAACACCTTAAACCTGAAACCAAAAGCAGAGTAGGGCTGGGCTTTGCCTTCTGGGCAGAACAGACATCTGTGTGCAAGGGGACACAGGCCAGCAGGGAAGGAGACCAGAGCAGGCTAAGTGCAGCCCACAATAGGGGATGCTTCCCAGCACTCACCTGTCATGGTACATAAGCATGTTCACAATATCCTTGAAGCAACCAGGGTCTCGAGGAGAGAAGAAACCGCTGCTGATCTGGTCAATAGCTTGTCGCAGCTCTGGCAGGCGCTCATAGTACTCCCGGGCATTGTACCTGTACCCAGCAGAGACAGGGTGTAGGGACTGATGCTTTTCCTGGGGCCCAGCACCCAGAGAACAGGACCTGACTTGTCAGGGGCAGAGAAGCCAGGCACAAATGTTGTACGGCTCCTGAGTGAGGGGCTTGTTCCTGGGGCTGTGTCCATCACAGCACCTTACTAGTGGCTCCTGGACTAGCAGCACTGCCTGAAACACTTTTTGCCCAGGTAAGTCCCATTCACAGTCACTGTGCTCTGGGTGAGCTGCACATGTGATGGATCATCCACTGCCCAGGCCAAGTTAAAGGCTGCCTCCAGTCCTCTGGTTTTTGTTGCTCCAGAGCTGCCCAGGGAGGAAGCTGTCCCTCCCAGACAATGTGGCTCTCTCTGCCAGAGCTGGGACCTCTATCTGAAAAGCCCTAGTGTGCACTTACCCTTTACGATTCAGGGCCTCCACATCCTCCACCCGCATGCCAAATATGAAGAGGTTTTCTTCACCTGCCTCCTCGGCCATCTCTACATTGGCCCCATCCATGGTACCAATGGTGAGGGCCCCATTCACCATGAATTTCATGTTGCCTGTACCCGAGGCCTCCGTGCCGGCTGTGGAGATCTGCTGAGAAAGATCTGCTGCTGGGATCACTGCCGGGTGCAAGAGAGGTAGGAGTTAATCCTTGGTACACTGCAGCTCCCCACAACCAGGACAGCAATACAGCCTGGGCATCTGCTAGTGGCGCTTCTGACCTCAACCTCAGCTCAAACACCATGATTCTTAGGGCAGGGCCAGGCTCAGCTTAGTCAGGACTCCATGCAGCTGCTCACTCCTGCATGAAGCTGGCTACCTCCCCTGTGTGGAGCCCTCAGGTGTCCCACCAAAATAGCCTCTTAGCCCACCCAATTCCTGGGACATGCCAAACTCCTGATACATGCTTACACAAGACCAGACATACCCTTCTCAGCCAAGGATACCCGATAATTCTCCAGGAAGATGACCTTGAGCTTGTCCCCCACATAGGGATCATTGTTGATGACCTCACCAATAGATGTGATGAGTTTGATAATCATCTTGGCCATGTGGTAGCCAGGAGCCGCCTGAAGAAGAGCAGCCCAGAAATAGTGAAAGCTTAGAGAGCATGAGAGATACCAGCATGGGTCCTCACTGCAGGGGGAGTCTGGGCCTGACCTCTGCTGTTCACAGAGAATCATAGAATGGTTTGGGTTGGAAGGGACATTTAAAGGCCATCTAGTCCAAGCCCCCTGCAATAAGCAGGGACATCTTCAACTAGACCAGTTGCTGAGAGCCCTGTCTAATCTGACCTTGAATATTCATTTCCGGGGGTGGATGGAGCATCTGCCTCTTATAGACAACCTGTTCCAGTGCTTCACCACACTTACTGTAAAAAATTTGCATCTTAGATCTAATCTAAACTGACCCTTCTTCAGTTTAAAACCACTATCCCTTGCCTATTGCAACAGGTCCTGATAAAAAATTTGTCTCCATCTTTCTTAAAAGGCCCCCTTCCAAGCACTGAAAGACTGCAATAAGATCTCCTCAGAGACTTGACTTCTCCAAACTGAACCATCCTAATTCTCCCAGTTATGATTTAGCAAAAACACCCTTGTAGGAGGAGAAGTCTTGAACTATAGGGAAATAATGATAGGGCCCTGCTTAATCTAGTTAGTCTGTGGAGGTGTTTCCTGAAGAACCTGCCAGCAGACATGTGCTGGCTAACCTGCAGCAGGCCCTGCCAAGCCACAGAAAAAGAACAGTACCTTCCCCACACCCTCACTGAGCCGTGCATGCACCGAGTCTGGAATGCATTTACCTTTCCTCCAATCATAATAGTCCTGGGCACACAGGATTTGGATGGATTACTTCTGATGCCTGAAAGAGCAGGGACCTTTCTTCAAAATTCTTCAAATTTGGTATTAAAACATTTTGTAATTCTTGCAACTGATGTTTACTGCATGCGCCAGAGGTGTGCTGGGATCTCAGCCCACGTCACAAGGACCCATCAGACTTGCAGGATCCTGAAGCCCAACCAGACATTTTCTGGAGCTGTGGTGGGCAAAAATTGGCTGCAGAATTCTCAGAGAACTACTCAAACCAGCATAAAGCAGACCTCAAATGACTTGCCTCCCTTTGGGAATGGGCAGGGGCCCAAAGCATACACTGGAAAGTGGGGCTTTAACTTGCATCAGGTCAAGTCTCAACACCTGCAGAATAGGTGTGGGGATTATGTGGGCCCCAGCTGGGCTGGAGGCATGGGCTGGGAGCTTTTCCTCAGAGCTCTGTATGGCCCTTCAGATGCTCTGTATTCCCTCTTGGAGTAAAGCCTTTCATGACAGGAGGGCAGAGGTAGGTGCCAGAGTGTCTGGCCACCAGGTGCCATACTTTTACACGGGGACTCTGGCAATGAGGCTGGGGGACACTCTTTGTCTACCAGCCCAGGCAGCACTTACGGTTGTAGAGGGTGATAGCATGCAGGCAGTTCAGTAGTTGCCGCTTATACTCATGGATTCGCTTGACCTGAACATCAAACATGGATGAAGGGTTGATCTTGACCTTGTACTGCTCTTCCAAGCAGGCTGCAAACTTCAGCTTATTCTCCTGGCAAAAAAGTAAGAGGAATAGACATAGGCTCCCAGGGCTTGAATCAGACGTATTTGCTGCTGAGATGTTCCTTTAGCCCTCTTTCCCTCACCCTACCTCCAGTGCACATTACCTGTTTGACTTTTGCCACATCCCTGATAAAAGTCTCATTATTGACAAAATCCAGTAGCTTCTTCAGCTGGCTCAGATCTGTGATAAAGCCTTCTCCAATTTTCTAAAAGAACAAACCCATGAGAGACTTCACCCAGTCCACAACTGCACTTCCCCAGCAGAGATGCCACAGTCCCACAGGGAACAGGAAGACACAGTGTGGCCAGGAAAAGGAGCCAAGTTTTTTTATGCCAAGGCTACTTTTCTTCTTCATCAGGGAGCCCAATGGAAATGGGAAACTTGCAAAAACTCGAACAAGACCCACCCTCTCAAGGAGCTTTAGTGGGAGGAGGGTGGATATAGGCACATGTACCAGGGCCTCCTGGAAGCTCAAGAAACTGATAGGACATAAACATACATTTAATTACAGGATGATATTCAGCTATGGCATGTCACAGTGTGAAGCAAAAACCTGTGCTAAAGGGCCTGGTAAACAGGAGAGAGCTGGGGCTCCAAGAGAGCTCCTCTGTGCCCATGAAGCTGGATAATTTTGCTGACACCTTATGGTAGTATCTGATGGTGTGTTGTCACCTTAAGAGCAGGGACCAGATCCAAATTTCTGCAGCTCTTTCTGGCCAACTCTTCATCAGTTTTAAAGTCCAGCCAATCTCACGTACCACAGGCATGCTCCTCCCAGGCTGTCCCCATGCGCACCTGCCAGGTGTCAGCCTGGGGTCTGATCAGACTACAAGAAAAGGTGATCAAACTGATCGCACTCAGCCCCTCACTTCACATGCTCATGACTCACCTCAGCAATAATGTCGGCCAGTCCTGGGTTACACAGCAGGAGCCAGCGCCTCGGTGTGATCCCATTGGTCTTGTTCTGAAACTTCTCTGGCTCCAGCTCATAGAAATCCTTGAATCTGAAACATCAGGGGGCACTGATCCACCCACCACTGCCCAGGGCTTCAGCTGGGCCCCCACTGTGTGTGCTCCTGACTCAGGGAGTCTCTGTTGATCTCCCTGTAACAGGTGTGAACTCTCTTTGTTGCCTCTCACTCCCTTCCTCAGTTGCACTGCCAAGAGTACTGAAGCTCCGGCATGGGCTAGATTACCAGCTAGTGGGGGGTATACCGTTCATCCTGTCCCCACTCCTGCTTCTACTGTTGAGGAGGCAAGTAGGAGTAGGAAAGATGGGGGAAGAAGTCAAAAGCTTATGTTGTTTATTCGTGGGAATGCTATGTCGGGGGCTTCAATTATTAGGGGGACTAGTCAGTTGCCGAATCCTCCAATTATAATAGGTATGACTATGAAGAAAATTATGACGAATGCGTGCGCAGTAACAATTACATTGTAAATTTGGTCGTCTCCTAATAGGGTCCAGGGTTGTCCTAGTTCACCAAAGGCAGAGAGTTTCTCCAGCCTGCCATACCCAGCAAGGCAGCCAAAGCACACTTGGATACCCAATTGCCCCAGCTAGATCTCCCCAGCTTGGAGAAAGCCCAGTGAGTGGAGAGGGTGTATGCCTTGGGTGTCCCCCAACTCACACTGAGTTCTTCACAATGTCTGAGTGGATGCGGGCAACACCGTTGACAGCATGGGAGCCAATCACACAGAGGTGTGCCATGTTAATCCGTTTGCAGTCTCCTTCCTCGATCACCGACATCCTCCGGAGACGGTCGATGTCCCCTGGGTAAAGAGCTGCCACATGCTGCAGGCAGGAAAAGGGATGTTAGTGACACAGCCGTAGGACCTAGGTGCATTCCCATCCAAAAGATGGTCAGATCAAGAAGACCCCCTGAGTTCACACAGCCTATGACTAGCCTGGTCCCTTACATCGAGATGCATTTGATTCAGAGCATAAATGATCTCTAGGTGACGTGGCAGCAACTTTTCAAACATGGAGACTGGCCAGCGCTCCAGGGCTTCAGGCAACACGGTGTGGTTGGTGTAGGCACAGGTCCGTTTCGTGATCTCCCAGGCCTGTGTTACAGACAGCAGGTTAACACACACATGCCCAGGTGAGGAGAGGAAAGAAAATCCCACAGCTCTTTCCCCTGAAAGGTTCACAACAGATTTCCCAGCTATGCTTACCTTGTCCCAGTCCACTTTCTCCACATCCACCAGGATCCGCATGAGCTCTGGTATGGACAAGGCAGGGTGGGTGTCATTTAGCTGAATAGCCACCTGCAACACAGACTTGCTGGCCTCAGTTCTGGCAGTGATAAGACTGTGAGAGTGCATAGGGTTGGGGTGAGAGTCAGCCCCAAGTCTCTTCTTATGACACACACACCAGAAACAGAGCTATTCAAATTTTTCAAGTCTTGCTCCAAAGTGCAAATTTTTCTCTGGGAAAATAGGCCCAGAGTTCATCTGCCTGACAACCCCATTGCCAGGCATACATGTTTGTATACACTTGGTCCTGAGTGTCTGGCTCTCCCTCATGATAGGACTGTCTGAAATGTCCTTGGACCCTCTAACCACAGACTCACCTTGTCTGGGAAGGTTTCAAAGCATGTTCTCACAGGGTCTCGACAGCCAAATTTGGAGGACTTAAAGCGGCGGATGATGTCCTGGAGGGTAGCAGCCACCACAAAGTACTCCTGTTTCAGCCGCAGCTCCTTGCCTTCAAAGAACTGCAAAGGTATGGAACCACAGCATCAGTGCTGCAGCTGCCATACCCATACCCACATGGCAGCCAAACCCCTGGAGATGCTCCTGTCCACTCTGATGGTCTTCCCAACAGGCCTCACAAGTTCAGCACCTCATCAGGGCAAATGTGAATGTTTCTCATATATCTCTGAAGGGGACAGCAGCTGCAGGGACTGACAAAGGGCTTGGCATCGCAAACAGCTGCCTCCAGAGAGAGCAACAGAGCCTGCCACATCCATGCTGCTCCTACAGAGCCAGCACAGCTGCCCACCTTGCTGCAAGATCCTTAGTGGGGTTTTTGGCTAAAGGATTTTGGGCTCCCTGCAATAGCCAGAAACTAGGAGTGTGTCTCTGGACATACCAGCTGCCTCACACACACTACGCTGCTCTATTTTAAAACGCCAACAGTCATGAAAGGGTTCAGGGTAAAGTGCAGTGGATGATGAGCTTTTCCAGCACAGATGCTAATCCATGACTAGATAGTGAGGGTTCTTCCCTTTTTACATCCAGTGCACAGTGAGAGCTTGGTCTGGGACAGCCCCTGCAGTGAGAAATTCCTTGAACTGGGGATGGAATGAGTCCCTCCTGTGTAAATTGGCATATGCCTTCTAGTTGGAGGACTAAAATGTCTTCCCTTTGCAGCAGGGAGCAGCTATACAATATGGGCCAGACTCTTAGCTGCCATCAGTTGGCAGAGACGCTCTGGAGCCTGCAGAGCAATGTCTTTTCATTTGGAATTACAGGGACAACCTATTTCATTAAAGCACAACAATAAACATCAGGTGGCCATGACCTTCCAGTGCTTGCAAACAAGGAGAAGAACTGCAGGAAGGATGATTCTGAGCAACAGGGAAGAGGGGCAAGAGAGTCACTCACGTTATCATTTGGGTACAGGACTCTGGATATGTTTTCTGCCAGGTTTCTGTCCAATACTGCCTCGATGTAGTCACCCATATTGACTGCAGCAAGAGAGAAAATACACTCAGCATTCCAGCAGCTGTAGACATTCAGGCAGGCAGATGCCCAACACTTCACTTTTCCATCTTTTCTCATAGAGAGATTTTGGAAGAATAAATCAAATCACTCTAATCTAAAACCTTCCCCTTCTGTAACACTGAACATTTAGCCTAACACTGAACTTTGGTATGTTAGTTGCCCTGTATCTGCTCTTCAGCTCTACAGTAAGAGCCTGGAAAATGCACCTAAAGCAAAACCAACAGAAAGGTGGGCTGTCAGCACTAAAGGTTGACACTTCACAGAAATGATCCTCCACAGAAAGTCTGCAGCTCATTGGTGATATAGGGAATCCAGTGGCAGGTGGACTGTCACTGGGGAAAGGCATAGGGCAGATTGTGAGAGCATGATAAGTGTGATGGGGATGAAAGGAGAATGGATGGGTGTCCTGGTTCATGAGTGCTTTTGAAGTAGTTGGGGGTAGTGTGATCCATGGATGTGCACACAGTCTTGTGTTTTGGATAAAGCAGGCCAGATGGGGAGTGCTGTGTCACTTCCCATGCACACAGAACAACTGTGTCCCAGCCTGGCCAGAAGAGAGGCTATCAGAAGAGAGGGACAGCACTTACACTCCTGGAGGTTGAAGTCATTGGGCGCCTTTGCAGACCACAGCCTCATGGTGTTCACAGTGTTGTTCTTGTATCCTGGCACTGGTGTGTCATAAGGCATAGCAAGGACAACCTGGAAAAGGACAGTATTCCCCTCTAGTTAGCAGCACGGTGGCCTCAGAGAAGGTGGGAAAGTGACTGAAACGTCTGAAGGAAGAATCTGGAGGACACAGACAACTCCTTCTTATGGTTAAGAACCTCACCTCACTAAAACACACCTGCTGAGCTTCACAGACTTCCCTGCTATCATGGGCACTTCTACCACTTACTCGCAAAGCATTTATAGGAGAAGCAGAACTGCCCAGAGCTTTACTGACCAACTGGAGTTAAGAGCCCATCAATGAAATGCAAAAGAGAGTTGCAAGCAACCTGCTGACCTTCCTATACCAACTGGGGCACCTGTTAGTTATTGACCAGAGCACTGCAAGCATCCTCAGTTGCCCACTGTAATTCTGTCTGTGCTGGGGTAGAGCCAGGGCAGCTGGCTCTGGAATAAACTCCACAGCCTGAATCCTGCCCATTAGCTTTCTGCAACCTGCCAGGACCAAATCCTACCACTGCAGCACCATTCCCAGAGCCATTCACCCAATATTCAGGGTTTGTTGAACCTGTCTGGATAAATCCACTGAGATCTTCAGCACCTGAACTGAACATCAGTGTGAAGCTGTGCAGTCTACAGATGATACTTAAGCCTCAAGATGCTGCACATGTGGCTACAGGGAGTAACACTGGGGCTCCTAGCTCAGATTACACTAGCTAAGCAAGGCATGGGTGTGTTTACAAGCTTGTGTCCTCCAGCACACTACTGTGCCAACATCTGTGCCTCCAGACGTGCTGCCAACAAGGCAAGGCACCCTGAACTCCACCTGAAACAAAGAAGCCAAGGGCTTATGCCACCAGAGCTGAACGATGCTTGCAGAGCAAGGCCCTGATTGTGCAGCACGAAGCCTGGGCCTCCTCTCTGACAACTGGCAAAGGGAGCCCACATCCTCCTAACAAGTCAGTATATACTTGTCCTAGTTCAGCAGGAGGGACCAGCTAACCCTGTGTGGGGGTGATCAAAGCTGTGTATTCTACCCCCTCTATTCATTCCCCAAGGTCAATGGGCCATTAGCAGCAGCTGCCCAGGGAGCCATTATCACCTTCACACCCAGCCTGAGGGGGGCGGAGCTGCTAGTGGGCCATCAACAGTTCAACACCCCCTAGCTCCCAGAGTTAATCACCCATTGTGTGAGTCCCCGCCCAGGGGGAGGGACTGAGTGCTCCCTGAGGGTACATAAGTGGTGGATAAGAAGACCTCGGGAACTTTTCATCGGATCCAGAGCAGCAGCAGGACCTTGACAGGAGGAGATCACCACTCTCGCCCAGACCACAGCCCTTGCCTGCACCAACAGGTTTTTCTTTTCCTTTTGCTCTGGACTTGGGGGAACCACAGGGGTCTCAGCACAAGGGCAAACAAACCCCCTTGGGTTTGTGCCCCAGGACACTGGGTTATACTGCTGGGGTTTTGTGAGTTGAAAGCAATTTCCCTTGTGTGTCAGTGTTGTTATTGTAATATTATTATTAAATTTTAGCTCTGACTTATAATCTCTCTCGTGGTGAGTTCATTTCCCCTGCTGGTTCACCTTTAAACCAGCACAATACTAGCACAACAGCATGGCAGGCAGAGGCTGTCCCCAAGTAAAGATGTGAGACAGCAGAGAACTGGTGAAGCTGCATTCAGAGAGCAGGGGAAAACCAGGCAGATCAGATCTTGAACAGCCTTTGTGCTGGCATCAGCAACACCTCCCCTCTGGGGAGAATCAGCAAGATCTCAGGCTGTCTAAGCTACTATTACCAGCTCTGAACATGGAAGCAGGCAGAGAGCCTGCCCAGGGACTGGGGCACACATCACATGAACTCAGTGATGCTATATTTGGAGACTGCGTCTTTGGTTTTTTGAGCCTTTCCAACTCATTCCCTTAACAGCACTATCTGAAAATTCACTTCCTTGTAGGAAGCAGTGTTTGGGATCCCTGAAACCCCAGACAACTGGCAGGATCAGAAGAGAGGCATGGTGAAATGCAATGGCATTCAGTCCCCATGTGGATGCCTGCTGCACTTGGGGACTTAGAGAGCTCTGGCACAGTGGCTCCAAGATGTTCCCAGGGCTGTGGTGTTGAACCCCTGCACTGTTTGTCCTGGGAATGGCCTAAGTCACTGTACAGCCTTCGACAACCAGAGCCCTGGAAAAAGACCTGGTTTATTTCTCCTCTGAGCAGGCCCAGGTGACTCTGAAACTGAGCTTCAGCTCTTGGCGCTGAAGAGAATAGCTGGGCTGTATGACTGTGAGCTCCTCAGCTGAACCGAGCTGGCTCATTAGGCTGAGAGACTGTTGAATGTCATGGGAACAAGGCTAGGTCATATCCCTGAATCCCAGAGAAATTAATCATCCTTCCTTCCTCCATCCTGGGCAGTGCTTACACAGGAGAGGCTGAAGCATCTTTGTTCCTCTTAATAAACATGTGCCTCTTCACAGCTTGTCTTCCTTAGCTGTGAGATGGGAATGCATCTATGATGCAGCAGCCTGTGCCCTGGGCAAGCAGGTACTCCCGAAGTACAGCACTACTTCCTCAGCTGTGGGAGGCTGAAGGGGCCTTTGTGCTTCACAATGCCACAAAACAAGGCCTCTGGGCAGACTGAAGACTAGAAACCACATCTCCAGCCTTCCCTGACAGTACTCTGCCCATTGAGCTTGTCTGGGAAAGAGGAACTTGCTCTGAACACAGGAGTTAAACACCCATGGTATTGCTCCATATTCACCCACAAGAGCAGCACCAGAACCACCTGCAAAACCACTGGGTGTGAGGGAGCATAGCCAGGAGAAGTGCAAAAGGAACCTGGCAAAGCTGCCAAGGATACACTCATCCTCCAGTGTAAATCCATTCAAGACTGTGGGGCTTCACCCTGGAGATCAGTAGAGAAGGAGGACCCACCTGATCCCTCTTTTTTCTCAAATCTTGCTGCAACAAGTCAACAAACATTTTTCATTCCTCAAATCCCATAGGCTACAAAGTCACTTGCAACAGTAATTGCAAGGGTAGCAGACACACTTTTGCCAGTCTGGGAGAGAAGCAAAACCTGAACCCCTCAGGCAGCCTGGGGTCAGATGCTCCCCCTCCTCACTACCCTGCCTGGTCACCTCCAGCCCAGCACTGACACAGATGGTGGTGGTACCTGGGTGTCGATCCACTTCACACCCTCAGGAGTGTGATCCACACGGCCATAGAAGTGCACAGGGAGCATGTACTCTGGGCGAGCTTTCTCCCAGGGATTGCCATAGCGCAGCCAGTCATCTGCCTCCTCCACCTGCAAGAGACAAATGGGTTTCAAGGGATGGCTTGTGTCTTCAAGTGAAGGCTAAACAAGGCTCTCTGAAGGGAGACCAGTTTAAAAGCAAAGCTTAAGTAAGCTGGCTTTAAAAATGGATATGCAGAGGCCTCTAGAGGACAGCTGGGCTTTCCAGCACTTGGATGATTGCATCCCAACTGGCATAAATAAATTAGCCTCTATGGGCTTTGCAGCACTGTTCAGGTTTAAGCCATCCAAACTGCACAGACCACTGCACTCTCTGTATTGATGCCTTTACATCCAGTTTGACTATGGATATTGTTGAATACATAGGATGTACTACCCCTCGGTGCTGATCATGGCTACAAGCCACATCCTGTAACTCAGCTCTGCCCTCTGCCAGGGAGGGTTTCTCCTCTCAGTTCATACCAGTGGCAATGTAGTCAAAATGAATCCATCAGAGCCACCAAGGTTGATGTTATTCAAGAGCCAGAGGGTGCTGAGGCAACTAGAGAGGGGGTGGGGGAAGCAGTGGAAAGATCAGGTCTGAGCCATAACCCGGTATGTCACCAGCCCTGTTCTTTTTTAACTAACATGAAGCCAAATACAGCAGAAGCTTTTTTCCCCCATTTTCACCTTCAATAGGACCTAGCATTGCAGCTTCTTTGTGGAGGAGGAAAAAACAACCTTCAAACCTCTTTATCCTCCCTGACTTATGGAGAGGTATTTTAGGGGGAAAAAGGTATTTAATGCTCAGAAGCAAGGAAAGTCTCCTCATAGAAACCATTTTCAATACACTAATGAAAACTACCAGTTGGGGCACTTTTTTAGCCTATTTTCACTTGAAAATTATACAACCACAAATGTTAAAGCAAAGTCCCTGTTTAAGATTCTGTTGCCAGTGACCCAGGGAACCCACAGGAGCAGCAGCACCCCAGGCACTTCCCGTGTTCCATCATGTTCAAATCCATCCTTCACCAGACACCTGCATGAGGTATTTAGGCACATCTTCATCCTCAGTCTGACTCACTGCCAGGCTGGATGGGACTCCAGGGTTGTTGCAGCTGTGCCATGGAGCCTCAGGCAAGGAGACCTCTGATCTCAGACATGCCCTGTGACTCAACTCCCACATGATCTTGCCTGGTGATGGACTCACATGCCCAGTTTAGGAGCAGCTCAAGGCACTGCAGTGCATTTTGTGCAGCCAGGCCTTGTCCATAGGCAGAGGTGGACACTGGAGCATGAAACAGAGGGATAATAGGTGACTTGAGTTTGCCAATGTACCTGCCAACCATCGACGATCTTCTGATTGAAGATACCGAATTCGTAGCGGATGCCATAACCATATGCTGCCAGCCCCAGGGTGGCCATGGAGTCCAGGAAACAGGCTGGAAGAGCAGAGCATGGTCACACTGCAATGAACCTCACTCCTCTTTTGCTGCACTTGCTACAGCATGCTATGCATGGAGGTGAGGAGCTGCCACAACCAGTGCTGCTGGAAACAGAGGAAATCTATGGGCAAAAGGGACAGGAGACAGACTGCAGCAGGACTCTGTGCATTTCCTGCCAAGCCACGATGAATCCCTCAAAATTGCTGGTGACAAGGACAGGTCACTAAAACCCAGAATCTCTAAGAGCTCTTCTAAAGTTGCCTGAGGTGCTGTAAGCCTATCTGCCCATTAAAGAGGGGCTTCTGACCCCAACCTTCTGCACCACCAGCTACTTAACTATTATTGCTTCCAAAGGAAACCCTTCCAGCCCTCAGTCTTGGCAGTTCTGGTAAAGATGAGCCCCAGCATTTATTCCACACTGGGGAGCTCTCATCTCCAGCCATCTCATGGGACAGACAGACTAAAATAGCAGCCAACAATCTGCCTCTGTGAAAGTTGCTGAGTGCCTGTGAGAGGTGAGAGATTTTACATGGAGGTGAGGAGAAAGGCACCAACAGCTTCTTTCAGCCGCAGGCCTGCCCGCTGTACTGCAGAACACACACCTACATCTCCTGGATGCTCTCACTGTGGAGGAGGCTTGTTTCTGGCCATGCAGGAGCAGGCATGAGAGTACCATACTGCTGAAGGCCTTTGGGCAGACGCCCGTGGAGAGGGTGTGACAGCTTCCAGCCACACTCTCCTTGAATCCCATGCACTCTGCACAAGAAAAGGTCTCCCCCTTCCCCATATTACCTGCCAGGCGGCCCAAGCCTCCGTTTCCCAGTCCAGCATCTTCTTCAATTTCTTCCAGCTCCTCCAAGTCCAAACCCAACTATTGGGGAGAGCCACAACAAAACATGTCACCACCCAAACCCCATGTCCAGAGCTGCTCTCCGAGGAGATCAAACACAGATCCCAAACCCACCCATTCTATGGGAAATTAAACCCACAAGGTCTCTGGCCCCTCCCCACCCCTCCCCACAAAGCATCTCAATAGTCCCTGGTCCTTGGGCAGCCCTGTTGACTGGTAAACAATTTAGTTCATCACCAAATGTCACTCTCCTATGAACTAAGTTTCCTTACAGACTTCAAACAAAACACTCATCCCCTGACAGCCCCTCATGCCAGGAGCTCCTTTGACAAAACTCACCATTAGAGACACCATGGTAAATGGTCAAGCTGGTGTGCAAGGGACCACCGAGTCCTGCCTGAGCAGGGGAGGTCATCCCTCTGCTTTCACACATGGAGTCCTTGAAGAAGGGCATGACCAGGCTGGCAGCAGTTACTCTCTGTGCTTCCCATATCCTGTCCAGCCAGCAGTCCAGCTCCTTGGCCACAGTCCACGGCTGGAAGTGGTTGCCTGCATCTCTTGAGCTGTTTGTCCTCTGGCCTGGGGGCCACTGCTGGATGAAGGCCAAGCATGCCAGCCACAAGGACTCTCCAGGAGTCAAGAGATAATGCCTCTTGGGGGGCAGCAGTATCTCACCTTGGTGTCAGTGGGGACAGCAGGCTATTAAGCCAACACCATGGCTGCTCCCCAAACTGTTTTCCCAGCACTTTAGTGGTCTACAACCACAAGACAGGAAAGTCTCAGGCACAGGGTGATGCAGACACAAAAACTGATGCAAATTCTCTCAGTGACAGAGTCATGTTGGATATCAGACCTCCCAACACACATGGGGCCGGGAGGAAGAGGCAGGGAGAAATAAAGTCTTTGGGTGAGAATGCCAAAAATCTCACATTCTGCCAAAAAAGGTCACTGTGCTGCTGCAAAGGTGGCTGCAAGTAATGATGTAAGTAAGTAACCATGGCCTTGCATTTGTGATTGCTTTGATACCCAGCTGCACTTTTTTCCAATTGGAAATCATCTGATTACATTTTACCTCAAGCAAACAATTTCCCCCCTTTCTCCCTTCCCAATGATTAACTTCTATCTGGCAACGCTGCTGCTGTGCCTTGATTACCTTTATGTATGAAATGTAATTTGGTGTTTCAGTGCTCCAGTTTCCTCTTCTGGCCATTTCCCTCATTAGTCTACATCTCCTGTGGTAACATCTCTCCTACTAATGGAAAGCTCTTTGAAGCCTGTGACTCCCTCGTCATTTGGGATACTGAGTGTTGTTTTCTATATACACTTCTGGATTTTCCCATTCACTACAGGAAAATGGTGGTTTGAAAAAAACTGTATTCTAACTCCAAGACAACCCAAAGTCCCCCCACTGTCTTCTCCAAGGAATGAAAAACACTAAGAGAAAGCCAAGTCTCATTTTATATAGTCAAAATAACACAATCTTAGGGTAAAGCCCTGAGAAATAAAGATACACATCCCTCTGTATGGAAAAGTTTAGTCAGTACCTCAGGGGGAGCCTGGTAATCCCCCAAGACCTTACCTGGTAAATGGCTTCATCACAAGCATTCTGCAGGCCCAGGTTCACCATGGTGTTCTGCAGAGTGCGACCCATGTAGAACTCCAGGGACAGGTAGTAAATGCGCTGGGGAGGCAAAGTTAGATGATTATACACAGCACAGCACTTTACTTTCACCAAAGTTGCATAAAATCAAGAGCAGATCTAGTATGTTCCAGAGTAGGGATGTCTTCCCAGACTGGCTCTTGGCGCCTGCTCCTGAACGGCAGTTGTTTGTCAGAAGAATCTCACACGGGATGCCGGCCAACCCTCCACCACGCAACTCCCTGCCAACAGCCTTCTATAGAAAAATCTCGCTGCCTGTTAAGTGTTTCCCTAATTAACTCAGGGCAAGAATTATCTAGGATGTTGAATAATATATTTATACACTGTCAGGCTCAGCTGAGGTGGTGTTTATACTGGGCTTTTAAAGTTTTCCCATGCTAGGCTGAAGCGGATCCAGAGCCTCCAGAAGTCAGAGTGCAACCCCTGCCCCATCACAGGCTGGCTGGGCCCAGGGCCAGCAACTTCCTGCTAGCAATTTTCCAGCACTCCCATCGCATGGGTCCTCCTGTTCTCCCCATGCTGAGGTTCACACATGTTTCACCCTGTTGAGTAAATAAACTGTCCCGCAGGTGGCAGGGTTCTTGGCACAACTGTGCACAACAGGCTGCTTCGCTGTGACCTTCCAAGTTTGAGAGGAGCTGTGTCTGTGCCATGAATGCTAACGAAAGCCTGTTTGTGGGATGAGAAACAGGCTGTGCAAACTTTTTCCCTCACTCAGATTTATTGCTGTGGGTATTTTAAAAAATAATCAGGAATTTTTAACAGAGCAATAACCTGACTTTGAAATGTGCTTTCCCATGAATCTCTTTGCACTGTAGCTTCGATCTTTCCCTGCTAAGCAACGGAACTATCCACTCTGCCACCTCTGCTGGGAGTCTGAAAGGGTCTGTCTGTTCCCTGGGGCTCATCAGAAAGACCAAAAACATTGCACAATTGCATAAATGCTCTGCCCCTTTCAGTCTCCCACAGGGACACATTTCTAGTGAAAATCTATGTGTGGGGAACAGTAAGAAAACTCACTTCAAGCTCCACTGAGCCTTTATGGGATCTGTCCCTTCTGTTGGTACAGCAATACAGATGAGGGCGATTTGTGTGAGTAAGGATAAAAGGGAGAGCCCCATGCACCACTGTAACTCCCAGTGTTTGTGCAGCCAATGTTGTGGAAGTGCACTTTGTTTCTTGGTCAAGGCAGTATTCATAATCTTGGGAAATGAGCTGACTCAGAGAGGTGGCCGCCTGCACACAGGGAAGGTATGAGCCTTTCCTAGCACACACCTGCTCTCTGTGGCTCTCCAGTCAAATGCTGGATTGGGTGTTAATTTAAATGTTCTGCAGCCCCCAGCATCACTGTCCTGACTTGACAAGTGGGGAGGAACCTCAGGGTTTGGTTACCTGTCTGATTTTCACAAGGCAAGAAACTCCTCTCCAGTCTCAAAGCTGAGCTGCCTGCGTGTTCTGCAGGAGCGAAGTCAGGACATGGTCCTGTTGAGGCATGTGTTGAGACATGGAGGTGATGATGCCCAAGGGGGACACCAACCATGGCAGTGCGAGTGCAGGATGTGGCTGCGGTGAAGCACACAGAGGAGTTGGCAGCAGCAAAACGCATGGAAGGACACGCTCAGAGTGGGATCACAGGTGACATGGCCAAGGTGCCAAGGTGCAGGGGGTCGCAGTTATGGGGGTGCTCGAGGGGGGACAATGCTGCAGCAAGTTTCCTTGGGACAGGGCTGCAAAAGAGTTTGTAGGGACACACTTAGGGCAAACTGCATGAGGGTCATGGCCATGGTGATGTCTGTGGGGACACAGACATGGCAAGATGTGTGTGAGGGACATGGTTGTGCCAAGGCTCGTGGGGACATGGTTACTCTGAGGTGTGTGCAAGGGACATGGCCATGCTGTCAGGCGAACATGGCCATGGCAATGCCCATGGGGCCACAGCCAGGATGAGGTGCATGCACAGGCCATGGCCATGGCAATACTCTTAAGGACATGGCTACAGTGAGGTGCATGAAGGCCACGGCCATGGCAAGGTACACACAAAGTACATGGCCATGGCAATGCCCATGGAGACAAAGACACAGCAGAGTGCATCCGAGGGATACAGGTATGAAGATGCCCACAGGGAAGAAGGGATGCACAAGAGGCATGGCCATGGCAAGGTGCCGTGGCTGTGGTGATGCACAAGGGGCCACAGCCAGCTGCACGCAAGGGACAAGGATGTGGGAATGCCCATGGGTCATGCCTGCAGTGATACCCGTCAGGGGGATAGGGAGACACCCGCGAAGAGGGCACAGCTGCCGCGCCCCAGTCCCTTGTTCCCCTGGGGCTCACCTTGGGGTCCCGCTCGTAGTAGTGCTGCTGGGTGCGGATCCAGCGCCCCACCAGGTGGTCGCGCACCGTGTGGGCCAGCGCAAAGTAGTAGTCGCGGGGGGTGGCGACGTTGCGGTCCTTGACGAGAGTGAAGTGGAGGTGGCGGTTAAAGCTCTTGCGCACCTCCGCCACGTCCCCCAGCCCCGCAATGCCCCGCACGCTGATCTGCTTCCGACGGTCCCCGTCACTCAGCGGTGCCGCCATCCCCCCGCCGCCGCCCCGCCGGCTCTGCCGCGGTCGCTGCCTCTGCCGCACTGGAGTCAGGGCAGGTCGGGGCAGCCGCGCCTGCGTCTCCACCGTTCGCGACGAGGCGGGGCCCGTGGGCGGGCTGCCACCCGTGGGCGGGCTTGATGGTGCCCGGGATGGCGCCGGGGCTGGGATGGCGCAAGGGGTCAGGGATAGCATCAGGGCACTGATTTCTGAACTCACTCTGTGTGCGGGCTCTGGCGCTAAAAGCCACCCCCCCATCATCACGTTTTCACTTTAAATTAAGAGTTTATTGTCAGAACAGCGGGGTTCAAGTGCCAGTATGCTCAGCTGCAGAGCCCATAGTCATGCACACAGCATGCCTTCATACCACCACATATTGCTGCCATGATCCCATGAGTCAGGGCAGGCACTGCTGACTCTCAGGGAAGCTGAGCTCTTTTGCACCACCAAAAGACCACTTGGGTCTTCTCTATACGTCCATACAAATACATAACAAGTCCACAGTTAGGTTACAAACAGTGCAGTATGTCCCCTCCAGCTCCTGCTGCCCCTGCCTGTGTACTGGGAGCTACCCTGCCATGGCTCAGTGCAACCACAATACAATCATTTATCAGAGATAAATCTGCAGAAAGCAGCACCCAAGCCATGACACAAATGCATTCACCCCAGGCCCTGCATCAACCTTGCCAAGGCACAGAAGTCTGCAGTGTCCAACAAGCTGTGCTCAAGGTTTATTCTTGTGACTGTGTCTTGTTCATCAATGTTACTATGACCGACTCTAGAACTCTCAATTCCATCATTACCTCTGTACCTACCTCCCAGGCCTTGCTTGTCTAGATTCAAGGCCAGGGAAACAATATTAGGCTTTAATCCTACAGTGTCCACAGGCTCCAACTCATGCCTCCAAGTACATATCCAGTTTCTAGAGTGCTCCTGAGCTTTTCTCCTTCAGTAAGCAGAAAACAGAGATGCAACTTCCACACTGCATTTCAAAGCTGCTGCCTGTCAGCATCTGTGTAAAATCACCACTTTTGTACACAAGCAAGTTCACCTTCAAACACAGGAAGAGTAAAATAAAAATCATCACTTAAAACTGCTGACAAACAGGAAAAAACACAGTGAAATCAGAACAGTAAAGAGTTCCCTCTGGAGTCACGTTTCCTACAGCAACTTTAGCAAACTGCAAGCACATAGTACAGGCATATTTCAAAAAGGTGTGTTTTTCTCATGGAGATCACAGATGTCCTGCAGAGCCTTGGTTCTCCTTCCACAATGATCAAGTTTTACATCAAGCTGATACAAGATGCTGTCAAATCAAGGCTTACTTTTTACACACTGCAATCTGCGTTGTAAAAAAGAGCCAGCAATGGAGGGGACTTGGCAGGGGGTGGGAGGAGAGGAGCCTAGTTCATGGTGACCTTTCAAATAACTCCAGAAGCCAAAAGCATGTCCTTCAATAGGTTGTCCCATATGGGTCTTCAAAAAAAATGGAGATTTCCAAAAGTCACCTACTAGGAGCTTTAGTACTGCAGTCTATTGAGTGAGTTGATATAATGGAAAGTTGCTCCCAATGCCCAGCTCGTTTCAACATTGTCAATTTTCCGGGCAAGCTGGAAAAAAAACAAGCAAAAAAGTTAAAACACAATTCTTTAGGTGAATCTAGTGCCTTGGTACCCTCCTGCCCACTTTCCCCAGCAATCCATTTTGTGCATCACCTTAAAGACTTGGCTCTTTGGGAAGCCCAGCTCTTGCAGGAGGAAGGTGATGTATGTAAGGTCCATGCAGAGAAAGGGGCTGCTTCCAGGGGTGATTTCCATGGTCTTACAAACTAAGGAGAAAAAAAACCAGGGTGTCTGAATGCACACTGTGGGCTCAAGCCTAGCAACAGCTCAGCTTTGAAAAATCTCAAATGAATTCATAAAAAACCTTGTCAGTTGAGCTGTGCAGTGATGAAACCTGTTACAATCGGGTTGAAATGACATACACCCATTAGGAGAAGCACATAAGCTTTGGAAGGGAGATCAAGACAACCTGTCTCTTCCCTAAGACAGCACAGTTTCTTGTATATCTCCAGGAAAAGAGCCTCCAACTTTTCTTCTATTTCGAGGCTTCAAATATATAAGCAACCTCGGATGTGTTATCTTCTTGAGCTACCAGCACTCAACAAATGTTGGCAAAGCCAAATTAAGAAAAACCCCAACAAAATAAAAAAGAAATTACAAAATCAAAATATAATCTTTCTCAGGATGAATTACACAAATGATAGTCCAAAAATCAGAACAGCAATTGTTCAGTCATACATAGTTTACCAAAAAGCCTCATGACAGTTTGATCAAAGCCTGAGTTTGTGGTATTAAAAAAGGATGTTTACATTTGTAAATCTGTGTAGGCAATTCTCTTTGCAGCTGATGAAGTGAAAAGCTATGAACCAGTTCTCCCTCTTTTCTGACTAGCAATCAAGCAAATAAACAAAAAGAAAAATCAAATCATATTAGAACAAGTTATGCTAACAGGATAAGGCCACAATTATTTTGAAAGCATGATTTCAGAACAACTGTTAAGTGTCATTAGTAATTCTTGAAGGAGTTTTGAAATATATGTATTCTAAGAGGTGTCTTATGTGGGCTGCAAAAGTTAATACAAAAATAGTTGAGGTTTTCAGAAATAAGCAGAAATTTTGATGAGATGCTATGTAGAGGTACTCAATATTTCCTTAAAAACATCAGGCTTCTTAGAGTGTCACACATTTCCCACTTGGGAATGAATTTACACACAATAACTAGTGTGTGTTTGATTATATTTTACTCACCATATTTAGCTGCAACTTCAAAGTCACTGACAGTTAAGCTTCCTCCTTTTTCTTTATCTAAAAGAAAAAAACCATGCGGTCTTTTGCAGTCTTTGTATAAAGGCAATTGTAGATTCAAGTCATAGAAGTTGCTTCAAATCAAACCTTGAGCTACTGAAATCAATGTCAAAATTCTGACTGGTTTTAAAGTAAAAAAACTTTAAAAGATTCTGACTATAGACTGAAAAGCCTTTGTTTATGAAGAACCTTTAGCCTTGTTTCCTACAGAAACATAGTTTACAGACTCTCTCACCTGAACTCCATGTCTGTACTGCCCTGCCAGTGGTGCCTGAAGATAGTTAACATCTGTGACCAGAACTGACAGGGCAGTGGTGCTTGGCAACACATTAAATCTGAAATTATTTGTAAAAAGAAACTGGCCAAGGAGGGGGGTCTGTTTGTCGAAACTAACTTGAGATGTCATAATCTGCTTTCTACCACTGAACATGACAACCTTCTCTACACCAGCATACCACTGGAAAAGAGATATGATGCATTCTGAATACATGTGGAAATATCTGAAAATCTTCATTCCATCTTCATTCCAGTGAACACACAGCCCAAATAATTTTTACTGCTTTACTGACTGAGAATCTTGTTTACCATTATGAAATTTTTTTCAATTTTGGATTGTAATCAGAAAAAACCCAAACTCTTCTGAAATGCATTTTGTTTAAAAACTATTGCCAAACATTGCAGATCCTATTTCACAGCCCTAGTCTCTCTCAAGATCAACGCTGCACAGCAGTGTAACAATAGACTAAGCTCCATGACAGTTTCGCAACACATCATGATGTCTGCAAGTATTACCATTTCTTCCATAACTGATCATTTAAGATGAAACGAACACAGGAGCAGACATACCTATGAGACCAGCCTCTGCTGCACGGTCATAGTAGTAGGAGAAAGTGTAGAAATCCAAGTCCTTCACTTCCTCAGCTTTATGTACTTTTTTACAGAGCATCTTTGCCACTTTATTAGAACAAGACTCATAGAGAGGCTTACCTAAAAGAAGGCAAAAAAACCCCCAGCATATTATAGGCAGAGAGTTAAATAGATACACAATTTATTTAGGGTCTGCCAGGCAACGGGCTCCTTTTTGCAAAATAGCACTTTGTAAGATCTTCACTGAGAAGTGAAATCTGTGTCTTCTTCCAGAGGCAGACATCTACCATCCTTAGGTCGGGACTAAGTATGTGATAGAACAGAGATCGACACTATCATTTGAGACAGAAGGATTTTGAAAGACCTGTTCAAGGATTGCTCAATTCCATCCGCATCACTACTAGAAGATCTACTGACTGGACAGACACACCATGGCCAATAAGGAAAGAGCTGCACAATCTCTTTAACAGCATGTCAAGAGGAGCCAGATAGAACAGTAAACAGAGTCTGGTGTCTTTGTGAGAGGCTGAATGTTTAATTTACTCTGCTAATAGCAGCTGGCCTAGATAGGAAGAGTGACAAATCACTATACCTGCCTTCTGTCCTTTAATTTTGTACACTATCTCAGCATGTTGCCATTCGGATTTGAAGCCCGGTGGTAAACAAGGGCTGACCAACTCCTCTCCTTCTACTGCAGAAGTAAAACAAAGACACATTAAAGAAAAACATGAAGAGTTAAATTCAGATCCCTCACCCCCAGCCCTGCTCTATACTGTCCTGCAGCCTCAGCAAGGCACCTCCACAGCCCAGTCATGGCTCAGATGTCCCATGCCTACTCCCTACCCAGGGCAAGAATCCAGGTCTCCTGGGATCTAACAATGTCACCTCCTGTGTGTGCCTCAAATGCACCCAACCACAGTGACAGAAGACCACATACCACTCAGGAACCTTGAGCCCAGTGGGAAGGGGTCATACAACTCCTCCCCTCACCAGCACCCTGTGCTCACAGCCAAGACTTGAGGACTGCCCATAACTTACAGGGTTTTCCCTCAACTCCTCCCAAAATGGCGAGTCTTGCTGACATCAGCCCAAGTCCAAGGTAACTGCAAAGGGAAAAAAGCCTCTGTGAACAACAAACATCCTTCCTCTGGTACTCCACTGACAGCCTGGCTGGGATATGTCAGTCTCTTCTACACAGTCATAGCAAAGTGACTCAAGTCAGCAGCTCATGCACATAAGGGCTTCCCTTACGTGACAACCTGCTCTCACATTACCTTTACTCAGAAGGATCATCTCTCTCTCTGAAAAAGCTCAGGCAATAGCTGTCAACTGTAATCTGGTTTGTGAAGAACTGACAATGGCATTCTCCTTACATTACTCCTACCCTCCTCAAAAGCCCAGCCACTAGCATAAAGAATTGATTCTTTGAGCCCAAACATCCCCCACAGCAAACACAGGCAGAAAGAAGCTGCTTGCCTCGGCTCAAAATACTGGGAGCAGGGGAAGACAATGAGGAAGAAGAAATGACAAAGCACCATGAACTGATTGCAATCACCGTTCTCCTGTGTTGCTCAGTGGTGAAGAAGTAAAAGAGTTAGCAGTGAAGCTGAGCCTGGGAAAGAGGGAGAGGTGGAGGGAAGGTGTTTTTGATTTTATTCTTATTTCTCATTATCCTAGTGTTTCATTGGCAATAAATGAAATTAAATTCTCTAAATCAAGTCTCTTTTGCCCATGGTAGTAACTGGTAAGTAATCTCCCTGTCCTTATCTTGACCCATGAGGTTTTTGTCCTGTTTTCCTCCCCCTGTCCTTTAATGGAATAGGAGTGATAGAGCAGCTTGGTGGGCACATGGTGGGCAGCCAAGGTTAATCCACCAGAATTACATGGCTCAAATTTCTCCACTTCTTCCCAGTACTCATTGGCAAGGACCCCAGTTCAGAAAAACACTAGGTGCTACTAGCTTCACAGAAAACTTTGATTTGTACAGTTTGCTTGCTCTCCTTCCCACAACTAACCTGTATGAATACAGCTTGTAGGTGTGGTTAAACATCTGAAATGAAGTTGTATGGCCAGCTGGTGATGTCTGGAGAGTTTCCTGGAGGGAGGAAAAGATGTCTCTGACAGGTTTCTGCCAACCAGCAGCAAACAACAACAAGGTAATTTTCCAAAACATTAAGAAAAATGTGAAACAATCTTAGCACAATTTAAAGAGAAATTATGAATTCAGAAGTATTTCTATTTGACTGTTGATACGCAGGACAACCACAAAACCTGGAGCTAGAAGAGTTTCCACATGACAGGGTCTAGACTGGTTACATTTCTATTTGTATCCACACCAAAATGCTGTATAAAAGTGTTACTTTCATTAAAAAGGAATCCTTCTTCCAGCTCTAAACTGCTTGTGTCAAGAGTCTACAGCAACTGCCTCTTAAATGATCTCTGCTACAGAAAACTGTGAGCAAACTAATATGAAGGCCAGACACACATTAACTTCCTACTTTAGTGAAACTAATCTATGAATTTGCACAAACCAGAGTAAAAGCACACCACTGTGCTTGCCAAGGAACAGAGTGGGGACCAGCCTGAGGTCTGAGGAAATGAAAAGGTAATTATCTAAGACGCTTTGCAGCCTGTTCCCCAAGTGCACCAACACTAGCACATTTGTGGGGAGCAAAGCTCAGGCCACAATGCTGTTCATATCTTAACACCATCTCTAGATCCAGAACTTCCACATCCCAGACCCTTCCCATTCCTTGTCATTCTGTAACAGTGTAATGTCTTGATTATCCCAGGCTGGGACACTAGATACAGTATCCCATCCCTCTGCTTTTGTGCAGTTTTACTACCAGCACTACCTCTGCTCAGGCCATGACCTTACAACTCCACATCCACAGGGCTTCCAGCTCACAGAACACCTATAAAAATGGCACACCACAAAGCTGAAATGACATCAGCGTATATTTTAACTGCATAACAGAAGCTGCTCCTTAGAAAGCATTCATTTGCAACTGAGTGAACTCAGGAAAATAAAAGGATTGAGAACACATCTTACTGTGTTCTTAAAACCCAGTGTAGGCCAAATGTTGGACTTGAATTCATTAACAGCACTGCTTTTTGAGTTCTTCATTATAAGGTGCACAAACTGAGAGTCAAGGATTAAGACACTCAGGTGAATGAGATAAAGCAGCCCCAGCAGACTCACCACATGCACCACCCACCCACAGACCTGGACTAAGAGGATGGACAAAAAGTTGTGAATGCCTCTGTGACTGAGGCAGATGTGACCAAGTGACCCAGGTTTTTCTGTCACAAGTGTGGCTTCATGTCACACTGATAAACTCCTGCTCTGTTTCCAAGGGAAAGAAATCTGAGCAGTTACTGTTTTCTGCACTAGCATTTCTCAACAGTGTGCACACTCACGTTACCTCAGTGCGTGGAAGGAACGTGATCTGTGTTGATCCACCACCCAAATCCAGCATCCCTACACTTCTCTTCTGTGGATCATCTAGCCTACCTGAAATGTTGACAAAACAAAGAAAGCCATGGTGGGCACTGTGCAAAACTGGCTAGGAACAAAAGCAGAAGTACAGTGGTAAAGAAAGAGAACAATCTAACTCCATCTGTCAGCTTCCAGATAGCATTAATTATATCGTTAAACACTGGGCACTGATTTGGGCTTTATCAGACCTGAAAATCTTGAAGTGACAGTTTCTCTTATTTCTCTGGTGACTGTTCATGTCCTAATTACAGCAGCTTTGGTTATTCCATTCCTAAACATTTTTCAGTGGAGACAAGAACCCTTTTGCAAACTCTACTCTGGTAACCACTTCGAAACACTGAGGAATGTGGTTTTCTTGGCCACCTCTCCCTGATCCCTTAGTGATATTCTGCAGATTCCTATGGCCAAAGGGACGACATACTGAAAAGAGCTGGCTTAATAGACTCAGCTCCCTTGGAATTCTTCCTGCTACCAGCCAAGACCTCTCCTCTCACTAAAATCTAGTTCTTTTCAGTTAGATCCTTTAAATTCACCTTCTTGACAATGACAGTGTGTGCAAAGTACCTCAGTATACCTCTTGATAGCTGATGTTTGAAGATCACTGATCTATCTGATATTTCCTGTGGGTATAAAAAGCTTCAGAGCACCTTGTTCCACATACTGTGTGTGCTGAACAGAACACTTGGATGGCAGACTGCTTTAACTACTCTTTTCTCATTCAGCAGTGTATAAACACTTGTGGCATTTCTATGTTATAAATCTGTAAGGAAGTAGCACAGCACTTTCTTAAACCCTGTGCAACTGCCAAGCACATCTAGAATATTCACATAAAAAATTTAGCCATAGTCACAGCAGACTCTAAAAAGGAATGAAATGCTCTGGTACCCTACAGGGAATTGAACAAAAAAGGCTACATTAAACATCTAGGGAAAAAGATTAAACTCCTCACTCTGTCAAGTAAATGGCAAAAATCCTAATGACTTAAATAGGCCAGGGCAAAAATAACTGCTGACTTATTCTCAGATTCTTCTTTCTCCCATTCCACGCCAATGAACGAGCAAATCCCACACAGGGGCAAAAAAAAGCACGAATTTCACATCACCCATTATATCTTTATGCACATGCTCATGTACACATACCTGTTAAAAAATTTACTGTGATCCAGGCTGAAATACCTAATGAGGAAAATATTCAGAAGATGCACTGTTAGACCAATTTTTTTTATCTAACAGCAGTAACTTGTAAGTTTCATTTCCAGAACTGTCAACAGCTCTCCAAAACCAAGATAAGACACCTTGAACAAAGAATTACCCTCTCTATCAGGGCTTATGTGATATTTGGGAGAGAAGTCCCATGTATGAAATGCCTGGAGAACTCTGTATTTCACAGGCCAAAAACTTAGGCAATGAGTCACAATGGCTTCAGTCCTTAGCTAAAAGATGACAAGATGACTGAGACTCACATTGTTCATTTTCTAGGAAAACATCCATTTGTAGGCCTTTGTTTGATGTCAGGCACTCAACTTCCTTTTGAATACTAAGAATTTTTCTCTTTCCTATTTTCCTCTGAGAAATTTTTGAGCTATGCTGTTTTGTCTTCTTCTTGTTTTATAAACTGTTTCTCCATAAATTAGGTGAATTAGTGGGCCTTATGTTAACAAATTCAAATATTTATTCATGTGGTTAAAACTCAAGGCATTCTAGGGAGCATGGTCCAGTTCAACCCTTGGCTAAACCAAGGCTGTCACTGTTATTAATGATTTTAAAACAAAACAAAAAGAAGAATTACAATGCCTTTAAGTAGCAAAAAAAAAGAAACTCATAAACAGCTCCATCTATTTTGGTTTCTAAGATTTAAAACACATTTCAACACTCAGTTACTTAGAATTTAGACATTCTGTCCTCAGCACTTTTTGATGAACATCAACTTACTTCAGCATTTTCTTCTCTCTAGATAAGAATTTCTTTCAGATTGAACTCACAATCCCACTCATTAGATAAGTTATAATTAACATAATGACCAAATACATCCAGAAAACTCTGACAAGCATTGTCAAGAGCAGAGTGTGCAATCCTAGTTGTTGAAGACCATCTCAACAAGCAAATATTCAGAAACTTTTCTAGAAGGGCTGACAGCACAGTGGCTTCTCAATGATCCTTCAGGAACTGGCCAAGACTCAGAGCTTTCAAAATCAGGACAGAGTTCAGGACTTCAAATTGGAAAATGTAGCACAAGATCTTTTTGGCAGGCACTGCCTGTGGCAACATAAAAACTCTGTCAAATCCGCTGCTTGTGGGTTCCCACTACAGAGAGTAGAGGACTTGTCATAGTACAGCAGGAATCTCCAGAATTGAAGAAAGAGTCTCCACAAGATAACCTACCTTCATCTGTTCCATTCATTATTGATACGCAGTTGTCCCTCACAAAGAAGGGGGAGGCCTGGAAAATCTTCTTCACCTGTAGTTCAAATAAAAGCTACATTCAGAGAAATATTTTTTCAGGTGGAAATCAAGATTTTTTAAAACTCCAGTTTTACACTACTTCTCCTCCTCTTGGGCCAGATCCTGACTGCTATTCACCACTTTGAAGTTCAAGATTCCAACAAGCATCAGCCTTTACATGGCTGGCTCCGCAGTTTGGTGCAGAGACAGGAAATGGAAAATGGATGTGCATGTTTTCAAGCATGAAGACTGCTCAGAAATGCCATTAGTAAAGGATGGACATGGGTAGGAAAGGGAATCCAGTTTACTTTGACCTTGTGGGTCACCAACACATGCATGCGAAAGGCAGGCGATGGACACCCTTGCTTTCAGGATTGTTCCAGAGAACTGCATTTTTAACATTAGCATGTCAGCTGATAATGATCCTCTACACTAAATCCTACATAAGGTAGCAGAGCCCAAGGTTTCCAGGGTCATCTAAAGTTTCAGGTGAAATTCAGTGTGGAAAAGAACTGGTCAGGTTGCAGGCAGCAGAGACTTGGTTTCAACCACACCCCATTTCTTCCTTCCAATTATTGCTTAGAAAAAGAATATACTCAGTGCACACTTAATAAAGTTCTCCTGCATCTGAAAGGTCTAGAACGTTTTGTTTATTTTTGTAACATTTTAAAATATTAAACATATTTTACATGCCTATAAATACAATTTATATTATTTTCAATCACTATAAAGGGGTGACCTTGCAGCAGCAGGTTGACAATGTGGCAAAACAAAGAGCAGACAGCTTTTCTCAAACTAGCAGCATCCTGGTCAAAACCACAACCAAACATGACCACTAAGAGCAGGCCTGTGGTTATCAATAGCAGGATCTTGCTGCATTTGTTACATTATCTGTCATCTCACAATTTATTTGGAGCTGCCATCATTCCTCTGTGCTTGGACTCACACAAGTTCTCACTCCAACAGCATTTAAGATCAGGTGGCTCCACACTGTTTTCAGGGTTAAACAAGGGGAGTGACTCATATACACACAGAGTATGTATCTTACATGAAAAGGACCACAGTTTGCTATAAAATTTCTGGAAAGCAATCAGAAAGACGAGAAACAGCACCTTATCCAGCAACTTCTGAGCTTTCTCTCCTGGCAGCAACCGTAGGCCAGCTGTGGCTTTCAGGACCAGAGGAGTGAACTTCCACAGTTCCATAGGAACTTCCTTCTTTGCCACCTCAAGGAGCTCTTTTATTCCCTGGCCACTCTGTGAGTAGAAAAAAAAACAATAAAAGGCATCTTAAAAACTCTTTTGAAATGGTAAAAGGGTGATAAGAGGTACAATTCACTGTAAATGTGTAAGCCCTAGTGGATATAACAGGTCAAAACCAGAATTACTTTTTCAAACAGTGACATAGAACTCTCTGTCACTGAATGTTTTGGCTACAAAGGGCTCAAAAAGCAGTACGACAAATTCTTGGAAAACAAAGGTATTTGGAGCCAGTAAAACACTATGAGTTGGGTGTAAGTCTGGCTCAGGAAGTGCCTAAATCCCTGTGAGCTGTAAGATAAGGGAGACAGAAGAGAAGTCACTTAAATTACCTTTTCGACATCATCAGCATATGCAGATAGACCTGGTTTCAGTGCTTTAAACGTCTCATGGGTTAATTTGGGAGTTTCTGTTCAAAAGCAGTATTCCAAAATAAGTAATGGTACAAATAATTTTGCATGCACAAAACGAAAACCATTTAACAAATTACATTATTATGTGCTAAGAGAAGTCAACTGAAGCCTCGGTCTAATGAACTATCAACAATCACATGACCTTTAAATATAGCCTATTTTTCAAGTCTTGACTGGTTTTCAGGTGCTGGTGTCCACTATTCTCATATTCTTCATGCATATCAGACAAAGGGTGCAAGTTGTCTTTGAGACCTTATACCCGCCATGTGCAGCTTTTCAAACTGCACCTATAACAAAGACCCGAAATTTTAGCATGCTCTGTTCTGGCTAAACTGGACTCCAGTAAACCCCAGTGGAAGCTTTTCCACTATTTTCAATGACAGCAGAGGGAGCCAGACTTCTAGTATTTTGGAAAGCACTATATGCCCCTGCAGTCATAAGGACATGAGCTTGGCAACATCCTCCTCCTGTACCAACTACACTCTATAAAAGTTTCCTGCAATATATTCTGAAGTTATGTTTAAAGAGAAGCAGGCAAGGAAGAAGCAAAGACTTCGGAATACATTAAAGGAAGGAAATCAGTGGACTGTTGCTTGACATCTTTGGTGGCTAAGCCTTACACCAGCCCAATATGCAAACCTAAGGTTGCCCCCTGAGGTCAACCACAGCATACACCACACTGCTAATCCTGAAAACCTTCAGATCACCTACTAACAGCATCTACACAGGTTCTTGGATTTTTAAGACTTTTATAAATAGAAGCTGACAACATGTACACAAATGAAGCTTACTACTCCAGAGGAAAACAAGCTATTTTGTACACTTGTCTCACTTCTCAGTGGTTTCTGTCCAGATGCAATACACGGCAATTTTAATCAAACAATTTGTAAGTTTTGTTTTGTTTTACAGTTTAAATCCAACAGTGAAGCCAAGGATGCACTAAAACAGAAACTGCAGAAAGAAGAAGCAGCTCGCTGCCAGGAACTGGAGACAGCCAACAACCTCACAGTGAAAATTTGAGGAAATAAGGCAGTTTTGAAATATAATCTTCTCTTCCACTAGTGTGATGAAAAACTGCCCTTCTTCAAGCCACCACTCTAAAAGTACAGCTGCTCTGAGTTCACATTCTGACATTAGAGCATTTTCTCCTTGTTGAGTGTTTTCATAAATCTCATCCAAATATACATGCCTGAATCATAATCTACTTCCTGATGACTCTCTAGAAAGAGCTGAAACATGTTTGTTCAAGTAATCCATAGAAGAGAATAATCAATAATCTGCTTCATAATGTTATGGAAGACTTAATCTATCATGCAACAAGAAGGACATACCTCTTGGCTCTTGTGTAAATTTAAATACATGGATACGAGTTCCTGTGCTTCCTGCATCAAACATAATTCCATAAAAGACTGAGAGATCTGTAGTCACTGCCTGATGGTTCAGTTTATCTCCCCTGCTTTCAGCAATTCCTTTCGTTGCTCCCATGAGTGGTTTGGAATCCAAGTGCCATTTTATGTATGCAACATAAATAGCTATGCATGCCAAAATCCCAAAAGTGAAGAACCACTTTGGTATCTTCATGGCTTCCATTTATCAGATGTTTTGTTTCTTCCCTTTATCAAATAGTTTATTTCTTGTCATTCACACAGAACAGGTGGTTCACACTTCACTCCTATATCAAACAGAAAAGGTCTGTTTTATTTTCTAAGCCTGATTAAAGGACCTAAGAGTATGATGCCTATGACACTGAACGCTGCTTTCTCAGTTGTTCAGATGGAACACATCCTCCTTCAGCATGCCATTGAGATCACAGCTAACTTTGAGGCACAGAGCAGCATAAATCTTTTCCCCCACTGCTACAGAGGCCTTAGAGGCATAGAGTAAGAAGAGTTCAGAGAAGCTAAGTACAGTAACTGAGGCGGGAAAGGACCTCAGGAGGTCTCTCATCCAATCTTCTGCTCACAGCATGGGCAGCTACAGGGACCCTCTATATTATCCAACTACATCTTGAAAAACTCTTGAGGATCCCATAGCTTCTCTGGCAGTTATATTAGTTCCTGTATGGTGAAGGAGGTCCCAGAAGACTGGACAAGGACAATCTGAAATCAAGGTTTAAAATTCAGGATGAAAGATCCAGCAAATTGAATGCCCCCCTCTCCCATCTCCAATCCCAGGAAAGAAACCACAGCAAAGCACAATGCAATAAATCTAGAATAACTCACACAACATCATCTAGATGATTAAAAACAGTCAGTGGTGATTTAGGGGCAGAAAAATTATGTATCATTTTTCCTTTTCTATTAGGAATAATGAAGACAGAACAAACCATTGGTTAATTGAGTTAAACAGGGTTTTGACATGTATGTAATCTCTTGATTATATGAATTCAGGTGTACAGAAGGCATGAATGGGAGGAATTAAAAATCAAGGTCATTGCAGCATATTGCCCAAAATGGGCAAGACAAAATTTCATAAGAACGGAGGAAAGCTAATCTACAGACACAAATACACCTGAAGAAGAAAGAAACATAAGGGAAAGGGAACTGTAGGCTGCCATGACACAGAAATCAAGCAGATGGCATTGGGGGAAAAAAAAAAAAGAGAAATCTTTATGGCTTCTATCAGCAGGCAGAGGCATGCAGGTGACATTCGCTGCAAGTCTACCGGGTGATCAGTCCAAGCCTCGTGAAGCCAGAAAGTCCTGAACTGCAGCTGCACAAGAACTGAATGTCATCGGAGGGAGGAAAACCGAAGACGTTTTGTGTCTTTGAGGAGACACGAGCCCCACCGCAGGAAAGGTGAGGCTGGAAGGATGAGGGGGAGGCGTGGAGGTGCAACAATCTAGAAGCACTACCACCCTACCGCCGTTTGCCTGAAGACAGTCGGGGTTGTCCTTTCCCTGCCTTTGTCAGGGGACGCCGAGATTTTCTGCAAGGGAAGAGTTTCCCGCCTCCGCCGCCAAGGGCGGAAGGGGATCCCGGCGCCGGGATCCGGGTACAGCTCGCGCGGCCCCGGCGCGGCCCGGCCCGTCCCCTGCTAGCACACGGCCCGCCGACCCCGCCGCCCGCACTCCCTCCTCCCTCTGTTCCTCGCTCACGCCGCCCACCCCTGCCCCGCCATGGCCCCGCCGCGGCCCCTCCGCTGCCAGGCCCCGCTCGCACCGCGCAGGCGCGGGGTGGCCCCGCGCGCCGGGAGGAGGCGCTGGTTCGAGCCCGCCAAGGGTGGGGCTGCCACGGAAGGTGCTTAGAAAAGAGCAAAACGGCGCAAAATCAGAGGTGCCGGGAGCAGTGTTGGAAAATGTGGAATATGTCAAAATTACCTTAAGTTAGGATGTTATTTGGTGTTTCATCTTTGTGTATTTTCAAGCCTAATTAGCAAGAAAGGAGACAATCCGTGGAACAGACAGCAGATAACAAGCTCTAAGGATGATGTAAGTGAAGTTACTGCTGTATGTCAGTAGAACAAGTGGTAGTTAGCATCCCTTAGTCAAGAACACCCTGGAGCTAACAAGCTCTAAGGACAAAGCAAATCAAGAAGTTGATGTCTATATTGCCGACTTGGCAAAAGGTCCAGGTATCCTATAGCAGAGCTGTCTTCACTATAGTACTAAAATCACACCTACTGGTCAAAAAGGTCCTGCCTGGAGAAAGACCCTTCCCCTGAGCATGTGTAGAAATTAGGTGGGATTACATAATCAGTGTGATACTTACTAACCAATCTTCATAGAAGAGCTGTACTTGGGAGGTTACTAACACTGAATTTCTGTGTGTAAAGAATGGTGTGGCAAGCCTGGAGGGCTGTTGTTAATTTGTGGAATACCACTGAGTATTTGCACAACTCTGAAATAAATAAACAAACAGTGTCTCTCTCCAGTGTGTAATTATTGAGTTGTTGCACACCGGCTAAGGAATCCAATTTTTGTAGGCAAGAGGAACAGTCCAGGCTGAGGGGAGGTAGGACAGAGCAGGGCTTGTGTGAGTGGAGGAAGAGGCCCCATGGCCCAAGGATAATGCCACCAGGAGACAGCTGGCAGGGCTGCCCGGCACCCTTTGTGCCCCAGTGAGAACCTGCCAGGAGCTCTTGACCTGCAGGTCTGGTCTGGCTCTGATGAAGGAAGCTTGGGTAGATGTGGGCAAAGAGGCCGTCAAGTAGCTGCTCGGTGCTGTTCTGTTCCTTTAACAGTTTTCCTTCTTGAGTAGCTTCCTTAATGGCTCTTCTGCCATCTAGGTAATTTTGTCTATCACCAGCTAAAATTATTCCTGCAGCTGCAGCTTTCTGCTCCAGCCCATCTAGAAGAGAGAGTAGATGCAGTTTATGAGCGAGACACTACAACTACCTGAAAGGAGGTGGTGGTGTGGTGTGGGTCAGCCTTTTATCCCAGATAACAAGTGATAGGACAAGGGGAAATAGCCTCAAGTTACACCAGGGGAGGTTCATCTTGTCAGAAAAATATCTTCACTGAAGGAGTAATAAAGAATTGGAAGAGATCCCCCAGGGAAGTGGTGGAGTCACCATCTCTGGAAGTATTCAGAAAATGAGCAGATGTGGCCCTCCACAGTACAGTTTAGTGGGCATGGTGGTATTCAGTCAAAGGTTAGACTTGATGATCTTGTAGGTCTTTGCCAACCTTAATGCTTCTATGTGTGAGAGCACCACAGCAAACATGAAGTACAAAGAGATGGAGACCAATTGGAAAATGGAATGCAGAGCAGAAATCTAAGTCGTGATGCTTTTGGTTGCATGCAAGAGGCTCACATACTCCCAGCAAGTCCCACTGTTGCTCCAGCAGCTCTATGCATGTACAGGTGCCTGTGGTGAAAGAGCTTGCTGTAGGAATAAGTGTAGAGTCTCCCAGGGTGTTATTTATTCCAGCAAATGACTCCCTCATAGCAGTGTTTTGAAAGTAAATTAATTTTTCAGGGCTTTTTCCCCCACCCTCTGGGTAGCAGGCATTGAGGAATTTCAAATGATGATTACTTTACATCAAACTCTCTGTCTGTTTTATAGAGGTAAATGAAACTGATTTTTCCAACTCTTTTTCTAACTTGTTTTTATGTTGTATAATTATTTTTAAAAGGAATTGTGCTATTAATGGGAGAATCTTGCAAAGAAAGATTAAGACACAAGGAATAAATTTTTTTAAGGTTTATGTCTCTTTTGTGATGTGATTACAACGGACCTGGTTTGTAAGCAATACCCTGACAGTGTGGTTTCACCACACAAACCTGTTTGCTGGTGGCTTCAGAAAAAAGACCCAAACAGCTAAGAATGCTCTGGTAATTCCTGTAGGTGATATTCCCAAAATTGCACCACTGGGACTATGGTGACAGTCCCAAAATATGACAGCATAGCTGTCAGTCTCAAGAGCTGCAAACCCAATGGGAAGAAGATACAGAGGAGAACCTTAGGAAAGATACAGCCTGACTGCTGGGTAAATACCCTTTATCCCTGGGACTGAAGGGAGGATGACCCTTGCAGCTGGCCATGGGTTGCTGGTCTTGGTGAGTCTGCAGCATGGCATCACCTTGTTCTGACCCAAAATATAAGATGTAGACATTAAAACTTTACACTTTTTCATGGGTGTTGCTGTGCCAGCTGTGGCTCAGCAATATCTAGTGGCAGTGTGAATGTAAATTCAGTGCAAATAAGCTGTTTTTCAGCTAGCTTTGATCTGAGTGATCCCTTTTTTGTAAAACAACAAACAAAATGGCAACAGGGAGTAAAGATACTATAGGTTTTTGGCCAGGTATCTGCTCAGGTCTGGAGCTGCCCTTTAAAGTAAAAGGCCAGGGAGCCCCATCTCAAATCCTGTGGTTGTCACTGGGATTTTTGGCTGATGTGAAAATTCCTGCCTAGGAGCAAGTTTCCTGAAACACAGAACAGGACTTGTGTTCTTTATGTTTAGAAATACACTGTTGTCCAAGCTTGTTACAAGGGAGGGCCTGTTTCTTCTTTCAGGTTGCAGGAAAACAGGAATAATCCTGGAGAATTACTTGAGTTCAAGGACTACTTGCATTTTTATTTCAAGGCAAAAGATTTTGGTGATATCAGTACTGTTGTCCTTAGCAATATAAATGTTTTTCAATCCTAAATAAAAGATGCTCCTGTCACCGATTGCTAAGTCAGCAAAACAAGGTGGTCTTTTCCCTTTTCACTAGGGAAGACAGAAGATGTCAGGAAGTGAGGCCTTGTGGAAAAGCAGGTCAGGCCAGCAGAGAGCAGTATTTTGTCAGGAACACCATTTCCCCAGGGACAATGAAAAATAGTACAGTATTTATTTCTCTTAGTTGAAATATCTTGCCTATGTGCTCATAAACAGTCCTGCAGTTAGGATTAGAGATTACAAAAAAATGGGAATGTAATGCTGTGGTGTTTTTTTTTCCTCCTGTGAAAAGCGTCATTTTATGTGCATGGTAACAGTACTCCAGCTGGGGACCTAGGATGGGGTGTAGGTGGTTTTAAAAGTTTTGGGGTTGTTCCGGAGTCTTTGTCACACACAGTACTGTGGTCCTTCCTAGATTTAAGCCATATAGCCTGGGGTTCATAAAAAAAATTCAAGTATGATGTCTATGTATTATATATTACTTATATGTGCACATTTACCTTCATAGCTTGGTGTATTATATATATCATACATGAGCCAGAATGCAAATGTTTGGGAACCGTTTGGGAAATTATCTCTGTCACTCCAGTGTTATAGGAACAATTGTGTTGGATGCCTGAATGAGAATTAATAAACAGGGATCAAAGACAAACTGCACAAATAGGAGAATCTGTATAATGAAAAGGTTAGTTCACCAATTTGGTCAGGACTGTTGTGAACAGTAGCAATACTACATTGAAGATAGAAGTACAAGGTCAGTATTTTTGGCACAGTGTGCCCATGAACTGCATGTGATTGTCAGGTTCTTTTGTGCAAGCCAGGCAGTAACATGCCAAATCACACTGACTGGTCCATCTCCTCCCATCCTCAGAGGCACATGTACTCAGTGACAGAGTTTGGGCTGCAGTGCGTCGACCCAGATGTACATGTGCAGTGTGGAAAACCTGCCCTCTCAGAGCTGCACAGTTAATTAAAGCTCCCTGTGCAGGACATATTTCCCTTGGTGCTCCTGCCCCAGCCCTGCCTGGGACTGGTTCTCCCAGGGTGCAGTGCAGGTTTGTGAAATTAAAAAGGGCGAGGAATCTGTTCCCAGCCTGTGGCTGGTGCTAGTGAAGCTGGCCCACAGATACTCTGGCACCAGCCTTCCAACTGCTGTTGCTCCGCATGTGAGTTCCCAGCTGTGTCCTGGGTCTCAGACGCTCCCCAGCCACTTAACTAATAATGCTGTTAATACTACCACGTGTTTAAGGTACAAGGAGTACCTCAGGTAACTCCCTGAGATATTTCATTGGAAGATTTTGGAGTTCCTCTACTAAGAGCAGAATAGAAAGCCAGAAGTTGTGTCCCACAGCATGCTGAGTTGGGATTGCCTGGAGAAGAAAAATAATTGGAAATACTAAGGAAAAGTATCATCAACTAATACCTCAAATTTCCATCCAAGATCCATTTTCTCCCTTCATCTCAAAGAGCAGATTATATTAGTACTGACCTTTATTAGAAAAGTGTTGTTCATTGAACGCTTAACATTAAATTTGTTTCCTTGCTGCAAACCACATACCTGTAGTGTTTGCTGTGATGATCTATCACCACATCCGTCCCATATCCCTGAGCAGGATAGGTAGTTCCGCAGCCCTGTAACTTAACTGAACCCCCAGGTGGCACCTACTGCTCTCTGATGCCCTCCACTGTGGTTCTTCATCATTACTTCCCAAAATTTCTAGCAAGGCAGGACTTGGCATGTAGTGTGGCTTCTCTGGAGCTACTTCTGTGCCTGCTCAGAGGGCCACAGTCAAACACACTAGACAAATACTGAGTTGCCATTTCCTCTCCAATGGAGGAAGCATAAATAAAATATTTCTCCGTCTCCCCTCTGGATACTCACCAGTTTTTGACAAACTCCTAGAAATTAAACACCTTTGAGACTTATGCTTCTGCAATTTTGGCCAGTAGTAACTGGTTCAATAATTTTGTAGGAACAGTTCTGTGCTTGTATCATAGAGGATGTCTCCCAGAGGATGTCACTATGTTTTTGTTACTGGTTGTGGCTGTACTGTGACAAACCAGAAAAAAAAGCAGGTCTCTACTGTTCCTCACTGCTGCTCATAAGCCTTGTGCAGAAATGAATTGTAACTTTGGAAATGCTGCCTCAGCGTGGTCTTTTTGGTGCCCTACAGGCTGAAGTTCTTCACAAATTTATCATGACCTACATAATTGACCTATATTATGTGTCTGTTTGTTAAATAGATTGCACTAATTAGAAACATGAATGAGGATGGCTTAGTAGTTATTCATTTATATTGAGGTGTGTGCCTGTTGACTGAAATGATGTATGGGAGGATCATTGCCAGACTTTCCCCTCCTGCTGCCTCCATAATTGACATATACCATGGATTATTGAAATAAAACATGAATTGATTCTTATTTCAGAAAAAAAAGTAAAAATAGTTTTTATTGCTCGTCTAAGCAAGGGAATATGTCCTCCAGCATGTCTTTATGCAACCTATTAAACATGAGAGAGAAAACAGCAAAATTTGAAAGCCCTTGATTTTTAGGGCTATGAGAAGGGACTGAGTGTGCTTTGCACTTTGATCACTTTATTGAGACCTTACTGGCTGGAAAACAGCATTATTACACCTTGCTGATATTTGAGCATTCTATAATGAAAGGGTTTATTTCTCCTTGCACTTGTGCCACATTTGCAGACTGTTGGAATTGTTTGAAATCAAGGGTGCCATTGAAATGTGGTGAGTTTAATGGTGAGTTTAATGGAACTGCACCTGCTTTCAGGAAGTATGAATTTAGCTTTTTTTGTTTTAGACTGACATCCAAACCCGGGCTGATTTACCTCTAGGGGCAGATTTGCATCAAGCCTTTAAAACAGATGTCCCCTGCCACAGACCCCCTCAGTTGTATTAACAATGCTCTCAGGCAGTTTCCACTCCCATGGCCTCATTCGTATAGAAGGGTGTGCAGAGTGTAATCTAATCAGGGAGAATTCACCAGATTCTTTTAATGTCTGCAATCATTGTGTTTTTAACTTCTCCAAATTCATTAGAAATGTATCCATCTGTGGGCTGTCACATAGTGCTGTGTTGAGTATTATCTGTAATTCTTCCATGAAGCTTGTTTTTAAGAAAAAATAGGTGGGGGGAATGAGTAAAGTGAAAAACTGCTTCCATCTTTAACTGTTCACAGTTTCAAAATTGTTCCTTGTGTTGCATGTTAGGGATGCATTTCCAGGCAGTCAAAAAAATATATTTTACTAGTAGGTTTGTGGGCAGAGTGTTTGTTCAAATATGTATATTCTTCATTTGGTAAACTGATTGTCAAGTGGCAGAGGTTTGTGTGGTGGTATAGGCAGCCCATGCTTTTCATTTTTATGATCTTGTCATAATCTTGGAGTCAGTTGTGAATATTCTGAGGGAGAAGAAAGTAATGTCTCACATTATTGTTCCACTTCCTCTGCAGAAGATTTATCCCAATCTCTTCTATAGAGCTTTTAAGAGCTATTACTGTCTGGTGTATGATGTTAAGAAAAACAGCTTTTGGTAAAAATACTCTGATTTAAAAAAAACTTTTTGAGCACGATATTTGAAACCTAGGATAATTTAGCTTCAAACTGACTTTTTGAGGTTCACATGCTCAAATCAGGGCCAAATTTGAAGTTTGATTGAGTTGCTCAAAGCCTTGTCCAGCTGAGTGTTTAGTATCTCTTGGGGCCCTGTCCCAGGACTGAACCACTCACAAGGTAAAATTTGTTGCATGATACACCTAATAGGAAGTTGCCATGTTCCAATTTGTGTCCCTCACTTCTTGTGCTGTCACTGGGATCTCTAGGAAGAGCCCAGCTCCTTCCTCTCTTCTTTAGGTAGCTGCAGATTGCGATAAGCTCTCCTCTTTACCTCTCTGTCTCCAGGTTGAACAAAAAAGTGTTGAATGAAGGGGTAGGGACTCTTCCCTCTCCTGCTGGTCTCCTTTTGATAACACAGCCCTGGGCATGGTTGGCTTTATTGCAGCAAGAGGATGCTGCTGAACCTGGTCAGCTTGGCTCCCAGTGGCTTTTCCATGGACCTCGCCTCAGTTTGTTCCCTTGCTCAGAGATTTCTCTCTGTCCTGAGGCAGGACTTGGCATGCGCCTTTGCTCGACCCGTGAGGTCCCTGTCAGCCCACTTCTCCAGCCTGTCCAGGTCCCTCTGGAAAGTAGCACTGCCCTCCAGCTTAAGCCAGGATGCATTGCATCCCATCTTTCAAGTCGCTAAGGAAGACCTAGATAGTATCATGGCCTGAAAAATGCTGTTAGTACTCAGCTGCCAGTTAAACTGTGACTACAGATAGTAGTTATGGGATTTGAGCAATGATTTGGCTCTTCACAATTCCTTGTTTTCATAGTGTTTAGTTTCATGATGAATTTTCTGTGTGAATCTTATGATACTTGCAATTACTATTATATAAATCATGTCAGAAGCAATTTAAAGTTATTATGAAGAACAGAAAACTGGAAGTATCTGTCTTTCCTTAATATTGATGATATTCTTTTGCTTGATATGTGTAGAAATGGAAATAGCGAAATGCAGCTGGCTGCCATCTCCCCCCTATGTACATAACCCAAGACGTCCAATTATAAAATTAAATATGGCCTGTAGAGTCACTAGCACCTGTTTCTTCATTGTACAAAAATGCGACTGGGTCTGATTAAGGAGCAAAAACTACTTTGAGCCCCATTTCAACATGACGGTGCTGTCTGAAGTGGCACAGCCTGCTTACACTGCCTTCCTTGAGCAACAAGAGGAGCTGAAGCCACAGAGGTCTGAGACACAGCTTTGTGGGTTTCATTACATGACATTTTCATGTCAGCTTTACAGAGGAGGATGTAAACAGCTGTTCCCAGGTGCTGCTCTTGCATTTATCTCAGAAGCTGCAAAGGAACACATCAAAACCAAAGATTCAAAACCTTAAAAATGATGATATTGTATCCAGAGGACTATGTCCAGTTTAAACATCTGCATCAGATGTGAGTGCGGTATTGTTTCCTTCTTTGCTGAACATTGCTTCTTATGCCCTGAGAGACAATTTTTGAGATGAATCTCATGCCCTAAGAGCCCTTTTTGGAAGTGCTCTGTTGCCCCAGTGCCCCTTGAGGGGGAGTTCACTGTTCTCAGTCCTCCATGTGGATTTGCCAGACCCTGTATATTAGTAATGAATGCATACAATCTCATAAGGGAGAATGATTATGAAAGTTGCTCTTCTGCTCAAAAAAACCATGTACTTCTAATTCGTTAGGACGTACCTAAAGTTTTGTGTGTGAAATAATCATCGTGCACAGTGGAAAGAAAAGAAGTGTTCTCAGTTAGTTTTTCATGTCTTGAACCAACTACTGACAAATAAATATTAGTGGTAGCCTGTTGTTAGCCTTTCAGTCATTTATGCTTCAGGAGCTGCAGGACTCTTTTCCAGTATTTGTAAGCTTCCTTGAAGTAGCAAAATAATTTTCAATAGCTTAGTTCTTATAAATGATTGTATTTTCTAGTGCCCCAGTGAATTCACTGTTGCTTATAAAGTACTTGTGTGTCAGGGTGAATGAAGAAGAGCATGGATCAATATGATCAGCTCAGTGAAGCAAATGTAGGAAATCTCTGCGCTTCAACTTGAGGAACTTTAAGAAGACTTTTTCCAAAGCCAGCCTCTTTGCTCTTTGAAGATTGGGTCTTTTGAAGCACCCACCCTGGACACCTGGAAGTGCAGACACCAAAACCCATTAATTGCTTTTGAATATAAACTGTAGTCTATTGTGCTGCATTTTTTTCTCAGTAAATGTGGTCGCCTATCTGTCTTCTAGCATAATTTGTGAAAATAAGTCTCTTCTAGTAAAATGTAATCTTACTCTCTCTGATGAGCTCAGTTGCTTTGATATTGTGATGTAGAAAAATGATGCCATGTGATTTTCAGAGGAAGACTTCTGATTTTAGGCACCTGTGTGCTTGTTTGAGCCACCTTCATGCTCAACAAGAAACAGAAACTGTTCACTTCTTGGAAATAGGTAACAAAAAAAAATCACTACTTTTTAGTAGAATATATCTGCAATTGTCTGGAAAGGCGATGTTTTAACAAGTTAAAATATTTTAGTTGTATATCTCTGTGAAGTTACAAAAGCTATATTTTGTTTCAGCTATAACAAACTGAAAATCTCATCAGTTGCAGAACAGTAGTTGAAAGGGACCCATTTCTGAAATTTTCTTAGTATTGTCTTTGGTGAATAGTTGGGCCATAGTTTTCACACAGTTTGTATGATCTGTCTTGGTGCAGAAAGCAGTTGCAAGGAAGCTTGCCCAGAGGAGCAGGCAAGCGTCCTGTGTGCAGCCACGGACCTGGTCTGAAGAGGGCTGCTCAGCACTGGGGAGATGCTGAGAGCTTGGCTTGCCTTAAAGGTTGTGAGAACAGAGAAATGGGCATTTCCACACTGTTTGTAATCATCCAGGCATTGGATGGAGTGGTGGGAAACAAGGTAACAGCCTTCGTCCTTGCTGGTGCTGCCTTGAGATCTGGGTCTTCTGGATCAAAGAGCAGACGAGACCCAAAGCTTCATCTTCCCTACACTCTATTTGTGTTCCGAGGACTTTCCCAGAGACAGTAGTGGTTTGCTTGTGTTAGGGACCATGGAGCCAGAGCAGATCAGCAGAAAGTCTGTTCAATAAATGTACCCGCTGGCCTTCTGTAGTCAGCAGAGAAAAACTTCCTTGAGGGAAATTCAGCTGTTTGAAGAGCACAGATCCCAGAGGGGTGAGGGAATCAGTTGCTATATTTCCCCT
This sequence comes from Pithys albifrons albifrons, assembly GCF_047495875.1. Classification (NCBI taxonomy): domain Eukaryota; kingdom Metazoa; phylum Chordata; class Aves; order Passeriformes; family Thamnophilidae; genus Pithys; species Pithys albifrons. Next base: position 107,131,606 of record NC_092459.1, read on the forward strand.
TGTGTTCCTGGAGTAAAGATAAAGAAAAGAGTTGACCTGGCACCAGCCGTTTGCCCATCTCCCATGAAAACCATGTCACCTCTGGTTTGTCCTCATGAATAATGGGAGTTTGAATTTACCAAGCAAAGTTATTGGCCCCTCCAGCCTGCTATTCATTACTCCAATTAACAATCAGTTGGCCTGAAAAATGGGCCAATCTGTTTCTTGAGGAGCTGCATAGAAAAATCCACAAGGCAAGCCAATTAGCATACCAGTCCTCACCGTCTATGGAATTTAATTTAGTTATCTGCTTGATCTAAGTACTGAAATATCGTTGTTTTGTTATGGAGCATATAATGTTTGTCAAATGGCTGAAATCCCCAGAGGCCCATATGCTGCTGATATTCTCTGCATCCTCCTGAGCCGGCAGAGGCAATAAGGCAAAACTGTTTTGTCCCACACATGGCCCCTGTATTTTCCTGGCACAACACGGCAGCTGGACGCAGGCAGAACAAACCTTCCCCACCCAGGGTGGGCGGAATAGCTTCTCTTCAAAATAGTTGCACACTTGACCAAGCCCATTGTCTGTCCAGAAAGCATTTCAACCGCCTCTTACCAGGCAGCCGCCACTACAAAAAGTACGCAGAGCCAGTGTTTGGACAACCTGTCTGCACAGTGTATTGTGTGTGGGCAATTAGCAAACTAATTGCCCATTTGCACATCCACGGTGAATTAGTTACATTTCTCCCACAGGATTTGTTATTCTTATAATTACTGTTAAGGAAGGCCCATGAATAAAAAAGGTAGTTTGGACAAACACCTTTTTCCCCACAAGCAGGAAGTTCGAGCCCCTTTCTGGGAGAGAACAGGCAATGGATGGAGTCCCTAGGAGAAAAGAGTGGTTCCCAGGGATGTTGCCTCTGTATGTTTCTAGTTCTCTGGGTTGATGCTAGTATAATGGTGACATGAGTCGTTAAAGAAAATACATGAGAGCTGTCAGCTTGTACTGCCATTCCTGGTGCACATGCTCTCTGCTTGGAGATGTGACCCCAGTCCTGTAACTACTTTTTAATTTCTGGAGAAATCCCGTGGTGGGATTTTGGAGCCAAAGAAATACCAGAGCCACCAATATATTCTGACTGATTTAGTGACATTAGTTTTATTCTGATCTGAATTTGCTGGAGCTGGTGAAGAGTCACATTGGAAGGAAAGAAGTCTAACTGAATGGACAGTCTTTCTCAGTGTTCACACCAAATTTAGTTCTCCACTTCAAAAACCCAAACCACTGATCACTGCTACCTAGTCAGCAGAAGAATATAGATGAAGTGTGCCATGGTTGAGGAGCTGTGTTGCCAGGTGAAGAAGCTATGGGAGGAAGTGAACAGGCTTCATAATATTTGGGCAAATGAGCAAGAGAGAGATTGATTATTTTCAGAGATGCTACAGTCTCAAAACTCTTGGGAGTCTTAAACCTTCATTGTAATGGAGATGCAAAAGCAGTCAAAACTCTGCAGGGTAATTAGTCAAAGGACTGTTGATCATGGATCTGTTAAAGATGAAGGCTGAAAGTGGGTCACTGCACATACTAGGAGGAAGGTTCCTCCTTCTCAAAATTTGACAGGTAGGACTGGTACCTTCTACAAGTATGAGGCTCTGGAACTAGACGGCCAGACAAGTTATGAGATGGGCAAAGGTCCTCCTGGGGTAGTGGGGCCTCCTAAAACAACACCGCCTGTACCTCACATCATGACCTCTCCTGTTAAGAGGAAAATAAAGATAGTTTTAATAGGAAACTCACTTCTAGGGGGAATGGAGGGCCCAACACACAGGCCGAACCCAACTCACAGGGAAGTCTGCTGTCTCCTAGGGGCTCAGATAAGGGACATTACCAGATAATCTCCTGTCTATTAAGGTCCTTAGATTACTACCCTGTATTGGTTGTTGAAACTGGCAGCTACAAAACAACAAAAAGAAGTCTGAGGGCAATCAAAAGACACTTCAGGGCTCCAGTTCAATTGGTAGAGCTATCAGGAGCACAGGTAGTGACTTTCTCAATTCTTCCAGTAACGAGGAATAATATTGATAGGAATAGGCAGATCCATCAGATTAATGAGTGGCTCTGAGATCGGTGTAATAGGAAAAATTTTAGGGTTTTGACCGTGGGATTTTCTACTCAACACCTGATGCATCTGTCTCAGAGGGAAAAAAGAGTTTTAGGGTAAGAGCTAACAGGACTTGTTGTCAGAGCTTTAAACTAGCTTGGAAGGGGGAGGGACAAAACCAGGTTTGCCAGATGAGTGATAGGATGGTGTGTTCAAATTTGAGAAAACATGGGATCTCTCAATCTGCCTCACAAGGTGTTGTCTATGATGTTCTACACTGATGCACACAGCATGAGGAACAAACAAGAGGAGCTCCAAGCCTTGGCCCAGTCCCAGAGATTTGACATCATTGACATAAGTGAAACCTGGTGGGATGAGTCTTGTGACTGGAGTGCCCTGTTGGACAGTTACAGCCTCTTCAGAAGGGATAGGCAGGACAGAAGAGGCAGAGGGAGGGCACTGTATGTGGTAGAAGGGTTAGAATGTATGGAGCTCACAGTTGGCAATGGCACAGCTGAGAGCCTCTGGGTAAGAATCAAGGGGCAAACAAAGTGGATGTCATTGTAGGAGTGTGCTGTAGACCTCCCAGCCAGGATGATGACACCCATGAATTATTCTTTGAGGAACTAAGGGACACTTAGTCAACTGCCTTTGTCCTTACAGGGGACTTCAACTTGCCAGAAATTACCTGGGAGCACCACACAACTGGTACAACCTAGGGCAGAAGACTCCTATAAAACGTGAATGACAACTTTATGGAACAGGTCCTAAGGGAACTACTTCAGAAAGATGCCCTCCTGGATCTGCTGCTTGTCACCAGAGTGGATTTCATGAGTGAAGTGGAGATTGGTGGCCATCTTGGTCACAGTGACAACAAAGTGATGAGGCTTAAAATCTTTGCCAGCAGGAGGAAAAGTGCCACCCAAACCTCAGCTCCAGACATGAGGAGAGCAGAACTCAGGCTGCTCAGAGAATCAGTAAGTAAGGGTCCCCAGGAAAAATGTTTTTATAGATGCTGGAGTCCCTCAGTGCTGGTCACTTTTTAAACATCACCTCCTAAGGGCACAGGGACAGGCAATTCCCAAATGTCAGAAGTAAAGCAGGCAAGGCAGAAGTCCAGCTTGGCTGAGCAGGGATCTTCTCTTGAAAATAAGGCAAAAAAGGAAGGCATATGCCCAGTGTAAGCAAGATCAAGTGACATGGGAACCATATGGAGATGCTGCTTGGAGAAAATTTGTGTGGCCAAAGCCCAACTGGAGTTGAAGCTGGCCAGAATTTGGGGGGGGGGGGCAATAGAGTGAGTTTTTTCAAAAATATTAAGGGAATAGGCAGTATGAAAATATCATTGGCCTGTTACAGGATGAGGATGGTCACTTCACAAACAGGGACAGAGACAAAGCAGAAGACTTTAATGCTCTCTTTTCCTCTGTCTTCAGCATGGATGATGCACCAAGGCCGTCTCAGTGCCCTGAGCTGGTGACATGACTGAGACAACACTCAATTCCCCGTCAACTGTGAAACTGTGTGGGATCTACTGCTCTCTCTGGATCCCTGGAAATCTATGGACTTGATGGGATTAATCCAAGAATCCTCAAAGACCTAGTTGATGTCACAGTGAAAGCTCTCTCTCGATTTTTGAACGATCTTTACTCTGTGGTGACCAGTGACAGAACTTGAGGGAATGGCATGAAGTTGTGTCAGGGGAAGTTTAGGTTGGACACTAGAAAAATGTTTTTCATCCAGAGAGTGATTGGACACTGGAACAAGTTCCCCAGGACCAAGCCCAACAGAGTTCAAGAGGCATTTGGAGGATACTCTAAAGCACATAGTGTGATGCTGGGAAATGGTCCTTATGGGTCCCTTCCAACTTGGCATATTTTGTGATTCTGTGATTCTGTGATATGTCATACTTGGGCATTTTGGTCAGACATTTCAATTAATCTGTTCATGCCAAGGAGTTTGTGCTCTTATCATGTTTGATCATCTCTGCAGGTGTTCAGTTGCCAAGCTTTGAACCTGTTCATGTTTCTCCAACATCATGTCACCATCCTGAGCTGGGTTTTAGATCAGCTGCTCACCTCACATGCCTTGCAGACCTGACTTGAACTATTCAGCTGCCACTATACTATCACCTTCTGGACCACTGCATTTCTGCCAGATGTCTAGATCCTTGATTGTCCAGGGGCTATTGCCAGGGCTGTGAAAAGTTATAGAAAAGCAAGTTGTGGTCAGGTGATGTGAGTGTACTACGTGGACACCTGCTTTTCTTCCAGGAAATCTCAGAGGCTGCTGTGATAGATGCTCTGTTGCATCTACATATTTAACTTCAAGTAGCTGATCAGGATGAAAGGAAGAAAACTTAATGCTCTGCAAATATCTTTGACAACTATAGACTTCAAAAAATACTGTTTTAACAGGAATGTCCTCTTGAATTATTTGACATAGTGGATGACTTTTATTAAAATTTGTGCATTTGCACTTTGTCAGCCATTTTGTTCCTGTTCAGCCTGGCTCTTGTGGCTTGTTCTCTGACACAATTGCTCGGACAAATCTTCCTTCACTGCACTTATCATTGCCTTGTTATTACAAGAAAATGACATAAGCCACCTACAGGCATTGCTGTGCAGATATGTGGCATCTGACTTTCTCAGGTGCTGTGAGCCTGCTGGATTTGTAGCTTTCAGTGGGAATTGGGTGGAGTGGGACATGTAAGAAGTTATGTCATTGGTCCATGTAACTAGTCTGTAGTCCATAGCAAGGCATCCCAGGTTACTTGGTGTTTTCCCAAACAGACAGTATCTTGCTGAGTGAGGCCAGCAAGGGATGATCAAGGCACTATGACTCCCATGTTGCTTTTGCAATTTTGTAAAACTACTTTTTTAGCCCTAGACTATTTGGAAGGCAAAATGCAAGGACTCTTCCTTTCCAATTACAGAAATTGTGAAGGGCAAGTTGTGTCTTTCCTGACCTTCTCCTCCAGAAATTTAACATGTATTTTCTTGCACACTTAGGTGATTAGGTGATTAGGTGAGTTACCTGTGGCAAATCCTCTTCTCTGTCCTAGTTTCTGATAATGTCTTTTCTGAGGGTGAATAATATTACTGTACCCATGTACACATGACGCCATGTATGAACAACCAAGTTCATAGTTATCACAGTTAAGAACAGCCCATTTTTTGGCTGCTCTAAATAACTCTAGGGAATCTGTGGTGAAAAATATGTCCCTTTTTTTAATACAAATTCATCTTGCTTCTGAGAAAGAACGTGTTCCAACCATGGCATTTTATTCAGCCTTTTCTTCACCTATTTTAGGCACCATCCCAAAGAATTAATCACCATCCTTTCCATGGATATGTAGACAAAAGACTGTAGCTTTTTTGAAAGCAATAATATATGTCTGCAGGTGGTTAAATTTGCTTACACATTGACCTAACCCTGTGCTGTTTAATGTTCATGTATTAATCCTTTGCAAATGTGATGAAAACTCACATTAAACTGAGTTTAATGTTTCTTTGCAGCTTGATGGTTAACCAAACTTTGCTGGGCTGAGAAAAGGCTGGTGTTGGTTTGGGGATTTAGTAGTTAAATAGATTGAAAACTGGCCAAGATGGGCACAGTCAATATTGTATAACACTCGTTTCTATTTAAACCAGAAAGAAATAAAACTCCTGTGGTATTAGTAGCTGTAGTCAAGCTGTAGTATTATTTTACCAGCATGCTTACATTCTTTGAGCCAACTTACCATATAATGGAAAAGGATCGTTTGTCTTTTCTGAAACCATAGAAGACAAGATTTCTCTGATGCTGTGTTAGCTCTCCCAAATTCTTTACATATTGAGTCATCTACTTTTCATCCTTGGAAAGGTAATGAGCTGGTAGTTACCTGAAGCTTTCACCAAAACATGTGACCACCGCTTCTTTTCTTGTTTGAAACTGTAAAAGTTTATTGGCTAAAAGAAAATTACTCTGAACTGTGAATCACAACAATCAGCAAGTTGTAGGAAAGCTAGCTAATGAACAGGAGATATGTTTGCTCTCAGTACACATACAGACTTCCTTCTCGCTTGAGTGCTGTCTTTACATTTCAATATCAGTCCTTGACAGTTCCTGCCTGCTGGTTGGTAACCATTGGTGTGATGATTTTCTTGGAATTACTACAGTTTGAAGCAATTATGCATGTGATCCTAAATGTCAACCCATTGATGGTCCTAAGATTTGAGGAGCTCAGGTTGTGTATGGGGTAAAAAAGGACCAGAACACAGCTTTCCTGCTCCAGGCCACTGTTCTTTGGTCCAAATGCTTTGGGGAATGGGTAACTGCTGCATTTCATTAAAGACATGCAACTGAAATAATAATCGGATAAAAGGATCATTTATTGTCAAATGATTATGGAGCTGCATTATGTGATTTCATATCTCTTCCTTCAAAATCTCTGCATTTCAAACCAGCTTGTGGTTTTACTCTGTGCCATTAACACTTTGGTATTATGCAGGAGTATATTTCATGTGGCAATTCAGTGGAATATGGATTACGTTATCAGGAAATAAAATTTTCTCAAGTTGGCCTTGGCTCTGCTGGTGGTAATAGTGAAATTGTTTGCCCTTAAGCTCTAGCAGAGGATTGGTTTCTTAAAAACTGGATAGGAAAAAGTGCTTTTAGAGTGATTTCTTTACAATAAAAACATGATAGTCTTAAAGCTAACTGATAATCTTTTTGAGTCCATTCCACGTGAAGCAGAGGAGCAAATAGATTCCCAGCTGATGTAAGTCAACATAGTCCCATTAGCTGACAAAGCTGGGTCAGTCCACAGCAGCTGAGGATTCAGCCCCGTGACTTTGAAAGAATCATCATCTTGCTGGCAAAACCAGGGAAAAGACTGTAACAGGATTTTGTGAGAGCAAATAATATTAGAGAGCAAATAAGATGGGGCAGGGGCCAAATAGGATAGTTGTTTCATTTTTAATTTATCAAGATTTTTTTTATTGGAATGTGTACCAGTGGGGCCAGCTTACCTCTGAGAGCTGCTGAGGGCTCTTAACCTTTTTTGTTTGGTGTCTATCCCTGTAGGGGACCTAGGCCCATGAATAGTACACCTTTAATAACAAAACTCCTGAGTTAATCTCCTCTAGAGGTCTGCGTGACATTACTAGCTATAATCTAACCCTTCCAGGTTATTGTAGATGCACTTATGGGCATAAAACCTTCTTTGGGAGAATTAGGTATTTTCTCATTATGCATGCTAGAAGCTTTACATTGAATATCACCAAATCTCCATGAAAATCTGAGTTTCTCTGGCAAGTTGCAGAGTTTACCAAATCTATGAAAAAGGATGTTAAGAATTTCTAATTATTTGTCCTCTAGATACCTCTGAATTAGTCTAGTGAGATACTCTCTGATGAACTGATGGAAAATGAAAGCAGTTTGTCCTCAGAACAGGCAGATGTGGGGATGTGAGTGGGGAAGAAAATGCTGAAGCAGATGAGTCCCTGCTATATGTGGAGTAATTTCAGGTCTGTGGCCTGGCAGTTGAAGCATTCACCCATCTCTGTTCCTTCCTCTGCCTACAGGACCTCATTGCCATGTGTCCTGGGAAAATGTGCAGCTGCATGAGCTGACTATTGATCAGCTGCTTAAAAGATGTTTAAAGTTTGCAGGACTGTTTGTAGACACCTGAAGTCAGAGTCTTAAACCACTGAAGCCTGTATTGGATCTGGTCTTTAACCTGTGTCTCAGGAACTTCGGGAAAATAATGCCTCATTTCTCTGCCCTTGTATGTCCAGGTTTAGGAAACTCTCCAGGAAAGACACTTTCTCTTGCTTTATTCCTCATGCTAATAATAAACAACTGCAGCACAGAGACTGGAGTGACCACAACAAGAGGAGCTGCAATTGCATTGCTACCAAACATCTCCTTCCAAGGTGACCCCTCATTGTGTCACAGATGCCTTACTGATGTTGTCCCCACCTGGAACGTTCAGAAATGCATGGGCAGCAGGGCTCTATAGGTGATGGATGTCCAGGCACCTGTCCTTCACCTCCAGAGGCAGGTGCTGACCAGTGCCAGCTATCTTGCACTTATTGCAAGGTGGATCAAGGAAATGCAGAGAGGGGTTGCAGTTTTGCCAGAAGAGTGTATGAAAGTCTGACATGCCTAATCAGTGGAAGGTGCCAAGGTGCTGGGAGTATTGGAGGCTCTCCTCCTTCCTTGAAAGACAAGGAGGACTCTGTTGGCAGATGATTTCTCCAGTCCAGTTTGCGGGGTCTTGCCTGCTACAGCTGCAAACCAGGGTTGGTCTTGTGCTTCCCCCAAGATCATATTGATGAAATGTTGGCATTTATAGAAACCTTCATTGAGACCATTGCTGAGATGTGATTATGCGGCAAACTGCAACACAGTGAATGGAACAATGTGGTGCGTACCCATTTCCCATCATGGTTTGAGCGTGGCTGTGGAGGAGCAGCAAGGTGGAAGATGTTATAGTGTTTAGTACTGTGGGCTCTTTGTGTTGAGAAAAGTCGCCTCCACCTTCCCTTTCCAACTAGTTTATCTCAGGGTTTGTGTGCCATTCAGCTTGGATGGCTGCCTAGCACTAGAGAAATCCCAGACTGATCTGTGATACTCTTTACAGCTAGTTTTGCTTTGCTTCAAATTCATTGCTTTTTCTTTTCAGTTGTTCAACAAGGCTTGGCTTGAAAAGGGCTGAAATGCCGTCACACATTCTGTACTTCATGAGAGGAAGTGTAATTAAGCCACCTACCTCTTAAATGCACAGCCCACATTTGAATTATCAGGGAAAGCTACCACAAGGGTTAAACACTTTATTTAGATGGCTTTGTTTGTTATGTGTATGCTTTGCTTGTTCTGAGAATTAACAGAAGATAAGCTAAAAGTTCATTTATAAGAGTATTAAAGGATAATTATGATGGAGTAAATGCAGCAGGTCAAAAGGCATTATGGTGAACAAAATCATAATATAGGGCTTCGAAAAATAAGCTAAAATGTACAGTGCTTAACATCACTCACTGAATGCACAGAAAGAACTTCCTTGGTGTTTCTCTCTACTTTGTCCTTCCCAGTGTAAATTACTCTGCTGTTTGAGCATGAACACATAATGATAATCAATTGCAGTAACTTAAATTAAACTTTTGGGCAGGCATAAATATGTGACCTTTTAATATCAACGAAATGATAAAAAAGATTTGGTAGGAAATCTGTTTCAATCAGATTAGAGGAGAAGTGGGTAAAGCTGATTACAAGCTCGCTAAACACAGTATTTGGGCAGTATTTGTTCAGAAACAATAGCGTTAATTCTACTTTAACAAGTATTATCTGGAAAATCAATAATTAATGGGAACCCATTATCAACTTGTAATTTAGCACAGAGATTAAACTGGGGGAGAAGTGAAAGCGAGTGGGCAACCTGCTTTTACTTGACCTGTCAGTCTGATGGATTAGTGAGTGACAGCAAGGCTGTATATTTTTTTAAAGGAGAGGTGGTAGAAATAAGTCACTTTAGGCCTTTTGCTGTTTGGCACCACCTTGCCCTCCTGCTTCCTCATGCTTAGCAGAAGAGCTGCATTGTGCAGTCAGGTCACTGCAGCCTGACTGATGACATCTCCAGTGTAACTTGGTCCTGGGAAAAGTGGGGAAGCATCAGCCCCACATTCATGTGATGTGCAGAGAGGGGTGAACAGAGGGAACAGAGGAGGGCAGAAGAGTGCTATTTGTGGATGGTATGAGCATGTGCACCAACATCACCTTGGCTTTGCTTCCTACAGCAGCATCCTCCCCATAACATCTTTATTCACCTCCCAGCTTGCCAAAGTGTCCCCCCTACCATATTTCCTCCTTGACAGGAGTTACAGCAACATATGTGAATGCATGTGAACACCCAGATTTTCCTCAGCTGGCTCCTCCCTTCTGCCTACCACATCAGCTCTGTTTGGAGAAACAATCTTATTTGTCCTGTGTGCCACGTTGGGACTCAGATGCTGCATGTGTGTACATGGGTTGGAAGTAGCATGTGCAACTTGTCGCTGGAGTAGGTCATTGCAACAGATGCCAAATATCTAATGGTTTTGTGAAGACAATATACTTCCAGAGGATACAGATGTTCTGATCAAGAATCTTTGTGTGTGCACATGCGTGCGCTTGCTTCTCTCTCTCAAGGTATCTCTGTGTGTGTTTGCTGAGGCCAGAGGAGGCTTTTAGAAGAGCAACACTGCTATTTGCTAAATTTCAGGTGGACAGCAGTGAGCCACCATTTCCACCTCACCTCACGGGCAGAGGTTCTTTTTTCCCTGGAGTTGAGTTACCTACCTGATTTTCAGCAGAGTGGGATGCAGTTTGCAGGTTGTAGTGGTTTATGAGAGTAAGGGATTAAAAGAAGATGGGTTGAGGACACTGGAAAGCAAGGAAGTCAGTCCTAGAGGATCTGTGAAGGCTTTGGTGCAGCTGGACATGTTTATGTAGTCACCCATAGGTGGGATGATCTTTGTCTTGCTCAGAGGCAGTGGTCAAAAAATGAGATCAAGGAGGTCCCTGCTGACACAAACAGTAGGCTATGGATAGAGGAGAGGCACGTGTGCAGGAACATATCACCTCTTTCAGTAGAGCAGTCTAGAGGTCAAAATAGTGACATCTTGGGCTGGCCTTATGTTTCCCACCAAACCACTCTTACTATTGGTGTGGGTGAGGAACACCACAGCAGGATGAGAAGCCCAAGTGCTGTACTTGTCTCTCTGTTTTCATTGGCTGCATTCTCCATCTCTGAGCTGTGGTGATGGTCTTTGTATTCCTGACAGGTGACTGAAAGGCTTGATATCTGGGTACTGGCTGTATGTTTGTAGGCTGGCCCAGGGGCACAGTGTGCAACCTGGGTTGTGATCAGGGCTTCTTGACAGTCAGCAAGGCGGGATGCTCTCAGCAAGGGAACAGATTGAAGGCAGATTGTGTGGGTGAAGTAGCCCTGTGCTACACAGATAGGGAGTGGCTTCAGAAATGGCATTTAATCATTCAACATTAACACAAGACATCTGTCACCACCCTTGGCAGTGACGGTGCTACATAGCAAAACAATATGTTCTGGTGCTCCTAATCACTGGAAAAACACTACTTTTTGCAAAGAGTTCTTTTAGTGCCTGGCACAAATCCTTCTATTTTATTATAGCAATCCCAGCCAAATCCTCCAATAAATGGAGTTTTTATTAATGTGCAGCTGTTGAATGAGAAAAAATATAACTCAGAAATAAAAATGAATCCCTGAATAATCAGGCTGATCCCAGGCAGTAAGAACAAACAGGACAACTACATACTTACAGCTTTTTAGTATTATTTAAAAATATATCAGGGCTTTTCTTTCCCCCTCTTTTCTTGTTGTTTTGTTTGTTGTTTTTTTTTTTAAACAGAACTGATTAGATTTTGCTTAGGAAGATCCATGCCACTTCTGTGTGCTGAAAATGCAGCAAGGAGTGAGAGGACCTGGGATGAGGGTAGCATCCATTATGTGTGCCTGATATTTGCCTGCTGCCATGGTCAGGAATTTGCTCTGGCCAGGGAGGAGAGTAGCAGGGTGGCACAATGCCCAGGGCAGCTGGAGTCTGGCTTTGTGACAAGGGATGGGCTTGCTTCTCTGCAAAAGAGAACAGAAAAGAGTGTCAAAAAAAGAAGGTGGAAAAAGCTGATTGACAAAAGCCCCTCTGACCATTGCAGCTCTCATCAGAAGGATGGTGTAGTTTACTTCAGCTAGTTGCAGTTTGGTGCTCTTTGCCTGGAATTTGAGCTTGCCAGGTGAAATGTCAATCAAAAGTGCTATTTTGCAGTTAAAAATGAAGGCAAAGTGATCCCATGACAATGTGGAGCAGGAGTCAGGTGCTGAGTTGGGGGAAAGAATGATGCCTGCCCTGTATTTACACCCAGGTCCTTTCCCTGTACACACATGGACCCTGGTCTGCCAAGTGATCTGCAATGGCTGTGCCACAAGTGAGGAGGCCTGCCAGGAATGGAACAAATCTCCTTCTTTTATGCTCCCTATTGCTGCTGAGAGATGTGGTTCAATTCCGCTACACCCAATGGCACAGCCATGCTACTGCATACGAGGTGGAAGCTGGGCTTCAGTCCCAGGCTACAGTCCAGCTGGCAATGCAGTGACCATCAAGAGCTGTTTCCTGGTGGCTCCAGCCCAAAGGAGAGTGCGGAGTGAGCAGAGACATAGGAGACCTGCTGGAGCTATCATCAGATGCATATACATGTAATTCAGCTAAGTGAGACCTCGGATAGCCCCATGAGGGCCCACCTCGAGCTAAACCTCCAACAGGAGGGCAAAGCCAGCCTGAGCAGCACCCCTAGAGCCAACAGGGCTTTCATCCTGTCTGAGGCACTCAGGGGTTACTGTGGCCCTTGGGACAGCCCCTGTCACCAGCAGCCAGATCCTGGACACCCAGAGGTGCTGCCTGGCCAGCATGATGCAGGAGGGAATGCCCCAAGCAGATAGCACCCTGCCTACGAAATGACACAACCATCTCCGTTATTCACTCTGATTAAATTCGAGCCAAAGTAAAGCCCTAATTCTTCTGATTAAAGCTTAGAAGTTAAGCTCTTTGGACAGGATGTGTGCCTTTCCCTGTACTCTCCTAAACCACTTCGTCCACTTGATGACAAATCACTAATAATATACTCCTATATGTTTCTTCCCAAACACTCATGATGCCCAGTCCATAGGGTGTATGATGGGCCTGGAACATCCCAGCACTTCTTTCTGAATAGTGGTATTTATATGTGTTCACCTGGCTATTTTCACAATCAGGGAAGTAGGAGGAACTGCTCCAAGAAAAGCAGAGGTCTGGGTCCTCCCAGGGTTTATCCTTTATGTCTTGGGCTTTTCCTAGTGGAATTGCCCTGGGAGACACGCTCCAACCAGGCATCGGTTGGGGTGTTACACAAATGCTGCCTTACCTCAGGTGCTCTATGAGCATGGGATCAGCCCACTGTCACAGCCCTGCAGGGAATGGGTGAAGGCAGCACCTTTGAGGAGTTAGGGTATCAGGGACAGGAGCAGATTTAATTGTCACTGTTTTGACCACTATCAATAGGTAGTTTATCCCAGGGTAGCTCTGTTATGAAGCTTCACTTGAGTGGTCCGTACCCTGCTCATCTGTTCTGCAGGACATTCTGAAGATGCGGGATAGGGGGGGATTGTGGATGAGTCTCAGCTGCATTGCACTTGCCTTTAAAGAGAAGCTCCTGGCACCCTCTGGGAAGCCTGTCCCTGGGCAAGACCTGGGCAGTGGTTTCAGCAGGGGCTGGAGACATATCTTTAAGGACTCATTCTCCACACATGTTCAGCTTCTTGCAGTGAACCTGGGAAACTTCTGCCTTGAACATTTTGCATGGGGAAGTTCTCCTGTCCTTTCTCCTCTGCACCATGGCTAGAGGCACAGCCTAGTATTGTTTGTCACAGATCAATGCACTTAGCCATGTGGAAAAATATCATTACCACCAAGGCGTAGCTTTTCTTTCTCCTTGAACCGCTCCTGCTGTGCTGGTGAGGGGATGGCTAATTGCCTCTTTTCTCAGGTTGCCCCTGGGGATGGCTGCCCCGCAGCCTGCTACACAGCTCACGCTGGTATTCTCAGGACTTCCCCCAGCCAGCTGTCTGTTTGCCGAACAAATGAACACTCAGCCACCGTGCAGAGTTATGGGGGTCTTTATTACATCTCGCTAAAGGAACAAAGGGGGATCACTTAAAAAGAGAGGGTAGGATGGATCATGGGCTCCCAGCTGGGAGGTGAGATGCAGGTAAACTGCTTGTGTGTGTTGCAGACCATTACGGTGCTGGGATGGCCCCAAAATGGGGCTGGCACAGAGGTTTCCTGCTCTGGGCTGTGCAGGGTGAAAAGAGCAGAGGGAAGAGTACTCCCTAGGGTTTCTGCTGCACTGCCATAGACTCCACCTCTCAGGAGCTGGTGGAGGTCTTTGGCTAGTGGAGCACTGCAGTAGTTGCAAAGAAGGGTAAGCAGGGGGAGTGCAGGAGGAAACTGATGACCAGGCATCTTTTCCCTACAGAAACTGTAACATTTTATCGTGCTGAGCAACAGGAAACAAGACTCCTAGCTGCCATTTCCAAATAGGAAGAAAATACATTTATTCCACCATCAAAATCTAGTGAAACCTCAAGACAAAAGTGAAGACTGCAGACAATAATCCCACAAAAGAGAGATTTATTTCTTCCCCTCAATACTTTTGCTCATCCTTTTTTCCCCCAAAGTGTGATGATTAAACAACTGTTCATTGTCAGTAACATTCAATCTGTTCATATTGGACAATATATTCCTTTTTGGCATCAATGCCCACCTTGACTATTTCTTGCAAGGATCATGTCAAAGCAAAGCCTAGGATCTGGTAGAAAAGCTGGGAAGTCCTTTGTGTGAAAATCTGTCCTTTATTATTGGAATAATTAGTTCCACAAGAAAAGTTTACAAGTTTACAACTAGGTGCTGCCAGTAATTGGGAAGGAAAGAGAAGGTTTGGGAAGGGGGAAGGGAAGGACGAGAGAAGAGGAGAGGGGAGGGGAGGGGAGGGGAGGGGAAGGGAGAAGAGAGGAGAGGAGAGGAGAGGAGAGGAGAGGAGAGGAGAGGAGAGGAGAGGAGAGGAGAGGAGAGGAGAGGAGAGGAGAGGAGAGGAGAGGAGAGGAGAGGAGAGGAGAGGAGAGGAGAGGAGAGGAGAGGAGAGGAGAGGAGAGGAGAGGAGAGGAGAGGAGAGGAGAGGAGAGGAGAGGAGAGGAACGCTGGGCATGAAAAGCTTTCCTGCAGGGTCAAGTAATATGGGTGAAGTGAGCTACAGGAACTCTACCTCTTATATCTGTATTTCTAACACCAAATAATGTGATTGTCTGCAAAGATGAGACAGGCAAGCATATATGCCTCAATTAGTATACGAGAAGGAGGATCCATGCATGTGGGTATATTTGACATTATTTCTATAGGTCCTTTGGATGGTCTGTTTGGGACAAAATAGATTTAGTAAAGGGTTATTTTCTTGTATAATGCCAGGTGGGATCTGTGAAACAGCCACACGTCAGTCTTCAGCTAAAAGACCCTAATTTATTTCTCTTAGGAGTCCAGCCATTAATGGGGGAGAAGGAGGAGACTGTGAAATTCACTAATCAATTATGTACTCTGTCTGAAAAGACAGGGAGGCATTTCTTCATGTTGCGAAGTCATGCCTCAAAATCTCCCTGTTCAGCTGCAGAGTGGACATATCTGGGAATGCCCAGGATATCAGGCCAGTGCTGAGTAAGGGATCTGGACCTCTTTGCACAGCCAATTGAATTCACTTTGAATTCAATTTAAATTCACCTGCAAACAGAAGTGCCACATTTCAGCATTCAGAAGAGCTGATCTAGAAAGCAGTATTAAAGGGAAGAGTGAGAGTGTGTGGTGTCCTTCACTTTAATTAGGTTAGTTTCTTTCATGACAAGTGCTGCCACACCAAGCTGAAAAATCAATACCATATGGCACAGCACTCAGAAAGCAAACTTGAAGATTAATTAAATAAGAAGTACTTCTGTTAGGTCTCATAGCATAGTGCCTATGATTAGACATGGCTGAACTGGTTTGGAAACACAAAGGCTGGGCAACACCTTCACACAGAACTGAGCTGGACACTACCATTCTAGGGTAAGAATAAGTTGCAATCCTCCTTTCTTTACTCCCAATGGAGATATACTAGAAACATTGAAATCCCTGTATTACATGTTTTCCTGGATTTTCCTGTGTCTCGCTTCCAGCTTGCTGCAGGTCAGGGCAGGAAGGTGGGAAGGGAATCATTTGTTCTGGGAAGCTTCTCCTTGGTGAAGTGCTGGGTATGAATGTAGAGAGGGTGCAGCCTAGGGGCTCATTGTGGTCCTGGGCTTGGACCTGGTGAAGCTGTGGGAGGCACCAGAAAGAGGAAGATGCAGAAAGGTTCAGATGTTGTGATAATGAACACTGGTTGGGTACTTAGAGAAAGAGAAGGGTGACTTGGAGGCTGGGTGAGTAGAGGTGTCTGGGAGGGTAAGAAGGGATGGGGGTGGGGGAGAGGAAAAAAAAGCCACCTTCAAGTCACCAGAAGAGCAGCCAGTTATCACAAGGACCATTTGCAGCCTAGGCACTTTTCCATCACTCCTTCACCTCCTGGGACCAGTGACTTCCAAACAAACCCAGTTGTCCCTGAGCTTTTCCAACACCCTTGACAGTCATGGGCTGTAGGTGTGGCTTTCAGAGGGAGGGGGTGGGGGTGGGGCGTCCCTATTCCACAGCACATTACTGGGTATCTGAGAACCAGCCATATCAGGAGACCTGTTGCTTTTCTATGGAAGCAACAGGTGTCTCTGCCACAGACTGCAATATTTTGTGATGTTACATCCAGAATGAGTACAGAGCAGCAGCAAAGCCTATGGCACCCTGACAAGTTGCCTGCGCTAGGATCCAGCAAGACTTGGCTCCCAGCTCTGCCCGTCCTGCTATCTGGACTGGAACAAGCCCCTTCCCTCTGCCCCATTCCATGTAGCAAACAGGGCAGATGTTCATTGCTTTTGACTTCCTCCAGGCTAAAGCACAATGACCTCCCACAGACCTCTGTATCTACATAGGTACTTTCATTGGATCAAAAAATTTTCTGCTCTCTCAAAGGTGAAAGAAACCTGACATGGAAGTAAAATCCTATTTTTCACTAAAGAAAATAAAAGAGACAAGGAAAGGAAAAGAAAAAGGAAAAAAGAAAGGAGAGACAAGAAAATGGGAAAAGGGGAAGGGGAAAGAGAAAAGGCAAGGGGAGGGGGAAGGAGAAGGGGCAGGGCAAGGGCAGGGCAGGCAAGGCAAGGAAAGGTAAGGGCAAGGGCAGCGCCAAGGGCAGGGCAGGGGAAGGGGAAGGGAAAGAGGAAGGGGAAGGGGAAGGGGAAGGGGAAGGGGAAGGGAAATCTGACTGCATCGCTTGGAAGTTTCATTTCCAGAGTGTGGAGAAGAGTGGGACAACGTCTACCTCTCTTTTGTGAGATGCTGATTTAATTAATGTGGCAGATATTGTGTGTGCTTGGGAGCCTCCCACACATTTTTCTTTTGCTGCTATATTCTTTTCTTTTCTTTTCTGCTTTAATGAATGTTTCAATAAATGACTTGATGATTTCTGTTTAATTAGCACATTTTGGAGGAATTATCAAAAATAATAAGATAAAGTAATCAGACAAGCATAGCGTGAAGGAATAAAAGCTCTTTTGTGGGTCTAATTGGAGTGGACAGTCCATCAGCTAGTTTGGGGCTCCTCACAGTTGGATATTCCCAGACTAGCTGTGCCTTGTGCCCAGAGATTCCAAGCACCCACATAGACCCATCTTTGGTACTCATTTCAATTAGCTTTAATGAACTGTGAATAAGCAAGGAGAACCGAGTCTGGACCTGACCTGTTTTGCCATTGCCCAGATTTTGTGTGAGGCTGCCCAAGACCTGCAGGAAGAGCATCTCCAGGCAGAGCTGTGTCCCAGCTCACACATCCTGGGAGGGGTTTCCCATGGGAATGTGAGATGGGAAGGTAAATAATACTGGAAAGCAACAAGTGTGGAAGAGGGAAGAGGTGCTTACTCCATCTGGGTTTCTTCCTGAACACTCTGCCCATCCTGTTCTCATACAGACATAGGGGTATACAGCTCTGGGACAAGCTGTAGTCTCCCTAGGAGCAGGAATAGGGCTTTTCATGGGCTACATCACCTGTAATACCTGGAGATACATGGGGTGAGCTCTCCTTGCTCACCAACTGCCAGTGCCTCCAGTAGAGGTTGTAGGTGTACCACCTTGATGGCCATTTGTTTGCTCTGTGTTGACTAGGAATTAATTAGGAGATGGGCTCCAGACTGCTGTGACAGCTGTCTGCGTGCGGCATTTCCCACCAGTTTGATTAAATCTGTGACACTCCAGATGTGAGCGCCCTGTGCATCAGCACATGGTTTGTTCTTAAACTCCACTTAAACTGTGACTGCTCTTCTGGTTTTAATCAAAGGCAAAAGCCTTAAGACAGAAATCTGTGAAGAGAAATTATTAGGGATGTCTCTGGGGCATGTGCAGTAGGACATGGAAAGGGATCCCTCATGTCAAATTAGAGCTGACAATGCACTTGCAGTAAGCTTGGCCGGTGATGCTACAGTGCTAAGCAGGTAGTGGCTAAGCATAGCCAGCTCTGACTGCACTCACTCTGCAAACTTTTTGCTTCACCTACATTAAGTTGAGCTAGAAATTAAGCACTTCCCACAGCCTGGCAGTGCAGTGAACACAGGTTTACTCATTCATTTAACATGTCCATGTTGCCAGCCCCTGCAAATCCATCACCCTAAAATGGAAGATGTTTGACTATTACATCTGTCTACTACTAGTTGGCCAAGAGTGCACACACAATTCAACACTTTAGCCCTGGCAGCAGCCTGAGGAAAGTCTCATTGCCTGCATTTCAAGGAGGAAGTTCACCTGTAACTCAGAGGTGGGGATTTAGCCTTGCAAACTATGGAGATGACTGGCTGCAACACAACCCTTTTTGCTGGCGCCTCCCCTAGAAAAGGGCTGTTTCTCAGTTCCTTTTCACCCATGTGTCAGAGACAACATTTTCACAACAGCCATCATTTCCCAATATGCCCAGAGGGACATGGAGGAGGTGGAAGAAAAGCCCTTTTCCATCTGTCCATGCTTATTCAGGCTTCCACCTTTGCCAAACTGCCCATGTTGCCATCAGCTGGCCGCTTACCCTGCTGCACACCACTTCTGGGACACCCTATACCCATGCAAGGTCCATCATCACCAGCAGCAGGCTGGCTGAGCTTGCTTTACACAGCAGGCACCCAAGGGCTGTGGCTTCAACATCATCACTGGGGGCTGGGCTCCAGTCTGCTCCTGTGCAGGTTTGACAGGAGCTGATGCAGGTGTGTGGTATGGAGCTGGCAGAGCACTGGGCTATGACCACTGATGCAGGTCCAAAGGACGAGTATGCAGCAAGCTTTTGGAGATGGAGATCCAGCCTGGAGCATGGGAGCCTCTACCACCCCAAGCTGCCTGAAACTGTCAGATGGTCTTTTATTATTGACCTGATTCATATCTAAACCAGGAAGGTGAAAGCTGTCTTATCCCATTTACTAATCCCCTAAACCAGGCCCTTCAATACTTTTTCCTTGCTACCCGCTCTTCATCGCTACAGCAGGTGGTTGCAGGGTAAGTGTATATCCTTCTGGGCCTTTCCCTGATCTTCATATCCCTCTGAAGACAGGGACTCAAAAAACCCCCCAGCCACTGGCTCAGGAGGCATCATCAGCTGAATAGAGTCCGCCAAAATCTTGCAAGAACTTGCAAGGTTTGTTTCTCATGTCCGAGTGGGACAGCTACAGACACCTACACCATCATGTGTGGCCTTCATTCTGTAGGGTGATAGATTCATGGCAAGTGTCTGACATGGTGGTGGAGTGGCCATGGGGAGGAGGGACATGCTCAGAGACAAACCTCAGAGAAATTAGAGCATGGGGCGATGTTTGATATTCTGCTCTTTAAGCGATTAATAATCTTTCAGCATCAGAGAATCAGTTGAAAATCTTCCCTCGAAAATAATGAGCAGAGAAACATTTACTGATTAGTCTAATCCCAGCTAATCCTATCTGATGAGCATATATCAAGATATCCTTTAACTGATTTATTGTCCAAAGGACCATGGCTGGGGAAGCTGGTGATGGCAGCAGACATGTCCCCCCCATTCCACAGCCATGTCCCAGAAGCTGGTGCGTCACCATCCCTGTGGCATGGCCCTGGTCACTCTCCACCCTGGGCAGCAGTGCTATATCCAGGTCACCTCACCAGCACAGGGAGATTTAATCGCTATTTCCATCTCTGCATCTATCGGCTTTCTCTTGGGTTTGAGCTTTTATGTTTCATAAACTGATTAGGAGCAATTATATGTGCTTTATCCCCAAACTTTCCAAATGCCTAGGCCATATGCATATTTAAGGCTTCATCATCTCTCCCAACAGCTCAGCCTCAATGTAAACTGCTGAAATCAAGCTGATTCTGGGACAACATCAAAAATTAGGGTTTTAACCACTAATATCTGCTCAAACAGGAAATTTGTTGTGGATGGTGGCCGGATTATGACTTCTAATTACTGTGTCAGATCCTCCCTGCCTAGCAGTGAAAGTCTCCTATTCCAGAAAAACTGCAGCAAAACCATTCTGGAGAAACACAGGTGCCCAAGAGGACCCTGGAGTGCTATGTGCCTGGGTGGGGGGCAGCCCTGGGTGGGGATACCCCAAGCAACCCTGCATCCTGAGCACATGGGAACCCCGAACTGGTGGGTTTGGAAGTGTGACCACTCCACACCTCCCATTCCCCTCACACCCATTTGCCTTTCTTGGTGCCAAGCATGACAGTCCAGAGGGTCCCCCCCGCCAGCCCCCAGCGCTGGCCACGGCAATTATCCTAAATGAAAGTTATTGTTCTACTAATCCCGGGAACAGCTTGCGAAGGGAGATTTGGGTCTTTCTTTAATAATGCAAAGTTAATGCGGAGTTCCCTCGTAATTATCTTTATCAGAAGGACCCTCAGTTAATCTGACCATCCAACGAAGGCCTGGATCAGGCAGCCCATGTAAGCTGGTTGTAAATCATTTCCATAAACAGATGAAGGAAAGAGAGAAAAAAATTGCAGCCCAGGTGCAAGAATCTGGGAGCAAAAGGGAGCAAAGAGGCCGGTAGCTCGAGGTGGCCCCAGCCCTGGTGACGAAACACTTGGAATCACAGAGGGTCTTGCCCACAGGCCTTGGCTGTTCCCATCTGTCTTTGGAGTGGTGAGGCCAGTATGATGTCCCATCTGGAACGAGAGGCTTAAGAGTGAGATGGAGGTACAGGTAAGGGCAGTGCCAGGCCCTGGAAGAGGGTTTAATAGGGACATGGGGACATAGCAGGGGATTCCTGGGAGAAGACCGGAGGAGGGAAC
The DNA here is from genome assembly GCF_047495875.1 of Pithys albifrons albifrons. NCBI lineage: Eukaryota > Metazoa > Chordata > Aves > Passeriformes > Thamnophilidae > Pithys > Pithys albifrons. Next base: position 107,152,679 of record NC_092459.1, read on the forward strand.
CCGTGGGGATGTGAGGGGGATTTATGAGTGAGTGGGCCGGGGCAGGACAGGCCCTGAGGGAGGTCCTGGGGAGGGACTGAGAGGGACTGCAGGGGACCCGGTAAGGGGATGGTGAGGACCAAGGGGCGGGGGCCGAGGGTAGCGGAGGGACGGACGGCGGGAGGGGGAGGCGGGGGGTCGGGGAAGGGGCGTGGGACCGGTGCGGTCGGGGACGGGGCAGGAGCCGTTAATCCGGGGATTGGGAGCGCCCCCCCCGCCGTCCCGGGGTGTGATTGGAGCCGGGGCCAGCGGCGGGACGATAAAAAGGGCGGCGGGCGGGGGTATCCGTTCTGGGCCCGGCCAGGCGGCGGCGGCGATGCCGGGCCGGGCGGAGCCGTCGGGGGGCCGCGCGGCGGCGGGGCCGGTGGCGGTACCCGTACCGGTGGCACCCGAGGCGGCGGCCCGGCCGGGAGGCGCAGGGTTGCGGTCCAAGGGCTTCGCCATCACCGACCTACTGGGGCTGGAAGCCGATCTGCAGCCGCCCCCCGGGCCCACTCCCGCTGCCACCGCCGGTGGCTACGAGAGCGGCGGGGCGCTGGGGCTGGGGCTGGGGCTGCTGTGCGGCCTGGGGGGGGCGGGCGCCCCGTGCCTGCTGCCCGCCCCTCTGCCGCTTCTGCCCGCCCGCGGTCCCCGCCCGCCCCCCGGGCCACTTCCCGCCGCCCGCCGCCACGAGGAGAACATCTCCGGTGAGCGGGATCGGGGTCGGGGGTGGCCGCTCAGGCGCGCACGGGGACCCTCGTCCGGAGCAGCTGCCGGGGCTGCCTCGCACCTGCGGCCGCAGTCAGCATCCTTCCGTCGGTCCATGATAGGCTCCCGTGCTCCCCGTCCCGCCGGGCTGCCGACCCTCGGGCAAGGGTGGGCTCCCACCTCCTACCCCGGGATGGCATCACCAGTGTGGCGTCCCGAGCTCGGCTGTGGGAGGGGACCCCTCCCTGCTTTGGGCCTGCTCGCCGCGGGCGGCTGGAACCGTGTTTGGGGAGCTGGGTTTGGGTCCCTCCGCTCTCGACGGGAACGTGACTCTTCCCCTCCCGCATGCTGCTGCCAGATGAGGACAGCCTGTCTGGGGACGCCAGCGACATGAAGATGACCACCTCTCAGATCAAGAGGAAGAAACGCCGGCACAGGTAGAGCCCAGGGGCCAGGCTGTCCCTCTTCTCACCTCCCCGCTGCCACCATCCTCCCGCTGTTTCTCTGATCCCCAGGCTGGGGCAGTGGGTATCCCCAAGGGAGGAAAAAGGAGGTCTGTAGCAGGGATGGGGGTAGAATTTTCTGGAGGAAAACCTCAGCGTGGAAGGGCTGCCAGCCCTACTGCTTGTCTCTGGACTGTGTCACGGGATGCTTTCTCCTCGGCAGGACGGTGTTCACAGCTCATCAGCTGGAGGAGCTGGAGAAGGCTTTCAATGAAGCGCACTACCCTGACGTCTATGCCCGGGAGATGCTAGCCATAAAGACTGAGTTGCCGGAGGACAGAATACAGGTAGGTGTCTACAATTGCCCTCTCTGTCCCGTGGAGTCCGTAGGCTGTCAGTGCCTGGCCGTCTCTTCCGCTCTGTGGCAGTGAATGCCGGTGGTGGGAGTGTAGTGGCACTGAAATGCTGAAGGGTGCCTGGGAGGTGGCTCAGCTTCTGCCCGCTGGCATTGAACAGCTTCCAAATGGACATACAGAATCAGGAGACTGAGCTGGCCTCAGCAGCTGCTCCCTGCTGGCAGCGTGGCTCTGTTCACCCACTCAGGCGGGAACTGAGAACAATTCAAGAGCTGGTGGGCTAAGCTGTGTCCCAGTAGCTTGTACAGTAGCTTGACCCTTTGAGGGACATACGGCATTTTATGGCCTGATCCTGCCCCATTAATTGGCTTAATGCAATGGTGATCTGGGTAGCAACCCCATTATATCTACACCCCTCAAGCCTCCAAACACAGAACTGAGGTGGAGAGAGGGACCTGAGCACCCTCTGTCATCACCGGTTGCTACGTTATTGAGCCCTTTTTCTGAAGAGGTTGATCATCGTGGATCAGGCAGAGAGGCCTCGCGGGCAGGCGGAGTGTAGGGTGACTTTGGCTAGGATCACCTTCCTATGTCACAATCAGACTGATGTTAACATGTGCTCCTTCTCCCTCCTTCCTCCCCTCTCTGACGCCCATATGTGTGCCCTTCCTTGCACCCCTCCCCACACACCACCCTGGCTGCCCTCCCGGTGCCACCTGCGTATCCACACCCTGCATTTGCACACCCAAACCTGTCCACGCACCTTCACGACTGCTCTTTTGCCCTGGATGCACATTCCCAATGTGCCCAATGGGCCTGGACACCTGGCCATGGGGGCTGTCTCCTCCCCATTCCCACCCCTCCGTGCTCTCCTGGCTATTACCCCTGAAGGTTTGGTTTCAGAACCGAAGAGCCAAGTGGCGGAAGCGGGAGAAGTGCTGGGGCCGGAGCAGCGTGATGGCTGAGTATGGCCTTTATGGGGCCATGGTGAGGCATTCCATCCCTCTACCTGAGTCCATCATCAACTCAGCCAAGAGTGGGCTAGTGGGATCCTGCGCCCCGTGGCTGCTGGGTGAGTGGGATCTTGGGGCTGGGGGGGTCAAGGTGCATCTGTGGAGTGAATGGCCCTTCTTCTTTCATATGGCTGTCCTTGCCTTTTCCCAGGAAAAACTGGGGCCTCGACCCTGAGCTGTATGAAGGCTTACAAGTGTCCTGGGTTTTCCACTCCCTCCTTGCAAAGAACAGCTAGGAAAAGGAAAACCTTTTTCTGCTGTGTCAGACAGGTGTCTGCATGTGGCTAGGTATTGCTTTGTAGTGCTAACAGGCAATGTGGGAGTTGCAAGGTGTCTAAGGAGTCATCACCATCCCTCCTAAACTGAAGATAACATTAATACTACTGTAGAGCTACTGTCTGCTCATGCACAGTCAAAACCAGGTTGGGATGGGCCATTACAGCACCCCTCTCCTTGTACTGCAAGGGGAGGTATGGACTAATTTTGCCACAAACAATTCTCTCAAGCTGCAGAGAGCAGGTGGCAGGGCTCTGGGTCGGGAAAGGCTGGTAGCTAGAGAGCATTTTCCTTAGGATGCAAGCGAGAACTGAAGGAAGGAGCAGCAGGAGTGCAGGAGGTGATGTTGAGCAGTCTCAAACAGAAATAAGCAACCAGCACCCTTAGCTTTGCTCTCTCCCCTCTGCAAGGTATGCACAAAAAATCCATGGAGGTAAGCAGGAAGGCAGAGAGCCAAGAGAAGCTGGCAGATGGCTGGCGAATGGAGCAGGAGGCGGAGGAACTCAAAGGGAAGCAGGCCAGTTCCCAGAGGGGCTCCGACAAGCTTGGCCCAGCAAAAGAATCAGAGGACACAGCCATCGACCTCTCCAGGACAGCCAAGCATGAGAAGAGGGGTGTACTGAGGCAGTGCATCAATGGGGATCCCTCCCCAGAGCAGAATGACAGGGATCACTGAGCTTGGGCTGCCCTGGAGGAGGCCAGACCTCAGAGTCTGAATAAATATTTATTCATTTATATATATTTTTTCTTAAATAATTGAACTTCTATATGAATTCAGGGCATTTTAAAACTAAGCACAGGCATCCCCTTGTCTGCTCACTTTCAAGCTGTTCACTTCTCAGCAGGGCCGGGGTGGAAGGTGAGAGAAGTGTCCCAGCAGGGCCAAGAGCAGTGCGAAAATGGGACCACATTGTGTTCAGCAGGGACGGCTGCTGGGGAAGAGCCCTTGCCTTCTGGGTTGTGACTGCTTCCCCAGTTAGCCAGGAGCACAAGGAGGAGCAACACAATAGGGGTTGCTCCCTCCTCCAACACGCAGGTGCAAAGATGGTGTGGTAGTTTACAGACACCTTCTTCAAGCAAAGCACCCATGTGCAAGTCCTTCTGCGTTCAACACACAATTCTTCCACTTTGAAAATAAGCAGGGGTTTTAAGCACTGTAGGGTTCATTCTCAAGCTGGTATAACCTGGCAAACGCTCAGGTTTATACTTCCTGATGATCTGGCCTGCCAATGCAGCCTTATCACTGGATTTACACTGTGTAGCTTCCTTAACTCATATTTGGGAGAAGGGGGTAAAGACATTTTTGTTTATGCAATGATTTTGTACACTCTTGAATGTTACCTGACACACTGTGCATAATAGAACAGAGCATTTTGAAAAGCAAGCCATAGTACCCCAGAGCAATTAAACAATTTTGTGAATTGACAGAAGAAGATATTTTGTAATTGTCTGTAAAAAGTGTTGATGTCAAACCTGTTTCTTGGTCGCCCCATATTTGTGTCTAAAAGCACTTTAGTGATCTCGATTTTTGAATGTGGCTCTTCCCGTATTGTCCACCATTTATTTATTCCACATCCATAAATAAAATTGTGGTGTATCTTTGGTTTTCATGGTCTGCATTGCAATTTATTCCTTTCTCTGGCACATGTTGTGGCAGTTGCTGAACTGGCCCATGCACACACTGCAGTAGCTTTCCTGGAACACCTCCAGTTTCATTTGCCAGCCAAAACATAACAGAAAATTATTAAAAGGTTTTATTAAAATCTGAGTAATTCCAATTTGGAAAGTTTCCTAATGCAGCTTGGGGTGTGTGCCCATGTAATGATGCTGTCACCTGTTCCTGCCCCTGCTGCTGGGCCTGGCTCCCTGCACAGAGGCTGTGTTGCACAGGGGGAGAGTGGTGGGACAATTACTGGGAAGAGCAGAGCAATTAAGTAGCATGTGCAGATTTCCCAGTTTTCCCCTCTGCTTAGCCAGACTCCACTAGGGGTAATATATCCATGGCAAACACAAGCTGTTGCTTTGCAACAAAAAAAAAATGTTTGTTGGGGGGGCTGTGGGGAGCACAGTTCAGGAAAGGAGCAGCCCGGGCTTATTGCAGCAGCAATTAGGCTCACTGAGAGCCGAGACTTAACACATTGGAGGCCTAATCCTGCCTGAGCAGCATCTGCAAACCTTTCATTTGGCTATGCCATGCTGGCACTGGATGCTTGCAATAATTTTTTTTTCCCTGACTGTGTGCAGATGGCCTGGCTATGCCTTGTGCTGGGTGCAGTGCTGTGAGAGCAAGCATGTCACTGCCACAGCTGCTAAAACGGGAGACACTATGGTTCCAGCCCTGCACAGGGTGCAGACAACTCTTGGTTGTGCCTGATAGGCTCTCAGCTCTCCCATACCACATGCTGTGAAAGAGAAGCCAAGGGGAGGGCTTGTGGCCTGAGGCACTTTTTGTGTCCTGGGAAGTAACTGTGCAGTGCACATGCTGGTAGAGGACAGTGACTGCCCAGGCTCAGTTCCTGGTGCCAAGGCAACCCTGGGGACAATCCTTGGAGTAGGTAGTCAGTTGCCTCTTAACTGCCTGTGGCTAAACCTGGCAGTGAAGTGCTCCATGTCACTGTGGTTGGAGATGCAATAGGAGTAAGGCAGCACATTCTTCTTGTATTTGCTTCAGATTTGATTCATCCTGAGGTTAGTGGCAGCCAAAGCCAGCCATGGCTCTTGCCAGTGCTGGTTCAGGCCTGGGCCAGACATGACAATGCAACAGAAGAAACCCTGATTTAAGACAATGGCTGCCACTTGCACATGTCTCCACTGCTGCAGTGGGGTTGCCCATGTGAGACCTGGGAGCCATCTTGGTGGCCACATCAGGGCTTGGCTGCCATGAGCTTCCCTCTGTGAGGGGCCCAGAGGGTCCCTCAGCTATAGATGCCTGGCTTACTCAGGCAGGAGATCCTTTCCATGTGGCTCAGGCAAGGGGAGTCAGTAAATTCAAAGCCAGTGCTCCCACAGCCTCACCTCAGTTCATCTGAGCTGCCATCTGCCCTGGCACATGCACATACAGATCTTTTCACTGTGCAAACTAGCCAGGGACTTACAAGATCTGCCAAACCAATCATAGAAGGAAGGACGATAAAATGGGAAAAGAAATAAAATGCTACTATGTGGCATCTCTTGGCTTTTGTGGGATTGGAAGCTGAATGTCAAGCATGCAGGTCTGGGGGTTGCAAGGAGGGATTTTGTTGATGGGCCCAGAACAGAGAAGGCTGCAGGGCTGCCTTTGCAGAAGCATCTTCATGGTGCCAATTTCTGTACAGCTTTCTAAGTGGCATTTTGTTTTTGCCGATTCCCCCAAGTCGCTGGCTGGATTTTTAAACAGAGGTGAGAGGTTAGGAAGTGAGTACGAACGTTTTGTAAGCGCTCCCTCGCGTGGAGCGGGGCGATGGGACACGGCGAGCAGCCCAGGAAAGGGGAAGGCTTGGCTGGACCCCTAGAGGCAACTGTAAGCCTCACTCCTTCCCCCTTATTCCCACAGACCCCTGTCTAGCTGTGAGGTACGCAGGGGTGTCTGGATGCACAATTAAAGAATCCTACGGGGTTTGTGTTTCTTTACTCCCGTCTTTTATCACCAGCAGACAGTATAACGAGCAGTCTCTTACCAAGAGCAAGCTGGGTTCTGGCAGAAGGCACAGGCACTGCTCAGAGGCTCTGCCTTTCTCCAGAATGCTCCAGATACAGACCAACTGTGTCCTGGGGTGCTCCAGGCACAGCATCACCAGCTGGTGGAGGAAGGTGATTGTCCTGCTCTGCTCGGCGCTGATGCGACCTCATCTCGAGGGCTGTGTGCAGTTTTGAGCACCACAATGTAGGAAAGATATTAAAGCTATTAGAGTGCACCCAAAGGAGGGCTACAAAGATGGTGAAGGGTCTATAGGGGAAACCATAAGAGATGTGACTGAGGTAATTTGGTTTGTTCAGCCTGAAGAGGAGGAGACTGAGGACAGATCTCATAGCAGTCCAGTTTTCTCTCAAAGGAAAGCAGAGGGGCAGACACTGATCTTTCCTCTGTGGTGACCAGTGACAGCACCCGAAGGAATGGCTCTGAAGCTGTGTCAGGGGAGGTTTAGGTTGGATATCAGAAAAAGGCTTTTCATCCAGAGGGTGGTTGGGTGCTGAAACAGGCTCCCCAGGTCACAGCACCAAGCTTGACTGAGCTTAAGGATTGCTTGGAAAATGCTCTCAGGCATTCTCTGTGCTTACTGCGGTTGTCCTGTGCTGGGACAGAAATTGGACTTTGATGATCCTAATGGGTCCCTTCCATTATCCCTCAGGATAATCTATGAATCTATGATTTCCAAGGTTAGCACTAACATCAATACAAGTGCATTCTTATAAGCCAAATGCAGGTATTCAGACCACAACATCTCACCAAGCTGGCACTGGCGAAGGCACCCCGCTCTGCACTGCGCGCTATTTCCCTCCGAATCCACACTGTGCTGCTGCGAAGCTCGCGAGGCAGAGCAGTAAAAGTTTCGTCCGCCTTTTTGGCTCCATTCCCCCTTTTTCCCACATCCCGCAGCCTTTGTCTGCAGACTTGCTGGAGCCTGGGGACAAGGGGGGGGGGGGGGGCGTCACCGGGTGTCGCTGCCTCCGGTGCGGCTCCGGGAGGGAGCCGGGAGCGAGCCGGGAGCGGGAGAGGAGCCGCATGGGTGCGCTACACACTTGCCTACCATTGGGGCCGCTCTGGCCGCCGCTGCGTGCCGTCGGTGGGGCGGGCGGCCGCCGGGCTCCGCCCCGGCTCGCCCCCCGGTGCCTGCGCCCGGCGGGATGGCGGTGGCGGTGCTGAGGCCGCTGGATGCTCCTCCGGCCGAGCTGGCGCCGGCCACCGCGCTGCTGCTGGCGCCGCCGGTGCTATGCGCGGCGCTGCGCGGGCGGGGCGGCGCGCTGGTGCTGGCGGTGCGGCCAGCGGGGCGCGGCGGGGCTCAGCCCGTGCTGCTGAGCGCCATGGCGCTGGAGGCGGGCGGGCGGCGCGGCGCGGAGCTGTGGCTGCGCGGGGCGCTGCTGCGGCGGCTGGGGCTGGCGGCCGGCCGGCGGGTGGCTGTGTGGCCCGTGCGGCGTCCGCCGGCCCTCGCCTGGGTGCTGCTGGGCACGGCGGGGCGGGCGGGGCGGCCGGCGGGTGCGGAGGTGCTGGCGCGGCGGGGCGAGGCGCTGCCAGGCCCGGGGCCGGGGCCAGGCCCGCTGGTGCTGGAGGCGCGCCCGGCGCTCCAGGGGTTGCTGGGCAGCGGGACGCGCACAGTCCTTGCTCCGCCGCCGCCCGCCCCGCCGGGCAGCTCCCGGGGCCGCCCTGCCGCCGCGCCGCCTCTCGTCTCCCGCTTCGCCGCCACCGCCACCGCCTCCGCTGGCTCGCGGCTGCGGGCCGTGTCCGGCGGGGCGGGCGGCGGTGGTGGGGCGGAGGTGCGGGTAAGCCGGCGCGGGCTGCTGGCGCTAGGACTCTTCCAGGGCGAGTGGGTACGGGTGAGCTCCGAGGGGGTGGCCGGCGAGCACCTGGCGGCGCTGCTCGCCCGGCCGCCGCCCTGGGAGTACCCGCGGGTCGCACGTCGAGGCCCGGCCGACGGCGCTGCGCGGCTGGACCCCGCCCTGGCGTTCAACCTGGGCTGCGACCCCGCGGCGGCTGCCCACCTCCGCCTGCAGGTGAGCCGGGGCCGGGCACCCCGGGCATCGGGCCAGCCAGCGGCACCGGTGGCTCACGGTGCGCCCCTTAACCTCTGCAGAGGTACGAAAGGACCGGTGCGGCAGACGGGAAGGGCAGCCAGTCTGTGCTTTCCGTGCCTCCTTTCGCCAGAGAGCTGCACCTAGAGATCGTCTACTCGCCCGCCTACAGTGCCCAGGGAGGCTACAACCGCGTACTCTACATGCACTTCGAAACGCCCCGGTGAGCTGTGAGGGGCGAACACGCGTGTCTGCTCATGGGTCATTCTCATGAGATACACTCTTGCTGTGTATTTGTGGCACCCAGATCTGACACACACTGATGATATGCATCATCAACATCCTTAGTGATGGTGCTGTGTAGTTTTAGAATATTGTCTTGCACTATCTTCTCGTGAATTTGCTCCACTTGCATGTAACACCTCTTGTCCTGTCTTTAGGAAGTCAAAATATCCTTCCTCATGATCTGCCATCCAGTGCCGAGGGCTTGCAAGTGCTGCCTACAAACTTCCATTCTGGGTCATATTAGTAATCTTAATTTTCGGCTTTGAATGAAGTTGAGTAATCAGGAAACTGGATGTGTTGCCATCTTCTGACATCTGCACATGAGCATCTTTTGTTTGGCTGTCAAGGCTATCTGTTGGAATTATATACAGGTGTTGCATGGATAAGGAGGATGTTTTGTCTGGATGAGACACTAATGATGTTCATCTTCTATACCATTCCCAGAAGGCTCCCCTTAGTAGTCTGGGTACACCTGCTCACATTCAGTGCATGCCAAATCTTTCAGTGGCTATTCATAGCTTTATTTACCAGCAAGAAGTGAGTAGGTGTGAATAGTTACATTCTTTTCTGTAAAAAAACCACACATGATGCAGGGCAGGGAGGACACACAACTAGAAGGATTTACTCTCTTGAACCTGTGAAACTTGTGGGTTTTTTGTAGGCTGGCCCAGGAGGGAGACATCCTGTGTGTTCCAACATTTGGAAATGCTGAATTCATAGAAGTAAATGCAGACAAGTTCCTAAGGTAGGTGTCAACAAACTGTGGCTCTATTACATATACCAGAAGAGCAAAGATACTTTTCCATTCTAAACTGTTCCTGGAGGTTTTTTTGTTAGATTATGGAGGGCTGCAGCTAAGAGGGAAGCCTCTGTTAGCTCATTCAAATAGTCATCAAGGGAAGAAAGGAAAAAAAGATAGAGAAACTGATAGCAATAAAGAATGAAGTGGTAAGGGTGGCCTGAGGACAGTTAATGCAACATAAAGAAAGCAAAGTGGAAGCTGGGCTTGTCAGCTTGTGGCAAACTGTGAATATAAGCCCTTAGAATTCATGTTAAAATAACCTTCTATTAGGCCACCAATTCTGCCTTTCTTGGTTTTGTTCATATGGCTTTGAAATGGTTCTGTGCTAAATAGGACGTCTCCTTCATATCAGAGTAGGGGTGCTCAAAGTGGCTTGGCTGATGTTAATGTAAATGCTTCAGCTGTGTCCCTGAGGGAACTGGCACAGATAATAGAAGTGCAGTGTAAGGAGTTGCCCTGGATCATTCATGCGGGATACAGAAGAGACATGTTGCGATACTGCTCAGCTCTGGTCCAGGGTAGGATGCTTGTAAGGCTGTCACGGTATTTGTGTGAGTCCTAGACTTCAGCCTGCAGAGGAGACTTTCATAAGCTGTAAGATTTTATACACTGCAGGTGAATCTGTGGAGTTGTGATAAAGGAAGTGATGGCAGAAAAGAGAATGTCTTGAGCTCTTAGGTAGATGAAAGAAGATTAGTACAGCTGTACTTGTGCACTCAAGCTACCAGCAGAAGCTGTAACTGTTGACAGTACTGTTGGTCTGTCTGGCCAGACAGCACAGCAGGGTCTGTGAGGGATCCTTGTGGGTTCTGTGAGAAGGGAAGAGTATGTCTGCTTACCTGTGCTTTTCCGTTGTCTTCCTGTTGAAAATTGTATTGTTCCTGCCTTCAGGATCTTGATTCCGGAATTTAGACTGTTTTGTTATTTTCCCTTAGGTGGCCAGAGCTTTATTTCAAAGTGAAGAAGATTGTAGGCATGGTGGAAGATGAGCAATCTGAGGGTTACCTGGTGGACACCCAGAATACTTCTCTTTATCTGGTAATATGTCAGTAAAGAGCAGGGGGGGGGTGCAGGAGATACAAGGCTGAGAGGTTGCACTGTGGATGATAAGTGTACCTGTGGAGGCTTGTCTCCTGCCATTGAAAAATGGCATTTCAGTGACTTTGTCAGTTGGTCCCTGCCTTTACTCAGGCAATGTACTACAGAGTGCTATTTTTCCTTTCTCACAGGTGGGTTCAACAAACAGTGCTGTCCCATCTGCCCCAGCCTATAACAGCCATGAATTCTGGAGCAGTTTGTCTCCTGCCGGACTTTCTGATGTTGTGAAGCAGCTCTGTGATGCTCTTCGGCCTCACCTGAACAGTCAGTGAGTTAGAGTTCCTTCTAATGAACCCTGGAAGATCTGTGACTCTGATCCCTGGTCACTGAGAAAACTCTCTGTCTCTTACAGTGTAAGTGCTTTGAGCAGAGTCAGCAGTGTTCTTCTCTCAGGGCCAAGCGGCAGCGGGAAACTGATGGCTGTCAGAGCTGCATGTAGCTGCCTCAACCTCCACATCTTCAAGGTAATTCCTCCTGTGGCCAGTTGATTGGTGGATTTACAACATCCAAAGAATTATGGAAATGTTCTTTGAGTCAGACATACCAACACCTCTGCTGCAGCCATGACACAAGCCTACCCAGGAGCTGCTTTCATGGGTACATACAGACAAAAGGAGTCTGAGTATGCTGAGCTAAGTAACTGAAGCCTAAGCATGAAGAGATGTTTCCTCTGGAGTGTACCCTGCAGTACTCCAGAATCAGTAATTTGGAGATTTCTTTGTCCAGAGTGTAAATTTGCAGTGAAGAAAGTCTACATTTCTTCACTGACTATTGCTATTGTTGCTGTCAGGCTGATGTACTTCACAAGTACTGTGATACACTGTTGTGTTTCAGCAGACTAATATCCTGTAATATGACAGGGCAATGAGTTGAAACTGTACCCTAGTCGGTGGCAGGAACTAAAATGTACTGTGATTGGAGAATTGGAATTGAATTGGAGAAGTGATGAAAGCAGCAACTGTAGTGCCATTGGGCGTTTTTTTTCAAATGTCTGTCTTGGGTTGAGCTGGCAAAACATCAACTGTCCAAGACAGTGAAAAGGGAAGAAGAGGGAGAGGGGAAAAAAACCCCTCCAAACTAGGTTTATGCTGAAACTAACTATATGTATTTATACAGAAAAGAGAAAATTAAGAGAAAACTACACTATAACACACACACAAGTTATGTATAACAAGAAATAACCTCCCACTCCCTAGATAATACAAAATCTATTACTCTAGATTTATAGGCACTCTAAAAGACACCTAGCAAGAAACAGAAAGAGTAACAACAAAATGTTTCTACTTCCCTGAACTCAAACAAAATGCAAGCAGCAGCAGCAGCAAGGCCTACTCCAATACAGGAGCTGCACTACGTTTGGCTTGTACCTCGGCCATGGCGGAACTGAACTGACACCTCCCACTGCTGCACACATATCTTAGGTTTGCGTCATCTGGTATGAAATATTTCCTTGGTTACCCAGTCAGGTGATAGCTGTCTCTACCAATCCACGTAGATTCTCTGAGCCTGCCAATCTGAGGCCTAGCTAAAACCACTACATTGTCCCTGCACAGATTGGACAAAAGGCATTGTCGGAAATTGAGACACAGATGAGGCTGAGATCTTCTTTATCTGGGTGGGAAGGCTAGAAAAGTAAAGCAGTCTTAGATAAAAGCAGCCCTTAGTTTCCTGTCAGTACATGTCCCAGACCTGGTTCAAGATCACTCGACCTGTGGAAGAGTTGTCCTGTAACTTCACGTTCACCACCAGCCTCCACCTCGAGAGCAAAAAAGCCCCCAAATTTTCTATAGCTGTGCTTGGCTTCTGAAAGGAGAATGGGATCAAAATGAGTTTATTTAGAAAGAAAGACTCGGACAAGATAAGGAAATGTTGCGTCTGCAGTGGAGGTACATGAGGGACACAGTGCCACAACACAAGGCCACTGCATAGATTATATTGAGATGGCTATGAGAAAAATGAATGGAAGACAAAACAGATGAAGAGCGTGTAAAGGGCAGTTGCTGAAAACAAGAGGCATTCTTCAAGGGGCACAAACCTGTAGCTGGTTAGATTGAAGGATCAAGTCAGAACACTGTGGGATGACTTCACTATTTGTGAAGAATATATGTGGGTTTTGCAACAGGAAGTCCTGTCCTGTAAACCTTCAGAAAGTTGAAGGTGTTACGAAGCATGTCGGGAAGGTAACTTGACCAACACAGCCTGTCTGGGTTTTGAAAATGTTCTTTGGGAAACTGAGGAGTGGTAGGATCTGAGTGAAGGTCCTGACATGGATACAGTGCTGCTTAAAGGTGGGGGAGCAGGATGGGAGTATTTGGTGAGTCTTGAAAATGAGAAACATAGCTCTGCAGACATCTGCACTGAGAGCTCAGAAATGACCTGGGAAAGGGATTGAACAGTGATGTGATAGTTTGTTGATAACTAAGTTATTAAAGATAAGAGAAAAGGGAGGTAGACTGTCCTTGTACTAGAGGAGAAGGTTAATGAGATAAAATGACTGTGCAGTGAAGTGGCAGGTAAAATTCACTGTAGTTGGTGTTATATGGAAAATGATGTATTTTAAGCTGTCAATAGCAAGAATTTGGTTTTATGTCAGTGGCTCCATGAAAACTTGTGCTCTGCTCTCCATATATGTCAAAAATCAGATCACATTTTAGGAAACAAGAATAGGTGCTGTTGTTGTGCGGATCCATGTCTTGCCACAGCTTGAGTATCATGCACAGTTCTGGTTTTCCCATCACAAAAGCATAAAAGTGAACTGGAAAAAGTCAGAGAAAGACACTCAGGAAGATCAGGGGTCTACACCAGTTTCTGTATCGTAAAAAGCTGAATAAACTTCAGCCTGAAATACAAAAGAATTTAGGGAGAGTTTGATAGAGGTTTTTACAAGATCTTGAGCAGTCAGCAGAGAGTGGAAAGTGTTTGCTTTTCTGTTTGCTAGCATGAGGCCTGGGGCTGTCAGATGAAGTTAGTGGGAAAAGGCAAGCTAAAGGAGATGGTTCTTTGTGTAGGTAAGAGTATTTGGAGGAGAAATCTGCTGTTACAGAACCACATCTGGCTGGGAAAATCCCTTTTGGTAGGAATGGTAGAGTACTTAGGGGTGAGGATTATATGCACTTACCCCGATCTTACTCTTTCTTAAGCAGTCACATGTGGTGATGTTTGGAGACAGAATAGTGGGTCAAATGGATTCTTGGTCTGAACCAGTACTGCGCTTCCCATATTCTTAGAGCTGTGGCTGTACTGAGTAAGCTTCATGGCCAAAATGAGGTCTAGCACCTGTCCCTGTCCAGCACTGGACGTTCTGGGAACAAAGACTTGGTTAAAATGCTATTTTCCATCTGCACACGTCTTTTGTTCACTCTGATAGTCTGTGAATATCCCACAAATGCTTTAATTTCCTTTAATCTGTACAGTTATATTTGCAAAAGTGGGAGGATTTATAGTGTCGCAGGTTTGGCCTAGCTGCTGCCAACCCTGGACTGGCCCCCCTTCCCCCTCCCAGAACCTTCCCAGCAAAGGAAAGGGAAAAAAAACCTGAAAAGAAACGCACTCTAAAGAAACTGAACTGAATAAAAAGAATAAATTATATTTACTAACATTTACAAACCACACTGTATACACAATACATAGGATCCCACCCCCAGGGGAGAGGGGAAGGGAGAAAAGGGAATTGATTAGCCGAAAAATAGGGAAGACACCAACCCAACCCAAAGAAACCGAATGAATCAAAACAAACACAATTAAAAACCTCAAGGAAGGGGAACAAGAATGAAACAATCTCACCCAGGACAGGAGAAACACCAGGGACCGGAGGGACCAGACTTCAACCACCTCCCTCCAGCTCCTCAGCCAAGGAAGGGAAGCAACAACAAAACCACTCCCCCACTGCTACGTGGAAGACACGTGTGGAATACTTGTAACTTCCTTAGATACAATGGTTACTGAGGAAGCCATGGGTCAAACCATTACATTCTCCACCCCTTATTCCACACTGGTCTTTCCACGCAATCTTTGTATTATTGCATTTGCTTATATCGCACACACATATATATATATATATAGAGTCCATATGCGGTCCTTCAAGGCAGATGTCTTGTCATCAAGGATCAACACCAGCATCAGTTCAGCTTTAGTCCATTGCCTTTTGGTTAGAGTCACAGTTCCAAGTTGAAGCCTAGTCCATAGTTTAGGGCTGCCTTATCGTTGGACATCATGGGATACCAGTACCGGCTTTGTTTGGGTTTTTCTCATCTCATGTCTGGTTTCCTGCAAAACACAACTCAAAGCACATCATTAGTTCTTCCCCAAGGCTAGATTGCCTTGGGGCACACACACTGGATCTCACCATCTTTCCTCATTACCCACCAGGTGTTTCCAGACCCTTGGGCAAAAACAATCCCACGAATGGGTTTGTCTTGGCCCGAGGGAGGGGTAATCCAGACAGATTTCCCTAACATGCCTCTCAAGTGAATCGCTGGAACTTTGTCTCCATCTACCATGTGGAGGGATTCTGCTTGGGCAGGACCAGCTCGATTGACAGAGCCTCTGGTGTTAACCAACCAGGTGGCCTTGGCTAAATGCTTATCCCAGTTCTTGAAGGTTCCTCCACCTAGTGCCTTCAGAGTTGTTTTTAATAGTCCATTGCACCTTTCAACCTTTCCAGCAGCAGGTGTGTGATATGGAATGTGATATACCCATTCAATACCATGCTCCCGTGCCCAAGTGGCCACTAGATTGTTCTTGAAATGAGTCCCATTATCTGACTCAATGCGATCTGGAGTGCCATGCCTCCACAGGACCTGTTTCTCAAGGCCCAAGATAGTATTCCGGGCTGTTGCATGTGGTACCGAATATGTCTCTAACCATCCGGTGGTCGCTTCCACCATGGTAAGCACATAGCGCTTACCTTGGCTAGTCTGTGGCAATGTGATGTAGTCAACCTGCCAGGCCTCTCCGTATTTATACTTGTCCCAGCGTCCACCATACCAAAGAGGCTTCAATCTTTTTGCCTGCTTAATGGCAGCACAGGTTTCACAATCGCGGATAACCTGGGAAATAGTGTCCATGGTTAAATCCACCCCTCGGTCTCGTGCCCATTTATAGGTTGCGTCCCGGCCTTGATGGCCTGAAGCATCATGGGCCCATTGAGCTAGGAACAATTCTCCCTTTTGCTGCCAATCGAGGTCTACTTGTGACACCTCGATCTGTGCAGCTCGGTCTGCCTGTCTGTTATTATCTTGTTCCTCGTTAGCTCGACCTTTGGGCACATGGGCATCTACATGGCGGACTCTCACGTTTAATTTCTTTACTCTGGCAGCAATGTCTTGCCACAGATCTGCAGCCCAGATGGGCTTCCCTCTATGCCTCCAATTCATCTTCTCCCACCGGTCTAGCCATCCCCAGAGAGCATTTGTTATCATCCATGAGTCGGTGTACAAGTAGAGCCTTGGCCATCCTTCTCTTTCTGCAATGTCTAGGGCCAATTGGACAGCTTTGAGTTCTGCGAACTGACTGGATTCGCCTTTCCCCTCAGTGGCTTCTGCCACCCGTTGGGTGGGATTCCACACAGCTGCTCTCCACTTCCGGCTTCTCCCTACGATACGGCAAGAACCATCAGTGAAAAGGGTGTAGCGCGTCTCTTCATCTGGCAGCTGATTATATGGTGGAGCTTCTTCAGCTCGACTCACTGACTCTTCCTCTTCTTCATCTGCCAGGCTGAAGTTCCCACCTTCAGGCCAATTGGTTATAATTTCTAGAATTCCAGGGCGATTCGAGCTCCCAATTCGAACACGTTGTGTAATCAAAGCAATCCACTTGCTCCACGTGGCATCGGTGGCATGGTGTGTAGGGGGCACTTTTCCTTTGAACATCCAGCTTAACACTGGTGGTCGAGGTGCCAGGAAAAGCTGTGCTTCGGTACCGATGACTTCTGAGGCTGCTCGTATGCCTTCATATGCTGTTAGGATTTCCTTCTCCATAGGGGTGTAATTGGCCTCAGAGCCTTTGTAGCTTCGGCTCCAGAAACCAAGTGGTCGCCCTCGTGTCTCACCAGGCACCTTTTGCCAGAGGCTCCAGGAGGGACCTTTATCTCCAGCTGTGGAATAAAGTACATTCTTCACATCTGGTCCCGTCCTGACTGGTCCAAGAGCCACAGCATGTGCGATTTCTTGCTTGATCTGCTTGAAAGCCTGTTGTTGTTCAGGACCCCATTGGAAAATGTTCTTTTTACAGGTCACAAAATAGAGAGGGCTCACGATCTGGCTGTACTCTGGGATGTGCATTCGCCAGAAGCCTATGGCTCCCAGAAACGCTTGGGTCTCTTTCTTGTTAGTCGGTGGAGCCATTGCTACAATCTTATTGATGACATCAGTTGGAATCTGGCGACGTCCATCTTGCCATTTCACCCCAAGGAACTGAATCTCTCTGGCAGGTCCCTTGACCTTGCTCTTTTTGATGGCAAAACCAGCTTTGAGGAGAATCTGAATAATCTTTCGTCTTTTTTCGAAGACTTCTTCTGCTGTGTCTCCCCATACAATGACATCATCAATATACTGGATGTGTTCTGGGGCCTCACCCTTCTCCAATGTGGCCTGGATCAGCCCATGACAAATGGTTGGACTGTGTTTCCACCCCTGGGGCAATCGGTTCCAGGTGTACTGCACGCCCCTCCAGGTGAAAGCAAACTGTGGCCTGCACTCTGGTGCCAGAGGAATGGAGAAGAATGCATTAGCAATGTCAATAGTGGCATACCACTTTGCTGCTTTGGACTCCAACTCATACTGGAGCTCCAACATACCTGGCACAGCAGCACTCAGCGGTGGCGTAACTTCATTCAGGCCACGATAGTCCACAGTCAGTCTCCATTCTCCATCTGATTTACGTACAGGCCAGATAGGGCTGTTGAAGGGTGAGTGTGTTCTGCTGACCACCCCTTGGCTCTCCAGCTTCCTGATCATTTTATGGATGGGAATCACAGCATCTCGGTTTGTACGATACTGTCGCCTATGTACAGTTGTAGTGGCCATCGGTACTTCTTGATCTTTGACACGGAGTAATCCCACAGCAGAAGGGTCTTCTGAGAGACCAGGGAGAGTAGACAACTGTTTGGACTCTCCTTCAATCACTGTGGCTACACCAAAAGCCCACCAGTACCCCTTCGGGTCCTTAAAGTGTCCTCTTTTTAAATAGTCCATACCAAGAATGCTAGGGGCTTCTGGTCCTGTCACAATGGAATGCTTTTCCCATTGGTCTCCTGTTAGGCTCATGTCAGCCTCTACCACCGACAGGTCCTGAGACCCTCCGGTTACTCCAGAAATAGACACAGTCTCTGTACTCTCATATTCTGATGGCATTAATGTACATTGGGCACCAGTATCTACCAAAGGTCGGTATTGCTGAGGATCCGATGTGCCAGGCCATCGAACCCACACAGCCCAGTAAACCCGATTATCATCCTTGTCCCTCTCCTCCTCCTGGCAGGAGGCAGGGCCCCTCTATTGTTGTTCCTGGTCGGAGCATTCTCCATCTGACGTGTGTGATGCTCTGACAGAGGCTCCTTCATCAGCATGGGGGGAGTTGTTTCTTTTGCGTCTCGGAGATCGATGTTTCTTTTCCGGGGTCTTTGCTTCAACTATGTGGACAGCTTTCTTGCCAGCTACTTTCCGTTTTAATTCTTGCACTCGGGCTTTAAGTTTAGAGGTGGGTTCACCGTGCCATTTTTTCATGTTTTCCCCTAGTTCGCGCAGAACAGTCCATAAGACACTACGCTCACTCTGTGTCTTACTCCTGTGGCTTCCAGTTTTCTCTCGTGCTGCATGAGATGACCGAGAACGGGAACGAGAACGGGAACTGGAACGAGAATAAGAACGAGACCTTTCTTTGCGACCTCTAGAACGTCTGTGTCTAGGTTCTTCTTCATACACAGAGCGTCTAGTATTCCTCTGGTGGCCTCTAGTTCTCCCTCGTGCTGCATGAGGTGACCGAGAACGGGAACGGGACCGAGAATGGGAACGGGACCGAGAACGGGAACGGGAACTTGAATGAGAATGAGAACGAGACCTTTCTTTGCAACCTCTAGAACCTTTGCCTCTGGGTTCTTCTTCATACACAGAGTGTCTAGCATTCCTCCCTACCCTTTCCCCACTGTAGAGGGAAGAATGCTGGTGGTTAGTGGGGACCCTTATGGTTTCTGATATTCTCCGTATCCAGTGACACATTCTGTCAACGTGTATCTCATTCTCGTCCATACTTAGAGGGTATGCAGATATCAGACACGGCGTATAAGACTTAGGGGCCCCATTCATCACCTTATCCCACATCGGCTGTGTGCATGGCATCTTCTCTGGGACCAAGATGTCATAGTAATTTGGATCGGAGTATATAATCTCCAACATGGCCAGTTCCCGCAGATACTGGATGCCTTCTTCTGCAGTATTCCACTCTCTTGGAGCACTCACCAAATACTCTTTAAATGGGTATCTTGCCCTCACGGCACGGAGGATTCGGGTCCAGAGACTGGATGCCATCTCCCCCTGTCCCATTTCCTGTTCTATTTCACGGTCTCGG
This sequence comes from Pithys albifrons albifrons, assembly GCF_047495875.1. Taxonomy (NCBI): domain Eukaryota; kingdom Metazoa; phylum Chordata; class Aves; order Passeriformes; family Thamnophilidae; genus Pithys; species Pithys albifrons. The sequence continues at coordinate 107,171,949 of NC_092459.1, forward strand.
GCAAGAGATCCCAATTGTTGTGCTTCATGACCTTCCAGCACATGACTACTGGCCCCCTGGTCCCAACATCGCACCAGCCAGGTGAGGATGCGTTCATCAGGCCACCGACTGTAATCCCTTCGTATATCTCGAATCTCCTTTGGGGTCAATGATCGTATAATTTCACTTTCCCTCATTATTTCCTGTCCATCTCTCCCACGTACTATTCTCTCTACCTGTGTTTTTACTCTTCCACTCCTTCGTGGAACCTCTCTCACTTCCTTTCTGACCCTCTCACGCGAAGATGGGGATTGTTCGTGCCGTGAGGACGAGCTTCTATGGTGTTCACTCCGGGAGGATGGGCTCCTACGTCACCCACGCTGTGGAGAGAGACTTCTAGCTCGTGCACCCCGTGAAAGGGAGCTCCTGCGTTGTTCATCAGGTCTGATGAATGGAGGTAGCACATAGTCCTTGGAAGGCCGGGGTAAGGGCCTTCCCCGATCATCTATTCCCTCAAATGTAGGTCTAGTATGGGGAGGTGGAATCATACCTCCAAAGGAGGGTTGCCTTTGGAGAGGCTGAAACGGTCCTTCCTCAGGCTGACGGAAGCGCGTTGACCTCCTCTCTTCCTCCACTGGGTACTTGCGTATGTAGTCAGAGCACCAATCGTTGAATGTTATTCTATCCCAGGATGCTCGCACCGTCCCTTTCCTTTCTCCAGGCATGCCTCTGGTCTCTTTTGAACATGCCCCCAGTCCCATTAGGTGTGCCTCATCCCTTGTGACCACTCCTCCCTCTGGCGGCTGCTCCCTCTTCTACTGTGACTATTCTTTCCTCTCGTGCCATCGCTCCTTCCATCGTCACAGTAGTTTCTTCCTCTCTCGCAGCTGCTTCTTCGTCTGCTTCTTCTTCTTCTTCTTTTTCTTCTTCTTCTTGTTCCTCTTCTTCTTCTTCTTGTTCCAATTGTGGAGGTGGCTCTATGGGTTTTGTAGTCTCCTTTGTCCTTGTTGTTTTCTTCTTTATGGGGGCAATGATAATCTTCCGGTCCGTAACTTCAGTTTGAGTTCCCACAGAGCGAATAGGAACTGTATCCGCGTCGGCTTGAGTTTGAGCTTCGACTGTGGTCTTGGTGGGTTTAGTAGGAATGGCCACTTCCAGATCTGCAGCTTGAGTCTGAGTTTCCACAGAGCGAATAGAAACTGTATTGACGTCAGCCTGAGTCTGAGCTTCAACTGTGGTCTTAGCAGGCTTAATAGAGATGGCAACCTCCAGATCTACAGCTTGAGTCTGAGTTTCTACGGAGCAACTGGAAGCTGTATTAGCTTCAGCTTGCGTCTGGGTTTCAGCTGTGGTTGTAGAAAGGACAGCAGAAATAGCCTTGTCCAGATTTGAAGCCTGAGTTTGGGTTTCTACCAAGCAAACAGAGGCTGTATTAGCTTCAGCAACTTGAGTTTGGGTCTCTACAGAGTGAACGGAGGCTTTGTTGGCCTCGGTTTGAGTCTGAGTTTCAACTGTAGTTTTAGCAGGGACAGTGGAGATAGCCATGTCCAGGTCTGCAGCTTCAGTTTGGGTTTCTACAGAGCAGACGGAGACTGTATTAGTTTCAGCTGCTTGAGTTTGGGTCTCTACAGAAACAGCCTTGACCTCATGCTGTGTTTGGACTCCGCTTTCAGTAGTCTGAACGGGGACTGCACGGGTCTCGGACGGCATATCTCCATATTCTATCCTGTCCTCAAGCCATTGACAGTAGTCTGTGGCACATCGATAAGCACTAGCCAGGCCCCAACACAAAGCAGAGACTCGTGTATACGGGTCCTCATAGGAAAAACACTCTTCTGATAAACAGCGGGCCACCTCAACAGAGTCACACACTTGTTCTGACGTGAACTTCCAATAAACGGAGGGTGAGATACGCCCTAGCACTTTACCGAGATCCGACCAAGCCATATCCCACCCCGGGACTGGCCTGTCCAAAGCCCCTTCCAAAGTTCCAGCAAGTGCCCCAGAGGCATAGCCTTTCTTAGGTCTGAAACAAGGGAAGCAACAAAGTGCCAGCATTCTTCCAATCTTATACAACAGTTCCATTACCCTCGTAAACACTAGTGCTGTCACAACACAATTTAGGTAATAACTGGGACCAATGGTAACAGTAGGGATCTCTCTCAATAGTCCATTAATGTCATAATTTAACAGGCCTTTAATGTCACATGTCAACAAGTCTTTAATGCCAAGATTCAGGAGGGCCTTACATGGATGACAATTATCAGGCAGACCTAGGTATGTCCCTAGGAGACCTCCCAGAGTGGGAGTAAGCATTAGCACCATCAGTATGTAAAAGAATAGAAAGACACTTAACAGGAGGCCTTTCACTACAAGAGACTGCCAGGCCATGCCAGCATGGTTGGATTGACCTCCTCTGGTACCTCTCAGGTATTTGCTAAAAAGGGTGAAAACCATTCTTTCTATTGTTTACCTTATGCCTGAGTCCTCTGTTCCCAAACAAAAACCTTGTTTATAACAAAAAGATACTCTTTTGATAATACCACTTCAGTTGGCAGTTCTCCCGGCCACTGTTCTCTAAACAGAGAATTATTTACAAAACAATTCAAGGTCAGTATCTCGGTGGAACCTCCAATAATGTCGCAGGTTTGGCCTAGCTGCTGCCAACCCTGGACTGGCCCCCCTTCCCCCTCCCAGAACCTTCCCAGCAAAGGAAAGGGAAAAAAAACCTGAAAAGAAACGCACTCTAAAGAAACTGAACTGAATAAAAAGAATAAATTATATTTACTAACATTTACAAACCACACTGTATACACAATACATAGGATCCCACCCCCCAGGGGAGAGGGGAAGGGAGAAAAGGGAATTGATTAGCCGAAAAATAGGGAAGACACCAACCCAACCCAAAGAAACCGAATGAATCAAAACAAACACAATTAAAAACCTCAAGGAAGGGGAACAAGAATGAAACAATCTCACCCAGGACAGGAGAAACACCAGGGACCGGAGGGACCAGACTTCAACCACCTCCCTCCAGCTCCTCAGCCAAGGAAGGGAAGCAACAACAAAACCACTCCCCCACTGCTACGTGGAATACTTGTAACTTCCTTAGATACAATGGTTACTGAGGAAGCCATGGGTCAAACCATTACATTCAGTCATATAATGAGTTTTGTAGGAGAGTTTCTGAAATGATGTGGAAGAAGAAGAAAGATGGAAAGAATAGAGCTGGAAAGTTCCTTTTTTTTGTGGAAGGAAATAGCAGGCTTGCTCCCTTTTTTTCTGGTGGGTATTTTTTGGGGTTTTCTTCTATTTAGAGGTTAGGTCTTGTTAAGTTGACATTACTCTTTTCCTATTCTTTTCTATTTGAATAAAGCTGTAACAGTGGGTGAGTGAAGGAGGTGGATACAGTCTTGGCCCAGTGCTGTGCAGCTCATCTGGACATGATTCTTATTGGTGCTGAGCTCTGACTTTTCTGCAGATGTGCCATAACTCTTGGGATCCAGTACAAGGTTGCAGAGATTTCACAGTACCTTCACATCCATTCAGAATATGTTTGGAAGCACTCTGTCACTGCTGTGTCCTGCCAGGTTGCTTCAGGTTCTAGTGGGATGTGTGTGCAAGGCAGCAACTCTGTTTTTGGCATTGTTTGCTGCTTTTAAAGACTAACACTATTGAAGCCAGAGGTATTTGCTGTCCATTTTATTCTCCTATGCCAGCTTTACACTCTCCCCTCCCTTTCTCATTGACTGCAATGCTTATGCTATCATTCCCCCTGCTGTTCCCTTTCTCTGACTGTTCTGTGTGCTGTCCCACTGGGACACAGTAATTCTTCCCCACTCTAATCTTCACCACTTGATGATCAACAATTTCTTGTCTTTGCCGCTCTGTACTTGCATACAGATACTGCTGCCATTAGGCCTGCCACAACCCTAACTCCTTTTTTTTTTTCCTACAGTACATGGAGCACAGGAACTCCTCTTGAGCTGTTCTCCCTGCACCAAACATCCTTTCTGATGATGAGGCTCAGGGAATCCCAGAGATGGGCTGGCTCTCCCTGCACAACCTTGCAGCACCAGGAGGCAGCACTGCCTGTTTCCAGTAGTGTTCAGGCTGCTGTTCAAGGCTCACCATTCACCTCTCCCACTTCATCAAGTGTTTGCTTTGTAAACAGTGTCTGGGCCTCTAGCCACCTATAACTTCCCTCCCCCCACCCCTTCACCTTCTACCTTCCTCTTGCACTTTGAGCCAGTGCAGGACTGGTTGAACTGTTTCCTGAACCACCTCCTCCACTCCAAGAGACCTTGTTCTCCCTGGCTTCCACAGCTCTCCCATCCTTTCCAGCTTAGGTTGCTGGCCATGACATCCACTATATTGATTTCTCTGGTACCTTTGCCTCACCTTTTTCAGATAAGATCCGCGTGACCATCACACCTCTTGCAGACAAGCAAGAAACAGACATTTATCCATGCCAGAGAATCCTGAACGTGTCTGTTTTGAATATGACCTGAATGTGTCTCTGGGAAATATCCACTTAGATCTCCTCTGAACTGTGAATTGCCCATGAAAAGCTTTGTGACAGTGAACATTGTCCTAGATCCCCTAGCTGTCCATGTTGCAACTGCTGCAGACTATTTGTGTGGTGTGTCTCACAGGTCGATTGCATTAGTTTGTGCAGTGACACCAGTGCAGCCACAGAGGAGAAAGTACAGATGGCCTTCACCCAGGCCCAGCAGTACCATCCTTGTGTGATCCTGCTGAAAGACATCGAGGTGCTTGGCAGAGACCGAGATGGGCTAAGAGAGGATGCCAGGGTCATTGTTACTCTGAGACATCTGCTCCTGGACAGAGACCCAGCACTGAGGTACGGACCCTGCATGTTTGCTGTGAACATTTGGGGTAGTTGTTTGCTTCTGCCATTCCTAGGGCAGAAGTCATTGTTACATCAAGGTAACTGATTGCTAATGTGCCCTGTTTTATTTTTAATCCAGTGGAGTCTCTCCCAGACTCGTTTTGTTTACTTCAGAGATCCCTTGTTCTTCCATCTTAATGGCAGAGGCAACCAGGAAGCTTTGTTGTCTGAAGCTCGTGGTTGAGTTGTTCAGATGGGCAAACTATGTGTTTGCTGTGAGACATGCCAAGGGTCTCAGAGAGCCCAGAAGGGAGCTGGATTCCAGGAGAATCTTGAGGTTGATGACATGTAGCAGGGTGAAGAAATAAAACATCACTTGAAGGGCCTTGACTTGGAGACAGAACTCGCAAAGCAATTCAAGGGCAAGCTGGAGCAGAGTGGCTGCAATTCGCTTTAGATAGTGTGTCTGTAGTTCTTGGAAAAAGGCCTAGACATTGGAGATTGTTGGTGTATGTAATGGCAATATAAGAGGGAAGCTTCCACAGAGCTGAGACCATACACTGTTCCCCTTTTCTCAGCAGCCACCCTGTCCTGGTGATTGGCACAACCTGCAAGCCCCAGGATGTTCTTACAGACTTGCAGACTGCTTTCCTTCATGAAGTGAAAATCGAAGTCCCTTCAGAAGAGCAGAGGAGGTTGATGCTGAGCATGCTGACTGCCAGTCTGTCTCTGGGCAAAGAAGTGAGCCTATCCAAGCTGGCCCGAAGGACTGCTGTGAGTGAAAACACAGGAGCATGTGGAGATAGGCAGGCTGGAAGTACTGGGCCAATCTCCCCTACGGGCCTTGGAGAAAGGGGAGAATTCCCACAGCCCAGGCAACTTTTTCAGTTGTTAACCCTGGTCTTCAGACATCAGCTTTAAGTACAGATTTCTAATGCCTAAGGACTCCACACGGTTTGCAGAGGTGTTGATTGATGTTCAGCTCAGCTACAAGACAGCTAATAGAAACAAAAAAGAAGCTGGAGCCTGTAACCAGGGCACAGAGGTTCAGAGAACATCTCTAAAAGGAATTTTTCCCAATGACACCTTTTAAGGCCTAGCTGGAGCTGTGGTTAGGGACTGAACTGATGCTCTTTGTTTCCACATTCACAGGGTTTTGTGCTGGGAGATTTCTGTGCCTTGTTGTCCCACAGCAGCCGGGCTGCTTGTACCCGCATCCAAGCCTTGAGGTAGCACAGACAACAGGGCAGGAGGTGGGGGAGGGTGGGGCTGCAACCAGCCTGATAATGCCAGGAGTGGGGCAAAGCCTGAGTCCTTCCCTTTTCTTTCCTCAGTTTTCCAGGTGGCCTGAGTGAAGAAGTGGAGAGAGATTTTTGCACTGCTGGGTTCCCAGTGCTTGAGGAGGATTTTAGTGTTGCACTGGATCAGCTGCATGACACCCATTCACAGGCAGTGGGAGCTCCGAAGGTAGGATGCTGGGGGACAGGAAGGGGATTGGTTCTGCAAAGCTGGTGGCTCAAGATGCCGGCCACAGCTGGATGCAGATCTTGCAGGGCTTATGCTCTGGCATGTTGCTTCCTGCTCTGTCCTTCCATATATTCCCCCAGCCTTGAGTGGGAAAGAGTCCCCTGTGAGCTTTTCCAAACTAGTGCTTTTGGCTCTTGGCTTTGAATTTGTCAGCGGAGCTCTTGCCATACTAACTGCAGATCACTCAGTTGGCTGGTGTTTTAGGGTTTCCATCTGTGCTGCTCAGTCCTTCTTTCTAGAGGCAAAGGCTGGCTGCCTTGCTGAGGTCTCCCCAGCCACCTGGCCTATGGGTACAGAGAGGCTGTGGCTCAGGCTGATGAGGTAGTGTCTCTATATGTGTGAAAAGCCTTAGACTTGGTCCATGGCCTTGGATGTTGCTTGACCTGGCATGAGCTTTTCTGACAGCCTGGCAGTTTGAAGAGCTTTGGAGTTCTTCAGGTAAAATGACATAGAGAGTCTGAGAAAACCAGCAGAGTCAGCTTGTCAGGAGGGGTGTGATCTGCCTCTGGCAGCTTAGCACCCAGGGAAGCAGTATTTGGGGTGACTCTTTGCTGCGGAATGTAGTATTAGGACCAAGCAAAGTGATCAGAATCTCTTTTCCACACCCATGATTGCAAATACCTGAGCTCAGCATGGGACAGGAAACCTTGGCCTTGGAGCAGTTATTCTGACACCTTCCCCAGCTGCCCACTTGCAGTGCTGCCCTAACAAGAAAACACCTTGCTGGTGTCATCATCCAGGAGCTATTCCAGCACTTAATTCATTCATAAATTGGCTAGAAACTGAAGTGAACTCTGATTTGAAGTGTTTGCCAAGTTCACTGTAAGACAAATAACTACAGAGCATGCTCAGCTGTGAAATGTGTGAATAGGAGCCAATTTTGTTTGTATTTTACATTCTTCAATTGATTTCTTAATGATTGGTTGCGGTTCAGAAAGCCCATTAGCAGACCTGGATATTCTCAACATACATTGCTTTCAGTTTCCTACTTTCATTTTCTGGTTTGCAGTTAACAGCTTGAGCCTTCTAGAGAGAACTAATTCCGAACCTGCAGTTGCTAGCAGTGTCTGCAACATGTCCTAGACTTACAGTGTGCTCCCTTGAAAAGAATCTTGCTGCAGTTTTTCAGCTCCTGGCCTGATGTCTGTAGAGCTCTTTCTAGTGAGGTAGTATAAGCAAGAAAACAGAGGAAAGGGTAGCTCTTCCATTCATTGGCACTGCAGAAGAAGGGCCTGTGACCTTTTGCTTTAAAAGTTGAGTTTTTTCTGGAAATTCTTGTTTTGTTTAACCTGATTTTCCTGATGGACTTGCTGGACAGCTAGAGAAATAACATGAGATAACATAATCTCAAGTAGCAAAGGAAGGAGTTCCAAATTGGCTGAGGGGGAAAGAATTTTGCCCGAGCCTATTTTTAAACTCTCCGTTTGCACTGGCACCTGTTCCCCACCCAGCCAGCAGCTGGGGAGGAAGTGTTCTGGGGCTTTTCTTCCTCTGCATGTTCCCAGGAATGCTGCTGTGACTCTCAGGAGCATGTGTCATGAAGACTGTGGCATTTCAGCTATTTCTCAAGCTGCAAGCAGAGCACCAGTATCCTCCAGGATTGTTCTGCTCAGCACAAAATAACTAAAGTGGCATGGCTTACCCGTCTCAGGTTTGCTGTCTTTCCTCTATTCGCCATGACCCCTTACATGTCTGCAGCTGACCCCATCCCTGTCTCTTTCCTGTAAGCATACATGGACTTTGCTCTTGCATCCCCCCTTTCAAAAGCAGCGAGTGTTCCATACACTGTCCTCCAGGATGTCTGTCTCTTACATCCTCACTTACATCACAGAGGTCCTGGCAGCCCAGATTCTGTTGCTCTGGATGATGCGAAGCCTTTGCACAGTGTCATTGCCTTCACAAAGTGCTATGAACACAAGTAGCTCATAATTGCTAGGTCCAGGTTTCTTTATTTTTTGTTCTTTCTTAATTTTTACCTTCCCTCATGCCTCCCAAAAGCTGTCTGCAGCAGGAGTCACTCCCCACAAAGCTGCAGGCAACCCTGACAGATACTTTCCCTGGGGTATTTTTGCTGACAGATGATACAAGGCATGATGGAGGATTGGAGATGAGATGCACACTGTGTGTGCAGCACGGTTGGGCACGCGTGCAGTTTGTTTTCCCCATTGCAAAGCTTGCAAGGGGGGAAATGGGGATGCTGCATACTGGAGCAAGAGTTGCTCAGGCATGCTCGGGGCTCAGGAAGAGGTGCTCACAAGGAATCTCCCTCTCTTGGTAGATCCCCTCGGTGTCCTGGCAGGATGTTGGTGGGCTGCAAGAGGTGAAGAAGGAGATCCTGGACACTATCCAGTTGCCCCTGGAGCACCCAGAGCTGCTGTCACTGGGTCTGTGCCGCTCTGGTCTGCTGCTGTATGGGCCTCCAGGGACAGGAAAGACCTTACTGGCAAAAGCTGTGGCAACAACGTGTGCCATGACATTCATTAGGTGAAGAGTGGGGGGATCGCACAATGGGACTGACTTCCCCATGGCAGGGGATGGGTATCCTTTAACTGGCTCCCTCCTCTTCCTGCCCCACAGCGTGAAAGGGCCAGAGCTCATCAACATGTATGTTGGGCAAAGTGAGGAGAATGTGCGCAATGGTAAGGATATGCATCCTGCTTCTGCACTTGGGAAGATTGGGCTTTTCTGTAGCACTGGAGGGAAGGAGGCAGTGCTTAAACCCCTTCTCCCAACTTCTACCCACAGCTCTCAGCGAGGGCATGAACCCAACTGACTCCTACACCCAGTCCACTCCCTGCCTTGCTGAGCTTCCTCTCCTGCTCTCTCTGTTCCCGTTGTTCTTGTCCCTGGTGTTCCCAGTGGGACAGCAGCCCCTCACAGACACAGCTGAGCATCAGGGCCCATCCTGCAGATTGCTGCCTGTCTCCACTCTGATGAGCCACTCAGGCAGAAGCAGTTGGTGGTGGTGATACAGTGGGCACCTGTTTCCATCCACAGCTCTTCCCTACTGTGAAGGTAGCAGGCCCTATTGCTGTTGACTGCTCCTCCAGGTCGTTTTCACCTTTTGTGCTGTCTCCTCCCAGTGTTTGCTCGAGCCAGGGCAGCTGCTCCCTGTATTATCTTCTTTGATGAACTGGATTCCCTAGCCCCCAGTCGTGGGCGAAGTGGAGATTCAGGGGGTGTCATGGACAGGTGAGTGAGCATCATATGTCCTTGGGAGAGCAGCATACCTGCCTCAGCTGCAGGGGATGCATAAGATTGCCCTGCAAGGCAGAGTCCATCCCGCCTTTCTTTCTCTACTTTTTCCCCTCCCAGCTCCCTTAAACTCATCTGCATGGCCCATCTTCTCTTTCTGAACATTAGTACTGCTGTTTGCATTGCCTCAAGGTTCCTGATTGCCCAAGCTTGTTATGCAAACATTTGGTTAAGACAGTCTCCTCCATCTGCTTCTGTGGCTGCCAAGTGCTCCCTTTGGCCTCTCCACAGTCATCCTTCACAACCCTGACATGCTCTCCTCCTATTAACTGCTGTTTCTCTGTGGTGGGAAACCTTTCAGCTGCTTCTGGGTAGAAGCAAAGTATATACAGCTTAGACATTCCCAGAAACAGGGTTATTTTCTCCAAGCCTCTTCTGCTGAGCAGATGGTCCCCATCCAGTCTTTCTCTTCATCCGTGAGAGGTTCTGCAGTTTTCCAGTGACATGTGCTTCTGGCACCCAGCTTCACACACAAACCACCAGTTCTGGAAAGGACTGGGTATGGTGCTTGTTGATTGCCTCACATGATCCCAGAACCTGATGGAGATATCCCTGTGCCAGGAGGCCTATGCAGCACTAGAATACTGTGTTTGCCAGACCAGCTTAAGCCCCATGGCTGCAGAACCAGATCTGAAACATGTGGTGTTCAGTGACCTGAGCACTGCAAGTGTTCAAGGACAGGGTCCTGAGCAACCTGGTCTAGTGCAAGTTGTCCCTGCCCATGGTGGAGGACCTGGAACTAGTGGGTCTTTATAGTCCATTCCAACCTAAACCATTCAGTGGTTCAATGACTGTTTGGCAGCATGGTTGGCCTACTAGCATGTCCCTGGCATGGACTGCCAAGAGTCTAGCAGTTGGACTTGTTGGGCAGTATTACATTGTGGGGAGAGCTAGGACTGGCCAGCCCATATGAGTGGGAAACTTCAGCAATAGCCATGCATGCCTGCCTGTGTTTGGTCTGTGTTGCCAGTGTTAGATAGCAAGTATAAACATGTGTAGCCATACTGAAAGAGTTCAGAGCTGAGCACAGACTTGAAGAACTGTTTGGGTACCAGAGTTTGGACTCACTATGCAATGAACCCACACACTTGCTGGCTGTGCTAACAGAGAATTCTGGATGGCTCTGTCTTGGCTCTTCAGCTAAGAGAAATAGGAGCTGAAGTCCAAGAAATGGACCTGCCCGTGTCCTCGCTCTTCCTCTTTTCATTGGTCGCTGAGGGAGACAGTGGGTGACTTGCCAAGGCCTAGTTGTTAGCATACTGTCTGGCTCCTTGCAGAGTTGTCTCACAGCTCTTGGCAGAGCTTGATGGCCTTCACTCCACCAGAGATGTGTTTATCATTGGAGCTACGAACAGGCCTGACCTCCTGGACCCAGCTCTGCTCCGGCCAGGCAGGTATGTCACATCCTACCCTGCCTTGCTCCAGGGTAGTTCCCTGGAGCTTCTCAGAACGTGAAGAGCTGGACTGTGTCCCCACCATGTTCCCTTCACAGAGATTGTTCCTAAAGCCCCTTGGCCCTGGCTCATGGGGGAGTTAAGGAAGCCAAGAGGAGGCCAGTGTCTGTAGCTGGAGCAGCAGCACAAGATACCTGTTCCCCCCACTGCTCTGGTTACTGCTCCAGCAGCACAGCAAGGCAATAAGGTACCTGCTGTGGCACCAAACTGGTGGGAGGAATTTGTCCCCCAGGGCCTGTTCTGCAGAGCTACCCTCCCAGCTGGTCCTCAAGCCTATGTCTAGCCCATCCTGGGGCAGGACTGTGTATTGGCTGGTGTTGGTCCCTACGTGGTTCCTGTAAGCCTGTTTCTCTGGCTTGCTCCTGTCCTGAAGAGCAGCCCTGCCCTCCAGCACATTGACACTTCCCCCCAGGCTTTGTATCATCCACAAACTGGGCAGCAAAAGGAGCTGTCCCAGGGCCACCCTTCAGTTCCTGGTGCACAGGGCTGAGCACAAGTGGCAGATTTGCCTTGGCCTGTTTTTGACTGCCTCTTCTCATCTGACAGGTTCGACAAGCTGGTCTATGTGGGTATAAACGAAGACCGGGAGTCACAGCTGCAGGTGCTGAGTGCTGTCACCAGGAAGTGAGTGACCCTGTGTTTCTTGCAGCAGTCTCCTATGTCCATCCAGTGGGTCACAGCCTTCCTGGGGTTGATGCTTAGCGTTCTGCAGCTTGGCTTTATGTCTGGGCCCTACACAGCACTTGAGGTCACTTGAGGCAGCAGGCTGGGGAAGAGGATAGAGCAACTTCCAAAAGCAGAACTAGGTCTGGTTTTCCTACAAGATGGGAGCAGCTCAGCCTGGCTGTCCAAATAGAGGAGTTAGGATTTGGCTGAGCTGCTCAAGAGCATATGGGTGCAGTGGCTGGAAAACTAGTCAGTGTGATGAGACTGCAGTGCAGTGACATGGCAGGAAGCTCCCACTTGCATTCTGCAAGAATTGCCCTGCTGTTTGCTGATCCAGAAGTGAAGGCAGCTCCATCACATAGCCTCTCCTGTGATGCTCAGGGATGTTCAGCCTGTGCTCTGTGTGTCTTTCGAGTCTCTGGTTGTGTGGGATCACTGACCAGTGGGGTTTGGCTGCTTCCTTAGCTGCTCTGAGCTCCTGAGAGCACCTCTGAAGGGTGAAGAGCAAGCCCTGCATTCAAGTGCAGAGGTACCACCCACCACAGCTGACTGAGTGGCTGGGACTGTGCTTCTGCAGGGACTGTCATGGATAGCTGTGATTGCTGCTGCCTGTGATAATAAGTTAGTCGGAGAGGCAAAAGTGTGGGCTGGCTGCAAGCAGCTTGTCACATTGTGTGTCTTGACAGCCATGCCCACCAGCAGTGTGCTGATCGTGCTGAAGGAGGTTCACTGTCTGCAGCGTGGCTCTGATGGGATGGTTTGGTGTTACAGTGGTTTGTACTGTCTGTAATTAAACATGTTCTTACCCAGCCCTGGCTGTAGGCTGTTCCCAGACATGTGGAGCACTTAATTTATCTGAGTGAGAAGTCAAACACCAAGTGCATAAACAGATGGTGTTCTAGAGAGTTCATCCTTCACCATGGCTCCAAGACTGCTCTGTACATCCTTTGTGCTTCCTAACAGGTATCCACAACCAGAATGGCCCAGAGGAGTTGCAGATGCCTCATCCCTGGAAGTGTTCAAGGCCAGGGTGCATGGGGCTTGGAGCAACCTCATTTAATGGAAGCTGTCTCTGCCTATGACGGGGTGGGGGGGTGGGTGGAACCAGATGATCTTTAAGGTGTCTTCTAAGCCAGGCAGATCATTCTGTGCTGTAATGCTGTGATTCAAAGTTGCCTTTGGTTCTGGAGAGGACTGTGCTCCAGAGATGTTTCAAAGAGAGGTGACTGTGTAGAAATAAAACCATTTTTTTAAAGAATGCAGAGCACAGTCTGGAAGCAGCTAAACATGGGTACTCTAGTTCTTTCTGCCCAGTCACACTGGCTGCTGCAGCTTTCCTTACCTATTTTTCTGTGGTTTTTACACCTGTGTTTTTCTCACTTGGCAGGTTTAAAATGGATCCTTCTGTGAATCTCACCACCATCCTAGAAAAATGCCCAGCTCAGCTGACAGGAGCAGACATCTATGCCCTGTGCTCAGATGCCATGATGTGCGCTGTGAAACGCAAAGTGGAGTGGATTGAAGAAGGTAGGAGCCCTTCCCTATTTTGTTCCATGTGTTGGAGCAGCCCAGCACAGGGGCAAAGAGGAGTTACCACTGCTGGTAATTGGGCTGTGTGAGAAGACCCTCATCAGCTTTAGAACCACAATGCTGGGCTCTGGGTTACTGGCAGGCAGGCAGTTTCTACAGATGTGGTCATCTTCACCTCCAGTGCTTGGCCTCAGGGGGACAAAGACAAGTTTTTGTTGCAGTCTCTGGTGGCCAGAGAGTGGGCTCTTGGATCTTGCCAGCCACCCCTGCATTTGGCTCTCAGCTCTTTCTTGTTCTTTCTCTCATGCAGGACTGGATACTGAGCGCTCTGCTCTGATCCTGGCCATGGAAGACTTTCTGCATGCTGCTGCAAGGTTGCAGCCATCAATCTCTGAGCAGGAACTGCTCAGGTACAGACTCATCCAGCAGAAGTTTGCAGCCTGCTAATGCTCAGCAGAGTTGGGACTGGAGGAGTGTGAACAGGCACAAAAAGGCACCCACATGCTCTTCTCTGATGCCTTCTGGGTCCCCTTCTTTCAGTCTTGGGTGGAAATAGTGGCTGTGCAGTTTCCTGAGCCAAAGCCTGGTGGAAGTGCTGCTCTGTTCAGCCAGGAGGATGGTGGGTCCCTCACATCTGGTGCAGCATTTTGTGGCTGCTGGGAGCATGGATGACTTTCTCCTGGGGAGGAAGCTGAATCCTATAGTTGTGGGCAATGTAGGAGTGTCTCTGTGGGTGACCAGGCATTGATGGGAGAGCAAGGCTCAAACTGCACCCAGTTTGGCAGCAAGTGCTGGGCTGGAGGCAGCTGCTTGTTGGGCTGTCAGTCTCCAGGGAGGGATGCTGGCTAGAGGGTAGCACAACACTGCTCCTCCAGCTGGCATGGACTTAATGTCATGGCTAGGCTTCGCAAATGAAGATTTGGGAAGGGCACTACCCACGCTTGCTGCAAGCGCGCTGGTGGCTAAAAAGGCCAGTGTGGGAGAGGCAAGTCTGGGTCGCAAAAGGCACAGCGGAAAGTCTACTTAGGCAATACTGGCAAGGAATGGTTCTTTCTGCGTTGTCTTAATGAAACTGATTCTGCATGCATTCTCGAAGCAGCAGTGTTGTGTGTCTCCATGAATCCCAACTGGAGGCCAGAGTGGACCATTGATGGCAGTCAATATGGCCAAGGCTGAGGTATTGTTTCAGGGAATCCTTGTATCTCCTCTTTGGGGCTCCTCTCTTGTAGCAGTCAGTGGCAAGTTCACCATATAGCACAATCTTTGGGAGGTGGTGATTCTCCATCCTGGAGACGTGCCCTGCCCAGGGCAGCTGCATTCTCATCAGCGTGTCCTTGATACTGGTGACCCCTGCCTGTTCAAGAATGGACACATTAGTCACATAATCAGTCCAGTGGATGTTTAGGATTGTATGAAGGAAACACTGATGGAAGCATTCAAGGAGCCACAGATGACCCATAATTCAGACCCATATAAAAGAGCAGACAGTACAATGGCTCTGTAGACACTGATCTTCATACTTTTCTTCAGATGTTTATTGCACCAGACTCTTTCATGCAGTTTTCTGAGAGCTCTGTATGCCTTTGCTAGCCTGTTGTCAATCTCTTTGTCAATCTTACTGTCCAAAGAAGTGATGCTTCCCAAATAGGTGAACTGCTGGACTGACAGGCTCTGATTTGCCTATGGTGATGTGGGGATGATGGAAGACTTCCTGAGATGTAGGTTGGTAGAGAACTTCTGTCTTCTTCAGGCTGACTTCCAGCCCAAAAAGCTCAGCAGCCTCTGCAAAGCAGGATGTTAAGTGCTGCAGAGCTGCTTCTTGTGTGAGCAATGAGGGCGGCATCGTCAGCAAAAAAGCAGCTCATAAACAAGGTGATTCAGGGTCTTAGTGTGGGCCTTCAGTCGCCTTAGGTTGAAGAGGCTTCCATCAGTACGATATGAGATGTAGATGCCGTTTTCTTCATTGAGGTCTGCCGTGGCTCTTTGGAGCATCATGCTGAAGAAGATTGTGAATAGAGTTGGTGCAAGAACCAACCTTGTTTCACACCATTGGTTATTGGAAAGGGCTCAGAGAGTGCATCACCATATCTGACTTGTCCACGCTGATCCTCTTGAAGCAGGATGTTCATTTTGAGGAATTTGGGCAGACGTCCTAAACGTTCCAAGATCTGCCACAGGCCTTTTCTGTTCACAGTGTCAAAAACTTTGGTGAGGTCAATGAAAGTTAGAGAGTCCTTTGTTTTGTTTCCTACACTTCTCTTGCAGTTGTCTGAGAACAAATACCATGTCTGTGGTACTCCTATTGGCTCTGAAACCACATTGGCTTTGAGGTAGAAGTTCTGCTTAATGGACAATGTAGTATCAGAATAAATACAGAGTTTTTAGCACTAGGTATTCACTGCTGATCTCAAGTTGTTGCTTGCTGATGGTGGCTGTAGGCTTGGAAAGGTCCCTGCAAGCCCCTGGGTGGGCTGGGTGTTGCAGAGATATCATTGTCCTGCAGGTAGAGGGGGGAGCACATCCACGAGCTGGGCTGGGACCACTCTCATCCCATCAGAATGGGTGGAGCTCATGGTGGATGACGAGAGCCTGAGGGAATGGGGCTTGCTTTGCTAGGATTTGAGCTCCCTCTGCAGAGGGTGCCCCAAGCTTCCCAGAGGCGCTGGGTGAAGGATACGAGGCAGTGGTGGTAAGTGCCCGCAAGGAAATTCCCAGCGGATAAGGGAGAGGGAGGGCTTCAGCCTTGGAAATACTCAAACCTTGACTGGAGCAGCCTGGAGCTGCCCTGTGTGCACTAACTTGTGCTGAGCACCAGTTGGCCTAGACCACCCCCCGAGTGCTGTGTCACCTCTCTGCCGCTTCAGAGCAGCTGCTTGCAGCAGTGTGTATGTCCAGCTTCACAGCCTTCCCCAAGGATGCCAAACAAATGGCACTTGAGCTGTGTGTGGCTTTCAGCTGGCCAGCAGCTGCTCTAAGCCCTGGGGCAGACCCACATCCAGCCAGGGGCTTGTGCATGCCGCAGGACAAGGGACTGCTGGTGCCAGCCTTTGCCCTGCTTCTGTTGGCACTGAGCCTGCTGGCAGCTGGATCCCTGGGCCAGGGGCTTTAGCTGTGAGGGCCTGCTCCCCACTGAGCTCCTCTGTGAAGGACTGGTTCCCCAGCAGCTTCTGGCATTCCATGTGTACAGCTGCAGCTGGTGCATGCCTGGAGTCCTGTTGCTCCAGTTCTGGCACCTCAGCGTGTTCAGGCAGAGCTGTCCCTGACCACACTGCACTGCGCTGTGCTGCTGGATCTGAGCACCACATCTTCCCCAGGGTGGAAAGGAGAGAGCTGCAGCCATAGTAAAAGCACTTGTGGAGACTCCAGTGTAGAACCTCCCAGTATGGAGCCTCTCCGCCCTGGGAGCCTCAGTGGTGGGATGGGTACCCCAGGTTGGGGCTGAGGGGTGTCAAGAAAAGGAGTCAGCAGCTGGTTGGGAGGTGCAGGGGAGAAAACGGGTTGCAGCACACTCCTGGGAGCAGTGCTGCAGTGGGCTTGGCAGGGATGTGTAACGACCAGAGCGCCAGTTCACCCTTGCCTCTGCCCCAAACCCCACACCACAGGCATGTCTGGCACCTGCAGCTGGGGGCTTGGAGGTGAAGCTGTATCTGCACCCACCCCAGGCTGAGCACCTACTTCCCCAGAGTGCTGAGGAGGCTGTGACTGTCCCCCTCACCCCATACCCTGCCCATACAGGGACACACAGACCATGATGTCCAGTAGCTCTCACAACTGTTCTTAATTTAGGAGAAGCATCTCCCAGGCAGCTCTTAGTAATGTCCCCACCCTGTTTGTCCCCAGAGCTGCTTGCAGCTCTCAGCCACCACAGTCCCATCTCCATGGCCTCTTCAGGCTGTCTTCTTCACAACATGGATGAAGTAGCAGGGTACGTGGGCCTGTCCTGGTGTGTACGGTTGGAAGTCACCCAGGACACTGTGCTGGCACTTTCCCTGGAAGGCACCTTTCAGCAGAGCTGTGAAGGCCTCCAGCCGGTGCGGGTAGTATGAGAGCCGAAACTTGCTGCAAGGAGGCAATGCTGGTGAGGCAGGGGGACAGCAGGACACAGTGCCAGCCACCTCCCCATGCCAGGAGCCACCTCTGCAGCCCCTCTCACCTCAGCTCTGGGTCTGCCCCCACCTCAGTAGGGGGGACCTGCACCGTGTAGTCCAGGGTCACCATGTGTGCCTTGTTGTTTACCAGCAGCACTGAGGTGGTGATGTCCTTGGTCAAGTCACTCTGGGAGACCACAGGAGGACTAAGTGGCCACCAAGCTGGGCACAGCCCTGCTGCCTGCCCCACTTGGGACCATGAGGCTGGAGCAGAGGGGATTAGGACGGGGCAGGGTCTGCCAGCCACCCACCTTGTAGTAGATGTTCTTGCCAGGTGGTGCGCAGCCTGTGGCCAGGATGTGATCATAGTTGCGGTGGTCAATGACCAGGACACCCCCAGGCCGCACCATGCTGGCAATGTTCCTCAGGGCCAGCTTGTGGTCACTCTGGTCCCCTGGGAGGAAACGGTGGTGTCTCCAGGCACTGGTTATACCCCATGGCATAGTCCATAGGGTCCCATCTTATGCATATAGATGTAGACACACACACACACACACACACACACACACACACATGCCCATACCATCCCCCCCCAGTTTCAGGGTGGAGAACCCACAGCCCCACGTATGGCATGAGTTCAGGTACGTTCTCCGCCTTGCTGGGCATGTTCTCCCCACATGGGGAACCCACCACCCCACTTGTCTGGATATGCTTCCAGCCTTGCCAGAGCTGTGACATAAATGCACACAACTCCTCCACCACCACCACCATGCAACACAATGGGCCCACTCAGGTCACAAACGGGGCCACATTCTCAGCCTCCCTGGAGATGCACCATGACACAGCAGCTCCACTGTGTGTAATCCCCTGTCCCACTAATGGCAGGATTTAGGGCACATTCTCAGCCTGCTGGGAAACAGTGTGCACACGTGCATAGGTATCCCCCTGTCCTCCCCTGCCTCCAACTCACCTTTGAAATCAGGCAGGTGTGCAAAGGAGTTGCCAAGGCAGATGACTGCATCAAACCCATCCCCTGGCTTCTCCAGGTCCTTCTCCAGTGTGAGCCAGTTGGCCTCCTCAATGACTGTAGCACAAGGAAATGGATGAGGGCAGGGACACCCAACAGCCTCTCCTGCCTGCAAGACCCCATCTCAGCATCACCCAGCCCTTCCATGGCCCCTGCAGGTGCTGGATGTAGCCTGAAGCCAGCAGCCAGGAACACAAAGACCGTGACTTGGGTTTGCCAAGCAGCTGGCACCAGCAGGTCCCTGGTTATCCCTGCAGCAAGGTCGCCTGGCCAGCAGCAACCCCAGACAAAGGGACGTGAGCACTGCGAGGGGCCAGAGACAGTACGCAACAGGGGCACAGGGCAGCTCCTCCTCCACTGGGATAAGGTGTCAGTGTCCACACGCCCCTCCCGGTCCCCAAAGGCCCCGCACCCCATCGGTCGAAGGGCTCCTCTTTGCGCCGCTCCCAGCGTTCTTTCAGCGCGTACTTCAGCATCTTGTCGCTGGCGTCGACGCTGGTCACCTGGAAGCCCTCCTCGAGCAGCATGATGGAGTCCACCCTGGGGACATAGCTGTCAGCAGGACCGAGCTGAGGGGGCCGGAGGGGCTTGAAGGGAGGGGGACACTGGGGATGGCCGGGGGCAGCGAGTCTCCGCGTAACCCCAGGCAGGGGGAAGGGACACTTGGTAGGCGGGCGGGCGCGGGGCGCGATGCCTCACCCGGTGCCGCAGGCCACGTCGAGGACGGAGCGGCAGCGGTGCTGGCGGAGCAGCGCCAGGAGCCAACTGCGGTACTCGGCCGTGCGGCCCCGCGTGTCCCCGATGTACAGCTGCCACACGCGGGCCGCCCGTCCATCCGCGTACTGGTCCGGCAGCCCCTCCGCAGCCACCCCCAGCGACCGCGTCCGGTACACGCTGTCCACCATCCCGCCGAGACCGACACAGACCCGGACACCGACGCTGCCCCTCACCGGCCCCGCTGCGCCGCGGCCCCGCCCCCAGCCCCCGCCTCCGCCAACCCACCAATCCCCGCCGCGTCCGCCCCCGCCAACCCACCAATCGCCGCTCCCACAGCCCCCCGTCCAGCCCCCTCTCGAAGCCACGCCCTCTCACCGCAGCCCCGCCAATCCGCGCCGCCGACCTTCGGCCCCGCGGGGTCGCGACCGGCAGGCGCTCCGCTGAGGCGCGGGTCGGGCAGGGCGGTGGCGCCGCTCCCGCCCGCAGCAGCAGGATCTGCGCCTGCCCCGGCACCGCGGGCGAAGCAGAGGCCGCAGCAGCGGCTCTGGGGAAAACGTCTTTTATTTACAGTCCCGGCTGCGTGGGAAGAGCCGAAGCCGGGCAGCACTTGCGGCCTCCCGAAGCTGGAGCCCCGGGAGGAAGGCAGCAGGGCTGGGTCCGCGGCTCCGTGACACCAGATCGCAGGATGGCACCCAGGCTGGCAAGGGCGGGCGAGGAGCTCTTGTCTGACCCGGGTTGCAAGTCCCTTTTCCTTTGGCACCCACAGGCACAGCGGGCTGAAACCCCAGAGCAGGGGGCCCTGGGGCTGGGAGCTGCGTGCCTACAGCTCATCAGCTGGGCTGTGGGTGAGCGGAGCCTTCTCCTGGACCCCCTCCTCTAGGGCCTCCCCTGTGTCCAGGAGGCTGGCAGCTCCCTCGCTGTCATCCTTCTGGTCCTTCTTCTTCTTCTTTCTGCTCTTTTTTTTGCTCTGCTTCTCGCTCATGCTTGCCAAGTCACCCTTCTTGCTAGTCCACTTTTCTGCCAGGCAGCCTGGGGAAGAGAGGGGCAGAGTGGGCTCCAAGGGAGAGGCAGGGTTCCCTGTGCCCTGGCAAGCCTCCTCGGCCCTTCTGAGCACTCCCACATGGTCCCTGGCAGCAGCCAGGACTTACTTGTGTCCTTCCCTTTTAGCACATGGTTGGCACAGAGAAACTGGGAGAGATCCTCCATCTGGTGGTGTCTGTACCAGTCCTCAATCACATCTTCATACTCCTCCACCAGCACATCACACTAGGCAGAGAGGAGAGCCCAGCTACAGACACGTGCTATTGCAGCGGGACCAGGACCAATGCCAGAGCAGCAGGTCCTGCCAGTACCCTGCTTCCAGTAGCACACCCCCAGACTCTCTCTCCCCCTCTACTCCAGCCCCCCAGGTCACAGCAGCCACTGAAGGCCAATCCCACTGGTCTGGGTACCTGCTTTTTGAGGTCAGCCACCTCAGCGGAGGTCTCATTCCACAGCTCATAGGGGATGTCCATCACTACCTTGACGCCCTTGTGCACCAGGTTGTGCAGGGTCTCAAATGTCTCTGACATGCCCTGAAAGAGAAGCACTGCCTGGTGAGGTGGTGCCCCTCCCACCAGGCTCCGGCTCTCCCCTTCCAGTGTCAGCCACACAACCCTGCCCAGCAATGCAGGAATGTGCAAGCCAGACAAAGTCAGGACCCCTGGGGTATCAGCATTACCAAGAGGAAGTTCAAGTGGCAGCAAGTCCCACTCTGCAAACTTGATTCCATAATTAACAGGAAGACAGCAGCTGGTTCCCTCTACACAGGTGAGGGTAGGGGCCTGCCCACCACCACCAAAGACAGCACCTTATACCTGACTTGGAGGGCAGCATGGCCTCACATGCTGGGCACTGGCAGAGGATCCAGAGGATGGGAAGAAATGAATGTGGTTTATCACCCTAGCAGTGCAGGATGGGCAAAGGACATTTGGAAGCAGGAAACTGGAGGACAGGCCTCACCTTTGCAAATCTGTTACTGCCACTCCTCTCCTTGTGCAGATTGTAATCCAATAGCCGCTTGCAGATGTTCTCTGTCACCTCAATTAACCGTATATCCCTGCATGAGGAGGAGGGCTCAGGCTTAGCATGGCTGCCTAGAACAGCCCAGGCACAGGGTGAGCCTCCCAAAGCCCCTGGTTCTGCAGACCACTGGCTGCCACAGGAGCAGAAGACCCCTGTCCCATTTCCACTTACGACTGGGTGTACTTGACAGCAGAGCCCTTCCCATCCAGGAAGCCATACTTGGTGTCAATCACCTCCTTAGTCTTGCCAGTCTCCTCAAAAGCAGATTTCAACTCCACAGCCACGTACTTGCACACTGCAGGAAGGAGAGCACAGGTGAGTTATGGGGTGTCACTGTTCTGATGGGCAGTGTGACAGAGCACCTGGGACAGCAGCAGGAACCAGCACCAGGAGCCAGGCACACCAAATCTGCTGTGAGCACAAACACACCTTGGCTATTCAAATAACCAGAAATGGCTAAACTCCTTCCAGTGGAGAACTGTTGAAGCAGGAACACTGAAAACAATGCTTCAGCTGCTATGGCACAGCTGAGAAGTCAGACAAGGACAGTTCTACCTGAAGGTTTCCTGCTGGAGCTTCTACCTCCATGCCACAAAGCTGCTCTCTTACGCTTGGAAGAGGATGGAATATTTTGATATGCAAGTCCCAGCTTGGGTCACAGTTTCTCCTTGAGACCACAGCACATCCTACCTGGTAATGGTTCCCTCAGTGCTCTGGGGACACAGGGACTGTGCTGGGGACCAAGCAGCCAGGAGGGCCCAGCAGGCTGGGTGGCAGGGTAAGGGGCTGGCTATGGACTATGTCACCACCAGAGAAGCCATAAGCATGAGCAACACTGAGCAGAGACCACAGCACCAACAGCTTTAGAACACAGTGCATGGTTTCTTTTATAAAAGTGAAAAAAGCTTTATTTCTTCTGTAAAAAGAGCCCAACAGAGCTACAGAAAAAAAGAGCAGGAGAAATATCTCAGGGTTTTACAACTGGAAATGTGGAGGGGTGGAAAGCAGGCATTGTGTTGGAAGGATGGAATGCAGGCATGGTGTGGCACTTCCTCCCCCAAAACTAGGGTTGCAGGAAGCTGGAGAAAGCTTTGTCCTGTGCTGTGGGCGACTTTTTGCCGGGAACACCTCTTCTTCAAGCCCCACTTTAGGAGAAGGGCCAAGGCCCAGCAGGAATGGTCTGACAGCAGTGAGCCATCATGTCTCCTCCCAGGCAATGATGTGAGCAGAGAGAGGTGCCATAGGCAGGAAGAGAGCAAAGTGGCTTCTCCAAAGCTCCCATGCATGTGTTGAGAAGCCCTGTATGCACCTCCTGCACAATCTTTTCTCTGCTGGCACCAGGAGCTGGAAGTGGTTGTGGTCATTTCTCAGGTGGGATTCTCAGGGTTCCTTCTGGCAGCCCTGCTGGACTCAGGCCTTGAGAATGTCCCTTTCCACACTATATCTGCTGCAGTGTCCCCACACATGCCAGGAGTGCTCACTGCTGGGTCCAGTTATCCAGGTGCTGCCCGCAGCTATTGCTGCATGCTGACAAGTTCCAAGCCTGGGCAGGAAGAGGAGCAGAGCGTGGTCAGTGCTTGCTCTGATGCTTCTCTGAGGTTACACAGGTGTCACAACAGCACTGGAACATCAGTGTCTGCAGAGCTGCTTCCCTGGAAGGGACAGCTTTGTAAAAAGCTCTATATTTCTTTATTTTATCTTTGCTGTCCAGGTCCACATGTCCCTGCACAGCAAAGACGGAGGGAACCACAACAGCAAATGTCCATCACCACCTGCCCCGGCTTGTCTCGAACCAAGGAGCTGGTCAGGCATGAAGCATCACGGAGACGAACTGGGAGCAGCAGAGACGAGCAGCCCCAGCTACGAACCGGGAGGCGCTTAGTGCCTACCGGGAACAGCAGTGCCTGCGGCCAGGAGGCGGGCAGAGAGGCAGCCCGCAATGGCGCAGGCCCGCACCGGAAACCCCCGGCCCGAGCAGGCAGCCGATCATCCCAGTCCGCCGCGGCCCCGCTTACCCTCGCATTTGCTAGGCAGTCGCACCCAGTCCGAGTCATCGCCCCTCGTCAGCGCCGCCGCCATCAGCAGCATCAACAGCGCTGTCCCCGACGCCGCCATGGCTCCACTTCCGGGGCGCGCTCCCGCCACGCCCCGCCAGTAACCATGGCGACCGAGCAGCGCCAACCAATCCTGGCGGCGCGCGTGGCCCTCTCGGCCAATCCCCGCTCGCCGTCGCCAGCCAGTCCTAGTGGCGCACGGCCCCGCCGGGCGGTGTCGGCAAGCGCCCAGTGGGGAGCGGGCGGGCACGTAGCCCCGGGAAGGGCCGCGCCTTGGGCTCCCTCCCCGACTCCCGCCCTCCTCACAGCCCCTCGCAGTCCCTCCCTGCCTTGGAATTCTGGAAACCTTCCCCCGAGGTACCTTGGGGTCCCTTCCCACCCTTCAGGTAATTTCGGGGCCCTGCCACCCTTGGAAACATGGCAGTGCCTATCTCTTGTCCAACCAGCACAACATTCCCACCCTGCACCCCCCCTAACAACACAGAGTCTCTCCCTCCCTCCTGCATTTGGGGGTGCCCTCTCGAGTGTCCAGAGTATTTTGGGTGCTTTCCACACCCCTAGACTGAACGAAGGGGACTTACCCCTCCCCTCAGGGATGGGCATCTGCCCAGACCCTCAGCTCTGGGTGAGGAGGATGGAGGTGAGCAGGGCATCAGAGAGCACGACCTTCAGCAGAACCACACGAACAGCCACAAGCAGAGCTGCCAAGGCATGGTCTGGGAACACTGCAATGGAAAGGAGGGGGTGGGAAAGGAGGGGGGTGATGCCTGCTACAAAACCCACACAGTTCCCACGTCCTCTCCAGGCCTACCATGGTGGGAAATTGGGAGCCTACATGTCCTGAAGTCACCTCATGTCACCCTCATGCTGTCCCTGAGGGCAGGCTGCCTCTAACCCACCTCCCACATTCTCTTCACCAAAAGATGGAGCTTCTCTCCATCTTCCCCTGTCCCATGACATTCTGGGAAAACTCATCCCAACCACCACACAATCCAAGTCAAGTCCCTCCATGATGGGAGCCCAGCAGGGGTTCCTCTCCGGTAACTGACATTCCCACCATGGCAGGGGCCAGAGACTCACCGGCTGTGCTATTGGGACACAGTTCTGTCACCTCCTCATTGCCTGTGGGATGAAAGAGCAGCTGGGGAGGCACTGGCAGCCTAGCAGGTGTGCAGCAGGGCTGGCCACAAACCCCTTCCTGTGCCTGCCAATCGGGGCAGCAACGTTGGCCCGCAGGGCCTCACACCTGCTGCCTGCTGGCCCGAGGCCCTGCCAACACCCTCCTCCGGCGCCACCGGGGCATCCACCAGGCTGGGCAGCAGTGGGCAAGGAAGCAGAGGGGGTGGCAGCATGGTCATACCCCTGATGTGGATGGGGCTGGAGCTGTGGGATGGGGAGGTCCTGTTGATCCCGACATGGCAGGAGAGTTCTCCCTCGGCCGGAGAGTCGCTGGAGAGGAGGGAGACGGAGCAGATAGTGCCACCGTCCTCGTGGGAGGTGCCGTAGGCAAAAGACGGCAGGACGCTGCCATTCTCGCTGGAGATCCAGACAGTGTGGCCGGAGCTGGGGGCTAGGTCGCTCACCACGCAGACCACCAGCCGCCGGTGCCGCCCGGCCAACACCATGCTCAGCGGCGGGGCCAGGGTGGGCAGTGGTACAGCTGCCCTGTGAACTGGGGAAGACAGGTTTTAGGGGCACTGCATCCCTCACACATCCCACCCAGCACGGCTTGCCAGCTAGGCAGTGCTCATTCTTCACACCCCGGCTAGATGGCACCCGGCCCTTCCGCCCCTGGGCTTCTTGGGGGGTACTCACGGGGCAGAAGCGGGAGCAGAGCGGCAGCCAGCAGCACCCGGGGCACCTCCATGGCGGCTGCGGCACGTGGGGCTGCTGAGGGCTCAGCCCCCGCCCGCGGCACCAGCTGCACCGCCCATTACCAGGGCTGCGAGGCCAGGGCTGCGAGGCCGGGGCTGGGGCGGCGCCGTGCTCCCCCCGCCGCAGTAGTACCGTCCCCTCCACCGGTGGTATTGCCCGCTCCGCTCCGCCCCGCCCCGCCGGTCCTTCCCGGCCGCGCCATGGAGCAAGTCCCGGCCCCGGCGGCGCCGCCGCCCGCCGCCGCCGAGGTGCTACAGATGGTGCGGAACGGACGCGAACCGCCGGGCGTGCGGCGCCCCCGCGCCTCGCCCACAGGGGGCACCCCTACCGCCTCCCGTCTGCCGCCGCCCGCCAAGCCCTGGGAGCGCCGCCCCGGCCCAGCCAGTCCCTGAGCACCAACGCCCCGGCCCCGGCACGGCGCTGACGGCAGGTGACGTACAAACGTACCGAAGAACTCTTAGCCACCTCTGCCCCGAGGCGGCCTGGGGGACGGGAGGAAACGGAGGACGCCTGGGACGGGGCTGGCTGGCAGCGGGGCAGCTGTGCGCTGAGGGGGACATAATGAGCTCCCGTCCCACAGTGTCCATGTTGTACGAGCGCGATTGAAAGTCAGAGCCAGGCTGGAAAGGTTTCTGCTTCTTCTTCAGCCAGAGACAAATGCACCAAAAAAACACCCCAACCCCCAGCACTGTGGCACTACACCAAGACAGATGCTGGGTTTGGTGACACCAAACACTCCCAGGACACGACTGACAGGGCAACCTTGATTATTTGCAGTTAAGGCTGTGGCTTCATGGAGCAGTACTTTGTGCCTTCTTCATGACTTAAGGCACACACATGAAAGTAACGCAAAACAAAACATGTCCAATCACTTTAGCACATACCCATCATTAAGGCATACAGTTTTCAAGGATTTTTCTTCAAAAACCAAAATATATATATATATTTTGTTATTTCCAGCATCCACTTCATGCTGTTTTATGACCTCCATCTCTGCAGCTTCAGCCAGCACTCAAAAAACCCACCCCGTTCTCAATCCAAGAGTCTAGTGGGAGCAGTGATACTGCTTGATTTCCATACACCCCATTTAGATTAGCTCATGAGCCTTTAGGAAATGCAAATGAACCTTAACAGAGCCATCCATGTTCCTCTCCATACACCTTGGCGACCACCCTATCTCAATACAAACATCAAATTAATCTTGCGAACAATTAGAACTCGAGAACTGGCTTAGCACTTTAAGGGGCAAAGGCAGGACAGACACATGCCTCCTCCAAACAGCAGCATTGCCTTCCTGAGGACAGAGCTACTCCACCTTGAGCTTTGTTTTTATGTTCATGGCTGCCAGCTCCGCCACAAAGTAACAGAAAACATGGGGCACAGGGACCACCTCAATGGAGTCCACCTCACTACAGACTGAGCAGGAGTACCTCCTGCTGCTTGCCACAGAGGAGTGGGGCAGTTTCTCCAGCACAGGAGATGTGATGCTGCCACAGCTTGTGCACACATAGGCTATGGAGCCATCAGAGCAGTTGAACAGGCGGTCTTGCAGCAGGAAGGATGTGCCATGAGCCAGCAAAGCATCCCGCTCCATCTCACCAAAGCGAATCCCACCTTCCACATTCCTCCCCTTGACGGGCTGGTTGGTGACAGCATCTCGGGGCCCTGTTGTTCTCACCTGGAACTTGTCCGAGACCATGTGGCGCAGGCGCTGATAGTACACCACTCCCACAAAGATCTCTGCTTCCAGCTCGAGGCCGCTGATGCCGCTGTACATCTTTTCTGTCCCAAAGAAGTTATAACCTGCGCTCACTAAAGTCTCACCAAAGTATTTCAAAGCAGATTTTCTCTCTGTGAAGGTGAAGGGAGTGGCATCATAGGAGACACCATGAAGTGCTGCCGACTTCCCTGCCATGCTTTCGATTAACATTCCAATGGTCATACGGGAAGGAAAGCCATGAGGGTTGAAAAGGATGTCTGGAACCATCCCTTTCTCTGTGAATGGCATATCCTCAACTGGCCAGAGCTGGCTCAGGATACCTTTCTGTCCATGACGGCTGGCAAATTTGTCTCCAACAGTTGGATTTCGGGGAACCCTCACAGTGATGCAAGCTTTTTTGAACTTCCCAGTGCCATGGTCGTTACTGCATAACCTGACGTTGTCTACAATGCCGACTTCCTTATTCCTGTATAGGTGGAAAAACAATCACAGCAAATGTGTCAGGTGTGTTAATAATTTTTAGCTAGGTAAGAAAAATGAAGCAAAAAACCTAAACCATTTCATAGCTCTTATAATATACCTTGGGAAAGCTGGTAAACACCACCATTATTCAAAGTAGTATTCAGTTGTGAAGGAAATCAGACTGCGTAAGATTTAGGGCAAGGAAGCATCTTACAAATGCCATTCAGCTACAACTTCCAGGTCAGCAGGTCATGTGTCACCCATGATTTAAAATAAAGATAATTTAAACCTGGTTCATCTGTATCACATTTTGTATCTGACAAACTGTATGCTAGTGTCATTTCCTTTGCATTAAGGAAGCAGTCCCTCTCCGTACCCCCAATAAATCCACACCATATTGATGGGATACCAAAATAAAGAATTAGGTTTTGTTTAGCAGAGAGGATTCAGATCAGAAAGGGAAGGCAAAGTGTGAGCTTTGCCAACAAGTGACTTGTTCAGGGGTGTGTTCCTTCTCTAGATGAGCCCTCAGCCTGATATTCCAGTCTGCTCAGGCTTAGTTGTTATAGAGCTTTCAGCCCACTTATTTTGGAGACGATGGCTAAGGAATAAATTTTGTCCCATTTTAAGACAAAACTGAGGTTTCTTTTTCTCCTTTGAAGTCCTAATGAACACAGTGTTTTTGGAAGGCCTGTACCTAAGTCTAGGTTCTGTCTCAAAGCCATTATTTTGTCATGTCCACGTGCAACTAGCATGGGCCATCTCAAAAAAAGAAAAAAAGAGAAAACTGTCCTTCAAGTTTCCAAAACAGTCCCATACACTGCAAAGAAAGTTAACTCTACTCCAGTCAAAACC
This sequence comes from Pithys albifrons albifrons, assembly GCF_047495875.1. Lineage (NCBI taxonomy): Eukaryota > Metazoa > Chordata > Aves > Passeriformes > Thamnophilidae > Pithys > Pithys albifrons. Next base: position 107,200,074 of record NC_092459.1, read on the forward strand.
AGCACAATAAGCCTCTTCCAAGCTTGTTCAATTTTTTTTCAAAGCCTCTGTCCTCCCAAGCCCACATCTATGGTCTAGCAACATATGCAGCACTTAGGACAGTAAAGAGAACTCCTTGTTAAAGGCCCCAAGCCATTGGGGCAAACTGGGAGCAGGAGCCAACACAGAGAGCTGTGAGCCTCATCTCTCTCTAGAAATGTAAATAATTACCTCATCTGGACCAAGAATGAACAAAAGCTGAATGTTACAGATGTAAAATGGCTCTCTGAATAAGGAACTCTTTGAACTAAGGTCAGGCCAGCGTGAGTGCTGGGGAGCTGGACTATGGGGGTAGGAGAACTGGAAGACAAATAACAAGGCTGAGCTTACAGATCCCCTCATGGTAATGTGCAGAGTCTCTCAGTCCTGCTCTATGACCAGATTGACTAATACTGTGAGTCCACAGCACACTCCCCAGTGCAGCCAGGGGCAGCATCTGTTACAGAGTAATAAACAATGGCCTTCCCAGTATTGCCAGTTATGGTGTCACCCAAGTAATTCTCAAACTAATTTGCTCTTATGATGCAAGTAATTACAGAGCACTGTTCTCACTTTGTCAGTGCTGCAGAGGGACACAGGGACAACCTGAAGTTTTCAAGACAACTGGAAGTGCAAGACACACTTAAATACATTCAGTTTTGTCAATATTTTTGCTTCCTTTTCCTGAAAGAATTAAAAGGATTTTAATGAAAGCCTGCCTCAGCATCCTTCTTTCTTTCAACTGAAGTTCAAAATCTTGTAAAATTTATCCCTGAAATATTTCAGAGGGAAGGAATAGTGTAGTTGACATATTTTAATATTTTAGCAGTTTGGAATCTGCAATGTTAATAAAAATGCTCTTTGAACCCCTAATCCTGTAACAACTTACTTCACATTCTCTGTCAAGATATGGACACTAGCAGAACAGGGAACACCTGGAGGAAAAGGGTCAACTGCTCTCACTGCTGCGTGAGCACAGCCAGGATAGACAAACTGTTCTTACGGATAGTATACTGTGAAGGTCTCCCCTGTGTTGAGGTTCATGAAGCTGTAAAATGGGTCTCCAGGCTGTAGAATAGACCCAACAAAAGGCAGTCCGTCAGCATCCAGCTTCTCCATAATGTTTGGATCACCAGGCCTGATGCCAAATACTAAATTATCGCCTGCCCTGCTGGCTTTAAGGGAAAGGTCAATGCTCTCTGTCTTGATAACACTTCCATAAGCAAATCCTCTCTGCCAGGAAGACTTATTGACAATCTAAAAAGAATAAACAAACGCCTGTTAAAGACTTGCTAGTAACTTCAAAAAATGAAAGCATTTACAAGGTAAACATCAGATCAGAACAAAGCCTCACAGAAAGTCATGGTTCCAAAAGGCTCAAGTCTCCTGTAACTCCAGTTTTTTAAAATGTTGGAAGCCCACTGCTTTGCACAAGGGAGCTCTGCTCTACTCCCAGTACCTCCAGCATTATCTGCTGTAACAACACTTAACCACTGTGCTCCCAAGTCTGCCCAGAAAGTGTGAGGACCAGCAGGAGCAGAAGGCACGGTCTTCTCAGCTAGGTACCATTCCTCTTCCCAGTCCCCTACATGAAATTCTTTAACAGGACAACAGGATTTCTCCTTTTGGTAGTTTACCATTGCATCTTCCATGTCATAGCCGCTGTAGGAGATGACAGCTACGATTGAATTGGTGCCAACTGGATAGCTGTCCATACCATAATAGTCATACATGCTGGGCCGCACCAGAGGGTTCTGGGGGGTGTGAAGGTGGTACAGCTTGTTATCTGAGCGATCCTTGTAGTTATAAACTGGAAATCCCATGGTTTGCTTTCCTAGAAAGAAGGAAGGAAGAAACAAAGAAGGAAAAAGCCTATATTTATTCAAGATCAATAACTGACTGATATCAAACCTGATACTTTTAGGAAAGTATGAGAATATGATAGTGTTTTAAGGACATCTTTCTGATAATAGTAAGAAATTCAATATACTAAAGGCGTTAATGAGGTAATGGGACCTGCTTTATTCAAGTCCCTCCCCACACACTTCCTTTTAGCCTTTTTTTAATAAGCTTCTTCCAACTCAACTGATTGAAACCCCACTACATCCCCTATCCAACTTCTTTCAGATGACCAAATAAATCCATTTAAATCCATTTCAGAAAACACCCACCCTGTTACTACAGTGCTGTATTACTCCCTTGCAACAGATGTCCAGCAAATTTCCCCGTAACAGCTGCAGTGTCACAAAGCTGTCACTCTCTGAGATAAGGTGACAAGGAAACCTCATCCTAAGTACTGCAGGGCACTTCCTGCATGTACCAGTCAGAAGCAGGTTACCTATCAGCTGTGAGGATGGAAGGACTGTTGGCAGTACAACTGTCAGACACAAACACAACCAAACAGCTGCTGAAGTGTCCTACACTTCTCCATATGATCAACAACATCAAAGTTTAAGAAAAATAGTCTAAAAATAAACTAAACAAATAGTTTTAGAAAAAAACTAAAGAAAACTTACTAAAAGCTTAAGGAAGGCAACATGAGTGCAACAACTTAGGACCACCCACTGGAAGGCAGCCAGGATGACTAACTTAATTTCATTTACTTTGCTAGGAAAAAAACCGGCTGTTATCAACATTAATGCTGAAACAATGTCTGGGAAGAGATGTTATTTGGGTATGTGGGAAGACACATTGGAATAGACAGGTGGGAGGGGTTTTCCCCACCCTCTTCCTTGCCTAGGGACTTGAGGGACTGAGTACTACAGCACTTACCCATCTGGCACTGGTACATGTTTCGTGGACTTTGGTTGTGGTCGGAGAAGGGAATGAGGTTGGCCACCACGCTCAAAATGCTGTGAGGGAAGAGTTCCTGGTGAGTGGTCACTCCAGGCACCACTTCCGACTCCTGCGAGGCCACATTCATGAAGATCTGCAAGCATCAAATTGGACAACGTTTGTTCATTTCCTTCTTTTAAAGGGAAGGAAGCAAACCAAAGCTGTCTCCTGATGGCCTTTTATCCGTTTCCTTTTTAGTTGTGCTTGTCTGGACCTGAGCAGCAGGCAAGAAATATCAGACAGCTACTAAACTACCTATCACCAATCACAGAGTAGCTGCAAGGAAAGAAAGTCTTCAAACACAAAACTGCAGTCAGTTACTTGTCCTTCTTTCTCTCTCCCATTTTAATTTGTTTCAAATCGGCAAGCTCCGCAGCAATCCACTGTGTGGCTGCCCATGCACAATTTGGAGAACACAATGTAACACAGTATGACACTGTACACACAGTGCCTTCACCTTCACAAAGTCAATACTGATAGAACATTTCAAGATCTCAGATCTCTACAGTCCATCTAAGACATTTACTGGAAACCAATTAGCAGGAGGTGAGAAAAACCCTTTTGTCACCTATTTTATCTCTTCAACACAAGCTCCCTATGCCTTATCCTCAGCTCCTTTCACAAATAATTTCCAAACCCATTTTTGATGTCAGATACCTCTGTAACAAGGAAATATGCAAACCTAACCTGTTCCAGAGTACCAATCCATTCGTTCCTTCCACAGAACAGGTTTCTGACAGGCCGCACCATCCGGCAAGGGGTAGTAAAAATGAATAACCCAGGATACAGACTGGGTTTTCCTGTCATTGGGATAAGGACCACTTCTGCCCGCCCAGGAAACCTCTTCTCTTGTGTTATCTGTGCAAAGAAACACCAATTTGGAAACACAAACTAACACTAGTTTATTTAAACTGCATCCAACAGGTTACACAATGAAAATGTCAGCCACAAGTGTAGGCACTAATAAAAAAAACAGGAAGAAAATATCTTAAAAAGTACTTCTAGAAAAATCTCCACCAAGACAGAATATGTCTACCTTTTTTATCCAAGAAAAAATTTCTTTTAAAAATTATGACTTCATAAACCAACAGGTGAAACACGTGGATATAAAAAAGCAAGACAGAAAAGCCTGCTCCGATACTAAGATAGAGCGAAAGATAACTTATTGGGTCAGATTAGAAAAAAAAACCAACCCAAAACATGGAAGCCTAAAAACTTCAAAACACGTCTATTTTTGACCCCTGCATATTGAAGATGTGCAGCTAAGAAAGATTTTAAACAAGAACAACCTTGAAACAGCGGAGGGTTTCTGCAATCTCAGGAGCCAGCTCCCCATCTACCCAGCCTACCACAGAGCCATCCAACACAACTCTATAGCACTCTGCGTAAGGCTTGCTTGGAGTCGCATCAATGGGGGTGACACCTGTGAGAAGAGGGAGTTGACAGAGAGAACAGCCAAGAAAGCAAACAAAACACAGAAGTTGTTATTTCTGCATGAAGTCTCAATCCACACCAAAAAGCTTTCTGAGACATCAAAAAATTCAGAACAAAGTCATAGAGGATCTACTGGAAAATATAAACCATTCACAACTGAGAATGCCATTCCCCTCCTCTTTTTTCTGATAGAAATAAGGGTTCCCATTATTGTGCCAATCACAAGTGTGCTGCAGTTCAATTCAAGTCACCAGCAGCATTACAAAGTTACTGCTTAGTCCAGTTTCTTAATAGCTAGTACTGTGCAATTCCTTGTACTTAAGTGAACATCTTCACTCTATAGCACACAGCTAAGAGACATTTATATTGAACTTCACACTCTCCAAAAGGCTGCTATACCTATACAAGCAATAACTTATTTACCACTAAGCAGATGCACAGTAATTACAGAGGTTCAACTTGACTTCACCTTCTCAACTTGACAGTGTATTGTGATACTATTTGGAGAACCTTTCCCACATAATGGGTTTGCAGGGCAGTGAGGTAAAAAGGAAGACTGCTTCATTAAACGATCAAGCCAAGTCATACCTAGGGAACATAATAAAGGTGGAATGCCTGTCACAGGCACCATCTCTGTCACAATTTCACACACAGCTGTCATGTGGTTCATCAGACCGCAGGGTTCTCCATCTGGGGTGTCCACAGGGCACAGGAACCCCCAGGATTCTGGTAGCAGCTTGCGGACAGTTGTAGTTCTCATCTGGGAAAATGCTGCCCCTCTGTGTATGCAGCGGAAGTGGGAAAGGTAGCGGATGAAATTCAGCTTGTCCCCCACCACAGAGAGACCACTGTCCTGCAACATGCCCAGGCCTTAGGAACAAATTTGAGATTTATGTCAGGATGTCATCCAACTTCAACAAATGCAGTATGATATTACAAGGCAGTTTCTTATTTTATACTGACAAGCGCTGAAGATGCTCACTGTGGATCCTAACCAGGGATGCACATGTGCACACGCAACTCAGTGACCCATAACATACCTAGAGACTTTAGATTCCAAGCTATTACTTAAAATCCAGTCCCTTTCATAAACACATCAAAGTAATTCCCAGGGAAGTGACCGGGAATTTGCAGCTGGTACATTTTTCCAAAATTCTGCAACCTTTTAATCTAATTTCATTTTCTACTGCCACTCCATTAAAACAGTATATATTGTCATACTAGACACTTCAGGGAAGCATCAGATAAATTTGAAATATACTCGTGAAGCAATTTCTCTTCATTTAAGCTCACATGACTAATGGGGCAGTTCTGGTTAAAAAAACACCCCGTCTTTGTCTTACATTGCACCTTCTAAGTTAGAAGAAATAGCCTTTGGGAAAACAAACCAAAATATGTTGCTGTTTTGGACAATGCTAAATTTCATTTCAACTATTTACCTGAGTAGGGTCTTTGCTTTAATAAGTAACCTGTTTTATACTGTGCAAAATGCCTATGCCTCTTGAGAAATCTTGCCTTTTTCCTCAACTATGTCTTTCCTCAAACCCCTTTCTAACTCAGTGACAGTATACAATTTCTGCCTACAAGCAGTTATTTTCAGTTAAGAGCTCAGTTTCATATTGTTCCTCATTCTGTCAATATAGGCAAAAAAGAAAAAAGGCTTCTTAAGCCTGCAGATTTACCGGTTTTGGATCGCAGATTTCCAGTTGCAAGAAGATACTCAAATGGCTTGGTGAAGTCGGGTGCCAGGCTGAATGTCTTCACCAAGCTGTCTCCATTTATGCTCATATCTGCCTTTTCTGCTCTTTTCTCCAAAACAAACTTAACAGATTGCAACCAGGTTTCAAGCCTCTCCTACAGTTTAAAAGGAAAAAATTTCAATTTAAAACAGGAAAATAAAGGCTCAAATTAGAATTTCACCTCAGTTGCATATGCTACAGAAGTCCTCTGAAATCAACCAGAATGGACAACTTTTAAGGAACTGACAGTTTTCCAGTCTTATTTCCCACACTGACTTCATTCTATCAAAACGGTGATGGTATCATGTCAACACAGAATTGCAAGGAAAACACCCACCCAACAGCTTAGTAATCACTCCATCCAGATTGATGGTGAGTCTGGCAGCGCAGTACAGAATTTCATAAAGCACAAACAAAACCTGAAGCAGAAACTGTACATATAATCTGACTACAAGAATAACTCTGCTAAATACAGTGACAAAGCAAAATACTATTTAGATATTCAAATTCGAAGGTTGTGGGAAGACAATATTTAAATGTTGCTGAGAGAATCAGAGAGAGTGGACTGGATTTCCATTTAATCTGTAATTTAATCACTTCTGTGATTGTAGATATTAAAGAAATGGGGACAAATACGTGAGACACCCATTAATGCTTTGAATTCTTAGTGAAAAGCCACCGTACATGGTATGCTTTAAACTACTTAGATCTTTTAATTTAAAAAAGGGGCTGTTAACTCACTCTTCTGCTGATCTGACAGGGTGAGGCAGGAAAGCAACTTTTTCGGGTTCCTGGTGGCTGTTCCATATAGCACTAAAATGCTTCCCCAAACTCACTTTCAAGCCGCTCAAATAGTAAAAAGGTTTTAATAATCTTTAAAAAAAACAATGCTAAAGAAAATCTGGGCTAAAGGGGAGAAGAGATATTAATTAGATAACTCAAGGAAGTATCTTTAGTTGGGAATGAGAACTACTGTTTGACAATGAGCTTCATGGGACAATCAAGCTTCTGAACAGGACTACTTTCCTCACAGCACCCTAAAATGAAGCATCCCTAGAAATAAACTGAATTTATATGGAACTGGAATAGATTAGTAACAAATGAACTGTGTAAGTCAGAAGCATGTTATCAACTTTCTGATGCATAAAAGAATATAAAGAAGTGAGAGCGAAGACAACATCATGAATCATCACTTTTGGAACACAGGGGAGGCAGGGACTGGTTGTTTTCTTGCACATTTGCTGTGTGTAAAAGTTTGTTTAAAAGCAGTATGTGTAAAAGGCAGATGTTTACCATTCCTGTATCAACTAATGCAACGTAAGAATGCTGTTTCAAAACACTCTTCAAACACCAGAAGGATCAGTATTCCTTCTTCCTCAGACTCCCATGCTGAATGGAGCACTTTAATTTGCTCTGGAATACAATGAAGCTCTTTATTTCAGGTTTTCTATAGGCTTTTCTTCAACATATTTAGTACTCTACACTGAGACAAGCCTTCCTCAACTATGCTGCTTGATAACAGTACATCCAGAACTGTGTCATCCTTCAGAGCATATCCAAGCTCCCTGCTCTTCATTCTGGCTTCTGCACTTCTCTTGACCCCATGGTCACTGTGGGGTCTGGGCTGGAGGGCCATTACACTCACGGGCTTAAACCATGTAAGACCTTACCTTCAAGAACATAAGGAAAAGCTGTCCTGGGGTAAGCACCTCTTGATTCATGAGACTGTCTGGATTATCCTCCATGCATTCCCCTTTGGCAAAAGCATACAGCTTTTGGGTCATCATACAGAGGAGATAGAACTTTTCAGTTCTATTTGACAGGTGAATGCAGATACACTTGCTGAAGGAAGGAAGAGAAAGAAGGAGGACAAGTAACACCATCTCTTCATGCCAGCTGTTCTTCAAGTTTCTCCTAAATAATTGGAAATCAATTTTTTTTTATAAAAAGCCTAACAAGGCACAAGCTTCTGCAGTTGTGCTTTGTGAAATGAAAATTTCACTAAATAAGAATAAAAATAATAAAACCTAGAGACTGAGCTGAAAAATTATCAGGTTGTCTAGTTTGTTAAGGATATACCTTAAAAGAAGGTAAACCTTGTGAAAGATTGATTTTTACAAGCTCCTATGCTAGATGTCCTTACGAGTATACAGTTTATGGAAATAGCTATTTGATTTGGGGCCAGTCAAAAGATGAGGTTTGTGTTATTTTACAGTAGCTATGACACTGATCATACACACAACACACATACACATACATGCACCCCATCCCAAAAAAACCCCACTAGTAAACCACAAAACATTTCTGTTAAGACCATTAGCGTCCTGCCACAGAAAGTGCAAATTTCCACTCTGTGGGGAAAACTGTGGGCTGAGCAATATTCTAGCACAAACAAAAAGGAAAGCCACACCTAATTCCCACTGAAGCAGGTCAAATGCTTTCCAAGACACTTGAAATCACTTGCTCTCCAAGACACAAGTGCAACAGTCTTCCATCAGCAGTCACAAGATTTTTTTTCACTTCTGATCTAAATTGCCCTTGATCAAAGCCGTCCCAAATTCACTGCACAGTGAGACGAAACTCCAAAGGCAGGTTCTGTCCAGGTAAGTCACAGTTCTGTCTTATTATACACAGGGTACAATTCAATTCATATTTTCACTATTCCTCCTCTTCCATTGTCTCAGCTGAGGCAAATAAGGTGTACAGACCATATCAGAGGAAAAAAAGTACATGAAAAACCAAATCCCAAACACATTACCCACTAGAATATTTACCTATTTATAAGTACTTAAGGACTTGGGCATTCCAAATGCTCCTTTTCATGTGCCAGAAAAACCTCTCAAAGAGAAGATGCCTACTTTACCAGAAAAATAAATTATTTAGTTGAACACCTGCCACAGTGACAGTCTCAAAGCCAATTCTTCCATTGCTTTCTAACTTATTTCATGGAAGAAGCAAGATTTTAAAGCATCTATTTGCTACCATTTTAAAAGTTATTCATAGTTGACAGTTGACAGTGATTCTGTGAAACTGGTAACAAACTGCAGTATTTCTGTTCAACATATAGAGCCTCAGTCACAGACCTAGCTTTTAACCCTTTCTTCCTCAATCTTTATGTTTTTTATCAATGACATCACAAAAATCACATCTAAATAACAACTGATACCCTCTCCTGAAATTGTTCTGGCAATACTTTTGTCAATCCATTAAAATACGTAACTCTGAACACTGCAAATACAGATCATTGTAATATCCTGGAATCCCATCAAAAACTGGCCCCTGGTTATTGTTGCATAAATGCATGTGAAAACCGAAATAAAGTGTGATGTAACATGGCACAGTATTGCATCTGTCTGTAAATTCAATACAATGGCACTGCACCACACACTCCTACATGCATACATACCTACCTCAAAATGAAATCTGCAGCCTGTTCATTGCTGTACCACTCAGGAAGGCTGAGTTTTATTCTGAAGCTCTTTCCCAGGTATTCAAGGACATTTTGCTGTGTCAAACAACCTGCATCCACTACCGCTCTCATCATCTCAGTAATGCAGTTCACATAAAAGGTGTCATCTTCCTTTCCTTTGACCAGCTCTTCAAAAATCTGGTAGTCTGGGAAATTAACTAATGCCTGAAAGACAGAAGTGTATCAGATCAGAAAAATAAGGTCATAGCACCCCTTAATTTAGGATTTCAGTCCTCTGGAAATGCCTTTCCACAATGCAAACAGAAAAATGCTGTGGAGTTGAGGTGCTTAGAGCATAATGCAGGGGATATTCATACCCTGGTAACGATGATCACAAGTCATGGCAATCCAAGGAGTGGGTTATTTTTAAGGAAAAAAAAAACCTCCCAAACTTCTCCTGTTTAGGTAGTATCTTTACAGAATAAGCTCACTTGGAAACATGAATGTAACTCACCTTTGTCTAAAGCCACTACTTATTCTCATGCAATCCAAAGGGCAATTTAGCCTTTTGATGAAGGCTATTAAATAGAATCCACTTAAATTTCAGCACTTCATTTACATACTAAAGTTCATATTTAAATTCAACATTCTTGGCTTCATAATGGCTTCCTATTTGTTTCTATACATTAGGGTTAAGCAAATAAGCTGTTCAGCTCACCAATGACTTCTCTATTTACTGACAAATGTGCCTCATTTTCAAGTAAACTATTTCTTCACTACTCTTCACTAGGGTTCAAAAAGTTCAGGAAAAATTGAAGGCCACATGAAAAAGACACTAAGGCAGATTTCTTTATAAAAGGGGGCAATTCAAGCTCAGTTCTGCTGCTAAGTAATCATGATGTATACTATTTGGAAGAAGCCAAATCATGTGCTGCCTCTTGTCCAACAGAGAGCACTGGGATAATTACACAAGAAACTAGAATTATAGCCAGAACTGAAGTGCAGTGGAGCTGCTTTTGTTGAAACAAATAAAATTTGTTGAAAAAAGGTTGAAAGAAGATACAGAGACACTGATGATGTTTTATGCGATGCATCCATCATGTAGTGCCACAGTCCTCATTTGCTCTAAGGCATTGCTGCTGTAGGTAAAATACACAGCTGCAGTACTCTGACTCTATTAGTAGAGAAAACATGCTTTTAGGGGAGAATTCTAGAAGCCTTGGCTCAAGGAAAACTTCTGCCTGGTATCTAAACGACATTTTACATCCATCAATGGTATTCAAATAGGTTCTTCTAGATCTTCATTGCTTTCAGTTCCAATCAGAAACAGCATTTTATTTTTCTTCTTAAAAAAGAAAGCCAGTTCACTGGTTTACTTTTAGATGGGACAACCTGACTTTAATGCTGTTCATTCACTGCACATTCATTCTGTTTTAAAAAGATTCCTGAGATCTGTCACAGTAAGTGGCAAACTTTCCACGAGTATTCCATCCAGACCGTTTATTAGCAAAAAAGCCCACAAACCCTTGTGTGACTCTCCCATCCTCCCTTGCCCCTGCAGACACTTCCACTGCTGCAGATGAGTGTTACATTACATGCACAGACTCAGTTTAGACTACTGTTCTCCAAGTAGTATAGGAAGGAATTAGTTAAAATGGAATTAGCTTCTTCCCATTACTTAAAATAAATGCTTTGCAAAATTTATGCATTTATTCAATACGGAAAGCACGAGCATTTACTGCTTACCTTCAGAGCAAATCCCAAGGGGAGGAAGAACAACTCTTTCTGAAAGATGAAATTCACCATGACACAGCCATTTTCCAAGTAGTGAAGGTTCATATTTATTGCAGTGTGCTCATCCTTAACACAGTGCATCACTACTCCTGCAAAAATAACAAGACTGATGTGAGCTGTACAAAATTAGCTGCATCACTGTGATGCATCTGAGCAGCTGTGAGACAATTAATGAGAGAAACTTTGGTACTTGATGGCTGAGAACACAAAGTAGATCACTCACTTCAGCATCAGTGTACCATTTCAAATAAACAAAACAGCTCAATTCAGTTCTCAGCAGAGCAGTGCACTGTTTCAGGAAAGCCAGCACACTTGCTGAGAAGCCTGGAAGATACATAAAGTTCTTCAAGTAAGGAAAGACCCAAGCCTCAACTATTCTGTCTGTAACCTTTGGCTGCAAGATAGAGCAACACACAAGTACTCTTCCTTATTGCATCCTACGTCAAGTTTTCGCATCTCTGTGTTTGGGTGGCAGTGCTTAAGCAGTGTTTCTTGGTCCTACTACACGCCATTCACTGCAGGACAAACTAAAAAAAAAAACTCAAAAAGGAACATTTAATCTGGCACTATCTTGAAACAAACTACTGTGGAACTACAGTGTGTGTTCAAATGCCATGAACCAGTCAAATCAGCGGCTGGTAATACCAGAGTTTAAAATCATATTTAAAATTTTCTAACTTAATTCTGGTTTAGACTGGTTTTGCTGAGTATACACGACAAAGGTAGGGGACAGCCAAGAACCTAGTTACTCCGCTTCATGTAAATTAAATGTGCCACCCCAAAGTATGGATAAACAAAATCAATGAAACAAGTTTTGCAGCTTACACTAACTTGTACTGAAGATAAGAGTTTTATCTGCACCTTCCATGTAACAAAGGTGAAATGTACTGCAAGACCTGGTGTAGTAGTTTTGCCAGCCCAAACTATAACACCTGGAATGTAAGCTCCTTGCTCCACATGGGTAGTTCAAACAGCTCTCACAAGGCAAGCACCTGCATCATGCTTGTACTATTATGGTGCTGTTTGCCCTTTATTTTTATGCATAGTAAAAATTATAAACATTATACAAGAGCTACAACAAAACAAAACTACCAAAATTCAGCTACAGATAGTCACTTCTGTTTGTCCTCAAGTAGTTATTACCAGGATGCTGCAGGAAACTGTTCAGCTTACCATACTCTGTGAAACCAGGGCCTCTGTTTTTCCATTTGTGTCTTGTCATCACAAGAGGGAAATTTCGCCTGGGCATAATCAGCATTCTAATAACTTTTTCTAAGCCATTAATTATAAAGTAGCCTCCCATTTCCTGTCAGAAGAAAAATATTTTAATGTCCTAGAAACTCAGAACTGACATTTTAAGTAAAAGAAAAAAATGCCTGTACTATACAGTAAAAACAAACATTTCATGTTTTAACTAGGAAGCACATAGCAAGACATGTTTTAGCACTACTTTTGGAAAGGCTGCTCTCCTTACCAGTGACTTACGAAGCCTAAATGTAGCACAGAGGAGAAAAAAATGAAAAACCTTTGTGGTGAACTGAACATCTTTTAAGAGCTGACATTAACTGTTTTTAAATAAATGCTTTGAAATTCTCATTTTGAGTTTATAAATCAGAGAGATTTTCAGAGCAAAATACCTCTATCTGGTCACGTACAAGCTTATTTTTCTGATTTTCTTTTGTAGTTTGAACCTTCCTTTAGTGAGTGCAAAATGCAGCACTAAATCATCATCATGGCTAGGCTTTGCGAGCAAAGATTTTGGGAAGGGCTCTACCCACGTGTGTGTATCCTTCAAGCCTGTGCAGTGGATTTTTCAGGTGAGGCACAGCATGTGCAGAACTGGCCCCACCCTTTGCTCCTAAGGTTCATCTGCCATGGCTGAGCGAGCTTGGACAGTGACAGTGAAGTCCTCAAAACTAAGGACTACAGCACCCAGTATTCCCAGGAGGTCTCCCATCCAAGTACTAACTGGGCCCGACCCTGCTGAGCTTCCGACATCAGATGAGATTGGGCGTCAGGCTAGCATGGCCATGCAGCACTAAATAGTTCTGTGGCAATTATGGAAAGCTGACATGCTACTGGGCAGATGAGGAAAAAGCTGCAGAGGACAACTGGCAATGAAAATGTCTCTTTCAATGCCTGGTCTCCAAATCTATGTCTCCATAGAGGCCTCCTCGCAGTACCCTCAGTTGCTGGGTAGCAGTTGAAAAGTTCTATACCGAAACTGTAGGTATTGGCACTGCACAGAACCCTGTATTCAACGACAGCGGTGACTGCAAATTTTTCAAGCTGCTTCATGGAACCACCATAATCAAGGCGCATTCAGAGAAAACAGCAAGTCAAACTTAAAACAAAATATAAATGCTCAAGCCCTGTAAAGAGAAGATGGCCTGACAGACTGTTCAGATGAAATACAGATTTTCCTGACCCTCAAAATCCCTGTTACCTCTTCCTCCTCATGGTGCTGCATGAGCTCTTGTGAAGAAAGACTATGGAGGTTGCACAATTTGGACTTCACCATGATTGGAACGTATCCTAAGGGCTGTTTGATAGTCCCTTGTGGCATGTCATTTATTGACCAGCTGATATCAGCCTAAAATGATACAACACAAACAGTAAGCAAATTAAGTTGCCTTTTTAATATTTTTTGTTATATTAACTGTACATTTCACATAACCACAAGTTCATGCCACTATCACTGTAAAACAGTAGCAATAATAAAAAGCAGAACTAGTAGATACATGCATAAAGATTACACTCTGGAAAACAATCAACATAAGTTTATAGAATAAAATCATACCAGTCTAGAGCTAGAGGTAAAGATGCTGCAAGGAGAATGAATAAGGTTGGTATGGTCTACTTTGCCTTTCGGACCCTTCAACAGAGCAGCTTAAATAAAACATGCAGCCACAGGATAGGAAAGAAAACCTAGAAGTTAACTGTTAAAGGTAGAATAGCAAGTGCTCAAGGAAAGGACAGCCACACTACAACCTGCTGAGACGTGTGCTAAGACTTCTTCACATAACATGCTCATGAGTGATGTGAAAAGTGAGAAAGAAAAGAATATGGGAAAGAAAATTTATTAACAAGATCTGGCAGTGAGTCTGCAGGACTGTGGCAGCAAATAATCCTAACTTTATATGCAGAACAACAGGCTTAAGAAGAGCTACTGCCATACAGAAAAGAAACACCGGCATTGCAATACAGGAACATTGGTTCAATACCTGGCAACACCTATAGAGAGTCAATGGAGTCTAAGAAATTACTGAGAAAGGGAAAAGAAATGTTATCGTGCCTCTTTAAATCCATGATGCACCTTTACACACAGACAGCTGCACAGTTCCGTTCTGTATCTTAAGTGATGACTAAAGGTATAAAGTGGCTCCCATATGAGGAGCTGCTCAGCAGGCTGGGGATCACATCTCACCTTGGGGACCTGGAAACTGCAGGATGAAACTGAGGAGAGGGATATGTGCTTAAAGCAGCATAGTGGAAACAATGATTACTCACTGCTTTCTGCTGTGCATAACCAGGGAGTGAGAAGGGCCAATTTGTCCCAGCACAAGGCAATGCCTTCTCACAGAAGGCACAACAAACTGTTTCATCCAACTCCTCCAAACATTTCAAAAATAAAAGCATCCCTAGCTCAGGAAAAATCTAAGATGCACTGGAAATACAGCTGTGAACAACCTGCAATTGCCTCATTTTCACATTCAGGTAAGATACTACACTTAGAGTGGCTTTTATCACGGTAAGGTGTAAAGCTTCAGACAAATTAAAAAACGCAGAATGCTGAAATTCCAAGCAACCATTCCCTTGCACCAGGTGCTTCACATGTAAGTGATCAGCTCAGATACAATTACACAATTTCAATAAAAACCAGCAATGTGCAATCCTCTCACAGTGCAAAGGAAAGTATCTGCTAGTCATGTTTCCTCTCTAAGCAAATTTCAGAGCAGTTCGGAAAAATGATGAATATGTGAACAAGAGATTTATAGCTCTGGACTTCGGTATCGGAGCAACGCTGCCTTAGAAACCTGGATTCCTGCAGAAAAAAGATTTGGATGATCATGCTCCCTGGGATGACCTGGCCTAGGTCTCTATCCAAGGTCTTCCGAACTCACTGGCTGCTTGCAAGTTAAATTTGACAACAGCGCTAAGAACTAGGCTTCAGTGACTCGCGAAAGGGCAGCGGGGCGGGGACCGCGACCAGCTTGGTCTGAGGGGAAGAAGTTTGTACTGTGAGCCCACGTATCACCAACACCCCGACCCCAGCGGGGCAGTACTCTCTGAAACCTTCGTGGGACCAGTGACCCAGAAAGGGGCCTTTAATTACAGCACAAAGCTCAGCCGGCTCCGGGCCCCGCGGCGTGGGCCGCCCCGCCGGACAGGGACACACGTGTCCGGGGCTCAGCCGGCTCCGGGCCCCGCGGCGTGGGCCGCCCCGCCGGACAGGGACACACGTGTCCGGGGCGAGCGGGCGGTGGGACGCGGGCACTTACGGTGATCCTGCCGCGGTAGGTGCTGCGGAGCCCGCGGCACTCGGCGGGGTACACTCTCCGCTCCTGGCAGACCGTCCCAGCCGGCACGGCGGGGGGGGCGATGGACACCCCGACCAGCGCCAGCGACACCCGGCTGTCCTTCAGCGCGAACTCCAGCGGGGGCACATCCTGCAACGGCACCGGGTGAGGACGGCAGGGGCAGGGGAGGACCCGGCCCCACGGCCCCCGCGGCCCCCCGAACCTGCACGGCGCGGTACACGCCCTCGCTGACGGCGTAGTTGAAGGACTCGATGTGGGCGCTGGTCAGGTCGCGCTGGGCCCCGCCGCGCCCCGCCGGCCGCAGCCTGTGCGGGTCTTGCCCGATGCCCGCCATGGCGCCCACGCCGCCTCACGGAACCACCGGGGACCGGCGCGCGCGAGGCCACTCCGCGTGCACAGATCGCACCGCCTCCCACGCGCAGCGCGCGTGCGCGCAGGCGGCCGCGCCCCGCCTCGCCGGCGCAGCTTCCCGGCGGCGCCCGCGGCCGCTCCAGCGGCACCGCCTCGCCACAGGCCCGCGCCCGCTCCACCTAGGGCCTTTTTCAGCAGCTGCGTTCCTCCTAACAGGCTCTCCCAGCACCCGGGCGCCAGCCATCTGTGCTCACGTCCTCCCCCCTGCCCAGCCGCCCAGCCACGCGCATCCCAGGGCGGACGCCTTGACACCCCGTCACCCTCATCACCTGCAGCCCCTAACAAGCCCTCTCCCTCTCCAGCTCCCACTGATGCTGGGACAGGCCGGGAGGGGAGGCCAGCTCCCTCACGCCATGCTGCTGTCTCACTTTTGTCACCCCGAGGTGAGGGGTGGGCCACTTCCCATGGTCCTGCACAGCAAGAGGGGAAACAGTACATGCACGCCCAGGACCTGAGCTCTAGGGACCCACTGCCCCAAGGAAACACCGCAGGCTGTGGGGTTTGCATGTTTTAATGATGGTTTAGGAGAGATGTGGCTAGAGTCACGGGAGATCCACGAACTCAGGCACTTGCCAGCCCGACATGCACATGCTGATCGCAGAGGAGCTGGGGATGTGATCCAGAGCCTGGCAGGCAGCCAGCTTGGCAGTGTTGTAAGTACCCCACCATCCTCTCAACACCACGGTTTCCCAAGGGCTGCCACAGCAGACACTGTCAATGGAATACAATTATGAACCTACATATGGCACAGCACTGGTCTCCTGAGGGAGATCAGCATGTGGAGAACAAATGCTGGGAGCAGGGACATGCAAGCAGTCCTGAAGGGCACTGGCCACAGCCACCTAGAAGAAAAGCAGCTTTTGAGCCTTTCTTAGACTTGTCCAACATTCTCCATAGACTGTGGCCAGCCACCAGATTTCAGCAGAAACACAATAGCTGTTCATGGTAATCATGACTAAGTTGTATGCAACAAGCAACATGGGAGTTACCTGAAACCCAGAGTCCAGTGGGACCAGACCCTGCTGGAAAACGCAGCCAGAACACCTGGGCCGGAAATCCTTCATAGATAACATGAAGGGATACAAGTAGGACTAGACACACTCTTCAGTATGGTAGATGTCTTCTAGAAACCCAGCACTATCCTGGTTGAAAGCTCAGGAAAGAAAGACTTTTTCTATTGACCTTTTAGCTGAAATAAGCTAGAAAACATTTATTGTTGTATATTCCTAAAACAGAAACAAACAAAAGTCTCACAGGGGCTTGTGAGTATCACTTGCAATGTGCACCCACGGCTGCAATGCAAGGGCAGCAAACCTCACCCAAATGCTCAGGCCTCAGCCACAGACACGCCTACTCCACCTCATAAGCTAGTATTTTGGGCAAAACCTTAGGCACTGTGCTCTTCATCCTTTATCATTTACCTTCTGTGCTTTACTTTGGGGAGCACTGTGAGAAGATGGAAAATACACACATTTTCCTCCAGAGGCTGTTGCTTATTCCTGAAAAATTCAGTGAACGAAGGATTCAAGTCCTCCTGAAACACTATCTTCCCCAAGCACAGCTGAAATGGCAGGATATGAATAAATGCACTGCCTGTAGTCATGGCTCTACTGCCAAGCTGAAGCCTTACTTTCAGGTGATCAGAAAAACGGCCAGCTGTTGATGTGCCACAACCAATCTGGGATAAAAAAGGGTGAAGGAAAGGCCTTGGAATTAGGCAGAAAGTCCCTAGTCACTGCTCCTGCTGGTGGCACCAGTTGTTCCAGTGAGGGCCACTGCTTTTGCCTGTATCCAGACAGTTTTCTTGCTCTTATCCTACTACATAGCCAGGAATCTCATGTTACTATGCATTATTATAAGTTAACCTCCCTTTCCCTTTGGAGGGGAAAAGAAGGATGGGTCTGGCACCCCAGAAAATAAGCATTTCTGGTTTATCATGATGGGGAAGATTTTCTGTTCTCACTTCATGCTCTGCTCATCTGGCCTGGAGCTTGTAGAGTCCAGCTGTCACCTCAGCCACATCCTGGATGAAAGCAATTGGTGTGAGATCTTCCCTTTGCTGGACAAGGTGTAACTCTTAAGCTCACATAAGGTCAGATGAAAATGCCAATGGAGACAGGGTGAACTTTGCAAGTGGACTAACAACCCTTAACAGCCTACATTTTACCATGGCATGTTACCACTATATTTTACTTGCACTTCAGTGAAATTTTGACACCTACGTGCTATCATAAAATTAAAAACCCCAATCAGTCCTTCCCCCACACCCCTCTCCCCATTTTATCACCCAGCACTTCCCATCTCATGAACCAACATGTTCATGGTCCATCTTCTGAACACCCATAAAGCCCAAATAGAGAGACCAGACCAGGCATTCAGCATCTCACTAGAAGTGAAGCCACCCGCCAGAACCTGCAGAGCAGGGGAACCAAGCTGTAGCTCGTTTTTCACACAGGTCCTGCTCCCTGGCACTTCTCTGTGTGCACCAGTGCACTCTGCATCCACCACACATGCTGCAGAGGCAGATCCATGCTGGCTTCAGGGCACTGACAGCTTCAGAGGTGCTTGTGCAGCTCTTTGGGATGTGCCCTCTCTGCAATGCTTCCATAGGGTTTTCCTAAGCACTCTGTTCCCTCTTGGATTTGTGGCCCTGTGTCAAACACGGCCACTTGTGGATTCAGAGCGTGTTGCAATGAATGTCCATCCTGTGACAGCATGATCAAAATGCATCACTCCAAGGAGGCCTGGATGCTTCAGTCCTGCCTACAGAGAGATGCCAGAATTGCCTGCTGGCATGAAGAACTCTGAAATCTCCATCATGAGCAGAGATGAGTACACCAAAACACTAGATCTTCTGAGGCAGGCAGAAATCCCATTGCTCAGTTCACTTCCGATTATACACAGGCAGCCTGTAACCTTCACAATCTCTTCTTGTTTGTTTTGGGCAACAGGAACCAGTTTATTTCAGTGCCAACCAGCTCTCCCTGCCAGAGGCAGCAGAATACAGCTCCCAATACCCCTACCAAAGCCTGCTGCTACTATGAGTGCCACCGTGCTCTGCAAAGAGCTCTGGCTCACAAGTGACATACTAGGCTCACACTGAAAATTCAGATACACTTCACAGGGTGGGTGGGTAATATGCCAGGGATTCAGGTTATACTCAAAGCAGATGTTAGCTCTACAATTCAGAGATCTCTAGGAATTTAGCCTCCCCTTCCCTCCAAAACACCTGCTTTCCCAACTGTGTGGCAAATAGGAACCTTTCTCCTGGTCTACAAAACCTTACCCACTTTCCCCTTAGCTGAGGTCAAGTTGTGGTCTGTGTTCAGGGCAGAAGATTGCACTATTTGTCAAATGGAGAAGAAAAAAATTGGCTGGATCAAACAGAATAAAAACCATTTGGGTTGAAAGGTTTCAGGTTCAAGCCTCAAATAAATCATGAAGGTGAAATTTGAGAGAAGAACCTAAATTCACTGCAGTATCTCAGAAGAAACTGAGATCAGGCTGCTGCTATTTGAAACACTCAGGACAAAAGTGATGCTAGAAATCCTACAGCCTACAACTGAGCTCCGAGGAAGGCTCTCTACCTCTTTTAAACAATCCAACTGCATCTGATTGGGATAAGAAGACACTGATTCAAATCTCAGTAGGAAAGGGATAGCTGTAAATAAACAAAATCACCTTCCTTCCTTGGGTTAATTCACCACCTGCAGTTCAGCACCCTTTTGCCAGCCAATGCCTAGGCGTTCAGCCAACCAGCTTGAAAAATGACCTAAGGAAACTGAATTCTTGGTATTCCTGGTTTTATGCACCCTGCAATGCAAGACAGCTTGCTCCTTTCTATGTAACAGAGCAGGAACAAAGGAAAGAAGTCACCTACTTGGAGCTGAGCTAAGGCACTAAAGATGCAATAGGTGAGGAAAGAAGAAATACAGCAGGAGGAAATCATCGTTCTCTTCACTCAATTCCCTTAAAAAACAATATTATCTCTATAGAAAAGGAGGAGCTAATACAGCATTACAGTATCCCTGCTGGGGTTTCATTTTAAGGTTATTTTGTTGTTGTCCCAGAGAGATTTGTTTCAGGTATCAAAGTTACAGAAGCTGTTTCTAAAGTGGATTTTGGTGAATGCAGGTAGAGTTATCTGAGCAGCTCTGGTTAATTGCAGCTTTGAGTGGATGCCTGTTTTGTTGTTTTTCCCTATGGTTTCCAAGAAAATAAGAAGCCTGTCTCCATCACTTTTTGGCATGTTACTGGGAGAAGCCACCAAACTGTGCTGACCCCAGGGACGCAGTCTCTCCCTGTTCACAGCTGTGGCAGTCCTGATATCATCACAGCTTAATGAAGATCGATGAGGACTGGCTCATCTTCTGCCCAGTGTCATTGAGGGGGAAAACGCTAGAGATGGCTACATCCACAATTCCTTGGCAGAGCTCTGCGTACAGCTTCCTAAGAGATGAGAGAGACAGAATCAGATACCCAGGCAGGACAAACCAGCAGACCCTCAACGACTTTTTACATAGACATACATTTTCCTAGCAGGATCTACAAAATCTTACTCCCACTACAAGATGCTGCAGGGTGGCAAACAGGAGGGCAGGATCTCTTCCATCTCCTCCCTGCTTACACCAGCAACCATCTTCTTTTTCACCAGTGATTCCACTTCCAATATTGTTTCCTGCCAGACAGGACCACAAAACCCATTATCTATCTTTACTGCCAGGATAGATTCCTGAGCAGAGTTTCCACGCCCTCAGGCCCCAGACTTGAGTCACCACAAGATGCTCAGAGGCAGACATCTCAGTACCCCCTTCCAACACAGGGAGTCATGATTTACTGCACCAGACCTTGTTCGCATGGGGATGTACCCCAAAGACACTGCTGTGATGCATTCATGGTTTGATGAAATGGTGTGCCAGGGTGAAGTTGTGCACATCAGCGTGTAACCAGGCACAGAGGCTTCACAAGACCCCCAGAAATGTCGGATGTGTTTCACCATGGCACAGCTCATGCAGAGCAGGATTAAGGAGAAGAGAAACAAGGTGTTTTGAGATGAGTTAACAATAGATTCACTTTCTGATGGAGGAAATACATGTGTGACCTCCCTGAACATGCTGGCATGTGGGACATATTTAGTACCAAAGCTGTCATTCCTAAGATTAACAATGTCTTCTACTCCATGCCTTTGGGGCTATGTGACAGTAAGATGGTTTTTTTTGCTCCTGGGAATGTTACTGCTTTCAGCAGCCGATTTTTTTCTCTTTAAATGGGAACTATGCTATAAACTAGAATAACCTGGAAGAGAAGCCTAATTTGGCTATTAGCCAAAACCTCATCTGCTTCCAGTATCTCCCAGGTGCCTATAAAAGCAAAAAACAAACAGGGCACTGCTGCAATCGAAATCCAGCCAGCAATGGCCAAATTCCACACATACAGCAACACAAGGAGGTGCAAAGCAGCATTGCACCATGGTGTACATGGTGAACAGGGCATCCTGGATAAGGAAAGTTCCCCAAGCCCTAGCCCTGAAAAGGCTGCTGAACAGGCTGCCTGGTAGTTTTTACTTGTATTTTTTGTCTACCGTTAGTGATGATTCAATATAATTTAATTTCATTTACATCTAATCTGATCAAATTTTAGTGTATGGATGTACAGCCTGTTCTGTTTTTCTGGGGTTTCATATGATACAGATGCTCCTTTAGCAAAGATTTCTAGACTCCTGCACTAGTTTAAATCACAGAATACAGCACCTCCCACTGTGCCTATGCAAAGTTGTTCATGGCCAGGGCTGTTTGGCTGTCTCAGCCTTCCTGTGGCTAGGAGAAGCTTTGATCCAATGTCTGCACTATCCACTGTGTTTTCTGGGGTCCTGCTGCCTGCAAATTTAGTCACTTATTTCCAGCTGCTGCCCTTAATGCTTAATGTGTTCAGTGGCTACACAAGAGAGACTGAAAAACTATCTGACCCCCAAAGCATTAAATTTGCAGCATAACTTCAACCCAATAGTAATAAAAATGACCCAAGTTATATTCAAACACATTTGTTCAAAAAACAAGGTTAGTGCCCCATCTAACATGGGAAAGAAGCTGGGAGATATCAAAGACAGGAGCAATGAACTCAAACTGACTGGCACTTAGAGCAGCGTCCAGTGTGGGTTAGCCCGAAAAACTCCCTTGTCATTCACTTTCTTCCACCTTTTTCACTTGGAGTTGGGACATAGCCATGTTTTGCATAAGGCATGTGAATGGTGGCATCACAAGAGTGTTACAGGAACTGATTACTCACTGGGCACACGCCGGGGCCCCATTGACTTCTATAAGCCAGACCTTCAGCTCCTCATCCACCATGAAGTCGAAGCCAAAGAGCTGGAAGCTCTGGTAGTGAAGATGCTTTGTGCTGATTGCAGGCTCTATACACATAAGGCAGCTTCTGTGAAGGGAAAAACAGAAACTCAAGCCCTGTGGACACCCATTGCACTGCAGCTTCTGAGGACATTGTGCATAGCAGTTAGGTGAAAGGGACTGCCCTGAAAGCAAGCTATAACCAATATATGCCATGGTAACCAGGTCCCTGCAAATGAAGTCCTGCAACTATGAAAATACATGTGGGGACACCAACACGTTAACCCCTGAAGAGCTGGAGAGCAGCATCCTCCCTCACTTCTGTATCAGGCAAGCTGAAAAACAGAATGTGCAATTAGAGCTTGGAGCCACAAAGGACTGCAGCAGGTTCCCAAGGAACTGCCACTGGATCCTAATTTGCCCTCAAGTCCCTCAAAGATTCTGTCATGTCTTTTTGGTGCAATTCACAGCAATGGGGTACTTGCATAGTAAATTCCTTCATGAAGGAATGCTTTGTCAAGACCTTGATTCTCTGCAGCACTGTGCCCAGGAGGGAGCTGGCTCTGCTTGAACTGAGTAAGATGATCTAGACCAATGCCATGGGCTGCTGCTTGCTGATGGTGGGGGAAGCAGCGAGACCCCACAGATTTAACTCAAGCTTCACTTCCCCTCTTGCACCTTATACCTTTATTAATCTCAGTCTCTCCTAGCCCTCTTCCCTTATCATTCCATCCTGCTCCAACCGCATTGACTCATACTACTGAAGAAACAGCACCTATGGAGGTGTCTTTTCATTGAGCAATGACACTGGGGTATTTATGGCCTTATCTTAAATCTAAGCAATTGAAACCCTTCCCTTTCTGGTTTGTCTGCTTCCCCAGTTGTCTGTACATATTCCCTGCCACTGAAGGGGCTATGTTTTCCTATGCAGCAGGCAGCTGGATACCTTATTATGTGTTTGATTTGCAGTAAGATGCCATTCTCAAGCGTTGTGTTCAGAGCATCCATCAGATACTGGTTGAACTCCTCGAAGAACATTTCATTTCCTTCCTCATACCGCCCATAGTTTTTGGAATATTCCTTCTGAATGCAGTGATTGGTCAAGTGGCAGGTTTTGTCCTGGAAATTAGCACTGTTATATGGTTCGGAAGAGGTCCGCAGGACACCCTCTCTGTAGAGGTAGATATTGTATTGATGATCCACAAGAACCCAGCTCCTGGGAGACAAAAGAACAGTGGCTGAAAAAGAAATAGCACAAAAAAGGAAAGCAGCGTTACAAAAGCAGAAAAAGTTACCTGATGTCAAACTTGCGATGCCCTGGCTCTAAAAGTAGAGGATTCTCCAGGTATTTCTGAATCACATGCACTTGTCCTTGCTCATCAATGAAGTCCAGGAGCTCTGTAGCCTCTGAGGAAATCAGGATCCCTTCCCCTGAAACAGAAAGATGAAGTTAAAATTAGGTACAAGATTCTTCTACCTTTATTGGAGCTTTTTCAGGGCCGAAGCAGACCATGGTTCATTTGCCCAAAAAGCCATGCAACATGCAAGAATCTATGGATGGCGTGGTGGCATGACAGATAAGCTAGCTCAGCTAAAGTTATCTAAATACTTCTCTGGCACTATGCCCATTTTTGGACTATAAATGATGACTTAGTCTTAATTTTGTGCTGAGTGTTTTGGAGGAAATACTGTGCAAAAACCCCCACTCTTCAAGAGGGCATCAAATGGATAATACAGGTTTGGAGCATAGGCAGAGCTTGATAGGATCATCCCTTGGAAAAATGCTCCTAGCTGTGATTTCTGAAGGTTGCTGTCAACACAGCCCTGAAGGTACTCTGACTGCTCAATGCTCTGCATGCCTGAGTCACAACTTCTCAGCCCTACTGATCTCCCATTCACCCCAACATCCTCCACTGAAAGGACATCCTGTCACCAAAGTATCTTTCTCAGCCATACTTTATGCTGGGGAGCAAGAGTTTTTTAGTCCCCTGATCACAGCAGAGCCAGGCAGAAACTTGCATTGGCACAACTTCAGGATGTGCAGTGGAGGAAGGAGGGTAAGCCAGTAAAGACTCTGCAGTGGGAAGGTCATCAGGCACCCATTCTGCACGGGACAGATGAAATCAAGAGAAAGGTTAGCTTAACTTTGCACCTAGTCAGCAATCCAGTGAGGCAGCAAAGCACCTTACATGGGGCAGCTGTCCTTTCTCTCAAAGAAAAGGCCAAAATCTCCAGCCACAGTTGAAAACTCTCAACTTTTAAGTCAGGGCATCCTAAACTTTTAATTTTCCTGTTACTGATGAATGACTAAGCTTCCGCTAGACCTGTACCAAGTCAGGGGCTGTGCCTAAGCTGTATCTACCTTGGTAATTAATGTCAACAAGCTTTGTTTTTCATCAGAAGTGATCCCCCGACACTTAAAACTTCCCTCTGGAAGATTAACATGAGGGTCTGCTTTCTACTTTAATTCTCAGCAGCACACTGATGAATATGAAAAGCTACTCTGCTTTAGTGCAGAAAAGATGGGATCACACTTGTACATCAAGTATGTGGAGAATTTAAACCTCCATCCTGCAGCAAATCACAGCAATAGTCTTTTCAATTACTCAGACTGATTTTTTTGCCAGATAGTTTACCACACAGAAACATTTTTCCCTCATTGGCATAATGAAAGGATTCATCTCTTCTTCATTCCTGATGAAAATAAACATACTCTTCTGATAGTTCTTGGTAACACAGCCAAGAGAGCACAGCAGTGAAGGAAGCCACCTCTGACTTTCACATTCTCTTTTTGCAAGAGTGTATCAAAAGTGACTCTGCAACAGTGAGTAATACACATGGGCTTGCTCCCTTTGAAAAGGCCAGACTGGGCTTTGCTGCACACGTGGCAAGGTAAGCTTTTAAGTAAAGCCATTTTAATAATGTGCCCATGATAATGCCGTAACAAACAGCACATAGTTATCAAAGCATTCCATCTATGGCTGTGTCCAGCTACCTCATAGCTTGCTATTTCTGTAGAGCGAGAGATGTAATGACCCTGGAACAAGGAAGGACACATTATCACTTGGGTATTTACTGCCCTATTCAAATTAAAGGGACATACAGACACTGAATTGCTTGTCTTTGCTCTGGTACCTTCCCCTGAGGCTTGGGTACAATTTCACTGTACTGAGGTTGTGACTTCTCAGTCTCTGACTGTGACCATGGGTAGGCCACTGGCACCAGGCATCTGAATTTAGTTGAAAGACAAGCCAAATTTCCACCCAGGTGAAGCCAGGCTTAGCTGCAGCATGAGGAGTTGTGCTCCTTGCCCTTGAAGGCTGCTGTTCTCCTCCCTCTTACCTCCTGCTTGCTACACTCCCCTTGCCTGCTGGTCCCTACTGCCTTCTCCCTGTAGCACTCTCCCATATTTTGAAGTGCATGTGTAGAAATATGGAGGCCCTTTCACTGCTGTGTATGTTCCAGGTAGCATGTGCACATTACAATGCTTGTCAGGAGCCCCATGCCACCAAGCAGACAAAGGAGAGCCCTATGCTGGCTTGACTGGCATGGTGTTGGTAGGTGAAGCCCATCACAGGCAGACTGGGTATCAGCTTGGCTCAGCCAAACCCTGTGACTCTATGGATCATGAAAAGAGTAAGGAATAACAAGGAACAGTTCATGGTGCTGGAAAACGAACCTTTGGCACCAGCTGAGGACTTGGCAATCCATACATTGCCTTCTTTGCCTTCCCGCCGCCTGTTGTAAGCTGCCAAGAAGACTTCCCGTTCATCTGTCCTTGTGTTGTTTATGAGATGGTGAATTCCATTCTGTGCTGGGGCCACAGGAGTCTTCAAGTTTGTTGGGTAAATCACATATGACTCAGGGAACCACGTGCAGGACTCTGATAGCTCAGGGCTTGTCTTGATTAGCCTAGGTGAAGAGAGACAGGTTGTTAATCTCCAGTGTTCCCACGTGCATGGGATCATCTAATAAGGAAAAATCATAATTGACTGGGTTCCCTTGCTAGATTATGAATAGCATTTTACAGATAATCTGTGCTAAATTATGTTTTTCTTAGACTCTCAAAATTACAGGTTTCCTAAAGGTACCATAGCAACCCCAACCCACAGCCAGCACTACTCTCTGAACCAGAACCTGCAGGCTTTCATTAAATATTTTACTCATATCATGAAACTAACAGCTGAGAAGTTTCCATGTAACTAGAGCTTGTGGTGCATTCCCTGTATCATCTCTGCACAACAGAATTGAGGAGATATATTTCCTAACACAGATCAGCGCAGGAAGGATACTGTGGTCACAACCGGCAAAAGGGAAGCCAGAGCAGTAATGCTCTCTGCACTGGTGCTCAGCCCTTAATCCCATTCCCACTGATCTGAAGACCACTGGGAACCCACTGAGAGCAAGGACACAACTACATGTTTCACATTCCAAGGTATCTGGGGTCCCCCTTGGCACTATGCAGTCTCCAATCTCTCTGGCATATCGCTTCTACCAGTAAAGTCTGGAGATGCCAGCAAACTCCTGTTAGCAGAGCCAAGGCCTGTTTCCTTTCACAGTCAAAGGAGTTGCCTGCCTCTCTGAATGCTCATGCTTTGGCCTTAAGCAAAAGCAGAGCTCATGACACGCTGACTCTCTTTGTGCATTTGTGCTTTTCAGTTGAAAAGGCATCAGTCAGTGACACCCTGGGAGCCTGAGGAATGTCATTTGTCTTTAGGTTCGTAAGTAGCTTGATGCATCATTGATCCTACAGTTAGAAAGCTCAGCCAGGCTTCAGGAGATAAAAATAGGTGTGCAAGTGCTTTCAGCACTGCCTGCAGATAACCGGCCAAAGGGAAATCCAGCCAAAATGCACCGTGGGTGCTTGTTTAAAAAATACTTTGTCAGTTTCTGACAAACACCATCACCACTACCAAGGAAGCAACTGGGAACAGGTTGCTTGCAGGGGAAGGAGAGGCCTTGGATCAGCACATACAGTATGCAGAACTGCATCAGTGAGAGGCAGCACAAACTCTACCGTGGAATCAAATGGTAAAGGAGACCAAGAGCTCTGATATGAAGATGCCCTGATTGCTACAGAGTTTGCACAGGGATGAGGGTTATCTACAATGAAAGCTCATCCACATTTCTCCAGGAGATCCTGGCATGGCAGGTCAGGCAGAAATAACTCTCAGAGCAATTCCTGGTGATGTCTCCAAGCACTTGTCTGACCAACGAATCTGATCAGCTAAAAGCATATTACTGCCTCATCTCTGTATGCAAGAGAGAATAAAAGCAGTAGGTTTTAATTAAATGTCTACAATGAAAAAGAGCAGATACGTTTGTGTTTCTTTTTCTTTGGCGCTAATATGATTCAATACACTCTATGGTTTCAAGCAGATACAACTCAGCGGAAATGGCATTTTCCCTGAAGTTACAAAGATGTCCTTGTGCACACAGATAGCTCTAGAGACCAGCACAGGAGTCTGAAGACAGCACATGCTAGGAAACTACCAGGACAGCCACTCTTTGAAATACCCTCCAAACAGGTTCAAGACTCAACAAGGGTTAGAAGAAAAACTTCTGCCAAGCCCATGTAACATTTCAGTGAATTTCTTACTTCACCAGAGATGCTTTGCGGCACAGCTTGTCTGCTCCCCTGTAGTAATTCACCAGCTGAACAAGTCCGGGTTCATGCCCTAAGAAAGGGAAACAAAGAGGTCAGACAAACTTCTCAATTAATAAAGGGAAAACAGCTCCTTTGGTGCAAAGGACCTGTGCAGTGGGGAAAAAAAAAGGAGGCTGTTTCCTTGCTCTGCATTATAGAAACAGATTGTAAGTTGGTACTGGCTCCTGTGGTTCTCTTCTTTTAGTTGAAAAAAACCCATGCAGTTACCCATTTGATTTTAATCTGACATGTCTATTTTGCAAAGAAAAATAAGTATTTCCTAATTCACATTGAGAACTGGCAGCACCACCCAAAAATGTTCTCTATTTGTTGGTAGCAGTTTTTAAAAAACAAGATTTCAGTTACTGTGAAACAAAGATGGAGGATGCAGGAATGCACACCATGATACAAAGATCACATATTAGCAAAGGGCCTCTTTTGTCACATACAGCAGGATTCCCTCTTGGACCTGGTATCACAAAACACAGGGAAACATTTAAAGACTTGGAGTATTCCTTCCCTCTAGCAGTTTGCAGCAAGACCTGTTGGACAGCTGGCGTGGCAAGGAACCTCTGGGAGTCTCTGCTCAAACTTCTTGTTCAGTCAATGTCTGAGTATCTCTAAGGATGAAGATCCTACTGCTTCTGTAAGTCCTTGTCCCAGTGTTTTGTTGCCATCCTGTGTCCCCTTGCCTATCCTGATGGCCCCTGTTAGAGTCACTGTAGGGTGTCTATGTCTTTCTTGTACTGGAAAGTCCCCAAACGGTCCCAGTATCCAGCTGTTGCCTCATCAGTGCCACACAGAGTGCCAAACAGGTAGGTACCTCCTTTACCAATACTGCAGTCCACACCACAGCCTGCCTTCTTTCACCTGTTCACATTACACAAACACTTTGTGCTCAGATGGAAGCTCTCTGGGGAGGACATGATGGCAGCAGGTGTCTGAAGGGTAACACTACACAGCCTCTCCCACACAAACAGTGCAGAAGAACACGAATGTGCAAGAGGTGAGTGATGCCTAGGGCAGTACCTGGGGCACTCGTGACAGCAAGTGATGAGAGTGTCAACAGGGAAAACACAATGGAAAACTGCTGTGGTTTGAAATGACCTTGGAGAAGGGGGATCCCCCAAGCATAAGAGTTACTTCCATCTTCACCCTCTTTCAAAAAAAAAATACTTGTGAGTGGATTTTAACAATGAAAAAGGATTCAGAGTTTTAGTTATCCTCCTTGGTGTTTGCCTGGGAAAAAAGGCCTGGGTAAACAAGACCAGGCAGGTGCAAGATCATGGGGAGTGAGTATGTATCTTCAACGCCAAAGTCATGTCTCTGAGCTGGGTCATTTTTTTATTCACAAATCTTTAAATATAAGATAGTTGAAAACCATCCCACAGAAAAGATCTGTAACTTCGGGCACTTCAGTGTGCAGGCAGCATGGACAGGTACTAATTTACTGAAAGAAAACAGTAAAAATAACCTCAAATTTTCTTTTGTTTCCAGTTTATCTTGGGGAAACACATCCTCATTGATTTCCTGAGCATCAACCATGGAACAGTGGACTGCAATGTAGAGTCTCATGACCAGCAAAGACGGACCACAAGGCAGAAAGGGAAATGGGAAGGCATGTTGTGAGGTCTGCACCATACATTTAGCAGGAATAAAAAGCCACCAAGGCACTGACCAAAGTGGCGATCCTCCTGTGGCCAGCAGGGCATAGTCCAGCATCCTCTGCTACATGAGGCCTCTACAGCCTCTTCCTCTTTTCCCTCCCCTTAGCATAAACTGCTTTTTTTGCTAGGTGCAGACACTCACAGATGAAAGGCACAATCCCTCAAGAATCAGGTTATCAGTGAGAGCTATGGAGGTCTCTGCAGTTGGACAGCAGCAGTGGTGAATCAAGTGTCCCCACTTCTACTCCTCTCCCAGTGATCCAGCTTAACCCTTGAGTAATGCAAATCCCTACAGTACCCAGAATTATTCTGCTTCCAGTGAGTACAGCTCTAAGGAAAACCAGCTTTGATGCAACAGTTGCTCAGCAGGACAGCTTCAGGAAGATGAACCAGAAAAGATACAGCTTTTGGAAGATATACCAAAATAAACATGTTATTTTTGGTCCACATCTATTGATATCAGGCAACCAGTTCCTGCTATAGGACGATGGTTTAAAGGCAGTGCCAAAGTATAGTGTCACTCCACAGGTTATATATGTGTCTTGGCTCTGGGAAATAGTTTGTGTTTTTGGGCATCCTACAGCAACACAAGCTGAAGGGCTCACTGAAGCCCTTCCATCACCCCAGGACACTTTTGGAGGATGGAAACGGTTAGTAAGAGATGGCCACAAGCCCACCATGGCTGGATGTGCTGTGCATGCCCGCTCACATTAAAGAACTGTACTTGCTCTGCAATGAGGACTGATGCTTGCAGGCCCTCCATGCTGGGCACATTAAAGCACAAGTCTGCTTGCTGTGTGAGCATCCTCACAGCTTAAGCCTCTCTCAGTGTTTCCCTGCCGGCTGCACACACCCTGATGCTGAAAGGTGACTAGGTGGCTTCGCCATGTGATGGGGACTTTCCACTCACAAATGCATACATAGACAAGGGAAGAGGTGCTGGAGCTGGTGACTTGCAAATCTGGAAGAGCAGTCAGAACTGGGTCTCTACTACAAGAAAAATGACTGTAACCTGGCCTGCCCCAGAGCTGCTGGAGTGAGTGGATTCCTCCTGCTTTGACATTTCTACCACCAGAAGCAGTGCTACAAAATAACCCTGTGAAGAAAAACACAGGGCCAAAATGACAGTGCATTCCTGCTCCCTGCCACAACCTGCAACGCTGCCAGTGCCTGGCTTGGCTCTCCCTGCTTGTGAGTAGTGCATGCCACTCTCCCTCTCTGCTCCTGGGCTCTGCACCATCCAGTGGGGCAGAGGGCCAGCGTGGCTATGCTGACAGCCCTGCCTGCCACGGGACAAGCCTGCACAGGGCAGCTCCCAGGGCCCAGTGTGCTGGCAGTGTGACAGCAGGGGTCAAGCAGCAGGGGAAAAGGTGGTGGGCCGGGGTGGGCGTGGGGTCTATACACACACAGAGCTTCCAGAATTGCCCATATCCTGGTCCAGGCAGGGACTAGCGCTGTCACGCCCACTAAGCCCTGTAGAGGCACATTCCCACCAACCTTAGCTATGGGGCGTGGCTTTGAGTGTGCCTGGCTTAGACCTGTCCTCTCACCCGTCCCAAACAGCAGAAACACTCCCATAACATGTAAGCTCAGCAAGGTCCCTGCTCAGCACCAGGCAGGGGGATGCCACTGGCACCACCGTGCCCCCCCCGAACCCGCTGCAGGCCTGAAGTTCCCCACAACGGTGCAAACAGCGCCAAGGGCGTTGCTGCAGGACAAGGAGGGCAGTCCGGGAATCGGGGACTCCACCCAGGGGGGATCCTCCATCCTACGGTCTGCCACATACCAGGAGGGGGGCCCCGGGTGATCCCTGAACCCGCCCCCCCCCAAACCCGCTTCACCACAGCACAGCCTGCAAGCTGGGAGCGGGATGTTTTGGGGGACACCGGCGAAAACACCCTCCGGGAGCCTGGGAGTCCTTGAAGTCCTGGCTAGCGTCAGCAGGGACTACAGAAAGCCCTGCCGATGTACGGGAAGCCGCTGAATAGACCCCTCAGTGCCGGGCCTTTGTTTGGGCGATGGAGGCCAGGGCGGCCGCCGAACCCCGGTGAGAACCAGACGTGCGCACGGTCACAATGACAAGACGGTGACAGGGGCCGAGGGCAGCGCCTCCCAAACCGCGGGAACTCTGCCAGGCTGCGCCCTGCCTACGCCTGCAGCGGAGGCTGCGGCGAGGACTCCGCCCTGCGGCGGCGGTTCACCAGGGAGTGGAGGGGACAGCGACAGCCACAGGCTGCAGGCGCCCTGGGGACCCTTACCCAGCCTGCCGAAGGGGAGCCGGTTCCTCTCGCCCAGCATCAGGTTGAAACGGGGGTTGTCCCGGCGGAGGCGCCGCCACTGCCCGCTGGCCAGCAGCAGCCGGCTCACCTCGGCGTACACACTGCTGCCCTCGTCCCGCACCACGAAGGTGTACATGGCGACGGGGGTGGCGCGGGAAAGAGGGGGCACCCCGCCCTACCCTCGGCGACTCACGGGGCCCCGCCGCAGCCCAGGCAGAGCCCAGGCAGGGCCCTGCGCGGCCACCGCCGCCCGGGCCGCCTCCGCATGGCCGGGACCGCCGGCCCCGCGCACCGCCCGAGGAGCCCGCCCGGGCGGGGACTGACCCGGAACCAGAACCGCCCTCCTAATCCCAATCCTGCTCCGGCTCCTCCCCGCCCCGTGATGCCGCGATCCGGCGGGGGCGGGGCCGTGCGCCTCGGGCATCTGCCCCGGTTGGGCCGTGCATCTTCACAGGGTCAGTGCGAGCAGTGGTGCCCTCACCCGCTCAGCTCGCTGCCCTTCTAGTGTGCAGGGCCCGCCGAGGATGCTCACCCCCCTTGTGGGTCCCCGCGGCTGGGCTCGGACACCCTGCCATGGGTATGGGTGCTGCGCACAGCCGTCCAGCCCGGCGCCGGGTGCTGCTGCAGGCCATCGACACTGGCAGATGTTGGTTGCCCTGTGGCCACACAGCCTTGCAGAGCTGGTGCGACTCCAGCCTTGGTCCCACCAGCTGGAGACACTGCCAGGTCTGGGCGGGCCCTGAACGCACACACGGCTCCCCTGAGGCCCGGGGAGCAGTCGGCGTGCAGAGGGCAGGCAGCCATCCAGCGGGATCCAGACAGGCGGGAGAAAACAGGACGCCTGTGCTGGTTTAAAGGTAAACTCGCAGGAGAAATGGAACCAAGTAAAAAAGAGATTACAAGTCACAGTTACAATTTAATTAAAAGATTACAGTAAAATTATACAGGAAAAATTGGTTTTAACCCACAAACCCCAGAGGTATAACCCAGCACCTTGAGGCACGAGCAGAATGGTGTTTGTCAGCCCCTGTGCTGAGTGCCACGTGGTCCCCCAACGTCCAAAGTAAAAGAAAAGGAAAACTTCTTGGTGAGGATGATGGCCACATTCTGTCAAGATTGTGGTCCTCCTCTGGATCCAACGAGTGGTACCAGAAGTCCCGAAATCCCAAGATTATATATGGTTAGGTTCAAGTGGGAATGCCCAATATCTTCCCCAGGGCCAGAAGTTTAGCAATGGGTGATTTACTCTATGAGTCATGGAATATTCCCGTAATCTTTAATGGCCCATTAGCAGACATGACCCCTCAGGCTGGGTGTTAAGGTGCTAATGCCTCCTTGGGGGGGAGTTATCACACCTGAGTCATTGGTGTGAAGACCCAATCTCACAGTGTTACAAATATATTTGTAAATCTAATTGTGGAAGTAGTTATGCTAAGGTTTACGGGGTTTAACTGGGCCTGTGGTGAGGTAACTTGAAACAGTAGTGGGGGCCCAGAAACTATTGGGAACTTGCTAGGAACAGCAGGACAATAATTAAAGCGATCAGTGAAGTAAATAGAACCTGAGGAAGAAAACAAACTGTTGCTTAAAGATAAGATTAGAATCAACATATGTAAAAGGTTTGGTGATGGGGGCCTAATTAACCAGAATCCTGTGTTAGACGAGCGTGGTAGATTTTTAACCCTTGGAGACGGACATCAATTGTATACATATAACCTATGTAACTGATTTATGAACGAGACCGTGTGTCTTTGTGCACGTACAACGCTGTAGAAAAAGTATAAAAGCTGTCTTCAAGAATGGCTCGTTGGAACCCTGGCTTAGGACAATAGTCCCCAGGTTTCCCGGGCCCAGCAAATAAAGCACCGCATAAACTGATACTCTGTCGGTTTGTGTTTCTGTGAACGGGCAACAGTTTTCTGGCGCCCAGCGTGGGGCTCCGAGGGCTGCTGGGGCGGTTCGCGTCCTGATCCACTCCAAGCCGGCACCGAGAATTTTCCTCGGGGAGTCATCAGTTCGTGCCCGGCCCCGCGCCCGTCGGACAACTACATAGAGGTGAGCCCGAAGGTGCTTTATTTTGAAAGGGGGGTGGCTTTATTCTGAAAGGGAGTGGTAAGATTGGTTGGTTGGTATTGGAAGCCTGGGCACCGGCCGTAAGACACGTACATAGAATTCGTGCAGGTCCGGTACTTGCCATTCGATAGCGACTAGAATTGGCAAGTTGGGGATATAGGTTGGTGGTTAGTCGCAGCGTCGTACGTGTTTCTGTTATATATGTTGTCATTCAGGAGCTGTGGGATAATGTCTTCTAACAATAAGGATATTCCTGAGGATTCCCCCCTCGGGTGTTTGTTGAAGCACTGGAAAACGGGGAATTTTGAACAAACTATGAAGAAAAAGAACTTGATTGATTACTGTAATCATGTTTGGCCAGAATATAAAACGGGGGAATGCAATGGCCATGGAATGGTACAATGACTATCATTTAAAAGGAAAAACTGAATGGTTAAAAGAATGTGGTATGCTGGTTTTGGAAACTATTAATAATGAATGTGTGGGTCGTAAAGAGCGAAAGTTGCGCTTTATTGAGCCCCCGGAGGACGATGTGTCGTTGTTGGTCTCCCCTAGTGCACCTCCGTGTCCCTCTCTTGAAAGCCTTAAAATAAGAAAAGACCTCTGCTCCCCCCTCTTCAGACGAAGAGTCGGAGCTAGATAATAGGGGTGATGTACAAAGAACCCCATTAGCTGGACGCACACGCTGGGGAAGGCAAAAGGGGAAGGAGGGGGACGTGCGACCTAAATTGACGGCACCTCTACGGGAGGCGGTGGGGGCAGATAGTGAAAGGGTTATAGTTAAGGTCCCGTTTTCACCTAGCGATTTGATGATTTGATGATGTTGGTTGAAGGAATTCGTGATGGTATTCCTAAAACTTTGAATTGGTCAAAGCTATACTCGGTGAGACAGGAGAAGGGGGAATCTCCGTCGGCACTTTTTGGAAAGGTTGAAGGATACTGCTCGAAAATATACTAACTTGGATGTAGAGTCAGAATCTGGTAAACTTCAGCTGGCCTTGATATTTATGGGACAATCACAGGAGGATATTAGGAAGAAGTTGCAAAAGTTGGAAGGGGAGGAAAAGACATTCCTGCGGCCGCTTGATATTAAATTTGGGGGGAAGGAATTTGATCATCAATTTTTATATATGCCGAACAGCCCAGAGTCACTACTTGGAAGAGATTTGCTTTCGGTTTTACAAGCAAGAATAATATTTGATAAGGATAGGGTAAAATTGGAAATACCAGAAGAAAACTTAGCAAAATGTTTATGATTAAGGAGGTAGAACCAGAGACGATACCAGAGGTGACAGAGCAGGCTGTGGCTCCGTGGGTGTGGGAGACGGGATCCCTGGTAAATCGAAAGCGGCTGAGCCGGTAGTAGTAAAACTGAAGGAAGGAGCGCAACCGGTAAGGGTGAAACAATACCCAATAAGGCTTGAAGCAAGAAAGGGAATAGCTCCAATGATTGATCAGTTTGTGAAATTGGGAATATTAAGGGAATGTGAATCAGAATATAATACCCCTATTTTTCCAATAGTGAAGCCAAATGGAAAATACAGACTGGTGCAGGATTTAAGGGCAGTTAACGCAATCACTAAAGATATATATCCTGTGGTAGCTAGTCCGTATATGCTGTTAACATCTGTCTCTGAGAAATTTCAGTGGTTTACTGTAATTGACTTGAAAGACGCCTTTTTCTGCATACCCCTGGCACTTGAGACTCAGCACATCTTTGCATTCGAATGGGAAAATCCAGACACGGGACGGAAGTGCCAACTGGCTTGGACCAGACTGCCTCAAGGATTCAAATCGTCACCTACTATATTTGGTAATCAGCTAGCCAAAGAATTGGAAGAATGGAGAACTACCCAGGTAAAAGATTCACCTTTTTCATATGTAATTCTACAATACACAGACGATATATTCCTGGGAGCTACAGAACGAGAACTCTGTTGTAAACTGACTATTGATCTATTGAACATGTTGGGGCAAGCGGGATACCGAGTTTCTAGGGAAAAGGCACAGTTGGTAAAACAGAAAGTTATCTACCTGGGTTGTGAAATTTCCCAAGGGGTACTAGATTGGGAACGAACCGCATAAAAGCAATCTGTGACATTCCAGTGCCTCGTAATCACCATGAGTTAAGATCTTTCCTAGGAATGACTGGATGGTGCCGGCTGTGGATCCCTAACTATGGACTAATGGCTAAACCATTGTATGAGGCTGTAAAGAAGCAGGTGTTTACATGGGAGCCAGCAGAAGAAAAAGCGTTTCAAGAATTGAAACAAGCCCTTAAGGAAGCGTCGGCCTTGGGACTGCCCGACCTGACCAAGGATTTTCAATTATATGTGCATGAGAAACAGCAGCTGGCGTTGGGAGTCCTCACCCAGAAACTGGGGTCGTGGAAGAGGCCAGTGGGGTATTTCTCTAAACAGCTGGATGCAGTGAGTAGTGGTTGGCCGGGGTGCTTGAGGGCGGTAGCAGCTACCGTGATACTGATACAGGAAGCTCGCAAATTGACTTTGGGAAAACATATGACAGTCTATGTGCCCCACATGGTGATTACTGTGTTGGAACAAAAGGGGGGACATTGGCTCTCCTCAAGTCGTATGCTCCAATATCAGGCCCTGCTAAGGGAGCAGGACGATATCGAACTAAAGCTAACCAACCACCTTAACCCGGCAGAATTTTTATTGTCTACTCAGGAGGAAGGGAAATTGGAGCACGACTGTGTCGAAGTGATTGAACAGGTTTACGCTAGTCGCAAGGACTTAAAAGATGAACCATTACCGGACCCTGATTGGGAACTATTCACAGACGGATCCAGCTTTGTGGAAAACGGCACCAGGTATGCTGGATATGCAGTGGTCACCCTGCGACAGATAGTGGAAGCAAAAGCACTACCACCGGGTACCTCAGCGCAAAAAG
Organism: Pithys albifrons albifrons; assembly: GCF_047495875.1. NCBI lineage: Eukaryota > Metazoa > Chordata > Aves > Passeriformes > Thamnophilidae > Pithys > Pithys albifrons. Next base: position 107,237,175 of record NC_092459.1, read on the forward strand.
CTGAAGTTTGGGCTTTGGTGCAAGCTCTAATTTTAAGCCAAGGAAAAAGGGTGAACATTTGGACCGATTCTAAGTATGCCTTTGGAGTAGTGCATGTGCATGGAGCCCTGTGGAAAGAGCGTGGACTGCTTAATTCACAGGGGTCTTCGATAAAACATCGAGAAGAAATCCTCCAGTTGTTGGAAGCTATTTATAAGCCTACCGCAGTAGCAATCATGCATGTTAAAGGGCATCAAAACGATTCGGGGAAAGAATTTCAAGGTAATCAACAAGCAGACCAGGTGGCGCGCCAGGTTGCCCGCGAAGTATGGGCTCAGATGGCATTATTACCAACCCGGGAAAACCCTGCTGCATCTTATATGGAGACAGTGCCTCATTATTCTCCAGTGGACGAGAAACTTGCACAAATGATGTGTGCACGGAAGAATATCAAAGGATGGTATGTAACCCCTGTTGGTCAAGTGATACTGCTGGTAAAAATCATGAAGCAGGTGCTTGAAGTGGAACACAATAAGTGCCATTGGGGTGCAGAGGCGTTAGTAAAATTTTTAAGGAATGAAATATTCTCAAACCAGATGTTAACATTAGCAAAGAGGATCAATGCCATGTGTGCGGTATGTATTAAAAACAATCCAGTGGTAAGGAAACAGGTAAAAATGGGTATAATTAAAGTGGGGCCACAGCCTGGGGATTGTTGGCAGGTGGATTTTTCTGAGTTTCCTAAAGCCCAACATTTTAAACATTTGTTGGTTTATGTGTGTACCTTTTCAGGATGGCCAGAGGCTTTTCCCTGCAGGACTAATCAGGCAAAGGAGGTGGTTAAAACGTTGTTAAAGGAGATTATTCCGAGGTTTGGAGTGCCTTTAGGAATTTCATCAGATGGGGGACCCCACTTTGTGGCTGGGATTGTTCAGGATCTTTCTAGAGTTTTGGGAATTTCCTGGGATTTACATACCCCTTGGAGGCCTCAGTCTAGCGGACAGGTAGAATGGATGAATCAAACATTGAAAAATCAAATTACAAAAATTTGCCAAGAAGCAGAAATCCAATGGCCGCAGGCATTGCCTTTAGCTCTGCTAAGAATCAGAATTAAACCCAGGGAAAGGGTGGGAGTTAGCCCATATGAGATTTTGTATGGGAAACCCTATCATGCTGCTACATATCAGGGGGACCCTCATTTAACTGGGGATCAAATGTTGCTTAATTATGTTTTGGCTCTGAATAAAACTCTTACAGCAATCAGAGGGATGTTGCAGTGGAATCGACCTTTACCCCTGGAGAATCCAGCACACGATATTCTTCCGGGTGACCAGGTGAATGTGCGAAAGTGGTCTGAGGAGCCGTTGAAGGAGAGATGGGACGGACCTCACCAAGTGATCATGACTACATATACCGCCGTCAAGGTTCAAGGGATCGACAACTGGATCCATTACACCAGGGTGAAAAAGGTTCCTCTGAAATGGACAGTAGAACCACTGTCACCCACCCGATTAATATTGCGAAGTCAGCCCTGATATTATGGTGGTGGATTGTTCCAGTGGGAGGGGTGGTAACGTTGAAGTTCCAAGATCTTATGTAACTGTACGTGAAGGGAACGCTGTCAATCTAACTTGTTTATTTATTTGCGATCAGAGAGTTGGTTTCCGAGAAATTAAAGCTAGATGGAAGGCTCGATGGGATGGGGCCGATGACGATCAAGAATTGACTTCAAAATTGACTTGGGATGAAAGGATGCGAAGGGGCACTTCTATCATGCATATACCGAATGCTACAAAAATGTGGACGGGACACTATACATGTACAATAACAGTTCAAAGTAGTAGGGACCAGGGAAATGTAGAGTTACGGGTGATAGGATCCTCTGATCAGGAACCTGTCACTGACTCCCCGAATTCAGGGGTAGGTTGGGAAAAGGAATATGGACATCGTGAAAACTTAGTGATAGGTCTAATTAGAGATTTTGGTTTGATACAAAATGTATCTCAGATTACCGCCTGTTTACCTATGCCCCGGACTGCAAGTGATCCTATTCCGTGGGGGATAATCCCCATAACCGTTATGCCATTATCAGGCAAGAATTTTTCATGGACATGTCATAAAGTATTTGGAAAAGTACCTCAACCAGAATCGAAAGGGGCTGATATATGTTTGACTAAACGGGTAATGACAGAAACAGAGTGCAAAAGGAAACCTACGTATTATGTATGGCTAAGGGACACAGGTAGATGTTATATCGAACCCCCTTTTGATGAACCCTGTGATCATGCCCGTACTGGGGCACCACGACAAAATATAAAATGGGAAAAACAATATACTATAGAATGCTGGAATGTTACTCATGATGTTGATATCTGGAAAAAAATGGAAAACTACTTGGGGTTCTAGTATCTCGGAGCATTATAGCTATATTGGCAAGGTGCAGTGGTGTATACAGTGGACGGGAACAGAAGATCAGTCACACCTAAAGGTTTTTACCACTGAAACCTCTTCCAGGTATTTTCATACGCAGCTAGAAGAATGGAATTGTACCCAAGTATTTACATGCGACACTCCAGAGGATCAGATAGGACTTGTTCCCGTAAAAATGGTATTGAAGTGGGGATGTGAGTGTAGAAGATATAAACATTATATTACTATAGAACAGGAAGAGAAGGCTGTTAATTGTAAATACTCAACTGTACATAGCCCAGGAAATTTAGTATGGGTACTAGGACACGGGCAATGGACAACTCACTTGCCCTTAGATAGACTGATTACACAAATTACTTTAGGAATTCCTACATTATGCCCTTTTTGGAAGGAATCAAAATTAACTAAGGAAGAAAAACAACTACGAAGTAGACGAAGTGTGGATCAGGATTTGCAGGACTTAGGATTAGATAAAGAAGGTTGGCATGAACCCTCAGGGGGAGTTAAATTTGGGTGGGCTCTAGAATCTTTGTTTGCACCAGTTGCCTCCTATCGGAATAGGGAGATGTTGTATAAATTAATGGGTCCAACTGAAAGATTGGCAGCGGTAACCAGGAAAGGATTCAAAGCTATAAATATCCAGTTGCAGGCTACTTCTAGGATGACTTTACAGAATAGAATGGCTTTGGACATGATACTTCTCAAAGAACACGGTGTTTGTGGGTATTTGCATGGTAGAAATGAGCACTGCTGTATACACATCCCTAATGTTACTCAAGATGTCGAGAATGACATTCGTCAATTGGGACAAATCGAAAATAAGGTATGTGAGGTAAAAGAAGAAGCAGAACATAACTGGATTGGACAAATCTTTAGTTCCCTAGGAATCCAGGTCTCTGGTTGGCTCTCCTCGATTATACAGTATGCAATATCAATCGTAATAATTGTTGTGGCAGTTTTAATTGTTTATAAGTGTCTTTTAGGAATGATTCTAAAAGAAAGTCAGCACACACGCCAAGTAATCAAGGCTGTCACTCGGAAAGAAATGATTATACCAGGAGCTTTGAAGCCTAATATGTCAGCTCCTCCGCCCTGTTCGGAGGCAACTATTTGAATGATTGAGCATCCTTGCGAAAAAGAAGCTCGAAGGATGCTCAAAAGGGGGGAGTTGTTACAAATATATTTGTAAATCTAATTGTGGAAGTAGTTATGCTAAGGTTTACGGGGTTTAACTGGGCCTGTGGTGAGGTAACTTGAAACAGTAGTGGGGGCCCAGAAACTATTGGGAACTTGCTAGGAACAGCAGGACAATAATTAAAGCGATCAGTGAAGTAAATAGAACCTGAGGAAGAAAACAAACTGTTGCTTAAAGATAAGATTAGAATCAACATATGTAAAAGGTTTGGTGATGGGGGCCTAATTAACCAGAATCCTGTGTTAGACGAGCGTGGTAGATTTTTAACCCTTGGAGACGGACATCAATTGTATACATATAACCTATGTAACTGATTTATGAACGAGACCGTGTGTCTTTGTGCACGTACAACGCTGTAGAAAAAGTATAAAAGCTGTCTTCAAGAATGGCTCGTTGGAACCCTGGCTTAGGACAATAGTCCCCAGGTTTCCCGGGCCCAGCAAATAAAGCACCGCATAAACTGATACTCTGTCGGTTTGTGTTTCTGTGAACGGGCAACAACAGGGTTCTCTAACACCCAGCCTGAGGGGTCAGGTGGGCTCTGGGCAGCTGCTGCAAATGATCCATTATTAACAGTTCATCAGAAATGACATAGAGGGTGTAGAGTACACAGTTTTGGTTACACTCACACAGTAATAAGCTGGTCCTGGCCACTCTAACTGGGACAACACCCATGAATTTTGGGATGAAGGGGAAAAATCAGCAATGACAGAGGCTGGAGCTGGAGTGGGCTCTGCAAGGCCCTCTTGGCAGCGAGGGCCCTACGAACAGGGGCACAGCTGGGAGGTGGAGGGAAGGGACTGTTCCCTCAGTGTGCATCAGACTGCATCTAGTAGTGTGCCCAGTTCGAGAAGGATCTTGATAAACCAGAGTGATAAACTGCTGCTGAAAGGAGGACAGCAAGTGAAGAAAGTGCCAAATTGCCTCCTCTACTCTGCAGCCTCAGACCTTGGCTTTCTGTCCGTATCAAGGGGTGATGTAGCACGCTGAGACATGTGAAACAGAGACTGGAGAGCCAGTAGGTCTTCTCCTTCTTAACCTATTTGACTCTTTGAATTGTTGGAAATGATATAGCTTTCCTAATAACATTACTAATTTCTTGTTTTATTAACTTTTCTAATTAATTTTTTAATTAATCATAAGCAGTGTAATTTTCCACTGTCATATGCTGCTGTAGCCAACATTTAGCAAGGTTTGTCATAAGGTGCTATTATAGGAACACAGTTTGGTAAAATAACTGAAACTTTAAGTTTTGCTGAAAAAATTGTAAAGCGATCTTGATATGCTTCAACGATCTCAGACCTAGGAGGAGTATTGAAAGAGAAATATTGCAGAAATTGGGCACAAGAAATGCAGAATTTATGGACTACAAGGACACTTTGCGGAACCCTGAGATAAAGAAGAAACTAACAAAGACAATTCAAGAATTGTACTGAAACCCTCTCTACTCTGGGTAAAAGATAATAAAAAGACTGAAAATGTGTATTAATTAGCATGAGAAGTGGGAAATCAATAACCAACAGAAGATAGAATACTAATTAAGAGAATTATGTAATTTATAGCCAATGAACTTTAATTTCTTTGTTTACTAAAATGTATAAATAGTCACATTTTGAAAGTGTGCATGTGTGTTTAGGGGAGTGATCCCATGTGCAACCAGTGCTGTATTAAAGTAATGCCTGCTTTCTAATACTAAAAATATTGTTAGTTTGATTTATCCTGTTTTTGGTGAGAACCTCACTTCTCATACATTGTTACCTAGTTTGGTCTTTCTATTTGTGAACATGTGTTTTTGTTTGTACACATGACTTTTGTCTTCCTCATAAATGAGTCTGCAGCAGACCAAAGATATCTCACAAAATCAAAACCTGGAAATTATATTTCCTCCCTACTCCAAATCAGATTTGTCTTAACTAATCTGTCACAAATGAAAACTCTTGAGTTCTTGAAATGGTTAATGTCCTGCTTTTCCAGACACTGTACGAGTAGTGACATTAGCACTGCATACTTGTGTTGGTTGCTGTAAATCATGATGTATTTCCAACAAATAAAGAACATTTCTCTGAAGGAAACTCAGGTTGGTATGACCTGCACATTGCCTTTTCTTTTTTTGACAACACAATGTAAGGTGTTACATGATTTGTGGATGGAAAAAAGTAATTAATAAAAATACCTGCTGTCTAATACCAGCTACAAAAATTTTCCAGGCAGCTTATTTGTACTAGGGAGATGCCCTTGGACCTACATTTGTATAGGCCTCCTCACCTTCTTTCAGATGTGTCCTCACTGTGTGTCATTTTCACAGGGCTGTGTGTGGTTTAGCATAAAACATCTCATAGCCCAGGGAATGGCAGAACATCTGGGACTCAGATCCTGAAGCCATTCCCTCTTCCTAATTTGGGCAAGAGCTGTTTGTCAGAATTCTGAATTTAAAGATAATTTCAAATTTAAAGATAATTTGGTGGCTCATCTCTGTTGTTTGCAGAAAAGATATTCCATAAAGTTAAGATCAATGTATTTGACTAGTAAGCAGAATTAAGTCCAGTAAGTAATTATTCAATATTCCATGCAAAGTTTCCTGCAGCATGGTGGATTTTGTGTTTTGGTTTTAGTTTTTTTTTTAGTTTTTTTTTAACTTAAAGAATACTTCTTGCAGCCACACTAAATTTAAATAATTTGCAAAAGTTTTTTTCTTATTTGCGTATGTATGGAAAATGCTTGCAGTTAACCCCTTCTCAGTGGGATTCCTGCATGTGTTTTTTGCTGGCTATGAGTCTCAGTGTGAAAAATGTCCAGATTATTGTAAATACAAGAAATATTTGTAGCTACAGTTCATGGTTTATCCACTATCCAGTTAGATTTGAGTAAATGGACTGGAGTTGGACCAAGGGTTGGACTTGATGATCTCAGAGGTCTTTTCCAACCCAATATGATTCTATGATTCTATCTATTATGAAAAAGAAACTGCAGTTCCACACTAAAATATCTGCTCTAAAGTTGTTTCCACTTTAAATGTCTAAAACCCTGAGAGCACTTTCTAATAGTAAGACTACTAAGTCCTCCGGCCTGCTGAAAGCAAACCCAAGTTCCGTCTTTTTCCAGATACTTCTAGGCAAGTGGCATACATTAGAGATACTTGTGAGTACCTTTGGTCCTGTTGTAGCCGTAAGCCCAGGAGAGCTTGCTGAGAAGACCAAAAATGACACCTAATTTTGAGGGGATGGGAGGCAGTTTACACTGATAACAAGGATCCCAGGATCTTCTTGTGCATATACACAAGTACTGCAGAAGGAACCAACAATTCCAATTTTGTCTTTGTCAATGTCTTTGAGCATGAAAAATACAAAATTATCTGAGATGAAAAGTACCGGATCAGTGTTATCAGTTGTCCCAGTTCAGCAGGTGGGACCAGTTATCACTGTGTGTGGGTGATCAAAGCTGTGTATTCTACCCCCTCTATTCATTTCCCAAGAACAATGGACCATTAGCAGCAGCTGCCCAGGGAGTCATTAGCACCTTCACACCCAGCCTGGGTGGGCCATGGCTGCAAATGGGCCATCAACAGTTCAGGGATACGCCATGACTCACAGAGTTAATCACCCATTGTGTGAGTCCCTGCCCTGGGGGAGGGACTGGGTGCTCCCTGAGGGTACATAAGTGGTGGGTGAGAAGATCTCAGGAACCACTTGTTGGATCCAGAGGAGCAGCAGGACCTCAACAGGAGGAGACCCCCACTCTTGACCAGACTACAGCCATCACCTGCACCAACAGGTTTTTTCACTTCCTTTTGGCTTTGGACTTGGGGGAACCATGCAGATCTCAGCACAAGGGCTAACAAACCCCTTTGGGTTTGTGCCCCAGGACACTGGGTTATACTGCTGGGTATTGTGAGTTGAAAGCAATTTCTCTTTGTGTCAGTGTATTTATTGTAATATCTTTCATTAAATTGTAACTCTGACTTATAATCTCTCTTGTGATGGGTCCATTTCTCCTGCCGGTTTACCTTTAAACCTGCACATCTTTTGGTACTCAATGCAGGGCACGAGAGACAAGTCAGCATTACAATTCCATTTTGTGCATTTGGATATAGAAACTCCCTGATCACCATGTTGCTTGATGTGTTCATGTGGATGATGTATCTGAGCCTGTTCATATTTCCACATATGGGGAACTATTTGCCTATTTTCATGCTCTTTTTATGACCAGAAGGAGGGATCAAAATTGCTTTATTTATATATTATGTTTATGTTATCATAATATCAGAGGCAGTGAGTTTCATTATGAATGTATACTCAGTCTTGTTTGCCTGTCCTGGCTTGGGTTGCTACCTCTTGAGCCTCAATACCAATCGCACCCAGCCTGTGCGGGGAAGAGAAGAGAATGGTTATTTTGACCCTGTCACCTCTTTCTCACCCTTTAGACCTGCTACAACAGTCTTTGAGAATAATGAATTTCCTTTCGATGTTAAGGACAGTGTAGTGTTGTTGTTAGTATTGCTTTGTCTCCTCTGTACTGTATACACCATGCTTAAGGTCAGAACAGGGCCTTCTAGGGAGGTTTGCTGGAAGCCTGCTCTGGGAGTTAATAATGCTGAACGGCACGGAAAGTGGGAGAACATGGGCCAGTATTTGGAGAGTTTGTCTCCTCAAGTAATCTGGAAATTCACCCCTGAACAACTGCAGGACCTTGACAAAATAATAAGCTACGTGAAAGGCAAATGCTCTGGCAGCCTCAGAGATGGGCAGCTCACAGCAACCTGCTGGGCCCTGGCCACTGCCTACTGCACACTGCTTGCCAGGCATCCCATGTAGCATTCCAGGCTCTGCAACAAATGCTGCCTAGTATGAGCTGATCACCAGCCAAACCCACTGGACCATAAAACAGGCCTCTCAGAAGAGTGAGGGTGACCCACTGTGTTGGGACATTCAGGGGCGCCAAGTCTGGTTACTGTGCATCAGCCAAGTGTGTTTTAGTGTAGTTTGTGTCAAGTCATGACCTTGGAGCAGGCAGTGTGGAGAGGCTTGAGAGGGCACCTGCAAGAGAGATGAGTCTCTGGATGGATGTGAACAGGGAGGTGAGCCCTTTGGGGAAAAGAGTGGGCTGTGAGTAAAGGCTACCTGCTCACCAGTGTCCTCCAAAGAATGGAAAAAGTGAAAATGTTTCCCTACAAAGTCCTTTCCTCCACCTGTAGAAGTGTTTCCTCAGGACATAGGCAAGCAATTGAAGAGCAAGCAGAGAGGCTGCACAGCCCCATGTTGGGGACTGTGACACACTCCTGAAGGATCCAGCCCTGTGCTGGTGCACTCTGAGGATTGATAGAACAGCCAAAGGGGTGAATGTGCAGTCCCTGACAGGGCCACAAGTACTGCTGACACCACTGCACAGGACTGGTGATGAGATTAGGGCAGTTAAATACAAAGCAGTGGCAGAAGGGCCTCTACCCTTACTCTGCCTGGGGTCCCTGCTGGACCCTTTCCTGCAAGTGCCTTAACACCCTCACCCTGCCTGGGTTCAGGACATGGGCCCACTTCCCTTGCAGCAAGCGCTCTAGACAGAGTGGACCCATGGGGCTGCTCCTGGGGATAACACATCCCAGATGATTGTGTCCCAAGTTCAGAGGGCTGTGCATCATACAGCGAGGAGGGGCAGAACCCTCTAAAGGCTACAACCCCTTTGCAGGGTGCATGTGAAGAAGCAGCAACAATTAAGTTGTTGAGAGCTTGCTATAGGTTATCTCCCACTGCATTTCCACACACTGTACCTCTCTCCCTGTAGTCTGTACCCTCCCTCCTCCACTAACCTATCAGTCTTAAATGTTGGTGGATGCTCATGTGTCATCCCAGACCTTTCTCCAAGCTGTTGCCCTGGGACATGCTCTGCTTTAAAGCAGCTCCAGTTTGGCCATCCACCCGGAAAGCAGGGACATTTGGTGTTAGGATGCAGGCACATCAAGAGGCTGATCATAGGTAAAGTGCAAGTGGTGCTGGCTGACAGGTGCTGTTGAGAGCTAACTGTCTGCACCGCCTCAGCCTGTGATGGCCTGCCCTGGCCCTGCAGCAAAGAGCTGGGGAGAAGGGGCTGTACAGCAGCAGGTAGAGATGAGGAGATCCAAAAAAGCTTTTCTTATGGCTCCTGCTGTGGAGAGTCATGTTTACAAGGAAAAGGCCACCATGACGTGGCCTTAGGAGATCTTTCATCTTCAGCAGCATTCCTTGTCACCCATGCTTAACTAATGTGTTGCCCCAGTCTTTGCTATGAACCATTTTGATGCTTATCCTGGCACAAGCATGAGGGAAGCACACAGGAGTGAAACAGGGACACCTGACAATCCTGTCCTCCAGGGTTAAAGTTTAAGCTGAAGTTGAACTAAAGGACAATTAATTTTTCTTCACTACTGCTTTTCTAAGAGCAAGGAACAGAAACTCTCATTGATATGCTGCTGCATATTTAAACTACAAAGCAGCTCCAGCCTCCCCATCAGAAATGAGGTTATGGATCATTGCTCTGCAACTCCTGGGGCTCTGCTGTTCATACTGCAATTGCTTAAAATGTGCATTCCTTTATTTCTCTAACCCAGATGTGTTCCTTTGACCAGTCACCAGCTTGAATTAATGACACAGCCAATGCTGTGACTATGTCACTTGGTTGATTAGACCCAGGACCTGACTCAAACAGGTTGGATGTGCCTGGCAGTGGTGAGAGTGCTTTCAAGTGTAATGCTGGAAAAAGGAGCTTACTTTTTCCTTCACATCTGTATTCTTTTGGGATATTTCTTCTCCTTTTCAGGATGCCAATTTCTTACTGAGATGGTAGATTACTGAATTATTTGGTTGCCATGTTGGCTTTTCTGTTTCCAGCAGTAATTTTCTAACACCTTCTATGGAGCTGTAATAGCCTGTATGGTGAAAGGAATGAAGGAGCTGGTTTTCTCCTTTAGCAATTGGAGACACCCCAACAGGTGTCTCCACTGCTGCAGAGTACCTGAAGAACCAATCAGTTCTTGCAGGTTGGTGCTTAAATGATAATTTTCTCCCATGAGAATGCTGTAGATCCTGAAATCCATCCTTCCCTCCAAGTTATGCCTGACTGCCATGAAAATATGTGTCCATCAGGGTCACTGAACTAGATTTGCTCTCAGAGGGCAGAAATGTTCCCTTCTAACTGCAGCTCATGCAGACCCTGATGCCTTCAGGAAGGAGATGCGGCACACATTGGGAGTCTCCATTTTTTCTATTATTTGCAAAAGCAGTTTAGACAGGGAGATCCTACAAAGTTGGCAAAGTCAGCTGAGGATGTCTGCAGTGTCAGTTTAAGGTGCGCTGGACTGCAGCAGTGTCCAAACGCTCTTGGCAGGATGTGTGCACATCAGATTTTGTAGCTCAGTTGGAGAAAGTGAAGGTGCAAGGCAGTAAAAAGGTCCTGGGGCTCCTGAAGATCTTTGGTGTTAGAAGAAAGTGACTTTATGCCATTCTGACTTGGTGCCACATTAACAGACTCCTCTATTTTCCCTTACTTGCAGTTGTCTTGTGTGCATCCATTTTTCTTGATTGCACAAACAAATGACAACTATTTTGTAAGTAAACAGGTTCTGGCCAAAGCTTGTTTTCTATCATAAATATGAACATTGATCCTACCTTAGTGCGAAAGGACATGAGCCACTTCCATTTCTTTTGTTGTGTGTGATCATGGGTCCACAGGCAGTGCTTGCATGCTATCTGCTTCCTAGACAGATCCCCCACATCTGTCTCAAACCCCTTCCTATCTTCCCCTGTCTCACAGAACTATTTCACCTAGCCCATGCTGTTGGAAGACTGTAGCAGGGCAGTTTCAGATCAAATTTTTAGGCTGCATTTTACTGAGGAAAAGGCAAATCCCAACTACTTCTTCAGTCAGGAAAAGAACGACACAGCAGGAAAGGAAGTCCAGGCAGGAACAAATATTTTCTGGGGTGAAATACTGTTGTGAGATTGCTTGCAAAAAGTGAATTTCTGAGCAATCCAAACTGCTTCAGCTCCATGAGAATCATGCAGATACTTCAGCTTGCAAGGACACACACCTGCTGTTTGTCCGTTAGGCGACGGTCACTCCTTGCAAGTGTTTTCATGAGAACGTCTCAACTGCCTTCCTGATCTCTGGACATGGACCTCAAAACATCGGGATGAGTAATACAAACACTGGACCTGTGAGAGATAGGCTTTTAACCTATTAGAAGTTCTAGGGTGTTGGGGTGAGACCTTTTTAGCCAATAAGGTGTACCTCTAACCCTATATAAACTGTGTGCTGTGTGAAATAAAATGTCTTAACTTTGAATCTCATAGATTTGTACTGTGAAGTCCTTTTTCTCCGTGAAAGTTTGTTTACTTTAAAATACCATCTGAATAAATTAGTCTCACTTGGACAGGATAGTCCTATGTGAAGTAAAACATTGCCAGGGAATTCAAAACATACCCACTGGTTCAGGGAGCAGGGGTTGACCCAGGAGCTGGAAAGATTCCAGCACTGGGCATGCCGTCCCCAACAGGGCATAATCCCACAGAGTCTCAGCATGGCTGGCAGAGCCAGGAGTGGGACAGTGTCAATCAACAGCCCCAGACACAGTAAAAGGATGAACCAGGACCAGATTCCCTCCAGAGTCCCTGATCTGGAGCAGCAGAAGGGGCTGGAGACAAAGCTATAAGGTAGGTCCATGCAACAGCCAGGGCAGAGGACAGGAACACATCTAAAACAGTTCAGACAGGGATTTGAGACAGAAACATGAGCATAAATGAAGTCCTGGGTCATAAGCAAGAAGGTGCATAGGTAGCAGGTGCAGGGTGGCAGTTAACAGCCATTAGTGCTCTTGAGGCCCTTGACATGCTGTATCTGAAATGAAAGGCCAAGGTTTTACATCAAAAAGTCAGGGAATGCTGTCTGTGGAGCTTGAAGCAACCTTTAGCATTGGTTGAAACAGTGTTTTTGGGAGGACTGTACAGACAGTAAAGTACAAATTGTCACATACTTCTGCTGAATGCAGGGACACGATGACTGGGTGTTGAGAGTGATTTGTAGGTAATTACTGAGTGCGTGAAGTCTAAGCTTGCCCTGATGGTGTTTCTCTGCTGATGTGGCTGTATGCTTATCATGTCCCAACAGCTCCACAGCTCCATCCTGCATTTCCTTTAGGCCATTCCCAAAGTGTTCTCCCCCAGAAGGAGTAAAGAAAAGCTGCAGAGTGTACAGGAAAGCTGCCTTCACCATACAGCACCATGCCTTCAGCATTCGAACTGGCTCCCCTTCCTTCACTGATCACCTTCCTCCACTAAGTACCTTGTTCCACCAACTTTCTCATTTAAATCTAAGCATCCTCTAGCTCCTATTTTGATTATTCTACCCTGTGTTTGAGATGGGATCCTCTGAACTTTGAAGATTCAGCAATACAGGAACTGACTCAGGCTTTGACCCGTCGAATCAACAGAAACTCACCCAATACTCCATCTCCAACACTAGCAAGAAACATGGGAAATAACAATTACATCTGAGTCTGCAGCCATGGCTCAATTTCAGCAAGCATCCTCCTTGGACCGCTCTGGGACAGATCCTGGGAACGCAGTATGGCTGCTTTGCTTTCAGTATAGGATGAACTCCTCAGTGTCTGTTGTCCTCTGTGCCTCTGAGGCTGGGGGCCACCGCCAGTGGGAGCAACCCCGCGGAACTTCAGCATTGACCCTATTCTAAGCTGGGGCTTTGACTAGAGACCTCCAGAGGTCTCTTTCAGCCTGAATGGAGCCTATGGACACTATACCACAAAGTTTTGGACTTGTTTAGTGTTATTTTAAATCTGAGGGTTTATCTCGTTTTAAATATGAATTAATGAATGTAAACAGCTGAATTCCATTGCATTATTTTCTTTCCTCTTTGAGATTTTTTGTACATAATGAAACCTGTGTAGATGCTCTAAGTGTCTCTTCATCTCTAGGCACCCTGTGACACATTTTAGCAGTTTCCTTGAAGATACTGGTTTGGAGGTCTGTCCTAGGGTCTAGCTATCCTAGGGTCTAGCTGACTCCAGACCCCACTGTGAGAGACTGTGCTGGTTTAAAGGTAATCTGGGAAGAGAAATGAACACAACTCAAGAGAGATTACAAGTCAGAGTTACCATTTACAAAAAGATTACAATAAATACAATGATATGGAGAAAAACTGGTTTTAACCCACAAAAAGAGATGTATAACCCAGCACCCTGAGGCATGAACAGAATTGTGTTTGTTAGCCCCTATGCTGAGGAAAAGAAACCTGTTGGTGAAGATGATGGTCGCAGTCATGTTGAGAGTGGCAGTCGCAGTCCTGTTGAGATTCCGCTCATCCTCTGGATCCAATGAGTAGTACCAAAAGTCCCAAACCCCGAATATTATATACACTCAGGTTCAGGTGGGAATGCTCAGTACCTGAGAGTTCCACAATGGGTGATTTAACTCTGTGAGTCATGGGATACTTTGGGAATCTTTGATGATCTAGGTTGTTGCAGCTGCCTATTATGCCAGTCTCTCAAGGCCCATTAGCAGACATGACCCCTCAGGCTGGGTGTGAAGGTACTAAAGCCTCCCCAGAGGAGAGTTATCACAGAGCTCAGTCACTGGTGTGAAGACAGAAACACTCCCTTGTCTCACAGGACTCTTTAACACCCAGTTTGTAGCCTGAGGTATCGGGTATGTCCTGGGCAGCTGCTGCAAACGATCCATTATTAACAGTTCATGAGAAATTATATAGGGGGTGTGTAGAATACACAGTTTTGGTTATACCCACACAATGATAAACTAGTCTTGGCCCCTGTAACTAAGGACAGAGTTCATTGCAGTTATCCTCTGACATTAGTAGGTAGATGAAGGCAAGGCTAGGAATAACAAGTTTGAGCTGCATTTCCTCGCAGTGCAGGCTTCTCCTGCAGTGTTGAGGCACTCCTGTGGCATGCCTTGTCTGCACTGGGGCTTTTCTTGTCTCAAAATGTCTTGAGCTGATTGCAGAAGAAAGATCTCTGAGCCCAACTGTGGCTTTGGCTTTTCCAGCCATAACAAAAGCTGGTCCAAATAAAGATACCACCTCCTCCTACAAAACTGTGTTTTTCTATTTTGTGAAACTGTTGCAGTATGAGCAGCCTCTTTTAGTTTCTTTTGCCACTCACCTTCTCATTTGACTAAGGCAGAAGCCTCAGACAATGCTGTACCCAGCACCTTGTATCTACAAGCATGTATTGAGGAGAACTTCTCATTTCACTGTCTAGGGGTGGTGACAAAGCTCCTTTGGCAAACCCTCCTGCTGACAGCTGATCCATGAAGTTTGGAAATATTTCTCAGTTTGCCAGTTTATGCTGTTCAGCTTTAATTTTCATCTGCCTGTTCCTGACACATACTTTAAGGAGCTTCTTAGGTGCCATTGTTTCTTTCTATGATTTTGGATTCTACACTAGAGTCAAATGTGTTTTCTTTTGGCTATAGGAGAAATAATAAAATCTGTCATCAAAGGAAACACCTTTCCAAGGGAGCACTTATTTTTTTATTCTTTTCTGCACTCTCACCAGTTTTTCACAACTCTTTAAAGCTGAGACAAGCTCATGGTGTTCTCCTGTCAGACTGGTGTACCGAAAGGAGACTAAGATTTCTGCTCCTCATTGCTCCTTAATTGGATTTACTTTAATTTGGATTTACTTTACCCCAGCTTGGCTTAGTTGCATCCCCAGACTCAAGGGGGTTGGCAGATCTCACCTGTGAACTATGCACCTCAGCGTATAATTGTGGTAACAGTGGTTTTTGGATGCTTAGTCAAATGCTATATATGATGAGTTGTGTAATGTAAAAAAATAAGCTACCATATTTACGTAACAAAGCCAACTTCCAGAAAATCATGTTGACTGGGACAGATCATATGCCTACTCTCTATGTTTTCATAATCTGAAATCTCAGAAAAAGCACTCATTTGGTGTGTTAAACCATGATGCTAGTTAAGGTCTTTTACCATAAACTCAAATGTTTAAAATAGGTATTTCAGTCACAACTGAAAACCAAAAACACAGGCAAAGGTTAAATTGTTGAGATGGTGACACTGAGCAGCACGAGGACACTCAGATAAAATCCTCAAAAAAAAAAAAAAAGGCATCAGAGAAATGGAGATGGCAACGGAGCAACAAGAGAATGAATCTGTTTCAGGGAGCCACAGACACCGACACCCACTTGCCAGCAGACCGTGTACATGCTGTGTGCCTGCGAGGTGGCCATTGAGTTTATGAATCTTTAGCTAAGTAATGTGTTTGAGCCCTGCCCTACCCGTGCCAGGCCACAAAGAACAGCTGTCTTCTTCTAAACTGTATTTCACCCTGCCTGCAGAGTGCCTAGTAAAGGTGCCCAAGTGACAGCGGTAAAAGGTTATGAACTTAACAATTGATGACAACAATCCTTCATAGCTTCTCTGTTCCCTCTTCCACCATCCCTTCCCAAAGCTAGGTAAGAAACTGTTACTACCTGTGTGGTCTGCACACAACAGACATGAGGCAACTTGTACGCAGGTTAAATGTCAGATTGTCAGAGGGTATTAATAGCCAAACCATGCCAAGTTACTGGTTTGCTTCTGCTCCACTTCCTACATATTAATGTGCAGGTTCAACTACAGCCCCAGCTGATTGGTACAGACAAGGACAGGGAAATACTGTGTTGATCCCAGTGGTGCTCAAATTGGGAAGATCATACAAAGAGACCAGTCAGGTGAAATACTGTCCCTGGCCAGCTCTAGAGTTCAGTGAAGTGGGACTGCATGGACAAGCTAGATGTGGGTCCTGCAAACATCTCTACGAATGCTACTTTTTTAGTTTTTAATTTTTTAATTTTTTTTTTTTAATTGCAGACTTTGCTCTCTGACAGGTACTGTTTTGGAAGTGGATGGCTGAGCCTGCTGCCTGTGGCATGGTTCTTGGTCAACAAGATTCATGGTGAAGGAACATGTCTTGCATGAATACCAACACCCCTGCTCTGACGTGTTCCTCCAAGCCGTTTCTCTGACTTTGCCTGCTTGCATGATTCACAAGCCACAAGAGAAGAGAGAGCCCATATTACCACTGTGACACAGGAAAAGGCTACCAGCAAATCACACAGCTCTCAGTTTTTGCACACCTGTTTACATGCACGAGGTAGGAGCTGCATTGGTGTTCATATTGAAACAATGGAATGCTCTTGGTCCTTGCTAGCATGTGTACTGGGCTTAGTCAGAGCCAACTGAGTTGACATGATGTAGGAAAAAAAAACCTTATGAGGAGATTTTATGGCTACCTGGGCACAACTCTGCAGGAGATTTCAGAGAAGGACTGGGGGGGGCACAGCTGCCACACAGCTGCAATGAAACTCAAGCACAGTTGTAGCAAAGGTCCCTTGGCAGCAATTCAAGTGGTATTTCTGCTTCACATGTGGCAACACCAATAAACGCGAGAAGAGACCAGTGAAAAGGTAGACAGGCTTTTAATGGCATGATCGAGAATCCCCTTTTAATAACAAATCTAATTACAACTGTGTCTGGTATGAACAAGAAATGGCATCATCATTTATTTATTTTTAAGATGTGATCTGAAATTATGACAAATGCCAGATGGATCTGTACACAGACAGGGCCTCTGTGATGCATGCCAGATTTTATGGCCAAGAAATTTGCCATGCAGTTGAACCGGATTGTGGTTCCTCAGTCGGAGTCCTACATTCTGTTTGCAGAGTGTAAACATTCTCCAGCTGCTTTCCTAAGGAACGCAAAGAAGATATGTAGAGAGATTTAGCCTTAGGACCCAGTCACATTTCCAGGCAGGCAGTACTAAGGAGCAGAAGTCCTGTCTCCTGAGTGTGCCGGAGGTGAAGGAAAACATCAGTGTGCCAGATACAATGTCTGGGTGTAGAATCACATGCTATTGTGTTAAAAGGAGATATATAAAATTATCTGTGTTTCCAGTTCCAGTTCCTGTCTGGAGAAGAAGCAGCCCAGATCCCATAGCACAGCAGTGTCGCTGACACTGGTTTTCACCCACACGATTAGGCCTGGTCTCCTTGCCTAAACCTCCTGGAGAGCTCATCCCACCCTCTGCAGGCTATGGTCCCAGAGTCTGTGCCATGCACCCCTGCCTCATTTACCTATGTGCTGAGTAAATGTTACCCCCTGCCTCCTCCAGTGACCCCGTGTCAGATCTTGTGCTCTGGGCAGGGGCAATATGAGCAAGGTCAGAGGCAGAGCAGCTACAGACAAGGCCGGTGCTGATACTAATCCTGCAGTACCCTCACCCCTGCAGGCCCCTCTGGTTTAGGAGCTAAGAGCAGGAGAAATTATCTTGGTCCCTACCAGGAACCCAGCTCTGGATTTGCTTTGGTGGCTCACTTCCTCCTTTCAGCACAGAGAGCATCAATATTTACTTTAAACCTGCTTTCCAGTCATTTGCAGCTCCAGAAATAAAAGGAATGTTCCTTATTATGACCCTGCATAGGTTGGTGGCCAAGTCTGCCTCAAGTTCTGCAGAATCCAAGAGAGTTTCAATTCCCCAAGGACAGAGGGGCTGACCTGCAGGGAGTACACAGTGACTTTGAAGACAAGATTTGCTAGAGGAGATGTATTGGGAATGAAAGGACAGGATAGTGATGGTGTACAAATAACTTATTTCATGGGATTCTGGCTGTACTTGGGATCACAGCTCACTTTAGGCTGCAATCACAGCTATCCCCTGGCCTCACAAAGATACCAACCCCAATGCTCAGAGAAGTCTTAATGTCAGTCAGCTCTGCTGTCACTGTCAGCATAGTCCCAGCCCCTTCAGGGTTCTGCAGACAACCTCAGGAGCCAGCACACAGCAAGTCCATGGGCTCCCACTCAGGAGCCCTGTAACAGGCATGCACTCCAAGAAGAAGGGGTCTGAACAGGAGCCCAAGCTCTCTCCCTCTTGTGGAGCTGTAGGGGCAACTGGCAAACAGAACCAAAGGTGGTTGCAAACTCCCATGTGGTCCCTGCGTGCTTTGTCAAACCATCCCAGCACTGGTGAAGCATGGTCATGTTTCAGTTAAGCCAGAAGAAACTCATTTGATACCAGACTCATCATGTCCACAATGGGACTTATACAGTGTTCACAAGATTAATTTAACTGCAGGTGATTGATGTGTAGAACAAGGTATTAAGTGAGCACTGGTGTGTACACATGTGGATTAATAGTGGAATCATGCCATAGGTCAGTAAACTATACAGAGAAGAAAGAAATGCACAAAGGGATTATCGAACTGCTGCTAGAGCTGGTCAGGCTATCAATAGTCATCTTCTTACATAGGATCTACATTGAAAAAACACCTCTGTGTTGGAAAAGAGAAACATGAAAGATTTTCTTGCCCCAATACAATTTGCTTCCAATTGAAATGTTTCACCGCCAAACTCTCAAAGCCTGTGTTAGTCAAGGGCAGCAGTGATACTCCAGATCCTGATCCATGCCCCACAGAGATGTGTGTCAATCTGGCAGCTATTATAGGTCTGATGGCAAGTATGCCACCTGCTAACCACCCAAGCTGGGGTGTTTTGGCCCCAGTTCGTGCTCAGCCGAGTGGAGCCTCACAGCTCATATGCACCTTGGTAGCGTGGTACCCTGTTCCTCCGCCCACATTTACTGCACACAGCAGTCAGTCCTGCACACTTAGAAGTCACATAGTATCAGAAGACTTCTTTGAAGGTAGCAGGATCCTTTTTAACCTTTAGCCACTATATATAATGGTCACTACTTATATTATATTGTTATAATAACATATATATTATAATATTCTTTATTTAGAAAGTCTCCTGCCTCTCCCAGGTTCCAAGCACAACTGACTCAGACATGTCTGCTACCAAAGCACCTTTTGCACCAAGGCAAGCAGAAGTGTCTGTGTTGCCAACCAGACAAATCAGTTAAGCAGCTCCATCCATCTGTGTGTTTGAGCCTCTCCACAGTATTAGTCTGACTGGTGGCATTTTATTTCCCCTGCTTACATAATCTGTTGTCACACTGGCTTAGCACTGAGAACTGTCTTTTAGATTCATCACTTGGCACATTTCCCCTGTATCCCTGTTTCTTTGCAAGCAACACCTGACCAGACAATAGCCATTGACTCTTTTTACCGGCCAGTTTGCCATCTTTCTAACTGGCAGATAAAACCACTGTAAAGCAAAGACTCAGCATGACACCAGGTAGTCTCAAAGACACTTACAGTCTCAACATATACAGGACTTCAAAAAACTCCCCTGAACAAGACCTGTCTGTTCTTACTGCCTATGCAGATGCACACACAAATGTAGGTGCAGTGGTACCTTGTCAAAACACACATGGGCACAATTACCTGCAGCTGGCCAGGACAGACCCTGAAGCAAAGTCACTGTTGGGAAAACAGGTAGTGTGAGGCTGATCCTAAAAATTCCCACAAACATGGGCAAGTTCTGGGAAATCTGCTTTTCTTCCCCTGACCCCACACAGATTTTCTTATTCTTCCTAGCCATTTCCTCCACTTTGGTCAGCTCTGCCTTCTCTTCAATCTTCTCCTCTCTGCAATGAAGGAAGGAAGCAGCCACACATCAACAGCAATCTTTGAGCAGCCCTGTGTGTCCTCGA
The DNA here is from genome assembly GCF_047495875.1 of Pithys albifrons albifrons. Classification (NCBI taxonomy): domain Eukaryota; kingdom Metazoa; phylum Chordata; class Aves; order Passeriformes; family Thamnophilidae; genus Pithys; species Pithys albifrons. The sequence continues at coordinate 107,257,394 of NC_092459.1, forward strand.
GGCTTGACAGAGCTTGCACATGATTCATAGCAGAGAACACCAGGGTCTTGCCTCCCTCACCTTTCTGGGATGTGACAGCTCATCATGTTCTGTGAGGCCATACTAGATCATCTGGCATTCCTCAAAGACCTAACTTCTCCCTAACATCAGAGTCTCATCCCCTCTTGTCCCCAGACATGATCTCCTGTGTTTGCTTCAACTATGGCAGGTGCCCTTTCTACTCTCTGAAGGGTAGTGGAAGAAGAAAGGACCCAGAGGAATTTGTTAACCCTTTTGGATAACTGTTTTCTCAGTGACATTAGCAGAGAGCACCAGCTGCCAGAAAATGCCTTAAGAGAGACACACAAGAGGATTGCGAACTTCTGCAACCAGGGTCTCAGTGATGGGACTACCGTGGAGTATCACCCCAGAGGACATGACCTGGGGAGCACCATGCTTTTGATGTACTTTCCTGCTCCCCTCCATGCCAGGGGTAGCTGGGAAGCAGGACTGTGTTGGGGCAGGGAGTCTGGTAGCACAACCACAAGGAGAGATGACTCATGCTAGTCCCAGATCTCTGTGGGTTCAGCTGCACCCTCAGTCCAGCCCTGTCAAACATTGGGAATGGCTGTTATTTTCTGTGCTGCTGATCTTTCTCTGGCTTTCTGAAAACTGTCTCATGGCTCTCCAGCATATGACAACTTTAGCATGTGTCCTGGTAGGACCAGGAATCTACTGCACCACAAAGAGAGATACTTTGCAGGTGTCACCAGCATCCTGCCTGCTACTTGTGGTTGGGTCATGGTAGAAAGACCTCTTAGAATGCAGCTTGGTTTCTGAGAAACCTTTTTAGTAAGAAAAAGTCCCCACATTCCTTTGAAAAAATTCACTGGATGGCTGCTTCACAACTAAAAGCTTGCCCAATTTCTTCATCTGCCATTTTGGCTACTCCATCTTCTCTGTTTTCATGTGCCAGATGGAAGATCACAGAACTTTAGAATGGTTTGGCTTGGAAAAGACTAAAGATCATCTGGTTCCAACCCTGCTGCTTCCAGCCTTCCACTAGACCAGGTTGCTCAGGGCCCTGTCCAACGTGGCCTTGACTCTGCCCTGGAGCTTCTTTCCTGACATGGTTATAGCTGGGCCACCAAAAACTCTCCTTTAAACTTTCTCTTGAACAAATACCTTGATCGTGCGTTATTGGCTTCTCATGATGAGGCAGTTTTTTTAACCCTGTTAATAGTCCTGTAGTCTTCTTTCCAAGCTCTTTCAATGCCAGTTTTGGCATGAGCTCTGAAGACCTGGATGGAACATCTGGTAAAATCTTCATGGCAAAGTCTTACCATCTCAGCACTCTAAAATTAATAGCCCTTTGATAAATTAATAGGACCCCCATTATGAGTTATATTTCTAGAAATAATCTGTGTTTGGGTTTACTTTGTTTTCTAGTTTCTAAACCTGCAGGACATGTTTAGGTTCCATTCTGACCCACACTTCAAACTCACATGAAGTTATAGTGTCGCCAGAAGTGGTCACACTCTCTGTCCTCTCCTTCTTCTGTTGTGTAACCAAATGGTGAACCCCACTGATCAACTGAATCAGATGAAAACCAAACCAGCAAATCAGAGCTGTTGGTGTCATGCTAGATCAGCATTTCCAGACACTTTAACAATAACTGCTCCAGTGTAAGGTGGTAGAAGCAAGCAATGAAGCAGCTAGAAGTTGGAAGGATGTTGCTTTTGGTGGCAACATCAGCTCAGTCTATGAAACCACAACCTGAGTTTCCTCTGAGTTCCCAATGCTGCTCTGCAAAGATGAGGGCATGTTTTTAGAGTAGAAGCTGTGCTTGTTTAGCTGACCAGGGTGAGCCATGTCACTGGAGAAGACTGTGAGCTAGGTGAAATAAATTCTTAGTCTTGGTAACACTGAGACTGTTATATAAAAAGGTAATTCCTGTCCTCTGTTTCTAGACATTTCCCTGTTCAGGTGTCCAAGGACTACCCTTTTCTCCCAGCCACGCTGTCACAGTTCTCATGCTCCTTTGCAAGTCACTTCCTGTAGATATGAACAACTTCAGGATTTCCCAGACTCAGTAACCATCAGTGTGACTGTTTGCATTCATGTTTCAATAATCAAGGTTATCACTGTCCAGATTCCTCTTGTCAAGCTTTGTTGTCTGCAAATAGTAAATATTTGTGGGTAGTTGCAGCTGCAAGAATAGGTGTACAGAGCAACAGTATTTTTGTTCTGACTCATGCCAAGCTTCTTTTAGGCATGGCAATGGTGTGAAGCCCAAAGTATTTGGGTCTGGACTGTTTTCTTCAGAGGTGTGGGGAAAATTTTGTCTACTTCAAGAACTCTTCCAATGCACACAGGTCCTTCTCACTTTCATTTTCAAGCTTTCCTAATTAGTCTGGGGGCTAAAAAGTTGGTTGATGTAGTTCTAGCTGAGCGCTAAGCTTCTAATATTACATTCACATTGTTAGTTCTAACGCAACATGTGACAGAGCAGAGCACCAAGAAAAAGACAGAAACCTGACCTCTGCCACTTGACTCACCGTACTCTCAGAGAGAAATGCACAAGGTACCCACAGCATGCCAGCAAACCTCTTCTGGCAAAGCAGCATCTTTTGGGTGTACTACAGGGAAACTTTCAACCACAGCGCCAAAATTCACAAACACCAAGAGTGTGACAACAAAACACAAGAAATTTAAGTGTAAGGGGCACCCAAGCTAAAGACTATTCACATCTTCACAATGGAGCTGTGTTTGGTGGACTACAGGTCTGTGGCACCAACAACACTTGGGTTGAGAGGAACCACCCTTGCTGGGAGATGTGGTATCCACAGACCACAGTTTGGTACTTGAGACAGAAGTGGCTGCAGCGTGCTCCCTTCTACATTAATTAGCAAGAGCTCTTGATTTCCCAGCAACTTGCCAATATTACTTCCACCTAAGTACCCACCACACAGGCATCTGCTGAAACAGTAGCAAGTGTCACTGAGCCGCAATGCCAGATGGTCTCCTCTGTGGGACATACTGGAGTAGACAGGAGCATCCAGCAAGACCTGCCTGCCTCCCAATTCCCACTTGTAGAGGTATCTCTGGAAAGAAGAGCCCCCTCCACCTTGCCCCTTCTCTTATCTCAGCATGCAAGGACGCATCCATTCCTCTTGGCTAAGCTGGTAGCAATCCCTTGCTAACAGAGGTGGCAAGAGGTAAGCTAACACTCAGGTAGATGGCAGCGGCCAAGGCTGGTGTTTTTTCAGCAAGGAGAGGGAGACACCTGAAGGACAGGAGCCTTCCTTTTTAGCAGGCCTTGCTCTCATCACCTCTGCTCCTCTTTCCACAGCCAGGGTTGGTGTTGGCAACTGATATTGCTAACAGACAGAGGGGAATTCCTGGGGAGGGAGGAGGGTCAGGAACTGGGCAGGCTGTCTGGGTCACTGTTTGGTGCTGTGCAGTTAGCAAGCGTGAGCTGCAGACTGGATGTCTCCCTTGAAGAAGGGTCCATGGCTCAGAGGCTGTCAGGCTCATGGGAGCTGATCGCGGTGTGGGGTGAGAGTGAGTGAAGCATTGAAGTACAGCTACTGCTATACACTTGCAGGTCCAGCATGGAAGGCTGTGCTGCAGCATCTCAAGTGTATACTCTATGCAGAAGTTACCCAGTCTGTTGGGCTTGCAGAGGAAGATCATTATCTGGCAGCTGCCTTATTTTCCAGGGACACCTGCTTTCCTTTGGTTGCTGGACTCTGAGTCTGGGTTTTTCCTCTTTGTCGTTTTTTGGCCATGCTAGGAGATGGCAGAGAATCTCCTGTCAGCCCCAGAGCCTGAGCTGAGGGCTGAGGTCGAGGAGAAGGAGGAACTCGCTGAGGAGCAGTCCCTGGCTTATGCTGTCGGCAGGGAGAAGGACTTTCCCTCCGAGGTGGCAGTTGGCTTCTGGGAGAAGTACTAGGGTTCCTTGAAGAAAGGACAGGGCTCCGAGGGGATGCACCACTGGACCTCTGTGAGCTGCTCCGTGGAGGAAGAGAAGTAGAACTCGGTGAAGAAGGAAGCCGACTTTGTACCTGTGTTACTTGGCACTCACTTGGGACGCTTCCAGCTGGTCTCTGTGTCTGAAGCCTGCATGAGAAGAAAAGAGAGGATGAAGGTGAGTTTCTCCAAGGGGCTCTGGGCTCTTGGCAGGATTGGCACTGAACATTGCTGGGCAATTACAAGGAGTCTCCAGTACTAGGATGACAGGAGCTATGCTGTGAACCACATGGAGCCCTGGTTTGAACACCATCCTGTAACTTTCAATGCAGTTAACTAATAAGTGTTTGTCTTGATCCTTCAGAACCCTCTGGGTCAACACGCAAGCATGGTTTGGCTCATAGCACATATCTGGGACCCTTTTCCAGATACAGGATGGATGCAGCAACCTCTTCCAAGTCAGGAGATACACTTTGGAAATATGGGCAATGGATTGCACCAGTTGGCCTCTGATGGTAACTGTGATGGAAGATAAGCCAACTGAGGCAATCAAAACTGGCAGCCTCATTGCCCTTGCAGCTCTAATTGCAATAGCTAGGCCAGGTCTTCCTGCAGAGTTACGGCTGTGCCTAGCATGCTGCAAAACTGAGAGCTCAACACTAGGGGCATTGCTATTAGCAAGATCAGACCAAGTGAAAGAGCTTGTGAAAGGAAGGAAGGAAGGAAGAAATTGTGGTAGTTTTGGCTTTAGTCAGCATAGGTCCCCATTTAGGCCTCAGTTTTTAGCAGACCTCAAAGGATGTGACACAGATTAGAGGGGACAGGTATCATCTGACTTAAGCAGCTAAAGATGTATTTCATATCATCTGATATCATCAGGAAGTGTTGGGGAGTATAACAAGCAAGGGGGGAGGAGTCTCGCTCCTTTCGGTCCATGCTTCTGACCAGGAGGGTTCCTGCTCCCTGACTGCTGATATCAGGCCCTGCTGCTGGTCCACGCGGCTGTTTACCTAGGGATGTGAGCATATTCCTGTTAATTCCTTTTTCCCTCTTGCTGGGAGGTTTCCTTTGGGGAGGAGGTTTGGTTGGTTTGGAATTTCGCTTGTTAGCTGGGGCGACCTTGGTGAGCCTGTTGTTGTTTCCTGTCACTATGTGCTATTTCATATTCTGTGTTAAGCTCTCCTCTTCTCTGTATACACATAAAAACCTCACCGTGTTTAAAGCCTCGTTCCTGCTGTTTTCCCTCATTCTCCTGCTCTGGGAGTGGACTTTTTGACTGGGTACCAGGCAGTTGGCATTTAGCCAGCTCAAACTATGACAGAAATGGAAGGGAGGAAGGGAGGAAGGGAGGAAGGGAGGAAGGGAGGAAGGGAGGAAGGGAGGAAGGGAGGAAGGAAGGAAGGAAGGAAGGAAGGAAGGAAGGAAGGAAGGAAGGAAGGAAGGAAGGAAGGAAGGAAGGAAGGAAGGAAGGAAGGAAGGAAGGAAGGAAGGAAGGAAGGAAGGAAGGAAGGTTGGTTTGTTTCAAAGCCAGGACAAGTGAAGAGTGGCTTCAAAAAAAGAAGACAGAGCAGTGACAATTTCACACACCACTGAGCTGAAATGACAGTAGGAAACAAGGACAGACCATGCATTCAACCCAACACTTTGCATTTCTCACTGCTTTGGTCTTACCTGGAGGCAGCAGCTGCATCCAGCGGGGAGCTGCACAGCCCTGCAATTGTGACAACCATGGAGATCTCAGACCTTGTTGCCTCCAGTGGTGTTTTCACTGGCGTGATGGGACGAGGAATTCTGCTCTTTGTACTTGTGAGTCTCTCTTCTTTCCCCAGGAGTGCAGCCTTCTTCTCTCCCTTCCTTGGGATGGAATCATCAGAGTCATGGGTGTCCTCCTCAGAACAAGTGGCTGACAGGGTTTCTGTGGCTCGCCATCTGTCATCGCTGGAGGAGGCTGAGGAGGAGGCTCCAGAGGCCAGGCAGATGAGGCGGTTCTGTCTCTTCTCCATCACCAGGCGAGCCAAGTCAGGTTGCTTTGCCCTCTTATAAAGCCTTTCTTTGGCTGAGAGTGAAGTTGAAAGATCTGAGCCGGTGTCCTCTTCAGAGAACAAAATGGGTATCCGACTTCTATACCTGGAGCCCAGCAGTCTCCTGGGGCCCTGTTGTGGTGTGTCAAGGAGGGTCTCTGCTCGTTTAAGCTGTTCCGTCACTGATACTGACTTCTCAAGGCCAGGGTCCCTTGTAACCTCCTTGTCAGGCTCTTTCAAATCAAGTGAGAGCACCACTTTGCAGGAGAGCTTTGGCTTGTCCTCAGGAGGCTTTGCTATGCCATTAGGAAGGGCCAGCTGCTCGCCCACTGTCTCTGAGATGGTTTCAATGTGATTAGCTGAAAGTGCACAGCTCTCTGTCTCTGCCCCTTCTAGCCCTGAATGTATGCTTCCATTCTCTACCAGCACCAGGTTGTCCTCCAGCTCTTCTTCAATAATGACTTCCTCAAACTGTTCTGGAGGGCAGTACTCCTCATGCCGCACTGGATGGCCACTGGAAGACATGACATTTAAGTGGGTCTTTTCAGCAATATGAACAAATGTGCGCTCAACTTTGGTAAAGGGGGAGGAAGCTGTAGCCACTGCCACAGGAGGCTTTGGTTCAGATTTAAGAACTGAGGACAGGGTTCCTGGCTCAGATACATCCAGTTGGCTACCCATAGGCTGAGGCCGCTCACTCTGAGGTGTCAGTGCAGCAAAAGTGCCCAGATCAACTTCTGGAGCCAAGTCTGTGGCCACTGGAGACTTTTTCAGATCACCTGGTGAAAACAGCACTAGTGTTTTTGAGCCTTCCTCCAGCTCCACATCCCCATCAGCAGTGGACACTCGACCCTTGGATCCCTTCTGGTCATCAGCCAGGAGTGTGGATGGTGCACATTCCTGGCTGTGCTCTGTGCTTTTTTGACTCAAGTCACTACTGGAACCACTGTGCATGTCAATTTCATTGCTTTCCTCCTCCCCCTCCTCCTCCTCATCTTCTTCCTCCTCCTCATAATCTTCCTCGTCTTCTTTCTCCTCCTCTTTTCCATTCATTTCCAGATAAGGTTCCAGAGGTTTGCAAGGAGCAGTCAAGACAACATTTGAGAAATCAACTTTCTTTATTCGCTGGGACACCTTAGACTTTTCCCAGCAGTCTGGCACATCTTTTCTGAAGTCTTGATAAGGCAAACTTAGAGGGACCACCTTGGGCAGGCCATTCATTTCAAATGACTTCAGCATATATGCCTGCAAGAAGACAGATGTGACAAAAGAAGAGGGTTAGTTAGTTAGTATTCAGACACAGCATTGACACAGACAACATCAGGATCAATGGCAGCCAGAAGAATCCATGGAAAGTATCTAGCCCATTCTGCTTCCAAAATACATGCCTGAGTAGTGGTCACTTCATCATTTGATTCATACAAACCTTAAAAAGCAGATTCACAGATACTTACCAATGAAGGCAAAAAAATGTGCCAGAGAAGTCCACTTGTTAGCAGTCTTTAACCTGGACCTAAAAGAACTGTTTTCAAGCAATTCCTCAGGATTTTTTAATGTTTCCCAATCTTTTTCAGTATTTATACTTTTATTTTAGTATTCATATGTTTACATATTCAGTCCTTCCTTACTAGAATCACTCAGCAACACTCTTTTATACCCAAGCAATATTGAAATCAAGGGGCACCTCTGGTCTAGGGAAATTTCCTGATCACTTTGCATTACCATCTGCCATTGTCCCTGGAGCAGTAACCCTTGCAGCGTTAACTATGTTCCACTGCTGCACTGTCCATTGCCCCTTCTGCTCCTACATCCCTCCAACAACTCCTCCTTCTGTCTTCTACAGTTTTCTGCATTCACTAAAATCATCAGCAGGTAAGTCATGAAAGCTGGAACATAAAGTGTCATTATCAGAATCTGGTGTGTCCAACCATGAGAAGCAGAGGGTGGACAAGACAGGTGGTGGGGGCAGTGTTTCTCCAGTCTGTGGCAGAAAGGTGGCATCTGTAAGGTGCCAGGAACTGGTTGTAAAATGATTGCAAATGATACTACAGAAAAACAGCAGCTCACACACACACACGTGAACACACTTGACCAAACAAGCCCAAAGGGCAAAATAAATAGGAAATACTCATTGAAGCTTGGCCTAATTAACAATTGGTTGTAAGTGAAAATCAGCACTACTCTGCAGAATGGACTTACATCATTTAGATTATACTTCTGTTAGGGCTGGAAAACTGTAACCTCTCCATAAACTCAACTGGTCAATGTTACCCTTGAAAAGATTTAATCATGATCAGAAGGGTTCCAAACATCTGCGTTTTCAAGCAGCATTTGACAGCATCAGAGGATATTTAGGCTACACAAGCCTAACAACTGAACAAGGATCCACTCAACTATGTGAGCTCCAGAGCTGTCGACAGTTACCACATTCACCTTGACATGGGAATGAATCTTTTTGTTTCTAGGGAGAAGGAAAGTCCTCACTGGCTTCTCAGTCCAATGGCACAATTTCAAAGTGTGACGAAAATCTGCATGTTATTCTGTGCTGAGCAACTGTCCTAATATGTCTGAAAAACGTGAGATTTTTATGCTCATGTACTACAGGGACGTTTCCAATAGATTGGGGGGCAGCATCAAGCTGTACTGCATGGTGTTAACTTGTTATCCAGTTAGTATTTCTTTTTATATCTTATACATTAAAACACAAGTTGGTTTTGGCAATACCTCTGGAGTCCAAAGCTGCTTCTCTTCTTTCATTACAGCTGAAGCCTGGCCCTGAAGATGGCCCTGTATTGGCCTAATTTGGGCTTTCACTGATGTTTTTATCAGGATAGCAGATGTGGAACTTGGATTGGTGAGAGGCACTTACCACTCTGCAGAGGAAATATTATTCCCTCAGGCATTTCTTGGAAATTACTCCATTTAACAGCCTGAGATTGGATTCTGCTTGTTGGCTGCGTTTGGTTTTCCCAAGAAACATATCCACACTGCTGTCCCTGGAGTCCTGAACAAATGGGTGCACTCCTGCAGCGGGACTGGGACCTGACTTGTGCTGAGCTTCCCACCAGAAAAAGTTCCACAACCCCAACAACAGCTTCTCTGCTGCTCTACATCACCCCATTTTCTAGGTGCTGTGGTTGATGATGCAGATGGATGATTGCTGCTTTCTCTTTGCATACTGAAATATGCACCAATCTAGACTGTCTAGTTTCCTCCCAGCCCTTTGCTTGTGTCATCTCCTCTGCTTTGTGGTCAAGGCGAACTGAAGCCAGTTGGGCAATACATATCCTACATAGGCCAGAGATATGGTTTCTGTGCCCTGCAGTCTTGTCCCATCAGCAACCCTGTCTCCAGCAACCCCTCTTTCCTCAACAGCTCTTCGCCTTGCAAGACATAGGAAGCTTTTCTGAGAGTGAGACTGCACTAAGCAATAAGATATGACATGGAGCTGGACAGCAGGACCTTGCTTGTTATAAGAAAAATAATGGCTTTTTATTTCTTGTGCTCCGGTGCCCCCTTGCTGTTGTTGAGTAATGCTGTAGATACCTTTCTAACCTCCATTTAATTTCACTTCTACAATTCCTTGCAGTTTTTAGCAAATGGATTGCCTTTCTGTCTGTCATTTCAATTTCTTCATGTATTTTCTGTTTTCCCTGCATGGACACTGCACCCTAAGCACAACAGTGACTGCTTGGCTTCTACCTACCTTTGTGAGATTTGGACTGCTTAACCTGCTGCATGCAGTACCCCAAAATTGCCAGAATGCATTCCTTAAAGCAGCCTGAGACAATTGCTGCTTTGCCACTGTAAATGCACCATGGAGAAAGTTCAAAGAGCATAAATATCCAACTAAAAGAAACTTTGTTGAACTGTCTCTTGGGTTAAGTATTATTGTAACATATTTTCTTACCTTCACTACTATCATCACCTGAAGCTGTTAAGAAGGAAGACTATCCTAGGGCATGAAAATTTGAGACTTGTCTTCACTGTTGATGTGATCCGCAGCCAGCTGCAAGTGGTCACTCTGCTGAACTAGGTGTTCCTAGTTTGAACACCTCACTAGAGAGACTTGGGTCCTTTCTTGACAGACATCATGTGTCTTTTGTACTAGAGCACACTCAGCTGCTCTAGGAGTATTCATGAAAGGTCAGAGAAGAACTTTTCTGCTCTGCTCTTCTGATGAGGGGAACTGAGGGAAGGTGTCAGAAGATCAGAAGTGGAGAGGCTTAGCCTGTACCTTAAAACTGTGAAATAAAAAAGGTATAAGGAATCTCTGGAGGTGTCTGGTCAAATCACCCCTCAAAGCAGGACCACTTTAGAGCTGGCTGCAATGGGCCATGTCCAGCTGAGTCTCCTTCAAGGACTGAGATCACACAACCTCTCCAGGGGCCCCTTTTAGCATTTGAGGCTCTTTGTGGTTGAAAGAGTGGAGGTTTTAATAACTTAATGCCTATATCTAACTTTCCTTTCATGCAGCTTTTGTCCATTACATCTCATCCTTTCACTGTGCACCCCTGAGAAGAGCCTGGCATCTCCCTTCATCAGGCAATTCAAGGAAGAAATAAGATCCCACACCAATCCTTCTCTTTAGGGCAGAACAAATCCAGTTATCTTAGCCTCTCCTTATGTCAGATATTTCTAGTTCCTGATCATCTTGGCAGCCCTCTTCCAGGCTCACTCTACTGTGAGCAGGAACCGTGAGCTAAGGCAGCCACACCATTTTAAAAAGCTTCAGAGACTGGAGCTGGACAAATCTGAGTCAAAAGGACTTCCTTTACTTCCAGCAAGCTCTGATCTCTGTGTTCTTCAGTTTCTCAGAAGACACATTGCCTGTCCTTGTTATAATGAACCATTTTTTCCTACCTGCTTCAGCTCAGATCTCCACTCCTGACTCTCTCTTGACTTGGTCAACTGTCCAGGCATGCATATGGCAGTATATGTGTTGGAGCACGTGTTCCCCACAAAGTCTGCACGTTTCACCTTTTTAAGACTCTGTCTTTCCATAGAACTTGTCTGCATTTAAATTCAATTTGGCTAGTGAATGCTTTGTGTAACAATATGTATTTGGAAGCCCTGCTTTGCACAGAGGCCTGATGGGATGCACCTATCTCAGAGGGGTAAAATAATTCTAAGCACAGGAGCTAGAGGGGCTCATTGACAGACCTTTAAACTAGCTTGGAAGGGAGGAAGGGACAAAACTCGTCTCACTGGTGATGAGCAATGGGATGGTGTGTCAAAACTGGGGAAAATGAGCACTAATGGGATCACTTCAATCTGCTTCATGAGGTGTTGGCTACAATGTTCCACACCTGAAATGTTTCTACACTGATGCTCACAGCATGAGGAACAAACAAGAGGAGCTCCAAGCCTTGGCCCAGTCCCAGAGATTTGACATCATTGGCATACGTGAAACCTGGTGGGATGAGTCTTGTGACTGGAGTGCTCTGTTGGACAGTTACAGCTTCTTCAGAAGGGATAGGCAGGACAGAAGAGGCAGAGGGATGGCACTGCATGTGGTAGAAGGGTTAGAATGTATGGAGCTCACAGTTGGCAATGGCACAGCTGAGAGCCTCTGGGTAAGAATCAAGGGGCAAACAAAGTGGATGTCATTGTAGGAGTGTGCTGTAGACCTCCCAGCCAGGATGACGACACCCATGAATTATTCTTTGAGGAACTAAGGGACACTTAGTCAACTGCCTTTGTCCTTACAGGGGACTTCAACTTGCCAGAAATTACCTGGGAGCACCACACAACTGGTACAACCTAGGGCAGAAGACTCCTATTAAACGTGAATGACAACTTTATGGAACAGGTCCTAAGGGAACTGCTTCAGAAAGATGCCCTCCTGGATCTGCTGCTTGTTACCAGAGTGGATTTCATGAGTGAAGTGGAGATTGGTGGCCATCTTGGTCACAGTGACAACAAAGTGATGAACCTGGGGTTCTGGTCAATGGCAAGTTGAATATGAGTCAGCAGTGCCCTGGCGTCCAGGAGGGCCAACTGTGTCCTGGGGGACATCAGGCAAAGCATTGCCAGCTGGTTGAGAGAGGTGATTGTCCCACTCTGCTCTGGTTCCACTGGTGCGGCCTCACCTTGAATACTGTGTGCAGTTTTGGGTACCACAACATAAGAAAGATATTAAGCTATTAGAGAGTGTCCAAAGGAGGGAAATGAAGTGGTGAAGGGCCTTGAGAGGAAGTCATATGAGGAGTGGCTTGAGGGCACATTCAGCCTGGAGAAGAGAAGACCGAGGGGAGACCTCACTACAGTTTATAACTTCCTTGTGAGAGGAAGAGGAGGGGCAGGCACTGATTTCTTCACTGTGGTTACCAGCAACAGGTCCCAGGGGAATGGCCTGAAGTTGTGTCAGGGGAGCTTTAGGTTGGATATTAAAACAAAAGGTCTTCACTCAGAGTGTGGCTGAGCACTGAAACAGGCTCCCCAGAGAAGTGGACACAGCAACAAGTCTGACAGAGTTCAAGAAGCATTTGGACAATACCCTCAGACACAGGGTGTGACTCTTTGGGAGGGTCATATGCAGGGCCAGGAGTCAGACTCGATGATCCTTGTAGGTCCCTTCTAACTCAGCATATTCTGTAATTCTTTGAACTGCAAGTGAATGTATTAGAATTGCTAATAAAAGAACTGAGGTTGTTCCAACAGCTCGGTCTCCTACACCCAACTGACCTTATTCATGTAGAATGGGCATTCAGTGAGCATGGCTTTCCATGTAATCTATGGCAAAAGGGGCCAGAAGCACTGGAGACACCACTGTAGTTAGTCTCCCACTCTTTTAATGACACCAAAATGAGATACTCTGATCTTGAAAAGGGTTTGCTGCCCTTGGTGCAAGCAATGAAACAGGCAGAACAGATAAAAAGAGGATAGAGCGTGATTATGAGGGGACCTTCCCACCTACTAGATGTAGTCTATAAGGGTGCAGGCACTTCTCAGAAACATACAGTGGTTTGTCTATCTGGGAGGTACTAATGGAATTACGAAAGAATGGTTCACCACATTTCCTCTTCCAGGGGAAATTCAGAGTGGCAATGGCTTACAAATGTAAAACAAAACCGGCCATGATAGTTCAAGTTTTGTCCCAAGATTTGTCCCAATATTTCGTGTTCCATAATATCCCCAGGCTAATGGTCTTGTTGAATGCTCCAGTGGGTTAGTTAAGTGATTTGTTGAACCCTGTGAGCCTGGATGGCATCTGTGGCATCTGTGACTGTCTAACGCCATCTATCAGTTTTATAATAAGTGGAGTGGAGATGCTCATCTGAAAATGAGGGCCTTCTATGGCTCTGCTTTGATGCAGAAAGAAAGCTGGGGGAACACCCTACTGGCTTCTACACTGACCAGCCTGTGCCAGTTAAAATGCTTCAAACTGGGACAGGGACAATGGTATGAATGACCCTGAAAAATCTTGCCTGGGAAGCAAGAGATAGTTCAGGAAAAAGATATCGCATTAGTTCTGGCCAGTAGCAAGACTGAGCATTTGTCTACTTTTTGTCTTAATAGGTGAATTGTATCTTTATGCACTGCACATAGAGTGAAAAACTGTCATATGTAGAGCCAGAGTGCCTATAAGGTGGTAGTTTTTGGTGATAGTACGTATACTACTTGATTTGATGATAAATTTGGAAACCAAAATTCCAATAATAATGTGGATAAAATACTGTTATTCTTACTAGATGGAAGTTCAAGTCTTGCTTTCCATCTTATGCTGCAGTTAATACAAGTTTTTAGATTAACATAGGGTGTTAGTCAAATAACTGCATGTTTACTTTTTCCTCAGTCTGCCAACTCACCAGTACCTTTGGAAATATTAACTATATTTGACCAAAACTTGGGGGATCTTACGAAAAAACGACAAAAATCTGACTTGGGGAACTGAGGAAGGAAAATATATTTTAAAGTGGACTGACAGCAATACAACTATACGAAATTGCAACATCATTAAGCCACCATTAAAATTTGGGACTAATAGCGAAACAATTGATATGATTTATTCTCCTCCCCAGGACACATGCAACAGCTGGACCTGTGGTGGGGTGGGTTCTGGAGTCCCAGCTGGTGGCATTCCAACACTGAATGATGTTATATAACCTCACTGGGGAAATCAAAGCATTGACTCGTGAGAGACTAAAGGAGTTAAAGGTACAATTACAGGCAACATCAAAAATGGCTGTGCAACCAAGCTAATGTCAGACTTCCATTATTGCCTGAAAATGGAGTGTGTGGATATTTGAGTCTGTCTAATGATACCTGTTGCATTCATATACCAAATGTAACTAAAGATCTTTATAAACAACTGGATCATATGCAGTGTGCAGCAAGAGCGCTTACAGATTTCAGAATGGAAAATGAATGGTTCAACAAGCTTCTTGGTGGGTTAGGATTTTTGTTTACTGGCTGGCTAAAAAGCTTATCACAGTCTTTTGTTATTCTCTGTTGCAATTATTGTATTTTGTGTATTATTATTATTATCATATGATCATATATTATATGATCATATGATCAACCATAACCGGGGTAATGATCTGTCAGGTATGCATAAGATCTGTGTGGATGGAAATGAAAGATGTAAAAGGGGAGGACAAGGAAACACCTTAGAGAGGTGTGGGGATCGAGACTGCAAGTGGCTTTGATCTCGACAAAATATGGTATCCCTGAACAGCTGAAACAGCAAGAGAGAGAACTGTGTGAACAACTGGTGGAATAGCTGGAACAACAAGAGATAAGAAAGAAGCCGAGGAAGGAGCAAGCTGTGAGAATGGAATGTGTGCTGACAATTTCTCATGAAACTGAGTTTACATCTGGAGAGTGTGTAATATCCAATTAGAAGTTCTGGCAGAGTTATGGACACTGTCATGGACCTATGCAAAGTGACCTGGAAGGGATTTAGAATATACATAGAGTAAGTTATAGATTGAGGCATTCTTCTCCTTCTTCTTCTCCATTTTTCTTTTCTTTTGAGTGTGTTACATGTAGTTTAATAAAATTAGCTTTGTGTGTGACACCTGCAGCCTCTGTGCTCCTTGTCTGCTTCAACTCAATAATGGCAGAGAGATACCCTGCAAATCACTTATATAAAGTTAAATAAACTTATGATGTCCCCTGTGACCGAGAAAGAGGAATACACAGCCCATGATGTCCCTCAGTGTGAGATAATATTATAATTGGTTTTTGTATGACTGTGGCCACAGGGTGAATAATGTGATAAATGGTCAGTGTTGGTTTCAGTCGATGATGAATTGATGATGCTGGTTGAAAAAAACATGAGCTGGGTCCCTCACTGACCTTGGACCTGGCTTGAGCAAGGCCCAGCAACTGAATGTGGTCTGCAATGAATTGGAGGCTCATGGCCCAAAGTTGATTCAGTGAGGCACAGGAAAGCATCTGCGTCTCTGTACCAGCCATCAGCCTCACTCTCTCTCTTCACTGTCCATAACAAGCTGTGTTATAAATCTGGTCCATTGAGGAGAGCAGGATTTGTGCAAAGATGCTCTGGCAAAGGTCAGGCAGCCCTTACTGCTGCTTCAATGGGTGGAGATGACCAAAGTGATTATTTTGCCTTTTGTATCAATTTTAAATTCTGACCAAAAGTAACCGAGACCCTTATTAAGCCTTATTTTCATATTAACTTTCACACCCCTTAAAATGCAAATGAAAAGAGTACATGCCTTACATGTATGACAGTCACCAAAGTCCCACCTATGAAATGTGATTGTTCCACTCCTTTGGGAAGGGCCAAAAATTTTTGTATAAAAGAAGGGAGGTTTCAGAGCAAAGAAAAGCAAAACACAGAAAAAGAAGAGCTGGGAAACCACCTCTGCTTGCTTAGGATTGGTTAACAGACTATGTCTCTCCTCCCATGAAGGGATGCATTTAGGTGAGCTTTGTGCCTCCAACTGTATTGGAGAATATACATGTATATATATCACTATCACATCTCTGTCACTGTAACTTCTGCCATGACACATATTCACACTCTGTAGTTAGTGCATCCATCACCTGCAGTCCTGAATGTTGCTTCAATGAACCACAGTACTGATGAATCTGAATCATGGAAGTTCTTACTGAACTCAGTCAGATGTGTAGTATTGGTAAATTGTATTACATGTGAATCTGTGATTATCTGTGAACTTGTGATCAAGTTCTTACTGAACACAATCAGACCTATTGTGTCAATGCCACATTATTTGTGAATCTGTGCTCATGGAAATTCTTGTTGAACTCAGCCAGAATCACAGTGCTCAACTGGTAACAATCAGAAATCAAGCTCAGCCATACCCAGCCTCTCTGATCTCTGAGGACCAGCTCACACAAGGGGGGTTATTTTCTGTCGGATTTCTGTATGAATAATGCAACACATGGGACAGAGAGGGCTCAGTGTCCTCCAGAAAAGCCTGTTCTCCTCAGCATCTCTGCACTAATGTGGGGCAAAGCAGAAAAAAAATCACAAATTTACCTAACATAAATCCAGGAAATGCTGCACTTCTATCTACTGTTCTGTTTCAGACAATGCTCTAAACCATGTCTCCGTTGTGGCATCATTGCGTCCTTCCACAGTGCTTGACAGATGCACACATCTGCCATATACCAGCAGCCTAACAGCGGCAAACCAAAACATAATTTGAAGCAGAAAAGACAGGCTTTGGACCTTGCTGAAGGCAAACACAGAAGAATCCTGCCTGACCCTCCATACAATTCCCAGGAGAAGAAAGGGACCCACGCACTGCACAACCCCAAGTCAGAGACCACAGCCAAATCCCAGCTTTCCTCTCAAATCATCACCTGCCTGCACAAACTTAACTCTGCCTTTGAGGAGCTGAGGTCTTGTGATTCTTCTGCATGGGGTAAGTTTCCACAACCTTTTCCACAGATACCAGAGCATTTGCATGCACCTACTGCCTGCAGCTTCCCTCTCCAGCCAGGTTCACAAAAATACCAATTTAGTGACTATGCATCTCACACCAAAGCAGACAGGGTCTCTTGCTGTATTTCCTCTTCTAGCCTGATCCTTGACAGCCCAACAGCAAATGGGGTTGAACCACATACCTCTCTACAACAAAGGCAGTGTTCAAAAAGGAGTCACAATGAAAGGCAAGAATGGCTGGAGGCACAGAGCAGCACAGGCAGGAGCACAGTACTTGCAGGTCAGGCATAATTTTGCATCCATCTCCCTGGGGTTTTGAGGGGTGGAGGGGCTGGAAGTTCAGAAGTTCTGAAACACCTTGTCAAATGCCTGAAGGGTAACAGCCCTCCATTCACCCTATGCACACTTTGCTGTCTGCCAGGAGAAGATGCCCAGTTTAAGAAACCAAGAGAAACATCATAAACAGGCTATGCTGTGTTTGTAGGCATTGCACTAGCTTAAGTTTAGTCAGGCTGGATGGTGGTAACCATCAAGCCAGAGCTCTAAAAACTTATGTAAGTTTGGACTAGTTGTAATCTGCAGCTGTGATACAGGTTCAAGTCAGAGAAATTGGTACTAGCCCGAATTTATGTAAATTGAACTCATACTGTGGCCATCTCAAAGTACATGACATAGTTACGGAACTTCGTTTCTATTCTTTGATTTGAACTGCAAGTTTTTAGTGATCACATTCATAAAAGATAACAAAACTCTCACTGTTTTACCAGATCTCCTTCACCTCCCTGCCAAGGATGAGCATGGGACACCTTCCCAGAGCAAAGCGAGTAGAAATACAAAGCAAGAAGGCAAACAAAAATCTCAGCCATCACCAAAGAAAGCTAACAAGTAAACAAAAAACCAGCCATTAACAAGGTACTGCCTTTGATTCTTTAATAAGGTTTTAGTAGTATACAAGCTTTTTTTTGTTTTTTTTTTCTTTCTTTCTTTTTTTCCCCCCGATTGTCTGGATTAACATACATGGATTTAAAAAAGGCACAAAAACCATTGCACAGCTTCTGTTTCATTAGTTTTTGATGACATTGCCTGTTCATTGTGGTTTCAAGTGTAGGATTTTACAGTACTCTGCAGCATTTACAGCATGATCTACATACAGGTAATCAATGCATGCTTTTATACAGGAGACAGACTTCAAATTCTCTCTCAGTATTTCTATATATACAATAATACAGTCTTTTTCTTCTGAAAAAAAGCTTTAAATTTGTCTTGCATGCTTGGTGTACCAGAAGAATTAGTGCAAGCATATATTACAGTGTTATTGCAGTACAAAAAGGGGTTGACCTTAGACTCTCAAGGGATTGGATACAGGAAGAATAAAAAAGACTCAAGGAAAACAAGCTTTGGATCCCTTTAGTTAACTATATCCTTTCAAATGGATCCCTATGTAGTACTGCTTAAATGCTACAGCAGGCTGTGTTCCCTCCATCTCCCTGCTGCCTTCCCCCTGAGATGACCTTCCACAGCTTTTGCAAACCTTCTGTCCCTAGCAATCTGTGAGGACTTCTGGCAACTTGATGAATCCCTTCTGCTGTGCTTCAATGCTGGAGACATAGCTGAAGAGGACTGCACTGACATCCACTGCTTCAAGCTAATTCAAGTCTCAGCAGACAAAGTTTGTCAAGCAAACCAGGAAGCACAACAGGTTACCTAAGTCTTTTGCCTCCTCTCAGTAGCAATGACTGCAGACACCCACATTCACTTCCTACAACCAGTAGCAGTTGGTTAAATAGAGTTTGGACTCTCCTACTTAGCAGCAACAGAAGACTAACACGACACAAGGTAATGCAAAGGAAGGATATGCTGGTCCCTGAGATTCTTCATGGGAGCTGGAAAGTCTGAGAAGCAGAAAATCAAGTTCCCAATACAACATTAAGTGTTCCATTGGGAATGGGAAGAGGCCTTAGTCCTGAGAGATGCAGAGGGCACATAGACAGCAAGAGCTGTAGTCCGGTCTTCCCTGTAACAGTTTTTATTTGGATACAATCAGGACCTTAGCATATCCTGGAAGTGACATTATCCTCTGCCAACACAGACTAAGCTTGATTGGGACTGGAAGATCTGGCAGGATTAACAGCAGTGAGTGGAAAAAACCTAGAATCTAGGTTTCTGAAGCAGCTCTTTCTTCAAACCAGCATCAGATCCAGTAAAAGTAGCAGGAGCATTAGAGCTGCCATGCTTGCTTGCAGGATCTCTGTATTCCAAGAATCAGCACCATAAATGTCAGAGGCGTTCTTCTTTCCAGCATCTCACCATCAAATGCCCCACAGCCTTTTCCTTCATTCTTTTTACCAAGGTGAATAGGACAGTCCAGTCCTGTGCTGGATAAGTGCGGTGCTCCTCCCTATTTGTGCTTTCGTATGTTAGGTTGGTGCCAGTTTTCCTAGTGTCTTGGATGGAAGCAAAAGCTCTGTAAAGGTGGTATGTGGCCACTTAACTTCCCACCTCTGCACCCACCGGTGTCTCCAGCAAGAGCCAACACAGAACTCCCTGTCTGAGCAGACATGGGGACCACCTCATTTTTATCACTCGTAAGAGACTCTGGAAATGGTGAACAAAGTGGAAGGAAATGACAATCCAAAAATTGTTCTAGTCCCTAATTGTAAAGGCAACTTAATAGCAGCAAGAAAGAAGAATAATAACGTTATGGAAGTTAAACATCTTCCTTAGTCATAAAAATAACCAGAAGTTAGAAGTGCTGAATAAGAATCTGATCTGGCAGGGTTTTTTAGAAAGGACCAAGCTGAAGGGGCAAGAGTTCCATGGAAATCCTCCATATCTGACTTCTTCAGAGGAAGTTTGCCATTACTGTGTTTTACATTGCCAGATAATTAAACTGAGGAAGTTGGAGGAATTAAACTGAGGAAGTTGGAGTTGTTGGAGGAAGCCCTGGGGATTCTTACGAGGCAAGTGCACTAGATGAGGTAACTCACTTGAAACACTTTGCATATGAAAAGAAAACCCCATCTCAAAACATAAAGCAATTTTCTTTTCAAACACTAGAAGACATGCAAGTGAATGTAAAATGAGGATTGCTTCCAATCCCCAGGTTACACAGTTAGCAGCTTGTTCAACACATACATTCATCATAATATAATTTTTTCAACAGCAGGTGTGATACAAAGAAATTGCAATACAGCAAATAATACTAAGAAACATTTCCTAGACATTAATCTTTGCACTGTCCCATGGAACTGCCAATGCAGATTTGTGTGTTATACTGACCCAAACACAAAACATGTGGCATAAAAATGCAACAAAAAGGAAGGTAGTACTGCAATTATCAGCCTTTACATGTTTTATTTAATATTTTAATATTACCCAAAATAGGTGTTTGCATACTATAAATTATGTCCCAAGTGGCAGCACTGTTCTTATTGCCAGAATACTCTGCCACCAGCTGACAGCAAAAAGAGAGATATGTGTGAGTGTCACAACACATCGAATTATGAGAACTGGGCTGGGCCAGGTTGCTGAAATCAGGCCTGCAACATACAAAGGAGGCCAGGTGTGCCACTTGAAGCAGACATCATAAGGATAATTTCTGTAACTGGCTGAGATTTGTTCTTTGCAACCACATTTTGAGCATTTGGGTTGTGTGCAAAGTGGCCCATTACTGGCACAGAAACACTTCTGTAAGGCAGGACCACACATGGTCATTCACACTCCACATGTGGGTCATGCACACATATAAACATACATAGAATCAGAAATGGAAGCTCAAGCAAAAAGCATCACAACACGATCCTGGGAAGAATAATCAAATCAGGAAGCACACCTGGCTTACTCTGGTCAGCCTCTCCAGAAATTGTCATCTCCTCCAGTAACTCAGGAGGGCTGGCAACCATAGGGGAAGCAGCTCAAGAAGAAGCGTACCCCGTGTTCTCCACCTGAGAAATATCTGGGGCAATTTATTCACAATAAACACTAACAGGATTTTATGGATTTGCAAACTATCCATGATTTTAAAGGCTTCAGACCTTATCTGCTAGGAAATGCAATTTTAATTTTTTTCAGCTAGCCTCTTACAGCCCATCTGTTACTGCCAATCAGAGCTAGATAAATATATGATAGATATCTATAAATTGTTCTTTCACATTTGTCACCACAGGGGAACAATAAAAGGAAAAAAAAAGTTTCTCTTTTAAATAGACTGGGTTAAAAGAGCCCTTATTCAATGTGAAAATAGCAAAATGGTCTCAGCTCTCAGGTAAAGTTTTAATAGTGTCATGAATAAATCTCTAATGACAACCATTAATGAAATGTGTCATTCATCTAACCCAGTAGTTTTCAATAAAAACAAATTAGGTCATTGATGCAGTATTATGTGACTGTAATACAAATGTGACTGGCTACCACAGAGACCCCATGTAGCCTAAGGAAGAGATGCTAGACCTGCTGGACAAACATGGTTGGTACCTGTCACCAGTCCCTCCAGAAAAGCAGTAGAAAATCTTGCGTTTTCAAGAATAATCTTGTGTGCCACTGTCAAGCACTTAAAAGTTCCACATATACACATCATGGAAGATTGATAGAGATGTAAGAGGGAAGTATGTTAGAAAACAGGAAAAGGACTGAACACATCTTTCCATGCTTTCAAATCTTCAGTCTCACAGTGCATCTTATTGTTGAACTATTTTACAACAGAGGACTAAACTAGCAAGGGTTATCTTTTCTTGACTTAATTTATTTACAAATGGTCACAAGCACCAGATTCGAATAGTGCACTTTTACAAGAGAGAGCAAGTGAAGTTCCTGGTGATTTGCAGTCAAAGAAATGTCTCAATGATGGCTGTTGTATTTGATACACAGATCCCACCCACTGTCTTGACAATTTATATACCATGAAAAAATATTCTGCCTCCTGAAATTCCCCCTGTGCAATCAAACTCTCATGTCTGGCTTCATCCTGACATGTTCCAAAAAGGTTTCATTTGCTGCTGCCTTCTTCCAGAATTCCTGCATGTCAAACAGCAGAGAAGTGACTCACTGTAAAAATAAAGCACTTGGTGATCTTTTGGGGTAAGAGGCCATAGGAAGGTATGAGTACCATGACTATAAGTGTCGTTTCTGAAAACTCTGGAAAGGCTAAATTGAGGTGTTCACTCTGGTTTCCCATCTGACTGCAAGTGGCTTCTACTACAAAACATCACCAGGACTCTCAAAAGAGGCTGCACACCTTGGGGCAGTGTAGCCCATGGTAATAGTAGTACCAAAGCCTGGATATGCTACTGAAACAAAAGACAAATGAGGTAGTTAAACACTCCCTAAAGTGAAATCTTTGGAAGAAATGTTTGAAGCACGGAGGAGAGAAATGTCTCAAATGACACTTTTTTTGTTTCTCATCTCAAAGTGCTCACAGCCTATGTGAGTTAGAAGAGAAGGTGTACATTTAATGGCTTTAGAGCCACCCTTGGAAAAGAAACAGCCCAGCTACTGCAGTGCCACTCAATGTCTTTGCCCTGTGAGGGGGCTAGGGAAGCACCTTCGCTTATTATGGCTGACAAGTTTGAAACAATAAGCCTCTTTTCAGAGGTCCTATATCTACAAAATGTATCCCAAAGGAAAAAAGATTTTTGATGGCTTTTAAAAGGCACACCATCTTGTATAACACTCAGGTCTGACTGCTGCAGAAGCAGCTTGGCAGAGCGAAGTGCCAAATGGAATTGTAGAAGACATAAGGAGCTTGTTTAAAACAACAAGATACTTTTGTGGCCTAATGAAAGTGGCACAGGCTTGATAAAGGAAGAACAGTAATTATATGTGGAAAAAATGAAAAACACCAATCCTCAAGAAAAAAATCCACCGTTACATGATACCTCCAGATTAAGACAGGCAACATGAGGAAACACCAGTGTGTTAAAAGTATACAGTTAATGAAAAAAGTGTCAGCTCTGTTGCACTTGCAATTGCCCTGTCCTGACTGTTTTAAATACTCTATTTATTTCTATTTTTATTTGGATTCTCCCTGTTTCCCCAACTCTTATGCTGGAAAATGGGGACAGCCAGTTTTGCCAGCCCAGAAAACATCCATTTGGAAGAACTTGTGCACTTTGCAACAGGAATTGAGACATTTTCTCACTCACGGAGATCAGGCACCAATCTAAATGGAACTTAGAGACATGCTCACAATGATAGAAGTGGTGTTTAACCAGTTATTTACATGGTTTGCAAACACAGATGATAGCAGTGTCATAAGGGAAAAAGCATTGCCAGCTGCCTAAATTTACCTGCTGATGCAAACAATTTGGGGGAGTTTCCTAACAATTCCAGGATTTGAAACTAGTGAAGCTGTACTGAAAATGGAAGGTATCTTCAATATCATCTTTGAAATCAAGTTGCCTTTAAACAATGCAATCCTCACACAGATTCCATGTGGAGCTGAGACTTCTCCAAGTGCCAAAATGTGCCATTTCTTTTCAATTTCCTCCAAGGAAATCAGGGGCAGGTGAAGGCCTCTTGGCTAATTAAAGTAATAAAGGGACCGTATGGTGCATTGTGAGCTAAGGAATTCATAAGAAACTGGTGTAGGAGGCATGCTTTCCAGATTCTTGGGAATGGCAAAGGCAGGAGGTAGTGCAGGTACCCAGGAATGCAATGAGAAACTGAGGAATGAGATTTCATTAATGGCAATGGATGTAAACCTTGGGGGCAGGTGAATGTGTGGAGTGGAACACACAGGCAACCTGGGTGGAGCAAAAAGACTGTCCTATGGGGAAGAGATGGAATAGGCAAAGGGGAATGAAGAGGCAACTAGATCTAAGAGAACTTCTCAGTAGTAAGGTGAAGATGATGGGGTTCTGCCTCGTCATTTTGTCGTATGTGAAATCTATCAGCAGCTTGGGTCTACAGCCAACTACTGTTCTTGCATTCAGATTCAGATTTAAACATAGGCTGGGTGGCAACTGCTCAGCAATTTCTTTGGTTGCAGAGCAATAGATGAAATCTCAAAGGAGACAGGTTGTCTTGTCTCAATCCAGCCAAGAGGCCAACTGTCCAAGTACAGCTTCTTCATCCTGGGCAGGGAAGGTGTCAGCTGTCAACATTCTTCATAGCTCAGGTGGTGCCTGCTGCCTCCCAGCACTGGAAAGAAGAAGGTACACCCAAACTCTCAACCTCAGATGAGTACTTAGTAACTGTAAGGCAACTGGAACAACTTCCTATATACTCCTCAAAATTCATTCAGACACAAGATCAGAGAGGTGGGCTGATCTGTTTCTGGGGATCCTTGAAGAATCACCCCAAAAACTATGGGAAAAGTGCTTGAAGGAAATGTCTTGGAGTCAACATCTGTCATGCATCAAGGAAAGTATTGTCCAGTTTGGACCTCTCCAGAAACCACAAAGACACTTAGCTCAACAAATACAACTTTTGAATGAGTTTATCCCTTTCAGAACAAACCTTTCAGTCCTGCAGCAATCTTGACCACCACAATGTGCAGGTTCAGACACAGAACAAAGAGAAGGAGTGGAAGAACAAGAGCAACTTCATCATGCAGAGGTAGCATAAGGATGGGATTATATCACCCATATGGCTGTTTTACAGAGAATTTCTATCATAACTGTAACAAAAGAGACTTTAAACAGTGAAAGAAGTGATGCACCATAACTCCTTCACATGCCTGCCCCTCAACACTAGTAGAAAAGTATGGGAAAGGCAGACAAAGTGAGGCTCACACCAAGGACTTTGTCAACATGGATACTCCTAATGCAAACTGGCATCTGCAAAATTGCACCTATGTCAGTGTAACTTATTTTCAGTCAGCCTCCTCTCACTAAAACCTTCTCCACTGAAAGTGAATGTGTACTGGCATAACTATATTTACACAATTCATGCTAGCTTAACCCAAGCATTTGATGGCAGGCGGCTGGGGAGAGAGCAGTACATTGGAAACATCTCCCATTCTGCATAGAAGGAAAGTGCACGGAGCCAAGAGGCCAAGATATAAAAGGATGGCTTTTGTATGCACATACGAGTGATGAATATTTGTTTGCTGAAGTAGGTCAAGCTACTTGTCCTGATGCTAATGATCTCTCTAATGGAGTGGCAAAGGCTCATTTCAAATTTGGATTCTAAGGAGAACAAGTGCTATGTACAATGGAAAGTAAAAACAAGACTATCTCTCAGGATGAAAACCCTGTTCTTGGACTCTTCTGCAGAACACCATTTGCCTAAGATTCTGATCCTCAAAGGGAATTTAATTTTACTAGTATTGATTTACATTGGCTTATCTCAGCTGAAGAATTTGAAAAAACCCTAACAAACATAACAGGACAAATAACTACAGCAACTAACTTTTCAGCCCATATCCCCTGATCACTTTTTATGGCAACAGCCTTCCATCAGTTGGTTTGGGTTTTTTTTGCTGCTGACTTTGGCTTGCAGTTGTGCAGCTAGACAGGGAACAAAACAAGGAAATTAACAAAAACTGAAAACAACTGTCCTTTTCCCTGTACAGACCTATGCAGCCACATAAACACTGGCACAAGGGAAAGGGCTGAAAGGGCTGGATGGGGTGGAGTAAGGGTAGGAGGGTACCTCTTCGAGAACTGACACTTCTATTCCCCTAACCTTGACCATGAAAGTGCAGCCCCCAATGCAAAATGACCACTTGGAACTTCTTTTGAGCTTTCTAGGTGTGTGGGGGTTTGCCAACTGATTTTGGGCATATTTACATTTATAATTGCAGTCATTATAAATGAAACATGGAAAATAAATGCAATATAAATGCAGTTTACAGAAGTTTTTTTAGAATTGCACTGCAACTAGTTTAAATATTAATTTATTATATTTCCATATACATAAAAAAGAGCTATTTTCACATTTTTTAAATTTGTCAACTGTCCCTCAGCAATATGTGGACTCCACAGTAATTATTAAAGCACTAGATGAAGATGTTGAAAAAAAATTGCAAATTTACTATTTTTAATGCTCTTAGCATACTACTTTAACACCAGGATTCCAGCCATTATCACCAATTAATTTGTTCAGAATTAAATTGTAAAAGACATATTTATCATGAAATAAGACTTTCCATAAAACCCAGGTGACAGCACCATTTCCAGTTATTCCAGTACAGAGCCCAAATTTGATGGTTTAACAGGATTGGTTTAGAAACCAGTACCCCACCTTACAGAGTCTGAACAGCAAAGAATTCAGTCTTTTACAATGTATTTCAGTGGTTTACCACACACCTATGTCTTTAAAATCAACATCTTGCTTCTAGTTTTACCTTTCCTACTTCATCTTCCGGCACTTAGATGAGTATCTTTGCCTGACAGATTAAAACTCCTCTTGCTGTCAGGCAGCTAGACCTAACAGCAATCACATCACTTTTTAGTTCTGTCTTTAATGACAGAGTGCATTTCTTTCAGCTCATTCTATAAGGCAGGTTTTACAGAATCAAACATTCTTGTATCGCTTCTCCTCTTTTATGTTTTTCTTTTACAGAAATTTCCTTAGAAGACTTGCATATAATGTTTAGTAGTGATCTCACCACTACAAAATATCCCCCCTCTGCTCACACTTCCATTTTCCTGCTGATACATCAAAGAAGAATGTATTTATCCTTGTTTGCTGTAGCAGCATAATGAGAACTTAGATGCAGCTAATTACTTCACCTAACTCCTACATCATTTTAGGAGCCAGCACCTCCCAGGCACAGTTTCTCCCATTCTGTATATGTGACCCATATTCTTTGTACTCAAAACATGATCTTGCCTCTAGGTGAATGTAATCATTACTTCAAATGGAAGCAATTTATCACGAAATCCAGATCCTTCTGCAGACCTGGCCTGCCAGTAGTATTTTATCAAAACACCCACCTTCTGTCACTGCAAACCTTCTCCTCAGTGATTTCTCTTTTCTTCTTGACAGCCATTAAAGGCAAGGAATAGTGCTGAGCTAAGGGCAGGAGGTCAGGAATCCTACTGAGAAACAGCCCTTCTTGTAAGAGATAACATATAAACATATTTTGTTTGGTTAGTTGGCTTTCAATTTACTAATAATTTTAACTGAAAGAAAGTCTTGAAGTCTGTATAAATCAACCATCTTTATCAATCAGACTTTTGAACTTAGAAGAGCAGTATCAAGTGTATGTGGCAAAAGCAGTTCTATATATAATCATGATGAGTACCATTAGATAGATTACTGACCTTTAAATTTTATGTATGGAGCTACTTATTGGCTAGTCATTGTTTTTTTCTGATCGAAAGGGTTAGAGTTGATGAACACCCAGTTATCCTGTTTGTTCCTTTTTCTCACTGGTGAAACTAAAACCTGCTTGATTTTCTTTAAAAATAGAACAGGAGTAATTTTCATTCCTAAAATTGACCATGAAAAGTGAACATCAGTGCCTTGGAGGCTATGAACAAAATTTTTAAGATTTTGAGTCTACTCCTTTCACAAATTCCATTTTCTCTGGAATCTGTTGTTCCATTAAAGTCTCTACTGAAGATGAAAAAAATAACATCAGAGAAGAGTCTACTTAAGGAAATTGTCCTTTCTTATCTTTGAGAAGACCAAAGCCTTGCTCTTTCTGGTATCTGTGCTTGAGAAGAGAACTGTTAAATAGGATTAGGCTACTGGTTAATTCAGCCCAAGTATTTCTGGCAATGCTGAGTTCCTTTCTTAGAAACAAAACTGAATAATGAAATGCAAATAAAAACTTTGGTTGAGCCGGAAATTTTCCTGTTCTCTCATGGTCTTGGGGCAAATCAAAAGAAATTGATGTCACTGATTCAAGAATGACTGTGGGAAGAGAGTGATCATACCTGTGCTGAATCTTCTCAAACAGCATGTATTGGCCCCTCTATCTCCACCCTTGCACCCCTTGAGATGCTCTGTCAGCATGCCAGCCTGTCTGAGCATGTCCTGCATCACGCAGACACAATGGGACAGGTGTCTATGAACTTCAGAAAGCATTGGCCACCCTGCCTGGGGCTGCATATGGAAGGGTGACTCTGATATTAAGGAAGTCTTAGGTAGGGCAGATACATCTGCAGAAATTAGTACTTGGAAGGAACTGTTTATTGCAAGCCCACTGGAAACACCCTACCTATGCAGTAATATCTCCATATCACAACTTTCTTTGAACACCCATATTTATCTCAACACATTTTCTCATCTGCCTGAGCTTTCTACATCTTTTGTCTGTATACTGTGCTCATATATTTTCTACACAGTATTTTACTTTGCACTTGCATTTTCCTAAAGCCCTGAGCACCAGCAGTAATCCCTTCTTCTTCAATCTTAACATCCATACTGCCTCTTTTCCCAAAAGATCAGACCAAAGGCTCATGTCAATAGAAGACAGTTACTACAATCACTTAATTACAGGTGGTCTTCATACAGTCTGGTGTTTTACACTGCAGCTCTACTGAGGAGGGCAATATATTTCTGCAAGCACAAAAAATAAGGATACTTAAGACAATTTAAAATAACTTTGATCTCCCTTTTCCTCTGAGATTCAAGTCAGTTTTAGGCAAGGACTCCAGAGGCTCTGTATACCAAGAGCTGAGGCCACTTTATTTCTCAAGTGAGATCTGTTATCACAGGCATTTGCAAGCAAGGCCAAGAAGCAGGAATGCTCTGCCATTGAAAACCTGCAGGTGCCAAAATTTCTGGTATTTAGAAACAGCATAATATACAGCTGGATCAGTAAGAAAATCCTTGCTAACCAACTCTTGACAGTCAGTGCCTCTGGGGGAAGACAAGAAAATTTGGAACTGCTTAGGAGTGGAGAGCAGACAAACAGTTCCACTGCCATGTAACAGAGGCAAAGCCAAAGAGACAAAAATGTGTGGTGACTGTATGGAAACCAAAAGTCAACAAAACCGAGGTGATTTTCCAAAGCCAAACAACAAAGAGATACATGATTGTAACTCCACAAGAGGGACAAACCTGAGGTCCTGCCTCAGGTGAGCTTTCAGTGGGAGTCTGCCTAAATCTAGATGGAGTAGAACTGCTTACAGATTCAGCGCAGTGTTACGATACCAACAAAGATGCTTGAACCAATTTGCCGAGGAAGGTAATGCTCTCTCCAGTCCATTCATAATTTGACAACGTTTCTTGACTGCATGTATTCAGTGACCCAGCCCTGCACTTCCTACCCCAAGGTTGCAGGGTGTGTGAGCAAGTTTTTCAGATGAGCCCTGGCATCCACCTCTTTCACACATCACACATTCACCTTCTGCGTTCTCATCTTCGGCTTTGCTGCCACCCCTTGCCCAGGCTGCTGGGAGGTTTAGAAAGGCAGATGTTTTCAGTCTCTGTGGGGTCTTGTTGCAGGGCCTTTGGAAGTTACAGTACCTTAGGCCAGTGTTGTCTGGGATTCAATATTGCCTTAAGTGGTGACACATTGTGGGCAGGTGGGATCTATTATTGCATTATGGAGGCTGCTGCTTCCCTGAACAGGCTATGTTTTGTGTGTGAAGCGGGCCCACACCTGCTGGAGCTGGGACCTGGAAATGCGAAGGACGGAAGGCATGAGTCTGTGGTTTCCTGCCGTGAGGGGCATGTGCCTGCGGTGGGGCATGCGCACGGGGCTGCTCTCCGCTGAACGGCTGCGCTGTATGAAAGTGCCACCAACGTGAGGGTAGTGTTCTGTCTCCAGGGTTGAGGAGGAGAAAACGGAGGACGCCAGTCTTCTTAGGGGGCTGTATCTCGGGAGGGAGTGCTGAGAAGGCCTGTCCTCCTCCAACTGAAAAAGACCAAGAAGAGTGGAGGAAAAGGTGTCAGGCAAAGACTTCACTCGCCCCTGGTTTGTGATGCGCATGCTGCGGATATCTTCGCCGGTGGATGAAAAATGCTTTTGCACTACACAGGGCCTTATTTACTGCTCTGTGTCTATCAATTCCCAGGGATGCTATGGGCACCATGGAAGCTGACCATTACAGGGGGCGTGCCATGCTCTCCCCAGCCACACACAGATATGAGCGACACCAGCAATGTCGGGCTCTGCTACGTCAGTCCCCTCCTCTAGCTCTTCAGGCCACACGCCTCACCTCTTTTTTTCATTGGCATTGCTCATCTTGGCATGTCATTAAACTATTCATACATTTTGCATATAGGTAACAGTCAAACTCTGAACACATTTGGAAACCATGTGCATGAGAAAAGATGAAACACCTGGTGCTAAATTGATTATGTGTATTTAAAAGTGAGGGATTCTCAGGGGCTCTTTTCAATGAGTCTCGTTATAACTCGCTCCAGAGATTTGCAAAGGCAACTTTGGGGGCTGTTAGTAGACTTTTCTTTACTAGCACTTACAGTCCTGGCCTCTTGATACACTTTTATATTGAGAACCTGCAGGGGGAGTGTTAATACTTCCAGTTTTGGTAAGCAGAGGACAGACAGGAGCTGGAAAGACAGGCAGAGTATAGTTTTCCTTTCAGCGAGAAATTCAAAATACAGAGCCACGGAAGAACATGAGGAGAAGATGCACTTTTAGGTCCCTTTTCTGCTTCTGTGATCCCGGGATAGCCAGGAGAGGGAGGAAGCAAATGCACTGAGGACAGCTTGTGTCAGGTTGAGATCACAGTCCCTACCTTCCTTTTACACACTGAGAGAGGTATTATGGGAATGACTTCAGGTTCTTCACCTTGCAAATGCTAAGCACTTTCTCATCTTTCTACCTCTGTTATGAAACTAGCACTTTCACAGGGGTCAGCAACCTCAATGACCAAAACCAGACTAATTTTCCAGGATCACATTTCTCCTTTCAAATCCATTCCCTTCCTTGCACTGCATTCTTTTTCAGGAAGTCTCTGCAGGTTTCAAAATGTATTTGGGAAATGTGAAAATGCAATATTGTATTTTCTTTAAGCCAAAACTGCTCTCCTTACTTTACTGGAGATGTTGCCCTTGCACTAGAAAAAAAGCTGAATGTTATCCGGTCTTATCTCTTTCCTGTCACCTTCAATAATTTTGCAGAGCTTTGAGGCAGATATCGTAATAAGCACCTGAGAGCTACTCAGTTCATGGTGGGCATTAAATGTGAAAAGCAATTATTCACAGTCCTAAATGTAGTGCATGTCACTGTACATATCAGAGTCTCAGATAATAATAATGTAATGTCATACAGAGTACTTGACACAAAATCTAGACAGCAGCATTGATTTCTTATAAAGACAACTATCTCTTCTTTGCATAGATGGTGCAGAAATTCAGCCCTGAATTTCTAGTATGTAGGTGTACTTTATGCAAGCTGCACAACTAAGCATACTGGAATTTGTATTCTTAATGTTTGCTCCATGTTTGAGTTCATTATATTGTATGATTTCCAGGGTATATATATCATCCCAATATGGCAAAGACTTCTCAGATCAAAAGCTAGAAATCCTTTAGAGCACAGGACCAAGGACCTTGCCCAGGCCATGAAAGAGCAAATTTTAACTCCCCACCAGCAAATACACTTCAGTTTTCTTGCCTCTGGGCTGAAGCTGAGGTTAGAGACATGCCACTTTTTTAATTGATGCTCTAATGCTTCAGTTACATAGTCAATGCTGAAAGTGCTGCTCCCTTTTATCCCCATGCAGCAATCAGGCTGGACCACCTTGCACCAGGCCCATTCTGCTCTGTTTAGACAGGTGCAGTATGACACCTCACATGTGAAGTCCCAGAAAAATGTGATGTTAATAGCTCAATATATTTTAGAGATATAAAATGTAATGAGGAATTTCTGCTGAGCTTAAGGTTTTGATTGCTATTACCTGTAGATAGATGGATAGATATATAGATAAGACAGACAGATAAAGAGCATAGGTGAACATTACTTCTACTGTCACCCTTTTGCTGATCCGTTATTCCTAACACATGGACAGATAGAGACCATGAATCTAGAGAGTATGAGGCCAACTCTACATTCATGGTTCTCCATCAGATGACAAGCTCCTCTTCTCATGAAGGGAAGCTGGAGCAGTTGAACGTCAAAGAATCACATCATCTACAACAGGCATCAAATGCAGCTGAATAGGAATTACACTAAGCGAGAAGCAATGAGTCTTTCCCTCTTCTGCAAATGCCCATTTCTCACAGAGAGATCCGTCAGGTCCTCTTACAGCAGCCCATAGACAATGCTGTAGAAGGGAAAGGAAACCAAGACACATAGTATCTTTTCATATCTCATTTTTCCTTCCATCTTCTTCCTTCAACCTACCTCTTCTGCCCAGGGTTTTAAGCCTGAGAGCCTGAGAGCTTGCTTCTACCCATTGCTTGATTATTTCAGCCCAGCTTTTTTTTCTTTCTGCCTCAGAGCCAGTGAAGTTGTAGTTTATTTCCTCTTCTCCTGCTGTCTATAGGCCTCCCTGTGAGTGACAAGGATTTACCTCATCACTCCTCCAGGGTCTGAGGCCACAGAGGCCACTGGACTTCAAAAAAATAGAGAGAGAAACCTAGAGAAAGTCCTGCTTGCTTTCAGTCCTCCAGGTAACTGACCTGTAGCAGCCCCAGGGTTCTACACAAGATGAACCAGAGAGGCAGTAAAGATCACTCTAAATGCTGGAGCCCTGTCCTTATTGTGAGGCAGCCCTCTCCAGTGTCTCTGTGTCGCTTTCTGAGGACTAGTCATCCCCAACTCAAAGCAGAGGAGGAAGAGAACAGCACCATCCTCTGCCTGGCCGGGCAATGTGCCTATCAGAATTACCAACCCAGGCCTTCATGCTCAGCATCCATGTGTGATCTCTCAGCAAAGACACCAGCAGTGGGCTATACCTGGAAAGGACTCAAAAGCTCTACAGCTCTTGCCTTCTCAAGCTTGAGACATGGACAACTTTAAGCAAGTCTGCTTGTGGCATTCTCCTGGCTGCGTAAGGCTGGCTGTGGGGAAAAAAGAGGCCTAAGACAGCATCAAGTGTGATGTTTTTGAAGAGTGATTCTACTTACACAGCTGAGTTGGCAAGGAAATACACCAGTGCCTCTTCACATTGGGATGTTTTCTAAAGGATGAACTCAGCTCTGGGAGACAGGATTGTAACAGACAAAAGCAAAATGCACTCTGAACTCTGCAGAGTATATCCAAGAATAGGTAAAGAAGGTAATATCATCTCCCACTTTCACTTTTCATGTGCTTTTTTACACACAACATCATTTTGACAGGCATGTTTTACCAAGGTAAATCTCAAAACATTTTGTACAATGCCAACTGCACTAGCAGGAAGGGAGATTGGAAGTCAAGAAATACCTAGGAGCACTCACCTACAGTCAGAATTAATTTCTAAAACTTAAAAATGCATGAACATTTGCAATTCTTTTCAATGCAGAAGACAGCAGTAAATTGCCATCTCTGCAAAGAATCAGTGAATTTACTGATACAGGGACCCCTCAAGAAAATGGATTTTATCCCTTCTCCATAAAATCATATAATTTTTACTAATTTTTAATCAGACCTGTACTAACTTTGTATTTTATATTAATTTTTGATTTTAGCTTGTAGCCTAGTTTGTCAGTTATCTTAACCACGCATAGATTTAGACAAAGGGGAATTTAACCCTGTAGCCCTAAGATGAACTTTAAGAAACAAACCAAAACCGCTGTTTAGATTAGAGGGTGAGCTGTAAGAAATAAATCGGAAAACCTGTCTAGATGAGAGGCCCGAAGCTGTAACATTGTTTAGTTAAAAGGAAATATAGAGCTGTTAAGAGTCATTCAAAACATACTTCTTAACTTTAGGGAGGGGTTTTCAGTTGTAACGAAGTGTATAAACCTCAAAACACGAGAGTCTCGTTGAACATGTCTTTGGTGGAGTTATCCCCCATGTTCCCACCACTGAATAAAAGGAAGGGTTTTTTTCTATTCTACTGGATTTGACTGTTTCTTAATTCATTACTCAGCATATTTAAAAATTGGAGAGATTTTTAAAATAGATTATAAGGTGTGGTTTAAATTACTTCCAACAATAAGCGCAACCCTGCACCAGGAATAATACGTAAGCAGAGGTGCAGGTTCAATCTTTATTTGAGTAATTTTCAATGTGTTTCTGTAGCTTTATCTGCACATTAGTGCATAAAAATAAGCAGAGGCTTATTAGTACATCGCTGAAATGCATACAATAAAGCAAACCCCAAGAGCTCTGTTAAACAGATGCACTGAGTACTGTGCAGAGAGAAGGGCTTGAACAGGACATGCTTTCATGACAGACTGTTACAGTTTCAAAATCTTTCATGGAATCTTTTTATTTTCTATCCCTTACCAACACAGTGGTTTGGGAGTTGGAGGCCAGGATGAGATGGCTTTTTGAAGTCCAGCCCCCCAGTAAGTGCTCCCAAAGCCAGCTGTCTAAAGCCTAACCAGAGGGATGGCTGATAGCTTTGCATTGTAATGTGATGGTGGGGGAGAGGACTGGGGAAGGTGGGAAGAGAGAGAGGTTTCCTGGGTTTTGCTACACTTCTCTCCTCCATCTGCTTCGGTGCCAGTGGCCGCTTGCTGGGCTGGTGGAAGCACTGGGAGGGGGTTCCTGGCTTGGCCCCCAACTCTGCGCTTCCTGTGCTGTTCTTTCGAGGGAACAACCACCACTGCCTGGATTCACTGCAGGGGCCGGCCATCTGCAGAGATGTTGCTGACCACCCCCAACAATGCTTTTGGACAGAGTTTCAGAGCCAGCGCCTCTCCTGGCGTGGCATAGTCTTCTGCTGGCTGTGAATATAACTGCACCAAAGGGGAAGAGATAGGACTTGATTTGTTTGAAAGTTTTGGTTATGATGTTGCTGTTTGTTCTGTTCTGTTTTTTGGTTATAGATATGTATACTTGTAGTAAAGAACTGTTATTCTTTTCCTTGACTTTTTCTTATTAAAGTCTCTTAATTTCAAAGGTTGTGGTGGTTTTGGGGAGAGGCCCCCTTCCTAGTCCAGAGGGTGACTCACTTCCCTTGATAGAACCCTTGGTTTCTTTTAAACTGAGACACAGATCTGTTCTTCCTTTATACCAGTACTTCCCATGAGATCTATGCTTCACTGTAGCCATCTTTTTGTTATCTGAAACTAGGAGTTATCTAATATGTGAGAATATTTGGGTCAGAAATTCCTCCAGACTATTCAGAGCCCCTTCTGCACTTGACTTTCCTTGCAGCATCTGATCATATTGTGCTTCCTTTTACACCCACAGAGTTTCACGAGGACAGCACCATCTCTCACATAGACAAAGTGATGAAATATAGGCTAGATAAGTAGACAGTGAGTCAGACTGAAAACTAGCTGAGCTCCTGGCTTCCAAGTGTTTAGAGAAAAAAAGGTCCAGCTGGAGGCCAGTCACTAGTGGAGTAGCCAGAGGCTGAATATGCAGCCACCACTACTTAACAACTTCCTGAATAACCTGGATGATGGGACAGAGTACACCTCCAGCAGATTCACAGATGATACAATATTGGGAGGAGTGGCTGACACATCAGAAGGTTGTACTGACATTCAGAGGTGCCTGGATAGGCTGGTGAAATGGGCAAAAAGAAATTTCACTAAGTTTAACAAAGGGAATTGCAAAGTCTTGCATGTGAGGAGGAACAGAACATGATGGGGTGGCCACCTGTTTGGAAAGCAGCTTGACAGAAGTACCTGGAAGTCCTAATGGACTCTAAGATGTACACAAGCCAGCAAGGTGCCTTTGTGGCAAAAAAGTTCAAAAGTGAGATGGTCCTTCCCCTCTACTGATCACCTAGAGTGCTGTGTTCCAGTTCTGAGGTCCCCAGTACAAGAGAAACATGTACATACTGAAGACAGTCCAGAAGAGGGTCACAAAGATGATGAAGGGACTGGGAGACCTTTCATTTGAGGAAAGGCTTGAGAGATGGGACCGTTTAGTCTGGAGAAGAGAAGGTTCAGGAGAGTTCTTACCAACATTTATAAATATCTCATGGGGAAAAGAAGATGGATTCAGACTCTTCTTAGTGCTGTCCAGTGAAAGAATAAGAAGAAATGGACAGAAATTAAAATACAGGAAATTCGATTTAAATGTAAGAAAAAGTTTTTTATCACAACAGTGACTGAACACTGGAACAGGTTGCCCAGATAAGTTATAGAGTCTCCATCCTCTGATTGGATAACATCCTGAGCAACCTGCTCTAGGTGATCCATCCTGGAGCACAGGGTGAGATTAGATGATCTCTAGAGGTCCCTTCCAATCTCAGGCATGTTGTGATCCTATGATAATCCAGAAGTCACTGTCTTTTTGCCAGCAATGAGTCACATATTGGACCCAGATAATGGAGAAGCAGAAAAAAGCATTAGAGCATGGACTACACTATTGCTCTCAGTACTCTACTGATACCAGTGGAAAATCACCAGGTTTTGGGACACCAGAATGAGGTCACAAACTGGTGTACAACAAAGCCTATGACTTCAGTCATGGTAGTTCTGCATTTAGTGAAATTTTAACCTATCTTAAAGGCTCAGATCACATTCAAAGATAAGAAAGATGTACTCACATGCACAACACACATACACACAGAGTCTAATCCCAATTTCAATCAAACAGGGAAGCCCAAGCCTGAACTACAGGAAACATGTATCATTGCTAACAAGGTTGTCAGTATTTTCACTAGTCAAGTCCTTGGTCAACTTCTTGTTAGTGTCCCAGCCAACTGTCCCTTCTTATTTGCTGTACCTAAGGAGAAGAGGCTTCTGCTTTCCTTTAGGCACCAAGTCATTTTTTCTTTGAGAGTTAGTAGCTGGTTTTGTGACAGCAAATGCAAAAATATGAATACCACTGGAAAGCTGTGTGTATAGAGGTAATGGAAGGATCCAGACATCAAAGAAAGAACAACTAAATTCCAGTCAGCCAACGAAGTCCAGTGTTGGTCTGTATGCACAAAGCTAGGATGAGGAGTAAATAGAGGGCACTTGAGAACATAGGAACAAAAAAATCCAGTCGGAGAAAAAAGCCTTTCTAATATAGTAGCAGTAATCACCCAAAATTCGACTGATTTACCTTTCTTGCCTGCTTGTTAAGTATCACTGTGCAGTGATAAGCAACCTTTGTACTACATCATACCCAACTCCCCCAGTCATTTCACACAGGGGTGTACATTGTATGGCCAAGAAGGCATCTCTGGCCTTCTTTAGCCACAATAAATGTCAGTGAAGTGTCCTTGATGTTTTTTTACAGCTGATTCTTATCAGCTGGCTCTTATAATCATTGTATCTTGCAAATCTTGCACTGACCAACCCAGTAAGTGTACAGACAGAGAAATTCAGACACAGACCTTTCCAACTCTGCCAATCTTGCCTTATGTAATCTCTAGATATCAGGGGCATTCAACATGTTGGCTTTATACAGCAAACACCTCCACCTAGGAACTTTGCAACTGGATGCAGTCTCTGTGAGAAGCATTTTTTGCTTCTATTCCATGCTCAGCAGGACAGTCCCACTAGTGCCTGCTGTCAGCATTTCTACCCTTCCTATAAGTGCTGTAGCCTGATACAACCTTTGCAAGAAACACCTCGCGTGGCAGGCAAGGATTTGCTTTGATTTGTTTTAAGTAGATTCTTGCACCACGCATGTTTTGCTGCCAAAACTAAGAGTCTTTTTTCCCTTGTACCCCTCAAGGATCCAGAGAAGAGAAGACTCTGGGTAAGATCTGAATGGAAGGATGTTCTTTTAACATGATCTAATCCTGTGACTTCTCTGGGGACACCCCCTTGTCGCGGGGGAGAAGCTTGCCTGCCCTCATGAGGTTGAGAGCTATGCTGGAGGTGGTTTGTGCCGCCGGTAGGGTCTCCCATGCCAGACAGGTCTCAGCTGAAGGGTCAGACAGTGTGTCCACGGGCAGGATGGGCTCGCTAGCCGTCTGGCAATCATCCTAGGAGAAGGACAACTCCAACCCCAAACCCGGGCAGATGGCACTCGTTTAGCCCTGTAAGGCCATCCACCTAAGAGAAGGATACTCTAACCAAACCTACGTCCTGAGGTATTCGCTGTCACCGTCCAAGCTCGCTAGGCCGTGGCAGATGAACCTTAGGAGTAAAGGGTGGGGCCAGTTCTGCGCACGCTGTGCCTCACCTAAAAAATCCATTGCGCAGGCTTGAAGGGTTCACCCACATTGCAAAGCCCTGTTGCGACAGGTGAGGGTCGAAAACGGCAGGTGATAGGAAGCAGCTGGAAGCCGCAGACCCAACCCTGCATGCAGGCGGTTCAGGATATGGGTCATTAGAGACTTGACCCCGGAGATGACAGTCTCTTGTGGCAGCATCCTGAATGACCAAGCAGCCTTTTCTAGGGACAGCACTGCTTGCTCCACACGGAGAGGGGCCTAGCAAAGGTGGCCTAAACAAAGCTCATCTCCACACCCGGTTGGATAACCGTGGCCAACCGGCATCTTCTATGTGGTCAAACAAAAACAAAGAGATTTCAAAGGCATACACCTGCCTGCAAAGGTGTGCTCAAACTAACACTCTCATGTTGGAACATCAGAACCATGCTTGATACTGGGGATAGTGGACGTCCTGAGCGTCGTTCTGCTCTAATTGCCCACGAACTGTCACAGCTCAACATTGACATTGCTGCTCTCAGTGAAGTTCGTCTTCATGAGGAAGGTAGCCTTAAAGAACATGGTGCTGGCTACACACTCTATTGGTCAGGCAAACCCAAAACCGAAAGACACCTTTCAGGAGTTGGCTTCATGATTAAAAATTCCATTGCCTCCAAACTTGAAAATCTGCCGACAGGTCATTTCGATTGCATTATGTCCTTACACCTCCCTCTACACAACAAGCAACATGTTGTTCTTTTTAGCGTATATGCCCCAACTCTCCAAGCTGACCCAGCGGAAAAAGACAAATTCTACACAGACCTGCGCCGCCTGACCCAAAATGTTCCTGCAGATGATAAGATCATAATCCTTGGTGACTTCAACACCAGAGTAGGTAAGAATTCTGAAGCCTGGAAAAGAGTCCTGGGCAAGCATGGCGTTGGAAACTGCAACGACAATGGACGCCTCCTGCTAGAGTTTTGCGCAGAATGGCAGCTCACCATCACCAACACTATCTTTCAACAGAAAGACAGCCTGAAGACAACCTGGATGCATCCTCGATCCAAGCACTGGCACCTCATTGACTATATCTTAGTACAACAGAGAAATGTCAGTGATGTCCGTCATACTCGAGTGATGCCGAGTGCAGAATGTCAAACAGACCACCGCCTTGTGCGCTGCAAACTTAACCTCCACTTCAAGCCCAAACCTAAGAGAGGCGGCATTCCAAGGAGGAGGCTCCAAGTCAGCAATCTTCAGACAGCCACAGTGAGAGACAGCTTCCAGGGAAACCTTCAAACTAGACTTAAAGATAATCCCATAGATCCCTCTCCTGAAGCGCTTTGGCAACATATTAAAAGTTGCATCCTGCAGTCCTCTGAAGAGTCCCTAGGGTTCTCCTCCAAGAAAAACAAAGACTGGTTTGATGAGAACAATCAAGAGATCCAGGAATTGCTGAAGAAGAAGAGAACTGCTCACCAAGCACACCTTGCTCAGCCATCTTGCCATATAAAAAAAGCCGCCTTTCGTCTTGCATGCAGTAAGCTCCAACAGAAACTTCAAGACATCCAGAACAAATGGTGGCTCGACCCAGCAGAAAAGACACAACTATGTGCAGATTTGGGTGGCCAAAGAGGATTCTATGAGGCCCTGAAAGCAGTGTATGGACCCCCACACCAGGTTCAAAGCCCCCTATTCAGTGCAGATTGGTCAACTGCTTCTAACAGATAAAACCTCCATCCTG
The DNA here is from genome assembly GCF_047495875.1 of Pithys albifrons albifrons. Taxonomy (NCBI): domain Eukaryota; kingdom Metazoa; phylum Chordata; class Aves; order Passeriformes; family Thamnophilidae; genus Pithys; species Pithys albifrons. The sequence goes on from NC_092459.1 coordinate 107,297,000, forward strand.
AACCGATGGTCTGAGCACTTTCAGACTCTCTTCAGTGCCAACCGTGTAGTCCAAGGCTCAGCAATTCAGCACATTACACAACAACCAGTGAAACATGAATTGGATGCAGTCCCTACTATGGGAGACATACTCAAGGCCACACAACAGGTGAAAACTGGCAAGGCAGCTGGGGTTGATGGAATTCCACCTGAAATCTGGAAGCATGGAGGTCAAGCACTCCATGCCAAATTTCACGAGCTTGTTGTGTGTTGCTGGGAACAAGGGGAACTACCACCAGATCTCCATGATGCAGTCATTATCACCCTGTACAAGAAGAAAGGAGAAAAATCAGTCTGCTCAAATTACTGAGGTATTACTTTGCTCTCCATTGCTGGTAAAATCCTTGCAAGAATACTTCTGAACAGATTAGTACCCACTATTGCAGAAGATCTTCTACCTGAAAGCCAGTGTGGTTTCAGAGCCAATAGGAGCACCACAGACATGGTGTTTGTTCTCAGACAACTGCAAGAGAAGTGTAGGGAACAGAACAAAGGTCTCTATGTAACCTTTGTTGACCTCACCAAAGCTTTCGACACTGTGAGCAGAAAAGGCCTGTGGCAGATCCTGGAACGTTTAGGATGTCCCCCGAAGTTCCTCAAAATGATCATCCTGCTACATGAGGATCAGCGTGGACAAGTCAGATATGGCCATGCACTCTCTAAGCCCTTTCCAATAACCAATGGTGTGAAACAAGGTTGCGTTCTTGCACCAACTCTATTCACAATCTTCTTCAGCACGATGCTCCAAAGAGCCACAGCAGACCTCGATGAAGAAAAAAGCATCTACATCCGATATCGTACCGATGGAAGCCTCTTCAACCTAAGGTGACTGAAGGCCCACACCAAGACCCTGAATCACCTTGTCCGTGAGCTGCTTTTTGCTGATGATGCCGCCCTCGTTGCTCACACAGAAGCAGCTCTGCAGCGCTTAACATCCTGCTTTGCAGAGGCTGCTGAGCTTTTTGGGCTGGAAGTCAGCCTGAAGAAGATGGAATTTCTCTACCAACCTGCACCTCAAGAAGTCTTCCATCATCCTCACATCACCATAGGCAATTCAGAGCTTAAGTCAGTCCAGCAGTTCACCTATCTGGGAAGTATCATTTCCTCAGACAGTAAGATCGACAAAGAGATAGACAACAGGCTAGCAAAGGCATACAAAGCCTTCGGAAAACTCCATAAAAGAGTCTGCTCCAATAAACACCTGAAGAAAAGTACAAAGATTAGTGTCTACAGAGCCATTGTACTGTCTACTCTTTTATATGGGTCTGAATCCTGGGTCATCTACCACCACCACCTGCGGCTTCTCGAACGCTTCCATCAGCGCTGCCTCCGTTCAATCCTAAACATCCACTGGTCTGATTACGTGACCAATGTGTCTGTTCTTGAACAGGCAGGGGTCAGCAGTATCGAGGCCATGCTGATGAGAACGCAGCTGTGCTGGGCAGGGCACGTCTCCAGGATGGAGGATCACCGCCTTCCGAAGATTGTGCTCTATGGTGAACTCGCCACCGGCTGCCGCAAGAGAGGAGCCCCGAAGAAGAGATACAAGGACTCCCTGAAACAACACCTCAGCCTTGGCCATATTGACTGCCACCAATGGTCCACTCTGGCCTCCAATCGGGATTTATGGAGACACACCATTCACGACGCTGCTACTTCCTTTGAGAATGCACAGAGAGTCAGTCTTGAGGAGAAAAGACAACGCAGACAGAACCTTTTCTTGCCAATGTCACCTAGGGAGACGTTCCGCTGTGCCTTTTGTGACCGGACCTGCCTATCCCGTATTGGCCTTTTTAGCCACCAGCACGCTTGCAGCAAGCGTGGGTAGTGCCCTTCTCAAATCTTCGTTTGCGAAGCCTAGCCATGATGATGATGAATCCTGTGAACACTGCCTTGGAGAATAAGCTCAAGAGGGAATGGGAGATGGAGGTATCATCTTCCAGAGAGGAACAAGCAGAATGCAAAAATGTCCATCATAGTAGGGTATTACTGTGTACATGCCTCAAAACTCTCCTGCTCTTTGCTGTGCATATGGATCCCATGTGCACGAGAGATCTTCATTAACATAAAAATACAGAAAGCTCTCAGGAGAGTAATTAGATTGTCTCTTGCACTGAACACTCTTCTGAGAAATGAAGATTAGATATGACAGAGAAACACTGAGCCTAACAGTGTATCATATTTTTCCAGGTAATCTAATGAATTACCTTCCACCAAAGACCAAACTTCTTTATAACACCAGAGGACCACAGGAGAAAAGCAAAACAGAAAGAAAAAAAGCCCTCTACAAGTATCTGGAAAAAACACAGTAGGTAAAGAACATTTCTGTAACTAAATGCATAGTAACAACAATGCCTCTCACTGAAGTAAGGCTGATGGGATGTGTGTGCTAGTTATTCTGAGTTTTATATTAGGTATTTAAAGCAAGTTTAATTTCAGGGAGTTATTTTATGATTTGCATTGCTGCAGGCCTGTGCAGTGCTGATATATAAGTAGAGCAATGGGCATTTTCTTGCCCTATTCTGCTGTTGCTGCTGAGAAACTATGTGGAGAAGATTTGATAGAAGTACTTCCATACAACTAACCAGTTATTAACAAAACACTGTGGTAGAGCATAAGAGAACTGACTAAAGATACCCACAATCCCAATTGTGCTCTCCTCTTATTCCTGTGCCAATATGGCTGAAAGATCTCAGTCACAGTTGATCCTTTGAAGGGGATAATGTCAGGAACTACATGGAGTACTTCTAAGGTGTTCACAACATTTGCAAGTACTGTCAGAAGAGCTTCACAAGAGCATCCACACTTGGAATCAAATACTTCTCCAGCACAGCTGAGGTGTCCTAAAATGATGCTATGCTAGGCAACAAGGTACAGACCCAGGGATCTTACCTGTCTCTGAGGACCAGTAGGTTCAGATTCTCGTCTCCTTTGTCGAAAAGCTGGTGCTGAATGTAAGGGGGAGTGGGCTGGACTTCCTGCCTGCTGTTCATGTCTACTGTCAGATACTGTTTGAGAAGGTCCTTCATGTCTGTGGGAATTGTCCTCCTCAGTCACAGGCTGCATACCCCGACTTCGCCCATCATGTGTCTTTGGCCTGACTGCAGCATCTGCCCCCAGGCGCCTTCTCTCTTCACCATCTTCAATAGGCCTTAGTTCCTCAGGCTCCTCATCCGTGGTTCCAGACGTGCTTGGCTCAGCACCTGGGTGAAAGTCTTTCAGTTCTGTCTCCTTATCAATGATAACCCACTCCTTGCTATCAAAGTCCTCCTCCTCTGCGAGTGGCACTGAGCGGAAAGCATTGCTGAGGGCTTCGTGTTCCACTGAAGCAGACACATCCATCCTACCACTTGCCTGCCGGTCAGCCTGGCCAGCATCAATGGACAGCATCTGCGCTGGCTGGGAGGAGCATACAAGCCGTGATGGAGAGCCAGGAATATCCATTCGAGATCTAGAGACAGAACATGAAGCTATTAAAAATACATCAGGTTTGTGGTTAAAGACAGATGATAAAAGAAAACCTGTATAGTCCTCACTCATTTCTTGGTACACTTGAGAAAGGCAGGCTTAAGCAAAAATATTTCTTTAGAACCTACAATGGCATAAAGATGTTCCCCTAAAGTACTTCAGTATAACAGCCAATTCAGCATCTCTTTTCCTCATAGACAGGATCAAAACTATTTTCCCCCAATGACATGTTTCCCCTTTGGTAAGTTCTACTGGCTTGTGAAAAAAAAAACCAAAACAAACCAACAAAACCAAAACACCCCTAAATCCTAAATCTACTGTCTGATTAACTAGTGTCTCTTCTGGGTTCCTATAACCAGCTTCACTGTGCTCTCTCTATGGTAGCCACTGAGGCCTCTGAGGTGGCCACACAAGCTCTTCGAAGACAGCACGAATCTTCCATCCCATCGTGCATAGATAACCCCAAAATACTTTGAAGATGCAGAAAGAAAACATGGCAAGCATCCTTTTACAAAAGGTAGCATCATCTTTGGTGGCTGACAGTCTGAATAGCAGCAGCTTCTGCAGCCATGCAGAAATACCTTTCAAAAAGGCCCTGGAAGCTCCTTGTGCTTCAATAGCTCTGACAGCACCTCAGCTGGAGAAGCCAGTGGCAATACTGTTTTTCTGCTCCACAGTGTTCTGATCCATGTTTCTCATTTGGCCTGCATCTGTTTCTTGCTTTGCTTCTCCGCCTATCTCAGAGGCAAGCAGTTTGCTACACAAAGACAAAATGTGTGCTGCACAGATTTTTGGACAGCTGCAGTGTGGTTTACAAAGTGATTTCAACAAGGATCATCTAGGAGTCTTGCAGATTCTTCCAGGGAATGCTTTCCAATTTTTGATGAAGAAAGGGGAATTAGAGAAGGAGGTGAACCAAAGGTTGATGTAGATAAAGTCGAGAGCAAAAACAAAGATCTCAGCAAATGCCATGTGGTGGATCTGAAAGAAGCAAGGCTATACTTGTTAAAAATACTTGTCTTAAAAATATATTGCTGTGAAGATGGAGCACTTAAGTATGCAAACAGAATGAAAAATGATCTATACTGTGTGTGTGAAGAGCTGGATTTTAAAGAGCTATTGCTAAAAAAACCCCAAAACTTTGAATTTAGCCAATATCTTCATGCATTCCCCAGCAGAGGAGAGACACCTTGAGAGGAATAGTTTACGCCAAAAAGCCAAAAGAATTTCCTAGTGCTGGGAATCAATACTGTGTCATGAAAAGATGAAAACAGAATAAAGAGAGACTGTGTGGCAGAATGGGATTGTATTTGCACCATACTTGGTGCAGGCTACTTGGAAGATGAAAAAAGGAATTGATTTTAAAAACAGAAGCTGAAGAAAGAAGACAGGAGAAAGGGATGCATTTAGCATGATGCTGAGTAGACAAGGAAGAGTGGGAGAAAGAAAGAAGGGAGTTAAAAGCATTCAGTGAATATACAGGACTAGTGTTGTTGACTGCTTATAATGCCTTGTTTCCCTTCCTATTTTAAAAAGTCTTTCTTCCAAGCAAATTAAAAACCAAACTGGTAGCAAATTATTCAAACCCTAAATTATTAATAGCAACACAAACAGTCTCTTCTAAACTACAGAAAAGCATTAGATTACCCCAGCCACTCAGAATAAAACACTACCTAATACACTGCAGGTAGTGCTTGGGGTTCTTCCTCTCTCTAGTTCTACATTCTACTACTTTTCCAGCTACAGTCTCCTTATGACTATTCCCCTTGGCTAAAGTCTGTCAGATTTTCTCTGAGGAGAAGGTCTGTTTCTCCCCTACCTCTTTTAGAGTGGCCATTCTTCCACTACATTCTGCAACCACAGTTCATGCCCTGACTTTCAACAGGAAGCTGAAAGCAGATGTGAAGGGCATTACCAGCACCAAGGGTTTATGCTTTGTAATGTGTTCTCCAGCACATAATAGCTTAAAAAACTTCTTTTCATTATTTTTAAATTATTCTTGGGGTTTTTTGTTTATTTCTTCACTGTGGATCTGAGAGAAGGTACTCCTAATACCTTCAAAATCAAGGTGAAATGTGTACTTTTCACATGCAAACAAGCGCAACACTATATGCTGAAAAGTGAATACTACTATCACTACTAATGAAAAATAATAAAATAATAAAGTAATGAACCCACCAGATCAGGATTTGCCAGCTAGCTCCCAAAATACATGCACCCCTGTATGATTCATCCTTCCCTCCCACCTCAGGGCCAGCCAAAAGCTTTTAACTGTTACTTTATCTCTGACCTGATGCTTTGCCTTCCTTCTGAAAACGTCCATCCTTCCATCTGTGGAGTTCTTCCCATTCAGGGACAGGATGGGAATCCTTCCCACTAACTCTCCTTATTAAGAGACATGAGTTAATGCCTCATGAGAAAAATCATAAAGCCTATGAACTCCTCCACTCAGAAATGAACTTTCAGTGTCTATGGATCTAATGATTAGACTGGTCTCAATGGTCAATCCTCAAGACATTGCTAAAAGCAGTAGAAGGCTACAGAGGGTGAACAAACCTTCTTTCATGTGGATCCACTTTGCCATCAGCAGTGGAGAGGCGTTCTGACTCGGGGCTGTTCACACGGTGGTATCTGAGGGAGCGGACTTGGGCAGTGGGGGACTCTGGAGGCACTCGGACAGGTGAACTGGGGCAGACACCGTTCCTCTGCTCCTCTTCCACCATGCACTGAGTCTGTAGTGGGTAAACACAAAAAACATAAAAATCTGGCCAAGGAAGGACATTGATTTCCCATCCATCACTGTTGCTCTGTGCTTTCTTCCAGCACACAATTTCTGCTGCATTTTCACAATCCACACAAACAATTTCTGAAGGAATGCAAGGGTCCCTATATCCTGGCACTTATCTAGTATTAAAATAAGGAATGGATTTTAAATCAACTCAAATATTTAAACATCTTTACAAGGTAGCCTTTGCATTTCAACTACACTCAACAGTTGATCAAAAAGGAGTTATCATGGGTTAACTTACTGCATACACAACCCTAACCGCTTATCCAAGAGTTCCTGTTTGTCAACATTCATCTATGCATGGTCCATGCATTATACTGTGTGGGGAGGAAGGGGTTGAAAATGGAAGATTTGGCAAGGAGATAGTGTTATTTTCGCTCAAGATAACTCTGCAGTTGAGAAAACAGAGAGGGACCTGGGAATACTGACTGACAGCAGCCAACCATGAGCCAGCAGTGTGCCCAGGTGGCCAAGAAGGCCAATGGCATCCTGGACTGCATCAGGAAGAGTGAGGCCAGCAGGATGAGGGAAGTAATCCTTCCTCTGTACTTGGCACTGGTGAGGCCACACCTCAAGTACTGTGTCCTGTTCTGGGCCCCTCAATTTAGGAAGGATATTGAGGTGCTGGAGTGGGACCAGAGAAGGGCAATGAGGCTGGTGAAGGGTCTGGAGAACAACTTCTAGGAGGAGTGGCTGAGGCAGATGGGGCTGTTTATCCTGGAGAGGAGGAGGCTCCTGGGAGACCTTATCACTCTCTACAACAACCTGAAAGGAAGTTGTAGCGAGGTGGGTATTGGTCTCTTCTCCCAGGCAACCACCAGTAGGACAAGAGGACACAGTCTTAAGTTGACCATGGGAGGTTTAGGTTAGACATTAGGAAGAAGTTCTTCACAGAAAGAGTGATTGGACAGTAGAATGGAGGTGGTGGAGTCACCGTCCCTGGAGGTGTTTAAGAAAAGACTGGATGTATGTGGTAGTTTTAGCTAGGCCTCAAATTAGCAGCCTCAGAGAATCTATGTAGATTAGGAGAGACAGGTATCACCTGACTTAAGCAACCAAAGAAATATTTCATACCAGATGACGCAAACCTGAGATATGAATACAGGAGTAGGAGGTGTTCACTCAGTTCCATCATGGCTGAAGTAGAGGCAAGACACACAGCTACTGTCTTGGGCCCTTTTGCTGCCGCCGCTACTTTGCATTTTGTTTGCGTTCAGGGAAGTAGAAACATTTTGTTGTTATACTTTCTGTTTCTTGCTGGGTGTCTTTCAGGGTGCTTATGAATCTAGAGTGATGGAATCTGTTTTCGGTGGGAGGTAGAAAATTGTTGTTATATTTAACTTGTGTGTGTGTTGTATTATAGTTTTCTTTTAATTTTCTCTTTTCTGTATAAATATATATAGTTAGTTTAAGTTTAAACCTAGTTTGATGGTTTTTTTCCCCTTTCTCCCTTTTCTCAGTGTGGGAGGGAAAAAGACTGACTCTGTGTTGGGCAGTTGGCATTTTGCCAGCTCAACCCAAGAGAATGTAGCCCTTAGTGCCACGGTCTAGTTGACATGGTAGTGTTAGGTCATAGGTTGGACTCGATGATCTTAGAGGTCTTTTCCAACCTTGTTGATTCTGTGATGCTAAGAGTATTTTTCAGGGCATGAATTTTCACATACTGTGTTTCCTTTGTGTTGTTTTCTGTCTCATGAAAGAAATGGAATTGGCTCAAAGAAGAGAACAGAATGTTGCTAGAGACTTAAAAGCACTCTTTCCCTCAGGTTTGGGGGAAACAGAGATAAAAGTTTAGAATTGTAAAAACACAGCCTGGTGATGAATTTGAGAATGCATCAGGCCTTTGATATGTTAAACTCAGACTGGGATGGCACATTTGCCCCTGCTAAGTCTGGACTTAGCAGTGTATGTGTGTCCCTCCAATGAAGGAACGAATCTATCCTTCACACTTTAGCTGTAAGTCATGGATGTCTTGCTTAACCTGCATCTATCGATTCACATAATTGCAATGCACAAACTTTTACATCTGATGAACTTGATGTGACTAAGCCATCTCCTAATTATCAGGGTGGTTTATGTTTGTTTGTTTGTTTAAACCATGGTCCTCTAAACAAAGTCCTTCAGGACATACACTCAACCACAACATCTGTAAGAGCCTTCCATAGACTCAAGATCATGCAGGAACATGAACATGCTCATGAACACTCTATTGGTACATATTTCCTTTTTCATATGGTCTTAGTGAATTCATTTTTTTTAATTTAGCAGAAGATAAAGGAGCAAAAGTAGGTGACTAACACAGCTGCTTTCTGCCTTTTGCCTTCCGCAGCGCTGATTCCCCTTGGAAGAGAGAGCAGGCCTACTCAGGCAAAAGCATAGAGGCAGAATGGTCAAAGGGCTACAGCAGCAGTCTAGGATTTGCATTGAATACTGCTCTGTTGCCAGCCATGCAACATCAGCTACTACACACTGCTCTGTGTGGGAATGGGTTTGGATGTGCTAGTACAAGTTCCCAGTATGGAGAAAGCTTACCTTTCTCTGCTGCCTGCCCTACATTCACTTGTCCTCTAAAATGCCATAGGCTCTGAACAAGAGCAGCCTCTCAGTAAAATGCTGCTGATCAAGACAGTTGCTTTTGTGCCAGCAATGACTACATGGCAATTCAGTCTGTGTCCATAAATTAACAGACCTAAACCACTCAGGCTGGGTTTGGAATGCGTAACTAAAGGGCCTTTGCAGCCACAGAGCCTGGAAGAGAACTTTCAGGCATTAGAGAAAAAGCAGAATAGATGATAATGATATAATCTGTAATCCATTCATGGTCAGGAGAAGGTTAGTGACAAAGCAAGGTCAAATGCATCTATGAAAAGAGCAAAGTGCTGATGTAACTGACAGGTTGCACGCAACTTGGTAAGATCCAAGAGCAGAGAAATGGGGGATGGTGTGGGAGAACAGTGACAGTAAACCCTGTCCTCAGCACAGAAATGGGAGAAGTGGGACAGGAGATCTGAATTGTGTGAACAAAGAAATAAGGGTGACCTTAGACAGTTATTAGGAATTGAAAAACATGGCAAGATTCACTCATTGCCTAAATACAAAGAGCAAGACAGGGAGAGCCAGTTAATTGTAGTGCTACAAGACTGAAAGATGAAGGATGGTGATACTGTGAATAGCAGAAGAGTGTTTAACACACCAGCTGCCCTTGCAGTTCTGAAAGACACAAGGGATGCCTCAGATTACAAGCATTTGATGCCCTTGGGCATCAAATCTGCAGCATCGTTTTCTTCTCCATATAGTGACTTACTTAAATACAAAATTATTCTCTCTTAGAGAACACTCAGACTAAAGATAATAAGTCTAACAAAACATAAGGACAGGCTAAAGAAAACAAACCCCATGGAGAGAAAGGACTTCAGCTTTGGAGAGCATGATGCCTTGAGGCCTACTGCACAGACTGCTGCATAACTACAGACTTGTCACAACTGAAGTGCTCATTGGCACACTGACTAAATCCATAAGCTCCTTTTGCCAGTAACCTGACAACAAATAGCATATTCCCTGGTGGGAAAATGTTATACACAGACAACATAGAAATGTAATAAATAATATTCTGCCTTTGCTCCTCTGTAAAAAGAAAGAAAAAACCCATCCCATCACAAAGAGCTGTGTCAGCTGATATTCTTGCTGGAACAGTTCTGCCTGAAATGTCTCACAAACAAACATCTAGCCAGACACATCCTGCTGGAGCCTACCTGCCATATCAGCAATTAGGCCAAACAGTTCTTACAAACAAACTCCCTGCCTGCTACCAGAGAGTTTTGCACAAAATAACCAGCCAGAAAATGTTTCCTGCTATTATGAAGCCTGCAAGCTACACACAAACAGATAATGTGTAAGCTTTTTTGAATGCTATAAAACTCAAAGAAAACACCTTGAGAATTCTGAGAAGGAAAGGAAAAGACAAAAACTGGTTACCATAACCAAAAAATCTCTCCTCACTTTCACTTCTTCATTTTTATTCATCGCCACCACAAGCCCAGGCTGCTGGGCTGAAATGCTGACTGCCTGGAGAAAGCCAAAACTTACTATACTACATATGTGAGTCCTGCATCAAAATCTGACTTCATTCAGCCCAGAAAGCCTGCAAAACAGCTCATCATGAAAGCCCGATTTATGTATCACAAGCCACAGACTGCATCCTCACAAGCCTGCCAGACCCCCTGAGGGTACAGATGACCATCTCATATGACAGAAAGGCAAAGACCAAGGAACAGAGAGGAAAAAAAAAGGTAAAAACTGCTTCCTCCCCCCAGCTATACCAATATTTCTGCAAAAAGGTAGCTTTCTGGTGGCAAACTTTTTCCTTGCTTCTAAAAGTAACCTTAGCATTTTTTAAACTGTTCCCCATTTTCTCTCTCTCTCTCTCTCTCTCTGCATCTCTTGGCAATTAATTAATTTTAAAAATTAGTTTTTGAAATTAACGAATAACTTGTTTTGAGTTTTAATATTGTTCAGGAAAAATATTTGAACCTAAGTTATTTCTGCAATAATTAAGCAGATTGTAACAGAGAGTCACCTGTTATGCAGTGGATCTTGTAGAAACCCCTCGTTACTCTAGCTGCTCTCATGACAGGGCTTGTGAATGACAGTGCTGGGTACTTAAAACATGACATAGAACTAGCATACAGAAAGGACATTTAGGACTCCATTGTGCACATCTCAGTCTGACTGAAAGCATCAAGGCACCTGATGCTTTAAAGGAACAGCAAAACACAACAGAAGTTTCTGTATGTTGTGTGAACAGAATTGTCCCTCTCTGCCAGACTTTTCTTATTTCATGCACCTTCAAATGGAAACTTCTGGGAATGCACACAGTTACCAGTGAGAGATGAAGAAGTGATTTGAAGTGGGTTCATAATTCCCAAGTGCTGCTGCTAATGTTCCATACATACAAGACATTGATTTGAAGTATTTGCATTGGAGAATTTTAAGCAAGTTAGATCAGATTATTTCTTGTCCATGCATGTTTTTTCTAATAAGACTAAGAATAGTGGAGATATCTACATTGCTAAAATAAGGACTAACTTTGTGCTACTAGAGACGGAAGTGAATTCTAGTCAGGCCCAGAAGACTGACAGATTTAACATGTTAGTCCACAAATGTCCATTAAAGACAGGTTTGTGACATGAACCTAATATGCCCTGACAACATTTAAGATGGATGAACATCACACTACTAACAGATCCTGTATGTATCTGATGTACTGCCACAAATACTAACCTACTCACAATATGTAAGGTGATCTAATAAATAAAGTAGTAGATTCTGATACTAAACATTTACTATAATATCATCATCATATGGGGATGACTCCAAGAAATTAATTAAGATTTACTAGACAGAACTGAGAAACATCTTAGAGATTAGGAGGAAAATCAACTGAAGTATACACTTCCTGCAAGCTAAAAAGTGCACTACGGTTTTGGAATGCAGAAATATGAGAATATTAAGTGATGGTTTCTTTCACCCCTCACAAGGGTGAAGCCATCATTAAATGCTCCTTATAGATTGTCCTACCCTTAGAAAGTAAAGTTTAAAAATAAAGGAAGTGAAAAATTAGTGAGGATTCAAGACACAGAAAAATACAGCTTATGAAGACATCTCTGATTAAATTTATTTACTCAATAGGTTGGGACACAATAAAATTTTCGTTTATAATTTCCAAGCTTCGGGCATTTCTGATATTGTATCAGCTATGCAAGGACTAGAATTTCCTTGCTTGAAGTATCAAAATCCTAGATAATAATATGATTGTAAAAAAGATTCACTTTAGCATTGCTGGCCCCCAAAATGTCACTGGCACAAAGATCCAAATTAATCCCAATGGTTTTTACTCTGTGAAAAAACTTCCACAAGGAAACTCCTCAATGCTGTTTGGCCTGTACTATATAGCATGCTACATCAGTGGATCTGAGTGGCTTCTAGCAGTCTGTGAAACCATGGCCCTAAATCCAACAGCCACAGGAGATAAGAAAATGTTCTTTACTTTGCTGATGCTGATCCTGAGTTTGTTGCGATTCACATCTGTCTCTTCCCAAACTTCACCCTCATTGAAAGCAGTGTTTGGAGCCTGACCAAGACCTTCCACTGGCCGGCTTGACAGGATGGGAGGAGCATTTTCTTGATCACTCAGATGTTCACCCTGTAGGACATCCTCAGTGTTCTCACGAAGCAAGTCCCCAGGTACTGGAGTGACATTAACCACCCTGTGGAAAAGATGATACAAATTATCAGTATACAAAGAAGAAGGTCTATCACTCTGTCCCACAGGAATTCCTTAGCAGATTTTAGGGTATGACCAGGTTGAAAAACAGGCAGTCAAGCTTTTTCCTAGATATGATAGCCTGAACAAGAACATGAGGATTCCATCTAACATAAAGCCACAAAGCCAGTGAGTTGTATCAGTGAAAGCATCTTGGGACCCTTGATACACAAGCTGAAAGCTTTTTCAGAAGTGCCCATCACAAAGTATTGAGCTTAGAAGAAACTTCCCCCCTTTGCATGAGCAAATGAGGCTTAATAGGCTTTACAGCTTTTATCTTCTAAAATATTACAAGGGATTCTTGTTATCCCCTAATGTCAGCCCCCTCAAAAGTACCAAGACAGACTAGTGAACAAAGCCTTACCATTTTTTAGTTTGGATTCATCTCCATCTCTGAGCATGGATGTACCTTTGCAACAGCACATGAAATATTCTGTAACGGCTGAGGAACTGTGCTTGAGGTGTGACCAGTACATGTACTCAGCTGTATTTAGCTCAGTATCGATCCCAAACCCACCCCACAGCAAGGCATCAACAACCTTACAGCAGGCACTCTCACAGAAGCTCCAGGAATGTATGCCATATAATATGCAAAATATACAAGTTCCATTGATCCTGCTCAAAGGTTTCCAGGCATCTCTTAATGTGACTCCAACCCACACACTCATCCTCAGTAGAAAATGCATTTTCAGCACAAGAGTCTGAAACTGGGTGCCACCACCTCAGACATATGTTATAACATATATAAAGTCAAATCAAGTGGTAGTTGCCATGTAGCTCCAACTTCCCAGGATCATACTGGTCTTGAAAAAATGAACTTGTTACTGAGTTTGCTGTCTATAGTCGACTGGTGCAACTGCAACACTTACCCAAACATGGCTGCTGTTTGCCTGGTGTTTTGCTGTGGTGGAGTTGAGGTGCTAGTGGACAACAAGATATCTGTACCAGCTTTCTCCCAGTCAAAGGCTTCATTTTCAGTGATGCCTCTTTCTTTCATGCTATTCTCAAAAACGGACATGATTAGCTGTAATAGATTTACAAGAACAATTTATGTTAAGTAGCTGAGGGTGGCTGTCAGCAAAAACCTGAAGTATGCACATGAGGACCAAGTGCAGTTTATAATCTCCATTTGCCCATGAAAGGTACTAAGAAATGAAAGCAAATGTTACAAAATTGCAAGTTGTTTCTTAGGCTGGTTTTGGCATGGCAAGTGAAACTTCTTCAAATCTATAAAAGAAATGCAATATTTTGACACTGATTTGATGAAATCTTGCAGTTGCCTTGTTACTCCAAATCTAAATCTGTAACTTCAACTCAATTTTTCTGTAGATTAGACATGTGCAGAGTAGTACATTTGGTATGTAAAGTTCAAGGGCTGCCAGAAGAAAAAAATGTAACAGGAAAATGCAGTCCTATGGTGCAGACTCATTGCAGTGTCTGGCTCAAATGCTTGGTCAGGAGCTCTATGTTGTGCTTATGCACAAAGTAGGCTGACGTATTTGACTGTGTAACAAAACTGTAAAAGAGATGATACAACTTTCTGTATAAGACAGCAGGTACAAATGTTCATGCTGATGTGCTTTATGCTTGTTGCTTTCTAAGAATCGACATTAGGAGAAAACTATTGTCAATAGTGCTCCATGCACCAATGGATTACTCAGATAAATATGATGTTCTGCTGTCAAAGGGAAACCAGATGCTATAGACTAACAAAGCTCTATGTGAGGTCCCACATTTCTAATAAAATTATTCAGCTAAATAATGCAGAACTGACAGGATTCAGTCTAAAATCCATACTGATAGAGAACGTGGTGGCAAACACATTTAGCTTACAGTATAGAATTAGCACTAAGGTATGAGTAAAAATTACCATGAACAAATATCCTATTTCATAGAATCATAGAATCGATTGGGTTGGAAAAGACCTTTGAGATCATCAAGTCCAACCCTTGGTCCAACTCCAGTCCATTTACCAGATCATGGCACTCAGTGCCACGTCCAATCTCAGTTTAAAAACCTTCAGGGCAGGTGAATCCACCACCTCTCTGGGCAGGCCATTCCAATGCCTGATTACTCTCTCTGGAAAGAATATTTTTCTGATCTCCAACTTAAATTTTCCCTGGCAGAGCTTGAGCCCGTGCCCCCTTGTCCTATTGCTGAGTGCCTGGGAGAAGAGACCAACCCCTACCTGGCTAGAACTTCCCTTCAGGTAGTTACAGACAGTGATGAGGTCACCTCTACGCCTCCTCTTCTCCAGGCTAAACAACCCCAGCTCCCTCAGCCTCTCCCCATAGGACTTGTGCTCCAGTCCCTTCACCGGTATTCATATTCCTGTTCTGTTTATCAGCATGATCAGAATGACAAGAGAGTCTGTCATTTCCTACTACCATTCATTAAACTGCAGTAAAATGTTTATTTGCAGCTTTCAGATGAGCCATCTTTTTCTTCCTTTTTGTGACCTAGAACACTAGAGTTAGGTGCTCCACTTATGCAGTAACATTTGATTAAAAGAATTTCCATAGCTGGTCAGACCAAGGTACACGTAACATCTCTCCAGTGTGAATATGACATAGTAGTGGTAGCAGCTTCTTTGTCTTGAAAGGGATTTTACTGGTGTGACAGTTAAATATGATAGGATTGTGTTTCTGCTTGTTGGACTCCTCTCATCTCTGATGGAAATGGGCATTAATTTGTCTAATTAATTATTGAATACAGAAGCTTTTATATTTATACCTACCTTCTGGCAAAGAACACACCAATTACGTGAACTACCTTCCTTACTCATTCCAACCTGTGACCTGCTAATTTCATTTGTCAGTTCCTTATTTTTATATCAGAAGAAGAATAATACAATAATTTTCCATTCACTTCTTGAATTCTGCCTTTGATTTTAAAGATGTCATGGACATGTCAGTATACTTTTTTTTAAAGTGTACTGTCCTAGTCCAATCAGTCTTTCCATATCTGAATCTATCTCTAGCTTCCTCATTACCTTTCCCTAAAGATGTCCTTTTTGATATGCAGGAATGCAACTGCAGATGGTATTTAAGAGTATGTTTCACACAAATCTACACGGTAATACAAGGATATTTTCTGTTCACCCTCTAATGCTACTCTAATTATTCTTAGGATTTTTCTGACTGCTACTTTGGCAATGCTTTAACTAATACTGGCAAATGTCTTTTAGAAATTAATATCCACACCTCCTTGAAGATGCCTTGCAAGAACTTCACACATTTGTAGACAGATGCCCTTATAAAAGTCCTACCAGCTTTGGTTCATTAGATCATCCTCACCCTTATGTCCAGTAATCCCAGTCTTATCACAGCATCTGATTTTTTGTGATGGACATGTCAGTGTCAGGGACTGGTATCTTCTGAATCTGTTTAAAAACTGGTACTGCTTCTGCCACCTTCCATTCCTTTGATACTGAAGCAGTCTGAAGTAAGAAACCACATGCTAAAATTACAAGTTCAGCTGTCTTATTCTTAACATTCCCTTCATGCCATCAAGGACCCACTCAGTCAAAACAACTGTTGCTACTTTCTGCTATAAGTTATTCTGTAACTGTTGCATTTGACTTTGCAGGCCATTAGGGATTTGACAGCCTTTTACTGTATTCCATGTAGAGTCTTTATTCACGGGCCAAAGGATACTAGTGTCCTAATCTTCCATTTTTCCATGGACTTACTGAATCTTCTCAGCTTTCTCTGAAACCTTCATATGTTTGATGAAAGGTCAAAACTTGACGGAAGGATAAAAGTAGAGTTGAAAACTTCATAAAACAGTCCCAGGTCTGCAGGATTCTGTGTCTGGGAGTGAGAAAGAAGCTAAGTACCAATGTTCACAGTTATGACCAAGATGTAAGGGGTATTAAATCAGGCTGGCAGGCGGCAAGTTTAGCACAACAGAAGAAAGCAGTTCTTTTCACAGCAAAAACTTAAGCTGTGGTGCCTCCATGTCACATGGTGGATGCTAAAGGTTTACAAGAACACAGGAGACTGGATAAGTTAGAATCATAGAACGGTTTGTGTTGCAAGGGACCTTTAAAGGTCATCTAGTCCAAGCCCCCTGCCACAGGCAAGGACATCTTCAAGAAGACCAGGTTGCTGTCCAGCCTGACTTCAAATGTTTCCAGGAATGGGTCATCTACAACCTCTACCTGTTCCAGTGTTTCACTGTCCTCGAAGTGAAGAATTTCTTCTTCATATCTAGTTTAAATCTACCCTCTTTCAGTTTACAACCATTATTTCTTGTCTTATTTCAACAGGCTCTGCTAAAACGTCTGCCCCCATCTTTCTTACAGGCCCACTTTAGGTACTGAAAGGCCTAAATAAGGTCACCCTGGAGTCTTCTCTTCTCCAGGCTGAACAACTCCAACCCTCTCAGCCTATCCTCACATGACAGGTGCTTCATCCCTTTAAGTTGATGGAAGACAAGTTCACTGAGGGCTATGAAGTACAGAGATATTTGCGGTTTAGGCAAATTTGATCTTCAGGCTTTGAAAGCTTCCTGGGTAAATGTTACTGAATGCTCATTCTTTTACAATCTTCCCACAACCAACACTATTGGAGACATGATAAACATTTCCTTCAGCCTGGTGAAGCTGCCCTTTCATTGTAATTCAAAGTCATTGTCCTCACTTAGAGATTAACATGTATCTTAAATTGAAATATATTAGAGAGCTAAGGAGGGACATGGTGATCTGTAACTTCAAATTTTATTTACATATGTTTTATTCTGTTTCCTTATGTCTAATCTTGTCATTCCAATTTTTAAATGAATGATGACTTTATATATTAGTAAACATATTTTTCCAGATTCCTGGATTTCCCTTTGGGTCTGATACTGGTGACAAATTCAAATGCTCTCTGATATACTCTTCAATCTTTCACAGTAATACATCCAGATAAATCAACATAAAGGCATCTCTGGAACTGAGCTCTTTGGAGAATTTGCTGCCTGGAATTGACCTCCAAGTCAAGATAGAAGAATAACTTTAGGTGACAAGCTGCAGATGCCAGACTTTTGTGGGGAGTTTCCTTTTGGAGGCTTCTTGTCCAAGTTACACCTGCAGGAAACTGAAGGCAAAGATGCAATTTACAGCTTCAGTCAAATCCCCTACTGTGAAAGACCTGTTTGGGATTTGTACTGTCCTAGAACTGTCTGGAAGGACCTCCTTCCATTTCCATCTCAAAGATGGCTTTTCAGTACCATTAGGACACAATTATTTTAAGCTAGAATAGAATATAGGAGGATGTACGTTCAAAAGGAGATTTGGAAATCTGTAATCCAACCATCTGCTAAAACCAGAGCAAATGAAAAGACAGATCAGATTCTTCACCCAGTCAGTCTTTGGAAATCCCCAAGAATGGAAATTCCACTGCTTCTCCAGGTACCTGTTTCATATTTAAGAACTCACATTCTGATTCTTCTCCCCCTAGGTATAGTCAAAATTTCTCTTTCTGCTTCTATTCTCCCCACAACTGTCCTCGAGGCAGTAAAAGACAGCAACCAAATCACCTTTTTGACTTTTCTTCTCCAGGCCAAACAAATCCATCTCCCTCTGCATCTTCTTAGTCCACCATCATCCCTCTATAGCTCTCCATCTTAATGATGAATGTTCTTTTCTGCTGCACTATGCAGAAAGTATTTGCATTTGCTTGGGTCTTTTTTAATTTTTAAAAAATTTTCCTTGCTACGCCACAATACGCACATGGCTAAAAAATAAAGGCACTGTTGGAAAGAGTTTGCTGGAACACTCTCCTACCACTTTCTCACTCATTTGATGCACTATCAACAGGAGCAGGCTAAGATTTGCTAATAAAATGTTGTTTCCATCACTCTGTCTTTAATGTACAGAGAAAACCACTGTGATAATATCCTAGTTACGGTGGCCAGGACCAGTTTATCACTGTGTGTGTTTAACCAAAACAGTGTATTTCACACCCTCTATGTCATTTCTCATTAACTGTCAATAATGGACCATTTGCAGCAGCTGCCCAGGGCACACCTGATACCTCAGGCTACAAGTTGTGTGTTAGAGAACTCTGTGAGATGGGAAGCCCTCCTGTCTTCCCACTAATGACTCAGCCATGATAACTCCCCCCAGGGAAGCATTAACACCTTCACACCCAGCCTGAGGGTCATGTCTGCTAATGGGCCATCAAGGATTCCAGGAATATCCCATGACTCACAGAGTAAATCACCCATTGTGAAACTCCTCACCCTGGGGGAGGTACTGGGAATTCCCACCTGATCCTAAGCATATATAATCTTCAGATTTGGGGATTTCTGGTACCACTCGTCAGATGCAGAGGAGGATCAGAACCTCAACAGGACTGCGACTGCCACTCTTGACCAGACTCTGACCATCATCCTCACCAACAGGTTTTCCTTTCCTTTTACTTTGGACTCAGCAGGACCATGTGGCACTCAGCACAGGGGTTAATGAACATCATTCTGTTCATGCCCTGGGGTGCTAGGTTATACATCTGGGTTTTGTGGGTTAAAACCCATTTTTTCTCTGTATCATTGTATTTATTGTATTTTTTTTATTAAATTGTAACTCTAACTTCTAATCCCTTTTGAGTTGAGTTTATTTCTCCTGCTGGTTTAAACCAGCACAGATAAAAAAGTGTGATGCAGAATCAAGTTGCTCCAGTTCTGTTGTATTAGTTGAGCTACAGTAACTGATCGCATACATGCTGATAGCAAACACTGAATGGGAGAAAAAAAATACGTTAGATGAATATTGAAGAAAGAGGTAATAATGGCTAAGGCCCATAAAAGTCTGCAAGAAAACAAAAGAGTTGGTGTGCACGGTTGAACTGTTGGTATATGCTCTTTGTAGATCTTGGCAAGCTGTGCTAAAATTCTGTCACATTTGGAGAATCTCAAAATTTTTGTGTTTTAATGAAAGCCAGAAGTACTGTGTTATTTGGGTATTTTCTAGTGTGGAGGACAGGATTATTTTGGACAGGGTGGTGGAAGGAGATGAAAAAACTTTTGAGATTTTGGAGAACTGTACAGTCCAGCATTTTCCTCCTGGTCCTAAGAAAGGTATTCCTCAGCCAGATATGAACACATGCATGGAAACCTTAAAAAAATCCAAAGATCAATCCAGAATGCCATCCATCACACTGGTAGCAAAGAAAGACTCCCACCTGATAGTCTGGCTTGGTGAAGTAGTCTAGGCTTGCAATGTGATCCAGAAAAAGGTGGAACTCTGAAGGCATGTGTTTTAGCAGCATTCTGTGTTCATACTTTTCTTTTATCATGCCAACCTGCTCCTGAAAAAAAAAAGTCTCAGAGCCAAGAATCTCTTGTATTGCTTCACATTTATACAGACTTATTTCTCCTGGAATATCACCTAGTCTTATCATGCCTGGAACACAGCCTCTTCCTAGATCCAGCACAGTGTCTACACAATTCTCCTGTTTGCTGTCCCAGACACAAGAAGGTTGATCACTGCAGGCAGAGGTCAAAGGCGAATCCCAAGTTAGAAACACTCCTCAGAGTCCCTTAAGCAGAGCATTCTGCACAGGAAATCTACTTCTTGCCTGGGACTTTATTGTCTAGCAAAAAGTACTTCCAGGACATCATGAACAGCTAGCTTTAGTCCATCTAACTTTCCAATTTCAAATCCTGTATGGCTTGTTTGGCACCGCAAAGCATTATCTTCCTGCCTTTCTAAAGGCTCTTTTTATTTGTCAAAAGGACAGTCTAGTCTTTCCATTTTATTGTTTGCTTTGCAAGAACAAAGTATCACTTGATCAAATATGATTAACCACATGCATTAAAAAAATGACTAATTACTCCAAATAAGAGAAGCCCACCCTGTGCATCAGAAAAGCAGGTTAGTATCTTGCAGCAAGATCTGATGAAAAGAAGACTCTGGCTTTACTTCAGAAAAAAGCTCACTGAGTTGTAGGAGGAATAACAGAGTCATAATTAAATTGGAGCACCCTTTCTTAAGCACAGACATTGGGTTTCTTACCTTATCTTTGATCTTTCGCCATGGAAGCTGACCAACTGCAAACTCCACCAACATGTAAAAGAGGGACCACAGATCATCGTGTCTACCCATCTCCTGGAGAAAAGAGAGACTAAGACTGAGGAGCAAAGTTCCACGCTGCTCAGTAGCCCAAGTGTGGTCTCCAGATGAGCTACCTCATTTAAAAGGCAGGAAGAGAAGTCATACTTCCCATTCAATGACTAAAGAAGCTAAATTAAAGACTAAAGATACAAACCTAAGATTTTATTAAATTTGGCAGTATCAATACAGTCACCTGAATAACCTCATTTGTTTTCACTTTTGTGCCCATATACCAAAGGGACTTTTATCTATACTACAAAGCACAAGTTTTTCGTAGGACTGTCCCTCACTTAGTATGCCACAGGAGTGAAATATTAATTATGGGATGTGGAATAACCTAGATTAGGAAAAAAAATCCCAAAATTTGTGTAGGACATATTTTTAATTATTTTTAACTTAAATATAATTCAAACTCTTTTCACAAGACAGCATTTGCTCAAGGGCTTTTGCAAAACACTCACCATCATGCACCACAACAATTTACAGATTTGTAACACTTCCACATACCACTCTCCTCCTGGGCTAGTGAATGGGAAATTGAAACACAAGGATTAAGGCTGAAAATGTTCAAGCATATGAATTCATGTTTAGTGCTCAACATCCAATGTCTAGAACATGATTTCTCAGAATAGCTTTCATTATGCAGCAATTTTTGAGTCTAATTATACATTCAGCTGATACTAGCTACAGCTGACACTATTCAGCTCTTCCAAAAATTATACCTGAGGTTTCTCAGTGTCTCCAAGGAAACAGAGAGAACTCATGATGGCATTCAGTTGGCCTCTCTACATCACACTTTCCACCTTCTGCAGACAATAACTTCTTTCCCTAAAAGAACGTGACACTTCCTCATGTGTCTCAGATCATTCTACAGACTCATCCCAAGTAAGGCCAGAAACCTGAAGGTAATGCAGGAGGGCTGATAGTTTCCATCTGGCAAGCACTTAGCAGAACTTAGAATCATAGAATCATATAATATGCTGAGTTGGAAAGGCCCCCATAAGGACTGAGTCCAACTTCTGGCCTTGCACAGGACATTCCAAGAATCACCAGAGGCCTGAGAGCATTGTTCAGACTTACTGTTTACTGTCTGCAAAGAAACATTACTCAAACAGGACACAGGAGTGTTTTGAGAAGTTTGGATCACACTTCTTGAAGTGTTTAAAATTAAACAGGGCAGACACTATGTAAATAATGGTTCATTTCAAGGATAAATAACTTAGTGCTCACTAGGCAGCTCTTCACCTGGCAGCACAATGTTAATATTAAAAATCATAGGTGAAGAATGGATTTGGGGACCTGGCACTTGGTAATTCCTGCCAAGTTCTACTAGAAAGTAGCAGCAAGCAGCCTGGCACTTACCCAGATTTCCCCTTCAGTTTGGGGTTTTTTTGCCATTAAAAAATGTCTGATAATGTGATAATTATAATTATTAAGGGTGCCAGCTAGAGAGGATACAATAACTGAATCATAATTTTGATTTTACAGTCAACAGCCTTGACCACCTAATGGAAATCATCTGATATACTAATTTCTGTAGATAAGAAACCAGAACTCATGGCTCTTACTCCCTTGCTCCTGAAAACTGGTTTCTGAAGGGAAATAATCTCACTCTCAACTCGTTATAACCAAAAAACACTCACTCTGTTTTTGTGTGCATTCACAGAGGCATAGCGGACTGTTCCTCGAAAACCAGCAACATTGCGAGGCTGAAAGGAGATAAGAGAAAATCTGAGATAGAGCAGATGACTAAATCCCCTGTGCAGCTAACTCCTGAGAATTTCATGTCTATACTGTTATTTCATATAGACCCAAGAGATACCAAGTTCTTACTGCCTTCTTGTGCTCTACCAGTCAGCTAAGCAGACAGTAGTCAGTCTCCAATTCTGCGTTTCTAGAAAAGATTATTTTACAGAGAAGGCAAGGTGGTTACACAGATACGTTAGAACAGTATTAGTCTAGGCATAAAGATAAGAACCTTATCCAGGATCTTATTTTCCTTTTTAAACTCCAGGTCAAGGGAAAAACTAGTAAAAAAGTGCAAGTGCAAAACTGAGTCATGAATAATATGAGCTAAGCAAACCCTGAAGACAGCCTGGGATCAAGATGAGAAGAGGGATCGCCTACTCTGACACTGACACAAGGCAGATGACCATACACGTTTGTTGATAACTGCTTGTCAGTATCTGCTATATGACTTCAACAAATAAGAAACCTTTGACTTTCAGAGTTCTCACTTTCTTCCAGATTCTTGTCAGTATACCCTAGATGATGTCGTTTTATTTTCTCTTTCTCTGATACTTTCTCATGTCTTTGGGAAGTGAAGGCTCAATATAAGTGGCTGTGGAAAGGCAATCCTGGGACTATTCCTTCCACCTGAAGGCTTTCTCTGTTTTGGGGGCTGAGCAAGTCTTCCAGCTTTCTACTGCTGCCTTCACAAGAACATTACCCATGTGAGTTCACTTAATGTCATTTTTCTGAAAAATTTGCATCTAAATAATGACATCCACCAAATTCTTGCAGCTGAACTAAAAGCACCAGAGTTAATGAGAGTTAACAGAGTGCTCTCAGAATTCTTGTGGCAAAACCAGGTTGAGGGCCAGACTTCTTCCATCGTAAGGCTAAGCTTGGGCAAAGAACTAAACATACTCATAATGAAGATCCTATTCTAGCAGAAGACTGAGGACAATAATAACAAACCTAATTAACTTA
The DNA here is from genome assembly GCF_047495875.1 of Pithys albifrons albifrons. NCBI lineage: Eukaryota > Metazoa > Chordata > Aves > Passeriformes > Thamnophilidae > Pithys > Pithys albifrons. The sequence continues at coordinate 107,320,426 of NC_092459.1, forward strand.
TCCCATGTAGGTCAGTTGATTCAGCTTTGTTCTTTCAGCTGTGCCTATGCTTTCAGAACTATGCCTAAAACTCTATACTTTGGTTCTAGAGTCCCCTTCTGCCACTTTAAATACATACAATTCAGTTGTTTCCTTTTTTGGGTACAGGGAAGTTGCTCTGAATTCCAATATTCTCAGAAAGAATAAAACTTAAAGTGTTTGTTAAGCAAGTTCACCAACATCATCATGCCATGAACATATACACCTGCATGGTATACAATACAGCTCTTAAGTTACAGCGACTCCAAGCAAAAAAAGCTGCAAATCTATCGTACAATTCCTTTATGCTAATCAAAGACTTCACAAGGAGAACCTCTATGCACATCCTATAATCTAATGCAGCATTTAATCTTGCAGTACACCAGGTTGAGCTATAATATATTTATTTAGCAGCAGGTAATAGAGATATTATATTGGTGATCCTCTACCTGGTTTCTCTCAAAGCATGTCATTTAGGATTGCACTGACATATGACTGCAAAACATTTTTCAGAATTCCAGTGAATTCACTGATGTGAGTTCCTGAAAAGCAGAATATGGGCCATTGGAATACATCTGTTGAATCAGCCATCATCATAAATTTTTCTCTACATACTCAAAAGCAAGAGGACATTCCTCTTTTCCATTATGAATGGAAGCTATGCTACTTCTTTTATGATATGCTTTGATACTTTTCATGAGACATGAGTGTATTGTGAACAATTCTAACATGTAACCATAATGTTTTCAGAACAAATATTATTCAATGGAATAATAAGTTCATGGAAGTTTGTCTTTCCTGTTCTTTCCTGACTTCAATGTCTTCAGCTATCAACTGTGTATGTACTGAACCAAATACCACGCACACTGGTTTCAGTATGGTTGGCAACGTCTCTGAAAATCATTTTAGATCAATACTTACTATTTTTGGCAGACAAGCTATCTTTGCAGTCTTTAATTAGATCTGTTCTGAAACCAGTGCTAGGTAGTTTCCAAATGTATTCCCCTCCTTTTTCAGAAGCAAATCAAAAGTCCAGCCATCTTTTAACTGCGCATCTATCCCACAGCCAACATGACTGGCTGCTCCTCAAGCCAGTCCTGGTGATGAACCTAAAGGACTCTCTAGTTCTCTTTCACGTGGTAGTTCAATGAAGGGTACTGCAACTGCGCAAGACTTGGCAATTGCTTTGACAAGACCTTTAGGGTCCTTTGAACAAAATAGGGAGATGCTAATAACTGTGTAACAGCACCTTTTTCCCCTAAAGGTTGCACCTCTTTTAACCATATTTGACTGCCCCGCCACTCATATGTCATGCCTTTTGACTGCGTCACTAATCATTGCAATCAAATATTTCCTAGGTTGTGGAGATACCTTGTTTTTCATCCAAACAAACAACTTGTGCCTGAGCATTTGTTGTAGCAACTGTTATTGACTTCTGTTCTGAATTCATCAACATTAATTTTCCAGATGATTTCTTTACTCAATTTCTTCCAGTTAATAAATTTTAACCCAGTACTGTATTGTCCAGCAAGGGAAAAGAGCCTGGATAAAACATCCTTGTCGTTCAGACCAGTCCACATTTGACACAGATTAGAAATTGCTACAGTTAGGAGGTTCAGACTATGGCATCCTATATAATCTAACTGATTTGAATCTCAAAAATTATGAATATATAATATGATAGCAATAGAATTTTCAACTGTATATGATTCATTTTTAACTTTTTACACATCAGTGTTACTATCAAAAATGTTATAAAGTATATCTCTCCTCATATTTATATTGTGTCTACCACAAAGCTAATATACTTTATTACATGGCGCTGTCAGGGAGATGTCAGAGATATGAAGTACATTACATTGTATTAGAAGCTTGATTTAAAATGAGTTTTAACTTGGGAGAATGTGTTAGATCACTACCACAGAGCAAAAACTATACTCCATGTTCTTTTTACAGTATTAGCAATGCAGACTACCTCATAGACAAAGACAGAACTAGGTAATAAAATCCTATATGAAGTGGATGCATTGTTGCAAACCGTGCTCTTTTACACCCATCAGCTTTTCATCATTCTCTAGGTCAAACACTCGTGATCATTCGTATTTCAAGTGCCAACAGTGTCTCCCTTATGAAGGAGAAGTCCACCTCCCTTATGAAGTCAGTTTTTCCTGTACACTCTCTTTATTTGAGGAGTGCTTTTATTTCCTCATTAATCTGAACCCTGGCTCCTTATACCATGCTCATTCATAGAGATTAAAATTTTTGCTTTTGCCTCACTGGTCCCTAGATGGATATTTTGAATGTCCCAGTTTCCAGCTTCCTTCCTAAAAACTTGTATTGGTATGCCAGAAGTTTCCTCCTGCTGTTTCTTAACACTGTGATTGGCACATGATCACTGGTTCCTTCACTACTTTCTGGAAGCCTATGCAAACACCTCATGAGATTCACCACCTTTGCCCCTGGCAAGCCTGCTGTCATCTAAAGATCATTAATCCACCTCTCCTGGAACCAGGAAAAGGATTTTCAGCAGTAAGAATATGAAAAGAATGTTAGCACAGATTGATGAGAAGGTGGTAATGGGAGAGAGGAAATGCCAGATCACAGAAAGCGTTTGGAGATATATCTTTGATTGAAATAACTGTTGGAAAGCTTGTGCTAAGCAGGAAAAGTGAAAGAAAGCTTTAATTGAAGTGAAAGAAAGCTTTAATTGAACTAAAAGGAAGTATCTTCTATGACTTCTAGGAATCTTCTGCTTTGTCAGTTAGACTCATGGGGGAGATGCAGGGATATGCATCTCCCCTTTTTCTGTTGGGGACAAAGTGTGCACTTCTTGTATATGTTTTGACTTCCTAATTTAAACAACAGCACTTTGTAGAATCATTAATGACAGTAACATATTTTATCCCAATGGGGAGTCAGAAATCAATAGAGGAAGCTGGACCCAGAAATGTAAGATGAGAGAACTACCCTTCCCTTGCCTTTGAAATGACAGAAGTGACAAAATCAGAGCCTCTGGTACCACCCAAATATCTGCCAGCCCCTCAGGCAGAATCCCAGTTGTTCTAAGCCTTTGCATCACATTTAGGTAGCTGTCATGGTCCTGCTGAGAAACAAACATATCATGAGGGAAAAAAGAAAATCAGGTGTAATTTGGACTTCCATATATAACAAAAGCACAAAGCAAAATGAAAACCCAGAAGCATGGTGATGGCTCACTCACAACTCATAGCAGAGATGGTTACGAGCAGCTGATGGGAAGCCAACGCATCAAACACAGCCTCAAAAGAAGAGCCCAAAAGAACTGTAAAACAGAGAGAAACCCAAAGAAACACATGAAAAAACCCAACAAAATGAGAAAAAAATTAAACAAATGAATTAAAAAACAATTCAATATTGGATCCCAACAGAAACCGGTGCCTTGTTTAGCTCTTGCCATCTCCCACCATCCTTCCCAGATCTGTCAGCCCATTCTGTATTTAGTTTCATTTAGACAAGAAGTATTGAGTGAGCCTGTGTGGTTTATGAGTGCTCACTAAGTGGTGAGGGGCATCCCTCTAGAGACAACCTTCCCCCTGCCTGCATATCACACCTAATAGAATCAAAACAAAGGTGAGAGCAGAAACGCATACAGCTTTACCACAGGTCAGTTGTATGGTTCTAACATGATTTTCCTTCCTAGAATTAGCTGATGTATATGCCTCCCTTCGTTGCCCAAACAAACAAGCAAGGGGATTTGCTCTTTTTCATCTCTTGCCCTTTTCGTCCAGAGCAAGTTCTAATATTAGTGCATGGGTTTCTAAAAATGAACAGCAACAACCCCTTGCCTATTTGAATTGTCACAGGTTCTCATTCAAGATATTAGTTTTTGTCTGCAACCATCACCTTGCTTTCACACCATCCATCTCCATACAATCCTTGGCCTGTCAACTTTACAGGCTTCATAGCTGCCAACTTCAGGCATGTTCCTCTTCCCTGATGACTTCTGCAGTGCTCCACCTAGAAATAGCAAGATCCCTGTTGTCTGTGGGGGGATGTAGAAAGGGGGTTTTTGAGAGAGAGCAGGATGAACGTCACAGATGCTTTTAGGTCATGTGAGATATCACTCTATCTGTGAATGGCACAGTATGGAAATCTGAGGGCCATCCTGATCAGAAGGAAGAGCTAAAATTATCATATATAATATAACCTTAAAACTCAGTTCAGTGAACTGAGGAAAGACCTCGGCTGAGAGATACTTATTTCAACAGAAATCAACTAATCAAAAGCAATCCATACAACAGAGTTTCTTATTTGGGTCTTACTACTCCTCTTTACTAAAAATGTGCAAATTCTAAGAATTCCATAAATTTTACAAGAAATTTAGTTTTGAGAAAGTTATTTAAATCTCCTACTACTCCTTCCAAAGCAAAAGACCCTAAGGAGATGAGTTAAAATGCCATAGTTCCTACTTTACTTTAGGAGAGTTCAAATTTTCCAAGGGATGTTAACATCCTTAAAGATGAAGACAACTTTGTCTTTCTAAATAGCATGCATCAACCTCCTCATTATGCAATTCCTGAACCTGAATTTGTGCTAAAGATGAGAATGCCTTTCTCACATTAGAAATAGGGCTAAGAATAAGCTTTTGTGTTTTCAATCAAAAGCTTTTTCAACCCTGAGATTAGCTCAGTTGGTTAAAACTTGGTCGTAATAATGCCAAGGTCATGGGTTCAATCCCATGTATGGGCCATTGAGTTTAGAGTTGGACTCGATGGTCCTTGTGGGTCCCTTCCAACTCAGAATAGTCTGTGATTCTTATTTCAGTTGTAATCCTATTATTCAGTTATCATGATTTTTAACAAGAGAATTTTGGCCTGAGAACTGTGCTTCTTTCTTACATGCAAGGTCCCATAACGGAAGAAGTAGCACAGAATATCTCCATGGAAAGCATGGGGACTGCTAAGTAAGAAAGATAAGTTTTTCATGTGCTGTAACAGAACAGAGGAACTGCTGAAATGAAAACATTTTAGAGAGCATTGTAGAGTGTTAGTCATATTTCCTTTGGGATTTACAGTTCATAATGCTTTCCTGGAGTCAGATGGAGATGATAGTCCTTTTCTATCAAAAGGAAGAAGACAGTTGTGGCAATCACTGAGATGCAGACAGGCTTAAGTTCAAATCTCCCCACTGACTGAACAGACACAAACCCAATACCTCTCTCCCTGCAGAGTACACCCTCATCCCTAAACCACAGGATGCTTTGAGATGGAAGTTTAAGAACATACAGGTTGATAAGGATATCTTCTGCCCTGAATAAATGAATAATTATTACCAAGAGAGGAAGAAAGTGTATGACCTGGCAGCAACTGCACTTATCTGATGGAGAGGAGACTTGATCTGCAATCCAACTCAACATTCACTTGCCCGGGGAGCAAAGCCCCTGTTCTCTCACCACCAGACATAGTAATAGTTTTATATCCTCCTTCTGTTCTCCAGTGGGAAGAATAATCAGAGCTTCATGTGGAATGGCATCAAACAGAAGGAACGACACATTCAGATGAAATGTAACCCCCACCCAGCTTGGCAGTAAAAGCACTCAGAATTGGAAAATGGGATCTGAGTCCCTTGTAGGCATCTATAGGATTGAGTTGTCCTTCCTTTCCCTTCACCTCTTTAGCACAAGAGCTCTAACTAGACAGGTGCTACACAAACTAAAACCAGCAATCTCAGGTAGATGATCTTAGGTCATCCTCACTGAACCAGGGCTTCCAGGAGAGGAAGGCAGAGAAGCAGCTAGTTGCAACAAGACACAAGATTCACTGTTTGCTAAAAGATTTTCAAATCAATCAGCTAGTCTGCTTTTCACACACCTAATTTCAACTGCACTTGTTTTCTGTAGCTGTGATGTTTTAAACCAGAACAAGTCTCCCTTTTCAAGTCCAAATTTGCTACTCCAACAATGAAAGTAAGGGTAACCTTAACATAATTTTCATTCCCAGAGACTGCATTTATATATTAAATGTGTAATATTTTTTGAGACTGAAATCCATTTGTTTACTTTTTCATCTATGTGTGAATGAATGTGACTATGTTGTGCTTTCAATCTTTCCTGTGACCATCTTTATACAATACAAAGTTTGAGACAAAAAATTATATCCCCTCCTAAGCTAATATAGTACTACAGCTCTATAAATCTGTTGTGTAATGCAAAACATTCATCCCCTACATAATACTACTGATTTACATACATTTCAAGTACAAAGTTAGTATAAAACTACTGAGCTTCTATTTTTGAATATTTGTCATATTAGGATGTAGAAGTTGCTATTCTTTACCTTATTTTGCAGCTCATTTTCCAGTCAGGGGAAAACTACTTAGTAGAAAAACATACCATCATCTCCTCTTCTAATACCTTGCTCACTGCAGCAAAGTTTATTTTTAGCACTACGCACAGACATTTGGAAAATAAATACCCTTTTCTCAATTAGGCAACACATCTCTGCAGCCTCCCTCATGCTCTTCTAAACAGGCTATGCACTTTCCTGCCTAGAACATCTCTCTGCCCACTGACTCACAGAGCCACCCTCACACAGGTAGTTGCTTCAGCAAGGCACTGAAAACTACTGCAGTGCAGTCTGATCCACGAGGAGATCTAGATCTAATCTGCTGCAGCTGACTAAGCTAAAATAAAATGCTTGCTGAGCAGAACATTCCAGTGCCAGATCCTGCAATGGGAGAGAGACTTCAGGAAAAAAATAGGCTGTCCTCTATTATCAAATAATTAAGGTGCTAAAGCCCTGAACACTTTCAATTAATATTTGTGAAGCCACAGGAAAAATGTTTCTGAAGGCCATGTGTCACAGACAGCGGAAAGGTATAATGCTTTTTGTACTGCACATTAGTGACAGAACTAGCAGGCCCATGCCAAGACCAGTAACAATCAAGAAGTTGTCCAGAACCTGACCTACATTAGCACAGAAGACCTCCATGACTCAGAACACCTCCATTATATAAACATACATTGTTCATCATCTGCATAACAATGTTCATGTTTATTTCCCCCCTCAAGTTCAAATTTACTTCTCAGCCTTAGTGCTCCGTATCAAAGACATTCTGCTAGTCCAGCTCTCTGCTATGAAAATTAATGCAAGATGAAAAACTTGTGTCCTTTCTATGGAAGATAATTACACAAATTTAAAAAAAACCCACAGTTTTTCAATTCATTCCTCAGTTGCTTCGTTCTGCTGTCCTACGATATGCATCAACACTGACTGCTTATACTGCTTCACAGCAAAGGCAGGTCATATGACTAGGATGTCAGAATTAATAAGAGTGCTCATGTCTCTATCTGAAGCAGGGCAAAAGATTGCATCTAGGGAAAATAACAGTTAAGTCCCTCAAAAAGATCTCTGTATCCTGTGATACCAAATTTGTTACGGAAGGTCTTGGGATTCTCTACAAAATGGACTTTATGGGCAGGGTGGAGTAAGGGAATAGGAAGAAAACAGGAAGAGAAATCTCGACGTGTATCTCAGAAGAGATGTATCCGTAAGCACTTATTAAGTATTACTTTACAGACTTTTATAAAATTCCTTTTATTCATCTTCTTGTGCATGTTATAAATACAATCTTTTCAATCCCTCTTCACACGAGTTTGTCGTTACTGTTTTCTGAATACTGTTCAGATCTGCAATACCTTCTTTGAAACCAGATGGGTGGTATACACATCATTGACTGTTATCTCATCTAGATTTGTATAAAGGCATTAAAAGAGGTTCTGTAGTTTTCATCATCCTATTCCATATGGACCATAACAATTGCATCACTGGCCCTATTTGTCTCTGGTAATTTGCTTCCAGTCCTAAAGAAGACATTTCTGGGTATCTTTCAGGTAGGATACATGTAGTTGGGCAGATGCATTCTGTTTAATACGGCATGTGAAACACTAATTTTTAAAAGGTATCAGTATCTGAGGGGAGGGTGTCGAGAGGATGGAGCAAGGCTCTTCTTGGTGGTGCCAAGCAACAGACCAAGAGGCAATGGGCAGAAATTGATGCACCTGAAGTTCCAGCTGAACATGAAGAAGAGATTCCTTACTGTGCAGGTGACCAAGCACTGGAACAGACTGCTCAGAGAGGTTGTGGAGTCCCCGTCACTGGAGATACTCAAGACCCGTCTGGATGCAATCCTGTACTCTAGGATGACCCTATTTGAGCAGGGAAGTCCGAGCAGATGACCCACTGTGGTCTCTTCCAACTTTACCTGTTCTGTGAATCTGTGAATCTCTCCAGCATTAGGTCGCTCACCCAAAGTTTGGAAGTCTCAGGTTCAAAATCTTCCTCTCCTACCAGAGTTTCCACATTCTCACTTGACAGCAGAATACCACAAACACCATGTATTTTAGCCACAGGAAGAATGGGAGCAAGAATATTGGAATCTCTATCATTGAAACTTTACAAGCTGCACACAAAATTAAGACATATTTCCTAGAAAAGGGATCTCAGGAGACTTACAGCCCTGGAGATGGCCCTGTTTACTGTGACTGAGTAATTTTTCCGTTGCCTTCAGTCAGAAAATACACAAGTCTTGAGCACCAAAAGATGTTACTAAGCTTAATGGACCAGGAATACTGTGTGAATTTATACCCAACAGTGCTCCCGCAAAAAATGGAAAATTCCACATCAAACACGCCCTCAGATGATAGGTCTTAATCAGAATTTGCCACCTTCTGAACAGGAGAGAGAAGGGCTTGGAGGGCAGGGGAGGAGTAGGAAAGAAATCAGCATCTCCTCTGGCAGTTTTGGCAAGCTGCTGTCTTTTCTTTCCTTGGAAGTGTTTGAAAACAAAATCCAATGGAAAGGTTAAGGGGTTTTTTGCATTAGCAGTCTGTCCCATTTTTCGTAATTGCCAGAGTCCTCCTTGCTAGCCAGCATGTTGACTCTGAACCAAATGCCAGAAATGCTGATGGCAGTCAAAGCAATGGCCTTTAGCCAGGCCCTAAGCCATTCCCAGCACACAATGGACACCAAAAGGCTACATGACTGATGCACATCTGCTCTGGGTGTCCAAAGGAGTAACTACCAAAACCAGACTTGTACAACCCACACCAAAATATCAAGTAAGGAGACTACTGAGAACAGCTGAGCTTCCCCAATTGCTAACAGAGGGAAAAAATGTTGCTGATGCTTCCTTACATACCTTCTGGCCCCAACCATCTTCTGTCTTTATAGAGCAGTGTAAGTTTCTACAGACTTATCCAGGAGACTTTGCAACATCTGGCACTGGGCAAGTGGTAGAGGCTGAGACTGTTCTCATGAAAGAAAATCTATGCAACAATAGTTTTTCTCCAAGGAGTAGCATTTGTGCTAATATTAGCATCTCTCATAAGGTAGATCAGTTTTGTTTTTGTAGAAGCACGGGATAAATTCAAATTCAGAATATATTTAGATTTAATTATGTCAAGTGGCCCACAACTTCACAAATGCTGAGCAACCAAGTTGAACTGTCAAGTAGCTATCCTCTGTACAAACATACACATCAATATCACTGTAGTGCACAGTGATACAATAGCACAATAGTACTCGTCAGAAGCCCAGCAGAATAACAGCCCTATAGGTAAAAGCTACTGTGATAGCCCTTAAAATAATGCCTGGGAAGATAGGGTGGTAACAGCTGAGGATGGAGAAACTAATGCTCAGGGAAGATTATGCAGAGTAGAACGCTTTAATCAGTCTCTAGAAAATCAGATAGAGACCTTTCTAGTGACAGACTGTGCTATTTGACTACTAAACAGCTTTTTGCCTTTACATTAAAAAAAGAATTAATACTGTTTGGCATCAGTTAATTTCACCTAAAATAAATACAGAAAATCAGTGCCAGCACAGATCTCTAGAGGATTTAGTTCCACAGAATCACTGTGGAAAAATTGCAAGGCAAGATGTAAGTAAGTTCAAAAACCCCAAAACAACAAATCCACAGCATCCTAAAGCCTGGCTCATGATCTGTATTACTAGAAAATTATTCAGGTCTGAAAAGGTGGTAAAATTGAGGCTATGAATTTCAGGGGTTATGAAAACAGCTAACACTTTTTATGGTAGTATTCATAAAGTATGACAGTGCTCCTGAAACTGTAGGAAACTTCACAGAACCACTTGAGCAGAAAATGTCTGTTAATAATTAAATATGAAAGAAGCAAAATTCAGACAGGCTTCCAGAAAAAAGCTAGCCCCTTCCCTCAGCTATCTTGTGTATTGTACCTCAAAACCAAATCACAGAAATAATAGGCTCAGGTTGATCATATTAGAAATCTGGAAATTGTATTCTTCATGGATAAAGGAACAGAAAGAGAATGGAGAAAGAAGAATCTACCTTAATGGACTGAAACAATCTCTTTCATAAAATAATTACTATAAACTCTTATTAAAAAACCCAACAAACAAACCCCACCAAAAAAATTTATTTCACTTGCCTTCATACCACCCTTCACCTCAATCTCCTTCCTAATCCTCAGTGCATTACTTGGGCAGCAATCACACTATACTTTTCCAGACAAATGTTAGTCTGATTAGCAGGACTCAACAGTGCTATCAGGTGGCAGGGACACAAAAGGACTGAACAGCCTGATGACTACTGTGTAATGCTAAATGGCATTGAAATGAGTACTTTTGTGTTTTTTATTGTATCATTTCTGTCAAAAAGACTCATCTCCTGAAATGGGGCATGGGAGAATAGGTACATTTGATATGAGACCTTCTCCCTACGATCCTCATATATCCCAAACAAACTGAGACATTTTACCACTTTCAGCAAAGCATACCCCCACCACTCTGAGACTGCATGTATATTTTCAGGAAAAGATTATATGTCATTCATCCTTCTATGAGACCCATCTGTGACAAACAATCAACCACTAGATTGACCAGAATTAAGAACAACCTTCTCAAAGTTCTGAATTCTGACAAAGCCCCTGCTCACCCACACCAACCCAAGCATGACACAACTTGCGAGACACAGCTAAAGAATCTTTTGCCCTGGAAAATACCAAAGCTGGATGTAAAGCCGTTTCCAAAAACCAGGTCTGGGAGGACAATAAAAGTGAAGTAATTTGAAATTAGGGAGAGAAAGGAAAAAATAGAGGATTCAAAAGAAGATACATCTGGAAAAATTAGTTACTTTAATTGTAAAGAAAGAACAGTGTTTGCACAATGAGGTTTGAAATACACACATAAATCACAGCAATTTCACTTAACCAATGAAGAAATTTTGCAGAAGACCAAATGCCAGTTTTAATCCATAATGGGCTTGAATTCTGACTGCAGAAAAAGGAAAGGAGTGGGGCTGCATTTTGTAAAGGACAATATGGAGAATGGTTATCTCCAAATTAAACAGCATTGACACAGAAGACCAGTAGTACATAATGTGTATCTTTTTAAGAATAAGATGCAGGCACAGCCTTTGGACCTCCTCTCATCTACAGATAAAAAGAAAACACTTGCAATGTTCAACTGAAAAGGCTTATTTAAAAAGTAAAAAAATAGAAGAAAAATCCCCCAGCTATGTTTATCTACTAAAGACACAAAATCTGCTCACTGACCTTTGCTTTCTTCCCACTCCTCAACCATACCCTGCACTATAGAGCCTCTGTATTAAGCTCACACATTGTCAACATTTTCCAAAACAACAATTATCTTGCAGATGAAAAAGGTGTGCAGATCAAAAGGTATAAGCCTAGGATGATAAACAGAGAGACTGTTTGAGTCCTCTCTGCTTGCACTGTGTTCTGAAATAAATCTAGGAATTCTCTGACACATACCTAGACCATCTTGAAGCTTTACATATTCTTATGAGTGACACCAGATAACACAGTGCTGATAAAAGGACTAAAGATAACACCCATATTACATGGCACAAGTTATGCTCCCTGCCCTTACCTCCACTCCAGGCAGGCACACTGTAATACTCCTGGCTAGGAAATCTGGACAGAGGCAATATATACAAAAACAAAACCAGGCAATGGTGAGAAGAGGTTGCAATTCACAGTAAGCTCAGGCTCAGAGATCAGATCAGCCACTAATTCTAGCACTTTTTTAATAAATAGTTTTAAGAATACACCAACCTGTTTCCCTAGATCGCAGAGAACTGAACTAGACCAGTTCCCTGTGGCTATGTGAGTCACATGGCCAGCATAGGGCTCACCCTCTTTGTTAGTCCATATTTTACTCAGTAAGTATTGAAAGCCTGTAAAAAACCTGATTAACCTAGAGGAAATAAAATAAAAAAATAAAAGCCGCATCCCTCTTAAGATAAAAGCAAGCATCCCTTCTTAGATACCCAACTCAGCTGAAGTCACCTGCTGCTTCTCACCTTCTGGAAAACACAGTCCAATATAATGACCAAACATAACAACTACAAAACAAATAGAACTACAAAACCTCTCCATGCTTAATCAGTTGCAGAAATGAAAAGTAAAATTCATTGAAATTTACTTACAGGCCGAACTTCACCAGTGGTGTTGGTATACTGACGGGCTAGACCAAAGTCTAACATGTAGCACTTTCTGTATGTTGAAGGTAAGCGGCCCATGGCAAAATTGGACTAGGCAAAGAAGAAAAGAAAAAATTTAAATTAATACTAGCAACTTGGGTAAGAGTGGCCATTTGTTAACAAAACTTTGTCGTATAGCTCCACATGCCTCTGATGGAAACAAGTCGAAGAGATTAAATTTAAGATGCATCTTAAACATCATGATTAGAGAATCACTCCTCTGTTAAGAAGTTCACTTTGCAAATAGGACACTATGGAGTCTCAACTAAAATTCACATTAGCTTTGCTAAATTTCAGCTGCTCTAAGAAAGAACTACATTTAACACTACTAGCTCTGCAGTGAGAGCTCCAACTCTTGCATAACAAGCTGGAGTTACTGTAGACAAATGCTTCTGTTCATGGTTCAGCTGCTAGCATGCATTATTCTGCCCTAACTCCCAGCATCTCTACCCACTGTCTTGCATTGCCTAAATCTATCTGAATATTCAGGCATCTAAAAACCACTGGGTTTGCTACTCAGTAAATAAACCAATAACAAGCAAATGGAGCAGCTCCTGTTTTTAACTTTCACCTTAAACTTCTATCCTGTACCATAATGGATCGCTGCTATAGGATTTGTGACAAATCACATCAGTGACTGATTTTCAGCTGAATCTGATCACCAAAAAGCAGCTGATTTTAAAAGGAGCAAATGAGGCTGCTGGAAGGAAGGTAGTCTTGTGTATGGTGTAGCAACAACTGTTGACGTCAAGCAGTGAAAAACTGTAGGAAAAAGACTCGCTTCTATGGTGACACTTGGAACGACTGTGCTTGACTTAGGCAAATGACCAACACTGTGTGTTTCTGACACTGGAAACTGTGCTCCAAGTTTTTTGCAATTGTTCAGAAAGGATTAAGAGGATGATTTAACTACTTCAAATGCATAAAATAGCATTTATTGAAGTGATGGGTCACAGAACTCCTTTTACAGTAATAATCAGGTGGGCTCCAAGTGACTGTTCAGAACTAGATCGCTTCATCATGGGATCTTGACTGTTACAAGTATGACTGACAACTACCAAGCCACCATGGAGCAGCCTCTGCTGATGAAAGCTAGTTTGCTATGCACTTAAAGGAAGCACAATGCTATATTACTGTTCTGTACTTATGTACTGTTCTGTACTTATGTACTTATGTACTGCCATACAACAGGTGAAAACTGGCAAGGCAGCTGGGGTTGATGGAATTCCACCTGAAATCTGGAAGCATGGAGGTCAAGCACTCCATGCCAAATTCCATGAGCTTGTTGTGCGTTGCTGGGAACAAGGAGAACTACCATCAGATCTCCGTGACGCAATCATCATCACCCTGTACAAGAAGAAAGGAGAAAAATCAGACTGTTCAGATTACCGAGGTATTACTTTGCTCTCCATTGCTGGTAAAATCCTTGCAAGAATACTTCTGAACAGATTAGTACCCACTATTGCAGAAGAACTTCTACCTGAAAGCCAGTGTGGTTTCAGAGCCAATAGGAGCACCACAGACATGGTATTTGTTCTCAGACAACTGCAAGAGAAGTGTAGGGAGCAGAACAAAGGTCTCTATGTAACCTTTGTTGACCTCACCAAAGCTTTCGACACTGTGAGCAGAAAAGGCCTGTGGTAGATCTTGGAACGTTTAGGATGTCCCACGAAGTTCCTCAAAATGATCATCCTGCTACATGAGGATCAGCGTGGACAAGTCAGATATGGCCATGCACTCTCTGAGCCCTTTCCAATAACCAGTGGTGTGAAACAAGGTTGCGTTCTTGCACCAACTCTATTCACAATCTTCTTCAGCACGATGCTCCAAAGAGCCACAGCAGACCTCAATGAAGAAAATGGCATCTACATCCGATATTGTACTGATGGAAGCCTCTTCAATCTAAGGCGACTGAAGGCCCACACCAAGACCCTGAATCACCTTGTCTGTGAGCTGCTTTTTGCTGATGATGCCGCCCTCGTTGCTCACACAGAAGCAGCTCTGCAGCACTTAACATCCTGCTTTGCAGAGACTGCTGAGGTTTTTGGGCTGGAAGTCAGCCTGAAGAAGATGGAAGTTCTCTACCAACCTGCACCTCAAGAAGTCTTCCATCATCCTCACATCACCATATGCAATTCAGAGCTTAAGTCAGTCCAGCAGTTCACCTATCTGGGAAGTATCATTTCCTCAGACGGTAAGATCGACAGAGATTGACAACAGACTAGCAAAGGCATACAGAGCCTTTGGAAAAACTCCATAAAAGAGTCTGCTCCAATAAACACCTGAAGAAAAGTACAAAGATCAGTGTCTACAGAGCCATTGTTCTGTCTACTCTCTTATGTGGGTCTGAATCCTGGGTCATCTATCGCCACCACCTGCGGCTTCTCGAACGCTTCCATCAGCGCTGCCTCCGTTCAATCCTAAACATCCACTGGTCTGATTACGTGACCAATGTGTCTGTTCTTGAACAGGCAGGGGTCACCAGTATGGAGGCCATGCTGATGAGAACACCTCAGTCTTGGCCATATTGACTGCCATCAGTGGTCCACTCTGGCCTCCAAACGGGATTCATGGAGACACACCATTCATGACGCTGCTGCTTCCTTTGAGAATGCATGCAGAGTCAGTCTCGAGGAAAAAAGACAACTCAGAAAGAATCATTCCTCACCGATATCAACTAAAGAGACGTTCCGCTGTGCCTTTTGTGACCGGACCTGCCTATCCCGTATCGGCCTTTTTAGCCACCAGCACGCTTGCAGCAAGCGTGGGTAGTGCCCTTCCCAAATCTTCGTTCGCGAAGCCTAGCCATGATGACTTATGGTAAACAGTCAACATGTCGAACAATGAGAGTGTGCAAGGAGACCTAAATGCATCTGCTTAGATCTGCCCATATTCAGACTGTCTTTACTGACTCAAGCAGAACAGACAGACACACAAGCAAAAGGAAAACTTCCAGAACAACATACAGGCTTGATGTCACGATGCAGGAATCCCACAGAGTGAATGGCTTCTATTGATTCTAGAATCTGTTTGCCTAATCGCAGCGTTGTGCTCAGTGTGAAAGTCCCTCGAGGCTGACTCCTTCTGAGATCTGCAAGATTTCTGCCCTGAAACAATCAACAAAACACTTAAACCATCACATGAAAGCATAGCATTTCACAGCTGTGAGTACTAACATGCAAACCCCAAAAAGCAGACATGCTACTCAGTCAGGTGCTCACCTTGCATCTGCTTTATTTCCTTTATAAGATCTTCTAGTACTTCATTTTATCTTTTAGGCAATGTATTTGCTGATAAGTAGATACCAGACCTTTATCTGGGGAAGTCTGCTGAAGTACAGGTAGGTATCTAAGTATTTACCCATATTGACTTCATATCAACAGTGTTCAAGCAGAAGTAAACACACAGCAGAAGCTGAGCTACTGCTGAGCTTGGGAAAGATGGAGGAGGCAGAGATCATGGTTTTTCATAGAGAAACTGTGCTCCTTGTGTGACACCAGTGGATCTCACCGCACTCTGACCTCTGATTACAAGACACATATTTTGAATGCTGCATCACAGAGCTCAGCAGGAAATATTTCAAACAGCTGCCACTGCTGCACAATAATCTGGGTTGCTCCTGTGAGCGTTCTGAATAGAGTAATTTCTCCAGAAAATTGTCAGAAAGCCATCTCAAATAGAAAAGCAGAGCTATGAAATATTTTAGTGCATCTTGACAACTGGAGCCATCACAACAGATGTCCCACCAACACTACTCCTTTTCATTGTCTCCCATTCCATCCTTTTTCTGCATACAACAGTCTTTAGACCAGTGCTCGGCCTTACTCTCTGTATCGGGAATTCATAGTGTTGACATTTTGGTCTGTGTTTTCGCTCATGCCACCTGTGAAAGATTTATTCTTTTCCTGACAAGTACTAAGCAACAAAAGCTGATAGAGTGAAGGCTTCATCCTTGAAGACAGAGTTTGCATAAGCTAATATTATTTGTGTCTCTCCTATTGGTTGACAGCCTTTAGAGGACAGCTGAAGGAGGGAGCAAGGAGGAAGAAAGAGGGCAGGGCCTGAGACCTCTACCTAGGCGGTGCTGGCCACACCTCCCTAGATAGACGTCACCAGCAGGCTCTATACTATAAAGGTGAGAGGACTCATACTCTGGGTGTGTTTTTTTTCTCAAAAAAGACAGCAGGGACACCTGCTGTCCTGAGTGTCCTGAGTTGGTAAGAGAACCTACATGAGTAATCCTTGCATAAGCAAGGAATATTTACAAGCAGGGCTCCTGTTTTTCCTCCTCTCTCTCCCTTTTCTTTGGGTTCCTGCTAGTCACCTTTGTGAAGAAAGACACTAAGTTTTTCTGAACTCTTAATGGTGCTCAGCCTCACTTTTTCCAGCAACTGTGGAACCCACCTGTCTACACTCTCCCACTGCAAATCCTTCCCTGTGATGCCATCTCTATGGGACAGAAGGGAGAGGCGAAGAACAGAACTCACCTGAAGCTGCATGACCACATAATTAAATTTTTCATTTCTTCCACAACCAATAAATCTGCAAACATGATCCTTCCCTGAAAAGAAACAGAAACATACAAAATGGAACATAAGACAACAACTCCGTGATTGTGATTTTTAAAAAAATGGTTTCTGATCCAGGTCTGCTAACCATAAATTGGTATCCACATAAGGCATTTTGCAAACAGACTAATTATGTTTCTACTACCCGGTCTCATAGCTCAGTAGAATACTGACATTCAACAAGAAAGCTGCCTGTGAAATGGCCATGGGTGGAAATTAGTATCAGGGTTCCTTGAATCCTCAAACTGACACACTGAGTGAGAGTGTGACAAACTGCAGTTTATACAACTACCATCTGCATGCTACACCATCACAGCTACCATCATCTCTGAACTAAAGCATGAGTAACACACATGATCACATGGTTTCACAGATTCACTGGCAGCAGAGCTCAACTCATTTTAGTAAAGTTTATTCAATACATGCTGTTGTTTTGACCACCACTACACTTGCCTATTAGCACTGCTTACCCTGAAACAGCTAATATAATGCTACTTCAGCATGGACAAACCCTGATTTTAATAGTCAAGAGGTATACGGAAAAGAAAGATGCCTATGGAAAAATTCCACTAAAACATTAAACAACAGACGGAAATAAATATAAGCAGCTCTGTGTCAAGTTCTGGCATGGTGCTAGAAGTACAAACTACACCTATTCAAATAAAATCAAACTAAATCAGCCACCCCACAATACTCAACTAGTCCTCAGGGAGGGAGTGGATGCCATGGTTTCAGACTCTGACCTGTAGTTGATTTGTGATGGTTTGCTCTCTGGATTTTCAGAAGGGGAAGCATGAGACATGTGTTCCCCTAATAGGAGACTACTTATAACAGTGTAAGGTTGATGCACACCACAACAGTGAACTCTTGGTTCCTGATGGGGTTTCTGTGCAGGCAAGTGGGTGAGAATCACTGCGTAGCTTTGTCCTATGTGTCTTTGTAGCACTTCAGCAATGGTGATTTTAGTTAGTTTTTAAACCAAAGCTTATTGTTTGATACTTCCCAGTTTTGAATAAAAAAAGGGAAAACAAGAACACATACAGTTATCAGTAACTGCACTGCCTATAAACACCCTCAGGACCCTGCTATTGCTATCATTGCAACATACATCTGGGGAATCAGAAACTGGTGGGGACAGCAGGACATGATAGAATAGGGATGTGGAGGGCAGCAGGAGACAAAGAAGTAGCTTTCTCACTAGAGAACCAGAGCTTTGATCAGAGCAGGAGATAGAGCTGTAGAATATGCAGCTCCATTCTAGGACTCTTGATAAGAGCATCAAAATTCTGCCCTCCGGAGCCCAGCAGCATCACACAGCAGAACACCCACACTCTCTCTCCTACCACAAGGAGGTAACAGAACTGCTGGCAACTCTAACTGAAGAGACAGGGACTCTGGCTCCTCTTAATCCCCTTGGAAGAATAGGCTTAAAACAAACAAACCTATCCTAGTATTCCTACGTCTGGTTACATGAACGGGAAGGTTATATTTCTGTAGAGCCTTCATGTCTCTGGCATGGACATTATCTAGTTACAGGACTGAATGTGCGAGACCACGCTGAAACCATCATGGAATGTCACAAATCACCATATTTCAGGAAAAGATATTCAGAAATTAGGCAAGTACCTTCTTCAGTATATGCCAAGGCAGCCTGCACACTCTTCCCTGATCCTTGTTTCTCACATAACAAGCCCATGGCCTGTGTGTGCCCATGGGTACTGGGTGCCACTGTTTTCCTACTATTGGCAACTTCATTGTGAATGTTGATTTTGACATACAGGTTTTTGGTTTTCTCAGGGAACTCCTTGAGACAGTGTGTGGATATACATGTCCTTGCCTGAGCATTAACAACAGGGGACCTCCTCCAAGACTCAACTGTCCTACACATCTTCCTGCCATGGGTTCCAATACAGATGGCTATGCTGCTTGCTGACGTTAAGAGACCCTCAAATCCAGATTAGTGGCTACAAAGTCAACATATCTGAATAACCTCAGAAAGAACCAGTTATGTTACTTTAAGAGCTCAGGCTACTTCTGTGCTTCAACAAACTGACCATCTACACAGGTCTCAGATAGGACGGGCAGGCCAGTGCAAGCCCACACCCATCCCAGACGTGATTCACAGATTTGCACAGACCAGTCTGGCTTACTTACAGACATAGTGAGTCCCCCTTGGCTTTTTTTGCCTTTCAGAGCACCAGGAGATGGATATTAGGCAACAGCCAAAACAATGCCTGTTTCTAGTGACAATGCGAGCTATTGTGTAGTAAAAAAGGATAAATTAGTAATTTTTTTAAATGCTTGTTTTAAATAATTGCAAAGCACTGATAGGCAGGACACTATGTGCTTTTTATTGCTGTAAAACCACAGACAACATTAAAACCTAACCCTCTGACAGGTGGAACTTGGCCATCTAAATCACTACTTTCAGCAAAACAGGAGTGACAGCGTCCAGTAACTCAATATACAGCCTAATTTGATACTGCCTCTTCCGATTTCAAGTGTATTTCTGAGACCTTTTATTTTTTTGTTTTTTTAAATCAGTTCCCTCCATAACGCTATTGTTTCCTTGATAACACAATTTTAATTAAAGAAAAAGCATTTAAGTTTTTAATTTATCTTTGAGAATTGTCTGTATGTTTAGGATGGCAACATGTTTCTGCTTTCTGTAATGTTTGAAAATTATTAATTGACTGACAGTTTCTGATGACCTGCATTCCCAACCTGACTTGATTTTATACTGAATCCTCCTTTTCAGCCTGAAACAGGCTTGGACCTGACCTGTTGGAGTTGGGAATTTAGGCTCTCCCTGGAACAGCTCTCCCATGCACTATTCTGCAACACAAGTAACAACAGGAAAATAAGAAGAAAGGAGGTGAGGGAAAACAGTGCCAATTTCTGCATGAAATAAAAAGAATACAATAAAGTGTAGAGAAAGCAGGCCATATTTAGAAGCAGTGCATATACAGACAGCTGGTCATATAGATGGCATAAATACTTGCAGCATCAAACCCTTTCATCTAAAGGAGGCAGCAGATTACAACTGTTTCCTCTCTTGGAACAGTTCATGCAGTGCTGAAGTAGCAGATGGAGGCTGACAGTAAGGTGTGAGGCACTCCTGCAGATCAGTCCTGAGGCTGATCAGAATACTGAAGCACACAAGAACAATCATGTTAATAACCTCCTGTGTAGCCAGGATCATGGAACTGTCATATTTCCCTTTAAGACAGCAGGAAATAGCGTCCTGTGCTCATAAATGCCCTCCTCAAGCATGGAGATCATACCACACAGAGCAGCAAAGTGTATTTTATATGCACAATAGAAAGAAAAGGGGGGGGAAATGGGTTTTTTAGGAACAGTTAGTACGGGAAACCTCACAACTATTTTAGCGCCAGATAACACTTGCTCCTTTGCTCGGCTGTTCTGCTAAATAGCCACTCTGATATTACAAAGGAACACAAATTACACCACAGAAAATATGCTCTATATCTGTATTTGTTTATCACTAAAACAAAGAAATTATCTTCCAACAAAGCAAAGAACAGAACAATAGACTATAAAGAGTTTTGTTCTGTTAACTAACATTGGAGGAATAATTTTGCCCGACGCTCATAAACACTGATCTGAGAAAAGTTTCAGAGCAGTTTGTTTCACAAGCATTTAGTTAGGCAAAATTTTTCAGCCACAGAAAAATATTCTATGAACATAATAATATTATGTTCATATTCTGTGAACATAATTTCCCACATAATACTGGATAAGAATTACAAATATTTCAGCCACTGAAATGGTCTTCACCATCCTTGTTCTGAGGAAAATTAAAAATTACAGTCAATAATTATATTCACATGTATAAAAATAACTTCAAGTATTTGGAAAACCCTTCCACCCTAGGACAGATATTCATCACCTTGTAGACACATGATTACAAGCTACATTTTAATACTTTAAAACTTTCATTATATGAAAAACTTTCATTACACAGCACTTAAAAACCCGACATTATGATCCTTCTTTGAATCTATTTTTTCACATGGATCTATTTCAAACTGCTGGACACCAATATTCATTCCAATCTTCTACTCATTTAAGTTCTGAAATATTCTTCATGTATTTCCAATACAGCAATGAAACTTATCAAATAAATACTAGGAAAGAAATATGTGACATTATCGTTGCAATTTGAAGTTGGTCTCCATATTTTGTGTTTTCACCTGCAGAAAAACAGTAACCACTCTTCTTCACAAAGGAGTTAAAAAATTTCATCTTTTCATTTTATGCTAAAATTTTATGATTCAACTCCATGCATTATCTGTCTCATTTCTCACAGTCCACCCAAAATACTGAATTAACTTCTATTACATGGATTATCATAAATCTTAGTGCAATTGTTACTCTTATTACTGTCACCTTATGAATTCTTGCATTTTCTCCTGGACAAGACCAACAATGACATAACTGCGGAAATTCAGCAGTGCCCACCAGGATGGTGGCAGGGAAAGGAGAATGTAACATTAACAAAAAGTATCAGAGGATTGGGTTTGTTCAGCCTTTAGGAAGGCAACAGAATGGGAAAATATCTGCTGCTCAGAGCCACCAAACACAAGAATGTCGAAAAGACAGAGTCTGACTTTTTCTCAGTAGCTATCCTGGTTTCGGCTGGGATAGAGTTCACTTTATTCCTAGCAGCTGGTGCAGTGCTGTGTTGTGTATTTAGGACAAGAATCATGTAGATAACAGAGGGATGTTTTGGGTGTTGCTTAGCCTATCCTAAATCAATGACTTTTCAGCGTCCCTGCTCTGCTGCACAAGAAGCCAGGAGGGAGCACAGATGGGACAGCTGACCTGAACAGGCCAAATATAATTCCATACCACAGAATGTCATATCCAGTATATAAACTTGGAGGAGTTGGCCAGGAGCCACAGATTGCTGCTTGGGAATGGGCTTGGCATTGGTGAGAGGGTGGTAAATCACTTGTTTTCCTCAGGTTATATTACTCTTTGATAACTCCTTTTTCATCACTACTATTATTGCTATTATTTCAATTAGTAAACTGTTCCCATCTCACCCTACGGGTTTTACATTTTTCCACTTCTCCTACCCATACCATTTGAGCAGGGAAGTAGTGAGTCAGCACCTATGAGGTACTTAGTTGCCAGCTGGGATTAACCCACGACAGAGGCACACAGAGCAGCACCGGACATGAGCTGCAAAATGGGAAATTCCCATTAGATGTTATTTCTTCTTCTCCCATGAGGATGGTCAAACCCTGGAACAGGGGCCCAGAGAGCCTTTAGGAACTCCATCTTTGGAGATTATCCAAAAGTTCAGTGGAAAAAAGGCCAGAGCAACCAGACCTATTTCTTTTCTTCTTGGAGCAGGAAGTTGTACTAGAGATCTCCAGTGGTCTCCACTGCCAGTCTAAATTCTCCTCTGGATCTGTGTGTGTCACATTCACTTTTTTTTAAGGCCTGCCTCTCACACCAGCAGCAACCTCTGACATCTCTAATCATAAATGCAGCTTAATTCCAGAATCATAAGTCAAGTTTTGTTTTATTCAGATAATACACAAAGCATCAAAATCAACGGAATATTACTTGTCAAAAATAACTGCCATGGCACAGGGATCCAGCAGCTCGACCCCATAGATAACGGCCTAGAAAAAGCCCGAGTGCTTAGTGACATAACTTGCTTTAACATTTCGCACTGCTGGAGTCTCAATTTTATGCACAGCTGTGGAAAGGTAGACAGCTACAATTACTTGCACTGGCATTTGGAAAGCTGCAGTTGTTTCTCAATTCTCTGCATTGTAATGCACATTTTACAGCTATTCTCTTCTTTATTTGCCTGTCATTGTCAGCTTATCACACATTTGTATTGCAAGGATATTGAATCCACTTCTGTACAAATACTGTAAAGAAATGCAGGATCCAGAAGGATTAGAAAATGAAATGGGAGTTTTACTAACTTTACTTGGAAATGGTGTCTGTAGCTTGGCAGAGCTGACTCGCATACAGTTCTTTTCCTTTGCAGTTAGCAAGTTTCATCTCTGGCCAAACAAACTAGCTAACTTCAGGGACCTGTCAAACTCAACTGAACAAAGGAGTTTTGAACATGAAAGAAAAATTCTATGCTGGAAGTGTGGCTTAAATAACTACATTATTCAATAGCAATTGACTAGGATTTAATCAATTGGGTTAACCTTGCTAGTGCTTCTGTAATAAATGAATGAACTAATGGACACAAAACCAAAAAGGCTGGCCATCATCTTGCAATCAAATGGTAAAAGGTAAAATTGCCTGGCCTCGCATTTCCTCTAGTTGTTTCCCAAGATGACTAACAACTTTAAGGTGAGTAACTGATCATAGATCCTACATAGGTCAAGGCACAACAGTGCATGAGCAAGAATTCAACACAGTCCCCCAAAAAGCGTGTTTTAAATCCTTTTTCATCCATCTTATGACCTTTCCCCATCCTATGATACTATGGTTGCATAGAAAATATGTGGCCCAAACGCCAGTTTGTTCAAACACTGTTCCACATAGAAAAATGCAGTGCTGGGTAGAGAGGCTCAAGCTACATCAATCTCTGAATCTATCATCCTGTGATAGTCTAAAAGGCCACCAAGGGTAATTTACTCTCCTTTCCAGTCTTTACAGATAGCTTGGTTACATAAATCTAGCTAAATACTGTAGAAATATATAAACCGTGTCTGCAAAAGTAATAGAAGCTGAATGATAGGGGTTAAAGGCACCACTTTAAGACAAAAATCTCATATATGCCAAAAGAAAGAAAAAAAACCCTAGGACTGGCACATAAGAAGAAACAAGCAAGATCCTTTTTCTTCCATTATTTTGCTAGAAAACTTACCTGTCCAGTCCCTGGCAATAGAGAGGGAATGAGCAACACAGACTTGCTTCCCTATCTGCTCTAACAAAATCAGGCACTCAAAAATCACAATGCCTGTGACCAGGCTGCATCTTGCACAGCTACTCAATATGCAGAAGATCTCTGCACTGCAGGATAAAAATAATCAGAGCCCTATGCAATGAGATTGGTTACACTGAAAAGAAGGCATTTACAAAGAAAGCTTAGCATTGAAGAAAGCTTAGTAATATCTGGCTGCTGAGTGAGGTCAAAAGCAAGTATATGGGGCCTTGTAGCCTCACACCAGGGCAACATTACCACTGCAGATGAACTGAAAACAGTGCTCAGCAGCAGAATAATCTAGCCATTTTAAATTAAAATCTACCATATTTTGGAGAGCCTGTGGACCAGAAGACATACAAAGTGCACACTCTGTGAGAACCTTTTGTGCTGTCCTGGTCTTACAAGTCCCCAGAGTGCTTTCAAAGAGACCTATCAAGAAGTGTGCAAGTACAGGGAAAATACTTTTGAATTCAAAGCATCTGCTTCTGAGGCTCCCACAGTCTGAGCTGAGAATCTTGAGAGGACACAATACCTGGCTGGCACATAAGACAGTTTCCCCATACCCCTCTTTGCAGCAGCCCCCTGGATTTAACCAGAGATACTGTTTTACAATTTTTGCAATAAAAGTTGCCGCTAGAAAAGCAGACTGACAGAGACATCCCCTGCCAAGCACCTCAAAACTATCCCAGAGCCCTTTTAAGAGAGACATGGTATATTGATTAAACCTCAAATAAGTCATAGATGGGAAACTGAGTCCACAGAGTACTTCACTGAAGCTCCTTGCCAGCTGCATGTTGCTCCAAAGCAAAACCGGGGAGGGGAAAAAAGGTCACAGAGAGCAGGCATGTTTCTGTCCATTTCTGTTTCAAAGAAAATAAAATAAATCAGTATTTCAAAGGGTTAGCAAAGCATTGAGAGGATGGAAAAACATCTGCTCATCTAGAAGTGACAGTGCTCTTCCTTCCACGTGTTCAATCATAGGAAACCATCCCAATTTTTCTCCTTGTGATTCCAAAGAACAGGATCCTCAGAGTCCTAATTTATAAAAGCAATGAATTTTTAAAGCAAGCCCCCATACTGCCTTAAATCATCAGAACTTCCATGTGTCAGTGTTCCAAGAGCGGCTTTGGGTCATGTAAGGTTTTCTGAGCCAAAGACTCAGAAGTCCCATTCCAGGTGCACACCAAATAGTCCCCAAATCATAAAGGAGAGTCCAAACAAAAGAATGGTCCCTCAGACAGAGGGGGCAGACTAAAACTAATCTAAAGCAAAATCCCCCAAATACATGAAATTTATACTGTAAAATCCACAATATATCTTCTTTTTTCCTATTTTTACTTTGATATTTTATCCCTATACTTACCAACTACATGTACTACATTTCTTATTTCTATCCACCATTAATTAGTCCTATAATTTCCATATGGCATGTATATAAGAACTTATGACTGCAAAAATCTATTCTCTAATGTGGCTCCTTGGACTTTTCATGACACATGGTAGCTGGGAACTGCAGAGCAGCCTTTTTCAAGTAAGGAAAATTTTCTGATCCTCCAGATAAACTTAGTCATGCATATTCCATCCATGAAAAAACAGACAAGTCAAAGATAATCATGCCTGACAGCAGTGACCAGCAACTCCTGTAGTTAGGCCAAAAGGATTGCTCAGGCTGGTGTTGATAAATGGCAAACGACTTCATCTACAGCACACAGTGGGTAAACACATGGTTCAGTCTCAAGTAAAAGAGAGGTACAAGGTCATAAGCTGTGTGAGAGCTGCCGGGACCAGCTTATCACTGTGTGGGTATAACCAAAACCCTGTATTCTACACCCACTACATCATTTCTCATGTGTTAATAATGGATCATTTGCAACAGCTGCCCAGGGCACATCTGACACCTGACATTACAAGAGGGTCTTACAGACCCCTGTGAAAGAGGGTCTTCACACCTATGACTCAGGTGTAATAACACCCCCGGGGTGGGGGTGGGGTGGGGTGGGGTGTGGGCGTGTGTGTGTGGGTCATTAGCACCTTCTCACCCAGCCTGAGGGGTCATGTCTGCTAATGGGCCATCAACAAGTCCAAAAACATCCCATGACTCACAGAGTTAAATCAGCCATTATGAAACTCCCTGCCCTCAGTGGAGGGGAGGTAGTGGGCATTCCCACCTGAACCTGAGCCTATATATAATCTTGGGGTTTGGGGACTTTGGGGGTCACTTGTCAGATCCAGAGGAGGATTAGAACCTCAACAGGACTGTGACCACCACTCTCGACCAGACTGTGACCATCATCCTCACCAGATGGTGTTCCTTTCCTTTTACTTTGGACTCCATGGGACCACGTGGAGCCTAGCACAGGGGGTTATGAACATCATTTCTGCCCCAGGGTGCTGGGTTATATACATCTAGATTTTGTGGGTTAAACCCCTTTTTTTTCTGTATCATTGTATTTATTGTAATCTTTTTATTATATTTTAACTCTGACTTGTAATCTCTTTTGTGTTGGGTTCATTTCTCCTGCTGGTTTACCTTTAAACGAGTACAGCTGTAGTTGCCTTAATGTCATCACAAGGTGAGGATTTGGAAAGAAAGATTCATTTTCATGGAACGGGCCTGGAATCACAAGTGATCCCATCTGTTTGGGACGGGATGAGGCAAATGAGGATACCAGTAAAATCAGGTGCTATGGAGGGTGCAGGCCTCCTTCAGCAGCAAGGACAGTTGTACACATTGTCATACTGAGGTCAACATTCCTAATGATACCAAAAGGAATGCACCTGTTCCCCAAACAACCTTACCAACATAACCAGCAAAACAGCTTTGGTTCAACAGTGCCGTGGGCCTCTCAGAAGAGAGGAGCAATAAGACAATGTAAGCCAAACAGTGCTTGACAAGGATGAAAAAAAACCAAAGCTATCTTAGAGTGTTCTGATGAGAATTGGCCAGATAGAGTAGCAGCAGACAGAATGTCCTGAGCCCTGCAAGTCCAGCCTGAACAGGAAAATATTCTACAGCAATTTTGTGGAATGAAAAAGTTTTTATTTTGACTAGCACATCCATGAAAGGCAAGAAAAAGACAAAAATTTTGCTAAAAACCCCTTAGGTAAAGGTGCAACAACAGGATAACTGAGAGCTTCAGCTCATCAGCTCCTTGAGCAAGAAAGTCTCTACGTTGGCTTCTCAATTGTGTTTCACCCAAAGTGTAAAAAGGCACCATTGTTGATGTTTCCCAGATTCAAGACAGTAAACAGATTCAGAAGTTCGGCCAGAAGATGATCTATGATCCTTGCAATTAACAATGCCAGTCAGAAAGAATTTTGTTTAGATATTAATATGTTTATATTATTATCTAAACAGATAAAGAAAAAGCAATATACAGCTAGAAAAATCAAATCAAATATGAGCAGAACAGAATGACTCTGCAGAGCATTTAGGAAATACTGATGTGACAGTGATCTTACACAGCCAAGTACAAGTATCTGAGAATCACTTGTATTGGAAGGAACCACTTGAGATCATCTAGCCCACTACTCTGTTCAAGTAGACACAGGTAGAGAATGCCGTCCAGGGCCACATCCAGTTGGGTTTTCACTACCTCCAAGGACAGAGACATAACCATCTCTCTAGGTAACCTGTGCCAGCATTTGACTACCCTCAGAGCAGAAAACTACACACAGTATTTATTAGAAGGTGTAGAGATTCCCTAGAAGAGTAATCATCTGATTAGTTTCCCCGTTGTTCTGTGTGGACTGCTAGTGCACATAGGACATTATGAGGGACCTACCTGCAGCTGTGTTCCTTATGTGCCTATTCCACAAAGAGTCCCAGAAAGCCTAACTGTTGGCAACAGGCTGAAGTCCACACTGATCAGGAGCTACTGCACTGAGAGGTAAAAACAATGTCCTGAGGTGGGTGTGCAGTATGAGCTAATGGCCAATCCTCTCTATCCCAAACTCTGCCAAGCCCTAGCAACTTGTAAGACTCTGATAACAAGCTCGAAAAGAGGAGCAGCTCTTTCAGTCCTTTAAGGTTGCTGTGACACCTAAGTAGAAAAGAATAAAGGTGTACTATTTAAGAGGGACTGCAATGTTCAATTATACCAGAAAATACAGAGGAATTTTAGACAACACTGTTGCCTTGCTTTTTATCTAGAAACCCATGATTTGGTTATATCACCTATGGTAATACCACCAACTTCCTCCATCCACCAACTGTTGCATAAAGGCAGCATTGCCCTTTCTGAAATGTTTCTCACCTCTTCGCAACACTCACAGTGAAAACATACACAATACACAATTCCCAACACTTTCAACCTACTATTTTATTTTAACTTCATCATTTATTTCAGTAAAGCATTTGGGGATTAACCTTGAACCCAAAAAAGCTAAATTCTTCACAGAACAGTTTAATTTGTAAAAATATGGTTGAAGTAATGTGTCATTCTTAAAAAATGCAGGATAGTTGATGCATAGCCAAATCTGCTTCCTTGGTCTTTTCTGTCCTTTAATATTTACTAACTGCTTTGCCAAGGGACTTGTCCTAATTCCACATACCACCACTCCCTCTTCCAGTTATCAGCATCATGCTGTGAACACATGGAGGTGTTTTTTCAAGCATTTGGTATTCTCAACTATTTTCCAGAAATAAACACTGATGGCAATACACATGTATTAGTGAACGCCTTGCATATTTTCTGATGCTAGTCTTGACTGGGTGATTTCAGGTCACACTTTTCAAGCATTCTCTGCCCTGGACACTAGCCAGCATGATAGCATTGTCTCTTGGTACTGCAATATCCATCATTCTACACAGTCATACCCTCAACTCAATTCAGAGCAGTTCCAAGTATACAACCAAATAAAAAATCTGAATTGCTGCCTTGCTTGCCCTCACTGCACTGTTTTCAGACCTCAAATACCTGCTCTGCTCTTCTCTAGGAGCTTGTGTATTCAGGCCTTTCATAGATCAACAGTAAGATTCCTCTAATGAGCTGGGCTGATTTCTCCTTTACACAGCTCAGTTAAAGAGGCCTATCAATCCTTCTCTTAGAAGATCTGAAATGTGGAAAAGTATTTGACCTTCAAAAATAATTCAGTGGCTTTTCCCTAGAGGTGATCTGTCACAAACGTTGAGTAACCCATCTCACAAGACCTGCAACAGTCTCACTCTCTAATTCAATCATAACTCTGGAGATTTTGTACAAAGGCAGAGGTATAAACACAGGGCCACAACACTAACTCTGAACCATGAGCCCTGTTGATAAGGATCCTACACACTGCTGCAACAGAAGGGGTTTCCCCAGCCCAAGTGAGAATCCTGCAAAAAAGGAACATTCCTTCAAAGTCATATTATACTAGAACACAGGAACTGTACCTGTCAATAGATGGCCTTGCCTTAATAAGGAAATTCATGCACAGTGCACTTCAGCAAACAGCTGTTCTCGGTTCTTCAAAGGCAGATTGGAAAATTCCTTCTTTACATCCTCTCATAGCAATGAGTTTTTAGCAGAAGACCCCTCACTGTTCCTTCAACCAGCAACAACTGCAGCAAGACAGCTCCCTGGCACCCTTTGGTGTTAAAATTTTTCTCAACACAATTGCAAAAGCCCTTGGGATACTGGCTGGTTTCTTTCACCCTAGACTTTAAAGAAGAGCAAATGAAGTTTTAACTTTTAGCCTTATTTATTATAGTTTCATTTCAGCAAACAGAAAACAGCACTCTAAAAGAAAGCAAGTCCATCTTTAGTGTTGTATCTTCAATGGCAGGAAGGCTGGATATGAGCCAAGGAAGGTTCCCATTTTGCTGCTTCCCAGTCAGTTTGAAATCTGCTTATAAGCTTTTCCAGGTTCAGCTACAGAAATTGATGGTCCCAAGGCTGACTTCCACATCCAAACAAATATAAAGCTGTGTTAGGGAAAATTAAGAATAGATACATCACTTTACACTTTGCCCTCAGGACAGTGAGGTACATGAAAAATTAGGTAATTGCCATTGTCAGTTTCAGTATACCTTGTGTTATCCACTTTTTGTATTCATCTACTAGTCAACCATTTCATGGAGACTCCATCATGCTTATAGTGCTCCTGGTCCTCTGGGAGGCAATCAGCTAACCTCCCTTCTTAGTCAGATGCTGCTTCCTCTATTTCCTATTTTTTAAACAGTATTACTGGATTGCACAGACCAGTGTACCAATAGTTGACTTTAAGTCTCCTCATTGTTCTTAGAGCCTGGCAGACAAAAGTAGTTCCTGTTGTTGGAACTCACTGGAGTTGCTGAATGACTTAACATCACATGTAGATGAAAGCTGAAGAGAAAATTAACATGCACAATGACTTTTAGTGCTTCCAAAGGGCTTTCTGCCTTACCTTGCAGCTTTTTCAGGACAGCCACTTCCATCTTGAGAACTTGCTTGGGCTGCTGGGCTGATTCTACCTTCAAGGCCACATTCTCACGGGTCAGCAAATCCATCGCCTCATAGATCTCCCCAAAGCCACCACCACCAATCTTCTTCAACTAGAAAAGTACAAACTGGTTTGATACAAGGTACACAACAGAGAACATTAAATTGGTTCTCACAAAGCCAGCCACTAGCTTCTTAACTGTGTAGGGAGAACGAGCTCAGCTCCCAGTCTGTACTGCGCCTGAATCCCTTCACTGCACAGCTAGGCAGAAGTCCAGCTATCCACTTGACTGTGCTATGTATAAATTCTTTGCTGTAACAACAAAGAACAAGCCTAGCAAGTAATGACATGTGCTACTTTTGAAAGCAAATGATAATGCCTATTATTGCTGTAATATTCTTGCCAAAATTCAAGGAAAGACACTTCAAGGAGGCAGCAGAACCACTATTCAGACCATGGTAGATAGAACTGTCATTGTCTCTCAACAAATATGTTTCTGCAGGAAAACCTAACTATTGTAGCTGGAACTAAGCAATAAGTTAAATGAAGTTTACATCTCATTCAAAGAATTTGAAAACACAGAACAAAACATCCACTGGAATATTTGACAAGACTGACCTGCTCAGCTAGTGAAGTTACTTCAGTGTCACATTTCAGAGAACTATCAACTGCTTTATCTCAAAACAGTTGCATACAAGCCATCTGTACAGCTTCATTGTTTCTCATTCTCCTTCTCTATTTTTTAATTTTTAGTTTGAAGGTCAACAAAATTATGCTTTTTGTATCTCTGATGAAAATTAAAGACTGTTTCACAATAGTATACCACTACTTCAGTTGACATAAACTCAAAGCCAAAGATGTCTAAGTTTCAGCATATTGGATATGTACCTACTAGAAATACATCATCTGCCTGTTCTAGAGTAGCCTCCCACTCAGAGAGCAAGTTGGGATTCTCTGCCTTTCCTGGAAGGTGATTCCTTGATCCTCCTTCTGCTGCAACTTGACAGCATATGTACATACATTTATATATAAGCACGGATTAGACAGACTCCTAATGTGTTGCAAGTGTCAATGTCTATGCCAGGAAGAGTATTTTGGATATATTTAAAGCATACCGTGCTGTCCAGGAAGAAATTCAGGTTTATAGCCAATATAGATCAGGGCTCCCTTGATCTGCTTAACATTCATTGATTGAACCTAGTTGCAACCCTTCCCTGCAGCACTTTGTGTTCCCTCTGTTAACTGCTCTGGAAGCCCTGAGTGCTGCTTCTTTTCAGTGGCAGCAATAATACTTAAAGAGAAAAAGAAGTTTCAGTCAGACAGTCAAAACATGGATCGTTTAATGAGGTTTAGATGATACACTTCTGCACCACAGAGGGTCTGTCCTATGCATCTGTCCAGTTTGCTGAATAAAGGGCAAAACCTACCAAGGGCAGGTTTTTTTCTTCCTAAGGTGACCCAAAATCATTTGCTTTTCTGGATCACAGGTCAAGAAAACCAGTTCTGCATGAAGAATGTAGTCTTTTCCTTATTAAGAGCCTGACTGTTGTCTCTGAAGCTATTTCTTTTTAATCCTACAAAAGCTGCTATCCAGAGCCATTCTTCTTTTACACATTTTTTCTCACAACCTTCCAACAGGCTAAACAGGCATATTCATACAGTAAACAGCTCAGTAACTAGATCACCACATATTGTTTATAAATAATTATAGTACAGCCCCGTTTCTACTTGGAAGTTCACATTAAGTGAGCTGGCTATTAAAACCTTTCTAGCAAAACAATGCCACATTTGGCATAACAACAATATGCCAGCTAATACCTTGGGATTCAGTACACAAGCTCTCCTGTTGCCTGATGTATTAATGACATAGAAGAGAAAGGCAAAGGGACAGTGAAAAGCTAAAGAAGGCAAAAAGTTTAGTTGGAATCTGGAAGGACTTTGAGGAAGATTTAAAAACTCTCAGTTGCAATATGGCAAAAGTCAACAGTAATAAATATAGTACAGCATAGCTGGGATGGAGGAGAAATACAGGCTACCCAAACATTTCACTGGGTACATTAATTCAAGAAATGGATGTGGGGAGAAAAATTGCTGAGCCAGCACAGACACACATAATTATCCTTTTCCATTCATTGGCTCTAAAAGGGACAGCTTCAATGTCCAACACAGTTGTCAAAATGCAAAGGTACTACAATAAAAATGGAACAACACAGTAATATTAGGATCTGTAGGAAGGTCCAGTCACATACAATGAAAATATTGAACACCTTGCTGCTAGTGGCTCTCACTGAGTTAGAAGTCATTCATTTCAAGAATAAAATAATGCTCAGGAGCCTGGAAAAACTAATGACAAACTAGGACTACTACCTCAGAACAAGCAAAAGAACTTGTGCATCAGAGAGGCAGGTTCAGGAAGTACAATATCGAGACTGCACACCTGGGAAAAGAGCAAAATTGGAAGACAAATAAAAGTTTATAGAGAAACAAATGCGAGATGACATGAGATCAAGATCGAAACTTCTGCTGAATCAGAAAACTGATTTTATACACACATTCCAACCAATGGAATGCTGTCAAAGCTGCCTTTGCTTGCTTGCATCCGTTCTAACCCTCTCATAGAAATTATTCTCTGGCATACATTTCCCAGTACACCGGATGGCAGTATTCAACATTACCACCACAGACACCCTTCTTGATTTTTCAGTAACATCCAGAGGCCATCAGCAGCTATTTCCTTTACTTTGTTGCAACTCAAGGTCTTGACTGAAGTCAGGGGCTCATGACACATGCATTTCCTAATTGCTTAGGTATTCTGTGGGAACTCACTGTCTGAGGTGAACACAGCACAGCCTTCTGCTGAACACCGAGATGGCTATATACCACTCAAAAACCCCAAAACTAATAATGAAATGACAAAGTCAAGAAAGGGCATGAAACATCCAACTAGGATGTCCTATGTTGTAATCACGAGTCATCAGCCCATGCTAAGCCTCACTGCCCCAGGAATACTCTATTCTTATCCTGTTTCCTACCTTCCACCTGCCCATTTACTGTTAATACTGGGATACAGGCTGACAACACCAGCAGGATTCATTCTACCTAAATGCACAAGTCCCTGTGCATGAGCTGGGTGTCCATATTTCCATTACAGCTGTGGAGTCAAGTGAATAGTTCATCTGGTCAAACACAGGTTTGTACTTGTACATAGACATTCAGTATCTACACAGGACAGAGATGTCTCCCTTTGAAGTCTCCTTTAAATATTCTGAAATATTTTGCATTTATCCTGAAAAAGACTCTAGTAGTACAATCCTCCAGAGCCTATAAAAAACCCCAAAACAACACCACCGCACAGCCTTCTCACTAAGCAGAAATCAGTATTCTCACAAAGACAGTTCAAAAAACCAGGGCCACACACAGCCCCAACCAAAAATAGCCTTGAAATACAAATTTAATTTTTTATTCCAGAAGCATATATGACACCACTGCTCTAAACAAAGTTTGCCTTCCAAGGGTATCATATAAAGACAAGACCCTTCCAGGATAGTACTCCAGGACCAAGGCAAGAGTGGTTCAGTCTCAGGATTGGTGGCAGAGTCAACAAACAAAAACTTGTGCTCTTAATCCAGAACAAAGGACCAAATAAAAAGTCAGCAGTCTATAGTGAACTCAGCCAGGGTCAAGGCTGTCATCCATAAGCTTCAAATGTTTGACAAGGTCATACAGTGACTACTGTGACTGCCTTTTAGGAGCACTTGTATTGTCAAGCCTGCAATCCCTGCAGCCCAAATCAATGGGCTCCTTGACCCAGAGATGGCTAGTAGGCCTCATCTGACTTGACAGGTGTGCAAGAGTCGAGTTGACCTACATTCATCAAACTCTCAAGAGTTTACTCAGCTTGCTCAAGATGACTGGATCTCATCTCAAGGGAATATTCTGATCTCAAGGGAAAATGACTCATGTATAACAGGTATGAACTGAGAAGCCAATCAAGAAGCCAACCAATCACATTCTAAATCATAGAAAACTTGTCAAAGCCCACTTAAAGCAATTTAGAGTGAGACCAGAACAGGCTCCAAGACTGACAACCTTCCTTCTCCCAAGCTCCCTCTTGGAATCATACATGGCCCTTGTGAGCCAGACAAGGTAAAGAATCCACAAAAGCATGTGGGACTTCCATCAAGGTTTCCAAAATAAACAGGTGAGCTTCAGTTCAATAACCTCAGAAACCTGAAAGAAAAGGAAGCATGGATTGCACCTAGCAAAAGAACATATGTATGTACATGAGTCAACACTTATATTCAAAGCTCAGTGCAGAAGGTGCCAACTTTGTCTTGCTAATAAGTGTCAGTTGTGAATCCCCAACAAAAAGCATCTAGATGAAACAAAGAGATACATCAATTCAGCTTTAACATTGATACCTAGTTCTAAGTAAGTACAAGTTACGTTTGTCTTTGTTCCCTCCTCTGAACAAAGCTGTTCACATCATCCAGAGCATACGAGGATCAAGTTACCCTCTGGGGTCTCAGCAAGAGTCATGTGGTTCCAGTACTGCCTAGATTTTGTCCAGTCAAAGCATCAAAAATATCTGCAAGGAAAGAATGATGACTCAAAAGAATACTTCTAAATCCAAAAGTTTTGATAAAAAACGTAAGTACTCCCTGTCCGCATCTTCATAAATAAGAAGAAAAATATTACTGCTGTCAGACAGCCAAACTTTACTGACTTCAAGTGACAGGAAAATTAACTACCAACAGGCTAACTGCAGAGAACTAACATCTTCATTTGTCAAAGCTTTGTCAATCAGCATACAGGAAGAGAGGAGGAAAGGAATTCACGGAATACATAAGACCAATCTAAAATTAGAAATTGGCTCAATACAGGATGTATGTCAGCACTAAGAGCTACAAGGTTCAAGAAGATGCCCTGTCAGAGACAGTCACAATGAGAGGACAAATTACACAAAAAACCTTCTAGCAGCTGCACTATACCATTACATAAATATGTCACACACCTGCCTGAGCAGGATCCATCATCCACAGCAAACCTTGGGCCATACAGCTTGCATGCTTTGAGTTAGACTTAGAAAGGTCTATGATAAAGGAAAAAATGCTAATAGTAATGTTACAACTATATGCTCACTTTAACTTTTTCCTCTGTCACTTGATCCTATGCTATCCATTTCCTTGAGCCAACACAGCTATTTTCATAGTTTTCCAGATTACTCTGTGCCCCACACAGCTTGTGGTTCTGACTGGTCCCACACCAACATCAAGCACAGCAAGGGGAGAGCACAGAAGGCCTGCCCAAAAGGCCTTGCACTTCTTTGGTGGGGGGAAACGACTGTTCAGTGAAAGCTGACAATGCTCAACTCAGCTAGCACAAGGCCAAATTCCCAGGTCTACTCAGAGCTGGGAATAAGATTTTCTCATTGCTATTTACAGCCTTTAGCAAGGCATGTCATTTCTAAAAGCCTTCAAGTGGGTCAATAGCCTCACTGCAGTATTGAAGGCTACTGTGAGCCAATATTATAAAACACAAAAGTCTGTTCCTCTAGTCTGAGGTAGTTTTTGCCAATACAGCTGCACATTTTTGTCTTTTCTGAGGCAGAGCTGGTGAGTAGAGCTTCTAGAAGTCCTCTGTCACAGATTAATGCAACAGTGAAGCACTAAACCCCACTCACATTTAGTGGCTCTACCAACTTTAAAATTATTGTGAAATGCTCCCCAGTGAGTATAACTGAGCATATTTTAGAGTGTATTTGAAGTTTTTGGTGCTTTTCAGAGTTCTGCTGTTTCCAAGGACAAAGTTTCTTTGTTTAGACCATGTTTCAAAAATAATTCCATCATTTACAGAAGTTTTAGCACTCCTGCCTACGAAGGAGAAACTCTAAGTTTGATGAATAGGGAACGGTAAAAGCCAAAGCTAGCTAGGGTAAAGCTGCAACTTGTATATTCTGAGACACTGGTAAGCACAGATGTTATGGGTCTAGCTAGGCCTAAATTCAGGCTGTAGTTTTCAGGGTGGGCCTTAGATTATCAGCTGACTTGAGCTGGGTCAGGCCAGTTGACAGCTGAGTTCTACTGGCCATATTCCATACCATATTCCGATGTCTTCTCAAATATAAAAGCAGGTGTAGGAGGAGTTTAGTTCAGTTCCTTCACAGCTGCTCATCTGGGAAGGATGTAATGTGTTGTTTTCTTGGACCAGGCCCCACTGCTGCTTGCTACTATGATATCTTAGGACAACAAAATGTTTATTCTTAGCCTTTCTCTCTGCTTGGGTCTATCTCTCAGGGGATTGAGTTCTCTTGGGTGATTTGTAGCTAGAATGGTGGGATTTGTGTTCTGTGGGGAGTAGGAAGTTATTGTTTGTAATTTCTAACTTTTGTGGGTGTGTTATATTGTAGTCTACTTTTAATTTTCCCTTTTTTGCGTAAATATATAACTAGTTAAGTTCAAGTGTCCAGTTATTTTTCCTCCCTTTCCTTGACAGGGGGGAGGGAGCTTTGTCTTTGGTTTATACTTGGCACTTTGGCAAAGTGGTCAAACCAGAACAACAGAGCATATTTCAAGTTCTATATGTCAGTTCACCTGCACATGTATTATCCTTCCAAAACAAGTATATGTCCTCCAGCTCAGAGCTGCAAGAGTACAGCAACACTTTCCTTCAGCTGTGCCAGAAAGTTTTGGGAGGGGGATAGAGGTTGTCTCCATTGTGGTCTCTAATCACAGAGAAAATTGAGATTCTCCATTCACTCTCTAAAAGCAAGGAGAATGAAGAGCAGCTTGAATTGCTTAAATAGGCTGTTCAGGGGTAAGCCAGACAAGAAAGCGTAAGCTGTGGAGAAAGCAGGAGCAAAGTGAAGAGAAGAAAGAAAAGGGAGAGCAACAAGAACAGAGCAAGCTTGAACTGTCCAGGTCAACAGAGATACAGGCACAAGTCAAGTCTAATGGAAGGATAAAGTATTGTTTGAAGTAGGCTGTTGAAAATAACCTGTTCACAGCCTGGAACTGAAATAAATTCAGAGTCATGAATTTTTTAAGTCCTTTGCTTTTCCACTGTAAAACTCGCAGGGTCACTGTACCACACCTAGTCAGCACAGACAATGACCTAGTGCTACTACTACAAATCACTTGTAGTTCAAGCTAGCAAGACTTCTGTTGTGAGTTTAAGGATTCAGACAGTGCTGGTATTCTGAGTTAAAAATTGAGACAATGGCACACATGGGATTTAAATAATTTTTTTCAGCATCTTAAAAACAAAGCCCATCCAGCTTTCACAGTGGGTTAGATAGTTTTCCCATGAAGAACTAAGACTCTTAATAATGTGATATCATTTCAAAAAGTATCCAAATAAATTCACACATATTGTACCAACTAGTTAATCATAGAATTTCTGACTTTTGAATGAGCTGACATTTGAACACTAAACATTTGGGTTTACATTATTTTATTTTAATGCAATTTGTTTATAGGCATGTCTGCAGTATTCTTTGGCACAGTAACTAAAAATCTAAGTTTCTTACTAAAAAATTACTCATTCTGCTGCAAGAGTTCAATACTACCTGAAAATTCTTGGCAGGTTTAGCCTTCCAAAAATACCAGACAGTCTAAAAACCATCACCTTCTTGCAGTATCTTGCTAACATATCAAACCATACCACTCTGCTGTTGCTTGCCAGAGTCCAGGATTAAGTAGACAAGTTACTGTACTACTACAGGAGGAGGAGGTCTGTTTCAGCCTTTAAAGGAAGCACAAAGCTGGAGCTACTCACCACTTTCCAACGATCTTTGACCACATAATTGGCCGGAAGAATGTCGACCTGTTCCCCTCCACCACTCATGTTTGGTTCGTCCTTGATGACTGCTGCTAGGCACTGCATTTGCCAGCCAGAGAGTATTTTAGTAGCTCCCAATTTAAATGAGCCATTTATCTGGAGAAAGAAGGGGCAGAGGGAAAAAATGACAAAATTATTAGCAGTCAAAATATAAGTACATGCTACATTTCTACAGGTTTTGTATATGACTAAATGAGAACCAGTCTCTTAGGAAAGAAAGCAAACACCTTACAAACACCCGAGCTCACTCCATGCCTAACTTGCCAGACACAACCATGCTTCAAGTCAGGAGCACAAACTAAAATGGTGGCAGTTATTAGCTACACCATGCAGGAGTCCAGTGCTCTTGGGCCTGACTGTCAACAACGCATAGAGAATCTTATACCCAAATGCTGCAAGGGCTGTTATTGTTACCAGGCAAAAAGCTCCTGCTTTAACAGAGCAGCTGCTACATAAGCAGTTTTTATGTTTCTTATTGGATGGCATTCAACACAATCTGGAAAGGTTTGCCAGGTATTGCATTCAATAAGACTAAAAGCATCTGAATATGGTAGAAGGTCTTTACAGAGTCAGGATTACAGATACATCACTGTAATGAACAGCCAAGCATAGAAGATGGAGATTCTTAGAAAAGGCTTCACAGCAATGTACAAATTAGCATACACACAGTACTAAAGGTAAAGGTAATCAAATTAAAATACAGAGAGATAACTTGTTCCTATGGTGTTTGTCTTGTACCTCATGCCCCTTTTTTCTGCTTTTATATGGAGGTCCAGATAGACATTTTTGTAAAAGATAAATAACAAAAAAATTTTTAAGTGTAGGCTTTCTGAAACACATTCACCCTGCTTTTCTGGAAGTAAATTAATTGGAAAAGGTCTAATAAAAGATATTCTGAAGACATTTTACTGGCTTAAGATGTAGGCTGGATCTTTTACTAAGAATGGATCTTGACAATTCTGTGAAACCATCAGCATATTTAAATTCTGCTTTTAATTTAGGCATTATTGTAATGCCTTTCAAATCAAAAAAATACAGTGTCAATATTGTTCAAACAGCATCAGAGCCTGTAGCTCTATGCTAGAGATGAATTTGCTAGTAGAAAGGAAGTGGCAAGGGATGGTCAGTGGGGGAATGATAAGGCACTACCTCTCTTCCTCGATACATGGCAGACAACATCACTTCTGCATGTTTAATGCTATGTGGTGCTACAGGGAAGTAGAAGAGAGATGGAAGGATTGTATCTTCAAATTCAGGAAAGCTGTTTCTGATTCAAATGGTGACCAAACATAGGAACTTTGACATATCTGCATTACTCTTCCCACCTTTTAAAATGTATCAATCACTGAATGTAAAGAGACATAATTTAAAATACAGTGACTGTGAAAACAAAAACTTTCAGATTGCCTTTTCCTATGGGAAATTTTGTACCCTGGTCACATGAAGACAAGTAAGAGAGTTGAGCAACCGTAAGACACTGTAAAACTGACTTCCTAGAAGTAGCAAGTGAAGCAGAAATGAAAGCAGCTGTGAGGAAGAAACACTGACAACAGTAGGACCAAATCCTGTCTCTTGGCCAACCTCAGCATGAAGTGTGAAATCAGCTCTTGCATACTGCTATTTCTTTGAGCCAATTATGGAGAATCTTTATAGTTTTATAAATTTAGTCTTGGCCCTTACAATAAAAAAATCCAGAAAATCGTGTTCACCAGCTCACTGAATGTGGCAAGAGTATTCTGAGGAGCCATTTTATCTGCCTTCCCTGCTCTTATTTTCTATCTTAGATATCTATTCTTGGCCAGCTTAGGTTGGGATACTGGCCTAGATGAACCTGTGGTATGACTCAAAGAATCAACGCTAAAAGCTTCATATACCTAACCCAATTACCTATCTTACAAGGTTTTCTTTCATGCAAGCAAAATTTTGAACAGCTTTATTGGAAAAAGTATTTCCTAATTTTACAGGATTACAACACTCGTAAAATTAAGCTTATAAATAACAACCATGCCCTGTGGAAATTCCTAATGAATACATGGGATCTTTCCTATGTTACCATACTTCAGTCTCAGTATACTGTGGTAGGAGTGCTCAAAATACAGACAAACTCACACAAACATCAAGTTGAAAACTCATCAGATGTAAAGTGGTTAATAAACAGCAGAACAAATCTATGGACGTCCATCTCTCACCACCTGGTCCTGAATAATCCTCACTGTGGAGGAATTACAATATCTCACTTTATTTCAGGACACATCCATACCTCTGGAAGTCTACAAATTCGAACAATCAGAAAAAGTGAAGTTTATTTAGACTGCTGTAACCCATGACCCACCATAACCACCTTATGAGCATGATCTGCCTTAAGAGCGGATCCCAATGGTGTAGAAAGTGGATGAAAACAACAGCTTTTTTGGTTGAGACAAAGCTGGACATCTGCAAACCCAAAAGCAACCCCAGTAAACTGCAGTCTAGAAATCAGATCAATCTCCTAGCCCAGTACCTGCATGCAAGAACAACAAAAATAGTTGTAAATAGAATTTAAACATGATTTAACTGTTCCCAACATGAACTTTACTGACAGATGGGGTGGTGAAACAGATGGGGTGGGGAATAAGATGAGAACAGTAGGATTGAGAGTGCTTAGAAGTAAGGAAAAAAAATCATTGGAGTTTCCAAATGCCACCGCTCAGCAGCACTGGGGCTTAGTTAATGGCAGCATTAACTGCATGCACTCAGTGTTCCTCACTGTTTTTCCAGTGTCATCTGCTTCCAGCACACAAGACCAACAGTAAAAGATGAAATTGTTCACTTTGAAGCAAACAAAAACCCACCTCAAATCCTTGTATAAGTAAGTTGTACCATGCACTAGCATTCTGTCATTAGGGTAAGAATACATACGACAGTACAAGAAAGAAATGGATTAAAAAAACACACTGGACTAACAGCCCCTCAGCCCTGCAATATACCATACCTCCTGCTGAACTTGAAACAGCAATGAAAAACAATTCATACACTGTTGGGGTAGATGTGACAACAGGAGCTTGTAAGGTTCTGAATTGTTCCTTGAAGACACCTATTTTCCTTCATTGTCTGCCCCTGCTGTAGCGGACCATGCTTAGAGGGCAGGCTCAAGTCTTCTTCTCATAGGCATGCAAGGGCAATCAGCCTTAGAAA
Organism: Pithys albifrons albifrons; assembly: GCF_047495875.1. Lineage (NCBI taxonomy): Eukaryota > Metazoa > Chordata > Aves > Passeriformes > Thamnophilidae > Pithys > Pithys albifrons. The sequence continues at coordinate 107,361,880 of NC_092459.1, forward strand.
TTCTGGGCTTGTTATTAACAGCATTTCATTTCTGTAAAAAACAGAACACCTAAAGGTGAGGTTGCAAGATGCTGGGACTGTTTTTCATCTTTGAAAGGTCTATGACCACTAAGGAGTGATACAGTAAAAACAAAAAAAAAAAGCTGCAATCAAGACAGACAGGTCCAGATTCTCGGCTAACATGAGGCTGCACTGAACAGACCTACATAAAATATATTGAATAACAGATGCACCTTGACAGCATTAATATTGTTAGCCAGTTGCAGAGCCAACTGAATATATTATTGCCTGCACAGTGAAAGCAACAACTTAGAACCTGAGGAAAACAAACAAAACCCCCAAACATACAATAACATACTGCCAGAGACTGTACTCACATGCATTACAGAGAAGTTAGACACATCAGTAATTTTTGTGCCAAAGCAATCTATCTACAGGGAGAAACAGCACAGCTAATTATGGCAACAAATCATTAGGAATGCACACCAAATAAGTATGCCTACACTACTAGCATTTTATGTGATCCTAATCCTCTCCAAATACATCTTGGCAGTAAAGGGAAAAAAATGGGGAGAAGGAGAATTTGAGAGGAAAGTGTATTACCTTCCACCAATCTCAGTGACAGAGTTGCGTTAAGTTTCAAAACAAGCAGAACATTAAATCCAACATGAGGGAATCCTTGTAATATCATAACCAGCTTAATCTCTACTAATGTAACAGGCAAATATTACGGTTTGCTTACAATAACCATTTAACTGCAGCTTATGTACCTGCAAAATCAGCATAGATTGCAAAGTCTGAGTAGTCTGCTGGTAGGCTAAACAAATATATATGAATAAAAGCAAAAACTAAGAAGAGGTTATACTTACAATATCAGACTCAATCTACACCTGATACCACCGGAAAACACCATACAGGGGTATGTTTACATCACCTGATCCTGGACCAGAGTGTGTAAATGAATTTCAGGTAATTCAAAATGTCCCTCTCAGGCAAGTCCTCTCCCTTCTCTCTGAAGAGTGCTTTTGTCAGGAGCCTGTTATTCATCTTTCATCAAATGTGGCCACTCCAAGTCACTTTTCACAGCTGAGGTCAACAGTGACCTTCTTTGGAGAACAGTATTTTATCTTGAAAAAACAACTCAGGCATACAGCAAACTGATAACATCTATTTGCTCAACAGTCTTGTTACAACCTATTATATTAGGTTATGAAAAGGCCCACAGCCTGAGATCAATCATTTTAAACCTCCATTCCAGAGAAAATAGTGCTCATCTTACCCATTCAACACGTTTTATTGCAGTCACCATAATTATCAAGGATTACATAAACTTGTTCAAAAGCTATTAAGAGGTTAGAAACATAACAATAAGTTCCTGATTAGAGATCTGATAATTTGATTCAAATTCTGGAAGACAGGATATTTTGCTGGGAAAATTCATGCCATAGATTTGCCATATAGACTTCATATTACCAAGACCCTTCATAATAAAAACTAGTGTAAGTGGGACAACTGCCACTTGCTGCACTTGTATGTCGTATCAGACTAAAATAAGACTAAATGGGACAAATTTTTTTCAGTTTTCAAGCCCAGTGGTGATCACAGCAGAGATTCTGTTTGTTATTAAACAGAAGAGATCTACTGGGACTGACAAAAACATGACAAATCATGCCAACTGTTAGTCACTTAAATCATCCCTCTACAGCCCTTCTGCAACCATTTTCCCATTTGTGTAAGGAACTCTTCCCCCTAGCTGGAGCATGGTCAGGGGAGCAGGTTCAACCTTCCTCTGTCACTTACAAATCTACAGTTTCATTCTCTCATCTTCAGCCTCACCTTTTTTTCAGTTTGCAGACAGCTGCCTAAGGAAACTTTCCTGTCTGACCATTCAGGAGCCACTCTGGCAGTCACATTCACAGAATCACAGACTATTCTGAGTTGGAAGGGACCCACAAGGATCATTGCGTCCAACTCTTAAGTCAATGGCCCACACAGGGGATTGAACCCATGACCTTGGCATTATTACAACCAAGTTTTAACCAACTGAGCTAATCTCAGGGTGTTGCACCACTGGACTTCCGTACCCTTATAGGCTGTGTTCCTCTTGTGTTCTTCGTGCCAGTTACACATCCTTCTTGGTCAAATGGTGAAATTTGGTCTGGGGTCTGGTTGCATTTTATTTGGATTCTACAGAGTTTCTAAATGAACCAGACACCCAGCGCTGCAGGTCCCCATGTCCTTTGTTTGGCAAAGGGTCAGCACCACTTTATGGCTCCTTGCTTGGGGTCCAGACATTTCCCCCTTACCCCAGACACAATCTGCAGCTTGCACTGAAGCTGCACACCAGCTGCCTGCCTTGTTGTGTTCCTCAACGGTCCTCCCTCTCTTTTAATTAAGCATATCTACTAATATAGTAAAAGGAAAAAGAAAAACCTCCCAAGGTGTTTAACCACTGCCCTTCCACATTATTAGAAGTAACAAACTGAACAGAATTACAACTAACAAGATTGCCAAAGGGCAGAGTACAAGGTTATAGATTCCCATGCATAAATACTTAAATGATTCCCAATAGAAAATCGTGAAGGATTCTCAGAAGTCAGTTATTCATTGACTGGTTGATCATCACTACTTGCTTCATGTGAGAATGGTGTATTCAATTTTCCTTACCTACATCTTTAACAGCAAACTAGGAACACAATAATGCAGTACATGGCCCTTCCCATTTACGTTCTAATTTGGATTTTTGAGAGAATGCCTTAATTAACACTTCACCTCCAGGTTGTATATCATGTACCTCTGTTTCAGTGGTGTAGTTTGATACCACTGGCCATACTTTGCTCTTTGAACTCTTTCTGCATATATAAAACATACTGGGTCAAACATTCAGATCCATCCAACAAGCTGGACTTTGCTGGGATGCAAGCTCCTGGCACAGCTAAATGCCTTCGAAAGAGAGTTTGTGATTCTTTTTATATTGCTGCATAAATTCCTGGAGCCACCCATACCTTTTTCATTTGGTTAGCTATTGCTTCTGTCCCTCCATGGGCTATTATCATGAAACTACCTAGCTACAGCGATTAAAATTTCATAGGCAGAATCAGTTTTCCTCCAATTGCCCTTATTCCATCATCACTTTGGGTTGTTTCCAACTTTTCCCACTGTCTCTTTTCTTCTGTTGTATAGTCCTTCTCACACATAGTCCTGTGGTCTGTCAGATTTGGCTGTTCCCTCTGGTGACCGTCAGAGCCACAACAGCTTGTTGTCCCAGAGGTTGCCTGGGTGCAGCCTTTGCAGCTGCACCAGTGAGGGCAATTTCTACTGATTCCAGTAGTGCCTCTGGTGTGGGCTGAGCATTACAGCAATTTCTGCAGGTAACTACTGATTCTAGCAAATTGCATATTTCCTCTCCGTTACATACTCTCTTCCCCTGCTGATGTGAAAAATCCCCATTGCATAAGACTCTTGCTGCATGACACAACCCAAAAACATAACAAGAGCAGATACAGGATGTTAACTTATTTTCCTTTAAAAATTGTTGATGCAGTGATGCCACAACAGCTTAAGCTGGTTGTGTCAGGAAAAAAAAAACAACTAAAACCAAACAAAACCTCTCAAAACAAACAAACAAAAACCACACCAAAAACCACTAACAAAACTTTAAAATGTGTTCTTCAGGACAGATTAATTGTAATATACCACATTTGTAATTTGATACTTAATTTCCAGGGTTATGCCAGGTTTCTACATATCACAAAACATACATGGTCAGAATTTGTTTCTATAAAAAAACATAATAAACCTTATGTCATATTTCAATGTGAAAATAATTTGCTATTTATAGCTGTAATAAAGTAATGGAAAAGTAAATTTTGTACGAGTTGACTAATGCTTATAGTAATTTTTCAAACCTATCTCAATCTGCAATGAGTAATTGCACGTTCTGACCTCAGCTTGCCAAAGTAAGCTGGCTACTGGTGAATGCTTCTAATAATAAATACTCCACAGATAGAACAATTACTGATTCAAGTACAGCCAGGGATGTTTGGAGGGGGAAAAAAGGTAACCCAATGAGAAATACATGTAGCAAGGTTAAAGAAAAGATGTTTTGCAAAAGAAGCAACAAGCACACTAGAAATACCAGCTTCTGAACAGCCATCAGATTGAAAATATGCTGCAGGACCTACATGACCAGACAGCCCTGAGCCCTAGAAACCAAATGCCTCCTGTCACTTCCCTCAGATCAACTGTCACAAGAGTGAGAAACTATTTGCCTACCTGCCCTTTGCATTTCCACCATTTGTTTTTAATTTTCTGTCCTGCTAGCTCAATGGACAAAGCCCCATAAGCCTCATCTCTGCTTGAGAAGCAACCACTCCTGATTCTTTATGGGCATTGAGAACAGCAGAAAGAAAAAATGCATCTTTAACAAAATGCTTCTAAAGACAACAAAACTCATGCTCAGAAATCTATGAATAAGTCATACAGGTCATGCATACAGAACACTGCTGTAGAGAGAAACAGAAAAAAAGGGAGACAACTCTGTCCTTGCCTACTGGTGAGAGACTACAGCAGAGGCTGATAAAGGGCCAGGATCCATGTCTCATGGTCACTAAATATCCTGGAATGGAGAAAAAGGCTGAAAGGAGCCTTCCAGCCATTTGAAAACTAAACTCTTTCAAATGACTGTATCTTAGCCAAAAGAAACAACAAAAAGCCATGGAATATAGTACAGAAGTATCTCCCTATGATGAAAATTGAAGAAATTGAAGGGCTCTGCCATTCTAGCTCATCTTCTGCCAGAAGATGAAGCCTGACAACTGTAGATTAGTTTTTCATGGGTGTTTTCTTTAAGGACAGGAACTAGAACAAGAGAGAGGGTGGATTCCTGATCTCTCGCTCTTTTCAAATCAAGGTGGGGTGCCTTTAAGCAGGCATGCTTTAGCTCCTGTAAATTTTACTAAACACAAAACCAACAACAACAACAAAAAACAAAGCCAAAAGTCACATTTGAAATGTGAATAAAAGTGGAGAATCAGTGGGAGCACTGTTACACCACATCACCTACATTCCTTCCCCCATAACTTCTACAAACAGACACTTATCCTGGGTCAACAGTTTCAGGTTCCTGGTTAGTCAATCTAAAAGCCTACCTGCAGTGGACAGACAAGAAATAAAAAGACTGATAGGAAGAAAGATAAAAAGTAAGATGCCAAGGATTTTTGGCTTTTGTTTATTTTAAAGAGCTCTGCAGAGCATCTAGAAAATCAGAATCTTCCACAACAGACATGTTTAGAAAACTGAAGATTAAAAAGTAAATGGAGTGACAGGCAGAGGGGCGAAGTCCTGATTTACAGACCTATTAGGAAAGGCTAGAGTGCTTTAGGCGAGACCCCACAAGCATGTAGATTCATCTCACTAATAACAATGTTTCTGGATAGGTGTGGTATGAGACCAAAGGCCTTGAAAATTAAGGTGTCCTATGATTAAACTGCAGTTTCTCGAAAACTACTAACTAGCTAAAAGAGAAGAAAACACATAGGAATGCAGAGCTAGGTTTCATAATGGAATGCTGTTACCAGTGGCATGACACAACTTGTGTACATAGGAAATTATTCAGGCAAACAAAAAAAAAAGGCTGAAAAACTGCAGACTGCAACACCAAGGAGGGTATAAGTAGGGCAAGCATATTGTACGTGTCTGCTTAGCCTTTCCTTAAGTGTCATCTCTTGGTCATAGGTAGCTAAAGGACTGGAGCAATCCGGAGTTTTGGCCTGAGCAGTTGAATTTATGATCCTATAATCCAAAGCCTTTTCATTAGACATCAACATCTCCTTATCCTCCTGCAGTTTTTTCATACCCAACTGGGAGGCTACCAAAGCTTTCTACAGACAGCCTCCAGACTGAACGTGAGCCTCAGAACACTGACTGTTGCATGGACATCAAGGAATTCACTTCCATCTGTCATGGCTAACACTAGATTTTTTTCATAAGGCTAGGATGCCCCACAGGCATTCTCTCTGCTCCTTGTTGTACCTATCTGACTCAAGTCAGCTCGTGATCTACAGTTTGTTCCTTTCATATTGTTCACCAAATTAAAGATGGCACAGCCTGACACCAAAAGGAAAGAGTTTCCAAAAACATCTTATTTGATTAGATCTACAGTCCATCACACTGTCAACATCTTCCTTCTCAACTACATAAAAGATCCTTTCCCATGTATGCAGCTCTTGAGTGGTGGAGAAGGCCTAGTAGAAAACAGTGAGTAAAACTAAAAGGGATTAAGGGATTATGAATCTGATGAAAAAAGCTACTGTGGAAGTTTTATTCTTCCCCATCAAGTCTATTGCTGTATCTGCCTGTATCCAAAAAATGAGAAAAGTTCATATGGAAAAACTCTTGACATATTGAGTTCCAAGTCACATTGTTATTACTATATTATTTTCAATATTTTCGAGGATAACTGTCATGGGTCTCAACAATGTGATACACTGGTTGTATGTGGGCACTGTTGTGGAGAAGACCAAGAGTTGGCCTGAACAAGAAGGACTGCCACAGAGTTTGAAGCTGGGGAGACTCCTATAGGCAAGGGAATCTCAATTTTGCTTCAGACACACAGCGTAAAAATCACATCGCCTCCCTTACCTCCCACTTCTCCTTCCTAATGCTTCAATAAATATCCAACAGATTCTCTCATTCTTTCTCTGCCCTAGGAAGGGAGGTCTCATAGCTGGCCTTCCTTATTCCTCACTCCCAAAGCAATCTTAACATTTATTTCAATTCGACAGTGTCCCCCAATAACATTTAAGGGGATTTCATGATGTTTCAGAGGAATTCCCACAATGACATTTAAGAAGATTTCATGTTCCAGAGGAATACCCATTTTTGATTATTTTTGACAGAAGAAGGGAAGTACTGGTCATGTTACTTGTTCAATAAACGAGCAGACCTAAAACAGCTTTTCAGTAAGTGCTTCTGCAATCATTTCAGCAAATACTGGGCTGTGCCTTGCAACGTTCAAAGTGAAAGATACTAAAAAAGCCAACACTCCCTTAAAAATGAGGGAACAGTTTACAAAGTCCTTGAGGACTTTAGAAACCCTTATTCCCTATACAGCCCTATTTTCTCTCCACTGCTCTGTTTTCAAAGTGAATCAATGTTACTGAAAAGTAACATGGAGCTCTGGCAAACAAACTAATCTAGGAAGTTCTCAAGATAAAGAGCCATTCCTGAAGTGTTTTTCTGGACCCTGCACATATACCAATTGCTTCCATTGGAGGAGAGCTCCACACTGCCTTTCATAGTGTAGAGATACACTTGCCTTCACCAATAAACATTGGAGTTAGGGTAGAGAGGGAAGAGGAAGGATATTCACACATGGGCCACCAGCACCACTTCATTAGCATCAACCCTGGGAGCTGATGAAATAGGTTTCTTAACACCAGAGACACTCCCTTCTGGAAGACCAAGAGTGTTGATGGGGATCTGGCTTTCCTCTTGATGACTATTACAAGAAAAAAGGCTAGGCAGGTGTCCCCAAGACTGATCCCGATAAAAGTGTCCTATAAGGGAATTCCAGTGTTTTCCTTTGCCAGTCAGAGAAGAGGAATTTTGCCTATTTCTTAAGGAATGAGATTATCATAAAGCACACAAAAGCACATAGAACACAAAAGTAATACCAGTGGACACCACATATACCATTCATGAGCATTGCATCTCCAAAGTTTCTGATCCCACATACATCAGCATGAGAATGCTCATTATGAGCTGGATAATTACTGGGACACAAAGGAAAAAAAGCCAAAACGTTAACACATCATTCCTATTCTACCTCTCTTATACCTAGAGAGGTCTCAAAAGATGGTGATACACTAAAATGTGGTGAATAACTACTAGAGGAGACAGTACTGATGCTCTTAGACAGAGCAGCTGTACAGGCTCAGCAGCTATAAGCATTAATGCTGTTGGGAGCATGAGCACACCCTGTTGCACACACAACATGCAGTTAAATTTCACTCACAAAAAGAAACAGTCCTTGGGCTCAAAATCTCTCTTGTGACCCACTGAGAAGTTTGTTGCTAAAAGGCAGCGTTTTCAGTGACAGTATAAAGAATGTAAAGAAATCCATGTAAAACGATAAAATGAGGAAACCTTTCCTTCTATCAATCACTCAGTAATCCCTCCTTGCAAGCCTAAGGAAATTCAAAACAAAAGATATTAATATAGAGCTGTTTTGGACTGCTCAGAAACATGACACCAACAGGTTTTGAAGTCTCTACCCCACAAAAACCACAGTGGGTCTTGAACTTGGCATGCAAACAGCTCAGCAACACTGTCGGCGCAGCAATGTCACTCCAGCATAGAGCATTCTGGTTCCCTGTCAAATACAAGATGCACTTCAAGGTCATGGTGTTCATCTTTAGAGTTCTCTGTGGGTCAGACCCAGGTTACCGGATACCTCTTCTCACAGAATGCAGGGAAAGCATGACGACTACGGACACATTCAGCAATGCCAACTTGGGTGTCACGAGCAGTAAGGACACAATGCCAGACTTCGAGCCCCAAAGCTGCAGGAGACCTGGAGATGCACACAGAACATCCCACGTCCCATCCTGTGAAAGAGGAGAAACTCTTCCTCTTCCCTCAACACTGAGCACGAGGGAGTTATTACAACGTAACCCGATGGAAACGCACCCTCCCCAGAGGCCTCTATGGAACGGTCTGGCTTTTCACATGCAGCTGAACAGGCACCTGGTGGCCCCGGAAAGGATGCCACGTCAAGTCTCGGACGGCACCTGGCCCCCTGAGGAGGCTGACACCCTCCGTGGGTTTCCCTGGGGCCCGGCCCGGCACAAGGCCGTGGGTGCCTTCGCAACTCGGCCCCGCCTGGCACAGGGGCGCGCGGTGGCGGCCCCGGACACCATCCTGAGAAGCCGCTCCCCCGGCAGAGCGTCTCAGGGCTCAGAGCGCCCTCGCTCCGGCCCCACATGGCGCAGCGAAGTTACGGCCCGCCCCCACTGCGGCGGCACCCCAGGGCACCGCCACCCGCCGGCCCGGGCAGGTGGCGGCGCTGAGGGACGGCCGCCGCCCCAGGGCCCCCGCCCTGCCCTCACCTCGGGCCATCCCGCCTCCCCCCGCCGAGGAGGTGGCCGCGTCCGCCCCTGCACTGCAGCTGCCGGCACGTCGCCCCTCTCGACAGATGGTTCGCCCCACCCGGCCCACCTTCTCATTGGTGGCACCAGTCCGTCACTCCGCTTCTGGCCCGCCCAAGCCCGCGGGCACGCTGGGAGCTCGAGGCCCGTGTGTGGGTCCCTCGCCCTTCGCCATGAGACACCCAGTGGGGCGATGAACTACATCTCCCACAGTGCTCCGCGCACACCCGCGGAGCGGCCGGGCCCGGTGCGGTCTCTTTGGCCCTGCACCTCCCCGGCCGCTGGCAGGCCGGTCACTCCCTCCTTCCAGCGCCCGCGACCGCTGCGGCCCGGCTCGACCCGGCTCACCTGGCCTCGCCGCCGTCCGTGCCTCCCGCTGCGGCCGGCGCAGGCAGTCCATGCCCCGCGCCCCTCAGTGCGGCTCGTCGGGCGCGGTGCCGCCGGCCCGGCGCGCTGCGGCTGCGGCTGTGGGACGGGCCGGTCCCGGGCGCATCCTCCCCTTCAGAGCCGCGGCGGGCGGCGGGATTCGCCCACAATGCACCGCGCGCCGCCCCGACAGCATCAGCCTGACATCACCCGCGGGCCGCACCCGCCAGGCCGGGCCCGCCCCGGGTCCGCCCCGCCGCCTCCGGCAGCCAGCACCGGGCACCGCGCTGGTGGCTTATGGGGCTGGGCACTGAAGCGTGCCGGGACACCGGATACTGGGCAGCGTACTGGTGTGGTACGGGGACCGTGCCCAGTCCTGAGACCGGGAACAGGAACAGCGCGGCGCTGCCCTGCCCTGGAACCAGGAACGGCACCGGCACCGCTGGCGAGATCACGGACGAGGACTCACGCTCGTCTCTGCAGTGCTAGGATCAGCACTGGCATCACCAGCGTGCCCCTGGACACTGCACTGCCGGAGAACTGGGACCAGCACTGGCACTATCTGCACCGGGCCATGTGACTGCACTTTTGGGATCAAGGCCAGAGTCAGCATATCTCCTTGGGGCTGGGCTGCATTGCACTGGGACTGGTGGAGTCAATCCCCAGCAATGCTGGCCTGCAGGTTTTCACCTCAGTGCTCTGAGATCAGGAACTGCAAGGGACTGGTGCACTACACTACATCACCGCAGTCTGGACTGGACACACTGCTGGGACCGGGACCAGGACCAGCACCACCAGCATTGGCCCAGACACTGCACCATCAGGATCAGCACTGTTCCCCATCTGCATTGGGGCAGACCTTGCCCTGCGAAGGCTGGGAACAGGCCCAGCAGCTCACAGCTGGGTCCAGCAGCAGCGCTACCAAAACTGCACTACCAGAGAAATGGCTCACATGAGTGACCTCTCCCTGCATGCAGCCAAACCATGTGCCTGTCTCTGTTCCCCCACCCTGCGATGCACAGCTGTACCCCTGCTCCAGAGATACGTCATTCTCCATGCTCTACCTCACTGCAATTCATGTTATACTCAAGGCACAGATAAGCAGATGGCTCCTGTGGATGTGCTGTGCAGTGTGCATGGCTGTGCTTTCTTGTACCCTTTCAAGTTGTATGTGTGCAGCAAATTGCCTGTATTCCAAGGTGGACCTCATATCTATGCCCTAAACTGTGGATGTGCATGTCCTGTGCCTTATATGTTGTAACAATTCATTTTGGATACATGTCTGGAATAAAGCTAATCACAGTCATAAGATACCACAAACAGCATTTATTGCAATAACAACAAGCAAAAGAGAATTAAAAGGTTAAAATACTTAATACAAAAGAGACTAGAAAGAATAAAATATGTAAAACTTAAGGATACAAAAGGATACAATATAGTAGAAACATAGTTGATGCTGCAGCAGTTGCTTCCTATTTCTGATGCTTACTTGAGCAGACAGGCCAGGACTACAAGGATGGCAGAAGCTGGATGGCACTCATGCTTAGCGGGCATGCCTGCGGAGCTAACACAGGCTCGGTGGAAGGATGGGTGTTGCTCAGCTCTCTCACTCCTGTTGTTCCTATTTATCAGCTATCCATTATACTACGTAGGGCCAGGACGCAGTATAAGGTGATGCCTGAGAGGCAGCCAAACACCACCTATTAATTACATAAGTGGCAGCAGTCTGCGCATGCTCGCCTGTTGGGTAGTGGTCGTACGACCCCTGCCCACCTATTCTTCCATCTTTAGCTTCCTCACCCCCTTGTTCAACCTTCACCATCGTGTTCCCATGCGTGCAGCCAAGTCAGAGAGAAACAAGGCCTTGATAATGAAGAACATCTAGTGTTATATGGTTACTTTGTATACTATTCTGCCTAGTTTCCCAGCACGTACTTTCTCACCCTTCTATGCTCCATTGATCATCTAAATTTAAAAGTACACCCCCTTACATGCCACTGCATGATCAATGGTAGCAAGAGGGTGATACTATATTACTTGAGATTGCAATGCATGTATCACATAGTTCAACATATAAAGTACATAGGTTAGTATACGAGGAAGCATACACAAAATACATATCAATACACAAGTAACTAAGAACACACTTAACATCACTTTTTGTAACCAGGGCCACCTTCATTTTCAGTCTCTGAAGGGGTTCCATTCATTGTTGACATTGGTTTCCATGTCTTTCTCAGTTGCTGGCACTTTCAATGTTTTCTTGGTAATTAACAGTACTTGAGATGACCCTTTTTCAGTTAGTATGCAGGTGTTGTAGTTTGGGATTATTATGTAAATTCTCTCCCCTGCCACTTAACTGCCCAGGCCAGCGGTTAACAAAAGAAGCAGTTAACTGTTGATCACTTGGGTGGGGGAAGGTTTGTCTCTTTTGGGTTTTTTTTTTTTGATATTCTTCCATGTCTTGGCTCGGCGGAACATGTCTTGGCTCGGAGTGGGGGCTCGAAGGAGGCAGGCTGCCCTGCTGGTTACTGCTGGGTTTTTTTCCTGGCTGTCTCGCTGCTGCCTACCCCGGACTACTTTTCGTGCCGCGCTGCTGCTGCCTGCCTTGGATTTGCGTCTGGTTGCTTGTACCTTTCTGCTTCTTGGATGGGGAACACAGGGGGAAGAGACTGAGTCCATCTGAAAGCTCACTGCTCGTCTGTCTCGCTGGAGAGGGACTGAAACTCACTCTGCAGCCAGCTGGGCTGTGACATGGACACTTAAGTATAACCTTTCCTCCCGGAGGAAAACCTGCTGGGTTTTGTTGTTGTTTTGGTTTTTTCTTTCTCTTGTGGTGTTGGGGAAGTGGTTTGCACTAGTCTGTTTACATATATATATATATGTATATATCAGTTATCCTTCTTGTATTAAAATTCCTTTTCTTAAATTTGATAAAGAGTGGTGTGATTATCGTGGAGGAGGCCCCTCCCCTGCTTGTGGGTAAAACATTTTGGTTTTTTCCCCTCAAACCGAGACATTTCCTGGCGCCCAATGTGGGGCAGCTTGTAAACAAGAAGGATAACTGCTATTTTGTGGCACCATGTGGGTCTTGAGTTTAGGGTTCATCAGGACCATCCTGTATAATATATTGGCTTTTTGTTGGTACAAATTCATGCCAAAAGGAGCGGCAGGTTTAAGTCTTATCAACAAATCAATGAGTAAAACTCAAATAGCCGCAATTATTATTGAGTTCTTACTCTGGATTTATGGTGCCATGAATTCGATGCCTTTGGATGTCATGTGGGTGGTGTTCTCCAGACTGTTTTCCTGCCGCAACCTAAGCTGCTACCTCTGGGGATTCAGTGATAATAGTACGGACCCTTGGGAAGGAACAAAGGGGAATTTTTTCTCCCAACCCTTTGTCCATTCCCCATTCAAGTCTGCTACAACAGCTTTTGAGATGGTTAAATTCTCCCTGGATGCCAGAGATATCTTGCTCTTTATGGTTTTTCTGCAAGGTTGTATCCCTGCGGCTTACAGAATGTTTGAAGGTAGGGCCAGGGTTTTTTGAGAACGCATTCAGAAACCTAGCCCAGTGAAGGGGGAAAAGCGAGAGAATAAAACCCCTGATGCCACAGTGAATGGGGAAAAGCAGGAGAATAAAACCCCTGATGCCACAGTGAAGGGGGAAAAGGAAGAGAATAAAACCCTTGACGTTACAGTGAAGAGGGAGAAGGAAGAGGGTAAAACCCCTGACGTTACAGTGATGCAGGATGGGGCTAAAAAAGGGAAAGAGGGTAAAACCTCTGATGTTACAGTGATGCAGGACGAGGCTAAACCAGGAGGACAGGCCAAGCCTATGGAAGTTGCCCCTATCCAGAAAAGGAAATATAAAACCAAATTAGACCATCCAGCAGACGATGAGGGGGCTGCTGCACCTCCACAGCAAGCAGACCGAGAGCCTGAGATTATCACTGAGTCATTGTCATTTGATAATCTCCGTAGTTTGCGGAAAGACATTGCTCGACACCCGGGCAAGCCCATCCTGACTTGGTTGATCCGAGTTTGGGACCTTATGGGTGAAACCTTACAACTGGATGGTGCTGAAGCCAGGTTTTTAGGGGCTCTGGCCCAGGATGTGGCTATTGAACAGGTGTTCGTGAGGGAATCAAAGCCCCTTTCACTCTGGGCACGACTTCTAATGAGTGTAAGAGAGAAGTTCTTTTATAGAGAAATCCTGCAGGAACATCATATTAGGAAGACTTGGAAGACGATGGAAGAAGGAATTTTACGTCTGAGGGAGATGGCAATGATGGACGTGCTTTTTGGAAGGGGTGGGCAAACCAATAATGACCCTGACAAGGTCAGATGCACACCACATATGTGGTGGAACCTTTCACACTCGGGGCCAGCTGAATACACCGATTTCCTGGCATCCATGTATAGGGAAGAGAACCAAGAAACAGTGGGCGCTGTAGCAAATAAGCTGCGGATATATGAAGGCATGACCCACAGCCCAATGCAGGCCCATATTTCTGCTGTAGAGACATTGGTTGAGAGTCTCAAGACGCTGCCTGCAGAGGTAAAAGCGATCAGAGAGGAAATTAGGGAAAGTCTCCAAGTGGCACCAGTGCGAATGAGAACCTCTGAAGTCAGAGCCAGACGCCCCCCAGCCAGAGGAAGTGGACAGACCTCACGAACCGAGATGTGGTACTTCCTGGCCAAACATGGAGAAGACATGGGACGGTGGGATGGGAAACCCACCCGTGCCCTTGCAGCCCAAGTACAAGAACTGAAGGAGAATGGAAGAAGGTCAGTGAGAGTAAGTGCAGTCCCAGTTTCCCACGGGCAAGAATCTGACCCACAGGAGGGCACCTCCCAGGTGTACTCATCGAGAAAAGGTTCTGACCGCTATGACCAGGATCAGTGTTAGAGGGGCCCTGCCTCTAGCCAGGTAGAGGCACGGGACAACTGTGTCTATTGGACTGTGTGGATTCGATGGCCTGGTACATCAGACCCACAAAAGTATAAGGCTTTGGTTGATACCAGCGCTCAATGCACATTAATGCCATCAGGACATGTGGGCTCAGAAACTATTTCTATTTCTGGGGTGACAGGGGGATCTCAAGAGTTGACTGTGCTAGAAGCTGAAGTGAGCTTGACAGGGAGAGATTGGCAGAAACACCCCATTGTGACTGGTCCAGCCGCCCCATGTATCCTGGGCATTGACTACCTCAGGAATGGATATTTTAAGGACCCAAAGGGGCATAGATGGGCTTTTGGAATAGCCACTGTAGAGACAGAAGGGATTGAACAATTGAACTCATTGCCAGGTCTCTCAGAAAGTCCTTCTGCTGTTGGACTGTTGAAAGTTGAGGAACAGCAGGTGCCTATCGCCACCACAACAGTGCACCGTCGGCAATACCGAACGAACCGCGATGCTGTAATTCCCATCCATAAGATGATCCGTGAACTGGAGAGCCAAGGGGTGGTCAGCAAAACCCACTCACCCTTCAACAGCCCCATCTGGCCTGTGCGTAAGTCTGATGGAGAATGGAGATTGACTGTGGACTATCGTGGCTTGAATGAAGTTAACCCACCGCTGAGTGCCGCTGTGCCGGACATGCTGGAGCTCCAGTATGAGCTGGAGTCCAGGGCAGCAGAGTGGTATGCCACTATTGACATTGCTAATGCGTTCTTCTCCATTCCTCTGGCACCAGAGTGCAGGCCACAGTTTGCTTTTACCTGGAGGGGCGTGCAGTACACCTGGAACCTGGAAACACAGTCCCACCATCTGTCATGGACTGATCCAGACTGCACTGGAGAAGGGTGAGGCTCCAGAACACCTGCAATACATTGATGACATCATTGTGTGGGGGGACACAGCAGAAGAGGTTTTTCAGAAAGGAGAGAAAATCATCCAGATCCTTTTGGGAGCTGGCTTTGCCATCAAACGGAGTAAGGTTAAGGGACCAGCCCAAGAGATCCAGTTCCTGGGAGTGAAGTGGCAGGATGGACGCCGTCAGATTCCAACAGAAGTCATCAATAAGATCACAGCAATGTCTCCACCTACCAGCAAAAAGGAAACACAAGCCTTTCTGGGTGCCATAGGGTTCTGGAGGATGCATATCCCAGCATACAGTCAGATCGTAAGCCCTCTCTACTTGGTAACCCGTAAGAAGAATGATTTCCACTGGGGCCCTGAGCAGCAACAAGCCTTTGACCAGATCAAGCATGAGATTGCTCAGGCTGTAGCCCTTGGACCAGTCAGGACAGGACCAGACATACAGAACATGCTCTACTCCGCTGCCGGGAATAATGGCCTGTCTTGGAGCGTTTGGCAGAAGGTGCCTGGTGAGACTCGAGGCCGACCACTTGGATTCTGGAGCCGAGGCTACATAGGATCTGAAGCCAACTACACCCCAACAGAGAAAGAGATCCTAGCCGCCTATGAAGGAGTTCAAGCCACCTCAGAGGTGATTGGCACAGAAGCACAGCTCTTTCTGGCACCTTGACTACCAGTGCTGAAGTGGATGTTGTCAGGACAGGCTGTCCCTACACATCACGCCACTGATGCTACCTGGAGCAAGTGGATTGCCCTGATTACGCAGCGCGCCCGTATAGGAAAATCAAATCGCCCTGGGATCCTGGAAATAATCACAAACTGGCCTGAAGGTGAAAATTTTGGTCTAGCAGATGAAGAGGAAGAGCAGGTGACACATGCGGAAGAAACTCCACCATGCAATCAATTGCCAGAAGAAGAAATACGCTACGCCCTCTTCACTGATGGCTCCTGTCGCATTGTAGGGAGTAATCGCAAATGGAAAGCAGCTGTATGGAGTCCCACTCGACAAGTTGCAGAAGCTACTGAAGGAGAAGGTGGGTCGAGTCAGTTTGCAGAGCTTAAAGCCGTGCAGTTGGCCCTGGACATTGCTGAACGAGAGAAATGGCCAAAGCTTTACCTCTACACCGACTCATGGATGGTGGCCCATGCTCTCTGGGGATGGTTAGACCAATGGAAGAAAACCAATTGGAAATGCAGAGGGAAACCCATCTGGGCTGCCGATATATGGCAAGATATCGCCACCCGAGAAGCTGATTGTGAGAGTCCGCCACGTAGATGCACACGTGCCCAAAAATCGGGCCAATGAGGAACATCTCAACAACCAACAGGCAGACCGAGCTGCGCAAGTGAAAGTATCACAGACAGATCTGGACTGGCAGCACAAGGGAGAGCTGTTCTTGGCTCGATGGGCCCATGATGCCTCGGGCCATCAGGGCAGAGATGCCACTTATAAATGGGCACGAGACCAAGGGGTGGATTTAACCATGGACATTATCTCTCAGGTTATCCATGACTGCGAGACATGTGCTGCCATTAAGCAGGCTAAGAGAGTGAAGCCCCTGTGGTATGGTGGACGCTGGGATAAGTATAAGTACGGGGAGGCCTGGCAGGTTGACTACATTACACTGCCACAGACCCACCAAGGGAAGCGCTATGTGCTCACCATGGTGGAAGCAACCACAGGGTGGCTGGAGACACACCCAGTGCCTCACACCACTGCTTGGAACCCCATCCTAGGCCTGGAAAAACAAGTGCTGTGGTGACATGGCACACCAGAACGAATTGAGTCAGATAATGGAACTCATTTCAAGAACAGCTTAGTTGCTACCTGGGCGAGAGAGCACAGCATTGAGTGGGTGTATCATATCCCCTACCATGCACCAGCTGCCGGGAAAGTTGAATGGTGTAATGGACTGTTGAAAATCACTTTGAAGGCGTTGGGTGGAGGGACTTTCAAACACTGGGATCAACACTTAGCAAAGGCTACATGGCTAGTCAACACTAGAGGCTCTGTCAATCGAGCCGGTCCTGCCCAATCAGAACCCCTTCACACTGTAGATGGAGACAAAGTCCCTGTAATACACCTGAGAGGTATGCTAGGGAAAACAGTCTGGATCGACCCTGCCTCAGGCAAAGGCAAACCCATTCGTGGGGTTGTCTTTGCTCAAGGATCTGGTTCCACCTGGTGGGTGATGCAGGAAGATGGAGAGACACGATGTGTACCTCAAGGGGAACTTATCTCTGGGTAAACGACTCATATTACTGTATTTGTAAACACTTAATTATTTGAAAGAAAATTTAAGTTTAATGTAGAGTATCGGCATGGAGGAGAATTTAGGGGTGGATAATGTTGTAGTTTGGGATTATTATGTAAATTCTCTCCCCTGCCACTTAACTGCCCAGGCCAGCGGTTAACAAAAGAAGCAGTTAACTGTTGATCGCTTGGGTGGGGGAAGGTTTGTCTCTTTGGATTTTTTTTGGATATTCTTTCCAGTCTTGGCTCAGCGGCACGCGGGAGTGGGGGCTCCAAAGAGGCAGGCTGCCCTGCTGGTTACTGCTGGGTTTTTTTCCTGGCTGTCTCGCTGCTGCCTACCCCGGACTACTTTTCGTGCCGCGCTGCTGCTGCTACCTGCCTTGGATTTGCTTCTGGTTGCTTGTACCTTTCTGCTTCTTGGACGGGGAACACAGGGGGAAGAGACTGAGTCCATCTGAAAGCTCACTGCTCGTCTGTCTCGCTGGAGAGGGACTGAAACTCACTCTGCAGCCAGCTGGGCTGTGACATGGACACTTAAGTATAACCTTTCCTCCCGGAGGAAAACCTGCTGGGTTTTGTTGTTGTTTTGGTTTTTTCTTTCTCTTGTGGTGTTGGGGAAGTGGGTTGCACTAGTCTGTTTACATATATATATATATATATATATATATATATATATCAGTTATCCTTCTTGTATTAAAATTCCTTTTCTTAAATTTGATAAAGAGTGGTGTGATTATCGTGGAGGAGGCCCCTCCCCTGCTTATGGGTAAAACATTTTGGTTTTTTCCCCTCAAACCGAGACAGCAGGGGGTCAGTGTTTTATTATTTAACAGAAACTTAGTTCTCAGTCTGGAACATATGAACAGCACTGTTTAATCCTTTGGGTCTGGAAAGCACAGGGAATCTCTGGAATTTCTGCAAGTAGGATCTAAACCATTAAACAATTTTTACAAATTACTTTTATCTTATGTGAATACAAGGATTTATTGGAACTTATGCTGGTTTTTTTCTTTTAGCTATAGGCAAGGCTTGATTCATGGCATAGATGTCTCTTGACAAATTTTTGTTTATTTGTGTTTTAGGAGTACTATTCATAGTTTACTATTTGCTTAAAGTTTTTAAGGAGCGTGCAAATTTCAGGCAATTTTTGGAAAGAAACAACGAATTTTAGAAATCTGGTATTTTACTCTATTAGAGGGACTTAGCTTTTATAATGTGAAGTGGCTAACTGCCAGTCACAAACTTATGGGCTTATTAGCAGCTTATCAAAGGCAGGGTGTGTCTGGAGTTTGGTGCAACACCAAACAGCATCCTGGTCTTACCAGCTGCTCCCATGGAGAGCTTGCATTCTCTGAACAGATTTTTGGCCCAGGTGGGGACAGGCTATCCTGCCACAGTCTGCCCCTGACTGCAGTCAATCACCTTCTTCTCATGGAGTGGTAGTGCAGGTACCTCGTGTCTATGTATAAAAGCATTTTTATTAATGCTAAACTGTATATGGGTGTAAAAAAACAGTCAATGACATTTCTATGTTTTGTCGGCTATTCTGTATGGTTTCTAAGAAAACCATTCTGCTGTAAGAAATCCAAAAATTGTAAAAAGATGAAGAAAAATATCTAGGATGTAGTTAAAATTCATTTAACTAAATTATTAAACAAATTATTTAAACAACTTAAACAAATTATTTAACTTATAATGTTACCAATTTATCTCAAAGATTGTAGACGAGGTGCGAGCCAGATTCCATGGGAGGGTCTACAAAATCAATTTTCCATTTGCAGTGCTGCAAACTAAGGACTTGTTTGCTTTCTAGTACTGGATTTTTCTTCTGTGCAGCTTAACACTTTACAAACTGTTCAATGACAGTAGACAACAAAATGTTTTAAAGATAAACAAATTTGATTTCATGATCACGTGAAATCTTGTGTTGAATCAAACCAGATCCAGAGAAATTTCTTTCGTAAGTTACAGTATTTGGAGAGAAGACACAGATACTTTAGACAATGTTTTCACAGTGCTACAAAACTACTGGAACAAAACATATACATTAATATGAACATTGCAAAACAGTTAATATAACAAAAACAATACGAGTTTTCAATTCTATTGTTATAGCATTTTTCTTATGAACTATTTGTAAAAAAAGAAAATTCAGTCTTACTTAGACTTGTTTAAAAGATACTAGTTTAACAATCAAGTTAATAAAAATTCAGAAGATAATGAAAAACAACTAAAAATATAATAACTAGTATTATTTAAATTAGATTAGCCATCTATCTTTTTGGAGTCTTTTTAGTTCATGTACAATGATCTTCACCAAATCTAATCATGCTATTAAAATATTTTAATTTTTTATCTCAATTTGGATTTAAATTCAAAGTTTGATCTTTAAATAAACACCACAGGTCAATCTAAAGCTATTCAAATTTTTCAGTGTGCTTCAGAGGGCTGATAATTTTGCTTTACAATAATTCTTTTTATAACAGCTTTTTTTTTTCTCTAAGTGTTTGGAGACATGTTTGCTATTATAACTAAGGCTTTGTTTAGGATGATGGCTGATCTAGATAAAATTTTGCAAACACAAAGTATAGATTACTTAATATTATCCATTTTTTATTTAATTCAATTTGCAGTGATTTTTTTTTTACACTAGACTTACAAGTAAGTAAGGGTTTGTTTGGTTTTTTTTAAACAGCATTAATAGACAAAACTTCAAACTTCCACAAGCATCACTCTGGTACAACATGCAGGCTGATTTTTCTCACAGTTTGGCACGCTTGTGTTCTTGTCTCTGCCTTGGTCTGCTGAAGGGGCTTGTCATCTTCTTCAAAGGTGGAAACAAGAAAACTCAGACAAAAAATTAGTTTAATGTATATTAATTACTAAAACCAGATGTATTTGTTAGCAGAGGTAGTAAAACTTTTCTTCTATTTAGCTTGTAACTTAGCAACATTGTAACAAAACAGTTTCACTCTCTCACTGTTTTGTTTTTTGTTTGTTTTATTTTTTTACTTTGCCAGGCGGCAACAGCAGGGAAGAGAGGGAGATACCATGAAGTAAGCTTGTCGAATATATCTCCGAAGCTTAGTAAGACAAATTTTTGGTTTCAAATTTAATTTATAGTTACTAGGAATACAACTAATACATACAGGAAAAGTAATTTAAATGCATTTTTTTTCCATTTGTAGTAGTCTCTGTTGTTGCCCTAGTCCCAGGAGCAGAGGCCTTCTTAGCTCTGGGGTAGTGAGTCCAGGATCCTTTGCTGCAACCGTAACCGTGGTGTAGCAATGCTTAGATTAAAATAGGTATCTATAACCCCCACAAATGCAGCGTTGTCTGGGTAGAGGACTAATGAAATCTTGGAAGAGAACCAATGAAATCAGTTTACTATATCTCCCCACCGCGCAATAACTTTATCTCTGCCAGGTAGGCATTATGCACTTGTCTCACTTGCACTGCTTAAAAGTTCAGCCACCACGTGATACAAAATGACTACAAGGTGTTATCAATTTATAAATTTATTTTCTTGAGAACATCAATCTTTATTACGTATTCAAATATATTTTTTTTCTGTTACTGCTCTGTAAAGCCTTGGCAGCCTTTTGCTTTTTGTAACATTATTGTGAGTAGGCATCCCTGGAATGCTTGCTCTCCAAGGCCACTTTGATATCAAGTAATGTTAGTACAGTTTGCTTGTTCTTTATTGTGCAAGTGATAAAATTTGTTTTAATCTTTATGAACACGGCAAAAGCAGGGAACTACACTGGGGCTTGGCTACATTCTTACTCAAGTTTATGGTTTCTTTTTAACCGAGTGTGTGCTGACACCGAGGACAATGTTGCTCAATGTTCCTCAATGTTGAGGATGCTCTGAAGCATACTGGGTTCACTGAACCCCAAGGAGGTAACAGCACCCTGGTGTTATTATGTATAGTAACTGCAAACAACTCACGAGTGAGTGGGAACCATCCTGGGGTTTGTATCATCTTTTGTGTACTATCTCTCTCTAATGGGGGTGAGCTAGCTTTTCCTAGCTCAAACTCTGGGAATACAGGGTCTGTGTTGAAAAACTGATTAACTGTTTCATGCATTTTAACCCAGGGATATATTTGATTTTGTTCTGTAGCTCTTTTAATCTGGTGATTTGTCTGGTACTGGTGATTTGTCTGTAAAATCATCCTTATCAGAGCTATCACTGCTACTCCATGTTACCATCCCACTTCTCTGGATCTCAGTCAGGGGAGGTTACCACAGCTTGCACTCGTAACCCCTGGTCACTTCGCCCTATTTTCTTTCGCCTGCGCCTGACAGCTCTTACAGCATATTTTTCGGCTAAAGCAACACATTTTTCCTCTATCTTGTTCTTTTCATCTTGAATCTCCAGTAGAGCCTGACACTGTACCAGCTGGGCAGCCTTTACAGCGTTCAGCTGCTCTTGCAACTTTGTACTCTTTTCTAATACTACTTGCAGTTTTTCTACAGCTGACTTATAAAGCAGTGAGCAATGCATCCCCCATATGTCCAACATGTTCTCGACGACTATTTGGTTTAGTAGTAGGGATTTGTATGAACTGTTCCCAGTACTTCAATACTTCTATCGGGGTCTGTTGTCCCCAATGCTCAGGAGAAATCTTTGTACAAGCTTACCATTTGTTCCACAACGTATTCCATGGTTCCAACCCCCACTCTACTAATTCACAGGGAGGTGCACTAGTTCTCTTGGGTTCTGTGGTGCCTGCGGCTGACCCACCTAGCACCTTCTTAATCTCTATGTAAAATTGCCCAGTGACACGTACTACACATATAATGAACCAACTTAACTGTTTCAAGCCTAACACAACTCCCACACGCCTGACACTGCCACTAAAATCCAAGCTCTAACAGAATAAGTGAACTATGATTTACCTACACTAAATATCGACACCAATTACATCTTACACAAACATAACCGACACAAACAATATTAACCATTACCACACAAAAAGTTAAGGCTGTCCCATGGACAAACAAAAAAAATCAACACAACTCAGTGTCCTACCACCCATACACACTAAAATCTCCTTACACAACACAGACTCTCCCTGCACAAAACACACCAATAGGGATGCAGCTTTACTCTGCTCCCTGCACAATGTCGGGCACAACTGCACTGGCTGTATACTCCACCAGTGAAGCCCCCTTACCCGAACATACCGGAACAATTGCACTGGCTGTATACTCCACCAGTGAGGCCCCCCTACACAAACATACTGGGAACAACTGCCCTGGCTAGGCACCCCACCAGTGAAGAAGCCCCTTATAATCATTCATATAGGGACACAACTACACAATACTGCTTTATCCCGTCATGTATCCTTCTCACAGCGCCAATTTGTGTAACAGTTAATTTTGGATACATGTCCAGAATAAAGCTACTCACCGTCATAAGATACCACAAACAGCATTTATTGCAATAACAACAAGCAAAAGAGAATTAAAAGGATAAAATACTTAATACCCAATACAAGAGACTAGAAAGAATAAAATATTTAAAACTTAATTAAAGGATACAAAAGGATACAATATAGTAGAAACATAGTTGATGCTGCAGCAGTTGCTTCCTATTTCTGATGCTTACTTGAGCAGACAGGCCAGGACTACAAGGATGGCAGAAGCTGGATGGCACTCATGCTTAGCGGGCATGCCTGCGGAGCTAACACAGGCTCGGTGGAAGGATGGGTGTTGCTCAGCTCTCTCACTCCTGTTGTTCCTATTTATCAGCTATCCATTATACTACGTAGGGCCAGGACGCAGTATAAGGTGATGCCTGAGAGGCAGCCAAACACCACCTATTAATTACATAAGTGGCAGCAGTCTGCGCATGCTCGCCTGTTGGGTAGTGGTCGTACGACCCCTGCCCACCTATTCTTCCATCTTTAGCTTCCTCACCCCCTTGTTCAACCTTCACCATCGTGTTCCCATGCGTGCAGCCAAGTCAGAGAGAAACAAGGCCTTGATAATGAAGAACATCTAGTGTTATATGGTTACTTTGTATACTATTCTGCCTAGTTTCCCAGCACGTACTTTCTCACCCTTCTATGCTCCATTGATCATCTAAATTTAAAAGTACACCCCCTTACATGCCACTGCATGATCAATGGTAGCAAGAGGGTGATACTATATTACTTGAGATTGCAATGCATGTATCACATAGTTCAACATATAAAGTACATAGGTTAGTATACGAGGAAGCATACACAAAATACATATCAATACACAAGTAACTAAGAACACACTTAACATCACTTTTTGTAACCAGGGCCACCTTCATTTTCAGTCTCTGAAGGGGTTCCATTCATTGTTGACATTGGTTTCCATGTCTTTCTCAGTTGCTGGCACTTTCAATGTTTTCTTGGTAATTAACAGTACTTGAGATGACCCTTTTTCAGTTAGTATGCAGGTGTTGTAGTTTGGGATTATTATGTAAATTCTCTCCCCTGCCACTTAACTGCCCAGGCCAGCGGTTAACAAAAGAAGCAGTTAACTGTTGATCACTTGGGTGGGGGAAGGTTTGTCTCTTTTGGGTTTTTTTTTTTTGATATTCTTCCATGTCTTGGCTCGGCGGAACATGTCTTGGCTCGGAGTGGGGGCTCGAAGGAGGCAGGCTGCCCTGCTGGTTACTGCTGGGTTTTTTTCCTGGCTGTCTCGCTGCTGCCTACCCCGGACTACTTTTCGTGCCGCGCTGCTGCTGCCTGCCTTGGATTTGCGTCTGGTTGCTTGTACCTTTCTGCTTCTTGGATGGGGAACACAGGGGGAAGAGACTGAGTCCATCTGAAAGCTCACTGCTCGTCTGTCTCGCTGGAGAGGGACTGAAACTCACTCTGCAGCCAGCTGGGCTGTGACATGGACACTTAAGTATAACCTTTCCTCCCGGAGGAAAACCTGCTGGGTTTTGTTGTTGTTTTGGTTTTTTCTTTCTCTTGTGGTGTTGGGGAAGTGGTTTGCACTAGTCTGTTTACATATATATATATATGTATATATCAGTTATCCTTCTTGTATTAAAATTCCTTTTCTTAAATTTGATAAAGAGTGGTGTGATTATCGTGGAGGAGGCCCCTCCCCTGCTTGTGGGTAAAACATTTTGGTTTTTTCCCCTCAAACCGAGACATTTCCTGGCGCCCAATGTGGGGCAGCTTGTAAACAAGAAGGATAACTGCTATTTTGTGGCACCATGTGGGTCTTGAGTTTAGGGTTCATCAGGACCATCCTGTATAATATATTGGCTTTTTGTTGGTACAAATTCATGCCAAAAGGAGCGGCAGGTTTAAGTCTTATCAACAAATCAATGAGTAAAACTCAAATAGCCGCAATTATTATTGAGTTCTTACTCTGGATTTATGGTGCCATGAATTCGATGCCTTTGGATGTCATGTGGGTGGTGTTCTCCAGACTGTTTTCCTGCCGCAACCTAAGCTGCTACCTCTGGGGATTCAGTGATAATAGTACGGACCCTTGGGAAGGAACAAAGGGGAATTTTTTCTCCCAACCCTTTGTCCATTCCCCATTCAAGTCTGCTACAACAGCTTTTGAGATGGTTAAATTCTCCCTGGATGCCAGAGATATCTTGCTCTTTATGGTTTTTCTGCAAGGTTGTATCCCTGCGGCTTACAGAATGTTTGAAGGTAGGGCCAGGGTTTTTTGAGAACGCATTCAGAAACCTAGCCCAGTGAAGGGGGAAAAGCGAGAGAATAAAACCCCTGATGCCACAGTGAATGGGGAAAAGCAGGAGAATAAAACCCCTGATGCCACAGTGAAGGGGGAAAAGGAAGAGAATAAAACCCTTGACGTTACAGTGAAGAGGGAGAAGGAAGAGGGTAAAACCCCTGACGTTACAGTGATGCAGGATGGGGCTAAAAAAGGGAAAGAGGGTAAAACCTCTGATGTTACAGTGATGCAGGACGAGGCTAAACCAGGAGGACAGGCCAAGCCTATGGAAGTTGCCCCTATCCAGAAAAGGAAATATAAAACCAAATTAGACCATCCAGCAGACGATGAGGGGGCTGCTGCACCTCCACAGCAAGCAGACCGAGAGCCTGAGATTATCACTGAGTCATTGTCATTTGATAATCTCCGTAGTTTGCGGAAAGACATTGCTCGACACCCGGGCAAGCCCATCCTGACTTGGTTGATCCGAGTTTGGGACCTTATGGGTGAAACCTTACAACTGGATGGTGCTGAAGCCAGGTTTTTAGGGGCTCTGGCCCAGGATGTGGCTATTGAACAGGTGTTCGTGAGGGAATCAAAGCCCCTTTCACTCTGGGCACGACTTCTAATGAGTGTAAGAGAGAAGTTCTTTTATAGAGAAATCCTGCAGGAACATCATATTAGGAAGACTTGGAAGACGATGGAAGAAGGAATTTTACGTCTGAGGGAGATGGCAATGATGGACGTGCTTTTTGGAAGGGGTGGGCAAACCAATAATGACCCTGACAAGGTCAGATGCACACCACATATGTGGTGGAACCTTTCACACTCGGGGCCAGCTGAATACACCGATTTCCTGGCATCCATGTATAGGGAAGAGAACCAAGAAACAGTGGGCGCTGTAGCAAATAAGCTGCGGATATATGAAGGCATGACCCACAGCCCAATGCAGGCCCATATTTCTGCTGTAGAGACATTGGTTGAGAGTCTCAAGACGCTGCCTGCAGAGGTAAAAGCGATCAGAGAGGAAATTAGGGAAAGTCTCCAAGTGGCACCAGTGCGAATGAGAACCTCTGAAGTCAGAGCCAGACGCCCCCCAGCCAGAGGAAGTGGACAGACCTCACGAACCGAGATGTGGTACTTCCTGGCCAAACATGGAGAAGACATGGGACGGTGGGATGGGAAACCCACCCGTGCCCTTGCAGCCCAAGTACAAGAACTGAAGGAGAATGGAAGAAGGTCAGTGAGAGTAAGTGCAGTCCCAGTTTCCCACGGGCAAGAATCTGACCCACAGGAGGGCACCTCCCAGGTGTACTCATCGAGAAAAGGTTCTGACCGCTATGACCAGGATCAGTGTTAGAGGGGCCCTGCCTCTAGCCAGGTAGAGGCACGGGACAACTGTGTCTATTGGACTGTGTGGATTCGATGGCCTGGTACATCAGACCCACAAAAGTATAAGGCTTTGGTTGATACCAGCGCTCAATGCACATTAATGCCATCAGGACATGTGGGCTCAGAAACTATTTCTATTTCTGGGGTGACAGGGGGATCTCAAGAGTTGACTGTGCTAGAAGCTGAAGTGAGCTTGACAGGGAGAGATTGGCAGAAACACCCCATTGTGACTGGTCCAGCCGCCCCATGTATCCTGGGCATTGACTACCTCAGGAATGGATATTTTAAGGACCCAAAGGGGCATAGATGGGCTTTTGGAATAGCCACTGTAGAGACAGAAGGGATTGAACAATTGAACTCATTGCCAGGTCTCTCAGAAAGTCCTTCTGCTGTTGGACTGTTGAAAGTTGAGGAACAGCAGGTGCCTATCGCCACCACAACAGTGCACCGTCGGCAATACCGAACGAACCGCGATGCTGTAATTCCCATCCATAAGATGATCCGTGAACTGGAGAGCCAAGGGGTGGTCAGCAAAACCCACTCACCCTTCAACAGCCCCATCTGGCCTGTGCGTAAGTCTGATGGAGAATGGAGATTGACTGTGGACTATCGTGGCTTGAATGAAGTTAACCCACCGCTGAGTGCCGCTGTGCCGGACATGCTGGAGCTCCAGTATGAGCTGGAGTCCAGGGCAGCAGAGTGGTATGCCACTATTGACATTGCTAATGCGTTCTTCTCCATTCCTCTGGCACCAGAGTGCAGGCCACAGTTTGCTTTTACCTGGAGGGGCGTGCAGTACACCTGGAACCTGGAAACACAGTCCCACCATCTGTCATGGACTGATCCAGACTGCACTGGAGAAGGGTGAGGCTCCAGAACACCTGCAATACATTGATGACATCATTGTGTGGGGGGACACAGCAGAAGAGGTTTTTCAGAAAGGAGAGAAAATCATCCAGATCCTTTTGGGAGCTGGCTTTGCCATCAAACGGAGTAAGGTTAAGGGACCAGCCCAAGAGATCCAGTTCCTGGGAGTGAAGTGGCAGGATGGACGCCGTCAGATTCCAACAGAAGTCATCAATAAGATCACAGCAATGTCTCCACCTACCAGCAAAAAGGAAACACAAGCCTTTCTGGGTGCCATAGGGTTCTGGAGGATGCATATCCCAGCATACAGTCAGATCGTAAGCCCTCTCTACTTGGTAACCCGTAAGAAGAATGATTTCCACTGGGGCCCTGAGCAGCAACAAGCCTTTGACCAGATCAAGCATGAGATTGCTCAGGCTGTAGCCCTTGGACCAGTCAGGACAGGACCAGACATACAGAACATGCTCTACTCCGCTGCCGGGAATAATGGCCTGTCTTGGAGCGTTTGGCAGAAGGTGCCTGGTGAGACTCGAGGCCGACCACTTGGATTCTGGAGCCGAGGCTACATAGGATCTGAAGCCAACTACACCCCAACAGAGAAAGAGATCCTAGCCGCCTATGAAGGAGTTCAAGCCACCTCAGAGGTGATTGGCACAGAAGCACAGCTCTTTCTGGCACCTTGACTACCAGTGCTGAAGTGGATGTTGTCAGGACAGGCTGTCCCTACACATCACGCCACTGATGCTACCTGGAGCAAGTGGATTGCCCTGATTACGCAGCGCGCCCGTATAGGAAAATCAAATCGCCCTGGGATCCTGGAAATAATCACAAACTGGCCTGAAGGTGAAAATTTTGGTCTAGCAGATGAAGAGGAAGAGCAGGTGACACATGCGGAAGAAACTCCACCATGCAATCAATTGCCAGAAGAAGAAATACGCTACGCCCTCTTCACTGATGGCTCCTGTCGCATTGTAGGGAGTAATCGCAAATGGAAAGCAGCTGTATGGAGTCCCACTCGACAAGTTGCAGAAGCTACTGAAGGAGAAGGTGGGTCGAGTCAGTTTGCAGAGCTTAAAGCCGTGCAGTTGGCCCTGGACATTGCTGAACGAGAGAAATGGCCAAAGCTTTACCTCTACACCGACTCATGGATGGTGGCCCATGCTCTCTGGGGATGGTTAGACCAATGGAAGAAAACCAATTGGAAATGCAGAGGGAAACCCATCTGGGCTGCCGATATATGGCAAGATATCGCCACCCGAGAAGCTGATTGTGAGAGTCCGCCACGTAGATGCACACGTGCCCAAAAATCGGGCCAATGAGGAACATCTCAACAACCAACAGGCAGACCGAGCTGCGCAAGTGAAAGTATCACAGACAGATCTGGACTGGCAGCACAAGGGAGAGCTGTTCTTGGCTCGATGGGCCCATGATGCCTCGGGCCATCAGGGCAGAGATGCCACTTATAAATGGGCACGAGACCAAGGGGTGGATTTAACCATGGACATTATCTCTCAGGTTATCCATGACTGCGAGACATGTGCTGCCATTAAGCAGGCTAAGAGAGTGAAGCCCCTGTGGTATGGTGGACGCTGGGATAAGTATAAGTACGGGGAGGCCTGGCAGGTTGACTACATTACACTGCCACAGACCCACCAAGGGAAGCGCTATGTGCTCACCATGGTGGAAGCAACCACAGGGTGGCTGGAGACACACCCAGTGCCTCACACCACTGCTTGGAACCCCATCCTAGGCCTGGAAAAACAAGTGCTGTGGTGACATGGCACACCAGAACGAATTGAGTCAGATAATGGAACTCATTTCAAGAACAGCTTAGTTGCTACCTGGGCGAGAGAGCACAGCATTGAGTGGGTGTATCATATCCCCTACCATGCACCAGCTGCCGGGAAAGTTGAATGGTGTAATGGACTGTTGAAAATCACTTTGAAGGCGTTGGGTGGAGGGACTTTCAAACACTGGGATCAACACTTAGCAAAGGCTACATGGCTAGTCAACACTAGAGGCTCTGTCAATCGAGCCGGTCCTGCCCAATCAGAACCCCTTCACACTGTAGATGGAGACAAAGTCCCTGTAATACACCTGAGAGGTATGCTAGGGAAAACAGTCTGGATCGACCCTGCCTCAGGCAAAGGCAAACCCATTCGTGGGGTTGTCTTTGCTCAAGGATCTGGTTCCACCTGGTGGGTGATGCAGGAAGATGGAGAGACACGATGTGTACCTCAAGGGGAACTTATCTCTGGGTAAACGACTCATATTACTGTATTTGTAAACACTTAATTATTTGAAAGAAAATTTAAGTTTAATGTAGAGTATCGGCATGGAGGAGAATTTAGGGGTGGATAATGTTGTAGTTTGGGATTATTATGTAAATTCTCTCCCCTGCCACTTAACTGCCCAGGCCAGCGGTTAACAAAAGAAGCAGTTAACTGTTGATCGCTTGGGTGGGGGAAGGTTTGTCTCTTTGGATTTTTTTTGGATATTCTTTCCAGTCTTGGCTCAGCGGCACGCGGGAGTGGGGGCTCCAAAGAGGCAGGCTGCCCTGCTGGTTACTGCTGGGTTTTTTTCCTGGCTGTCTCGCTGCTGCCTACCCCGGACTACTTTTCGTGCCGCGCTGCTGCTGCTACCTGCCTTGGATTTGCTTCTGGTTGCTTGTACCTTTCTGCTTCTTGGACGGGGAACACAGGGGGAAGAGACTGAGTCCATCTGAAAGCTCACTGCTCGTCTGTCTCGCTGGAGAGGGACTGAAACTCACTCTGCAGCCAGCTGGGCTGTGACATGGACACTTAAGTATAACCTTTCCTCCCGGAGGAAAACCTGCTGGGTTTTGTTGTTGTTTTGGTTTTTTCTTTCTCTTGTGGTGTTGGGGAAGTGGGTTGCACTAGTCTGTTTACATATATATATATATATATATATATATATATATATCAGTTATCCTTCTTGTATTAAAATTCCTTTTCTTAAATTTGATAAAGAGTGGTGTGATTATCGTGGAGGAGGCCCCTCCCCTGCTTATGGGTAAAACATTTTGGTTTTTTCCCCTCAAACCGAGACAGCAGGGGGTCAGTGTTTTATTATTTAACAGAAACTTAGTTCTCAGTCTGGAACATATGAACAGCACTGTTTAATCCTTTGGGTCTGGAAAGCACAGGGAATCTCTGGAATTTCTGCAAGTAGGATCTAAACCATTAAACAATTTTTACAAATTACTTTTATCTTATGTGAATACAAGGATTTATTGGAACTTATGCTGGTTTTTTTCTTTTAGCTATAGGCAAGGCTTGATTCATGGCATAGATGTCTCTTGACAAATTTTTGTTTATTTGTGTTTTAGGAGTACTATTCATAGTTTACTATTTGCTTAAAGTTTTTAAGGAGCGTGCAAATTTCAGGCAATTTTTGGAAAGAAACAACGAATTTTAGAAATCTGGTATTTTACTCTATTAGAGGGACTTAGCTTTTATAATGTGAAGTGGCTAACTGCCAGTCACAAACTTATGGGCTTATTAGCAGCTTATCAAAGGCAGGGTGTGTCTGGAGTTTGGTGCAACACCAAACAGCATCCTGGTCTTACCAGCTGCTCCCATGGAGAGCTTGCATTCTCTGAACAGATTTTTGGCCCAGGTGGGGACAGGCTATCCTGCCACAGTCTGCCCCTGACTGCAGTCAATCACCTTCTTCTCATGGAGTGGTAGTGCAGGTACCTCGTGTCTATGTATAAAAGCATTTTTATTAATGCTAAACTGTATATGGGTGTAAAAAAACAGTCAATGACATTTCTATGTTTTGTCGGCTATTCTGTATGGTTTCTAAGAAAACCATTCTGCTGTAAGAAATCCAAAAATTGTAAAAAGATGAAGAAAAATATCTAGGATGTAGTTAAAATTCATTTAACTAAATTATTAAACAAATTATTTAAACAACTTAAACAAATTATTTAACTTATAATGTTACCAATTTATCTCAAAGATTGTAGACGAGGTGCGAGCCAGATTCCATGGGAGGGTCTACAAAATCAATTTTCCATTTGCAGTGCTGCAAACTAAGGACTTGTTTGCTTTCTAGTACTGGATTTTTCTTCTGTGCAGCTTAACACTTTACAAACTGTTCAATGACAGTAGACAACAAAATGTTTTAAAGATAAACAAATTTGATTTCATGATCACGTGAAATCTTGTGTTGAATCAAACCAGATCCAGAGAAATTTCTTTCGTAAGTTACAGTATTTGGAGAGAAGACACAGATACTTTAGACAATGTTTTCACAGTGCTACAAAACTACTGGAACAAAACATATACATTAATATGAACATTGCAAAACAGTTAATATAACAAAAACAATACGAGTTTTCAATTCTATTGTTATAGCATTTTTCTTATGAACTATTTGTAAAAAAAGAAAATTCAGTCTTACTTAGACTTGTTTAAAAGATACTAGTTTAACAATCAAGTTAATAAAAATTCAGAAGATAATGAAAAACAACTAAAAATATAATAACTAGTATTATTTAAATTAGATTAGCCATCTATCTTTTTGGAGTCTTTTTAGTTCATGTACAATGATCTTCACCAAATCTAATCATGCTATTAAAATATTTTAATTTTTTATCTCAATTTGGATTTAAATTCAAAGTTTGATCTTTAAATAAACACCACAGGTCAATCTAAAGCTATTCAAATTTTTCAGTGTGCTTCAGAGGGCTGATAATTTTGCTTTACAATAATTCTTTTTATAACAGCTTTTTTTTTTCTCTAAGTGTTTGGAGACATGTTTGCTATTATAACTAAGGCTTTGTTTAGGATGATGGCTGATCTAGATAAAATTTTGCAAACACAAAGTATAGATTACTTAATATTATCCATTTTTTATTTAATTCAATTTGCAGTGATTTTTTTTTTACACTAGACTTACAAGTAAGTAAGGGTTTGTTTGGTTTTTTTTAAACAGCATTAATAGACAAAACTTCAAACTTCCACAAGCATCACTCTGGTACAACATGCAGGCTGATTTTTCTCACAGTTTGGCACGCTTGTGTTCTTGTCTCTGCCTTGGTCTGCTGAAGGGGCTTGTCATCTTCTTCAAAGGTGGAAACAAGAAAACTCAGACAAAAAATTAGTTTAATGTATATTAATTACTAAAACCAGATGTATTTGTTAGCAGAGGTAGTAAAACTTTTCTTCTATTTAGCTTGTAACTTAGCAACATTGTAACAAAACAGTTTCACTCTCTCACTGTTTTGTTTTTTGTTTGTTTTATTTTTTTACTTTGCCAGGCGGCAACAGCAGGGAAGAGAGGGAGATACCATGAAGTAAGCTTGTCGAATATATCTCCGAAGCTTAGTAAGACAAATTTTTGGTTTCAAATTTAATTTATAGTTACTAGGAATACAACTAATACATACAGGAAAAGTAATTTAAATGCATTTTTTTTCCATTTGTAGTAGTCTCTGTTGTTGCCCTAGTCCCAGGAGCAGAGGCCTTCTTAGCTCTGGGGTAGTGAGTCCAGGATCCTTTGCTGCAACCGTAACCGTGGTGTAGCAATGCTTAGATTAAAATAGGTATCTATAACCCCCACAAATGCAGCGTTGTCTGGGTAGAGGACTAATGAAATCTTGGAAGAGAACCAATGAAATCAGTTTACTATATCTCCCCACCGCGCAATAACTTTATCTCTGCCAGGTAGGCATTATGCACTTGTCTCACTTGCACTGCTTAAAAGTTCAGCCACCACGTGATACAAAATGACTACAAGGTGTTATCAATTTATAAATTTATTTTCTTGAGAACATCAATCTTTATTACGTATTCAAATATATTTTTTTTCTGTTACTGCTCTGTAAAGCCTTGGCAGCCTTTTGCTTTTTGTAACATTATTGTGAGTAGGCATCCCTGGAATGCTTGCTCTCCAAGGCCACTTTGATATCAAGTAATGTTAGTACAGTTTGCTTGTTCTTTATTGTGCAAGTGATAAAATTTGTTTTAATCTTTATGAACACGGCAAAAGCAGGGAACTACACTGGGGCTTGGCTACATTCTTACTCAAGTTTATGGTTTCTTTTTAACCGAGTGTGTGCTGACACCGAGGACAATGTTGCTCAATGTTCCTCAATGTTGAGGATGCTCTGAAGCATACTGGGTTCACTGAACCCCAAGGAGGTAACAGCACCCTGGTGTTATTATGTATAGTAACTGCAAACAACTCACGAGTGAGTGGGAACCATCCTGGGGTTTGTATCATCTTTTGTGTACTATCTCTCTCTAATGGGGGTGAGCTAGCTTTTCCTAGCTCAAACTCTGGGAATACAGGGTCTGTGTTGAAAAACTGATTAACTGTTTCATGCATTTTAACCCAGGGATATATTTGATTTTGTTCTGTAGCTCTTTTAATCTGGTGATTTGTCTGGTACTGGTGATTTGTCTGTAAAATCATCCTTATCAGAGCTATCACTGCTACTCCATGTTACCATCCCACTTCTCTGGATCTCAGTCAGGGGAGGTTACCACAGCTTGCACTCGTAACCCCTGGTCACTTCGCCCTATTTTCTTTCGCCTGCGCCTGACAGCTCTTACAGCATATTTTTCGGCTAAAGCAACACATTTTTCCTCTATCTTGTTCTTTTCATCTTGAATCTCCAGTAGAGCCTGACACTGTACCAGCTGGGCAGCCTTTACAGCGTTCAGCTGCTCTTGCAACTTTGTACTCTTTTCTAATACTACTTGCAGTTTTTCTACAGCTGACTTATAAAGCAGTGAGCAATGCATCCCCCATATGTCCAACATGTTCTCGACGACTATTTGGTTTAGTAGTAGGGATTTGTATGAACTGTTCCCAGTACTTCAATACTTCTATCGGGGTCTGTTGTCCCCAATGCTCAGGAGAAATCTTTGTACAAGCTTACCATTTGTTCCACAACGTATTCCATGGTTCCAACCCCCACTCTACTAATTCACAGGGAGGTGCACTAGTTCTCTTGGGTTCTGTGGTGCCTGCGGCTGACCCACCTAGCACCTTCTTAATCTCTATGTAAAATTGCCCAGTGACACGTACTACACATATAATGAACCAACTTAACTGTTTCAAGCCTAACACAACTCCCACACGCCTGACACTGCCACTAAAATCCAAGCTCTAACAGAATAAGTGAACTATGATTTACCTACACTAAATATCGACACCAATTACATCTTACACAAACATAACCGACACAAACAATATTAACCATTACCACACAAAAAGTTAAGGCTGTCCCATGGACAAACAAAAAAAATCAACACAACTCAGTGTCCTACCACCCATACACACTAAAATCTCCTTACACAACACAGACTCTCCCTGCACAAAACACACCAATAGGGATGCAGCTTTACTCTGCTCCCTGCACAATGTCGGGCACAACTGCACTGGCTGTATACTCCACCAGTGAAGCCCCCTTACCCGAACATACCGGAACAATTGCACTGGCTGTATACTCCACCAGTGAGGCCCCCCTACACAAACATACTGGGAACAACTGCCCTGGCTAGGCACCCCACCAGTGAAGAAGCCCCTTATAATCATTCATATAGGGACACAACTACACAATACTGCTTTATCCCGTCATGTATCCTTCTCACAGCGCCAATTTGTGTAACAGTTAATTTTGGATACATGTCCAGAATAAAGCTACTCACCGTCATAAGATACCACAAACAGCATTTATTGCAATAACAACAAGCAAAAGAGAATTAAAAGGATAAAATACTTAATACCCAATACAAGAGACTAGAAAGAATAAAATATTTAAAACTTAATTAAAGGATACAAAAGAATACAATTTAGTAGAAACATAGTTGATGCTGCAGCAGTTGCTTCCTATTTCTGATGCTTACTTGAGCAGACAGGCCAGGACTACCAGGATGGCAGAAGCTGGATGGCACTCATGCTTAGTGGGTGTCCCTGCGGAGCTAACACAGGCTCGGTGGAAGGATAGGTGTTGCTCAGCTCCCCCCCCCACTCCTGGTGTTCCTATTTATCAGCTATCCATTATACTACATAGGGCCAGGACGCAGTATAAGGTGATGCCTGAGAGACAGCCAAACACCGCCTGTTAATTACATAAGTGGCAACAGTCTGCACATGCTTGCCTGTTGGGTAGCGGTCGTACGACCCCTATCATTAGCTATCCTCACCCCCTTGTTCAGCCTTCACCATTGTGTTCCCATGCATGCAACCAAGTCAGAGAGGAACAAAGCCTTGATAATGAAGAACATCTAGTGTTATATAGTTACTTTGTATACTATTCTGCCTAGTTTCCCAGTACATACTTTCTCACCCTTCTGTGCTCCATGTATCATCTAAATTTAAAAGTACCCCCCTTACATATGTGTTCACAAAACACACTGCAA
Organism: Pithys albifrons albifrons; assembly: GCF_047495875.1. Classification (NCBI taxonomy): domain Eukaryota; kingdom Metazoa; phylum Chordata; class Aves; order Passeriformes; family Thamnophilidae; genus Pithys; species Pithys albifrons. The sequence continues at coordinate 107,397,816 of NC_092459.1, forward strand.
GGAACACTGCTCCTAGACCCTCCCTGAAGACTTGCAACACACCAGTGCCTTTTCCCTGTCTCCCAGTGACCCAACCTGATGCAAATCTGCAGATGGAGGTTCTCATCTGATCTCATACATGAGATGTCACACCAGCTGATGTGACAGGGCTGCAGTGCTCCCAAATACCTTTTGGGACATAACTCCTAGCCAGGACTCTTCTCCCACCAAAGCAGTACTTTGGGGCAAGGGTGTTAACGGAGGGGATATGTTATGAAGATTGATTACCTGCCGGCATGCTTGTGCAAAGACAGATCTACCACAAGCATGACAACCCCCTGCCACTCAGACCAGGGGGAACAGGTCTACCAGATCCCCACGATGTTTCTGCACTGGCTGGGGGTGGCCCTGTGCCCCTTGCATTGAGGGCTTGATCAGTGGATGGATTCTGCAGAGAGTCCAGGACATCTCCAGCCCTGTAGCCGCTCATCCTGCAGGTCCCAGGGTGTAACACAACCCTTCACAGGTAGTTGCCCCTCATGCCCAAGTGGCTGTCATTCCAGGTGTATGATTGAGAGATGATTGGCAATTGCCATGAAAACTCTCTGTACTGCAAGTCAAGACCCCATAATTTGTACTCTCAAGTACTGGCTCATGGTCCTGGGTTTGAGAGGGAAGGGAAGCAGGCAAAGGTGAGAGAGGTGAGAGAGGTGAGAGAGGTGAGAGAGGTGAGAGAGCTGTCTTCCCCCAAAAGACCATCTTAAATGCTTCTTTGTGCCCTTCAGACCTCTTTTTCAAGTGCTGGTGGAGCACCGTGAACAGACCAAGCAGCAGAGTTGGATTGAAAGAGATTGTCAGGGTCCTGAGTGTGTTAATAAGCCTTAATGGCCCTTAACAGCCTCATCTGGAGCTCTGTCCACACCCTGTCCATGGGCTCATGACCTCCATTTCACTTTAGTCTTCAGTCCTTGCCTGAGAAATGTTGTACTGATCTCCAGCTCAGCCATAGCTGCACCTGTCCGTGGATCTGGACCTGTGGATAGATGTCCTGCATTGAGCTTGAAACTGTCTTGTCATTATGAGCCTGCCTAGGAATTAATGGTAACTCTCTGAGCCTGGCTACCATCGCTGGACCTGATCCTGGTCTGTAGATTGATGGCTTGATTTCACACCTCTCTTATCACCACAAACTTTCCTGATGACTTGAGCTCTTTGTTTAACCTGCCTGGCACTACTGCATCCACCTGGGCCCTGGATGGGGAAAGCCAGGCCTGTTTGAAAGATCTCCAGAGGTGAAGAGACCTGTGTCACTCTACTCCTCTCCTTGGAAAGTGGTTTTTCTTTTCAGTCACATTTATGTTGCTGCATGCGTCTCTTTCTTACCTTAACTGAAAGGAGAAGGAAATGTCAGTTTATGAACTGAAGTGGAGGCTGAGAGATAACTGGAGGCTTCCTAACCTCTTCAGTTCTTTCCATCAGGCAACAGCCCATGAGAGGGTCTCTGCCACATGTGAACCTTCAGCCCTGAACATCAGTACCAAGCTGGAGGAGATGGAAGGGTTTGATGCTGGAGCCTTTAGTTCACCCTCAGGTTGGGCAGCCCCAAGTACTGCCAAAGAGGAAGCCAGCGTGATGCGGAGATTCATCAACAAAGACTTTTTGAAACAATGCACATAGCAAAAACCAGTGCAGACTGCTGATGCAGAAGCCAATGGGGAGAGAAGTTCAGGGCTGATCAATATCAGCAACAGCACTGAATCCCCTTAGTTTGAAATCATGCCTTGAGCAGAAAACTCTTGAGGATGGGATAGCTGTTAGCCTGACCTGAAAAATGACAAGTACAATGGAGACTATAAGCAGTGGCAGGGAAGCATACCCAGAAAAAGCAGTGATCTCTTGCTACTGATCACCATACCATCCCAGTGGTGGCAAGGAGTCTCCAGAGAAGGAAGTCAACACTGCTCTAGTTATTGGGCTCTGAGCAGTGCCACTGAGGCATCAGTTCTCTGATGTCAAGCATGAAATGATGTCCACGGACTCTGGACAGACAGCCTCAAGTGGCACCAGACACGTCTATGCCCAACTCTGCAGGGTGTTCCTGCACCATGCAGCACCACTCTGTGTGTGGCAGCCATGCCCTGTGCCATGCACTGCAGCCTGACCTTGCATAGGAGGTACCTGCACTCTCCTTGGTACAGGGCTGGTTCTGCGCCTTGGTCCTGGGAGGCACCACATGTTGCATCTGCCTCTGTGCTCAGCTGGGCACTGGGTCTCCACCAGTCCTATCATGAATTTATGTTGTGCATCTTGAAACATCCTTGGGAAAGAAAAGCATTTTTGTTCACTACTTTTTTAACACTTTTAAGTGTTGTTCATACTGTGTATGGCAAATCCAAACCTTGAAGCCAGTTTAAGAGAGACATGCAGTCTCATGAGTTAGATGTTTTTTAGATGGTGCAATAATGTTAAAGATTTTTTTAGTCTCTTTTCATCTGTATAAAAGCACTTTCGTTATCTGGATATTTCTAAGTAATGTTTTTCTCCCTTGTCCCTTACTGAGTGTTTATTACACATGCATAAATGGAAGTGAAGTGAATCTCTATTTTTCACATAGTTTAGACCTTTATTTCAGGTGTGGTCAGATGTGAGCAGATCTAGCAAAGGTTCACATCCCAGACTAGCTCAAGTACTCTGCTCCTTCAAACGTGCTGTAGTTCTCGTTGCTTTGGACCCAAGGTCGATGCTGATCTCTGCCACTGCGTTAAAGGGGTACCTGAACAACTGCATTTTAGCTTTATTTCATCCCTGGTCTAAACATCCCTCTGAACCTGCTCTTATGCAGATTGAGCTGAACGGGTTCATGTTCCTTCTGGAACAGCCACCTGGGAACATGTCCAATTTTATCTGCAGACAAAAGTGTAGCTGAAAATGATCAAAAGACTTTATTAAAATCTGGGTGACTTGTGACTTGGGAGGATTTCTAACACAGACCTCTGTGTTCATAGCTCTAGAGTGGTGTTTTTGCACTGGCCCTGATTTTCTTTATGTAGTCAGATATCAACTCTATGTACACCATGTAGGAAGAGTATTGCAAAGAACAGTTAGGACCACAACAGTGATAACCAAGTGGCAGCCATGGATTTCCCCACCTCTTCCTTCTTCTTTTTAGGTCATTAAGGGAAAAATAGCGGGATGAGCAATTGAGAAACATAACTCTTGTCAAATAGAGACAAATTGATAGAAAGGGTAGCTGTGCCTTAGAGAGGGGCACAAGCAGAAATCCCTGAAATTCTCTTTTCCCCCAGTGGCACAGGGCTGGTGCTCTCCACACTATCACACCAGAGAGTGCAAGAGATGTTCTGTGGGAAAAGTGCAACATGAGCCCATAGAGACTTACTGTGGCATGGAGGCTGTGGATGGGATCAACGTGCCTCCTGTAGTCCCAGCTCTAACCAAGACAGCTTCAGCTAAAGGCTGATGCTTCAAACTGTCTCCAGCAGACCAGGGACAGATGTGGAAAAGTCAGCCAGGCTTGCTAGGATGCTGGGTTCTCTTTAACCTGGCAGGGATGAAAATCTGGTGCCTGAGGGCTTCCAGCCAAAGGCCACCATCTTGCAAACATCCATATCTGTGCTCAGCTTTGTGCTGGCACTTTTAGGGCTTGTACAAAAAATAGAATAATGCTAGTATATGTGGACAGAAATCAAAGATGAGGCAAATAAATAACTGCTGGAAGCAGTTAAGAATAGGAGAAGAAAGATGTGTAAAGTTGGGACTTTTTCTGTTTGTTTTGTTTTGGATTTTTTTTTTTTGCTACAGCTCTATCAGCAGACATCTGCAGCCAAACTCACCCCCTACTCAGACTGCTACTGACTTTGTTCATGATACCAGCACAGAAGACCCTTAATACAGTTCAACAGCTGCAGCTATTCAACAGTTGAGCCTGTTACCTGCTAAAATCTTTTTCAGGCCAGTGAGGTTGCCTGGCTGGTCTGGGAGATTTTGCCTGGGGACTTTGCTGCAGCAAGGAAAGACTTCTTCTGCCCTGGCAGCCACAAGCCTTTGGAAACTGCTTCAGAGAGGCAGACTTCTCCAGAGCTGGTAACACCACCATTGCCATTTGGACTCTGTAATGCCAGGAGGGCTCTAAGAATTGAGACACAATGAGCACAGGAACCAACCGTATAACCTGTGTACACCAGCCTTTACTGGCATACTCAAGCTCCAAACTTAAGAATGAGAACTGTTGTAATCCCCCTTGGTTCTCAAAAAGTCAACAACCTGATGCCAGCCTTCACTGCCAGAAAGCTATAGCTAGGACAAGTAGGCCTTGCAAAATCTCAAGGACTCTTTTCCCCTCTCCTCATCTCTTTTGGAGGCAAGAAAGGAGATTTGGGGTTGTGTTTGTTCTGCTCAGCAACCTAGCTGAATGGGGTAATCAGGTGGCTTCTAGGCCGTATTTGAGTTGTGTTACTCCTGGCCATGGCTTTCTTTGAGGATAAAGGCAGTCAAAATTTGAGGGTGGGGTTGTTGTGGTGAATCATGAGCAAATTAAAACTGGGTCATGGAAAAGGATAATCAGACTTATGTGGAAGAAAAGCAGAGAAGGGCACCATTCCCAGAAGATTTCAAGGTCTGCAAATGCAGCAGCTAGGCTTTAAGGCCAAAGAATTTAAATTCATGCTTTATTTTTTTGACAACTTATTTGCTTGTTTTGTGAAAATCTGAGATCCTGAAAGGAGTGGGATTTGCCTATAAGTCTTTGATAGAAAACTTTTGAGTAATCCTTAAGCAAATCAAGTGAAAGTTGTAGTGCTCTCCATGCTCCTGTCTGGCACCAGGTGGCACACGTGCTGCTGCTTGGAATTTACGGCTTGCGCAAACTGAAAGAGGTATTCAAAACACAAGGAAGGAATATCGAACTACAGCAGCAATGCACTAACGCCAGCTTTACGAGGAAGAGTGTATTTATTCCTGTTTGTTACGTATAAAACACAGCTGAAAAGTTCAGAAGTGCCTGATAAACTCTGTATTATTAACCAAGCTAAAGTATCTGGTGAAATTTCTAGAACAGAAAAAAAAATTAGAAAACACTATTTATCTCTACCACTGCCAGAAGAAGCTTCATGGCATGTAGAGTAACTTCAAGTTTTTAATCTAACGTGAGGTGTTTTGTCTACCCAAACTCTGGGAAGTGAACAGTGAAACAGGCTCATTATATTGTAACTTACCTAGGGAATATAATGGGACCTGGCTTAGCACGACGATTACTTAGCAGGATGCAAAAACCTTTAGAAAAACACGATGTGCTAATTGGTATGCTGTAATCAGGAAATCTGGTCTTGCTTTGGTCTTATCCAAAGATCAAAGATAAGAAAAAACAAGAGAGCTGGTTTTTTTTCTTATTTTAAGCAAGATAAGACAGACACTGGCGTGCTCTATCAGTAAAACCATGAATCCACAAAAATGTGAAGTCATAAAATGCAATTTAAAGCATGTCTTGCGACCGGGCAATTAACCACGGAATGTATGGTACCCTTAGCGAAATTCACTATGTAAGCTGGCCGAAATTTTACTTCTACGAAGTTGCATTTGAAGGGTGGAGACTCACTGGTGTTAATAAAGGTACTTTGGCTTACATTCTGGCTGCGGGTCGATTCCTTTCAATCAGTAGAGTTGGTGCTCAGTTTGGCACTTCTTAAGGATGCCCAGACCTTGCCCTATAACAGGAGTTTTCAAACTGTGCTGGGAGGCTGCACCAAAGTGCCTAAAAGATTCTTCAAACCAGCAAAGAGCATGTCCCTGCTATGCACAGAGAATAAGCTCTGTGTTACTTGCTGTAAAATCTCACTACTCATTGTTGAGGGTTTGCACCACGAAGTACTGGTTAAATCTGGTTCTTAAAAGTTAATACGGAGGCAGAAGTGATACCAAAACTAGTAGCTCCACGTTGTGGTTACGACGGTGCTCGCAAGGCTGCCAAGCAAAGAGTGGATGTATACCGACTTAGAGTCATCTGATTTTGGGCAAAGAGGGGACAGGGGTGCTACACCTGTGTGTTTGGTGGTGCACGAGGACCCACACGGGTGCAGGGTGGCCCTGGGAGCACTGTGCTCTCAGTGGTGCGGGGTGCCTGGGGGTGCGGCGATCGCGGGGCCGCCCCGCCGGGGCAGCCCCACCCCGCAGGCGGTCTCACGCTCTCTCTCTCTCTCTCTCTCTCTCTCTCCCCGTCCCGGAGGGCCGGGACTGTTCGCCAGCCGGGCGCGGACGGGGCTCCTCGGGGCCTGGCGCGGTGCGGCCCCGACGGCGGCGCAGTACTGAGCCCATGACGCTGGCGGCTGCCCGAGCGCGGGTGCTGCGCGCCCTCAGCCCTCTGCACCCTCTGGGATGGGTCTCGGTCGCAGCCTGGCGCCGCTGCAGCCAGGCGGGGCCCCCCGCTGCGCTGCCACACGGAGGGTACCGGGCCTGGCAGGAGCAGGCGGCCCGCGACCCCGCCGGGTTCTGGGCGGACGTGGCGCGGGGGTGGCTGCGCTGGGACAGCCCTTTCCACACGGCCTGCCAGCCCGGCCGGCCCGCCGGCCCAGCCCGCTGGTTCCTCGGTGGCCGCCTCAACGTCTCGGGTAAGGCGTCCCTGGCGTCCACCCGCTGCTGCCGTCGGGCTGGCCGGGAGGCGACCCCCGGGCCAGGTTTCGGCAGCGCCTCTCTTTGCGGGGCGAGGGAGGGGGGCGGGAAACGAGTATTTCGTTCGGGCGGCTCTGGGAGGAAACCAGTGGGGAGTTGCGAAATGCTGGAAGCGGGAAGAAAATCCGAAGCCGGAATAAACCTGGCTAAGCCTCTTGCTCTGGCGCTGCCTTAGCGGCGGCCACCCTCCGATCTGCTTCTTTACTGTGGGGGACGGTGCGAATCCCAGTCTTTTGTGGCGGAACCCGCAGGGTGTTTTCTCTTTTAAACGAAGATCTTGTTCTTTTCCTCCGACTTCACCCTGTAACATGAAGCAAGAGTAAAATTTTCCATAACTGTCCTGACTACCCTTGAGTTTCCTCCTGGCCATATCTGCCTTGAAGTCTCTTCCGTGCCGTGGCCATGCCCAGTGGGAGTGAGCCACAGTCCCATCTAGGGTACAACTCAATAGTGAAGCCTTTTAATGGGGTTGTTGGTTTCTGGCTTAAGCTTAGCCAGTGGAGCCAAGGTGAGCTGAATCAGTGATGGCCTCTCATGGGGATGCCATCTCTAAAGAAGCTGTGCCAATTAAGTATAGTGTTTGTTGTGTAGCTTTACCCTACCCAACTGATGTTTCATCTTCTGCTAGCTTGACCAAGTTAAGTTTACAGAGAACTTGCATATGATCAAGCTTTGTTTAAACCTTTGGTTTTTTTACAGTAAACTGCTTGGATCAACATGTTGAAAAGTCTCCAAACAGAGTGGCTTTGATTTGGGAGAGAGATGAGCCTGGCACTGCAGTGCACGTCACGTACAGGTATGGCACTGTCTCAAGATGCTTTATGATGCCTGGCAGTGTGGGGGAGCAGGAAATTGGAACTGTGTGAAACTCTGCTTTCTTCCAGGGTACTCCAGCACAAAGAACATGGAACCACAGTGTTGTGTCTAGGTTATTGTGTCATGATGAGATAGCTCCTGAAAAGCAAAACCATGTTCCCACTGACAAATTATATTCTTCCCTTGGGTTCCTCATGGGGAGGGTTCCCTGATTTTAGACTCCTATATATAGTTATTATGCTGGTTCAAAGGTAAAGCGGCAGAAGAAATGAACACAACTCAAGTGAGATTACAAGTTAGAGTTACAGTTTACTTGAAAAGATTGCTATACATAAATGATACAGAGGAAAAGATTGGTTTTAACCCACAAAACCCAGATGTATAACTCAGCACCCTGTGCTGAGCCCCTGTGCTGAGTGCCACATGGTCCCACTGAGTCCAAAGTAAAAGGAAAGGAAAACCTGATGGTTGAGAGTGGCAGCTCAGTCCTGTTGAGGGTCTGGTTCTCCACTGGATCCATCATGTGGTACCAGAAGTCCCAAAACCCAAAGATTATATATGCTTAGGTTCAGATGAGAATGCCCAGGGTGGTGAGCTTCATAATGGCTGGTTTAACTGTGTGAGTCATGGGATATTTCTGGAATCTTTGATGGTCTAGGTCCTTGCAACTGCCTATTGTGCCAGTACCTAACAGTCCATTAGCAGACATGACCCCGCTGGCTGGGTGTAAAGGTGCCAACCCCTCCCCGGAGGGGAGTTACCACAGCTGAGTTGCTGGTGTGAAGACAGAAATGTTCCCATGCCTCAAAAGGTTCTTTAACACTCAGCTTGTAGCCTGAGGTGTCAGGTATGCCATGGACAGCTGCTGCAAACATCAGAAATTACACAGAGGGAGTGGAATACACAGTTTTGGTTACACCCACGAAGTGATAAACTGGTCCCAGCCCCTGTAAGTAGGAAAATTGTACAGGTTCAGAGGTAAGATGGATGTAAGTTAGTGACAGGTACTGAAAATTTCAGATTGAGATCTGGCATCATCTAGTTATGACCTTGATCAGGCCATCCTGTAGATTTCCACTTTCTTCAAGTGGTGGCTTTTAGAAGAGAAAGGCTTGGGGTTTTTTTACTTCAGGCTTATGTTCTCACCTTCCAATTTTCTTTTTGCTTGTTAGAGATATTCATGGGAAAATTTCTGTGAGCAGCTTTTAGTTTCAGCACAGCAGCACATGTCTTGGTGCAAACATCTTGTGTTGATGGTCAACAGCATGATACTGGCTGCTGGCTGGAGAGGATTTTAAGCTTCCTGTGTCCCATCTTTAGTGCAGTTTAGAGCAACCTTGAGGCTGGTCTGAGTGACACTGACTTGTAATTCCTGCTATAGATTGTAGGGTTTGGTAGAATATGGCAGTTTCCAAGTGTATTTCTCTTCTCCTTCCTATGTGCCTTCATTTAGGAGACAGTCCTGCCAGCAAAAATGCCTTTTATGTCATGTGTCTATCTACTGAGAGTTAAAGGTTTCCCAGATCTATGTTTCTCAGTGCATGTTTTAGGGAGCCAAATGTTTGACCTACTGAATATCAGGGAGTCAGATATTTGATATGATGGATCAGAAAGCAAAGGAGATGTAGAAAGTCCTGGTATCAGACCTTTACAGAATGTTTTCTGGAGCTTCTTGGGACTCCTAGAGGTCCTTAAATCTGAATAGGTTCTGGTGGTCTGGTTCACCTCCAGAGTTATTAAAGCACCTGAAAACATTATTCATGGGAGTGAGGAAGCTGGTCACGAGGGAGGAGTGACTGTACAAACAACTTTGAGAGGTTAGTGCTGTGTGGAACAGAAATAAACACTATCTCATATGAAGCTGTGGAAGAACTGCATTGGTTTTAATCTTGGTATTGTTATTTGACAGGGTGTTTAGCCATGTTATGATGTACCTATGTTGTAATGAACTGGGTATCTCGGCTAAATACTTTGAGTTTTGCTTTTGCTATTCTGGTGATGAAAAAGCTGATGGAACCAAAGGTTTTTCTCTTTAATTGTTAATGTATGGTGTGTTTTTCTTCCAGGTTTATGTACTTTTATCTCTCACTTTATGCTTCAGGCATGAAAATTGGGGGTAGGTCAAAGGTGTCAACTGTGCTCAGATAAGGAAAGCAGCCCAACAAACAGCACAGCCTCATTCAAGGCAACTCTAGCCTCTCCCTTAGACTGTGTTGCTTGAAATGGGCTGAGCTGTTCCAGACACTCAAACCATTTTCCCAAGGTCTCTGGAGATATCAAAAGGCCTTTCTTAACAGCAACAGAACTGGATTTTTTCCTGGCCATGCTAAAATGCTTTTGGAAGAAAGTGTGTTTTCAGCCTGTGGGTTTGTGCTTGCTGTGACGTGAAGATAAGTAACCCATGTCTAAACTCGTCTTCGTGCAGCCTTACAAAGATAGAGTAACTAGTACCAGAAAGGAGACTATCCAAGTGAAAGACAAGTTGGCAACCTCTATTTCCAAACTTCTGCCTGTGTTTGAGAGCCATGTTCCTGTTTCTGCCTGATGCTCTGGAGGAGATGTAACTGCATTTGAGTTTCTCAAGAGACTTTGGTCCTACCATGTGGTAAAACAGATCACTTGGTTCTCTTCTTTTCTCATTAAGCTAGGAATAGCATTGTTGAGAACAATCATATTGTATGGGTATTTACACAAGAAGAGAATAAAAAAACTTACATTTTATGTGATCATTGAGCTGCATTTTTACAGATTTGAAATGGCACAATAAGGTTTATCGCAGGAGTGTTGGCACTTACCTGCCTTTGATGTTGCAAAATTCTTGCAATAGTGCTTTATTTGAGCTAGAAATTTTGTGAGGGAAAACATATCAGAGAAAGAAGTTGCCCAGAAGCTGGGATGCTGGTGGAGTAGTTCCTCTGTGAGCCTTCTGTAGCAGGCTAGTCTCTGCACACCAGCCTCAATGTAAAGAGAGAATGAGAGGGTTGCTGGGCACCTGTCTGTGGTAGAGAAGGTATGCTCTTCTCATTAGGATCTGAATGTGCTGTTAATGGGATAGCAGCATTAGAGCAGCACTCTAGAAAGTGAAAGATTTTAATTTGGGCACTGCTTTATGAACTAGGTTTGGATAAGGTCTTCGAACCTCAGTTGGGAGAGGACTATTCAGGGCTTACGTGCAGAGTAGTGCATGGCACCATTTTTTTACATTATCTACTTTGCAAAGCCTGCTGCTTTGAGCTGCTTCTTGTTATGGATAAGCCCTGGGTGCAGCTTTTGACACAGGCACTCTGCCTACTTTGCAGAGTTGTTAGGGGCATAAAAACAGCTGAGTGCTGGCCCTGTTCCCATCTCAGCCTGCAAAGGAAGTAGGTGGCTATGCAGGAAAACGGCTGAAACAGGATCTCTCCTCCCCAAGGAAGGGGAAAGCCTCCATCAGTGGGATCTCCTCCATGCATTGGCAAGAAACACAGCTGCACTGGAAAGTGCTATCCCAGCTTGCTTATCCTTGGAAGAAATAAGAGCCTCCATTTGCCTCTGCTGCTGCACTAACTGCCTCACTTGCAGCAGGCAAAGAGCAGCTGGGCTGTGCCATGAGTCAGCCTACATCCCTGTGCAAACTTATCAGCAAGATGGGTTGTGTTTGTGCAGCACAGTTCAAGTGCTCTGTGCTAAGAGAAGAATCCAAACATCTCCTGACTGGCAAAAATACACAAAGCCATAGGTGAAACATTTCATTTTAGCATGAATAGTTGAGTATTGCCCTTACAAGCTCAGTTGTGATGATCTTTTTCACTGCTGAGTTTTGTCCTGTCTCTCTAGCTGATGGAACTCGGCCTTTCAGGAAAGAAGTTCCCAGGCCCGGCTTGCTTTTTCGTCCTTCTGGGTTTTATTTCAGTAAAGTGGAAATTTGACTAATTTTCAAATTATCTATGGTTTGAATGGGAAGGCAGAGGACTTGATTTTTTACTGCTTTATGACAAAAGGGAATACAACTTTCCAGGGATTTGGTGGCTACAGTCAGCAAAGTGAGGACAGAGCATGCCAGTCAGTTCTCAAAATGTCTGGCTCTCCAGAGGCTAAACCACCAAAAACTCATTGGTAAGGCAGTGGCTAAGTACCAGGACTGTGCTACTGTGAAATGAGAGCTGAATTTATTGGCAGAAAGGTCCAGCCAGGCTGGGAGTGTTTTGTCCTGCTCTGTGGATATTGCCAGGGCCCAGGGGCTTTGAAACCTTGCCGAGGAACTACCCAGCACATGTCTGAGCCTAGGTTTTAAAAGGAACTGTGCCTTATATAAGCAGGTGGAGTTGATGGCTGGAGCTGTTGTATTGCAGCCTTTGAAAGTTCAGACAGGGGATGTTAAAGACAGCAGGTAAAGTTATGCCCCTGTCCAACATGGGGTTATTAGTTCTGTCTGGTGGTCCCTGATTTACCACGGTCTCAAAACTTAATCCACTTGTGAGCCAGTGTATCCTAGCACTGCAAAATCCTAGAGCTATTGTCAATGGGAGCTGTGTGAAGTGGACAGCAGTATGCAGTAGCTAACATGTTTTTCAAAAGTGTTGCAAGCTGAGTCTCAGCAGAAGGATTTTAATTTACAAAGGAGTTCACTCTGGTGCAGAAAATGTTGTTGCCTGAGGGGATGTTCAAACTGCAAAATGGAAAGTAAGGAGAGGAAAACTGAAGGACCAGAAATTAGGGTCTTAGGTAGGCTAGAGAGAAGCGGTTGGATATCTTCATGAGCCACATGACAGCTATGCCTTTAGAACGCTAATGGATTCCTCAACCTGAGCTGAAATAATTGAACTTGTGTTAGAGATCACTGTGAATACTGCAGTTGGAAGCCATGTTGGTACTTACCATTGACAACAAACTCTTTTCTGTCTTTTCAGTGTTGGTTTTGTAAGTTGAAGTTTCAAGTAAATCTTGCCCAGGCTTCAGCTTTCCCCATTCAAGGCAGCTCATGGATTTTTCACTTTCTCACCTGAAAAAGGTTGCAAGAGATTTCCCTTGCCTTGAGTTCAGGAAGGCTGAGTGGTTGTGCTCAAATGCTACACAATTCTGTGGGGCAGCAATTCTGCAGGGTGCTTAGTCCTCCCCAAGATGTGCCTGAGTTAAGAACTGGCAATATATAACAATATTGACATGTACTAGTTGCCTGCCTGTTAGATAGCAAAGTGTGTTTGAAGGATTGAAGGAGTCAAGGAAAGGATTCCTGACACAGCATTTCTGTCAACTCCCTGTCTTGAACTGGAGGGGAAGCATGAGTTGTTGCTCAGGAGCCAGAAGACACACTTGATGCTTGGGGACTTGTGGATTTCTTTGTTGAAGTTCTTGGCTTCACCTCTTTGCCTTTGTGCCTTTTCCTCCGTGTGCTGAACCACCAAGGAACATTCAAGGCCTTCCTATCTTGGCATTTCAGACTACAAAGGAGAAGGCAAAGTGAATAGATGCATGGGTAAAGACTGCTCTGTATTCTCTATTAACTTGCTCATACACTCTCATTAAGCCAACATTAAATTGTAGTTAATAATAAAAAACAATGAGAGCTTCTGCCATCATGGTTACCAAATAAGCAAGTGAAACATGAAGTTGCTCAGAAAATACACCTTAGCCAGAGATACTCTGGCATTTTTGCTCAGGAGAAAGAGTCTGCAGCTCTGAAAGCGTTTGAATATTTTCCATTGCAGGTAAGTAGTTTTTATTTTACTTTCTCACAACTGCCTGTCTGGTGCTTGTTTCTCTTCCTCTGCTCTGCAGTTGAGCAGCAGCTTAGTTTTGTTTTGACTCTTTATTATTTATCCACATTGAGATTTTTCTCTATTGCAGCATCAGATAAATTCCAGACCAGAAAATGTGACCTTTTGGGACAAGGCACCAACCCAAACATTGGGTGGGAAATCATTATTGCGCAGAGTTGCTCAGTTCATGAACTCAGTAAAAGTAAGCAAAATAATAAATCTAATAGACTGTGCACTTATGTAGACAGTAGGAACATGCATGGTCATGAGGGGCTTGGGAAAGGGTATTGAATGTTTTGCTTTCGATTTAAGGCTGATCTCTAACTGTAAGGGATTAGGGGGAAATTCAGTCTGGGGTGCAGCCACTCTGTATCTGCTTTCTGCAGGATTGTGGTCTCTCTGCAATGGCACCTGTTGCCAGCTGCTGCCAGAGAACAGGCTCTTGAGCATGTCTGGCCACTTTTCTGAGTGCCTGTCCAGGAATGGACTATTTACTTGATACTACAGGAATAGTCTTTAAATAAATAATATAAAGTGCTGTGCCTTGGATTTGAGGCTTGTTTTCCTTGTCTTCTAAAAGATGGGAGGGAAGTGGTATTCATCCAGCCATCACTGGATCTGTCTTCAATGGCTGTGTTGCTTCATGCCCTCACAGTGCAGATGGAGTTTTATCTTATGGAAGTAATATGCCAAGTTATTGTAAGCCCATAGTTTTGATATGACATTTCCAAAGCAGAGCACTTGGACTTTCCCTATTTCCAACTTGCACTGGTTTAAAAAAAGGATCAAAACAATTCTTGATGAATGAGAAACAATTCTTCATTTTATTTGCAACTTAGCCACCAGCTGAAAATTGGTTTTGTTTGTCTTTTTCACAGCTATGGTCAGTTCTGTGAGAAGAGGTTACATGAGCTTATGGAATGCAGTCCCCCAAAACTAATTTGTTTGTTAACAGTTATAGGGGTCCCTGGTGACATAGCTTACAACCCCCTGAGAGTTCAGAGGTGACAGGTTGAAGATGAATTTCCTAGGGACTAGAAGATATCTCTCTCCTCTGGGTCTCAGTACTCAGAGAGTCTGTGAACCCAGAGGACAGTTTTCATTTTGGGTGGACCTGCCAGTTTCCTCCTCTGAGCTGATGATTGGTACAGAAGAAGTGCTCTGCTACCCTTCCTGAGGGTCACCTTCTTCTGAGACCATGAGACCACTTCTCACCTCGTACAGTATCTCTCATTCCTGAAGCCCTTCCACTGCAGTCATAGAGAGCTGTTCAGTTCATAACAGCATCTTGGACCCAGGTGTATCTGTAATCAACTTATGCTCTGTGCAGAATAAGTGTATGTGCAAGCCCTAGCCCACAAACTGCTTTTTCATTCCTTAGAGGAACGGTTTTGCTATTAAGTCAGCTTGTTGCAGTGGTGAGCCCCATGAAAAGAGCCTTTGTTCCTGTTCTCAGTGTTCCCAAGTTTCTCTGTACAAGAGTGGCTGCAGTTTTATTCAGAGCAGTACTTCTGTTCTGCAAGGCTGTTGCGCTCTGTGGCATGGCAGGGTGAAGTGACAACAGAGGAAGTTGGGCTGCAGTGATCCAGCTTTGATGAGAGTCTTGTAAAATCTACCCCTCACACTAGTGTCTTGGGACTTCTCCTTTTCTTTCTTGTTTATCCTTGCAATTGCAGGAGAATCTACTAGTTTTGGAGCACTTCCATCAGTTGCCCAACTTAAACAGTGTTTGGAGAACACTTCCATTTCACCTTGTGTTTATCCCACATGTGTTCCCAGTAGCTTCTGACTGAGCCTTGTGGATAAAAAAGTTATCAAGGATGGCCAAAATGGACACTGACTTCCGGAGGAAGCAGGACAGCTATGGGTTTGCTGGCTGCTCTACCCACATCACAGCCTGGAAGATCCAGGCAGTGCCTCTGCAGCTCTCTCTCACTCATCCTTGTGCAACAAGCACTGCTCTCTGCCCCTTTTTGTCCTCTCCAAAATGGCAGGAGCAGTCTGACTCTCACCATGCCCCAGGCCACTTTCTTTAAGTACTGCTGAGGTGAGGTCCAGAGGTGATCATGATACCTCGCTCATACACAATGAAAAGTTCATATTTTCTTCATTTACCCTGAATAAAATAGGTTGTGCAGTCAAATGACAACATTGCTTCTGTGCTGCAGGGAACTTCTGGATCTGACTTGCCGTCTTGCCAACACCCTGAAGAAATATGGGATACAGAAAGGAGACAAAGTGGCCATCTATATGCCTGTGTCTCCCTTGTCAGTGGCAGGCATGCTGGCTTGTGCCAGAATTGGTGCTGTTCATACTGTGGTTTTTGCTGGATTCAGCGCGGAGTCCTTAGCTGGGAGAATCATGGACTGTAAGTAGATGCAGACTGGGGAACAGACTCCTCTGGGACAGTGCTCCAAAACATATCCCAGTTTTGTGTTCAGTTCACTCTGGTCTGCAGAGTGCATTGGAAAACCTTTTCCTTAGTGAGAGATGCAGTAAAGTACTGGCCTTAAAGTACTTTATGAATTGATTAAGATTCAGTGTGCTTTGGATTACTGCCAGCCAGCAATAAAGCTGGAAGGAAAACCAGAGCTTAGGGATGGGGCCCAATTTATTCTTTTGCAGTGTAATTGCAGTGGTTTTTTCATACTGTTGCACAATACTAATTCTGCATTCTCTATTGTAATCCTGTGATTTATGTATTGTACTGGAAGTGTTGTCAGCCTGCACCTGCTCTGTGAGTCTTTGTACCAGCAGACAGAGCTGTTCTCAGCCCAAAGCACTTGAGTGATTAGGTAAAAAGTAATGCAAAAAATGCTGACAGAAGAGCAAAATAGCAAGTAGCTCATGTCCTAGCAGTCACATCAGTTTCATTATGCCTAACATGAGGGAATAAATCTTACAGAAATCTTCATGGTTTTCAACTCTTTTTAATAGAGTTAATCTATAGAGAGCAATATATGTTTTAGTTATCTCTTACTTTTGGCGTCTTGTGTGGAGGTGACGGAGTAAGAAGCCATTTCTCTGCAGCCACAGCTCTGTAACAGTGTGGTGCAATTTGAAGTGCTCTGCTAGAGTGCTTCTGTGTGCTGTGGCTTCCTGGAAGTACAGATGAGTTTCAAAAGGTTTCAGGTCTCTTAGAGCAGGGTAACACCTTCAAGAGGCTGCTGAGTTTTGTGCTGTCCATGTCAGTTTGTAATGAATGTTTACATGTAGCCTCAGAGAGAGGGGCAAAGGTGCTTGTTCACACAGGTCATAGAAAGTCCCACCCGGGTTTCGGTGCGTGAGCTGTTAGCCTAAAGCAGTAGCATTCACTGGAATACAGGTAACTGAGAGGAAGCTGTTCTGCATGTCAGCTTTGCTAGGCAGGAATGGAAGATTTAATTTGCAGTGAGTGATAGATACTTAGGGTAGATGTTGGGAAAGATTTTCTCCTATTCATGATAGGCATTGGAGTGGACTGGTGGGGAGAGGGTAGAATAGGTGCCATCGGAGCATTTTAGCATTTAGTTGTCAGAAGTGGTTTAACTGGAGTGGACCCTGCCTTGGGGTGAGGGAGATGGGCGAGATAACCTATAGAGTTTCCAGCTACTTATGATCTCTGTTGGTGGCTTTTGATGGATAGTGGTTCTGAGAATTTGTCACACATGTTGTCCTATACATCATCCTCAAAAGTAATGGAAGTAGGGTGTGCATACTAGCCTGGAAGGCAGGCTGGTATGTCTGCTAATTCTTTTTCTTCATAGCTGGATGCAAAGCAGTTATCACCTACAACCAGGGAGTCAGGGGAGGCCGAATCCTAGAGCTGAAGACGACTGTGGATGAAGCTGTAAAGAACTGTCCAAGCATCAAACATGTCTTTGTGGCTCAGAGGACAGATAACAAAGTCCATATGAGTGACTGTGATATTCCCCTTGAGGAGGTATGTGTTGTTGGTAAACCTTCCCTGTATTCCTGATGTTTTTTGAAGTATATGATGTTTACTGTGCCAGGGGAGAGAAATATAGTGAATTAATAAATGCAACAACCAGCTACCACAGGCATCTCTGAGAGGGCTGATGCAGGGTTGTTCAGAACATGTGTGGCAGTCTTCCTGAATGTGTAGATCATGTACACTGTTTAGCGTTGGTCTTTGTCTCATCTTTCCTGGCTGCCATTTCCTAGTGTAGCCTACAGCAGATCAGTCTCCATACTTTCCTTGAGTTGTGTGTGCTGAGCTTAAAAGCCTATGAAGCAGCTTGGCACTCTAGTGTAGCCATACCAGGCCTGACAGGGATGTCTGGCCTTTCTGCTGCCTCTGGAGCAGGTTTTTGGTGTGCTGTTTTTCCTGTGCTGCCACGGTATGCCAGTAGGTTAATGAGTACAACTCTGTTGGGGCGGTCCCGTGGTGTAATGGTGAGCACTCTGGACCCTGATCACAAAGTCGTAAGTTCGAGTCTCAGTGGAGACCGTACTGGGCAGTTCAATGCCTCCCTGCCATCCGATCCCGTCAGATCAAATCTCGGATGCTCAGCAGGGTCAGCCCCGGTTAGTACCCGGTGCTGTGACAGTCCTGAGGACTTCACTGTCACTGTCCAAGCTTGCTTGGCTGTGGCAGATGGACCTCGGGACTGAAACGGTGGGGGCCAGTTCTGCGCACGCTGTAAAAAATCCAGTGCGCAGGCTCAAAGGGCACACCCCCACCTGGGGAGTGCCCTTCCCAAATCTTCGTTTGCGAAGTTTGGCCATATACACATACATACACATTCACAACTCTGTTGCAGTCACTGTATGTCCTTGCTTTCACCTAGCTCTGCAGACGCTCACTGGCACTCCAGATTAACTTCTTTTAGGTCTGAGTGTTGGCTGGGGTAACCTTTCTCTCTGTCTGTGCCTTTTGGACTTGAGTTCTGCTCCTTATATCTTCTGAATCTTCATCCTCAAATGGATTGGCTGTATTTAGTCTCTTAGGATTGTAAGGTGAAGCAGCTCAATGTATGTCTGGTTTATCTCAGCATGGGCAGGTGTTATTCTGCTCCATTTTAGTAGTCTGGCATACAGTGCTTAGATTTAAGGAATGAATGTTTCCAGAGACTCAGAGGACACTGAGACCATTGTTGCTGTTTTTATTAGACTGTGTTCAGGCACTGTTATGGTTTGCATGTGCACTTGGATTGGATACTGTTGAAAGGCAGTGCAGAAATAATCAAGTTCCTAGAGAGGCTTAATACAGCCTTATGAACAGTATTGCCTCACAATGTGAGGACAGTGATGGCTTGGGAATATTTAGAACCTGTGCTTCCTGGTGAAGAAAACAGTTGTTATTTTTATGTGTATATCAGAAGTAGATTCATTTACCAGCTGCAGTTGACAGAAACTCCTTGTTCTAATAATATGTGGAAATCATCCATCTGCAGGCAAGATAATTGCTCAAGGGTCTGTGCTGGTCACATGAGATAAGTTAAACAGAGAAGGCAAGTTTTATTCAGAAATTGTCTTACTTGTTACCCTGTAAAGGACATTTTTGATGATTTTCCTTAGTCTGCCAGCAGCCTGAAGTGCTTTAGTGATATAAGACCTGAGCTCAGTCTGTTGTCAGTTGTAGGGTCTGAAACAAAATGATAATGAAACAGTTAATTCTGTTAACTCTGTTGCTACTTATCTTTACAGCAGTTGTGCTCCAGCTCCTGTGCAATGCCTTACTGCAAAATTTAAGCAGATGTTGTAATGGAACATTATGAGGACTCTGTTTCAAAAACTGACAAGTCAGCCTTAATTGGTAGTGCTGAAATGTCACAATAAATACCTGAGATGAGGAGCAGTGCTGTTAACTCAGAGGCTCAGAATTACACCAGACCATTAGCTCTTCATATTTTACTAAACTTTGTTTGTCAGACTGGACCTGCTGATAGTAGTGTTTGCTTGTGAATGCAGTGTATCTACAATGTATACTTGTAAAAAGACAGTACTTACAGAAATTCCTACAAGGAACCTCATAATAACCCTAGCAGGAATCATTCATCTAGGACAGTACAGGGCTCAAAAGACAAAAGCCAGCTGTGGTTGTTTTTTTTACAGCCATATGTTGAGCATTTGGAACACACATTGATTATTGCAAGTTTGTACATGGATAAGAAAAAAGTTCAGTCTCATCCAGAAAAATCTACAGCCTGGGTAAACAAGTCCTCTGCTGCTAAAATGTTTGGTGACCACTAGTATCTCTTTCAAAGCACATTATTTTCTGTTACTCTGCTGGACCAAAAGTTTGCTCTGATGTAGGAAGACGTTGCATTCTTCCCACCTGTGATTCTGACTGTAGGGGAAAGCAGAGGATCTCACCCAGCTGACCATGTGGAGTATGAACAGAGTGAAAGAGGCAGGAGAGTAAAGCATTCTCATCCTGGATAGAAGAAATTAGAATCTGAGGATGAAATGGACAGGACAGTCATCCACTGCTGGGGCCAGGGAAGGGAGATGATGCACAGTTTAAGTTTAGGACTGCATTTTTAAAAGGAAAAGGAAGGTCCTAAACAGTACCTCATCAGCCTTGCTGCTGCTGTCAAGTGTGATTCATGTTTGTGCTCACACTTTGGTTTTCTACCAGCAGCTTGTAAAGCCTTGAAATGTAAGTAGCTACGACACACCTTTTTTTTTTCTGAAATGTTATTTGGCCAGTTCTTCTTGACTTTTCCACCTAGCAGGGGTACTGGTGAAAAGGTTAGATGCTATGCATCCACAGGAACTTATTGTGGGGGTGAGTGTAAGTGCATCCCTTAAGGAAAGCTGTTTTGGAGTTCTACCTTAAAGAGAACAGAGCTACTTGGAGTATGTATGGTGGCTTGTGACCAATGAGAGGCTGTGGTGTATACAAAGTGAATTGGTTAACCAATTATGTGTTGGCATGTTGGATATGAGAGTGCTTAAAAGGTGTGGTTATTACTGCGTGAGAAAGAGATTTACTAGGATGTGAGAGTGAGTCAGATCTAGATCTACTGATGTAATAGGAACTAACTTCTACTATGAGCTTTGAGAACTGTCTGTTAACCTATCTGAATAAACTCCCTAAGTTGTGAGCCTTCTGATCAAGCCCTCTGATGTCTGCTGTGCCAGAGCTCTTCTGACCACCAGTCCACAACCCAGCTTAGTGTAGGGAGCTCCCCCTATAACTTTTCCACTAGGTGAGCCCATATAACCCATGATATATCCATGGCCATTTGTGAGAGGACAACAGCAATGGTGCTTCTTGTCTCTGGACACTGCTGATATGCTTACAGAGGGCATAATGGTTGGTTCCATATCTTTCTGGCATTACTACTTTTTATTCCTTAGGAGATGACCAAGGCAGCTTCTGTATGCACTCCAGAGAGCATGGACAGTGAAGATATGCTTTTCATGCTGTATACCTCAGGCAGCACTGGGAAACCCAAAGGAATCGTTCACACTCAGGCTGGATACCTGCTGTACGCTGCTTTCACACACAAGGTAACTCAGGTGCATCCTCTGGAACAAGTTCACTTACCTTTCAACAGTGCTAAAGAGAGAGACTTGGATTGATGAGGAGTGCTATGTTCTCTATTTGCTGCCCAGTTGGTTTATTCGGTGTAAACAGGCTGAAAAATATCTGAAACTGTGTAATTAATCTTCAGGATTTGTTCCTGGAGAATAAGATACTATGCAAACCTCGAACTAGAGTAATGAAAGTAAGGAAACGGCAGTGCTGGTTTTGCATTTAAAATGTGCCAGTGTTGGCTGGCCAGAATTTGTGGCTGAGGAGATACTGGTAAGTATGTTACTGGTATTGGTAGTGTGGATATTACTGTAGCATTTTGCGGTGAGGTGCTGGCCTTTTTTATTCCAGAGAGGATCTAGCCTCTTGAAACAGCCTCTTTGCATAGTACTTGTGTGAAGAACAAAATTGCATATCTACTCTAGTGGTTGCACCTCTGCACTGCTTTTCTTGGTGATCTAGACAAAATGTTTTAACCTCCCTTCTCTTGAAAAGGGTCAAGGCATGGCTTCATGAAGCTTCTGGTCTGAGCTCTGCATATTAAAAGATAATAGTGAAATGAGGAAGGGAGTGTGGTGAAAGATCTCCATCTGGCTTTAGTGATATTACCCTGTTTGTAATCACAGCAATTCAAGTGGAGGAGTTCTTTCTTTAGGCTGACACAGTTGAATTTTTAGAAGATTTGACTGTTCAAGTGTCAGACTTCTCTCATATCAAGGGCATTTGTTACATCAGCTTTTCTAAGTGGCAAAGTAATCTCAAAAGCAACTCTTTCTTAGTGCATAAGGCAGAACTTACCACCCTGGTGCATTTTCTCCACCTGCAGAGTGCCTGAGAGGAAAAGGCACTTGGAGAAGTTAGGTGAGAGCTGGCTTTCCTAGGTAGAGGGATCAGCTGACCTGTGTGTTCTCTGTGGTCTTTGCACACTCACATGTAACACTCTTGTCACACATTAATGGGTTTTTCTGTTAGTTCCAGTCTATAATGCTGACTTTGCCTTATGAATCAGGACCTCTTCACGATACAGTAGAGGTGTTTGTTTGACAGTGG
This sequence comes from Pithys albifrons albifrons, assembly GCF_047495875.1. Classification (NCBI taxonomy): domain Eukaryota; kingdom Metazoa; phylum Chordata; class Aves; order Passeriformes; family Thamnophilidae; genus Pithys; species Pithys albifrons. Next base: position 107,419,566 of record NC_092459.1, read on the forward strand.
GAAGCATTTTCCATAACCAAGACAAGATAATGAGGTTTTTTTGCAAAAGTAGTCAGGAGCCAGTAAGTCTTCTAGTTCCTCTGACTTGCTTCCTCACCTTGGACTGATCTTTGTGTTGCTGTGTCCTACTTGGTTGGCTCCACTTGCCCTGTGCGCTTTCTTTCTCCCATTTGGATGTCGAGTCCAGCACCTTACATTTAAGCTCTTTGCACCTACCAGCAGAAAGTCAGATGGCCTTACATTTATCTTTGCAGTATGTATTTGACTACCAGCAAAGCGATGTTTTTGGCTGTGTGGCTGACATTGGCTGGATCACAGGACACAGCTATGTTGTGTATGGACCACTCTGCAATGGAGCCACCTCTGTCCTCTTTGAAAGCACTCCAGTGTACCCTGACCCAGGTGAGAAAATGGTGAAAAAAGGTTTGGCTAGACATGGCAATGTAACAGAAGAGATTTAGAAACCTATCCAGTGTAACCTGCCTGCTCAGTAGAGGTAATCTCCATTTCTTTGGAACATGTGTCTGCAACACTGAGAAACATCTGTGCATCCAGAGTGGGGGGGAAAAAAAGTTATCATTGCTTTCGCTCTGTACTCACAGTAGTCACAGCTTCAGCTTTGGCTGTTAACCTTTCAGCTGAGCATCTGTAGCAGGATGTCAGTGCTATATGAATAAAAAGCCTGTTTGTGATTTTGCAGGTCGTTACTGGGAAGTGGTACAAAGGTTGAAAATTAATCAGTTTTATGCAGCACCTACTGCTATACGCTTGCTGCTGAATTATGGAGAAGAGTGGGTGAAGAAGTATGACAGATCTTCCTTGAAGACTTTGGGTTCAGGTAATGGATATGGAATCTTTATCTGAAAAAGACATTCTGCTTGTAGATCATTCATTCAGCTTATTGTGCATCAGAAGGGAGAAGGAACTGCCTGGAACCTCTTGAGTCTCAGGCCACTTTCTTGTTTTGGTCTAGTGGGAGAACCCATCAACAAGGAAGCTTGGCAGTGGTTCTACCAGGTGGTGGGAGAAGGGCGCTGCACCCTTGTGGACACGTGGTGGCAGACAGGTAAAAGGCATCCTTGGGGAGCAGGGGACCCTATTCATGGACAGATTGCTGGTGGTTAGAGAAGGATTAATGCATTTCAATTTGTTCCAACATGTCTCAAAAAAACCCTTCTGGCATTTTGATCAGCTTTTGAAAGTCATTGAGGAGTTTTAGAACATAATAGCAATGTAACAACATATAAAATCAGTAGCAATGTTTTTTGTTTTCCTTTGCCCTATAAATGTTCCTTTGTATTCTGAGTGCCAGAAAATATGAGTTGGTGCTAGAAACCTGAAGTAGAGATTGAATTTCTGATCAAAGCTGGCTGTAATCAACTTGAATTGCAAAACTCAATTATTTATCCAACTATGCAGACCTTGTGATGGTCTTGTCATGTTATGCAAAGGCATTTAAGGTACCATGTCTGTACTTAGATGCACTTTGTTTTCCTTCATGGGAATGGTCAGAGGAGGACAAAAAACTGAGCTGTGTAGTCAAAAGGACCTTGTGCAACTGCTTTGGCAGATTGGAAAGGAGTGAGTGGAGGTTTGCTGGCTGCCCATCAGGTGGCTTGAGCACAGTGGTTGTCAGCATGGCTGCTGGGGAGCACCTTCTCCAAGGAGTGAATTGGTATGCTGTAGTTGCTTTGGTCCTGAACCTTTGATGCTTCAAAAAGGATGCGCTTCTGTTTTGGAAACATGCTTGACCCAGCTGTGTGCATCTGTTAAGGCTTGTTTTCTGTTTACAGCCTGCTGGACAGACTGGCTGTCATTGATCCCAGCCTAGTTAGAGCCTCCTGGTCTCCCTGGCCAGCAGGGGTTGTGTTGCCAGGTGGGGTCCTCTGCTTGCAGGAGTCCTGCACCTCCTTCCTGGCTACTGCCTCAGCACCCAGTCTTTTCAGGGCATCAACATTCAGGAGTTGCTAAAGGTGTCTTGCAATATGTCTTTCTCAAGTTGTGAGATCCAGTTTGTCGTGGAGACAGCAGCACAGCTGCTGGCATTTTGCCTCTGCTGAAAAGTAGTCATCCCTACTCTGAAACTGCCATGGAACAGAATATTCATTCCCTTTCCAGTCAAGCTGCCCCTGATTTCATCCTTAGTCCTGCTAGCAGGCTCTCTGTCTCAATGTGATAAATTTTCTTTGGCACACAACCAAGTTCTATTTAATTCAGACAGACTTGCAGGCTCTCTTTCATTTTCAGTTTTGAAAAAACCACCTCAGGATTCAGAGAGCAATGTTAACTATTATCTACTTCAGTTAATGATCTCTTAAATCATCTGGGTCCCTAGACACTCAGCAGAAGGAAAGATGATTGGCCAGGTCTTTTCCTCATAACGTGTTTTCTTTCTCGCTGCTCTGAAAGAAAATACCATGGAGAAGCAGTTGGTTACTGTACATTGATATAATAGAGAAGAATCCATTTTAGTTGTAACATTTTTTTGGTTTGCTGTGTTAACAGTGTGCCTGCTGTGTCTTCTATTTCCTCCAAAGTACAGGGCTTGTATTAGACTGTATTTCTTCTGCAATTTTGAAGCAGGTGAGAGGTTAAAAATATTCACTGGACAGTTTGTTAGTGCAGAGTGCTTTGTCTTACCTTGAACCAGGCACAGTTTTTCAGGTAAACATTTACCAGCTCCTGGAAGCATAATATAGTGATAAATATTCATGAAACTGGTTTTGTTAGAAAGTAGAATCAATCTTTCTTCACAGGTGATGATTTTAATGAAAAGGAAGCCAAATTAGTCTTGGAAAGATTATATATGCCATTTGAAGTTAAATGTAGTGTGGAAAGAGATCACAGAAACAGTTTGATGGATGCTGCTTGTGGTCCTGCAGTGTCGCCTATCATATACAAGGTCAATATGTCTTGTTAATTATGTTGCTCTGTGCAGTGTCCTCTATGGTATGCTGTTCTCTGAAGCAGCAACCTGTTGCCAGCTAATAAAACCTGGTAGGCATAGAGATCAGCAGATGGTGTTTGAAGATTCCACTTGAAAGTCTTTGAATGAACAAATGAGTGAGACAGCAATTATTAGTAGCAATTTAAATAGTGTGGTGTGTGTAGATGAGACATGAAAAATTCTTATGGCTCTTACTGTTAAGACGTTAGTGTTGTGTTGTGATTGACTAATAAAACAGAATCAAAGCTGTGTTTGAGTTTTAGGTGTAGTTCTTCATGATGCAGAAAAGGCAGTCATTGATTTTATAAAAAAGTACAGCATGAACAAAAGCTGGTTTTGAAAGACATCTCTGAACAGGCCCTCAAAGCTTTTGTTGTTGGCATGGTCTTACAGCAGTTTAGGCTGAGCTGGTGCTTCTGAAACCCCAAAGTAGTCAGTCCAATCTATCTGTGGTGGCAGACAGCACATGCTCCATTCTGCTGCCAGACGGGATTTATCAATGGCTTCTGTGAATGCACCCCATCCTCTGCTCAGACAATGCTGGCCTTGCCTAAAGTTCAGGTGGATTTGCAGTATGTCCACAGTGTGGGCACAGGTAATGTGGACTCATGGCATTTCTCTGGCAGCTCTGCCTCTGAGGAGACCAACTTCATAAGGGCAGGATAGAGCCTAGAAGTCTTGCTAGCTGTCATCAGTCAGTGGCTAAAACTGGTACTTTTAAAACAATTGAAAATAGGTCTTCACCATGCAAATAATTTTTAAAGCACCCTGCTACCTGACAGCTCCTTTGGAATGTGACTGCTGCCTTATGTACAGCTGGCTGCAGGATGGGTAGGATATGTGTCCTAGTTCAGCAGGAGGGACCAGCTAACCCTGTGTGGGGGTGATCAAAGCTGTGTATTCTACCCCCTCTATTCATTCCCCAAGGTCAATGGGCCATTAGCAGCAGCTGCCCAGGGAGCCATTATCACTTCACACCCAGCCTGAGGGAGCGGAGCTGCTAATGGGCCATCAACAGCTTAACACCCCCTTGGCTCCCAGAGTTAATCACCCATTGTGTGAGTCCCCGCCCAGGGGGAGGGACTGAGAGCTCCCTGAGGGTACATAAGGGGTGGGTAAGAAGACCTCAGGAACCTCTCGTTGGATCCAGAGCAGCAGCAGGACCTTGACAGGAGGAGATCACCACTCTCGCCCAGACCACAGCCCTCGCCTGCACCAACAGGTTTTTCTTTTCCTTTTGCTCTGGACTTGGGGGAACCACTTGGGTCTCAGCACAAGGGCAAACAAACCCCCCTTGGGTTTGTGCCCCAGGACACTGGGTTATACTGCTGGGGTTTTGTGAGTTGAAAGCAATCTCCCTTGTGTGTTAGTGTTGTTATTGTAATACTATTATTAAATTTTAGGTCTGACTTATAATCTCTCTCGTGGTGAGTTCATTTCCCCTGCTGGTTCACCTTTAAACCAGCACATCTTTTGGCGCCCAACGTGGGGCCACGAGAGAGAAGTCAGAATTACAATTTCATTTTGTGTATTTGGATACAGAAACTCCCTGACTACCATGTTGCTTGATGTATTCATGTGGATGGTGTATCTGGGCCTGTTCATATTTCGACACATGGGGAACCATGTGCCTATTTTGATGCTCTCTTTAATACCAGGGAGAAGGATCAAAATTGCTTTATTAATATACTATGTTTATGTTGTCATAACATCAGAAGCAATGAATTTCATTGTGAATGTATATTCAGTCTGGTGTGCCTGTCCTGGTTTGGGTTGTTACCTCTGGGGTCTCATTAAAAATAGCACCCAGACTGTGGGGAAAACAGGCGGAGATGGTTACTTCCACCTTTTCACCTCTGCTACAACAATCATTGAAAATATTGAGCTTCCTTTTGATGTTAGGGACAGCATAATCCTACTGTTAGTGCTGTTAGTGTTGCTTTGAGTGGCACGGGAAGTGGGAAGATATGGGCCAGTATTTGGAGACCTTCTCTCCCCAAATGATCTGGAAATTCGCCCCAGAACAACTGCAGGACCCTGCCAAAATGCTAAGCTATGTGAAAGGAAGATGCTCTGGTAGTCCCAGAGAGGTGCAGCTCACAGCAACCTGCTGGGCCCTGGCCATTGCCTACCGCACACTGCTTGGGGTGGTACAGCATAATCAGGAGGAGGAGAAAAGGAGCAAATCCACAGGCACCATGTCCACCCAAACCACGGCTGAGTCAGAGAGGAAGAGAGATACATCAACCAGCAGCATGTCCACCCAGACCATGACTGAGCCAGAGAGGAGGAGAGATACATCAACCAGCACCATGTCCACCCAAACCATGGCCGAGTCAGAGAGAAGAGACACATCAACCAGCACCATGCCCACACAAACCACAGCTGAGCCAGAGAGAAAGGGAAACAAATCAACCAGCACCATGTCCACACAAACCATGGAGGAGCCAGAAGGACAACAGAAACCGATAGCAGTTGCCCCTGTCCAGAAAAGAAAATCAAAGACCAAATCAGTTCGTATAGCGCATGATGAGGAAGAGTCAGGACCTTCATCTCAAGCAGAAGAAATGGAGCCAGAAATAATCACCCGGTCCCTATCCCTGGGAGAGCTACGTGAGCTCCGGAGAGAGTTCACACGACAGGCAAATGAGTCCATCTTGACCTGGCTACTTCGAATCTGGGATGCTGCAGCCAATGATACAATTCTAGATGGGAGTGAGGCAAGGCAGCTGGGATCCCTTTCTTGAGATGTTGTCATTGATCAGGGCATTGGAAAGAGACAGGAAACTCTCAGCCTCTGGCGGCGACTGTTGTCAAGCGTGAGGGAGAGATATCTTTGTAAGGAGGACCTCCACGTACAGCAAGGACAGTGGAACACGATGGAACAAGGTATCCGGTGCTTAAGGGAATTAGCCGTACTGGAGATAATCTTTTCAGAGGATGAGAGATTCCCTAAAAGTCCAGATGGTGTCCAGTGCACATCCCAGATGTGGTTAAAATTTGCACGACTTGGGCCAGAAATGTATTCTCGCTACCTTGCAACATTGCAGTGGAGAGAGGGAGAAGACAAGGTGGGTACACTGGTCAGCAAACTCAGGATTTATGAAGACACTGTCACTGCTCCATTACGAGCCCATGTCTCAGCTGTGGAAACAAAACTGGCTGAACTGGAAGAGAAGATTAAGGACGGACTCTTTCATATCTCTCCAGAACAAACGAGAGTCTCTGCCATCAGAAGCAGGCGTCTTCCAGCTAAGGAGAAAGGGTACACTCCACGCGGCAATCTGTGGTTTTACCTCCATGAGCATGGAGAAGATATGAGGAAGTGGGATGGGAAACCCACCTCTTCCTTAGCAGCTCGGGTACGTGAATTGCAAAGAGGCACAACTAACACAGGGAATTCTTCAAGGTTGAAGGCTGCTCCGGTCTCTCGTGGGCAAGGCTCCAGACAGTATAGGAATGATGATGTTATGCCCGATCCTCTTGAAGGAACCTCCCGGTCATATTCACAGGGAGAGCGCAGTGAATACCATGACCAGAACTAGGGGGGCCCTGCCTCTAGCCAGGTAGAGGAGAGGGACAATCGGGTTTATTGGACTGTGTGGATTCGGTGGCCTGGCTCATCAGACCCACAGAAATACAAAGCTTTAGTGGACACTGGCGCACAATGCACGTTGATGCCATCAGGATACGTCGGGGCAGAATCCATCTCTATTTCTGGGGTAACAGGGGGATCCCAACAGCTGACTGTACTGGAAGCTGAAGTCAGCTTAACTGGGAAGGAATGGCATAGACACCCCATTGTGACTGGTCCAGAAGCCCCATGTATCCTTGGCATAGACTACCTGAGGAATGGATATTTCAAATACCCAAAGGGACTGCGTTGGGCCTTTGGCATAGCTGCTGTGGAGACAGAGGAAATCAGACAGCTGAGCACCTTGCCTGGCCTCTCAGAGGACCCTTCTGCTGTGGGACTGCTGAAAGTTGAAGAACAATTGGTACCGCTGGCCACAGCCACGGTGCACCGTCGGCAATACCGCACTGACCGAGACTCTGTGACCCCCATACACAAGATGATTCGTGAGCTGGAGAGCCACGGGGTGGTCAGCAAGACTCACTCACCCTTTAATAGCCCCATATGGCCAGTACGGAAGTCCAGTGGAGAGTGGAGGCTGACAGTGGATTACCGTGGTCTCAATGAGGTCACACCCCCCCTGAGTGCCGCTGTGCCGGACATGCTGGAGCTTCAGTATGAGCTGGAGTCCAAGGCAGCCAAGTGGTATGCCACCATTGACATTGCCAATGCCTTTTTCTCCATTCCGTTGGCAGCAGAGTGCAGGCCGCAGTTCGCTTTCACCTGGAAGGGGGTGCAGTACACCTGGAATCGACTGCCCCAGGGGTGGAAACAGAGTCCCACCATTTGCCATGGACTGATCCAGACTGCATTGGAAAAGGGTGAGGCTCCAGAACATCTACAGTACATCGATGACATCATTGTGTGGGGGAACACAGCAGGGGAGGTTTTTGAGAAAGGAAAGAAGATAATCCAGATTCTCCTAAGAGCTGGCTTTGCCATTAAACAAAGTAAGGTCAAGGGACCTGCTCAGGAAATTCAGTTCCTAGGAGTGAAGTGGCAAGACGGGCGTCGTCAGATTCCAACAGAGGTGATCTACAAAATAGCAGCTATGTCCCCACCGACCAGCAAGAAGGAAACTCAGGCTTTCCTAGGTGCCGTGGGCTTTTGGAGGATGCATATCCCAGAGTACAGTCAGATTGTAAGCCCTCTCTACCTTGTGACACGGAAGAAAAATGATTTCCAGTGGGGCCCTGAACAACAACAAGCCTTTGAGCAGATTAAACAGCAGATTACCCATGCAGTAGCCCTTGGGCCAGTCAGGACAGGACAGGATGTGAAGAATGTGCTCTACACTGCAGCCGGGGAGAATGGCCCATCCTGGAGCCTCTGGCAGAAAGTACCTGAGGAGACTCGAGGACGACCGCTGGGATTCTGGAGTCGGGGATACAAAGGATCTGAGGCCGGCTACACCCCAACTGAGAAAGAGATCCTGGCAGCTTATGAAGGAGTTCGAGCCGCCTCAGAAGTGATTGGCACTGAGGCACAGCTCATCCTGGCACCCCGACTACCAGTGTTGGGATGGATGTTCAAAGGAAAAGCTCCTTCTACCCATCACGCCACTGATGCCACATGGAGTAAGTGGATCGCTCTGATCACGCAGTAAACCCGGATAGGGAATCCTAATCGCCCTGGGATTTTGGAAATCATCACCAACTGGCCGGAAGGTGAGAGTTTCGGATTGTCCTCTGAAGAAGAAGAGGAGCAGGTGACACGAGCTGAGGAGGCCCCACCATATAACCAGCTACCAGAAGAGGAGAAGCGATATGCTCTCTTCACAGATGGCTCCTGCCGCATTGTAGGGACAAGCCGGAAATGGAAAGCAGCTGTATGGAGTCCTACACGTCGAGTTGCAGAAGCGACTGAAGGACAAGGTGGATCAAGTCAGGTTGCAGAGCTGAAAGCTGTTCAGCTGGCTTTGGATATCGCCGAACGAGAGAAGTGGCCAAGACTCTACCTTTACACTGACTTGTGGATGGTGGCCAATGCTCTGTGGGGATGGCTGGAGCGTTGGAGAAAGGCCGGCTGGCAGCGCAAAGGGAAACCCATCTGGGCGGCTGAGATGTGGCAGGACATCGCTGCCCGGGTAGAGAAGCTGAGTGTGAAGGTCCGTCACGTAGATGCTCATGTACCCAAGAGCCAGGCTAATGAGGAGCATCGTAACAACGAGCAGGTGGATCGAGCTGCCAGGATTGAAGTCTCTCAGGTAGATCTGGATTGGCAGCATAAAGGTGAATTGTTTCTTGCCCAATGGGCCCATGATGCCTCTGGTCATCAGGGCAGAGATGCGACATACAGGTGGGCTCGTGACTGAGGGGTGGATCTAACCATGGACAGTGTCTCACAGGTTATCCATGACTGTGACACATGTGCTGCCATCAAGCAGGCCAAGCGGGTGAAGCCTCTATGGTATGGTGGACGGTGGTCGAAATACAGGTATGGGGAAGCCTGGCAAGTTGACTACATCACACTTCCCCAAACACGCCAAGGCAAGCGCTACGTGCTGACCATGGTAGAGGCAACCACTGGATGGCTGGAGACATACCCCGTATCTCACGCCACTGCCCGGAATACCATCCTGGGCCTTGAGAAACAAGTCCTGTGGAGACACGGCACCCCAGAGAGAATAGAGTCTGACAACGGCACCCACTTCAAGAACAGCCTCATAGACACCTGGGCCAGAGAGCACGGCATTGAGTGGGTGTATCATATCCCCTACCATGCTCCAGCTGCTGGGAAAGTTGAGCGATGTAATGGACTACTGAAAACAACCTTGAAGGCGTTGGGTGGGGGAACTTTCAAACACTGGGAGCTGCATTTGGCAAAGGCCACCTGGTTGGTCAACACCCGGGGCTCCATCAATCGAGCTGGCCCTGCCCAATCAGAACTCTTGAATACTGTAGATGGAGATAAAGTCCCTGTGGTCCATATGAGAGGTATGTTAGAAAAGACTGTTTGGGTGAGTCCCACCTCAAACAAAGGCAAACCCATCCGAGGGATTGTCTTTGCTCAAGGACCTGGTTGCACTTGGTGGGTAATGCAAAAAGATGGAGAAACACGATGTGTACCACAAGGGGACCTAATTTTGAGCGAGAAGAGTTTGTAATGTTTCATCGTATATATGTGTATATATATGTATAGGTAAAAAGGGGATTAATTTGGGAATGACTAGATGGAGTAGAATAAGGGGTGGATAATGTCCTAGTTCAGCAGGAGGGACCAGCTAACCCTGTGTGGGGGTGATCAAAGCTGTGTATTCTACCCCCTCTATTCATTCCCCAAGGTCAATGGGCCATTAGCAGCAGCTGCCCAGGGAGCCATTATCACTTCACACCCAGCCTGAGGGAGCGGAGCTGCTAATGGGCCATCAACAGCTCAACACCCCCTGGCTCCCAGAGTTAATCACCCATTGTGTGAGTCCCCGCCCAGGGGGAGGGACTGAGAGCTCCCTGAGGGTACATAAGGGGTGGGTAAGAAGACCTCAGGAACCTCTCGTCGGATCCAGAGCAGCAGCAGGACCTTGACAGGAGGAGATCACCGCTCTCGCCCAGACCACAGCCCTCGCCTGCACCAACAGGTTTTTCTTTTCCTTTTGCTCTGGACTTGGGGGAACCACAGGGGTCTCAGCACAAGGGCAAACAAACCCCCTTGGGTTTGTGCCCTAGGACACTGGGTTATACTGCTGGGGTTTTGTGAGTTGAAAGCAATCTCCCTTGTGTGTCAGTGTTGTTATTGTAATATTATTATTAAATTTTAGGTCTGACTTATAATCTCTCTCGTGGTGAGTTCATTTCCCCTGCTGGTTCACCTTTAAACCAGCACAATATGGCAAACCTCATGTTGAAGCATAGCTTGCAGTGTTGTATTCAGGATGAGTGCTGGCTTAAGAAGAGTGACCTTCAGTTTAATCAGAGTTCCTGTTCTAATGCAGATTTATCTGTGCAAACAGAGAACACCAAGTTTCTGCGGTGCTTTTTCCTGAAAAAGTTCAAGTTCCCCTTTTCAAAATAAACAGAAACATGAAATGGATGCATGCCTATCAATGAAATGGGAAATAAGTCTATGTGTAAACTACATGTGAAACCCTTTGCTGCAGGTTTAAAGCTTTAGAGACCCTCAGAGAACCTTCCTCATAACTACATCAGGGCAGCTAGATGCAAATTCAGGGTCAAAGTCAGCCTTTCCAACCCCTGGTTTCAGTTTTCACAACCTCAGCAAAGCTGGTAGAAGAATGCACTCTCCATGTGGCAGAACATACCTTTATTTATGGAGTTGTGTTTTTAAAAGCCTCCTTTGGTTTAGTTTCTCTCTTGTGTTTCTGAACTAGTTTTAGAATAGTAAAGATCTCATTAAGGTTGGAATCTAATTTAATGTTCATCCCAGCAGGAATGAAAAAGGGTAGTTAAAAGGTTTAATTTTGACTAGACGATAAGCTCAATTTATGTGTAAGGGATTGGTTAATCTCATACTCTGTACTAATAGTAATTAGACTCCTGAAATGCTTTTCATAACCTTAGACAGCTGTAGAAACACTAATGGATGATAAATCCCATGATGTACTTATGCTTTCCCTGTAAAATCACTTCTGGTGTAGGAAATGGGGCTGGGTGAGTACAGCTCACACCAGGCCTGTGCTGCTTTCAGATTAGTGTGCTTCTTGGTGTTGCATAATTCCTTCCAAGTGGCTTTTTCCTTTGAGGTGACTTTGCTGTTTTCTTCTTGACCTAAGAACAGCCGGAATTTGCTTTCATCCAGCATTGGATGGACTACATATATTTTGTTCATTTGTATATCACTGGTCTTCCAGAAACTGGTGGCATCTGCATTGCCCCACGGCCTTCAGAAGAGAAAGCTGAGATCATTCCAGCTATGGCTATGAGACCTTTCTTTGGGATTGTACCTGTGCTGATGGATGAGAATGTGAGTTGAAGCTGTGCTGGGTACCCAAAAGAGAAGCTGGTATGTGTTTCTGCTTAATCACCTTTCGGATGGCAGAGGAACAGGATCCAGAAGGATGCTTGTTTCTCCATTGAAATGGTAGAATAGATGAGCAATTTGCATATATATATATATATAGCATATCTCAGTTGTCCATACAGATTTGCCATCTATGCATTGCAAGATCTCAGTGTTGTTTACATTTTCAACACCACTTTTATGATCTTGCACTACTTCCAATTAAGAGCTGCTGCCTCTATTTATGAGAGGAGTCAGAAGACTCACAGCTCCTGGGAACCAGGGGGCTGAACAGTTGGAACAGTGCATGCAACATTGACTGAGGTGACGGGACTGGAACAGCCAACGAGACCAGTGGAGTTTTCCAAGGAAAATGCAAGGCAGAAGGCATGTCTGTGAGAAAACTGGTGCTAGTCTGTGAAGCTGTGTGGAGTGACCCCCATCTGCACTCCAGTGCTCTGTTAAACAGTAAAGCATGACACTTCTTCCACATACAGTTTGGTAAGGGAATGTGGCAATTAGAAGAAGTGAAAGTTGAAGGCAGAGATCCATTTAATTCTCTGCTAGCCTCATCCCGGGCATCCTCTGGCTGCTTGGTACATCTTTGCTGGAATTGGCCTGAGGAGAATCACAAGAGTAACTTTTCTTTTAGTCTTATCTGCTGTACTGCTGGCCTCAAGGGCTGAGGAAGGCATGATACAGACAATGCAATGCATAATAGCTCCATGAGTGCATAAATTTTCTCCATCTGTGGCCTTCCACTGGCAGTCTGCAGTGAGCAATAGAGGGACTGACTCTTGCCAGATCAATGACACAGAAGCCCTTACTCTTTCTCTTTTGTTCACCTGATCATCCTTCCTGTGCTTGAACCTGCAGGGAAAGGTTATAGAGGGTAATGATGTGTCTGGGGCGCTCTGCATTGCCCAGCCGTGGCCTGGCATGGCAAGAACAATCTATAGAGATCACCAGCGATTTGTTGATGTCTATTTCAAAGCCTACCCAGGTAAGGAAAGTGCCAAGGGAAGGCAGTTTGTGCTGCAGTGTAAGCACACTATATTTTCAGCAGTACTTTGATATTTCTGTACTATCCTGATCATGGTGGCTTGGGGTATGTGTCACATGTTGCAAGGATGCACTGATGGTTTACGTAGTGTTGACCTTGCTAACTGTCAAAAGGACATGCATTTTTTAGAAAATTTTAATGCCTAAGCTTTTAAGTCCAAATAATTTTGTGTCCCACTTGGAAATAGGCATATTTGATGCGAAAGTACCTTCTGCATCACTAAATATTACACCTACTGTCACAGGCTGCATTACATTGTTCCTTTTTGAAATGTGGTCAAATTGTTCCTGGAAGTAATTAGAAGTTGCAGGGGAACATTTTTTGTGGGGGATTGAACAAAAGAGACCACTATCTTCACTCAGGAGGACAACTGAAATGGGTTTGAAAACTGTGGGGTAGGCAATAATTAGAGAGGCAATCCTAAAAATTGTACAAAATTGCTTGGATAATAAAAATGGAAATTGGTACAAGAAATTGAATGATCCCGTAGTCCTTTATTACTCAATACATGTTTACATCTGATGTCTTGTTGATATTTAGTAGACAGTTGTTTAATTGATCCAGAAGGGCAGATGACATGACTGAAAATCCATTAATTGGTCAATAATGCATCCTGGCAAGAATCACCTTCAGATTTCACAGCACTAGCTACCTGCTGCTGCTCAGATGTGTTACTGGATGCAGACATAGCTTTGGTGAAAAGCTAAAACAATCTGCATTACCAGATGTGTCCTCAGTGACACTGAGTTTCTGGGAAACTCTGAGTCTTTTAAGGTTTCCATCAAATGTTTTAGACCCTCCAAACAAACACCATGTTTATCATGGGGTGGTTTGGTGGTTATTTTTAGCTAATCTGATAGCTGTGTTTATTCTATACTGGAGACAGACTGTTATCTGGAATCTGAATCTTTTTTAACCAGGAGGGAAAATGGCTTTTCATCCTTCCCAGTGTAAGTGATTAAAAAAATTGGCAGTGTTCCCATGCACAAAATGTAATACAACTGCTTCCTTTCAGTTGAACAGTTGTAGTTTTCTATGAGTCTTAAGGTGTAGCTAGCAGCAGATCTGAGTTTAACAAATAACCTGTGGCATGATGGCAAATGGCATTTGAAGTGGTTTTAAATTAGTGCTGTATGTACCAGGCCTGAGCATGCAGTTGCTGTACAGCTCTAGGCATATAAAGCCTAGGGAGATCAGAGAGCCACCCTTGGTTCAGTAAATCCAACTAAGCATCACTGTGTTGTGTTGTTGGACTTGATTTTACTATCAGCCACTGGTTGCTGCTGATTGCCTACAGTGATTTTACCTACCTTGGCAGAGATCTGAGCTCCATTGTCTTGGTGCTATTCAGGTGCTTATACGAGCCAGAACAGCCCAGGCAGACTAGACAAAGGTTTGGGATAGCAGACAGAAGTGGGAAATGGTGTGAGAAAGGTCATGCAGCTGTAAGCTTAGGAGGGCTTGTGAGCTGCCCGATCTAATCTACCCTACTTGCCATCCTAGAGCATAGTTTGTTCTGCACCAGAACCCAAAACAATAGGCTGGCACACTTCCTGCTGCTGACCACCTCTGTATCTTTGCTGTAGGTTACTACTTCACAGGAGATGGCGCTTACAGGACCAAGAAAGGCTATTACCAGATAACGGGGCGCATGGATGATGTCATTAACATCAGTGGGCACAGGCTTGGGACGGCAGAGATAGAAGATGCAATGGTAAATTCCAAGCAGGTAGAGGTCCCTTGGCAGGCCATATCTGTGGGGTACAGTGACCCTTTCAAAGCAGCTTTGTGAATTTAAACAAGTGCAGGGTTTCTTGCCTTTGAACCCCTGCCCTTGCATACACACAGCTTGATGCACAATGTATAGCAAATGTGCAAGAGGAAATAGCTCCTTTTTATTTAGGGGACAACAAATGATCAAGTGAGAGAGAAGTCAAACTGTGGGCAATAACTGCAGTCAAACTGTCGGGGCTGTGTTTCCTCTTAGTGATGCCGCACTATTGCAGTTGTTTTGGATCTTCGTGGACTCTCCATAAATCCATTTGTTCCTTCCCCTCTGCTAACAGCTGACCTCTCCTTCCCAAACCTGTGGTTCTTGCTCATTCGAATTAGCTGAATATGCCTGGTAATTCAGAAGTGTTACAGATAAAGCAATCTAGATTTATGTCAGCTTCAAAGCTTATCTGTCATTTTGAGAGAAAATAATATTCGCTCAGGGAATTGAAAACAAAAGTCCTCAGAGCATTTATCTTTAAAGCTTGACCTGAATATTTATTTCTATATTATGTGTCTTGCCTGCAAATATCACTTAAATGTAATATCTGATAAACCTGAGCTGTGTTTGCATGGAACACAGGATACTACTTTCTCCTCTGTGAGTAATTCTTTTGTCTGTGTGTGTTTCTTATCACAGCATAGGATCCAGTTCCCTCACAATCTATGTGTGTGTATGCATGTGTATATGCAAATATATATGCTTAGATTGCTCTACAGTATTTTCCTTCATGTTTTAATCTAATTTAAGATAATACAATCCATTCTTTGATGTGAGATTCAGAGGTGATTTTTTTTCTGGTCTGTGCACCCAAACAGTTGCCTTACTGCAGAATAATGTTAACTTAAATTCTGAAGTGTAACAGAAGAAATTCTTGTAGTATAGCATAATAATAATAATGCAATTGCAAAGCAACCCTTCCCTCTTCTGGGAATGTGAAGAAGTCTGATTTTTGCCTTCTGGTGGGCTTTGGGCACTTATAGACACCAGTAAAATGTGGACTGTGATGTTGGCAGCTTCACTTTTGCTCTGCTGGTCATAGTTTCCTGTAGCACTGAGCATTGCAGGACTGGTTTTGCTTGTGATTTGTCTATGGCCAGTCACCACCTGGGACCACAGTCATACACAAAGAACCAGAAAGCAGGTTTCCAGCTGTTGAAATTCAGCTTGGTGTGCAGCAGGCTTAGCAGTGGATGTAAGAGTACTTATTGTGTGCATAAAAGCTGGGCAAGGTTACTCACTGATACGTGGCCATGGCCATAGCCAATAGCTGCCTATGCAGTCGAACATCAGCATCCAGTTTTCCTGTTGTGCTCTCAGCAGGATCTGTCAAGGGGAGAGCGAGATATGGCAGGATGCTTTGTTCCTACAGCAACTGGTGCAAACTTGTAGGGCTTGAGGCAGTTTTTATGATCTGTGTATTTTTTTTCACTTTTTGTGAAGGCTGATCACCCTGATGTCCCTGAGACAGCTGTGATTGGATATCCACATAAGATCAAAGGAGAAGGTATGTGAAAAGCAGTGTCCTGACATGACACGTATATACACTTCACTTAAATTCTAACCCAAGCACATGTTAGGAGATGCTAAGGGAATGGGAGGGCAGTTATCCCTAGTCTGACTGGTATTTCAGCCCCAAGAAGCAAAGACAGCCATGAAAATAGCTGCATTTCCTAAACTGGGTGCAGATGTTATTCCCTAAACTGTTCCAGCACATAGTGTTTTTTATGTATACGGCAGAACTTCCTTTTAAGGGATTATGCTTAGAGATGTCATTTGAACAGAATGGGAATAGTTGATTTGTGTTGGCCAGCTTTTGATCACAATGATACTTTTATTGACTTGTCATTGGCACTGAGATCAGTCTGATCCACAGATGCCAAGAAAAGGCTGGGTAACCATTTGAGGACTGGAATCTGACTTGCTTTTGTAAACAAAATCTATAGTTTTCTTGTCAGTCCCTACATTGTGCATAGGAATGATTTGAAACCTGCCTTGGCATTCAAATGAGAATCCCTGGGCTTGCCAGCCAGTATCTAAGATAAGGTTTGTGACTTCTGCTCATTTGTCTTCCAGGTGCCTTTGCTTTCGTCGTGCTAAAGGAGCAGACTGCTTACACAGACCATGTCAAAGAGGAGCTCAAAACCATAGTGGCTTCCAAGATAGCAAAATACGCTGTGCCTGACCACATTCTGGTAAGTGGGAGACTGAAATTGATACCAGGAGCAGGAATAGTCACATGGAGCAAGCTTCACTTTCCTGCCTGCAGTACTTCTCTGGTAGGACAAAGAAGCAGAAAAACAGAACTAGCTGGAGACATCCTAGGCAGGGAAGGGCAGGTACAGTGGTCTGCCTGTGATCCTTTCTCCATGCCTGTGTATTGGCAGTGACACTGAAGTGGCTGGGATTTTACAGCTGTTCCAGCCTGAGAGCGGTTTCTTGTGTTACAGAGTGTGTGTTAGAGCTTCCCTGATGCTGTTCCTCACGTGCTGAACAACCCCTTAAATGGATGCATAGACTGTTGAGAGCACTGTGTTTGGCAAGACCTCTTGCACAGGGAAACTCCAGGGCTACCATGTGTCTCAGTATACACTTGATGTCCCTGTTCACCAAGCAACAGTGTTGCTGCTCTATACAGCTCTTGCCCTCAGCTGAAGCAATGCAGCATTGCTCTCTG
Organism: Pithys albifrons albifrons; assembly: GCF_047495875.1. NCBI lineage: Eukaryota > Metazoa > Chordata > Aves > Passeriformes > Thamnophilidae > Pithys > Pithys albifrons. The sequence continues at coordinate 107,436,617 of NC_092459.1, forward strand.
TGGCCCTGTGCAATGGATCAGATAAAACCAAACCAAATGCCACAAACTTCAGAGTCAGTGAGAGGCAGTGACACTTCCCACTGGCCAGCTAGTTTGCATTAATAATTAGCATCAACCTCAGATCTCAAAACAGTGGCTGTTTTCTGTTGCATAACAGGAAGCTGTTAGGCCTGGCACTGGAAGCACTGATGAGCTCCAGGCTCTATTTCAAGCCTCCTCATCTTTCAGAAGCTCCCTTTGTGTGTTAGAGGAGAGTTTACAATGCTGCCACTTAGCTGTCCCCCAAGGCCTACCTGCATCCTTTTCACTCTTCTTCTAGGCAGTGACCACACCACTTCTTTGAGCGGCTCTGCTTTAGCCACAGGCTTGCAAGGTGGACACCAAGGCACAGGAAAGAATACAACAGGAGCAGGCAAGGGTGGCTTACTGGGAACAGCCCAAAATATCCTCAGTGGATTGGAAAAGCTTCCAGAACTTGCAGGCTTGCAAGGAAATGCCTCCGTTTCCCTCTATTTAGGAGTAGTCCTGCAGAGAAGTCCTATAACTCACCTTGCATGTTAGTTAGTGCTTTAGAGTTTTACTGGCCTGATCATGTAGCAAAATATGAGACATGCATCTGTGTTCAGTGCCTGAAAGCTCTACACTAGGCTCAAATTTATGCTTAAGCCTTTGAATCTGCTGCTAAGTCCTTTGTAGGAGGCATAGGTGAGGCATTAACAGTGTTCTGATTATGAACGAAGGTGTGTAGGCCAACAGATATAACCAGGCAGAGAAAAACATCAGCAGATAGGAATTAGCCCCTTAGTAAGAGACCCTGTAGGTGGCATGCAGAATTGTGTGCTTTATATTCCTGCCCAATAAAGGGGAATATATATATATGTCTGTTCTGGTAATGCATTGAGATCTGTGTCACCATTAGTGCCTGAGTTTTCATGATTTCAGTAGTTAACACCTTATTCAGAACCTGATTCCCAAAAGAACTTTATGTCCTGCAACACACAGCCTAGACATACATGGCAATGGGGAACAAAGTCTACTTAAAATAACAATTAAAATTTAAATAATGATGTTGATGCTAGTTAGACTCCTTTTCTTGGACATAAACCAGTGTGCTCAATGTTTTTTTTTCCTAGGAGCCTCAAAGGAGCTGTGGCCGTGAAATAGTGTGCCATGCTTAGGATGGTTTAGCCAAATTTCCTTGTGGTTTCCAGCAGGACTCAGGTTCTATTAAAGGGATGTCTTTCTTTTCTTTACAGGTAGTAAAGCGTCTCCCTAAAACCCGATCAGGGAAGATCATGAGAAGGCTGCTGAGGAAAGTAGTCACTGAGCAATCAAATGACATGGGAGATGTCACCACACTTGATGATCCAAGTGTTGTCAAGGAGATATTGGATGCTTACCAGAAATACAAGGACAAGAGTTCCTCATAACACACAGCTCTGGAATCTCTCTCCTTCAGAATTGTGGAAGGTCTAAAACAACCAGGCAAATTACATAGTTCTTTCTTTGTGTTTTTTTTTAAACTGTTTTCCTTCTAGGGGAACAAGATTACTCACTCCACAACATATTTTGAGATGCATAGAGCTAAGAGCAATTTGCAGTTTCACACAGTCAGTGAGCTCCTTTTCATTGCTTTTAGGGCTGTTGTAAAGCAGCCATTGGTGGTTTCCATTAACTATGATGAAATTTAATACTAGCTAACGAAAGATGCAGATGTTAATGTTTCTCATTTCAATGTTACTGTACAGGGAAATGTTTTTTATACAATATTTCTTGATGTTTTAAAAGAAGACCTGGAATACAGTTCCTCAGTTTTAACTTCAGCTTGGATATCGGAGTTCAAGTAGCTGTATTTCACATGCAGCACTGCTGAAAAGATACTACAGTTGCAATTCTAGTAAATGTTTCACATGCATTATTAGAGAAATGAGAAGGACATGGCTAGTCTGATAATTCTTCCTTGACTTTACCCAGTTATTCTAGTACCTCCTTTGGCTTTCCTCATATGGATTTGGTTCTACCACTGTGTGTCTTGGGATATGCCAGAAATGGTGAGTCTGTGTCCCTTCAAGTTGCACCTAGGTAAACCCAACACTAGCACTTTCAGTTGCAAAGCTGAGCCACAAAGCCTGCTACTGGACTTCTACTACATGTCCTCAATGCATTGCCAGTTATGTAGGAGAGACCTGGTCCCATATGTTTTTGTTCTGCCTTGAGAAATCAAGATCACCAACTAAGCTTATAAAGTAACTGTTCTCGTCCTCATTAGTGATGATAGCTGGCTCAATGTTGTCCATTGTGGTTCACTTCTGCATATCAGGCGTAGTGGTCTACAGATGGTAGCTCTTTGTTTCCAGTCTGTGATTTGTGTAGGTGTCTTTGTTTCTTGAATTTGCTATGAAAAGAGGTGGTGTTTGTTTTCTGTCTGTCAGAGAAGCATTGGGAAACAAAATTCTGAAGTGCTTGGGAGAGGTTTGAAAGTGAAAGAGTTGTGATGGAGGGTTCATTGTGGCTTGCCAGGCTTTGTGATTTCTGACCAAGCCTGCTCCCAAATGGCTTGTAATCCTGTTTGCTCCAACAAAGACAGGCTGAGGCAGGTTCATTCTCTTGTCGTAAGTTATGACAATTCTTATCGTTTCAAGTGGGCCCTACCACATCTGCCCCTTCTGCATTCTGCCGTGCTGATTTTCCAGAGTTAAGTGCCATGTGGGTATCCACAAACTGCACAGTCCAGAAAAAAAAGTGCCTCCTAGATGCCTTTTGGAAAGCAACAGCAGCATTCCAGACCAACAACCTCAGAACAGCATGGAAGAAAAGCATTCGTCTTTTATATGCTTTCAAAATTGCAACTAATAAAGTAAATGTTTTATTTCTAGACTCATTTTTTCACATTCCAGTTGAAGCATTCCATATTTGAGCTGTTCAGAAGAACTTGCTAGTAGATCTTCTCTCCTCTACTATGCTACTGGAGGTTGTGGAAAAACCTGTAGTTGCCAAATGCCTTTGATATTTCTGCCACTGCTAAATTAGGTTTAAATGGTTTGATGGGTTCATGGTCGTTGGAGGGATCACAGAGCTTATCAGAGAGGCATGGCAGAGGCTTCCTCCCCTCCCTGGGTGCAAAAGCTCAAAGTGTACAGCAGCATAGCATGCATTGTGCTGATCCTGGGAGCGTGTGCCACAAGGGCTCCATCAGAGCTTCTAAGCCCAGAGGCTGCTAACCACCATTTCAGTGCTACAGTTCTGCCTCTGTCTCTCTCAGATGACAGTCAGCTTAGTTTCACAGAGCTGTATTTTAGTCCACCCTCCCCCCCCACCGAGAACTGTCAGAAGCGCCAGTTTTTTCTCTATTTTTACAGGGGTGACTTATTCCTGAATTTAATATGAGCAACACTGCCGCTTCCAGTGGGACTGAAAGACAATTTATGCACCTAACTGAAGGCAGGAAAGGCAAGTAGGACTGGGAAAGGAGTGGCCAGTTTTTTGGCCAACAGAGATTCCGCTACCACAGGCTGCTTGGAGTATGATTTGTGTTGTCATACATCCCAGAGTTCCTTTGGGTATGCTATCTGAATTTGCTTTTCTTTTTTTTTACTATTGTTTTAAATGTCTGTAGGCACTGGGTAATACAGTAGGGAATACCATGATTTGTTAAATATCCGATCCTTCTGACTACAATCCATTTTTATGTAAGGTAAGTAGAAACCTGGACAGTTGAAAGATCAGAGGGCTTGATAAAGTTGGCAGGATGTTAATATTTTTAGGAGATAGACACTACTTTATTGCCATTGCAAAAGAAAAAAAACCAGAGCCCGCTACCTTAAATGATTTTCAAGACCAGAGTTAACGCTTTTGACAGGAAAAGTAGACTCCCTTTGTGGGGTGATAGCCCTGATAAACTTTTGATGATGAGTTGAGGGAAACACCTCAGCCCCCTGGAGGGGTGCTCCCAGAACCATTGTCAGAGGACAAAATCATCCCAGTGTCTTTCCAAAAGTGCTAAAGCCAGACTGATAAGATTAACAAAGGGTGGAGTGTTGTGGAGATGACATGGCCATCCTTTGACATCTTCTGGGAACACAGGCAGTCAGCCTATGTTGTCAAGCCTATGTCATGGTCATCTGTCTATCACCCCAAAACCAATTATTGACTAAATCCACTCAAACGACCTACAAGAAAAAAAAGGTATAAAAGCAATTGGGCATGAGCAAAAATTGGGGAGAAATGCCATCATCTCTGCAGGAGTAGCTGAGTGGAGCTGCCTTGTCTCCTCCCACTGTTGCCCGTTCACAGAAACACAAACCGACAGAGTATCAGTTTATGCGGTGCTTTATTTGCTGGGCCCGGGAAACCTGGGGACTACTGTCCTAAGCCAGGATTCCAACGAGCCATTCTTGAAGACAGCTTTTATACTTTTTCTACAGCGTTGTACGTGCACAAAGACACACGGTCTCGTTCATAAATCAGTTACATAGGTTATATGTATACAATTGATGTCCGTCTCCAAGGGTTAAAAATCTACCACGCTCGTCTAACACAGGATTCTGGTTAATTAGGCCCCCATCACCAAACCTTTTACATATGTTGATTCTAATCTTATCTTTAAGCAACAGTTTGTTTTCTTCCTCAGGTTCTATTTACTTCACTGATTGCTTTAATTATTGTCCTGCTGTTCCTAGCAAGTTCCCAATAGTTTCTGGGCCCCCACTACTGTTTCAAGTTACCTCACCACAGGCCCAGTTAAACCCCGTAAACCTTAGCATAACTACTTCCACAATTAGATTTACAAATATATTTGTAACAACTCCCCCCTTTTGAGCATCCTTCGAGCTTCTTTTTCGCAAGGATGCTCAATCATTCAAATAGTTGCCTCCGAACAGGGCGGAGGAGCTGACATATTAGGCTTCAAAGCTCCTGGTATAATCATTTCTTTCCGAGTGACAGCCTTGATTACTTGGCGTGTGTGCTGACTTTCTTTTAGAATCATTCCTAAAAGACACTTATAAACAATTAAAACTGCCACAACAATTATTACGATTGATATTGCATACTGTATAATCGAGGAGAGCCAACCAGAGACCTGGATTCCTAGGGAACTAAAGATTTGTCCAATCCAGTTATGTTCTGCTTCTTCTTTTACCTCACATACCTTATTTTCGATTTGTCCCAATTGACGAATGTCATTCTCGACATCTTGAGTAACATTAGGGATGTGTATACAGCAGTGCTCATTTCTACCATGCAAATACCCACAAACACCGTGTTCTTTGAGAAGTATCATGTCCAAAGCCATTCTATTCTGTAAAGTCATCCTAGAAGTAGCCTGCAACTGGATATTTATAGCTTTGAATCCTTTCCTGGTTACCGCTGCCAATCTTTCAGTTGGACCCATTAATTTATACAACATCTCCCTATTCCGATAGGAGGCAACTGGTGCAAACAAAGATTCTAGAGCCCACCCAAATTTAACTCCCCCTGAGGGTTCATGCCAACCTTCTTTATCTAATCCTAAGTCCTGCAAATCCTGATCCACACTTCGTCTACTTCGTAGTTGTTTTTCTTCCTTAGTTAATTTTGATTCCTTCCAAAAAGGGCATAATGTAGGAATTCCTAAAGTAATTTGTGTAATCAGTCTATCTAAGGGCAAGTGAGTTGTCCATTGCCCGTGTCCTAGTACCCATACTAAATTTCCCAGGCTATGTACAGTTGAGTATTTACAATTAACAGCCTTCTCTTCCTGTTCTATAGTAATATAATGTTTATATCTTCTACACTCACATCCCCACTTCAATACCATTTTTACGGGAACAAGTCCTATCTGATCCTCTGGAGTGTCGCATGTAAATACTTGGGTACAATTCCATTCTTCTAGCTGCGTATGAAAATACCTGGAAGAGGTTTCAGTGGTAAAAACCTTTAGGTGTGACTGATCTTCTGTTCCCGTCCACTGTATACACCACTGCACCTTGCCAATATAGCTATAATGCTCCGAGATACTAGAACCCCAAGTAGTTTTCCATTTTTTTCCAGATATCAACATCATGAGTAACATTCCAGCATTCTATAGTATATTGTTTTTCCCATTTTATATTTTGTCGTGGTGCCCCAGTACGGGCATGATCACAGGGTTCATCAAAAGGGGGTTCGATATAACATCTACCTGTGTCCCTTAGCCATACATAATACGTAGGTTTCCTTTTGCACTCTGTTTCTGTCATTACCCGTTTAGTCAAACATATATCAGCCCCTTTCGATTCTGGTTGAGGTACTTTTCCAAATACTTTATGACATGTCCATGAAAAATTCTTGCCTGATAATGGCATAACGGTTACGGGGATTATCCCCCGCGGAATAGGATCACTTGCAGTCCGGGGCATAGGTAAACAGGCGGTAATCTGAGATACATTTTGTATCAAACCAAAATCTCTAATTAGACCTATCACTAAGTTTTCACGATGTCCATATTCCTTTTCCCAACCTACCCCTGAATTCGGGGAGTCAGTGACAGGTTCCTGATCAGAGGAACCTATCACCCGTAACTCTACATTTCCCTGGTCCCTACTACTTTGAACTGTTATTGTACATGTATAGTGTCCCGTCCACATTTTTGTAGCTTTCGGTATATGCATGATAGAAGTGCCCCTTCGCATCCTTTCATCCCAAGTCAATTTTGAAGTCAATTCTTGATCGTCATCGGCCCCATCCCATCGAGCTTTCCATCTAGCTTTAATTTCTCGGAAACCAACTCTCTGATCGCAAATAAATAAACAAGTTAGATTGACAGCGTTCCCTTCATGTACAGTTACATAAGATCTTGGAACTTCAACGTTACCACCCCTCCCACTGGAACAATCCACCACCATAATATCAGGGCTGACTTCGCAATATTAATCGGGTGGGTGACAGTGGTTCTACTGTCCATTTCAGAGGAACCTTTTTCACCCTGGTGTAATGGATCCAGTTGTCGATCCCTTGAACCTTGACGGCGGTATGTGTAGTCATGATCACTTGGTGAGGTCCGTCCCATCTCTCCTTCAACGGCTCCTCAGACCACTTTCGCACATTCACCTGGTCACCCGGAAGAATATCGTGTGCTGGATTCTCCAGGGGTAAAGGTCGATTCCACTGCAACATCCCTCTGATTGCTGTAAGAGTTTTATTCAGAGCCAAAACATAATTAAGCAACATTTGATCCCCAGTTAAATGAGGGTCCCCCTGATATGTAGCAGCATGATAGGGTTTCCCATACAAAATCTCATATGGGCTAACTCCCACCCTTTCCCTGGGTTTAATTCTGATTCTTAGCAGAGCTAAAGGCAATGCCTGCGGCCATTGTATTTCTGCTTCTTGGCAAATTTTTGTAATTTGATTTTTCAATGTTTGATTCATCCATTCTACCTGTCCGCTAGACTGAGGCCTCCAAGGGGTATGTAAATCCCAGGAAATTGCCAAAACTCTGGAAAGATCCTGAACAATCCCAGCCACAAAGTGGGGTCCCCCATCTGATGAAATTCCTAAAGGCACTCCAAACCTCGGAATAATCTCCTTTAACAACGTTTTAACCACCTCCTTTGCCTGATTAGTCCTGCAGGGAAAAGCCTCTGGCCATCCTGAAAAGGTACACACATAAACCAACAAATGTTTAAAATGTTGGGCTTTAGGAAACTCAGAAAAATCCACCTGCCAATAATCCCCAGGCTGTGGCCCCACTTTAATTATACCCATTTTTACCTGTTTCCTTACCACTGGATTGTTTTTAATACATACCGCACACATGGCATTGATCCTCTTTGCTAATGTTAACATCTGGTTTGAGAATATTTCATTCCTTAAAAATTTTACTAACGCCTCTGCACCCCAATGGCACTTATTGTGTTCCACTTCAAGCACCTGCTTCATGATTTTTACCGGCAGTATCACTTGACCAACAGGGGTTACATACCATCCTTTGATATTCTTCCGTGCACACATCATTTGTGCAAGTTTCTCGTCCACTGGAGGATAATGAGGCACTGTCTCCATATAAGATGCAGCAGGGTTTTCCCGGGTTGGTAATAATGCCATCTGAGCCCATACTTCGCGGGCAACCTGGCGCGCCACCTGGTCTGCTTGTTGATTACCTTGAAATTCTTTCCCCGAATCGTTTTGATGCCCTTTAACATGCATGATTGCTACTGCGGTAGGCTTATAAATAGCTTCCAACAACTGGAGGATTTCTTCTCGATGTTTTATCGAAGACCCCTGTGAATTAAGCAGTCCACGCTCTTTCCACAGGGCTCCATGCACATGCACTACTCCAAAGGCATACTTAGAATCGGTCCAAATGTTCACCCTTTTTCCTTGGCTTAAAATTAGAGCTCGCACCAAAGCCCAAACTTCAGCTTTTTGCGCTGAGGTACCCGGTGGTAGTGCTTTTGCTTCCACTGTCTGTCGCAGGGTGACCACTGCATATCCAGCATACCTGGTGCCGTTTTCCACAAAGCTGGATCCGTCTGTGAATAGTTCCCAGTCAGGGTCCGGTAATGGTTCATCTTTTAAGTCCTTGCGACTAGCGTAAACCTGTTCAATCACTTCGACACAGTCGTGGTCCAATTTCCCTTCCTCCTGAGTAGACAATAAAAATTCTGCCGGGTTAAGGTGGTTGGTTAGCTTTAGTTCGATATCGTCCTGCTCCCTTAGCAGGGCCTGATATTGGAGCATACGACTTGAGGAGAGCCAATGTCCCCCCTTTTGTTCCAACACAGTAATCACCATGTGGGGCACATAGACTGTCATATGTTTTCCCAAAGTCAATTTGCGAGCTTCCTGTATCAGTATCACGGTAGCTGCTACCGCCCTCAAGCACCCCGGCCAACCACTACTCACTGCGTCCAGCTGTTTAGAGAAATACCCCACTGGCCTCTTCCACGACCCCAGTTTCTGGGTGAGGACTCCCAACGCCAGCTGCTGTTTCTCATGCACATATAATTGAAAATCCTTGGTCAGGTCGGGCAGTCCCAAGGCCGGCGCTTCCTTAAGGGCTTGTTTCAATTCTTGAAACGCTTTTTCTTCTGCTGGCTCCCATGTAAACACCTGCTTCTTTACAGCCTCATACAATGGTTTAGCCATTAGTCAATAGTTAGGGATCCACAGCCGGCACCATCCAGTCATTCCTAGGAAAGATCTTAACTCATGGTGATTACGAGGCACTGGAATGTCACAGATTGCTTTTATGCGGTTCGTTCCCAATCTAGTACCCCTTGGGAAATTTCACAACCCAGGTAGATAACTTTCTGTTTTACCAACTGTGCCTTTTCCCTAGAAACTCGGTATCCCGCTTGCCCCAACATGTTCAATAGATCAATAGTCAGTTTACAACAGAGTTCTCGTTCTGTAGCTCCCAGGAATATATCGTCTGTGTATTGTAGAATTACATATGAAAAAGGTGAATCTTTTACCTGGGTAGTTCTCCATTCTTCCAATTCTTTGGCTAGCTGATTACCAAATATAGTAGGTGACATTTGAATCCTTGAGGCAGTCTGGTCCAAGCCAGTTGGCACTTCCGTCCCGTGTCTGGATTTTCCCATTCGAATGCAAAGATGTGCTGAGTCTCAAGTGCCAGGGGTATGCAGAAAAAGGCGTCTTTCAAGTCAATTACAGTAAACCACTGAAATTTCTCAGAGACAGATGTTAACAGCATATACGGACTAGCTACCACAGGATATATATCTTTAGTGATTGCGTTAACTGCCCTTAAATCCTGCACCAGTCTGTATTTTCCATTTGGCTTCACTATTGGAAAAATAGGGGTATTATATTCTGATTCACATTCCCTTAATATTCCCAATTTCACAAACTGATCAATCATTGGAGCTATTCCCTTTCTTGCTTCAAGCCTTATTGGGTATTGTTTCACCCTTACCGGTTGCGCTCCTTCCTTCAGTTTTACTACTACCGGCTCAGCCGCTTTCGATTTACCAGGGATCCCGTCTCCCACACCCACGGAGCCACAGCCTGCTCTGTCACCTCTGGTATCGTCTCTGGTTCTACTTCCTTAATCATAAACATTTTGCTAAGTTTTCTTCTGGTATTTCCAATTTTACCCTATCCTTATCAAATATTATTCTTGCTTGTAAAACCGAAAGCAAATCTCTTCCAAGTAGTGACTCTGGGCTGTTCGGCATATATAAAAATTGATGATCAAATTCCTTCCCCCCAAATTTAATATCAAGCGGCCGCAGGAATGTCTTTTCCTCCCCTTCCAACTTTTGCAACTTCTTCCTAATATCCTCCTGCGATTGTCCCATAAATATCAAGGCCAGCTGAAGTTTACCAGATTCTGACTCTACATCCAAGTTAGTATATTTTCGAGCAGTATCCTTCAACCTTTCCAAAAAGTGCCGACGGAGATTCCCCCTTCTCCTGTCTCACCGAGTATAGCTTTGACCAATTCAAAGTTTTAGGAATACCATCACGAATTCCTTCAACCAACATCATCAAATCATCAAATCGCTAGGTGAAAACGGGACCTTAACTATAACCCTTTCACTATCTGCCCCCACCGCCTCCCGTAGAGGTGCCGTCAATTTAGGTCGCACGTCCCCCTCCTTCCCCTTTTGCCTTCCCCGGCGTGTGCGTCCAGCTAATGGGGTTCTTTGTACATCACCCCTATTATCTAGCTCCGACTCTTCGTCTGAAGAGGGGGGAGCAGAGGTCTTTTCTTATTTTAAGGCTTTCAAGAGAGGGACACGGAGGTGCACTAGGGGAGACCAACAACGACACATCGTCCTCCGGGGGCTCAATAAAGCGCAACTTTCGCTCTTTACGACCCACACATTCATTATTAATAGTTTCCAAAACCAGCATACCACATTCTTTTAACCATTCAGTTTTTCCTTTTAAATGATAGTCATTGTACCATTCCATGGCCATTGCATTCCCCCCGTTTTATATTCTGGCCAAACATGATTACAGTAATCAATCAAGTTCTTTTTCTTCATAGTTTGTTCAAAATTCCCCGTTTTCCAGTGCTTCAACAAACACCCGAGGGGGGAATCCTCGGGAATATCCTTATCGTTAGAAGACATTATCCCACAGCTCCTGAATGACAACATATATAACAGAAACACGTACGACGCTGCGACTAACCACCAACCTATATCCCCAACTTGCCAATTCTAGTCGCTATCGAATGGCAAGTACCGGACCTGCACGAATTCTATGTACGTGTCTTACGGCCGGTGCCCAGGCTTCCAATACCAACCAACCAATCTTACCACCCCCTTTCAGAATAAAGCCACCCCCCTTTCAAAATAAAGCACCTTCGGGCTCACCTCTATGTAGTTGTCCGACGGGCGCGGGGCCGGGCACGAACTGATGACTCCCCGAGGAAAATTCTCGGTGCCGGCTTGGAGTGGATCAGGACGCGAACCGCCCCAGCAGCCCTCGGAGCCCCACGTTGGGCGCCAGAAAACTGTTGCCCGTTCACAGAAACACAAACCGACAGAGTATCAGTTTATGCGGTGCTTTATTTGCTGGGCCCGGGAAACCTGGGGACTACTGTCCTAAGCCAGGATTCCAACGAGCCATTCTTGAAGACAGCTTTTATACTTTTTCTACAGCGTTGTACGTGCACAAAGACACACAGTCTCGTTCATAAATCAGTTACATAGGTTATATGTATACAATTGATGTCCGTCTCCAAGGGTTAAAAATCTACCACGCTCGTCTAACACAGGATTCTGGTTAATTAGGCCCCCATCACCAAACCTTTTACATATGTTGATTCTAATCTTATCTTTAAGCAACAGTTTGTTTTCTTCCTCAGGTTCTATTTACTTCACTGATTGCTTTAATTATTGTCCTGCTGTTCCTAGCAAGTTCCCAATAGTTTCTGGGCCCCCACTACTGTTTCAAGTTACCTCACCACAGGCCCAGTTAAACCCCGTAAACCTTAGCATAACTACTTCCACAATTAGATTTACAAATATATTTGTAACACCACCTCTTCGGACAATGTAGGGGTGAGAAAACCATGTACTCTTATTTTATATCTTAAATCTTATTTTATATTTTATATCTTACAATGTTGTCTTGGGCTGAGCTGGCAAAATGCCAACTGCCCAACACAGAGTCAGTCTCTCTCTCTTCCACACTGAGAAAAGGGAGAAAGGGAAAAAAACGCCCTCAAACTAGGTTTAAACTTAAACTAACTATATGTATTTATACAGAAAAGAGAAAATTAAAACTATAACACACACACAAGTTAGATATAAGAACAATTTTCTACCTTCCACTGAAAACAGATTCCATCACTCTAGATCCATAAGCAACTCAAAAGGCACCCAGCAAGAAACAGAAATTATAACAACAAAATGTTTCTACTTCCCTGAACTCAAACAAAATGCAAAAGTAGCAGCAGGGCCCAAGACAGCAGCTGCATGTCTTGCCTCTACTTCAGCCATGATGGAACTGAACTAGCCACTCCTACACCGGCTCCTCCACTTTGAGATGATGTCGGAATATGGTATGGAATACTATTGGCCAGTAATCAGCTAGCCCAGCCCAGCTCAAGTCAGCTGATAGTCTCAGGCCTAGTCTGACATCTAAAGCCTAAATTTAGGCCTACCTAGCTAAACCCATAACACATGCTATTACTTTATACATTCTATCTTATAGTATGCCTGTTATGTTATACCTTATATTCTTACAACGTGCTTTCACTTTTACCTCACAGCTACTTTGATGCTAATTTCACTGGAATATATCTTTACTCTAAAGGCACCTTATTTACTAACTGTGTTTTGCTACTTTAATACTAATAATTATAACTTGCCTTACACCTCGTAACTTCAATATATATATATATCTTACTCTATATTGGTTGGTGTGTTCTTTTAAGGTGTGTAGTTTGTTTTTTTAACATGGTAATGGGAAACAGCTATATTCTTTCCTTTTGCTTTGTGTTACAGAGAAGGTTGGGTGTAGTTCATTTTGTTGCTCTGTGTTACCGAGGGAGTTCTAGATTTGTGTTTTAGGTGGTTGTGCTTCTGGTTAGTAGTTTTCTGATGTTACTTAACTCTGTCATGGGAGATCTGCATTGAAACTCAAATGTGGTATGCTTGTCTGTAGAATGTGGTTTTGTGCTGGTTTCTCTTGGGTTTTTTTTTGTCATCAATTAAATACAATCATGCAGCTAAATGTTATCACCAGCAATGCAAAACCCACAATAACTGTCACATACTTGTATTAATAAAAGTTATTTTGGGCACTGCTATAGAGAAGGTTCTTTTCTTGCTATTAAGTGTGATCCTCACAGCAGAGTGTCAAAGACCCTTCCAGCCCGTGTGCTGCCCAGTGTTAGGCAGGCAGTGCTAGGTTCATAAGACTTCTATGTTCTGGGATGGTTATAGCTAATAAGTTTTCCCTGGCTAAAGTGTGGTCCTTACAGGAAGGCCAAAAATCTTTCCAGCCTGTGTTCTGTCCAGTGTCAGGCAGGCAGTGTTGGGTTCATAAAGTTTTGATTGTTCCGAGGACACTTAGAGCCATTAACTTTATATTAATACAGGTGGGACAAGACATTGTCTTAGTTTGAGGGAAGAAACCAAAATGTTTACCACAAAAAGCAGAGGAGAGGATTCCTCTACAATAATCATGTCACTCTTTATTAAATTTAAGAAAAAGTTTAATTCGAAAATGGATATATATATATGTAGATATAGATATAACTGTAAACAGACCAGAGCAAACTACTCCCCCCAACACCACAAGTAAAAACAAAAGAGAACAACCCCCAAAACAGTAGGTTCCTCCTGGAACAGTTATATTTATGGACAGAGTCAGTGTCACACCTTGGTTAGCTGCAGGGTGAGTTCTCAGTCTTTTCCCAGCGAGGCAGAGACGAGCGGTGAGCACTCAGATGAATTCTCTCTCTCCTTGTCCTTTGTCCCAAATGAAGAAGGAAAGCTGGGTGTGGAGAGCTGCAGCATGTCCCAAAAGTCAGCTTGACTCCTCTTTCTCGGGTCGCTGCCGCAGTGGGGTGGGTGGCCGTGACACTGCTGGCGACGGTGAGGCTGGAGCGGTGACCAGGGCCCCAAATGCCAAAAACCAGGAGAAACAGCAGTGGCAAGAAAAAAACTAACTTACTCCACAGGAGCAGCGAGGAGCAGCCAAACAGTTTTCTCTCTGACAGACAACACATACAGCTCCAACCTTCCCCCAGAGCTATGTGATGTCCCACCCAAAATGATCAAGAAGAAATTGGTAATAGTTAACTGCTTCTTTTGTTAACTAATGGCATGGGGAGTTAGTGGCAGGGAGAGAATTTACATCAAAACTACAACAGACATCTTTGTATTTCTGCCCTTCCTTTTCATGTGACACCCTTGTTTAAACAAGTTGTGTCCACGCAATCTGAAATGCAGTGTGGAGGAAAAAAAAATTACTTTTGAACAAGAGTAGAGACTTTCCTTTTAGTCAAGAAAGCATTTCCCATACTATGGTCATAGAATTTGCTTGCCTTATTGACCTGATATTTTCATGCTAAGGTGTGACCCAGTGGTCAGAGACACATGATGTAGTTCATCTGTGCTGTCTCTCAAACACTGTGTGAAGAGCAATGTGCTTTGGTGCATTGAGACATTTGCCATCCAATTCCTTTGCTAAGGGAAAACAGGAGAAAGGTGCACTCCCTCACCTGCATCCCTGTTGTCTCAACTTGTATGGACATAGGCACCATGTCTGCCAGGGAGGTTACAGTCTGACCAGGTAGCTGCAGAACTCCAGTAAATACATAGGTGTACCAGCTATGGTGCAGATGGGAAGTTGTGGATGCCCCATCCTGGAAAGTATTGAAGGGCAGGCTGGATGGGGCTTGAAGCAATCTGGTCCCATGAAAGGTGTCCTTGTCCATGACAGGGAGGTTGTTGCTAGATGATCTTTGAGTTCCTTTCCATCCAAGCCTCATTTCCACAGCTGAGCTGTGGTCTTTGGGATGTCCATCTGCTCAGAGGCCCCCTTGGGGTATTCAAAGAGAGCACGTGATGCTGTTGTGCTGCCCATATGGTGTTCTGCAGTGGACACAGCTTGCACTGAGCAGCCTCAGTCTGTAAAACTTCACTTACGCAGGTGTACCAGCACTGGCTCTTGGAGCTAACAGCCTGTGGTCAGCTCTTACAATAGCACTCTGAGTCTGGTAGAAACAGAACTAGGCAGGACTTGGAACTAGCACTTAATGCACTTTAAGAAGGATACTGTGCTTCACTGAATAGGCTATTCATAGAAAGCTAAAATTAAAATTGCAAGTTTTCCTTCCAGAGACTAAATTTTCCATCCAGAGAAGTCTCCATTTCTTCTTTTTATCCATGATCTCTGCTATATGATGCCGAAGGGGTTTTTTGATTTTTCAGTTTTCATATTTTGTAGATTTTAGGAACACAGTAAATGTAACGCTGTAGATTTTAGTGAATTAATATTTAGCAGCTTATAGTATAAAGTCCTTCTATCTCTACCCCTGCTGCAGAACAGGCAGCTAAGATCTGTCAGCTATTTAGTCTCTTTCTCAAAGTACCAGATAAAAGAATATCAGAGAGAACATAAACATGGAGCAGTGTGACTCGAAGCCCTGGAGAGCGTCCAAAGAACCTTTGTGTGCTGAAGAAGAGGAGGTGGATGAAGACAGAGGGTCCCAACGACCCCAGCCCCAATTCAAGAGGGGTGGGAACTGGGAGGGGAGGGAGGTGGAACTGGACATGTGGACAGTAGTGATTTGATAGATTATATTATAAAAACTACAGAATTTAGAGCTTGCACACGCGCGCGTCTATGTATTCCTGGATGAGCGGGGTTGCTCATTCAAAGTGCCTGCCCTTTATCTTATCTCCTACAAAACTTGGCTTGGAGTCTTTTTTACAGACTTTTACGGCAACAATATGCAGCAGTTTCCTCTTCACTGCATGCCCGAGTTGAGCTTTGCCATTTTCACAAACAGCACTGGTGTGTGCTGACAGTGCTTTCTACTTCGCATGCAACATTTTCACACCCCCTTCCTCAGGCTCCTTGTGGTTCAGGGAGGGATTCAGCCCAAAGAACTAGCACGGACTTCCTCAGTAGCTAGCGAAGGACAACAGGCCTGCAGTCTTAAGACCTGATCTTCACTAATCAGTGAATGAGGCAGATGTCTGTGGGATGGTGGGACAAACTTGGGGGCAATTGCTTCATTTAGAAAAGCAGAGCTGTTGGATTCTTGTTGGAACCTTTATGTGGCCATGAGTGATATATGGGTTATTTGTCAGATATAGCCTTCATCAGAAGTGATCCAGAGTCAATTTTACCTGTTGCAATTTGTTGCAAAGGGCAAATGTGCTTACTTTTGTTTTCCCACTAAGTTTTGTCAGTGAAACCTGGTTGTGGTGCCTTTTCCACCACTAGAGACACAGAGCATGTTTTTCATCATTTTAGAAAGGAAAAGTTCATCTATCTAGAAGTGCGTTTTATACGGTCTAATGTTAAGTCTTTAACTGAATTTTGTTTACTTGTAATCATGCTTAAGATACATTTATTGCCCTTGACAGTTTCTTCAAAGATCTCTGTATTCATATTTTCATTAAAGGAAGTAGGTGTTATGGGTTGGCTTTGCATCATTGGTGCCAGGCCCTCCATCACCTAAGGAGTCTGTGGCTTTCTCAGTTCTTTGAACTTTCAAAGAAAGGCAAAGGAGTTAGGGATCAGGACAAGTCATCTAGGGATCCAAATTACTGTTTTGCTTTGCTCCTTTTTTTGAAACAGTAGCTCACAGGAAATAAGTTAATGACAGAAAGAACTAGTTGAAGAACTAGCATTTTGATGTCAGTAATCTGCATGTCTCATGTAAATCCAGAGGTCCTACTGCTCTACACAAAACAATTATTTGGAACAATTAATTACCATGAGTTGATATGGATAGTTAAGCTACTAATCTCCTTGCTTTGTGCACACCTTGCAAAAGTAGAAAAGGAGTGAAAACAGGATGTGTGTGGGGAACATGAGAGACAGCTATGTAAAAAGTGCATAGCTGTTCCAGAGTTGAGCAGATGAGAAGAAATTTCTTTCCCAGTGGCATGGATTGTTTTGTAAGTGCCAGGAACACATGCTCTGCAGGGTGTCCGGTCCATTATGAAGCGAGGAAGACTGTTTCGGCTTCTGTGTACCACATGGGTAACACTGTAGCTGTAATGCCAGGACAGACACTGCATTACCCACTTCTGCTACCTCCAGCAGCTGCTTCTGGAAAGGTTCCAATGCCACTGAGCTGTTGCAACCCTCTGGCAAGTCACAGAAAGGTTTAGACAGAAAAGCAGGTATCCATCTTCTCACTTTGTGTCTCAATGGTGCAGCTACCCCGATTTATTTACTGAGAATTTACTGGTAAAATGGAGACTGTTTTCTGACCTTATGCAATTATATTCATGGACTGTCTCTGTGGCCAATTAAAGCCACAGAAATTGATTTCAGCAACAAGTTTCTGTTTTTAAACTAAGCAGGAATAGATGATCGTTTTTCATCTTGAAAGCAGACACTTTTGGACAGAGAATTGTCTCCTGGCTGAGTCTAGAGGGGAAGCATGTTTTTCAGTTAGTCCAGGCCTGTTTTGTCCTGGATAGAAGGATTGGGAAACATAACCACCTTTTGGGGTGGAAGTGGTCACAGCTGTGCAAAAATCACCAGCCTACAAACATTGGTAATAAAATCTGCCAGGGCAGATCAGTCTTGCTTTTGCTTCTGTTCATCTGTAGCTGTTGAGTATCTGCCTGGACTCCTTGTGTTTGCAGTGATGAAGCTTGCTTTGGCTTTTTGATATGTTGAGGCTGGGAAAGTAGAAACCCAATGCATTTTAGTGCTCATTCTGCACCTGGCAGAAGACTCAATTAAATTTCTTTTTCTATCTACAGGGCTTTGGGGATGTCATTTTACTTTTCTATGCCTTAGCCATCTGCACTCCCAGGAATGACAGCAGCCCCATGGCAGAGTTAGAAGAGGTTGTGGAATACTAGTCACAAGGTCCTGGGATGAGCTGGTTGTTCAGGAAAGCAGATGTCTTTAGGGAACAGTGCTGCTCAGCTCTGTTGCAGCTGCTGAGCCTTCTGTCTGAATGCAACCCGGACAGCAAGAAAAGGCGCTCTTGAAAAGCCTCCATTTGCTGGCTGTGGACCCTCTCCTTGGAAAGCTCACATATTTTGTTTTCTAGGCAAGATGCCAAATAGCCTTCCCCATTCCTTGGCAGTGTGCAGCTGGGGCAGTCCCCTGTTCCATCGAGCCCTTGTCTGTGGAGCTGCTCTTTCTAAACGATGTTTTTTGCAGGGTTAACAAAGCCATGGGTCTGATCTCTGCACTGACACCCAGGTCCTTTCCATAACACTGCAGCTCTGGAGGAAGGCAAGACAAAAAAAATCTCAGCATGTTGGGTTTGCCACCCAAGTGGCTCTCTGCTTTCATGTCCCACCAGAGACCATTTTGCCTGCTGCTCCGGTGAAATCCATCCTCTCCTTCCCGCCACTCCCTCTCCCACCCTAGTGGTTTCCTGGCACCATCTTGAAGGTGCTGGGGCTCGGCCTTGCTGTGCTCACTCAAAGGCTGTGATAAGCAGATACAAACACACTGAAATTTTTGTATGATTTCAATGTCCATCTTTTGTCCATGCTATCTGCTTTCAGTCTTGACAAGATTATAAAACCACAAGAAGAAAAGAGCATGAAAACGTTCTGCTTTGGTAGTACCTAAAGGGTTTGAGGAAGAGGGTTTGTGAGGGTTACTCACCCAAAGGGACTGACAGAAAGTGATGAATAGTAAAAAATGGTTTTGAAGGAAAACTTGAGAAATTAGCAGCTAGCACCTCAGACATATGAGGAGCAAAAGCCAATCCTCTACCCAATAGTTGCCTGGGCATCTTCAGATTCTGTTGGTGTGGTCATGGGAAGAAAGGGCAGGGAGCATATTAATGCTTATCCTACCAGCCCATGAAATCCCCATTCTCATTTGTGTGCAATGGTGATTCTGCTTTAGACTCAACTTGCGGAGCTGCTCCTTGTGAGTTGCTTGCATACAGCCAAAGTGGTCCTGCAGTAGTTGTCCTGCAGACAGGGTTATGCAGCACCTCTGAGGCCACCAAGAACTGTAGGAGGAAGCGCTCCCAGGATCTGGTAAGATGATGGAGTTGCTGAGGATTCTTTGGTTAGACGGAATGGGGTGGGTGGAATGAGTATGACAGGGATCAACACTCCCCCTCCATGCAGTGTTTTCTAGCGCTGTGTGAGGAACTGTGTGGATTGATATGGAGGCTTCTCTTAGTTTAGCTAATGAAGGCCACAGAACAAATCAGACACTGGGGTGAGGGAAGGGGTATGTGGGAAGGGGGTCAGAGGTAAACCCAGTATAGGCATTTCTCTTTAAGAGGGGCTCGCAGAGAGAGAAAGGAGACAAGAAGAGACTTTCCTATCTCCCAACATTCCCTTTCCTCCCTCAGTAGCCGTATTCCAATCAATACACACTATAGTTTATGTGATCACTTTTATGCCAGGGAGCACAAAGAACTTGAATCTTGCTGGAGCCCAACCCTGCCTGCTCATCTTGGGACAGGGGGGAAGATGAAGAATTCCGGCAGAGCTTGAGAGGAAATGGCATTTTGCTGCTTCTGATTTCCTCACAGCTTTTGCAGCAGGGCGAAAACTCTGTCCCTGCAAGCTTCTCACCTTTTGAATGCACACACATTCAAACTTTCACGGTGGCACTTTGAGGTCACTGCCGCCGTTTGGAACAGGAGCTGTTGTTTCATTTTTTGGGTTGCTTAACACCTTCACATCTGCAATAAAGCAAGTTAGTAAGTCACAAAAAGATTACCCTAGAAGAAGGGACCAAAAGCTTGGAAAGGTTGAAACACTTTGATTAAAGGAAAAAAAGATGTATTTTTGTCTGGAAATTAACACCCCCTCACTCCCCCCAGATTTGCCGGCTGATGATGCTGTTTCCATGGGATGAAGTGCTGGCACTCTGAGGAGAGAAACCAGAAACCGACGGTTATTTGGACAAGTCCATGCTGTCCACCCTGTCCCACCATCCGCAGTGCCCAGGCCATGCTGCTGCTGGCCGTGCTCAGAGCCTAAACCTCTCAATTCGCTGTCCATTTTGGAGGACAACAGGAAGGCGGCACATGTGCCAGCCACCTCCTTCCAGAGAACCACGGGAGATCCACCTCCTCCCCAGCTGCAAGAGCAGAATGCTCCTATGCCCGCTGCCATCTTCCAAATCCCCTTCCCCTACCCGTGCCATGAAGCTGGGTACGCACCTCAAGAGACCCACTGCTGGAAGAGAAGCTGATCCCTAATGATATCCTTGTCCATCCTGAAGGGGATATCCCCACAGACCACGGCCTGGGTAGCACTGGAAGTGGATCCACTCCACAGATAGTCCCAGCACTTTCCGATCTGGTCCAGGCACTAGGTAGAATCATAGTTAAATGTTTCTGGAAAGGTACTCTAGACCCCCGCGACCGCAGGGCAGCTGTCCGCACTGCCCGCCGCGACAACGAGCGCGGCGCCAGCCCAGGGAACGGGGGCGGTGTTGAGCGGGCCTGGGGGCGCGGCTTGGGGGTGACGGCCGGGGGCGTGGCCCGGGCGTGGGGGCGTGACCTGGAGGTTTTGGGGGTGGGGTCGCGGTTCCGGTATGCGGCGGCGGCAGCACCGGGATGAATGAGGTGGAGGGTCTGCGGCAGCGGCGGCTGCTTCGCCTGCAGGTTATCACCGACGACAGCCCGGCGCAGGAGACCAAGGAGGGCAGGTGTGTTCCGTCATAATGCCGCCCGGCAGGGCGGGCAGAAGGCCTGCCGTGACGCCGTAGTTGGGCCCGGCCCGGCCCGAGGAATATTTGCCGGGGGAGTGTGCTGGGAGGAGACGGGCTTTGCCTGCCTGGTTCGACCCCAGCGAGGGAGCAGCAGGTCTGGGTCAGAGTGCGCAGGGAGGAGCTGGAAGAGATTGGCTGAATGCCCCGGGGCTGAACAGAGAGCGCCGGGGGCGTGCGGCTTGGGGTCGCATTTCCTCTCGCTTGACTGGAGGCACGGGTTGGGGCTGGGTACCCGCGGGTGTCAGCTTGTGGATACCTGCAGCACCCCGGCTCTCCCCAGTGCTCTGCTGCTACTCGACTCGAGCTGGCTGACGGTGAGGAGGGGTTGGGACAGCGCCTGCGCAACTGCTCTGCCGAGCTGCAGGAAGAGCTTTTAACAAAAAGTTTCATTTGTAGCTGCTTTCTTGTTTTTTGTTGTTTGTTTTTGTTTTCTTTTGTTTGCGTTTGTTTTGGTTTTTGTTTGTTTTTAATAGAGATCTGTTTAGGTACTGTTTATCTTTTGCTGTTGAAGACATAACAGTTATCCCACTGTGGCTTGCACAGGTTTATTGTGGGTTTAAGTCCTGTACAGCTGAGGGTAGTCTTGGCAATAGTATGTCTTGGCAATAGTTTCACGACAATTCTACATCTGTCTGAGACAGAATAACCTTATGAACACTCTTTTTGTTTGTGACTAAGTTAAAAAAGATTACATTTGCAATTTTCTGTTTAGGAATTTTATAAATAAAATAGCCTCACTGTAACTAAAGGCAATAGTTGCTATAAGAAAGCCGTAGTGTTTGCTTTGCCTCTCATTAAGTAACGTAGTTGATGACTTTTAATACTTTTCTTCACCATCTTTTATGTCTCTCCTGATTTCAGTACTTCGCAGATTCTTATATCTGCCCTTCAGAGTCATCAGAATGAAAGACTGTCTGATGGCTTGCACATATAGTCCCTATTTTTGGAGAAGAGCATAAGCATATCTGAGCTTGACGCTGCTTCTTCTGGCTTCAGCCTCTCTTGGTTACTGTACACAAATCAGTTAAATTTCTAGGCCTCCATCAATGATCCAGAGTATTCACAGGTCCTGTTCTCATGAGTCTGTCCTGCATGAAAACAGTGGAGGAAATTCTAGGACCTGTCCTTTTCATGGCTGGGAGCCATGGCAGAAACTCTTGAGGACAGTTGCTTTTCCCTCCAGCCCAGCAGTTCTTCTGCCAAGAGGATGAGACAGCCTGGACTGCTGGCTATGGTGACCCATGGTGTTGTCTTGCCAGCCTACTCTGTGTCTTCAAGAGCTGGTTTAATGGCTTCTCTTTTTAGTTCGTAGTGTCAGCTAAATTGCTGTTATCATAGCTGGAGTCCTGCTAAGTTGCATTATTGAGTTATGTTACTGCAGGCTGTGTAGGATTAATTATCAGAGGCATAATTAACTAAGACTTTCTATTTGGCTTATCACTGTTGGTGAACTTTTACTTCAGCGGTTCTTTCCAGTGACTTAAGGGTTGTCACTATGCTATATTTGTACTTTGATATAGATTCTGAACAGCTGATGAGGTTTTTTAAAAGTTTTTGGGTTTTATTTAAATTCTTGTGGTTTCAGCAGTGTCTAAACTAGGTCTTGCAATTTGCAGCCTTGAAGTGTGAGTTTGCTTTTCACCTTATTCTTCATGACTTTTCCCTTTATTCTCAGTTCCTTGCAAGTTTGAATGATGATTGGAAATATGATTTTTACTTAAATTAGGTTTTCAGGAGCTTTAATTAAGCTGTGGTAGATGAGTTCCCAATTAAGTTGGCTGTGGTAGATGAGTTCCCATTCATCTTTATCTGCTTCCTTTTGTGTGAGCTGTTCTCAGCTGTCACAAAGATGCTCAGGTATCTGCTGACAGTACTTTTAATCTTAGAGTGTTGAGCCTTCATCTTTTGAAGGACTGTGGAAAGACAGGGTCAGCAGCCAAAGTCTTTGTGTAAACTTGGAGATTGCCTTTTATGCTCTCAAATCCAAATCCAAGGAGAGGTTATTGCTTCCTCAAGACATCTACTGTTAAAGCAGGAAGTGCTGAATCATTCCAATTAATGGTAAGGACAGTGTGGCTCTTGAGAAGTACAGAGAGGTCAGTGCAAGCAAGAAAGCTTGCTTGAAGCAATTTCTCAGCCTGATAAAGCTCAAATGGAGACAAGCTGAGTGCTGTAACACTACTGAAGTTCAGGATGTGAATGCTGTACTCTTGAGACCAAGAACTAAAATTTATTTTTGAATATATCCCAGAGCAGGAATACTTGTGCATGCTAATGGAACGGAATTAGGCTCAGGTGGTGAGTACCTTAGGGAAGCTGAGGAAAATTTGGTGTCTTAACAGCACTTCTCAAAATAGACTGAACTGTCTGTCATGGCAGGCTGTCAGCATCGTTGTGACAGTCACCTTGTCACAGCTTGGTGGTTTGTGTGGTGGCTTTTGGCAGCCCACTGAGTGCTATGCAGGGCTGGGGAAACTGGAGCAGAACTTCGTCCGAACTGTCTACATCTGCTGCCAAGAGAGAGGGGCTGACAGCAGTTTGCCATCAGAAAAGAGATGGGATCGATTAGGAATGTTCCAGGTTCTATAGTTGTGCTTCCAGGCCTAGTTCTGACCTTGCTGGTTTAGCTGATAGTCCCAAAGGTTACCTTGATGCTGATATCAGTACTACAAGTACATGTTGTTAGCTCCACAGCTGTGATATTTGTGCTCTGGTTAGTAGCTGTTATAGTTTAGAAGAAAACTAAGGTATTTATATGGACCTGAAAAGAAGGGCCCCCCAAAAAAATCACCACAGCTTTGAAATTTAGGAGTTTTAATCAGAAAAATGTACAGAAAAAAAGGATAACAGTTCTTAACTACAAATATATATAACCAAAACTAGGACAGAACAAACAATTACAGTGTACCTCCCCCCCCCGAAGAAAAAAAGAACAAATCCTTTAAACGAAACTGAGTTTTGGCTCTACTCCCTTTTGGTGCAATTATATTTATGGACAGCAGGGGCCACTGCTGCGCCTCGCCTGGCTGCAAAGTCACTCACAAAGCTCCAGTAAAACAAAGGCAAAAGTTGAGGCGTGGGGTGCTGACTCCTCTGAATAACTTGCGTGGGAGATGAAGGCCACAAAAGAGGATGGGATGGAACCCTCTGACAGGCAATGCAGAGTCCTCTCCCCTGGTCAGTGATGAGAGGCTGGGTACAGGGGCTGGTGGTGGTGGTACTCAACCACTCCCCTGCAGACAGAAAGCTGGCTCAGGAAAGGGATCTGTAGCAGAATCCAAGCCTTCCTCCCTCTGATGAGCAGCATGGAGCACCAGAGCTGAGCTGGGATCCTAAGTGACCGAACTGGGGCAACTCAGCTCCCTCCAAATGCCTATACAAGTCCAGCAAATGGCGGCTTCCACTCACCGCAGCTGCCCAGAAAGTGACATCCAACCCCTCCAGAGAAACCTCTCCCTCACCCCTCATCTCCTTAGCAATCAAGGTGGAATTCAAAGCAGTTGGCCATCCCTTTGTTATCTAGTGACATGGGGGGTTGGGCATTAGCTCCCAAATTCTGTGTTGATAGGCAGAGAGAATTCCATTAAGGTCCAAAACTGCAACAGTAGTTCATGTTTCCTACTGTCTAGATGATTGGCTAATGAGGCCCAATAGAAGTAGTCCAAGGATCAGTGCAGAACCATCCAGCACTGTTTGCTTTTATTAACTAATACTGCAAAGAGACTGGCTGGCTGGGCCAATGATTGGTTCAGAACAGCTAAAATTGTGAGAGCTGCTTTATGAGTTCAAGGCTGGGATTTGTTGAGTTTAACTCTGTGCTTTCCTTTGTGAATGCCTGATTGATTCTTCTGAACTTTTTGAGAACTGCCATGGTTGAAACCTAGCTGGGAATTTAACTCCAAATAAGCTACCCCCACCCCCCTTCCCCCTGCCTGCCTCCGATGAGAGAGGACAAAGGCAGAAACTGTGGGTTGAGATAACAGTTTACTGAAAACAAACAGTAATGGGATGAGAAATGAATAGCAACAATATTAATAACAGGAGTATACAAAAGAGAGGATGATTTTACACACCAAAAGGTGCTCGCTACCTCAGCTTAGTTCTGTGTGGCTGCCAGGACAAAGACAAATGGCAGACGTTCCTGCAGCTCAGCAGTGACATGTGGTTATTCCCAAGACACAGACAAGGTGGTGGATGTTTCTGTGGCTAGCACCTCATGGTGTCCTGATGGTGGATGCTCTCTGCAGCTGGCCTTCCCCATCCCTGAGCTGGAGACAATGAAAAACAATAATGGACAAACACCCCAAAAAGGTGGATTGTTCATGTCGTGCCATGCTGCCCTCTCCCCTTAGCTGTGTTTGCCACTTCAGAGCTGCCTCCACGACTTGGCTGTCTTCGGCAGTATTCAGCCGTATTTGGCTGGGCTCATCTTGACTCAGTTCACCAGTGCGCTGTTCTGCACAGCTGCTTCTGGCATTGGCGCTCCTAGCAGGCACACTCCACTGGGCTCAGCTGCATTTGCCACCTGGAACTTCATTCTCCTGAGGGATAGGAAGGGACAGGAGAGGCACAGGGTCCGCAGCACTGGTCCCAGCAATTTCCCCAAGGAAGAAATGGAACAAAATGGCACATGTCCAGTATATGTTCACCTTTTTCTTCCCCCCAAAACCATACCCCCTAGTGATGACGTGGGTTATAAAGAATAGCAATGTAGCCAAACCCACATAGCTCTAGCTTCCACCCAACCTTCACCTAGGGCAAGAACAAACCTGGTCTACTCCTGTGGAAGAGCAGTTTTTGCTTTTTTTTGTTGTGTGCTTTGATGGGTAAATAGAACATACTTCCTTTGTTTTGTGTGCTGTCTTGAGTTTCAAACCAGTGTTCACTACGTTAAGCAACCGTTCATTTCAGTTCCTCTATGTTGTTGTTTCAGTGGGACTTTGAATGAAAAGTTTGTGTTGGGATGGAAACCATTGCTAAAACTGAAGATCAAGTTCAAAAAACCCAACCGAACAACTTCTTTTTTGGTTTTTTTTTTTTAGCCAGCTCCAACTTGTAGCTTGCATGAAACCTGCACATGAAAATACTCTGCCTCATATGATGCCGGTATGCTGAGACCTTTCTCTTATCCTAATGTGTTTAAATTGAACCTTGAAGGTCAGAATGGTGTTTGGGCATAAGTGTTTCTGTGTCCTTTTCTGAAGAAACTAGACTGCTACATAATTTTTAAGGACTCTTGCATCTGTAAATAGCTTAACATGTTAATCCTATTTCTTGTCTGATTTTGACAGTACTTACAGCAGCAAGGTGTTCCGTGTTACCTTCTTGACTTTGGCTGCATCTCTGACTGTGCCACTGCTTGGAGTAACTGTTCTACTGGATTGTCCTATAGATCCTCAGCCTATAAGGTAAACTGTTGCTTTGTTTTGAAGTAAGTGTTCCTGAAACACAACTTCTCCTACGTGTAGTTTTGTTTCAACAAACAGGAGTTAACATCTTAAAGTGGTTCTAACTGGATTAAGAAACTGGGGAGTGATTGCAGTATTATTCATACCCAGTCTGTTTCTGAAACATCTTGTGTAGTTGTGTCACTGCTGATCATTGAAGGAGCTGAATTACTTTCTTGGATCATTAATCTAGAAAATTTTCTGCTGTCCAGGCTGTCAGTGGAGCTTGGATTACATATGTGCACTCTTGCCTTCTGTGAGACGAGAATTGCATTTTCAATAAGGACCAAGCTGTATTCCTGATGTTATGGTTATGGCAAAGAGCAGCTGTTTATCTGAGGATGAAAATTGAAAATAGATAACCTGACTGAGTTGATTTGATGCTTTGTATCAGGGGAATCATATGATGATGTTATTTTTAAATGCAGATCTCATAAAGCCATGCAGCTAGGTGTCTGAATTCATAAGTATCTGAATTGAGGTCTGTGTCACATGTGAGTCAACTACATAAGAAGATGTGACATATATTGTGAGTTATGTGCTAAGTACTTTGACAGCTACCCTAGGGTGGAGTCAGGCTGTTTAATGTCTCTGGCATTTTGAACTAGGTAAAAATGCTCAGTCTGATAAATATTTATGATCAACTCGATAATTCCTTACTGAAAAGGAGTAACAACACTGTAAACATCTCTAAAGTTGAAAGAAACTGTTAATGTGGTAGGGTAGTACTTGCAAGTCTTGTCAATAGGCTGTTAGACATAATCTGCCTCAATGCAAATCATAATGAAATACTTTATACTGTGGTTGGGTTTAACAAATCCCAATTCCCTGAAATGCATTGCAACTGAACAGTAATTCCGAAAGCCAATTGGAACATACTGTCCAGAGAGATTGTGAAAAATAGAAATCTCATTTGCTAATAGTGATGTTGTAAGCCACTGGAATCTATAAGGAATAAGATGGGGGAGAAAAAAGCAGATGCAATCTATGAAACTACCTGTGAAATTCCTGCAGCTCTGGCTTATTTCAAATTCTTTTCCTATGGGTCTGTATTGGATAATATTGATCCCAGGGAGGTTTCTCTGCTTGCAAACAACTGTCCAAAGTTTCCAGCAAATGAGTTCCTTATCTGAATCCTCTGATACTGTGAGAGAGACCCCACCAAAACAGGACTCTGAGCCACCTTAGTATGGGATAAGATAAAAAGTAAAGGTCCTTTAATACCAGACTGAAGGACCACAGGAATACATGATGACATGCACGTGCTCCCCAGTTCTAGTTTCCATGGCTTTTATAATATGATCCCTCCAATCATTACTTTACACATTTCTCAGTCCAGCCCCAGTTCCACCCCTGGTCCAACCCTGCTGGAATTGAGGCTGGGGTCGGCAAGACCCTCTGTCTTCATCGTCTCCTCTTCCCCGGGCTCCTGGAGTTCTTCCAGTTTTGACTTCTAGGTCACTCTGACCTGTGTTTATGTCTCATTCTGTAGGCCTTTCTGATATCCTCCAGCTCTTTACCTTGAAGAGAGTCTAAACAAGATTAAATAACTAAAGGAATTTGAGCTCCCCATTCTGGGACAGGGATAGTGATAGAAAGACATTAAACTTAAGCCAGAAATATTAACCTACTAAAAATCTACTTTGCTACAGCTACAAGTACTTTTAAAATCTATAAAATGTGAAAATCAAAACTCAAAAACCCCTTCGGCATCACCTCTTATCCTAATCTGAAACTTTCTAAGCTTGAAAGAATGGATGGAAAACAAATTTGTGTTAGCATTGTGAAGACAACTCTGCTGTAATTCCCCTCTGGACAGGAGCTAATAATTCAGTTGTTTTTGTCACTGCAGTAATATATACTTAAAGGAAAATTTGCTGTCTATAACCAGACAGATAGGAGTATATATTTTTCTCTCTTTCTGAATTATTTGTGTTGTCAACCTGTTTTCCTTAATTGTCATGGCTTTTATAGTCGGCAGTTTCAGTTGACTTTTTTTTCCCAGTCACTGAAGCTTTAGAAATTATGATGATTTTCACCATATGAGCAGTAGGTTTGCAGTGTGGTTGGTGACAAATAGGTCCTGGATCCTGTGAACATGGGTAAATTTTGAAGTCAGACTTCATCTTTTTAAGATTCTCTGGGTGTAAGGCATTTGCTTATGGTCATATAAAGAGTTATTAGAAGAAAAAAAAATTGAGAAATTATTTCAAAACTCGGCTTAGATATCTTTAGCATACTGTTGTGAATGAATAACTTGAAATCCTTAACTTACCGAAGCAGAGGCTTATGTGTGAGTGTTTAAGAACCTAAGAGACTAAAACACATTTGAGTTCATCAGCACAGTTAAAACTGGTTTTGGAAACTGGTATTTATTTATCTTACTACTTTCTCTGTAGTTGGAATCCTAGTTGGCTTGAACCTGACTGTTTATGTGAATAAAGGCTTGCAAGATTAGAGCTTATTTTGTCATTTTGAGATTTCAGTTCAATACCCTTTAAGTTCATATGCAACTTACTCCTTTGAGTTGGTCTTTCTCTAAGGGCCTGCATTCATGTCAGGAACAATAACAAATTTCAATATGGTATGAAAGCATGTGTGTCCTAGTGCTGAAGCTACTGGGACACTTTTTCCCCTAGTTGTATTCTAATTAGTAATTAAGCTATTTTTTCTCTCTGGTGCAAGTGCTATGCAGTGTCAGATCTCAGTGTTACATGCCAGGCTTTTAATTTTTAAAATTTTTTACTTATGAATTTGTACATACCTACTTAGGAAGAATATTCTGGTACAATCAACTCATTCAGCTGAGTAAGAAAACCGCTATTTTGTGTTGTGGCAATTCAGAAATCCTTTGCATTTGTGTAAGATAGATGAACTGTTGAACTTGAAGGTGTATTTCTTAGGAACATGTAACAGCAAATTTTCTGATCAGCAGAACCAGGAAATTATGATGCCTGATGAACAAGAGTCAATATTTCTGCTTGTTAGCTGTGGGTGTTTTTGAAATATGCTTTATGTAAAGCATAGGTCATGTTTGCAAGAGTTGGCAAACTAGGAGAAAAATGATCCAATATTTTGCTCAAGAATCCTTTACATTTTGTGCAAAGGATCAGGAGGCATGTGTTCTGTTTTGTAGTTTGAAGGAACCTCCCCTCCTGACCGGTGTACTAGAGCCCAATATCAAGTTACGAAAAGCTGAGCGGTTGTGGGAAAACCAGCTGTACGGACCAGAGTCCATTGTCAATATCGGGGGTAAGCACTGACAAAAGAATCTTTCAAAAAAGGGTCTTTAAATGTTGTTCCATTGATAAGACTTTGTTCAGCAGTATATGCCTTAGATAACAAACTCTGGGAGTTATTTCTAATGGTGTGACACCCTCTTAGTAGGAACCCAGCATTGTGCAGGGGTTGTTTCTTGTGCTTCCTGAAGGAGAGGTAAGTCTAGAAATTACTCTCGACACAAATCCTGGACTGTTATTCTCTGAAAGGGAAAGGGTGTGGGAGTTGCAAGCAAGGCTCTTACTGAAAGATCCTTCAGTACAAGAGGTGCTCGTAGTCATAAAATTTATTTTCCATCTGCTTTATCTTCTAAAAAATGAGAAAAATATTTGTAAGAAATTATTTTACCCAGTAAGAAACTACTTTAAATTCCTTCCTTAGATTACACTTTATCTATCTCTGTTTACAGTGTGCTGAAGTGATTACCTGAAGCTGTTGATTCTTTTATGTTGCCTGGTTTTGTCAGTCTCATTGGAAACTCTTTAAGGAAACCTTCCTCCAAGGGACTGTGGCTGTGGCTGATTGGAATAAGTCTTCTATGAATAAATGTTGGAGTCTTCTTATTCCCTTTTAAAAATGTAATTAGCAAACGTAAAACATCACTTAAATTAGAGATGTAAAAGTTCAAACAGTGGGCTCTACTAATCTAACAGTCTTTCATTTAGTTTGGTTGTATGGAAAAGCTTGTGTTGTTAGTATTCAGTGAATGTCTTATGCTATCACACAGCTTGGCAAAAATACAGTAATTTGGCAATGATTTTTATTTGTGTGGTTGTTCAATTGCCATAGTTTTTGTAATTCATCTCCAGAACTGATAAAATATGAGCATTGGCAGGTGCCCAGCAGCCAATGTGGACTGTATCTGAATGAGAAGGTTTATCTAGTCAGTCTCTCACTGAAGAGTGATAAGTGAAGTGTCTGACCAAATGTTGTGATGACGTAGAAATTTACCCAGAGGGATCAATCCAGTGACTGGCCATTAAGTTGTTATGTCCACCTTTAACTAAGAACTCAGACCACTTGTGGGTGAAAAGCTTCATATCCTATATACATAACTCCTAAGGTTTAAATTCTTTCCCTTCTTGAGTTGGAAGAAATGCAACCAAATGGTCTTAATTTGCCTTCTCTTTTACCCCTTCCTTGTTCTTTGCTTTTGCTATGACTGAAGAACTCTGTCACTTCACTGTATCTTAAACATCAATTCTGCTTCATGCTAGTAGAAGAGTCATGTAGAAGGATGTTTGCTACTATGGTTTTATGGTCAAGCTAATCACGCCAGTTGTTTTTTGCAGATGTGCTATTTACTGGGACAGCTGATGGGAAGATTATCAAAATTGAAGATGGGGAAATACAAACAATAGCCAGAATTGGCCATGGTCCTTGTGGTGAGTGACAGCTCCTGAACCTAGTCTACCTGAAGATGTCTGGGGCAAGGGTACGCGTTGATTAAACTGTGTTCAGTCTGGATTGCTCATGCAAGGGCTTATTTTCCTCTATAGAAAATTTGTAACAGAAATATTAATGTATGTGTCTTGGGTTGAGCTGGCAAAACGCCAGCTGTCCAGGACAGAGTGAAAAGGGTTCCTCCCCCCAACCAGCTAAGGGGAAAAGAAGAGTGAGAGGAAAAAAAAACTTCAAACTAGGTTTATGGTGAAACTAACTACATGTATTTATACAGAAAAGAGAAAATTAAAAGAAAACTACAATATAACACACACACAAGTTATGTATAGTATAACAAGAAATAACTTCCCACTCCCCAGTTAATGCAAAGTGTATTACTCTAAATCTATAAGTACTAGTTTTCTGTACTCTAAGAGAAACCCTGAAAGAAAGAGAAGGTATAACAACAAAATGTTTCTACTTCCCTGAACTCAAACAAGATGCAAGCAGCAGCCTAGCTAAAACCACTACAGTATGAAAGAAATATGAGTGGAGATATATACATTGAAAGGAAGAGTGGAACAGAGGGCCAAAAGGATGGGAATGGGTGCTCTTAGATGACAAAACAGTTTCCAGCAGTAGAATTTAGAAATGTGGGGTTTCTTGTCTCATGACTACAAGGCCTGCACTCTTGTAAGGCTGCAGCATGGATGATTTGCTGGTAGAGGATCCTGCATCTTAATATCAGGAGAAAGACGAGGTTGAAGTGCAGCTCAAATAATACTCCTTTTCCTGTTAGTCCATCTAGAAAAAACATCCCTTTTAAGAAAATTGGCCTAATGTTTGTGGAAGCTGAAGTCAGCAAGATTCTGAGGTGAAGGGCCACCTCATAAAAACTGAGGACTCCTAAACAAGTGTGAGTGAAGGAAATCTGAGATAATGTGTGAGTGGGAAAGGTCAACTTATTTACAAAATTTTGACTTGCATTTTGTTGTACCTATTTCCCTTCCTTTGTGAGTACAGTGCGAAATTGTGGCTGCACTTTAGCAGAGCTCTTGCATTGGTCATGATTTTTTGTTTTCTCACTGCTAATTGCAGTTCTTGTTGAATTCTACACTTCTTTCTGAATTATTTCCTTTATTTAACAGGATTTCTGGGGCTGAGTGAGGAAAAACTGGTAGCAGGTTGTTTATTAACAGAACCATTTCTGTGGGAAGGTTAATGCTGGCCATCTCAGTAGTGCCTGGGCAGTTTGAGAAGCCTCACTGGTGTTTGCTGGGAGCGTGGGCAGTTTTGTTTGTGGTAACAATGTAGAAGCTTACCTGAGGTCTGCAGCCCAGTGCTGGTTGACAGAAATCATGGTCAGAAACTCTTGCTGTCCTTATTAGCTCTCATTAACGCATTCATCATTTTACCTCTATGATTTTATGTGTGTGTTCACATGATTAGACTCTGGACTGATTTGGAAGCACCCTCTTGGCTGCCTACTTGAAACAGCTAGTTACTAGCCTGGCAGATTATATGATCCTTCCTAGACTGGTAAAAACATGACATGGGGATCTGTTTCACTCAGATCTAGAAAAGTAGGAATTTTTAGTTTAGCGAATGAATGTATGTGCCATATGTACACCATAGAGATTTTTAAGCTACAGTTTGACCCAGGTGCCCACCAAGCTGCTCTATCATTCCTGTCCTCAGCAGGATGGGGGAAGAAAGTAAGATAGAAAAAAACCTCCTAGGTTGAGGTATAGATAGTTTACTCAAACAAAAACAGAGGTCACATGTGCCAGGAAAGTTAAAAAAAACCAAACTCAAATGTTTTATTCTCTACTTCCCATCAGCAAATGATGTCTGACTGCTTCCTGGGAAGCAGGGCTTCAGCACATGTAGAGACTGCTTTGAAAGGCAAATGAATGCCTTCCCTTTGTCCTCCTTTCTTTTAGCTTTTATATTTGACCTAATACCATATGGTGTAGGATATCCCTTTGGTCAGTTTGGGTCAACTGTTCTGGTTATGTCAAGATCTTGCCCAATCCCAGCCTACTGGAGGGGAGAATGTTGGAGAGAGCATTGATGCTGTCCCAGCACTGCTTAGCAGTGGCCAAACACTGGTGTGTTACGGACACCTTTCTAGCTGCTGATAAAGCACAGCACTATGAGGGCTACTGTGTGGAAAATTAACTCCAGCTCAACCAGATCAATATAGTTATGTAGGTAGCCTGAATGCCTTGTATTTATTTCTATTTAGAAAACCATTTTAAAACTGTTTCCTAAGGAACCCGTGAAGATGAGCCAACATGTGGAAGACCACTTGGCATCAGAGCGGGGCCAAATAACACTCTTTTTGTGGCAGATGCTTATTATGGACTCTATGAAGTTGATCCTGATACAGGTATGACTTTTGTGCTCCAAAGTTCCCTTCCACTGACAAATGTGGGTTTCATTTGCAGTTTTGTTGGACACTGCAGGCCAGAAAACAATGCCTGTCTTTTTTGTAAAGTAATTTGGAGCTTTCTGGATTAAATGAGCCATGCAAGAACTTCATATTTATTTTCCTGTAGCAATCACTTCCTCTCTGTATTTGTCTGTCTAGATCAGAGTTACCAGTAACTAATCTTCTTATGTTTCATATTTTGGTTGTCAAAATTGGTACCTCAGAACCCATGAATAAAACTCTGTGTAGCTGTTTGAGTTTTCATAAAAGGAAAGAAAAAAAGACTGTTCTTACATAAACTTTTTGTTGAGTTTGCTGTACTTTTATTTCTGCCTTGATCTTGCCGTGGTAGTGAAAAGCTGTTAACTTCCCTGTAACCCAAATCTACACAAAGTGAAGAAAGATGTATTTTGGTGCAGCTGTAGAACAAGTAGCTTGTTCTTGCTGAGTAAGGCACAATGCCTTTCATTGTGTCCCTGAGGCAGATCTCAGCTTTAGGAACTCTGCTGTCAGAAAGTAATAGTTGTTTTTGTGTAGGGTTGATTTTTCTGTCAGTTTACCTCTCTGCATTGGCTTCAGGTGAGGAGAGGAAGGCTGGCCAAATGCTAGGTGAGATGTAATAGAAGGACTCAGACTGTGTTGCTCTGGGAGGGTACAATCAAGGTCTCCCCTTTGGATAGCAGACAGCTGTCCCAATAGCTCAGTCATGACAAAAACAAGCATACACACAACCCCAAACCCTGTGCCTGAAGATGACTTCATTAGATTTTCATTGATTTTTTTTAAGATTTGACCTTAATAATTGGTCTGGTAATATGTGGCAGAGCAGTTCAGTGAACCTGCTGATGTTTTAATGCTTTGAAACTTGAATGCTTACATTGTTCTTACAGGTTTGTGGGGAAAGAGGGAGTAGTGATTGGCTTGCCTGCATGCTTCTACAAGGCTGGGACCCGAGTTTACCCTTTGTTTCATATGAGCTTCAGAAATGTGAAAATTTTGACACTTATCAATAACGACATCATCTACTGTTTCAGTTTTTCTGGGGAGTATTTTCTCCTGGCCATTCATGTTGAGTTGTTCCATTACAAGCTGAAACCTTACAGTGTAACAAGAGGCAGGAATGGGAAGAAAAGTGCCTGCTAATTTCATGTTAGTATTTGCTCATTTCCAGAGCAGGACATACAATGTTTGTCTTGTATTTTTTTTCTCTTTTTGTGACCAGGTGAAATGAAAATGCTTGTGTCAACCAAAACATTAATTGAAGGTCAGAAGTTGTCATTTGTGAATGATCTTACAGTGACCCGGGATGGGAGGAAAATCTACTTCACTGACTCCAGTAGCAAATGGCAAAGACGGGACTACTTATTCTTGATTATGGAAGGCACAGATGATGGGCGGCAAGTATCTCTTCCCTGAGGCATTTAACTTACTGTAGCCTCAGTTGTAGGAATGGACTTCTCTGCTTCCTTGGTCTTCAAATTTTTTATCTTTATAAAACACCTGTGCAAACACTGCACTGCTAACAGAGGGTGAGAGAATGTGTGGATGTTGCTAATGAGACCTGCAGCAAAAGAAATGAGATTCTTCTTTTTTCTTTAAGAGGACTTGCATGGAACATGTCTTTTAAAAGTGAAAGTGTTAGCATTACCTTCAACTCAAATCCTTCATGGATGCTGCCAGTCTCAAGTGACTTACTATTTCTCGTGTATTCATAAACAAATGATTCCTGGTTTTTCTGCCTTTTTCACTTAAGTGACCTGTATGTGAGGAAAGAGGAATTGCCTGGAGAATGAAACAGAGATGAATAAATATTCGTCTTCACTCAAAAATGCTTTCTTTTTAGTCTCCTTGAATATGACACAGTAACAAAGGAAGTGAAAGTCTTAATGGTGGGGCTGAGGTTTCCCAATGGTGTACAGCTCTCTCCTTCAGAAGACTTTGTCCTGGTGCAGGAGACAACCATGGCTAGAATCAGGAGGTGAGTATGACTTTGCTGAAATTATTACTGATCTCTGTTTAGATATTTTTTAAATAAATGAGTGAAATGACAAAAGAAACCCTGCACTTTATTTATGCCTAGTTATAAATGACATAGGTAGCCTTCCTTGATACTTGATTTTTTTATTTTGCTGTAAACATCTGGACTACATAATTTTTCCATCATGGGCTACTTACATGTAGTGGAGTAAGCTGACTTTTTTCCTGATGAGAAGAGTGTAGCTATGCTGTATTTACCTGAACCAAAATAATGAAAAAAATACTATTTCTTAAAATGAATTAATTTTGGGAATTTTATTTATTTTTTAGACTACTTGAGTTAGGATGTCCTAATCTACTATCTGTAACTTTCAGGTATTATGTGTCTGGGCTGATGAAAGGTGGAGCAGATATGTTTGTTGAGAATATGCCTGGTCTTCCAGATAATATCAAGTTAAGCAGTTCTGGAGGATATTGGGTAGCTATGTCAGCTGTCCGGCACAATCCTGGATTTTCTTTGTTGGATTTCTTGTCTGAAAAACCATGGATTAAAAGGACGATATTTAAGGTAAAAAAAATATAATGTTAGGTGACTTTTTTAAGAAAATATTTTTTTAATATAGAAATGGAAGTGATAAATATTTGCTTGTCCCGTTTCTTTCTCTTCATAGGAAGACTTAAAAAATATTCAGTGTTGTGGTTAAAACTGTTGTCACTGTCCCCAGGTAAAACAGTCCTTATATATTCATAGGTAGTAAAACAGAATATTCTGAGTTGGGATGGACCCACAAGGATCATCTAGTCCAACTCTTAAGTGAATGGCCTGTATGGGGATCAAACCTGTGACTGTGGCATTACAGTACCATGTTCTAACCAACTGAGTTAGTCTGTGTTCTGTAGAACTAACATTTGCTTCTCTGAGTAGCAGGTAAATATCTCTTGTCTTCCATCCTGGTCTCAGAAAAGACAAGGGTCTATCTCTACTTTAGCCATGCAGCAACACAGGATCTACATTTGGATATGTGAAGGCTTCACCTTTGTACCTGATGTGCCTAAACTATTTATTGCCAGGTGTCTGAAGAGCATTTGGGAAGTCTAAGCTGTTCTAATGACTACCTTAGGCATCCTGGGAGATAGCGTGTATGTTATGGATGGTGTTAGGTGTCATTTTATTATGATTCAGTATGCCTGTTGTTGTGTCACACCCCGCTTTAAGATGAGCAAGAATAAGTATATTGTAAGGGCTATCTGATGCTGAAGAAACAGCATGGTGCTTTGTAAACAATACTAGACATAAAAATATTCTGTCCTTGAAAAAATAAAAATCAAAAAACAGTGCTTAGGATGGAAGTGACATTTCAGCTAAACAAGCTCTGTGCTGTCTCTCTCTCCTGGTCCAGTGCAGGAGCCTTAACAAAAAGTGATGCTATGGGCAGCAGAGCATGATGACTCTTTGGCATCAGCTGCGCTAGAATAAGCTGATGTCTCCTGTGTGGGCAACCTTTCAGCCTAGCTCTGGAGTAGAGTAACCTTCTGCTGTTACATTTTGGTTTTTTTTTCTTTTAAAATTGCCTTTTCAGATGGTGTTAACCTTGTGTAACAGTGCTTACTCAAAATGTGTGCTTATGTTATTAGCTGCTTCTTCCAAGGAGTGTGGAATGGTCTTTGCCTGTATAAATGGCTGAGATATAATTGTGGAGAACAAAATCTTTTGTTAATTGTAATTTTTTTTCTTTTTCTTTCAGTTGCTGAGTCAGGAAACTGTGATAAATTTTGTACCCAAATATAGCCTTGTTGTTGAACTTACTGAGACAGGATCTTACAGAAGAAGCTTTCATGATCCCAATGGAGTGATGGTAGCTTATGTTAGCGAGGCATATGAACACAATGGATATCTTTACCTGGGTTCCTACCGGTCTCCGTATATTTGCAGACTTAATCTTCAGCATGTTTGACCGTCCATCCATCATGAAGTCCCACTGTCCTGTAATACTCCAGACATACAAAGGAAGGATCTGCTTGAGGCAGTTCGTGACCAAGGACAAAAAGTGAAAGAAAGTCTTAACATGCACTGTTGCCATAAAAAACCATACAGTTTGATGTATCTGTTCTCTTCTTGGTTTGACTGCTTATGCTTTGGAGTAGGTGTGCATAATTGTTAATATCTGAGGAGTATGGTAGGGTGTCTTCATTCATTATTTGTTCCTCAAAGAACATCCACTGCTTTTCCATGCTCAGCCCTGTTTGAAGTCATCTTAAACAGACATCATGTTGTCTTTAATGCAACTAGATGTCTTCTTAACCTGGAAGGATTTGTGATGTATGGAATTTAAGAATGTATGATTTGAATTGGAGACAATGGCTTGCATGTGTTTATTTCTGTTTTAGAACCTGCTGTTTAGGAGTGATTACAGTAATATATGCTAATGTCATACCATGGTGCTGTGGTAGAGGCAGCAACATCCAGAAATCAACAACATGCCTAGAACTGTAGTTATACCATTGGGTTTCTTCAATTCCTACCTGTGTAAGTAACATAAGACACTACAATTAGCTGTTAATCAACATGCAGAATCAAATTTGATTGTTACCTTGTGGGCTCCTGTGTTTCTTTATAGCATTGTGGTCATATGATGAATGAAAGTTGCATTTTCTATGTTATCATACTGGTTTAAAGGTAAACTGGCAGGAGAAATGAACCCAACTCAAACGAGATTAGAGATCAGAGTTACAATTTAATAAAAATATTACAATAAATGCAGTGATACAAAGAATAACTTGTTTCAACCCACAAAAACCAGAAGTATAACCCAGCACCCTGGGGCACAAATGGAATGGTGTTCATTGGCCCCTGTGCTGAGCCCCATGTGGTCCCCAAGAGTCCAAACTGAAAGGAAAGGAAAACCTGTTTGTGAGGATGATGGTTGCAGTCTGGTCAAGACGGGCAGTGACAGTCCTGTTGAGGTTCTGGTCCTCCTCTGGATCTGAGAGTAGTACCAAAAGTCCCCAAAACCCAAGACTGAACTGCCCAGGGCAAGGAGTTTCACAAGGGGTGATTTACTCTGTGAGTAATGGGGTATTTTTGAGTCCTTGGTGGCCCATTAGCAGACATGACCCATCAGGCTGAGTGTGAAGGTATTGACTCCCTGGTGCGGAGTTATCACACCTGAGTCATTGGTGTGGAGCCCCTACCTCCCAGTGTTCTGTAACACTCAGTTTGTAGCCTGAGGTGTCAGGGGTGCCCTGGGCAGTGGCTACAAATGATCCATTATTAACAGTTGATGAGAAATGACAGAGAGAGTGTAGAATACACAGTTTTGGTCACACCAACACAGTGATAAACTCCTCCCAGCTGCAGAACTAGGACAGTTTTTAAGGGCTAGTTTCAGCAGGTTTAAAAGACATCATTTGTACTATTTCCTCCATGTTTACCAGGTCCTGTAAGTCTCCTGTTCATTATCTATGTGCATGCTCCTCAGAGACCTGTGAGAGAAGAGGCCAGTTGCAGGAATCCTCTTCAACATCCTTTTCATGGAGAAATGGTAAAGATTTTGGGGAAGACTGGTGC
This sequence comes from Pithys albifrons albifrons, assembly GCF_047495875.1. NCBI lineage: Eukaryota > Metazoa > Chordata > Aves > Passeriformes > Thamnophilidae > Pithys > Pithys albifrons. Next base: position 107,475,555 of record NC_092459.1, read on the forward strand.
CTGAAGATGGATGTGAACTCAAAGGGCCCCTGTAAAATCTAGTAATGGTAGATAAGGAAGGCTTTGGTGGAAGATTTTTAGAATGCAATAATAACTCATAGATGCTTTTTGGCATCTCCAAAGGGAATAATATTCTGTTAACATGTACTCTGCTTGGTAAGTCCAGATAATGCTTTTCTGTTAACTGTTGCAAAGGAAAACCCATGCTATTACATTTTGTGGCTGGAGAGCTGGCAGCACAAAGGAATTCCAGCCACCCCAGATAGTAAATCGTCATGTATGTACGTATGTATGGCCAAACTTCGCGAACGAAGATTTGGGAAGGGCTCTCCCCAGGTGGGGGTGTGCCCTTCGAGCCTGCGCAGTGGATTTTTTAGGTGAGGCACAGCGTGCGCAGAACTGGCCCCACCGTTTCAGTCCTGAGGTCCATCTGCCACGGCCGAGCGAGCTTGGACAGTGACAGTGAAGTCCTCGAGACTGTCACAGTACCCAGTACTAACTGGGGCTGACCCTGCTGAGCATCCAAGGTCTGACGGGATCGGATGGCAGGGAGGCATTTAACTGCCCGGTACGGTCTCCACTGAGACTCGAACTCACGACCTTGTGATCCAGAGTCCGGAGTGCTCACCATTACACCACGTGACTGCCCTGTTAAATCGTCATAGGCCTAACATAAATGCCTCTATGCAAATGCACACACCATGGGGAATAAGAAAGAGTTAGAGATCTACACACCTGCATTTGATCTCATTGGCATCACAGAAAAGTTGTGGAATGGCTCCTATGACCGGAGCATTGAAAGAATATAGGATCTTGAGAAAGGACAGGCAGGGGGGATGAGGTGGGGGTGTTGCCCTGTGTCAGTGACCAGCTGAAGTGTGTGGAGCTCCTCCTGGGTATGGATGAAGAGCTGACTGAAGGTTTAAAGGTCAGAATTAAAGGGACAGCAGAGACAGATGACATTATAGTGGGGGTCTGCTACAGGCCACCCTACCAGGAAGACTGAGTGAATGTAGCCTTCTCTAGGACAGGAGTGGCCTCAAGTTCACAGTTCCTGATTCTCATGGGGGATTTCAATCATCCTGACATCTGCTGGAGGGACAACACAGCAGGGGAAAAGCAGTCCTCAAGGTTCCTGGAGTGCATTGACAGTAACTTCCTTCTCTAAGGGACAGAGGAGCCAAGGAGAAGTGCTATGCTGGACCTTATGCTCACCAACAAGGAAGGGCTGGTGGGGAATGTGAAGCTGAAAGGCAGCCTTGGCTCCAGGGACCATGAAGGGTTGTACTTCAAGATCCTTAGGGCAGTGAGGAGGGCACATAGTGAGCTTGCTGCTCTGGACTTCAAGAGACTTTGGCCTCTTCAGGGATCTGCTTGGTAGAGTACAATGGGATAAAGCCCTGGAGGGAAGAAAGGCCCAAGAAAGCTGGTTGGTATTCAAGGATCACCTACTCCAGGCTCTGGAGTGATGCATCCCCACAGAGAAGAAGTTTGACAAAAATGGCAGGAGGCCTGAGTGGATGAACAAGGAGCTCCTGAATAAATTCAAACACTAAGTAGAAGCCTATAGAGGGTGGAAAAAGGGGCAGGTAGCCTGAGAGTAATATGGGAAGACTGAGTAGCCAAGATCAGATTAGAAAAGCCAGAGCCCTGAGAGAATTAAACCTGGCCAACAACATCAAGGGCAATAAGAAAAGCTTCCATATGTATGTTGATGTTAAAATGAAGACTAGGAATGATGTGAGCCCTCTCTAGAAGGAAAGGGAATGCCTAGTTACTGGAACATGGAGAATGCTGAGGTACTCAGCGTTTTGCCTGTCTTCACCAGCAAGTGCTTCAGACACACTGCCTGAGTTGTAGAAGGCAAAGACAGGGACTGGGAGAATGAACCAGTCCACTGTAGGAAAGACCAAGACCATCTAAGGAACATGAAGGTGCACAGGACCTGTTGAAATGTATCCAAGGGTTCTGAGGGAGCTACTGCATGAAGTTGCGAAGTCACTATCCATCATATTGGAGAAGTTGTGGCAGTTTGGTTAAGTTTCCACCAACTAGAAAAGGGGGGAGATAACCCACATTTTAAAAAAGGGAGGAAAAGGAAGACCTGGGTAACGACAGGCCAGTTAGTCTCACCTTTGTGCCTGACAGGATCATGGAGCACAGAGAGAATGGAATGTGTTGCCGAGAGAAGTTGTGGATGCCCCACCCCTGGAAGTGTTCAAGGCCAGGGTGTATGGGGCTTTGAGCAACTTGGTCTAACGGAAGGTGTCCCTGATGATGATTTTAAGGCCCCTTCCAACACAAAGGATACTATGGTTTTAAATAAGAGATCTTGCATCTTGGAGAGCTAGATGGATTGTTTTGGCAGTTGTGTGATTTAGTGCATTGATTCGCACTTTGGAATTGATACCTTTGCTACTCTCTCCTTTTCTGCCACTGGATGACAGTCAAACATAAACTTATGTTGTTGCTCAATTTCCCTATCTTTGAAAAGGAAATAAATGAGACTTGTTATATATATAATGCAAAGAACCATAGAAGGGGAAGATGATAAAAATGTCATCTGCTTTCACTGGCCTTCTGCACTTCTCTCTGTGAATGGAGGGCTCTGAAAATAAAAGCGATTCTTTCTTGTCAGTCCCTCTGTAACCTTGTTCTTTGTTAATTCCAGGCTGCAGCAGTCCTGTGGCAAGTAGCTGATGGTTGCTGGAGCAGGCTGATTTGTTCCTGTACAAGCCAGGAGCTGTATGGCCTGGTGGTTACTCAATTTTGGAAGGTGTTCAGTAAGTTCCAGAAGAGGCCTAGTAGATTAGTTGCTGCAGGCTCTGATCTTTGATGCAGCTGAGCCCTATCTTAACAGTTTGTGGATAGAGATGGAGTGATACTGTGTAAGTCTGAACGGCTGGAGAGGTGTGACCACTACAGGCACCGTCAGACTTACTGCTGTGGGAACTCTGAAGAAGGGCTGAGAATGGGACATTGTCACGTTAAAGGGAGGAGGGAGACAAAAATACAGAGATTTCTAGTCTTAACTGTAGTAATAAGAAATTATTAGCTATAAGCGCTTCTAGACAATCAGATCCTTATGTCCCCAACACTGTCTGTCTCTTAACTGACAGCACACAGATTGGAAGGGTTTCTGACCTCTGACATGAAGCCAATACTTAAACCAGGGAGAAATTATTAGCTATAAGCGTCCTCGGAGTAATCAAAACTTTATGAACCCAGCACTGCCCAGCGGACTCTGGACAGAACACAGGCTGGAAGGATTTTTGACTCCCCTATGAGGACCACACTTAATAGCAACAAGAGAAAAGAACCTTTTCTCACGATAGCTCCCGAAATAACATTTATTAATACGGGTACGTGACAATAACTATATGGGTTACTTAGTCGGCGATAACATTTAGCTGCAAGATTGTACAAAATACCCCCAAAGACACATTTCAAGGGCCACCCCAGCAGTATACCACTCCCATAGCAAACTTAACTAACAGAAGGTTACTAAGCAGAAACACAACAGTTCAACACCACCAGTAAACACACTCAATAACCCAAAAGAAAAGCAACAGGAAAAATATAGCCACTTCTCATTAATACACATACACCCAGAGAGCTATAGCAAATTATAATTAATAAGGTATAAGAAAATAAGAATTCCATTGCTTACCCCTGCAATGCTGATGGAATGGGGAAGACAGGGTAGGTCTTAGGTTGCCCTCCCAGAGGTGGAAGTTTTTCTCCACAAGTTGCAGTTAAATGGCACTTCTTTTATATCTTTTTCTTTCTTCTCCAGGTGTTTATGTGACTAATAGTCAATCTATTGTGTGGGGGGAGGATGCAGATGCCTGAGGTGAGGTGGGTCCTTGAGCAGTCATAGAAGATATCGCAAAGAAAGGCCGTGCTATTTCTTAACACTCCATCCTTTGTTAATCTTATCAGTTTGCCTTGCTTTTGTCTTCTGCAGGGAACACCTCCCCAGGGGGCTGAGGCATCTCCCTCAACCCATCAGGCCTTTCAGCTCATCACCCCACAGACATGCTTGCAATAACTCTTTTAGGGAAAACTCAGCCCAGGGCAGGCTGCTTCAGCATCAGCTGATTAATGCTGCTCTGCCAGCCCTTAGAACTATTTGTACTATTCTGGTGGGACATGAAAGTTGATCCTGATGGCATCTGAAGTTGGGGTTGAAAAAGCAAGTCTGTTGTAGTGATTCTTTTATGCTGATGCTTTGGTACCCTTGGAACAAGTACGACTTTGCCTTTTGATACATAGTTATCTCTAGTGATTCCTTTGGCAAAGTATGTAACTTAGAAACTTTTCCTGACTTTTGCAATGAAGTAGTCTACCGTTTTGACATGCCAAATGTCGTGGCTTTTGTGTGATTAATTCCCTTCTAAGACACTTTCCCTGAAGTTATTAAGTGGAAAAGCAAATAAGTTGTAGTGCTATTGGTGCTCAAGAGGGTAAGACATACGAAAACTCGTCTCTAGGAATTTTTTTGTTATTGTTCTTTGTCTACTCTTCTAACCCCTCTCTCCTTCCTGGCCACTATTAGAAACTTAGTACACTGATGATCCTGTAGTCTTGTCTTTTTTAGTTCTCTTTGAGGTTTGAAGCAAGTACAGCAGACCCAAAGATTATCAAATAACTTGTTTTTCTTGGGGAAGGAGACAAGAGAATGCCAAATATAGGTGGTATCTAACAGAGTCTGGTGTGACTTTGGAGCGGTATAGTCCAAGATGTGCCCAGGTGTATCTCAGGGGCAGATGCAAGAAGACTAGAAATCTTTATGGCAGAACTGAAGCCCTGAAGCAACTTCTCCTAACCTGAACATAGCTAATACCCTTATTTGTTGGAAACTTCTTTAAATCCTGTGATAGCAAGGAGGGTCGTTCTCCCAGATGCCGCAGTCAGAAAAGAAGACTGGGCACTATGAACGTATTGGAACAGTATGCACAAGAGTCTTCCTAGGGGGGATCAACTGACCTATAAAATCTGGTAAGTCAGTGGTGAAAGCTAGTGCTGTAGCATGGAAGAAGCTGAGCTAATGGCTTGGGCTCTTGGGTTCTTTGTTGTGCCTGTTGTCTCATGGGAGGTTAGCCAACTGCTTTTCCATTTTGGCTAGTGGTACAGGTTTGTTGATGGCCTGACCTGTCCAGCTGTAAAAGTGTGCCTCTAACCACAGCTGCAATAGAAATAACTGCAGGCAGACACCTCACTGCCCTGAGAGCAGGAGGTGAATTCTGGTCATAGGGGTCAGAGGCAAGCAGGAATTTGTGCCCATAAAAGTCTTCATAGTTTCTGATGTTCATCCCTACCTGTTGTTGGTCCACTTTGGGCAACAGAAATTTTTCATTCTTCTTGTCTGTTCTTCTTTGGAAAATAGATGAATAACTGTTAGTCTAAATGAGTTTGCCTAAAGGTTAATCCTTTGGACAAAGTGCAATTTTCAGTTAAATTCCTCAGAATGAATAAAGCCTGTCTGTCCAACCCATAAAAATAGAGGGATTTCATTGGGCACAAGTCCAGTCAGTCAGCAGTACCTTGAAAAAACCATAAAGACTGCTGAAAGCCTGTAAAGCCCCAAATATAAACTGTGGTAGGTAGCACAGCTTTAAGCAGCAAACTTTGCATGGTGACAGGCTGCTTAACTAGGCCATTGGCATTTAATTTGTCATAAGAAACTTAACACTTTGTTTTATCTGAAGCTTTGTCCATGTAAATAAACTATGTCTGGCCCTGAAAGTTAGAGGTCAACTTGAAGCATAGTGGGATGGGGGTATGTGAGGCACCAAGGTTTAGGAGAAAGCCAGCATGCTTGATACTTTCTATTGAGAGAGATTGCTGATACTTCCATGGCCACTAAAACTGGAAGGAGGCCAATTAGTGTCATGATGACTACAAAATTGGTGGGGGACCAGAGTGGAACTGCAGGACCAGATAGAGGTGTCATTGTGCAGTTTAAGGATCTTATGACAAGTACCTGAATGCAGGGTCTGCATACCTTCAGTCCAAGGAGACCTAAAGCCTTCAGAGGCTGAAATGAGGTGTTGTCTCAGTTTGAGGGGCAAAAACCAAAATGTTTACCCACAAGCAGAGGAGGGGGATTTCCTCCACAATAATCACACCACTCTTTATCAAATTTAAGAAAAAGGAACTTTAATCAGACAATGGATACAAGAAGGATAACTGTTCTTAACTGCTATATACATATATATATATATGTAGGTATAGGTATAACTATAAACAGAGCAGAGCAAAACTGCTTCCTCAACACCACAGGAAAAAACCAACAACCCCCACAACAACAACCCCCACACCGACAAGTTTCCTCCTGGAGAAAAGTTATACTTATGAGCAGTATCAGTGTCACAGCCCAGCTGGCGGCAGGGTGAGCTCCCAAATGAACTCTCTCTCTCTGTGTCTCCTGCGTTCCAAATGAAGAAGGAAAACTGGAAGCGACGAACCGCTGTGTGTCCTGGCAAAAAAGCAGCTACAAGTTCTCTCTCCCTGGTCGCTGCCCCAGCCAGGGTGGGCAGGGCGTGATGCTGCAAGTAGCGGTGAGACTGGAGCAGAGGCCGGGACCCCAGATGCAGGAACCAGGAGAACAGCCGCGGCAAGTAGAAAAGAAGCGGCTCAGCAAGCAGCAGCAGCAGCAAGAGGAGCAGGAGAAAAAGCTTCCCTCCTCAGCAACACACACTTACACACCCCTCCTGCGTTCTGCTGAGCTAAGAATGGAAAAATGTCCCCAAAAACAAAAGAGACAAGCTGCCCCCACCCAAGCGATCAAGAGGAAGATGGTAGCAGTTGCAGTTAACTACCTCTTTTTGTTAACTAATGGCCTGGGCAGTTAGTGGCAGGGGAGAGAATTTACATAATAATTCCAAACTACAACAGGTGTCTTTCCTGAGAGCTGGTGGTGTTACCTCCCATTCCTGTCACTGTGCTGGATCCTGATAATGCAGAAGTTGGGTGATGTGTTTTAAAACCCAGATGGAACAGGTTAACTGACACATAGGTTTCCCATTACTCAGCATAAGGGGTTCCTAAGGACAGTATTTTTCTAGAAACTCAAGGTTTCAGTTCCTAAAATGCAATCCTCCCAGAGTAAAACAGCAACACTGAAATGCCTGTGGAATAAACAAACTGGCATAAACTCCTCTTGATGCTTCTGTGAAGACTAGTTTTACAGACTTGTTCCACTTCCACAGAGGCGTGAGTCAATGACATGTCTGTTTCAGGTACACAGTGACATACCTGCCTTGTGCAAGGAGAAACACTGAACAAGTCAGGGTTTGAAAAAAAGCAGCCAGTCTTCTTTCTTGATGATATCAGTGCAGAAACATGAGACCTTTGCAGCTCTGGGACTGGCTCTTCTCTAGTGTGAATATATTGCCCTACTGGAAGAAGCAAGAGCAGGGTGGAAACCCTCTCTGCAGAACTCCCAGAGGAACCCAAGGCCGCTTCCTGTGTCTTACCTAAGCTTCTTTTGGGACAGACTATGGCATATGAGAGAATATTGCCCTGTCTCCTGAAGGGCTTGGAGAAATTTTTACTTTAGCATAAAGCCCTGTCATAAAACAACTTCAGGAAATTAACTGAGCTGGAGTACACCACAGATGCACATTTTAAAGATGTGTTTTGTTTTGCCTTGTTGGTGAAACATATTTCTGCAGGACACAAGTATCGAGAAGATTTTCTTGAAGCTATTTAAAGTATTATTCCACAACTAACTGCCCTGTCCCTTTTCTGGAGCAAACTTCTATAGCAGAGCTGCTGGAAGATAACTCATGTATGCCCCTGACACTTTTATGCAAAGTTGGTTTCTCAGTGTAAATAGCTGATGAAAGTGATCGGAGAGCCGTGACATAAATCTGATTCCTTTAAATCTGTGTCTGCTTTGTGTCAGTAACCTTTGAGGAGAGATAATGACCTCCTAAGCTTCTAGGTCTGTCTGATCAGTGATTACAACGGACATCTCATGATGCTGACACTTGGGCCTTCTTATCTATCTGCAAATAAGCACATAGGGCAGCTAATTTTTGCTAATTTGTTTGAGGTAGGAACTGAAAAATTTAGCAGTAATTGATTGTAGTTTGCTATATACAAGGCTTTTTCCTTGTAGACAGAAGCAGTCATGTCTCCTTATCTATCAGCTGCAAGTTAAACTTTGTCTTGGTTCTATGCAACTGCACGTGTGACTCCCTCAACTGTCAGTGAGTTCTGAAAGTCAGTCAAGCTGTAATATTGGGTGCACCTGGTATATGCAGGACTTCCAAGTCCTTGATGCAGAGCTGCTGATGTGAAGAGAATGCAAAGGGGAAAATCTGTCAGTCAGTGATGCTTTATATTTTGGTGGCAGGCAGTTTGTTTCCTATGCAATTTCAAAAGTGGAAGTATGAGAGGAAGTATTTGCATAGCAAAGTGTGCTGATTTAAAAGTAAACTGACAAGAGAAATGAACCAAACTCAAAAAGAGATTATAAGTCAGAGTTAAAATTTAATAAAAATATTACAATAAATGCAATGATACAAAGAGAAATTGGTTTTAACCCACAAACCCCAGAAGTATAACCCAGCACCCTGGGGCACAGACAGAATGTTGTTTGTTAGCCCCTGTGCTGAGTGCCATGTTGTTCCCCTGAGTCCAAAGTAAAATGAAGGGAGAAAACCTGTTGGCACAGATGATGGTCACAGTCTAGTCAAGAGTGGTGGTTGCAGTCCTGTTGAGGTTCTGATCCTTCTCTGGATCCAACAAGTGGTACCAGAAGTCCCCAGGCCCCAAGGTTATATATCCTCAGGTTCAGGTGGGAATGCCCAGTACCTCCCCCAGGGTGGGGAGTTCCACAATGGGTGATCTAACTCTGTGAGTCATGGAATATTTTTGGAATTTTTGATGGCCTATTAGCAGACATGACCCCTCAGACTGTGTGTGAAGGTGCTAATGCCTCGTCGGAGGGGAGTTATCACAATTCCTATCTCACAGTCTTCTTTAACACCCAGCTTGTAGCCTGAGGGGTCAGGTGTGCTCTGGGCAGCGGCTGCAAATGATCAATTGTTAACAGTTAATGAGAAATGACATAGAGGGTGTGAAATACACAGCTTTGGTCACACCCACACAGTGATTAACTCATCCTGGCCACTGAACTAGGAGACAAAGCTTTTGAGCAAATGCAGATCTCCATTTCAGGATCACTGGGCACTATGAAACTCTGCTGAAACTCAGGCTTAGCTTGATTTGAATAGTACTGTGTGCATGGAACTCTTTCAGTGTGCAGCCAGCTCTTTCATGTGGCAGACTGTTTGGGATCTCCTCTTCATATGCAGCTAAGTATCCTCATAAGTAGATGAGCCAAGAAATTGTATCATGCATTGAGCCCACTGCTTCCAGCATCCTGGAGACAGATCTGAAGCTAAAGTAAGCCACACTTTCATCTTGTTTGTACCAGTCCTGCATGAACCCATACTTCTGAAGCACTAGCTTTGGTTGTTCTACAAGCTCTTAATGTCACTGCAGGGATTGTTCCTTTTTTCTGCAGTATTCAGGGCTGGCATGAGCAAGTTTTCCTTTTCACCTTATGCCCTAAATATTTACTAGAAATATTTAATTGCCAATGTAACCTGGAATAGATGTCAGAGCCTCAGTAAGCTCTGCAAGAGTATGAACTCCTTGGAGTGAGTTGAACCATTAACCTTGGCGTAAATTCTAGCAAAGATGCAGAGAGAAAGACATTGGCTTTTTGACTGCCACATCATTGTGATTAAATGGTATTTAGCTCCAGTTCTTTAGTTCAGTTCTGGCAGTGTCCTTCTCTTTAATTGCTCAAATCCTTCCTTAGTGAAGTGCTCTGGACTAGTACAAAAAGTTTAGTTTACTTTAGCTCTGCTCCTTTCTTTAGTGCTCGTGAGAGTTCTGTTATCTACCTGGGAGGATGGTGGCTTCTGAAATTTCAGTGTGCCTTTTTTATTATAATATCTAATGAACACTTTGATGCAGCTTTAAATGTAAGACTGACCTATCTTTCTCAGAATGTACTTGTCTGTTTCGATAGAGAGGTCCAAATGATCTTGCTGAGAGAGCAAGAAGAGTGTGTTGGGTTTGTCAGCCTGCATGATGCCATTATTAGAGAGCATTATTAAGCTATTAGAGAGTATCCAAAAGAGGGCAATGAAGATAGTGAAGGGCCTTGAGGGGAAGCTGTAAGAGGAGTGGCTGAGGTCACATGGTCTGTTCAACCTGGAGAAGAGGAGACTGAGGGGAGACTTCATTGCAGACTGTAACTTCCTCATGAGAGGAACAGGATGGTCAAACAGTGATCTCTTCTCTGTGGTTACCAGTGACAGAACCCAAAGAAATGGCCTTAAGCTGTGTCAGGGGGGGTTTAGGTTGGATATTAGAAAAAGGTTCTTCACCCAAAGGGTGGCTGGGCACTGGAACAGGCTCTCCAGGGCAGTGGTCACAGCACTGATCCTGCCAGAGTTCAAGAAGCATTTGGACAATGCTTTCAGGCATGTGATGTGACTCTTGGGGGTGGTCCTGTGCAGGGCCAAGATTTGGACTCAATGATCCTTGTGGGTCCCTTCCAACTCAGTATATTCTGTGATTTTGTAAAGTTTACCTCGTTTTAACTTTTTTTGCTCTGACAAATGGAGAATTGACTCGACGAGGAGTATGAGATGAAGTCCCTTGTGCTGGGGCCTAGAGGGTCACACATGGGCCACTGTTTTGTGGTGCACTTACTGCCTGCATGTGTCTCTGCACAGACCTGAGCTGACAGTGTTCTGCCTTTTCACCCCCACTGTGGCATGGTGTGAGCACCAGGCTGTCCTGCTGGCTGAAGGAAGCAACCTGGATCTGTCCAGAATCTTCTGGGCTGGGCTAGACTTTCTAGAGCTGACAGCCTGGTTGGAAGCCCTTGGCATTGTGTGAAGCAACCAGCTGAAGTGAAAAAGGGATTGAGAATATTCCTAACTATTATGGTTACAAGCCAGGGAAGGGACTTATAGCAATGAATATTCATACCATTAAGTCATCTGAAGGGGGCATGATGCATTAGAGGAGGTGTTTTTCTGTGGGGAAAGTTGGTCCAGGGTCTCAGCTGTGGCCAGAAACCATCCCTGCCTTGCTGGGACAGCAGCAAAACTGGGAGCTGCTGACTCACCGTGTTGTGCTGAGATCGAAGCAGCCCAGTGGTCGTCCCCGCCCCAGCTGCCACACTGCCACAGTCCCACCAGAACTGCTGGAGTGCTGCCCTGGCCTGCCACTGCCAGAGTGCTACATGGGACTGCCGTCACTTGCTTTTGCTGCTCACTCACTGTGTAGAACTGCTGCTGGTGCCAGAGCCCTTGCTGCTGCTACACAGTCCAGTCAAGCCAAGTGGGCCAATGCACTGTGCCTTGGGTAACACGTGGCAGGGAACAAGGAGATTCTGAACTGGCACCACCACTGCAGTGAAGACCTGAACCTAACTGGGTGGCATCGAGTTGCCAGTTTGGTAGTGTGGCTTTTGTGAGCAGTGCATTTCTCCTGGGTTTTTGCTTTGGCCCGTGTTCTGCCATTGTTTTCTTTTGTTTGGTTGGGCAGATGGGTGTGGTTGGCAGGGAGGACCCTCTGCGATTTTCTTTCCCCTTTGTTCCTCGGGAACCATGTGATACAGTGAACTCTTTTTTGGGTAAGCCGTTTCCCTTGTAACTTTGTGTGCTGCTATTTTTCCTTGTTAGTAAACTGTTATTTTTTAATTTATAACCTCCTTACATCTTTTTTTTTGTCTCTCTGTATTAAGGAGGAGGGGGGAATAAAAAAGGGATGGACTTCAGTTTATTAGAGTCACCTTCCCAGTATTTGTCTATAAACCAAGATACACCTTTGAGATTTGAAGAGCACTCCTGGCTTCTTGCCATCCTACAAACTTAGCTGTGGCTTGGCTTTTCTGCTTTGTGAACAAGTCAAGTCACTAGAGTTGGCTTGCTTTTTCCTTGTCTTTGGTACCAGACTTTCAGTGGTGGCTTGTGTGATGAGTGAATGTAGCACCCCATTACATCCTTTTATGACCCTTCAGGAGCTTTCTTTTGAACACTGCCTTTTTTTTTTCCCAGCCAAGATACTGCTGTTCCCCAAGATAAGATGCAGTACAGCTGTCTCTTCAGCACTGGATACTGAATTTGAGCTGCTGCTGGGCCACCTGCTCATCACAAATGATGTTTCTGAAGCAGGACTTCAGACTAGCTCAGCTTGCAAAGGTTTGCTTTGGGGTTACTTGGAGCAGAGACCTCAGCTATGCTATTAATAGACCCATCTTAAGATCCCCACACCTTGGCCTAGAGCCCTTCACTGGCCTTTCTTGACCAAATGGTTGTTTTAAATGCTGTAATTGTTAATAGTAGTTGCAATATTGCTGCAGAATGACAACAACTCTTAAAAAAAAGGGGTGTTTGTGGAAAAAAATGTACTCTTTGTGGCTTAGGTCAGGGCTCTATTCATTTAGAAGTGCTTATCTGTGTATGAGTGAGCATGGGCTCAGACTTTTTTGCTGTTTCCTTGCTAATAAGGACCTTAGTCCAGTGTAAGCAATAATCAGCCCATGGATGAAGAATGAAGGCTGAAGGAATTTTAGATGCCCACCTTGAGAAGACCGTCATTTTACTGAACCTGAATATAATCTCTGTTCTGCTGGAGATTAAATATCATGTATTAACCCACATGAAGTTATGTTGTTTAACCTCAGCAGAATTATGCTTTAGTAATATGATAACATTTATTCGTCTTGGCATTTGCAGTGATGCCCTTTCGTTGTGTAGATTAGCTTTTGATTAAAGTAGAAGCACTAGTTAGACTGTGTTGTTTCTGGGCTGTCTGTGTTTTGAAACATTTTTATCCATACTCCTGTCTTGAAAAAAGTACAATTCTACCTCTTGCATTCTTGACAGATATGTCTAATCTTTCCCCCAGCACTGGAGACTCTTAAAACTTGTGCATGTGTGTATCCCCTGGCAAACTATTCTGCTGTTGTAAAGCTTTCCTTGGTGTTGTAGTGGCACATGTTGTGGTTTAGACTTGCTTCCATCATGGCTTTGTGAAGGTTTATCACAGAAGAAGGCAAGCGCAACAACAGTTCTCTGGGTGTGCCTGGAAATGCAGCCAGAGCATGGATGGCTCTTTATTGAATCAATGACTTGTGTTCATGTGCAGTTTAGTTTTGGAAAAACAGATACACAACTGGATATCAATACATTCAGTCGAGGCAGGTCTTTGTCACTTTTGAGCATCTTTCTCAAGTTAAAACCAACCATGTCCTTCGAGGGAAAAGCTCTGTGATGATTCTGTACGGCCATTACCCACTTCAATATTGAGGCTGACAGTCCAGGCAAGGAAAAACTCATGGTGGTAAATCCCCTGTAAGTCAGGCTCTCATGGGGAAAGGTGTTGGTGACAGTGGACAACAGGGACATGTACTTTATGTAACCAAGGTGTTATCCAGACCTCAAAATAGCATGTCAGCATCTGCAAATAAAAACAGAATTGGCGAGAAAGTTCAGTTGACTGTGGGTTGGTCTCAGGCCATGATGGGGCAGAAGAGAACTTTATCCTAGAGAAATTACTGTTTGCTAAGTAATCATGTCTAGTGGGAACGCCTGTGTAAGGATTTCCCCCACCCAGAAAGTGTCTGTTTAGCACCTACTGTATTTTTGCACATTTTCACCCAGGGATATGAACTAGGTGCCTGTGCTCGGTTCAACTCCTTGCAGATAAGAGCTGGCCCTAGATGCATGAGAGGTTATAATCCTGCCTCACCCCAGCTGGCTTTGCAGAGAAGAGGCTTGTACCTCTCTGGGGACTTGGCAGAGCAGGTCTGAAGGTGATTATACAGCTAGAGATGGCAAAGAATCCCCTGCAGTTACTGGGTACTGCAAAGTAATTGGACATACCTGTTGCAGGCTTTTTTTCCTCTGGAAATGACAGCCATCCAGGCTGGAGTGCTCCCTCTTCTCGCACACAGTGCGTTTGATTTCCACGTGGAGCATATATTTCAGCCCTCTGACAATCTAGAGAAAGTAGTTTCCTCCTTTAAAGTAAGGGCAGGGGAAAGAGATGCCAAAATTTTGGCAAAATGAAATGCTACATCTGAGAAATGTGTGTCACCTACACAGAGCCTTCCTGTGTGGCAGAAGGACACAGGGACAGCTTTAGGCATTCATATCCTCCTTCATCCTGAGGAGGATAAGAGCCACCATGTCTTGGGTGTGCTGTAGGAAGGTCAATTAAAAATGGGTTGAAGGACCATCAGAAATCTGCTCTTCTTACCTGTACCATGGCTTTGTTTATTTGTGAATCCTTAAAGAGAAAGAGATCATTGGAACTGTTGTTGTATCTATAAACCCCAAATCGAGCTGCCTTGCGAACCCCAGGGTTGTTGATGTTCACTGGGATGGGGGAGCCAGGCTTCATGGTTGAATGAGGTGGTGGTACACGTGTGTCTGAAACAACACAAAACACCAGTGTAAAACACATCAGCTTCCTGAAAGGGTGGGACCTTCAGCCTTCTGAACCTTCTTACTTGCCCAGTGCTTTTGTGCTTCAGAAGGACTCTGCTCATATCTGGTAAAAAAAATCCTGTGGAATGAAGTGACATAAAAAGCCACTGCCAGAAGTGGTAGCAGAGTTCAAACTGACTTAGAAGAAGCCAGAGTATCATGAATATTTTTTCAAGGTTCTCTGGTGCAACTCCCAGTTTATAGAAGGACTGACTCTGAATCTACTTATAAAGAGAGATCATATTGCTTAGAGTACAATGTAGTTTTGATAACGTATCAAATGCTGGCTTAGAGAGCCCTGCTTCTTTTAGTTTGCATATCTGATCTTGCAGATATAAGTTCTTACCCACCCACCCCAACCTCAAGCCTTTGATGGCATCTCGAGGTTTTTATGTTAGAAGCATTTAGGTGGTGATCCAGACAAGGGGAAGATGCCTTCATTCTATGTGCTGACAAAGAGAGGTTGTCCCTATTCTCCAGCTGAGTAGTGAAGGGCCTGGGGCAGAACTTGGACCAGCTTATCACTGTAAAATGGACTGCTTTGGGTATTGAAGTGCTGTTACCTTGAACAAAATGTCAGGGACCATATTCTGTTAATGTCAAGATCCCACTTGGAGTACTGCATCAAGGGTCTGGGACCTCCAGCATAAGCAGGACATAGACCTGTTGAAGCAAGTCCAGAGGAGGGCCATGAAGGTGATTAGAGGGTTGCAGCACCTTTCTGTCAGGAAAGGCTGAGAGAATTGGGATTGTTTAGCCTGGAGAAGGCTCTTAAGTGACCTTATTGCCTTTCAGTACATGAAGGGAGCCTACAAGAGACATGGAGAAGGACTTTTGGCAATGACATGTAGTGACAGGACAAGGGTTAATAGCTTTAAACTGACAGAGGCCAGGTTTAGATTAGATATTAGGAAGAAATTCCTCACTGAAAGGGGTGGTAAGACAATGAAACATGTTACCCAGAGAAGTTGTGGATACCCCATCCCTGACAGTGTTCAAGGCAAGACTGGATGGGGTTTGGAGAAACCTTATCTAGTGGAGGGTGTGTCTGCCCATGACAGGGTGGTTGGAAGTAGATAATCTTTAAGGTCCCTTCCAAACCAAACCATTCTATGATTATCAAGGTCATGAAGTGGAGAAGCAAGCTGTGTAGGATACGAAAACTGGGGGATGTGAAGGTTAACCCATGGCCTTTCAGATTACAGCACTTCATAGAATCATTTACTGTATATTTTTAGTTATGTAGCTATTTCCCTATGCCCTGCTTGCTTTTCAGTAATTGAAAAGAACCTTGAAGCTTACAGTTGATGTCATTATTTCATCCCCTTTTACACCTGCTTCCCCCTCCATTTTCCCACTTCTGAAATCAAAGAAGAGGAAAAAATCCTCAAACTGCACAAGGTGCTGTGCAGCTACTGCTAATGTCAAGACCTGCCAGTGCAGTAGGTGATCCTCAAGTTCGTGCTGTGTGTGTGTGCAGGTAGTGAGCCTGTGCATACTTGTGCACACAAATGTGCACACAGAACTTGGCCTTGTACTAAATCTGCTAGGAAAGTCAAGCTTTTTATCTCTTCTACCATTTTTTTCTCAGCTAGATCTCTTACCCACAGCCAGTTAGTACAGAGCATAGACTCTCTATTTAAGCCAATTTGCATTGAGAAACTAAGTAGAATACAGGGGTAACTTGGTGACTTGGAGACTATTTAAAAATGAACCAAACCAAACCAGCATTACATGTCATCATCAGCATAGAAGTTTGCAAAGATTTATCTTACAAGTTGCTTATGTATGTCCTAGTTACATATGTACCTAGCTACACATTGTCCTACAAAGGCGTCAATTGCTTCACCTACTTGTAGCTTGTTCAAGGATTTACATTTTGAAGTGCAAAGAAAACACTCAATTCTACATCCCTCCTCAACCCACGATGTTCCAAATTCCTATCGCTTCCTGGCTGATACCACAGCTTCCTTAATGACCTCCATGTTCTCTTGCAGGTGGGAGCTGAGAGACGGTGTGTCTGAGAGGAGCGGATGTTCTGCACGTGGCTTTGCATCTGGTGTGGAGGTGATGAGCTTTCCTTGTCCCATGTCTCGGTTCTATGTTGGGACTGGGTATGCAGCCAGTGCTGGACAATCTGCCAGTGTTTTTTCACCTAACCATCCACAATCCACTTGTAGGTCCCAAGATGAGTCTCTATGGGATGGTATTTTTCCACTGCAGCAAGGGAGGGATTCAAGAGTCACAGAAGCTCATGACCATGCAGCCTTGGACTGAAAGTATTTCTTAGGTGAGCACATCTTACCCAGTTCTCAAAGGAGGCTAGGATCCACAGATGATTTAAGAGGGCCATGCGGGACCTGCCTGAAGTCAGAAAGGACACTTGAGGCAGAGCTGGGCTTTGGTTTGCCCATAAGGCCAGCTATCCTCTCTCTCAGGAGTACCATGCTATTTCCTGCACCATCAACACCAACCCAATAGCTTATAGGAACCAGCTTTTTCCTGAGCTCACCTAGCAACTGAGATAGTCTGCCAAGGTAAGAGTGGGTCACTGCCTTGGGCTCTTCTTGCTGTTCACCAGGACCTTGCTTGAATCTGTGCTTTCAAACATGTTGGAAAGTCAGGTGTGGCAGTGATGGGGTGTTGACATCACATACTCTTCTTTGTAGTAGAAACCACAGACTTCTTCAATCTTAAGAAAAGGTCCTTTTGTGGCTTTTGAGAGCCCTCAACACCTCTTGAGTCATGGGGATGCCTTTTATAGGCATGGGGTGCCAGGGTGAGTGAGACTGACTGCACTCACGCTGTTTATGGGAAAAGAACTATCACATGTGTTACTCAAACTGAGTCAGAGTCCAAATTGACCTTGTTCCTGACTCCATTGCCTGGTAGATTCATCAGTGTCACATGTGGCTATGCCTCTGAAATGCATCACCTGGAAAAGTTTATCATCCTGTTTTCCTTTTTTGACCCCGATTATTGAAGGTTGGGGTTTGGTTTTCTTTATGTGCTTTGCTTCTCCTTCAAGGTGGTCACTTCATGGCACACACACTGGTCTGAAATCACTTTTACTCTTTGAAATAGTTTTCAGTACTATATTTCCAAAACTCAGAAACTTTCTGGTGTGAGGCACCTGTACTCTCTGCAATCTTTTCTGACTGCTTCTTCCCTAGCTTGGGCCTTGAGTGCTATTACCTTAAAAAGCTGAATTTGTGTAAGGTAAGGTCCCAGCTCCAGTCACAAGGCAGAATAGGTCAGATAGCAGTGCAGGGCTCTAGGCATACCAGCATTGATGAAACACTTGTCATCCAGACCTGGGCAGGAGCAGAGGCACTGCATGACCTGGCCACACATCTACAATACTTGGAGGCCCAGAGGATGTGTTCTCATGACCTGGGCAGATAACTCTTGCTGCTCTGCTGGGAGATACTTAGGGTCAGAAGAGCATTCATACTTCAGACCCTATGCTTGCTTCTGGATTTGTAAATGTGAAGAGAGAGAGAGACAATGAGAAGTCAGCCCTCCTCCTGCTCCTTCTGTTGGATGATGGTATGGTTAGATTCTTTTCTTGCTTAAACTTAACAGGAAATCCCTGTTAGTTTTTTTTCCCCCATCAGTTGCTTTCAAAACCTTCTCTCCATTACCAGAAGCAAGGCTAGGGCTTATCTTTACACTGAAGATGAAACAGAGTTCCTGCATGCCTCTGCAATACTCAGAGGAAACCACAACAGAAAGAAAAAGCTACTGGCTAACCAAATGTATGCATCAGTATTTTCTGCGTATGGGAGGCAAAGTGAAACTGAAGTAGAACTAAAACCTTCAGAGAAAAACACTCCTGACTGCAGCTCCCATTCTAAAGATTTAAAAGGAGCTGCAATAAAGAGAGTTTCCTTGCTCTGCAAAGAAAGAAATGATACAGAATAAGGCATCATTAAAGTCAGCTGATCGGCACTCAAGTGTCCATCTGTACTTAGCAGTCAAATTGTTACCCACAATCTTTTGATGTAATATTTAAGGTCATGCAGAGTTTAAACACTGACAAATGAGTTAAAACCGTAAGTTGACTTTAAAATCCCTAAATGATATCCATGGAGATAGCTTGTTTAACTACAAGGAAAGCCTTTTAAGCAGTTGGATTTTCAACTGCAGTCTGAATCCTGCAGTGCTGAGCCAGCACAGGCAGCAGTTGGAGAAGGGCTGTTATTTACCAGTGCATTAGGTAGCAGCTCTCACAGAACCTAAAACACAAGGAAAAGAGCAATTTTATTCCACTCTTACTACCTGAAGTCCTGCTGAAGCTCCAGAATGTTAAGCAGCAAAGAGCGATACAGGTGCAGATGAAATTCACTGCCATGTCCACCACTTCACAGGAGCCTGCCAGCCAGAGGAGTGACTTCCCTGCTTCCTGCCAGAGAAGATATGCCTCTGTGAGTGCTCTTATTGGCTGTGGGGGAAAGAAAAAATCACCCTAAAACCCTCTCAGTCATCAGAGCTCTGACGTAGACTTTGCCTCCTGCTGATGACCACATACATGGAAACCCAGCCACAAAGCTCTGGCTTGGTGATAGCAGCACCAGCCCTGCATTAGACAGCGACTTTTGCTTTGTGATCCTCAGGGGTTGTGCAGAAGCATGGGCAAAGAATATGTGACATAACACTGAGAAATGGTGTTGGGGGTGAGGAGAGTAAAAGTCATATGCTTTACGATTCAGGGGGAAACTTAATCCCTAAGAAATGGGCAATGAGCCCTGTGAATGTAGCTCTTGGCTTGTATATATGCATGTGTATATATGTGGAGAAGCCTGACAGAGATGATGATGCCTTGCTTTTCCTGATGTGAAGATGTAGAGTTTGGGTGAAGGAGACATGACAGTTTTAGGGCTATCTAGGCAAGGGGAATGTGTAGAGCAAAGCCAGTAGAAAAAAGATTTTGGTTTTGATGGTAGAGGAGGAAATCATGCCCTATGTTTACAGAAGGTGTAATGACAAGAGGAAAGGGCTGTATTAGGTTCAGAGATCATGAGGTTTTCTCTAGGTGCTCTCCAGAAAGCAGGGGAAACATGGGGAGAGGGGTATTATGTTTCTCTGTGTCTTGCAGAGCTTTTAATCTCTGAGGTGGATTCTCCAGTGTCAGTACTTGGTTTTCAGAAAGGTCCTCCCTAAACAGTGTTGGCCCCTGCTTAGAAGCTTGAAAATCTGGAGAAAGGGCTTAGTTGCCAAACCTTCTGGTGCACCTGTGTTATGGGCTTAGCTAGGCCTAACTTTAGGCTTTAGTTTTCAGAGTAGGCCTAGGCTGGGTTAGGCCAGCTGACAGCTGACTTCTACTGGCCAGTGGTAATCCATACCATATTCTGATGTCACCTCAAGTAGAAATACAGTCGAGTAGAAGGAGTTTGGTCTCTTCTGATCATGGCTGAAGTAGAGACAGGACTCTGCTGCTGTCCTCTGCCACGTTAGGCCCAGCACCACCGCACTACTATGTTATCTACAGGGAAGTAAATGTTTATTCTTAGTTTTCTCTGCTTGGGTCTGTCCCTCAGGGAATTGAGTTCTTTTGGGGTGTTTTGTAGTTGGAAGTAATGAGATTTGTATTCAGAGGGATTAAATTTCTGTTGGGTGGGGAGGTGAAGGAATTATTTGTTATATCTAACTTGTGTAGGTGTGTGTTATATTGTAGTCTACATTTAATCTTCCCTTTCTCATGTAAGTATATATCCCAGTTTCTGTTTCAAGCTCAAGTGTCCAGTGTTATTTCTTCCTTTCCTCAGTTGGGGGGAGAAGGGAGTCTTTGTTGCTCTGGTTTATACTTGGAATTTTGCCAAATTATTTAAACCAAAACAATTTTTGTTGGCCCATACAGGGAAGAATGAAGGACCAATAGACCTTGACAAGTTTCCCCAGAGCTTGGCTGTTTTCCTGGGAATTATTTATATAAACACCACTGATTTATCTATATGTTGTCTGTACATGGAGAACAAAAACGTAAGCAATGGTTTCTCACTGGAAGTTTGTGTTAACCCATCTTTTGACTATCTTTCTGAGTCCGATACCTTTCCTGTGTCAAGATGCTGAGAATATGAATACGAATATGAATACAGCCCAAGAGACCTGTCTTTCTCTCCTGCCCCACCCCAATGGAGAGCAAACCCCAAGTGGTGAACTGTGGTTCTTCCTGTGTGACCCCGGTGAAGACATGAGGAGGTGGAACAGTGAGTCTACTTCTATGCTTGAAGCCTGTGTATGAGTATTAAAACAGAAGAAAGCTGGTAAAAAGGCTGTCCACATAGTTGAAGCAGAGACCCTAAAAAAGAGCCAATAACAGCAAAAGGCTGCCCTGCCTCCAGCCAGGAGAAAGAGAGGGACAACCGAGTACCGAGTCTATTGGACATTACTGAACAAGATAGGTGGCCAAGGCTTTATCTCTACACTGACTTTTGGATGATAGCCAATGCCTTGTGGGAGTGGCTAGACCAATGGAAGAAGACTTATTAGAAGCATGGAGTGGCCCATGTGGGTTGCTGATATGTGGCGGGACATTGCTGCTTGAGTAGAATCTGTGGAGATTCGTCATGTGGATGCTCATGTGCCCAAAAGTCGAGCTAATGAGGAACATCACACCTGGACTAGCAATATGATGGAGAGTTGCTCCTGGCTCAGTGGGCCCATGATGCCTCTGGCCATCAAAGCAAAGATGACACCTATAGGTGGGTGCCAGGCTGAGGGATGGATTTAACCGTGGACACTATTTCTAAGGTTATCCGTGATTGTGAAACGTGTTGTGATTAAACAAGCCAAAAGAGTGAAACCCATGTAGTATAGTGGGCTGGAGATCCCCGAGAAGGGGATGGAGACCCTAGTGAGGGTATGGTGACCCCTGAGAAAGAGATGGAACTATCCCAGTGTGTGCCTCAAGGACATTTAACCTTGAAAAAACAAAATAACTTGCATTTTGAGTTGTGTGTTGCAGGAGATAAACCATCGGATGTAGAAAACCTGAGCTGAACCGGCGTTGGTGTCCAATGATGAACTGCTTTTCTTGTTTGAAGTATCCACCCCATCCTAATGGACTTAGGCCACATATTCCCAACTGCGGCCACTACTGTTGATGTAATGTTACATAGGGACATATGCTCTGTACCATTTTCCTCTTTCCCTGGTACAACACCAAACTTGTTCAGCCATACACCTGCTCAGAAGGATATCAAGTATTCTGTGGCTTGTCCAGGTTACCCTGTACCGTAAAGCAGCTGCTATATGAACTGCATGTCTTTCCACTGAAAAAGGCAGGCTGGCAAGATATTCTTGCTGTAGGAAGGTAGAGGAGCAGCTGAGTCCTCACCTCAATTCTTTATCTTAATACTTCTTTCCTGAATTGTCTTTTCTCTTGATGCCGAAGGAGTTTTTGATTTTTGATTTTCATATTTTGTAGATTTTAGAAATACAGTAGCAGTAGCTGTAGATTTTTAGCAACTTAAGTGTAAGGTCTTTCTATCTCTACCCCTGCTCCAGAATTGGCAGCTAAGATCTGCTAGCTGTTTAGTCTCTTTCTCAAGGTACAAGACTGGAGAATATCAGAGGAAAACATAAGTACGAAGCAGAGTGACCCAGAACACTGGAAAGCGTCCAGGAGACCTTTGTGTGCTGAAGAAGAGGAGATGATGAAGACAGAGGGTCTCGATGACCCCAGCCCCAGTTCCACAGGGGGTGGGGACTGGGAGGGGACAGACACGGAACTGGACATGTGTCAAGTAGTGATTGGATAGATTATATTATAAAAGCTATGGAAATCAAAGCTTGCACACGCACGCGTCTATATATTCCTGGATGAGCCGGAGCGCTCATTAAAGTAACTACCCGTTATCTCCTACTAAAAGCAGGCTCGGAGTCTTTTTTTACAGACTTCTAAGGCAACACTCTGAGCCTCAACATATTTTGGCTTCTGCAAAGTGCAGGTCTTGAGTATGAAAGACATCATACCCACCTCTTTTGAGTTTAAGGCTTAAAAACTGAAAATTAAATATTGTTGGTGCAGGGCTAGATACCTATTGCATTTACAGGAGTATAATTCTGACAGGATCCTTTGCAGATCAAGTTGGCATTATTCCAGGAAGCCATGGTAGCAACTGCTGGGTTGTGCTGTGTGGACAAAGATCTGGCCCTAAATAATGGAAACAAAAAGTGATGATAAAAATGTCCATCTCATGCACCAAATGTCATTAAAATCAAGTTTCAAGTACTGTGGTTTTTTCATCTTCAGTATATCCTTGGATTATGGATAATAGAAATTTGGTGGGTTTTTTTGTTTTAATCAGAAAAGTCTCCACAGTTACCCACTGTTTCCAAAGCCTCTAGTAACCCACATCAACAGTGAGAGAGAGAAGGCAATGACTCTGGAAATCTCCTTGCAGAAAAGAGAGCAGACTTGCTATAAACATCTTCTGCTCACAGAGAAAAACAAACATGAGGATTTTCATGTGTGTGTGCAAGTCTTTTAAAGCCTGTATAATCCAGCTTAATACAGAAAGATCACAAGTTTGATTTAGACTGGCTCAGAACTAGCTATTTGATTAAAGCAAATACTCTGTTTACCCTGGGATAATCAGGGAGTCTTTCCTTGCCCACTTGTTCTCATTCTCTCCCTGTTCAGGATGTCTGTTCACACAAAAACAGCCACATAATGGGAAATCTAGTGACTCTTAGAGTGCCCCACATGCCTTGTTCTGGAGTGCAGGAGGTGAACTACACATGTGTTCCAAGAAAGGTGATGAAATTCCTGTCAGAGACCCCGAGGAAGCTTCAATGATAAAAATATTTGACTCCAGGGTTGTATGTCAGAGAAGACATCATGCTCCTCCAGTCCTCCTGTAGATGGATTTGGGGCACAGAGCAGTATCCCAGGAAATGACACCTGTCTGGAGTCAGACATAGTAAAGGGACAATAGTCCCAGTCTCCAGACACAGATCTGTCCAAAGAACAAAAATTTCCAAGAAAAAATAACAAGTATATGCATGTAGAGGAGTTTGCTATTGTTTGCTTTGTTATTGGGAGGCAAGGTGGGATTTTTGGTATCATGTTCTGTGTGCTTTTTACATAGAGGTACGTAGCACTATTAATACTACTGCTCGTTAGTAAGCACTCTGTTACTTTCTAGAAGAAAAGAACTGGATAAATTTCCTCAACAAAATCATAAAAGGGACAATAGTAAAGGAAAACTTGATATGGAAGAGCAGTAAATGATTAATTTTATGTAAAGGAGAGATGGAAGAAGGCAGGAAAAATGTGTCCTCTGAAGTGGGAGGCTGGACTCCAGCACCTGGAATTACCACCTGGTGCCCTCTAGTGCCATCACAGAATTGAGGTGGCCTTATGACTCCACAGCTACATGGCACCACAGTTCCACGCACATCAGCGCCTGCCCAGCTCTGCTAGTCACTGTCCCCACTCACACCAAACTCTGCCAAAGGGCTGCTCATGGTGACCCAGTCACTTGTGTAAAGTGAGGAAAGAATCTGTATTCCAGAAAGATCTCCCTCAAATTGCTCACAGTAGGCCCCTTTCAACTCAAATCAAAAGGCTGAGAGCACACTAAGAAGTAAAAGGAGATGAGATGGAACCCTTTCTGGTGCATCATGTGGTAGGGAGATACACTGTGGTCTGATGACTAGGGTCCCAGCCATGTCTTTCTTGCATGTTAGAGGACCCAAATAGAGGCTTAAGAAGACACTCTCCCAGTGTCTCTCAGTGAGGTAGGAACTGTAGAGCACACTTCTTCAGGAGAAAGGGAGACATGAAGATACATGATTGAGTCCCTACCTGTGCCACAGTCCTGGGGTAGACTACTATGTCAGCTCAATAAAAAAAAGAACAGGGAGGGGAAGGGGACAAAACCAGCTCAATGTTTTCCTTGTCATTCTGTCTCAATGTTTTTCACAGGATTTGGAGTCTGACTCAGCAGACTATGCAAGAAGGGCTGGTGATAAATATGACACATCATTCTTGCCCAATTTCAAAAGAGTGGTTACCTAATCCCTTCCTACAAGGAAACACTAAGATGATTTTCCTCCAGCCTCTTATGCACCATAGACATTGCCCTGCATTAGGACTTTACCTGAGGCAGTCTTTGCTCAAAAAGGAGCAGGATTCATTGTTGGAGCAAGTGAAAGGCAGCCATCACCTTACTGTTCACCTGTGATAGGAGAAATAGAAATGTTACTCATAGCATTCTGGTATGCCCAAACAAGGAACAATAGGATGAAAAGGAGAAATGAGTGAGCTGGCCTCAAGCCAGAGAATTTGTCTCATACTCACTTGACTTTTCTGCCAGATGCTCTGTAGCTCACCAGCAACTCAGTTGTGCCTTTCTCTGCAGAAGTAACCAATTTTTCAAAGGCATCAAGTCAAATACAGTTGCATGTTTTTTTCAATTTTCTACCAGCAATAACTTCAATTTCCATTAACTATGAAAGTGGTCTCAAAGACTTGAAGATAATCTGGTTAACATACATTTCTAGAAAAAAGACCTGAGAAGTGAATAAGAAATTACTGGCTGGGCTGAGGAGCACAACTGTGACATTATTCAGTTTATCTGCCAGCACCACTGTCAGCTTCTGTGCAGAGATTGGCTATAGATTGCACTGTGGACTCTTTATAGGGGATGGGTGTATGTATAGACCTCTCCGTGGTTTACCTTGCAGCTGTTCTAATAATTTTGAGATGAACAAACCTTCCATCCTCTCCCTCTGAAGAGCCCAGGAGCATTAGTTCTGTTAGCTGGCTAGAGTCCTGTTTGGAGACCAACCTAGTTACACATGTCTTATCACATTGGAAACTGCCTGCGCAAGCCACAGGCTTAGGCAGACACCTAATCACAGAATATTCTGAGATGGAAGCTACCCATTGAGTCCAACTCTTCAGTGAATGGCCCATATGTGGATCAAACCATGACCTCAGTGTTATTAGCACCATGATTTAACCAGCTGAGCTAATCTTGGGGTCAGTGTTGCTAAATGCTTTAGTTTCAGCAGTATTGGAGTTCCTGCTGTGAACTAGTCTATTGTGCAAGAGGTCCATAGAAAACACCCACCAAATGAACTTGTGAACTTCGTTAAACACCAGTGGCGACATGAGTCAACTAAGAGTAGTTAGCAAGTCTTTTATCAAAGTCATCCATGAGAACACTTGCAGCTGTTGATTACAGATGCTTTTCCTCCCTCTGAGGCACCGTGGAGGGAGCAAGCCACTGTTTCTTTGAAAAGAGGGAAGCAGTTGTCTCAGCAGCAGAGGCGGCAGGTTGTGTGATATGAACTTAAGAGGGGAAGCTGCAAAGGTTTAGAGCTGCGAAAAAGTCATTCAAAATGGCCAAACTAGGGGTCACAGTGAGAGACTGTCTCAGGTTGGCAGCTGTCAAGGATTGCTTTTCAGATGAACACTGAGTTTTCTGTATTCAGGATTAGTCCTAACACAAGCCATGAAGAAGCAAATGCAAGACACAGCGAAACATATTATTACTGCAATGTAGCCCTGTGTCTGTAATGCAGCTCATTCTGCAGGTCTCCCATGAAGCAGTAAAGCTAACTTTTCTAATTTAATAATTGGCAGTTGGCATTAAATCCTTGGTTTGGAATTGTAATTAGAATCAGGTTTATGTGATAGCCTGATCTGTCAAATTCAGTAGCTGGCAGTTAAGTACTGTGAAAAACAGAGACTCAGGCCGGTATGGGTTTTCGAATTATCATGGCTAGGCTTTGCGAATGAAGATTTGGGAAGAACGCTTGCTGCAAGCATTCTGGTGGTTAAAAAGGCCACGCAGGATAGGCAAGTTCGGTCACAAAAGACACAGCAAAGAGCTTCCTTAGGCGATATTGGTATGAAATGGTTCTTTCTGCATTGTCTTTTCTCCTCGAGACTCTGCATGCATTCTCAAAGGAAGTAGCAGCGTCGTGAATGGTGTGTCTCTGTGAATCCCAACTGAAGGCCAGAGTGGACCATTAAGGGCAGTCAATATGGCCAAAGCTCAGATATTGTTTCAGGGAGTCATATCTCCTCTTCAGGACTCCTTTCTTGCGGCAGCCGGAGGTGAGTTCACCATACAGCACAATCTTTGGGAGGCGGTGATCCTCCATCCTGGAGATGTGCCCTGAGCAGCGCAGCTGTGTTCTCATCAGCATGGCCTCAATACTGGTGACCCCTGCCTGTTCAAGAACAGACACATTAGTCACATAATCAGTCCAGTGGATGTTTAGGATTGTATAGAGGAAACACTGATGGAAGCATTCGAGGAGCCACAGGTGGTGGTGGTAGATGACCCAGGATTCAGACCCATATGAAAGAGTAGACAGTACAATGGCTCTGTAGACACTGATCTTTGTGCTTTTCTTCTATGTTTCAGTCTATGGGTAACTGTAGTTATAAGTTGTTAGTTGTATTTGTATGGTTATTTACCTTGTATGTATGCTCATCAGAACTAACTGTTAAAAGTGAAAATCAGAAAAATCTTGCCTGGAAACTAATCAAAGTGTTTGCAAAAATATGGAATCATACTGATCAAGGTATTTGTATCACTTTCCCTGAATCTACTGAACAAGGATTGCGGTTTTTTATGATACCATTGAATTTATCTTTTGTTTTTAACATGACAAGTGTGACAGCCCCTTTACCCCTATCTGAGCAGTGGACAAACAAGACCAATGGAGCTCAAATACTCTGGAAAGGTATTCCTATAGTGCATGACCTATACCAAACTTACATCCCACCTCCTAATATAACTCTTAACTGGTTGTCACACAGCAAATATTGCAAAACTAATCGTCCAGAAGTAAATGTAACTATCTTATCTCAAATTAAATCCCCTCACACATCTATTAAATCAAGTAAAGGTGAATTTAAACCTGGAACAATAACCTTTGAGGAATACAGTGCTAGACAACCCTGCCTTGTTTATTCATGGGATCCCCTCTTTGACCCCTTATACATGCCAGATGTATATGAAAGTAAGTATGCCACAATTTTTAGTCCCTTCTGGTGTGTACAACTCCGTAATATAACAAATATAACTCCAATTGACCGAAAAAACTTAATGTGGGCATGGTCTGTACAACAATTTCTTAAATCCAAATTTAAAGAACCCAAATTTACTGTGTCTCAAGTAGAAGACAGTCCTCTATTCAATTGCTCAAAGGTTATAACATGCAAAGAAGGACCAGGAGATCCCCCAGAAACCTGGTTTATGCTTAGAATTAGAACATTAATAAGAGACATGTGTACTTGTTGGAGATACCCCTCTAAAGGCTGGAAAAATCAGGATGAATCCTGTAACTCAACCTCCAAATATCTCCTTAATCACTGAGGTATTCCCTATACTCACTACCCAATCCACGGCACTCCAATAAATACTAAACCTAAAATCACCATCCTTGATCATGTGGACAATACTGATTGTAAAACTGCAAAATATATAGCCCCTCTGGGAATGGCCTGGGGGTGCTCTGATGGAAAGTTTTATTCGCATTTTTCACTACAGCAGCATGCTGGGCTTAGATGTGGACCGGGAATTCCCTCTCTCTGCCCCAGACGTGTCTTTACTTTTGCTAAAGAGTTTAAAGAACGTCACCAACGCAGTGTTATTCCCTCTCCAAAAGCAACACAAAGACCACAATGGGCAATTAAAGGAATTGACTTTCCAGATTATTATACAACTGGACAAAAAGCCTCCCTTTTTCTTGAAAATTTCTTTATCCCCTTTGTCACCTTAAAAAGACACCAATTTATATTAGAAGATATTACCTGGCAATTAAGTGTTTTAAGCAATTGGACACAGCATGCTTTTGAAGAATTAAACACTCAAGTCCAGCAAACTTCTAAGATGACATTGCAAAACCGATTAGCATTAGATACATTACTGTTAAAAGAACAAGGTGTATGTGGAATGTTAAATTTGTCAGAAACTGAATGCTGTGTAACAATTTATAATGCTTCAACCTCCATTGAAGAAGCACGAACCACAATGAGAGAAATAAGTAATCACACTAGAAATTTGTTTTATGCAATGCAACCACATGAAGTGTTTAGTGAATCGTGGTTTACTAACATCCTGGACTCTTTTGGACTCACGGGATGGGGAAAATGGATTATACAAATTGGAATAGCAATTGTCATTGGAATTGTATTCTTAATTATTGGCATTGGCCTAGTTAAATGCATGATCAATCGTTTGCTTATTTCATTCTCTCCCTCTGTCCGCTATATTCATATTACCACCACTGAGGAAAGCTACATTGATGTGCCGAAGAACAATGTCGAATCATCGGGGTGGAATATGTAGCGGGTAAACAAGTCAAAAATATGTTTCTCCATTGTTTTCTGCCTCTCAATACATTCTGCTAACATTGCCATGTCAGCTTTAGTGGAAAAGCTTTCTCAAGGAAATACTTCCTGCCAGAAAATCCTGCTTTTGTGATCAGTTTCCCACATCTGGACCTGACTATGTGCCAAACAACATGTGTAGAGGTTGAGAAAGCATTATAAAAACCTGAAGATGAATTCAGAAGTTGGAGGAACAAGAGACAAGGAGAAACTAGGAAGCCTCGCCTAGTCTTCTTCGGATCTCTCCTCTCAGCTCGTCTTACCTTTCTTCCAACACCACCAGCTGTCATCTGCCTCGAAGGAGACACTGCTTGTCAGCCTGGGAAGGGCATCGGCCTGGAGTGAGACTGCCCGGCAGCTTGAATAGTCTGTGACTGTCTGTGGAGGTATATCCTTTCTCTGAATTTTTCTCTTACAGGCTAAAATAAAGCACCCTCTTTTGCAGCTACACCAGAAGCCAGCCGGTCCGGTCGTGAGGGGAAATAACTGCATTTTGCAGTTCAAAGACTCACCATCCTCTTGCAGTCAAGAGATAACATCGTGGCAGAAACAGAGAGAGCATCTGCATCTCCCCCCCCTTCCTCTCAGTTACATGGATAAGGCACTCAAGTAGTTTTTCATGGTGGTATCTTTTCTCTGCTTCTATAAATAATCTTAAGCATTTTTCCTAACTTTTCTTATTTTTCCTCTTTTCCTTTCGCATCTCTCTCTCGCAATCAATTAATAAAAATCAGTTTTTGGTATTTACAGATAACTTGTTTGAGTTTTAATTTTGCTCAAGAGAATGATTCGAACTCGTAGTTCAATCTGCATAAAAAATTAAGCAGATCTGAACGTCACAAGGGCCTCATAGAATCCTCTTTGGTCACCCAAATCTGCGAATAGTTGAGTCTTTTCTGCTGGGTTGAGCCACCATTTGTTTTGGATGTCTTGAAGTTTTTGTTGGAGCTTACTGCATGCAAGACAAAAGGTGGCTTTTCTTACATGGCTAGATGGCTGAGCAAGGTGTGCTTGGTGAGCAGTTCTCTTCTTCTTCAACAATTCCTGGATCTCTTGATTGTTTTCATCAAACCAGTCTTTGTTTTTCTTGGAGGGGAATCCTAAAGATTCTTCAGAGGACTGCAGGATGCTATTTTTAATATGTTGCCAAAGCGCCTCAGGAGAGGGATCTATGGGATTATCTTTAAGTCTAGTTTGAAGGTTTACCTGGAAGCTGTCTCTCACTGTAGTCGTTTGAAGATTTTAAACTTGGAGCCTCCTCCTTGCAATGCTGCCTCTCTTAGGTTTGGGCTTAAAGTGGAGGTTAAGTTTGCAACGCACCTGTTTGACATTCTACACTAGGCATCACTTGGGTATGATGGACATCGCTAAGATTTCTCTGTTGCACTAAGACATAGTCAGTGAGGTGCCAGTGCTTGGATTGAGGATGCATCCAGGTTGTCTTCAGACTGTCTTTCTGTTGAAAGATAATGGTGAGCTGCTGTTCTGCACAAAACTCTAGCAGGAGGCGTCTATTGTTGCAGTTTCCAACACCGTGCTTGCCCAGTGCTCCTTTCCAGGCTTCACAGTTCTTACCTACTCTTGCGTTGAAGACACCAAGGATTATTATCATCTGCAAGAACCTTTTGGGTGAGGCAGCACAGGTCAGTGTAGAATTTGTCTTTTTCCACTGGACCATCTTGGAGAGTTGGGGTATATACGCTAAAAACAACATGTTGCTTGTTGTGTAATGGGAGGTGTAAGGACATAATGCAATCGGAATGACTTGTTGACAAATTTTCAAGTTTGGAGGTGATGGAGTTTTAATCATGAAGCCAACTCCTGAAAGGTGACTTTTGGTTTTGGGTTTGCCTGACCAGTAGAGTGTGTAGCCAGCACCACGTTCTTTAAGGCTGCCTTCCTCATGAAGATGAACTTCACTGAGAGCAGCAATGTTGCTGTTGAGTTGTGACAGTTTGTGGGCAATTAGAGCAGAATGACGCTCAGGACATCCACTATCCGCAGGATCAAGCATGGTTCTGATGTTCCAACATGCAAGTATCAATTTGAAAACACCTTTGGAGGCAGGTGTGACTTTGTTTTTGTTTGACTGCATCAGAAGATACCAGTTGGCTGCAGTTATCCAACGGGGTATAGAGATGAGCTTTGTTTGGGCTACCTTTCCTAGGCCCCTCTCCATGTCAGGCAAGCAGAGTTGTGCTTAAAAAAGGCTTCTTGGTCATTCAGGATGCTGCCTCATGAGACTGTCATCTCCGGGGTCAAGTCTTGAATGACCAATATCCTGAACCACCTGCATGCAGGGTTGGGTCTGTGGCTTTCAGCACTTCCTATCACCTGCCGTTTCAACCCTCGCCTGTCGCTACAGGGCTTTGCAATGTGGGTGAACCCTTTGAGCCTGCACAGTGGATTTTTTAGGTGAGACACAGCATGCCCTGTGTTCAGCATGCCCTGAACTGGCCGCACCCTTTACTCCTAAGTTTCATCTGCCAGGGCCTAGCAAGCTTGGACAGTGACAGCGAATACCTCAGGATGTAGGTTTGGTTAGAGTACCCTTCTCTTATATCGATAGCCTTACAGGGCTAAGTGAGCTCCATCTGCCCAGGTTTGGAGTTAGAGGATGGTTGCTGGGGGCTAGCGAGCCCATCCTGCCCATGGACACACTTTGTCTGACCCTTCAGCTGAGACCTGTCTGTCATGGGAGACCCTACTGGAGGCACATACCACCGCCAGCATAGCACACAACCTCATGAGGGCACACAAGCTTCTCCCCTGTGACAAGGGGATGTCTCCAGAGAAGGGGGTTTCGAATAAGAGTTTATTATATGGTAAAAGCAAGCAGTGCTGAGTGCACGGGGGAGTCTCTGCTCTGCCAATCCCACACACCAGGTACAATGTATGCCTGGCATTTATTCAGTTACTTCATACATATTCATTATGTCATATACATATACATTGCATGGTATTATGCAAAGCATATATTTCCTTATATGGCTATAGCTAAGTTATTATTTCAGTTCTGTTCATCATCTTTACACCCTCGGCAATGGCTTCACTGTAATTCATGTATTTCCTGACAAAAGGTTTAGGAAACTAGTAACTTAACAACTGTCTTGTTATAATTCATGTATTTCCTGACAAGGTCATAGGGAACTAGTGATTTAACAGCAATCCATTTATTTCTATATGGGGGTATGACTCACCAACCATCCGTTTGTTTTTGTTTCTTTATGGGGCCACAATGGTCCATTTGTTTCTTTACTGGCACAAATCGTATCTATACTTACTGCAATCCCTCCCCTCTTCTATCAACTTATTGATTCTTGTCTTTTGCTCCAACCTTGACTTAGCACACTCTTCATTTTGGGTTATTGGATTCTAGGTAACTAATAACACTTTGGCTCCTTGTGCAGCTTTTGGATCTATTGGCATAGCAGATACTAGCATTCCTCGTACTATAGAGACTTTTAATTTTATAAAGCAAGGAATTAAGCATGGAAAGAATATAACACTTGCAAGAGCACAGAATAAAAAGAATTCCCCTTTCTTCCACCAGGCCTTTCCTAATAAATTATCCCACCAGTTACTATCTAACATAGAATTCCACTTTTGTACTGGCACATGGGTCAGTTTCCTGATGTCTATTGCAATATCCATAATGGCTTGACTATTATCATCAATTTGTAAACAACAGTCTGAGGTATTGAATTTTCCATATACCACTCCTTCCTCAGCTAGCAGATAATCTAAGGCAAGTTTATTTTGATACACTGCTGCTTGAGTTTTAGATTGTTGGCTCATAATTAAGTCTATAGTTTGGACTGTTCTATTAGCTACTATTTTCATGATTGCTTGAACTCATATAATTCGATTTAACATGTATGTGGGAGTCCTATAACCTCAACTCCCACCTTGAGTTCAAGTGGCTGGTCTGTATTTTGGAATGATGAGTTTGGGAGGCTGTTTGTCTTTATACCATCTCTGAGTTTCCCCAGTTTCAGTTGTCTTCCTTCGGTGCACCGCTCCATAGTCATCATATAATGGTACCCCTAGGTTTATCCCTTTTTCAAGGGACATCAAGAAAAATCCCAGCTGGAGAGTTCTCAGGGAACAAACTCCTCTCCAGTCTTTGGGGAGCAGTGTATATGCTTGTTTTACACATATCCAGAACAGTCCCTCTGGTGCTACCCAGCTCAGACTAGTGCTATTTGCTTGGTCCCAATATTTCTTCAACTCTTCTATGCCTTCAAAGGCATTACTAGGATTTGTTCTGTTGCACCACCAGCTATTGGTATGTCTTGGGTTGAGCTGGCAAAATTCCAACTGCCCAATATAGAGTGTCAGAACCTCCCTCCCTGCCGAGAAAAGGGAGGAAAAGAAACCTCTGGAAATTCAAACTAGGTTTAAACCCAAACTAATTATATATATGTCCTAGTTCAGCAGGAGGGACCAGCTAACCCTGTGTGGGGGTGATCAAAGCTGTGTATTCTACCCCCTCTATTCATTCCCCAAGGTCAATGGGCCATTAGCAGCAGCTGCCCAGGGAGCCATTATCACCTTCACACCCAGCCTGAGGGGGGAGGAGCTGCTAAGGGGCCATCAACAGCTCAACACCCCCTGGCTCCCAGAGTTAATCACCCATTGTGTGAGTCCCCGCCCAGGGGGAGGGACTGAGTGCTCCCTGAGGGTACATAAGTGGTGGGTAAGAAGACCTCGGGAACCTCTCGTCGGATCCAGAGCAGCAGCAGGACCTCGACAGGAGGAGATCACCGCTCTCGCCCAGACCACAGCCCTTGCCTGCACCTACAGGTTTTTCTTTTCCTTTTGCTCTGGACTTGGGGGAACCACAGGGGTCTCAGCACAAGGGCAAACAAACCCCCTTGGGTTTGTGCCCCAGAACACTGGGTTATACTGCTGGGGTTTTGTGAGTTGAAAGCAATTTCCCTTGTGTGTCAGTGTTGCTATTGTAATATTATTATTAAATTTTAGGTCTGACTTATAATCTCTCTCGTGGTGAGTTCATTTCCCCTGCTGGTTCACCTTTAAACCAGCACAATATATTTATACAGAAAAGAGAAAATTAATAGAAAAATACAATATAACACACACTTACACAAGTTAGAAATAGCAAAACATAACTCTCCACTTCCCATCAAACACAAATCCCACCATTCTAACTACAAATCACTCTGGAGAACTCAGTTCCCCAGAGACAGACCCAAGAAGAGAGAAAGACTAAGAACAAACATTTTACTTCCCTAAGATAACATGGTGGTAAGCTGGTGCTGGGCCTGGTCCTCCTGTCCCTCCTGGGATGGCACAGTGCGTCGTCCTGGGACTAAGGCAAAGACCAAAAAGAGGCACTTCTTGACATTTCCTGATGATGCCAGATGATATGAAATACCTCTTTGGTTGCTTAAGTCAGGTGATA
This sequence comes from Pithys albifrons albifrons, assembly GCF_047495875.1. NCBI lineage: Eukaryota > Metazoa > Chordata > Aves > Passeriformes > Thamnophilidae > Pithys > Pithys albifrons. The sequence continues at coordinate 107,509,879 of NC_092459.1, forward strand.
TTTGTCCCTTCTAATCTATGTCACATCCTTTGGGCCTACTGAATTGAGGCCTAGCTGAAACTAAAGCCAAAACTACCACATTATGCTGAGTACAACCTGCAGTCTCATTGTTACTCCAATATTCTGATGGTTTTTGAGGCCACCACCATTACCCTGTAGTATTTATAATTTTTACTGAGAGGCAAGGGGACTCCCCTACTTTAGTCTTTTATGTTTCTCTACCCCTTTTTTCAATTTATTCTTGTCTGATTACATCAGAAGTTAATATCCAGCCCTGGGGCCGAGACTCTGATGCTCCTTGGGAATGATTACACTTTAAAATTTCCCAGGGGGTGAAGCTTGTTCTTTTCTAAGGCCAATCCTCTGTCATGAGGGGTCCACTACAAATCTAGCAAATAGATACATTCAGTGGCTGACTAATACATTCCATTAAATCTATGTACAGATTGGTCCCATAGCCTGGGAATTGCCAATACTCTCCTAGTTTGTTTTTTAATTTTTTTATATAAATCACCTGTATTGGAAGGTTTTTTTCTGTACATTTCATTTGAATATAGTCTGTACTTTTTGTTGTACTATTTCCTCTTTCTTTAAATCTTGTACTTCGCCCTCGTCAGAAATGTCCCAATGGCCTGCTTGGGTAAAGCAAATCCATTCTTCTTCCCAAAGGCAACCAAGTCCCAATCTGGTTCCCCCTTTTTCTGAATTTTGGGCTACCCCAGAGCTGCTGAGACTTGATTTTGCAGGTTTTGAGCCATCTAGGGTTATGACATACCTTGTTCATGATCGAGGGGTAACTTAAGCTTTGAATCATTCAGCCTCCATACTGCACAGTCTGGTAACACTTTGCACAGTTGTTGGAAAGGGTCTGAGCCCAGAGATAGCAAAATACCCAAAAGGGTCCAGTACAACATGAGTTTCCATGGCCCATGCCCATCCAGGGTTGCCGCCTGTGGCCAGCTATCAGTGGCAGACTCAGAGCTTAATCTGGTCTTGCCCTTTCAGGGTCTTCAATCCTTATGAAAGTTCAATTCTTACCCCCTTCCAGGCAAACCTCACTTTACTCTTCAAAACAGTGTCTTCCTAAAGTAAACAATAAATACACAGAAGAATAAGGACACCACACACCAGACCAATGTGATCAAGCAAATGCCCTTTATTACACACTGCACACAGTTTATATAGGGTTAAGGCTATGTTCAGATGGCTAAATTGAATCTCACACGATCTAACTGCACTCTAATTGGTTATAATCCATATCTCACAAGTCCAGTGTTTTAGTGAAATCATCCTGACTCTTTTCAGGAATATCTCCGGTGTCCTGTGGGAAACCTGAGGAGTTCTTATGAGAAACTTCTGGGGAGTTGCTAAGAACTCCCAGGAAGTGGTTTCTCCTTTACTGGACAACAGCAGCTGTGGCCTTGCTGCTTCTCAGCTGATATCTGCCTTCAGTCTCACAGGGTCTATATAGATCTGAATTGCTCACCTTTGACTTTTCTGTACCAACATCTTCCCAGCAATTTTCAGGAACTTCCCAAAATTTGGATAACAGTAATTCACACTCACAAAAGATTTTCTGAACTTTTACCCCTATAAGCTGATCAGCACATAGAGGTTCCCAGCCATTGTGACATTTCCTACATTGAGCTTGTCTTTTATAAAAAATAGAAACCCAATGTTGTCCACAATCTTTACACTTAGACTTTACCCAGCTATAGTGATCTGAGTGGGGATGTTTTATGCAAGGCAGATGGAGTGATGGATAATTATCAGGTAGGGGTATACCAGGAGGATCCCCATTATGAAGTTCACATACAAGAGGGAATAACTAAGTTATAGGAATAGTCCAATAAAGTCCAGATCCTCCAATCTGGAGAGGAATTATTCCCTCATGCCATGGGGTATATTGTGCAGGTATAAGGGATAGCTGATGAGGTATACCGAACCACTGGCTGAGCATTGCCAGTGTCTTATTGCCAGTGTGTGTTGTCAGTGTCTTATTTTTTTTACTTATCCTTAATCTTAAGTCTCCAGGGTTCGATGTTACTTTCGACTTGTGAGGTGATTCTACTGGTCCTTTCACTCTAATCATGTGGGTCCATCCCTGTTCTCAGTGTGGATTGCGGTTTCTGTTGTGAGCAATACCTGGAAAGGACCTTCCCAATATGGCTTTAAAGAGATTTCTTTACATTTTTTTATTAAGACCCAATCCCCAGGATTTATTTTGTGGATTTTGAAATCTAATGGTCCAGTCTGGGCCAAGGCTCCTCACCCCTTTTCTCTCTTAACCTTTTTGCAAATGCTTGTGTATATGGTCTTAATTTGATGTCAACATTATTATAGTCATCTATTACATCCTTTAACCAGAGATAGGGCATTCCATAGAGTATTTCATACGGTGACAAACTGAGGTCCGCTTTAGGCTGGGTACGGATTGCAATAAAGCTAGTGGCAAACATTTGACCTATGACATCTGTGTTCCAATCGTCAATTTAGTTAGAGCCTGCTTCAGAGTCTGGTTCATTCACTTGATCCTTCCTGAACTCTGAGGATGCCAGGGAGTATGGTATTCCTTCTTGATTCTGAAAGCAGTCCTTATTTGTTTGAGTATCTTCAAGGTAAAATGAGTACCCCTATCGGAATCTATACTGTATATGATTCCATATCTAGGGATTATAACCTCGAATAACACTTTCACTACAAAGTTCGCTGTGGCTCTTCCAGTACGAACTGCTTCTACCCAATGTGTCAGATGGTCTGTTATTACTAACAGATATTTCCATCTGTTTATGGGTGGGAGTTCTGTAAAATCTACTTCGATTTGTTCAAAGGACCAATATGCAATGTTTAATCCCCCTGTAGGAGTATTTCTCACAACTTTCTTGTTTACCTTCTGACATGTTAAACAGTGGCTTGTAACTTGTTTAGCAAGTTCAAAAACTCCTATATACCCATAGTTCTGTAAGAACTGATCATGTAAGGGTTGGGTTCCCCAGTGGGTTGCTTGATGCAACTTTACTAATATTGTTTGTGCTATTGGTTTAGAGATCATTTCTCTCCTGTCTGCCAGGACCCACTTTCTTTCCTCATCCTATTTTGCACCTAGTCATATTAATTCTCCTTCTTCTTTCTTTGAAAATACAGGTACTTCTGTACCCTTATGCTGTTGTGAGTTTAATATGTGCAATTTGGTTGTCTCTTCTTTTTTGGCTGTCTCTTTTGCTACTTTATCTGCTAAGTTGTTTCCCTGGATCACAAAGGATAAACCTTTTTCATACCCTGTCACATGCACTACTGCTATTTCTAAAGGTTTCTTTAGTGCCTCTAAGACTTGATTTACTAATTCTTCATGTATTAATGATTTACCTCTTGTGCTTATCAGTCCCCTTTCCATCTAGATTTTTCCAAATGTATGTACTACTCTATAAGCATACTTTTGAGTCTGTGAAGACAGTTCCCTTTCTTCCTATTAATAACTTGAGAACTTGGTGAAGAGAATATAACTCACAGGCCTGTGCTGACCAAGTCAGACTAAGTGTCTCAAATTCTATGTTTGTCATGTCACCTCCATCAATTATAGCGTATCTAGAAATTCTCTTCCCATCCTTACATCTGGAGGAGCCACTGATAAAATATTTCTCACCTCCCTGTAATTCTACTTCTTCCAGGTCCTCTTGGACTTTAGTTTGTAGCTGGATCAGCCCCAAACAATCATGTTCTAAACCTTTAGTCAGTTCACACGGTTCTTCATACAAAAATTGTGCAGAATTTTGTATTGTACTCTGTATTTGTTACTGTGAGTTCCAGCTCTGGACTATGAATTAATATAGCTTCATACTATAAGATGTGGGCATCAGTTAACCACTTTTCTACTTTCTGATTCAAAATCACGTGTACAGTATCAGGCGTGTATACCACAATCTTTTCTCTGAAAGTGCTTTTCCAACTTTCTTCTATTAATACAGTGGTAGCTCCTACCACTTGTAAGCATGCAGGCCAACTTTTGCTGACTGGGTCTAGTAATTTTGACAAATGTGCTACTGGTTTTCGGTGTCCTCTTTTTTGTTGTGTGAGTACTTCCTATACAACTTGTTGTTTGTTGTAGTTTGGGATTATTATGTAAATTCTCTCCCCTGCCACTTAACTGCCCAGGCCAGCGGTTAACAAAAGAAGCAGTTAACTGTTGATCGCTTGGGTGGGGGCAGGTTTGTCTCTTTTGGGGTTTTTTTTGGATATTCTTCCCAGTCTTGGCTCGGCGGAACGCGGGAGTGGGGGCTTCAAGGAGGCAGGCTGCCCTGCTGGTTACTGCTGGGGTTTTCCTGTCTGTCTCGCTGCTGCCTACCCCGGACTGCTTTTCGTGCCGTGCTGCTGCTGCTACCTGCCTTGGATTTGCTTCTGGTTGCTCGTACCTTTCTGCTTCTTGGACGGGGAACACAGGGGGAAGAGACTGAGTCCATCTGAAAGCTCACTGCTCGTCTGTCTCGCTGGAGAGGGACTGAAACTCACTCTGCAGCCAGCCGGGCTGTGACATGGGCACTTAAGTATAACCTTTCCTCCCGGAGGAAAACCTGCTGGATTTTGTTGTTGTTTTGTTTTTTTTTCTTTCTCTTGTGGTGTTGGGGAAGTGGGTTGCACTAGTCTGTATAGATAGATAGATAGATAGATAGATAGATAGATAGATAGATAGATAGATATCAGTTATCCTTCTTGTATTAAAATTCCTTTTCTTAAATTTGATAAAGAGTGGTGTGATTATTGTGGAGGAGGCCCCTCCCCTGCTTGTGGGTAAAACATTTTGGTTTTTTCCCCTCAAACCGAGACATTGTTCTACATTCATGAACAAGTAAAATGGTTGCTTTAATTCAGGGAGAGTCAGAACTGGTGTTTTCATTAGAGCTCTCTTAATTTCCCCCAGTTTTTCTTCATCTCTTTCATCCCTTTTTACTACCTCCTGGGTAAGTTTTTCATATAAAAACTTCACCAGCCCGCTATATCCATCAATCCACAACCTACAATACTCCAGCAATCCCAACAATTTTCTTACATCTCGCTTGGTTTTTGGAGTGGATATGGATAGTATTCCTCTCACTCTTTCAGTGTCTAATAGCCTAGTCCCCTTGTCTAGCCAGTGGCCTAAACACTTCTTGTTTTACAAACTTTAATTTCCTTTCTGAAACTTTTAGCTCTTTTTCCCCTAGGAAGTTTATGAGTTTTATTTTAGTTTCTTTGACATCCCCTTTGCTCTTGCCAGTGAGCAATAAATCATCCACATATTGTATAATTTCTACCCTGGAAGGTTTAGAAAACTCTAACAGTCCCTGTAGGCCCTGCCCTAACAAATTCAGGGATTCTTTAAATCCCTGAGATAACACTGTCCATCTTAATTGCTGTCTTCTCCATGTCTGTGGATCATTCCACTCAAATGCGAATATATTTCTACTCTCTTCCTCTAATGGACAAGCCCAAAAGGCATCTTTCAAATCTATGACACTATACCAAGTATACTTAGGGGTGTATGACTCAAAAGTGTGTATGGATGAGAAACTATCAGGAACTGGACAATGGTCCTTTTTTTTTACTTAAATCCTGGACTAGCCGAAAGGTACCATCATTCTTTATAACTGGGAGGATGGGGGTATTATGAGGAGACATACAAAGCTCTAGGGTGCCATTTGTCGGTAGCTTATCTATTATGGGCTTAAGGCCCAATCTTCCTTCTTGAGAAATAGGATATTGTGTTACCTGAATTGGGTGATCGGGTTCAATAATTTTTACTTTTATTGAGTCGATTTTTAATTTCCCTACTTGGTCTTCTGAGGCCCATACATTAGGATTAATTCTGCTTTCATCCTTCTCTTTGGGTCATTATTTTGTCTTTCATGTCAGGTACTACTCCTATTCCAAGGGAAACTTGGAGGTCCCTTCCCAGAAGGTTATAACCTGCTTCAGGTACTAGCAGTAAATCTTCTGCTATTATTTTTATTTCTCCCTCAATTTGGACTTGTTTCACAAGAGGCACTTGAAATTCCTCTCCCTTTGCTCCAATCACTTTGATTGTATCTTTGCTAGTTTTACAACCCTGGGGAACCCTGATTATACACGTCCAATTGGCCCCAGTATCTACTAAGAATTCATACTCTCCATCCTGAGGTCCCAATTTTAGTTTTATCAAGGGCTCATTACAATGTTTTGTCCCCAGGAAATACAGCCCTGACACCCCTAATCTCATTCAGCTTCCTCAAACAATTTTAAACCTTTCTGTCTTTTCAAACAATTCCTTTTCAGATGGCTTTTTTTCCCCCAATAAAAACATTCTCCTGCCTGAACCCTTGGAACTATTCCCTGGGGCCACTTGCCCTCACTTCTCTTTTAAGTCTTGCTTTCTTATCTTAACTTACATCTTTCTGTGACTCTTGGATAGCAGCCACTAGGACCTTTGCCTTTTTGGGCTTCTCTCAGAAGATCTTCAAGTCCCCTGTTCTGCCAGTCACCTAATTTTTCTAATTTTTTCTAATATCACTCCAGGCATGGCTTACTAAATGGACTTTCAACACTACTTGACCAGCTGGGGTATCAGGATCAATGTCTGAATATTGTTGTAGATTTTTCCTCAGCCTTTCTAATCATGCACCAGGAGTTTCATCCTTCACCTGCAGATTCTCAAATGCTTTTATGACATTTCCCCATGAGGGACAGCTTCCTTAATTCCTCAGATCAATAAAGTATGGTAATCAGCCATGTTCTCTCGATCCATGGCTAGGTTATGATCCCAGTTGGGAGGGGTAATAGGCATTTTGTTATCCCCTGAAGGTCCTTGTTGGTTTTCCCTCTACCATATGCATATCCCTGTCATTTGAATCATCTGTCTCTCTTCAGATGTGAATAAAATACCCATAATAGATTTCATTTCCCCCCAGGTATAGATATTGGGTCCTAAAAATTGGTCTAACTATTCTGCTACTCCTAAGGGATCTTCTAGAAGCCTGCTTACGTCTTTCTTAAATGTTCTTACATCACCTGCACTTAGGAAACTGATTCCACTTTGGGCTCCTCTCAAGGGTACTTCTCTAAGTGGGTATAATTTCTGCATTGTTTCTAAACTTTCATCCTCCTCACTAGAGATTTTCTGCTCTACTAAGAAGGCTCTGACTTGTCTCAAGGTTGCCTGTTTCCTCCTTCGGGCCCTAGTTCCTTCAGGAATCCCATGTCCCTGATTTGGTGGGGCAGTGAGATCCACAGCCAGAGGGGTTTGTAAAGGGGGAGGGGGATTATTTAGTGGGGCAGTGGGAGCAGCAGGTGAAGGAGGTTGTAAAAGGGGAGGGGGATCATAGAGGGAAGGTCGGTTATCTAACGATTCCCATTTCACCTCTATGGACTCTTCTTTTGTTGGTCCTTTTCTTGTTAACTTATAAATCTTAACAAATTCTGGCCAAATCTCACATTTCCAGCAAGCAGCATACTCACTTTCCTCTTGGTTAAATGGCTTTTGCTATTTACATAAATGTTGAGGGCTTGGCATATCCAACCCTCGAGTGATCCATACAGAGGCCAAGAGAGGATGTCAGGCCTGATTTTTTGTTTGGTCCCCTCACTCATACAAAATTGAATAATTTTTAATTTATCCCTATCTCTTGTACTCTCAGTATCTTTCCAATTTGATATCATTACCCCTAAAGGAATGTCTGGCAATGTCTGTTTTCTCCCTTTCCTCTTGGGGCTACCCTTTTTACAAATTCCTTGCTTAATGGTGTCCAAGGTCCCTTCTGAATCCTTCCACTGACCCACAGAGATCCACTCAATGATTCAACCACTTTGTTCCTTCACTTCCTGTTTCCCTCACAGGGTGAAAGAATCGAGGTTAGAAGGATTCTGCACTCATGGTGTGGCTGTACCATGTCTCATTCATTCTTTCGTCCGTTCAGCTGAGTGATACTTACAGTCCGATGTTTTCACCCAGGTCTTCATGCATGAGAATTATGGGCCCTTGCTGCAGCAATCTGGGAGCTTAGCAGTTCCTTGCTTTTACCATGCAGCATGTTACCCCAGTCCTGCTGGAAAACTAGGCTCCAAATGGGTTGCTGAAATCAGCAGGGCACCTCTCGTTTTGGGCACTAAGAGATCCAGCAGGGCTTGGAGGTATCACATCTGGGTCACCAAATTTGTGAGAAACAGTCTCAGGCCAGTATGGGTTTTCGAATAAGAGTTTATTATATGGTAAAAGTAAGCAGTGCTGAGTGCGGGGGGGAGTCTCCACTCTGCCAACCTGCACAACAGGTACAGTGTGTGCCTGGCATTTATCCAGTTACTTCATACATATTCATTATGTCATATACACATACATTTCACAGAATTATGCAAAGCAAATATTTCCTTATATGGCTATAGCTAAGTTATTATCTCAGTTCTGTTCATTGTCTTTACAGCCTCGGCAATGGCTTCACTATAATTCATGTATTTCCTTATAAAAGGTTTAGGGAAACTAGTAACCTAACAGCTGTCTTGCTATAATTCAGGTATTTCCTGACAAGGTCATAGGGAATTAGTGATTTAACAGCAATTCGTTTATTTCTTTATGGAGGTATGACTCACCAACCATCCGTTTGTTTTTGTTTCTTTATGGGGCCACAATGATCCATTTGTTTCTTTACTGGCATGAATCATATCTATACTTATCACTGTACCAAACTGTTTGGGCTTATAGTAAGTGTTTTGTCTCTGAGTATTGGACTTTGGCTCAAGAATAATACAGAGCAACTCCTGAAACTGAACCTTAACAAAGGTTGTTCAATCTGGTAATGCCAAGAAAAGGCTGGAATGAATATTGTTAAAAGTTTTATCTATTAGCAGAAGATATTTATTTGCTGTGCAGGGGAAGTGAAGCAGTTAATACTGCTGAAGGCTGACTTCCAACTTTTGGTAGGAATTCAGGGGATGTTATACGGTGTTAGTTTGGGGTGACAACACTTTACATGCATATTCGTAACAGGTGGAGTTTTAGGCGGATTTAGAGGAGGAGTTTTGCTAGAATCTTTTTTAAGGGGACATATCTAGGGGTCATTCTGGTCTTCAGCCTCTCCTGGTGGTCTTACTTATCTTCCTCGTCTTGAACTTTTCAACTTTTTGTTCACTTGACTTATGGCGCTTGACATTATTAGGGAGTTCTTCTGATTCATGTTCTCTTAAGTGAACATCTTATCAATCTATTACTATAAGGATGTTTAAAGTACATTCCTGACATCAACCTTAAGATAGAACAAGCTCTCTGGTATTTACATAATGCTGGTGGTACTTGGTAGAGCGAGGCACAGTTCTTAACATGGAATGTGCGCTTTACAACATCTCAGTTAACTCTTCAAAGCCAAATGCCTGTTTCACTGGTTGCAGTAAAAGTAGTTATTTAGGACCTGGCCCCAGACTGTCAAAGAGATCCCCCCAACTAGAACAACACAAGGGAGCCTGCGTGAGGATGAGGGTTGGATAGTTTAGCTGAGGAAGACCTCCAGACGAGACCTCCCCACTATGGATGAAGTCAAGAATGCGATCCCCACAGTACCAGAGTGCACAAGTGTGAACTGACTGGTGTTGTACAACCAGAAGGAGCCACCTATCTCATAATGCATGAGATGTTAATTAAGACTGGACTTAAAAGACTGATAATTCCTTTGTTTGGTGGAGTGGGCTTGGAGGAGTTAACCCTCTCACTCCTGGAGCCTAAATAAACTTGCTATCCATAGGCAAAAATCTCTGGGTAGTTTTTTTGGCTGATTATCGGCATCACCCAGTATGAAGGACAATAAATATGTGCTCTCTAACTGTGTTTGAAAATCCCATTCACAACTTAATGGAGCTTCTTTGTCAGGCAGGCACCCAGCTATTCAGCACTGATGAGACTAGTATCTGACAGCCCCAGTCTGTGTTCTCCCACAGAGAACAGAAAAATGTGTCCTGAATAAAATTTAAACCAAGCAGACCAGGGTGCTTTACACTGATACACTTTGCAATGCCCCTTTTCCCTGTGAAGCATCTGTGGAGCCCAGGCTGAGGTCAGCAAAAAAGTCTCTCTCTCCTCCCAGCCACTTGGCATCTCCCTACAGTTTGGGCAGAGGCTGAAGAGTCGCACAAATGTTATCTGCTGAAATCCATTGTTTAAAATGTGGCTAAGCCAGTTCTGTGGAGACAAAATTGAGGAATCAATAAGGGCTTAATGATTTCTCCCTGAATGCAAGAAGGCTTGCTTAATAGCAATTCAAATCCCTGACCTGAAAAGTAGTACATGTGTTTTCCTTTATTCAGCTTTTTCCCCATTTAACAGCAGATAATCAGCGTACTAGAGAAATGATTACAACAGAATTGTAATGGAGAAAAATATCATGAGAGAAAAAAGAAGCTTCCACTCTTTGTATTTGGAGAGTTTAGTGTGTGTGTGTGAATGAACAGTAACATCTTTCTCTGTGAAGGAGCATTTGGGACTGCTCATAGAGCCTGTGCCATCCACTGCCTGTAGAAGTGAGAGATGAATAAAATTTGAGGAAGGTTTTGAACACTGGCAGTAAGCTAAAGCTTCAAGGCCCTTTCTGCAGACAAAAGGGAGTTCTCAAAAACAGCTCCACCTGAGAGGACAGTTATGAAATGTTGGACTCAACACCCAAAACTCATACCCCCCATGTTCCTTCTCTGTCTCTGTGTGTTTTTTCCCTGAGTCCCACCTATCTCCTGCTTGCAGCCCCGTGGTTTCTCCCCCTCCAGAATGTCCCCGTGTGGTTCCTCCCAGTACCTAAGCCTAATCCTGCCCTCAGATGTACTGTCCAATTCCCTCCAAACAGCACCCCTATCCAAACCCTTAAATCTCCACCCCAACTGGAAATAAAGGCTTTTGGTGATTCACAACCCCTGCCTGTGTTTGGATTATTCCAGGAGCCATGTCCCAACCCAGTCCTGAGAATGAAGAGCACCTGCTTTGTTAGTAGCTATGAAGTAAACCAGGTAGTTAATGATGGAAGAGTTGTGCTTAAGTTTTGTAAAAGGATCCAGAAATGACACTAGCCTCCATGCTAGGCACCATGTGAGCTGAGCAGTGGTGGCCAGGGAAAATGTGATGCCTGGTTACCCTGTCCTGTAGAATTTCTGTACTTTTCTTGGAAGAAGCAGATGCTGCTTACTATTGTTTACTGGCAGAATGAATTTAACCATGCTGGAGGCGCTGGTTGGGAATTTTCTGTGGAAAAAGGTTTTTTTGCAATGCCAAAATATAAACAAAGCTGTTTCAGTGCCTCAAGGGAGCTGTGATAAGACATGCTGTGTGCAGGATGTAGGAAGGGGTCAAACTTTGTGTTAACTTTGATCTCCCTCTGGGACTGTATTGGCTTTCCAGCATACCTAATACACTTAATTTTTGCAGTATGTTCCCTGGGTGCAGCCAAGCTCCATTGTAGGTCCATGACCAGAGTCCTTGCACTGGTTAAAAGATGTGTCTTTTGTATAAGACCAATGGAGTGGGAAGCTGTGTGTCACTGGTATTGCCCTATGGTCCTTCAAATTGGTTTTGCTGCTGTCCCTGAGGGTGAAAGCTAAAAAATAAGGAGCTATCTCTAGCAATGGGAGCAGAGGCGGAGGAGGGGAACACACCTCCATGAAGCTGAGTCTGTAGTGATCAGATCTTCCCCTAACATTCTACAGGCTTCTGCCCTTTCTGAAACAGTGGGATGTCAGGTTTAGAGAGATTCAGCAGAAATCAGTGACCAGCTTTCTCTGTCAGAAACATCTTTCTCCTACAGAAAGTAACTATGGTTACTTTGCCCACAAGCTGCCTGAGACAAAATGAGACTGAGACCCTGCAGATTTCCTTTGTGAGGTGGAAAGAGCTAGAGAACTTAACATTAAGACTGAGGTATGAGGACACTCTGGGAAGTTGCTCTTTTCCTCTTTGCTGGGCAGCCCAACATCATCAGCCAAGCATAAGGAGCCAGAGAAGACGGGAACAACAGGCATGGGACACCCACCAATGAGCAATTGCTCTTTGTGTAATGCCAGTGGTTTGGTTCCCATCTCTTTCTCATTATATATGAGCCAGCAGTGCTCAGCTGACAGAGAAGGTGGGCAGGCAGCCTGTGGACTTTACACTGCTGAGGGGAAGCCCAGAGTAATGTCATGGCTGTGGCTGCTAGCACTGAAGATAAGTGGTGAGGAGAGCGTCAGCCAGGCTTGAGGCATTGAACTAATATCATCTCATGATCCAGTCAGTACAGACTTTGATGAAAGGCTCCTGAGCTGAGGCTCCTGAGAGGGAAAAGGAGTTGTCCACAATAAATACCCTGTGAAGGTAATGATAGCAGAGGTGAAAAGGGATCTGACACTTGCAAGGCAGCATGGTGCAATTACAAGTTTTCCACCAGTTCCCTGGAGAAATAAAATCCTCAAACTTGGAGGTTAACAGCATAGATGTACAAGTGCTTAAAAGGCTTAGGCAAGAGTAGTTTTTTTTCTGTGGAAATATAAATGTCTTTAGCATAGGAACCCTCATCTTGCAGTATGTATATGGTTTTGCCTAATGAGACTCCTTGTCAACTAACTTGAACAGACACTTTCTTATCAAGGGCTGCTTGGCTGTAGGAAGACATCATTCAGAAAGACAAAGAACCAAGATATTTGCATGAAAACTCAGGGAAGCAGTTGTGTCACTGAGGAGCTGGGGACACCTGTCTTTTCTTTCTTGTGGGAATATATTTTCCTTTGTAAAACAGCTGGGTAAAAAGTAAAAGGAGGAGAAGAGCTGAAGTAGGTATCTATAATCTGCACTTCTGTTCTGAATGTGGCTGAGGGTCCAGGACCCTCAGCATCCCGTGCACTGTGGACAGACGTTCCTCTTGAGGTTAATAAAAGATGACATGTGACCTTGGAGCAGGCAGAGCTTGGCACAAAAGGCTAGGCTTTTTTTGGATTCATGCAGAAGCAAAGGAGTTAATATTCCTCCTCTGGCCTCCCAGGTGTGGAATGGGAGCTACATCTTTCACAAAAGCTCTTGGTGTCGAGCTGAAAATAAAACTCCTGTTGACATAAATGTAGTTTCCATCCCAGAGCTTCCTTTATATATAATGAGTGTCAAATGTTAAATCATTTCCAATAGCTTGATATGTAGACCAAACTTCAGCTCTGGGACTACAGTACTAAACTCTGCAGACCTGCAAGAAAGCCAGAGTCAGTAAAGAGGACGGACCCTTAAGACAGCATCTGTTTCATTCTATTTTACTGTCTATCTTCTGTAGATCAGTTTAAATGGGAGGAGCAACCATGTACTGAAAGTGAGTTCGTGAAAGGTTCAGGCTAGCTTTTTTGCTTTGGTTTGGATTTGTTCATGTTGTTACACATAAACAGCAGCTCTCTATCTTCTCTGAGTGTCCACTTAATCTTTATTTATGACTACGGAGGTGCTTGGAGTACATTCCTAACACCATCTATTTAGTCAGAAGGACAGAACAAGTTATCAAAGGTTCACACAGTACTTTTGCAGAGCAAGGCACTAACATTAGAATTTTTAAGGCCTTGTTCTTGTTTCAAAAGGCAAAGTGTATTTTCTATTTCAGCCTTGTCAACAAAGTGTCCCCAACACAATTTGTGACCTTCCTGTTCTCTTTCATGACATGGTTGCCAATGGAATGGTCTCTTACTGATGTAGTTTCCCAATTCAAACTGAGCATGGCCCTGTGAACATTATTATTGTAATTTTCCCATCCCTTTTACAGTTTTCTGTCTTGTATTTTGATCTATCCACACTGAGAAAAATAAACCCCCAAAATTCACTGTGACCCACACAAACATGGAGCATGCAGTATCTTTTTTTTTTTTGGTAATCATATTGAGTAAACTTAAAGAGAAATGCTGTGTAATTTTCATCTATATTTTCATCTCCATTTTATAGTCAGATCATTAAAATGAGAGAGTAAAACCCTTCAGAATAAAAATGACAGCCACAAAAGAAGGTCTTTAAATTATAGCAGCTTTAAAAATATTATTTGATAATATTCCATGTTGACTTTTGACTGCAGATGCCTTTTATAAAATTCAAAATTTTAGATCTTAATCTTTTACTGTGCACTACCATGAAAATATAACACAGCTATTGCTAGAGCAATTGGACTTCTATACCCTTAGCAAAAATGTCCATTCCTTAGTTGCTATATGCTATCAAAAGGGATATGATTTTATTTATCAGTCAACAAAGTTGTTTCCCATTTTCATGGTAATATGCCTGAAAGAAGTTGTTTTTACTCACTATAGCCTATAAAAATGTCACTGTTTAGGTACATGTTGAGGCTATTGAAATTTTTAAAAAGGTGTTTTCTGCAAATCTTGTCAACTCAGCCACCATGGCTGTGCTTCTGCAGAGGGACAAGAAGGATCTTCCAAGTCCCATGTGCTGGGCTGTCTGGGACTGTCACCTGTCTCATGACAAAGAATGGGGACAGCACTGCCAGCTGGACAGCTGCCAGCAGGATTGTGCATGTCTGTCCATGCATAATGTTCTATGTACAGTCCCTGCTGCAGGAAGAAATGCTTCCTGTAGGGTCCTTTCTTTTGTTGCTGCCTCTGGCTGTGTCTAGGAAGCCATAAAGTATGAAATGTGAGAAATAGCCCTATGTTGCTCATAAACACTTAACCCTGCTTTTCAAGAGAAGTCTCTTCCAGCTTGGGTCATAAATGAGCCTTTTAGCAAGGGTTAAGTGGAGCACATAGAGAATTGCTGCAATTTCCACTGGCTGAGTAACTAGTGGTAATGATGGTTCTTACACAACTCCATCTCATCAGTAAGGTAGGTCTAAAAAGACACTTATTTCCTGGAACAGAATGGGGCACAACCCTGGTAATGTTACTGATGATAAAATGATAAATTCAGTCCTCTTCCAGTGCTTCTTTTTAAAGCACTCTGACCGTCCTGTCAGAAAAGAGAGCAGAAGTGCCTCCAGAGTCATGCCTTTCCTCTAGTTTGTTCTTGAAAGGTGCCTACCTTTCTCTTCCTGCAGTGAGCATAGAAGTAGAAATTAGCCTCATAACTCACATCTTGAGCACCTCCACTTTTACATTGTCTTTATAAGTCAGGCTGGTGAGGTGTGAATGACACAGAGGTATTAATTTAAACAACCATGGTGTAAACCACATGCTAGGATAAGTGCAGACCATACTCCAGAGGAATATGCAAACGTATGAATAGTTGATCAGACCAGAGATGAGCATGGAGACATGGAGAGAGAGGGATGCAGACCTGCATCTCAGCAAGCAACTCTGGGCCATTGCCCTGCTGTAATTTATCTGGGAAACTCAGGGTGGTTTAGTTTGTGTGGGTGCTGTTCTGTTTGAGCAGTCAGGAAGGAACACAGCTTTGCAGACCCTCGGACTGCATGTGCCTGGATGAACATCAGCATCAGGGAAGAAGAAACTGCTGCCATTAGAAACTAATTGGTTCTGTGTCAGTAGATGACAGACTTGCTGCTTCTGACAACAGTAAGCATGCTGACACATTGCTGGGAAGTTAAACACAGGCACAAGGTGTTTCACAGAGAAGGGCATCTTTACCTTCCAGAAGAATGGTAGCATGCTTGCATAAGTCTGTGCGAGGCTTTACTCAGCTTTCTGGGGGACTTTCCTTCATGATCATACCCCAAGGTTTCATTTGGGCTATTAGCAACTCAGATGCTATTGGAAGTGCAGTAGCAGATGTGGAGATTAACATTATGCCTGCAGCAAGCTGTGGAAAGAGGAAATAGCCATGAATAAAAACATCAGCATCTGGCCCAAAGAGACTCCCATGTAGCCAGCAGGGTGACAGCAGTGAAGTCCAGCCAGAACAGCAGTAGTTAATTTGACTCATTGGTCATGGCAGGGTGCTGATCTAAATTTGTCTGCAGTGCAAAGCCCCAGGCAAAGAAAGTGTGAATGTTTGCTAAAAAAATAAACATAATCCTTTAGAGTTAAGAAGGTGCACAGAGTGAGTTGGGTTTGGGGCTGTTGACATTGAGACCAATTTGCAGAACAGGGAGGATGTTCTGCCTCCAAGTCCTCAGTGACGCAAATAGTGACAACTGTTCTAGGCCTACTCCCTGAAATGGTTCATCTTGCGGTGCAGGGAGGTTCTGATCCTGCAATGGGCTCTGGACAGGGACAGCAGCATACTTATATGAGTCAACTTACAGGATCAGGATTTTATCTTGAGTTTAATTCTGAAGTACATTGGTGATGTGCCTTTACACACTGTTGGTGCCTGGGCAGAGAACACTCAGGAGGTCTTATCAGGGAAGAAGTTTCCTTGAGCCCATTCTGCAATGACACTGAACACTGCACTGGCCATGGGTTTGGGTTTTTTTTTAATGATTCTATGCATTCTCCAAAGAGAAGAAGCCAAAGCACGGGTCCAAAATCTCATTGCAGAGGAGTAGCTGTATTTCTCAGTGTTTACACTGAGTCAGTCAGTCCCTATGGCACAACAAAGAACTCTCTTATAGTCCATCTTTAGACTGATACCTGTAGTTCACAGAAGATAAATCAGCAAGGTCTTTTCCAAAAGCAGCTAAAAATAAAGCCTGTTTAATAGGAAGCTCCAGGTAACTGGGGCTTCCAAGGAGGAAGTTGCTTTTAAATGTGCAGAGCCTGTCTTGCTCAAGAGAGACCTCAGATGCTCCCAGTGCATGCAACTACCATGCCCTGTGTGGGGTGATAGCCCCAATAAACTCTGGATGAGTTGAGGGAAACACCTCAGCCCCCTGGAGGGGTACTCCCAGAACCATTGTCAGAGGACAAAGACATCCCAGTGGCTTTCCAAAAGTGCTAAAGCCAGACTGATAAGACTAACAAAGGGTGGAGTGTTGTGGAGATGACATGGCCATCCTTTGACATCTTCTGGGAACATAGGGAGTCAACCCTCAGGCCTATGTCATGGTCATCTGTCTATCACCCCAAAACCAATGATTGACTAAAGTCACTGAAACCACCTGTGCTGGTTTAAAGGTGAACCAGCAGGGGAAATGAACTCACCATGAGAGATTATAAGTCAGAGCTAAAATTTAATAATAATATTACAATAAATACACTGACACAAAAGGGAAATTGCTTTCAACTCACAAAACCCCAGCAGTATAACCCAGTGCCCAGGGTCACAAACCCTGTTTGGCCTTGTGCTGAGACCCCTGTGGCTCCCCCAAGTCCAGAGAAAAAAGGAAATGAAAAACCTGTTGGTGCAGGTGAGGGCTGTGGTCTGGGTGAGAGCGGTGATCTCCTCCTGTCGAGGTCCTGCTGCTCCTCTGGATCCAACAAGAAGTTTCCAAGGTCTTCTTACCCACCACTTATGTACCCTCAGGGAGCACCCAGTACCTCCCCCTGAGCGGAGACTCACACAATGGGTGATTAACTCGGAACCAGGGGGTATTGTTGAACTGTTGATGGCCCATTAGCAGTTCTGCCCCCTCAGGCTGAGTGTGAAGGTGATAATGACTCCCTGGGCAGCTGCTGCTAATGGCCCATTGTCTTTGGGGAATGAATAGAGGGGGTAGAATACACAGCTTTGGTCACCCCCACACAGTGTCAACTGGTCCCTCCTGCTCAACTAGGACACCACCTAAAGGAAAAAAGTATAAAAGAGATTGGGCATGAGCAAAAATTGTGGAGAAATGCCATCATCTTTGTGAGGGTAGCTGAGAAGAGCTGCCCTGTCTCCCCCCACCTCTTTGGACAATGTAGGGGTAAGAAAACCATGTACTCTCTATATTTTGTATCTTATACTTTACTCTCTTACAATGCCTATTACTTTATCCCTTCTATTTTATACCCTTATAATATGCTTTCACTTTTACCTTGCAGCTACTTTGATGCTAATTTCACTGGGATATATCTTTACTCTAAAGGCGCCTTGTTTACTAACTGTGTTTTGCTACTTTATTACTAATGATTATAACTTGCCTTACACCTCATAACTTACTGGGTGTATATCTTACTTTATAGTGATTGTTGTGTTCCTTTAAGGTATGTAGTTCTTCTTTTAACATGTGTGTTAATGGGAAACAGCTATATTCTTCCCTTTTTCTTTGTGTTACAGAGAAGGTTGGGTGCAGTTAATTTTGTTGCTCTGTGTTACTGAGGGAGTTCTAGATTTGTGTTTTAGGTTGTGTTTCTGGTTAGTAGTTTTCTGATGTTACTTAACTCTGTCATGGAGGATAAACTGCTCAAATTCTGTATTGAAATTTAACTTTGGTGTGCTTGTCTGTAGAATGTGCTTTTATGCTGATTTCTTTTGGGACTTTTTGTCATCAGTTAAATACAATCATCCAGCTAAATGTTATCACCAGCGATGCAAAACCCACAATAACTGTCACATACTTGTATTAATAAAAGTTATTTTGGGAGCTGCTGTACAGAAAGTTATTCCTTGCTATTAAGTGTGGTCTCATGTCAGAGTGTTGATGACCCATCCAGTCTGTGTTCTGTCGAGTGTTAGGCAGACAGTGCTGGGTTCATATGGCTTCGATTGTTCTGGGGCGCTTATAGCTAATAACTTTATATTAATACAGGTGGGACAAGAAATCTTTGCATTTCTGCCCCACCTTTTCACATGACACACTGTCACCTTATGAGAAATAAATAAATGGATTTTTTCCAAGCAAATGAATTAAACAACGGTTACTAACAAAAAAGGGAATGCATGCATTTTAAGAGGTTTTTCTTTTTTTTTACTAACCTATAGTTGTAAGGTTCCTGAACATGTCTGGGCAGGTACCAGGGAAACATGCGATTGGGAATCAGGGCATTGCAAAATAAATGTAAATACAGCAATCCCTCACCACGAGGTCAGCCATGGGGCTGCCATGATGGCCGGAGCCCCACCTCTCAATACAACTTTACCAATCAGAGAGGAGGGAATGCCCCTTTCATTACATAAAAGGGGTGGGATGTTAGAAGTTTTGAGAAGGGGAGTTTTGATTTCAGAGGTGTGCTTTGGGATTGGAAACATAACTAGAGCACCTGACACGTGTTTGTAAGTAAACTTTTCTGCTTGTTGTTTTTCTTTGTTTCATGGACTTTGTTATTCTTGTAAAATTCAATAAATAGAGAAATTTTCTTACAATCTCAGCAGGGTAGCGAATGCTGGGTGCCTAGTTAATATGCCCTAAGATAAAGTTGTGTGCATACCTCAAAGGGGGAGAGGATGATTCATCTCTCCTTTTCTTAGTTGCCCTTCTGTGAAATGGCAATCTTCTCCTCCAGGCTTCAGCCCAGCAACCTATGCAAGATCAGGCTGGAAAATAGATGAGATACTTCCATGCAGTCTGCCATTTACTGGGATTTTGTCTGTGTCAGAGCCTAAAGATCCAGATTCCCTCATGCTGGCAGTTGTGCAGGGAATGGGCAGTCTCATACTTGGTGCTGCTGCAGTTTCTGCCCATTGTAATAATGTTCTGTTTGCTCCCTAAAGTCACAAACAGTTCCTGACCCAGCTTCTTAAATTCCCATAATGGCATGACAAACACAGCTTTTGTGGTTTTTTGCAGCCTGTTTCACAGGCCATCTGGTAGGCCTGGCTGTTGGTTTATAGGTGGATGGAGAGCAGACATTCAGCTCTGAAGACTTCACTTTAAAGGGGACTTGCTAAAATCACGCACTCTGACCAGGAGTAATGACAGCATCTGCCAGTGAATATTAGGCTTGGAAAAATGAAACAAGCAAAGCAACAACTATAAAACCAAAAGAAGAAAAGACCTGATCTGTACTTCTAAAGGTTCTTTGGTTTTGCTTCTGTGTGTTGCCATGAGAGACCCCAGCAAAGCAGGACTCTGAGCCAAGTTAGTGTGAGATAAGATAAAAAGTGAAAAGTCCTTTAATATCAGGCTTAAGGACCACAGGAATACATATTGATGCGCACTCTGAACACTGATCTCTATGGTTTTTATAATATTGTCTACCCAATCTCCAGATCACACATCTCTCAGTCCAGCCCTGTTTGCCACTTGTCACACCTCCTCAGAATTTGAGTTAGGGGTCAGTGGGACTCTCTCTTCATCATTTTCTTCTTCCTCAGCACACATAGGGCTTGGAGGTTTTCCACTGTTCTTAGACCAAAGGTTGTTGGCTCATGTTTATGTCTCATTCTACAGGCCTTTCTGATATTCTTCAGCTTTCTACCTTGGAAACAAGACTAAACAGCTAAAAGAATTTGAACTACTGATATGTGGCAGAGGTTGACATGTATAAACATTGAACTTAAGCTGTTAGAAATATTAACACACTAAATTTGCCTTCTACTACAGTTACAAGTACTTCTAAAATCTATAAAAACGAAAAATCAAAAAAATAAAAAACCCCTTAGGCATCAGTTGCAAAGCAGAAATGAACTCCGTACTACCAAGACAGACTGCAAACAGGCGACAGAGAGCTAAGCAAACAGCAGGCAATTCATATAGTGCTGAACTAAGCCATCTACAATTATTTTTCCATTGCCAGCAGGAGACCAGGATGCCCAAATGCCAGGCCCTGCAAAGGGCTTGCCAACAAAGATTTATGCCCCTTTTATAGCTTTCTGACTGTGATTGCTTAGCAAGAGGGAGAGGTGACAACAATTTATGTCATTGACTGGAAGCCTGGGATCCATATGCACAGCATCTCCTCCTGTCAGCTGTGGATGAACTTCAAGTAGTTAAAGTTGATGTAAATGGGCTGTACTGTGAGGTTGGAAAAGCAGGACAGGCTGCTGGAGATGTGGATGAACTGCAGTTTATTGTCAATAAAGTTTTAGTTTCAGTTGTCTGTGACTTTTGCTCACCCCAAACGTGTCTCTGCTGTTCACATCCTCAATGGTCTGAGGTCAAGGCAGCTTTGCTGGAGGACTGCACTAGCTGACCCATGGATACTTGGGGCTGTGAAGCTGGGGATGTCCTTGGGATGGTTATTACTTTGGGGAATGAGGGCAGGAGGGAGAGAAATGATTTTTGGTGTGACATAGGCAAGTGGTGCCCAGCAGGCCAAGAACCACCACTTTTTTTTTAATTTCCTCAGCCTGTCTACAACCACTTCTTGAATCCTATATTGCACAACATCTTGTACCAGCCCCAAGGATGGGGGACTCCAGCCAAAATCATGCTATTAGTCAGAAAGATTGTGCTGCAAGGAAAAAGTGGAGTGTCCTGTGAATAGTGAGCTGCACCATGCTCTGTCACTAGTTTTGATATTGGGAACTCTGCTCCTTGTGGCACACAGAGTAATAAATTTAATGGTGCCAGTCAACAGTTCCCGGCACTTGCCATCACTGTTGCTATTACATTTTTAACAAGGTGAAGGCCAACCTAATTCTTCATTCTTAGTCATGAGCTTTGTAGATGAAAACCAGGTGGAAGAATATTATTATGGGTCTCATAGAAAGAGCAAACCTGCGAGAGAACACTTCAGGATGCTTTCTGTAAAGGTTTTTATTTTTAAAGGGATTGTAGGAATGTCCGATACATTATGGTATGTTTAAGGGAAGGGCCAAGGCAGGGAAAGGAGATACCAAAGTGAATTGAGAGAATGGTTAAGAGAGGGAATGAAGTATTTTAAATATGTGTAAGTGGGTACTGATGAATGTGCTTTTCTGTCTTAACTCTGTGTCTGCATTTCAGCCTGTCCTGTCCTCCTATTAAGCATGGCTTATAGTTCTTTTATTCCCTCTCTGTCTCAGTGCATGTACAGTTCACTGGCAAACTTCAGACTCAACTAGCTGGTGATTAGTAAGGGAAACACATATCTTCATATGGAATCTGGATGAAGTAAGTGTCTGGGAGTGGAGGTTTCTGCTGATGCATCTGTTGCCTGTGGAAGAAAAGAATGAGAAATGGTGTATGTGAAATGGTAACCTTCAGTCCTGATCAACTGGTGCAGAAGAGCAGAACAGATGGGGCTGCTCCTGTTGTTTATGTGAGTAAACTGGTGTTTTTGTGGGGACCAGTAAAGGCACTTTTCTTTGTTTGTGTTGTTCTCTGTGGTCAGTTCCTTGTGTTTTACGTAAATGTGCATCTCTAAAATATAGGCTGTGCTTTGTGGAGACACCCACAAACCAGGAACATGGTAATTAGGCTGGTGAGGAAAAACTCCTTAGGTATTCAAGCCCACTGGATTCCACTTCTAACATGATGCTTTCTAGAACCATCTTTAGAAAATACTTTTCTTCACTATCAGAAAGCATCTCACCCTTGTACCATGGTGGCTTTCATGGATGATTTGTTACAAGAGAAACACATTTCTGCAGAATAGGCAGTTTCAAGGTGGAGTCATCATCTTGGTGTTGTTAAAGGGACAAGATAACAAGAGTTACCTGTGTAACCTGATGGACCATTTATATTGTCCTAGTTCAGCAGGTGGAACCAGTTTATCACTGTGTGGGTGTGGCCAAAGCTATGTATTCCACACCCTCTATTAATTTCCCATGAACTGTTAATAATGGACCATTTGCAGTAGCTGCCCAGGGCACACCTGCCCAGGGCACCCCTCGGGCTGTGAGTTGGGCGTGAAAGAAGCCTGTGAGATAAGACCTGTGATAACTCCCTTCCAGCAAGTTGTTAGCACCTCCACACCCAGCCTGAGGTGTCATGTCTGCTAATGGGCCATCAATGATTCCAAATTCCCTATGACTCACAGAGTGAGATTTCTCATTGTGCAATTCCCCACCCTGAGGGAGGTACTGGGCAGTCCCGCCTGGACCTGAGGGGATAGTATCTTGGAGGTTTAAGGACTTGGGACCATTTGTCGGATCCAGAGGAGGACCAGAACCTCAATAGGAGACCACCACTTTCAACCAGACTGCAACTGTCAGCTGCACCAACAGGTTTTTTCACTTCCTTTTACTTTGGACTTTGGGGAACCATGTGGGGTTCAGCACAGGGGCTAACAAACCCCTTTGTGTTTGTGCCCCAGGATGCTGGGTCATACTTCTGTGTTTTGTGGGTTAAAACCAATTTATCTTCATCCCATTGCATTTATTGTAATATTGTCATTAAATTTTAACTCTGACTTATAATCTCTTTTATGTTGGGTTCATTTCTCCTGCCAGTTTACCTTTTAAACCAGCACATCTTTTGGTGCCCAACATGGGGCCTGAGACAGACAATTTCATTTTAAACATTTGTGTAGTTGGATACAGAAACTCACTGATCACTCTGTTGCGTGATATATTCACATGGATTTTGTTTCTGAGCCTGTTCATATTTCCGTATATGGGGAACTATTTGCCTTTTTTGATGCTGTTTTTAAGACCAGAGAGAGGGATCAAAATTGCTTTATTCATATATTATGTTTATGTCATCTTAACATCAGAAGCAGTGAGTTTCATTATGAATGTATATTCAGTCTTGTTTGCCTGTCCTTTGGGGCCTCCTGAAAAGTAATACCCAGCCTGTGGGGGGAACAGGAGGGAATGGTTATTTTGACCCTTTCACCTCCTTCTCACCCTTCAGACCCGCTACAACAGTCTTTGAGAATACTGAATTTCCTTTTGATGCTAAGGATAGCATAATGTTGTTGTTAGTGTTGCTTTCTCTTGTCTGTACCATCTACAACATGCTTAGGGGCAGAACAGGGCCTTCTAGGGGGCTTTTCTGGAGGCCTGCTCTGGGAGTTGATAATGCTGAGTGGCACAGAAAGTGGGAGAATGTGGGCCAGTATTTGGAGAGTTTCTCTCCTCCAATGATATGGAAATTCACCTCTGGAAAACTGCAGAACCCTGACAAAATCATGGACTATGTGAAAGGCAAATGGTCTGACAGCCCCGTAGATGGGCAGCTCACAGCAACCTGTTGGGCCCTGTCCACTGCCTACTGGACACTGCTTGGTGAGGCACAGCACTGTCAGGAGGAGGAGAAAAGGAGCAAATCCACAGGAACCATGTCCATCCAAACCACAGCTGAGACACAGGGAACAAGGAATACATCAACTAGCACCATGTCCACCCAAACCACAGCTGAACCAGAGAGGAAAAGAAATACATCAACCAGCACCATGTCCACACAGACCACGGCTGAGCCAGAGGGAAAAAGGAATACATCAACCAGCACCATGTCCACACAGACCACGGCTGAGCCAGAGGGAAAAAGGAATACATCAACCAGCACCATGTCCACACAGACCACGGCTGAGCCAGAGGGAAAAAGGAATACATCAACCAGCACCATGTCCACACAGACCACGGCTGAGCCAGAGGGAAAAAGGAATACATCAACCAGCACCATGTCCACACAGACCACGGCTGAGCCAGAAGGACAACTGAAACCAATAGTAGTCGCCCCTGTCCAGAAAAGGAAATCAAAGACCAAATCAGTTCGTATAGTGAATGATGAGGAAGAGGCAGGACCTTCACATCCAGTGAAAGAAATGGAACCTGAAATAATCACCCTGTTCCTACCCCTGGGCGAGCTGCGTGAGCTCCAGAGAGAGTTCACATGACAGGCAAATTAGTCCATCTTGACCTGGCTGCTCTGAATCTGGGATGCCGTGGCCAATGATACAATTCTAGACGGGAGTGAGGCAAGGCAGCTGGGATCCCTGTCTCAAGATATGGTCATTGATCGGGGCATTGGAAAGAGCCAGGAAACTCTCAGCCTCTGGTGGTGACTGTTGTCAAGTATGAGGGAGAGATATCTTTGTAAGGAGGACCTCCATGTACAGCAAGGACAGTGGAACACGATGGAACAAGGTATCCGATGCTTAAGGGTTCTGATGCCGTGGGTGACCCCCCCCCCCCCCCCAAAACAGAACTCCGAGCCACTTTAGTGTAGGGTAAGATAAAAAGTAAAGGTCCTTTAATATCACAGGCCTACAGCCCACAGGAATACATGATGACATGCATGTGCCCCAGTTCTTGTTTCCATGGCTTTTATAATAAGATCCCTCCAATCATTGCTTTACACATTTCTCAGTCCAGCCCTGGTTCCACCCCTGGTCCAACCCCTGGAATTGGGTCTGGGGTCGTCAAGACCCTCTGTCTTCATCAGTTCCTCTTCCTCAGGCACACAAAGGTCTCTTGGAGTTCATCCAGTTCTGACTTCTGCATCACTCTGACCTGTGTTTATGTTTCGTTTTGTAGGCCTTCTGATATCCTTCAGCTCTTTACCTTGAAAAAGAGACTAAGCAACTAAGAGAAGTTGAGCTACTGATTAATGCTAAGGGTTAGGATGTATAAACAATGAACTTAGGCTGCCAGAATATTAGCACATTACATCTACATTTGCTACAGTTACTGTGCTCCTAAAATCTACAAAATGTGAAAATCAGAACAAAAACCCCTTTGGCAACAAGGGCAACATGGGAATTAGCCATACTGGAGATAATCTTTTCAGAGGATGAGAGATTCCCTAAAAGTCTGGATGGTGGACAATACACATCC
Organism: Pithys albifrons albifrons; assembly: GCF_047495875.1. Lineage (NCBI taxonomy): Eukaryota > Metazoa > Chordata > Aves > Passeriformes > Thamnophilidae > Pithys > Pithys albifrons. The sequence continues at coordinate 107,535,263 of NC_092459.1, forward strand.
CAGATGTGGTTAAAATTTTCACAGCTTGGGCCAGAAATGTATTCTCGCTTCCTCGTAATGTTGCAGTGGAGAGAGGGAGAGAACAAGGTGGGAGCACTGGTTAGCAAGCTTGGGATTTATGAAGAGACTGTCACTGTCCCATTATAAGCCCATGTATCAGCAGTGGAAACAAAACTGACTGAACTGGAAGAGAAGATTAAGGAAGGACTCTTCCATATCTCTCCAAAATGAGAGTCTCTGCCATCAGGAGCAGGTGTCCCCCAGTTAAGGAGAAAGGGTCCACTTCACGTGGCAATCTATGGTTTTACCTCCATGAGCATGGAGAAGAGTTGAGGAAGTGGAATGGAAACCGCACCTCTTCCTAAGCAGCATGGTTACGTGAATTGCAAAGAGGCACAACTACCACAGGGAATTCATCAAGGTTACATGCTGCTCTGGTCTCTCGTGGGCAAGGCTCCAGACAGTATAGAAATGATGATGTCATGTCCAATCCTCCTGAGGGAACCTCCAGGTCATATTTGCAAGGAGAGTGCAGTGAGTACCATGACCAGAACAAGGGGGGGCTTGCCTCTAACCAGGTAAAGGAGAGGGACAATCGAGTTTATTGGACTGTGTGGATTCGGTGGCCTGGCACATCAGACCCACAGAGATACAAGGCTGTAGTTGACACTGGCGCACAATGTACTTTGACGTCATCAAGATACGTAGGGGCAGAATTGTCTTGGTTTGAGGGGAAAAAAACCAAAATGTTTACCCACAAGCGGGGGAGGGGCCTCCTCCACAATAATCACACCACTCTTTATCAAATTTAAGAAAAGGAATTTTAATACAAGAAGGATAACTGATATATATGTAAACAGACTAGTGCAACCCACTTCCCCAACACCACAAGAGAAAGAAAAAAAAAACAAACGACAACAAAACCCAGCAGATTTTCCTCTGGGAGGAAAAGTTTTACTTAAGTGTCCATGTCACAGCCCGGCTGGCTGCAGAGTGAGCTTCAGTCCCTTTCCAGCGAGACAGACGAGCAGTGAGCTTTTCAGATGGACTCTGTCTCTTCCCCCTGTGTTCCCCGTCCAAGAAGCAGAAAAGCACGAGCAGCCAGAAGCAATTCCAGGGCAGGCAGCAGCAGCCGCGTGGCCAGAAAGCAGTCAGGGGCAGGCAGCAGCAGCAGCCACGTGGCCAGAAAGCAGTCCAGGCACAGCGGCAGCGAGACAGCCAGGAAAGCCCCAGCAGTAACCAGCAGGGCAGCCTGCCTCCGCGGAGCCCCCACTCCCGCGTTCCACTGAGCCAAGACTGGAAAGAATATCCAAAAAAACCCCAAAAGAGACAAACCTGCCCCCACCCAAGTGATCAACAGTTAACTACTTCTTTTGTTAACTGCTGGCCTGGGCAGTTAAGTGGCAGGGGAGGGAATTTACATAATAATCCCAAACTACAACATTATCCACCCCTAAATTCTCTTCCATGCCAATACTCTACATTAAACTTAAATTTTCTTTCAAATAATTAAGTGTTTACAAATACAGTAATATGAGTCGTTTACCCAGAGATAAGTTCCCCTTGAGGTACACATCGTGTCTCTCCATCTTCCTGCATCACCCACCAGGTGGAACCAGATCCTTGAGCAAAGACAACCCCACGAATGGGTTTGCCTTTGCCTGAGGCAGGGTTAATCCAGACTGTTTTCCCTAGCATTCCTCTCAGATGTATTACAGGGACTTTATCTCCATCTACAGTGTGAAGGGGTTCTGATTGGGCAGGACCGGCTCGATTGACAGAGCCTCTAGTGTTGACTAGCCATGTAGCCTTTGCTAAGTGTTGATCCCAGTGTTTGAAAGTCCCTCCACCCAACGCCTTCAAAGTGATTTTCAACAGTCCATTACACCGTTCAACTTTCCCGGCAGCTGGTGCATGGTAGGGGATATGATACACCCACTCAATGCCGTGCTCTCTCGCCCAGGTAGCAACTAAGCTGTTCTTGAAATGAGGTCCATTATCTGACTCAATTCGCTCTGGGGTGCCATGTCGCCACAGGACTTGTTTTTCCAGGCCTAGGATGGTGTTCCAGGCAGTGGCGTGAGGCACTGGGTGTGTCTCCAGCCACCCTGTGGTTGTTTCCACCATGGTGAGCACATAGCACTTGCCTTTGTGGGTCTGTGGCAATGTGATGTAGTCAGCCTGCCAGGCCTCCCCGTACTTATACTTATCCCAGCGTCCACCATACCACAGGGGCTTCACTCTCTTAGCCTGCTTAATGGCAGCACATGTCTCACAGTCATGGATAACCTGAGAGATAATGTCCATGGTTAAATCCACCCCTCGGTCTCGTGCCCATTTATAAGTGGCATCTCTGCCCTGATGGCCCGAGGCATCATGGGCCCATCGAGCCAAGAACAGCTCTCCCTTGTGCTGCCAGTCCAGATCTGTCTGTGATACTTTCACTTGCGCAGCTCGGTCTGCCTGTTGGTTGTTGTGATGTTCCTCATTGGCTCGATTTTTGGGCACGTGTGCGTCTACGTGGCGGACTCTCACAATCAGCTTCTCTACTCGGGTGGCGATGTCTTGCCATATATTGCACCCCAAATGGGTTTCCCTCTGCGTTTCGAATTGGTTTTCTTCCATCAGTCTAACCATCCCCAGAGAGCATGGGCCACCATCCATGAGTCGGTGTAGAGGTAAAGCTTTGGCCATTTCTCTCGTTCAGCAATGTCCAGGGCCAACTGCACGGCTTTAAGCTCTGCAAACTGACTTGACCCACCTTCTCCTTCAGTAGCTTCTGCAACTTGTCGGGTGGGACTCCATACAGCTGCTTTCCATTTGCGATTAGTCCATACAATGCGACAGGAGCCATCGGTGAACAGGGCGTAGCATATTTCTTCTTCTGGCAATTGATTGCATGGTGGAGCTTCTTCTGCACGTGTCACCTGCTCTTCCTCTTCATCTGCTAGACCAGAATTTTCACCTTCAGGCCAGTTCGTGATGATTTCCAGGATCCCAGGGCGATTTGATTTTCCTATACAGGCGCGCTGCGTAATCAGGGCAATCCACTTGCTCCAGGTAGCATCAGTGGCATGATGTGCAGAGGCAGCCTGTCCTGACAACATCCACTTCAGCACTGGTAGTCGAGGTGCCAGAAAGAGCTGTGCTTCTGTGCCAATCACCTCTGAGGCAGCTTGAACTCCTTCATAGGCAGCTAGGATCTCTTTCTCTGTTGGGGTATAGTTGGCTTCAGATCCTCTGTAGCCTCGGCTCCAGAATCCAAGTGGTTGGCCTCGAGTCTCACCAGGCACCTTCTGCCAAACGCTCCAAGACAGGCCATTATTCCCGGCAGCGGAGTAGAGCATGTTCTGTATGTCTGGTCCTGTCCTGACTGGTCCAAGGGCTACAGCCTGAGCAATCTCATGCTTGATCTGGTCAAAGGCTTGTTGCTGCTCAGGGCCCCAGGGGAAATCATTCTTCTTACGGGTTACCAAGTAGAGAAGGTTTACGATCTGACTGTATGCTGGGATATGCATCCTCCAGAACCCTATGGCACCCAGGAAGGCATGTGTTTCCTTTTTGCTGGTAGGTGGAGACATTGCTGTGATCTTATTGATGACTTCTGTTGGAATCTGACGGTGTCCATCCTGCCACTTCACTCCCAGGAACTGGATCTCTTGGGCTGGTCCCTTCACCTTATTCTGTTTGATGGCAAAGCCAGCTCCCAAAAGGATCTGGATGATTTTCTCTCCTTTCTGAAAAACCTCTTCTGCTGTTTCCCCCCTCACAATGATGTCATCAATGTATTGCAGGTGTTCTGGAGCCTCACCCTTCTCCAGTGCAGTCTGGATCAGTCCATGACAGATGGTGGGACTGTGTTTCCATCCCTGGGGTAGTCGGTTCCAGGTGTACTGCACGCCCCTCCACGTAAAAGCAAACTGTGACCTGCACTCTGGTGCCAGAGGAATGGAGAAGAACGCATTAGCAATGTCAATAGTGGCATACCACTTTGCTGCCTGGGACTCCAGCTCATACTGGAGCTCCAGCATGTCCGGCACAGCGGCACTCAGTGGTGGAGTAACTTCATTCAAGCCATGATAGTCCACAGTCAATCTCCATTCTCCATCAGACTTACGCACAGGCCAGATGGGGCTGTTGAAGGGTGAGTGGGTTTTGCTGACCACCCCTTGGCTCTCCAGTTCACGGATTATCTTATGGATGGGAATCACAGCATCACGGTTCGTTCGGTATTGCCGACGGTGCACTGTTGTGGTGGCGATTGGCACCTGCTGTTCCTCAACTTTCAACAGTCCGACAGCAGAAGGACTTTCTGAGAGACCTGGCAATGAGTTCAATTGTTCAATCCCTTCTGTCTGTACAGTGGCTATTCCAAAAGCCCATCTATGCCCCTTTGGGTCCTTAAAATATCCATTCCTGAGGTAGTCAATGCCCAGGATACATGGGGCGGCTGGACCAGTCACAATGGGGTGTTTCTGCCAATCTCTCCCTGTCAAGCTCACTTCAGCTTCTAGCACAGTCAACTCTTGAGATCCCCCTGTCACCCCAGAAATAGAAATAGTTTCTGAGCCCACATGTCCTGATGGCATTAATGTGCATTGAGCGCTGGTATCAACCAAAGCCTTATACTTTTGTGGGTCTGATGTGCCAGGCCATCGAATCCACACAGTCCAATAGACATGGTCGTCCCATGCCTCTACCTGGCTAGAGGCAGGGCCCCTCTAACACTGATCCTGGTCATAGCGGTCAGAACCTTTTCTCGATGAGTACACCTGGGAGGTGCCCTCCTGTGGGTCAGATTCTTGCCCATGGGAAACTGGGACTGCACTTACTCTCACTGACCTTCTTCCATTCTCCTTCAGTTCTTGTACTCGGGCTGCAAGGGCACGGGTGGGTTTCCCATCCCACCGTCCCATGTCTTCTCCATGTTTGGCCAGGAAGTACCACATCTCAGTTCATGAGGTCTGTCCACTTTCTCTGGTTGGGGGGCGTCTGGCTCTTACTTCAGAGGTTCTCATTCGCACTGGTGCCACTTGGAGACTTTCCCTAATTTCCTCTCTGATCGCTTTTACCTCTGCAGGCAGCGTCTTAAGACTCTCAACCAATGTCTCTACAGCAGAAATATGGGCCTGCATTGGGCTGTGGGTCATGCCTTCATATATCCGCAGCTTATTTGCTACAGCGCCCACTGTTTCTTGGTTCTCTTCCCTATACATGGATGCCAGGAAATCGGTGTATTCAGCTGGCCCCATGTGTGAAAGGTTCCACCACATATGTGGTGTGCATCTGACCTTGTCAGGGTCATTATTGGTTTGCCCACCCCTTCCAAAGAGCACGTCCATCATTGCCATCTCCCTCAGACGTAAAATTCCTTCTTCCATCGTCTTCCAAGTCTTCTTAATGTGATGTTCCTGCAGGATTTCTCTTTAAACAAACTTCTCTCTTACACTCATTAGAAGTCGTGCCCAGAGTGAAAGGGGCTTTGATTCCCTCACGAACACTTGTTCAATAGCCACATCCTGGGTCAGAGCCCCCAAAAACCTGGCTTCAGCACCATCCAGTTGTAAGGTTTCACCCATAAGGTCCCAAACTCGGATCAACCAAGTCAGGATGGGCTCGGCCGGGTGTCGAGCAATGTCTTTCCACAAACTACGGAGATTATCAAATGACGATGATCTCAGGCTCTGGGTCTGCTTGCTGTGGAGGTGCAGCAGCCCCCTCATCGTCCGCTGGATGGTCTGATTTGGTCTTATATTTCCTTTTCTGGATAGGGGCAACTTCCATAGGCTTGGCCTGTCCTCCTGGTTTAGCCTCATCCTGCATCACTGTAACATCAGAGGTTTTACCCTCTTCCTTCTCCCTCTTCACTGTAACGTCAGGGGTTTTATTCTCTTCCTTTTCCCTCTTCACTGTGGCATCAGGGGTTTTATTCTCTTGCTTTTCCCCCTTCACTGGGCTAGGCTTCTGAATGCGTTCTCAAAAAACCCTGGCCCTACCTTCAAACATTCTGTAAGCCGCAGGGATACAACCTTGCAGAAAAACCATAAAGAGCAAGATATCTCTGGCATCCAGGGAGAATTTAAACATCTCAAAAGCTGTTGTAGCAGACTTGAATGGGGAATGGACAAAGGGGTGGGAGAAAAAATTCCCCTTTGTTCCTTCCCAAGAGTCCATACTATTATCACTGAATCCCCAGAGGTAGCAGCTTAGGTTGCGGCAGGAAAACAGCCTGGAGAACACCACCCACATGACATCCAAAGGCATCGAATTCATGGCACCATAAATCCAGAGTAAGAACTCAAAAATAATTGCGGCTATTTGAGTTTTACTCATTGATTTGTTGATAAGACTTAAACCTGCCGCTCCTTTTGGCATGAATTTGTACCAACAAAAAGCCAATATATTATACAGAATGGTCCTGATGAACCCTAAACTCAAGACCCACATGGTGCCACACAAAAAAAAAAAGCAGTTATCCTTCTTTGTTTACAAGCTGCCCCACGTTGGGCGCCAAGAAATATCTTGGTTTGAGAGAAAAAATCCAAAATGTTTTACCCACAAGCGGGGGAGGGGCCTCCTCCACAATAATCACGCCACTCTTTATCAAATTTAAGAAAAGGAATTTTAATACAAGAAGGATAACTGATATATATATATATATATATGTAAACAGACTAGTGCAACCCACTTCCCCAACACCACAAGAGAAAGAAAAAAAACCAAACAACAACAAAACCCAGCAGGTTTCCTCTGGGAGGAAAAGTTATACTTAAGCGTCAATGTCACAGCCCGGCTGGCTGCAGAGTGAGTTTCAATCCCTTTCCAGTGAGACAGACGAGCAGTGAGCTTTTCAGATGGACTCCGTCTCTTCCCCCTGTGTTCCCCGTCCAAGAAGCAGAAAAGCACGAGCAGCCAGAAGCAATTCCAGGGCAGGTAGCAGCAGCCGCGTGGCCAGAAAGCAGTCAGGGGCAGGCAGCAGCAGCCTCCTCGGAGCCCCCACTCCCGTGTTCCGCTGAGCCAAGACTGGAAAGAATATCCAAAAAAACCCCAAAAGAGACAAACCTGCCCCCACCCAAGTGATCAACAGTTAACTACTTCTTTTGTTAACTGCTGGCCTGGGCAGTTAAGTGGCAGGGGAGAGAATTTACATAATAATCCCAAACTACAACACTGGCGCGCAATGTACTTTGACGTCATCAAGATACGTAGGGGCAGAATCCCAACAGCTGACTGTACTGGAAGCTGAAGTCAGCTTGACTAGGTAAAAATGGCATAGACGCCCCATTGTGACTGGTCCAGAGGCCCTGTGTATCCTTGGCATAGATTACCTGAGGAGTGGGCATTTCAAAGACCCGAAAGGACTTCATTGGGCCTTTGGCATAGCTGCTGTGGAGACAGAGGAGATCAGACAGTAGAGCACCTTGCCTGGCCTCTCAGAGGACCCTTCTGCTGTGGGACTGCTGAAAGTTGAAGAACAACTGGTACCAATAGCCACAGCAACAGTGCACTGTTGGCAATACCGCACTAACCGAGACTCTGTGACCCCCATACACAAGATGATTCGTGAGCTGGAGAGCCAAAGGGTGGTCAGCAAGACAGGCTCACCTTTTAATAGCTCCATATGGCCAGTGCGGAAGTTCAGTGGAGAGTGGAAACTGATGGTGGATTACCGTGGCCTCAATGAGGTCACACCCCCCCTTAGTGTTGCTGTGCCAGACATGCTGGAGCTTCACTATGAGCTGGAGTCCCAGGCAACCAAGTGGTATGCCACCATTGACATTGCCAATGCCTTTTTCTCCATTCTGTTGGCAGCAGAGTGCAGGCCGCAGTTCGCTTTCACCTGGAAGGGTGTGCAGTACACCTGGAATCGACTGCCCCAGGGGTGGAAACACAGTTCCACCATTTGCCATGGACTGATCCAGACTGCACTGGAAAAGGGTGAGGCTCCAGAACATCTACAGTACATCGATGACATCATTGTATGGGGGAACACAGCAGGGAAAGTTTTTGAGAAAGGAAAGAAGAGAATCCAGATTCTCCTAAGAGCTGGTTTTGTCATTAAATGAAGTAAGGTCAAGGAACCTGCTCAGGAAATTCAGTTCCTAGGAGTGAAGTGGCAAGACGGACGTTGTCAGATTACAACAGAAGTGATCAACAAAATAGCAGCTATCTCCTCACCAACCAGCAAGAAGGAAACCCAGTCTTTCCTAGGTGCCATGGAGGATGCATATCCCGGAGTACAGTCAGATTGTAAGTCCTCTCTACCTTGTGACACAGAAGAAAAATGATTTCCAGTGGGGCCCTGAGTGACAACAAGCCTCTGAGTAGATTAAACAGGAGATTGACCATGCAGTAGCTCTTGGGCCAGTCAGGACAGGACAGGATGTGAAGAATGTGCTCTACACTGCTGCCAGGGAGAATGGCCCTTCCTGGAGCTTCTGGCAGAAAGTACCTGGGGAGACCCGAGGACGACCGCTGGGATTCTGGAGTCAGGGATACAAAGGATCTGAAGCCAGCTATACCCCAACTGAGAAAGAGATCCTGGCAGATTATGAGGGAGTTCGAGCTGCCTCAGAAGTGATTGGCACTGAGGCACAGCTGCTCCTGGCACCCCGACTACCAGTGTTGGGATGGATGTTCAAAGGAAAAGCTCCTTCTACCCGTCATGCCACTCCATGCATGGAGTAAGTGGATCGCTCTGATCATGCAGCAAACCCGGATAGGGAATCCTAATCGCCCTGGGATTTTGGAAATCATCACCAACTGTCTGGAAGGTGAGAGTTTTGGACTATCCTCTGAAGAAGAAGAGGAGCAGGTGACACGAGCTGAGGAGGCCCCACCATATAATCAGCTACCAGAAGAGGAAAAGCGATATACTCTCTTCATGGATGGCTCCTTTTGCATTGTAGGTACAAGTCAGAAATGGAAAGCAGCTGTATGGAGTCCTACACATCGAGTTGCAGAAGCGACTGAAGGACAAGGTGGATCAAGTCAGGTTGCAGAGCTGAAAGCTGTTCAACTGGCTTTGGATATCGCTGAGAGAAGTGACCAAGACTCTAACTCTACACTGACTCATGGATGGTGGACAGTGCTCTATGGGGATGACTGGACCAATGGAGAAAGTCCAACTGGCAGCACAAAGGGAAACCCATCTGGGCAGCTGAGATGTGGCAGGACATCGCTGTCCGTGTAGAGAAGCTGAGTGTGAAGGTCCGTCACGTAGATGCTCATGTACCCAAGAGCAGGGCTCATGAACAGCATCGTAACAATGAGCAGGTGGATCGAGCTGCCAGGATTAAAGTCTCTCAAGTAGATCTGGATTGGCAGCATAAGGGAGAATTGTTTCTAGCTTGATGGGCCCATGATGCCTCTGGTCATCAGGGCAGAGATGCAACTACAGATGGGCTCGTGACTGAGGGGTGGATCTAACCATGTGTAGCAATGCATTCACAATATATGGCATGGAGAATGTCCTGCCAAAAGTGGGCTGATTAAGAGAATCAACCAGCCACAGATAATGTTTTATCAACTGATGTTTTTAATGTGGTTTGAATGTACTGAATGTAAAAACTGCAGTGTCACTGCTTCTTCTTCACAGAATACCCTGCCAGGTCAGGGGGCTGAGGAAAGATTGTGACCTCATGTTCCTTGAAACCCTTTCCCATTGAATGTAAATCCCCTTACTCCTATTGGCCCAAAGCCAGATTCCCCTCTTGTCCCTTATTGGTGAGTTTGAATCCCTCCAAAGTCCATATAAACCTGTCCCCATGAATAAACTTCCTCTTTGTTCCTCTTTCCCTTCTTGGTGGTCTCTGCGTGTTCTTCTCTGAGGCTCTCGGGGACCACGTGGTGGTGGAAGAACAGGGAGAACATTTCCACCTAGGTTAATGGACTAACAGCTCCAGGACCAGGAGGATCACCATATCATTGCAGAATTCCTACAACACACAGCATCAACAAGGCATGAAAAAGCTCACACTATCAGCCATGGATAGTGTGTCACAGGTTATCCATGACTGTGAGACATGTGCTGCCATCAAGAAGGCCAAGCGGGTGAAGCCTCTATGGTATGGTGGACGGTGGTCGAAATACAGGTATGGGGAAGCCTGGCAAGTTGACTACATCACACTTCTCCAAACACGCCAAGGCAAGCACTATGTGCTGACCATGGTAGAGGCAACCACTGGACATACCCTGTGCCTCATGACACTGCCTAGAATACCATCCTGGACCTTGAAAAGCAAGTCTTGTGGCAACTTGGCATCCCGAAGAGAATTGAATCTGACAATGGCAACCACTTCAAGAATGGCCTTATAGACACCTGGGCCAGAGAGCATGGCATTGAGTGGGTGTATCATATCCCTTACTATGCACCAGCTGCTAGGAAAGCTGAGCGGTGCAATGGACTGCTGAAAACCACCTTGAAGGCGTTGGGTGGAGGAACTTTCAAACACTGGGAGCTGCATTTGCCAAAGCCCACTTGGTTGGTCAGCACCCGAGGCTCCATCAGTCGAGTTGGCCCTGCCCATTCAGAACTCTTAAATACTGTAGATGGAGATAAAGTCCCTGCAGTACATATGAGAGGTATATTAGGAAAGACTGTTTGGATTAGTCCCACCTCAAACAAAGGCAAACCCATCCGAGGAATTGTTTTTGGTCAAAGACCTGGTTGCACTTGGTGGGTAATGCAGAAAGACGGGAAAACACGTTGCATACCACAAGGGGACCTAATTATGAGTGAAACCAGTCTGTAATGTTTTCTTGTATATACATATGCATATATATATTATGCATGTATATATTTAAAAGAGATATTCATTTTAGAATGACATAGATGGTGCCATCTGGAAATCAAATGTCCATGTTTTTTTGCCTCAGTTCAAAACTCAGAGCAGAGTTGCTCATAGGCTTGTAGGCTTCCAAGAAGTCTCACAGAATTTCGGAATTGAGGTCAGAAGACAGCACTGGAGCCATCCAACTCCCTTATACAGGTGGGACCACTTAGACCTGGTTGAGTAGGACCATATGCAGGTGATTTTTGAATATGCCAAAGAATGGAGAGACTCCACAACCTCTCAAGGAAACCTGTGCCAAGGCTTGGTCATCCTCACAGTGAAAAAGTTTTCCTAATGTTCAAGTATAACCTCCTGTGTTGCATTTTGTGACCACTGCCTCTTGTCCTTTCACTGGACACCAATGAGAAGTGCCTGACTTTGTTTTTTTACATCCCCTCTGTCCTTGAATATCTCCAACATTTCAAAACCTGTCTGGACAAGGTCCTAAATCTGGCTGAACCCACTTTTAACTTCATGTTAGAATACAGACCTTCAGAGATCTTTCTAAACCTTTAACTTTGTGTGATTTTATGATCAAGACTAAGGATTGTACATTAAAGATGCTTCCTCAGAGACCAGTTAGGGGACCAAGCTCACCCAAAAGTTGCAGCACTGAGCAAAACCCCACAATTATGAGCAATTTTGCCCAGGTTCCTCTTTAGTCAGATCACACTTTTTTGTAAGTCTTTAAGTTTGATTACTGCAAACACTCCAGTCAAAAGCACTCAGCAGGTAGCTATGACAACCACTGAGATAAGTGGTCTAAAATATACCAGGTATATTAATGAAGGGTAAAATAATGAAGGGATAATAATGTGGTTTTAGTTCAAATGAACTATTGTGTGACTAATGGTTTCACATTTAAAAAATATTCATACACTGTATTTCTGGGCTAAAAATTAGTTATGGTTCGAGGCCCATTGTTCATCGCAGTGCTGTAGGAGGTCTCCAAAGAATATATAATATATGCCTCCATTTGTTAGTCCGGCACTTTGAAGGAGGGAAAAAAAAAAGAAGTCTTGTAGTTCCAGAAATAAGACTGTTAAAGAGAGAAAAGGGTAGATCTCAGGTAGGAAAGATTATCCATGCAGAGAGAGATACAAGCCCTTCTCAGAGTCTGACCTAACTAATTTAATGTGAATGTCTCCTCTTTTTTCTTCCAAACCATCTCTATTGCACCCAGAACAAAACTAGCAATTAGCAGCTGGGTTATAAATGCTATGCAGACTCAGGATGGAACAGTCATTACCCAAAGAAAATTTATGATTTAAGTAGTCTAATTTATTACCTTAACTTGTGGTGAAGGAAAGGACAACAGGGATTTTCTCTTTCTAAAGAGCTGGTCACCTGTGATTACTCTTCCAACAACACTGATATTCTGCTAGTGATGGTAAATTGCAAAAATGTAGAGGTGAAATTTGCTGTTTGTGGTAAGTAGTAAACCTTTATAGACATCTTAATTTTCAGAATATACCTATAACAAAAAAGAGAGGCCATCTTCTCTCTTAACCTCCTGTTACGACCCGCTCCAGGAAAAGGGGAGAGGGATAACCCAGGTTCTTATCAATAATTACTTTGGGGTGGATTAGGGTGAAACTACACTGAATAATCGGTGTTTGAGAACATATATAGGTAGGGTTTATTTTAACAATAACTTTTTTTTTGCGGGGGGTAAGAAAATGCATAGGGGAGAGAAAGGCAGGATAAGAGTGAAGGGAGAGTAAAGAAAAAGAACAGATTAGAATGAAAAAAAAGCTTATATAGTCACCACCCATTGGATCCAGCAATTCATCTTCTCGTTTCGCAGGCGGTGGGGGCAAAGAACAGAACCCGAACCCCCAAAGTCACCAGTCAATATATATACCCTCAGCATGCTTTTGCACCTCCCCCAAGGCAGGAAGTTGTTTCCATTGAGTAGTGTCACTGGCCGGGCCATGAACTCCCAATATTTTTGCCACCTTTCATGATTGGTGCAGAGTTCATGTGGAGGGCAGGGTAAACTCGGATCTTCCTGCCTCTTCAGGGCTTGACACCTTCAGCACTGGAGGAAGGGATGGGCCCCAACTGCCCATCAGAAGTATAATGCAAAAGTTAAAGGCCTGCAAAAGTCTCCTAGAATGCATAAATCATTAACCGTTTCAGTCTCCAACACCTTTTCTCCATTAGGTTTCCTGTCATCAACCTGCCTCACACAGATCTGTCCCTTCTAAGCTTTACTTTGTGTTTTGATTGTGACTCGCACAGAAAGAAATGGACCTGTCCCAACAACAGGGAAGAATTCTTCCTTCTGGCCTGGCAAAAAGCCATGGATTTTTGATCATAAATCCTACAGCAATCTTTGCAGCTTCTTTAGTTGGTTCACCTTGAAGCATCTAGCATGTAAAAGATTATTATGTTATTTTTTTCACAAAGTACTGGCATTATGAAGCAGACATAGTAAACAAAAAGTGCTCGCTCACTCACTCACTCACTCACTCACTCACTCACATACATACATTATCTATCTATCTATCTATCTATCTATCTATCTATCTATCTATCTATCTATCTATCTATCTCCCTTTTTGGGTTCTCTTATTTCAAGACAGACACAGATCATAAGCAAGGGGGTTTTTTTGAGTTAACCTTTCTTACAAACAACAAAAATATATTCCATTGTGTTTTAAGCCAGTGGAGATGGTCATGTGAAGAAAAACATAGTTCTCTGTAGGGTTCCTTTTTGACATAGACTTTTTTTTTCTTCCCAAGAGGCTCTTCCTGAACAATTTAACTTCCTCCTCCAGGAGTTTTAAGTATCTCTATGTACCTGTTTTTGTCAGGTATTTGCTGTAAAATAGGATAGCTCTGTATCACAGCAACAGTGTCTTAAGTACTGCAGCATGAAGTGTTTAATCAGCCATTACCCTGGGAAAGCTTTTGCAGTTAAGGGAGGAGAAGATAGAAGTCCTTCATCAAGAAGTGGGTCCCACCAGGTGGGGCAGCACACTTTCAGTCCTCTGCACAACCCAGCATTTTTTCCCTCTGACCAAGTGGGCTCTCCTGCCCTTTCCTGACTGCTGCTCTTCACTGATCACCCTACAGTGCCCTGGATCCTTTGTTGATTGAGGAGGATTTATAGCATCCTTCCCCCTGTTAGTACTTCCTGCTGTCTCTAAGGCATTTTGAGATGAGACCTTGCTTCCTCATAGGGTTACTCTGGGCAGCTACAGTCTCAGCAAAGCAGAGTGCTCTTTTAGACCTGGAATGAGCTGGGGATTAATGTTCTGCATCTGTCTGTTAGTCTGGACTTCAGCCACCCTTTGCCCATCAAGACTCGGCCCCCTGGGCCTTACACATGATGGTCTGTATGTCAGGCAAGATGATACCCAGGAGCACAAGCAGTTCTTCATAAGATCCTGCTCTTCTTGATCATTACTTGCCTTTTTTTTAAAGTTGTTTCTTCTGATTTCCTTTTTCTGCCTCCATGCTGCCCCTTGGACTACAGTGAGCCTTTCTCAGTCTGGTCTCACAGGCTGTTGAAAGGCTGAACAAAGAAAGACAAAGTTTTCTGAACAAAGAAAGCCAGTGCTGAGATCTACTGTGGAATTTTAATTCTCTTGCTGGCTGGTGGCAGGGAATTAGCCTGTGAAAGTCAATGGCACTGACACTTTCCTACTGCCCAAGTGCTTAACTGATTGTTTTAGCAGCAACAGTCAAACCATGTGCGGCAGTCCCCCAAATCTCATCCTGCTCCATCCTTTAACCCAGCCCTGGGGCCAAAGCTGTTTGAGTGTCCTTCCTCTGCCTCTGAGCTGATTCCATGTTAGCTGTAGTGTGTGCCCCAGGAGACTGTGACAAGTACAACTGACTCTGAAGGAAACGCTAGCGCATAAATATATTAATTTTGACTATTATTCACCAAGACTTATTTTTTGTTAATGTAAATGAATAGCCACAAAATAAGAGGTGAATACAGGGAGCGCAGATAGGGTAGTTCTGGAACCTTCCATTACACTGGAGTGTTCAAAGCCATAGGAATACCAGAGTGGAAAATTCTGCCCCAGAGGCTCTGGACAATCTTGCTATGGAAGTTTCGGTGAAAGGTTGCAGATCAGGGAGAGAAAGGCAGCCTGTGGGACTGTAAATGGAAGGTCCTCAGTGTTGCAAATGTAAAAGCACTGTGCAACATCACACAATACTGTATCTGCCTTACTCATTTGTGTTCACCCCTGTAGCTGATGGGTTCTGAAAAACAGGCTGATTTAATGGGAATACTGGGGAACTGCCATGTCCAGGTGCCTTTGCATTTCTGGACTCATAAAGCATTGAGCTGCTGCACACTGAGAAGTGTAGTACTAAATATTACTCTTGTCAGCAGCATCACCCTGCTTCTTCACTTCAGCTCGATGTGAGTTTTATCTGGTTTCTGTAAACAAGGTTTTATTGTACCATCCCCTATTCTTCTTTCAGGGAAGGATTTACAAAATCCACCTTCCTATTAACCTGTAATAGTAAACTCAGCACCTCAAGAAGCCAGGGAAGCCTGAGGTTTTCCCAGGACATAGTTGTTCTCATCAAAACCAGCAGTCACTGTAAAATACATACTTGTGAAACTGTCCCTTTGCAATTGGTAGTCCTTTTCCAGCTGAGCCACAGCTTGTCACAATGCTTAACCTGAGCTCAAGCAATGTACAAAATGCATTGCAACAACCCCCCCCCACCAAAACAAAGAAAGGAAAGAAAAATCATGGATCAAAAGGTCCCTGTCCCTGTTATAAACGACCACACAAGTAGCCAATTATTCAGTATAAAGGGTAGTTTAATTTTATAAGCAATGAAAGCTACAGAGTAAACAGCGCAGCATTGGGTACACTGGGAGTCTCCGTTCTGTCAGTGACACACATTCTAGCTCACAGGCTCCCTTTTTATACAGTCAAAGCAAGTTTATTTTTAATCAGTTCTGATAAATGATTTTTTCTCTCTCTGCCTTGAGATCCTTTCATCTGATTCTGCATGTTTCTTCGCAGTGACTGTGGGGGCTGGGGTCTTCTTGAGGAGGATTGTCAACTTAAAATTTAACTAGAGACAATCTTGTTAGTTAATGCTTATCTGTTGTCTTGAGGTACTTCTTCCTTATCTTGATTGTGTTTACCTCTCTATTATATTTAGGTATTCTCGGATTACCTTTGGTCTGCTCTGTATCTATCTTACTTGGAAAGGCTGCTTAGTTATTAACTTTAGTTCTTCTCTTTTTCTACTTTTTATACATTATTTGATAAGCTCATAGACATTCTGTTGCTAAATCTTTACTGCATCGAGCTACACAGAATGTCTCATTATGTTCTTGACACGAATTAAGTCTATATTCATCACATCCCAAAACCCTAAAACAGAAGTAAGGCAGAACTGTACTAGTTCTCAAGATGAAGGGGAAGAGAGAGGTGACAACTTGCATAGACAAACAGATGAGGTGCACATTTCTGAGGGACAGAGAAGACTGAGAATGCAGGAGAGTTGACAGGTTAAATTTCCTAGGCTATGAAGTGGGATACTGCACAGAGACTGTGCCATTACACCATAACTTGACACCAGAAGAGATCAATGGACCAACTCCGGAGTTGCTTTTAATGAAGGTAAGGAGCCCTGCATGGGTGCCATGCCTTCCACTTGCGCTTTCTGCAGTAGGGAGTATGAGAAACATAGTCTCAACATCATAGGTTTTTAATTAGAATTTATTATATGATAAAAGCAATTTTAGCATGCTGGGTGCGATGGATGCAAGTATTGTTTTGATATCACACGCTGAACACAGTGTAAATCTAACATTTATTTAGTCTCGACATACATATTCATTAGACTCATGCATAAACATTCTGAGTACATTGTTAAGCAGTTTAACATATACTACTATAGCTAAGTGACTTTTACAACCCTAGTGATAACCCCACCATAAATTCTGCTCCCCTTAGATGTGGGAAAGTTTAACTCTTCAACTTTTGTGTTAAAATTCATGTGGTCTTTGACAAAGTTGTAGGAGATAAAGTGATTTAACACTATACTGTTTATCTCTCCATGTGGGTGTAAGTTGGAATTTTTGTTTAATTGGCTGGCCATATGTTTCTTCTCACATCAGTATAGGAGCTCCGATAACTCATTCGTTTTACTGACAGAAATCACATTCATACTTCTCACAGGAGCATAGAAAGAGAATTGAAAGAATATTGCATGGTTCAACATTCTTTCCTGTTAAAGCACAGGTCTGTTGCAATATACCATGCAAAGGCTTAGCAAGCTCCTCTGCAGATGACATTGGCCCCCAGGGAGTCTGCAGTAAATCCAGTCAGTGGCGACTGCTCTCTCTCCAAAGGACAGCACAGAGCACCCGGTGTTGGGACAGGCTGAGCCAAAGGAGCTCTTTTCAAGATGCTTTCACTAGCCCAGCAAAATGGTGGCTCCCACTCAGAGCAGCGGCCAAAGAAGTGAAGCAAAAAAACCTGGAAAAACCTCTCTCTACCCCTGCCCCACCCCACCTTCCCCAAATCTGCCCCAGCAATCAAGATGGAATTCACAGCCATTAGCCATCCTTTTTTAGCTGGCTCCAAGGGTAGGTAGTGGGAGGCAGGGCCTGAGCTCCTACACCTCCCCGTTGGCAAGGAAGAGAAAAAAAAATCGATGAAAGATTTCAAAACTGTAACAAGTATCTTTCTATGATATTGATTTTAAGTAATCCAAGCTCTGTTTAGAAGTAAAAGTAAAACAAGATGAAAAAAGGTTTTCTGAAAATGTCTGATGTGCCTCTATGAAGTCTGAAATTTGCAGCTGTTGTCTGAATCATCTCAAATCAATTAGCTGTGGAACTGCTCATTGATCTCCATCCCTCATTAATTTAAGAGGAGACTTAAACTATTTTTATTTCAAGGTCATCCCAAATCAAAAAGCAAAGGATAGAAGGGGAGGAGTGGGAATGGCATGACATCACAATCTTTTCCTCAGAATACTTTTAGTTGGTTATAAAATTCAATTTTTTTTGTGGAGGGAAGAGTATGAAAATAATTTCCTGCATGGCTTTCATTGTTGCTTCAGTGGACAGAGGCCGCAGAGGGGGAGCTGATCCATGTGCCTTAGGGATACCCACTGAAAAAGTGTATTATGTTTCCATGCCCCCAGAAAAAATATATTTGTCCTGTTTTTCATTGAAACTACTTCTCCCTTGTCACACGCTTCTGTCTAATTTTTCTTCTTGTCCCCTGTGGTTGTCTCCTGCCTCCTCTCCACTTCTTTCTTTCTACTAGTGGTTCTAGCAGAGGTGACAAAGAGCAGAAGCAAAACTGGGTGCAATTGGTTGTGCCTCCTAGTGGCCTTTCACAGCAGCTGTAGACCTTACTGCTTTCCTTTTCTGGTTCATCCCTACAATGCAACAGGAGCTGTCAGTGAAAACAGTGTAATGCTTTTCATCTTCTGGTGGTTGGCTCCATGGTGGAGCTTCCTCTTCATCTGCCAGGGCAAAATTCTCACCTTCAGGCCAATTTGCAATTACCTTCAAGATCCCAGGGTGATTAGGGTTTCCTCTCCAAGTGTGCTGTGTGATCAAGGTAATCCACTTACTCCATGTTGCGTTAGTGGCATGATGTATGGAAGGAGCCTTGCCTTAGAACATCCGCCCAAGCACTAGTAGGCTTAATAGGCTGCTAGAATCTCCTTCTCTCTTGGAGTGCAGTTGCCCTCAGACCCTCTGTAGCTTTGGATCCAGAACCCAAGTTGTTGGCCTCGAGTCTCCCCAGGTAGCTTTCACCAGAGGCTCCAGGAAGGACCATTTTTCCCAAGCTGCAGAGTACAGCACATTCTTCACCTCTGGTCCTGTCCTGACTGGTCCAAGGGCTACCACATGAGCAAGCTCTTGTTTGATCTGTTCAAAGTCTTGGTGCTGTTTGGGGCCCCACTGGAAATCATTCTTCTTGCATGTCGCGAAGTAGAGAGGCACTTAAAATCTGGCTGTATCTGGGATGTGCATCCTCCAAAAGCTTAAGGCACCCAGGAAAGCTTGTGTTTCCTTCTTGCTGGTTGGTGGAGACATTGCTGTTATCTTTGTTGATGACTTTGGTTGGGATCTGATGGCATCCATCCTGCCATTTCACTCTCAGGAACTAGATTTCTTGGGTAGGTTCTTTGACTTTACTCCATTTGATGGCAAAACTAGCTTTCAGGAGAATCTGGATGACCTTCTTTCCTTTCTCAAAGACTTCTGCTGTGTTCCCCCATATGATGAGGCCATCAATGTACTGCAGGTGTTCTGAAGCCTCACCCTTCTCTAGTGCTGCCTGGATCAGCCCATAGGAGATAGCAGAACTGGGGCAGTCAGCTCCAGGTGTATTGCATGCTCCTGTAGGTGAAAACAAACTGTGGCCTGCACTCTGCTGGCACAGGAATGGAGAAAAAGGCATTTGCAATGTCAGTAATGGCATACTTCTTTGCCACCTTAGACTCCAGTTCATATTGAAGCTCCAGCAAGTCTGGCATAGCAGCACTTAGGAATGGGGTAACTTAATTCAAGACACAATAGTCCACTGTCAATCTCCATTCTCCACTGGGCTTACACATGGGCCAAATGGGGCTGTTGAAGGGTGAGTGAGTCTTGCTGACCACTCCTTGGCTCTCCAGCTCATGGATCATCTTATGGCTTGGGATCATCTTATGGATTAGGATCACAGAATCTCAGTTTGTGTGGTATTGCTGATGGTGCACTGTTGGAGTGGCGAATTGGCACCTGCTGTTTTTCAACCTTTAGCAGTCCCATAGCAGAAAGGTTCTCTGGGAGGCCAGGCAATGCATTTAACTATTAAATCCCTTCTGTCACTACAGCAGCTATTCCAAAAGCCCATCAATGTCTTTTTGGATCTTAGAAATACCCATTCTTTAGGTAATCAATACCTGGGATACATGAGGCATCTGCCATTTCTCCCCGTCAAACCCACTTCAGCTTCCACCACCGTCAGCTCTTGAAAACCCCCTATCACTCCAGCAATTGAAATAGACTCGGACCCCACATGCTGTGGTAGCCTTAGAGGGCATTGTGCACCAGTGTCAACCAAAGCTTTGTATTCTTGTGGGTCTGATGTGCCAGGTCATTGGATCCACACAGTCCAACAGAAACGGTTATCCTGTGCCTCTACCTGGTCAGAGGCAGTGCTTCTCTAGTCTTGTTAATTGTGGCTTTCTCCCCGTGAATACATGTGGGAGGTCCCTTCCAAGGGATCAGACATGTTACTGTCCCTCCAGTTCTGTATAGAGGTTTGCCCACAGGAAACCTGAGCTACATCTATCCTCAAGGAATTGCCTCTGGTCATTTTTCCTTTTAACTACTATGCCTGTGCTGATAAAGCACAGGTGGGTTTTCCATTCTGTTTCCTCATGTCTTCTCCATGTTTGTGTACAAAGAATGGCAGGTTGGCCTGTGTAACATATCCCCTCTCCCCAGCTGTGAGATGCCTGTTCTGGATAGCAGGGACTCTAGTCTGCACTCTTAATGCTGTCTTTAAACTCCTGAGTTTTTTGTGGTAATTTTAAACTTCCTCCATTGTGTGGAGGTTCTCAACTAATTTCTCTACAGAAGAGATATGGGCCCTTAATGGGGCATATGCAACCTCATCATATGTCCTGAGTTTACACTGTTTCTTGGGTTTTCTTCCAGTGCATTGTCACCAGGTGACCTTGCATGTATGAAGTTTCACAACAACTGTGATGTACACTTGACCTTGTCAGGGTCATTACTGGATTGCCCATTCCTTGTGAAAAGTATCTCTAACACTGCCATTTCTCTTAGGTGTTGGATTGCTTCTTCCACGGCCTCCCAGGTGCAAATATGGTGCCCCTGCAGGTCATCCCTGTTAACAAACCATTCTCTTACACTTCCTAAAAGCCAGGTCCAGAGATGAAGGGGTTCCGACTCCATTACAGACTCCTTGTAATAACCTCATCTTGGGACAGGTATCCTAAATACCTTGCTACACTAGTGGCAAGCAGAGAACCTTCACCCATAAGATCACGGACTCAAATCACCCAGGTCAGAATGGGTTCATCTAGTTATCAAGCGATGTCTTTCTGCAAATTGTGGATATTATCAAATGAAAGGGATTTAGTGATTATTTCTGGCTCTGGGTCTGCTGTTTGTGAGGGTCTCACCTTGCCATTGTCATCTACCAGGTGAACTGATTTAGGCTTATATTTTCTCTTTTGGATAGGGGCAACTTCTATTGGCTTGGGTTATCCTTCTGATTTTGTTACACTCTGAGTTGCCATCGTGTCAGGTGTTTTATCTTTCTTTTCCTCCTGGAGCTGTTGCACCACACTAAGTAGCTTTTGGTAGGCAGTGGCCAAGGCTCCACATACAACCACAAGCTGCCCCTGCACAGACCTACAATGGCAATTTTCCCTTACTGATCTCATCACCTTGACAGGGTCCTGCAGTTTTTAAAGGGTGAATTTTCAGGTCACTGGAGCAGAAACATTCTTCAAGAACTTACCCATGTCCTCCCACAACCCATGCTATTCAAAACTATCCACTCCTGTGGCAGGCTGGTGAATGGAGCTGCATTCAGCTGGCGGCTGGTCACTAATGGTGTTCCCCAGGGGTCTGTGTTGGGTCAAGTCCTGTTTAACATCTTTATTGATGATTTAGATGAGGGGATTGAGTCCATCATCAGCAAATTTGCTGATGATACCAAGTTGGGAGGGAGTGTCGACCTGCTGGAAGGCAGGAGGGCTCTGCAGAGGGATCTGGATAGACTTGAGAGATGGGCTGATTCCAATGGGATGAAGTTCAACAAGGCCAAGTGCCGGGTCCTGCACTTTGGCCACAACAACCCCATGCAGTGCTGCAGGCTGGGCACAGAGTGGCTGGAGAGCAGCCAGGAAGAAAGGGACCTGGGGGTACTGTCCTAGTTCAGCAGGAGGGACCAATTAGCACTGTGTGTGGGGTGATCAAAGCTGTGTATTCTACCCCCTCTATTCATTCCCCAAGGACAATGGACCATTAGCAGCAGCTGCCCAGGGAGTCCTTATCACCTTCACACCCAGCTTGAGGGGGTGTGGCTGCTAATGGGCCATCAACAGTTCAACAATACCCCCTGGCTCCCAGAGTTAATCACCCATTGTGTGAGTCTCCGCCCAGGGGGAGGTACTGGGTGCTCCCTGAGGGTACATAAGTGGTGGGTAAGAAGACCTTGGAAACTTCTTGTTGGATCCAGAGGAGCAGTAGGACCTCAACAGGAGGAGATCACTGCTGTCACCCAGACCACAGCCCTCGCCTGCATCAACAGGTTTTTCATTTCCTTTTTGCTCTGGACTTGGGGGAGCCACAGGGGTCTCAGCACAAGGGCCAACAAACCCCTTGGGGTTTGTGCCCCAGGACACCGGTTTATACTGCTGGGGTTTTGTGAGTTGAAAGCAATTTCCCTTTTGTGTCAGTGTATTTATTGTAATATTATTATTAATTTTTAGCTCTGACTTATAATCTCTCTTGTGGTGAGTTCATTTCCCCTGCTGGTTTGCCTTTAAACCAGCACAGGTACTAATTGACAGGAAGCTCAACATGAGCCAACAACATGCCCAGGTGGCCAAGAAGGCCAATGGGATCCTGTCCTGTATCAAAAATAGTGTGGCCAGCAGGACCAGGGCAGTGATCCTTCCCCTGTACTCTGCATTGGTGAGGCCACACCTTGAGTACTGTGTTCAGTTCTGGGCCCCTCAGTTCAGGAAAGATATTGAGGTGTTGGAGCGGGTCCAGAGAAGAGCAACAAGGCTGGTGAAGGGACTGGAGCATAAGTCCTATGGGGAGAGGCTGAGGGAGCTGGGGTTGCTTAGCCTGGAGAAGGGAAGGCTCAGAGGTGACCTCTTCACTGTTTATAACTACCTGAAGGGAAGTTCTATCCAGGTGGGGGTTGGTCTCTTCTCCCAGGCACTCAGCAATAGGACAAGGGGACACGGGCTTAAGCTCTGTCAGGGGAAATTTAAGTTGGATATCAGAAAAAAATTCTTTCCAGAGAGAGTAATCAGGCATTGGAATGGGCTGCCCAGAGAGGTGGTGGATTCACCATCCCTGGAGATTTTTAAACGCAGATTGGACATGGCGCTGAGTGCCACGATCTAGTAAATGGACTGGAGTTGGACCAAAGGTTGGACTTGATGATCTCAGAGGTTTTTTCCAACCCAATCGATTCTAAGCTCTAAGTTCTAAGTTCTAGGCTTCTGGACCCCTTCTCGGCAGATCTTGGTTTGAGCTTCACACATAAGATAAACCATAATGATGTAAACTGCTAGACATACCACAAAGAGTAAGGTATCTCTAACATCTAGAGGGAATTTAAACTCTTCAAACTGTTGTATTGGACCTGAAGGAGAAATAGGTGAAGAATTGGGAAAAAATGCTCCTCTGCATTTCTCACTCACATTGGGTGCCATTATCACTAAACTCCCAGGGATAACAGCTTAGGTTAGGGTAGAAAAACAACCCTGAAAACATGTTCCAAATGAGACTTACAGGCTTTAAATTTACAACCCACAAATCTAAGCTACCTTGGTTTTAGAACCCATTTTGATATAAACACCTATGAACAGAAAATATGTATGCAGGAATGCATGCCAAATAAACATGAACAAATAGAACAACATGATGCCTGAGGAGTTATATCTCCAATACATAAAGGGGTTATTGAAAAATTTTATTTTCTACTTTTTGTCTTAATGCTCCACATTGGGAAAAGCTACATAATTGCTTTGATTTACTGACAATGTGTCCCAGGAGGTGGGACCTCCGATGGAATAGAACCTCCAACCCGCTTCTCCTTCATTTACTTCCCTTCCCCTAAATGATGAATTTTGTTGAAATTACAAGACATCTGAGTGAAGTAGGAAAATTAATAACAGTTTTACTAAAAAACAGAGACCAAACCAGAAGAAAACAAACAGCAGCAGAAAAAATATCCCTAAACCCACTCTTGTATTTCTATGCCATCGAGATGGCAATTCAGTCCCGATGGAGGTCACGTATGGAGCTGGGGAGTAGTACTGGGTGCGGGGTGATGGCAGCAGAAGCAGCAGGTGGGCATCACTCCAAGGTGGTATCAGGCAATTGCTGCTGCAGGCAGACAGGTGGTGCAGGGTGGGCAGCGAGGAGGCAGCATGGCCTTCAACACTCACGGTGCATGAAAGGCGAAAGAGGAGTTTGCAGATTCCTTCCAACATGGCTGCCATGGCAAACAGGATAGTCCCTTCCTGGCACAGGATCTGCAAAGCTGGAGTGCAGGGGAGCTCCAAGGGCACAGCAGAGGGCGACTTCCTCGGAGTTTGCAGCCCCAGGAACCACAGTGAGTGCCGGTAGTGCCAGCAAGTTTTATCCCCCTAAACTGTTGTGGTACTTCCTGCCGGAACCATTCCCCACCCTGCGTGGCCTCCAAATCCACATGATGATATGAAAAAATTCAACAACAACAAAATCTTCTTCATTTAGTGAAACTATAACAGATGCATATTTGGCTTTTCTCAAGCCTCACTAGCAGGAGTAAGCTCTAAGTCAAAGGAGCCTGGAAGCACCTGCTCTGAGTTTCTGCACAACATTTTGCCATGACAAATACCTTATTCAGGACCCACCCGATGACCCAAGCATCACTGAGTGGACAGGCAGCCCTGTACCAAGGGCTCCTACAGAAACCAGATTGCTCAGAACTTAAGCAAAATTGGGCCACTTCTGCCAGGTAACTTACAATCGGAAGCAATATGTATCCAATACCATTACAGGTTTGCTAATGTCAAAATAAGCAAAAAATTATTTTCAGAGATCTTAGAAGCTAGTTTTAATTTAAAAATCTTCCTTCACAGCAAGACATGAGAAAATATACAACACAATTACCCGCTCACAGTTGAAACCTGTGGTGTGAAAGTGAGACACGTGAACAGCCAATACAATGTCTGATTTATTGTTTTATGTAATCATCCAGCTTATAAACCCCAGAAAGGGGGCAGTAACATGTTTGAATAAGTCCACATAACCTTTCACAAATTAGCTTGCTTCTTCAGGGGGCATGTGCAGTCAGTCAACTCCTCCCTTGATAGTCCTGCTTGCTCCTGGGAGATTGGGTTTCCAGGCTGTCCTTCTGCTTCCGGTTACCTATAACCTAAACCCGGTCCCTACAGAAACCAAGAGGAGTGTTTGATACAAATTTTTCCCCCATTTTTTTCATCTACTGTTTTAATAGGAGATCAAAATGGGATTTCTTTAAAAACAATTTATCTTCCTGCATCCTTCTTCTTCTTCACCAATAATTTGAGTTTGTGTGGTTTCTTCAGTGCTTTGTCACTATAGTAAGAGTTGTAAGAGAGACTCCTATTGTAGAAGATGGTGGAGGAGATCTTCAGGCTGAAGAAGCTCATTAGGTTTTTAAATATCAATTGATGACATAGACCCCCCACTCTTCTTACGTTTTCTCCTCCCTCTGATGAAGTGTTCCAGCTTAAAAGCACATGAGAAAATTTAGCTTCCTTAAGGCTTCTTGTTTTTTGACATAACAGAGGCCACGAATTGACTGGCTTGCGTTTCTACTTGTAGAAAAAGGCCCATCTGTTGTTTACATCACAGTTGACACAAAGAGGTGGTTATTCATGTAGTTAAACTCATTAAACTCATCAAATGTAGAAAAAATGTAGAATCAAATTGTAGAACTTCAATGGTGTTCAATCACAGCTTCTCTTGTTTAAAATCCTTCCAGAAAGAATTCTTAAAGGTAACTGCACCTGGGAAATGTAAGCCCCATGCTTTCAACTGTGAGTCTCTCCACCTGATTTGGGAGAATTGCTCATCTTTAACTGCACAAGAACCCAGAGAAACAGATTTTTTTCTCCTCCAAGCCTGGCAAATAATAGACTGAAAGTAGAAAAATGGGTTTATATTCAAATATGAATATTTTAATTTATGCACCTGATTGATATTATGCTGTAATTAAATTATATTCCCATGGTGGCTCTAACATCAGGCTTGTAGTAATACAAATTATTAGTAATTAACTCTAATCTGATCAGTTAGCAAATGGCAAATTCCAGATGAATTAGCTGGCCAACAGTGCCTTTGGGAGGAAAGCCAAGGAGGAATTAAGAGAAGTCAATTTGTGCTTGAGTTAAATGAAAATGACAGGAAATGCATTTTCAAGAGAAGTCCCCTGACAAAGAAAATGAGAATACAATCATAGAACATACTCTAGGCCATAGTTACAAGTCTGCAGCTTAGTTCTGGGAAGATACTCCCTCCACTTTGACATGTCGCTGAGTCCCTCCTAAATGCTCATGCCTGTTATTATGTTTTGAAGCAGAACTAAATGAAGTGTCAGTACAGCAGTGCTCACAGGATGCCTTCAGCCAAAGGAATCTTCTTAAGCTGTCTCCCAGCTGAAAATTCCTTGAAGATAACAAGTGATAATAGCACTTCACTGCCTCCCTCAGCATGCCAGCAGCTCTTTGGCATGGGAATTTGGGAATGGATTCCTAACCAGTTGCTCCCACTAATCTCCAGGTATCCTCAATGCTGCAAAGGCAACTTTGAGTTGCGGAAATGTCTGGAATAGAAAGACTCAGGCATCTATGGTAGGAAAAGAAGTTTGAAAATGCACCTGGGCATGGTACCCAGGAAAGACAGCACCGGTCATAGGAAATGAGAGTATCTTGATGGTGCTGCAGACTTGTCTCCCCAGGCTTCTTCTATAGCCATCAGAGAATCACAGCCAATATGTAATTCAGAGTAATTCCAAGCATTAATCTCTTGCTCTGAATGTCCCTCTGGAGGCACTGATTTTTTTGTTTACTACTCAGGAGTTAGAAGAGACTAAGCCTCCTGCACTGGTAGTCCCTGAATAAGTCCAAGAGGACTTCAATGTTCTGCAGAAGTACAGGTCCCAGAGATACAGGCTCTGTATCTATCTTCAACTCAGCTCTAAGAATGATGTACTAGCACCTGAGCAACATGAGAACTTAGCAATTCTTTGCAAGAGTTTACAGTTTAGGGTATGATGAGATCCCAAAGGCAGAAAAAAAGGCCACTGTGTGTTCCAGAGCTGGTTTATCTGAGGGCGTTGTGTCTAACCTTCAAAAGAAGTTTGATATAAGGACTATACGGGATCCAAGGGCTTGGGCAGCAGGGGATGCACAGTAGCAGTGTGTCTTGGTGCCTGCAGCTTATCTCCTGAGAGCAGCAGAGTTGAGCAGCTCCACAGTGTCCTCCCTGCCATAAGGTCCCAGCTCTGTGCAGCATGAGCCCCATCTGCCAGCACTGAAGTCTTGTTTCTCCGAGCTTCTGGTTTTTGGTCTGTGTGAAAGCAACCTCTGTGAAGGGAGAAATGGGAAATAGAAGAATAGAGGAGAAGGACATAACCAAAGCATTCAGCTTAGAGCCTCCTTTTTCCCCCACAGTTCACTCTCAGGCCCCTGCTGGAAGGGGTAGGTCCTCCCTTCAGACTTGGGATGGATTTAAGGTGGCGGAAATTTGTGGAAGTTAAACGATAGCAAAGAGGCTCTGCCATTTCATACACTTGAAACTCTTTCCCAAGGCAGAACTAAATACTCCTGGAGACATACATGGCAGAGGACAAATTCTAGCACCAGGAACCTTCTTTGTTATTCCCTCACACTGTTGCTTAACGGTGTCAACGGATGCTTCCTCAAGATACATTTTGTGTTGGAATTAGCCTGATTCCCCCTTTACATCTTTCACTACCAAGCAGCTCACTTGTTGCTCTTTCTTTCCTGACCTTCACTGCAGAAAGAAAAGAGTATATGCTTCCAAGGATAGATGACTCAATGCAGAGGGCTTAGGGCAGCTGCTCTTCAGAATGCCGTAGAAAATTTCTCATCAGACAAATGAAGTACAAAAATCTGTGAATCAACCTTCCTGTATGATAAGCAATATTGCAATCTGAACAGTTCTTCCCAGCGCATTAGAGAGAAATATTGCACTTTGGCAGTTCCCTCAAAAAAAAAAAAAAAAGAAAAACCAAAGTATTTTTAACAATTTCAGTTTTGATCTATCAAACAAATTCAGTTAAAAGAAAATATTTGCTCTTGCCAGATGGATTGCCATTGGATCAGTATCAAATATTTTGAAGACAAGTAATTTCAAAAGAAAGTACCCCATGCTGCCACTCAAAAAGATCAGTGTGAAATATTCTGTGGTTGTGGAAGGATTTAATTTTTATATTTTCTCAATTATAACATGTCCTTGAAACAAACATCTTCCTGCAGCCAGGCTTCCCTTTTCATTAAATTGTATTTTCTGATGAAAAACGTTCTAAGAAGACATAAAGGGATAGTTGCTGTGTGTCAAGTGTATGCCAACAGATTCCCTTCTTGTAGGGCAGCAGGAAAAGAGAGGTATAATAAATTGTCAGACTTGCTACAGAGTTGTTTATGTCAATGAAAAATTGATGATGCTGGTTCAGACAAATATGAACAGGGCCTCTCACTGATCCTGCAGGTGGCTTGAGCAAGGGATAACACTGAAATGATACCGGGGTGAAGCGGAGTCCTCACATCCTGATGTAGTTTCAGTGAGCCACAGAGGAGCACCCACTCTGTACCAGCCATTGGCCTCACTCCCACTTTACCATGCATCTGGTCCTTTCAGGAGATCAGGATGAGTGCAAAGACACTCAGGTGAAGATCAAGCAGCCTTTGCTGCTGCCTCAGTGGGTGGAATAAGACCAAATAGGTTATTTTACCTTTTGTTTTCTGACCAAAACAAACTAAGACTCTCATTAACTTCTATTTGCATAGAAGACAAATGAAAAGAGAACATGCCTTACATGTATGACCACAGTCACCAACATCCTACTTAGGACATACGATTGATCCATGTCTTTTGGAAGGGACAAAATCATTGTATAAAAGAAGGGGGGAGGGGGGGAACCATGGAAAAGAAAAAGACAGGAGAGAAAAAAATGAAAGAAAATGAGAGAGAGAAAAACACCTTTGCTTGCTCAGAATTGAACAAAGGCTTGTGTCTCACCTCCTCCACTGAATGGATACATTTAGGTGAGATTTTGTGCCTCCAAGTGCATTGCAGCAGATTCGGGAATATTTTAATTTATCTGTTTAATAGATCTCTGTTATTATACCTTCTGTTTGGACACATATTCACACAGTGTAGTTAGCATATATATCATCAGCAATCCTGGACCTGTTTTCTTTTTGCTTCAGTAAACTACACCATTTGTATATCTGGAATGTGCAAGTCCTTATTGAGCTCAGACAGACCTAGAGTATAAGTACATCACACTATTTGTGAATCTGTTATTGTGAAGTTTCTTATTGAACATGACCAACCTCATAGTGGTGAATTGGTAATAATCAGAAACAAATCCTGGCTGCATCCAGCCCCTCAGATCTCTGAGGGCCAGTAAGGGTGTTTATTTTTATCCAGATCCTTAAATCAGCAGGAGGTTGCATGGGTTTTTTTCATTTGAGGATTCAACAAGTCAAGGCTGCTTGAAAGTTGCCAGTAAGAGTTCACAGGCAAGGCCCCAGACATGGTCCAATGAACTAATTCATCAAATGAAATAAAGAAGGAAGGACATGTTGTACTGAGTTGCCTAAATTCAGTTCCTTTCCAGAATCCTACAAAAATATGAAGCAATGGGAGAAGAAGATAAATTTGTGTCTAACATTTAGGGTGGGAGCAATACGCTAGAGGCCTATGTATCACGATGGAGAGTGATTTATCGAAATGTTTGCTGGCTCTCCAGAATGGAAAGGAGCCTTCCCACAATGTGTATACCCATCGCTCTACCTGATTATGTAAGTTTATTGAGCAATTTGCTAAACCAAAGAGTGCCTGCATTTTCATGTCTGCCTTTTTTTGTTGTTGTTAGAGAGGATCTCCACAGTTTTGATGTGATGAGGGAAAGGGGCGTAACAAGAATTTGCAGTCCCCCAGTCTGCTACCAGATTCAATGCTAATCAATATTCTAAATGCTCAGGGTATCTAATTACTTTCAGATATGACATTTTTCTGCAGCTTCTACTTAACTGAGCGTTTTCAGAACTTCCATTGTTAGGTGTCATCTTAAAAGTTCTTTTCCTCTTGCTTACAATTGTGTTCAAACTTCATGAGATGGTTTTGGTTATTTCATGGTTCAGTTTTGGCTTTGCCTTTGGGTATCAACAACATTTGCTCCTTGCATGCCTATGTCATGGGAGTTTCTGGAGACTTCTGGAACCAATCAACCCTAGGACCGCTCCTCAGGAGCACAGGAAACTGGGACTTGGTATTCCCGGCCTTCTGACTGAAACTAACAGATCAACCCCATCTGGCTTTCATGTGTTTCACAGAGAAGTAGAAATCAGTAGTAGTGACAGAAAGGCTCAGAGAGCCATGGTTAAGTGTTGCATACAATTAACAGATAGTCACAGGTGGTATTCCCCAGGACTCAGTATTGAGGCCAGTCCTGTTTAATATCTATAACTATGACCTGGATGAAGGGATGGAATGAACCATCAGAAAGTTTGTGGGTGACACCAAGTTGGGCAGGAGTGTTGATCTGCTGGAGAGTAGGAAGACACTGCAGAGGTATCTGGACAGGCTGGATCAATGGTCGAGGATGATGGTATGAGATTCAAAGTGCCAGATCCTTGGATCACAACAAGCTCAGGCAATGCTACAGGCTGGGGGAAAAGTGGCTGGAAAGCTGCCTGGTAGAAAAGGACTTGGGGGTGCTGGCTGACAGCTGGCTGAACATGAGCCAGCAGTGTGCCGAGGTAGCCAAGAAGGCCAAAAGGATCCTGGTTTGTATCAGCAATAGTGTGCCCAGCAGGACCAGAGCAGTGACCATTCTCAGTACTCGGCACTGGTGACGTCGCACCTGTGCTCGTACTGTGTCCAATTCTGGGCCTCCTCACTGCAACAAACACATTGAGGTGCTGGAGCGAGTCCAGAATCGGCCAGCAAAGCTAGTGAGGGATCTGGAGTAAAAGTCTTAAGAGAAGTGGCTGAGGTAAGTGTTTAGCCTGGAAGAACAGAGGCTTGGGGGTGACTTATTGCTCTCTACAACTACCTGAAAGGAGGTTGTGGTAAGTGAGTGTCAGTCTCTTCTCTCAGGTAACAAGCAACAGGACTAAAGGAAACAGCCTCAAAAGTTGTGTGAAGAAAAGTTTAGATTGCATATTATGAAAAATCTGTTCACCGAAAGGGTTGTCAAGCACTGGAACAGGCAACTCAGGGAAGTGGTGGACTCATCAGCCCTGGAGGTGTAAATGACATGTAGATGTGTGTGGTAGTTTTGGCTTTAGGCCTCAGTTAGGCCTAAATTTAGTAGGCCCAAAGGATGTGACATAGATCAGAAGGAACAAGCATCACCTGATTTAAGCAACCAAAGTGGTACTTCATATCATCTGACATCACCAAGTGTGAAGAGGTATAAAAAGAGAGAGAGGAGGAGCTTCTGTCTTTTTTGGGGTTTGCCTCAGACCTGTAAAGACGCACTGCCTGCCTTTGCTGAGACAAGGCCTTGCCGCCCTCCGCACTACGTTATCCAGGGAGGTGAACATTTTCTTGTTAATTTCTCTCTTCTCTTGCAGGGAGGTTTCTCTGGAAGAGTTTTTGGGAGCTTTTGTGGGGTTTGGGTGGTTGGAATCTGTATTGTTTAGTTGGGTGACTTGGTAGTTATTGTTGGTAGTCTGGTTTTCTTTTT
Source organism: Pithys albifrons albifrons (assembly GCF_047495875.1). Taxonomy (NCBI): domain Eukaryota; kingdom Metazoa; phylum Chordata; class Aves; order Passeriformes; family Thamnophilidae; genus Pithys; species Pithys albifrons. The sequence continues at coordinate 107,566,797 of NC_092459.1, forward strand.
ATCACATTTGTATATATATGTATTATATTCTGGTTTTAATTGTCTTTCTTTTGTATAATATAAGAAGCTTGCTACTTCACGTTTTTTGGGGTTTTTTTCCCCTCTCCCTTCTTTTCTCTTGGTTGGGGGGGAACCTTTCTCTCTGTGTTGGGCAGTTGGTATTTTGCCAGCTCAACCCCAGATAATGTGGCACTTAGGTATATGGTTTAGTGGTAGACTTAGCAGTGCTGGGTTCAGTTGTATTCAATGATCTTAGAGGTCTTTTCCAACACAAACGATGTTATGATTCTGTGAAAATTCCTGGAATCACATCCTTCCCACAGAGAAGACTCGTTTTTCAAGCATGCATGCTGGAAGATCCTGAGGAAAGAGAATGATGCAGTAGATCATACTCAATTTTTCATCAGGGATGGACCACCTAAACAGTGAGATGGGGTTGATTTTTCTACAGACCATTGTATTTTAACTTCATATGTGATACTTTTTGTTTGACTGGTCCACCTCTACTAGGCATAGCTGGGGATGCTCAAAAACCTGTTTGTTGTGGCCAAATGAGGTGACTGAGGCTTTAGAGAGCTCTGAGACCTCTGAGAGCAGTTCTTTGACCCCTTACTCCTATTTTTGTGTTGACTGTATTTTCAGCAGTATTTTATGTCTGTAGCAATTTTATCCATCTGGTGTCCAAGATGGCTCACTTCCTTGGTGAGGTTGTTATTCTCTCATAGCTTTTAAGTTGCTCATAACCAACAAAATTTAGTAAGAATACAAGCTGTTGCTTCATGAATCTCTTTTTGGAAAAAAAAAAACCCTCTATATTATTTATCCTGTGCATTGGCTTATTTGAGCATTTATTTATTTGCTGTGATCAGTCTTGCCTCTTGAGTATGTCTCAAATGAGTACAAAATAATGAATATGCCAGGACTATAGTATCTCTTGTTAAAACACAATGGCCAAACCAGTTCTAGGGCAAAAAAATGTAGCTCTAGTTGTAAATGTGAGTCAATCACAATCCCCCAGCTGCTCAAATTGTCCTTCAGTTCTGGGGAAGTTCGAAGAGCTGAGTTGCCACTTCTTCTGGGAGAGCACTTGCAAAAATGGTGTCAGCCCACATGCTTTTTTGTCTTTTTGCTTTGGTTTGCACACAGAAAATTAGCTTCTGTGGGCCATGCAGCAGCTTTGTAGATGATGAGAGGTTGGGAAAGCAGGCTGGAGGTCAGAGCTGACTTTCTGTGAGACCTGGGCAGGCTGGAGAAATGGACTGATACAAACATCAGGAAGGTCAACGGAAGCAAATGTGAAGTTATGCCCCTGGGGCAGAATGACCCTGTCTTGTGAAGTTTGTGAGGTAGCTAACCAGCAGTCAGTACGTGACTTTGCAATATAAGAGGCCTTGGCTCTGTAAGAAAAGAGTGCAGGGAGTAGTGTGAGGGGAGTGATTAGAGTGATTACTAGTTATTACAGTCTCCTCTACTTGAGTCTGGTGAGATGCTGCCCAGTCTGGGTCTCCCCAGTACAAGAGACAGAGAAACAAACTGGAGTGAGTCCAGTGGAGGTCACCAAGTTGGTTGTGGGGCTGAAGCATTGAGCAAGCAGAAGGTCAGAACGAAGACCTTCAGAAGACCCTGCAAACCTGAGATACTCTAGGTCGTATATGCAAAACACCATCTCTAATCCCTGGAGATTGCAGAAGACAGGATGACTTCAGACAGCTTATAGACAGATTAGACAAGTTACCAGTCCCTGAAAGCTTATCAAAATACATGGACAAAATTCATGGACAAGCTGGACCTGCTTTGCTCAGGCAGGGTCCTTTCCACTGTAAAACAGTGAACAGCATGCTGCTAAAGGATGTCTCAGTACCACTTTCATGCATGACAACTAGTTTGCCCCAATTCAGCACTAGCAAAATATGCATTTGGCAAAAAAGGTAGGGAGAAAAAAGCAGCAAACAGTTGATTCAAAGCATATAGAAGAGCAGCAAAGGCTGTTGTACAATTTTAGGTCATTACTCATCAGTATTGTTATTTTGATTGCTGAACTCCATTGCAGCATTCTCCCTGATAGAGAACAAGTCAGCTGATTTCCCTTTCAGTGTTTCACATACACATATGTGTGAGATATGACTATGTATGTGTACATTTACCTGTATATATGTATGCACATGTATGTGTGCATATATAGCACTGACTAAGAAACAGCATGAGTCTGAAAGACAGGGGACATCTCTGAACATTCTGGAAGAAAAAACTGAATCTGAGAGGTATGCAAATTCCTGATCTTGTTTTGGAAAGGGAAGGCTGCTATAACCCATCTGGTGCATTACTTCAGATGCTTTGCCTTTGCACAGTCATAGTCTGTTACTTGTCAGAGCCCACCATGAGAGTTATTAGTCAAAAGAAGCTTTCTCCCCAGGCATAAGGCACTCTGGCTGTGTGCAACCATAGACTGGATATAGTAAATTAGATTCTCTCCTACCTCTCACCCCATAAAATCTGTCTCACAGAGCCTTTCCCACACCTCAACTACCTTCCACGGATAGCTATACCCTGAAATGGCAAGAGCAGCTTGTCGTAAGTACACTTGGACACGTCCAAAGAAGGAAATGTGATGGCACGAAGGAGTAGCATCTACCTTCTGACAATTTTAAGCAGTGGGATCACCAGAGCTGCCTCATTACCAGTAAAAAGGAAACACGTTGTGTTCACCATACCACCATAAACTGCAACAGTGTTGGCAGGTCTTGCTTTTATTCATTTGGCATAGCTGTCATCTGTGATCCTGTTGTATGCAATGCCTAGTCGCATGCCATCATGTCTGAAGCAAATCCCAATGTTCTGTGCAGCACAAGAGAAGCGGGACCAGACTGCCTGCGGAACCACAGGATCACGGCATTGCACTATCTGTGCACAAACTATGCAGTCAGTAAAGCACATCCTTTGTGCTGGTCCGATAAGGAAAGTAGAAGCTGAAGAAAAGGGCTAGGTTGGTTTAGCTGAGAAAACTGACACTGTTCTTGGTGTCCATCTTGGCCTCTATCTTGGATTTGAAGTTGGATTAGCCAAGGTTGGCTACTTGGACTGCATTTTGCCCTGAAGAAACCATGCACATCATAACAAGTTCTCAGGTGCAGCCCTTCTGCAAATACTCACCCTGTGGTTTGGCATTGCTAACAGGCAAGTGTAAAACACTCTGAGCCTGTTCTCCAGACTGTGTATTGTGGCCTGTTGTGCACTCTGACTGAAGATCCACCGCTGTCTGAGGATTTTAGCAGCCTGAGTGTGTGTTCTCTGATGTGTGATGCACAATGTACTCTTTGTGCCCTTTCTCTGGGAGCAGCAATTTGATACATCTCTTCTGTTGCACTTCTCCTTGCAGTGAAGTTTATAGGCACTTAATTGCATTAAGTTGTTGGCTGCCCATGAATTTCCTTTGCAGCTCACCAGGTGACATTCCCCAAACTGTGAAGGGCACGTGTCAGCCAGTGGAGAGAAGGTAGTTGCCACTGCTGTTCCAGCCTTGGTGAACTGTGATGTTCCCAAGCTATGCTGCAGCATATGCTTCTTGTTGCCTCAGCAGGGAGCTCTTGCAAGCTCACTTTATGGCAGGTGTTGCATAGAAGATGGGACAAATTAATTTCAGACTGACAGAGCAATAAAAGAATGCTTGGGGCTAGGAAGATTTCCAAATGAAGGCACCGATAATCAGTGGAGGTATTAGGGAGTTATGAAATCCTATCAGATGGCATATGTGTTGTGTAGACCCATCACTTTATTTGCTGTCTCTGTTCCCTTGAGCTCTGACAGGATTTTTATTTCTTACCTCTCTGTGATTCTCCAGGACACCCCACAATTACATCCTACATTATATGATTGAGTTGGAGTCTTCTGTCCCTGGATTTTACAGCTTGGTATTTTAACTTGTGTTAAATCTTAGCTATCACTAGAACTTGTCATCTAGTTAAAGATACCAGTGCCATTTCTTTAACACCTCCTGACTGAGGCAACGTGGCATAAAGGTCTCACTGCAGAAAGGGAGGGCAATAGTGAGGCACCTGTAGTTTTTGGGAGACTGGCTTTTCTCCACTCTTTCTGTGATAACACAGTTCTATTGTAAACTAGACAGAATCACCCTGTATCCAAACACAGAGGAGCAGAGCACTCTGCTACCTCAAAAATTATGTTTATTGGAAATAAAGCTGCCATTAAGCAGAAAGAGAGCACAGAAGGAGCAATGGCTTCTGAATAACAGGTAAGTTTAAGGGGCAATTCAAGCTGAACTGAATGACAGGTATGCTAACTCATTAAGTTTCAAAAAGCTGCATTGAAAGAGCAAACTTTTCTGAGTAACTTTCTTGGTGCCCCTCTATAGATAAGTATGATTTCAAGGGTCCATATTTACCTGTCTGTACTTCCTCCTGACTTCTTCCTATTCATCATTCACAACCCTGTCTCTCCTCCCTGGTGCCACAACCTTTCGCTTCCTGAAGAAGGGACTCCAAATAGACAATAACTATCAGCAACAAGCAGCCAACAAAGAATAATGTTTGACCATGCTGTGTTCAAGAGCCTTCTTAGCTCAACAACTGCTGACATTTCATAGCTGTCTTAAATAGGATGGCTCTAAACAGAAGGACTAATTGCTATAACAAGTTATGAAGATATTACTCTATCTGTCTGATTTCCCAATTCATACAGATTTGTACATTGTGGCATCAGATATAAAAACATCATCTGGACAAGGCAGATACATATACTAGTCCTTCTGCAAAATTTGGTGGAGTGCACAATAGAAAGTTCATGCCAAATTTATTATGGCTGGGGAAGACAGGTGGGACCTGCTCTGACACAGAGCATATATGGAAAGATAATATGACAGGTTATTTTTTGATATATCTGAACCAGTGGACTGCTTGTCAGCCCATGGCCTGTGGTGGTTTGGAGCTGGTACTCAGAAACCAAAGCTGGTGGTGTAGTTTCAGCTGGTGTGTGGGTCACACAGCTGTTCTCTGTGAATAAGACACGAATCTCACATCTCTTAGAGCTTAAACAGCCATGACTTTTAACTGCACTCACACACAGATTGTCCTCCTTTCTTCTGCTGAAAAAAGGTAGAAATCTCCCTATGTGTGTTTAAAAAGCTGTTTTCTGAATTTGCCAGCCTAAAGTTTTCATAAACATCAAACAAACCCATAGACAGTCCAAGGGATCATTTTTACCTTTGGTTCTTGCTGTTCCTCTTGCTCTCACATACCTTTTGAGAGCCCTTACCATGTTTCTCTCTGTTCTTTCTACCTGGACAGGACCTTACATGTCTTCCAAGCTGATGTAGAAAGAGACATTGATATGCAGTAGCAAAATTTATGTTCACAGCTGTCATCTTCCAGGGGTACTGCTACAGATGGTGACATATACAGCACACCCAAAATTGGGGTGAGTCTCTGTTTCTTCAGAGAGGCCACATACACATGCAAACCTGAAAGTATTTGGTGTTTCTCCGTGTGTGTGAATGTGCACTGACTTAGGAAATCATATATCTTTGCAAGGTCACCTGCTCTGTTCTTCCAGCTCTGTGAGGGTCAAGCCTGTCTCTGGGTCAAGCCTGTCTCTCCCAGGATGGCCCCACAGTGTGCTGGTCTGAGACTACCAGCCCAGAATAAACCACAAAGATAGCTCCCAAAATCTGTCTCTCCAATAGGGTGCTTCAGTATCTCAGATGGGTGCTAGTATATAGCTGCCTCTGGGTCCAGTGTGCTGAGGTGATGAAAACAGTGTTTTGAGAACAAACATTTAGAAAGGCAGAAGCTGAAATGCTGTATCAGCTCCTCACAGCCCACTGTAGACTGATCTGAAGACATTCCTGCAGGAAGGAAATCCTCTGAGGCTAATGCATCTTCCTACAAGATGTGAGACAGCATGAGCTCACTCTGTGTGGCTCTCTGCATGTGATCCTTCTTGCTCTTCTGCAAGGACCATGTGAGATCAACTACCCTTGCTCAAAGACTGTTTCTCTGTTTTAGCCATATCACATTACATGTGGCAATTCCAAAGCCTGAGTTAAGTCCAAGTCAAAAACTTCCTCAGTCGTACTGCCTTTAAATTACACCTTCCTTCATCAGAACCTTCATTGAAAAGTAAACCTATTGCACCCAGCTTCAAGAAATGCTTGCTCAGCAGAAGCTCAGACTGTACCACTGTCATCAGTGGCACCTTCTAGTCTTCATGCCATGGGTTTAGAGCATTTGGATCTTTGGAGGATTATATCTGTTCTGCCAGCCAGAGATGCTGCAGCAGGCCATGGCAACAAGACAGAGATTCCTCTTCAGCTCCTCATTGATCCACAGTCCTGGGTAAATAACCATGCTGCAGATAATCAGCAAACTGGACCCATACTAAGGCACTAAAGCTATCCATGGGAGCTTCATCCCCACTTTGGTCTGCAGGGACGCCCAGGTCCGTCTTCCCAGGATGCAAGCCCCCTTTAGCTTTCTTCCTCACTCCCCTGAACTGCCAGGCCAATAGCCAACTCCTTGTCACACAGCAGTCTGCTCCAGCATGTGCAGCATAAGGGCATCAACTTTCAAGCCTGGTGATGCTTTCAGGAGTGCTTTTGTTGTGCAGGTCTTTCCGATAATGCTCCTCCTGTTTACTGTTTGTTGGGGGACATGGAAGCCTGCACTCCCCAGTTTGGGATGCTATTTTTAAGGCTAGATACAATGGCCTCTAAGGCCTTTTTATGGCCGTCCATCTGGGAAAGTTGGCTTTTACCTCTCAAGTAAGTATTTAGCATGCACCATCATCATCATCAAAAATTGTAAGGCAGACTTTTTAACCACAAGATTGGTTTAAAAATGACATTATTAGTATTTTGTGGCTTGTATCTGGATTTGCTTTCTAATATTTTTGAACTCCAAGTTAAAGGTAGATCAAGGCTAGGAATCTTTGCTCCTTTCCTTTTAAATGATCTGAGGTTTTTTAATTCATGTGCTCCAAAGTTCAAGCTTTGAGAGGACTAAATTTCACATAAATCATGCATAAGGGAAGAGCATGTCACACATGACAATCCACTTCCTTGGCTGTGTAGGTTTTTCTGGCCAACCCGTGTGTCAAGGACAAAGCATGGGAACCTGTGGTGAAAGCCAAGTTCTAACTGAAATGTGCTCCCTGGACCAAATTATGAGTACTGATGGGAGTGCAGCTAAGGGTGATGTGCCCCATACTGCTGCTACTCCACATTTTCCCACGTCTTTGAGCTTATTTTAGATGCAAAAATAATGGGAAAATACCCAGATGGTAAACTCTTCATTTAAGTTAAATAAATAATTACTATTTTCAGTATTTGCCTGCTTGTTGGGTAAGGGCAATCTTGGTCTCAGACAAGGTTTTATCTCATATAAGGTGTTACCCAAGCACAGATACTGTCCATTGGGGCAAATATGGAGTGGGGACTCTAACTTGCCCTCTCACTACCCCGTTGCTTCAAAGGGAAAGGTTTTCCATTGCACTTGCTAAAAAAAATTGAAGAAGACCCACAGAACTAACTCCACCTTAATAGGGCAGTGCAGCCAAAACCTGCATGTGCAGGGACCTCAGCTGTAGCAGTGGCTGAAAATGAATGAAGATGTATGTATGGCCAGACTTCATGAACGAAGATTTGGGAAGGGCTCTCCCCATGTGGGTGTGCCCTTCCAGCCTGCACAGTCAATTTTTAAGGTGAGGGACAGTGTCACAGAACTGCCCCCACTGTTTAAGTCCTAAGGTCCATTTGCCATGGCCGAGCAAGCTTGGACAGTGACAGGGAAGTCCTCATGACTGTCTCCAGCAGCTGGTACTAACTGGGGCTGACCTTGCTGAGCATCCGAGATCTGACGGGATCGGATGGCAGGGAGGCATTGAACTGCCAGGGGACAGGTCCCCACTGAGACTCGAACTCAGGACCTTGGGATTCAGAGTCCAGAGTGTTCTCCTTTACACCACGGGACTGCCCTGGATGAAGATGACTAGGAGTACATTGCCACTCTCCAGGCTTAGGTTTGAAGCCCAAGAATTTGCTACCCAGTGCGAGTGGCATCCATGTCTAATGGCAGGGGATTGAACTAAGTGATCTTTAAGGTCCCTTCTAACTCAAATTATTCTATGGTTCTTTGAATGCAATGAAAAAGAACTGTCAGGCTTTTTGGGTCCAGGTACAATATGAGTTGGTTCATGTGGGTACAGTATTACAGAACCAACTAGGTTGGAAAAGACCTGTGAGATCATTGAGTCCAACCTGTGACCTAACACCACCTTGTCAACAAGACTATGGCACTAAGTGCCACATCCAGTCTTTTCTTAAACACCTCCAGGGACAGTGACTCCACCACTTCCTCGGACAGCCCATTCCACTTCCCAATCACTCCTTTTGTGAAGAACTTCTTCCAAAGGTCTAACATAAACCTTCCCTTGACACAGCTGAAGACTATCTCCTCTTGTCTTACTGGTGGTTGTCTGGGAGAAGAGACTGATACTAACCTGGCTACAACCTTCTTTTTGGTTGTTGTAGAGAGTACCTCTCCAGGTAGCTGAACTTGGGGTACTAGAACAAGTTTCACTCAGTCTAATGCTTCACATCCACCCAAAGCTAAGTGCCACACAGAGCAATAGTAGCTGTGTACCATGAGTTTTAATAAACTAACAGAAAAATATGTTTGGATGTTTGTTATCCTCCCTTAAATAAGTAAAATTAAAACCAAAATAACACCAACCCCAAAACACAAGAAAAAAACTGTCCCAGGGCAAAGATGACACACAATATTGAGTTGGAAAAAAAAGACCTTTGATGACATTCTTGGATAAAGAAATTATATTTGCAAAATACAGTGAGTAATAAAACAGTTATTGATTTGATTGGTTTTTCTCTCTGCTTATATATATGTAGCTACATACATATCTATGCTGATATACCCTTTCTGGGATGAAATGGCACTTCTGTGAGACAAAAAAAAATGTTGACTGTGGGGAGGGAGTAAAACAGAAAATAAATATATAATTCCAGTCAATAAAGTAAAGACAATTCTCTAATCCCCTACAATGTACCATTGTTCTGCTTATCGAGGGACAGGGTTTGTCTCTGCATGGTTTTGTTTCTCCCTGGCTTTGTCCCTGGTTCACAGATGAGCTGTGAGCTCGTAATCTGAATGGTCTCCTTCACTGCTCTGTGTATGAGCAGGACCTTGGAAATACATGAAGCATTCCTTCTTCTGGTTAATTCCCATGATTTACCATGATTTTTAATTAAAAAATGTATTAGTACTTCAGTTTACATTTTTTCCCCAGGTTTCTTGTACGGACTGCTATGCAGGTGTCCACAGTAAAGTAGAGCAACCCAAATGAGCAATATACCACAGAAAAATGCTGTTATCACAATGTGACTGGATGGAGGAATTAATTTTACAACAGATCTCATGTTACTCTGACCTTGCACTCAGTCTGAGGAGCCGACTCATGCAGTAACCTCAGCACTTCTTCATTCAGTGGATCTGTGGGTCACAACTTAATCCAAAAACAAGAAAAAATGAAGAAATGTAATTTTTATTGCCTTTTCTCCTTCCATGGAAATCTACCCCACAAAAGAAGAGTAGGCAATACCACTCTATGTTGAGGTGTCTGTTTCAAAAACACACAAAAGGCCATAGTCTTCCTGCTGTTGTTATATTGCTCTTTAACAGAACCAGCCACTGTCCATGCTTTCCCAGATCTCAGTGCTGTGCTTAACAAGCAAAGAACAAGCTCATGCTATCTGCAAAGTTCAGGTCACCAAGAAAGCATTGAGAGAACAGCTCAGTTTGCCAGCTGCTTGCAAATGATGCATTGCAAAGAAGGCAAAGGCAAAACACTCCTCCCCACACCTCCCCCAGCTTTCTTTCTTTCTTTCTTTCGTTCTTTCTTTCGTTCTTTCTTTCCTTTTGTTCTTTCTTTCGTTCTTTCCTTTCATTCTTTCATCTTTCTTGTACAGGGGTTCATGAAGAGAAGCAAGACTTAAGCACCACAAATGGTGGCACTACCCCCAGCTCAGCCAGCTTCCCATCCTACAATAATGCACCAGTCCATCTCATCCTGTACCTGCCCCCAGAAGGTCGTTTGTCCCTTGATCTTTTTGGAAAATCATGCAGTCTGATCTGCTGGAGACATCTGCAGTTCAGGTGCCAGGTGGCTGGTTCTCTTCCCTTTTCTGAGGTTCATAAATGATTGGTTTTGGAGAGATAGGCAATAAGAGCCACGGCCACTCCAACATAGATGCCAGTTCCAATTGTGATGGACAGGACAGCCAGGAAGAGTGCTCGCCGAGAGCTGGAGCTTGCATGGTGGAAATCACCCTTGGCTACTGCTTTGTTTGTCTGCAAGAGATACAACAACAACAACAACAATGCAATATATTTATTTGTTTTACCTGGAAATGAAGATGTGATGCTAATGTCTTGGATGAAACATGATCCTGGGATATGAGAGTAAACTGGTTAGAAATCAGACTGTTTTAGTCAAATGAGGCTATTTGCACAATAGGATGATGATGGAACCAATGGCATCTCAAAGGAGGGTGTCATCTTTATAGAGCAGGGTGTGGTATTAGCAAAGGTCATCCATCAGGCAGTAATAAATCCGTCACCTACAAGATAGGTTCTTGTAGAAGTCTATGAGCTCTGTAAGTTCTGAGACAGTCTTTGTACCTTCATTACAATGAGTGAGGAATTCACAATGCTTTAATTTTATATCTCCACAAATGCTGAATTTGCTAGGATGCTTTCTTCTTCAGTGTCATCTATTATTGTATTTTTATCTTTTTGTCTTTTTTTTTTTAACTACCTTGCTGCTCGGAGCAATTTACAGCAGCCAAATGACAACCTTCCACGCTGAAAAAAAATAAAAAGCTCATGGTCTTTCTGCCAATGTCCTTATTAAGAGAACTGTCTCTTTGCATTCATCAATCTAATTTTTAAAGCATAATTCTTTATAAATGTTTCAGGAAGAAACAATGTCAAACAACACATATTTAAAGGAGAGATAGACTAGGCCGGAGGTAAAATATTTCAAAACAGCAAAATATAAACAGCATCAGGTTTATACCTGCTGTCATGTCCTTTAGTTAGGTGAGGAAAGCATCCTACTCACTTTCGCAAAGGATGTTCAGCCAAGCCTCTCAGCAGGGTGATCAAGGATTTTGCAAGTTTCTTGTCTGGGACTATAAAGAATAAAAAAAGCAGCCCTTTCCAGAAAAATGCCAGGGGCTTTGGGGATCATGGATATATTTGTTAGGGTCACTGAAAAGGCAAGGAAAGCAGAGAAAGCTTTAGAAAGAGCTGGTCATTGAGCTCTTTTCAAAGATTGTCTACAAACACCTGCTGCCCATCACAGACCTAGTCTTGAACAGAAAGGCTCCTATTTACTGAAGTTAGGTCAGATATGTCAGGTGGAGGTAAATGCACAGCACTGGAGATATTTGAGCTTTTGGATAAACTGAGGTAAACAGTTTCAACCCCCAAAACAGAGGGAAAAGTTTAAAAATTCTGAACATTTCAATTTGACATTTCTGAAATGTCACATTGTTACAGAATATCTGCAACATGTCTTGATTGCTTCAATAGAAGAGGTTGGATCTACCAACCAAAAATGATGAGTTGAGCAACCCACAGGATTCAGAAGGCTGATTTGTGAAACACTAATAACCTCTTTCCTGAAAGGGCTTTCAATCTACCCACAAGCCTGCTTACAAAGAACAGGGTTTTTTCTTGATGACCTCCTTGAGGACAGTGTTGACCTTTGTGAAATTATTTCACCTATGGTGAAACCTCAGGCAAAACTGGATGTCTTGCATTAGTCACATGCTATCATGAACTTGTTGAAGTTTGCATCTCCTGACATTATGTTAAAGGATGATTTTGCTTGGGGAACAGGCCTGTGCTTTCACAGAAATTCAAGTTTTCAACAAATTATCTGAAATAAGTGTATTTTTTCCCTCTTAACCTAATGCATATTTTGTGATTGAGCAAAATAAAATCCCTCCTATATGGAATTTTGAACGTAGACTGAATTGGTAAGGGCATACGGGAAGGACAATCTTATATTCCTCCTTTATTCTGTTCAAAAACTTTCCATTGAGATGGAGAAATCATCAACACAGACATCATCCTCCATCAGTGAAAGACTAGTATGAAAGGATTTGCTTATCACTAAGAAAATTCTTTGATGCTATTCCCCAATTAGCAAAATCATCACATTAGTCCTCAATGTCACTTAAGCAAATTACAGCATTTCTACAGGTTTAAGCTAAATGGATCTGAAAAGACTTAATACACAAAATGCAACTGAGGTCAAATTGAATAGTTTAGCATTTGGCAACTAATAAACAGTTTTTCACAAGTTTTTTTTTTTTTAAACAGAGATCAGATCTTTGATGTCTGTTCACTTTGAGAAAGTCCCTTGGTTTTGGTAGTAGTCCAGCTATTCATGACCAAGTCCATTCGATGCCCAACACAAAGAAATAACACTCGACTGGGGGTTTCCAAATGGGGGATGTCTGTGCTCTAGAAAAATTCCTGTAGGAAAATGGAAAAAAAAATGTCTTGCATAGATCCGAGAGCCCAGTCAGACACAATCTCACCAGCTTTTCCTTGGTTTGGTAGAAAAGGTGAAAACAATGGTCGCTAAACCTAAAAAGATACCAGGACATCTCAGTGCAGACAGTGGTCAGGTTGTTTGCTTGTCTTCACAGTGTTTCAGGTATTGTTAGTTGAAAGATAAAACTTGTCTGCTTAGAAGGACTACCTAACCTCACCATCAAACACCACAACAGACAAGGAGATGCAGTGATTCAAGTGTCCAAAGCCAAAATAAACACAGGTATGGAGAGTGTATCTCTTGCAGACTCTCTTGGTAGTTGCTGCCAACCACAACACTGGAACCTCAGGCATCAAAACAAACTCAGTCTTCATTTTTTGATGCTTGTTTTCGGTTCAAATGAGGAAGATTTCCACAGTGCTACCATGGTTAAAATTCTTCAGAAATAGAAAAAAAAAATCATTTTACCTAATTCAAGAAAAAAATGTACTTCAGATAAAAGTACTGAGTAAAGAAAATACCCCACTGAATTTCAGTTAAAAATGGGGTCCCATTTATGGTGTGCTACATAAACTAGTGCAAGGTAGGATGTGTGAGTCTTGTGTTGTCCCCCCTTTCACTAAACAGCTCTGTCCTGAGTGCCTACAGTGCCTCTGATGGATGTGCTCTGTGCAGGCAGGCTGCTACAGACATCACAGTCTACACATAAGCCACTCCTGAGAAGACAAGTCCCTGCATCCACCCAGGAGTTTCTACTCTTTTAGAGATGGGGATGGGCTAACATGAACCACCAAGGCCCTTGCCAAGGCCCTGGGGCTGACGTGCCAAATAGTACAAAAGGCACTGTTTGTCCAGCCAATCCTACCTAGCCAGGAAATGAACTTCCGTGAGCTCCTCTTTGCAGACTTAGCTCTGGACTCACTATAGCAATACTGGCTTTTGTTACTTTTTTGCCCTGAAAAGCAAAGCTGCACATGTGGATACTACTGGACTGAATACCTAGCTGGTATTAACTAGCCCATGCTCTTCCCAAATCTTCTTTCACAAAGCCTAGCCATGATGATATTACCTGCCTAGAGACTAGAGGCAGCTATCTATGAACAGCTTAAGTTTATCAACAAATTAGTGATTACTTCAGTCCCAAGGGGCTCCTTTATTTTCCCATTTAGAGGGCTGTTTATTTGAAGACAAGGAGTTTTAAAATGTGAGCATTACTCAGGAGGGGGAATCTAGAAGCGATTTCTACTTTTCAGATTCAAATTTGTCCTCATCTCAGGGGACATCATAAAGTACTTTCTGCCCGTAGTCCCGTAGTGCCCCTACCCTTGTCACAGAATCTGTTTTGGGACTGATTGGACAGTGCCACAGATTGCCAGGATCTGACAGTTGTACAAGGTTGTGCAAGGTGTTATCCAACTGCCAATTTTATTTATACACAAATAGGCCTAGAGAAATTCTGTTTCACAAGCAAAAGCAGGGCCTTGTGGTGTCTTTGTTAGGGTTCTGCAGAAGGACTTGCTAAAGAGAGGTTTTGGGAAAAGCTGTAGTCATACTTCCTACCTCTAACTTGTTATGTAGAGAGTGAATTGCTTCTGTCCACATTCAACCCTACTGCTTCATGACTCTCTGATTCCATTTGTATCAAGGTGCAGTGCATGGTCCCGGCCTGAGTAGTTGTCCATCTCAGATCTCACCACTGAGACCTTTACTGTCCGTGGGGATGGCCACATGATTGCACACCAACCCAGGTGAGTATGTATCTTATCATGCTCTCAGTGGCATCAATCCCCAGTTCCAAGTTTGGGGCTTATCATTTTGGCCCAGTTTACTACACCTTAGGGCAGATGCAGGCCATTACATGGTACTGTTGAAATCTGACACGTTCACAGCACCCAGTGGGAGAGAACACAGTGAGGCACCAGCTCTGTTTTTGTTTTCCTGTGGTTCCTTCTATCTGCCTCTAGTCCTCTTCCCCATCTGTGATAGGAGGAAGACCATATTAGTGGGTACTCCACATTCATAGCAATGGCTCTTCCCTCCAACATGTGTCACACAGCACAGGAAAGGGTAAGAGATGCTGCTCAGTGCCACCAGAGAGGATCTCAGCTCTGGATCCCCTCTTCCCTCACTTGGAACAGCCAAGAAAAGGGTGGTAGGGCAGGGAGATGATGGGGCTTTCTGCCTTGGGCACCCTGAGCCACATTTTGGGGAAGAACAAGAATAGGTAAAGACAGACAGTGCAGGTTTAAAAGTGTCTCTGGGGTGGTTTCTCCCCCTGACAGGAAGATATTTGATCAGAGAATGAGTTCCTCCAGTTCTGAACTCTCAATTTTCTTACCCACAGATGACCCTTTTGAGCTGAAACTAGATCTCTGGGGTTTAAGTGAATAATACAATATCCCATAAAATAGACCACTAACGATTTTTGAGATAAGGTTAAGAACTCTTGAGGTAAGATTCACTATGATTTCCCCACATGTAATTTGTGATACACTGTTTATCTACTCAGAATTTCATGTGTTGAGGACTTTCAGAGTAGCTGCATTCAGATGAACTGTTGGCAAAGCCTGGTTTCCTTAGGAGAGTTTGGGTTTTTTCCCAACACATGGCATGGGTACCATTTTAGTTATATGGAATTGTCTCTTGAGGACTGTTCCTAGGGGTGCGATTTCCCTGATCAGCCTGCAAACTTCTCTGATCTCCACCGATGCTGTTGGTCAGAGATGTAGCCCAAGCTATTTCTGAGAAACATTTTGTCATTTGGTATGTTAACTAGTAGTCTAAGAAGTTATCAGGCACTGTGGGCTCTGCAGCATCCAACAACGAATGAGGTAACTTACTCCTCTTGTTTACCTTGAATGAACTCAACTTTTCAAGTGTCACCAAAGATAAAATGATAAAGATTATTTCTTTCATATGACACCCTTTCTCCCCTTTCCATTCCTCTACTTTCTTAAGTCCACAAGACCAACAAAACTTGGGAAACCCCCCCCAAACTTCATGTTTTCTTATATTACTTTTTCGTTCTCTTTCAACCTTAATGCTCTTTTCTTCCCCTCTCCTGGAGAGGCAGCATAAGTGATGCAATTGGCTTTAGCAGACAGACAGAGGAACTTCATGAACAGAGGGATGATTAACATGAAGCAAGAACCCTACTTCTCTGAGGTACTCCATGGATTGTCTTGAATAGTATATGTGAAAAATGCCTGACAAGCTTATGTTGAGAGAAAGGTCTTCTTGGGTTTCCAGTACATTTAATCCATCAGAAAAAATGCTGGGGACAAGCAGAATCACAGGCTGCAAGTCTGTGAGAGAACAGCAGATAATTAAGAGTCTGATGATCCTGCAGCACTTTAGCAAGGCAAATAACTTTTGTGGGAACATACCCCTCTTAAGAGTCCAGTCCGAACAAAACATAAGCAGGATGCCTTTAATTCCCATGTGTACAGATCTATTAACCTAAGAATACAGTTGCCTGTCTCAAGGCACTATCAGGGCTATAGAAGGAACTTGCCATAAGATAAGCCATCTTTTGTAGGTTAGACTCTCTTTTTGAATTCTCCATGCCACCATGTGAGGGTGTTCGCTGATAATGGTGTGCAGTCCCACCGTTGCTGTAGTACTGGCCCTGCCATGGTGAGTGGAGAGGGCCATGCTTTGGGGTGTTTGCTGAAGCAGACAGGGGAGGGTAGTAGAGAAGACAGTAAAAGGTGCAGCCATTTCTGGCTTTCTCTCTCTCTCTGCTTGCCTGTGGACTTGTCAGCTTCCCGACGCCTCACTTGCTCACAGCAGCGGCTCGTTGTCCTGGGACTCAGTTTAGAAGGAAGCCACGAGCAGCCGCCCATAAACGTATCACCCTAATTTATAGGAATGGCATCTGCAACCATCCTGTGGATACCCAGGACTTGGACTGTATAAATTTGATGCCCTGAAAAGAATGACTCTGGGACCTGCATTATCACAAAACACAGAGTGAAGAAGGACTAATAGGATCCTGCCAGAACCATGGGTGGTGACCATCTTCTGCTTTCTCTCTCTCTCTCTCTCTCTCTCTGACTTTCTCCTCTTTTTTATTTATTTCTATTTGTCTACCTCACATTTACTGTTAAATAAAATTCACATGATTGACTTTGGCATATGGTCTTATTTGCACCTAAATTCAGGCAGAGGCTTATCTCACTAATCAGAGCAGAACATCAGGAATTAGGCATGGAAGTTTCCCAAAAGTTTCTCCAAAGGTCTGAGACCAAGTTCTCCTTTGGAGACAATGAAGGATTCATGTTTATTCAAAGTAGCTGTAGAACAGGGCTCAAAACTACATTGTTCCTGAGCTTGCAAGATTCTCTGGGGAGATATCTGTGTCTTTTGCACACTTCTCACTGGAAGCTGCTATTTTATCCCTAGGACCAAATGCCCTCTGAGGTCAGCTCAGTATGGCTGCCATGATTGTGGTGACTAAGGATTTGCAGATGCTAAGGCTTGATATTGAGGAGACTTGAAGTCCAGCCTTGTTTGTGCTGGGGAGTGCTCCAGATGACCAGAGACAGAACATACTGCTTCAAAGAGCCTGGATCACTTGATGGCATTAACCAAGGTCTCTTCAACCTGTCCACTCTCATTCTGGTCCCTTGGTTTGATTTAAGTTAAAGAATAATGTCCAGGTTTTATTCAGATTTTTAAATCAGCCAAGCCACCTTCAGGTAAAAACAGGGGAACAGAGGCAAAGATGGAGAAAAGGAGTGATCCTGCAAAAACGGGCAGGAACTTCAGAAAACTCAAGCTTCTGAAAGGTATCCAGATGACATTGTAGAAGACTGTTCTGTTTTAAAATAGAGAACTGTCTTATTTCACCATTGCCTGGGTGTCGCTGGAAAGAGCTTGTGGTTAGACAGTAGTAGCAAAAACAGGATGTCCAGTTAACCTCAACCTTTAGACTTTGTGCAAAACAAGGTAGATCATGCAAACACCACATGGATATCAGTGCTTTAGCCCAGACTTTAATGGCTTCACACAAACACCACATTGACACCAGTGCCTACATGCAGTAAACATGTTATTGCTAACTATGTGGCAGGCATGCCGTTGCTATAAGATTCTAAGTGGCAGACGTGCTGTTGCTGTTGCCTATAGTAAAGTGTGCTGCCCAGACTCTTCATAAGCGAGCATCTGACTCACCCCAGTGGAGATGTTCCCCACAGCAAGACTGAAGAACAGGTCTATGAGATGCTGCTGGGCTCATAGTGGTAACTATCCTCTGCTTTTTTAAATTGCTCTTGCCTTTTTCCTACTTTCCTATTTTTATTTCCTTTCTCTGCTCTGTCATAAAGTTGAATTATCATTTAGGATACCAACACTTAGTTTTGTTTGTGTCTTAATCTGCTTCAGCTGTTTTCAACCTTTTCTTCTTTACATGCTTGCAGAACAAGAAAAAATTTGCCTCTCTGTAATGCATGGATTGGGACAGTGTGTTGGTATTGCAGTTTTGGATCTTAATAAAATTCTCCCTACCAACATAGAATTTGGAAGCTAATGCCCAACCCTCCATGCGCCTAGATAACAAAAGGAGTAGTCAGCTGTTTTGAATTCCAATTTGATTGCTGAGGAGGTGAGAGGGAAGGGAGAGGTTTCTCCAGATGGTTGGAACGTCACTTTTTGGCCAGCTGTGGTCAGTGGAAGCCACCATTTGCTGGACTCATGAAGGTGTTTGGAGGGAGCTGAGTTGCCCTGGTTTTGGCCACCCATGACCCTAGGCAGCTCTGGTGTTCGGTGCTGCTTGTCAGAGGGGGAAAAACGGAATACTGGGGCCACTGCCTTGGATTCTGCTACAGATCCCTTTCCTGAGCCAGCTTTCCGTCTGCAGAGGAGTGAGTACCACCACCGCCAGCTCCTGTCTCTAGCCTCTTGTTCCTGACCGGAGGATGAGGAGACTCTGCATTGCCTGCCAGAGGGTTCCACCCTATCCTCTTCTGTGACCTCCATCTCCCACGTGAGTTATTCAGAGGAGTCAGCACCTCACTGACTACCTTTTGACTTTGTCCTACCAGAGAACTGTGAGTCACTTTGCTGCCAGCCAAGGTGCAGCAATGACCTCTGCTGTCCATAATATAATTGCACCAAGGGAGCAGAAACAAAAAAATCAGTTTCACTTAAAGTGTTTGTTCTTTCCTTTGGGGGCACAGTGTAGTTGTTTGTCTTGTCAGTTTTGGTTATATATTTATATTTTTGTAGTTAAGAACTGTTATCCATTATTTCTATACATGTTTCTGATTAAACTCCTAAACTTCAAAGCTGTGGTGATTTTTAGCATGGGGAGGGGGAGGCCCTTCTTTTCTGGTCTGTATAAATATCTTTGTTTTCTTCTTAATTAAGACAATTGGGTCTGGCTAAGATGGAGTTCAGTTCCCCATAGCAGTGTTCACAGTGCTGTGTTTTGCATTGGTGGCTAGAAGGGTGCTGATAACACACCAGTGTTTTGGCTGCTGCTGAGCACAGTATGAGAAATAAAAAATACGTGTTTATTACAAGCACATTAATAGGCGTATTCTGAAGTTGCAAGATGTCTGGTCCTGTTTGGATCTGATGCCAGGGTTTCTAGTGACTGGAAACAGAGAAATTGTAAGCTGCCTAAAGCAAATATGTAGCCAGAAAAGGAGCCCCTGTGAACAGAAGCTTTTACCAGCCATTCTGAGCGCAAAGACCTTTCCTCCACGTAGCAGCTGCTGAGAACAAAGGGGAGCCCACCATCTTGCACAGGTGACGCCTCGCAGCCAATCAGGAAGAGGGTAACACCCATCCCTGCTGACATAGAAGGGCGGGACTTTGTAAGACTATAAAATGTGATAGGTTTGAACACTAAGGGTCCTTCCCCCTCTGACTCTTGCGGGCAGAGGAACCCAGCATGCGCTGTGAATAAACCTTCCTTGCTGTTACAATTCCTTTATTTCACAGGTAATTGTTGTCTTTCTAAATTTAGTAATGAGAAATTTCTCACAACATCAATACTGTAACATTCCTTCCCCAACTGAAGGCGAGATCCTGGGAGGGGACACAACCAGGCCAGCTGGCCCAAACTAATCAAAGGGATATTCCATACCATATGACATCAGATCAGATATAAAAGCTGAGGAAAAGAGCCAGAAGGCAGGTATTGTTTCCAATGGTTGCCTGCTCTGCTTCCACACATCACTACTGATGAGTAGAGAATAAATCTTTTTATTTTCCGCTTCGCTTTTGCACATGCAAGCTTTTGCTTTTTTTGCTTTAGTAAACTGCTTTATCTTAACCCATGGGCTGTTTTCCATCTTATTCTCTCTCCCCTTTTCTGGTGGGGAAGAGAAGTGATGGAGCAACTGGGTGGGCACTTGGTGTCCAGCCAAGGTCAATCCGCTACAGTCAGCCACTAGACTTCTTTTATTTTAACATCAATCAGAAAGAAATCTAAATCACAAGGAACACACAGTATTTGCTGGTTTAATTGTATTGCTATGAGAGGCAAATCAGTTTGTGCTCCCAGAGCTTTTCACAGCAGTTAACTCTACATTACATTATCTTGCAGAGGATGAGCTAGGCTGTTCTTCCCTGAAAAGAAAGACGTTGCTTTTAAAAAGATGCTTTGTTTAGGAACCCTTAGAGGAAGGTGACTCTGGATTAATTTGGAGACTGCTGTTAGAAGAATGCATCTGGCATAGTAGAAAACACTTAAGAGAACCTGCCCTTGCGGGAATGCCAGATAGCCTGTGTGTCCATTCAGCTTGTATGGCAGGGAAAAGCTGCCCAGCATGAGGAATGGACTGGGCTGAGCATTCCCCCTCCTCCACTCTCCACATGCCAACAACAAATGGATTTCATCATCTGCAGGAGCCCTACTTGCTCTACTTACTCGATGAGCAAAATTAGACAATGTATTGTTATCAGTGAGTGCTGATGGAGAGCAATTGGACAGATGATTGCAAAGGCCACAAAAAATTAACATAAGGTGCAAATTTCCCTACCCTAGTGTATGAGTTATAGATGTGTGGTACCCAAAAGGAAATGCTTGATTGCACTGGGAATGCACATGACAGAGCTGTAAGATAGCTAAATAGCAGGGAATCCTAAATTCAGCCCCTGAAAACTGTAAGTAGTCTCATTCTCAAAGGCAAGTAGGAAGTGCTAGGCATGCCCCCCCCCCCAAAGCCCAGCCCACAGAAGAAAAGCAGAACTCAAGAAGCTTCAGTTCTTTCTCTTTCTACCCACCACAATTCCCTGATACCAGCAGCAGCTACCGACTCTCACAGTTAGCACTTTCCTGCCTCCTGACTTTGGCTCCTGGGCCAGAAGAGACCAGCAAACCCTGCTGCATGTCATGAAAGCCTTGTTTCAGGTGTCTCAAAGCTCCGGTATTCCCTGTGAGCAGTGACAGAGAACAGCCCTGGGCAAAATTAACTCTTTCTGGCAGACACTTAGATGTCTTTCTTTGATTTAAAAAAATTAATGTGTTACCTTTGTCTTCTGATTAAAATGATTAAGACATCCTCCCTATATAAAACAACATGTTTTGTTTTGGTTAATTTATTTAATTGCATACACTTTTTTTAATGCTTAATTCCCTGAAAAACACTGAAGAAAACATAAACTACTCTGTCATCTCCATATACCGCTATGTCTGATACTGGAGATATGAACCTGTATTTTTCTTCCTTTTTT
Organism: Pithys albifrons albifrons; assembly: GCF_047495875.1. NCBI lineage: Eukaryota > Metazoa > Chordata > Aves > Passeriformes > Thamnophilidae > Pithys > Pithys albifrons. The sequence goes on from NC_092459.1 coordinate 107,588,073, forward strand.
GAACTCAGCAGCAAAGTTCAAAGGGACAGTCTCAAAGGTGAAATTCTATTAGATGCTGTATTTCTGGATTAATAATTGAAATTTTACCAATGCACTTGTGGATATTATTTGGCAAAAATATAACAGAAGTATTACAGAAGCATATGCTTGTTCTGTTCTCTGTTTCACTCCTGCTATCTGCTTATAATACCACTGGATGGAGGTTACTGACTTGGATGAACCCCTAGTCTGGCTCAGAATTTTCATCTGCTCTTAGGAAGGTTCAGTTCAGCACTGTTGGTTTATAATGCAAGGTGATATGCTCAGTTAATCCATTATCCTAATATATTATTCCTATATTTATTTAAAAAAAGGACTGTTGATTTTGCCAACATAAACTTTGCACCTATTTAGTGTAAGAGCTAAAAACTATGCTTAGATCAAAAAAGTCTGTTTAGTCTTAGTCTTGATCGAAGTACACAAGAAGCACTGTGAATTATGGGCTCCCTTGGGCTTTCTGCTCAGATTTTTGTTCCCACTTTTTTCCCTGGAACTTTTGATCTGGTGACAAGTATGGGAATAAGGCAGTGGAATTTTCCTTTTCTGATAGACATACTTCTTTTAAAACAAATCTTCATTAATTTTCTCTGTCTCTCTTCAATTTTTAAATGTTACCACTACTTTTACAATAGATCTTGTATTTACAGGGAAAAAAAAAAGACAAACTGACCATTAAATATAGCTGTGATGTTCCAGGAAGATAAAAGCTCAGGAGGAATGTTTTAAAAGCGCTACAGGAGAAGAAAAGAAGAGGTAGATCTTTAAATAATTTTAAAACAAATCCAATCGCATTCAAGATTAAACAGAGATACAGGGAAGGGCATGAGCATGAAACATGACCTTTCTTTCTGACCAAGGGCATAAAACACTGTCAAAAAATATGTTGAGCACAAATGTGTGTCATCAGATCTTTTTTAAAAATTATGGAAATTATTTAAGTACGTTGCATAGTGCTTATTTTGAAACTGGGTTTGTTTAGTTCTGCTTGAAAATGTATTGATATGGGATGCTCCAACCTTTCCAAAATGTTTTTGAAAACCTTCTGATACAAGAAATTTCTCAAAGAAACTCTTTTCTGTAATCCTTATTATATACACAGAGTCTTACCAAACCAACAAAATATCAGTGCATAAATTCTCATTTGGGTCATTATGCATTCAATTTTTAATTGCTTTTCAGTAGTCAACACATGTTCCTTCTGCATAAATGTGATCCTTCTGACGAAGCTGCTTCTCTTGTTGAGGCTGGGAGGTTTAAGTGAACAAACCCCTGAGAAAAGATGTTCTGGATCTACAGGGTATTTTGTGTCTGCTGCTGGAGGCAGACCTGAGGCTGCCTTTAGTACCTGGGAAATGCCTAGGCTAGAAAGGAGATACTAAGGAAATTATTCCTGGCTAGGTTTCTTGTTCTGTAGGGGAGACTCAGCAACTGCATTCAGTGGTGTGATCACAGAAGTACAAAGAAGATATTCTTCATCCTCTGTGCCTAGTCCGCAGAACAATCCTTGGATGAGGAAAGGATGAATAAGGAGAAAAAAATGTACTGTAAGACAGGCATTCTGCCTGGACACCCACCAGCATTTACTAGTGCCAGTAACACCTCTGCACAGGCTGCAGAAACTGGAGGATGTGCTCTGGAATCTCTGGATTCACCACTGTACTCAGTACAGGAAGACTTAATGATCTCATTTTTTCACTATGGGAAAAGTTCATCAGGTGACCTGGAACAATTAATTTGTATTCGTCACTATCACTGTTGGCATGGAAATGGAAGGTCTAACCTTATATTAAGTTGTCAACACCCTGAAATGACTGCTCTGTCTTTCCTATGAGTCAGCTGCTGCAAGACAAGAACTCCATGTTCTCCAGCAGAAACACATCACAATGTTGTCATGCCAGCAGATACTGGTCCCGAATCTCTTGTGCACAGAAGTCCTTCCTCCTATAACTACAGCATTCTCACACAGGCAGTGCTGTGTTTCAGTGGGGCTGGGCTTTCATGTCTGTGTGGGTCTATCAGAGAGCTTTATCTCTTCTCCCACAGACTTCTTAGCTTTCTCCTTCTGCTTATTTCTGCTCCTTTTGTTGCCCATCTGCTCCTGGTTCTCCCTCCCTTTCTCCTAAGCAAACATCAACCCTGCTTTTGCTTTTTGTGGACGCTATATCCACCCTTTTACATGGGTACAGGTTGTCTGAAAGGTGGAAGATGTGGTGTTCTGCATTCTTATGATAAGTGTTTTCAGTAGGGCTGGGGTGTGGATATACAGAAGACATTCAGGCAGCAGCTGCCCAGCAGCAGTCAGAGTAAGCTAGAAAGGTTTTGCCCATCCTTCCAGTGCACAGTGAGCAGGGCAGAAAGTTGGTGAGAGATCAGGAGAGTTCCCCAGAAAAGCTACTGCTGACAAGTGAGTCACCTGCCCAAGCACGAATAACAGCCTCTCCCAACAGAGTTTCTGTGCTAGCATCATAAAAAGGCCAGTGAGACCCCACAACTGCAGTGTGTTAAGAAAATGAGGGAGCCTCTAGGTTTCGCGGCACAGGGCTGCTGGTTTCAGTTCTATGATGGCAAGAACATCCTGCTAATGTGCCTCCATCATGCCTGACTCAGTTCCCATTTCTGCCCCAGGAAGAAAGCAAACTGGCTTGAGGCATGAATGTCCAAGGATCCTCTACCTTTTGTACTCTCTTTTCCTCCAGCATCTCACTAATGCCTGCTGTAACTACCTTACAACATAGTTTTCTTGCTTCAGGCTTGCTCCATGGAATTCCTATTGCCATACCGAGAGAAAGGAGCAGAATGAAGCAGAGCTGCAGCAATTCTTACACTGGTATTCTGGGACCATTTCGTTTTTGATTCACTGGGCCACAGTCAGGATATTTGCTTCTTTGATGATATCTGGTGAAAGAAAGAGGCCATCCCAAAGGTCTCCTCCTCCCTGTAACAAACTGCTCCCCAGGAGTAGGGTTCTTCCTCACTGAAAACCCATTAGCACACAAACCTAAGTCCCCATTGTCCAATAGAGAGAGATGAGATTGATAAGGATCCTTCCTAGTGGTTATAAGGAGTCATCAACAATGTGTAAACATTTTTTAATATCAAGTTATTCCAGAGTGTACAAACAAAACCATGAAATCTGCTTCTCTTTTCTTTCCCTCTCTTTTATTCTGCTGCAAGTATCTTGTTCCCCATGAGTTAAATGACATTGCTGTATATGCCAGAAGTAATGAGGAACTGAAATCAAAAGCTCCCCTGTCCAGCCTGTTGGCTTGCCTAGCAGAAGGTGGGTCGAGCCTAACCAGCAGCTGCAGGTTCCAGATCCCTGTCAGTAGGAGGGCTGTGTGTCTGCGTGCATGTCCCTGACTGCACATTCCGCACCAAGCACATTGTTGCAGAGAGGCAGGAATGCATAAACACATTTACTGCGGGAGTATGCAACCCATTTGCTGCACTCTGTGAAGAGGAATAAATGACTCAGCAGGATGCCCTGTCTGACAAGAGGACTAGTCCTGTCAAATGTAAACCTCAGGAGTCAGGGCAGGCTCCCTTTGACTGAAGAGACTTTGCTTCTTGCACTGCAGTCCCTTCCTTTTAAAAGTATGGGGAGTAGGGTGTGCTACCCTGGGCATCTACCAGGATGGCAACCACTACAGAGAAAATCTCTTTCACATCTAAGTCCCTTTAGTTGGGCCACCTCATGCCCAAGACCACCCATCACATACAGGCAGGAAGAGGAATGCTACAAGCCTGCTTTTGCTTTTCGTGCAAAATCCAGCCGAAGACCCTCCATGGCGGTTAAATACAGGATGTCACTTTTCGTGGTAGGGATCGGCATGTCACACTACTACAGCATGAGTTGCCATTCATCAGCTGAGCCCCTGACAGTACATAAACGAGTCAGTGCTCTCTGCCTCCCCCATCATCCAAGAACTAGTGCCCAGGCATTGTGGGCTGAGCTCCCAGGCTTCACCTCAGTGTGGAGCAGGCTAGGAACTGTGCTTTGTGATCTGACCGCTTACAGGATATGTATCTTGAATTTGCTCATGCCAGGGTTTTCTTAAGAGTTCAGCCAGCTGGGAACAGAGGCAAGGGACAGGCAATGCCAAACTGTTGTTAAAACCTGCCTCTGAGAGAGGGCCAAAGAGTGAAGGAAGATCTGCTCTGCCTCTGGGAACCAAGTCCTCAAAACTCTCATTGAGGTCAACAGACCTGTGTGATTCATGCAGCAGCACAAAGGCTACAAAAGAGAATGGGCCACATCAAGAATTGGCAGCAAGTGACCCGGGTGAGAGTCTGGATGCAGAGATATAAACCATGTGGATGCTCAAGTATCATCTTCCACAGTGCAATGGTGGAGCTACAAAAGGAGGGCTGCCCTAGTAAAATTCTCCCACTGTCTACTCCTTCTCTGTCTCTCACTTTTTTTAGCTGTAAGTCCTTGGGACCAGGCTCATGCATTTTTCTTATAAGTGATAACTTTGATTTGTAGTGCTCCTAGTACAATAGGGTTCCTCTTCCTGGACAGGTGCTGGTGGCAGTAGACATTATCATGAGCATCCTAGCAACGCCAAGCTATTGTCCACACTTCTGTACTCCACCTGAAAACAGCAAAAGTCCAAATCCTAACACTTTTTGGAACAGGATACAAATGTCATTAGGGGTTGCTCTAGGACCCTTTGTTCCCCTTTCAATTCAGAAAGGAGGTTCTTACGGTAGCAAGGATGCCAGTCCCAAAAACACTTTAAGTAGCTGCTAAGATATATTGCACCTCTGCTTACTTTTCTATCTCCCACTACAGAAAAGTAGAAAAGCTATCTTGCTGATGGAGGAAATAATTCCTTCTTGTATCAATACAGGTAGAGTTATTCCTGCCCAGTCAGAATTACCTCGTGGCTCCTTGTGCCAACAGCAGCACCATAGGCAAAACTTGCAGAGATGGAAAATCACTCTGCACAGCTCCACCATTGCTGATGGGAGTAGGTACTGCATGATCATGTCCCTGACTCCCTCAGAAAATGTCTCTGTGACATTTCAAGCCTCCAGCTGAGATAGATTTAAGGTGTGCTCTATGGTATCTGCATGCTGGAGGGTGAAAAAAAGATATCTATCATGATATCTACTTGATATAACCTTTTGGGGTATGTGAGCAAGTATGTCTCACACACTGCTACCAGCCAGAAACAGGGCCTTCAAATGTCCAGAGACATCTGGGATGATGAGGAAGGAGTGGAGTGCCAGGAAACAGGCAGTTTTGAAGACAGAAGGCATCCTGACATCTCTAGAAGGTGAAGTGGAACGGCCAGAACTGTTTGTGATTTTGGCAGCCTTGGGCAGCAGGACAGATTGCCAGTGGTGTTCACGCCACTAGACATGCCTTGGTTTGTAGGCTGGATGTGACCCCTCTCTCTCCTCTATGCTGTCTCTCCTCTTGCGCAGGACTGCAGATTGAAATTTCCCTTCTGCAGCCCAGTGTTAGGCAACATACCAAAGAGCACCGGGCAGAGGAAAGGGGATGTTGCAGAGACTGGGAACAGCAACCTGGAGAAAAAAGTATTCTGTACAGCTGCCTCTCCAACGCCTAAGACAAAAGGGGGTCCTAAGCCCAGGAGTGAGGTATCAGTGAGGTCAGATCAGTGAGCAGAAGCTGTCTCACCAGGCTGGAATGAGTCCCTGTTGCGGTTTAACCCCAGCTGGCATCTAAATACCATGCATTCAGTCTCTCACTCAGTCCTTCCTCCCCACCAACCCCAGTGGCATGGGGAGAACTGGAGGAGAACCTGTGGGTTGAGACAAGAGCAGTTTAGTTACCAAAATAAAATAGTATAACAATAATAATAACAATGAAAAGATGAGAGAGAGAGGAATAAAACCCAAAAGAAGTAAGTGATGCACAGAATTGCTCACTACTTACTGACCAATGCCCAGCCCATTTCCCAGCAGTAATCCACCCCTCCTGACCAGCTCCCACCAGTTTATATGTTGAGCATGATGTTCTATGGTACCCTGTGACCAGCTGAGGTCAGCTGTCCCAGCTGTGCTCCCTCCTGGCTTCTTATGCAGCTTCCCACTGGTAGAGCAGGGGACACAGAAGTCCTTGACTTAGGGTAAGCACAACTTGGCAACGACTAAAACATTAGTGTTGTTCTCATCCTAAATCCAACACATAACACTGTACCAGCTACTAAGAAGAAAATGAACCCTATCCCAGACAAAATCCAAACAATTGTCTTTCAAATAAGCTCTTTACTAGGGAGGAGTGGTTTTATTATTTGCAGTATGTGGCTTGAAGCAAAGCACCGGGTCATGACAGCAATCTCCAGGGTTTTTGTGCCATTGCTGCTGTTGGAGCAGTTAGGCTGAGTCACATCAGTGCTCTTCAACAATCATCTTGCTTTCTCTGTAACTCTTCCTGTGAGAGAGAACTAAGGTTCTGGTCCTTGGCCACAGTAAGGAAAGTAATGGTTTTCAGCTCTAATGCTATTATCTTCATTCTTCAGCTCAGCTGTTCCTTTCTAACACTGGAGTTCTTACTATAGCACCTGCAAAGGCAGACTGATGAATTCAATTACAGACAAGAAGGGAGCTCAATTTTCCCCTCTACTAAAGAAGTGATTTCCTTTCATAGTAGCAAGGGCAATGTGAAGCTTATCCATAACTGAGCCTTGCTGGAAAGGTTATTCCACCAGGATATTGACCACTTCATGTCATAGAGGGATATTCACTTAGGGATGGCATTTCTCATGACCAACTTTATTCTTTGCTTCCATTAACATTTTATCATTATTTGTGTTGTGTTTGTATTTTGCAATAGAAATTCTGAACATTTCAATACCTCATCAAAGAACAGAGATTTTTAGACAAATATGGGGAGCTGGGGAGGGGGCACCTGATGTTTCATTAACACCTCCAATTACTGCCTTCCAGTGAGCACTTTTTACTGTGATGTACAGGCAGACAATATGGGACCATGTATGTGGTATTGCCTAAAGCACAGTGGAGCAATACCTACAGCAAAGCATAAAAGCTGAAATACATCTTGAGAGACTATGTGCCAGAAAGTCCTGTTTGCACTTAGAAAACAATATGTATTTTAAAAGAAATGTAATAATACAGACCATTGGACATGGGCATTGCTGAAATTCTTGAAATTTAAGCAAACAAGGGTAGGAAGACACCTGTAAACCCAAAAGACTTAGGTGACATAGTGATAGTTATGGCCCAGGGTCCTCACCAGTGGCACCCCTGTCTCTCTTGCAAGTCAGGCTTTTCATCAGCTTCTGGGAGCAAGGCTATATTGCAGCTACAAAGTCATGCTTCAGAAACATAGCCTGCCCGAGTGGAGCCAGACTGACATCCAGGACATATGGCTGCAAACCAAAACCACATGAAGGTCCTCCAAGGAAGTTCAGGGATGCATAGGCTAGAAATCAAGGCTGATATCCTGGTGTGGGAAAACTAAGGGTTTTTTTTAAACTATAACTTGAACACGTGAAATCAGATGGTCAAGTTCATATGGTGGATGGGTGGTAGTTACTGTGTTGGATAATGGGCTTGAACTGAAAGATGTTTAAAACCTTTTGCCTTACAGGCAATTGAAGGTTTGTTTGCTGCACAGGGATACCTGTCTAGCTCTAAAGTAGAAAGGTGGATGACTGAAGGGCAGTCTATTCACAACAGTAGGGAACATACACCAAACTGATATCTCAGCACTGCCATTCCCCGAGTGGCACTGGGTTTATCTGCTTCCATGTGCCAAAGCTGGATACCATTCTTTGGATGTAAAGAGCATAAAAAGAGAGGCTAAAAACATTGTTGACAGACATTCCACCAACTTGTTGGTTGTCTCATGCTCCAGTCTTCGGAACAAACGGGGACTGGAGCTGAGTCTCTAGGAAGAAAATCATAACATATCCAGAGTGGAAAAGGACCTACAAGGATCATCAAGTCCAGCTGAACAGGACAACCCCAAGAATCACACCAAGAAGTGGCACCAAGCAACACAATTCAAGGTTTTCCCCTGAAGACTGAGCCTGTGTTTATACCAATCATTCAGGACGTCAATGATAATATGCAGACAGTTAGGATTAACTTTGGTATTTTCATTTTATATATAGCTGCTTATCTTGAAGAGTATCAAATGCAGAGACAACCAAGATGGCTAATTGCTTATGCCAGTCAAGATTGTAGCAAAGCAGAGAGTATGTGAAAGAAAAGGGAGAGGCATGGGAGAGAGAATCAGTTTATGAACTATAGCCTTGGGGAAGTACTCCATAATTGCAAGAGACTGAGAAAGGTAAGAAGCCCTGCTGCAACTAAGAGTCCTGAATAAATAGCAGGAGAACTCAAGCAGCTCTCTCTGGTGGCCTTTAACTTCTCTGAAATCTGAAATTTATTGTCACTTGTATGTTTTATTAAAAAATCTCCTACTGGCAAATTCAACAGAATCGGAATGTCTCCACCTCACTTGGTGGACTGGCAAGGGTGTTCTGATCCAGAAAAGCACTGAGCACTTGGTCAACTCTGACTTTTACCCTGCCCTACAGCAACCTTTCCAAACCCATCAGAACGCTAGTACTGAGCTTGTCACCAGTGGCCAGTGGCAGGGGTGTTCTCCTACCGTTGCTTTTTTCCGATCGATTGATGCATCTAAGGACAAAATCCTTTGGCTCAAGTTTTGAGCCAAGTACTTCTTGGTTTTGGGAAGAAACTACAGAGTTCCTGACACTGTCAGCTGATCTCCATGTGGAGTGGAGGTGGCATTCTTTGCAAATGGGCCCAAGCTATTCACATTGAGTTGCAGCTCTTCTCACTGTTTTTAAGCTTCTTTGGAAACGTTCTGAGAGTTTTTTTACACACACACACACCCAGAGAATGACACACTCTCAGGGCTGTATAGGGAACTTAGCAACACACTTCTGCTGGGAAGACACACTGGCGGCAGCAGCAGCCAGATCCAAGGCACCTCTCAGTACCTGCATCAGCTCTTCCCCCCATCTTCCCTTAGAAAACTGCAGGAACACTTTCATGCCTTATTAGGGGTCTTGCCTCAACGAACATGATCTGTCCTTTGCATCCGTCATCTTAAGAGTGCAGGTCACAGAGGGAGGGCAAAGCAAGATCTGAGGTCACAGAGCAGAGTCAAGAAGGGCCTTGAATCCCCCAGTTCCAGCCTTGAGCTGGAGTGGCCTGTTCTTCCTCTGAGAGATATTGGAGCATAAATGGGTGGAAATGGCAGCTCTTCAGAGCAATAACACTTGGTGATAAGGCACAACTGCAGCTGGGAGAAGATAAATATGTGGTAAAGCACGGTACTTAACTACACTGGAGTTTGCCCTTGTCCTTAGTGCACAGTATCTACCTTTGCTTTCTGTAGAGGCACATGCAGAATTTCTCAAGTTCCTTCCAGGCACCCAGAGGTCAGGACATGCTCCTGTAGAAGACAAAGGGAGATGGAGGAACTAATGTGCATCAAGTGTTTTAAGAAGTCTGGAAAAGTATGACTCAAAAAACCCTAGAATTCCCTATCATGGTCCCTTCTTAGAGAAGCAATAGAAGAGTCCTTGTGGGATAATAAAACAACTGTAAGAGATTTGGGGAAGAGAGAGATAGGACAGGCAGGCAGACTTTGCACGTATACCAGCTATGACAGACCTTGTTCTTCCCCTAGACTCTCCATTGGCATCCCCTCACCCAGTCTGCAGAGCTGGTGGACTGAGTTCCTTCATCTTCCAAGCAGCAATCTACTGGAGACCTCTGTCAGTGCTCCCCCAGTTTCCCAAGTGGTACAACAGAGATTTGCCATCTATGAGGCAGACCTGAGGTGGCCCAAAGACAGAACACCTCCAGGCAAGTTTGCTTCTCTGGCTCCATCTTACAAAACAAAAGTCCAAAGTTTGGGCTGCTTTGGTGGTACCCAAGAACACAAGTAAGGACTGAATGTAGTATTCTCATCTCCTTGGAAATCTCCTCTCTAATGCTGCCAGGCAGGGAGGAGAAAATGCTTTTTGAGATCACTGCTTGTTCCATCAGCAGTACTGCCATTCCTCAGCAAGTCTGAATGTGGAAAAATGAAGAGCTTGCATAACATGAAAGAAGTGATGCAAGTCTTCAGCAGTGGGAAACAACTGATACCCTGGGGTGTAGAAGGGCTGAGAAGGCACGTTATGTTATTTCACCTAAAGAGTCTTCTAGTCTTCAAGGAAGGTTGCCATGCAACAGGAATGATTTAGAGATCTCAGTTCCCTTAGTTTGTTTTGTTCCTTTGTTCATTTCTTTCTGCAGTGAAGATCTCAGCAGAATCATCAGCCTGGCTAATATAGTCAGTGACAGATCTTAAATACTAATAAACATACCTGCCTTCTGTAATTTGGAGCAACATTCCAGATAGGGATGCTGTGAAACCAGTTGTTTGCTTGCATGATCTGGTTGAAAAGGACATGCATAATCAAAATGGGGATGTGCAAGATGCAGAGTTTGCAAAAGAGGGTGATTAAAATAGTTGTGACTGCTAGTGGGGCACTGACTAAAAGTGCTCCTGTTGTTCATGGAGTAATAGAGAAAATAGTTATTAGCTGGCATGGATATAGAGCCCCAAGAACACAGAAACACAGAACTCCAGGGGGAATTTGTCATAGCCTTCTTCACCAGTAAGCTTGCAAGGCAGAAACTGAGAAATGAACAGCAAGACTTGGCTGGGAATCTTAATCTGTTCTATGTTTGTTTGCCTGTGTATGGCATTTGACAAAACACAACTGCTCTCTGTGAAGATATTCTTGGGGATGCGTAAAACAGTACTGAGAAAAGGAAAATAGTTTAGTTCCAATACTCTGCTGCAGCAGTGATACAAGGAAGCTGCAGTTAGCCTGTTGAGTGTTTCCTTCTCATCTGAGAACCACTGTTCTCACTGGAGCTGCCTCTCCACCGTTAGGCACCATGGCCAGCAGGCTCCAGGATGCTTCTGCAGGGAGTCACACCAACTCTAAATATACAGATATAAAGAAGGATAGCAATTCTGTATGGAAACAGTCTTTTAACTGAAAACTTGGGGGTTTTTTTGTTTTCCTTTGACTAGTGAATTCTTATTGAAGAATTTTTTCTTGGGTTTAAGTTCTTTTTTGCAGGGACTGGGAAAAAAAGGCAACACTCTGCATTTGGATGAGCTGTCAAACTCTTTTTGATGGCCATAAATACATCAACACAGTCTGCTGGTATGAATTGGTAACTATTCTTAGTCATTCACTACAGGTTTACTGAATATTAAGAAACCCGAAACAAACAGTTTTCTTCCTGCTGAAGGAAACTATCTATTAATTTCAGAGTATAGGGGGTTAATACAATAAAGAACCAACTAAATGTTAGTCCAAAATATACAGTCTTGTGTGAGTAGATGCAGTAGGTTGTGGCGGCCAAAAAGGAGAGCGGACACAGGTCACAGGTGTCACACACAAGATAGTTTATTAAAACTCTCCATGAAGAAAGAAAGAAAAAGGAAAAAAATAGAAAAAGGCAAGCAAGGTAGATACACTCTAACTACAAGTTACACAATGTATATCGTAAAATCTCAGCCATAGCCAAGTTCTATAGGTTGTATTGCAATGTCCATAAACTTTATTATAGTTTTTAATTGGATGTTACTTTCTGCCCAGATGTTCTTTGCTGTGTGAAAAATTTATCTCTTCAACATTCTTTTTCTCGTGCCTGCTTCTTTCAAAACCTTCTTATCTCATTTTGGTTTTGCTAGCCTGCTGGTTTTTCTCATAGAACTAATTAAGTTCCAGTGTTCTCATGTCCATACCAAAAGGCGCCAGCTACTAGGCCTAAGCCTGCAGCTTCAAAAACCTTCCTAACTCAAAAACCCTTAATAATCCTCACAGTCTTTAACTCTGCAATCCTAAAAAAGCAGTACGGTCACCATTTGGGAAAGTCACAAATATAGTACACTATCTACTGTTTGCATATGACATCAGACCAAGAGAATCCAAGCAAGCTACAAATGTGACAGACCATCTTGTCAGTTTGATAAGATTACCAATCAAAGGACTCAAAACTTGCATGATACATAGAATAACATGCAGGGATGAACACTATACCTGAAATCAGTCACAGGAAGTTTCAGAGATATCAAGAATAATTCAGAAGGGACCAGCCTGGAGTTCTTATCTGTCCCATTAGTCAGAAAGAGAGTATAAATCCTAAGTAGAAAACTAAGCCCTACAGCCTTAAATGCACCCATTTATGGCAAATGAGACCTGCCACCTCCTAAGGCAGGGTGTCCAGAGCTGCAAATTGATTTCTAATCATCAGACCCATCTCTTTCCCATTTCTTCATGAAAAGAATAGAAAGTTTAGAACTGGAATGTTGTCCTAAGGTAAAGTTCTGTAGTCTAGAAAGACCTCTCAGGACTGAAATTTTATATTTTCTTTTGGCTCCAATTGATGGAGAAACCACTGGTGGGAAGAAACAGGAAACAGGCACCAGCTCTTTACTGGCAAATCTAATCTGGTGTTTGAAGAAATGAGCTACTTTTCATGCCTTTTCACCTGACTCTGTGATTTGAAAGAGTATTGGTATTATGTTTTTAGTAAACATGGTTAGGAGATAGAGATAGGACAGCAAGTAGTCACCAACCCCAAGATCTGTAAATAGGCTCATATGGAAAAGGCTGCAAATGCACTAGGTTATTAAGTAGCCAGTAAACTAATTTAAGAAGGAGATAGATTGTTACTGTGTAAAGTTAAACATTACTATGCTTTTTTCCCCCACTGAGATTACTTACAGAGAAGAGGCATGTTAACAACTAAGTTCTGGTGTATAGCAAACTGGCATAAGAGTGTTTTAGCAAAACAATTAAAAGCTTGTACAGCTCTTAAGCTCTGCCTATAAAAGCTGTAAAGCCATTCCTGACTGTTCATCTAATCATTTTGCCCATCCCTGTCCAGGTGAAGTGGTAATGCATTTCCCCCTCTTCACCTCTTGAAAGTTTTTTCTGAAGTCAAATCCATACCCATCTAACTGGAACCAAGGACGTAGCAGGGTTTTAGCCAACCTGAACTGGATATGGAGAAGAATACATTTCCTGTCTGTCACATAATCGGAGAGCACTCTTGAATTTTTCCCTCTTCGACTCTTCTCCAGGCTCTTCCTCTGCTCTGCTCTAAAGTACTGAGGAGCCTTAGCTGGCATTCAGATGCTGGTAACACTGCCACACCCAGTAGGCAATGGCAGGAAGGAAGAGCTGGTACAGGCAGAGATAATAATACATATTATGCTGCATTTTATGTCAGGACCAGAAGGCTCTTTATTACATGATTTTCTCCTTTAGAGCTCCCAATAGAGCAGCAAATGCATACATTAGACTGTAAACCTCTATGATGCAAGCTATGCAAATCACAAATATAAAGCAATGTAATATTCCCTCATGGTGATCCAGCATCATCAGCACTGTCAAAGGGGGACCCACTATTGCTTTCAGTGGCATGTCTCTGCTGGCAGAGGTAACAGGAAGGACTTCTCCCTTGCTTGGGTTGCCCCAACGGCCACTGCTAGGTAAGGGACCAGCCGCTCATTTTGTCACAGAGATGCTAGCATGAAAGCTGACTCACATGATTGTGTAAACAAAGCCCTGCAAAGTCATCTCCAAAAGTGCGTCTCTTGTCTCTGTCTGGAGGTACCTTGGAGCCAGAGGCTGAGCTAAGCCCTAGAAAGTGGGAACCGCAAATGCTTGAGGGGGAACTTCAAATAAACACTTGCATAAGTTACCTAGCGGTCACTGGTTTGAAATTACCTTTTAATCAGGAGAAACTCAAAGGGATTCAGCTGAACAGATTTTCTGAGGATGAGGCATAAGCTAGGGGAAGGGACAGGGGTATCTCTCAGCACTCCCAACACAAGACAAATATATTCCCAATATAAACAGATTTATTCAAGAAATTTGAGATTAACAAGAGATGTGGCAAGACAAGTGTTACCCTTGACTTGAGGGAGAATGAAGCCATGGCAAAATGTGTTTAATGATCCTGGAGGACTTGCTTTTATTTCTAGCCAGGGTTTTGCACCAGAAATGAGGTCCCTGCTCCTAATAGGTACAAAAATGCCCAGTGCTGCAGTGTCATCACCACTATGGAGCTAAAAAGGCATGATATCATGGTTCTGTTTCCTTTCTTTGGAGTTAGTAAGAAACTAAATTACACTGACCCACTTATCATTAACAAAAAATCTTTAACTTGCTTTTTCCAAAATGTTTCCCCTCTCAAATCAATTCACTAGAGAATAGCAACAGGCTTTCTCCTGCATCCACAAAGCAGAACAATTTGGTCTTTGAGCAGCTAATAGAACTTCAGGCATCAGAAACGAATCAGCAATATCTCAGTCGTATGTGGATTCAAACACCAACTAAAAAACTGCAGCCACTAGCAGCACTCCTTGTTCTGGCTGCTTAGTTGAACATCCCATTCTCCTGGGTTGGCTAAAATGCCCTGGTGAGATTCTCTTGGCATGCCTTTCAGAGTACTTTTCTCTCCAGTTTATTTTAAGATGAGAAGTCAGCATTTTACTCAGTGGACTACAGGGAACAGTGAAACTTAGAATGACACAGTTTCACAAAAAGTTGTATTCACCAAAGGGGCATGAGCTGATTCAAGGACTCTGCATCATCAGTGAGTGTTACACGGACACAGGCTCACCATCCCCACCCCCATCCTGCCCAGCACATCTCTCCTTTCTCCACTGTCTTGGAGCACAGGCTTTCCTCCCAGCACAGCCTGTTCCCTCCTGACACCTCCTAAACACAGTCCTGTTCCAAGTCTTTGACGCAGAAAAGGTAGATCGCAACCTGCTATGCAGAATGGGAGGATAAGTGTTATCCATCTTTTGGTTCTCCTATGCTCTAATGTTGGTTTAATCACTGTCTCCTTACAAGAAGGGATTTGAGACTGAGTGGAGTTTCATGTGTAAATGCTTGCTGTAACAATAAGGGATATTCACCTCTTCTTTATAGACTACCCCCTTCACTGCTGACAGCTCGGTGACCCTTGAGCACAGGTTGTGTTTGTTGACTTGCCCCTTTTATAGTGATTAAAATGCTGGCAATGAAGAAAGAATTTCCCAGCTCATGTTAAGGTTGCTGCTTTGGGTTTTTTTCTCTGCTTGTCTCCTAAAACAGGCTCCATCATGTGGTGCAAAGAATAAATAAAATGTTACTATACATAATACAGCATTTGCTTCTGTAGCTGCAGGGCTGTACAACCAACCCCAGAGATGTCATACCTAAATATCCTGTCTTATTGGGCATTTTGTTTTCCTACATTGACAGAGTTTCTTAATCTAAATCTCTGTCCCATATAAGGCCAGACTATGCTTTTTCTCCTTAAAGTCTCCCTGTCCTTGCTGCTTTGTACCACTCACAGCAATACCCATCACACCCTTTCAGCACTGTCCCTCATCCATGAGTTGTTGCACAGAATGACCACATCTGCTGTAGGTTTTTTTAACCACAATGAGAACCTGTTTTCAGGTGTTCACAACCACAGGCTGAAGGTAAAAAGCACACACCAGACACCAAACTCTTCAAGGCATCATCCTAATCTCCCTCTGTGACCAAGCAGAAGAATATGCCAAAAGGGCAAGCTAGCAAGCGGATCTCCTCTTTAAAGGAGTAGATGTCCATTTGCCCCTGCTGCTGAGTTACTCTTCTGAACTATTCATGGCCAAGTAGGTTTTACGTCTTATGTAACTATCTAAAAGTCCAGACATTAACCCTCACCTTATCTGCAACCCCTACACAGGAATGCCTTCCCAAATTAGTGATCCATGACTCCAGGAGACCTCATGCTCCAAGTATCATTGCTTTAGTCTCTGCAAAGGGAGAAAGGTAGGTACCTGTTGTCAGGGCTTTGAAGGCAGCAATGCACTATGCAGTCAGGTGCTGTGAGACAGCTTCCCAGGATATTGAGCACACTGGCCTGCCTTAGTGTCCTTGGCTCCCTGTTCCCTTCCATAGTGGGGTGGCCCTGATCTTGCTGCTGCCCGATGCCTCTGAGCAAGGAAGATCATCAAGAAACTATTTTCATATGATAAATGAAAATCTGTATGACCAAAATGTATTACTATATAATGTACCAAAGTGTTACCCTCAGATTTACCTGTGCTTGTGGCATCAACTTAAGGTTATTCTCACTACTGACATTAGTATAATTCCCTGCTCCATCTGGTCACCAAAAAATGGATCGTCTGGGATGCCTAGCCTGAACTAGACAACATTTCTATCTCCTATTCAGCTCTCCACGCTCCTTATTCAGCAAAATAAATACCAGAGTATCCAGCAATTACGACTTGTAGCAGCACCATTGCACTCAGTCTCCCAATTTTCTGCTTATTAATGATGCAGTCTCACTATGCAAAAGTGTTTGTTCCCAGCAACCCAGGCAGTAGTACAGAGCCACATCCCTGTAGGAGCAGGAAAAACATGGATTCTCCTGACAATTAAAACAAATGTCCCCAGACTGGACACCTAATAGGAAAAGCAGCTCACCTATTTGCTAGAGTTTACAAATGGTGGTATTTCTACATTTTACTCTTGATCCTCAACATTAAAATTGAGAGGAAGAATGCTCTGGCTTAGCCAACAGGTGCAAGCACATATGGTGAAGACTCCAGGTTGGTGAGGTGCAGGCTGGTAGATTAAAAGAGAAGCTGAACATACTGGAAGGGTGATTTAATGCCAACAATAGTCAGCATCCTGTTCTCATACTGGAGATAGCAGATGATGCACACTCTCCCAAAGGGATTTCACAGAGGTTGTGGTTTTCCCTCACACAGAGCTATGACAGCAATCTCTCAGTTTAATGGGCAAATGCCGAAATGTCACCCTTTGCTAGGAGGTAAATTATTCTGGCCTTATCAAATAATTTTAAAACATGCTGTTTCCTTTGTGGTCACAAAAACATTACAGCCTCAAATCCACAAGGGAGCTCTTACAGAGAGGGGAAAAATTTTCTGTAAGAGTGGGGCTTTTTAGCTAAACAGCAAATGCAGGAAAAAAGAAATCTTTGCTCTAGGTTTCCCTGTGACATTGCTCCCTGTGAGACTGTTCGGGTCTGACTGACTTCCCAAAATGAGTGGAAGCAGCTATTTCCACCAAATCACATTATGGCAAAGAGCAAGTAAATGTAACCTTCATACTTATCCGATTTCACATAGGCGGTTTTACTCATTTCCCCTTTCCTGAATACTGGAAGTGGTCATCTGCGCAAAACAAAAGCTTCCCCAACTGCAAATAGAGCTGCAAGTGTGATATGGAATGTTAAGAAAGTTTACATTTCCACTTCCTTGACCTTTATCGCCTCAAGACATCTTGAACATATATGCTTGATGCCAAACTGTGGCATCTTTTATATGTAAAGCTAAAAATCTCAGCTATGGCTCTGATGGATACCTCAATGTGACAGCTGTGCAGTAAGGCCATGGAACTAGGAGGCAGAAATGCCACAAGCCTTCATATATCAATACATGTCTTTATTCAGGCTTGATAGGAAGTGTGGATCCTGCAGGTTTGGAGCAGAGATAATGTAAGAGCAGAGGCAGACCAGGAGGGAAGAATGGTCTTGAACTGGAGGCTCCAGCCCAGGCTGCCAGCTCTGTAAGCCTGGAAATGAAGTAAGGAGTCAGGCAGCAAAGCCAGAAATGGGATGATAAATGGTTGGGAGCCCAACATAAAGACAG
This sequence comes from Pithys albifrons albifrons, assembly GCF_047495875.1. Taxonomy (NCBI): domain Eukaryota; kingdom Metazoa; phylum Chordata; class Aves; order Passeriformes; family Thamnophilidae; genus Pithys; species Pithys albifrons. The sequence continues at coordinate 107,605,828 of NC_092459.1, forward strand.
CCTTCAGTGGGAATAGCAAGTGCTTCATAGATCCCCCTAAGCCTGACTGCACTGGAAAGCCTGGCCCATGCAGAGGAGATGTGCAGAGGAGATGGATGTTTCTCTTCCTTTCTGTTGTTCACATCCCTTTTAGTTGTGGCACTCCCACGAAGGACTTATTTGAATACCTCAATTGCCTTTGTTGTGCAAAAACCTTCCTGAATCCCTACTAAACACCATACTACTGACCAGCTCTTTCTTCCCTTTTTCCTAGGTGGTCCTCTCTGATGTGCCAGAGAGAACAAAAATCTCTCAACCTCCATGGGTTTGCTTTCAACACTTTTTACGTATGAAGTGACTAATGAATACAGGGGTGCATTTTTCAGTGTTGATGAACAACTTGGCAGCTTGAATCCCACTCGCTTTCAATGCAATCTATGTTCCTCTACTCCTCTTCAATTTAAAGATATGCAGTAAGGTCCCTGGCATCAAATGGCAGTCACTGGTCTCAGCAGTGCACATGACATGCTTCCATCACTGCAGGATGCTGATTTCTCTTTCAAGTTAATTGTAACAGAGCATGTCAGTATATTTGTGCTTCCCTCAGGACAGACTACTCCCTTCTACACATATCTGGGAAGATCTTTTCTACTATGAAGGACTTTGATACTAAGTTTGCATTACAGAGATGGGCTGCCTAAACTATGCTGCTTTAATTAAAACAGTGTAACTTGTGCTTGCAATTAATCCCTAACGGATTTTGAAGATTGGATCCTTCATTTATCCTGGGAAATTTCCAATTCAGGGAGTCCTGAATCCAAGATGCAGAGAGAGCAACAAGGATAGCAAAGCATGGAAAAGGGAGCTGTAGAGTGGTCAGAGTGTCTTGTCATGATTCCTTTCCAAAGTCACCCTGTAGATGCCACTTGTTTTGTTCTCTGTAGATGAAAAGGAAGCAAGATTCAGGGTCAGGCAAAACCAATTGCATGCCAAATGTAGCAGAGGCACAGGCAGACTTTGAATGTACCAATGTACCTACTGCCGCTTTGTGCACTGACAATAAAAAGAAACCCAGCTGAAACCTGTGCCATTAGTACATACATTAGAGGTCAAAAAAATATATAAATAATATATAAATGCAGGAGAGTACAGGTTCTTTCAAGAACAAGTGAATGCTGTTACGGTAGTATTCCTACCCCAGGTTGTTCCTGCTACCAGGGGAGCAATGTCCCCTCTCAGTGCATTGGCAAATCTACTTGATGTGGTAAGGACCCTCCGGAAAGGAACATTGCAGAAATTCACCAGTTTTACACATTCCCTATCCTGAATACTGAAAATAGTCATCTGTCCAAGCATGGTGTTCTGGATGTACAGCAGTTATGGATACTTGGGATCCTAGAGAAAGGCACTGTCTGCATAGAGGTGCATCATCAGGAGATGCAGGAATGCTCTTATAACCTTTCCAAGATGAAGGCCTTTCTGCTCCTGAATGAAGAAGAGCCATGTTATGCTCCATTTAGACATACGGTGCATAGTTGACTTGGGTCTCGTGTTTACATAGGAATACAGTAAACTGAGACATACATCCCATGCCACAATAAACAGTTGCTCCCTGAACTTACCTTGAATTTTGTTTAACTGGCACTTCGTTGTTCTCTATTTTCAGTATTTCTTTTCAGTAACTTTAAAAGATGTGTGGAAAGCAGAAAACTCCACTTGCAGTTTAATAGAAAAAAACCCCAGGCAAATAATGTTACCAATTGTCCAGGCTGAATCCAACATCCTGAAATACTTTGAGATTTCTTGATGTCAATAAAGAAATTAAAAAGAACCAGTGCTGCTCATTTCTTTTGCAGTATACAGTTGCTGAAAACCTCTGTGATGATCTGTTTTGCCATCAGCAGACATATGAAGTGTGTATTATGGTTTTGTTATTATACAACACAGAAGTAAGTAGAAATGGGAGAAGGAGTCATAAGGCATCACATCTATGACACAATTAGAATCAGAATATCTGAAGGTTTTAAACAAGGTAGATGGGGAAAAATTGCCCAAGTCTTGACAGAACAAAGTTAGATATGGTAAGTGTAAGAGCCAATGCCCATGAGATTTAAATATTCATTTTCACTGTGGGGATACTGAAAGTTTGGGGAAACAAGAAATTTCCGTTCTCAGCTACATAGAGATAGCCACAGGACACCACGTTTAACAAAGTAAAGTTTTCAAATATGTAACACAAGCTGAAGGCACATCAGGAAAGGCCTAGGTGATCCTCAGCGAGAAGCCAGCTTAAGCTGAGCCAACCTGTCACAGCTGTGGTGCTGGGTGGATGCACTGAAGCTGAAGGTTTAGCAAAGACAATTTGGATGGTCTAGGGACCAATGCTATGACAAGGTCCCCTGAGGTCTCTGAAGCTGTTGCTTTACAATAGCTTCTGTGTAAGTGCGGTCTCTTAATTAATTAGGATTAATTAGTTGTACCCTGTAGAAACCTGCTCAAACAATGCCATCAGTGCAACAAGGAATTAGGACACATTCAGAACAATTGCTGAATGTGGTGTCTTGAATGAAATACAGAAATCTCAAGCTGGGACAATCACTGTTTAAACCAGTACAAAGGCTTGCATGTCTCTGGACACCAAATCCTATTTCCTGGGTTATCACACCTGGGAGGATTTGGAATGTACTCTCTGCCATTATCAGCCCAAGGACCACCATCAGCTTTTGCAGCATGCCATAGCAAAGGGAAGTGCTGGAAGAAGCTACTAGATGTTCTGAACAGTAGGTAGTGAATTCTCCAGCAACCTTTGGTCCTCACTGTGAAGAGGGGACATGATTCCTTCTAGAGATTTCACATCACATCAGTGAGCAACGAAAAGTGCAAATCCCAACCAGAAAAGGCCCCCTAAACAGAACTGGAATGAAAAGGTTTGCCTTTCCTGATCACACCATCACATTTCTACACATCTTGCTAGAGACAGTAACCATAAGGAGAGATCCCACATGGTGATAAGGCTCATGGTTCCGGGATAGACACATCGATTGTCCACCTTTGGGACTGGAAGTTCTGGGTAACAGCTGGCTTGAATTGCATCCTTTTTCTTGGACTTGATGATGGCCAAGCACTCACTTCAAGGCAGGCAGGATGAGGAATGGGGTCAAGCAGGGACTGCCAATACTCCCTTTTCTGGATGATGTTGTGACATCTCTTCTTTCACTTCTGGTCTTGCCCATCCTCTTGGAGGAAGCTGTGTACCGTTGTGAACATGTGTGGACTTGCATTCACACACAGAGAACTGGCTCTTTCACACTTCTTGGAAATAATACAAGAAATAGCAAGATGTGGAAATGTTGTTCATAACTCACTGCCCCTTGCAAAGCATGGTGAGTGTATTTTAATGGCAAACTGGCATGGGGGAAGGGAGAAGAAAGATTTTCACAATATGAATAAGTTAGTCACTTTTTTTACCCCAAGCACATAAAATACTATACTAGTTTTATTACCAAAAGTACATTAAGTGTCTTCCTAAGTGCATGTGTCCTGCCTACCTCTGTGGATAGACCTGAAGGCAAAGCATCCGGCAAATGCTACTGTTTATATTAGGAAATATAAAATAAATATAAAATAAATAGGGAGATTCTGAAAGAAATCAGGGATAAAAAGAAAGTTTACAGACTATGGAAAAAAGGGATGGCTACTTATGAAGAATTTACAGATAGAGCTAGGTCATGCAGGAAAAATTGTTGCTGGTCTTCTTGACTCTCCAACTTTTTGGCTGGTACAGAGTTTAACTTTAAAGAAGTTCCCCAGGACACCGTCACTAGTCACAACATCTGTCTTGTACTATGCTACCTTTCCAGGGCTCCATGATCTGACTCCTTTGTATGTTTTAGCTTTCACTTCAAGAAACTGTTGCACTCGGTGGGAAAGTCTGTAAGCTCACTTTGGGACAGCCATAGCAATCATTTGCTCTGGACAAAAACCTTAGTGCGTAGCTAGTGGAAAGGTGCATGGTGCTCAAGAATAACAGCTGTGTTCCTATTAAACATTCTGCCTTGCAGTGGGCTCTCTCATTTGATAGGACAGTTTATTTTATGCTGAAGAGCATAATCATTACTTGTGGAAGTGCCATGCCCAGTTTCAGATGCAAACTGCACAGCTGCAGGTAGATCCTTTCCTTTTCAGCTTGTAGTTCATCCTAAAATAAATATATAAATATATAAAAATTTGATCTCTTTCATACTGCTAGGAAGTCAGTAAATTCAAGGAGCAGTTGAACTGTCTGGCAGTCATATTTGGATGCCTAGCTCACAACACTTAAATCTGCAAAGTGTTTTCTGCAACCTATTTGTAAAAGATATGTAGATTGTAATCAGAAGTTATCCATTCCCTTTGCTGTGCATTCAAACAAAGCAGTAATACAGTAGCCCTCACCAAAAGAGCTGCTGAGAGATAGCATGCTGTATATTCAAGATTAGAATATAGCCCTGAGTGCCTGGGACATGATGTTGATCTCTCATAAGAGAGAAAAAATCCTGAGTATTCTGTAGACCAATAAAAGGCTAACTTTAAGTCTGCTGTTGAAAATTCATTCATTTACTGCCGCATACACTGAACTTCACATATGTGTGCTTCCTTTGTTTTTGTTTTTTTTTCCTAAAGCGTGCTGCCACAGCATGAGATGAAAGGTCTATTATATAAACAGCACCCAAAGAACTATTCTGGACAAACCTCTTAGGCACAGGATTCGAAGGAGATCATTTACCACCTTGGACATGAGGAGCTTTGACACATCACCAGGATTCTGAAGCAGCATCCAAAGCTTTTTGGCCTTTCTGACAACAGAAGTAGACAACGGGATTGCCAGAATGAGGGGACAATGTTCCATTCCCAGATCTGCAATGAGTTCTCTTCTTTTCTCATGCCTCTTTCAGCAGAGCAAAATAACTAGGGAAATGCAAAATCACGTGCCCTGTTTTTGCCCTTGGACTAGGAGCATTCTCCTTTGGTGTCTTGTAGTGGTTTTAGCTAGGCCTCAAGTTAGCAGGCTCACGTGGATTGGGAGACAGCTATCACCTGACTGGGTAACCAAGGAAATATTTCATAAGATGACGCAAACCTAAGATACGAGTGTAGCAGTGGGAAGTGTTAGGTCAGTTCCACCATGGCCGAGGTACAAGCCGGAGGTGGTGCAGCTTCTGTCTTGTTGGAGTAGGCCCTGTTGTGCTTGCTACTGCTGCTTGCATTTTGTTTGAATTCAGGGAAGTAGAAACATTTTGTTGTTACTCTTTCTGTTTCTTGCTAGGTGTCTTTTAGAGTACTTAGCGATCTAGAGTAATAGACTTTGTATTAACTGGGGAGTGGGAGGTTATTTCTTGTTATATATAACTTGTCTTAAGTGTGTGTTATATTGTAGTTTTCTCTTAATTTTCTCTTTTCTGTATAAATACATATAGTTAATTTCAGCATAAACCTAGTTTGGAGGTTTTTTCCCTCTCCGTCTTTTTCTCTTGGCTGGTTGCGGGGGGAGGAACACTTTTTCTCTGTACTTGGGCAGTTGGAATTTTGCCAGCTCAACCCAAGACATGTCTGCTCCTGGAATATAACTCATCTTGAACACTCTACCTTTGCAGATGCAAAAAACCAAAGTATTTAGCTGAGATACATGAAGATTACTAAAGCCCCTCTATACTCCTGGCAACAATTCTAATTCCATATCCCTACTAACAAAACATATCCTTGCTGTCTAAAAGAAGAACAAACAAACAAATCACTAAAGAAACCACTAAAAAATTGTTTAAACTTATTCAGAACTGCCTAAATCTCCAGAAGACTGAACCCCCTTTGTGGGGTGATGGCCCTTGATACGGCCTGATAGGTTGACAGAGATGTCTCAGCCCCCTGGAGGGATGCTCCTGGCCGAGGACAAAGGCTTTCAAACTGATAAGATTAACATAGGGTGGAGTGTTGTTTAAGAAATGACATGGCCCCCCTTTGCGATATCTTCTATAGCCACTCTAAGAGCCACCTCCCCTCAGGCATCTGCATCACCATCACCCCCCAATAAATTGACTTTTAGCCACACAAACCACATGAAAGAAAAAAAAAGGTATAAAAGGTGTTTGGAGTTTAAACTCCAGTAGGGGAGGAAAAAATGCCAGCGTTTCTGTGAGGGTAACTGCTGCAGTTTGTCCTGCCTTCTCCTCTTCCTGGAACAATGTAGGGGTGAGAAGACCATGTGCTTCCTATTTTTTCTAACTTTACTTTCTTAACTTTACTTTCTTCCTTTATATAAGCATTTCCTTTACTAAATGTGTTTTGCTACCTTAATACTAATAACAGCAACTTGCTTCACACTTTGCTACTTTATATTGGTTATTGCTTTTTGCTATTCTTACTTTATAAGACTAGCTCTGTTTTGCAACTACAGTAACTTGCTTTACTTTCAAGGTGCAGTTTCTTTTTTTCAACATGTATGTTGATAAGAAGCAGCTCTGCTCTTTCCTTTTGTCTTGTGTTACAGAGAGAGTGGTGTGCAAGATATTTCATTGTCCTATGTTATTGAGAGAGTGTCTAGATAAGTGTTTTAGGTGGCCGTGTTTTCAGTTAGTAGTTCTTTGTTGCTAGTTTCTGTCTGTGTGAAAATGGGATACATTGCTGTATTGTAACTTGAGTTTAGTGTGTTTGTCTCTGTGAAATGTGTTTTGTGCTGGTTTCTTTCGGGGTCTTTTATTATCAATTAAATACAATCTTGCAGCTGAATGTTATCACCGGCAAAGCAGAACCCACAGTAACTGTCACATATTGGTACTAATAAATGTTATTTCAGGAGCTGTTGTGAGGAAAGTTCTTTCTCCCTGGCTTAAGTGTGGCTTCATATTAGAAGTCACAAACCCTTCCAACCTGTGGGCTGTCCGTTAGTTGAGAGACAGTGTTGGGGAACATAAGGCTCTGATTGTCTAGAAGCGCTTATTGCTAATAATTTTCTCCACAGTTGAAGTGTGGCTTCATATCAGAGGTCAGAACCCCTTCCAACCTGTGTGTCAGTTAAAAGACAGGCAGTGTTGGGGTACATAAGGATTTGATTGTCTGGAAACGCTTATGGCTAATAACTTTTAATTAATACAGTTAAGACTAGAAATCTTTGAATTTCTGTCTCCCTCCTCCCTTTCACATGACACCCTTGATGAACTGTTGTGAAAGACTTATTACATTACTTTTCAGATGTCTACACCAGACAGGCCTCTGAATGATTTTGTGAATCCTTCAGACATACCAAGCTTAGTGATAGATGTGTACTGAAACAATCCTCACTGTCTTGTAAGCTGGTGAAATAATGAGCCAGTAGATGAGCAACAAAAAGTAACAGCAGGATGAAAAGAGGATGCAAGGAGGGAATACTGTTTTATACCCTTGCAGCACGACTATATTGACATATATCTGGGCTCCAGCTGCCTCAGCATAATGTGTGTAGCACAAATGACTGGCACAGAACAATTCAAGTACAGTATTTGCCATTGTGCACGGATGTTTCTGTTCTCTCATCTCCTCAAACATTTCAAGTTGGTTTTCTTCTATCCCAAAATTTCCTTGTAATTAAACACCTGCATAATGAATTAAACTCTCCACAGAATGTTATTTGCCAGTTCCCTTTCCAATTATTTAAAGTTAGCTTAAGGGCTAAAGTAATCAGGTAATTCATTAATTTAATCCCTTTTTGTAGCTATAGTTCGTGACTTGGAAATGTGACCACAAGATCAGAAGGACAAAGAGCAATGAAGAGGGAATTATACAAGACACTTAAAAAGTTCCCTAATCCATGACCTCATCCATAATGCACTGAAATCAGTCTCTGTTGATACACAAAACACTCTAAATGGCCATCTTCTTGTGTGCACAAACATCTCTCTTCTCAGAAGACATCACCCAAAAGGGAAAACTTGGCATAAGCAAAGTCTATCCACATGCAAACCACTGGCTGGCAGTCAGCTCCTACCTGGAAAGTAGAGAATTAGAGGTGCTGATAATTAATAAACCCCAACTCAGAGTAGCTCTCATTGTCTGAGGTAGACCCTGGGGAATGAGGATCATGAGACATGGTCTATCACTCTGTCCAGAATGAGACTTACCCTTGTCTCTGAAAGGAGAAGAAGTTGCAAAATTTTTCAATGTACTGAACCATGTCAAGGGCTTTTTGCAGAACCAAAAGATGTCAGCTAAAAGTGATCAGAAAAAGCCAGAGTATAGATGCAAGTCAAAGCACAAGATATGTATGACTGAAGAGCCATAAGTAAGTACCAGACAGCTGTCTTGTGATAGATAAAATTATGGTATCATTTGATGATCTTAAAGTGCTTATGTTTTAACAAGAGCGCGCACATATGCGCTCATATGGAGACAGTTTGCAAGCAGAGTCATACGAGCAGTTTGCAAACAGTGTTCACTTCCCATTTCCTCATATAAAACTTTGTTTTCAATGGTTTCAATCTCTTACCAACCTTCAGGCCTGAAATCTAGTGTGCCAGTCCTCCACAGCTAATCCTTTGTGAAAAGTGTAGCTGGAAAAACTCAGGTCTTTCTTAATGGGATCAGCAAAGACAAATCACAGAAAATACAGATCATCCCAGAAAGTAGCTAAGCCTCATGAAATGAGGGTCTGGAATCCATAGACACCTAGGGGTGAAGCCATAGGAGCACAGACTGCCCCAGCACTGATCAGGGAATCTGACCCCCCGTGTGAGTCCTCAGTTTAGTCCTCTTCTCAGTTACAGAGAGTTGGCAAAGCCAAATCTTCCACACAGAAGTGAGTGGAGGGAGACTGAATACCACTGGCTGAAGAGTTAGCATGTCAAGAAATAATAAACACTAACTAAACTGAAACTATATTAATCAGCTATTAAGATTGAAACAGGCTCAGAGGAATCCGTAAGTCATACTGTCTGCTATGTCCCAGCTTGCAAAGGGGAAATTGCCTGGTGACCTTCCAGAGCCAGAGCTCTCATGCAAGAACAGCAGCCATACCATCAGCCCTTGGCCATCTTAGCAAGAAACTGGCACAACTTCTGCCACAAAAGACCTTAGTGGCTCCCTGTTGGAGGGAAATCATTTTAACCTATTTTGACTAATTTCTGACACAAGAGGGTTTAATTGTCCAGAATTTTTATTCATCACCTTTTACAGCTCAAAGACTACTAGACTTCAGAAGGGTTGAAGGGTGCTTCCACCTGCCTGTACTCACAAGCACACACAGAGACAAAGAACTCAGAGATTTGCATTTTGAGTGATCAGCATAGATAGCTCAAAGCTTTGCTTGTCTGTCATCAGAGACAGGGCTGGGTACCTGTAAGACCCCAAGCTCTTACTAGAAGCTCATTGAAGAGGTTTTACATTAAAAACCTACAAGGTTCCAAAATCCACCCAACAAATTTACTGAAAGGGCCTCCAGTTCCTTTATACCTTGAGGCCATGCATGGGAAAAATGCTATGCTTTTCAAGGGGTCAAAATAACACACTTTTACTGGCAAACTTTGGAAAATAAGGGAACTTGGCAAAAGTTTAAAGCAAACATTCAATCAACTTAAAGTGTTTCACAAACCATTAACTTAGCAAATTCCAACCCTTCCAGATTTCTGTTACCCAAATAACAAGAAAAGGAAATTAGGAGAAGAGGAAGAAGTAACAAAAGAGAGAGAGTGCAGAAAAGAGAATTATAGCTACCGCTCTAGATCCAGCACAGATCCAGATACCAGGAGCCCAGAAAACAGTAGGGCTGCGAATCATGTGGTAGTCACATGGTGCTGATTTTACTGCTCTGGACTGTGGGCCACTGAATTTCTTTCAGTCCCTCACAGTTACCCCAGATAACGCCCAGTACCCTATATCCAATCAGTGCGACTTGAAGCAACATCCCAGCTTCAGCTCAAGAACTGTGATTTGGCTCAAGAAAGATACTAAAGGACTTTTTCATGTTATATTTAGGGAGGTTAAAGCTCATCTTCTTTTTACAGTCTTTTGAACAAACGGTACTTCATCCAAGAACTAATGCAGTGCTCAAAAATCAACAATGTCTCTTAAAAATGCAAAAGCCCACTATCTGCTTTCTAGCATTGCTTCAGCAATGCTGACCAGCACATCCTGCAAGTATACATCTTGACCCGTCACTGCCAAGTAAAGAAAAACACTCCAGATTTTTCATTTTGCCTGTGCCTTTTCATCTCTGATACAAGAGGCTGCATCATCATCAGTACAAACATATGCTTAGGTCTGTGGATGTCAAGTTCTTTATAAAAGACTATATTCAGTTTTCTGATGAAGTACGTTGGGACAGGGAGGAAAAAAAGAGAAGGGCTGATGAAGCACAGAAAGGTCTCACCAGCAGCCCCAGCTAATTTGGTGGAGCGTGGCACATCACACTGTTGTACTGCCTCATGAGATGTAGACTATGAGCCACATTTCTAGGGAATAAACAACAATAAACACCCGATTGTTACTTTCCTGTCCTTTTCTTTTGCAGCTAGATGTCAAAACCTGATGAAGAAAAGCAAAACCAGTGAAATACATTCATGAGTGCTGAGCAGAACCTCTGGTCTCTGATAAGGGTTAAATTCATACTGCCTGCTCCCTCCCAGTGGGGATACAAAACATTATTTCTTTCTTCTCCCCGGTGACCACAGAAATATGTCAAGATACAGATTTTTCAAAGCCTTTGTCTCTGAACTGCATGGAAACTAACCAAAAGTTTCAGAAGCTACCACAAAGAAAGACAAGCTATTCCTTTGTCTGATCAAATATGCCTTGTGCCCACATGAAAACTCACGGAAATCCTTTAGTGAGACAATGATATTTGGAGCAACGGTATTTGGAGCTGTGTCCAGTAAAGCAACGTATGGGCTGGGGAAATAATTATAGAGCCTTGTATCCCTCCATCACCCTGCAAGGGAGTTACTTACAGGAGGGCATAAGTGCAGCAGACGGGAAGTGATTGCTCTCATGTGCCTGGATTGCAGTCTGCTGCCTGGCAGGTCTCAGCTGCTGCTGGGGAGGAAAGCGGGATTTTTCAGGTATATGTCTATGTCAGTGTGACATAACTCCACGGGTCTTGCAAGGAAGCCAGATGGAGGTATTGTACATACTCTTGTTTCTGTCTGCAAGAGACCTGGTAAAAACTGAACCTCATTCATACCAGCACAGGCTTAACTCTCTGATAATGAATTTCCTTTTTTCAGGAGAAAAAGAAATGTGTACAATTGTATTGCTCTCTTTCCTAAGGATAAACACAGGGAGAAAAAGAGGATTCAGGCAAAAAGACTTTGCAGGATTATTACTACCATCCCCACTAAGCAGAAATCCTGACAGGCCCTGAGAAATTAGCTGATAGGTTTAAGGGTAAACTTGACAAGACAAAAAAGATACATTTTTAAAGTTCTTTCTCGGATTCATGAAGCTTCAGATTTGCCTGCAATGTACAAAGCTAAAAATTTCTGTGAAAATAAAAACTAGAGGTATCTGTGTGACTCCAGAGGGTGGAGATTTATAACAAAATAAAGATTTTTTTTTCAATCAGACACTTGTCGTGAAGGAGAGGTTTTGGTGAAAGGCATAATTTATATATTTTCCTTTGCAATGGTTTCTCTGCAAACTGCACAGTAACTCCCCTGACTGAGCTCTTCAGACTCAACTATCAGCTGTTAGAAAAGCAGACAATCCAAAAAACTGCAAGCCTTAAAACTCATACACCCCACTTGTAGAAAAGTCAAAAATTAGTGAATAAACAATGTTTACTGTTAAAAATCAGAGTACTCAGAGACATAATCCCTCCTGAGAGATTACCCTAAAGCAGTAGCCTCTGAGAAGGTCACCAGAATGGATTATGTGTACAAAGCCCCTGTATCCCTGTATTTTAGCTGTGATGGCTCAAGTGAGAGGGGCACCTGGACACCACTGAGCATGATGCCAGTATGACCAGCAGGACAACTCAAGCCCGTGAGATGATGAGCAAGAACCTTGGTGGAAACAGTAAGTTCCACATAAAGCAGAAACAGCATCTGCAGGGAGGTTCATTACTTTACTGAAGCACAACACTCCTAAAATTAAATCATTATGTCTGTAAAGAGCATCTCTGAAAACTTAGTGTCCATCTCTGTATAATTCTTTTGTACTATGACACAGGCATATGCAGCATGAATTTACTGCTAAGTGATACAAGAATAAACTGAGAGCACCTGCCCTTTTGGAATGAACTGTGCTGCAAACACATCTTCTGTAAATCAGGCCTTTATCTGTAAATGCATTGCGCACCAAGAGCAGACCAGTTTTTTTTAAATAAAGTTAACCACAGGTGTATTCTGGAACAAAGAATCCATCCACCATCTCTGAAGTTCCTATGTGGTACAATTTTTCCCAGACCAGAACTTTTTGGTAGAACTACCCAGGAGACTTTGGCAAGCACAGAATTTTCAAGAGCTCCAGCAACTGCAAAAAAAAATGAGAACAAAAGTGCCAAGATTTTATCTTCAGTTATGGGTCTGACTTTTGATAAAGGTTGGGGAATGTTAGATTACTGTTTTGAATTTACAAGAGATCTCAAATGTTATTCAGGACCTATAATAGAAATCACATACTAATAGAACATAATGTTTTGCTCGCTCACATGTAAAACCACTGTCAGTATTAGCTTAGGTAGGTGCAGGGTTTTGATTGTTTATACCATCTATCTCCCCTAATCTCAGCCATACAAGGTTTTGATCTTTAATTTTATTTTTCTACTAGAAAATGGCAGTTTGTTGGAAGTGGTGTTTTGCAGAAAAGCCACTTTCAGTGAAGGCACATGGTTTCTTAGGGCTGTAAGGGACCTGCTGGAGGGGAAAGCAAACAGCGAAGGCAGCTGCCTGGGAACTCAGGGAGTGGAGAGACAGGTGTGCTGGACTGGGGCAAGCTGGACCATCTTTCTACAAGAGATCTGAGAATGAGTTTGCAGCTGACTCAGCTGTTGTGGTCAGAGAGCTAACAGGAGACCAGATGAAAGGAGCATACAGAGATGGTAGTACTATCATTCATTCTGCAGAACAGAAATCATTTTCCTACTCCGGGAAGGATATTCCAAATTATCAGCTTGGGACTAATAGATCTGTTATCCCAATGGGAAACCCAAGTGTTTGAGATAGCAAGGGTGTTTTCTATTTAGAAGTCATATTCTCAGAAAATTCTTATCTAGACATTGTATAACCTGGCATGAAACCTGACCATTGGCGACTAAAAGCTAAAGTATTTGCTAGGTGCCTTCCCCAGAAAAGTGTCTCACAAGACAATCACCATTACCATCATAGAGACATATCAAGGTGTGGAGCACACCATCCTATTGAACTACCTCCCACTATCCTCAAGAATGTCTTTCCCAATTAGGGTTCTGGTGAATTTGCCCTGCAGTGTGGAGTGATGGCTACTCTATGGATGCAAAACCGTGAATTGGCAGGAGATGTTTTAACATTACCTCATGAGACAGATAAAAGGCAGCAATGCCCAGTGGCCAGAAGCAGCAGAGCATGGAGAACACAGTGAGGCCAAGATGATCTCTTGGTGGCATCATCAGGAAATTGTCTTCACTTTCAGTGTCACTTGAGTAATCGCTCTAGAATAGTGAGAGAGAAAGGCAGAGCTGCTGGTTAACAGTATTATTGCTTTTTGTATGCCATAGGCCAATTCTCTGATCATTTTCCCATTTCTCCTGCTGTATCACAGCAGTGGCTAACAGGTATTCATATCCTCCTTGGGAACACCAAGGGAACCTCCACTCACCTGCTTTGTTGCAGACTTCATCACTATTGCATGAACTTGAACGGAAACATGATAAATGACAAGATATTTCTGAAATCACTGCAGGGAGCATGAAAGAAAGGGACCTTATAGTCAAATGAACCATGGTGAATCTGAGTGAGTTGCCACTGTGGAAACATAATGTCACATATCTAATGTAGAAGGAGCTGTAAGCACTGGGTGCTCTGCAGCTCCGAACTCAAATGCCAGTCTTCTGAAAGGTCACTGTTCAGGTGGTCAGACATTACCCACTGGGGACAAGGGGACAAATATGGTGCAAACCTAGGCATAAAGAACCAAGGTAGCACAAGCTGAAAGAGAAAAAAAAACACGAGTTGCTTCAGCAGCAATGGCATGCTGCCAGGTTCACTGTGTGTAGGCAGAAGCAACTGCACAATAATGTTTTGCAGATGCCATGTGGTGAAGCTGCAGCAATCCCCACCTCACAGAAGTTTCTGGTCCATGTTAGACCTGACTGCCCTGCTGCCAAGCGAGGCCAGCTCTCCAGCACAGCTTTCTTCTTGCTCACACAGAGTCCACATGCAGGAACAGGCAACAAGGCTGTGGTTATTCCAGGCTTTGGAGTTGCATCTGTGGTGCAAGTAGGGTCCTGATAAGCTTTTTAACTCATTCTGGGAGCACCTCCAGTCTGAGATGAGGTGAACAAAGATCTTCTCAAGAAAACCCTTTTATGGTTATGTGTTCCTCACTGATTGTAGGAGAAATGCTGTGCCAAATCTGACTGATAGGAAGGCATATGTGTCACGTTTAGAAACTTACCATTTTGGGCATGGGTTTTCTGTCTCTCTGAGAAATTTAGCAGCCTATTCAAGAGCTTTTGGCCTTTGGGTCAAAACAACTGCTGAAGTGACACTGCTCTATTAGTGGGCTGTAAGATAGAAACTCCTGAACAGGCTGCTAAGTGTGCAAGTCAGCAAAATGAACCCATGCGCAAGAAGATAAGCTTCTAAAACATGCCGTGAGTGAGCCATGACTAAGAAGGACCTAAGAAATGCTAGCATCTCCACAGTATTTCAAAGACTTGGCACTGGGCAAAGAGATTGCCTCCTAAGATGACCCATTTGGGAAACATGCTAGATACCCTGTTAAGGTAGAGAGTCTCCTTTGACAGATATTGCTGTCAAGCACCTGCCATAGACCAGAGGGGCCTGGGAGGGACAAATAGGGGGATCAGATAGGTCCCCCATGCACTGAGATTCTGAGGGGCATATGCGTACCAGCACGCAGAGCAGCCTAGTCAGTATCAGAAGCCTTGATGCCTCATCAGAAGTGACAAACCTCGATTTGGTACAACCTCAATAAAATCTCCCTTCTGAAGGGACAACTGCTGATGCTGGTATACAGTGTTGGAGTTGACGACTTCCCTTTCTGCTTTAAGTTTCAGAATGGGCCATGCAAGTAATTTTTAATACCAACAGTACTTCCTCAGAAAGAGGGAGAACATCCACAGTATTGCTAAAACCATCCCTTGAAACAGTACCCTTCTCTGAACAGATGACATAAAAAATCAAAAATGCTTTTCATTTTCCAGTTTTTGGCTGAGTAGTGTGCTGGCAAAGAATCTGTGGAGACTACCTGTCTTGTATTTCAAATTGCCTTTTCTTGCAGATAAAGATGAAATAGGACAAAGATACTTCAGACAATTTTGCATCAGAAAATTATCAGTTACACTGCTTTCCAAAGGGACTAACTATTCTCAGGATGGTGCATCGCATCTCAGAGAGCTTACATGTCAACTGGAGGTTGCAAGAGGATAATTGTGAAGTTTTTTCACTTATGCTAAAATGAAAGGGATGTTAAGCACTGGAATAGTCTGCTCAGGGAAGTGGTTGAGTCCCCCTCCCAGGAGGTATTTAAGATGCAGCACTTAAGGGACATGGTTTAGTGGGCGCTTGGCAGTGCGAGGTTAACGGTTGGACTTGATGATCTAAAATGTCTTTTCCAACCTAAAGGATTCTACAGTCCTGTAAAAACCCATAAGGATTAATCTTCCATAGGGAATATTAAGCCTCTATAGGCTCATACTAATTGAATTGGAGAGTTACACTGCTAAATGCCATTCTGATGGGCCAAGTCCTTATAGTACACACAGGATCAATTACCTGTCAATTACCAACAGTGACAGAAAAATTTTGATCAGAAAGTCCTGACCAAGTGGACCACCTATGAACTAGAAAGGTATGTTTATTGGTTCTGACTGAGATGGAGTTCATCTTCCCATAGCAGCCCTCACTGCTGCAGCTAGGGAGCACAGTCTCAACTGGAGCCTCTGGCAAAGAACCTCAGGAGAAACCTGAGGCCAACTATTAGGGTTTTAGAGCCAGAGTTATTGAGGATCAGAATCCCACTACATGCCAGCTGAAAAGGAGATACTAGCAGTCTATGAGGGAAGCATGTCTCCTCTTGGCACGACTGCCTGTGCCGCACTGGATGTTCAGAGGAATCATCCCCTCAACACACCATGCAACCAGTGCTGCATGAATTAAGTGGGTAGTTTTGATTACACAACAAGCCCAAATGGTAAGAGATTATGGACTGGCCAGCACAGAGATTTTGGAGCACCGCCTGAAAAGGTATCTGCTGATGGTACTTGTTGTGTGGTAGGAAACCATTGGAGATGGAAAGCTGCTATGTGGAGTCCCACACAGCAAGTTGTTGAGGCTGCTGAAGGAGACTGTGAGTCAAGCCAATTTGCAGAACTGAAAGCCCTAAAGATTGCTGAATGACAAAAGTGCCCTGCACTATATCTCTCTATACTGACTCCTGGATGGTGGCTAATGCCCGGTAGCGGTGGCTACAGCAATGGAGGAAGACCAACTGGCAACACAGGGGTAAACCCATCTGAGCTGCTGCTTT
This sequence comes from Pithys albifrons albifrons, assembly GCF_047495875.1. NCBI lineage: Eukaryota > Metazoa > Chordata > Aves > Passeriformes > Thamnophilidae > Pithys > Pithys albifrons. Next base: position 107,622,496 of record NC_092459.1, read on the forward strand.
GTGGCAGGACATTGCTGCATGGATGGAAAACATGACTCTGAAGGTGCATCATATACATGATCACATGCCCAAAAGTCGTGGTACTGAAGAGTATCAGAACAATGACGAGGCGGATAAGCTACCAAGATTGGAATAGCTCAGGTAGACTTAGACTGGGAGTGGAAGGGTAAACTATTTATTCCCAGATGAACCCATGAAACGTCAGGACTTCTAGGAAAAGATGAAACATAGAGATGGGCTTGTGATCGAGGGGTGGACCTGACCATAGAGGCCATCACACAGGTTAGGGACAAGGGTGAAATGTGTGCAGAAATCAAGCAAGCCATTCAAGTAAAATCTTGGTGGCTAGGTTTCCAGTATGGTGAGGCCTGGCAAATTGACTACATTGGACCACTGCCACGAACATGCCAAGGGAAGAGCTAGGCAATAACGAGCTGGCTGGAAACATACCCTGTAAACCAGGCCATTGCTCAAAATATCATCTTAGGCCTTGAGAGGTACATTCTGTGGTGACATGGGGCTCCCAAGATAATTGAGTCAGATAATGGGACTCACTTTCGAAATAGCCTTATAAGCTCTTGGGCAACAAACATGGCATTGAGTGGATATATCCCATCCCTTATTCCCTACAGGTCTCTGGAAATATTGAGAGATGTAACGGAATATTGTAAGAGCATTAGGCAATGAGACATGGAAGCACTGGGAGGCAAATTTAGCTGAAGCCACTTGGCTGGTCAACACTAGGAAATCTGCTAATCACTCTGGTCCTGCCCAAACAAAACTACTATATCCTATCAGAAGAGGTAAGATCCCCATACTACACACGGGGAAGTGGCTGGGGAAGTCAGTGTGGGTTTCTCCTCCCATGGGGAAAGGCAAACACATCTGTGGGATTGTCTTAGCTCACGGATCAGGACGTACCTCGTGGGTAATGCAGAAGGATGGGAAGACCTGGTATGTGCCTCAAGGAGATTTAACCTTGGGATAAAAATAATCTATGCTGTAAGTTGTATGTTGCAGGACATAGCAGCACACTGAAGAATGAATTTTGCAAGCAGGAAGGAGAGTGAAACAATGACTTGAACTGAGCTGGTGCTGGTGGCCAACAATCAACTACGCTGCTTCTACTATCCTGAGTACCCATTCTGATGGAAACGAAGCCCAAGATCTGGAAGAGTGGAAAAAGCCTATAAAAATGGGGAAAAATAGTATCTGTTTGTGAATGGACAGGGGATAGTCAGAAGATACATATATATTAAGTGAGCTCTGAGTATGATGCAAATGCATGGATTAAGTGGTAGAGATTGTTCTGGGTCTGGCTGAGATGGAGGTCATTCCCCCATAGCAGCCTCACAGTGCTGTGCTTTGCATTGGTAGCTAGAAAGGTGTTGATACATACCAGTTTTTTGTCTACTGCTGAGGAACAGTAAGTAGGCTACCCCTGAGCAATCAGTACTGTAACATTCCTTTCCCAACCAAGGGCAAGATCCTAGGAGGGTACACAAGTAGGCCCGCTGACCCAAACTAACCAAAGGGATATTCCATACCATGTGACGTCCACTCAGATATAAAAGCTAAGGAAGGGAGGAAGAAGGGGAGGCATTCGTTGTTTACAGTGGGTGCCTGCTGAGGAACCACTTTGCATTTTGAAAGCCGTGCTTCCTGGGACATGGCTGGACATTGCTCACTCATGGGAAGTAGAGAACAAACCTTTTTACCTTCCACTTTGCTTTTGCACATCCAAACTTTCACTTTTGATATAGTAAACTGCCTTATCTTAACACATGAGTCATTTTCCATCTTCTTCTCTCTCCCCTTTGCTTGGTGGGGGTGACAGAATGTCTTGGTGGGCACATGGTGTCCAGCCAAGGTCAACTCACTACAATAGGGGGGAAAAAGAGATCATAAATCACAGAAAGGTATCCTACAGCAAATGGTACCTCTTAACCTTTTCCGCTAAATATTCCTTTCTCCAAGAAAACCTTTCTTCCTAACATTCTCTGTTACAATAGGATACCTGATCCTGAGCTTACTGAGATTTTCTCAGAAATGTCAGAAAGGTTTCTTGGGACATTTGGCTACCTGTTTGTCTTCACTTGTTCCTGGTACTGCAAGAGCTGCACCCTGACACTGGAGAAGCTAGAAATTAGTGGTGTTCAGAAGTCAGAACTACATTCACCAGTTGGAGTAATTCTGTCTTACCAGACTAATTTTGCATGTTCACAAATAGTCTTGTCCACAGCATTGCACCCTTTATGTTTAACGGTCCCTTTTTATATTTACATGACTTTTTACAATTACAGCATTTTACTGATCTAACTGAAAGCTTTTAACTCTTGTATAAGTTAGGGAACAGCTTGACTACTTAATTTTCAAGACTTTGGTGATGAGCAAGACTGCAAAGACAAACTTTTCTTTATTTAATGTTAAGCTAGGTGAGTTTAAGCTATCTGAAATAGAAAGCCATTGTTTTTCCCTCTAGATGTGTACCATCAGTGCCTCCTTCAACCAAGCAATAAGTAATCAACAAAGAACTTGTGCAAGTCTTAAAAAAATACCTGGCAAAGAGCATCCGTTTCTTTGCTGGGTTATTCTGTTCATCATTAAAGCAAAGATCACACTTACCCTCCTAACAAATTCCAGCTAAGCCAAGCTTTTTAGTGAGGTGGTAAAAACACAATCAGCTCATTCCATTTGAACAGAGCTGCTCCATCGGTCAGACGGCATCACTATCTTCATGATGCTAGGAAAATCTTAGGAAGAAAAGGCAAAATACATGCTGATGCAGCTGCAATCACCTAAGTGTCGAGATACAGGAGGATCATGGCATGTCAAGGAATAACAGCAGTAAGTCGACACTTTCTTTAGAACATGGAGGGATTCACTCCTTTTGAGACATAACATCTGGCTCCAGGAGCTTCCACTACAATCGCACAGAGAGTATTTACAGAAGGCAGCACCCTTCTCTGGCAAGTCAGGTTCTGACTTGGAGACACATGTCTGGTTTAAAGATGTACTCTAAGGAACCCCTGGCTGCGTAAGCTGTGCTTACTGCAGACTATGCAAGGTGTTGCTGTGAGGATACCTATATCAATGGCATTGTAGCAGAAATTACTCATTTGAAAGTAATTTGAGAGTAATTCCTGCTTCCAGTAGATTATTTGTAGCAAAAGCAGTTATTACAATGACAGCCCTCCTCATCCCCACTGACTAGGTCCCTCACGAACACACTTGGAGTTTGGCTGAGAAAGCAGCACAAGGTAGGACCAAACTCAGCAGACTCAGTTCCTCAACGAACATTTTTGTGGTTGTTATGAAGAAGAGAGCAGGCAAAACTGGAGATGAAGTCCTAGAGGACAACACTCCAGAGCACGAATTCCTGCAGACAGAAAATTGCCCTGCCCAGCAAATGCTGATTACAGTAAAAGATGAAGAAAGCAAGCATGCCTTCCCTTGCCTTCCCTTTCTTTTCCTTCCCTTCCCTTCCCTTCCCTCTCCTGTCACACCCCTTCTACATATGCATGATTTTCAACAGTGCATATTTCTAAAGCCCTAAAATGCATTAAGTATGGGCGACGTGGGCAGGACATAAACTGGATTTCTGTGGGAAATTTGGATGTGACAAAAGATAAAGAGGAGAACTGAACTTGGTTGGAAAAAGGGATTTGTCCATGCTGGAATTCATGGGATTTTGCAGCAGCTGGAATTTGGGTGCTAGACAGTGCAACAGGAAAACTGAACCTCTGTATTCAAGGGGGCTGATTCTGATGCTTCCCAAATGACCTGCATAAGAAGTCAGCCTTGAATGTCACCACAAATGTTGCCACCCCACAAACTGATAGAATGAAGCAGTGACATTGATAAAACTTCAATCTGTGAAATTCAACTAGCTGCTTCTATTAATCATATTGCTTCCTCAGCAAATGAGTGTAGAGAAGAGGATATTTAAGATGGGATACCGAACCATGTAGACATCCCATTCCTGAAAGAACAATGGCTTCAGAGTAGGAATCACCTGGCACAGTGCAAGGCTGTCTGTACACACACCTGAATGCAGGGTATGCACTTCTGGCTGTGTTTCATGAGGCAGCAGACCCAACAAGGACCACTTAGATCAGAGTGTTCAGCTAAGGGCAAGCTGAAAATAAATCTCTATGGTGCACCACAGGAGGAACGAATGTGATCCACAGACAGGGAAGGAAAAGAGCAGTATTAAGGACATGTACATAATGGTCCAGTTCTTGGGCACATTTTCCAAGTATGTTGGAGAAATAAGGCATCAGAAGGCAGGTACATGTGTCAGGTTGCAGAAAAACATCTACACAGGAAGAAAGTAGAGAAGCCAACTTCACTAGTAAGATAAATTTAAGATACAATTTCATCACAGCCTGTAAGGACCTCCATGAGTAGGTAATTTCTGATCAGAGACACCTCTGTCATTTGGCACAAATGCCAAAGAAACTCAGTGACTGAAGGCAGAGCAGATGAAGATACAAGGTGCAGATTTTTAACAGAAATTGTGATGAACGCTTTTCTGTAGTTGTAATGGATTTTCTATTACATGAAGCCCTTTCTTAAATCAAGGCTAGCTATCCCTAAAACCTATGTGCTTTACCACAACCAAGACATTATAAATAAAGAGAGGCTCTGCAGACAGCCTGCTGAGGGCTCTCTCTGACATATCAGACTGGACTTGTTGATAGGCACATAGTTTCTTCCAGTATGAAAATGCTAAGCACATTGGAGATGTCAGACAACAAGGTCTGCTGTTGGCAAGCTCTGATGGATATTCAGGAAACAGCCCTTTTGGTATTGGTCCTTTTTCCTTGAAAGCAACCAATTCAGTAGCATCCAAAACAAATTTTTCATATGGCCCAGTGGGATCTGCCTCAGATACAGATGGTCCAGTGGTCTGTTTAACAAAGACCAACACATGATGCTGCTATAAGACAACATGTGCTGTTTCCCTCCACACAATGTCTGTCTCAGTAATGTAGTTAAACATGGTGCCCCATTCTGACCAGCACGCTGCAGCCTTTTGCTCTGCTGCAAGTGGTCTGAGTTCACCTCCATGCAGATGTCAAAGAAGCATGCTGGATGGTGACTGTTCCACCAAGAGCTGTAGTTTATCACTGCTCTGCCTCAACATACTCACTCACCACTAAGCAGCAACTCGCTGACGATGTCTTATTTAAGAGTGATGTCTCCAAAGCCTGTTGCTGTCATGGATGCTTTGTCCTAGCAATGTATGGTTTATTTTATTTTGTCTGTTTATTTATTTATTTTGACCATTTTGAGTTTGCAGTTGATCCTCTTCAGTTTTAAAGGTATTTAAATGATCCATAACCTGATCAGATTAATAAATAATAAATAACTGATAAATAATCCAAACTCTGATCAATTCCAGCTTCTCTTGTTTCCCCAACTCCCAGTCTCAAAAATGCCTTATCAGCCAAGCAGCCAGCCTTGCAGAATGGGCTCACAGAAGTCTCCCCTTGCTTAGAAAGCTTTTCATATATGCCTTTGCAAAACCAAAACACATCGGGCTAAAAACTCTGGATGCAGCTGTCCCAGTCCTTTCTTCCTCCTATTCCCCTGGATTTTGTTAATCTCCCTTGTGACATTTTGTAGACACATATAGCCAGTATGCCTATAGCTCCTCAGTAACTTGCATCCAGCACATTGCCGCTGGAAGGGGATTACTCCAGACAGCAATGAACAGCTCCACACTAAAACAGGCTAGCTGCCATAGTCTCTAAATCACATCCTTTCTCAGGAATCACAACCATAAAGTAAACATCCCTAATACTTGTATGAGTGATAGGGTCTCCCAATAACCCTTAGAATTCATGGGGAAAGTGCATGCCTACAATGGCACACTCATGACTTTGCAAGTGGGCCTAGTAACCACTATAGAAATGATGCTCAGCAGCTTTTACTGTCAGATATCAAAATGGGTGAAGCTGTGGTGAATTCAATACATTTCATTTATGTTGTCCTTTGTGGCATGGGGCATCACTTCAAGGCTCCTGTTCAAGGAGAGGAAGACCTCCACAGTCTGTAGACACAGGTTATTGCCCAGGAGAGCACAGTGCATGGTCCCTTCAGAGCAGATGGTCTCAGCACTATCTGTTAAGGAATGTTAGGGAGATACCCCTCTTCACTGAGCCACTTCAGCAGGGAGAAGCTGCTCAAACTGGGGCAGGTGGGGTGGCCCTTCATAATTGTCCTCCTTTTGCTTCAGGGCTGACACAGCTCCCTTTGTGGTGTAGTCCTCAAAGTGTGCTCCATCTTCAACTTCTGCAAACAATATCATGCAGCTCACACAGAGCTCCTGCCACTTAACAGACTGGAGCCCAGAGACCTCACTGCAGAGCAGTAGTCTGAAGTCTCAGGGAAGTGATGGTGAAAAAGAGAATTGCCATGGGCGCTGGTTGCATTTAACAAGGTTCATAGGAGGGCACCTGGAGAGCACTTGAAGACTGATGATGGTGACTTCCCAGTTATGCTCCCTTCACCAAGAGCTGGCTAATAGAGGTTAATATCCCTTGGCAGAGCTCAGTATATCCAGACTTGAGTGGCTTCTCCTTTAAACGAGAAGAGTAAATCAAATGCAAATGAAGTGTAATCGCTCTTGTAATCTGTTTCTGTGAATGGAATATAATGTAATAATGTTCTGGTGAAGAAACTCAGGATATAAAGTGTGTCCTGTGGGGTCAGACCAATGAGCAGCATGACAGCCTGAGTAACTAAAAGAAACTAACACAATCCACAATCTTGGATGGGTGTAACAGCAAAAATACCTTCAATATTTCCCTGTGACTTTCCCACACATCCCTTCTTTAACTCACATGTTCTGAGCATGTGTCATGGGACAAAAAACCCCAAAAAAATTATCTTCCCAGAGCTACAACATGTTCCTAGGTGAGCTGGGGCAAGCCATTTATTGCCCCATTTTCTTCTGTTCCTGGGGTGCAGAATGAAAAAAATACTGTTTACCCACTTCACAGAAGCACAGCCATGGCCAGTGAAGTAAACAGTGAAAACAAACTTTAAGATCCTCTGGAAAAGGAACCCCATCATACTCAGCTCCTCAAGTGGGCATTCAAACATGTTTTCTGGATACCTACTCCCAGGGAAGGCCAAGGACACAGCAGCGCAAGTGTTATCAGCACAATGCAGGACCACCAAGTGCAAGCTGGAAGCATTGACAGAGAGTATGTATGTTGTGGGGCTTGGTGAGCATAAACCTCCTAACGGCCTTCTCTTCACGTTGCAGAAAAAACGTGGCCAGGAGATATTTGAAAATGTTGAGAAGAGGGGTTGGGTGGAACAGAATCCACCTTCTATCCCTACACTTTCATGCTCAGGTCTGAAGGATGAGTTTCACCACAGTATCCAGCAATTTTTAAGAATAAAAAAGAGGAACAGTGTAGCTTGAAAGCATTACATTTCCTTTCTTCTTTCATTCTCCAGAACATTCTATTTATTTTGTTTTCAGAGACTGTTTCAGATTGCTGGGAAAAAGAGCAAGGGTTTTAAGAGAGAGTGCAGATGTATTCCTTTATGCAACACATATAAATAATTTAATTTGTTGCCATGAATAGCTTGGGTTTCTCTAAATAAGCCATCTATCTAGGAGTTAGGAGGGAAACTAGCAGTAATATGAAGGAATATAGGAGTGTAATATGACAAATTATGTTTCTGGATAAAAGATGGCACTGCATTTATACATGAACTCTTAACAAAAGAGTATTTCAGGTTGTAACTCATGGCATATTTCACTGCCACCACACTGGACAAGTTGTCTGTCTCTTAGTTGTGGCTATCCTAAGATATTTACAAGTGATCCAGAGATAGCTAAATAGGGAATAATTTGATTTCAGGGATAGGCACTGAATAGAGCAGTTTAAAGGCCTGACAGAATGTGCATCCTTCTGCTTTCATGCTTGGTAACTGCTGGAGCAAAGCAAGGCTGTATATGTTAATGAGATACACTCCAGAAATGTTTCTCCCACCAGACAATTATGATTTTCTTAGGCACACTGAATAACATTACACCAGAACATGAGAATCACTGCTAGTAAAAAAACTCCAATAAGTTAAATTTGGGCACATTGTTGCAGCGATCTGTAGAGCCCCTCCTTAGGATGTCTCCAGCTGCATTTCCCAGGTTCTTCGGAGTCTCCAGGATTGGGGAAGGGAAGAAGATGTCTTATTCTAGGCAACTTGTCAGTGACATGCTGAGCTGGACAGACCCAGCCTGAAGAGGATCACAGGCAACAGAGCAGCAATCCCTGTAGCTTGGCTGGGCCAACTCTTCAAACCAAAACATTGTCCCTGTCGTTCAAACTAGTTGTGTTTTTTCAGAACCTTTCTCTACTGCAAAGTTTTGTGCAAGAGAACAATAACCTTTCTGGTTATCAAGAGCCATGCTCTCTTCAAAAACAAAATCCTGGCAGAAACAGTCTGACCAGCAATGAAACTTTTCTGCATGTGTCCCTCCTGAAAGTATTGCATGGAGGGGGTCACCATGAAGGGATAAGTCAGGGTTTTTTGGCATTTCTAAGAAACTAAATATCCATCCTGAAAGATCCTAGGCAGGCACTGTGCTATAAGATAGGCAGTGTCAGAGAGACATGGGGAGACAAATGACTCACAACCCCACAGTTGTTCTGTCTCCCAGAAGGCAGTTTACTGAGATGGGAATCCACTTGCCTCACACTGACATGGGAAGAATGGGAGGTAGCCCTCAGTTTTTAAGAGCCCTACTGCACAAAGCTTCCTTACTTGTTAATGTTTCCAAAAAGGGGCTATTTTTATAGTTTTCTCCCAGAAAGAAGTGCCAATGCAAATACATTACAATAAAAAATCATTACAAGAACTGAGCCCTCATGTGCTTTTACACAGTGCAGCTCCCACGCCCTGATGAGCTGTGGCATGACAGTCAATGCAGCACAATACACAGTAATGTGTGCATCCTCAAGGGTAGAATCCAATCCTTTAAGGCTCTCACAGTGGGGAAACAAACCTTGCACCTCTGCTGTATCACCCTCTCCTGTTGCTCTCCCTCTAACTTCTGCTCTCAGTCCTGGTACTAACCCTTTCCACCCCACTTTGAGTCTGTTAGCAACTTTAAAAACCATTTGCTTCTTTTCAGTAACTGCTGGGAAAAAAAAATCTTACTAGTAGGCCACACTTGTGCTGTGTGATTCAGGTGTTCTGTCATTTGGACAGACAAGCAAATTTTTATGTAGTTACCAATCTGGCATCGTTCTCTCCCCTATTCAGGGACTGTTGTCCTTAAATATTTTTCTTCCTTTCCTGGAGTCTCAGCACATGAAGTTAGGTCTCTAATGAACCTCTGTAATAGACAAGCCAAGCCCTCATGCATCTGTCCACATGTGAAGCAGAAGAGCACAACACAGCAGTCACCTTTTTTGCTGGTCCTGTGCTGTCAAATGCATCTCTCCTCTCCCACCTATCTTTCTGCATGACCAGATTCATCTGCAGAATTTGGACCTTTCTGGAATGGAAGTTACTCCCCATGCTGAGATCCCTTGTGCTGAGTGTAGCTGCAGAGCAGGTCAATCATTTGGGTCTGGTTCATGGAAAAATGTGAAAATCGCAGTGCTGCACAGAGTTGGCCAAGTAGCACAGCAATGAAGACTGATACTGGGCTCAAAGCACAGGCCTATAGTAACGAATGTGGTTCCAGCTAACCAGGTCCTTACCCAAACCTTGCCTTTTTTCCTCCACCCTTCCTCTGTTCCCCTAGTGGAGTAGAAACCTTGACAGAGAGGTAGATGCATGGGTGGTGTGTACTTTGTTAATGTCTTCCTTCTTGGGGCATTTTCTATGTGTAGGTCAGGAGGGTCGTCCATACACCCTTCCATTTATTAGGGCAGTAACATCTCAAAGGGTTAAATGAGGCTGCAAATCATGATGCCAGATGCAGTACACTCACTTAAGAAGTGACCTGTTTTTGTAGTTTGGGATTATCATGTAAATTCTCTCCCCTGCCACTAACTGCCCATGCCAGCAGTTAACAAAAGAAGTAGTTAACTACTGATCACTTGGATGGGGGCAGGTTTTGTCTCTTTTGTTTTTTGGGGACATCTTTCTTTTCTTAGCTCGGTGGAAGGGAGGAGCGGTGGCTGCCGAGGAGAGAAGTGGCTCTGCTGGCACTGCTGGGGCTTCTGACTGAGCTGCTGCTTTTCTCCTCGCCGTGGCTGTTTCTCCTGGTTCCTGCATCTGGGATCCCGTCCTCTCTTCCAGCCTGACCACCACCTGCACTGACCACCGCCTGCACCGTCACAGCCTGCCCGCCCCGGCTGGGGCAGTGACCCAGGAGAGAGAGATGTTTGCAGCTGCTTTTGTAGGACACGTGGTGGTTCCCCACTTCCAGCTTTCTTTTTCCTTCATCTGGGACAAGAGACACAGAGTTCATCTGAGAGCTAACCACTCGTCTGTCTCGCTGGAGAGGGACTGGGAACTACTGGGAACTCACTCCGCAGCCAGCCGGACTGACATTTGACACTGCTTAAGTATAACTTTCCTCCTGGAGGAAAACCTGCTGGGTTTTGTTGTTGTTTGTTTTTCTTTCTTTCTCTTGTGGTGTTGGGGAAGCGGTTTACACTAGTCTGTTTATATATAGCAGTTAAGAACAGTTATCCTTCTTCTATTAAAATTCCTTTTTTCTTAAATTTGATAAAGAGTGGCGTGATTATTGTGGAGAAGGCCCCCTCCCCTGCTTGTGGGTAAACATTTTGGTTTTTTTCCCCTCAAACTAAAACACATTTATGACCTCATAAGGCTAGAGTCCAGAAAAATAGGTGAGAAAGGAGTCCCAGAAAATGATGCACACGCTGTCATAGCGTGGTACCAAAATTTGCAAAGACTGTCTCCTTTCTCCCCTTAAGATCTGAGAAGGACAAGGATGAAGTTCTGCAGCTGATTTTTCAGATACAAATGTTCTCTATGAAAAGCTGATCAAGCTCCTACCGTACCGCTTTGAAAAGACTGAGGGTTCTAAATTGCAAAGGCACCTTAAAAATAGCAACAAGAAAAGTATTTTTGGTATAAAACATTTTTCCTTATCCTGCTTATTTTCTCAGCCTTTTTTTAGCTTATTCTCCAACAGCTGGCAGAGGAATGACGGTCTTGTTGATTTGGATTGAGGGAGACTTTTTTTTGCTGCCTAAATGTCAGACCAGATGTGACAATAACACCATTAGGCAATTATGTGTGCTGCAGTCATTTGCATCACAACTGCATGAGAGAAACTGGGGCAAAAAGACAGCAACCAGGGATTTTGCTTTGATTAAGAAAATTATACTTTCCACAGTCAATTCTGAAATCGGGTAGAAGGGTGCAATTTGAGCTAACACTCTCACATGCCTCAGAGAGAAACCTTTTGCCTCCCTGTGGAGGCACTGAATACTGCATTACTGGCACACACTGGGAAAAACACTTCCTACCTTATCAATAAGAGAGAAAAGAGAATAAAAGGGAAGTCAGGTTCTTGTTGGGTTTCCTCTGTGCTGATCACAGGTTGAGACACTGGTATTACAGGAGGTGAAAATAAAGAGTTCAGGACTTGTTAGGTCTCCATGGAGAAAATCCCAGCAACAGAGAAAGACAAGCAAACAATCTCCCGATGTCAACTGGGACATTCATGTTGAAGCTATGGCTTTGCTCCAGATAGCCAAACAATCTTTGCTAGGTTAGGAGTCCTGGACACTGGAGAAAGTTTTCAGATTGGCAGCATTATGTACACCTTCCACTCCCAGACACACTGGCAAACACAAACCTGTGCTACACTTGGGCAGTTGGTTTCAGCCAACAACAAAAAGATAATGTAAAAATGTATCGTTTCAGAAATAATGAAATTGATTTCCATAGTCTGTCCTATTACTTTACAGTGAGCAATCAATGGAGCACAGGAATCCAGAAGAAAACATTGCATTTGGATCTAATGAACTGTTTCACTCCACCAGAGATGTATCTTTTATTTCAGAGACATGGGATTCATTGCAGCTTGAAACCCAAAGATTTGTGATTCTGTGTTCACTCAGAAAATGTTTTGTGTTTGAGCCCGCGTGAGAGACTGGATTCAAATCTGACTGGATTATTTATTAGGTTGGAACAAACTCTGTGAATGTGGGGGGAAGAGGCCAGGCTGAAGCCCACATGGCAGGGCAGAACATGGCAGCCATAGTACGAAACACAGCAGATCTGGCAATCAAAAGGCCACACACACCATGCCCCTCCCTGAGCCTCTGATTGGCTGCACCAACTCTCACTCTGGCCTGGAGGGTTCTGTGTGGTCAGTGAACTGGACCCTGGGAGGGGTGGCCACAGTACCCAGACCATATAAATACAAGGGAACAGTCTCTGCTTCTTTCTCTCTCCACTCCAGCCGTGACCATGTGAAGGATTCTCAGCGGTAACTATTTTTCTCTTATTCTAGTTTCTTTCTTTACTCTTTCTCTCCTCTCTTTAGTCCTGTTTCTTCTCTTACTCTCTTTTCTTTCTTTACTATTGCCTTAACTTCTTTTGGGTAACTTAAAACCAATGGGTTGTATTTTACTAAGCTGGTGTGTGCTGGGTGAAATGCTTTGTCCTGGCTGTATGTTAGCCCATGAATCTTTTGACAAAATGCCTATTTTTCTCACTAAATTAAATGAAATCTCTTGAGAAATTATATATAGCACTTTCTCTTTATGCAATCTTGAGGTATTAAAAAAAAGGCTTTGTAAAAATTCAGTAGTGAAATTATTTTGGAGACTTAAATATACATAATACTAACACTAAAGCTTGTGGCTTCAGGACTGGGGTCTTATAGCCAGTATGTAAAAGATTATGCTCTATGCACAGTTCAAGTTAAGTGAAGGCAAGGGAAAATGTTGGCCTGCTGAGTAAGACAAGCTCCATGTGAGTAGACAGATGCTCCCAGGCCTGACTGTACACAGCATTTGAGGTAGCTAGGCCTAGACTACACATAGTCTAGGTCTAACTACCACACATTTAAGCACATGAGTCTTCTTCAGTTTCTGACCAGTCCATTCAGAGGCAGGAGGCAAATGCTGATCTCCATTAGGGTCAGTGGAAATTTTGCAATTGGTATCGCACAGAGCTGGGACTTTACCCAACAAATAAAGATAAGCGATCATTCACTGTCTGGTTGGAGGAGAAAGTGATGCAGCAGATCCCATGCAGAGTAGCTTACAAAGCAGCTGATCCCTTGCAGATCAGCTCTTGTAGGCTGTACACTTAATCTCAAATATGCCCGCCTTCTCCCAGCCTCCCCCACATATCCCATATGACATCTGACCTCTAGCTCCTGGAAATCCTCATCTTCCTCAACATCATAGGAGAGGGTGTGAATCTTGATGTCGTCTGCTGACAGATCGATGAACTTGCTGTCTGGGTACTCCAGGCTGTCTTTGGTAGGAGAGCAGGCCTCGATGAAGGTAGTTTCACAGCACTCCAAGCCAATGTTCTCACCCCATGAGCGCAGCATGTTCTCAGAGTAAAGGATGATGTTGGGCCGGCAGTGAGACTCCACTGTCTGCTGCAGCATGTTGGGGTCCAGGAGCTGCTGCACAGGGTCATTCCTGCCATTCTCCAGGCAGCTCAGAGAGGATAGGCTGCCTGCTCTGTGACTTTGGTACTGTGGGGTCGAGTACACAGAGACCAGACCATCTCGACTCTCAGCCATTAAGATCCTTGTATTAATTAAGCCATTCCTTTTCCCAGCTTCAGTGATCTTATTATGCATTAGCATGCTGTTCTGCTCAACCAAGCCATCCATACTAGGAGGTGTCTGAGGCAGTGGGCCAAGTAGCCTTTATTTTACTGTACTTTAGAGACAGTTCACACTGGGAAAGCAGCCCATTTTCCTGATGAAGAAAGGAAACAGAAAGCAAGGTGAGGACAAAGACAATGAATAATGGCACTCAAATCAGCTTATCTTCCATATCATCTCAAGAGGAAATAGTGCCCCACATATTTGTGCACTCTGACCTAGTTCTCCGTTCTTCCAATGTATGCCCACTTGGAGAGTGATAAGACATGGCAAAAAAGACAACACCCCCCACCCAAACCAAACAAACAACCTCTCCTCCCCCCCCCAAAAAAAAAAATCAAATAACTGTTTTCAGTTCTCAGAAATCTGCAATTGCAAAGGGTGGGCAGCTGGTGTAGTTCAGCTGGCAGTGTCTGCAGCCACTCTTTGCCCTTGGCAAATGCTTTACTATCTTTTGGAAACCCATTTGCAGGAAAATAAGCAGAAAGTGTTCTTCAAATCAACCAATAAAAACACTCAGGGAAGGTGAGATCAGATCTGACCTAGAAGAACTAAAAAAAAATAAAAAAATGTAAAACTCCTCTGGACAGGATCACAAATCCCCTGTGTTGCTCTGGGTGTGCTACTTCTTCCAAATCCTCTAAGGCTGTCCAGGGCAGCAGACTGAAGGGTTGAGATAGGGCTTGTCAGTGTGACCATCCCCATCCAGATGCACCTGTAAAGCCTGAATGAACTGTCACTTGAGCCCCAGGAACTGGTTGTCTCCTTTTGCACATGAACAAAAGCTTTCTTCTGTCTCAGCTTATTACCATTGTGGTTCTGTATTGGGTAGGCTGCACTAAGGCATGAGAAATCAAGGCTGAAAATTACCTTTTTACCAGGCCAAACACTTTCTCACCAGGATGCTAGTTTTTGCTAGTTTTCCTCAGATGTAGCCAAAGGAAAATGCTTTTTGAAATATGGATGTGTCTGTCACAGCAACAGTAAGTACAGAGGTTTGTTTCTGTGCCTGACCACAGAAATGACAGAAATGCTCCTGGCTTCAAAGAGCTTCATATTAGATCCTCTAAGGCCAAATTATTAAAATAGGATTACATGTCCCCAGTGTGTTGTCTGGAGGAAACCAAGAATGGCATACAAACACACATACATATGTATTCTTTTTGTTTGATGCATTCTCTTTATTTCCCTTTCATATCAGACAGCCTCTAACAGAGCAATGTCTAGGAAAAGCCGCATTTTGTTTTCCCTAAATAACTCCAGACTTCAAATATCTGCAATCTCCTTTTAGGATACAAGATACTTAAACCATCTAAAAGCTAGTTCTAACACTTCTGTTCTAACACTACCAATGAAGCTAGAAATGCATTTAACATACAAGACAGCTTGACCCAGTAAACTCAAGTTTATATTCACAGTACTTGGTTTAACATGCAGAAAACCCATTTTATTGTGTTGTCAAATAGTTTAGTGCTTCTATTAAGTGAACTGCCAGGAAAGCTACACAAGAGAAAATACACCATGGTGGGATCTCATGGAATTTACATTGCAGAGGTCTCAGCCCCAAGCCTGGTGAACCTGTGAGCAAAATTTAACGAATTTGAAGATGAGCTTGAAAGCTTGCTTTCACCAAAGGTTTAGTCCCAAAGCCCTCAATCCATTTGCAGATCAAGACTGACAGCAGGTGCCCTGTCTTTACAAGGAAAACTCACTTCAATATGCAACAATACCTGTGCTAAATGAACACAGGACCACACCCTCTTCCTACTCCCAGCTAGAATCCATCAGCCCAGGTCAGCAGAGGTACTGGTGTGTAGTGGACCTGCTTTTGGAAGAAGCAAGCAAAGTTCAACAGGCAAGAGTGGGTGGGGAGGCCAACATGCTGACATTGGCCTTAGGACTGGTGCTTGCAGAACAAGGACCTTCAATCTGCTGCTCCCCATTGAGTGCTGGCAACCCATAAGATCTCCTGTGGGCTGCTTCAGAAATTATGTGGGACCCACCCAGCAACCTCAACTGGGGAACACCGCTGGCTTTACCCAGGCAGATATGTAATCTAGGTAGCAGGATCGTTCTGCTCTGTCTCCAATAGCTTGCCCACTAACTTTCCACTTCTTCCTCCAAGCTTTTCCGAAAAACCAGAATGAAAGTACATCACCTCTGGCAGAAGCTGAGAAAAAGTCAACAACTTAAAAGTAAGTTCTCATACTTTGCTCAGTTCCCTCTGAGCTGCTTTGGAAAATATGAAAAACTCCCTGATGTATGACACTAACCATCAATTCTGCTGAAGCCAAACAGACTTCACTCAAAACTGCAAACCATCTCACAAGTATTCTTAGCCCTGCCATTTGTAAAAGCAAACTGAAACAGTCCACAGGAATATGCCACAGATGTAGTAGAAATTAGAAGATGCAAAAATCAAACAAGTGTCCTTCCACAAAAATGTATGAAGAAGTCAGCAGTTCACCACATTATCAATGGCTGCAGGAAAGCCTGGGTCAGGCCTCGCACTCCCTGTGGTCCCAATACAAAGACGTATTGTCTGGCTTGAGTACCACTCAGAAAAATGCTGTATTAAGGTAATTTTCTTGTATGCCTTAAAGCAGTGCTGTCAGACTCCCTTCACGTTTCTGCACTTGCCTATCATCCAGATGGCTTGGCTTTGAAAACACAAGTCTCACTCCAGGCATTCTTCTGACAGCTGTAATGTCTTCATGGATAATGCTCACTTTGAATGGGTGCAAATGAGGCTCTACATGTACAATAACACCAGAGGTAGCTGGTGTGCAGCCGTGTTCTTCATAGTTTTAGGTGGTCATCTTCAAAGGGATGGATTATGAATAAGGATCACTCCCACCTCTTTAAAGCTGACTTGCATGTGGACACTCCAAAGCCACGGGAAATGAAAATCATCCTTCAGTTCTTCTCATGCTTCTCAGCAACAAGAGAAATGCTTTAGTATGCCAGAGTGACCTTTTGCCCTTTCAAGTAAACTGCTGGGAGTTTCATAAGGCAATTAAACTAACTCACACTGGGAAAATAAGGAATCCATGCATGAGTGATAGCTAAAGGTTTCATTGCTAACAGTGAAAATAAAAAGACCTCCATCCTATTTTAGTATTACCAATACGCAGCAGATCCAGGAGCACTTCAGAATGTCACTGGGACATCAGTGTCACTGGGAGTCAGGATTGCCCATACCCTTGCTCTTCAATGATCATCAGCTTACATGATGCAGAAGCCAAGTTCCTGGTTAAAAGGAGGCCCAAGACTCAACATCATTTCAAAAGGTTTTGGCGCCAAAGCATTTGGAGTGACTATAGACCAGACTGAAGAAGACCTAAACCAAGACTGCTCATGACAGTTCTGGCACTCTATGGATGGTATCTCTACCATCCTAGGGAACTGAGAACTACTATGTTACAGGCTCACACAGACTGCCAAATCACCTGCACCAGCAAAGTGTCAGCAAACCACCACCTGGCTTCAACCTATTGCTCTCTCCAGACAACATGTGCACTGCAGTAAGTAAGTTACACACTTGGAGAAGCCCAAGGGGAAACCCACCCTGTTTTGGCAGGTAAGAGAATTTAGCAGCACGGACACAATTAGTGTGGGACTATTCAGCCTATGGACAACAGAATGCATCTTGGCATCCCTCACTTACTATATAGGATAGAACAACTAGTTTTCCTCAGTTCTACCATGTATCTATCTGGCAGCTGCTTACCTGCTGTGCAATTAAACCAGTCTTGTAAACCAGTCTTGCAGATTCTGACTGACACTTGTCCCTAGGGATGGGAAAAAAGGAGAAGAAGACATCTGAAATGAGGTAACAAAAAGACAGGGAGCATCCTTCCCATACAGAGCTCCTCCAATAATAGGAATAATGCATTGCTCAAGACTTCATCTCCACAGTCCCACACAGCAGTGCAGGCAGCATGCCTCAGGGAAGATCAGCAGGGAGATGAGTATGGCAGCATGCAATCAAGGAAAATTGTTTAACTCTAGAGCCATTTCAATCTGTAACTGGCTGGCTGCCTCACCAGAGCATGACCCAATGTTCTTGGCCCTGCAAACGTACTGCTTAACAGTAAGAAGCTGGTAAGTCTCTTATGCCTTTTGATTATAACATCTTAACAGGAAAAAAAAGGAAATAATAAACAAACAAACAACAACAACAATAGTTAGGCATTCATTTTTCTTTTCTGGGTGAAATTCTGGGTTTAAATAAATAGCTTCTTGATTGCCAGTGCATTTTGATGCTTAGCTGAAACAAGGTCAATTGCTGTCTAGGGAACCTAAGAAACAGTTGAGGTCCTGAGATATTCTTCATCAATGAAAAGACAAGATTAAGAGTACTGTCAGACACTGGATTATTATATTAATTATTAGCTTGGAGCAACTCAAGTGTGTGCATGAGGGGGAAGGGACAGGTTGAATTTCATGAAGGTGACGTGGTGCCCTGCTCCATACTCCAGCCTCTTGGAGCCTCCTTGGCCAGCCCCAGAGGAGCTGTCAGTCACTGGCATACCAGGAGTACTGCCCCACACCTTGGCCCAGAGCCCCAGTCCAGCCCCAGAGTGGCTAGTGGGCCAGAAGTCCTGCATGGACAGGGTGGTCATAGGGGGCAGAGCAGATAAAACTGAAGACGAGGTCTCCACATTGTTGTGGCCCTGCCATTTCCTGCACTCCTGCTGGAAGTTGGATGTATGCTGGAGCTACGCCAGTAGCTAAAATTCTCCACTTCTCTCTTTCTTTACTTCTTCTTCTCCTAATCTCCTTTCTTGATACCTGTTTAACTTAAAGGTGAATGGGTTGGATTTTGCTAAATTGTGTGGGTTAGCATGTGCTAAGTCAGTGCTTTATGAAATGCTTTATTTTGGTTGAATGTTGCCTTTAAATTTTTGCCAAGTTCCCTTATTTTCTAAAGTTTTCCAGTAAAAATGTGTTATGTGACCTCCTGAGAAACATGTGTAGCATTTTCTCCTGTGTGCTCTCTCTCAAGGTATCTAAAGAACTGAAGGCACTTTTAATAAATCTGGCATGTGGATTTTGGAGCCTTGTATATTTTTAAAGTAAAACCCCCTCCATGAGCTTCCAGCTTAAGCCCAGGGTCTTACATAGCCACAAATCAAATTTTACATCCTCATGGGGAAAAGAGGACCTCCCCTGAACTTTTCTCTTCCCAACCACTGGTTGAAGGGAGTTAAATCAGGTTTCCAAGGCTGTTGTAACCAGCTGCTAAGTCAGTGTTGGTGGGAGAATCAGACTCAAAGGCTGCACTTCCTTTCACCTACTGCAGACATCTGAGTATGTTTCCTGGGAGAAATTAATTGAAGATATGCAAGGTGCACAGTTCCGGTGGGCTCAGTCTCCCTGTAAAATACAAGAGAGACCTCTCAGCTTAATACTAACCTTCAGAGGAGTGAAGCAGGTGAAACGAGTCCCCCAGGTTCAGATGGTGGTATGACAGAGAATGGCACATGGTCATGAGTGATGCTTAAGGGCAAAAGGCAGCAAGTGCTTCTGCAATGGCTCAGAGCCTATGTCCTGCCTGCAGGGACTCCCTGGATGTGGATTCACTATACTTTCACTGAGGGCTTTCTCTGATGTGACCTGGGCCAGGCTCATATGCCTGTGACTCACACGCAGGTACTAAAATTAAGTTGCCCCAGTTTCCAGTACAACTGCAGCCCAAAATCCCCAGATGGCAGTGTGTCTGAGCAGACAACCTCTAACAGACCACCTGAGGAAACTGGAGGATGCCTTCTCTGCAGGGATCCAACACTCAAAGCAGAAAAAGTCATTTTCATTACCTGCAGTGAGGTTTCAGAATGATGCTGACAAGAAAATGAAACTCATCAGAGCCCTTTCAATAAGAGAGCTGTTTAGATGCAGAGTTAATTTAACTGCTTTGATTCAGGTTTCATCTGTCTTTGCACAGTTTCAATTTGTCCCACAAATCAGTCACTGGTGCTGACACTAACCAAAATAATTCTGCATTTACAGGCTTGAGGCTGAAACCAGAAGGGAAAACCAAGTTTCAACCTTCAGTCCTTGGGCAATTAAACATTTTTACCCAAGTCTCTAGTATTAAAGTGAATCCATTAATTACTGTATCCTTTACTCTTTCCAATTTCTTGCATTTCTTTCCCTGCCCCCCTTTTTTATTTTAGTAAGAAGCAGCAACCAGTGCCAAGATATTTAGTCTGCAATGCTGTGGTCTATTAAGCTATCACTTGCCTTACAGCAGAGCCCAGCTACAGTAGCTGCAATAAAAGCTACACTCTGCTGGGTGTTCTGCAGCCTCCTGCTCTGATGACAGTGGCTGACAGACTAATTAATTAAATGGTGTGAGACAGAGAAATGCCAGCTGTAGAAAAGGGCAAGGAGAAGAGAACAGATTCTGGCAGACAAGGAGCAGAAGCTAGCTCTGTTACTGCCCACCATCCCAAAACTCCCTTGCTCTCCTGTGACCTGGCAGGATGCTATTTTCCTCCTCCTTCCATGGGACTTAGCACAGCTTGGCACAGCCTAAGGGTGTTTCAGCCTTCAGGAGACACTTTTGTTGTACCCAAAGTCCTGTGTGAACAAGCAATTCAGGAACTCTGAATTCAGAAACCTTGCACTCTGAACATGCAAGTCAGTTGAAATATTATGCTATGGCTGAAAAGTCCCAGCCATCTTCTCACAATAGACCAGAAAAAGACTCATCCAGGCAGACCAGGCATTACCAGCCCAACAGCCTGGCTTATTAGCCAGAGAACTTGGAGATGAAGGCAAGGTGAGGCTGAAGGCAGTCTCTATCTGCTGTCAAGGCTTATGGCTGCACCCGCTGCCATTTCCTGCAGATCATCAGTCAGGAGAAAGGGCTCAGAAATCTTGTGTGCTTCTGCATGAGTGTCTTGGATATCAGGGGAAATCTTTTCCCCATTAAGATAGTCAAACACAGGAAAAGGCTGCCCAGGGAGGTCCATGAGGCTTTCAATACCCACTGAGCAACATGGCATGACCCCATAGTTGACCCTCCTTTGAGCATGAAATAGAACTGAAGACGTCCTGAGGTTCCTTCAACTTGATTATCCTATGATTCAAATCCCTCCCATCCTTACAGATTCTCACTTGTCTCCTGTGCTCCCCAAAAGACTTTTTTCTGCTCCCACATCCCTCTGCCAATCCTTCAGTGATCCTAAATCTAACACCAGCATGGGAAGGAGTAATAACGACCCTTTGCAGGGTTGTGCCACCACTAGAAACCAATTCAACCTCATGACTATCAGATTCAACAAAATGCCCCTGTGTTTGATCCGGATTTCCCTGCTGCCAGCACAGAGAAAGAAGAGGGGAGAAAGCTTTCTTGAAGAGCAGGCAAGTCAAATGGTGAGAGCTGCAGCCTGGAAAAAAAATACATCAGGAGAGGTTTGGAGGTTGCAGATTTCCTGGCACAAGCTTTCACGTAAGAGGGGTTTTTTAATGCAATGCAATAGGTTTCAGCATGGTCTGAAGTGTTTCAGCATGATCTGAAGTATTCAGACATTTACGAACTGCAAAAACAAACATGAACCTTTTGCATGAGAAAAATCACAAGTAATAAATGGATCTGGAGAGCTGATTACAAAATGAAATATTTAATGAAATGAAGAAAAAATACTTCCCATTTGTAATTTTTTCCTTTGATTTACAAAGTAAATCATTAAAAGTAGGTTTTGTTTTAAGGGAACGCTGTATTTCAGCAGCTGAAATTCCTTTTGCCCTATTAAGTAAACTACAGGGAGTTTCATAAAGCAATGCAACTAACTCACCCTGGGAAAATTAAGAATGCATGCATGAGTGATAGATAAAGGTTTCATTGCTAACAGTGGAAGTAAAAAGACCTCCATGCTATTTTAGTATTACCAATATGCAGCAAATTCACTGTGAAATGTGGGCCTGTCCTTCCCTGAAGAGGAGGAACTTTGAGTACAGTGAAATACCCAAGGTCATGTCAAACACAGTAGCAGAACTGGAAATAAAACCCAGGTCTCTTAATTGCCTGTCCAGAGATATATTTAAATGTGGAAACCATTACCATATTCATACTAGATCTGCCTGAATAATTGATTGCTTAATTCAGTAGCTTAACCAAAGAATAGAGAGGGGGAGAAAGGAGGAATTACCTTGCATTGACCTAAAACATAACGTTATTCCGGCAACAAAATTTTCCTTTTGAACAGATGGAAGCATCTTGCCTGAGCCAAAATGAAATTTAATGTTTTGTTTATTTATTTTTATTTGAATAAACTGGCTTTTAATTCAAGTTGCCTCCAATTAAAAGAAAAATAAAAAGACTGAGGCTTTTCTAGCAATCTGCCTGACTTAATTGTGTCAGCCTCAACTCTTTCTGGAGTTCAGTCTGAATTCATAACTTTCTTCCTTTAGTGACAAAACTGCCTTTTCCAGATAATAAATAACTGACCTGACTAACAGCAGCTTGCTGTGAGATAAATAACCCTGCCTACTGTGGAAAGCACCAGTGTAAAAACACCATGACACCTATACAACTTAGAGCAAATATTTTGCAAAGTGAAAGCAGTCAAAAAATCAGTCTACTATATGCCTTTTTAAGCAACAATTTTACCAAGGCGATCTTGGAAAGCTCAGTGTCAGAAACCTATTATCAGCCCCCTGACTGCATCTGAAAATGTGAAAGCTAAGAATCAGCTTTCACCAAGTGGCTGGTGAGTGCAGTGTGAAACTATAAAACACCTGAATCCCGCCCTAACACTGCATCTCCACAGGAGCAAAGCCTTTTGCGCATGTGAGTGACACGTGCTTCTCTTGTGCCTTCCCCTTCTCTCCCGACTGCAAATATGTACCCTCCACTCTAAGCCTGGTTATCCAGTAGAATACCGAGCAAAGGATGCCCTTGCACTAGCTTGGATCACTAGATCATTGATTTTCAGAGGCTCCCCAATACTGCAGAACAGGACCATTGGACAACCTCAAATGTATCCAGCCTCACTTGTGAGCTCCCTGTGCCCATTTCGAACTGGGGAGATTGAGTCATGAGGAGAGATTCTTGCTTTAAGACATATTTCTCCCAACAGAAGGGTAAGCTGACATTTCTTCTCCCTCCATCCATCCAAAAAGCTGTTGAATAAAACTCTTTTATTATGCCCAGTGTTGTAAAACTAATCTTTATGGTATCATATATAGACACAGTGAAATAGCTCTGTTAACTACCTTCAGCACAGTGGTCAGGCTGAAAGCTGCCAACATGAAGAGCAGAAAATTGTGCTGCCTTTCACTTTCAAAGGAAGTGAATATAGCTATTCTCTGGGGTGTATAATTGCATCTCTAATTGTTCAGAGTGACCTCACTGAAAAAAACTTCCAAAGTTAATACCATGACCCTCCCACATGGAGTGAGGAGCACTCATAGCCTCTGCCCAAGAGCTGCTCTGGCTTCTGGGAAAAGGTTGACTCACACCCACACTTATCATGCCAAATTTTGGGCCAGAACTATTGATCTTGGGGATTTAACCATGACCCAAGTTTTGCAGAGTGAGGGCTTATGCACAATTAAACTGCTTGTTCCACTGCATGTTTACCTGATGGACAAGCCACTTAGGTGAAAAGAGGCCCTGTCTCAGTCTTCTTGGTCCCAAGGCACAGAGTCTGGATAGTTTCTGAGAGTCAATCTAGATTTAAAGGTCTGAGGAAGGCTAAATTATCACCAAAACCCTCTGCCGCCTAATGTTAGTGGTGACTTGTGTTGCAACAGAATTTAAATTCTCCAGCTTAGAAGCTACCTGATGTTCTGCAAACGAACTGCAAGTGTCTCTCCCAGGAATAGCAACATCATAGCATCATCTTCTTTATCTGCCCTCATCTGCCTGCTGGCTGACTCTAGTGCCTCCCCCTTTGACCTAAAATCTTTGTTTAACTGTGTTTGTGACCAGGCTGGCCCACACACAGGAACACCAAAATGTGGATCCAGGACTGACCCTACTCACTTAAGTCTCATTCCTGATGGGCAGCCAAGCCCCCAGAAAACCTCATTCTTGCACACACCCTGCTCATCCAGCTCTGCTTGCGTTCCCACATTGCATGTAGGAAGCAAAGAAGGACAAGACACCTGCCTCACACTTACTCTGCACGTAACCCACCAATGCTGTGCTTTAGACTGGGACTTGAGATATTCCTGAAGCATGAATGATAGAGATGACAGAATGGGGAGACAGCATAGTAGTGCAGACTTGGTGCAAAATGAGGGTTTCTGTACCTCCTGCCCCTGGGGTTTTAAGTCACTTTGCTGGAAAAATGCTTCTGTGATGCTGTAAAATGGCTAGTGCCAGTTCATCAAGGTGAGGATGATTAGATTTAGCAGCCACTGCTGGGACAATAGAATCAGCCATGCTTCATCAGGCTCCAGAAGAACTGCAGAGCCAGGAATACGCTGTGGGACAAAAGCGTTACAGAATAAGTGATTTACCCATAGCAAAACTGGTAGCTGGAGGCAGGGAATAACTGAGCATCAATGGGCATAGATTGACTTCTGCAGACCTTTTTTAACCCTGTACTCACCCTTCCCTGCAGAAATCAGAATGGAAATGAATAATGGGGCACATTAGACTGAGGGCACTGCCTCAACATGAAGAAAAATCCTATCGCCTCTTGCCTGTGGGAGGAGAAGGAACATAGGACCCTGGATTTTTCTATATGGGAGGCACAGACATGGATCTGGCAGCATATCCACAACACAACGTTGTCTCCATGATCTTGAAAGCTACATGCACTTGGAAGAAGGGAGATTACTTTGTTGCAAAGAGCACAAGAATAGGAGCTATAAGGTAGGTGGCTGGGTGATGCAGGGACACCACATGCTGGAAGAGGACTGGGTAAGACACTGCATGTAGCAAGGAGCTGCTGTGGGAGATGTCCTGAAGAAGTGTGCTGAGCACAGCTGTCCTGCAAGACCTGACACTAGGCTGGATGTCTTAAGGAATCTAGGAAAGTTAGGTCCCTCTCAAAGGAGCTGAACTCTTTTATTATGCCTCACCTCTGGAAGTTTTCAATGTGAGGTTGGATGAGGCCCTGAGCAACCTGATCTAGTGAAAGGTGTCACTGCCCATGGCAGGGGGCTTGGAACTAGATAATCCTAAGGTCCCTTCCAACCCAAACCATTCTGTGATTCTATGACTGTCTTCCAAGGAAATTATCCTTTTTCAAGCACTATTTCTGGCTTCTTTGTTCTCTTTGGGGAATTTTAAGGGATCAGAGCACCCAGACAAAGCACATAAATCCCTGCTAGAATTATGCCAACTTGATGTGAACAGCCAGTTCATTGTTCTCATGCCCCAGTGAACTAAAATTTCAGAGCATAAGATCAAAAATATTTTACAGCATGGATTTGGATGGCTGGTAAATGAGGGAACTTTACACCTTCCGGTTTTATATAGATACACACATACATTTATAGGGAAGCCATATATGAAACTGGGAGTGCTAAAGGCATGCATGGACTCACACCTCTCATGCACTGCATCACTACTTCAAAATGTCTTTGCTGGTGCAATGAAAATAACCGTTTGTCACTCTTTCAATTTTATAACATCAAATTCAAAGCACAAAATCTTTTGATTTTAGTTGTTACAGGTTGGACCAGCTCTACCTGAATCCTCAAGGTCAAAGACATTAACATCTTAGAAGAAGCATTTTCTGTGATCCCATTACTCAAAAGTAGTTTCCAACTTTTACGAGAGAAAGAGTATTCAGAAACAATTGATTTGATAGCCAGAGAATATATATTCAGACATGAACACTTATACTCACATATTTACACACAGACACTATTCACATTTGTCAAAGCAAAGTCACATATACAGAGTATTTTCCTCCTGTGCACACCTCTACAGTTCTTTTCCATTTGCACTGTACAAACAATAACCTTTAAAAATTCATCTTTGAAGTCCAGAAAACAAAATTTGGAAATTCCCATGTGCAACGTATAATCTTAATAACCATGCAGGCATTATTAAAAAGCTCTCATGGCAACAATTGTAGCTTTATAACAATTATCTCAGAGGGGACCGTCCCCTGGGAGTTAAATGCCTCCCTGCCATCCCATCCTGTCAGATCTTGGATGCTCAGCAGGGTCAGCCCCGGTTAGTACCGGGTGCTGACAGTCCCAAGGACTTCACTGTCACTGTCCAAGCTCGCTCGGCCGTGGCAAAATGGACCTTAGGACTTAAACGGTGGGGCCAGTTCTGTGCACGCTGTGCCTCACCTAAAAAATCCAGTGCACAGGCTGGAAGGGCATACCCACATGGGGAGAGCCCTTCCCAAATCTTTGTGCGGGAAGTGTGGCCATACACATACATACGTAACAATTATAGAGAAAAATTCAAAAACCCTTATCCAACTATGTTGCACCTTTTCTCTGGTACTACTCTCAGAAGCAAAAGCATTTTAAATTCTGAGAGCAGCTTTCATCAAGTTAAATGTGCTGCAGTGGTATACACTACATACTGCATTATATCTTCATTTGTATAAGGAAGAATGTTCCTGTGTGAGATTTATTCCAGAGTCTATGGCACCAGTGGTGTGAGACATCTGCTTGCCCATTTAATAAAAGGAGCCTTCATTTAATTCCTGCAAATACATTTATCCTACATACACCCTGGCACAACCTTTATTTATGAAACTGTCAATAAAATGTCACATATCCAGTAAAATCAGAAATGGCTTATTCTTAGGAGTGAGGTAATTTGAAATTAATATGGAGCATCTACATGCAGCTACTTTGAAGATGATAGCTCATTAACTATAATTAAAAGGAAGTGATTTAAATGCATTAATGTAAAAAGTGCATTCTCTGTTCTGACTTCATTTTATACTACAAAAACATATCCCTGTAAGTATCAGTTAATGCATCATCTTCTGTTCAAGAATATGTTGTTAATGCTCTGTTTACTCCAGATTAATGTCTAATTAATTGCAATTTGAATATTTAATCCCCTTGGAAAGTTTTGATTATTTTTTGTTCTCTTCTTTCTCCTTTATTACATACTGAGGCCACAGCCTTCCTACAGTGATTTTGAAGACACAGTTCAACAGATTGCTCTCTGGAGCAATTTCTGCCACTACATAACTCCATCTTCCTACCGTGGGTCAGACGCCATCACCATCGCCAGTTCTACATAGACCCTTGCACCTCTTCTCCTGCAGCGCACTCTGGACCAGCAGGGACTACCAGTCCTGTTCCAGGAAGGCTTGCAGTCCTGCACTGTCAATTCCAGAAAGGTCTTCTTCCTACTGAAGGACTGACCCCCTTGCGGGATCCTTTAGTGATACCCGATCCAGAAGGATGGGGCAGGCATGAGCAACTTACCCCAGGTCACCCCTCTCTGCCACCAAATAGGGACCACTGCTGCCTCCTCGCCTCAACCATCCCTCTCTCTCGAACTGAGCTGTCACTAATAGAATGGGAACTAGAAAATGGGAAGGAAAAGAAATTCAGTCCGGCGCCTCTCGAGCAGCATAGTGAGAGAAGCGGGCAGCTGTGTCTGCCAAGAACCCAATCACTGCCACCTGCTCCTCAGCTCTGCTCCGCAGTTTGCACGGGGCCGCGCACCCCCGCACCTCCCCCTGCCCTGGCCAGAGGCTGCCCTGGGTTGGCAGGGTGGCCGGGAGCTGGGAGGGAAAAATGCTCTGCGTCAGTGCGCTGGAGGGGATTCCTCATGGGTAAGAGGAAGGAAGTGAAAAGGAGGACTCCACGCACACACACCCATTCAATGCTCCCAACCCATACCTTGCCATGGCACCGGAAAAGCCTCGTCCCTCCCCGGACCCCCGCCGGGCAGGACAGGGTACGCTAATTTCGCCTCGCCAGGGCACCGCAGAAGCACCTCTGCGGGCAGCGCCCTGCCGCACGGCGGGAGCAGGGTCCCTCCAGTCCCCGCGCTCCCCGCAGCTCCCCTCGGAGACTCCGCCACGGCGGCTGCGGGAGCCGCGGTGCTCCCGCCCGCGCTCCGTGCCCGGCGGCGCCGCTCCGGAGGATGCGGTGCGAAGAGGGGGAGGGGGGTTCGTGTATCGCTCCCTGGAGGGGATAGGACAGGATAGGATGGGATACGATGGGGGGTGGTCACTCACCTCCTTGCAAGGTGACCCGCAGCGCGGTGCTCCTGCGGTGGGCTAGTGGAGGGGCGGCGGAGCTTTCGGCCGGCAGCGGTTCATAGCCTGGCTGCGCCGCCCCCCAACATCGCAGTGGCGGGGGCGGCAGCGGACTGGGACCGGAACCGGGCAAAGGCGACCAGCGCAGACTGCACTGCCTGGCTGTACTGTGCGCTCAACGCGCGGGGAAGAGGAGGAGGTGGAGTAGGAAGGGGGGAGGCAGGGAGAATGACAGAGGCAGGAGAACCAGTCCTTCGTGGCAGCGCGGCCAACTTTCCTTCTGCAGTAGGAATACCCTTCATTCCCTGGTGGGTAGCCCGCCTCTCTCTTGCCCCCTCTCCTCCTCGTCCCTGGGCCTTCCCCCCCGACAGGGATCTCCTCTCTTCCCCACCCACCGGAACTCAGCGACTCTCACCTGCAGCGAAACTCAGCACCTATCGCCCCAGCCTGGCTGACCCCACGCCTTGCCCTGCCGCAGAGGGCCCCCGCTACTGCTCCCCCAGCCACGCAGGCATCTGCTAGCGTGAAGCTAGGCAGAGCTCCCCAAGGCGATGGAGAAGCTCCAGCAGAACTTTATTTTATTTTTGTGTTCTGTTTTTTAGCGTAGTGAAGAGCAGGCCAGCCTGCATGCTGCAGCATTGAGGGGTGTTCCCAGCTTTCCTAGTAACTGTGCATAATATGCATAAGCAGTGTTCATTAATTCCTCTTTCCATCCCTAATAGGTCTGCTAGCCCAAGTCATTTGTCTAAAAGCTTCTCTGTCACCACTTCTTTCTATATGCTTAAACATCTCTGGTTCAAAGTCCTGTTCAGAGATCACATGCCCCTTTTAGATCACTGCTTTCCTTTGCCACTGCAGGGAGACACGAGGATGTACAACCCTGGTGCATTTTTGTTGCCTTCACCTCTCTCCCTGGATTAAGGCTATTTTCTCTTCCTGCTTACTTATTGTTATTCTTAATCCCAGACTAACTCATGCCAAATCTTTGCTGAAGGAGAATGTTCAAGATCTAAAGCACACATAAGCTAACTTGAGCCTATCTTAGGGATTTTCAGCAGAAAATCTCTCCAGCCCCATTTTCTGCTCTTCCACAACATTTCAATTCTCTTCCAAACTCTCACCTGTTGTCAGTACATCCTAGTGGTATTCAAAGGCAGTTAAATGCCTGATGCCTGATCCCATCAGATCTCTGGAAGCTAAGCAGGATCAGGCCCGGTTAGTACTTGGATAGGAGACCTCCTGGGAATACCAAGTGCTGTAGGTTCTAGTCCTGAAGACTTCATTGTCACCATCCAAGCTCGCTCGGCCATAGCACATGAGCCTTAGGAGTTAAAGGGTGGGGCCCATTTCACACATGCTGTGCCTCACCTAAAATAAAATCCACTGTGCAGGCTCGAAAGAGACATCCACGTGGTACAGCCCTTCCCAAATCTTCGTTTGAAAAGCCTCGCCATACATACATACCGTGGTATTCACAAAATATTTTTCTCTCCAGCTAAATATCTGGTCCCTTGTTCATTCGTGACTTGCTTCTGACTGCAGGGAGGTTTTGTATCTTAGAGAAAACAGTTTTTTTCCCTGATGTAATAGGACTGGGACAGAATGCATATGTAATCAACAGAAAAAAATAGCTCCAAATTATGGTCACCTTTATTCTCTAAAGTGTTTTCCACCTTCCCTTCCTTAAGAATAGAAGCCTCTAAATCACCTTTATTATGCCTTTATGAAGTAAGAATTTTAGGAAAAAGACTCTTTCCATTCTGCTTGTACAGAAACGTAACTGTAGGGTGGGCTGGCTTGCAATCAGAGGACTTCTGGCTGCTACAGGGGAAATTTATCAGGCATTACTGCTACTGAATGGAGATAATAGCTGGCTTGGATGGACAGCAAAATACTGCTTTTATTCCTGGAAAATACAGTTTATTAGTGACCTAATGTATTTGTGAAATAGGAGGAATGCCAGAAGGATTTGTTAGAATTTTTTCCTTGGAAGAAAAAAATGGCATGTATACAGAATGGAGTGGGGAAGGGATTTCTGGATCATCAAGTCAAATTTTTTTGCTTCCAGACAGCCACATCGTGTGAGCTTGTTTGTTTACTTCTGACACTTACAAAATGTGGGGGTTTTCCATATTATTATCAAGATGAGGTTCAGTGACATCAGGGGAATTAATAATTTTCTCTAACACAGTTCCTCCACCTTTCCCATTTTTCCTGCAGCAAACTAAGCCTATTCTTCATTCAGTTTGAGAAGACTATAGGACTTTGTGTCGATGAGGAAATCAGGCCTCACTTGATTTAGTTGAATTTTGAAGCAGAACCAAGAAAATCTAAGTAGTAATCACAATCCAAAAATCACAGTGGGTGTAACTATTTCTATGGACCAGGGCATACTTTGCCCTTTTTTCTTGTAAACCTCTTCTCTTGCCTAAAGCAATACAAGACCTTACCAGTACTCTAGCTAGAGTTAACTGTGACACTTCCTTATTGCACTAAGCTTTGCACCATTGTCAGTAATTTGTCTGTGAGAGCCTTTGGACGGAGAGCTGCTCTGAAAGCCTCCTGGCCAAAACCACATGGGAACCATCACAGCGTGGGAGAGGAGAGTCCTAATCTGGAAACCACACATCCAATGCTGCAGGGAAAGAGGGAGTAGTGGTAGTCATGAGGATTTGTGGAGCATCATTTGCTGGTACATCTGCTCATGTGCTGAAATGCTTATGGAAGCTGGTGAGAGAAATGTTACGCTGTGGACCTCAGCTGTCCAGAATCTGAGAATCCATGATGTGTATGCTTAGGACACCCTGAGCAGTAAAGTGTAAAACAGTAACCTGCAAGTGCATTCCTGGTCTCTAGGAAGAGCAGCAGCACCACCTACCACCAGGAAAAGAAGGAGAGAGGATAGACAAAGTGCTACTCCTTCTCCCTGTTCCCAGTACCAGACTGGAGCCTAGACTTCCTAGATGTTCACAGAGAAACTTCCTTCTTCCAACAATAGAGCCTGGCTTAAATCTTTCCCTGTACACTTTCTGCTAAAGACTCCTGCTGGCTCTGTGAATGTCTCCTTTGTTTCTCATGGAGCATCTTTTGCTACAAAGGGAATAAAATGTCACTTATTGCCTCTAAAGCAATAGCTGAGTGGTAGACTGTCCCCCAAGGTCACTTGAAGCTCAACAGGAGCAGACTGGAGTGAGCATAAAAATCCTTGTTGGGTTAAGTGAAGTAGACTAAATGTGCATAGCCTTAATAACTTGTGTGTGTGGTTGTGGAGTGATCTTGCTGTGGTACAGAGCTAGCAGGAGATACAGGGGATGGACAGGTGAAGGTTTTGGGAAAGAAGCACTGTGAGATAGGATTTACAGTGATAATGAGCCAGAAAAATGAAATAACCCTCAGGTCCACAACACCCAAAGAGTTGTTCATCATCGAGAGGGCACAACTAGGCTCTAGGACCCTGTACTCTAAATTATGCAGGGCTTTTGGCTTGTGGATTGGCATGTGAGGGTTCTGTCTGTCAAAAATCCTGGCACCATAGATACTTGTGTGGTGATTTAGCTTGACTTAGAATGATGGTACAGAGCAATCAGGAAGCAGCCCAAAATTGTAATCTCTGCCTTCCAAAGGCAGAAAGAATCTTTCCAGGTAACTGGATCCAACCACAAAGGTATAGCCAGGAATGGTTTTAACTTTCTGAGAAACAAAAATTGGTTAGCTGAAGTGACTGAGCTGTGCGGGTGCTGAAGTTTGTGTTGATTTGTTTGCTGGTAGTTCTGAAACCAGAAAAAAAATGAGAGTTTGGGTTAATCCAAGCTGAGCTTTTTTTCCTTGTTCTGTATTCATGGCAAATTGAAAAGGGAAAGATACAATTTTTTGGCTGAGTGAATGATGTAACTTGGCTCAAGATCAAATGTTGCATTGCTTTGAACTCATCTTTGCCCTTACAAACTGGATATGCGCACTTACTCGTAATAGGGGAAAAATCTGAACACAATCACTGCCCCTCTCTGCCTCATGTGAACCGAGAAAGCCTGAATGCTGGATATCGTCTGCTAGGAGGATGAAGTAAACAAGTCTTGACATCTGGTACTAAATTAATTTGGAAGGACCTGTTAGGAAAAGTGATACAGGACCAAGCTTTTAGATACCCAAGTCCTCAACCCAGTCTCTGGAAGGGATTGTCTTTATCACCTTTGCTTTAGACAAGTTACCTGAATTCTGCTAAAGTGGCCTAGTTTTTCATATGTCAAGAGATGAAAGACTCAGAATCTCAGAAAAAAATGCATTGTTTTTATTTTGCCATCTGTGCCTTGTTTCACTGCATGCAATTCTCATGTTTGAACTTTTTGGGATTCTTCCAGGAAGCTTTACAGCAAGCACTGACACTCTGTAAGGCAGCTCTTTGACCAGTACACGCAGCTCCAGGGATGAGGGAACTGTATCATGTCTGTGCTGCCTTGCATTGCTGACCTTTGGAAGTAGACGGAAAAGGCACAGGTTAGTTCTAATTGAGATGTGGCCATCTGTCAGACAGGAAACATGCAAAGGCCACCTTCTGGTGTTTGTTTTTTTTTAAGGGAAGGAGCCAGTTATTGGTGACAATATTTAGATGATATGGCCCTTAAACAGAGTCATATAAATATCTGAGATCATAAAAGTTCCTCTTGGATATGATTAGGGATCTCCTGAGTTGTCCAGCTTCTCCCTTTAAATGCCTTTTCATCCACTGAAACTTCAGCATAAGTGCTTTGTTTAAATCAGGCACTTACTTGGAGCTGAGTGCCATGAATATTTGACCTATTGCTTGTCTTTGGATTGCTGAGGTTCCCAGTATGTAGGGACATAAGTATAAATATGGTAAGAGACCAATCAGTCCTTTTCCCAAAAATCTGATACTTTAAGTAGCCAGGACAGTAAAAGCAGGGGTTGAAGGGAGGCATCTAGTCCACTGAGCATCTCAAACCTATATTTATATATGGGCATGTTGATGCCTAATTTGGCAGTCATTAAGTTCAATTAAATGGATTGCAGCTTCTCACATTGGGTTGGTTCAGCCCCTTCAAGAAAGATGCCTGGGCCTGTGGAGAAGCCCCGTGTCATTCAGGCAATGTCAATGGACTGAACACAAGTCATCTGGGAGAGCTATAACGCTCTGGAACAGTGGCTGGAAGCAGGAGGATGCTGTTAGGACCCGCCCCACAAGGGTGAGAGTAACCCAGAGTCTTGTTAATAGATCCCTTGGTGTGGATTACAGTGAACCAACACTGAATGATTGGTGTTTGTAAATTACATATATAGGGTTTATTTTAGAACAATTTGGTTGCAATGGAAAGCAGCTATGTAGCTGCTTGGATTATTATTATCTATACTAATATGGCAATATGAAGCACTTAATATGTATAAGGGAAAAAGGAAGGAAGAGAAAGAAAGGGTGAGGATAGAAAGATTCATAATCACCACCCATGGATCTGTGATGAAACTTGGTTGTTGCAATTTAACTATCCATTGGTCAAAGTGATGGTCTTGATGCCTGGGGGGTTGTCAGAGAGGAGTTGGAAGGCTTAGCTAAAAGTTACTAAAGAAGCCCTGACGTTGACTCATGAGGTTCAGAAAGGACTCCCTCTCTTTCAAAACGCCTTCTCCGAGAGAAGCCTGAGTGCAGCTGAATCCAATCGTAGCCTCAGATTATGTCAACGGTTTAAATTTAACAAATTATAGAGGTGTGATTAAATCACTTTGTCCTGCAGGTTTTAGAGGTGGCAAATCAGATCTATAAAATGACTTTTTTATTATGAGAAATGACTGGACAATGAACAGACAAGGGAACAGATGAAAGATCTTAATCAGAATTATTTACTACACAGTGTAAAAGCTGAAAACCTACTAGTAGAGTATATGATAACTTAAAATGGTATAGTGCACTGTATCAAAACTAGTAAAAGAAACAGTCATTAAGTAGAGATTGATATAACATACCACATGACAAATGTAGGCAGATCTCTTTCAGTTAACCATCAACAGGCATCCCTGCTTCATGGGAGAAGATCTATACATGTCAAGAAAGGATGTGGAAGGATTTGCCATGCAGATTGGACTAGGCTTTTATAGTTATAAAGTGATGGAATGGTAGTCATAGATTTACAGGCCAGCAGGCAGCTTCATTTTAAAATCCTGTTTCAAAAAGCAGGATGTGTGTTTGAAGTTTGGTGAACCAGGGTCCTTTTAGCATAATTCAACACCAAAACAGCATCCTGGCACCAGCAGAAGATCACCACAAATAGCTTCTGTGATAGCTTTACTTTCTCTGACCAGATTCTAGGTCTTATCAAAGTAGGTCATCCTGCCACAGGGGTGGGGGAAGAAGCTCGTGAAACACAATGTCCAAAGGCTTAATATACATTCAGGCCAAGTGGAAATGCCTCCCCTGGGCAGGAGGAAGCTTTCAGTCCTCTGTTAGAAGGCCTCAGAATATGAGTCTAGGGATGCTTTGGGGATCTTTGATAGTTTCTGATCCCTTCAGCTGTCTCCCATATCAGCACAGTTGATCCCTTTACGCCCCATGAGGCTTTCCCCAAGGGAAGGGGGGAAGTTTTACAACTGAGCAGAGTTGGGTAAGGCAGGACAATTACCATGATAAAAGGCACTGTCCTGCCTTGCAGGAATTACCTCTTATGGGCCTCGTGACTGAAGCAAAGCACCCTGGTGCTTCCACAATTGTTTTAAGTCCTTAACCATTAACAATCCAGTCTCTCACAGATGCCCCAGTAGTTAGGGAGCCGAGATGAGCCCTATGTGTTTGATTTCCAGCTTAGCAATAGTGATTTAATGAGAATGGCATGCTCTTGCTGCCTGCAGTCTACACAGTGTGGGTGAAACCTTATGGCTTAGAAGTGTCAGCCACAGCTGTGCACAATTACATGATGGTTTCCAAATTCTCCATCGTCCTTCAGATTTAAACTAGTCAGTCACTGTCCTGTAACTTTGGAAAAATGCTTTGAGTTGACTAGAAACAAACGAAAAGACCTTTTTTGTTCTGCACTGACAGGCTATGAAATAAAGAGAAGTTCAGGTTTCCACCTCCAGTCTCCTGCTGTATCTCCCACAGTAAGGACACAGCCCCACTGCTCCTCAGGATATCAGGCAAGAGCTTGTAGATCAGTTAAAGTATGACAGGACCTGGCCTCAGTGTTGGCTACACCTGTAACAACAATGGAAAACTGCTGGATATAAGAGGAGGTGCTGAACATGGGAGATAGCAAGAGTGAGAAGTTGATGAAAGTTACAGATAACTCCATGAGAAACAATCAGGTTTCACTGGTGGGGAAGAGAATAAGATGATGTATGTCTAATACCTCTGTCAGTTTGGGATGTCACAGAAGCTTAAGAACAGCCATCTGGGGTCACACTAAAGGTCTGTGTCCAAATGCGGACAAAAGCATGTGCCGAGAGATAGCTACAAGAACATGGCAAACATGATGACAATTTTCTTAAACTCTACGCTAGGTCCCAGGACTTTGCAGCTCCAGGCTTTTCAAATCAGACAAAATCTTTATCCATTCAGTATTGTGAGAAATGGTCACACTTACAAATAAAATTTAGAAGGGACAAAGTCTTTGAAGCAAAACTAAACTCTTATTTAATGAATTCAGCTGAATCAGATGTGTCTCTCTGTGCCAGGAGACAGACCCATGCCAGTAAGAAACAGAGCTTTTTATAGCTTTTCCCTGCCAGGGAGATCCCTGCCTCCATTCCTACTGGCTAGTACTAGGAGACTCACATTCTGGCCTGTTCCATCTACCTTGCCCAAGACCCCCACCCCCTCCAAAGGTGTGAAAAACATGTTGAAACTGTTTTTTAATTACCCAATCATTATAACACTCAACCACCCCTCCCCCCCCCTTTTTTTTTTCTTACCCATACAGTTCCTTTGGCTTCAGCAAAACCCCGTTTCTATTTCTAACAGTATTCTTCACTGAATCTCTTCCATAAATCTATTCCATTTCCTCTGTCATTCATATAAGCTGTCTCACCTGCATGTCTTTCAGCAAGATGCTCCAAAGATTTGCAACCTGTTGTACAGAGAACCCCTTCCCTCTGTTTGTTTGCAAATTTCTCACTTCTTATCTTCATTTGATGTCAGCTATGGTAGTTCAAAATCAGACTAATTATATGCTAAAAGTCACTTTCTGTTTCCTTTTTGCTTGGGGTACTTGATGACATACATACCCTTTTCTTCGAGTCCCCGCATAAAGGTATATTTTATTCTCTTCATACAAAAAAATGGTGGGCACAGTCTAGATACAAGAAATATGATGCTTTCCCCAGTAAACTACTTCTTTTAGCATCAGTGGATTTTACAAACAGGTCTTAGGTAGCCTAGGTAACATTCTGGCTTTGCCCAAATCTCTTGTTCCACCCACTGAAGAATAATGTGTCCTGCATCAGGACACACAGTCTGAAAGGGCCATGGTATCACTGCAGTCATCCACTTGACAGCTACTCCTGTCCATGGGCCAGATCTGCCATTTGAGGTCATGGTGGGAAAAGTGCTGTGGATTCAGCTGGAGTCATCCTGATGTTTTAGAGGTACAAGCATGTTGGGAGGCAGGCTGGAAGGCAGGCAAAAGGCTACTGGGCTTAAAAGGAGAGGACAGGGTGATGAACTCTGCATCAGCTCTTTTTCTGCATGCATAATATAATATCTCTGTCAAAACAGATCTGTGATTATTTCTGATGAATTTCATTATAAAAGGAATAGAATATAGCAGCGACTATGTGTGCCCATTTGGAAGAATTCACTAGCATGTTATTAAATATTTAACTTTCCAAATTTAATTTGTTAAATCTGCTGGGAGCAGTTTCTAGATTGCTTGCAGTGTGGTTTGGGAGTGGTTCCAGGCCAGCAGACCTTTCAGCCCTTACTCTGGAGCAGAAGGAGCAACATAAAGTAATGAAGGATTTGACTTTTTTTCAGTTCTCCCTTTTTATAATAAATGACTCAGCTCCCCAGCTGGTTGTAAAATCAAATCACTGCACTGCAGCTGTTCTGATTTACACTAGCTGAAGGCCTGGCCTCCAGTACAGAAGAAATGAGCTGCCAGTTTAATTATTTCGTTCCTGGTATGGCATTAATAATATGGGAATAAATTTAAAGCTGCTAGTAACAGCAATACAGAGGATGCATGACAATTAATGTATGGTGCATGGTAGTTCTGCTTCTCCTGAGCTCCTTTTAAATGGTGATCCTTGTGATTTGAATTTCAGAGACTACTTCTCCTAGTATTTCTCATTATTGATGGTGACTGTTTGCAGGAGCAGCTCAGTGCTGCTTTGTTGGCTCATCAGTTTTGATTCCATGCCCAGATGCTAAGGACAGAAGCATGCAATTAATTTGGAAGCACAACTCTTCATTGACTTCAGCTGGGAGATGTTAAAGGTTCAAAACAAAAAGAATGGGGGTGGGAGCCTCTGCCTACCAACACAGTTTTTGGGAGCTGAAGGGCCAGGACCCAGAACAACAGTGTGGTTGATGACTCTGGATTCCAACTTAATGGTATGGGGGAGGTGAGAGAGAGGGAAAGGGGTTTTTTTCCTGTATGCTGGGCTTCACTTCATTTTGGGCAGTCACTGAGACTGGAAGCCACCATGTGCTGAGCTGGTGACAGCTGCTTCTGGCTTAGCTCTTCTCCCTTCCTCCTCCAACTCTGGGTACCCTGAGCTTCAGAAGGAGACGGAGAGGAGGGTCACAGCTGCTTTCTGGATACACTGCAGATCTTTTTTTCCTGGGACTGACTATAGCTGCGCTGGGATTGCTGGGAACCACCATGACCCCCTCCAGCTTCCAGAGTTTCCTTCTTTGAACACAGGACAAGGAGAGAGGCTGCTCTTCCCCATGAAAAATGTTACATCCTGCCCCATGTAAGTCATAAGGCTGGCATTCTTTTTTCCCCGGCCTCTTTATCTCTCTGCCTCACTGGGGAAAGACTGAGAACTCACCTTGCGGTCAGCCGAGGTGTGACACTACCACCTGCTGTCCATAAATATAATTGCACCATGAAGAAACTACTGTCCTGAGGCGGTTTTTGGTGTGGTGGGCTTGGCTTGCTCTGCTCTGTTAATACTTACATACCTATGTCTATATCTATCTATCTATACATGGTAGTTAACAACAGTTATCCTTTTTTCTATACATTTTCTAATTAAAGTTTTTTTAAATTTAATGGTTATTGAGCAGGAGTCCTTTCTCCTAGTCTTGGTGGACACTTTGGTTTCCTTTAAACCAGGACAGGAGACTTCTCTTGGACACCAGAGGCCTGATATGTCCGTGTCTACCTTTAATATTGTTTTTACATGGAAAAGTCTTCTTTTCAACTGTAGATTGTTTTTTGAGAAGGAGTCTCAAAATTCTGCTTCCCTATAAGAATATACAAGGAGACCAGTGATCCCCTCACTGTTGTGAGGAACAAGAGATCTGATTTTTGGGATACCAATGAGCAAAGTGAAAAAGCAAAGGAGTTTGGGATCCAGACCTCCTTCCCTGGACAAGAAGGACAAGAGACAAAAAGCTGCCTTTTTTTAAAAAATCATGACTTTTTCCCCCCTGAAATTATAGGGCCCTTTGAGGATCCAGACTTCCTGAGGAGCTTCTCTGTACACATTCATTCCCACTTGTCCTATTTTAAGGGAAAACAAAGTGTTTACCGAGACTAGAGAAGAGGACTCCTTCTCAAATAACCACGTCAGCCCTTATTAAATTTAAAAGAACCTTAATTAGAAAATGTATGCAAGAAAAATAACTCTTCTTAAATATATATATACTTACTTTATTTTTATATATACACATACTATAAACAGACCAGAGCAAACTACTTCCCCAGCACCAAAAGAACCCAAAAGAGTAGTTTGCTCCTGGTGGACTTATATTTATGGAGAGCAGGTAGTAGTGTCGAACCTTGGACGGCCACAAGGTAAGGACTCAGTCTTTTCCCAGCGAGGCAGAGACAAGAGGCAATATGACTCACATGGCGGGCAGGATGGAACCTTTTTCATGGGCAAGAGCAGACACTCTCCTTTGTTCAAAGAAGGAAACTCTGGAAGTTGATGGGTGGTGGTAGTTCCCATAAATATCCTTGCAGCCAAAGTTGGTCCCTAGGAAAGGAAGTCTGCAGCATATCCTGAAGCAGCCATGATCCCTCCCCCTCCCCACCATTAAGCAGAAATCTAGAGTCATCAACCACATCTTTTGTTCTCAGTCCTGGCCCTTCAACTCCCCAAACCTTTGTGTTGGTAGGGAGAGAAAAATTCCCTGCAGGACCCCTCCCCTCCCCCCTTGTTTTTTTTGTTTGAACCTTTAACACAGAGTAATATCTAGACCCTGGTTTGCCAGGCTAAAACAAAACCTGGAATGCTATTTCATCCGATATGGGTGTGCTGTGTGATTAAGGCAATCCACCTACTCCCTGTAGTGTCAGTGGCATGATGAACAGAGGGAAACTTTCCCTTGAACATCCACCCCATCACTGGTAGTCGCAGTGTTAGGAGAAGCTGTGCTTCCATGCCAATCACTTCTGAACCAGCTTGAGCTCCTTCACAGGCTGCTAGAATCTCCTCTCTTGGAGTGTAGTTGACCTCAGGTCCTCTGTATCTCAGCTCCAGAATCCAAGTGGTTGGCCACAAGTCTCCTCAGGCACTTTCTGCCAGATGCTCCAGGAAGGACCACTCTCCTCAGCTGCAGAGTAGAGCACGTTTTCACTTCTGGTCCTTTCCTGACTGGCTCTAGGGCTACTGCATGAGCAATCTCATTTGATCTGTTCAAAGTTTTGGTGCTGTTTGGGGCCCCGCTGGAAACAATTTTTCTTGCATGTTGCAAATACAGAGGCACTTAAAATCTGGCTGTATCTGGGATGTGCATCCTCCAAAAGCCTAAGGCATCCAGGAAAGCTTGCTTCCTTCTTGCTAGTTGGTGGGGTTATTGCTGTTATCTTGTTGATGACATTGGTGGGGATCTGATGGCATCTATCCTGCCATTTCACTCCCAGGAACTGGATTTCTTAGGCAGATCCTTTGACCTTTCTCCATTGGATGGCAAACCCAGCTTTCAGGAGAATCTGATGATCTTTTCCTTTCTCAAAGACTTCTGCTGTGTTCCCCCATATGATGATGTCATCAATATACTCCAGGTGTTCCAGAGCCTCACCCTTCTATTGTGCTGCCTGGATCAGCCCATAGCAGATAGTGGGACTGTGTTTCCACCCCTGGGGCAGTCGTCTCCAGGTGTACTGCATGCTCCTTCAGGTGGCCTGCGCTCTGCTGGCACAGGAATGGAGAAAAAGGCATTTGCAATGTCAGTAATGGCATACCTCTTTGCCACCTTGGACTCCACTTCATATTGAAGCTCCAGCGTGTCTGGCATAACAGTACTCAGCAATGGGGTAATTTCATTCAAGCCACCATAGTCCATGGTCCATTCTCCACTGGGCTTACACATGGGCCAAATGGGGCTGTTGAAGGATGAGCGAGTCTTGCTAACCACTCCTTGGCTCTCCAGCTCATGGATCATCTTTTGGCTTGGGATCATAGAGTCTCAGTTTGTGCAGTATTGTCAGTGGTGCACTGTTGCAATGGCAATCAGCACCAGTTGTTCCTCAACTCTTTAGCAGTCCCACAGCAGAAGGATCCTCCAAGAGTCCAGGCAACATCTGCATCTTTGAGTCCCTTCTGTCTCTACTGCAGCTATTCCAAAAGCCCACTGATGTCCTTTTGGGTCCTTGAAATACCAGTTCTTTGAGTAATTGATAACAAGGATCATGGGGCATCTGGACCAGTCTCAATGGGGTGTTTCTGTCACTCCTTCCCTGTCAAGCTCACTTCAACTTCCACCACTTTCAGCTCTTGAGAGCCCCCTGTCATCCCAGAAACAAAAAAAGACTCCACCCTCACATGTCCTGATGGCATTAGAGTGCATTGGGCACCAGCATCAACAAAAGCTTTGTATTCTTCTGGGTCTGATGTGGTAGATCATTGGATTCACGCAGGCTAATAGGCATGGTTATCCCATGCCTACCTTGCTAGAGGCAGGGTCCCTCTAGTGCTAGTCTTGGTCATTACAACTTTTGCCTTGTGCGTACATCTGGGAAGTCCCTTCCAAGGGATCAGACATATCATCAACCCTCCTACTCTGTCTAGGGGCTTGATCATGGGAAACTGGAGCTATGTCTGTCCTTGATGAGTTACCTCTAGTAGTTATTTTTTTCCTTTAACTCCTGTACCTGTGTGTAACGACCCTCTCCTGGGAATGGGACAGGGGTAACCTAGGTTGTTATTAATCATTCCCTTTGGGGTGGATTAAAGTGAAACGACACTATATAATCGGTGTTTATTTAACAATTCTGTGTAATGTGACATAGAAAATAACCTTAGTGGGGGGGGGAGATAGAGAGGGGGAAGAAAGACAGGAGGAATCCAGGACAGCAAGGAAAAAGAAGAGATGAGAAGAGATGAGAATGTTACATAGTCACCGCCCTGGGATCCAGCATTGCATCTCAGCAGTCCTGCAGGCGGTGGGGGCGAGGAACAGAACCCAAATTCCCAAAGTCACCAGTCCATTTTTATATACCCTCAGCATGCTTTTTGCACCGCCCCCGAGCCAGGGGATTGTTTTCCACAAAGTAGTGTCACCAGCCAGGCTGTGAACACCCAATATTCGCCGGGTTCATGTGGAGGGCAGGGTAATGTCTCTTCTTGCCTCTTCAGGGCTTGACACTTTTAGAGGGATGGGCCCCAACTGCCCATCAGGGGTATAATGCAAAAGTCAAAAGCCTGCAAAGTCTCTTAGAATGCATAAATCATTAACCGTTTCAGTCTCTGACACTGTCCTGCTAGATCATAGGTGGATTTCCCATCCCATCTCCTCATGTCTTTCCAGTGGTCATGTATAAAGAACTACTGATTGACTTTTGTGGTGTACCCCCTCTCCCTAGATGGGGGATTCCTGTTCCTAACAGCAGGGACTCTGGTTTACATGGATGATGCTCACTCTAAGCTCATCCCTGAGGTTTTGTGGCATTTCTAATTTCTTCCATCAAAATCTGGAGGTCCTCAGCCAAAATCACTATGGACAAGATGTGGGCCCATAATGGGACATAGACAATCTCATCTTAGGTCTGGAGTTTATTCTCATCACAGAGCCCACTGTGTCTTGGTTCTCCTTCTAGTGCATTGTCATGAAGACATTCGAGTAT
Organism: Pithys albifrons albifrons; assembly: GCF_047495875.1. Lineage (NCBI taxonomy): Eukaryota > Metazoa > Chordata > Aves > Passeriformes > Thamnophilidae > Pithys > Pithys albifrons. The sequence goes on from NC_092459.1 coordinate 107,664,699, forward strand.
ACTGATGGCCCACGGTGTGCTAATTTTAGCCACATTTGTGATGTGTATTTGACCTGATCTGGGTCATTATTCAAATGCTTGTCCCATGAAAAAAGTATCTCTAGCAATACCATTACTCTCAGGTGTAAGATTCCTTGCTTCATGGTCTCCCAGGAGAGATGATGCACCTGGAGGTCATCCCTATAAGCAAACCCTTCTCTCACACTTGATAGAAGCTGCATTCAGAGGTAAAGGTGTTCTGATTTCCTTGTGAATCTGATGTGTCTTGGTTTGAGGGGAAGAAACCAAAATGTTTGCCCACAAGCGGGGGAGGGGGCCTTCTCCGCAATAATCACATTTATCAAATTTAAGAAAAAAAAAGGATTTAATACAAGAAGGATAACTGTTCTTAACTGCTATATATATACAGACTAGTGCAAACCGCTTCCCCAACACCATAAGAGAAAGAAAAAAAACAACAACAAAACCCAGCAGGTTTTCCTCCGGGAGGAAAGTTATACTTAAGCAGTGTCAATGTCACAGCCCGGCTGGCTGCAGAGTGAATTTCGAGTCCCCCTCCAGCGAGACAGACGAGTGGTTAGCTCTCAGATGAACTTTGTGTCTCTTATCCCAGATGAAGGAAAAAGAAAGCTGAAAGTGGGGAACCACCACGTGTCCTGCAAAATCAGCTGCACACCTCTCTCTCGCGGGTCACTGCCCCAGCCGGGGCAGGCAGGCCGTGACGGTGCAGGCGGTGGTCAGACTGGAACAGAGGCTGGGATCCCAGATGCAGGAACCAGGAGAAACAGCCACGGCGAGGAGAAAAACAGCGTCTCAGCCCAAAGCCCTAGCCGTAGCCAGCAGAGCAGCTTCCCTCCGCGGCAGCCACCACTCCCACGTTCCACTGAGCTAAGAAAGGAAAGATGTCCCCAAAAACAAAAGAGACAAACCTGCCCCCATCCAAGTGATCAGCAGTTAACTACTTCTTTTGTTAACTGCTGGCATGGGCAGTTAGTGGCAGGGGAGAGAATTTACATAATAATCCCAAACTACAACATGATGCCGTGAGTGCCCCCAAAAACAGGACTCTGAGCCAAGTTAATGTGGGTTGAGATAAAAAGGTGCATTCTTTAATGTCCAGGCCTAGGGCTTTTAGGACTACATCATGACATCTCTGTGCACCCTCTCTTGAACACTGATTTCCATGGTTTTTATAATATTGCCTACTCAATCCCCAGTTACACATCTCTCAGTCCAGCCCCAGTCCCACCCCTGTGCCATCTCCCAGGATTTGGGGCTGGGGTCACTGGGACCCTCTGTCTTCATTCTCTTCTTCCTTGGGCTTTGGAGTTCTTCCAGTGTTCTTAGACTCAAGATTGTTGGTTTATGTTTGGCCTTGTTTTGCAGGCCTTTCTGATAGTTGTCAGCTCTTGTACCTTGAAAAGAGTCTAAATAGCTAAAAGAATTTGAGCTACTAATCTGTGGTAGGGGTTAGGATATATAAACAATGAACTTAGGCTGTTACAAATATGAACACTACATTTGCTACAGTTACTGTGTTCCCAAATTCTATAAAAATGAAAAATCAGAAACTCTTTCAGTGTCAAATCCTTGATCAATACTTACATCCTGGGACAGGGATCCTAAAAACCTCACTGTGGTACCATCAAGCTGCGTACCTTCCCCCATAAGATCGCAGACTTGGATCAACCAGGTCAATATGGGCTCATTTGGTTGTCAAGTGGTGTTTTCCCACAAATTGCAGATATTATCAAGTAATAGGGACTCAGTGTCTGAGGGTCCTGCCTCTCCATCATTGTCCACTGGGCAAACTGATTTGGTCTTATATTTCCTCTCTTAGATAGGGGCAGTTTCTATGGGCTTGGGTTGTCCCTCTAGCTTAGATAGAGTGGCCCTGAGTGGCCATGGTGTTGAGTATTTTGTTCCCTTCCCTTTCTTCCTGGAGGTGCTGCACCATATTTAGAAGCTTTTGGTAGTCAGTGGCCAGGATCCTGCCTGCAACCACAAGCTACCCCTCTATAGATCTATCATGGCACCTTTCCCTCACAGACCTCATCACTTTAACAGGGTGTTTTCCAGGGGTGAACATTTAGGTCATTGGAGTAGAAAAGTTCTCCAAGAACTAGCCCGTGTCCTCCCATATCCCATGCCACACAAAGTCATCAACCCCTGGGGCAGGCTCCTGGGCACCTTCCCAAGAGATCTTGGCCCTAGCTTCACACATGAGATGGACTGTAATGATGCAAACTTGCAGACATAGCAACATCATTAGGCTATCCCTAGCATCCAGAGAGAATTCAAACTTTTCAAAAGCTGTTGCAGTGGACTTGAAGGAGTAAAAGGTGAAAAGTAGGGAGCATCATCCCCCTCCATTTCCTCCCTGGGCTGGGTGCCATTATCAATAAAGCCTCAGAGGTAACATCTTAGCCTAGGGCAGAAAGACAACCCTGAATACACATTCCAAATGAAACTTATGGGCGTTGAGTTTACAGCACTATGAATTGAGGTTATGAAATAGAAAACAGACAAGGCTATCTCGATTTTAAATCCCAGTTCAAGAAAAAAAAGCTGTGACTGGCCAATACATGTACAGGAAAAGATACCACATAAAGATTGAACAACATGATGGCTAGGGGTTCTATATCCAATACAAAAATGATTGTTCAAAATTGATATTTTTTACACTGCTCTCTATCTTGAGCCCCACACTGGGCACCAATAATAATGTCTTGGTTTAATGACAATATTTTCAGGAGGTGGGAACTCTAATGAGATGGCTCCTCCTCCCCTTATTATTTCCCTCCCCACAATGCATATAATGGAGAAAAAATTACAAGGAGTCTGAATGAAGAAAAATAAACAGTTTTACTAAAAGGGAAAAAAACAACAACAGTAGCAGAATACTACCTGCCCCCACTCTCCAGGCTAAAGCAAAACCTGGAAGGCTACTTCATCCAAAAGGTTTTATACTGACAAGATGCTGGCATGAGTTCTGGTGCAGCAGTGGCATGGGTGCAGGGAAGACCCACTGCACAGTGGGCTGGGTATGCTCACAGACTCTGGGTGCAGCAGCTGAGGCAGCTAGTGGCTGTGAAGCAACTCCAAGGCTTGTTGTTGCAAGTGGCAATGGTATTGCCAAGCAGCTCTTAAAGTGGCAGCAGCAGCTCAGGATATTGCAAATTGCAAAACAGCTCTGAAAGCGGTGTCAGCACAGGGGCTTGGGGTGACCTCCAAAGTGCTCTGAGACTGGCACTGAGGTGGTTCCCTTGACTTTGGCATGAAATAAACAGCAAACTGACTGTCTAATAGTGAGTGTGGGCTTGGTTAGACAGTGAAGGACAGCTGATTGCCCTGGCAAAGACTCAAAGAGTCCATGGTGCTCCAGCAGCCAAAGCCAGATAAAGAGAGCTTCTGGCCCATGCTCACTCTTTATCTTCTGTCCCTCAAGCTCCTGGGATGCTCCACTCTAGGGACCCACCTTTCTGGTGGGTCCTGAAACCCCTGGAAAAATTTTGCCTGGTTTGGCTCCAGCAGGGGGAGTAGTGCCCTGTTGTGAGATTGCTTGCAAAAAGTTAATTTCTGAGCAATCCAAACTGCTTTAGCTCCGTGAGAATCATGCTGATGCTTCAGCCTGCAAGGACACACACCTGCTGTTTGTCCAGTAGGCGACGGTCACTCCTTGCAAGTGTTTTCATGAGAACGTCTCAACTGCCTTCCTGATCTCCGGACATGGACCTCAAAACATTGGGATGAAATAATACAAACACCGGACTTGTGAGAGATAGGCTTTTAACCAATTAGAAGTTCTAGGGTGTTGGGGTGAGACCCTTTTAGCCAATAAGATGTACCTCTAACCCTATATAAACCGTGTGCTGTGTGAAATAAAATGTCTTCACTACAAACTTCATAAGCTTGTTGGTGAAGTCCTTTCTCTCCGCGAAAGTTTGTTTACTTTATTTGGTGCCCTGAACGCTGACTGATACCCTCGGACTAGGAGGAAGGAAATTCCCATGATGGCTGCTTAACCCGATCCCCGCTCCCTGAAGAAGAGGCAGTATTGACACGGAAGGATGGCGGAGAAGGCCCGGCCGATAGTAACCACTGCCCCAGTGGTCTGGCAAGACCGCAACGAGCCCGCGGAAGCCAGGAGGAAAGAGGTGCGCACCTCGCGACCGACTACGAGTCGCCTACGGATCCCGCTTCATTTTTAAGGTGAGCAGGCGGCTGGGGGAAGACATGGGGTCTGCACTGTTGCTCTGGGCTTGATAAAAAGGTTTTTTCCCTGAGTCCAGCTCTTTATTTGAGCCTGGAACGTGGGACACTATAGGCAAGGCCCTTTGGGAAGAGCAGGGGCTGGGAAGAAGGAGGCAGGCCGTTTTGCCACCACTTGGAAGTTGGTGAGGGACACTCTGTCCGAAATTAAGCTCGAGAGAGCAGTGGCCGCCTCTGCGTTTGTGGCACTATCGCTTGGTGGCTCTGCTTCTGGCTCGGGCGAGTCCGCCTCCGGTTGGAATTCCTCAGTTTTTTCGGGACTCTTTTCCACGCGTTTGCCCACGCCCACCCTCCTGGCGCCGGTCACTTCTACTCAGGCTCAAACCGGCGCCCATCAGGCTTCAGCGGTTTCCAGTGCCGCGCTGCCCGTGAGTTTGCTGGCCGGGGCTATGGCTGGGGGCGAGAATGCGGCATCTACGCCACAGACTACTCAGGTGGACAGTTCGTCGCAGGCGGCTGTCAGTGCCGGGACCCCTGTACCGTCTCCGTCAGCCCCCCCGGATCTCCCCGCTGCTCCCTTGCCTCAACCGGCTGCCGGTGCACTGTTCCATGACTGAACAGTGCTGGAGATCCCCATGTTGCCCACTGGGACTGGGACTGCGGCTGCTGCCGCCGCCGCCGCCGCCACTCCCGCTCCCGCCGCCACCGCTCCCGTCGCCGCCGCCGATTCCACCGGCCCTGCCGCTTCTGTTGCTACTTCTGAGGCTGTGTCCCATCTCGCCGGTCCTGATCCTGCCCCGTCTGCTGCCGCTGCTAGGTTTCCTTTCGGTCCCGCTGCTGCTGAGGCCTCGTGGAGGGTCCCTCATGAGCCCACGTGGCGAGCTGCGGTCAGATCCCGCTCATCGGACTCCGTGGCCCATTCATCACGTCTCCACTCTTTGAGGTCGGCACGTTGTGGGTTTCCACCTTTGTCCTGCTCCGATGACGAAGACTCTGTCGCAGAGGAAGACGATCCTCCACAAGATTCTCCCTGGAGCGCTGCTCTGGGAGAGGTTCTTTCTAAACTTGGTGACCTTGCTTTACACTCTCCGGGTTTGTCCAATCCACTTCCAGTTCCCGACGCGGCTCCGCGTGCAGTGGATTTCCCCCTTCCCCCCCGCCCCCCCTTCCCTCTGTCCGTATTGCGCCGCTTTCGGTTTCCGATATTCCTAGTAATTTGGTTAATCCGGAGGGCTCGGGTGAGGCAGCTGCTCGGTCTCAGAAGTTTAGAGGGGTTATCTGCGATGCAGTCTTGGAGGGCCAATTGGTCCCTTCTGCTTTCTCGGTTGTGGCAACTCCGGCTGGGTTGCGTTGGGAGCCCTTTAATTGGAAGTTGTTAGAAAAGACGCAGCAGTCGGTTATTCAGAATCGTTTGAAGGCTCCAATGACACAACAGATGCTTAGGTATATTTTTAGGGGTGATGTCTTGATCCCTCAGGATACTCAGCAATTGGCGGAGTTGATTTTGCCTCCCTCACATTTGTTGCTCGTTATGAAAAATTGGCAACAGTTGGTGGATGTGGTATGTGCTAAACCCAGGCAGGACGATGATCATTTGGTTCAAGAGTAAGTGGAAGAACAGCTGGCTGCAGGTCACATTGTTCCATCATCAAGTTCCTGGAACACTCCGATTTTCACTATCCCTAAGAAAAGTGGTAAATGGAGGTTGCTTCAAGATCTTAGAGCAGTCAATGCAGTAATGGAGGATATGGGGTCCTTACAGCCAGGAATGCCTTCACCTGTAATGATTCCTGAATGTTGGGACTTGTTAATTATTGATTTAAAAGATTGTTTCTTTACCATACCCTTGCATCCAGATGATGCTGAGAAGTTTGCGTTTTCGGTCCCCTCTATTAACAAAGCTGAGCCTGCTAAGAGATATCACAGGGCATGAGGAATTCTCCAGCCATGTGCCAAACCTCTGTGGCATGGGCTCTTGAACCTGTTAGAAAAATGTTTAGAGATTTGCTGATCTACCAATATCTGGATGATATTTTGATTTCAGGGAAGGAGCTGAGAAAGGAGAGAGAGGTAACAGAACAGTTAGGGTGCAGGGGTCTGACAGTAGCACCTGAGAAGATTCAGCGAACAGAGCCTTGGAAATATTTAGGATGGACGATATTAAAGTCATCTATTAAGCCACGAAAGATTCACATTTCAATGTAAATTTGCACTCTTACTGATGTTCAGAGATTGGTAGGAGATATACAGTGGGTCAGAACTCTGTGTGGGATTACCAATGATGATCTGGAACCATTAGTTCGCCTACTTGGTACTTCTACATGGGCTGGGGATCTCAGGTATTTGGGCCACAGGCAGAAATAAGTGCTTCAAACGATTCAGGAAAAAATTCAAAACTGCCACGCTGCCCGTATGGCAGAGGGCTGTCCCTTCATTTTGATGGTCATTAATTCAGGACAAGTTCGGGATGCCGAGGAATGTTTGGAGACAAGAAAGCATCCTTTTGCCTTGATAATGCAATGGCAGAAATCTAGTTCTAATCCACTGAGGGTGCTAGAGTGGGTATTTTTGTCAATCCAGCCCAAAAAGACAGTTATGCCTCAGATTGAATTGTTATCTCAGCTGATTGTTAAGGGCCAAGCTCACTGCCAAGAGATATTGGGTCTGGATCCTCAGACCATTATTGTTCCCATTGTGCAAAATTGTTTGGAATGGTTACTGCGACTTTCAATGCCATTCCAGGTGGCTCTCGCAGGTTTTGAGGATGTGATTACAAATCACTATCCTCCTCACAAGCTGCTTGCTTTATTGCAAGATCAAGCTTTTGAGCAAGCTCCTAAATTATCTGAGGCTCCTGTTGAAGGGGAAACAGTTTTCACTGACGCAGGGAAGAAATCTCATAAAGCTGTTAGTACTTGGCAAACTGCTGATGCCCAAGTGGCATGAGAACATCATTGAGGGTCAGCCTCAGGATTCCTTACAGACGTTGGAGCTTAAGGCTGTAGTGTGGACTTTTCAAACTTGGCACCACAGACCGGTAAATATTGTGTCAGATTCCCTGTATGTGGTAGGAGTAGTTCTACGACTGGAACGAGCTATGCTTAGAGGTGAAAAACACAGCATTGCATGGGCTTTTGCTACATCTGTTACAATTGCTGAACTAGAGAACTGAACCCTATTTTATTACCCACCTGCGTAGCCACTTAATGAAAGGGGGTCTTGCTATAGGGAATGACAGAGCTGATGCTGTAGTAGCGGCCCCAGCATGGACTGGTCCTCCCTTGGACAGTTTTGGCCAGGCAAGGCAATCCCATTCCTTTTTCCATCAGTCTGCAAAGGTGTTAGCACGACAGTTTCACATTTCCTTACATGATGCTCAAGGGATTGTAAAATCTTGCCCTGATTGTGGGAGATTAGATCTAGGCTTAGGTGTGGGAGTTAATCCTAAACGACTACAGTCCTTAGAATTGTGGCAGATGGATGTGACACACTTTCCAGAATTTGGCCGTTCGAAATACCTTCATGTGTGTATTGACACCTTTTCCATGGCCATATGGGCTACTGCACAAACAGGAGAAAGAACACGACATGTCATCAAACATCTTTACATGTGTTTTGCTGTTTTAGGGGTTCCTCACTCTATCAAGACAGATAATGGTCCAGCATATGGCTCTAAACGCTTTGCTGATTTTTGTAATTTATGGGGCATTCAGCACACTAGGGGCATACCCCACAACCCCACGGGTCAGGCGATGACTGAATGCGCACACCGTACTCTGAAGGACCGGTTGTTAAAACAAAAGGGGGGAGAACGAGGGAGTATGCCTGCTGAAGGCTTCATAAAGCCCTATATGTTTTAAATTGCGATTCACAGGTAACAGAGTAGAACCTCCAATGTTAATTCGTGGTAAATCCTTGGTTTCAGATTTAACCATTCAAGAGAAAATCTTGGTTAAATTTAAAAATCCCCAGACAGGACTATGGGAAGGTCCAGCAGAAGTTAAACTTACTGGTCGTGGTTACGTGTGCCTACTCACAGATTCTGGTACTCGGTGGGTGCCGACCCAATGGATCAAGCCGTGGAAACAGACAGGCAATACCATGGCGACAGACAATGCCTAAAAGGGTTAGTGATTCTCACATGCTTTTAGGATTGCAGCAAGTCATCCTGCTGCTAAACTCTCAGCTTCAGCAGAATATTTGGACCAAGACATTAAATAGATAGTTGAATATAATCTCAAGAATAATAAAGAAACTTACCACTGATTTAGATTAAGTATTTTAAGCATACGTTATTGATAAACAGAGTTGTTTTTCTTCTCAATTTTTTTCCCTTGTTTTCAGTACAGCTTTTAGCTTAAGGCCTAATGTGTCTAGTTTTTGTAGCTGCTTTAGTTTCCTGCTTGATATTTTTCTTTGTCTTATTATTATAGTTCACAAGTCTGTAAAAGCAGATTTGGATCGCTCAAAATAAAAAGAGGGGATTTGTTGTGAGATTGCTTGCAAAAAGTTAATTTCTGAGCAATCCAAACTGCTTTAGCTCCGTGAGAATCATGCCGATGCTTCAGCCTGCAAGGACACACGCCTGCTGTTTGTCCGGTAGGCGACGGTCACTCCTTGCAAGTGTTTTCATGAGAACGTCTCTTCCTGGTCTCCGGACATGGACCTCAAAACATCGGGATGAAATAATACAAACACCGGACTTGTGAGAGATAGGCTTTTAACCAATTAGAAGTTCTAGGGTGTTGGGGTGAGACCCTTTTAGCCAATATAACCCTATATAAACCATGTGCTGTGTGAAATAAAATGTCTTCACTACAAACTTCATAAGCTTGTTGGTGAAGTCCTTTCTCTCCGCGAAAGTTTCTTTACTTTAGTGCCCCACCCCTTCACACTTTCAGATAATGTGATGGGATGAATATTCATTACTGAAATAAACTAAACTATAACAATCTTCTACTAGACCAGGTTGCTCAGAACTGCTGTCCAACCTGACCTTAAAGTTTTCAAGGGATGGCGCATCTACCACCTCTCTGAGCAACCTGTTCCAGGGGTTCAGCAACCTTATCATAAGAAATTTCTCTTTTGTATGTAATCTGAGTCTCTCTTCTTTTAGAGTAGATTTCTTCAGAGATTTGTATTTCCTCAGGAAGGAAGTGTAAATATCACCTCAGTGCTAGCACAGACTTGATGTGTGCAGGTGGGCTTTGCAGGAGCCTCATGTCCAGCTGAGATATTGCTGCATCCTGCTGATGGACATCAGGGGTGAAGGTATTAGTCCAGAAATTAATTTGATCCCTGAGCAGACTGGAATGCTGGCACCAATCCGCTCCAAGCTGAGAGATGGTTTCCACTGAGACACAGAGAACTATTGCTCCCAGGTGACCCTATATTTGGGCAAGTATACAGGGACACAGAGAAGCAGTCACAACAGTTTGGCATGGGTATAAACTCGTCATCGGATGAAGTTAAGCTGAATGCTGAGGATGAGAATCTACTTGTTCCCTGGAGTCAGAACAGCCCTGTCTGAGAATGGGAAGCTGTGTCAAAGCAGTTGCTTTCTCCTCCTCACCCTTCCCACAGGTCCTGTGTCTATCCCAGGATGGATACTGAGCAGGGGCAAGTGGAAACACTCATCCAAGTGCTAAATGCTTTATGCTATTACCTGATTGATTTTAAACTGTGCTTATTTGGCAACACACATCTCAGGACTGGTTATGTAAGACTGGAGATTTTTTTCCTAATGCGGCACTGTGACTTGTAAACCCATTGTGTGCTGAAAACAGCTGAAGAGCTTGTATTTAAAACTGGAGCTGCAGCAGTGTTTGCTACATCCTCATCCATATTGCACAACTGTTTTTTAAAAAGTTTTGCTTAATTATCTACAATAAAAAGGAAGGAGAGAGAGATAAAACTAGGTAACTCTGGTGAGTTCAGTTGTTGTCTTGCCAGATTTTCAGAAGTACCCTCTAAGAAGTCTCAGAAAGGAGAAAGGATGGCATAGCAAACATGGCTGAGTTGCAAACAGAAGCTTTGATGTGTCACATGGGAAGAGCTCACTTTTTCCAGAAAATAATGTACTTACTGCACTTTTTCATAGTCCATTCAAAATGTGAAGGACCAACCATTACACCTAATAGCGTGTGCCAGCATCTCAGCAGTGATGGATGAGAGAGTCTGTCAATCAGCCCTTGCAGTACAGATGCTTGCTCTTCTCAGCATCCTGATAGAAGAAGTGCCCTGGCCAGACAGAGGTCTTGGCAGTCCTCAGCCCTTTGCACAGTTGCAAGAAGGAAACAACCTCAGCTTTCCCAGCCTCTGCTGCCCATAGCACTGTCTGTGCTATTCTTTCATGTCTGTAACTGTGGAAAGTCACATCAGTGCTAGGTAGAAACCTGGAGCTACTGAGAGGACAGGAAATTTTGATGTTGACCTGCCCATCTACTTTTTTGCAATTACTCGTCTGCTTGTACACTGAGGGTCACTTCAAAAAGTTTCCTGTGAGATTCCTTTAGTTTCTGCCATTCTGGAGTTTGAAGCTCCCTGACTCTCTGGCTCTTAGCTCTAAGAGGAACCTGGCTGGGAAATCGTAATCCAATGACGCTATCTACAGGGAGATGAGGAAGAGTCAACTCTTTCTCTTGGTGAGAGAGCTTTGACTGTTTGGGAGATGCTCTGTAACATAGGAAGGCTTCCTAAACTTTTCTCATTAGCTCATTTCAGTAGTTGAGACTGGTGCTAGCTGCATGCCTAAGCAGACCACCAATCTCAGCTCTGCACACCACCAAATCTCTGACAAAAGGGAAGATGGGCTAGGCTGGAATAATAAATCTGCCTAGAAACAAAACCAGCAGCTTCTGTGTCTTGCACATATTGAGTGGTGGCTTGTGAGCACAGTGGGAAGACTCAATGACTGAATGTGATCTAGGTATGTTCCTGTGTCTCAGTTCGAGGGGCAAAACCCAAAATGTTTACCCACAAGCGGAGGAGGGGGGTTTCCTCCACAATAATCATGCCACTCTTTATCAAATTTAAGAAAAGGAACTTTAATCAGTCAATGGATACAAGAATAACTGTTCTTAACTGATATATTTATATATATATGTAGGTATAGGTATAACTATAAACAGACCAGAGCAAAACCGCTTCCCCAACGCCACAGAAAAAAAACCAACCCAACAACCACAACAACAACCCCCACACCAGCAAGTTTCCTTCTGGAGACGAGTTATGCTTATGAGCAGTATCAGTGTCACAACCCAGCTGACGGTAGGGTGAGCTCCCAGATGAACTCTGTCTCTCTCTCTCTGTCTCTTGTCCCAAATGAAGAAGGAAAACTGGAAGCGATGAACCGCTGCCTGTCCTAGAAAAGCAGTGCAAGTTCTCTCTCCCAGGTCGCTGCCCCAGCCGGGGCAGGCAGGGCATGATGCTGCAAATAGCAGTGAGACTGGAGCAGAGGCCGGGACCCCAGATGCAGGAACCAGGAGAACAACCGTGGCGAGGAGAAAAAGAAACGGCTCAGCAAGAAGCAGCAGCAGCAGTAGCAACGAGGAGCAGGAGAAGAAGCTTCCCTTCTCCGCAGTACACACACACACTGCTCCTGTGTTCCGCTGAGCTAAGAATGGAAAAATGTCCCCAAAAAACAAAAGAGACAGCCTGCCCCCACCCAAGCAATCAAGAGGAAGATGGTAGCAGTTGCAGTTAACTACCTCTTTTTGTTAACTAATGGCCTGGGCAGTTAGAGGCAGGGGAGAGAATTTACATAATAGTTCCAAACTACAACATCCTGTGAACTTCTCAGCCCTCTGGTGTATAGCATAGCTAGCCAAAGAGTGCTTCTGGGTGCCTCTTCAGGATTTGAGACAGATGATGAGTATGTTCTGCCTTACTGTCTCCAGGAGAGCAAGAGAAACGTCTTCCTGCACAATCCCATTATGACTTGGTTTGTTATCAGGAAGCCTGATGAAGCAGTGGAAGCAGTCACAACAGCAGAAAAGGCAGTTGTGTAGAAAACACACCTTACCCACATGGGTCTCTTCAGTGTTTAAAAGGAGCAAGATCAATATTGAAACTGTTATGTCTTGTTTCTTCCATTCCCACTCTGTGTTCTTTAAGCATCAGCAGAATAAGGATTAGCTTTATAGGACTGCAGTTGGGAGTCTGGTTACAAAGAAGCAACACACTAAATATGGAGCATTGTGGGGGGAGTCTTATCCATGTAGGCAGTATTTTCTGAGTTGTCTCAGTATGGGAAGGAGGGCTGGACTAAACATATCTGTTGAAACATTTTAGTAGGTAGAAAAATCTCACATTTGTGTTGCTCTTATTTTTTCTTTACATCATATGCTGTATTTGTCAATAAATATTTTCAGTGAAATTATTTCCAGATCAGTTTCTTCTAACATTTGCTCTTTCCAGGGCTCATTCTCTTAGCTCTCTTGGTCAACAGCTTGTGGGTTAGGGTCAAGGAACAGGAGAGTCTTTATCACTTCTTTGGGATTAACCCCATGCAAAAAAGTGTTTCTTAGAAGCAACAGGTGTGGGGATTGATTTACAATATTTGGAATGAAGAAAATCTTGCCAGAAATGGATTTGTGAAGAAAATTAAGAAGCTGCCTCTAATGCTTTAACAGCTGATGTTTTTAATGTTGTTTAAATGCACAAAATTATTGTTTAAATTTCTTTTTGCAAAGTCACTGCTTCTCCTTCCAAGAATACTTTGAGGTATCTGTTATCTCAGGGGTCTGGAGGGACGTTGTGACATGCATGTTACCTGACCCCCTTACTATTGAATGTAAATCCCCTTATACCCATTGGCCCAAAGCCAAACCCCCTCTTGTGTTCTATTGGTGGGTTTTGGATCCCTCCAAGGTCCATATAAACCCCTGACCAGCAGCAATAAATCTCTTTCTCTCCTCCCTCTCCAGTGGTCTCTGTGTGTCCTTCTCGGGCTCTCAGGGGACCACGTGGTCAGGGAAAGCGGGGAGCACGTTTTCTCCTGGGTAATGGAATAAGCCCCAGGACCAGGATGTTACAAATATATTTGTAAATCTAATCGTGGAAATAATTATGCTAAGGGTTTAACTGGGCCTGAGGTGGGGTAACTTGAAACAGTAGTGGGGTCCTGGAAACTGTTGGGAATTTGCCAGGAACAGCAGGACAATAATCAAAGGGATTAGTGAAGTAAATAGAACCTGAGGAAGAAAACAAACTGTTGCTTAAAGATAAGATTAGAATCAACATATGTAAGGGGTTTTGCAAATGGTCTGGTGGTGGGAGTCTAATTAACCAGTATCCTGTGTTAGACTTTTAACCCTTGAAGACGGATATCAATTGTATATGTATAACCTATGTAACTGATTTATGGACGAGATCGTGTGTCTCTGTGCACGTACAACACTGTAGAAAAGGTATAAAAGCTGTCTTCAAGAATGGCTCGTTGGAATTGATGCCGAAAGGGTTTTTGTTCTGATTTTCACATTTTGTAGATTTTAGGAACACAGTAGTTGTAGATTTTTAGAGGGTTAATATTTCTAACAGTTTAAGTTTAATGCCTTTCTATCACTACCCCTGTCCCAGAACAGGGAGCTCAAATTCCTTTAGTTAATTAATCTTGTTTAGACTCCTTTCCAAGGTAAAGAGCTGAAGGATATCAGAAGGCCTACAGAATGAAACATAAACATAGGTCAGAGTGACCCAAAAGCCAGAATTGGATGAGCTCCAAGAGACCTTTGTGTGCCTGAGGAAGAAGAGCTGATGAAGACAGAGGGTCCTGATGACCCCAGACCCAATTCCAGGGGGTTGGACCAGGGGTGGGACTGGGGCTGGACTGAGAAATGTGTAAAGCAATGATTGGAGGGATCTTATTATAAAAGCCATGGAAACAAGAACTGAGACACATGCATGTCATCCTGTATTCCTGTGGGCTGTAGGCCCTGTGTTATTAAAGGACCTTTACTTTTTATCTTACCCTACACTAACGTGGCTCGAAGTCCTGTTTTTGGGGGGAAGGGTCATTCACGGCATCAGAATCCTGGCTTAGGACGCTAGTCCCCAGGTTTCCCGGGCCCAGCAAATAAAGTACCGCATAAACTGACATTCTGTCAGTTTTTGTTCTCCTTTAAACGGGCAACAAGGAGAACCACCATACCATTGCAGGTTGCATTCCCTACAACAGACACTCACCACAGACGCAGAAGGTACCCTGCAGAAACAAACAGGGACCTCAGCATAAGGTGGAGTTATCTGTTAAATCTAAATAAGTAAACCTAGGAGGGAGGCTCAAGCGCTATACACTAATTATCAGCATTAGGACTTTCCCCTGTCATGGCTTTGACATATTCCCAAGTGGCAGCATGAGGGAGGAAAAGAGGATTTAGCAAGGACAGCGTGCCATTTACCCTTTGGGCATGGCCCCAGCTTATTTGCAGGAAGAACATAGCCCTAGGGGCTGTCAGGAGCATAAAGATGGTAAGACTCAATCTTTATTTCAGCCTTTGAGGCAACCTCTCCCAAACTTATTACAGCAACTGCCTCCTGACTTGGAAGTGCCAAACAGCTTTGGGCAAGACCTGAGATAACGGAGGTTTGAGGGTGTGAGGATCCTTCCCTTCATTTTCGTCTCAACATTGCCAAATGTCAGTAATGAAAGCTGTTAGCACTTGGATGAATGAGCTGTCTTCATCTGACAGGTAACAATATGGAAGTTTTAATAATACCATTAACAGTTATGCATAGGCTGACTTACATGGGAGCCTCTCTCCTCAAATGCTCTACGCTGAAGGATCTGTGTGAAACAGTATTGTCTGCATATGAATTACTTACAGTATGAATGGCTGAGCATTGTTCTGCACACCTTAGTGGAGACAAACTGCATATTGAAAGGCTAAAAACTTTGGTCCCTCCAAAGTCCTGCAACAGTCTTGGCAATAGGGGAGCATAATAATGCTGTCGCCTGGTGTTCCCAACACATCTGAGGGCTTGTACTGCAGTACAGAACTCCTTGGGGAAGGCATGGGTGAACAGGCAGAGAAGAATGATCAGGAAATCTTTAATTCAAGTGTTTGAATCAGGATTCTCATTTTGTTCACTGTGTTCTCTACTAGGCATTTGTAAAGACACTGAATTCTTTCTGAAAATGAAACCTCCTTCGACATTTCTGAAAGCTTCCACATTCAGAGCTTGTTCTGTTCCTTGGCTTTAGAGGCAACCACAACTATACTACAAGTGAATGAAACCTCACAGATCTTCAGATGTCTCCAGTGACCTGAGCTTTAAACCTGAAAGACCTTTGGATTAGGTATAAATGATTTTGCCTTATCCCAAAATTGGCTTATGTAAGAGTAACAGAAGATGAAGTGTTTGTTCAAGCACTTGATGCCTCTTATAGTGATGGTATAAATTATTTCCTAGCACACATCTCACTCTAATACTCACAGAAGCGCCAATAGAAGTTGAGTGCCACCTATCTGAAAATCACATGGAATATTTCTCAGAACTTAACTCTGCAGTGGCAAGCAACAGTGCTTTGCTCAATGCCTTTAGCTGTGTAACTCCTAGTACTAAATTAGACAAACTGAGCAGGAGTACTGTTGGAGCCCAGGATAGTCTCCTGGGCTCTTAGAATTTGGCTTGATTCCTTTTTGTTCTGAGCTCAGGTGTGAAACCAGCTAAATTGCTCATTTTTTCCAGACCATAAATCTAGTAACATGGTTGGGAATACCTCTGCAACTGCAGTGCCAGTTTTTGAATAGCAGAAATTATTCTGGTGGGTTTTCCTATTTCTGCTTGTGTGTTTTGTTTGCTGTTTATCTTGGTTTTACATTGTTTTCTAATTGCTTTCCATAAGATAGCTAAGGATTTCATTTTTAGAAGATGACACCTATGAATGTTACAGATGTCAGCAGCTGGATCTGTAGAGTTGTCAATTTGTGTTATTTCATGTATACCTGCTGTTTCCCAGGTTTGATAGAGAGATGGTAGGGGCAGTTCTGACTGCAGTTTGTGAGCTCTCTCAGTTTGTGAGCCTGGATAAACAGGCTCATTAAGCATGTGGCCCTTCACATTACAGCAGCAACCTTGTGTACTGAAGAGCACATTACTTTTACTCTAGGTTTTAACTGCAGGTGATTTCTCAGAGTGATAGCCAGATAGTCTTTGAACTACTGCCTTCAAAATAGCTTTCCAAGACCTGAACTAGTTTCTGGAGCTTGGTTTTCACCCTTGACCCTCGGAGCTGGTTTTAACCCCCTATAGCAGCGTTTGTTTGACTTTGATATGTACGAGATCAAACCTCGAAGCAAAATGAAGAAAAAATTATTTAGACTATCTTTTGAATAGTAGTGCCTTCTAGTATACCACCCTCCCCATAGCCTGGGTATTATAAAAGAGAGGTGAACTGAAGTAGAACCGAGGGAATTGAAGGAAGTGAACATTGAGTTTGCCAGCCTCTGGCAGTGGAAGCAACAAGCTCTGCATATTTATTGATCACAATGTGTTGTGTATCCTGGAAGGGGACATTCAGATCCTATGATGGATGTATTTATTATGTCTGGTTCAGAAATCAGAACGAATAAATGATAAGCAGTGGAATGCAATCAGACTGTTAACAAGCTATTTTGACTTGCTTATATGCATGAGAGAGAAGGAAGGAGAGAGCTAAGCTGGGCTGTAAGCTTGTACAGGTATAGAGGGACTTGGTGAAGAGCATGCTGGACCTCGTCATCAGACCTGTTAGCAGGTCATCAAGCAGCTGGGTCAGTAGATATCGTTGCAAATCATGCATATAGTGCTGCAGGTACAAAAAAATCACAGGTGAGCAATTCAGATCTATATAAGATTCTGTAAGACTGAAACCAGCCTGCACCAACCCTGCGAGACTTAGCTGTCAGCTAAGAAGCAGCAAGGAGCACAGCTGCTGCTAGGTGGCAGGGAGGAGGTTACTCCTCAGGGATTCACACAGTAGTTTCTCACAGGACTCTGCAAGTGCTTGAAAACGTCCAGGATGAGAAAACATAAACATTGGACTTGTAAGATATGGATTATAACCAATTAAAATTTGTGTCTTGATGGTGTGAGGTTTTAACTTAGCCAATGGTGTGTAGCTTTAGCCTTATAGAAACTGGGTGTGGTGTATAATAAATCGGCATTCACTCAATCACATTGATCTGTGTGTGATGTCCAGTTCCTCCGCGATTGATTGATTGATTGATTGATTGATTTTACCTCTTAGAATATGTTCCCTTAGGGAATACTGATGCGCTCAGGGGGGCTAGTCTGAGGGGCATGTGGAGCTGAGCAGCCCCCAAGTGTGTCCTCACATCATGCACAGTGATCCTAGCTCAGTTCTGCATCAAAGTAAGAGAGCAACAAAGGGGAAGGGACATCCTTGCCTATTAGGAATTACTAAGCATTTGGTGCCCAAAGAGCCCCTCAGACTGGATGACATCCCACATGGCATAGCCATGTCTACCTGGTGGCTCCTCTTGAAAAAGTCCCTTTCAGCCTTTCCAGTGCTTCTCAGTGGGCACCTTACTAGCAGAAAAGCAATGTAGTTTGCCCACTGCTTATGCCTGGTTCTATGAACACTGAGAGAGTCAGTCCATTATCATGTCAGTGATGACTTTCCACTGAACTTTCACCTCAGAAAGCAAGCTGAAAATCTTTATCCTTATCACCTTCTTCTATTTCTCTAATGTGATCACTTTTGGCATGCCTTCTCCCTGCCTGATTATGGGACAGAGGCTGATAGCACATTTCACTGACTTCATATTCCATGTAAACTCCCTTCAGCATGATTATTTGTTGATCCTATGAATAAATAAGGCTCTGGACCCCCAGGAAGCCTTGTTAATTATTTTTACTAGTTTTTGGGGGTTTGTTTGTTGTTTTTTTTTTAACTTTGGCATCTTTTCCACAGGTAAGTAAATTATAAAACATCTGTTAATACAGGAAAGTTGGATGGAAAGGAGTCCAATTTTTTTTCCTTTTTGCTAGTTTGCTTAACATGAGGGAAAAAATCCTTCCATTTGGATTTACATACACAATGTCTAATCTTTCATTCTGCTGTGGAAGGATTTGCGTGGGAAATACAAAATATTACATACCTACTGCTTGTGACAAATTTAATCCTCTCCCCAGCAGCAGCATTAGGAGCCTAATTTGAATTTACAGCAAAGTCTAAATAACAATTCCTTTGGGCATAAATAGCCCTTCATGTGAATAAGAATCAGGCCCATTGTGTCCCCACAGATATCAGAGGACACTTGTGAAATGTAAGAATTTAATTCACTAACATCTTAATTTTCCTAAGAGTTCTTGTCCAATCTGAAGTTGGATGATGTCTTGGTTTAAAAAACAAATGTCTGCCAAGGAAGGAAGGAACCTTCCTGAATAGAATAAAGACCCCCTCCCTCCAAGTTTTTATAACTTTGAAATTAAAAGGCTTTCAGGCAAAAAAAGGAATAACAATTCTGTAGTAAAAATATAGAGAGAACAAAAAAACTAGAACAAACAACACCATAACAGAAGCTTTCCAACAATTACTTTCTCTTTTGCTGCAGTTATAACCACAATCAGCAGGGAGCGCCAGCGCACCGCAGGAGGCAAAGGCTGCAGTGACTCACTCACGACTGGCAGGGGACGCTGTTGGGCTCTGGTGGCAGCGACCCGACTACGTCTACAGGCCTAGCTGAGGTGTGTGATGTGAGCTCGAGGGTGCCCCAGGTGATGTGGGCTGCCACCGGCATAGGAAGGGAAAGGAGGGTTGTCTCGCCTTCAGGGGGTTCCCGCGAACTGATGTAGTTGGTAGCTGGTTTCAGGGCAGGCAGTCACTGAGTCTGAGTCAAGCAGTGGCCGAATTGCTGAGTTGAGCACAGCAGTCCAAGGCGAGCCAGTACAGCTCCAGGCAGCACCGCATGGCAACAAGGCAGCCCCAGTCCCAGAGCAAAAATGGTGCACTCAAGCCAAACTGCTAGCCCTTTATTCACCTCCACTCCTGCCCCGGAGCCCTCCCTTTGGGGCTGGTGCCCAGCCAAGGTTACACAGGGAAAAAGAGAGAAACCTCTCCCCCAAGTCCAAACTCACCACACAATGCACCCCACACATTGCCCTAGACATAGGCAGCAGAAAACAAAAGGATTCCCCTCTGCAGGGTAAGGCTTCAGCTGTTCAAGGAGAATGCTATGAAGAACCATTAAGATCCTGAGCTCAAAACACAATTGAATCTTGATGTTTATCTCTCCCTAAAAGAAAAGGCTTGCTTCCCTCCACCCACTTGATTGTGTCAGTGTGGAAAAACTCTCTGAAAAGTTTAAAACTATAACAGAAGAACATGAAAACACTTCAACCCCAAATCAGTGACTGGGAAGATGGTCCAGGTGTCTAAAGTTCTAAGACTCTTTCCCAGCATAGGAGGCAGTGATTTTTCTCCATGTCTGCTTAGGATAGGCTGGAAGAAAATGGTCCTTTTGTATCAGGGGGTGTTTAAACCAGACATATAATATATAGGGGCATGAGAATTCATCAAAAAGGAGGACTTGTGTCACTTCAATGGACCTGGCAGGACAAACCTCTCCTAGCATGGTTCAGATAGACTGGGTTTTCCCTCAGCCAGGAGGAAGGAGTAAGGTATTTTCTGATGTCTGAGTTTTTCTGATACTATGTTTCTTAGCTGCCTGCTGTAGCATCCTTCCTCATCCTCAACAAACTTTCCTTCTCCCAAATCCAATCTGACATCCTTCACCCTCTGCAGGTCTCAGTGGTCTCCAGGCACAATCTGGACCGCACAATGGAGGGATGTCTGTCCCTCCAGCCATCTTGCAGGGGCCTTTGGGATCTTTGCCCCTGTTGCCATGAATCCAATCTCCTCTCTCCTGTCCTTCATACAAGAAAGGCTCTCAACTCCAGAAAACAGAGGCCATAATTCAGGGGACAAACCCAGAACTCCCTGATGAAATTGTCTGAACAAGTGTTTTGGTTTGAAAACCTTGGCAAAATGCCAAATATTCAACCAAAGCAGCATAGTCTCCCTCCTCCCCCTCGCCATGGGAAAAGGAAAAGAAAAATCTAAAACTTAAAACAGGTTTATATATTTACACAGAAGAGGGAAAATTAAAAAGGAAAAGTACAATATAACACATTTATACAAAGGTAAAAAGAAAGAATAACTCCACACCAAGTTGCCCACCCAATAATATAGATTCCACCACCCCAGCCCACAAAAACACCCCAAAAGACTCTTCCTGAGAAACACCCTGCAAGAGAGGAGAAAAACTAACAATAGGATGTTTACTTTCCTGAACCAAAACAGCTGTGAAAGTAGCAGTGAGAGGCAGTGAAGCCTCATTCCCCAGAACAACACACATTCTTCCCAGTCAAGTAGCCATGAAGGAAAGACCCAAGCACCTCCTCCTCCACTGTATTTATATCCCAGTTTGCGTCATCTGATATGAAATAGTTCTTTGGTTGCCCAGGTCTGGTGACACGTGTCCCCTCTAATCTACATAGCACTTACCAAGGCCTACTCAAATTAAGGTCTAATCTAAGCCTAACTAAGGTCTACCTAGGTCAAAACTACCACAATCTAGGGTTAATACAAGCATCCAACAGCGAGAAACCATTGAGTGTCCTGTGTTTAAGTAGGTGTAGGCCTAAATTTAGGCTTTAATTTTTAGTGCAGGCCTTAGATTATCAGCTGACTCAAGCTGGGTCAGGCCAGCTGACAGCTGACTTCTACTGGCCAATAGTATTCCATACAATAGTCTGACATCATCTCAAATATAAAAAAAGAGGGAGGAAGGAACTTCTCTCTCTTCTGGTCATGGCCATGATAATGGCAGAATGCTGCTGCTGTTCTCTGTGGAGTTAGGCCCAGCACCACCTCACTGCTATGTTATCAACACGGTAAATGTTTATTCTTAGTTTTCTCTCTGCTTGGGTCTATCCATTGGGAGGTTGAGCTCACTGGGGTGTTTTGTGGCTGGGGTGGTGAAATCTGTATTATTGGGTGGGCGACTAGGTGTGGAGTTATTGTTTGTTTCTACTTTTGTATATGTGTGTTATAGTTTGCTTTGAATTTTGTCTTTTTTGTGTAAATATTTATTCCAGTTTTCTGTTTCAAGTTTAAATTTTTTTTCCTTTTTTTTCTCAGCAGGGGGAGGAGGGAGATTTGTTACTTTGGTTTAGACTTGACATTTTGCCAAGGTTTTAAACCAAAACAACAGGAATACAGTCTTGCTGTGGGCTGTGGGTCAGTGTATCTCAGTTTAGGAAACAGGCAAGGCCTTCCAGTCTGATGGTTTTGCTATGCAAGAATAGGATCCTGAGATTATATTTAATGATGACACCTCAAATATATTTTTGTTTTCACTTTCAGAAACCTAATTTTTAAGTGCTCCAAATGTATTGGACACACCTTATCTTCCATCAGGATTCCTGCCCCACACCCAGCTACCTTTAGTTGATCCCTAAGACAAAGTCTGTTGGAAGTTGCAGGTTTAAGGAGAAAATTAACTTTTTTGAAATATAAAGTGACATCTCCATGTGATGTGCCTCCTCCTTTCTAAATATGTGGAAAACTCCACAGGCCAGCATGCTTATGCTTTGTTACCTCCTTGATACTACCTGTGGCAGGCTCCAGTGACTGCATTGGTATCCCTACTTGTTAGCCTGAGCTTAAGTTGAGTGAAAGCCATGGATTTTTATTTTTCTTCTTTCTGAATTGCATTTCTATCTTGTTTTGCCACAAAAGCCCTAAGGAAAACAAGAATATACCAATATTTGTTGTGCCTTTCAAACCCCTGTTTTTATGCTAATTGAATTTTGGAGCACTGACTTCTGGGTTTTCAGCTCCTGAGGGTAGCAAAGTCATGGAAATCCCTGTAGCTTATCAACTGGTGTCCTTCAGTAGAGCTGTCTCCAAGGCAGAGCAATGAAAGACAGCACAAAGCACAGCCCCAAAGCATCCTGCAAAACACCTTTCTTATTGAGGAGAGGTCTTGGGAGAAGGGGAGACACCCAGATGAGGCACTGCAAGGTCAGCATGGCTTGGCATTAAGCTGTAGACCCATAGATGAAGGCAGACCTCTGTGCTTGTCAGCACTTTAATAAGGGCTGATGGTTTTACCTAGCCATCAGCACCAGACTTCCCTACTTTGAACCTTTCTCTCTGATGCTCTTTGAGAAAGAAGTAAGAAAACCACTCTCTTCATCCACACCTTCCTCCCTCTGTTATAAATACTTCATAAAGGATATTTTCTGTTTTGACTTTGTACCATTTTTGCCAGTTACTTGCAGAAAGTGAGTCACTCCAAGCAAACTGGAGCTAAGCCAAGGGCAGTCTAGGCAATGCTATTTTCCCTGCTGTGGGAGATCCCTTAGACTGTGCCACTGAAGGGTGAGTGCTGCTCTTGGCTCTCATGCGAGGCCATATCTCGGGAAGTAGGTGAGAAAAGCCATCCCCATCCAAAGAGAAGTCCTCTTCTGTTGCATGTGCTCAGGTGGTGATTCCTATGTAGCCTGCATCTTTTCTCCCCTCCAAGACAAACCAGAGGCAGGGCTTGGCTGCAAGAATACTCTAAATGAGAGAAGGAGTCCTCCCATTAGAAGTTCAGTTTGAACAGTCCCTGGGGCAAAGAGGAGAAGGGGCATGCCTGAAAGTTTGGGATTATATGGCCACCAGTTTCTGTTTATTTATATCTGCAGACCAGGAAAAACCTCCAGAGCAAAAGAGAGCTGCTGCATTTTGCAGGCGAGACTAGGTTTAGTCCTACAAGGAGGCAGAGGCAGGCCGTGCATCTGTGTAGTTCTGCTTTATTGTCAGACATCCACAGCAGGACACAGATCAGGGAGGGCAGCACATCTCCTGATGTGCTAGAAGCATTTTATTCTCACTGTGTACTGGGTCACTGTGTGAGCCTGGGCAGGATCAAGCTCTGATATCTGCACTGCTGTGGTGGGAGTAGTTGGGCTGTGAGGAGGTGCTGAAGGCAAGATTTGTCAAGAAAGGTAATATTTTTTTATGGGAGCAATTTACAGAGGTGGATAAAAGGGACAAATTTTAGAATTCCCAGCTCTTTCTTCACATCTGAAATAGGACCAGCAAGAGACAAGCTAGGGAACTGAAATTCATAACTCTGGACATGAAACATCATAGGCTTGATAGAGATATTGTTTTTATATCACTTTATATTTCTTAACCCCTTCTCTCAGCTTACAGCTCCTTGTTAAACCAACAATAAATTACGTGCTGCTCTCATTTTTTCTCTCCCTCTCTTGCAGAGGACTGAATGACTTTTTAATTTCTTCTCATGTAAAAAGGGTTCCTCCTACACTTACTGGGTACCAAATACCTTTTCTCATCTAAGATGGCACCACGTTAATGGATGTATATGTGCGCAGGGTCTTGTTTCCAAACTTGGACACTTCAAACCACAAATTTCAAAACGCACTGCTGGATCCATCCCACTATCACTTCAGGGGCTTAGTCTCTAAACACAGGCCAGTGAAGTACAGATCATCCCTCAGCTCTTCCCATAGGTGAGGCTGGAATGGCAGAGGGAGACTTGGGTCTCAACCAGGATTGTTGAAGTTTTTCCATCAAAGGAACAGCAACAGTCTTATTTCCTAGCCTCCAGCCCTAGACAGTAGCACATTTAGCCCAGCCAGGCATCCCAGGATGCCTTCTGCTCATTGTGAGGATACAGTTTTCACTGTTTCACTTATAGGACACCAAAACATGACTCAGCATTTGAAAATATAACTGAATACCTTGGACACAGCATGCCTCTGTGGCTTTTCTAGAAACCAGATGGGCTGTGGGTGCTGAGCAAATGCCACAGTGGGTGCCTGTGTCCCTGGATCCCTCTATCAGGGGTTGTCACCTTGGTATTGAGACTGAAGGAGGTAAAAACCCTGCCAGACCTCTGAGTCCCTCAGCGTTTGACTCCATGGTCTCCCTCAGGGGGGGAGAGAGGGTAGGTGAGAATAGCAGATAAAAATGAATCACGTTAATAATGAAAATTAAGATCTGGGGGGCAAAGAGGGACTGGGCAGCCAGACATTGCTACATCTCGTGATTCCAATATGAGCTCATAGGCAACACGCACCATGCCTTCCAGTACATCCACAACTGTACTTTGCATGAGGGCCACGAGATGACTTCAGCCAAATGAGGGGCATGCCTCGGAGTTTTCTTGTACCTGTTTTGCCAAATATGGTGAATGTAAGCTAAGGGCAAGTGGGGAAGTTTAAGAAAGCGTTTTTGTGATGTGGTTTCTGCATCAATGTTCAAACAGTAGAGGTGATTGTTATGTAAAGAAAGACCACTGGAGGAACAACTCATCACGGTTTCAAGCAGTTTATTCAAGTCAGTCCACTTCTCATCCCATCTCTCTTACCTGCTCTGCAGAACTTTTGATTTCAGCCACTTCTGGAATGCCTTTACAAATGTGTTTCAGGGAGATGGTAGCCACAGCTGCTGTTTTGGACAAGCTCAATCAGCTGCCAGGGAATGGCAATCAAAGGTGATGATATTTAGTGTGAATTTGGCAAAAATATTAAGGAAGAAAATGGGAAAAGAAATACAAGCCAGGAGCCCCTCCTCAGTGCTGCCACTAGCCCAGCAAGTGGTGGCTGGGCACCCAAGCAGATGGAGAACAAAGGTGTAGTGTGCTGGCAAAAGTGAGCCCCAGAAAACCTCTCTCTGACCACCTCCCAGGCCAGGGAAAGAGTGAAGTCCTCCCCTGCAAAAAAAAGAAAACACTTCCCTCAATCCTCTCCACAGCAATCATGTTGGAATACAAAACTATTAGCTATCCCTTTATTTAGGCTTTAGACAGTTAGCTGGCTCAGGGAGCAAGTAGTGAGAGAGGTGGGCTTCAACAAGCCATCTCATCCTTGCTCCCAACCCCCAAGCTGCTGTGTTGGCAAGGGACAAAAAAAAAAATCCATGAAAGATTTTGAAACTGTAACAGCACTAAAAGGGAAGAGTTACCATGTCATTTCAGTTAAATATCTCTGCCCACTGAAACTGAAGTTTCATTTCAGACAACTTAAATATATTTCTACAATTGTTATTTTGGTTTAGCTACTGAACTGAAAAATTACTTATTTGCCCAGCTCTAATTAAGACAGAAGGAAATTTATTTAAATACTTCGATTAATTATGCCTCTGTTCCCAGCTGAACAGAAGTGGGTATTCCAAGTATTGCTGCTCTTTTCTTCACTACTTTGGTAAATAGCTTTGAATATGCATATATTCTCTTCTACTAGGGTAAGGCTTCTGCATGGTACTAGGAGCTGCTTCATGACCTAAGTGTCATTTACTTTTTGTCTGTTCCATGCCTATTGTGGCAGGGGCATATTAATATGTAACAATTTTTAAAAAAGCATTGCTTTTCCATGTTCATCCTGTTGTTTTCCACAGTTCTCACTCTCACTCCTAAATGTTTCATTAGTGATGTAGCATCTGGGACTCTGGAACGAGAGAGGGAAATAAAAGAAGGGTACAAATTTGAATACTGATAACATTTCAGCTGAAAATTGCAATGTTTTGGTTAATAACTGAAGTGTTCCTACTTGAAACATACCCTGTGCTTCTCTTTCCTCAGCAATGGTTGCAGGTTCTCTGCAGCGCTTTTTCCCCTGTGCAGAAGGGACAGGAAGGAATCTCTCAAATGAATGCATGGACCATGGAGCTTTTTGGAAGCTTTTCAGGTGTGGTAGGAGGAGTCAAAATATTAAATTCCTGAAATGTAGAAGGAAGTGCTCTGCCTAGCTGTTGGCACAGGTGGCTGTGCTGCCAGTTGTTCTGCCTGCAGTTGCTGGGGTTTCATCAGGGAAACAGATGTCCATTTGCCATAAATGAGTGGTAAGGCTCTGCTTCCTTCCTCCCCTTACTTTAAAACACATTTCATATGACAAATGGCTAGTCAATAGAGCTATGACTTTTTTTTTCTCAAAACATCAATAGATGTTGCAGCTGTCTGCTGTCAAAGATGCAATTCACTGTGACTCTTACAAAAGGTGAACTGTCCTGAAGTCATTTCTGTTCTCCTTAAATTGCATTTGAATTTCCCTTAAAGCAGCAGCTTGATGCTGCCCAGGGTTTGACCACTCCATTGTGGACCCAACCGCAGTGATATTACTCCACATTTTTAGGGACCAGATCCAGAAGAGCAGCCTGTTGCCATGGAGAGCTGAGAGGAAGCAGAGAGTTGCCATGGAAAGAAACACATAATTATGGTTTTTGTTTTCAGTGTTGAACAGACGAAAATTCTTTGGCTGTCATGAAAGAGCATTGCCAGTTCCTTACACACTTCTCTGTCTGTGGAACCTTCTGTAGTAGGTTGACCCCTACTGATGTAGGGGTCTGAATGCCAGGTACCCACTAAAGTCACTCTCTCACTCACCTCTGCAACCGGACAGAGGAGAGAAAATATTATGAAGGGTTCATGAGCTGAGATAAGGACCAAGAGAGATCACTTACTGGGCAAAAAACACTCAAAGTGGGGATATTAATTATATCTTACTAACAGAATCAGAACAGGAGAGGGAGAAGTAAAATAAATCTGAAAAACACTTTCCCCCTCACCACTCCCTCCTTCCAAGTTCTGTCTCCTCCCACCAAGCAGCGCAGGGAGACAGTTAGTGGGAGTTACAGTCAGTTGTTGTTTCTGCCACTGCTTATGGAGTGGCTCAGTCCTTCATGAACTTCTCCAGTGTGAATCCATCCCATTCTGCACAAACTGCTGCAATGTGGGACACTTCTCAATGGGGTGCAGTCCGTTAGGCACAGGCATCTCTAGCATGGGTCTCCCACAGAGCCACAGATTCTACTAGGAAAACCTGCTACAGCATGGGCTTCTCTTCCCACAGGTCAGCAGGTCCATGCCAGAACCCTGCTCCAGCATGGGTCTCCCAAATAGGAGGTTTCAGCCTTCTTGGGGCATCCACCTGCTCAGGTGTGGTCTCCTCCATGGGCTGCAGGTGAATCTCTGCACTCCTGTTGTCTTCCATGGGCTGTGGGGTCACAGTTACCTCACCATACTCTGCACTACAGGCTGCAGGGAAACCTCAGCTCAGGCACTGGGAGCACCTCCTTCCCCTTCTCCACTGACCTTGGTGTCTGCATAGTTGTTCACATGTTCTCACCATACTCTTCTCTGGCTGCAATTTTCATCTGCACAATAATTTTTTTCTTCTTAAATATGTTATCCAGTCAATCCAGGAGCCAGCTGGCATTGGCTCTTCCAGACATGGGGGAAAGCTTCTAGCAGCTTCTCACAGAAGCTGTCCCCTGTAGCCTGTCTCATCCCCACCCTGCACCAAAACCCAGCCACAGAAACCTAACACACTTTCTCAGGAGAGCAAATTCTCTGCTTACTGTCAACTAATTCTTCTGCTTGACACTTACAGGAGCAGAAATGCATAGTTTTCCTTGAGGTTGTTGAAAATAGGCATTGATAAATACTTTGCAAGAAAAATGCAGCTTTGTTTTCTGTACATGATTGATAGCGAGTGGCTACAATAAGTCTTAGCTCTCCTCAAAGTCCCACCACTTCAAGTGTGGTAGAACTAAGGCAACAAAATGACAGAGGTGGACATCCTGTGTAAGCAACTCAGAAATCCTCCTGATCCACCCTTTTCACCTGCCAGCCAAATTACAATTGTAAGGCACCAGGTCAATAAGACACTGTGCACCTTTAAGCCCTTCTCTCACATAGAGGTGGCAATAAAACTGCAGACTTACAGCAGTTTGTTGCATCCCTTGCAGGGATGTGACCCTGCACTCCTATCCTCCTTTTCAGAAAGTGAGGTGTCATAGTTTTATTTGAGAAGCCCGAGAAACAGGGCTCTGAAGATTTAGCCACTAATATCCTATGGGGGAAAGAGGAACTGTAACTTACAATGAAATCTCACCACTAGACTCAATACTCTTCCTCGCCACTCTCACTGTGCAGTTCAGGCAGGGAGACATGTGAGGAAATAGTGATAATATTAGATGTAGTGAATGACTGGGTACAAATGGACAAACACTTTACACACATGCGGGAATGATTCCTTTTTTAACACATAGTGGTCCTAGAAGTTGTTAAACCAGCATATCTTAGCAATTCCCTTGTAAATTTTGAAGTCTCCAACAACTGCAGTGATGGTCTGTAGGGAACAAACAGGACTATGAAATATGGAAAGAACAAGTTCTGATGCAGACCCACACAGAGAACGGTGCTGGCAAACAACCAGACTTGACCAGCCATACACGAGAGACTTGGTGGAGTTTGAAAGTTATGTGTTGTTGCTTGTACGAGTTTTAAGTTCAAAAGGCTTTTATTGTCACCTTCCCCTGCATGGTTGTCACCCCCCTCCCTTGTCTTCCCCTGAGGCTTTGTTCCCGATGAGTCATCATGAGGATTAAGGACGGGACTGTCTCCCGCCTGGGGGGTGTCCATCTCCTCCCATCTTCTCTCCCCGCCCCACTGCCAATGCAGCCTCCACTGCAGGCTGCAGCTGCAGCTGCAGCTGCAGCTGAACGGCGGAAGCCAGGACCAGCTGGGGCTTCCCCCGCCGGTTCAGACCAGGGCAGTCGCGACCAGCCAGGGCTTTCCCTGACAGTCCAGACCGGGGCAGTCCCGTCTTTGAGACTGCCCTGCCTCGAGTCGCCGATGTAGCCTGTGGCAACGCGCGGGACCCCCCTGTCGGTTTTTGCTTCTGTCCTAATCCCATTGATTATCTCACCCATCTATCCCCAATCCCTGGGATTCTATTGGGTTTGATCCTCTCATTTTCCCTATTCTCTAGCCGAGCACGGAAGTCATTCCCTTCCGGAGCCCTTACCCAATCCTGTCCAAGTTCCAGCACCTTCCCCGCTGAAGCCTTTAAAACCCTTGTGATTTTGCAATAAAGAAGTTGTCACCACGAGTCTCTTCTGAGTGAACACATCTGTCTTGTGCGACCCCCACCTTGGAGGGACTTATGGGGACCGTCTACTACCCCCTCAACACCACATAATGGTCTGACAATTCATAGCATCTTATGCCACAGGTTTGCCCTCCTCTGGCTTTTCATGGCCATCCCTGCAAGGGTGATAAAGGCTACATACATATTGATGCTGTTGGGACAGCAGTACTTGTTCTTTGTCACTGTCACTAGCCTCAAATGTGGGGTTGTGGGGTGACAGCCCTGATAACCTCTTGGTGGTTTAAGGGGAACACCTCAGCCCCTGGAGGGATGCTCTCAGGAACCATTGTCAGGGAACAGAGACTCCAGAGTCTCCCTGAAAGTGCTTAAGTCATATTGATGGGGTTAGCAAAGAATGGAGTGTTATGGAAATGACATGGCCCTTCTTCACTGCACCCTGTGACATCCTGTGGAGACCCAAGGATCCACCCCTCAGGCATCTAGCATCACCAAAATATTGACTATAATCACTCAACCTACCTAAAGAAAAAAAGGGTATAAAAAGAGATTGGGTATGAACAAAAACTGGGGAGAAAGCTTCCACTATCTCTGGGAGGGCAACCTACAAGCTATCCTGTCTCCCTGCACTCCATTGGACATGGCAGGGGTGAGCAACCAATTCTTACTCTGTTTTCCTATGCCTTACTAATTATAATTCGCTATAACTAACCGGGTATATGCGTATTAGTGGGAAGCGGCTATATTCTTCCTGTTGCTTTTGCTTTGGGTTACTGAGTGTATTTAAATGTAGTGTTGAGCTGTTGTGTTTCTGGTTAGTAATCTTAAGTTTGTCGTGGGAGGTATACTGCTGGAGTTGCCTGCAGAATGTGTTTGGTGCCCGTTTCTTTTGGGGATTTTTGTCATCAGTTAAATACAATCCTGCAGCTAAATGTTATCATCGACTAAGCAACCCATATAGTCATTGTCACATACTTGTATTAATAAAAGTTATTTCGGAAGCTGATACAGAAAAAGTTATTTTTCTTGCTATTAAGTGTTGTCCATAAACCAAGTATCAAAGACCTTCCCAGGCAATGTGCTGTCCAGTGTTATCTCTTTAGGTGAGACGCAGGCAGGCTGATTTGGGTTATATAAAGCTTTGATGTTCTGGGATGCTTATAGCTAATAAGTTCTCCCTGGCTAAAGTATGGTCCTCACAGGAAGGTCAAAAATCTTTCCAGTCTGTGTTCTGTCCAGTCTTAGGCAGTCAGTGTTGGGTTCATAAAGCTTTGATTGTTCCAAGGGCACTTACAGCAAATAACTTTATATTAATACATGAGTGGGATAAGAAATATTTGCATTTCTGCCCCTCCTTTTCACATGACATTAATTGGTACCAGAAGTGGGGTATTCATGGATGCATTACTTCCCCTGTGCCCCTTCCCAAGCTGGCAAAGAATGGGCTCAGCAGTTTTGGAAAGATGAGGAGAGAGTAATAGAATGTATTGAATATTGTCGAGCTGAGAAAAAATGTAAAAAATGCAAGGGTAAAGGTACTATTTGTGCTGTCTTAGGCATGTGTTTATCTTACGCCCAACAAGAATCAAAGAATTTTCTGGGTCCTGCCAAGGTTGCTGAAGTGGAATACAATATGTTGAATTCAGAGAATAAAGTGCTAAAACCATCTTTGGCTTTTGAGAGGAATTTGGGACAGAAATTAGAGTCTCGAGTGAATAAACTGTCTAAGGAAAATTACTCTGGGTAGAAGTCAGGGAGCTGAAAATGTTGCTAGAAAGAAATGATAAGAAACAGAACCTCTCTGTAAAAGAGAAACCTTGCAAGACTATCTTATTTGGACACCAAATTTTACAGCAGTGATAGCAAGGGTGATGAACTTGTGGATTTCTCAGATAATGACTGTAGGAGAGTTTCTTTGTGACCACTGATTAAAACTGAAACAGTTGTGGACAGTAATAATGTAACTCATATTAAAATGCGTCCTGTTCCCTGGACACCTGCAGAGCTGGTAACTTTACAAGAAATTTTTCCTGACAGCCAGGGGAAACTGAAGTAGAATACGTGTGGCATGTTTCTCTTACGAGGGGAGACCGTGTTATGTTAAGTGAGGACTTGGACGCCTAGGAGAGAGGAGACCTGATGATAATTCAAACACCTGGTCTCTCAGATTTAGCTGCTTCGGTGCAGAAGGCAGCATGTATACAGGCGATCTATGATAGACATCTTGACAGAAACTCCCCTATGCAAGTTTTGATCGATCCAGCAAGGTTAACCCCTTTGATTTGTGGTTTCCAGACAGTTTAAAGATGTATGTGTGAGACCTTTAAGACAAAATGCGAGATTATAATTCCCCCCCTCGCCGCAGCAGACAAGGCAAGAAAGACCCAAATTTGACATAGGATGAATTAGTACACCAAGTAGTTACTTACAGATGGCGCATGGGCTGGACTGTTCCACTCTCAGTGGAGAAACCCCCCAAGAATGCGCAGAAAGTCCGTCACCTTAATGCTTCTTCTCAGCCTAAAACTAATGAAAAACCCTACATGCAAAAGGAGAGATATTCTATCTGAGGAAAAAAAAAACAGACAGCTGGGAGTGCCTTACTTTTGGTTAAATGGTTCCTCCACAGAGGCCGTTTGCACCCTAGTCAAATCATTAACATCAACCAGGGAAAACAATAGGGGTTCCAAGTCTCCAGGGAAATCCCGACCTGCTGGAGTTGGGTGTCACCCTTCTGTGCCACCACATGAATTAATTGATCTAACAGAAGCCCCAGAAAAAATCCTTCAGCCTACGGGGATAGGAGCAGTTAGACAGCCTGTCCGGAGAACAGCTTCAGTACAAAGGCTCTTTACACAAATATCTTGAACCTGTGATGAGTATTCCAGTTGGGCCTAAGAAAATTATGACTGAATTTCTGGTCGATGCAGGGGCTCAGATGAGTGTAATTACAAAAAACCCAGCAGATATGTTAGGAATTTTACCAAGCCACCACAAAGTTGTCTTTATGGCTATAGATGGTAACATAAAAAAATGCCCCACAGTGAAAACTGCTGTCTGGCTCCCAGGGGAGGAGAAGCTAACAAAGCTGAAGTGTTGGTGGGAGTAGAACAAACAAACCTGCTAGGACAAAAGAGGCACAGTGTGGAGAGGTGGATGCAGGTCAGTAATCGTGTACCCACATTCTCTACTTTTTTTAAGAGAAAGCACCTCTTGGGCTATGGTAGAGAACACAAACCCTTTCATTAATAGAGTGGCAGTTTGTTTGTGTTCTTCTGAGGTTAAACACATCGATTTTGTCAAATGTGGCTTTTTTGTTTATGACAGTGGATCTCTGAAGAGAATATTTTCTGCTGGCTGAATCCCACTAGAGATGCAGAAGAACCCATTCTGCACATCTTGTATCTATGGAAACTAGTGCAGGGGTGGGGATGAGGGACAATAAGGGAGAGACAGGGAGAAGCAAAATAAAAAGAAGAACAAGTAGCTAAGAAAGTAGTACAATTCTGTACCACTTTTTTGACATTTGCCATTGAAGATTTTTGTATCTCACTGTGAGCTGTCTCACCTATAAGCGAGTCTCCCTAAATCCCGAGGCAAGGAAGACTCTAAAAATATGATGCTGGATTAACAAGATACCTCATAAAGAGCACTTAGTGCTAATTGTCCACCTTCCAGTAACTTCAGGAGCACCAGATTGGAACTTTTAATTTTTGACATCCCCATAAGAATAAATATTATTAAATTCCTGGGATGGAGTCTGCTACCGAGTTCAACTTCACTTTTCCTTGATGCTGTTGAGAACATCTGTGTAGCTGAGCACTTGTGTTCGTGAGAAAGGATACAAGGACCCGGCCCTGTAAATATGTGTTTTTGAACCTCTGCATTTTGCATAGAAACCTGGGTTTGCAGAGTAGCTTTGGCATCAGGTCCAAAGAGTCTGATGGGCCAAACTTTTGTTTCAGTAATTAGCGAAGGTTCTAGTCAGCTGAGGTTTGGATCATTAAGAATCCTGGAAGATGCAGAAAACCTTCTGGACACATCCAAACAGCACCCATAGATTAGATATCAGTTGGTACATCTGGTCCTTCCAGGCATCCCAAATGCCTAAAGATATAGATCTACCAGCACTTTTAGACATTTACAAAATCTTTCCAAGTTCGTTCATAGATCAGTACCCAAAATGGGACTTGGTCATCTAGCATCCCATTTCAAAAATCTTGCAGTCTTTCCCCAATAAACCAGGCAGAAGAACAAAACCTCCCCCGCATTCTTTCCATCTCCCAGTTCAATGCACATTGCAGCACATCATGCTTTGCCTCTGGGTTCATATAATGAAATAAATGTATAATAATGTAGGCAATGTATAACAATGATAGCTGTTTCCAAGGCAGCAGTCCTCTGCAGCATCCAGGCTAGACATCCTCAAATCCTTTATTCAACTGGTTTTTTTCCCGTATGCTGCAGAGATTTATTACCTTCATTGACTTTCCAAATGTTTACACTTGGAACATCCATCTATCAAAGCTGCTTGCTGCATCCACAATCTCAGTGATTTCAGGTGCCATGGGCAACAATACAAAAGCCTTGTTTTAAAGATTACCTAAACCTTACACTAGTCATTTTTGCAAAGTAAGGGAAGCTGGCATAGTTTATCCAGAGTGCATGTTCAAAATTGTGTCAGAGTACCTGATTAGTGTAAGTTGTTGTCACAGCAGTTCAAGTCTTTTGGATAGACAAATCTGAACGCATCATTTTTCTGACATGGCAAATTTCTGTCACAATGGACAGATTCAACTTTACTTCCCACAATGCCTCCAGTGAGGCTTGAAACTCTCCAGAATAGGGAAATTGAAGCTCAGTTTCCTGAGTATTTCCCCAGGTCACCTAACAGTCCTGTAAGCAGTTTATCCTATAGGATCATCTCCAGTGTCTTGGCAAATTTCCCCCAGCCGTAAGATCAAAACATCAGGCAATTGGCTCTTAGTTGAGGCAAGGCAGACCTCCTCTTCACTGTGAATGCCATTGGAAATGGCAGTTAAAGTGTGCATTCAGCTGAATTGCAGGCCCTGACCTGGATATATGGGCCGGCAATCATTGTCCTTTGAACACATTCATGAACTGTAAACCCATCTGCAGAAAAATGCCTTATGCTTTCCTGGTAACATGATGCACTTGAATGAAGTCTGCTTGTTCTGGAAAGACTGTGGGCTATTTTTGTTTTTCACTTGAATTCAGCCAGCAATCTCATGCATTTATATATCTTTCCCAAGTGCCTGAGAAGCTCACAACCTCCTACAAATCTCCTTCCAGACATCCTTCCGAGCAGTGGCAGCGTAAGAAACCTTGACTTACAGACTAGCTCAGATTCATGTAATCAGATTTTCATCAGTGTGACAGGCATTTTGTTTGCTCCTAGTTGTTTCCAGATCATGATAAGGCAATGAGAAGCACAGGGTCTTGGGTGGATTTTAGGTCTTGTGCTCCCTTCAGCCGTGAATCATGGGCATCTCAACTGCAGTCCAGGTGACCTTTCAACACACTTTGCACAAGGGCTTTGTGGCAGACCAAGGAATTGGACTGACTATCCTGTGATGGATAGAAGATGGCCAGATGCAATCCATTTCAACAGCAAGATGAAATTCATGAACTGACAGACCAACCCTCTGCATCAGCAGCCTGGCAGCACCATTCCTTCTAATGTGGGAAATGCTGACCTCCTGCTCTGCCCAGCCAGAGGTATAGCATAACCTGGTTTTGCTACTGTTTAGGGTCATAGATTAAAGTTACTTCTTGGGCACAAAACCCACTCAATTGTGATGAAGGAATATTTTCAATCTATCCATACCTTGTCCCATGATTCATATCTATGCACTTTCCATCAAAACTCCTACTCACTGTTTTGTGGTACTCTGAGGACAAGTTTCCATTGATAAAACACCTGTGCTAGCTTTCAGATTAGCATGTCTTTGCCCATCTAGCCATACATCCATATGCTCACTTATCCCCTTAGGCTACTGACTCTTTCTGTTATAATGTATTTTTCACATATCTAATGGCCACAGCTATCTCAATAGATGACTGGAAAACAGACAATCATCTAAAAAGCAACAGCATTATCAAGCAACATTTCCCTCTTCATTGCCTCATTTGCCAAAGGATTTGTCACTCTGGTCCTTATTCAGCTGGACCCTGCTCGGGTATTTTTGAAGTGAAATGCTGTTCTAAGCTCTTTGTGAATACTCAGAATCCTCATCCTGCTTCCTTCTCTAAGGAAGATGAACATAGCAAGAAAAGAAGGGTGCCAAAGTGGTAAAAATAGCCTTGGGAAAGCTCTTCTTGCTCACTCCACTCCACTTACGCTTTAGTTAATTTTTCACCTTCAGCTTTGATACCTTCTATATGTGGGCCAAGAAAAACATACTTTATCTAATAAGAAGTGTCTTTTGTGAGAAGTTCTTTCTTTTTTTAAAAATAAAGTTCCTGCATGGATTCTGCTGCGCACCAAACCATGGAAAGAACTAACTTCTCCAACCAACTACCTTATCCTGAGCACTGTAGAAAAAATGTCCAGGATCATCTACTAAAGTCTCAGGCTAAGCCCTGTCTCTGATGTCACCAGATTTTGCAACAGAACTTTTTGTTTTCTCTCAGAGAAAACAACTGCAGCCTGGATTTCTTCCTCTGCAGTGAGGGCATATTCACCCTTAGACTGGAAGCTGCTAAGTTTGATGGTACTTCCAGGATGCCATGATGGACATTCCCCAGAGGGGGGCCTCAGGTGGTTTTAGTACTGATGCCTGAATGCACTGTGAAGACAGAGCTGAACCACTTCCTGAGCCCCACATGGCCCAGATGTTTCAGGCGTATAGCACAGAGATACTTCTCCTGCCTGTAGGACTGATGATTTCTGCAGACATCTCCTTGATGCCATGAGAGTTCAGAACTGGTTGGGTTTTGGAACTTTAGGAGACCTTTTTATAGAAGACCAGCCCAAACTTTCAGCTATTAGGTCACTGGACAGTCAGAGATAAAGCAGAACAACCCCAAATTTACAAGAACTAGAAATTTAATTCTTTCCCCTCCCCCTCATCAAAAATAGCTGAGGAAACTAGCCATCGGAGGATGGTAATAGGAGACAAGCCCACATTATCTGCTTTTATAATTAAGGAGAAAAATGCAGAAAATGCAGAAATGAAAATTTAAATAACAACACTTTGGAAAAGTTAGGTGTGGGAGAATGCTAAAATGGATCTCGGAGGAGGACAGCACTGGGAAACAGTCCATACCTGACCAGCTACAAACATGAGAGACTTATTGGGGTTTAAAAGTTATGTGTTTTACTGTACCTATGCAGCGTTGAAGGGAAGGGAGAGAGTTCTCTGCTTTCCCCTTTGTCCGAGGGGGACAGAGATGGGAGACAGAGTCCCAGGCAGTTGCAGGCTGCAGAGTGCGAGAGAGTGTGTTTTTTCAAACAGTCCACAGGTATTGTTATCTCAGGGCAAAGGAGCCGGGTCTGGGCTGGATTGTGTGAAAGCTTAGGAAGGGGCAGGGTCTAGGGTTCATTAACCAATGGATTTGGGACAGGGGCAGGACTGGCTGCACTCCTGCACTCCAGGACTGGCAGGGTGTAGTGTAACGACCCAGCACAAACAAAAAACAGGCAGGGTAACAGAACAAGAAAACTTTTTAAAAAGTTTTCTATGAGTCCCTGAGTTTTTTAAGGTGTTTGTCCAGCGCTGTCTTTGGAATTCATTTCAGCATCCTTCCTACATGTATCGGTTTTAGTTCAAAAGGATTTATTTTCACCATCCCCCCCCCCTCCCCGCCGTGGTGTATTCCCCGCTAGGCTTTGTCTCCGATGAGTCATCGCGCTGCTTAGGCGCAGGGACTGTCTCCCAGGGTCAGTGCCATGCCACCCGCTTATGGCGTCCCTGTTTCGGGATTGTCTCTGCCTCAAATTGCCAGTGCAGCCGCCAGCACCATGCCTGCTCCTCCTATGTGTTTCTGTCCCTGCCCCAATCTCTGGTTTCCTATTGGTTAGTTCTCCTGTCATTTCACAGGTTGTTCTTCATTAGCTAGCCAGTTGCCAGTTACCCACTCCATTCCCTATTTTCACCCAATCGCATGCAAGTTCCAAAACCTTGTAAGTATCTGTGAGTTCCTCAATAAATGTTTACTTTTGTGCCTTCATTCCACCAGGTCAGAGTGGATCATTATTTCACCGCTCAACACTCATCAGTTAGGAATCCATATTTCCCAGTCTTACGGCATCTGCTAGATGGTGAAAGTCAGGAAATAATTTTGTTTTCAACAGACTTCTATTTCCTAAGGTGTCTTATGCCTTCCAAGTAGCAAAAATGTTACTGTCACCACACCCAAATTCTCAGACACAGTTACAGTGTGTCTTTTAGACTGAGGCTACAACCTCTAGTTGTTAAAAAAACACTAGACTCCATCTAATTTTAGGGTTTTCTGGTAGTTTATTTCATAGGTTACAGCTACTTGAAGTATGGTGAATAAAGGGGCCAATTAGGTTGACATTAACACTTTTTATTCATTCCTGTGCAGGAATCTTACAAACTACAGGAGGAGCTCTATGTAGAACGATTTTCTCACAGTTACACACACTTCTAAAACTTACGCGCACCATCCAAACTATCTAACAACACACAGCTATGACTAAATATTAAGTAATATATATTTCATAAAATTGCTGGATCCAAGCACTCTTTATATAACTTATTTTAACTTTGGAAAAGAGTTCTTTAGTATGCTACTCTGTGGCGCTTCTGCAGGCTTCATTTCTACCTTCTCTATGGGCCCAAGGTCTCTAAACAGATTCCATTCTTATCTCAGAATCTGGCACCTTCAAATTTGTCCTTGATTCACTAGCCTGAAAAAGCATATATTCTCCAACAGGTTACAAGCAGTTATTCAATCCTTTCCAGCAATTCTGCTTTCATTAGCATTTCATACTCTGCACTGATTTCCAATTGCAGACACCTATGTCCTGGTGATTAGTACCACTTAGTCGACTGGCACTATGCTAAAATTCCTATTTAGTCAAATAGATATGTTAAGCAAAACCAAAGATCATTTGTTTCCAGTACTATTGTCATTAGTGCTAATGCCTTGGGCAGTTCCAGTCTCTCTGTCCCTCCTCAGTGACTAACTCTGACAGAAGTAAGGGCCTGGATAAATACATTTTTCTTCAGCTGCCATTCACACAATACTCTCTTTGGCAGGCAGCTTTGAGAACAGTTTATATAAATAAACCTTTTCTTTAGATCCCATGGGATATATTTTCATTCTGCAGTGTAATTAATATTATTAGTGTTAATGGGATTTTTTAAACCCCTGCATATCCTGATATAGCACTGTCCCTCTGTGTGTCATACATGAAGTATGTATACAAGTGAAGCAAGGATCAGAAAGAGACAAACAGAGGCCAGAAAGTGTGAAATCAAAGGCATTATATCTGAGGGATATACTTGCACAGGGAATGAGGGATACAATGGCATCCCCCCTCTGTAAGGTTTGACCCATCCCTTTCCCCTTGACCCACACACAACCACCCCAAACACACACACATGCCTCAAGGTGGTTCCAAGCCAAAAATTACTGGGCTGGTATCTAACAGGAATGTCATAACAAATTTGTTCATCTGAGACTTTTTAAAATTAGCCTACAGAGAATGCTGAAAACTGTATGTTGTCATCTACATTAAAAACCCACCAAGGTAAATAGTGAGAAAAGTTAGCTTGCTTAGCAAAAGGACATGTCTCGTAAAGCCAGTACTGGATTTTTCCAGGGGGAAATATATTGGCAGATGAAAAAGAACCCACGTGGAAAAACATATGTAAATGCAAGAGAAAATTGTTTCTAGATTAAAATCTCCCGATTGACACATTTAAATATTCGCTAATTTAATATTTTACCTTCAGAACAGCCTTACCAAATCATCAGAACAAAAGCAGCATTACCTACTCAGTCACACTCTGCATTAACCTCTGCAGAAAAGGTTTGTGTAATACAAACATTGACCTGTTTCAGAGAAAAACTCAGCAGAAATTACCAGGACAGAACACAAAATAGCTTGAAAACCTGAAACTTGAGTGGTAATTTTCATCATAGCCTGGAGAAAATCAGGAATTAATTCACCTCCAAAACTGTCCCCATCAAGCTGCAAGTCCCAGAGATAGGTTTAGATGTAAACTATTTCCCTCCTGCCCTCTTATTTTAAGGAGCCAGGAAGAAATCTGCAACTCCTGGAGGGATATTATTCACATGGCTCCCCTCCTCACCCCACAACTTGCACCTGGGAGACTACCACATTAATTCCAGCTGCATCTATTACTGTCCCAGCTGGTCCTAAACATATCTCTGTCCTTGCAACAGCTCAAGGTTGCATTTTCAGCATGTGCCTCTCGTTTTTGGTTTGGCAAAAGGCAGTTTTGCCTTTTAGGAACCTCTTCAAGTTCAGAGTTGCATTTTTTTGTGCACAGAAAGTGCAAAAATAACTTAATTGTTTGGACCTCTGTACTCTTCACCTATGTGCTGGTTTAAAGGTAAACCGGCAGGAGAAACAAACCCAACACAAAAGAGATTATAAGTCAGAGTTACAATTTAATAACAATATTACAATAAATGCAATGACACAAAGAGAAATTGGTTTTAACCCACAAAACCCAGAAGTATAACCCAGCCTCCCAGGACACAAACACAATGGTGTTTGTTAGCTCCTGTGCTGAAATCCACATGGTTCTCCTGAGTCTAAAGTAAAAGGAAGTGAAAAACCTGTTGGTGCAGATGATGGTTGCACCCTGGTCAAGACTGGTGGTCACAGTCTGGTCGAGAGTGGTGGTCTGCTCCTGTCAAGGTTCTAGTCCTCCTCTGGACCCAAAAAGTGGTACCAGAAGTCCCAAAAGTCCAAAATTATATATGGTCAGATTCAGGTGGGAGCACCCAGTATCTACCCCAAGGAAGGGAATTCCACAATGGATGATCTAACTCTGTGAGTCATGGGGTATTTTTGGAATTGTCGATGGCCCATTAGCAGACATGCCCCCTCTGGCTGGGTGTGAAGGTGCTAATGACTTCCTGGAGAGGACTTATCACAGCTTTTATCTCACAGACCTCTTTAACACCTAAGCCTACATCCTGAGGGGTTGGCTGTGCCCTGGGCAGCTGCTGCAAACGGTCCATTGTTAACAGTTCTTGAGAGATTATATAGAGGGTGGAGAATACACAGCTTTGATGACACCCACACAGTGGTCTCAGTTGATGAACCAGGACACCCTAGCAGAAGTGGGGCAGGTGCTTTCAGGAGAAATAAGGGTCTCACTGCCATAAGCACAGGCATGTTATGAGAGGACCTTGTATAAAGAAGTTAATTTACTAGTCTTTATAATGCAGGCAACTTATCACAGCAAGCCATTCAGTAAGAACTGGGCAGGGAAGATAAATTTCTTCATTTTTCAGAGTTAAATCTTACCAATTAAGACCACATTGCTGCTTGCTAGAGAGAATTTGCATTGATATCTAATATTTCGCACGTGTACTTACCAGAAGTGAATGTCTCAGCCTGTCTGAAACACAGTTATTAACTTCCTCTGCTTCCCAAGAGCATTGGTTTTGAGAAAAGGATCCCTTATTGGTGTAAAGCGCTGTGCCTCTGTAGACCTCATTTTTGGAGAAATATCTCTCCAGTATTGTTATTTGTAGGCATACACAGTCAGACTTGTGCCCCCTTCCCCATCTGAGAGCAGGGATTTCATAAAAAGAAAAGGAAGAAAGGAAAAATGCTCTCCCTTAAATGACTCATTCAGCTGGATACCCTGATGCAGTCTGTCACTCAGGACATGTATTAAGATGAGGCATACCTCTCCCATGTGCCACTTTCCAGCTGGGCAGACATAGAGAGAGAGGTAGGTTCCAGGCAGCTGGGAGAAAGAGAGGTGACCCAACCAGACAGAAGCAGCTGAGGAATGAGGTCCCTTTGGGACTAGTACTCACCTAGGAGATCACTTCTTGCATGGTGCCATATTCTGGAGATTCATGACAGAAGTATCTCCTGCAGATGTTGGGCCCTACCCAGCCCTAAAAGCAATCTCAAAGTCACTTTTAATTCTTGTGTTTCTCATCATGACAGCAGTGCTGACCCTCCACTCTGACAGCAGTACACAATTTACCCAGCAGTGACAAGCAGTGAGCTAAGGAGGTGACCAGGCTGAAGGAGTGTAAGGGGGGTACTTTTAAATTTAGATGATCAATGGAGCATAGAAGGGTGAGAAAGTACGTGCTGGGAAACTAGGCAGAATAGTATACAAAGTAACTATATAACACTAAATGTTCCTCATTATCAAGGCCTTGTTTCTCTCTGACTTGGCTGCACGCATGGGAACACAATGTTGAAGGTTGTACAAGGGGGTGAAGAAGCTAATGATAGGAGGAAGAATAGGTGGGCAGGGGTTGTACAACCACTATCCAACAGGCGAGCATGCACAAACTATTGCCACTTATGTAATTAATAAGCAGTGTTTGGCCGCCTCTCAGGCATCACCTTATACTGCGTCCTGGCGCTACGTAGTATAATAGATAGCTGATAAATAGGAACACCAGAAGTGGGGGAGCTGAGCAACACTCATCCTTCCACCAAGCCTGTGTTAGCTCCGCGGGGATGCCCGCTAAGCATGAGTGCCATCCAGCTTCTGCCAT
The DNA here is from genome assembly GCF_047495875.1 of Pithys albifrons albifrons. Lineage (NCBI taxonomy): Eukaryota > Metazoa > Chordata > Aves > Passeriformes > Thamnophilidae > Pithys > Pithys albifrons. The sequence goes on from NC_092459.1 coordinate 107,706,546, forward strand.
CCTGGTAGTCCTGGCCTGTCTGCTCAAGTAAGCATCAGTAATAGGAAGCAACTGCTGCAGCATCAACTATGTTTCAACTATATTGTATCCTTTTGTATCCTTTAATTAAGTTTTAAATATTTTATTCTTTCTAATCTCTTTTGTAATAAGTATTTTATCCTTTTAATTCTCTTTTGCTTGTTGTTATTGCAATAAATGCTGTTTGTGGTATCTTGTGACTGTGATTAGCTTTATTCTGGACATGTATCCAAAACGAACCGTTACAAGGAGGTAGAGGAGGGCTTGGACAACAGTATAGGGGCATGCCAGAAATCTTTTCTAAGTAAGTATAAATATGCTAAATTGATTGAAGACTTTTAGAAGCCGAACCTTTAGCATGTCTCTGTGTTTGCAGCTGAAGGGATGTGAAAAATGGATTTTCCACCATACAGCAGATTTTGGTGCTTCCTAACTGCTTTAATTCGTAACTAGAACAAACATTCAGAAATGTTGAGGTTTTATCACAAAATTCCTCTTTTCCAAATTCTCAGCCCAGCCCAGGGCTGGACAAACCCATAACCCAAGCTTTGCAATAATGTTGATTGAGGTTTGCATCCAGTGATGCCAAAGCAACTCACAGCAAAATAGACAGCACATTTGGCTTTAAAAATGTTGAAGCCAAAACAGTAATGCTGCAAATGGAAAGTTCCATTAAAATGAAAATAAATGTTAATATATGTTTGTGTAAAGCCAAAATGGAACTTAAAAAAAAAAAAAGTTGTGAAGCAGCATTTTCTGTCACTGGAACAAATCATCAAGAGGACTTTACATTATCAGAAGAGCTGGGCAGGGTGAGAAGATTTGTTTTGACATTTTTTTATGGCTGGATAATTTTGCTAAAGCAATTTTCTGAGGGGAAACTATTTTTACTCTTTTTGTGAGGGTTCAACTTAATGAGGCACCAGGAAAGACCAGAGCAAGCCCTGAGCTGCTGAGCCTCCACTACTCTGCTGTCTCTGACAGCAACACTGGTATTATTGCTAGTTCTTTCCATTTCATTATGAGCCCTATTGTTTTTGGTTTTGTTTTTGTTTTTAAATTTTCTGGGTTTGGAATTTTCACAGGCCAAGACTGATCCAAGATGCTCCTGCAGATCAAGAAATCCATTGTTTCAAACAGGTAATGGCTTCTTTCTAAAAAAATTCCAGCTCTTTCCACAGGAGATGAATTTTCTGGCAATGGTATGGGTGGTTTCCCATCCTCTGGCTTCCACTGAATTCTCTAATTATTAATAACTTTGATAGTTACACATTGGGCTGGACTCCCTCATATGGGTAGCAGTCTGACAGCCAAAAGTCAGGGAAAGCAGCACCTTCCAGGGCAGTGATGTGTAGTTCTGCACAAAGTGGTCACGCTGCTGCACCTAGATCAGGGATGTGTACATTTAAACCTGATGTCTTAGAGGAGGACAATGCTGGCTAAACGTACTTTTCCTTCTCTTGCGAGAACACTGTGTGAGTCAGGTCACATACTCTAGCTACAGTTGTATGGCAGGTGCTACCATGTCACTGCCCTTAGAGGTGGTTGGCAAATGGGAAAAAAAAGGCAGCCAGAGAGAAGAGAGGTGTGCAAACAAAGAGGAGTAAAGGATACTCAAGAGAATGGCAGAGAAAAAACATGGAGGCGAGCCTGGACAAATGATGAAATACATATTTTTCAAGCAGGCAAGGTAATTCTGCAATTAGCAAAATTCTTCTGGTTGATATGTCTTTCAGCCTTGCTCTCTGCACTCATGGTGAGGAGTGAAGCAGGGTGTTGTAATCAGTCTGGGTTGTGCAGGTGATGAACTGGCCCTCTTCTGGATGAAGGTGGACCATAATTCCTGGGTTTCAGAGCCTCGTACCTACTGTTGGTAGGTTTGTTCCTTGAAGAAAACTCCTAAAATCCTGTGAAAGCCACCACAGGAGAAACCAGTCCATTGTGGTTTTAAGCCTAACATGGCAAGGATTTTTAGGTTTGGTGAACACATGCACACTAAGATTACTCTTCCAGTGTTACAACAATCTGACTCCTGTACTGGACTTCTTACCCTGGAGAGGGTCAGGACCATATTATCACTGCACAGGTGAAGAATAGAAAAGCAGTTTTGTGGCAGTCAAACACTGCAAAGCCTAGAAGCACATGATGAGTCTTGTGGACACCAGTGCTGGCTTCTGGGCTTTATAATTTTTTACTTTTTTTTTTAATTATTTTTAGACTTTTGCCCTAGACTTTTGACTATGTACGAGCAATAAGTAAAGCCTGACCTTACATGGTTTGGAGATGGGGTAATTCATAAAGTGAGATTTCAACTGCAGCATATCAGCAAAGCTAAGGGTAGACAAATCTCTGCTAGGCTCCTTTTCCAAAACAAGCATCTCTCAGGGTGTAGCATTCAACTTACAATATCTGGAATGGAAAAAGTCCTGTCAGAAGTGGACTTGTGAAGAAAATGAAGAAGCTAACTCTAATGCCTTAAAAACTGAGATTGTTAATATTATTTAAATGTACAAAATGGTTTCTATTGTTCTTTTTGCCAAGTCATTGCTTATTCTTCCCAAAATCCCTTGAGATAGCTGTTATCTCACCCCAAGGGTGGTCTAGAAGGAAGTTACGAAAAGTGTTCTGATTGGATGTTATCTACCCCTTTCTATTGGTTATTAACCTTTTGTTCCTATTGGCACAGAGCCAAACCCCCTTTGCTTCCTATTGGTAGATTTTTGGATCCCTCCAAAACCCATATAAACTCTCACCCTTCAGCAATAAACTCTCTCTCTTGTCCCTCTCTTGTGGGTCCTTGCAGGCTCCCTGGGGACCACGTAGTGGGGAGCAGCAGGGGGAGCACACCCCTCTAGGTAACAGGCTAAGTCCGGGACCTGAAGAACCCCACTCAACTGTTGCATCAGGGGACATTACAGGTTGGCAGCAGAAAAACAAGTGGGAACTGATCTCTGAAATCATATCTCAGGAAATCTTCTCTCAGCTTCTGCAGAGACCTTCACTCCCTGCTGCCTCTGCTCCACATTTACCAATGCATTTTCTCAGGGAGGGTCCCATCAGTTCAGCTCTTTTGCAAATCTGTCCCATACAGAGGAACTTCACTTTTTCAGAAAATCTGCCATGAAAAGAGTGAAATGAAACCATGCTGACACCTATGGAAAGTCCTTGGTGGTTCCAGCAAACTTTGGCCCATGCTGTTTGTGCTGGTTTAAAGGTAAACCAACAGGAGAAATGAACTCAACACAAAAGAGATTATAAATCACAGTTAGGATTTAATAAAAAAAAATTACAATAAATGCCATGATACAAGGAGAAATTGGTTTTAACCCACAAAACCCAGAAGTATAACCCAACCCCCGGGGGCACAAACACAATGGTGTTTGTTAGCCTTTGTGCTGAGCCCCGTGTGGTTCTCCCCGAGTCCAAAGCAAAAAGAAGTGAGAAACCTGTTGGTGCAGATGACAGTCGCAGTTTGGTCGAGAGTGGTGGTCACAGGCCTGTCAAAGTTCTGGTCCTCCTCTGGATCCAACGAGTGGTTCCCCAAGTTCCAAAACCCCCAAGATTATATCCCCTCAGGTCCAGGTGGGACTGCCCAGTACCTCCCCCAGGGTGGGGAATTATACAATGAGTAATCTCACTCTGTGAGTCATAGGGTATTTGGAATCATTGATGGCCCATTAGCAGACATGACACCTTAGGCTGGGTGTGGAGGTACTAATGACTTGCTGGAAGGGAGTTATCACAGCTCTTATCTCACAAGTTCTTTCACACCTAGCTCACAGCCTGAAGGGTTGGGTGTGCACTGGGCAGCTACTGCAAATGGCCCATCATTAACAGTTCATGGAAAATGAATAGAGGGTGTGGAATACATAGCTTTGGTCACACCCACACAGTGATAAACTGGTCCCACCTGCTGAACTAGGACACCGATTCATTTCTCTTCAGAGAGGTTCCAAAGATCAAGGTGAAACAGGGTAGTGCAGTTCACCACTGATGTAGCAGAAACCAAATACATGTGGTCAAAAGAATAATTGAAATCACATTCTCAGTTCTTAACTTACTTTAATTGAGTACATAAAAGAAGAATAAATTTCATTATCAGGCTCAGCAGGAAAAGGCAAGCTGGAGGGAGGTAGTTCTTTATTAATTCACAGGGATATACATCACACATAATGTCTGGGAGAAATGAAGTGTTTTAACTTGGAAGGAATGCAGGAAAAAAATTAGGGAAAGAAAATGCAATTTGAAGTTAATTTGGCTAATTCAGTTAGGGATAACAAGAAGTCCTTCTATAAATACATTAATAACAAAAGGAGGGGCAAAGAAAACCTCCATTCTCTGTTGGACTTGGAGGGAAATATAGTTAACAAAGATGAGGAGAAGGCTGAGGTACTTAACACCTACTTTGCCTCAGTTTTTACCAGTAAGACAGGTGGCCCTCAAGACAACTGGCCTCTGGAGCTGGTAGACAGGGAGAGGGAGCTGAATAGCCCTCCTGTATTCCAGGAGGAAATAGTGACCGACTTATTGAGCCAGCTGGATCCTCACAAGTCTATGGGACCAGATGGGATCCATCCCAGGGTGATGAGGGAGCTGGCAGAAGAGCTTGCCAAACCGCTCTCCATCATCTTCCAACAGTCCTGGCTCTCTGGGGAGGACCCAGGCGATTGGAAGTTGGCAAATGTCACCCCAATCCACAAAAAGGGCTGCAACTACAGGCCTGTCAGCCTGACCTCCGTGCCTGGCATGGTTATGGAGCAGATCACCCTGAGTGCAATCACACAGCACCTTCAGGGTGGACAAGGGATTAGACCCAGCCAGCACAGGTTTAGGAGGGGCTGGTCCTGTCTGACCAACCTGATCTCTTTTTACAATCAGGTGACCCACCTGGTGGATGAGGGGAAGGCTGTGGATGTGGTCTATCTGGACTTCAGCAAGGCCTTTGACACTGTCTCCCATAATATACTACTGGAAAAGCTGGTAGCCCATGGCTTGGACAAGTGTACTCTCTGCTGGGTTAGGAGCTGGCTGGAGGGTCGGGCCCAGAGACTGCTGGTGAATGGACCTGCATCCAGCTGGCGGCCAGTCACCAGTGGTGTTCCCCAGGGGTCTGTGTTGGGTCCAGTCCTGTTTAACATCTTTATTGATGATTTAGATAAGGGGATTGAGTCCATCATCAGGAAATTTGCTGATGACACCAAGCTGGGAGGGAGTGTCGACTTGCTGGAAGGCAGGAGGGCTCTGCAGAGGGGTCTGGATAGACTGAGAAATGGGCTGATTCCAACGGGATGAAGTTCAATAAGGCCATGTGCCGGGTCCTGCACTTTGGCCACAACAACCCCATGCAGCACTACAGGCTGGGCACAGAGTGGCTGGAGAGCAGCCAGGCAGAAAGGGACCTGGGGGTACTAATTGACAGGAAGCTCAACATGAGCCAACAGTGTGCCCAGGTGGCCAAGAAGGCCAATGGGATCCTGTCCTGTATCAAAAAGAGCGTGGCCAGCAGGACCAGGGCAGTGATCCTTCCTCTCTAATCTGCGTTGGTGAGGCCACACCTTGAGTACTGTGTTCAGTTCTGGGACCCTCAGTTCAGAAAGGATATTGAGGTGCTGGAGTGAGTCTCGAGAAGAGCAACAAGGCTGGTGAAGGGACAGGAGCATAAGTCCTATGGGGAGAGGCTGAGGGAGCTGGGGTTGTTTAGCCTGGAGAAGAGAAGGCTCAGAGGTGACCTCATCACTGTCTATAACTACCTGAAGGGAAGTTCTAGCCAGGTGGGGGCTGGTACCTTCTCCCAGGCACTCAGCAATAGGACAAGGGGGCATGGGCTTAAGCTCTGCCAGGGGAAATTTAAGTTGGATATCAGAAAAAAATTCTTTACAGAGAGAGTAATCAGGCATTGGAATGGGCTGCCCAGAGAGGTGGTGGATTCACCATCCCTGGAGATTTTAAAACACAGATTGGATGTGGCACTGAGCGCCATGATCTAGTAAATGGACTAGAGTTGGACCAAGGGTTGGACTTGATGATCTTGGAGGTCTTTTCCAACCCAATCGATTCTATGATTCTATGATTAATTTTAGCTGGAACGAAACAGTATCTATATGCCCACACCAATCTTTCTTGTGGGGAAAAATTTGTACTTAGAAGTTTATGTGTGCAACCCAGTCCATGGAAAGGGAAACAGGGCCCCTGCATCTTTAAGCCTGCTTCAAGAAGAGCAGTAAACAATAGAAAGAATGCAATAGCCGTTAGGAGAAGCAGGTAAACACATTGATACAGAAGGGCATAGTTTTGAGAAAAGTACCAATCAAGTTGTGTGGTAAAGCATTCACACCCTAGTCATTGACCAGTGATATTCCTGTACTATTTATGGACTCAGAAAGTGTGCGATATGTGTGTGTGTAACATAAACAATAAATCAGAGCACTGACGATACTTCTATGAAGGACACGTCTTTGACTCCGCGCAGAACCCTCGGGAGCTCAAAAAATATCAACATTTTTTACTTTAATTGCTGGAGTTCGCGGGCAAAGAAGTGGCAATAAATTATCCACACAGGTCGATATCGGAGACTGGACGAGGGAGCTGTGATCGGCAGCTACGCCGGTCGTGGAAGCAGGAGAGGCGGGATAGGAGAGGTTACCGCCAGAGCAAAGTGAAAGGTCTGTGGTAAGCAAAAGTGGGAGTCGCTCTCCCCCTCCTATCAATCATCTTGGCTTATGGAAAAAATGGGTGCCGAGATGGCTGCTGCGATTTGGCTTTTGCTGGGTATACTAGCTAAGCGAAATGAGGCAGTCAGCGAAAAATTCTTTAAAAAGCTCGTTTCATGGGCTATTTCCAAAGCCCGCCCACGTTATTTGTGTGAGAAGCCATGAGAAAAAACCTCTGGTATGAACTCAGAAATAAGAAGAAACTTGCAAGGGACATGTGGCGGAACGTAAAAACCGAAAGGACTGCCGCGGTTTTCTGTGCTAGCCGCGATCGGCTTCTGCTCCCACCGCCGCAGCCCCCCACTGCAAGCCACCCTGGGGGGAACACCTTTAGAAGTTGTGCACAACTGCTGGCTTTCCCCTCGCTCCTGCCGCTAGTTCTCGCTGGCCCGGAGCTGGCGTTGCGGGTCCGGCTCTGGTCTCTGTGGGAAGCTGCTGCCGTCTCTTTACCCCCTCAGCCCGGGCCACCACCGCTGCGACTCCAGCTCTCGCCGCTTTTGGGGACTGCTGCCCGACCGCCCCACGGCACTCCCGCCTGCTGCAGTTTGTTTTTTTTCGCTGCCTTGGGATCGCCGCCTTCACCTCCCGCCGCCCCTCGCTGCATTGCTCACAATCCCAGAGTCGGCGCAAGAAAGAAAGACAGCACAGAACGAAATATGGGACACGAATCTGTACTTGCAAAGGACAGTATAGCCCCGATCGCACCGCGTGGGCTTTGTTCTGTGTCGTCTCCGAGCTCCACACGTTCTCTTCAGCCTGCAAAAAGACGTAAGTTTCCAAAAACTGCTCTCTTAACTCTGTTTTGCTTCGTTTTCATCTGTGGAGGCTGCGACACCTTGTTTCCAGTTGTATTCCAGCTTTCTGATGCGAGAGAATTTTTCCTGAGTAATTTAAAAATGGGGCTTCCTACTCTGAGATGGGAGGGGCCAGCCTCTCCTCCGATGGGGAGGGAGGTGAGCTCCCTCCTGTGCGTCACCGAGCTCTCTGTCATGCACAAGTCTCGCAAGGCATTGTGGGTTTTGTAGTTGGACAGGCAAAGCTTTGCATTACGTCATCAGTTCCTTGCAACGGCTATGGGAAATGTAGTACTCACGCAAAGAACCTTGGGAATTGTAGTTCCAGCATACCCCTGACAAACCGAAAGCCTGTCAGTCAACGAGAAAACAAGCAGCCTAAACAGACCTTAACACACATCAGCAGAGTTTGCCTTTGGGACGACGGGACACAAGCACCTAACGCCCTGCGATCACAGTTCTGCACTACAACATGCAAAACAACATGCAGCATCTTTCACCAGCAATTCAGACAGCAACACAAAAGCCTAAGAAAAATCTGTTAAACTGATTCCCTTGTTAATTCAGTGTTTATTAAATGGTTATAAAATGTTGTAAGCATTTAATAATCTAGGAAAAAGTTTCTATTTTTGTCTCTACAGGTTAAAGTCAGCAATGGATAAAAGCAACAAGGTTCCTCTGACTGAATCAAGATCAGATGACAGAACTTTAAAGTGACTAATTAAAGCTTTAAATTTGATCCCTCAAATTCAAAATTCATAACACCTGATGGTGCTTGATGTGTTTCCATCTGTTAATTTTAAGCATTTTCAAAACAAGCTCTTTTGAGAGTGCAAAAGTGAATTAAAACAAATAATGGTTTTAATTATAAAGCATTAAATTGTTTAAGATATGTTCTTTTAAATACAAGAATGCATATTTACCATAAATAACACTAGAATTGCAAGACTTAAAAGAGTTAAAATCTGTTTTTATGAATGTAAAACTCAATGCAACATAACCATTTATAGTAATAATGTTGTGTAATATTGTTATATTTCTGGTAAAGTTTTTTAAGTTTTACTTGATGCATCACTGACAATGCCGGCAAAAATATTTTTTTCATTTGTTATAGATGATGATGTTAAGCAAATAAAATAATATTTTTTCTTTTGTTAAAAAATTAATTTGTTAACCTAATTGAATAATATTTTTTAACTTGTTAAAAAGCTAAAATGTTAAGCAAAATAAGTTAAAAGTTAAAATGTTAATTAAGTTAGCAAAGTAATAGTAATTTAGTAAAAGTTTAAGTCATTAAAATAAAGTTACATTTTTAGCTTTAACTGTATTGTTAACTAGTACTTTTCCTATTTAAAGTTAAGCTTGCTACATTGCAAATAGAGCAGCATTTAAATTACTAGCTGTAAAAATAAAAAGGGGGAAAGAAGTGACAGTAAAAGGGAATGACAGAGTAAATAATAGAGTGAATGATAAATAAAAGTAGCTAAACAAATTGCTTCAAAATGGACTATAGATGAATTACAACTAAAAAGTTTTTGTCTGTGGTGAAAACTAAATTGGAGGTTTTTAGTTATTGTGACAATTGTGCTGTAGTTAACACCAAGTGCAACTGGTCTTCTGCAATGGCCCTGCAGAAAGCTATTGTTGCTATGTTTTATGGCACAATTACAAAAAGAGAAAATTGTCAAAATGACAGTGTTTATGTGTATTCTCTGATGCTTGTATTGACTGATGAATGCGTCTTTAAGGACCAAATAAACTACCTGAAGAATTTAAATGCCTGTCTTACCACTGATTTAGATAAGTATTAAGTATTCATTATTGCAAAGTAGAGTTGCTTTTAATTTTCTTTGCTTTCAGCACAGCTTTTAGCTCAAGGCCTTAGTTCTTAGAGCTACATGAATTTGTCAAATCATTCAGTGTCTTTTCGTGCAAATTTAAGATGACTAAAAGACTTTATGAAAAAGCTGGTAATAGCATCATCTGCTTTTGATTTTTAGTTAAAAAAGCTAAGATTTAATAATTAGTTATTCAGTTTTCAAAACACTATAATTATTTTAATTCTATTGCTTTGATTGCTAACAAAACTAAAGAAAATTCTTTTTGTCTCTCTGTAGCAACACCCAAAGACCCGTTTAAGACATGTTTAAGAAAAGCCACCATAAAGTCTTTAAAGTTAATTCAACAATTAGCTTGTTAAACAGCAAAAGAACTAAACGTAATGCCAAAAATCCTTTCAAAATTGACCACTCATGTGAATAGCATCAACCATGCAATTTTGCAAAACAGGGTGACCATAAACTTCCTGCTGTTAGCTCAAAGCCATAAACGCAAAGACTGTAAAAAATGTGTTGTGTAAACGTATCTAGTCATTCCCAATCTATACATGAAAGCCTTAAACAACTGCAAGAAAGTTTTTAGCAATTTACAGTTTCAACTTCTCCCTTCAGTATTTGGTTTAAGTCATTGTGTATTACCAAGTAGCTACAAAAGTTATTTAAGCAAGGTGTTGTGTGTTTAACTACTATTTTAATCTGTTTGCTTGTGCTTAGCTGTGCCTTAAGTTATATGAAACATCTAGTGTTAAAGACAATTAACCAGGACAGGGTTGTGCAAAAAGAAAAAAGACCTCAGACCATCCCTCTTGCCTTTCATTAGACACACCAGAATCTCCTATTTAATATAAATTGTTCCCAACTCCTAGGAGACAGAGATTACTCTCACAGTCCCACTCTTCATAGTGAGTGTCATTCAGGGTGTCATTTGCAAGGTTTAGTACAACATTGTTGAAAAACACCCTTTAAAAACTAAAAGTTATAGAAAAGCCACATCCATGACTAGGTCAAACTACTCTTTGGAGACACCTATTTCTCTTGATTGGACTCTGGAGAGACCTAGAAAGTGAGTTTAGATCAGGTGAATCATGTTTAAACAGCTGTGTTAATGGTGATGATTCCCACCTCTTTGTGATGATGCCATAGAGGAACTATCTGCAAGTGGATTGCAGGGGAAGTTAAAGCACAATGTAGATAGTCAGGAGAAGGCAGTTAGATTTAATATGGAGGCAGGCTCGGGTAAACACTCGGCATTTCATGTGCAGCTCCACTCAGAGTCTGTGCCAGGGCAAACCCCACCCATCATTAGGTGTCACCATGCCTGGGTTAAGCCATGGCAAAGACCCAGATAGGCAGGAGAAGTACTCAGCACTTCCTACTATTTAATGGGATGAGCAAGGAAATGGCAGGAAGACAAACACAAAGCTTCTGCCACAGTGCTTTGCTGGGTACAAAACTGCTTGACTAATGATGGAGTTTGAGGATATGGAAGACTTCAGACAGGTATAGGCTTTGCTTTCTGCCCTATGGCTGAGAACAGAACTGTGAGAAATGTCAGTTTAGTAGCACATCAGGCTAAATGCCACTGTCAAAATACCAAAGCTGGGCAAGCAGAGAAGTGGGGATTTTGTTCTGTAACAATTTGTCTCTAGAAGTCCCTCTTTGATTTGTAGTCTTTCTGTGTCTTCGGAAGCAGAGTAGCAAATGAATCATGTACAAGCTTCCAACAGTCCTCAAAGCAAATGACAACAGTGTGACCCTGTCTTTGGAAAGTGTATGGACAACTGCAGACACTAAGAAAAATCATCTTGGATGAAAACTGGTTTTTAATTTTTTCCTGGTTTTTAACTTTTTCACCAGCACCTCCCTGCTTCCCCAGCAAAGTTGTGGGCAGTGAATTACTAGAAGTTCTAAGCAAAGTCATAAAACACCTGGCTGCAGCAGTCAGAATCAGAATGCCTTTGTAGTGTTCATTTAATCAGTTGGAAGCTGTCATGAGAGAGATGGTTCAAGCAAACGCGTCTACATCAGAGAAGCTCTGACACACAGACCCAGGCACGCACAGACACCTTGCTACAGGATGTGTGGCTGGAAAACAAGGGCTTTTGGCAGGATCTCTCGTACATACTGGAGGCAGTAGAACTAGATGAGTAGGTATTCAACTGCATCTACTTTTAAGGTCAGTATCTGAAGAGAAGGAAGCCTTGGAACACCCTGGAAAAATGCTTTACAGACCTACCATCCTGTATCCATAACCAGCTCTCTCCTAATCCCTCCCAGGAGACGCAGATAATGCTACCTCCTTGCTTTTGTGTCTGTAAAACATGGCTCCATTTTAAAATCCTAATATAAGCAGGTAAGCCTTTGAAAGCTACTGTTGCAACGCTGTCGAATTACAGTGTTTATAATTAGCTTAATTATTTTTAATTTATTACTTACTACTGGTAGGCTGTCCTTAACATGGCTAAAAAACCAATCAGACAAAAAACCCCTCCTCATTTTAATGTGTATATCAATAACATAACATATAACATGAGTACAGGTTTTTGCCCTGTTTTCCCAAGGAAACGCTCTGTCAGCAGCCATGGTCATGTAATTTTCTTTCCTTTAACATTTTTCCAAGGTTGTGTTTCAAGTTGGTTTGATATTAAAGATAAAAAAATGGTTATTTCTGTCAAATAACATGAATATAGGCAGGTGGATGGGGGGGGAAAATACAGTGGAGAGGGTTTCACTGCAATCACCCCAGTGGTAGAAACACCAGCTGACTGCTGCAACCAGTGTCTCTGATGAAAGTTGACATTGGCTGCTTCAGGGGAAAAACAACTCAGAAGTGCCCTAGATAAACCAAATAAAGCAGAAATTGAATGTATTTACATTCACAATTCACAGACCACAATTCACAGACCACATCCTCATCTGGGCTTGTCCTGTGAGCTCTTCAGCTGCTGATCTACCCTGACAACACATCCTCAGTTAGCTCAAGGTTTCCCAGGACATGAGCTTTTCTGATAGCAAGAGATAAGATATTTTTCCTGAAAGAATACTGTTTCCATGCATTACAAACATATTTTCTTTATATCATCCAAACTGTTGCAGATCTGTTCCCTGCCCTTTTTTATTCTTTACCAACTAGCAACAACATGGCAAACATTATGAGCAATGATTCATATTTACTTAAAAAGTTTTAGTGAGAATAAAAGTGTTTTGAGCATCAGACTGGTATCCTCCAAGTTCCTATTTTATGACATCCAACACCACATTCTCCTAAGATGTGCCAGTTCATCAGCTTACAGTGTGCTTCTCTGTTCACATGGTTCCTTCATTCTGCTTTACTCAGCTCATATGAGGCATTTCTGTGACAAGACCTATTTTTCATAAAACCATAGTGGTTGGAATTAATCTTATTTGCATTCTCTAATTATTCATCAGCTCAATGCTGCGTTCCCTTTCTTCTGCATTGGTTTATGCTGGGTGATTCAGTATTACTTGGATCACCCACAAGAGAATTGTTCTAGATCCCCTGAGATGAGAGAAATTCTTTTCCTGTCTGTTTTCCTCATCCTGGAACTTCTCCTCAGCATGGTAAGTCTTAGCAACAGATGGTGGAAGAAAAAACTCAGGAGCAGTTTATAAACAGTCCTCTCCTCTTTTGGAAGAAATGGGAGATTACTGGAAGAGGAGGTCTCCATGTTCAAAGGAAACTGTCCCATTTCCTGCTCCTTCAGCTTCTGAGCTCTGTCCAGTCCATTTGGTCCTTGTGATGACTGAGCTTCTATTCATTGTACTTGCTCACATCATGGCAAAGTATATAATGTTGCTGAGGTTTCTTGTACTTTGTAAGTAGTTCAGATGCTTCTTCTGAGCCCTTTTCAGAAAGGAGCTCTCTAGCTTGAAAGACCAATAAATTTAGGTTTTCTTATTTCTTCCTCTTTGGATCAAAGAAAATGTGTGTTCTCCCTTTGACTTTTCTCAGCATGTGCTGATCTCTCTCCATTGGAGATACCACAGTCCCTTACCCACTCTGCCCTATTCTTCTCCTTGAATAACTGGCAATGCTGCCCAGAGCTGGGCAAATAAAAACTGCCCACTTCTAAAGGAAGATGTGAAAAAGACAAAAAAGGCACATTCCTTCACAGATCACAAGTGACAAATTCTGTCCTCTAGCCAGAAACACAGACAGTTCCCATGGACAGGAGCTGAATGGTCATCAGGGAAAATCCTCAACAATTTGTATCCCTCCAGGTGCCAACATCATTTGCACTATGCACATGAATTTCCAGTCTGGCATTTTTTACTAATTGAATCTCTTTCAGGAGTTACTAAAAAACCTTTTTCCTGCTCAACCTGAGAGCTGTGAGATTCAGCTGGAGCATCTGGGGAGCTCTAAAAAAAACTTCTTCTTGAAACATCAGGCAAGAGGAGGCCAATTCTCTGATAAGCATTGTATCTCCATTGGCATCAACAGGCTATGGCTATTCACAGCAGCTGACACTAGGTCTGACAGTAGCTTTACTTTAGTAAGAACTTGAAATGTATTTATGGTTCACAGCAGAGCCCTGTGCCAATGCTGTCTTGCAAAAAACCCTTGATGTGTTATTTTAACTTTATTAGTAAATCTCTAGCTCTGCAGCAGCAGCACTTTATGGTTATTTATTACCTCTGGGAACAACTTTCTTAAAATAATACGTGAAGTACTGGGACTCTAAAAAGTTGAGTGTAATTCTCTGCTGTTACAGACTCAGATCTTTGGCAGATCAAAGAGTAATGGTCTGCTGCGACAGAGTATCTGTGTACCTCCCAAACCCTTGGGAGAGGGGATGCAGTGCATGGATGTACAGTTACTTCATGTGATGAAGGCATAGAAAGCAGCTCAAATGTGTTTGCCAGATGAAGAGCATCTTGCTCAGCTGGTAAGACAATGCTTATTTTGTAAAATCACTGGCCTATGGAAGTGCATAACGGGATCATGCTAAACATCAACCAGGAAGAGGAGTAGGAGAATAATTCGATCACTTGTGCCAACTCAGCTCCGTATTTGGGAAAGTAACATTGAGTTTGTTGAGCAATCAGGTATAATTTCATGGTCCACAGCCACCAGAGACCACTGGAAGGATAACCAGGGACAGAAGAACACATGTGCAAAGAGGAGGGAACATATGTTAATTACTTTGGGGAAATGGTTATCATTTGCATGTTTATTCTGGGAAATGAATGAATATGTATGCAAACTATAGTATATAAACAGGAGCTTTTTCTGTATGCTGGGAAATATCCTCTGTGCATCCAGCACCAAATAAAGAATGTCTGCTTTCTAATACCAAAATTATAGTGTTATAGTGTTTACTTTCTCGCCATTTTCAGTAACAATGGTGATAAAAGTTTTTCAGGAAAGTCTAGCAAACCCCTCCACTCAAAAAAACATTGTGCAACTGGGTTAGCATAAAACACCGGTAATTCTGGTCATTTTGTTATGAGGTCATTCATGTCAAAAACAAAATCAAAATCAAACTCAAAATCAAACAAGGTAAAGAAAAGTACCTATACTCATATGACTCAGATCTTGGCACAGGAAAACTGCCTGAACTCACAAAGACAGTCAATAGAAGGGTTAATACAAGAATCAAGTGAGGCAACAGAATTGTTTAGGTTATTGTGTTCTCGATGTACGCAAAACAAGCAGATAAACCAGATGAGTTCACATAAACCTTTTCTGGGAATGCAGTCAATGTGCCTGCAAGCTCCTGGGAAGCCTGCCAAGGTTCCCTGGTCTAAACTGGGCAGAAACACCAAAATTTGTTGTGGTTTGACCTTTTCAAAATGCCAAGTATTCACCACAGCAATGCAGTCCTTCCTGCCCCCACCTAGGGAAAGGGAAATAAAAAAACCTGAAACTTTAAACAGAAAGGGTTTATGTATTTACACAGAAAAGGGAAAAATTACAAGCAAAATGCAAAAAACCACATACACACAAAGGTACAAGATAACAACAACTCTCCACCTCTCCACCGAACAGCAAAATCCACCACTCCAGACACCCCACTCACTTCCTGTTTTCTTCCAAACAGAAGAAAAAGAGAAGCTAACAATAAAGTGTTTACTTTCCCCAGGTAAAGTAGCTGTGGGGTAGCGGTGGAGCCTAGTCCTCCCAGAATAGCACGGCATGTCCATCCAGCACCACAATGATAAGCAGAAGAGAGAGAAACTCCTCCTATCCATTGCTTTTGTACTTGAGTTTACATCACCTGGTATGAAATATTTCTTTGCCTGCCTTCTAATCTACATGGCACCTTCAGGGCCTACTAAAACTGAGGCCTAAACTAGGCCTAACTACCACACTCCCTTTCAAAATATATCAATATATCTATTATTTCTCTTTTTTTATATAGACATTTTTCCCCATAGTCATGCTTCCCTGAGAGAAAGAGACACAATAATTAAAAAGATGGGATATCTCTTGATATTTCCATTACATGATGTGTGAAATACTCAAAATTATTAAAGAGATTTTGTAATGTCTTTGAAGACATCAACAAGAAGCTTTCTAGGTCTTTTTTTCACTTCCAGACAGCTTTCTACAATTGCCTTGTTTCTAATGTATTCCCCAAGCCTACTTGGGCTTTTCAGTATGTTCTACGCTTTGCTGTGGTGAATAATATGTCAGATCACGTCAGTGAAGCTCAGCACATCTTGTAAAGCAGCCAGCAAAGGTTACAAGAGGGAAAAGAGGCAGATGCTAAAAATCGTCTGATGTTAGCACCTGTACAAGTTGATTGAATTCTCTTTGTTTCATGAACAACTTAACCAATTGGGCATGGATGGTACATTTTCTAATCCAAGCTGCCTTTGGAAAGTCACTGTGACATAGTCTTTTTGAGTGTCAGAGCCTGCATAAATCCCCACAAGCAGAGCTGGGGTGACATGCTAAATCCGTTCCAGGAATTCAAGACAAGTCTGATAATATTTGTGACACATGAATTTAAAAGGCCTGATAAAATGAAGTAGTCCAAAGATGCTCTTGAATTGAAATTAATAATTGAGAATAATTTTCTTCTTTTTCTTTTTATTCTAGCCAATGGAAGGGCATGGTTGGGCTTGTTGTGCAGGAGCAAATATAAGACTAACCTAACTCATCCTCATCCCTTCTGGACCATCACTTCTGGGACCGTTCTCTCATGTTAGTTTATATAAAAGGTCTGTATGTGTTGAGGTAGCTCCATCAGTACCACTACCAATGCATCAGTGAAGCTACTTATTTGTCCAATGTACTTTTTTTCCTTTCTGACCTTTCCTTTGGAACTGTTATATTAGAATTCAATAGCAAGTTTTGTGTTCCAATTTTTTTAGTTCTGTAGCTTTGGGGTCAGAGATGAAAATTTACAAGGTAAGTTCTAAAGACCAAAGAGGCATTTGGCAGGCAAAAAAAATTAACCCACATGCTGTTTTTTTAATATCTCACTAGTCTGGGCTCACTTTTTAGCTTTGGGAGCTCATTAAATTGCTTCTCTGACCTGTGTGCATCTCTCTGTATTTAGTGTGACATGGTTGGAATCACAAAACAGAAACCAAAGATGGTGCTCCAGACCTTTGTAAAGAGATGTGTATGTGTTGCTAATACAGTTCAAGCACTTCTAAAATATTAGACATTGCTCATGTTTGGCAAGTAAGCAGAAAAGCACTTCCTGAGACATTGTCTACCAAGCTTCTGGGCTCACAAAACCCAGTTTTCTGTAGCTACATCTGTTAGCAGTTCTGATATCTCTCCTGTCTCTACCATATCTCCTTTGATCCTGACTTTAAGGAACCCAAAGAAAGCTTAAAAAGGAAATGTGACTTTGTCTCATCTCAGATTTTGGGCCTCTTTGCACTCAATTCATTAGCAGATAAGTTGTTCACACACTTTGATCACTCCCTTTGTCAGTGAGGGATCAGTCTTTTCCAGTACCTTCTTTTTGAGTGAACTACTTGAAAGGTTAGAAGAAAATTGTTCATATTTAGGGCAACAGAGTTGTCTAGTGCCACTTGAGATATCTTGGCACATAACCAGCACATCCCCACGTGTTTGATTAATAGGACATTAAATTTATCAATCTCCTTTCTTCTGGAGCAGCAACTGAATTTGAGATGTGAGATGCTCATCCCTAAGAATTCAGAAAACGCCTTGAAACAGAACTTTCTCTATAGCAGCAACAAAAGCCTTGGACTTGCTTGAAACCCAGAGACTTAGTTAGAACAGGCCTCATCAATTATGTCTAAACACAGAGCCTTTCTTTCCATCAGCTTGTCTTACAGAGAATCTGGTTCCATAGGCAGGCAGAGAAGTCATTCTGAGGAAGTAAATGGATTTGCCCTGGCCAAGGTTAAGATGAAGCTTATCTTGTCAGTCTCACGGGTTCATGGTGACGTGGAAGGGTGCTGACAGAGGGTCCTCTCCGTGGCAAGCTTCCTGCCAGTACACTGCTGAGGTGCTCAGCTTCAACCACTATTCTCACTGATACACAGAGCCAAACTCCAGCCAGACATGCTTTTGTATTTTCCTGATGACACGGGAGTTACACTGCTGCAGCACATTGTGTCTTGGTTTGAGGGGAATAAACCCAAAATGTTTACCCACAAGGGGGGGAGGGGGCTTTCTCCACAATAATCACGCCACTCTTTATCAAATTTAAGAAAAAGAAATTTTAATACAAGAAGGATAACTGTCCCTAACTGATATATATGTGTGTGTGTATATATATATATATATATATATATATATATATATATATATATATATGTATTTATGTATAGGTTTAACTATAAACAGACCAGAGCAAACCACTTCCCCAACATCACAGAGGAAAAACAAACAAAACAACAACAAAACCCAGCAGGTTTTCCTCTGGGAGGAAAGTTATACTTAGGCAGTGTCAGTGTCACAGCCCGGCTGGCTGCAGAGTGAATTTCCAGTCCCTCTCCAGCGAGACAGACGAGTGGTGAGCTCTCAGATGAACTCTGTCTCTTCCCCCTGTGTTCCTTGTCTAAGAAGCAGAAACACGAGCAGCCAGAAGCAGTCCCGGGGCAGGCAGCAGCAGCAAGACAGCCAGAAGCAGTCCTGGGGCAGGCAGCAGCAGCAGCAAGCGGCCAGAAGCAGTCCTGGGGCAGGCAGCAGCAGCAGCGAGTGGCCAGAAGCAGTCCCGGGGCAGGCAGGCAGCAGCAGCAAGTGGCCAGAAGTAGTCCCGGGGCAGGCAGCAGCAGCGAGCCGGCTTCTCCTCAACCCCACACACACCCCCAACTCCCAGCCGTGTGTAGTCCCCAAGAACAAAAGAGACAAACCTGCCCCCACCCAAGTGATCAGCAGTTAACTACTTTTTTTGTTAACTACCGGCATGGGTAGTTAGTGGCAGGGGAGAGAATTTACATAATAACTCCAAACTACAACACATTGCAAAATTAAGATGGCTACACAAAGAGTCCTTTTATGGCTGGAAAATCAGAGAGGGAGTCTCATGAAAGTTACATAACTAGAAAAAAGAGACATGATGAAGGAAGAGTATATGTATGCAAAAATACACAGACAGACAGGCTACAGGTGACAATGAACACTACCAGAAACTTGAAATTTTCTAGAATTAGAAGAAAGACCAACTAGCCTATAGCTGCATTCTTTAATTAAAAATAAGAGCTAAGAATATCTGGTGCAGCAAGGAGAGGTTTGTTTCCTTCAGCCTTCTCAATGAAAGGCAAACTGAGACCTGCACTTACTACATTTAACTAAAGAAGTAGCACTACAAACTAAAGTAGGAAAATACTTAGTTCAAGAATATTTCAAGGAGTTACTACATCCTGAAGAAGAGCTGAAGTTTTGCCTCCTGCACTTAATAGTCAGGTGAGAAGATCCCCACACATTTAGCAATCGTCTCTGCTAATTATCTGTGCCTGAGAAACTGAGAAGAGCAAGCCCTTCATAAAAATTAATCACTGTGTACCTTCTTTCCATAAAGTGTCACTTGAAAAGTACAAAACTACCAGGCTTTATTTCTCCAGTAAAGAATTCTCCATGCAGGTCTGCTCCCCTCCTCAGTTATTCCAGTTCCTAACTAACCACCAATTCTTAGTTTAGATGGTGAAGGAAAGAAACCGGACTAAGAAATACGGAAAGAAGTTCTGATACAGACCCACATGGAGAACGGTTCTGGGGAACAGCTACAAATCTGAAAGACTTTGGTTGTGGGAGTTTGAAAGTTACATGTTTCACTTGTATGGGTTTTAGTTCAAAAGGTTTTATTACCCCCGCTGCATGGTTGCCACCCCTCCCGTGTGTTCCCCCTGAGGCTTTGTTCTCAATGAGTCATCCTGCCGATTAGGCTCGGGATTGCCTCTCCATGCTGCATTGCCACTGTTGCCAAACAGCAGCAGCCGGGACCTGCAAAGGCTATCCACGCCAGGCTGAATCGGGTGGGCCCTGCTTCAGAATCACTCTGCCCTGAGATGCCGATGAAGCTGTGGGCAGCGCGCCCGCCCCTCCTGTTGGCTTCTGCCTCTGTCCTAACCCCATTGGTTATCTCCCCTGTCTATCCCCAATCCCTGCGTTCCTTTTGGGTTTGATCTTCCCATTTCCCCTATTGGCTAGCCAAGTGCCCAAGTCACTCCTTTTGCCCAAGCCCTTGCCCAATCCTGTATAAATTCCAGCACCTTCCCCTCAGAATCTTAAAAAACCCTCGTGACTGTGCAATAAATCAGTTTCTGCCTCCAGTCTCTCTGAGTGGACACATCTCTTTCATGCTCCCCAGTTCGGAGGGACCTGTGGGAACCATCTCCTACCCCCCCGGCGTCATATAAGATGGTGTACTCAAACATTTAGGAGTGTTATTTTCCAGCTATATAGACTTAATGGAAAATAGCATCACTAACAAAACCAAGATTTCCTGTGGCAGGGGAAAGGATGTTGGCTTGGGATGAATTTTCAAAGTGAATTAGCCATGGCTGCCTTCCGTGCTCAATCAAACTTCTGCTTGAAAAGAAGAGGAAAGGGCATTACTGTGCAGTTAAATGCTTTGGCTTTATATTGATGTAGATATTACTTTTCCCCTTTTTATCTGTGAAGGATGCAGCTGGACTGTACTGTGAAAAATAAATACATCAGACAATAATAAATTGCTTGGATTAAGTAGTATATCCCAAAAACTTTTCATACTAAAAAGACCAAGCTGCTAACAAAGCTATATAAACTCTTATTAAAATATGCTACAAGAGTTTAGGATATCTACAAAAAAATCTGCTAGATTTGGTTATCAGTAATTGAAATATTTCTCCTGACCTGCTTGTCCTGTTTCATCAGCAGGAGTCACCGCAATACCAAGTGAGCCCATCATTAGGAGCAGGGGACAATACTCACAGACACAACTGAAGATAAGGCATTGGACTGACTTTAACTGTGGTTCTTCCCTGGTTCATGCACCTGGATTTGCAGTCTACTGCCTGTTGACCCAGCTGCCTGTTTGGCAATATGCCACATACGACACAGGCAGGTGTCCTAAAGTGTCTTTATCATGCAAAATTTACACCTGCTATCCTTTTCCCTCACTTTTAATATATGTGACATAACTCACACAGAAATACACCACTGCTGTTAACAAACACAGAGGACAACAAATAGATTGATTGGAGAATTATACTTTTTGAGGATATATTTAGGTAGAAATCCACACAGTTTTTCACTACATGTTGAGCAGAGCAGGAAGCAAAGAATAGAAGGAGTACTGGAAAAAACAAACAAAACAAAACAAACAACAAGAAAAAATGAACAGCAAAAAGAAAAACACCACCAAAAACCCTCCAATCAATATGAAAACACATTGTTTGGTGTTCACTACACACTTTTTCCATGATACTAAAAATCCAAAAACATGAATAAGAAAGCCTAATTAAATCAAAAGCTATTTCCACCAAAAATTACCAACTAATTCTTAAAATAAGTTCTAATGCCTTAACTAAAGAATTTTCCTGTGAGTTCTGCAGGGTTCACTTCAGTGTTAACCAGTGAAGACATACATTTTGGTCACTGGACTACCACCTCTTAGCTTTTCTTTTGCAGGGAAGGTAAAAGCCATCAAAATTGGTAGTACAGCAGTATAGAAAACCCTTACAATACAATGCAGTAACGTTTTACACTAGCCACTTATAAACAGTCCAAAAGGCATGATAATCAAGTTGTGTTTCAAAACAATGTTTAGATATAAAACTTGGGAGCACACTTACACATTTCCAAGAAACATATATCCTGGGCTCAGGTTAAACACACACAGGCTTTGCCTGTGATTTCTAGTATAAATTTAACATTTGTTTTCATCTCTTTCCCTCGAGGCCCTTTGCAAAGTTAACTGTTCCTGACTTCTTGCAAGTATTACCTCAGTAAATGCCCTATATAGGCATTGGCAAATGCCACTGTGCACATGTTAATTTTAATATATGAATATATTATTTTCCTGTAATCACCAATCTCAGATACTTTCTACAGAAAGCTTATTTAGGAAGCTTATTTAGGTAGATGACACACTGGGTCTACAGGTGGGCATTTGTGAACAAAACTATGTTGTTTCCTACCCAGCTGGCTCCTGGGATGGACTTCATTTACTTTGGGCATGGGACTCCCTTCTCTCCCACTGGGAATATTCAAGGAAGCTGTTTGTACTCCATTACCCAAGGAAGCTTCATTATTCAGGAAAAAAACCTGTCCTGTGTAATTTTCTCCATCTGATGGTAGCATACCTGGCTGGAGATGTTCCTCTCAGAGTCTCTTTGTAGATCATGAAGAGAGGCGTTTAGCATTGTCTGCCAGCACAGAACAAGTCACTCTGTGGAGGTGCCGGTGTACCATCACAGCTATAGTTATAAAATTATTTATAAAGATATAAAAATACTTTTAGCTAGACAGCCTTCGGTATGGGTGTCTCTGGCAAAGCAGGATGACAGCTTTCTTCAGGAACTCTGTCGAAAGCATGGCTAGTTGTGCCTAGAGGTGGGCTCCGCACATGGAGGAAGAAAAGTATAACACCTAAAGTTAGTGCAGTTGCTTCTGCTGGATCCTGAGGGTCCCCTGGCTTTCCCAGGCAAAAATTCCACTGTACAGCCCAAGCTACATAGCCATTTGTTTCTGGATTTCCAGGTTGGTGCCCACATCATCACACTCCACAATCTGTCATGAGCGTACCAGACCAGAGTTAGACCAATAACATCCTTTAGGTCTTTAATCTCAGTGCATGCATGATCACAGGTATGTCCTTGTAGTCTCACTCCAACATGTCAGCTGACAACTTGATCCATTACAAAATTATAGCTGAGTTAGATGATCATTTCCCCCCTTCACTTGGCTGCATTCATTGTAGGATGCCTTCTTTACTTATTAGTTTTGCAATTTCTTTGTTGAAATCCTCTACCATTTCAAGGTCAAAAGTTTCCTAGTACCATGGGGTTTTGTTCCAACTAGAGAGGAATTGTTCATCCGAAAGATATCAGAATTACTGAAGCATAATTACCCCTTGGTGTTTCCAATGGTGAGACAAGTCCAACTAGCCTCAATTAAAATCCATTCGCTCTATAAAACCCAGCTACGCTAATCTTGTTATAAATACATGCAGTCTAACAGTTTTTGATTAGTCTGTGTGCAATTTTCATTTGCATAGTAATGAAGCTTCCAACTGCATTCAGGGGGTGAGATGGGAGATGAACTCCTTTCATCAGCACCACTGCTCATATCTCATGATCAGCAGTATTTGTCAGGAACAGAAAGAGTTCCAAGTGAGGCATGCCTGAGCACAGACTTGCCAACCACTAGTGACAGGACAAGCTGCTGCCAAGTCTGCTTATGAATTAACCATCCCAAAATTGTTATAGGATACACTAATTTATACTCAGTGTTACCATAGTACTGGACAACTTTGCCATCCTCTATGGTGGTCAAAAACTACTTGGATCCAGCTTGGGGGGAACCAACTGAGACATTTATTAAACATGCACTTTGCAATATAAAGGGCTCATGGGCAGGACATGTAAATGAAGAGGATGGGTTATGTCAATTAGGTAGCTAAACAAATTCTCTCCTAGAATGCAAAAAGGGCGATTAGTACTTCCCCAAAGCATGGGGCTGAGTACAGGGAGAAACTAAAGGGATTTCTATGCAGTCTTACAACATCACTACAAGGTTGTTCTCTATCTTGCTAAGACAGAGCTATTAAACATGGTTAAGTATTAATAGGTAGAGTCTTTGTGGTATCTCTTGAGGTTTCAGGCATTCAGAGTGAAGAGTTCTTTCCCTGCCCCTGCTGCTCCAAGGCCTGCTGCTTTTAAGCCTGTTAGCTCTTTTTCTGCTGATAGCTTAGTTTTGATCCCAACCACCCTCTGTGCTTTTATGTCCCAGCATGCTGAGTTTTCTGTAGGTAGCTCCAGTCTTTATTTTCCGTAAAATAAGAATTATCCCAGTGCCATATATCAAGGTTAAAGACTTTGTAGCAGGGCCTCTAACTGCATGGTAAACATCTCTACCATCACTGTGAAGGGGACTATTTCAAGACAAAGACAAGATAATAGTACACTTCCGCATTAACCTCCACCTTCCAGGTATCATAGTTGCTGGGGTTTTTTTAAAAAAAGAAACAAACAAAGCACCACAGACATCTTGTTAAGTCTCTCTATTTCAAACCTAAATTGGCTTCTCAGTTGATTCCTGGTTAACTGATTGTTACAGTTTCAAAATCTTTCATGGAATTTTTTTTCTTTTCCTTACCAACACAGAGGATTGGGAGCTGAAAGCCCAAGCCTTGCTACCTGCTCCTAGAACCAGCTACAGCTAAGAAAGGGGTGGCTGATAGCTTTGTATTCCAACTTAATGGCTGAGGGAAAATGGGGGAGGTGTGGGGAGGTGCGGTGGTAATGGAGAGAGGTTTTTCTGGGTTTTCTGCCACACTTTTCTCCTCTGGCTGCTGTGTGGGTGCCAACCACCGTTTGCTTGGCTGGTGGAAGCATTTGGAGGGAGCTGCCCTGGTTCAGCCCCCCAGTTCCTCGTGCTCTATGCTGTTCTTCGGTTCTTTGGAGAATGTCACCACTAGCTGAATTTGCTACAGACTCCTTGAGCCCCCACCCCCCCACAAATGCTTTCGGACAAAGGATGAGGAAAGAGTCTTGACACTGCCCAATGGGAAAGCTTTCAGCCTACCCCTTGTGGCTGCCATTCCCATGTGTGTTTTTGGAACTTGCACTTCTCCATGGTTCTGTCTTTGTCTCAGCAGAGCCCGTGAGTGATTTTCACAGCCACTGCTCCCCAAGACATGGCATTGCCTCCTGCTGTCTGTAAATATAACTGCACTGAAAGGGGCAGAGATAGGACATGTTTCAGTTGAAATTTTTAGTTATGGTGTTGCTATTTGTTCTGTTCCTTTTTTGTTTGTTTGTTTTTTATATATATATATGTGTATGTATATATATGTATTTGTAGTAAAGAACTGATATAATTTTTTTTACATTTTCTGATTAAAGTCTCTTAATTTCAAAGGTTGTGGTGGGTTTTGGGGAGAGGCCCCCTTCCTCCTAGTCCAGATAGACATCTTAGTTTTCTTTTAAACTGAGACACTGATACAATCACGGACACGGCTGAGGCACTTTAAATGCTTAGAAGCTGTAACACAAGTTCTGACAGTACTTAAGTAAGGGTGGAAAGACTAAATCCTGATTCCTCAGAAAGGTCTTGCACTCAGGGAAAGCTTTTCACTTTTATTGTGAGAGCTCCTGTCAGGGTGCATTAAAGATAAAGCCAGGTTCAAGTTGCTAATAGCTACACTGTCTATACATCCATCTCCAGCAGGGGCTGGGGAGTGACCTTAATCTTTATGATCATGTTCAACTATGGACATGGGGGGGGGCCCTGCAAATCTCTGTGAGTCAGCATCACATCCAACCTTCTCTGCTTCTGAACTTTTTCTAGACTTGCCTGTAGCAGATGCTCCAGCACACATCTCATAAAGCAGGATTCAGCTGTTCCCTTTTCAGACAATCACATTTATCTGTTGCATGTAACTATGACCTCCATGGCCCTTGTACCACTACCCACAACATGGTGCTTTTCATTATGGGACCAGATATTCCAGTTATTTGTGGCTTTTCCCAATGTTCTATAACCTAGGTAAGTTTTGCTTGATGAGCCTTCTTCAGAAAGTTGTCTTGCAGAAGGCTTCAGCCAAAATGGTTTAATTGCTTTGGATAAAAAACTGAGACTGCTCTTTTAAAGTCTCCTTTTACTTCTTTAGGCAGTTCCCATGGATTTCTGTGTGGTGGCAACTCTCAGGTTGGGCTTGCTGTAGCTCAGGGGCTAAGGGGGAAAACTGGAAATTGTTCTCACTCACACTGAGCTCCTGGGTCATCTAGAGCAGGCTGAAGATGCATGAATGGGATTACTGGGCCAAGAGGCAGTCATGTGATAACTTGGAGCAGTACCTTAAACCAGGCAGCTGGGATGTGAACTTTCCTTCAGAGAATATCCCATTAAAAATGTTCTTTTTTTTTCCTGTGAGTCATTTTGTTTTAAATACATAACCACAATACAAATAATGATGTTGTAGATATTTTTGTGCTACCTGTAACCCTCCTCCTTCAGTGTTTTGGGATGGTTCCTGTATCACCAAGGGGGTAGTTCTCATGCTAAGCTAGGTCTTAACATATCCAAAAATACAGACATAGCATTTGCCTTGGGTAAAACATTTCATAAGTTCTGATTCTAGCCTGCCTTTTCAGTATCTCAAGCAAACAAACTTGAAAACATGTCATAACAGTAACTAAAAGAGTGGACAGGAGACTAGAAATAATAATGTGCCTATTTAACCAAGTTTTGGTAGGCTCTAACACCATTTTCCTAATGAGGCAGGGTTTTCACACTGCACAGCACCATTTATCTGCCTGTCTACCTTCTCATGACTCATACTGAAGCTGCTGCCCAATTTAAAGCTCATCAGACATGATTTGAACTTCATAATGGAATTAAATTCCTTCCAGTTGTGTGAAAGTCACTGGCTGGGTAGAGAGATACAAACTGAGTGCATCCTCTGAGGGGAAATTGCCAGGAAGACCTCAGGAGTTACCATGTTTTCTGGCAGATAGGTCTGTGGGTGCAAGAGCCTTGAACGCATGTGGAGTGTGGGTCCAGCCTCTTGTCAGCAGGGAAGGTTATTGCTGAGGTGATGCTCAAGCCAGTGGGAAACTAGGCTAAGTTTCTTGTCTGCTGCACGGGATAGGAAGGACATACAACAACCATAGCCAAGGGGCTCTGCCAACTTGGATATTTCCCTGTGCACTGCCCATGCCTTCAGCTGTTTTTTGAGGAATATTCTGGACACAGTTTACCTTGTGCATTCAGTATCCCTCCATGGTAACCCTCTCTTCTCCAGACCTCCCTTACACCTAAAATTTCTCCATCACTGTATTTCCAGGCTGATCAGTCCTAACCTCAATATCCATGGTTTCCTTGCATGAAAACTGTGACAGCCTCCTCCTTGTCCCCATTAGCATTTGTTGAAGCATCTCGTAAGAGACTCTCCTGAAACAAGCACACAGAAGCTGCAGACCATGTCCAAGGTGTGGGCAAACAGCAACCCCCACCCACAGCCATGATGGTGATATAGTAATACAATATCTTCTTCAATCCTTCTCTAGTGATTCCAAATATAAGATTGGGTTTTCCAGCACAGGTAGTATTTATCCAAGTGTCCACCATCTGTTGTCACAGCTTCCATGGCACAGGTGCTATTAACCAAATACAGTATTTCCTGCTTCTGAGATGGTTCTGAAGACCATGTCCCATCTCCTTGCTTTCCAGTGCCTAGTGGTTCATCTGGGCTCACTATTCTCATACATTCTCATTATTTAATTACATTATCTCTTGAGTTAAATAGAAGTAATATTGTGCTGAAACCCTTTTCCCCAGACAGCGATTGAATTTTGTTGATGTCATAAAAGGATTTGTTTCTATGTTGTTTCCTGTAACAGCAAGGAGTTCCCATTTAATACTAAGTAACTGATTTACCACATTTGTCTGGGGCTATTTTTCTAAGTGCTTGATTTACATAGTCATTGCAATTACAATAAATCAGCTAACTAAAAGCAATGCCAAATAATTAATTTACTCAGTATTTAAATACTAGAAATTGCCATGAATGATTGCAAATTACTCATAGACAAGGCAAATTTTCTTATCACTTGCAGGAAATGGGATAATTTAAAGTAAAAATATTGATTTTAGAGCCCAGGAGTTCACCATGAGAGTCAAAGACGTGACCTTCTCAGAAGTATCATCAGTGCTCTAAACTTTATTTACCAAAACACACACACTTCATCACATACTTCTTGAATACACGAATAGTGCAGGAATATTATTGGCTGATAGCTAGGGTTTGCTTGCTTTACAACACAACTTGATTGGTACTTCTTTCTAAACCATGTCCTTCTGTATTACTGTTTCTGCCTGCTTTCACTAGCAGCTGCTGCATACTTTATTGTTTACTGCTCTTCTTGAAGCAGGCTCAAGGATGCAGGGGCCCCATTTCCCTCTCCATAGGCAGGGTTGTGCACACAGGCTTCTAATAACACACTGTGGCCTGTGCTATTAAAATATTCCTCAACAATGATTAATTGTCAAATGGTATTTATATGTGCTGGTTTTGGTTCTTTCCCACTGTTGTTCCACCATTGTTCCACCTTGTTATGGTTTTAGCTAGGCCTCAATTTAGGTTTTAGTTTTCAGTTTAGGCCTTAGACTATCAGTTGACTTAAGCTGGCTCAGGCTAGCTGACAACTGACTTCTACTGGCCAATGGTATTCCGCACCATATTCTGACATCATCTCAACTATAAAAGCAAGTGTAGGAGGGGCTTAGTTCAGTTCCTCATGGCTTCTCATCTAGGAAGGACATATTGTGTTGTTTTCCTGGACTAGGCCCTACCATTGCTTGCTGCTATGGTATCTTTGGAAAGTAAAATGTTTAGTCTTAGTCTTCTCTCTGCTTGGGTCTGTCCCTCAGGGGATTGAGTTCTTTTGGGTCATTTGTAGCTATTGTAGTCTTGTTTTAATTTTCTCTTTTTTGTGTAAAGGTATAAGTAGTTAAGTTCAAGTTTAAGTCTCGGAGGTGTTTTTTCTTCCCTTTTCTCAGCGGGGGAAGGGAGGCTCTGACACTCTGTGTTGGGCAGTTGGCATTTTCCCAGCTCAACCCAAGACACACCTACTAAGCAATCCATGAGAAAATCCAGCTAGTGAGGCTGATCCCAAAACGCTGAATCCCCTGGTGATCCACTTCCAGCCTGTTCTCAGCTGTGTGAGGCTGAGTTAAGTCCCTGAAAGGTGTAAAGGAGGGTCAAAAGAATCCCTAACAGCCTTTAAATTAATACCTTGCTAACAGATTTAATCTCTCATCTGAGGATTTTTTATTGTCCATGAATGCTTAACTTCACATTAATGTTGTTTCACTTGACATGAAGCATGAAAATCTAGCAATGTCTCCTCTACATAGCCATCTCTTTGCAAAGGTGTTTGAACATAGATCTTGGAGATCTTTCACCTACAGTTAAATCTAGTGGAAACTAGAAAAACAGTAAAAAAGTGATGGAGAGAAGAGTAAGGGCAACAGATACAAGAAAAATCACAATACCCTTGTTTCTATAGGAAACCATGTGAATAAATAGGTTTCATTACTTTCATTTACTAAGATGCTGAAGTACCTCTGTGCTGGTGAGGATTGGATTAATGATGTGTACTGCTCTGAAAGTGCTTCAGTCCTAGCAACCTATCTGTACTTGCCACATCTGCAAAGCCAACATAAAAAAATCTCGCACTAGTCTGCAACAAAGCAAAGCCTCAGGTCTGGTGGCATAGGAAGAGGGATGGCACACAGAGGGCAGACCTCTGTGAGGTGCTCAAAGAATAAGAAAATCCTAGAACTGTTTGGGTTTGAAGGTTCATCCAGTTCTAACTCACAACAGACAGGGATGCCACTCACTAGATCAGGTTGCTGATGGCCCCATCCAGCCTGGTTTTGAACACGTCTTCAGAGGAGATGGTACATCTGACTTTGAATATACACACAGGGATTATAATCCAAGGCAGGAGTCCACATCTGATAAAACACTCAAGCTGTTCCTTTCACCAAGATTTGGGTCACATTGCAGAGTGGCTTTGGAGTTTACAAGACAGATGTTTTTCATAAAAAACTGGGCAGGAATGTAACTCATGGTGACAAAGGGAACCTCCTTCTCTCAAGGACTTGGAGTTTTTAGTGCCAACTCCTTCGCATTACAGGACCAAGACCTTTTTTTATCTCATTTTATCTCATTCTCTTCTTTTGTTGGCATTTTTTTCATCAAGTCAGTAGTTTAACATGAAAATAGAAGTTTAGAGACATGAGATAATTCCATCCCTGGAAATATTAAAAATTTGAACAGATTCAGCCATGAGCAACCTGCTCCTCCTGGTCTTGCTCTGAGCAGGGGGTACAGATGAGGGCCCTCCAGAGGTCCTTTCCAGTTTACATTATTCAGTGCTTCACTTGCTTGTGTCACATATTCTGCCCAGAAAGTCCTGTAGTCAGTGTGTCTTAAAAGTGTCTCTCAAAACTTTATATCACCTACAGGATTTCTTCCCTTTCATTTCATCCTTGGTGTGCTTATGTGGATGTTGGAAATCCAGACTCATAACTTCACTTCAGAATGTTTAATTAACTCTATTTGAACCAGTCAAATTTTCTCACCAGTCTCACTCACACCGTTAATTGGCTTAATACCATTACTGGAAATATGCTCAAGGCAGGACACTGTGTGCATGGGGGAAAAAGCTTTTAAAAGCTAGAGGGAACTTGTTTGCTATGTCTTCATCAAAGCTTAAGACTAGAATAGAAAGAGTGACCTCACATTCAGCCCAAAAGTGTGTCTAATCCACCACCCTTTCTGGCACTGAGAATACAGATGGCTCATAAGAAGAATAAAAACAGGACAAACATGCAGCAATACTTTCCACAAACCTTGCTTAGCCTCCAGAGCCAGAAGTATCATTTTTGTGCTTGATCACCCTCAGGGAACTTCTCTTCCCGTTATTCATCCAATACCAATTTGAATCCAGTTGTACCGCATTTTATCCAGGACACTACCAGCCCTCAAAGGACCATCCCAGAAGTTTTGCTTTCAGACCTGGCTTCAGGATAGAGGGGGGATTTCCAGAGCAGTAACACATAACCAATAATGACATAATATTCACTTTGCATTTCTTACAATGCCTACATCCCAAATTAAGAAGAGTATTCAGATCCTTCCTGTCTTGGGTTGAGCTGGCAAAACGCCAAGTGTCCAAGACAGAGAGAAAGGGTTCCTCCTCCCCCCAACCAGCTAAGGGAAAAAGAAGAGGGAGAGGAAAAACCCCTCTAAACCAGGTTTATGCTGAAACTAACTATATGTATTTATACATAAAGGAGAAAATTAAGAGAAAACTACAATATAACACACACTTACACAAGTTATATATATATAACAAGAAATAACCTCCCACTCCCCAGTTAATACAACATGTATTACTCTAAATCTTTAAGTACTCTAAAAGACACACTGCAAGAAAGAGAAGGTATAACAACAAAATATTTCTACTTCTCTGAACTCAAACAGTAGTGGCAGCAGGAGCAGGGGCCTAGCATTGTAGAAGAGCTGTGGCACATTCATCTTCTAGTGCAGCCATGGTGGAACTGAACAAGCCACTCCTACACACTGGATTTTGCCCCTTTTGAGATGATGTAATATGGTATGGAATACAACATTACTGGCTAGAAGAAGTCAGTTGTTAGCTAGCCCAGCCCAGCTTAAGTCAGCTGACAATCCTAGGCCTGGTCTGAACTTTAAAGCCTACCTAGATAAACCCATAACACTTCCCTATCCAGAATAGTCTTAATATTTCCAGCAAATACCAAAATGTTTCTCTAAGTTCAGTGAAACACTGAAACCATGGGGAATGGATTATTTAATTTGTATGATCATTTTTTCTCATTTGAATGTTTCATTTCCAAATACCAAGAGGGAAATTTTCTTCTTATCTTACTTGTTTTGCTTCTGGTATGTTAACTTGGCAGAACCAAAAGAAGTTCACCAAATATGGTGACATTGATGAATTTGGTTTTCACCCTGGGGGAAAAAAGTCCCAGCTGCAAAACTGTGGCAGAGCTTTACCCCAAGAAGCCCCTACTTGTCACAATGCCTGATCTCCACAGACACAGTTCTCAACTGAGCCTTTTTAGGACTTTAAGAGGCTCCTACCCCTGTCATTAAATAAAGCACTTGACCACATCTAGTTTTATGGGATTTTCTGGTAGTTTATTTCTTGGTCCTATTTGTCATGAGTTACAGTTACTAGGTAGTTACTAAAAGGGAAGAAGAACTCTTAACTATATTTACATTAAGGCTTTTTAACTATTCCTGCACAGGAGTATAAAAGTGTGCTGGTTTAAAGGTAAACCAGCAGGAGAAATGGACCCACCACAAGAGAGATTATAAGTCAGAGTTACAATTTAATAAAATATATTACCATAAATACACTGACACAAAGAGAAATTGCTTTCAACTCACAAAACCCAGCAGTATAACCCAATGTCCTGGGGCACAAACCCAAAGGGGTTTGTTCGCCCTTGTGCTGAGATCCGCGTGGTTCCCCCAAGTCCAAAGCAAAAGGAAGTGAAAAACCTGTTGGTGCAGGTGATGGCTGTAGTCTGGTCGAGAGTGGCGGTCGTAATCTGGACGAGAGTGGTGGTCTCCTCCTGTTGAGGTCCTGCTGCTCCTCTGGATCCAACAAGTGGATTCTGAGGTCTTCTTATCCACCACTTATGTACCCTCAGTGAGCACCCAGTCCCTCCCCCAGGGCGGGGACTCACACAATGGGTGATTAACTCTGGGAGTCATGGGGTATCCCTGAACTGTTGATGGCCCATTAGCAGCCACGCCCCCCCCCCCCCCCCCCCCCCCCCCCCCCCCCCCCCCCCCCCCGGCTGGGTGTGAAGGTGCTAATGACTCCCTGGGCAGCTGCTGCTAATGGTCCACTGTTCTTGGGAAATGAATAGAGGGGGTAGAATACACAGCTTTGATCACCCCCACACAGGCTTAGCTGGTCCCACCTGCTGAACTAGGACAACAAGTTACAGGAGGGACTATATGTAGAACTAATTTTTCACACAGTTACACACAATTCTAAAACTTACATACACCACACAAACTATCTAGCATCATATGGCTATAGATAATTATTAAGTAACACATATCTCACAAAATTGCTGGATCCAAGCAGTCCTTATACAACTTATTTTAACTTTATAAAAGAGTTCTTGAAATGTGTTCTTCCGCAGGGCTTCTGCAGGCTTCATCTCTCACTTCTCCACCAGCTCAAGGTCTCTAGACAAATTCCATTCTTATCTTAGAAGCTGGCACCTGCAAACTTGTCTTTGGTTTGCCAGCCTGAAAATGTATGAATCTCAACATTTCCCCTGTTGTTATTTTTGAAATGAAACATTAAAACTTCAGTAAAGTTACAATGAACTAAGCATAAAATGCAAGAAAAAACACACTGATCAAAATACAGAAAACCACAGAGATCGCACTTAAGGCTAAAACAACAATTTTCTTCAGTCTTGGACTAAGGTTAGAGATATGTATTCAACTAAACAAATTGTCCAAGGTTAGGTCTTCACTTCTTGTAATGTGTACTATTAAAATTTTCAACTAGGAATCTCTTTTGTCTTTTCTGAATGGAGGCACTCTTTAACAATCTGTAAGGATTGGAAAAAAGAATTAATTTTCTTGTTTATTAAGAAAAGAGTGCGGAAAGTGAGAACATCTTTCCGCACTCTGGAACCACAAATTAGAAAGACACCCTTGTATAAACCAAGTGGTATTTCTTCAGATTTGACTGTGACAGTGGTGTTTTGAATTAGAATCTGAGGGATTAAATTGGAAGCAAAAGGGTGCAGTCAGGCTGCCCATGATATTAATTTCTTGAGGCTCAATTGAGATTTGAGGAAAACTCTCTCCACTAGTCAACTCCACCATTTATCTCACTGTCAGGGACATGCTCATGCACCAGGCTCCCGGGTAACTCACCCTACTGCCTGAGCACTTTTGAGAACAAGTACACACATGTTGGCTGCCACACCAAGCAGCAAGATGTTGTACAGCATCACCATGCATGGTGAAAAGCAGCATCAGCATTTCACATTTGGAGCCCAACTCCTTCAGTACTTGTGTCTGTCTGTGCAGCCACACTGTACCAGGGAACACTCGAGCATTTCCCTCACAGCAGAGGAAAGACGCTACTCTAAAGCAAGACATGCTCTGAAACAAGCCCTAACAATCCCCCAAAAAACATACATGCCTGAGGTATGTCCCCCTCCCTCCTCCTGCAAATGAGCAAGCATTAATTAATTTGAACAGATTCCTCTGTTTTGTAGCCTTCCTGCTACTGTAGCCCACCTGTTGATTTCTCTTCTTCTTTGTTCAGCTTTCTTTCAGTGCACAAACACATACCTGAATCCTCAAAACAAGCTCTCTCTCCCTTTGTGTCTCCCACCTCCCACATTAAGCTCACCCATTCCATGCCTGGCAGAGCTGCTTCTGCTGTGCAGGAGAGGCTGAATTAAAGAGCTTAGCTTTTACTATTGCTCAGATCCCAGAAAATGTTGAGAAAATTGTGGCCACCGTGTGGTGCCTGGCAGTGACTGTCAAGAACTCTGTCACTGCTTCTAGCCTCTAACAACTGTCCATCAGTAACAAGATTTCTGCTATGGGGGCTTGGGCTGGTTAAATCTGTGCTCACCACTTATTCAATATCATTCACTATCATTCAATATTATTCAAAATCATTCACTATCACTCAATAATGCAGCAGGGTGGTGGACAACACCCTAGCAACCACTTCTGCTGCCAAAAGCAAAACCACTTCACTGAAGGTAAGCAGCCTTGAAAGGTGATTTCAGATATAAGACTGAGTAGACCACAATGCTTGCAGAGCACAATCTGCCCCAAGGAAAGCTGCCATTTAGAAATTGGGAGCACCCTGACGAGAAAAAAGCCCAAATCTGTAGAAATTTCTTTTCATTCCATTTTTTGGACTGAAATACTGATTTTAACTTACATGATGCAGAGAATTCTGAATGAATTTCTTGTTAAACCTAAATGTTAGATGTCCTTGCTTTCATCTGAGAAGAAAAAACTTCACTTAAGCGGTGGTGTATTGTCTTAGTTTGAGGGAAACGAAAATGTCTACCAAAACCAGAGAGGATTCCTCCTCAACAACCACGTAATTCCTTATTAAATTTAAGAAATAGGAACTTTAATTAGAACATGGATATAAGAAGGATAACTGTTCTTAACCACTATATATATATGTAGATATAGATATAACTATAAACAGACCAGAGCAAACTAATCCCCCAACACCAAAAAAAAAAGAACAAACCAAACATAAAACCCAATAGGCTCCTCCTGGTGCAGTTATATTCATGGACAGTGTCAGTGTCACACCTTGGCTGGCTGTGAGGTGAATTCTCAGTCTTTTCCCAGCGAGGCAGAGACAAGGGGGTGGACAACTCAAGTGGCACAGGATGGAACCTTTCTCGTGGGGGAAAAGCAGACTCTCTCTCTCTCCTTGTCCTCCATTCAAAAAGAAGGAAAAGCTAGGAGTGGAGGAATGGTGATAATTCCCAGGAATCTCCTTGCAGTCCAAGTCGGTTCCCAGGAAGAAAAGGTCTGCAGCATGTCCCGAAGCAGCCGTGACTCTCTTCTCTCTCTCTCTCTCTTTGAAGCTCAGTGTGCCCAGAGATGGAGAGGGGAAGGCAAGGAGCAGACCCAGAAAGAAGAGCTCTCACCAGCTTAGCAAGCAGTGGCTCCTTTTCTGCAGCTGCCCAAAACCGAAAGAAAAGTCAGCACACACCTCTCCCACCCCTAGGTGCTGGGGCTCTATTTCTCGCCTCCACCCCACCATTCAGTTGGAATCTGAAAGTCATCAGCCATCTTTTGTCCTCAATCCTGGCACTCCAACAACCAAACTTTTGTGTTGGTAGGGTGAGAAAAATTCTCTGAGGGACTCCTCCCAACACCACCTTCCTTTGTTTGAACTTTTAACATGTATTGATGCCTCAGTGGGGTTTGATTTTTTTTATTTTTAATTTTTATAAATTTTAGAAGTTGTAGTGAATGTAGATTTTAGTGTACCAGTATTTCTATTAGCTTAAATTCAATATTTAGACATATCAACCCATACTCATATCAATCCCTCCATATTCCATTAGCTGTTTAGTCTTCTTTTCAAGGTAGAAATGCTGAAAAACATCTTAAGGCCAGCACCAGGAGACATAAACATAGGCAGAGTGACCCCCAAGCCCAGAATGTTGGAAGATCTCCAAAAACCATACGTGCTACAAGGAAGATGAAGATGATGAAGGGGGGGGGGGGATCCTAAACTCCCCCAGACTCAATTCCTGACAGGCTATGCCAGGGAGAGAGACAGGGCAGAACCAGGGGATGGCAGAACAGGGATTGGATGGACATTATTATCAAAACCGTAGAACCAAGGTGCTGACACGCACATGGATATGTATTCCTGTGGGCCTTAGGCCTGGAATTAAAAGACCTACTCTTTTTATCTTATCTTATACACTAAGTTGCCTTGGATTCCTGTTTTCTGTTGTCTCTTCAGGCAATAGTATTTTAATCCTGCCCCATCTTCCACACATTGTGGATTAGTTTTATTCTAACGTCTGTGAAGAATTTAAGGCCACAATATACAGCATGCACACACTGCATTGTTTATAGAAAAATGGCTAATTCAAAATAACTCACTGACATTTTTTTCTCATTAAAAATATAATCAAACCCACCATGTTCTCATAAAAATATTTGCTTTAAAAAAAAAAAGGCAATTTCTGATGGCAAAACCTGCTCTCTGGAAAGATTCCTGTTTAGCTACAGATGGAATGAACTGTGAGATGCTGCACTCTGGAAGTGCTGACAGAAAATAATCTGTTATCTGCTCCATTTTCCCCATACATACAGCATGCTGATCTGTGTTTGACCTCTTCCAAGAACTGTGGGATCATTTAAGAGAGAATCTCAAAGAATCCTGTGATGATTCTATTTATTGATTTTGTTAGCTAAGGAGGAGGGCCTTCGCTACTCCTTCAAGAGTAGTGAAGAGGTATGTGATTACACAGTAAGTTCACAGTTCACAGTCAGTGATTACTTGTCAGTTTTAGCAGACATAATAACACCTATGTTGCAGAGTCAATATTTTGCAGGAGAGGTTGATGGAGTACATACTGCTTTTTTTCTCTGCTCAGAACTAAGGGGCAGAAGTGCTCCACTGTTCAGACCATATGTAATTTCCTTTTGTTCTTGAGCCCCAAATTTGTATTTCCTCTTTTCCAATTTAATTTTCCTCCAGGTGCAAACACTGCAGATGTACTGTGAATCATACAGGTGTGTGTTGGACCTTAAGGGTCAATACTGTGCATTAAGAGATGTGTACTGAAATGCTAAACCTGCAGTTCTAGGGCACGTGTTGATAAATATTGCCCCCAAACTTTGTTGATACAAAATATTACTAAACTGGTCAGATTTGCTGTTAGAATTGCCTGTGTGTGGCCAGGCACCAAATTTTTGTTCTTCATTGATAGGTATTCACCAAGTCTTTTACAGAAGGAAAATTAGAAACATTCAGGCCAGCTGTCTCATAACTGAGCTATACAAATTTAATCACTGTCATAATTTGAGCAGCACAACTTCTACCAAGGACACAAATGGTGTGGACCACAGCATTATGCTTATTAAAGAGCCTGACTTGGCTTTCATTAGAATTAATCGTGAGATTGTCAAAGACACCTAAATAATTTAGGAGTACAGGTCATTAAAAATAAGAAATATCCTTCTGGCAAAACTGAGGCATTTCTGAAAAGTTCTGCTGAAGATTACTAAGTCTAATGTCCCAGGCAAAGGCAGGGCAGTTCTGTTGTGTCCCAAGAAGCACATCTTTTTTAGAACTGTACATTCCTAAAGGCTTTTCAGCTGTGCTGTTGAGTCACTTCTCCCTGACTGCCTGAGTGAAGTTGTTGGGGGTATTTTTAACAAACCATCTGCTTGCATAACTGTGCATTGCTCCATAAGCACAGAGATGTGCACGTAAATGCTGGGAATGCCTACAAATGCTGTAATTTGTCAGATGTTTTCTGACATATCGTCTCAGGTCAGCCTAGTTTTTTTACCAACCCTGGACTGCCTCCTTCCAGAGTCTTCCCAGCAAAGGGAAAAAGAAACTGAAAAGAAAAGAACTCAAAAGAAACTGAACTGAATTAAAAAGAAATTATATTGTCTAACATTTGCAACCACATATGCAATTTGTATACACTATGTGGTGCCCCACCCCAGGGGAAAAAAGGGAAAAGGGAAGGGAGAATGGTTAACAAGAAATCAAGCAGCTGGTTAGCTGAGCATAAAAAGAAATGTGTTAATGTGGACTTAGGGATGTGGAGGAAAGTAACTTGAGAAAATAAATGTTGCAAAGGAAGCAATTCTACCTGCTGGTAAAATAACCCTGGTAGTAGAGAGGAGTCTTGCTTCATTCAGAGGCACTCAAATTTCTTCTGGGGGAGCTGATATTTCCAGATGTCTCAGCAGTGGTAAAGACGGAAGAAGTAATCTGTGCCTAGCAGAATTATTTCCTTCCTGCTTGTTTTGCCAAGGCATAAATCTCTTCCCTGTTCCCTGGGTACAGTCTCCTCATCAAAACAGGAAAACCTTCAATTCAATGGCAACATTCATTTAGTCTCCATTTCCATCTGCCTAATGCACCAGGAATAAGAGCAGCCAGGAGCTGCAGCCTGTAAGTCCCTTCTCCAGTGGCAGTCCCAGGTCACAGCAAGCTGTCCATGTTGGCAGTTCCCTCTTCAAATCAGAGATTTGGGCTACTGCCCATTCTGAATGTGATGATTGCCCTCCCTCTGTACCACCTTCCTGCACTAAGTTAAAAGGTTTCTTGTCCATCAGAGGACACCAGCAAACAAAGATCAGTCTGGTGTCTCTACAAAGCACAGCAAGAAGAGGGAAAACTGTAAGACACATTCCCTACCCCCCCTCCCGCCCCGCCCTCCCCCTGCCCCAATCCCTCACCTCTCTCCAATGGCAAATCATTCACCAATGTGAAGATGTGGTACACTCCTTGATGAGGTCCAGTGCCTCTGGCAGTAACAGTTTCTCTCCTCAACCTGTACTCTAGAGCCTGGAGAGATCAATTGGCTTATGGCTTCTTCATGGTCAGGGGTAACCTCTCCCTCCCCATACTCTGGAGGGTGATTCATTCTCTAGAGATTTGGTTCAGTTCAGTCAAAACCAAAAAGACAAAAAAATTTCTTGTGCTGGAGTACTGCTAGGGAAGAAATCTATTGTGATGGAGTAGTTATGTGCGCAAATTTTGAACAATTTGCAAGCTGAACTCCCCCATCCTAACAGCACTGGAGGGGCCAATGGACTTTTTTTTGCTGGATCAGCTAGTTTATAAACTCAGTGGTAGTGAAAACTTAAGAATCAAAGTCCTTTATAAATAAGTAAGGCCAAAGAGAAAAGGCTGGATTCTCAACTGATGAAGCTGTATTGACCACCTTAAGTTTTCATGGAGCTGGTTTGCACAGCCAGTGGTTGCCTGCCACCCCATGGGGTGGAGGAGTGGCAAAGCATCCTCATTGCACAGCCAGAGTTCTGCATCCTCAATTTGGGATTCAACTGGGATCCATGTGTCCTTTTCTGTATGAATATCAGAAAAAAAATCCCTAAAAATCCCTGTTTTTAAAAAGGTAAATAAATATAAGATTTATGCAAGCTTACATTACAGAGCAGTTTATAACAGTAAAGGAGATTGCAGTGCCTTGGGACAGTGTTTATTACCCATTCCTGTTGGTTTCTAAGAACAAGTTAGCTGAAATGGATGAAATGAGGCTGATGCTGCCCAGAGGCAAGGTAACAGCAAGGGACCTCCTGGATTTCTTCCAGCCCTGTTTTCTGTGATTTACTGCTGCAGGTTGCCAGTGCCGGTATTAATAGCCACCTGCATGATGTGATCTACCTGGTCATGAAAGAGACTGGCAAGGGGAAAGATGAGGAAAGAAAAGTTGTGCTTAAATTGCCAGTGTCTTTCTTTGTCCTGTTCTGCAAATGTGGGCACAGAAGAGTTTGCCGTTTGCCAGGAAGAGTTCTAGCAGGTAGGAGGAACACCTCCAATCTTAGGTACACCTGGTCTCTTTCTTGACATGCTTCTCTGTCTCCACTGACTGCCATAGCTACCTTCTTCCAAATGTAGCCACTTGAATACACTTGAGTAGCCAGTGTACCTTGGTGTCCTGCTTGCAGGGCTCAGGGAGGGAGGCGCAGTTCTGGGGGAGTTAAAATCACCACGATTCAGGTTTCTGTTCCAAGACTGGTTTGGTCCTGCCTGTTCAGGAGCGTTGTTGGTGAACTGCAGCAATGGAGCTGACCACCTTCCCTGCCAAGAAACTGTTCTTCCACCTGGAGCAAAGGTGGTAGCTGAATATATTTAAGATTTCCAGCAGTAGGTCCCTTGGAAAAAGCTCCTGTTTTCCAGCATCCCCACTTCTCACATGCAGCATCTAGTTTCAGGCTAGTGATAAAAGGAAACCAGACCACCTTTGATCACCCAACCACAGCACAAGGCATCAGAGGCATGTTCGTCCTCTTTGTTTTTCCAAACCTGGGGAAGGACAGGAAGGTAAGTCTGCTGCAGACACAAACTCCTACTTGCTGTAATCAGGACTTGATTATCATCAAGACTCATGACGTGTGGCAGGTCAGATTCAATAACTGGAAACAGCTCCTTGGGTGTTTTAACAATGTTGCAAAACTCAGCAGTGCCCAGAAAAACCCCATTTCTCCCTCCAGATGGTTCAGAGAGAGTGTACGCAGGGGCTCTGGGGATGGGGGATTGGACTTTTCACCTGTGGCTCAGGCTAGCCCCTTTGCAGGAGAAGGAAACCTAGTCTAGGGCAGAGCTCTGGACTCAGCCACTGCTGTTGGAAGGCAGCTACTCAGACAAGTCACTGCTCTCCTGCATCTCCTGCAGGAGCTGCTGACTGTCCTGCACAGACAAACAACACCAAAGGTGTTGCCTCACAAGCCACAACACAGCACTACTCAAAGGTACTGGCTAAAAAGCCACAACACACTTCCACAAGCTTCCCACTTGCACAACACTCTTCAGTATGGAATTCAGAGTAGCACATGATAGCTGTGCCCAGGTAAAACAAGGGACCAGAGAAATAAAGGCAGAGGTAGAGGACAGAGAACAGAGAATGTCACCAATTTGTATATCCACTGTTGGTTCTGCAGTGTGGATGGTCTGGAGCTGGGGTAAACAATGAGAGTGAAAGAGAGAGGAAAATAAGAGAGCAAAGGGGGCCCAATACACTTCCTTGTATAGTTCACCTGGTGCACGTCTCTTATGTAAACTAGATTTTTTGCACCTTTGTTCATTCATGAACAGCCAGCCCTTTCAGGATGTGAGTCGAGGGGTGGAGGGGAGAACTGAGTGCGAGTGTCAAGGCAGAGCAGGAATTTGGTTCAACATAGTGATGCCCCACCTTCGCTGGACTCCCTCTTCTGATCGTCTTTCCTGTTCACCAGTCAGAATGTTTTAGACAAATCATGTCTATGCTTAGTCCTCCATAGGCATGGATGATTATCTTCATAACTCCTAAAACATGCATTGTAGAACTCAAGATAGAATATGCCTGAGGAACCTGAACAGACCTAAGCCTATGGAACCTAACAAGAGGCATTCAGGACTCCCGAGGAAATCAGCTGATGTAGTTGCCAAGCCACTTTCCATGATACTTGAAAAGTCTTGGCAGTCAGGTGAAGTCCCTGGTGACTGGAAAAAGGGAAACATTGCACCCAGTTTAATAAAGGGTAGAAAGGAGGACCCTGGGAACTCTGACCTGGGAACAACTTCACCTCTATGCCTGGAAAGATGTGCTGGTTTAAAGGTGAACCAGCAGGGGAAATGAACTCACCACGAGAGAGATTATAAGTCAGAGCTAAAATTTAATAATAATATTACAATAACAACACTGACACACAAGGGAAATTGCTTTCAACTCACAAAACCCCAGCAGTATAACCCAGTGTCCTGGGGCACAAACCCAAGAGGGTTTGTTTGCCCTTGTGCTGAGACCCCTGTGGTTCCCCCAAGTCCAGAGCAAAAGGAAAAGAAAAACCTGTTGGTGCAGGTGAGGGCTGTGGTCTGGGCAAGAGCGGTGATCTCCTCCTGTCAAGGTCCTGCTGCTGCTCTGGATCCGACGAGAAGTTCCCGAGGTCTTCTTACCCACCCCTTATGTACCCTCAGGGAGTTCTCAGTCCCTCCCCCTGGGCGGGGACTCACACAATGGGTGATTAACTCTGGGAGCCAGGGGGTGATGGCC
Organism: Pithys albifrons albifrons; assembly: GCF_047495875.1. Taxonomy (NCBI): domain Eukaryota; kingdom Metazoa; phylum Chordata; class Aves; order Passeriformes; family Thamnophilidae; genus Pithys; species Pithys albifrons. Next base: position 107,748,415 of record NC_092459.1, read on the forward strand.
CATTAGCAGCTCCGCCCCCCTCAGGCTGGGTGTGAAGGTGATAATGGCTCCCTTGGCAGCTGCTGCTAATGGCCCATTGACCTTGGGGAATGAATAGAAGGGGTAGAATACACAGCTTTGATCACCCCCACACAGGCTTAGCTGGTCCCTCCTGCTGAACTAGGACAGAAGATCATGGAACTGATCCTCCTAGAAGATATGCTGAAGCTAGTGGAAGGCAGGAAGGTGATTTCAGACAGCCAGCATGGCTGCACTGACAGTAAGTCCTACCTGACAAACGTAGTGGCCTTCTAGGATTGTGTGCGGGTTTAAAGGTAAACCAGCAGAAGTGAACCAAACACAAAAGAGATTCTAAGTCAGTTACAATTAAATAAAAATATTACAATGAATGCAATGGCACACAGAGAAATTGGGTTTGCCCCACAAAACCCAGAAGTATAACCCAGCACCCTGGGGCACAAACAGAATGGTGTTAGGCCCTGTGCTAAGACACCCCATGGTTCCCCTGAGGCCAAAATAAAAGGAAGGGAAAACACCTGTTGATGTAGATGACAGTCGCAGTCTGGTCAAGAGTGGTGGTTGCATTCCTGTAGAGGTTCTGGTCCTCCTCTGGATCCAATGAGTGGTCCCCAAGGTCCCCAAACCCCAGGATTATATACCCTCAGGTTCAGGTGGGAATGCCCAGTACCTCCCCCAGGGCAGGGAGTTTCACAACGGGTGATCTAACTCTGTGAGTCATAGGGTACTTTTGGAATTGTTGATGGCCCATTAGAAGGGACGCCCCCTCAGGCTGGGTGTAGAGGTGCTAACGAATTCCTGGAGGGGAGTTATCACAAGCTATCTCACAGGTTTCCTTAACAGCCAGCTTACATCCTGAGGGGTTGGGTTATGCCTTGGACAGGTGCTGCAAATGGTCCATTGTTAACAGTTCATGAGCAATGATATAGCGGGTTTAGAATACACAGCTTTGGTCACACCCACACAGTGATAAACTGGTTCCGGCTTGCTGAACTGAGACAGTGTGACAGCTTAAGCAGGACACGACCAAGCAATGTTCGCTTGCAGCCCAGAAAGTCAAGCATATCCTGGGCTGCATCCAAAAGAAGCATGGCTAGCAGGTCTAGGGAGGTGATTCTGCCCCCCTCTTCTCCAATATAGTTCTTGACTCTATTTTCCCCCAGACATTAAGTTTACCTGGGGCTGGAGCACTCGGCCTTTGAGGAGACACTGAAGGAACTGGGTTTGTTCAACCTGGTGAAGAGACACCTTAAGGGTAGTAACAGCACATGTGCAAGACTTGCCAGGAAAGTGTCAAGGAGACAGTCCCACTTCATGCTGGTCCATGGGAGCAACAGGTATAAGCTTAATTATAGATTCTAGCTGGATTTGAGGAAAAATACCTATTTATAAGGGTAGTCAAGCACTGCAATGGGTTGGTCAAGTTTCTGTTTATGGAGAACTTCAAATCCCAACAGGACAAAGCCCAAAGTACCCTGGTTTGAATACACTGTTGACCTGTTCTGGAACATAGACCTCAAGAGGTTTCCATCTATCTGAATGTTTGATGTGGTAACTTCACTGCTCTCCTGGTTTTTCCTCCTTTTTATTTTGTGTTTGTGTTTGTGTGTGTGTGTGTGTGCGCGCGCGCGTGAGTCTGTGTTCTTCTCTCTGCCTGTGGCTAGGTTCCTACAGAGTGATCATCACGGGTCAAGAGCTGGGCCAACAGCTCTGTGCACAAAGAAGAAATACTTGTTTATTGTTGCTGCAGTTGAAAACACATTGAAACACAGTTCCTCTCTCATTGCTAATTTAAGTAGCAACGAGGCTGCACTGGGGACATAAACTGACAAGCTAGTGAGCAAGTTGCTGTCATATGGGTTTGTACTACTGGTACTCACATTCTCCAATTACCTGTAGAAGGAGGGCATAGTGCTGTTTTAAAAAGACATCATTTCAAAGTTAAGCAGACAGAATACCAGTTTTAAAGTGTTGAGAGACTTTCTGTTGAATTATTGTGTATATCCAGATAGGAACATTCCTGAGAGTTCTTACTACCCCCTAATTAATTATAGTTGTGATTGATGAGTCGATGAATTTTGCTTATAAAACTGAGACAGCTTTTAATAAGTATGTGCATCCCAGGCATCTCCTCATCCTATGTACTGTCCAGAGTGTAGCAAAGGCAAGTGGTACACCACTGCTCAGCCAAAGTGCTTGACTTGCATAAAGCCAGGAAAACAGAAAAAAAGAGGGAAAATAATGCTCATTCTACTGGAAAAAGAGAGACAGAAAAAGGGTCCCTTAAAGATGGGTCTGTCAGAAGGGGGTGGTCCCAAGGGGTGGTCCCAAAGAAGCTTAGGGTGGATTTGGTTGAGGGTGCCGCGTTAAAGACATACCCATGTATTTTCAGGTGAGAGGGCTTTGCCATTCTTCATCCCAGGAAGTATGTCCAAGGGGACTACTCAGCCAAGCTCTGCAAGGACAAGGACATGTCTAAGAGGTGGAGAACTTGCCCATACCAAGCACCTCTGCACCACAGCATGGAAGTCCTGACATCACCCACAGTACAAAAAACCCAGCTCCAGAGTCATGCTTCCCAGTGCTCATCACCCCTCACAGGCAGGGAGGGCACAGAAGAAGCCTCCCGAGGCTGGAAATGCCAGCAGACACATAATAGCTTTAAACTGAAGCAGGGTTAACTTACATTAGAAAGAATTAATTTTTTTATGATGAGGATGGTAAAACAGTAAAACAGGTGGAGGGTTGTAGGTGCCCCATCCCTGGAAACCTTCAAGGTCAGGATGGACAGGGCTCTGAACAACCTGGTCTCATTGAAGATGTTCCTATTCATTGCACGGGTGTTAGGCCGGGTGCCCTTTAAAAGTCCTTTCCAACCCAAACTGTTCTGTGATTCTATAATGAAGTCACTTGCTGGGAACACTGATGGGGGGGAGGGGAAGGAGGGGGCCTATGTTTATTTTACTTAGGGCTTATGATGCTTATTTTATTTATGCTTATTCTACATATGCTCATTTTGTTTATGCCTATTGTGTTTATGCTTATTTATCTAGGACTTATGATAATGCTTATTTTCTTATTTTACTTATGCTTTTACACGTATCATAAAATTTGCTTAGTAGTATGAAATTCACTGCAGCAAAAGTCACACACTGTCCTTGAAGGTGCAATATCAAGAGGCCCATAGCTTCTTGGACCAATTAAAACAGCCAGGATACCCCATGATAAATCAGAAAACATGTCAAAAGAACAAGTCCAATTAGACCAGCTAAAGTTACCAAGACTGGTTTGAACCAGTTGTGAGCAAAAGGTAGAAAGTTCACAGGAGGAAGACGTCTTACTTCATCCCAAAAGACCACCTAGGACCCCCACCCTGAATTACCAAGAAGAACACTGCAAACGCAAGAAGGAGCAGCATAGGGCGGAGAAAATGGAAATCAGTTCCTGAGACTCATTATAATAACCCTGCCTTTTCTAAGGAAATAATGTTTATGCATGAAAGAAAAATAAATATGTATAACTTACTTGCATATAAACCCATTGTTAGCTCAACCAGGCATGCATGTTTGGAGGAGTTATTCCCCATGCCCAGGCCTGGAATAAATGTACCTCTCTATAACCTCACTGGATTATAGGGGTTTTTATTCCGCAAAACAACATTTCCTTTGATAAATATCATCTCTCTTTGCAGCAAGAGTGAAATAGCACTAGTAAGGCATCTCCATCCCAAATTATCTGCAAACATCTTCAGTGACACATCCTTCAATAGCTGGCTGCTTCAAAACAGTCTGCTATAAACATCCTCGACATGTGCAGCTCAGAGCCTGGCTTCTGCTCTCCAATCAGTGCTATTTTGCAGGCCAGCACGCACTGTGAACTCTGAAATCAAACAGATCACTCATAACTGGCTTTCTGAGGACAAATTCTTGAACTGGCTCTTTGTGAATATTCAACCCAGTGTGCTGGCAGCTTTTGCAAGAAATGAGCAAAAAATTATTTGATATATTCAAATTAAATTCAGCTTTTGGACACTTGCAGGAAGAAATCAGGGGCAGCTGAGCCACTCAGAAGTACCCTGGCACACTTGAGTCTAGCCTCTGTGGTCCAGTGTTGAAGGGAACCACAGCTTCCTGAAGGGCATCAGAGGTAGGACAAATCAGATCTGCAAAACTGCAGCTATGGGAATAACCATAATTGCACAGATCAGCAATGCCAACCTCTATCCATGGCAACAAGAACACCACCAGCTGATGGGGAAAACCAACCAAACCTTTAGCACATGGAGCTGCTCCACAGATGGGAAGTAGCACAATGTTTACAGCTGCAGCTCCTCGTTTTGGTGTGTTATACACACGTTAGACAGTGTATGGGTAATGCCGTATGCATGACAACAGGAATCTGTATATTGCATAGCCAGTTGTGGGAGGTGAGATTATGATTCAAAACCCTGGATAGATGAGGCAATAGAATACCCAGGGTTTGGAGTTTTTTTAATCTGAAGATCTATATCTAATCTTAAATGGAAAAAAGCCTTTTTTATCTTCACAGAGAATGGCTGCACAGCAAAGGGTTACTGCAAGAATGAGTTTGGAGCTGAAAAACAAGAAGATGACCTGCATTACTTATAGCTGTTTTATCTGCACCCATCCTTTCCCTCCTTCACCATCCTTTGGGTTTTCCTGATGAGCTTTGCAGGAGGAAAAGGTCAGTTTTGAGTGTTATTGTTACATCTATAATCTCCCCTGTGGAGGAGATCAAAATGTACATCTCTGGCTTGGGGTTATGGACTTCCTTATGACAAGCTCAAGAGAAGCTACATTGTTCCCTATTTACCAGTGCTGCAGGAGGAATGCACTATGGACACACCCGTGAAAGTGAGTGGTGCAAAAAGCTGAAGCAGCATCCAGTTGGAAACACTCCACCAGGACAGAAACTGCCAGCCTTAGAGGTGAGTATATAAGGGATCAGACATTAGCAAGCAACGGTAAGAGGAGCAAGGGAAGGTACAAAAGCTTACAGTCACTCAGCTGTAAGAGGAAAGCCAGAGGAAGCTCAGGCCTGTATGGCAAACCTCAAGGGCAGAACAACTCATGCCTCCATTTGACTGAGGAAGTTCCCCACACACATCCATGCTAGAGGGAGGCTGGAGGATATAATTTGCAATTAGAATGTAATTCATTACATGTAGGAAGGAAAAAGTACACATAATAAATTTGATGGAAATAATGTGGGTTTGAAAGTGCTGACATGAATCACAAATTGTATGAAATTTGTTCATTAGAAATAGGTAGCTCAGAGTAATTCAGATGTTTCACTTCATTTTTTCTTTATGCATATGCAACCAACCTTCTCTTTGAAAGGAGACTTCTATTTCATATTTTAAAGGAATAATAGAAAGAACTTAATGACTTGAAGGTTATAGGAACTATTTTATCATAAGCCAGGTGATGCAAAAGAGACAAGTAGGATTTTCTTTCCTTACGACTGTTAATTTTATCTGTGAACACAGGCAATTTTTCAAATCCAGATATTGCAAGTTCAGGGATACCCTTAGCTGACTGCTGCAGGACTCTGTAGGCCAAATCGAGTCAAGTCAGCAGCACACGTTCAAAATGAAAAAAAGGCTGTTACGAACACGAGAAATCCAAGGGCTCCAAGGCACTTGAATAAGAGCACTGCTAAAGAAGATAGGTCTGTGGTCTCTTCTACACTGTGCGCCCTCATGAAACAGCTGCAAAGTTGAAGCAAATTGTTTTCTACCAGAAATGAAAGCAACACCACAGTAGGAACAGAAAACTAAGCCTGAGGAGGTCAATGGCAGATCTTTCCCAGGGACACCCAAGAAGCCAAAACTGTTCCTCAAAGTATAGAACACTCAGCAGTGACCTCAGCACACTGGATTCCCCACAGCAACATTGATCACAGCCCCAAAGGACTCTGTCCTGCCAAAAAAAGTCTGGCTTGTGCCAGTAAGCATTGGTGCATGAAGCTTGCAGAGATAGAGCAAAAATCTCTCAGAAGGATGAATGTTGTATGACAGCCAGAGGCAGAAAAGAATCTCATTCCCTGTTTGTCAGTATAGGTCTATTTTCTATGAGCTAATGCTGGTTCAGGTAATAATTAAAGGAAGTGGGAAAGACAGCAAAGCCTTCCTGCCTCTTCCTCCCCTTCATAAAGTAAAACAGTTTATGAATTATGGGATGTCTATTTGCAATAAAACTGGCACCTTAGGCTTGTGATTATCTCAACACAACTCTGCTACAGCTCCCTCCTCTGGGATATGGGTGACTCAGGGTCAGTTCCACACTTGCATATGGCATTACTCAACTTCCCTCCTGAACAACATGAGAGGAACATCTAGGTTTTTTCCAAGGCAGTGATTTATGATCATATCACTCCTGCTGGTGTTGTTCAGAAGTGACATGGAACCAAAAAGAAGTAGAGAGGGAAAATCAAGAGGCGTGAAGGTTGTGAATTCCTGCTGGGTTCTGTTTTCCAGGAATCCTGACTGACAAGTAACTTCTCCCCATAAGCTAGAAGCACAGCTGTGCTGAGCAGGATGTATCCAAGAGGAAAAGTCAGTGTCAGAGAGTTTGAACCACACTGCCATTTTACAAGAACTTCATCTGATAGTCTCCAGAATCAATCAGAAAAAACATTCCAACCCCAGCTCTCATCTGCACAAACCTCTTTAAGATTTCAGCCAACTGCCAGCATGTCTGGCTCATTGAGGAGAAGCAGAAAAACTTATAAGCAAAGAGATCAAGCAACCCAATTCCCTAAAAATTTAACTCCTTTGATTAAACACTCGAGGCTGAGGCTCCGAGGGTTTATTTATCCTGGGGTGAAGCAGCCGATTAAACATCCAATGCGACGGCAGCCTGTCAGGGTGGTGTCACTCCCAGCTGGCCTTGGTTGCCAGCATTTGGAGCCAACAAAAGGAGTGAAAGGAAAAGCACGGCAGAAATAATAGTCAAATGCGGAGAAAGCACAGAGGATGCAGGCAGGAAACAGCAGCCTGTCCTCTCTACCTATCTGAACAGGGATGCAAAAAATGAGAGTAGGGTAATACTGCCTCTGCTGTAAGGGGATCACCAGCCCCCTCAAGCAGCGTGAGATTGTTGGAATGGATTCACAATATATGGCATGGAGAAATTCCTGTCAGAAATGGGCTTCTGAAGAGAATCAACCTACCACCGATAACGCTTTAACAACTGATGTTTTTAATGTTGTTTAAATGCACAGAAGGTCTTTTTCACTAAGTCATTTTCTTCTTCCCAGAGTACCCCTGTAAGCTCAGGGGGCTGGGGAAAGATTGTGACCTCTGTTACTTGAAACCCTCTTCCACTGAATGTAAATCCCCTTACTCTCTATTGGCCCAAAGCCAGATTTCCCCTCTTGTCCCTTATTGGTGAGTTTGAATCCCTCCAAAATCCATATAAACCCTGGACCATGAATAAACTTCCTCTTTGTTCCTCTCCCTGTCCAGTGGTCTCTGTGTGTCCCTTTTCTGGGGCTTTTTCGAGGAAAAGCAGGGAGCACATTTTCTCCTAGGTTAATGGACTAACAAATCCAGGACCCGGAGAATCACCATATCATTGCAGAAATAATACAACACACAGCACCAACAAGGCATAAAGAAATCTTAAAGGATCAGGAGATGCCAGTTTTGGCTTGCCCTGATTTTCACTCCTGCCTTCATCCCCAAAGTAGCCAGAGTTGTGGCACTTGCTGCCACTGTCCCTGTCCCTTTTTTCGGCTGCAGCCTTAAACTCTGAACCCTCAGCTCCCAGCGAGACTCAGCTGTGCAGCAGAAAGCAGATCTGCATCCCTGACAAAGTACTTGCAATATCTGAGAGACATCAATCCTTGTATTACGCTCACACTCACACATGCCCCGAAATATTTGCATGGATGCATTTTATGTACATCTTCTATGAGTGCCAAGAGGATGGAGCCAGGGTCTTCTTAGAACTGCTGAAGTATCAGATGAGAGGCAACAGAAACTGGAACTCAAGAAGTTCCACACGAACATAAGCAAGATCTTTGTTACTGTGTAAGTGGCCAAGCACTGAAAGAGATTGTCCAGAGAGGTTGTGAAATCTCCCTCACTGAAATATTCAAGAACCATCTGGACACAATCATATGCAATTGTTAGAGGATAACCCTGCTTGAGCAGGGAGGTTGGACCAGAAGACCACTGTGGCCCCTTCCAAACTGACCCATTCTGTGATTCTCCATGTCTGCCCTGTCCAAATCATCTGCATGCGCAGCTAAACTAGTGTGGCCAAGCCTCGCTTTGCTGTCTTTCATAGCCTCTTCAACAGCATCTCCTGACTGGAAGGACGTTCCCAAAACCATACTAGCAACCAAGCCAGATCAGGAGGAAGGTGAATCCTGTTTTTTGTTGCTCCTTCACTATTCAAATCTCCTTAGAACAAGTTTCCAAAAGCACCAAAGAGATAATGAATTTGGATAATGAATTGCACACTCTCATATGCACAGCAGATGCTCCTAACTTGTTTACTGGAAAACTTCTAAATAAAACAAAACTGCAATAAAAAAAATCCTGCATCTGTTTATGGAAAATAAAGGTCCTGCTCTGCCTGAAATTATTATTTTTCTTTAAAGGGAATTAATAAAGCCTATCTTACAATAATTTTTAACTCACTGAGACCTGAGAAAGTTTAAACTGGGATATAAGGAAAGCATCTGGGGCAATTTAGAGTCAGATATTTATGGACAATTGCCCAGGCATCAGCAGTGCTCTCTTGCTTTTAGAGACAATGTGTGCCAGGAGGCAGGATCTCTGATGGAATAGAAACACCTACCTCCAAATTGTGAAATTATGAGACATTTCAGTAAAATGTAGAAATTAGTAATAGTTTACTAAAACAGAGAACAAAACCAGACAAAACAGCAATCAAACAATAACAGAGAAAATGTAACCCCCAAAAAAATCACTAAATCACTCTCACTTCCACGCCACGGAGGCAGCAACACCGGCAGCCTTGGCGTCGTCACGTGGTTCCATGTCGGGGCAGCCACCACGCAAAAGCAACAATGATGGTGGGCAGCAGGAAGCTGGCAGGCCCTCTTGTGGGCGGCGGGTAGCTGTGTGTGGTGCTGAGGCAGTGGCAGCCAAGCAAGCTCTCTCCCCCCCGCCCCGGCGGCTGGTCATGGAAGGTGGTGGGAAGCCAGCAGGTCGGAGCGGCGGGTGGCGGTTGGAGACCTTCCGGGCTGTGTGGCAGGAGTGAGGGTGAGCGAACAGAATGGTTGAGCTCTTATTCCTTCCAGTTCTTGCAGGGTTCGCTCTCCAAGGATCTTGTCCCAGTTTTCACCGTTTTCACCTCAAGGGTCCCACCTCTGCCGCCACCCCCGCCCCTCCACAGTAGATACCTTAGCTCAGCCGATGCACGCCACCTCCCCAAAGCCGCATGGTGGCTTTGGAGAAATTCGTCATGAAAAATCTAAACCACAACAAGCACTGGTTAAAAAAGACAATCCTGAAATTTCAGTTGAAATGATGCCAAAATTCCCAGTAAATCCCGGAAGATAAAGAACTGCTCAAAGTGCTTTGCTCTGTTAAGAAACAGGTAGCTGTTTTATTAACGCCAGCGGGCAGAAAGGGGTTAGCAGTGCATGCCCCACGCCTCCCGTGCTGTGTCAGATTACACATTTTATAGCTTAGTCTACTACATATGCAAAGCCATGGACTGAGGAATGTAATACATATGCATAAAGCAAGTGGGAACTGCATACCTATGCATAAAGTACGCAAGAACTCTTCATACATATGCACAGCTGGGCGTAACTGGGGTGGTGCTTAGAACTGTGCCTGCGCAGTGCTTGCCTTGAGTAGGGGTCTTGCTATTCTTCGGCCTCACAGGTGGTCGTTTCAGGGGCTCTTCCTCGCTTAAACTTTTAACCTCTCTGCTGGACGCATGCTCTGTTCCGTCGTTTTCCCTGGAAAGCCGCTAGCTTGTTTTACCAGTTCTCTAGCTGCTTTAGCTGAATTCTGATTGGATAACCTTGAATTAAGTTTAGTTTCTGCTAGGCCTTGGGGCATCTGGAAGAAGATACATTTTCAACTAGTGAATTCCATAGCTTGTAACTTTTCTCATATGTACAGTCAGAAAGCCCCCCCTAATCAAAACTTAAATCTTATAACTAAAATCCTCAAAGTTACATAAAAAATATTTAAGCTAAAGTGTCTTACTTATACAATTTCTTATCAATACAGGTGGGTTTGTTTCCAGGAAACTTATTTTATTTCAATGTTTCTTTCAAGAACTTCATACATAAACATCATATTTTGTACACTACCATGAAAGTACATAGGCAGAAAGGACACTGATGCTGTATAAGCAGAATTTTTCCAAGCAGTAAAATAACCCATGTGTCACAAGGGTCAGATTGAGAGAGTTAGGAAATGTTCCTCTGCAAAATCTGAAAACTGCTTGTATCAGTATGATGATGCAGTTTATTCTACAGTTGCCAGAACAAATTAAAAGTTACACATTGACAAAACTACCCTAACAAATAAGAGCTCAGCTTCTGTGTAATCACAGCAGTGAACATTTATATCCATCAGTAAGTCAAATGGGTTTAAGACTATTATTTTTAAGTAGGGGAGGAGCACCTCATTACCATAGAATCATAGAATGGTTTGGGTTGGAAGAGACTTTAAAAGGCCATCTAGGCCAACCCTCTGCAATGAGTAGGGACATTTCCAACCTGACCAGGTTGCTCAGAGCCCCCTCCAGTCTGACTTTGAATTATTATCACCATTTTACAGGGAAACTGAGACACAGAAAGATCAAGGAACTTGCCCAAGATAACCAAAAAGGCCAGCCAGAAAATTAAACTAAGTGTCTTAAGATCCAATTCTGGTTTCTGGGACACATTGTTCCCTGGGAAGCAGTTTGGCTCCCTGTTGCCTTCACAAAGGCTCTCTGCTAAGCTGAGAATACCCACAGGCCAACCATGCCAAGGTGAAGACCTCAGCACCAACAAGGGACCTCATAAAACATCCAGTGGACCTGACTGTTCTACCTGCAGCAGATGGAGATTCATGAACCTGCATTCTTGTTTTATGGGTGAATTGAGAATAAGTTGGATGTTGGTGTCCAGAATTTCATCCTGAAGGTCATAAACTCTGAACACCCACTAGGACTCTGCGGGAGAAAAAGAACACGGCAGTCACAGAACAGCCTGAAGCCTGCAACAGAAAAACCACACCACCAACTATCACATTTTTGGAAACATGGTATTCACAGATAGAGTCACAGATGGATACAAGCTGCCAGACTTCTATGGAATTCTCTGGCGCCATACCATGCTCCAAGCACAGCCACCTTGGTTTCTCATGGACCTGCCTGGTCTGGTTCTGAGTATCTCCAAGGATGGAGACTTCCCAGCCTCTACAGGTAAGCTGTTGCAGTGCTTTACCGACCTCATGGGGAAATCCAGTCTCATTGCATTCCAATCTATGCCAGCTCTCTCTCATCTTCTGACCATGCATTGCTGTGAAGAGCCCAGACCCATGCTCTTAAGTGACCTCTCAGTAGTACTGTGAATTTGCTCTTAGGTCCTCTTGTACCATACCTTCTCCAGGGTGACTCTCACAGGGTAAGTGCTCCAGCCCAACCACCTCTCCTGTGTGCATGGCCTGGGACACGTAGGAAACAGTTCTTCCTCTGCACAAAAGAGGTGGGTTAGGATTTGTCTTGCTCCATGAATGCTGCTGTGCATGCAGTCAATTTTCTCCTGACCCATCCACTGTCCCAGTTACTCTGCAACAGCCAGATTAATGTGGAACACATTTTCCTCTGGGATCAGCAATTCATCTTTCCTTTGCAGCCCCTCAGCTCCTGCCAAAATGCTTTGTTCAAAACTGCCGGGCTGGGGGTTTAGAGAAATGTTACTTCAGCTCTAGCACAGCGCAGTAAATGTGATTTTTGCCATTGCTAGTAAAAGGCCACAAGCTTTCTACTGTCCTTTTGTCCTAGTTCAGCAAGCTAGGACCAGTTTATCACTGTGTGGGTGCGACCATAGCTGTGTGTTCTAAAACCCTCTATGTCATTTCTCATTAACTGTTTACAAAGAACCATTTGCAGCTGCTGCCCAGGGCACACCTGACCGCTCAGGATGTAAGCGGGCTGTTAAAGAAACCTGAGATAGGAGCTGTGATAACTCTCCTCCTGGAAGTCGTTAGCGCCTTCACACCTAGCCTGAGGGGGCATGTCTGCTAATGGGCCTTCAACAATTCCAAAAATACCCCATGACTCACAGAGTTAGATCACCCATTGTGGAACTCCCCGCCCTGGGGGAGGTACTGGGCATTCCCACCTGAACTTGAGGGTATATAATCTTGAGGTTTTTCCTGAGGAGCTAAATGTAAAGAGATAGTCTTCAGTGTAACATTTTCAGGAGAGTTCAGGAAAGTTAATAGCCCTTACTTACAAACATTTATCTTGGTATTTGTGTATAATTTGTAGACAATTTTTCAGTCTTAGTGTTAGGATGCTTCTGCAACCAGCTGCCAGGTATGAGGGTAGTCAAAGATGCACATACTTCAGTAATCCCAGTTCCCACAATTTGCCTACACAGCCCAGGACGACTGCTTGCAGGGACACAACTGACAGAAGCTCTGCAACTATTTTCATCACATCTAGGCTATCTAGAAAAACACATTTTCTTTTACAAAATTAGTAGAAATCACATAGCAATAATATTTATCATGATCTCAAAGAGCACTAGAAACACTCCCCACCTAAGGGCAGATACATTTGGGTTTGCTCTTCACACATACCCAAAAAGCTTAATTATTCTCAGAAGCAGGACAAGAAGATGAGGTAAAATTAAAGTAACTTCCTTCAGTTTACAGACCACTTGGAAACAAGATACTCAGAGGTATCTGTTGGCAATGGAAATACCCAGGCAAAGGGATGCAGAAATAGGTGCTGATCCTGCAGGAGAGCCTCCGTCTGGGACATCCAGGATTCTGAGGGATTGAGAGAGGTAATCCCCTCAGTCCCTTTTACTGACTAGGGGACATTGATCTGTCCCTCTAGTGTCTTTCTGCCTGAGTGATCAAAGCAACATGTGGCTCCAGGCAGGCTGTGAGAGATCTTCCACCAGCAGACAGCTGAAAGGATAAAGGAACAGGGCTGTGGCAGATGCCTGGTTCTGCCTTGCTTTTGCTAAGGATAAGAAACCAGTCTGTCTTCCATCCATAGACCAGTCCTCTATCTCCTGTGAGATGGTGACTCCCTGTGGAAAGCTTTTAGGTTACATGTTACACATAAAAGAGATAGGAAGGCTTTACTTAGCCCCAGGTATATGGGGGGCCCAGGGACCACTTTTCCCTGCTGGAAATTCATCCAGTACTTTCACTTGCCCTGCTGCTTCCTGCTAACTGTGCCATGTGCAGCAGTGTGCCTTTTCCTCTCTTCCAGTCCTGGGAGACACAAGTGCAATGGCCAGTCTGTGTTTCAGGAGGGCTTGTGAAACAGTATCTTCCATAAGACTACACAAATGCTGTAAAATGCAGATAGTAATGATCAAGGCCAGGAAAGAGCAGCCTAAATGTCAGCAAAGGGACATCGGGTCATGTCTGCAGCTTATGTGTTTGTTTCAGATACCATCACACAACAGCCTCAACATTCCCTATAAAAATAAAATTTAGAAAAATAGAAGCAAATACATAAACCTTGTTTGCCTGTGTCAGTATTTCAGACCAAGGTCCAGTCTATGCTTCTCTGTTGGCTAAAGCAGGGCTTCACAGTACTTTGCTCCTCTTGCAGCAGGTATTTTGGCTCCACAGGAAAGTTTCAAAGGAGCTTGAACAAAGAAAGTACTGAGAGGGAGTACACCAGTAATGCATACAGCCCTTTGTATGGGGCATGCCCCGGCCCAGCAGTGGATAGCGAACACGGGATTCAGTGAAAGGCCCAGAAATTTTCTGTGACTTCAGGGGGATTTGGGAGCCCATCACAGTGTAAGACCCTTTGCTGTCTGCACTGCCAGTCCAAGGCATTGAAACCCCATAGACAGCAAGGTGTCCTGCCACAGCTCTTGCATTGGCTGCATGTGCTTTGGGCAGTGTCAAGGTAAAGATACAGATGCCAGAACTATGTCTGCTCACTGGATTCACTGACAGGCATCTTCAAGACCAGCCTCTGCTCTCCAGCTCAGCATACCCCTGCTGGCACCAGGAGAGGAGAGGATACTCACCAGATGTTGCAGCCCGTTGATGGGTCTCCTCTCTGCAACACCTGGGCAAATGCTTCTACTTCAAAGTAGTTTCCTGACATCCGATCCCGTCAGATCTCGGAAGCTAAGCAGGGTCAGCCCCGGATTAGTACTTGGATGGGAGACCTCCTGGGAAATGCCGGGTGCTGTAGGTTCTAGTCCTGAGGACTTCACTGGCACCGTCCAAGCTCGCTCAGCCGTGGCAGATGAACCTCAGGACTTAAACGGTGGGGCCAGTTCTGCGCACGCTGAGCCTCACCTAAAACCCACTGCGCAGGCTGGAAGGGCACACCCACGTGGGGACAGCCCTTCCCAAATCTTCGTTCGCGAAGTTTGGCCATACATACAAAGTAGTTTGCAGGATGATTGGAGTGTTACAGATTTCTCCAATCCTCTTCTAAAAGAAAAGAAAACAAACAAACCCATGAAGGCTTGCATACAGCTTATACCCAGGTTCAGAGGCAGATCTGTTCCTAAGCAAGTCACTTTAGCACACAGTATTGCCTTAGACTGAAAATTCTTCCACACCAGGCTCTGCCATGAGCATTGCCCTCAGAACAGGAAAGGAACTTATCCCTGAGCCACACCTTTGCACTGTCCCAGCACTTCTTGTCCTGTCCAACAAGCATCAGTGCTGACTGGGGAAGCTCTCCAGCATCTCGTACTTGGAGAGGCGATGTCCTCACCTTCCTTTCTCCCCTCCTAGCCCAGACACAGTGAAGCACTGGGCATTTTGCCCTTTCTGAGGACAAAATGTCTAATTACAGTGCACTGAGTATAAAATGTAGGAAGTATCTGAAATGTGACCAAAACATGTCAGTCTGGGCCCAGTATTTAATTTCTCACTCACTACTCACTCTCGCTATATCCTGATCAAATTGGTTCTGTTGATAGCCAGATAAAACTCAGTGGAGCATTTGAAAACCTGATGGGTGTTTTTGCTCCCACTTTTCCTCCCTGTTTTGGTTTGAATACTTTTGCAAAATGCTAAGTATAAACCAAAGCAATAAAGCTCCCCCTCCCACTGAGAAGAGGGAGGAAAAAAACCCCTCTGAAACTTAACTGGTTCATAGAAAGAGGGAAAATGAAAAGCAAAGTATAATATAACACACATATACAAAGGTAAAAAGAAACAACAATAACTCCACACCGGGTCACCCACCCAGTAATACAGATTCCACCACTCCAGTCACAAAACACCCCAAAACACACCTCCCAAAAGACACCTGGCAAGAGAGGAGAAGAAAACCAACAATAAGATGTTTACTTTCCTGAACCAAAAACAGCCATGGAGTAGACGTGAGCAGCAGTGAGACCTGGCTCCCCAGAACAAAACACGCATCCTTCCCAGTCAAGTAGCCATGAAGGAAAGAGACAAAGGCACCTCCCTCACTCCCTTTTATACCTGTTTTGATGTCAGATGATATAAAATATCTCTTTGGTTGCTTAAGTCAGGTGACACTTGTTCCTTCTAATCTACATAACACTCTCAGGGCCTACTAAAACTGAGGCCTACTAAAATTAAGGCCTAATCTAAGCCTAACTAAAACTAAGGCCTCCCTAGGCCAAAACTACCACACCCCCATTATCAGCTGAGAAGCTCTGCAGTAGTACTGAGCTGGCACTATGTGATGTGTGATGAGGTGGAAAAAACTGGTTTACAGCAGCCACAGCTCTTCTCTGGTGAATCATATCCTGCCAGACACAAGCACAGACCAGCCTCTTCTCCTGAGTCCTGACTGCACATCAGCCTGTCCCACAGAGGGCATACACCATGCTGGTTCCCCCCATGCAGCCCCATGCACAGTGGGTTCCAATGAGATCTGCATGGGGGATTAAGTATTTAGCTCTGCCCTCCTGTGCTGCAGACTGAGTTTATCTACAGCAGCTGCCTCCACCAGCAGGTACAGGTTTGGGTCTTCTTTATTCCCATTAGAGGTGGTAAACAGGGGGTCAAAACAAGATTTTTCTGGGATTTGTGTTAGATTGATCAAACAGTGCCCGTTCTCCTCTTTGTCTATGTGAACTCTTCTGCTCCTTGCTTTACTAGCAGAAACATCTGCAAGTAGCATTTCCTACATTTGGGACTGTGGTAGTTTTAGCTAGGCCTCAAATTAGCAGGCTCAGAGAATCTACATAGATTAGGAGAGACAGGTATCACCTGACTTAAGTAACCAAAGAAATATTTCATACCAGATTGCACAAACCTGAGATATACAGTAAGGTAGGAGGAGTTTTTCAGTTCCATCATGTCTGCAGTGGAGGCAGGACACGCTACAGATGTTCTGCTGTCCTGGGCCTTGCTCCTGCTGCCACTATATCATATTTTGTTTTAGTTTCAGGGAAGCAGAAACATTTTATTGTTATGCCTTGTTGGGTGTCTTTTAGAGTATTTTATGAATCTAGAGTAATGAAATCTGTTTTCAGTGGGAGGTAGAAAATTGTTGTTATATCTGTGTTAAGTGTGTGTTATATTGTAGTTTTCTCTTTTCTGTATAAATATATATAATTAGTTTAGGTTTAAACCTAGTTTGAGTTTCCAGAGGTTCTTTTCCTTTCTCCCTTTTCACAGCAGGGGGAGGGGGCTCTAACACACTGTGTTGGGCAGTTGGCATTTTGCCAGCTCAACCCAAGACAGGGACAGAGTAGTTTTAACATCACAGAACGAAAAAGTTTCTTGTCAGTTCTCCAATTTCCTGTCAAACTGAAGATGCCAGAGAGTTTTGTTCAAAAGCCTCTGAGCAAGCCTCCTGGGCAAAAAGCATGTTAGAGCTGTTGAAACATCATGTTTCATTATTCTCTCAATGCTTCACAGAAGAAATCATTTTCACTGAACCATCTGTGCAGGAGACACTCAAAATGTCAGATTGAACAGGAAAAACATTTCGATCTATGTTTTCCGGCTAACAGAGAAAGTAGTGAAAAGACCTGCTGTTCAGCAAGGTAAAATAGGTACTTAAAAATCTGTAGTCATCTTAACAAGTCTCATGAGTTTTATCAAGGGAAGGTCAGCATAATTAGAAAACCTGCCCAGCCAACCCATGCTCAGAGGTCCAAAACTAATTTCATTTTATAGGCTATTGCTTGAGGGAAGCCTGTTCCTGAAGAGATCCCATACATCCCCTCTGGAACCAGACTTGGGACCCCCAAGCTCACCAAATTGTACCTCTGCACAGGGGGAGCTCAGTACATCCAGCTTCATCCAGACAAGCTGCAACATGGTATATGAAGAGCATCTTTCCCAATGGCTCTGGTGCCCCCTCTCCTCTGGACATGCTCGGAACTGCATGGCTGCATTTGCAAAACAGTTACCCATAAAGCCAAGCCAGTATTTTCTTTGGCCTTTTCCTCTTTAGCACAGTTCGTTCTTCCAGATTGGCTGGCCATCAACTAGCTAATGCCAGCCTCACTAATCACAAAAATCTCCTGGTGCTCCTGTGGGGGAAAATCACTGTGCTTTTGGCCTTTGACACCCAGAGGGAGGAACTTTCATGTGTAGCTGCTTAGGAAAGATCCTGGCATGGTTTGTCTTGCACCTTGACAAATCCAGGACTGCAACAGTGATGGAGAAAACAGCAGTGAAGAGAAATGATCCCCAGCCCCGCAGCTGTTGTAATTGCTGTGTAGTGTGAGGGTGGTGCTTCATTTTCCTCTCTGCCAGGTAGCAACCCGCAGTTTGGCAGAACTCATCACTGCACCAACTCAATCAGGAGATGACAGAGGGTTGAAGACATTCAGAGAGAAGTGGTCCATACTTCCCTCATCACTAATGAGGGCATGGGACCCTTTACAGCAACAGCAGTAACCTCACAAACAAGGGTGGGCAATGTTACTTAGAATGATGAGGATGGAGTTTGACTGATGTTAACACTGCAGGTTTCAAGCAATTTTTCGCTACTTCTGGCACATGAAGACAGTTACCTTTCTTCCAGGTTTCCCTTTCATCAGCCCTATGTGCACACATACCCACATCTGCCTCCAGAAAGGTTAGAAATAGTGCCCAGCACACACCCTAAGACTCATCCACCAGCTTATCATGGGGATGAGCAGATGCCCTTCTCCTTTTCTTCCTTGCTGCAAAATCTTATAACAGGAGCTCACCAGCTCACAGAGGTTCAGTCATGCCATACAAGTGAGTGATGACACAGAAGAGAGGCTTTAGCATGGGTTACCTCAAGCCCTGGGTCCAGCCTCAGGGTCTGCTGTCCCAATAAGCCATGACTCGTGCCAGAGTGGGACAGCAGGGAGATGTTCATGAGGGATTTGCACTGTAGAGCCTGCAGGTTACCTGCTCTTCTCACTCAAGAATCTTGAGTCCTCCTCACCCTTTCTTGGTCAGCCTGGGATTGCGCTGCCTGGAGAGAAGAACCAAGCACCTTCCCTTCCACCTTCTCACCCACAGGCCACCACCAAGCTGGGTGACAAGAGTCATGGAAGGGCTCAGCATTGCCAGTAGCGACGTAAGGTAAGGCTCTTTTCTGCTCAACCCTTCAGAAATGATCTTCAGATGACCCACAAGGAAAGAGAAGAAGTCTTACCTCTTTGGTGTTGACATAAAGCACCAGGATCCAAAACAGGATGTGGGGGTTTGGTAAATCTGGTCTCCTGAGAGGATCCACACTTCAGTGATTCTAAGGCATTACACATTAATGATGAATACAAACAACCAATCATCTTTAAACACTAAGAGGTCTCTATGCTTCAGGCTGAGCAATATTGTACATCTTGAGCACATGAACATGAGCAACAGCACTGAGTGGCCCACACTGAGAGCTGCAGCATGACCTGGACCCTCACATAGTCATTTCCTTTCATTATTACAGGAAAGTGCAATTTAGGCTGTGTGCAGAGGGAAGTGTTCATAGCTGCCAAAAGTGCTGATACAGCTTCAAGAATCTCAGAAAAACCCTGCAGAGCCATGTCCCAGGTAGCTGCATGAGCAGGGGATGACCCAGGAGCTGAGGGGACTCCAGTGCTGTGCATGCCCTTCCCAATAGGGCACAGTCCCATAGGGTCTTAGCATGGCTGGCAGAGTGGGGGCTGGGACAGGTTCCATAAACAGCCCCATACACAGCAGAAGATAAACCAGGAACAGGGTCCCTTCAAGAAGTCCAGTCCAGAGCAGGAGAAGGGCTCGGAGACAAAGGTACAAGGCAGGTCCGAAACTATAGGAGTCAGTTTAAAGCACAGGTTTGCAGGTACAGATACATATAACTGGAAGCAGAAGGATGGCAGGAACACTACAGCTCCCAGAAGCAAGTGAGGCTCATGAGGGAGGAGTGACTGACTGCACATGCCCCCTGAAGGAGTAAGCTGATTGGTGTAAGGTTGTGTAGGCTTATTCAAATATGTTACCACCCTCTTCCTGGGGTTTATATGTTCTCCCATAACGGTCAATAAACAGATTTCATGCCAGCAGTCACTAGTCTCACTTCACACACAACCCATGCAGAGCCAGGGCAGGAGATAAGGACATATTTAATATAACTCTGACAAGGACAGAGGACCCAGGCAGGAGTTTAAATGAGGTCCTGGACCATGGGCAAAGAGGCAAGTAGCACTACACTTCTCAGATGGTTGGCCCTAGTTCTCTCTCAGAACCAGAGCCAGGAAAAAGCCTAGGGTTCACGAGCTGTAACAGCAGCAAAGCTCTAATCTCTCTGAATTTCAGAAGAATGACCCCAGAATTGATCCATCAGATGCAAGCAAAGTATAACTAAACATAATATGAAACAAGTACTTCTCTGTCACTTGTTCATATTTGACATCAACATTTGAAAAAGTTAGGCAGGGAAAGCAGCTAAAAATGAGGGCTCAGTGTTCAGTTAACTGAGACACTGCCAGACAGCCAAGCAAAATGCTCTTGGCAAGGGAACTTCAACTAATGCTCCTAGCCTGTTACAAATACAAAGTTACACAGGCCACAATGGAAGGCATTTAAATTAGGTCAGGCTTTCTTGGCACTCCTCCGAGTGGAGAGAGCATGGAGAGCTAATCACCAAGGCTGACACTCAGGAGCTTGTTAATATGGGCTAACCTGTGCCATTCATTTATGCCCTCAGTCATTGCCATTTTAACATGAAAATGCAATACCTCCAGATTCAGGAGCTCATTTTCTCTGGCACAGCCACACTTTTGTGCACATGCTGTTTGGAGTTGCTGGTTAGTAAATACAGCAAAGTGGTGAAAATGCCTAGTTATGTCCATCTGCATCCTCATTTGTTGCCTAGACTCTTTCTAATGAGACCAGTGCAATTACCCAACCCTGCCTCAAGCCAAGATCATTGCCCTAGTTAGAGCAGCCAGGACCAGCTTATTACTGTGTGGGTGTAATCAAAACTGTGTATTCTAAACCCAGTAGGTCCTTTCTAACAAGCTGTTAATAATGGAGCATTTGCAGCAGCTGCCCAGGGCACATCTGACCCCTCAGGCTGGGTGTTAAAGAGAACCCTGTGAGATTGGGTCTTCACACCAATGACCCAGGTGTGATAACTCCTTGCGGGGGAGGCAGTAGCACCTTCACACCCAGCCTGATGGGTCATGTCTACTAATGGGCCATCAAGGATTCCAAAAACATCCCATAACTCACAGAGTTAGATCACCCATTATGGAACTCCTTGCCCTGGGGGAGGTCCTGGGCATTCCCACCTTAACCTTAAGCATATATAATCTTGGGGTTTGGATACTTCTAGTACCACTCATTGGATCCAAAGGAGGACCAGAACCTCAACAGAAGTACAACTGCCACTCTCAACCAGACTGCAACCATCATCCTCACCAACAGGTTTTACTTTCCTTTTACTTTGGACTCTGGGGGGGACCACATGGGGCTTCTGAACACCATTCTGGGTTTTGCGGGTTAAAACCAATTTCTCTTTGTACTATTGTATCATTTATTGTAATATTTTTATTAAATTGTAACTCTGACTTGCTCTTTTGAGTTGGGTTTATTTCTCCAGCCAGTGTACCTTTAAACCAGCAAAAACAGAGACAAACCCACCAAAAGCATAAGGGAACCCCTTCACCACTGCCTAGTGCTTGTATAGATAGATTGGAAAACAGGGAATAAGCATGTATGAATGGAGTTGTTAGAAAAGGACAAGTGAGGCCTCCTGAGCAGCTGGTCACTCCAGGACTTCCAAGGTGATCAAGGTTACACACAGTTACTGACATGGCTGGCAAGAGATATCAGGCCACTTCATACAGAGCAAAGAGAGTAGGACGATGATGGTGGGAAAGTAGAAGGATTCATTCCTATTGGATCTGAGCACAACTCAGATGCAGATCCTTGGTGTTGGGCAACCAGTTCATCCCTCCCAACAAGATGAATCAAGACCTGGCCTTATGTTCACTGCAAGCTCATCAAACCACAGCAATCACAGGAAGTGCCATTTCCCTTAGGAGGAGGAGCAACCCACAGAAGATGAACTCCCAGGGAGCTGGATTCACTTTATCCACAGGTGATATTTACACCAAAAGGAATATATTTACTTCAAAACACAGAAAAGCAAAGACATGAGATCAAGTAGGAAATCCACCATCAGGACTGTGCAAAAAAAAGCAGCATTCCCACTGTTTGCCTCAGCACGATCACCAACTCCCAGGACTCACTTAACCTGGCACCTTTCCCTGCTACCTGAAATGAAGTTTCTTTTAAGGGGATCCTCCTTCTTCCTTCCAGTCTTCCAGCCAAGAGTAAAAACCAAAAGACCTGTCCTATGCATGATCCCAAGCTCCGGTCGCACCTGCCTTCTTCTCAGTGAAGCCTGTCTCTCTTGCTTGGGATCTGGGACATCACATCTCAAGACAAGGAAAAATTACTTCAGGTTTTTTTCCCACTAGATCTGAAGCTGTCTCCCTATCATGCAAATAGAAACATCAAATATGGTGCCACACTTACAGAAACTGGCAGCAATGTGCTGACTAAATGAAAGACATTTCCAAATTTGTACACTCTCCTGGGTTTAGAGGGCCACTTTGGGGAATATTCAGGCTCACAGAACAAAGCTGGGTTTTTGTATAATACCCACTTGCTATAAAACTACACTGGCTGATAACACTTCTTTCATATCAAGTACCCGCTTAACACCAGCTACTAACTTGACTTTTTTTTTTGCTTTCCTCACAGGGCTAAATAGGTTATGGGTTTCAGGGTCATCTGTTCCTTCCCATGCAGACCCAGCATCCCCAATTTCCTTTCAATACAAATTCATCACAGTTTAACAGGAAATAGCTTAGAGAACAGGTTCTCATAAGAGTTCTTGGGTGCTTATCCTCTCTGCCTACAGATTTAAAGGCATTTGCCCAGATCAGACATTCAAGTTACCCACAGGCAGTACACAGCCAGATATAGTTCAATCTCCCCAAAGAAAGGCTCATCACTGATCCACTCCAGGCACTTCTGGTTACAAACAGGAACTGTCATGGGTCAGGCACACATGCCAAAGAAGCTGTTCCCCCAGCAGTCATAGTTTAAGTGAGCCATGCTACTGATTGGACTGCAAGAAAAGCACCATGAAATCCTGCTCAGAAAAACCTAAGGATACAGCTTGCAAAGATCAGCTGCCATAGGAAATAAGGGTACCTAAAACACCTCAAAGGCAGTGCAGAAAAAAAATTAGAGTGGTTAAATTCATACACAGCACAGTTGTAAATGCAGCCTTGCAACAGAACACTACAACAGCCAGGACCCAAAACAATTACAGCCTCGGTACCAGCTTTGGCTGATCTTCCCAAGATCAAGTGTTTTCAAAAGCAGTAAAGTGTTTTCTTAGCAGTAAAAACAGCTAAGATTCCCACCTCTGACTCAAAACTAGAGGACAGGTTAAGGGAAAAGGACACATGGTTTGTCTCTGTGATCAGGATCCTGTATTCCTTCTCATCTCATTCTTTGGACAGAAGAGTTTAGGTGACAAATAAAAGCAAACCCACCCTCCAAGACAGCAGATGATCAAAGAAAAACACAACAACAATCATTAAGGTTTTTTATGTTTACAATAGGCACTTAACAGGCACACCAATAGGTTTTAATCAGAATTCTGATGCTGGACTGACTTTATTGGGAAAGCTACAGGAAGATCAGAAAAGGTGTTCTAAAATAATTCCACAGAAGAAAAAGTTGAGATCATAATGTGCTTTAAAAGTAAAATTACATGGTTTAATTTGCATAGCACAAGCATACGTAAGTAGTGGAGTTACAGGCACTGAAAGAGCCCAACTCTATTTGTGTTATTGCCTCTTTCTTTTAAATCTGAGCAACTGGTTCTGATTTCTGCTGGAGTCAAAGTAGGCTCACTGGCACTTACTGTCCAGTAGCTCAATTTGGTTTCGCCAAGGAACATTCAACACTACGAAGTTGCAAACGGTGTGCTAAGGAGAGAAAGAAATAAGTAGTTAGCAGAGTAAGAGCATAAAACAGTGTCATTTACCATTGTTCTACACTTCCGTGGCTCTCTAGATCTGCCCTCTCCGGACAAGTCTTCTGAAATAGCACTCTTATTAGTACCTACTCAAGATGAGTCATGTCTCAAATTCTAACAAGTAGAGCTGAGCAGTCAGCACTGCTGAGGATCAGGTTACCTCCTTTATCCATTCAGATGAAAGCTTTCAGCATGGATAATACTCAAGCATAAGTCCCCAGGCACAGCTAAGCACACCCAGATAGCTAATCCATATGTTGTGTCAAATAGCTGCAGCTGCCATAATGGTATACATCAGATTCTAGAGAGGTGCTTTGTGAATCATTTGTGTGCAGCTACACTTCTCATACACAAAGATACAAAGGGCACATACACATACAGCCTATGACTGCCATTAACAGAAGAAATGAAATGCTATGGAAAAAATAAATTCAGACCAGATCAAGGCAGCCATACTTGGTGCTCCCACCAAAAAGCTCAATTACTCCTTACAAGGCATTGCTATTAGACAAAATGCCAGTGTAACAGCTTGGTAGGCACAGAGAACAAGTGTAATCTGCCTCTTTTGGCCAGTGCTTAGCTGAAAGCTGTACTCACAGCAGTACAAGTCCTACAGGAAAAGCATGCCAAACCAATCCTGTTTACATCACCATAGGAAAGAATAGCTGAGAATGGCACGGGGACTGAGAGCCAGGAGACCCGTAGGCTTGGCAGAGTTTCTTCCACATATCCTTCTGACCCAGACCATAAGTGTTTGGTAAAAGGACTAAGACACACGCACTGCTCCAGCCTCACAACCCCACTTATAAAACAGGCCTGCCTTATCTGACAACATCACCTGGCAAAACAAGTTCTGCAAGAGAAGTAGCTTGTTAAGGGTAAAGGCATAATGTCTCTTCTCGACTGGGGCAGACAGGGGACATTGCCCATAGCTGTCTGTACTAAGTCAGCCAGTAGGAAGGGGCTGGAAATCGGGGAGTTAGCAAGCTGTGTAACCTGGAACCTACCTTAGCCATCTGTGGCTCGTCATGGAAAGCACAGCGCTGGAGATCAGCTGCTGGCTTTGTACAAGTTGTCCGGGCAATCTCAGCTTCTATTATGTACTTGACTCCAGCCACAATCTGCAACAAGACAAGTCAGAGGCTACTTAGAGCACACAGAAAAAGGCTCTCTGATGAGAGAAGCCTAGCAGAGGCAGATAGTACTTCTGTTACATGATGGAAATCAGAAGGGATTGTATGTGGCAACCTCCACGAAAGCAGCACTTGGCACCCTCTCAGAAACAGGAAACAATATCCAAGTAAACATGTCTCACAGAGCAGCTTCCTTAACAATAAACAGGCAGGTGTTAGCAGCAACACAGGGAGGCAACTGGCTTCCTCAGTAACACGCAGCACGCAAGGTCATTTAGACCGAGAAGAGACAAGCTACATAAAAAAAAGGGCTTTTATTCACCTTCCGTGGGGAAAAAACCCCAACAGTTTGCTGAAGCCCTCAGGCTTCAAAGGAATCCCACCGGCCTCATTCTTAGCTGCCCCCCCGGCAAGAGGGTGGCGCGCTCCCCGCCCCCTCCCCCCCTCTCGGCGCTGACCTGCCTCTTGGCGCTGATGACCCGCACCACCCGGCTGGAGTACATGTCGTTGCTGGCCCTGTTGTACGCCGCCATGGCGAACTGCAAGGCCCGCTGCAGGCCCTCGTCGTTCTCAGGGTTGTCGATGACCTCCGGGGCCCCCACGAGCCGCGGGCGATACTCGCCGCCCCACACGACGCCGCCGAAGAGCAAAGCCACAGCCAGCAGCACCACAGTCCCACTTGCCCCCGCCATCGCTACGCACTCTGCTGGTCTCCCCCGTTCACCGGCGTTTTAAAGCCGGAGGGGCGGGGCGGGCCGGGGCGGTGTATTTTGGGCAGAGCCTCGACCTTCCCCGCCCCTCCCCACCCCCGAGCCTTCGGCCCTGGCGGCACCGCCTGAGATCCTCGCCGGGAGGAGAAGGGGGACGAGGGGAGAGAGGAGGATGATTTCTCGCACTGGCACCGGAAGTTGGAGAGTTTTTCCAGGCTCTGCGTTCTTGTGGGTTATTCTTGCACTTACTTCCCTCTACTGCGGAGGGAAAATAAAAGCCACAGAGCATTTTAAGCTACTAGTGTGGCTCCTAGCACAAAACACCGTATGTCATTTCCTATCTCTGCCTCCACAGCAGTGGTGTTGCCTCATCTACTCTCCGTGAGGCATCAGCGGCAGAGACTGCTTCCCAGATGGATCGTTTCACCTCCCATCTGCTCCTGTAACCACCAGCCTATCTCTCCCATCCAGTCAGGAGCCCTAGGTTTGAAAAGACAGAACCTAATATAGTATGAGTGGCCTAGTTCTACTGAGATTTAAGGCCTCAAGGAGTTGTTAGGCAAAGAGGGAGTGAGGTTTTGCACCGGTAAATCCACAGCATGCCTTGTAATGGAAGGGGCTGGTGTGCTGACCAGAAAGGCTGCATGTCTGCAATATCCAGCACTGTTTGCATGCCAGCAGTATCCAGCACAAGTGACCCCTGGAAAAATCTCTGCAGTTGGCAACAAGCTATACAACTAGAATTCAACAGGGGCATTTGAGTTGTTTTTATAGCTAGAGAAAGAATCATAGAATGGCTTGGGTTGAAAGGGACCTCAAGATCTTGTTCTAACCCCCCTGCATCAGACAGGGACATCTTGCACTAGACCAGGCTGCTCAAAGCAGCCTTGCATGAGCACCACCCGAAGTGCCATAGAGGGAACCAGGACTTGTATTGGAAGGTGACCCAGAGCAGCTAGCAGCTGCAGGAGTCTGTCTCCATTTATCTTTTCCCTCATGGACCTTGGATCTAGACTGGAGCAGTTTAAAACTCAAGGTTAGAGCTTTCCTAGTGTCTTCACAGAAAAGGTGTTCTTTTGCACTCTCAGTGACTTCTGCAAGCAGGAACAGCCAGCTCTGGTCTAAATCAGTCACCGCACCTCTAATGAACCAGCCAGGTCTCTTCCCACCACCCTCTTCTGGCCCTGCAAGTTCAGGCTTCCATTGAGCTGTGTTCCAGCTCCCAGCCACAGGAGATGCTTACCAGCCCTGTGCAGCTCATGCAGGGTTCTGTGCCTCACACTACTGCACAAGGGAAGGAAAAGCAATGCCTCGGGGATTGACTTTACAAGCAAACAAGCAAGCAAAGCCTTAGCTCTGCTTAGGTCAGCTCACAGGAGTTAAGGTATCCAAACAACTGCTACATTTGTTGTTATAATGCCCTTGACAACACTCATCTGTCTTTTACCATCTAAAGGCCAATTATATATGTCTCTACTCAGTAGTTACCTTGAAAGCTTTGTAATATTGTAATATGTCTTTCAAAGTACAATTAGACAAGGATGTTTGAAAAACCAGCTAGTCCTTTAATGAAGAGCAACAGTTTCCTCACATAGCTGACTTCTGAATGACCCTCAGGGGAGAATAACTACTGTGTTAGAGACAGAAACACTGGGAAAAGCATGATCAGACACTAAATATGTATTTCAGCTTCTCTTAACAGAGGGACAGTGGGCCAAATCTATGCTGGGGTCAGTGCTTTGCATCCTTGTAAAAAGAATCTAGAGCAGCAAAGGGTGGGGTAATGACATGGTTCCCCTTCTCCTCCCACCATGCTGCAAAACTAACAAAAGGCAACAGAAGGGAAGTGTTTTGTAAAAGGTCCAGTTTTGAAGGCTGAAAGCCCCTTCAGCAAGATAGCGGGTTCTGCTGGGACAAAGCAGCTTTAGCTTCCATGCAATTTATTGGAGGATCAAGTCCCTGGCTCCTGTAGGAAGAGTAGCAGAGGTATGCTGCAGAATTCCTCCACTGTCTCTAGCATGCTGCTGGGTTTATGACTATTAAGTCATATAAGTCTTAAATTATGTAACATTTTCATCAATCTCTATCACTCAAAAATATATTTCTCACACATGAAGGCTTTACTTTTACAAGTCTAGCCATTACAATATGTGCTTATTGGAAGAAAATCCTTCAAATAAATGTTCTGCAGCCTCCAGCCAAAGCCTCTTCCCATTTGAACAGGCACAGAGATCCTGCAAGAAATACAGGCAGGCCACTGTCCAGTTAGGTCTGTCTCGCTGAGACTAAAAGGCAGAATTCCCCATTGAATTCATCAGTAAGAATTGTAGGATTAAGCCCATAAAGACACAGATCAGAAATGGCAGGTGAAAGTATAATGGCTCACATCAATGGGTAGTATTGCTGTGGGCCATGTCCCCAAGTTTGCTTTCATTGTAGGAAAACTAACTTGGGAGCATATTTTCTTAAGGGAAAGAATATCTTTAAGTGTGGGAAATTTTGTCACCTGCTCTCCACTTTGAAAATTCCTAACACATACACAGAGCTGTTTTTTGAACATAGTTTCAGAGTTTGGTTGCACTTCCCAGAAAAATCTCCATTGTGGCAGCCTCTTGCATGTTATCCGAGTACCTCCACTCCAGGCTTGCTATCTGCATTTGTCTAAAGATAACTGCATTTAGCTGATTCCTGCGGGCCTTGAAAGCCAGCCTGCAGAGCTCTAATCTCTGCATGGCACTCAGGACGGAAACCAGGGCCTGCAGGAAGGACAACAGCTTTTGCCGTCACTGAGTAATGAGACAGCAAACCTCACATACAGAAAAATAATCACAGTCCCTAAAGGTAGATTACCTTTGAAAGATCTCAAAACCAAAACACTGTTAAATGCTTTTTAAATCTGCTTTCTGATGCCTTTTAAAATACATCAATCATAAGGCAGGGTTAGATTTCCTAGTTTTCCTCTATCAAACTGGCAGCCAGAGCCAAACAGAAGTAGCAGGGTTTGCATATGTTCACGTGAGTCCCTGGGGCTCACAAAATAAAAGTCTCTTGGGCAAGACAGTCAGCATTTTGTGAGACATGGCTGAAAGTGATTCATTACCAAAGGCAAAGCTGTTTCACTGCTGTGGAAGAGTGTCCTCTGCTTCTGGAAAAATGCCCATCCCACATTTGGTTATTCAGTGGTGGTGGAAGAAACAGGGAATCTCTGCCTTCCTTTGAGTATTGTGGCCACCACTTCTTGCTCTGGCATGCAGAAGCATTTGTTTTAGGACAGGAATGGAGGCAGTGCCATGACTTTTCCAGACAAATAAAACCAGGGCCCTATCTTGGCTCTCAGCTTCAAACTGGTGTACTCTGAAATCTAGGTGGCTGACTTGAAAGTACCCAGTGAACCAGGTCCACAGCTACATCTCTTCTGCATGTATACAGGCCTTCATATGCTGGCAAGCTCTTGCCAGAAGCCAAAAGCCAGTATTGGCTTTTCTGGCTAGACTGCAAGGTGATTGCTTCAAAAACACCAAAAGATTGCTCTAAACATATTTCAGTCCTGGCAGTACAACCAGATTAGTAAATACCTCCCCTCTCAAGTTCAATGACTGCCTAAATAAGCTTAGCACTTAGTGCTGAGTACACCTTTCAGGCAATTCAGTGGGAACAGAACTATTAGGAAACACAAACCCTCTGTCTAGGTATTGAGCTCTCTTAAGAGTACAGCCTTAGATTTCTTGGAAAGAGAAAAAAAAAGGAACCAGAAAGTAAATGCAAGTAGCACTGAGCCCTGCTCAGTCACTGGTGGTCACTTTTAGGAATTAAATGCCAAACAACTGTTATCACTGATCTCAAATAGGTCAATGATTATCACGCTGCAGACAACAATTTAAGGAGCAACTCAGCTCTCTGTTGAGTCCCATGCTGCTCACATCACTTGTGGGATGACAGCTTCACCTGCTTTGAATCTCTTTCCTGTATGGCAATGTAGAAGACAATCTGCCTCTAAGAAATGGGTATTCGAATACAGACATCTGCTTAGTAATTACTGATGTTAATCTGCCTTTGTGCCCAAAGGGAAGGCATTATTGTTGTATACACAAACAGTAAATAAAGTAATTGCCAGCAGAAAAGCTGCATTTCAAATAACTGCGAGCAACTAGTTACCCCCAGATTGCACAACTGAAGAAATGAAGCCATGGTACTGATAGTGAGTGCTGATTTAAGTGAAGTACTGGTACACTTGGGATGTTAGCAAAAAAAAACCTCTGCACCAGCATCCATTTTACTCTGAGAAATATAAATGCCAGCACAGCAATAGCATATATTCAAAACTATCACCAGAGATTTTATGCAATTTGCTGCCTTTAACTGCTGCATTATCTTGTATTTACCAAGAATAATTGGGCCATTCTCTTTTCTTCTTTATTCTTCATTCTTCTTGTGTATTTGTTTGCCTCAGCCTGCAGAAGAAATAAGTTTTTCTGCATAAGACTTGGATTCATTAGTTCTTACTAGATGGTTATTTTCTTCCCTGGGAATTGTTGGGTTCAGAGCTGACAAGAAAATGAGTTCCATCCTTAATCTCCAATCCCCAGTTGAAGCACAGAATCTATGTTTAAGCTTAGCTGTTGAGGAATACCAGTGACTTCACATGACTAAGAATAAGCCTAAGATGAAGTGTATGTTTGTGTGCTGTATGGTCCTCCAACAGCCTGCTGGGATACTGTTCATTTCTGTCTCTTCCAGCAAGCTCTAAACTAGAAGTGAAATGGTCAGATGTTTCAATAGAAGTTAGTTTCGTGTAAGAGTAAAACCAGACAACAACAAAAGATATTTCTTCAAGTCTGGGCCACAGCCTGTACATGGCATAGAAACAAAGCCTAACAGAGAAACCTGCAAAGATTACAGCTCATACTTTTGAGATTTCACAGGTCTTTTAGGAAGCCCAGAGGGAAAAGAGCTTCCTCTGCAATAGCATGGTGTCTCTTCAGGGTTCCCCCAAGATCCCCAGAAGGTGGTTCACCAGTCACGTCACTTTTGTTCACTCCATAAATCTAATCACTCCTGTCCTTCCTTGGCAACAGCTTGTGGCGTAACTTCCCTTCTTCAAAGTCCAAGGGCTTTGGTACATAGCACAAATCTGAGTGTTCACTAAGCATGATACCATTCTTTAGCTATACATATTTAGGCTGCATTGTACATATGAAGGCCCTTTCTCAAGAGCAAGACTATAAATCCATAATCCTTTCAAGGACACACAATTAAAATGCCAACTGGAACCTCAAGGGTTTTTTCAGTTGAAGTGAGTTCCTCTGCTGTGATCCCAGCAGAGCCAAGCCAGATGCCAAACTCTGCTGGATTGCATGGTGCTGCACAGAGAGACACAACCTAGAGTTTTTTTCTTATTCTGATGGGGATGGCGGCGGGGGGGGGGAGGGGGGGGAGGAGGAATGTGTTGTCATTTCTGGTTGGTTGCTTGGTTGTTTTTTATTGTTTAGTTTTGTTGTTTTGTTTTTAAGAGACAACTGTTGTGCTCTCAAGTAACTGCATTGATTTCTCATTGGAAGACAAACCAATAGTGCACAGCCTGAATAATTTTCACAATCCCCATATAGGTACAACCCCTGTGCTAGGTTTTGAAGTGGTTATGATTCCTATCTGCTTCACATTTCAGAGCAGAAAACTCTGCCTGGTTAAAGCTATTTTGCGGGGGATGAGGAAGCAAAACTCTGGTCTGTGAAACATCTGAGTGCAGAGAACAGCCTGTTCCCAAGGGGTCAACTTGCCTGCATGATTCCGCCTTGCTTCTCATTAGGAATGGCTTAAGCTGTTTTCTATGTTGTACTTGTTGGATTCAAAGCATTGGGAAGGGGTAGGGACATTTATTGTCTTTAACCATTGCAAGAGAGAAATCATTAGGAAGTCAAGGTAGCTTGCAGATGAAACCAATCACTTGTACCAGACAAACTGGGACACTAGGCCACTAAGACTTTTTCCCTCAAGAAGGAAGTAAAATTGTGAATAACCACAAAATTCGCCCTGGCAGCTGTGCTCTATACATGTACATTTGGCAAAAATACCAGCCCACTCCAAAACATTAAAGGGCCTCCCAGAAGAGTACATATTGTTACACATAAATAAGATTACTGCATCTCTAATCATTGTTTAATTAATACATTGTTAATCCATGGGCTGTGCCGCATCCCCCATTTATAGCTAGCCATCCTTCAGGTTTCAGTAAGCTCAAGCGCACAAGTAAAGACTCACTTTCAGAGCAGTTCTTTTACTTAAAGTGTGTGGTTATTTGTAAGTTAGGTGACTGCTTCGTATTCGGTGGCTGGCAGCCAGTTCGCTCCAGTTAAAAAGTTTCAGTCGTCCAAGCAAGGAAACAGAAACCCAGATCACAGCATGCAACACAGCTGATGACACAGAGCTATAAAATGTCACCAGCACAAACCTTGAAAAGAAATCTTAAGAGGGTGTAGGAAATAGCAAAAAATAGGTCTCAGCACTTAGGAGGCCAACACTTACCCTTTGAGCTGTTCACAAAGACTTGTACAACCTTCTCCCAGCAATCTATGTAACACATATTTCTGTAAATAACAGATCTAATGCACTAGATTCATTCGAGCAGGAATAATTAAACTGGGTAAACATGAGGAAGAAAAAATCAAATTGTGTGAACATATCCCTTCTCAGATTCTCAGCTGGATAATATTTAGGCTTTTATGAGCATGACAGCAGAGCAGGGACAAGGAAACTTTAGCTTCACTGTAATTTCCTGGGTAGTCAAGCATCCAGATCCTCTAGGAATAGCTGCATGGATCAGGCCTTTTAAGAGTTCAGCTACAGTGCTATAGTGTTGGTGGACCCCAGTTCAAAATCACAGAATCGGTAAGGTTGGACAAGACCAGTGGGTCACCTGGTCCAACCTCTCTGTTCAAATAGTGTCATCCTAGAGCACATTGCACAGAATTGCACCCAGAGGGTGGGAGGGTGCTGGAACAAGCTCCCTCGGGCAGTGGTCACAGCACCAATCCTGACAGAGTTCAAGACACATTTGGACAATACTCTCAGGCACATGGTGTGACTCTTGGGGATAGTCCTGTGCAGGGTTAAGGACTGGACTTGATGATCCTTGTGGGTCCCTTCCAAATCCATATATTCTGTGATTCTGTGAAAATCCAATCTTTGTTGAAAATTGCATGTCTGATTTTTTTTAATAAATAAGACTGGATTGAAATTGTTATATTTCATATGGTGATGCTTTCTGTTGATTTCCAGGGCTCTTTTACCACAGAATTAATTCTTACTGTATATGTATTATTTTAATGGCAAAATCAGTAACATGGTAATCGCTCTTCTGGTAAAAATTAAACTATAAAGTGTTCTCAGGCCAGGAAGTCCTGATCAATATAATTTATTTACTATTGGTCACCTAATGTGTCACATTACTACATGTAATATAAAGAAGTAAAGTTCTAAAATGAAGAGGTAAAGCAGTTCTCATCCCAGGGATCTCCAGCCAAGGCAGAAGCTGCTGGCTCAGCCTCTTCTTCTTTTAACAAGGCAAGTGATACGCTCTGTGCATTGTTCCCCTCTCCTGCAGCCAATCTGTTAGGGATCTCTTTCTCCTCCCCCTTTAGAAGAAAGGCTGAGGGCAGCAAGTTGTCAGAGGCAGACTGCTGGTCTCCAAACAGGGCAGGAGACACAAGGTCTGAGTGTCTGTCTCTCCTGTAAAGTCACTGATCAAGCTGGGAGTGCTGGGTACCATCTGGGGGCCTGCATCTGGCTCCTGGCTGAGACTTGACAGATCGCAGAGGACACAGGTGGTTGCAATGGAGCTTTCCTCCACCATGGAAAATAGGATTTCTCCAAACAGATCTCCATACATTTTGTCATCAATCTCTTCCAGCTCCTTCAGTGTCTTCTTCTTGATACACACAACATGCTTCCAAACATCCTTGGTCCCTGTGTGCTGAAGGTTGCAAGGGTGACAGACAATGGCTCTGCATTGCCACTGACTGTTCCCAGAGCCCTCTGTTGGTCCTAACCTGGGAAGGTGTTACACAGGCCTTGTCAGCAGCCATGGTGCCTGGTGCCCCACTGAGCAGCTGACACAAGCTTTTGGTGGCCACTGGCCAGGAGTCCCATGGCATGTGCTCTTCCTCTTGGAGAAGACCCAGAGGCTGCTGCTGGCAGAGCAGACAGCTTGATATTTACAGAGTCTGTTACTGGAGCTTCAAGGGCAAGCTAGTGTGGAGCTGCCAGTGTCACTTGAAGACCTTGGAGAGATGGCAAGCCTGGCATGAACAGCCTTTCTGGCTGTGTGACTCTGCTTTATGGCAGTGACTCCCAGGCCTCCGAGCTGTCTGCTTGTGAACAGAGGCTCTGAAGGCTCTGTGAGATCCCTCGGCAGCCTGTCCCCATGGAGGGATGAGATAATTACCTAGGTGTGCTGCGGGAACAGGAGGAGGCATGGGATGGAGGCAGCTGTGTCAGAACAGTGTCCCCATAGTACTGGCAAGCCTGGCCCTGGCACCAAGGCAGCTCCCGGCCATAGCAGCCAGGCTGAGCTCCATTCCAAGCTGCTGGCTGCCTCTGGGGCATTGCTGTGTGGACAAACAGGCCTTGGCCATTTCAGCAGTGGCCCCTCCCCTCATAAAATGCCTGGTGCCAGG
This sequence comes from Pithys albifrons albifrons, assembly GCF_047495875.1. Classification (NCBI taxonomy): domain Eukaryota; kingdom Metazoa; phylum Chordata; class Aves; order Passeriformes; family Thamnophilidae; genus Pithys; species Pithys albifrons. Next base: position 107,782,623 of record NC_092459.1, read on the forward strand.
CATGGCTGGCTGTCTCTTCTCCCAGTCCTCCCACACATCCCACTCCAGCCTCTCCCTCCAGCATATACCTCAACTGTTGGTGCTTTTGCAGCAGTGGCAGCCTGCTGCTTCTTTCACATCTTTGGAGGGTCTTTGCTGGACACCTGCCATGGGCACCCAGGGGAGCTGCTGCCTTCTCATGGAGCTGCTCTTCTGGGAGTGGCCTCTCTAGGTCTTTGGCTGTATAAGAGTTCCCACTGTCACTGTGCAGACCTAAGTCACAGTGGCCTCTGGGCATGATGCAACCATGTCACAAAGGCCTGGCAGGCACCACACACAGGGCACAAAGGCCTGGAGGTTGCACAGAGGTGCCTCTGATCACAAAGTCCTGGTGGTCACCACAGAGATGCTGTTACCTTTGTTCCTCTGCGTACAGACCATCCCACAGTCCATCAGCCAGACAGAACTCCCCTGGTCCCATTGCTGACCCACCTTGCTCTCAGCACAGAGACTCCCAGAACTGACTATCAGAGACTAAATTACTCCCTTGCTCCCAGGCCACCTCACCTGATCACCAGCTCCTGTAGCGCTCAGATTCTGCTCCCTCTTTCTCTGACCCACCTGCACACCCTACAGTCACTGCCCTGGGGACACAGGAGCTGTGCACCCAGTGCTCTAACTTCAGCCACTGTGTTCACAACCCTACGGACTATTAAGTCATACAAGTAGTGAGTCATAAATTATGTAACATTTTCATCAATCTCTATCACTCAAAAATATATTTCTCACACATGAAGGCTTTACTTTTACAAGTCTAGCCATTACAATATGTGCTTATTGGAAGAAAATCCTTCAAATAAATGTTCTGCAGCCTCCAGCCAAAGCCTCTTCCCATTTGAACAGGCACAGAGATCCTGCAAGAAATACAGGCAGGCCACTGTCCAGTTAGGTCTGTCTCGCTGAGACTAAAAGGCAGAATTCCCCATTGAATTCATCAGTAAGAATTGTAGGATTAAGCCCATAAAGACACAGATCAGAAATGGCAGGTGAAAGTATAATGGCTCACATCAATGGGTAGTATTGCTGTGGGCCATGTCCCCAAGTTTGCTTTCATTGTAGGAAAACTAACTTGGGAGCATATTTTCTTAAGGGAAAGAATATCTTTAAGTGTGGGAAATTTTGTCACCTGCTCTCCACTTTGAAAATTCCTAACACATACACAGAGCTGTTTTTTGAACATAGTTTCAGAGTTTGGTTGCACTTCCCAGAAAAATCTCCATTGTGGCAGCCTCTTGCACGTTATCCGAGTACCTCCACTCCAGGCTTGCTATCTGCATTTGTCTAAAGATAACTGCATTTAGCTGATTCCTGCGGGCCTTGAAAGCCAGCCTGCAGAGCTCTAATCTCTGCATGGCACTCAGGACGGAAACCAGGGCCTGCAGGAAGGACAACAGCTTTTGCCGTCACTGAGTAATGAGACAGCAAACCTCACATACAGAAAAATAATCACAGTCCCTAAAGGTAGATTACCTTTGAAAGATCTCAAAACCAAAACACTTTTAAATGCTTTTTAAATCTGCTTTCTGATGCCTTTTAAAATACATCAATCATAAGGCAGGGTTAGATTTCCCAGTTTTCCTCTATCAAACTGGCAGCCAGAGCCAAACAGAAGTAGCAGGGTTTGCATATGTTCACATAATTCCTGGGGCTGGAACCTGAAAAAACTTGCCAATTATTATGAGATGTCTGAGGAGAAGCAAAATCCATAAGAGTTTACAAGGCTGTGATTATACATCACTGCACCAGCCCAGCATGTAGTACTCAGAGAAATTTATTATGCAAGAGTCAACCAATAAAACCATGCCCATATTAACACACACAGACACCTCTCCAATAAACAAAACAATATCCGAGTGAGACCAGTGAGGGGAATAAGAATTATGCATGATCCTCTATTCCTGAGAGATTTTTAAAAGCCAAACTGCCACTCAGCTGTTTGAGCATTACTCTCTAAACAGGTAGGCATTCTCACTTGGAGAATGCACTGACATTGTGCGTTCAATCTTCCTCTTTTCTAGTGTCAGGGACCTACAAAATCAGAGAGGACAGAATAAAGAGAAGTTAGGCAGAATTAACCACATCAACACTTGGTATTTTCTTTCCAATCATTCTGACTAATTTTATGTCAGGTCAGGTTGAAGTATTCCATTAGGCCCTTAGATACTTCAGGACCACCTCATGAGTTGGTAAGAAAGCCTGGTAGAACGACATTCAACAACAAAAAGGCGTGATTATCATGGCTGCACTTCACTAGGAAAATAGAGAACAGCTAAGCATGCCTTGAGGCAGTCATTACAGGTATGCCACAGCCACTTCAGCATCAAGCAGCTTTATCTGCCTGCTGTGCTGAGCAAAGCAGAAGTCCAACTGTGCCAAGTGGGTACAAAGGAAGAAGACTGAAGGTATTACAGTTCAGCACTTCAATTCTGGGCTTGAAAACACAGGCACCCACATAGCATCATTCTTTCAGGTGGAGTAATATTTTCTTGATGCAAACAGCAGAAGCAGGAATAACACCTTAGCTATCCTTACTGTCAAATCTGATGACATGTCTCTTTGTTAGCTTTCCAGGAAGAAATTCATTTTCCTCCAAAACTATTCATTTACACTACTTACAAAGCCACCTTGTCTTTTTCCTTCAAATTCCAGGACAAAAAATTTTGATGAGAAACAAAAGCAGTGGACAGGAGGGTAATGCATTAAAGTCATGTTTTTGTCCTGCTTGCCACTGCATCCCTCTGCCTAGATCTTGCTGTTCCTGCTACACGGTAAGTTGAAGCTGTGAGTGGTAAGAACTGTTTCCTTTTCCTGTGCTGGTGCATTTGCAAGGAGTTCAGTTTTTAAGTGCCACAAAACCAGAGATCATTTGCAGTTCACAGGACTGAAGTCAGGGTATACTGCGTGAAGATCTGTCCTGTATGATCTTTCTGCATCTTTCTTGAATCTCAGATCCTCTCTGAAGAAGTAAAGTGTAAACCTGAGGTGCTGTCAATATGGCTATTAATCAAACTTCTAGTACAACTGATAGCTTGTAAAACCAGCACAAAGAAGGTTGTTGCCCAATAACACCCAACATAGCTGAATACATTGAATGAGATTTGAATCAAGGTCCAGAATTGGGAAAGACTGAAAACATGCCTTAATACCTCTCATTTAATCATTTTTAATTAATTAATTAATTGATTCATTCATTCATTCATTCATTTATTCATTTATTTACTTATTCCATCAGCATATTTCCTTTCAACCCCAGAGGTGAGTCCCTCCAGGAGGTCACTGCTAATAAGGTAAAAGGTGTGTTTCATGTACTTCAGATTGATTAACGTTAAGAACTCACTGCATGCCATGCAGTAGTCCAACTTCACATGTAATTAACAATGTCCACTTTAATAATGTCAGAAATGCAGGCTTCCCCCCACCCCAAAGGAATTTGGCTGTAAAATGGTCCAATATTTCAAGGGCACCTCAGCAGTCTCAAGTCTGGATATAATTTCCACCTTCACTTACACAGCCTTGCAGAAGGTTAAGGAGTGTTCCAATTCAGATGAAAACCATCATTCTCTCCCCACAGGCAGCTGAAGACACCTGCTAGAACCCTAGTTTCCAGAATCACAAGGGAAACTAAAACAGTCTTACCTTTTGTATTATAAATGATAGTTTGCAGGCTGCTTTAGGAGAGAAAAAGAAGGTCGCAGACTTCTTACCATGATAGAATTTATAGCAGAAATATGTACAGAACATATCTAGGCTGCCTGAAATGCAAGAGCCCTAAAACCTGCTTCTACATGTCCTCAAAGATACAGCTTAAGATGCTTAGAAACCCCATCTGCTTTGTCATGAGCAACACTGGGACTCTTCTAAGGGGGTTTCCATAGCCAACTGGGTGAAAGCACATCATGTCAAGGGCAGGTGGATGATCAGTGAATCAGTCTCCTTAAAATATAGTGTCTATGCAACTGAATGTTCCCTAGCAGAGGGTATGGTGAAGAAAGAGCACAAGGGTTCTCACAGTGTGAGAGAAGAAACACCAGGGAAAGCACAGCAGAAGTGGGTTTGCAGGGAATCCACAGAACAGAGGGGGCTGAGAAAGTGGCCAAAGAATCATGAGAGAACTCTAAGCTGCCCCTTCTGACTCCAGCCTGGGGATCAGGCAAGGTCCAGAGATGCCTCCATCTCTGATCCCTTGCTGTTCTCCCTTCTCTGCCTGGGTTTAACCAGCTTAGTCACCATATGTGACTCATTGCTGGGTTAAGTTGAAGACTGTGGCAGCAAGGAAGGTTCCACTGAAGAGAGAGGCCTCTGCAGTCCTCTCTGACCCTGACCTCTTTTAGTCTTTAGCTTCTCTGTGAAGAGACCAGACCAGTCCTATAAAACTTTGCAGACACCTCACATCTGCTTGCAGGTACATATACTCCACACAAGTTGGCGAGTCTCTCCTTTCCCTCTCTTTCCCTCACCATGAAAACACAATGGCCAACCTCCCAGGTCAGTGCCTGCCTTAAATCTGCTCATCCCTGTGGTGGGGCGTTAATCCCACACTTCCTCTGACTGCATGAGAAGGGAGCGGTCCTTGGAACTCCACTACCCAAGTGTCACACTGAATGAAAGTCTGTCATCCTCTCTTCCCTAAGCCCACATATGTATCTTTCTTCTAAAATTGGCCACGAAATTTCCTTCTTTCCCTTCTTGTCCACCCTAGCAATCAGGCAATCCCCATGGCTGTTGCAAGTAGCCACTTAGAGTATCACACATAAGCCCTGTGGCTCAGCCAAGCTCAGCACACCCCTCAGCTGAGATCAGGCAGCAGAAGCCCACCCCAGAGACTGTCCCAGGGAAGCCTCTTATTTCCATGGAGCTGCAAGTCCAGAGTGAAAAGTGTGGCATCAACCAAAGCTAGAAGGAAGCACAAACCAGGAAACATGGAGCTAGTCTGGTAACCAGCCACACCCTGACTTGGGGCAGACTGTGAGGAAGTGCAGAAATGTTCTCCATTAAGATAATTTTGCAACATAACATCCCCAATACCAAGTGCAGATGAACCAAGATGAACCAGGCACAGAAGGGGAGATAGTACAGCGATACACCAGATTGTGTAAAGGCATCTGGGGTCACACTGCTTGCAAACCCCCACAACCATGGCCCTGTCTGCAGCTGTGCCAAGGCCAATGTTTTCCCAGTGTCTCTGTGACACCTGTTGGAAAACTAGGAAACATAGGACCCACATGATTATCCTAGGGCAGAAGTCCAGGCACAAGCATGCTGCAACAGCATGGCCCGCAGTAAATAAAGTCATTGCAGATGCCAGAGCACTACTCTACTCACTGCCTGTTTAATCAAGGCTTAGAAAAAGAAAGGTCTTCTCCACTCCCATCCCCCTTAAATAGCTTTTATTGTCCATTTGCCATATACACTTGTTTATGGCAAATATACAAGTTGTTAAAGCCAGAAGCCTAGCCTGGAAGTTCCCCAGATGCCAACAGGTCACACCCAGATTGTGTCTGAGACAGAGCCAAGGAAGCAGAGACAATTCTCCTTCATCTGGGGAGTATCGCCTTGATTTTTCTGGATGCTTGAGGGATATACCTACAAAAACACATGTGCACTGGAGGCTCTCAGGAGATATAACCATTAGCAAACCATCTGCTCTTTCCAAGCTTCCTTCTCATCTGGCCTTACGCATCTCCTGGCCTGAAGTTCAGCAGTATTCCTGTGTTCCTAATGGGCTCCTTCCATTTCAGTCATTGAATTCACACACATCCCAGGATGCATGCAAAGGTAGATGCCTTTCAAACCTCCACCTTCTACATATTATCCCAAAGAATTTTATTGAAGGTGAGGGGTCAAAATAGATTTCTAACAGTTACATTTTCCCCACTTTTTTATTTCCTGCTCCAGCTCAAGCCATCTGCCTGTTTTGCCTCAAACTTTAGAAGATTCAGAACAATCTTCATATCCATGGATGCATAATGAAGAACAAGAGAAATGCACTGGAATGCAAAAATCATTACATTCCATCTCATTTAGCAGAGGACAGAAAGTCCTGGTTCCACCTCCCTCTACTACTTCATGCCTCTGCTCAGGGGTACAAGACCTGCACACCAACTATTCACACTAGGTGACGCACAATCTCCAGATCTATAGCAACTTAAAAATGCAGTTTTCTAGATCATCAGCCTCCTGATTTTGCAATGTCAAAGTTAGTCCCCACCTGCTGTCCCCAGGACAAAGTCCAAGCTTCAAAAGCTTGGAAATTCCAATGACATAAAGAAGCCTAAGCACTCACTTCTTGGGCCCAGGAAGTGCATGAGCAACCTCTAAGCTTAATGAACTGAAGAGGAGCTGGCAGGCTTTGTTTGCTGCTCCTTCAGCTATCAGCAGGTGACTCAGAGGGGAGTTGGAGGCGTGGCTTGCTCGTTAGCAGGAGAGTGAGAAGGCTTTAAAAGCATCTCTAGGCAGCGCAAGCGACCTGGAGCGCGGTGAACAGGAGCAGGCAAACGGGGCGTGGCACGTCAGTGAGGGCGTGGCACGGCAGTTTGCACGGCGGTTCGCACAGGCAGGGCGAACAGACAGGGCAGAAGCCTAGGTATTTCTGCAGCCCTTTTTTTTTTCCTGTTTGTTTGTTTGTTTCTCTTTTCTACCTTTCCCCACAGCTCAAGGCAGTCATGCCTCCCAAAATAATGAAAGCTGTTGCTCCTGTTACCAGTAGAGGGGTCTCAATACAGACAGAACCCTCTAAAAAGGATGCAGCCAATCAGGCCTCTGGCTGCATAGACTGTTTGAGCCTGGACCTACTACCAGAGGACAGTATGAGAAGCACCTGCATACGATGTGAGCAGGTGAACGATTTGCTGGGTCTGGTGGCAGAGCTAAAGGAAGAGGTCGATAGGCTCAGAAACATAATGGAGAGTGAAAGGGAAATTGACTGGTGGAGTCACACCCTTTCCACTCCTAAGGAAGCCCAGCAGGAGGTGGTGAAGCCCAGCCCCTCCTGCCATCAGGCAGACAGAACAGACCATAGGGATGGGGACGAATGGAAACAGGTGCCTGGTCGTAGAGGCAAAAACACCCTCTCTCGACCCCTTTCACCTGCCAGGGTGCCCTTAAAAAACAGGTATATGGCCCTGAACTCGGCCAGTCTGTTGGAGGACAGTCAGGAGGAGGATATGTCTACAAGGTCTTCTGGTTACCCCCAGTCTACCGGACGGGTTACAACTACAGGTAAGAGGAAAAAGAGAAGGGTTGTTGTAATCAGTGACTCCCTTCTGAGGGGAACTGAGGGCCCTCTGTGTCGGCCAGACCCGTCCCACAGCGAAGTTTGCTGCCTTCCCGAGGCCAGAGTGAGGGATATTACCAAAAGACTTCCTAAGCTTATCCAACCCTCAGACTATTACCCGCTGTTGGTTGTCCAGGTTGGAAGTGATGACATTAATAAAAGGAGTACCAGAGTAATTAAAAAAGATTTCAAGGCACTGACCCGATCTCTTCATGGGGCAGGAGCACAGGTAGTAATTGCCTCAGTTCCTGTGCTAGTTGGGATGAATGAGAAGAGGTTTAGGAAAGTCCAGCTTACCAATAGGTGGCTTAAGGGATGGTGCTATCGTCAAAATTTTGGGGTTTTTGATCATGGGGCAAACTCCGTGTTGCCCAGTCTTGTCAAAGCAGATGGGCTTCATTTATCTAGGAAGGGCAAAAGAACTGTAGCCCATAAGTTGGCAGGGTTGGTTAGGAGGGCTTTAAACTAGGTTTGAAGGGGGAAGGGATGGCAACTGGTGTCTCCACAGATAGGCCTAAGGGCATAGAGCCCAAGTTGAGAATGAAATCAATGGCCCAGCTGAAGCGCACGTACACCAATGCACGCAGTATGGGAAACAAAGAGGAGCTGGAAGCCATAGTGCAGCAGGAAAACTATGACATAGTTGCTGTCACAGACACGTGGTGGGATGAATCACATGACTGGAGTGCTGCTATGGGGGGCTACAAGCTCTTCAGAAAGAACAGACAGGGAAGGAGAGGTGGAGGGGTGGCTTTATATGTTAGAGAGTCTCTTGACTCTGTTGAAGTTGAGGTCAGCAGTGACAAGGTTGAGTGCCTGTGGGCCAGAATCAGGGGCAAGGCCAACAAGGCTGACACCCTTGTGGGAGTCTGTTACAGACCGCCCAACCAGGATGGTGAAGGAGATGAATTGTTCTACAAGCAGCTGGCAGATGTCTCAAAATCTCCAGCCCTTGTTCTTGTGGGTGACTTTAACCTGCCAGATATCTGCTGGGAGCTTCACACTGCAGATGGTGGATGAGGGGAAGGCTGTGGATGTGGTCTATCTGGACTTCAGCAAGGCCTTTGACACTGTCTCCCATAATATACTCCTGGAAAAGCTGGTAGCCCAAGGCCTGGACAAGTGTACCCTCTCCTGGATTAAGAGCTGGCTGGAGGGTCGGGCCCAGAGAGTGCTGGTGAACAGAGCTGCATCCAGCTGGCGGCCAGTCACCAGTGGTGTTCCCCCACGGGTCTGTATTGGGTCCAGTCCTGTTTAACGTCTTTATTGATGATTTAGATGAGGGGATTGAGTCCATCATCAGCAAATTTGCTGATGACACCAAGCTGGGAAGGAGTGTCGACCTGCTGGAAGGCAAGAGGGCTCTGCAGAGGGATCTGGATAGACTTGAGAGATGGGCTGATTCCAATGGGATGAAGTTCAATAAGGCCAAGTGCCGGGTCCTGCCCTTTGGCCACAACAACCCCATGCAGCGCTACAGGCTGGGCACAGAGTGGCTGGAGAGCAGCCAGGCAGAAAGGGACCTTGGGGTACTAATTGACAGGAAGCTCAACATGAGCCAACAGTGTGCCCAGGTGCCAAGAAGGCCAGTGGGATCCCGTCCTGTATCAAAAATAGCGTGGCCAGCAGGACCAGGGCAGTGATCCTTCCCCTGTACCCCCTGTACTCTGCGTTGGTGAGGCCACACCTTGAGTACTGTGTTCAGTTCTGGGCCCCTCAGTTCAGAAAGGATATTGAGGTGCTGGAGCGAGTCCAGAGAAGAGCAACAAGGCTGGTGAAGGGACTGGAGCACAGGCCCTATGGGGAGAGGCTGAGGGAGCTGGGGGTGTTTAGCCTGGAGAAGAGAAGGCTCAGAGGTGACCTCATCACTGTCTATAACTACCTGAAGGGAAGTTCTAGCCAGGTGGGGGCTGGTACCTTCTCCCAGGCACTCAGCAATAGGACAAGGGGGCATGGGCTTAAGCTCTGCCAGGGGAAATTTAAGTTGGATATCAGAAAAAAATTCTTTACAGAGAGAGTAATCAGGCATTGGAATGGGCTGCCCAGAGAGGTGGTGGATTCACCATCCCTAGAGATTTTTAAACGCAGATTGGACGTGGCGCTGAGTGCCATGATCTAGTAAATGGACTTGAGTTGGACCAAGGGTTGGACTTGATGATCTTGGAGGTCTTTTCCAACCCAATCGGTTCTATGATTCTATGTAGACAGCTGAGGGGGGTGCAAGGGACAGATGGAAGAAAAGGTGGTGGAGACATCACGTGTATACAGGAAGGCAGCTCCTAGTCTTAGGAAGCAAAGGGCTAATCTTCCCTCATTTTGCGCAGCACAAAACTTGCAAGAACTAGGGTTTCAAAAACCAGTCCAGGCAAGGAGACATAAATGTAAATTTTCCGAGCATTATACTGGGACGATACATCATTACTTTACACCAGAGCATCTTTGCAGTAAAAACACCCTACCGAACCATTCAGTAGCTCTCTAAAAGTATTCTGCAGCTCTTACCACATTCCCAAGGTTAAGAAAAGTTGCCTGTCTGGCCAGTCAGGACCACTCTGGCAGTCACATTCTTACCATCCCAGATTTTCACTTCTGGGACTGAAGCCCCTTCACAATAGTGCCCTGCTTGGCTCCCACCACAAACCACACTTAGAGTTCCCTCACCGGCTCAGCCTCCAGTTTTCCATAGCACAGTCTCACATGACTGGTCCCTTTAAATAATTGTGGTGCAGTGACACCATAACAGCCCAAGCTGGTGCCTCCAGGGAGGGACCCCCAACAAAGAAATTCCCTGGATATTGTCCCCTTACAGCCTGTGCATCCATTCCAATGGTTATATTTAGTCTGGGGTATCTCACTGTTCACTGGCTCTTGCAGAGTCTCTGGGTGATCAGCTATCCCCCAGCCTGCACCACAGGGTCCTGTGCCCTTTGTCAGGCAAAGGGTCAGTGCCTAGTCAGCCTCTTGCCAAGGGCTCTAGCCATTTCCCACACACCAGGCATAATCTACAGCTTACACTGCAGCTGCACACCAGCTACTTGCAGTAATGTTCCTCAACACCCAGGTCAGACAAACCTTCCCTCAGCTCATTAGAACAGAGATGCCCCAAAGAACAGCTGTTCACAAACCCAAAACATCTGGGAACATGGACAGAAGGCAGCACTGTAAGGCACTCAGACAAGGGTTTGAAGCACAAACATGCACACAAAATAAATCAGATGCATGCTTGGTTTATTCTGGAATGAATTCATGCCTTTCAGCATGCAATGAAACATTGGATCCAGATTTCCAAATATCATTGCAGGAATAGGCACATCTGCTTTATCTGTTCAGATGTGGAGTTTGCCAGGAGAGCAGATAGACTTCATGCCACTGGAGAAACTGCTATTATTTTTACTTAGGCTCACCCTGCTTGTTGACAGAGAAATGGACAACATGGACACTCAGGGTCTCTTCCACCTCCGATATCTAGGAGTTGTAATTAATCTGCTCTGTCCTACCCACATTCTAACAAGAAACTAGACATTTTAGTAGATCACTAATACCCAATGCAAAAAATGTTTTTACTACACTTTGCTCTCTCTGTTGATACTTTCAAGTTGGTTGGCAAGAATGTTTACAAGACCCACCAATTTCAAGCAAATATTACAGAACAAGACCAAAATACAGATTTTCTGCATGCTCTTACACAGCAAACCTGGTTTTAAAGAAAAGGAAAAAACAAACTCTTGCAGAGAACAAATATCTCACAGGAGACATTACTCAGGTAAGAGTATTTCAGCAAGCCAATCCCAAAGAAACCCAGCAACCAGGCATAGGCATTACTGCAAATATCAAGTGTTGCTTAGAAACATCGTAGTCACCTTGGAGTAACAACCTGGCTGGGTGAAGAGAAGGAAAGAGAAATAAAGATCAAAGGCATCACATCTGTCAGGAACCACTCCTCTCAAATCTACCACAGCTCACAGATTTGGGCTTTGATAGTCAAATTCCGACATGGTTTGGAGTGTGAGGAGAGGCTGAGAAAGCCTGAAATGAAAAATTAAAACTGTGATTTTTCACTCATTCTGATACTGCCTCTTGCTCCAGCAAGAATGCTAATTCCCACCAAGCTGCATTCTAAGGTCATGCTTTCTCAAAGTCCCCACTTAGGAATTTCAAGTAGCAATACAGAAGTCAGTGTTTTGAAAAGGGGTAGCTAGTTGCTCTGGAGACCACCAGTGCCACAGAATCTTGATAGACCTGGCCACACCACTTCTATCTCTCTGCCTGCTCAAGTGCTTCTAATCACCATATACCACCCAACAGCTTCCTCTGAAATGTGTGTACACACCACTTATTAAAGGCTAGCAAACACAGATAAGTCAGTCCATGCTTTGAGGCATGCCATGACATATAGCCCAAAGGAATGTTGGTTTAAAATGGGAGTAAAGCTACCCCTGTCCCTATCTTCTGGCAGCCTGACATAAATTGCTTAATGTATGGATTGGCCCTTGCCTTGCATCCAGCACAAATGGGGCCATATGAGGTTAATAATACTAGGAAAGGCCTGAATTAGATGGAATGTATGAGCTTGACTGCCAATTATCCATATGACCTTGAAGCCTTGGACAGTCAGGGGTCTACTACAGGATAAACTACATGATGATAGATACAAACACTTAGGCTCTGAAGACAAGGACTCTGAGATAAGATCTAGCAAGCCTGTCTACGATTAAGACATTTCCATCTCATGTATGTGATGCTCAGAGCTGTGGATCTTACTCTGTGGACTTCTAATCTCACAGTAACAAAAAACACTTGGAAAAGAAAAATCACACTAGGGATAGTACTTCTTATATCTTAAACAATGGATTGTCCAGGTTAAAAACATTTCACTTAGATGAAACTTCCCCAGGGAAGAAATGGTCCTTAATGCTGGGTCCTGGCTGTAGGAAAAGCTGAGAGATGGCAGCTTTCACAGCCATTTGGCAGAATTCAGTAGTGTGTAGAAGCACTGACTGGGTTTCTCCCATAAAAGCAATCTGTTTCCCACAGTCTAGGAGAGAAACCATACCTTTTCCAAAACAGTGGAGGACAGGTTTAGAGAGGATGACTGTCTTTCGAAAAGAGCTGCTAGCTGTACTGGCTCCAAAAAAAAAAATTTCATCTGCAGTTGGGCTGTGCAGAGACATACTAACTTCACACGATCATGCACCCACAGCTCTCATTCATACCTCAGGATCCTCTTCAGATGGGCTGGCAGCCTGAGGCAGTGCTACATGCTCTCTGGACCAGGACTTCCCCAACACATACTCCTGCCATGAGTTTCCTGTGTAGGTCATAATCCTCCTGCTGCTGTTCCTTCAGACTCTAATAACTAGGGCTTTGCAGACCATTTATTTTAATTCTGTACTTATGGACATGAAGTCTAGAGTTAGTTAGGTTAGAAAAGTGAACTCTTCTGCAAGTCAAAGGGTAGGGTTAAGGCCTGGGATACAACAGGATTTTGTTCTCATTGCTGGCTGCTAGCTTGAACTCTACATATTCATGATGGAGGGACTAAGCTCAAATTCACTGCTGTGGACAAGGCCCTGTCCAATTCTGCCAACTCCTAAAAACAAGAACTTAGTTCCACAGAAAGTGTGTCTAGACATCTGTCTTCCACCTTTCAGAAAGTGCTACACTTAGGACAAAGGCAACATTTGCCCTTGAATTTGCCTGTGAGCTCCAGAAGTGGAATGTAAGAACAAGCTCATCTGAAAGCTGCAGCATGGATGAAGTTACACAATCACCATTCCTGTGTCACAGAGTGGGGTATAGCAAGCAGAGAGGAGGAGCTCTCTGTTTTTCATCTTCCAACTTCTCTCACACCACCCAATGGCTTCACCAGCAGTGCAGCCACAAAGTTTGCCACTACAGACCCTCAGGACTAGTTCTGCCTGGAGAATTCCCTGTCCATGAATTCTTGCATCATGCATGTCTTTCACCAAAAATACATTCATCTCCCCTGGAAAAACAAAACAAGCCAACAACTTCCCCAGTCACATGAAGATGAGCTCAAATGTGACAAAGCCACTTGGAAACATCATGCACTCAGCTGATAAAATGTGATGTCCAGGTGGAACATCACCCACAACCCAAGGTGGAATTTTACAGCACTAGTTCAAAACAAAGCTGGAAAGCAAAGAACAGGATGAAAAAGTCAAAATGAAAAGAAAAGAAACACCAAATCTGAGGTCAACATCAAAACCTAACCAAATGGAAATCTCTAGACACAGACATTAAAGTCCAGAAGGAAAGAAGCATGAACCAAAAGAGATTTGGGATGAAATCCTCTACTCAGAACAGAACAAAATTAGTTGAGAAACAAAACAAGAGACAAAATGGGACACAAGCAATATTAAAGAAATCTTTGAAAAAGAAGTGTTCTCACCAGAGAAATATTAAAAAAGAGAAATCTTTTCTTTAACAAAAGTATTTACTTTTTATAGAAGTCATTATGGTCTAATCAAAAAGGGACTAAACTCTGATTCCGAAATCACATGTGCCTTCATGCTAGCAGTTAGGCCCCAAAAGGCAGATATCAGTACATTTCCAAATGGCAGAATTTCTAAGCCAATTTAAGCCTCTTTATTTGCTGTCTGGAGTACAAAGCTCTGAACAGTTTTCCATTGTGCTTGGTTTTGATTTCAACATCTTATCTGGCACATTCAGCTCATGTTTTCATGTCTTCTAAGCAACCATGAAGGATAGAAACCTACTTTTTTAAAATGATAAGATGGAAATTCTTAGTCAATATCTTCCTTCCAGCAGCTGGGATTTTAAGAAAAAAAAATATATATGCAACATCCTAAAACTGCTGACAAAACCATAAGGCTTGGTAACCACTGCAATATGCCATAAAAAATAATGTTATCCATTTCCCCTTCACACATAATTCTCTTTATAATTCAGAGTCTATTCCAATGAGTTTACTGCAATGTTTGCTGAATCAGTGTAGTAAAATGAACCATTTGTAACTTCTTTAAAGAATTGCCATTAAAGCATGACTTGGATAGCTCAACAAATATCATTGATTCTACAGCTGTCACAGACAAACATCTGGGCTTGGATAGGATCAAGACATTGTTTTATGGAGAAGCTGTGCTCCCAAGATAATCACAAATTCACATAGTGCCTATGAGTGCCAGATCTTATGTTCACACCTCAAAGTAAACTCGAAGAAGTGGAATATCACAAGTAGACATGAAGCCCCTTAAGGATTCCATCAACAGCTTACAAGAGCCCTCTCCTGTGTTTGTTCTGGAAAACACATGAAATATCTAAGCTTCCTGAAAATGTAAGTGTTGTAGTGTGTAAAATGATGAAGCAAGTTCTTCCACTCTAGAAGAGCCCTGGCTTTTTTGCCTGTGGATATTCACACACAGATGCATGCCAGCATATGCTGATCTTCCAGTATATGTCCCCAAACTCACCCTGACTTGAAACATTTCCCCTGACCTGCACTAGGTTTACTACTGCAGGAGTCTTGCTGCTTTGATGCACCCTTACAGGTTAGACAGCTTCCCAGGACATGTCTCTCCACCCATGGTTTTGGTGCTGTGACTCAGCTGTGTTGCAAATCAGGATTCCTCCAGGCTAAGAAGCTGTTCTGATGGTCACCAATATACGAGATATACATTCTTTAGATCTAAATTTCTAGTGAAAATCTGGAGAGCCAAAATTCTTCAGTCAAAATGTAGCCTATTTCAGCTAAAAGTGGGACATTTTGCACTACTGCAGCACTGAAGCCAATTCATTAATGTTGAAGAGCTCTTAAATGGTTCAGGAGAAGGACAGGATTCTTCATATGGCACCAGCATGAGTTCACACCCGACTGAATATTCAGGCATGCTGGAGTGAGAATCAGGCTCTGCACCCAGAGCAGGAAGCACACTGGGAGGGAGAGAGTTTTGCAGATGAGGTCTGAGTCGGCTGTTCAGTTCTGCTGGTTTGATTCTCAGCGAGATGGAGCTTACAGCATATGTCAGACAGCACAAAGCTTCTGCCTTGCTTGGCAATCCTGCCTAACCCCGCACTCAGAAGAACAAAACCAATGCCCTGAGAGCCTCTTGCAAACTCCCTAAAGCTGCTGCAGTCTCTTCTTGCAAACAGGGACATACATGGCCAATCTGTACTTACGACTGCTACAAGCTTTTGTTTCTCACTTGGGGAGATCCTGCTTGATTTAATGCTACTGCCCAGTGCAGCCAGAGCTGGGATAATGTTGCAGAACATATTTGTTTCCTAGGTTAGGATAGTATTTCTAGACAGGTAACTCCAACTGGAGTCAGAAGGAAGCCAGAGCTGTGTCCTTGGTTTCCTGGAGAAAAATCTTGCCAGGCAAGTCTCTTGAGGTGTGCTGCAACATTTTTCTCTTCATGCTACAGAAACATTTGCTGAGAATGTCCTTTGCTCTGACAGACCAGATGAGGACATGGATAGGAGTTCCACCATTTTTGATGCTGCTTTTTAAGAACTTCTAAGAAAGGATATTAATTTCTCTCCCAAGTAATTTGGTCTACTGGTTTGCTATACTCATCTTTGAAAATATTTTTCTGATTTCAAACTCCGATGTCCCTTGCTAGGATCTAATACTAACAGCTAACAGGAACACAAAGCACACACTATTCTTCCATAGCTGACTTCACATACTTTGGAGATTGCTATAACCTCTGAAGTCTTATCTCCCAGTTCCCTCCACCTTCCCTTGAAGATCACGCTTTCAAGACTAACCAAGGTTTTCCAGTTACCTATGGCCCCACTTCCTCTGCCCTGTGACTGCCTATCAGTGGTCAGCATAATGAAACTTGCAGGCAGACCCACCTCCCAAGACAACCTGCAGGACTCCAAGCAAGAAGCAAAATGAAAAGAGAAAAACAAGCCTAGGTTTCCACCAGGCAATTTTCAGAGCACAATAAGTTGCAATAAAAACTCCCACAACACTGAGCTGTGGATTTCCTCATGGCTACAGCCAAATATGGTTTTTTCTCATCATCCCCAGCCAGCAAGGCAAGTGGAGGAAGGAGCCGGTATTTGGGGCACAGTTGCACAGCTTATGCACACTGGCTAAAGGCTTTAGAGGAAAGGGCTGTTGTAAATATACAGCTACTGCTGCTTTTTAAGGTATTTTAGCTACTCTTGGCAGACAGGTCCTTTGTCAAAGAGGCTCTAAAGCAGAAAAAGGGAGACTAGATCTGATGAGGTGTGACTGCTGTGAATTCTAGTGCCTTGTCCTCCTCAGCCCTCAGTTTCTTTCAGATTTTTGTCAGGCACAGGGCACCACAGAAAAGGGGTGTCTAAACAAAATGGAGGAGATTGAGCAATTTGAGAGCAATTGCAAGGATGGCCCCTTCAACCACTGCTGGAGCCAGTAGCTGAGGGTATTAATTTACTGATTCATCTCTGCCAAGAGAGTGGGGTGGCCACTGCTCCGTGACCAATGTTTCACAGGCTCCAAGTGAGCCAGGGCTTCCTCACACTCTCAGCATGGGTAAGAGGCTGAGAGGAAAGGTGCAGAAAGAAGGCAAGACATTAATCACATCAGCTCCAAAAAATGGAGCTCAGTCATTTTTCCAAACTCACTGTGGTGTTTAGACTACTAATTTTTCAGTTATCAGTTTCACATCTGTCTCAGTTTAAAGAGAAAACCCAAACTCAGATCAATCAAGTCAGGATGGGCTCGCCTGGGTGGCAAGTAATGTTTTTCTGCAAACTACAAAAGTTGACAAATGACAGTGATTCAGTTTTGATCTCTGGGTCTGCTATCTGTGAAGGTGCCGCTTCCCCTCGTCATCCACAAGATGAACTGATTTGGTCTTATATTTCCTTTTTTGGATAGGGACAACTTCCATTGGCTTGGACTGTACTCTTGGTCTAGCCACATCCCAAGCACGATGACGTCAGGCATTTTTCTCTCTTCCGTTTCCCCCTGGGGGTGTTGTACTATACCAAGTAGCTTTTGTTAGGCAGTGGCCAGTGCCCCACTATGAGTTGCCCCTCCATGGATGTACCATGGCATCTCACCCTCACATATTTCATTACTTTCATGGGGTTTAGGACTTGTTCAAGGGTGAACTTCCATGTCATAATGCCAAGGTCATGGGTTCAGTCCCCTATCTGGGCCATTGACTTAAGAGTTGGACTCGATGATCCTTGTGGGTCCCTTCCAACTCAGAATAGTCTGGGATTCTGGGATTCTGGGATTGGAGTGAAACAATTTTCTAAGAACTTGCCCATGTCCTCCCACAACCCATGCCACTTGAGATTTCCCACCCCTGGCAGGGCCTTCTGGGTGCATTTTTGAAAGACCCTGGCCCTAGCTTCATACAAAAGAGAGGCCACAATGACACAAACTTGGAGAGAAACCACAAAGAGGCAGTCTAGGAATTTCCTAGAGTGTATAGAGCATAATTGCCTTCACCAACTGGTAAATGAGCCTACCAGGGGTAAGGCCCCGCTAGACCTACTGTTTACAAACAGAGAGGGGCTGGTGGGTGATGTAGTGGTTGGAGGCCACCTGGGGCATAGCAAACATGAAATAATAGAATTTTCTATACTCAGAGATGCAAGGAGAGCCATCATGAAAACCTCTACACTGGACTTCTGGAGGGCAGACTTTGGCCTCTTCAAAAGACTACTTCAGAGCATACCTTGGGAAACAACACTTAAAAAAAAAGGGGTCCAGGAGGGACGGACATGTTTCAAGCAGGAAGTTTTGAGTGCACAAGAACAGGCTATACCAGTGTGACGAAAGGCTAGCCAGCGGGGAAGACGGCCAGCTTGGTTAAATAGGGAGATTCTGAAAGAAATCAGGGATAAAAAGAAAGTTTACCGACTGTGGAAAAAAGGGTTGGCTACTTATGAAGAATTCATGAAGACAGCTAGGTCATGCAGAAAAAAAATCAGGGAAAGGAAAGTGCAAATTGAAGTTAATTTGGCCAATTCTGTTAGGGATAACAAAAAGCCCTATAAATACATTAATAACAAAAGCAGGGGCAAGGAAAACCTCCATTCTCTGTTGGACTTGGAGGGAAATATAGTTAACAAAGATGAGGAGAAGGCTGAGGTACTTAACACCTACTTTGCCTCAGTTTTTACCTGTAAGACAGGTGGCCCTCAGGACAACTGGCCTCTGGAGCTGGTAAACAGAGAGAGGGAGCTGAATAGCCCTCCTGTATTCCAGGAGGAAATAGTTAGTGACTTACTGAGCCAGCTGGATCCTCACAAGTCTATGGGACCAGATAGGATCCATCCCAGGGTGATGAGGGAGCTGGCAGAAGAGCTTGCCAAACCGCTCTCCATCATCTTCCAACAGTCCTGGCTCTCTGGGGAGGTCCCAGATGATTGGAAATTGGCAAATGTCCCCCCAGTCCACAAAAACGTCTGCAGGGCTGACCCTGGCAACTACAGGCCTGTCAGCCTGACCTCTATGTCTGGCAGGGTTATGGAGCAGTTCATCCTGAGTGCAATCACACAGCACCTTCAGGGTGGACAAGGGATTAGACCCAGCCAGCACGGGTTTAGGAGGGGCAGGTCCTGTCTGACCAACCTGATCTCTTTTTACGATCAGGTGACCCACCTGGTGGATGAGGGGAAGGTTGTGGATGTGGTCTATCTGGACTTGAGCAAGGCCTTTGACACTGTCTTCCATAACATACTCCTGGAAAAGCTGGTAGCCCATGGCTTGGACAAGTGTACCCTCTCCTGGATTAGGAGCTGGCTGGAGGGCCGGGCCCAGAGAGTGCTGGTGAATGGACCTGCATCCAGCTGGTGGCCAGTCACTAGTGGTGTCAGTGTTGGATCCAGTCCTGTTTAACATCTTTATTGGTGATTTAGATGAGGGGATTGAGTCCATCATCAGCAAATTTGCTGATGACACCAAGTCATCAGCAAATTTGCTGATGACACCAAGTTGGGAAGGAGTATCGACCTGCTGGAAGGCAGGAGGGCTCTGCAGAGGGATCTGGATTGACTTGAGAGATGGGCTGATTGCAATGGGATGAAGTTCAATAAGGCCAAGTGCCGGGTCCTGCACTTTGGCCATAACAACCCCACGCAGCGCTACAGGCTGGGCACAGAGTGCCTGGAGAGCAGCCAGGCAGAAAGGGACCTTGGGGTACTAATTGATAGGAAGCTCAACATGAGCCAACAGTGTGCCCAGGTGGCCAAGAAGGCCAATGGGATCCTGTCCTGTATCAAAAATAGTGTGGCTAGCAGGACCAGGGCAGTGATCCTTCCCCTGTACTCTGCGTTGGTGAGGCCACACTGTTGCAGCCCCTAATCAGGTAGGTCTGAAGGACCACCTTACAAGTTTCATTTTCACCTTAAAAGGCAGACCACCGCACCTAGGGCGGGGTCACTTAAGGTGATATATACCTGTGTTTTCGAATAAACTTGGGATTTGCTTGAACATCATATTGGTGTGTGCGATCTCACTAGAGCATGGTCGGCAACAATTGGTGAACCTCGACGTGATTTGAGGACATGGAAGCCACCTGCAGACCTGCCTAGAACCTTAAGGAGTGGCCCCCGAGAGCTGCTGTGCCCCAATTTTTTGGGGGGCTTTGTGGAGAAGCCTCCGAGAGCTTCTGTCTCCCGTAAACTCGGGAGTTTGTTGTAGTGGCCTAGAGAGCTGCTGGAAGAACGTGGACTGAAAGAACCACGACCTTCAAACCGGTGAGTTAAAGAAACATGGGAAATTCCAATTTGAATAAGACGAACTTATTGCTTGATAAATTTGAAAAACTAGCTTATGTTACAAAAACAAACATTGAAAGACAAGCATTACAGGAATTTTTGGACTGGTGCGTTAGTCGGGGGCACTTAACCGATGCCAGCTCCACGTTTTCCATAGTATTGTGTGACAATATTGGGGCAGATTTGTGGAATTTAGCGCAAACTGCACCGGAAGAATTTTTGCCGCTTATTCCGTCATATGCAACTATAAGGAAAATGCTGTTAGAGGTAGAACGAGGCCGTAAAAACCTTGAGCTACCGGAGAGAAAGGAAAAAAGTTTCCTTCTGCAGAGTGGTTTTTCCCCTGAGCACCCTTCTGCACCGCCGTGGGCACCGCCGCCTGCGGGACCCCCGCCATGGTACCCTTCTCCGCCCGTGCCGCCTGTCAGCAACGAGGAGCAAGGACCGCCCAACCGCCCCTCCCTACTGCCTGCCAATCAAGGCAGGGGCCGGGGTACGGGAGGAATTAGCCCGCCCCTGGGGCGGATCAGTTCTCGCACCACTCCCACCAACTCCTGCGTGGATGGATACGCCCATCGACTGCGTCATGGAGAGGGGAGAGACTCCTCCCCAGTGGAGCGGAGCCAGCAGAGCCGCCCCTGGGAGTCCCCTTCACTGTGTGCCCTCCACAGCGCATGCGTCCCGAGAGCAAGTTCCCATGGCACCGGGCACGCAAGACACAAGCTCTGCAGCGCTGGTGGAGAGCCCCTCCTTGATAGCCATGCGCTGCCCGCAGCTGCCAACACCGGCACTGGAACCCCCCGCGCCGGTAGGGACTTCCCCTGCGCCGCCAACCTGGTATATGCAGCCTCCATCACCGACAGCCACACCCACCGGCTGCATCCCAGAATGGAGAGCAACATCACAGCCGTTTAAAGGCACGGCAACAAAGGCGCAAGAAGAAGCCTCTGTTTGGAACAGGGTGGGGGGAGCTGGGAATCGCGATGCAAATAACTTAATTTCAAAGCTTTCTGATACCCAGGTACCAGATTCTGCAGCTGGAGTCACAGCGCCACCTCGTGACCTTACTTTTAATAGTCAACAGAGATATAAAGGTTTAGCCGAAGCTGCAATAAATTTAGATATTCAGCTACCAATAAGTGCACCAGTGATTACCACTGCCCAGAGTCCAAAATGGGAAGCACTGGATTGGAAGCTTGTGCAAAATATACGATCTGTAGTAATGCAATATAGTTATGATAATGCCTTGGTTAAGAACCAAATTTCTGCTTTTATGAAATATAAAAATTTGGTTCCTGCTGATATAAAAGCTTTAATGGAGTTTATTCTACCTTCTACTGCTTATATGATATTTCTACAGAAAGGGAAAGAGCAGTTAACAGAGGAACAGGCAAAAAAATATACACTTGGAAACTGGACATCCCTTAAGATTAGCATCTTCAGACCAGCTAATAGGATCAGGAGCTTACGAAGACCCACAAACACAAGCTGCATTACATTTTCATATTTTGCAACAGTCAAAGAATGCTGCTTTGACCGCATTCTCTAATCTGCCTAAGAAGGGAAAACCTTCTCTACCTTACATGCAAATAATGCAGAAACCTGAACAAACATTCATGGAATTTGTAGATAAGGTAACAGAAGCTTTGGATGCTGCTCCAAATACTACCCCTGCCCAAAAAAGGGGGAAAAGACCCTGGAGTTTAACAACAAAATCTTGTCCAGCACAACCAAAATATAGCACAACTCAAAGCTTCACTGGAGAATGTAACCGTTGTCACAGGCTTGGTTCCAAGGCCCAAGATTGTCATTCTAAATATAAAAAGGATGGTACTCCTCTAACAAACATGGGGTGGAGAGCTGGGCCTCCAGAAAACCAGAGGGGCTGCAGGCCATGGAGCGCAGCCAGTCAAATACCTCATGGAAACTGGAGCCAGGCTGCCTTCCCCATATGGCAACCACAACCACAAGCAGTGGTAGCCTAGGACTAGTCATTAACTGTCCAATCTAACAAGAACAGTCCAGTTCAAGTTAGCATGTTGTTTAGCCTGTATTTTGAAATTCTGTTAATTTTCAGTTAAAGTGCAGTTTTAAGCCAAATTGCCCAGCAGGCTGTAGGGGTAAGGACACCTGTCCCCTCAGCTGCTGAACATTTTCTGCAGAATGTAAGTGGTTATGTTTAGCCTTTGTGAATTTTCTCTGTGAATTCACACTTGTTTCCTGCTTTACCAAGAATGTATAAAGTGACTGAGACTCGAGGCTATTCTCAAACCTCTGTAGTGGCCACACAGAAGTTTTGAGAATTGACCTTGAAATATTGCATAAGAAGATTTAGCTCAGCTGGACTGAACCTGCTTCTTTGCAAACTAAAGTCACTCTGCACTATTGGACACTTCACACAAAATTTAATAAAATTTGTAGTTTTGTTTACAGTGGTTTATGCAGTGACGACTGCACAGAAAGACCACAATTTCACGCGTGAAAGAAAAGTTTCTTGTTTCGCACTAGTTGTAAGTTTGCAAATTCCAAACATACATGTCTTAGTCATGTATTAATTTGTGTTAGTTTACAAAGGTTACTGTACCTCCTTCCAAAGGTCTATTTCGAAAAGAGAGGGGGAGGTAGGGATGTGTAACCCGCAAAATACCCTCTTAAGTCTTGAATTAGCAAAATTTAAGACTTTCAAAATGTTATTTCTCAATTTTCAAAATTTTCAGCCTTTCTGTTCAAGTTGCAATATGCATGAATCTAAGTAGGATCCTAATGGTTACAATTTCCCCATTGGATAAGTTAGCTAAGGAGTTATGTGTATTATGTTGTTTGCATTTTTGCTTTGTTCTTTGAAACAAAAGGGGGAGATGTTGCAGCCCCTAATCAGGTAGGTCTGAAGGACCACCTTACAAGTTTCATTTTCACCTTAAAAGGCAGACCACTGCACCTAGGGCGGGGTCACTTAAGGTGATATATACCTGTGTTTTTGAATAAACTTGGGATTTGCTTGAACATCATATTGGTGTGTGCGATCTCACTAGAGAATGGTCTGCAACACCACACCTTGAGTATTGTGTTCAGTTCTGGGACCCTCAGTTCAGGAAAGATATTGAGGTGCTGGAGCAGGTCCAGAGAAGAGCAACAAGGCTGGTGGAGGGACTGGAGCATAAGTCCTAAGGGGAGAGGCTGAGGGAGCTGGGGTTGTTTGGTCTGGAGAAGAGGAGGCTTAGAAGTGACCTCCTCACTGTCTATAACTACCTGAAGGGAAGTTCTAGCCAGGTGGGGGTTGGTCTCTTCTCCCAGGCACTCAGCAATAGGACAAGGGGGCAAGGGCTTAAGCTCTGCCAGGGGAAATTTAAATTGGATATCAGAAAAAATTTCTTTCCAGAGAGAGTAATCAGGCATTGGAATGGGCTGCCCAGGGAGGGGGTAGATTCACCACCCCTGGAGGTTTTTAAATTGAGATTGGACATGGCACTGAGTGCCATGATCTAGTAAATGGACTGGAGTTGGACCAAGTGTTGGACTTGATGATCTCAGAGGTCTTTTCCAATCCATTTGATTCTATGATTCTATGGTATCCCTGGCATCTACAGAGAATTTAAGCTTCCCAAAAGCTGTTGTAGTAGACTTGAAGGGCGAATGGGTGAAGCATTGGGAGAAAATATTCCTCTGTGTTCCTCCCCAAGGATAGGTACCATTATCACTAAACCTCCAGAGGTAAACAGCTTAGGTTTGGGGAAGGAATACAATCTTGAGGACACATTCTAAATGAGAGCCACAGGTGTTGAATTCACAACATTATACATCCAAATAGATAATAATCACAGCTGTCTGAGTTTTATGATCGATGTGCTAAGATGAATTAAGCCCACCAGGCCTTTCAGCATGATTCTGTACCAACAAAATACAAATACTGTGCAGCATGGTGTGTATGGACCCTAAATTCAAGACACACGATTACACAAGAACTGTTATCCTTCTTTGCTCAAGCCACATGCTGGGTGACCATTTTGTCTCAGCTTAAAAAGAAAACTGTCTATCTGGACTAGGAAGGGAATCTCTTTCCAAAAACCACCACAACCTTTGAAATTAAGAGACTTTAATAGGAAAATACATAGAAAAAAGATAACAGTTCTTTACTACTATATCTATCTATATCTGTATAACCAAAACCAGAACAGAACAAACAGCAACACTGTAACCAAAACTTTCACACAAATCAAGTCCTATCTCTGCCCCTTCCAAGCAGTTATATTTACAGACAGCAGGAGGTGATGCCACGCCTCAGAAGGCAGCAGCTGTGAAAGTCACTCACAGACTCCAGCCAGGCAAAGACTGCGACCAGGGAGAGGCACTGGCCCCAAAAACTCATGTGAGGATGGCGGCCACAGGGGTCTGAAAAAAAAAAGCATTGCGGGGCTGTGGGGGGGAAAGAGGCAGCAATGCCTTTTCAAATGGTGTTAGCCCCTTGAGGAGTCCACAGTGAATCCAGGAAGCGGCAACTTCTCTCTCTCTGGAGAAACGCACAGGGTGTTGCAGAGAGTTGGGGGGTGCTGAGCCAGAGGAGCTCCCTCCAAGTGCTTCCACCAGCCCAGCAAACGGTGGCTGGCACTCACAGCAGCCAAAGGAGAGAACTGCAGGAAAAACCTGGAAAAAACTCTCTCTCCCTGCCCCACCTCCCCCAGTCCTCTCCCCAGCCATTAAGTTGGAATGCAAAGCTATAAGTCATCCCTTTATTAGCTGGTCCTGGGAGCAGGTAGTGGGGAGCTGGGCTTTAGCTCCCAAACCTCTGTACTGGTAAGGGAGAAAAAAAAATTCCATGAGACTTTGAAACTATAACAAAATACTGAATGCACTATATAAATTGTCTTTTCCTCCAAGTGTGAAAGAACTTGTC
The DNA here is from genome assembly GCF_047495875.1 of Pithys albifrons albifrons. NCBI lineage: Eukaryota > Metazoa > Chordata > Aves > Passeriformes > Thamnophilidae > Pithys > Pithys albifrons. The sequence goes on from NC_092459.1 coordinate 107,807,543, forward strand.
TCCTCAGAAAAACAGAAATGCAAGAGGATGAAATATGTGTTTGCAAAAGTGCCAGGTAAGAGCAGGAAAGGAGCCACGCATTGGAAAGGAGAAGAGTAGATGGAAAAGGCCAGAATTACATTGTCTGGAGAAGTAAATTCTTCAACCTTGTAATCAAACAGAAAAAGTGGTATCACTGGTGTCTCAGTTTGAGGGAAACCAAAATGTTTACCAAAACCAGAGGGGAGGATTCCTACTCAATAATCACCTCACTCCTTATTAAATTTAAGAAAAGGAACTTTTAATTAGAAAAGGGATATAAGAAGGATAACTCTTCTAGATAGATAGATAGATAGATAGATAGATAGATAGATAGATAGATAGATAGATAGATAACAAAATAAAACCCTTTAGGTGAAACCGAGTTGGCGTCTCCGCAGCTTATCTGGTGCAACAATATTTGCAGACAAGCAGGGGTCGCTGCTGCACCTCAGCTGGCGGTGAAGTGGCTCAGTTCTCCTCCGGTAAAGAGGCAGTCGGCAGTCGCTCGCCCCGCTGAATCACTCACGTGGAGAGATGAAGGCCAAAGAAGCTAGCAGGCAATGCAGAGTCTCTCTCTTGCAGATGGAAAGCTCTTGTCCTCTCTGCAATGGGCAGCACAGAGCAACAGAGCTTTGCCACGCCCACCTGCCCACACAGCCGGCCCAGGTCTGCTAGGCCAGCTCCAGGGCCGAGCCACAGGCAGCAGGCCTGGAGAAATCATGCCCAGGCCCCTTGTCTCCTGAGGAAGGAAGCTAGACAGGCACGAGCTGCTTCCCTTTGGGATCGCAGAGGCTGAGCGAGGGTTGTGGATGGCCAAAAAGAAAAAAACAGGGCAACCCAGCTCCACCGCCAACCCCTTCACCAGTCCCGTGCAACTGTGAGCCTTTCTTCCCCTTCCCTTCAGCCTTAACTCAAAATTATCAGATTGGAATTCAAAGTAGTTAGCTACTTCTTTGTTCATGGGGGTTGGGCATTTAGCTTTGAATTCTGTAGTGGGAGTGAGAGAATTTTGTTAACATCCAAAACTACAACTGGAGATTACAAACTCATATTAGTAAACTAAACTTACTGGATGTGCCAACACTGTTTCTAGAAGCACAAGTGCCACATTCTTCTGTAGGTCAACTGCTGCAGGCAGACCCTCTCAAGTCCTGCTATTCTGTCAGCAAGACTGTCCAAGATCACCAGAGTCAGAAAAAATGCATTGCTGCTACCAGATCTCCACATGCTCACTGTGTTTTTGTGTTTTCTCTCATTAACCAGTATCAATGTTCTCCCTCTCCTAAGAGGTCTGCAATGAAGGGGCAAAACTCATTCAAGCAGTAAAATAATATTTTTTAAGGCAGAACAAGCACCACAGAGTTCAGCCCATACTACAAGAGTTGGGATGAGGTGGAGACCAAGGGACTTTTTTGCCATGATGGCCTCTTTTTTCTGACCCTTGGTATGAAGAATGGGAGCTCTCTGGTGGCAAAATGTGAATCTGTGAAGATGGACTTTCAGTGGCCACATACTTTTCCCTGCTCATGTGGAAGTCTCAAGAGATAACAGGAAAACAGTCCCCCTCTGCCCTCTCCTAAGGCACTGAGAACAGTCGGACCTAAACAATGGACATCATCCTTTCTAGTGCCTTTTTCAGACCACGGCATAACTCCCAGCTCATGACCTACAGCCTCTTCATGATCCTGCACCCTTTTCTCTAGCCCAGGCATACAGGCTGTGCTGAGACACACATTCAAAGGCCAAGAGGTACCTGTAGTTGATTAATGTCAAAATCAACAGCAAACAGCCAGATGAGTTTTTTAGGAGTTGTTGTGGCTACAGTCCAAAGATAGCAGGGGACTGTACTGCACTGGGAATCAGAGATGCTAATAAGAGAACAGGAAAACTGATGAGATATCTCAATGGAAACCAACCGCAAAATCAAAGGGAAGTGCAGGAAACTGGTCTGGTTGCAGAAATGCTAGCTGCTGTGTAATCTGCCAGCTAAAGGGAGAAACACCTCAATCCTCACCATACAGGTTTCACAAGACCCCAAAAGAGAAGCAAAACCCAGTGAAAAAACAAGGGAATTTGAGTGAAAAAGACCTTGGACTGCCATGATTTTAACAAAAAAAGAGGCCTCCACTTTTCCCTACCTGATTTTTGGCACTGTCTTCTTAGGCAACAGTAAAGATCAAGTGTCCAGTGGCCCTCAAACATTTGGGGTCTCAGGGGATCTGGAGGACCCAAACCACTCCATCTCATACAGACAGCTCACATACAAGGTTTGCCCACCTTGACACCTGGTTCTCAGTTGTTTGCCACTGCTTCTCTCTGCCTGAAGATTAGCAGATTCACAATCTGGACACATGTGTCATACCTGACCCCTCCAAGGGACCTGGAAAGAGAAACAACAGTAAAACATCACCAATCCTTTTCGGCATGTGATCCGATCTGCAGCCCCAGCATGCAGATGAACTATGTCCATGCAACCCTGGACAGCTGTTTATACCTCCTGGCCCAGGGCAGAGGTCTCCTGCCTAGCTGCACCTCCAGGAGGTGTAGCAGCACTAGGAGTCTTCATGGGTTCAGATGGTGATGAGTCAAAATCAGAAAGGATGAAATCCACAGAAGGTTATTAAAAATAGAGGCACAACGCCAAACTCAAGACATTCCTCCCTGCACATTAGAGCAACCAGCTCACTGCCTTTGCCCATCTATCCCCAGCCATGTCCTGCCAGAAAGAGAACAGCAAGCTAGACAGACTAACCCAGGACTGAACTAACCCAGGACATCTCTAATGGGAGTAGAGCTGTCACATCTCAGGCCATATCAGAGCCAGTCCTTGGGCTGGCAGCTCTAGCTCTCTCTGCAGCTCTGTAACACTTCTTCCCAGACTGAGAAATTGTACCACGCTCCAGGAATGACCCAGAGCTGGACACATTTGGCAGTTAAAGCCTCTTTGTGAGAAGTAGTTGCAGCAGCAGGGGAAAAACAAGAAACATCAGGCAGATTGGTAAAGCCACGCAGGGACCTAAGCCCTCAGAAGAGGAAAATAAAAAAAGGGAGAAAAAAATAGTTGGAAACGACTAGTTCGCATCTGGTTGAGAAAGCAAAGGCTGCTCTTCGACAGACGTGCACATTCCTTTCATGCCACCAGATGGTGCCATGCCTTCAGTCACCAGCGGGCAGCTAGTCCGGCTGGGGACAACAGCCCTCTACCCCCTGCTCCACCTGCATTAGAGGGGCACTGTCCTCAAACTGCAGGGAGAGGGAAATGGCAGCCTTGCTCTACCCCAGGGCCTGGGCTTCCCAGCGGGGCATCTCACAACTGCAGGACCACCTCTACTCTGAGCTAGGGTGAGGCTGACTCTAAATCTGGGACCGAGACAGCTGGGATCTGGGAGAGCAGGCTAAATCAGCTACCTGCTCAGAGCTGAGGCCCCTGGAGCTGAAGTTGAGAAGTACCTTTTTGAGCACTGCAACAGCAAAGCATCATATGTTGGGAGAAAGACTTCTGTGATGGGCAATCTGACAGGGGAAGCACTGTCCAAGAGCTGTGTTTTGGTTAGATTCAAGTCTTTTTGAATCAGCAGAAGTGGCACAGCAAGGTAGCCTGCACAAGAACTTGCTCTGGCAGGCCAGATTCAACCTATATGCAGGACTGGAAGGGATATTAAACAAGTTTGCAAATGACACAAAACTTGGAGGAGTTGCTGACTGCCTTGAAGGCAGGGTCTGCAGAGAGACCTTGACAAATTAAAGGACTGGGCAATCACCAACCATATAAAGTACAGCAAGGCAAAGTTCCAGATTCTGCACCTGGGATGGGGCAACCCAGGATTTAGGCAGACAGGGGAATCAGATGCTGGAAAGAAGTGCTGCAGAAAGGGACCTGGAGGTCCTGGTCGATGGCAAGTTGAATATCAGTGCCCTGGCAGCCAGGAGGGTCAACTGTGTCTTGGGGGCATTAAGGCAAAGCATTGCCAGCTGGTCAAGGGAGGTGATCTTCCCACTCTGCTCTGCACTGGGGAAGCCTCACCTTGAATATTGTGTGCAGTTTTGGGCACCACAACATAAGAAAGATACTAAACCATTAGAGAACGTCCAGAGGAGGGCAACGGAATTAGTGAAGGGCCTTGAGGAGAAGCCGTATGAAGAGCAGCCGTATGAAGGGCACTTGGTCTGTTCAATCTGGAGAACTGAAGACTTTTATTTCATTTTATTGCAGTCTACAACTTCCTCATGAGAGGAAGAGGAGAGGCAGCCACTGATCTCTTCTGTGTGGAGACCAATGACAGAACCCAAGGGAATGGCCTGAAGTTGTGTCAGGGGAGGTTTAGGTTGGATATTAGAAAAATAGTCTGCACCCAGAGGATGGTTGTGTGCTGGAACAGGCTCTCCAGGGCAGTGGTCACAGCACTAAGACTGACAGAGCTCAAGAAGCATTTGGACAATACTCTCAGGCACATAGTGTGACTCTTGGGGATAGTCCTGTGCAGGGCTAAGAATTGGACTTGATGGTCCTTGTGGGTCCCTTCCAACTCAGCATATTCTTTGATTGGCAACCTCTGCTTCCTGGCCTCCAGAAATGTGGCTGCAGTCATGCTTCTTGCCAGCACCCACACATAGCTTGTTGGATGATAACCCGTCAGGAGAACTGAGCTGTGCCACTCAAGCAATGCAAAGGCTCAGAAAGAGACCATTGGGTGCTGAAGACTGCATATACACAGGCTCACTAAACTGGTTCATCCCAGCCTTTCTCCACTCAATGTGCCAGAAAAGAACCAGCATGCCAAGAACAGACCACCAACACAGATGCAAACCCAGAGAACAGATCTAAAGAGGGTGGTGGGAAAGGGATGCTCCACTCATACTACCCTGTTTTTCAGGGGAGACTTCCCCATAGCCACATCCCTGGACAAGACCAACCACAGCACATATACGTAGCTCACCAGGGCCCAGCTGTCAGCCCAGGTGGCTAGCAGAGCTATAGCTATCAAGCCACTTGACTCAATTCATTATCTATGAATAAAGACCACATCCTGGAGGCTGATGGCACACACAACACGGAGAAGAGAGAGCTCAGGGATACTGTCAGAGGTTCCCATCCATAGCTATGTGCTGTCTGCCTGCACACTTGCCGGAAACACAATATCCTCCTGCTCTTCCATCTCACTTTGCACAGTTCAAGTGGCAGAAGTGGTAAGGAGTTGTCCATCTATGTGTGTGACAGGTGTGTCAGGAAAGCAATATCCTTTTTTAGACTACCTGATTACACTAGAAGGCAAAAAAACCCTGATATGCTTGCTCTCCCTAGCACCTACCACTACACTTGCTGGCACATCCAGCTTAGACCCACCCAATCCCAGGCTGTGGACAGATTTCTGCTGCAGCCCACCCCAACTGGGCTCCACAGGCACTGGCAGTGCTGTGGCTTCTCTCCAGCATCACAATGGCCAGAAGGCTGTGCTTTGGAAACGAGGGTTTACTTCTCCATACCTGCCTCTGCAATTCAGGCCTCCAGTAACCACCTTCAATTCTCAAAGCACTTCCTTCACAAACCATTACACTGCCAGAAATCACATTCAGTGATTTCATTATCTTTTGACAGTTTGAAAGGGCCTTCGCTACCCTCTAGCAAATCCTCCACAGCCATAAGGCTTTTGTTGATGAACAGCCATCATACTGACTAATACAGTCTCATTGCTTCCTTTTGCATTACCCCATGTATTTCTTATAGTTAGATAGTAAGCAGATTAGGGTAGGGATTTTCCAGTCTATGCCTGTATAGCACCTTGCACGGTTGGTGATGCGTGAGGTAGGGCTAATTCACACATCATCTAATCTTAACCACAGAAGCCCTCCTTATAATGAACTGCCAATTTTAACCACTTCGTTAACAAGAGCCAACCTTCCCCGATTCCAGAGAGCCAAACATAGACAAGTTCAATAAGTGGCCACAGCACTGACAAAAAGACAGACCGGCAGTTCCCAAGCCAGAACTACCATCCTGCAGGAGCAATACGCCTCCACAAGGTTTCTTTGTTATTCTGATGCAGCTAAGTGCAAACTTTGTCATAAGAAAATCAAACTGCCACAACAGCCTTCTGCCTATGTCACAATGTGACAGGAGTGGGGGTTAATTTAGTCATGAAATAAAATAATTATTAATAGCATTGCAGATAGCAATCGCTACCGGCATCAGCATCCGCCACCTCAATTCCTGGAACAAAGCCCGCGTAATCCAAATATGTTTATTCTCCTAGAAATTCCTGCAGCCATTCAATGTAGCAGCATTATCACATTACATGTGCAGAAAAGAGATGGCCTGAAGATTAGGGTGTTACCCTGTAAAGGTAGCAAGGCTTCATCTGACTTACCACAGATTTCCTGCCCGAGGCTGAGTCGTGCAGCCTCAGCTCAGCCCGCCCCTCTGTAAAAGAGGCTGCACACAGCCTTGTCTCACAGCAAGAGTTCAGGAGCATAATCACAGTGAATGCTGCAAAGCCTTTAGGTAATGCAGCCAGAGATGCTGCCTAAAGCTTTACCCACTGGTTAAGAGGAGTTCAAGGCCTCAGTGTGCTTAACATGAGCCTCTCTTGTCAGCCTGATGGGAATTTAAGATCCAATTCACATGTACACAGGGAAAACACATCATTTTAAATTCTGCCCATTGCCTGTTTTGACGATTTAAGGGAGCAGCAGCTAGTTCTTAAGCTGATTCTGGGGCAGGATGTATTTCATTCTCACCATACAAAGTATTTCAGACAAGCACTTTGGTGGCAACAAAATCAAAGGGGAAAAAACCAAAATGAATAGATAAGCCAGGTAGGTGAGTAGCTTGGTGACATTCTTGCATGCTTAAATTAATACAGAGCTGTTCCATTCCTGAGCTGCTTTTTTGTGTTATTTTCTCCTTTGTCCTTCTAGTGGAGAAAATGCCCCAGGGGTGATGAAGCATTAGGCTACCCTCCCCATCACACTCAATCCAGAACGGTTCTGATGAGAGACATTTTCTGATGAAAATAAACCCAGCAGCAAGCAGAGTCAGCTTTTGGTCTGGTTGTTCATAGCCTGCAGTTTTTACCACATGGAAATTAAAAGGATTGCAACCTGCAGCAATTGTGAAAGTTGAAAAAGAATACGAGTTCTGGCATTCATCTGTAGCAATTTAGACAGCCTTTTTATTACTGTAAAAATGGAAAGTATTTATAAGCAACATCTAGCTTGGATCTGTACTAAATCTCAAATTGCAATATAGAAAAGACAGGAACAAAGCCAACACTTCAAAACCAGAAGACTAATGTAAAGGGGAAAAGCAGCTTGCCCAGCTTCAGTCCATGGGCTAGAACAGAGCTTTGGACCAGATACTGGCCTCTGGGTTCCTGCATGCTGCCTGTTTGTTGCACCCCACTGCTTCCTCAGAAAAGGAATGGAGCATGACAGCAGTTTCCAGAAATCACCTTTAGGTTCTCTTCCTCTCTCAGAATTTCCCTTTAAATCTTTACTCCAGTGCACCTACTAAACAGAATATTGTAGCAATGCACAGCGATGGTCTCCTTGTGGCTTTGTCTGTCAGTGAAATGTCTATTAATGTAAGGTTTACAGAGACTTTCTGTTCCTATCTGAAATTATCTTTCCTGATCCTTGCAATGCCAAAAGCACAGAACCAATATTCCATAAGCCCTGTGAAAAAGGGACTACATTTCAGGCACACTCAGCTAGTGTGGTTACAGTAGCATCCATCAGCCATGACCCAAAAGCTCCAAGCCACCACCATGCCAGGCCTCACACAAGACACCTGTTCTTTTGCTGCATGAGCACAGAGTCGGCCTGATCCTGCCATCTGGGTGCCCTGCGCTCATGGGATGATTGTGCAGCCAAAGAGGAGTCTCTGTGATCCCTGCTCGAACTGTGAGATGAGGGCAAAAAATGTATGAAAAGACAGCAGATGAATGCAAGCCAATGAGGAAAGAAAGGGTTAAGAGGGAGACAACAGTAATTAGCATAAGTAGAGGCAGTCTCAGCTCACCAGCTGCTTTGCAGATTGTCTGCCTCCCAGATTTTGAACAGCAAAGAAGCATTTTGCCAAAGAGCACAGTCAGTAGCTAAGACTGCCCCTCAGAACTGAAACGATCGGGGAAAAACAAATTATTTCCATGGTAAAAAAGCAAGGCTTGCAGGGCTGTCACGTAGGAGTTTGACTAAGTAAGGTATGGAGCATGCAGCTCAAAACAGCCACCAAATACTTCAGAGCAAAAGGCTAAAAAAGGAAGGTTTTAGAGGAAATGAGTCAGTAGCTTGGAGGACGGGAGGGGGAGTTCAAATGGCTGAGGCATATAAAGTAAGCAAGTAGTCACAATCTCAAATATGATTCTAGCAAATGCTAGTCAGTGTATGGCCAGACTTTGCAAACGAAGATTTGGGCAGGGCTCTCCCCACATGGGTGTGCCCTTCCAGCCTGCACAGTGGATTTTTTAGATGAGGCACAGCGTGCGCAGAACTAGCCCCACCGTTTAAGTCCTAAGGGTCCATTTGCCATGGCTGAGCGAGCTTGGACAGTTTCAGGGAAGTCCTCAGGACTGTCTACAGCACCCAGTACTAGCCGGGGCTGAACCTGCTTGGCATCCAAGATCTGACAGGATGGGATGGCAGGGAGGCATTTAACTGCCAGGTGACAGTCCCTACTGAGACTCGAACTTAGGACCTTGGGATTCAGAGTCCAGAGTGCTATCCATTACATATCAGTAAGGCAGATATATAGAACCTGAGTTTCTTTTGATGCAGTCTCATGCAAAAATGGAGTCTATGGATGACTTTTTATATTGATCTCGCTGGATTTTGAAGCAATTATTCACTGGACAGATACTTGTCAACTGCAATTCACACCAGTGTTTCTAACTGGAGCCAAAGTGGTCACCACCAGCTACATGACTGGTGAAATTTCTAAGTGTCCCCAATGGCTAGGGGATGGGGTTTTGCGGGGAGGGGACGGGGAAGTTTCAGGCTACTTGCAAATACCATTTACCTTAAGAAAGGGAGAATTCATCTTTCAAGACGGTTCGCCCAAACATACAGCTTGAGCTTTCAGCCTAGCTTATTTATAGCACTAACACTATGAAAAAAAGGACAAAGTTTGTTCAATGTTGAAAAGCAGAAGAACTAGTAAAAAACCCCTTCCTCTCCACAATGCTGTAGCAATTCACAGTATTCATGTCTGTCTTTGTGACAAACTTGCATTGCACTGAGACGTGGCGACAAAGGAGTCTCACCCTAAGAAGCCTTTAGCCTTGTGCACTCATACCCGATTAACAGTTGGCCGTAACAGGTTGTGCAGCGCAGTAAGCAGTGGGAGGGTTAGTGTCAGTGTGGCAATTAGCCACAAGGCACAACTTCCTCATCTCTGCTCAGGTCCCTGCCCCATCAAAAGGATGGGACCATTGGAAAGGGAGGTCGTAAATAGAACCAAAATTTCCTCCTGCCCTTCCCAAAACAGGGAGCTTCCCCTCACTGCAGCCACCAAGACAACAGCTATGTAGCAGCTGTGAGAGGACCCTGCTGCAAACCCTCACTGAGGTGAACCACAGCACTGCAAACAGCTGGGGTGACGCTTTAGGTCACAGAAATGTGAGAAGGCTGTAGTGTCAGGGTGCAGCACAGGGCTGGAAAATCCTCCCTTTCTCCTACAGAAACAGCAGCACAGGATTTACATGCAGCAGGGGTTCCCAAACCATGACATACATACTCCTAATCCCCAGCAGACAGCTCCCAATGCCTGTGCCTGTATAGCATGAGGAGTCTGTGGAGACTATGCTAAGGCAGGCTTAACACACACTTGTCCGTGTGCTTTACTGTGCAGCTCCTGCCCCAAGCTTCCTCAAAGCACCACAGCCACTGTGTTTATGCTTTGCTAGGCTATATGCTGTTTTGCCTTTTGCGGAATGAAATCTTTCAAAAAGCCATTGTGGTTCTTGCCGAGTGCTCCTCTCAGAGCAAGCACATCTTTCTCATGAGACAGGAAAAAGTGAGAGAGTATTCTCTTACTCTGCTGGTGAAGGAGTTCCTGTCCTCACTGAGGTTTCTGTGACCATTTAGACACCTTCTCAACCCTCTGCAGTGTTTCCAAAAGGACCTTTTGAAACAGAGTGAGCCAACAGACTAGTTCCAACTAATTTTCCCATATAAGTATACAACATGAAACAGCCCAAGCTCTGTTCTCATGGTTTGACATCATGTCTTCCGCTTCTCCCCAGGACATCTCACTTCTGTAACCCTCTGTCATAGTGAAACTCATCTAAGAAGAGCAAGTTTGGAACAGTAACAGACAAATTACTCTCATGATTTAAGACTAAAAAGCACAGCTAACCCAGGGCTCTGCTACATGCCACTGGAGATGGAGGGCTCCCAGGGCACTGCCATATGGTACTGATCCCCACTGCTAAACAGATCCTGCCCTGATTTCCTCTCCCCATCAAGACATTCACAGTAGGTAGGCACAACCAGAAGTTGTCCAGAGAAACATACTCTTAGGACTGAAGGTCTACGTATTACACAGGCATTATATCTGACTTGTTTCAAAAGGAAAAATCAAACATGTCTCTGCTCAATTTTTGCTAATACTTCCAAAATAAGTCAACATTTAGGTTCAAATTTATTCATTCCTTGATAAAAATATCCGAAAAGACCCTGGGGAAGAACTATAACCACTCAGTCAAATTAAAGTCTGAGTCATGCTGGTAGGTCTTTTCCTAGTTTCACCACAAATCTGTTGCAAATGCTCTTATAAAAGAAACCCCTGGTTAGAGTAAGTCACCCAACACAACAGCCTAATGCAGTAAGACTGCTTTTTCAACACATGAATCTTCAGTATGGGGTCTTTCTGCAACTTCTATCTAATGTAAATGGGCTTAACAGCATCTACAAAGAGGGTCTACTAGGGTAGGCTGCAAGGAGGGGAAAAATAAAATTAAAGCCCTTTAATTGGAGCAGCATTACAAATGAAAATTGAAAGGTGTGTAAGCATGGCTCACACCTTTAGTTTTGAAGCTTCATGCTAGTTGTCTCATAGCCCAGCCCTGAAAATGTGCCATCGAGTCTTTTGTTTTCTGCTTACAAGTAGTCACAGATTTAACAAGTTTGATGCTGGGGGCTTTTTGCTCATCAGTTCAAGTCGGGGACATCACTGAGGTCAGGATTCAGAAATACAACCTAACTTTCTATACATTTTGTAGTATCAGTAGATGCCATTGTATTCTGTTTACAAGGAGCCCGAGCTTCACTGCTCAGAACATTAAGGAATTTTTCGTCACGTTCAGAGCGAGCAGGACTGCCATAAACCTCTCCGAGCGTCTCGGTCTCCGCAGCAGCGTTTTCTCAGGATCAGCTTTGTGCCGAAAACAAACCGCTCGCCGTCTCGGCCACCTGGATGAAGCCGACGCCGGGATCGAAGATTCGCGGGCGCCAGCAGAAAGCGCAAGGCCTCTTTCCGCAGCAGCCCGAGCCAATCAGGAGTGCCTAACCGAGATCGCACCAAAGTAGGTAGTAAAAACCCTCGAAGAAGAAAAAAAAAAAAGAACGAGAGAAAGGAAAAGTCCCACACTTCCGGCGGGCCGGCTCTTCCGCCCGCCCGTCCGTCCCCTCCTAGCTGCTCCTGCTGCGGCCGCCTCGCCCCGCGGGCTCCCCGCCCGCCCCACTGCCGTCCTTGGACGCCTCCACGACCCCTCACGCCCATCTCAGTCCCTTTCAGCCCCGCTCCCAGCAGCCCAAATACTCCTTATACCGCCCTGACAGCGGCCCTCCACCTGCCCCCACCCCTTCCCACACGATTCCCTAAGCACCCCGACTCTCCCCATAGCACCTCTACCCCTTGGCGGGCACACCTTGGGACAGGTAACCCCGCCCCACATCTTTGAGAGGGCGCGGCCACTGGCCGGCCGGCGCGGATATCAGTCGGCGGCTCCCCTATGATTGGGCAGCTCGGCTGGGCGGCAGGAGGGGCCCGTGTTGTGAGGGTTGTGCCACGCGGGACTCCCGCCATAGCAACCGCTTCCTCCTCCTCCGGGCACGGCGGCCGTGACGTCGGCAGCGCTTCCGCCCGGCTCGCGCCCTCGCCGCTTCCCTTTCTGCCACAGGAGACCGCGCCGCGCCCAGACACCCAAGGGGAGTCGCCGCCGCCGCACCGCGTTCCGTCGCTCACTCGCCCGCCGCGCCCAGCCGACACCATGGTAGGGATCCGGGCCCCGCCGTGAGGGCATGAGGCTTTCCCCCGTCCCGTCTCCTCCTCCGCCTTCATCCTTGGGGGAAAGCGGGAAGCGGGGGTGGCGGTGCCGCCCGCCCCACGTTGGCTGGCCCTCTGGCTGGCATCGCTGCTGTGCCCGGCGGCACGACGGTATCGCGCCCCACTTTCGTTCTCCTTTTCTCCCCCCCGCCCCCCCTTCCCCCACTCCTCCTTCCCCTGCACACCCTTTACTCCACTCCTTCCCGTTCGCCTATGAACTTGAAGCGGTGAATCTGTTCTCCCCCCGCCCCCATCCCGCCATGAGGCGGTGGAAGGTTACTCTCCCCTCTTTGAGGCAGTGGAACTGTCCTCCCTTCTTTCCCTCACCCTGTCGTGAGGTGATGGTACGTTCTGTGCCGCAACACAGACGCTGCCGCGGGCGCGTCCATTCCATGCTGTGATGGGGGGGGTGGGGGACGGGACGGGCGAGGCGGGAAGAGCCCGTGGGGGGGCGATGTCCGGCACCTCCCCGCGCCGCAGGGCGCGGCCGAGGAGGGGAGAGGGGCGCGAGCGCCCCCGTCCCTCCCCGCAAAGCTCTGTGTGGGAGGGGTTTGCAGCCTTGGCAGAAAGGCGGTGGCAGCCCTCCCTTTCCCCGGAGCCGGGGGCTGTTCTGTTCAGGAGGAAGCGCGGCCGCCGCAGCCGTCCCGGCGCCGTCCCGGCGGGAGCCATCTTCCCACGGCAGAAGGGTTCGGGCCTAGCCTAGAAAACGGCGGCGGCTCCGCGGGTGGCCGGGACGAGCACGAGCCCTCCCAGGGCCAGCCGGGACCCCGCTCGCCGGCCCCAGGTGGAGCCGACGACGCTGATAGCGGACAAAAGGGGGGAAGGGGAACCCGCAGAAGGGAAGCTCTGATCGTAACAAGCAGGGTTTCGCGGCGGCCTCTCGAGGAAGCTTAAGTTTTAGGATACTTGCTGTAAGGACTTGGTTTTAGTTGGGTTTTTTTGTTTTGCGCCTTCGCACAGTGCTGGAAGCACTTTATCTTAGACGTAATGCTGGAAACATAGAAACATACCAAGCATACACACTGTCTTCCTAGCTTCCAAAAAAAATGTGCCAGGGGACTCTTGCATAAATGGAGCGGAATAGACCAAACGCCTTTTCGACTTCCTGGTGGCTCATTATCGATTTGCTTTGCCTATGCTCTAAGTTTGTATCCACGTTTAACTGTGGCAACTGAGACTGGCAAATTCACTTAATTTATTAGCTCATGCAGTTTTAACTTCTGTCATGTTTTTGCTTGAGTCATGCACAAGTATTTGTCCAATTTCACTTGTGTGTTTTGACATACCTACCTGGGTTGTTTGCTTTTATTAGAAGTGTTACATATTGAGATCTTCCTATGGTAACTCCCATTAATTTACTGAACTTGTGGTATATCCAGTAAACGAACTTTTAGTCCATATAGGGCTGGCAGGCAGAATGTACTACTAATCTCCCTGTTTCCTCTAACACCCAAGTCAGAGCATCTGGTTGATCTGAAACATGGAGCAGAGCTCATGGGAGTTGCAGATGAAGCTGTTAACAAGTCTGATGAGACTTGTGGCTTTTGTATAAAACAGGCTTGTTTCAACAAGCAAGCTACCACCTCTGCAGTATGCAAACCTAATTTAGAGTGACTACTCGGTGTGTCAGGCTTCATCTTGCTTGGGAACCAGAGAATTCCCCAGTCAGTCAAAACTAGTATTTCTCACTGTGATCTTTTTGTAACAGAGTCTGGGTTGGCCTTTTTGAGATGCTAGAAATGAACATGCTTTTGGGCAGAGTGTAGACCTTCTGGCAAAATCCAGTAATACTAGCAGGAGGACATCATTTAGTATCAAAAGAACACTGGATTTTCAGCTTTCGTGTCTTGACACAAGGTTCAGTTTCTTTGCTATGGGATTAAATGACTTCATGGTCTTTGGAGGACCACACAAATTATTTTCCTTGGTTGTTAGTCAATACTGTTTCCAAATGTGTGTAATTACAAGGTACATATGCCTCATGTACCAGATGACAGCCTCATGACAATTGGTAGTGTGGGTGCCTGGTGTGTTCCTACTTGCCTTGTCAGAATTGCTATCAAGAGGCTCCTGCTGAGTGCGAGGGCTGACCTAAGCAATCCCATGCAGGAGAGAGTCCGCAGACAGCCAGGATTTGTGTGTGAAGCTGTTCAGAGCCTTTTGCTCACCTGGCTGCTCAGTATTCAGGAGGGATCCCTCAGTAGCGAGTATTTGGGATGCCCAGAGCAGGCCTTCAGAGTCTGTTTTTGAGCGTGATTTTTAAGCTTTAGGTTACTGTAGGTGCCTGGAGGGTTACAAGAAAATTCCTATAGGGGTTTGGGCGTGTAATAGCTGATGTCTGTGCTGAATATGCTTCTAAGAAGCGTTGCTTTTCTGCTAGAGTCCTGTTGCATACCAACTTACCACCTGCATTACCTTAAAACCTTGTGTTTCAACAGAGAAATAGGTGCTGCTCAAAACTTCTGCCCTGCTGCTGGCTGTTGTTCAGCAGTATTGCTGGAATTGCCTTTTGTGGGTATTGCTTGTTCTGCTTACCTTGACAATTAAACTGGGAGTGAACTTCATGGTAGCTCAGAGGAGATAATTCCCTCTTTGGCTGAAAGCTGAGGAAATGACCTCCAGAAATTCAAGGGATAGTTTTTTTCTTATTTTTTAAATAATTGCTTTCTTACTCATCTTCCCTTGTCTAGTCAGTAACTGTTTTTATTGATGGGGAAAAAAAAGAAAAGCTGAATAGAGTTTTGATTCTGTCCCCCCACCTCCACCCCTCCTCTTGCCAAAAGAGACCAAATAATGCAAAATAAAAAAACTTGAGTCTAGCTGGCAAGATCTGTCTACAAGTGATATGCAAATAAGCCAGCAAGAAGTACAGAGTTATGGTGTGCAAATAGTAGCTTGTAATACAACAGCAATAAAAGGTAGTTAGTCATGTTTCTTATCATGCTTCAGATCTGAATTGAAGCCTTGGACTTTCAGGCTGTCCCCTGTAAAGAGTTGTCTATCTGTCTGGCTATAGGTGGCAGGGAACATGGGTCTCTCAGGTACCTCGGGAAGTCGCTGGTATTCCCACACTGTTGCTGGTCTTTGGGAAGAAGTTAAACTAGTTGCACTTTTCCTACTCAGTAAAGTGGGGGTGATAATATCCAATGTGTTTAGTTCTGGAGTGCTCAAATAACAGATTAAAAGCAAAGCAGTATTTAAAATCTTTGTGGTTTTGACCACCTACGTTTTCAGTTGGCTTGTTGGCCTTAGCTGGCACCCTTTTCAGAGGCCTGATTTGGCAAAATTTCTTTTCAGTCTGTTAGTGCAGCAAGGCTGTGACGCTCCCTTTCTGCTAGGTGCACCCACAACTACCTTAGCTTAGTTTTTCCTTCAGGGTCTCTTTGTTCATGATGTCCCAGGGCATTCTGTTGTGTGGCCACTATAAGGGACAGCTCTGTGAAAGGTGCTGTCCCAGACCAGTTGGGTGGTAATAGTTTAAACTGAAAAGGTATTTGTTGCAGCGATGTACTGTGACACATTACTGAGTCAGATGGAACTGCCACATGGTTACACAAGCAGTTCTGGCAATGGCAGAGAATTTTGAAGGCACACAGGAGGAATGGTATGCCAAGCATAGGGGTAGTGGTGTTTGCTGAAGAAACTAACAACCAAATACATGCCAATAATGTGACTAGCGAACATGGGAGCACAGAGTTCTCAAATTAACAATCTGCAATTAAACAAGGCATACTTTTAATATAAAGTTCTTGGTGTCAAATTCTGGAAAAACTGATTATGCTTTTCCAAGAAATAAACGTTTCTACTTGCGTAGATATGAATTGTACTATCCTGGTGTATACAATGTCTGTGTAGTTCCCAGACAAAACAAGTTAAGAACTGGTTCTTTAAATGTCTTTGTAGATAATGCATGCACAGGCACCTCTATGGAGAGCTCTTGGATCCACAGGAGAGAAACCCAACACTCTAAAATTGTCAAGATTTAAAACCAAATTTAGTTCTTCAAACTCGTCTTGATGCAAACCAAGTCATTAGTTTGGTCTTCCTGTCTGTCTTACACTTGAGGAGGAAACAAAGACTCTTCTTATCTAAAATATTTAAAATATTCAAGGAAAATACTGGAGTTCACAACACTTTCTAACAAATAAGAAGGCAAATTTCACTGTGTCAGAGTTGTGTTTCAGTGCAGGCTTGCTACAAATCCAGTTTTATCAGATGTCTGGCACGTGTCTCACTCCTGAAATGGCTTTCTGTATGTGGAAAGCCTTCTTGAGAAAGCTTTGTATTATTCTTCAGTCTTGCCCATTTTAGATTAAATTTCAATTCAGGTACTTGGCAATGGAGGCAAAATTTTGGAAGCTCTTAGTAGAGACAGCTGAGTATGACTCTTGCAGTAGGAAGTGTGCTGGACAGAAGGCTCACTCTTTGGGCTGCCCTGTATAAGGAGGGCATTCTACTCTTGCAAGACTTATGCAGTGCTTTGCACTTCAGGCAGGAACAGTGACTTTGTGTAGAGAATAAGAGCCGCTGTGTTGTTGCAGCACATGCTGACAAAGCATTTAATGCAATCATTACCTCACATGCCTACAGCAGTCCATATGAAAGTACAGTGGGGATATTTGTATAAGTGCCCCAGAATAACGTATGAGTAGCTCAGCATGCAAGGCACGCTGCATTAGCAGTAGTTGTATAGAGGTGCTGGGGGAGAACTCATTTTTGCTGATTCTCAGAGAAACTCACTCTGTCCACTCTTTCCTGAATGTCTCCGTGAATATGCTGTACTGGCATCTTCCCATCTGGTAATTAGGTGGCTTGCCTTCAGTGAGGTTAGCAGGCCCTGAAGTTAAGGTTCTGTTCCCTACAACAAAACGTCACCAGCTGATTGATTCATGGTCATGTACAGGGGTCAGAAGTACCTGCAACATGTACTGCTTAATGAACAGGTGCCTGTGTGGGAGTCCAGAGCTGGATAACTGCTTTTATGCTGGAAAAGGAACAGAACCAGATGAACTGCTGTAGCTCTGCAGCGTTCAAGCCAGAATGCACAAAAGAATATTGAATGTGCTGTATTGCATCCTCTAAGCAGAGCAGTATCTGGCCAAAGAGAGAAAATCCAGAATAACAAATGTTTACTCTGTCATTATTGGTGGGGTGGAGGTGTCTCACCAGCTCTTCTTCTGGACAAGACAGCAGAGATGAGGTTAAAATGTTGATTGAGAACATGTACTTAGAATATGGCACTTCTCCTTGTTCCAGTGCTCTTAAACAGTCATCCTGTTGATGTTCTGTACAGAATGGTTTCAGCCACCTTACTGTGGTGACGGATATAGGTCTCCGCAGGAATGAACTCCAACGCCAATCCGTAGCTCAAACCAAGCAAAGGCGTTTATTGAAATGGGTTACAATACATAGACTCAGGGAGGGACATTCAAAGCCGGGGGATGAACATGTTAATGGGGAGGTCAACTGGTAATTGCCCACTCAGGGAGGGGCGGGGTAGCTGGTAACTTCCCAAACATGGGGGGAGGCCTGGGGGGATGACTCAGGGCTTTCGACCCCCTTGTAAGTGTTGTGCAGACCTAGCAAACAGGGGAACCTGTGGGGGAAACGAGCGGACTGGGAACAAACTCACGCAAACACAGTCTGCAGTGTGTGATGTCCGCTTGCTTAAGCGCTGAGGACCAGCTGTCCCTCTTCACTCCTGTTTAAGCTCCAAGGTTTGCTGGCTCAGGTCTGTCAGCTCCACCTGATGGCCTCAGGACTCCCATGCCAATACCTTAAAACAAAAGCTGTCTAGTGTTTGGGATTTTTTACTTTTTAAATGTGTTTGCAGAGCCACTTGTGGCTGGTTGAAGTCCTACAGTTGCAATAGTAGATCCTCTTTTTGGAAGTAGTTAGTTCATTGTACTGGAAATTTATGGATGACACACTACTGCTGTGACACAGTTACAGGGTTTTCTCAGATGGAACAAATCTGCATTGTCCATAGCAACATAATGGCTGCTAGTGTCAGCCTGTGTGATGAATCCAGGGGTTATACAGCAGCTATGAAAAGGAGTGGCACCAACTACTAACAGTCTTTTGTTTTGGAAAGCTAAAAAATCCAGTTCTCACTATTGCCCCTTCAGCTTCTGGTCAGTCCCAGTTATCAGCTGCAGTTTAACACTGAATTTTGAGTTTCCAGACTAAATACTCAACATTTTTGGAACTTGAACTGACTGGCCAGCAGTGCTCAGTTTCTTTTTAAGGAAACAGCTTGTCTCCCAACTTGGAGATATGTTTCTGGCTGTGTAGTACCACAAGCATATGCACTTGACTGCACAGTTTGCATCAACCTGCAGCTCTGTTTCTGCTGCTTCTGTTCTTCTGCTGTCCACTGAGCATTAACCTTTTTCTTTCAAAGTTAACATGAATTGGTGCAGGGGAGTTAGTTGTTGCAGCAAAAATCAAGAACAGACAAAGGTAGAGATAAGTGACAAGGCTTTTATGTGATTAATAGCCTTCCTTCCATGCTAGCTCAGGCTTTCTGTGCATTTTCTGAGACTAAAACATAAATCTTAAGAGAGCCTCTTGTCAGCTACTGAGGTGCCATTACAAACCTCGGAGGAAAAAGGTTCTCGAGTTCCCTGTGGATTTGTGCTTAGTGAATGATACACTAGCTCTAGTTCCTGCCCTGTTTGCTTTGAGGGCTTTATTAGCCTCTTTGGGAAGACTCTCCTCTACACCAAACACAGGGACAGGAAGGGAAAGACATTTATTCTTCATTTACTCTCGGTCACACTCTGACCAAGTGCAGTCTCTCTGTATGAATGAGGTGACATAGAAATGAGTCACTTTGAGTTGATGTTTGCACTTTTATTCAAATTTACCCTGGTATAGGCTCTCTCTGCTTATTTTCCTCACCTTACTGGTGATATGCAGAAGGATTGCTGCCTGCCAGGGAGCCCCTTGTATTTGGGTAGACCCTGAAGGAGCACTGTTCTTATACTAGAGAAAAGCTGCTGTCTCAGGTTCACTGCTGTGTGAGATACTCCGTGACCAGCACTTGGGAGATGCAGACACCAAACTCCATGGTAATAGATTCTGCCAGCTGTGCCACCTTGCTCACTAGGTTAGCAATGCTGTGCCATCCACTTGAAATTTCAGAAGGAGAAATGTTGGTAGAAGGAGGAGAATCTGGGTGCATCTTAGGTCCTCCATGGTAGGCACTGGTCAAGGCTTTAACCCCCCCACACATACACATTGTCATTGCCCAATCTGTAACCATCTCCCAGGGACAGCCTGTTTGAAAGCTAGCACCGAGCAGTTTTCCTGCACCCCACAGTCTTCCTGGTTTTGCAGCTGAACGCTGTTGTTTCTTTAAGATGCAAAGTTAATCTACTGAGCTCACATTTGGGGGGGCTGAAGGTAAGCAAAAACAAAATGAAGAACATGCTTTAGCCTTTTTCAGTCTATCTCACATGGTGCTGTACCTGACTATTAGTACTGCTGACTATGCTCACAGCAGTGATGCGTGGCAGTTTACACAGAGGGGGGAAGGCAATTTTCCTTCTGAGATACAAATTATCATATCTGAGGGTAATGCCATTTGAATTTGGAAAACCAAAAACGAGTGAGGAGGGAGGCAGTATGAGGAATCTCACATTTACACTGAATACAACATTTTATATTTGCAGTATTCCCTGTTGTACAGCTTCTTTTAAGCTCTCCAACTTTGCTGTACTCCAATGCAAATGCTTCTACCCTGCCACCTTTTTTTTTCTTATTCTCAAAAAAGGAGCAGGCTCTGAAAATGCAGTTCACTCTTCTGTCATTCTTGTTAGGTCTTGTCCTCTTCATTCTGTGCAACTGCCTTTAACGTTAGATGGATAATGCTGCATGTGCACCCCCTATTACAGCAAACACAGGAAGATATGATACTACTAACTACAATTTCCTTTTAGACTTCAAGGAGGGGAAAACATTGAGAAGGCAGGCAGCTGGCTTTAACAACTGATGGAGTACCTTACAAGTTCTCCCTTTAAAATCCTGAATTCAGAGCAACTTATGAAAGTTGGTTTGTTCAGCTAAAAACTGTATCGCTGCACTCCCAGAACTCCACTACATCTTTCTTAATCTCTAAACTATATCCACGTGACAGGTGTGGAATTTGACCACTTTTACTTGTGTTCCTAAAGCTGCTAGCAAGCATGCTAGAAATGGCTAGGAAATTTTGGACAGAAGATCTTTGTGGGCATGATTGCCTAGGCAGCCTGAAGTGGGGAACAAAATTAAGCTTCTGTAATGCCAAAGGATCTGCTGCAACTGAATCTCAGAGAACAAGGGGTGGACATGCATGTAAAGCTCCCCCAAACAATGTTCTAATGTAAGCAGGATGGTGCCTTCTTTGAAATAGTTTGTTTGGCTGCTGGCTGTGGGCAGCAGCGAGACTCCACGTTATTTACTTGCCTTTGGAAAAGGGTCTGCAGCCTTTTTGAGGAGACGCTTGGAGCACTAGTAACTGTGCTCAGTATCTGTTGTCTTCTAGCCTCAGATGTAAGGCAGTGCAGTAATGGAGTTGCAAAAATTTGCTGTGGTAGCCCTAAACATCTTTGCTTGTGTCTTTGCAGGCATCTGGAGTACAAGTTGCCGATGAGGTATGCCGGATCTTCTATGACATGAAAGTGCGGAAGTGCTCTACACCTGAGGAAATTAAGAAGAGGAAGAAGGCTGTCATCTTCTGCCTCAGTCCAGACAAAAAGTGCATTATTGTGGAAGAAGGCAAAGAAATTCTGGTGGGAGATGTTGGTGTGACAGTTACTGACCCTTTCAAGCATTTCGTGCAGATGCTTCCTGAGAAGGATTGCCGTTACGCCTTGTATGATGCAAGCTTTGAGACCAAGGAATCCAAAAAAGAAGAGCTGATGTTTTTTTTGTGGTAAGCTGTCTTCCCAACTGACTCATTCCTAACATGCAGTCCAAATACTGTGAGTGAGGTCTCTGAGCATTTGTATTGCCCAGACTGGCAAGAAGGCAGGCTTAAAGTGAGCCAGGCAGCCTGCTGCCTGTGTTCTGAGCCATGAGACATTTCACTTGTTCATGGTGGGAAGGATACTGCTTCTGACTGTGCTGAATAATCAGTGTCACTAATTGCACTCTCTTTGACATATCCCACTAGGGCACCAGAACAAGCACCTCTCAAAAGTAAGATGATCTACGCCAGCTCCAAGGATGCAATCAAAAAGAAGTTTCAAGGTATGTAATATAGCTAATGCTCCTAGCTCTGCCATGCCCTTAGAATACTTGCATAGCAAGGCTTAACCACTGGCTAATGGGTTTGGATGTTGTTTTGTTGTTGGTTTTTTGAGATACTAGCAAGAGGTGAAATATCATGTGACAGAGCTGAACGAGGTCTAGCTAAAATTCACACTGTCAGACTGGAAATGTTAGGAGGCAGTAGAACTGTGCTCAGAGCAAGAGCAGGTTTTACAATGTATGATGCTGTAGATGCACGGTACAGAGTAGCACATCTGTACCATACAGGCCAGAAACCATTAGATTCATAACTCAAACCTGGATTTTGTGCAGAGGTGCCTCAGTGGCAGAGGACTTTCAGGCCTGTGTCTCTTGAAAAGCACAGTCTCATAACTTACTGTGCTGTAGTAGTAGCAATTAAGAATTCGCCTGATTCAGAGGTGCAATTGTGATTACTCATCTCCAAGTAGAGTAGCAAAGTTCTGTTCAGCCTGTCAGGCACCATTAACCAAGGAGTTTTATGCTAAGTCAGCTGACCAGGTAGCACTGTCCCCTGTTAAGTTCCTTGTGCTGCACTGGGCCAAAATCTTGAAGTGTGCAAGACTGAGAAGATCACTGAGCAGCAGTGCCAGCCTTCACAGGACAGCTTGCCCAGAGATAGGAAGTACCCAGGGAGACTGTTGCGTGCTGCACATATGGAAGTCGAAAAAAGAAATCCTGCAGAAATTCTACCTTTCACTTCACAAGACAGCCATGGGTTGTGATCCCCACCCTTCAGAAAAAGAAACCACTGTTGATTCCTTAGATTGGCTTTCTAGCCTCTGCCTTTCAGGTTCTCCTTGTGATACTGTCACCCAAGTTCTGCGCACGCTGAGCCTCACCTAAAATCCACTGCGCAGGCTGGAAGGGCACACCCACGTGGGGACAGCCCTTCCCAAATCTTCGTTCGCGAAGTTTGGCCATACATACTGTCACCCAGCTCTGCAGAGCCAGCAGGAGCTGAGTCAGCTCTCTCAATGTACTTGTGTGTAGCTCCCTCCCCAGCTAGATCCAGGGCAGCATGAGACATGAAAGATTTGCTTGCAAGAGCCTGTGTTGAAAGGCCAACAGTCTGAGCACTGATCTAGTGACAAATGTCCCTGCATTGACATGTGATGTGTAGCCAGGTGTCTCCTGTGACGTATGAGGGAAAAAACATCAGATTTCCTAAGCTAAGGCAGGACTTGCCTGCTTGAGTGACTGGATTGCTTCTTCTAATATTACTATCAAGTATGTTTCTTTGTTTGATTATCAGCATGTTGACATACTGCACTATTGAGTGTTTTGCCTCTTTTTTTAGGCATAAAGCATGAATGCCAAGCAAATGGGCCAGAGGACCTCAACCGAGCTTGCATTGCTGAGAAGCTAGGAGGCTCCCTAGTCGTAGCTTTTGAAGGAAGTCCTGTGTAGATGTCATACAGTGCCACAACTCTACAAGCATTCCATGTTTTAATATATCAGTTATATAAAGCAAACATTCTAGGCAAGGGTTTCACTAACAGTAGGGAAGCTGTCTTGTAGAATAAAGTAGATTTTGGAGATGTAGCTTGTATGTACAAATGACCCTAAATAAATCAAATCTAAGGATTTATCTTGGTGTATTAGTATTTGCATTGGTTGTCCATCACGATACTGTCCCCAATGGATTAACACTAAAGGTCTCAAAAAAGAGAAATGAAAGGGAGGAGACAGAACAATCTGGTTCTTGTTTTTGCTTTTCTAAATTGTAGCAAGCAAAATTCATTCAGTTGTTTTGAGGCTGCTGGCCAAATTGCCAAACTCAAAAACCTTTCCCCTGTAACCATTTAAGACAAAACTTAAAATCTGTAGTTAAACTTAGGCTAAAGAAACTTGTTGGCACCAGAACTGGGCTACATTCTTAGTGCTTGCAGTTGCAGAGCTGTACTAAAAAAGCCCAATTCTGAAGCTAGACATAAAACACACTTTTCTGGAGAAATAGTCCTAATACCCTCCCTTGTAAAGTCCTGGTGCAGTAGTAATATTTAAGGTTCACTTGTTCTGTAGGTTCAATTTCCTTGTTACAAAGTGTCTTGAGGTCTCTTTCAGCCTGAGTGATCCTGTAAAAATTGCTTTTTCTGTTGACATAGTTTAATTTAGAACTACCTTACTTTCTCTAATACACACTTATTAATGGATCAGATGCTTCTGAGGCTTTTATAAATGCAGATTCTTATATCAAAGCTCTTCAGTTATGGATAGTAAAATGAGAAGGAACAAAAACTTTAAAAGTTGCATTTCAGCCCCAGTCTTTGGTCACTTGGTCCATTTGTCCATAATTACTATTGATTTAACTTAGTAGAACAAATCAGCCTAACTGATATGGCTTGATCTGGGCTTTTTGTCTGTTTGCTTCTTTAATTCCGTAGAAATGCATGGAAATAGCACCTACTAGAAAGTTTGACCTGAAATGCCTTTTGTGTGGGGGGGTAGAGAACATTCCTATGCCAGCTACAAAGATCTTAAAAGCTTCCATGTTTCACCAGTGGTTGATTAAAGCTGTTTCCTTTGTGTAATGTGTACATGGGAGTTGCATAGAGTTTTCTTGTCTGTCTGTAGAGAAAATGTAAAAAAGAAAAAAAAACAAAACAAAAACCCCTTAGCCTCCAGTGCATTACTGTGGTATGTTCCGTGTGTGCCAAATTCAAATAGCCTAAATAAATGGGCTTCCCCTCCCCTGGGTCAGTGACTGATTCCTCTCCAGCTTCCGATTAGCCCTCCTGCAGCAGGGCTGGCACCACTGGCTGGGCACACCAGTGCCCTGTATAAGCTGTGCACTTGGGGAGCTGGTGTGCCTCCTGCAGCTACTGGCCTGTGCTGCTCTCTGGGGAGCAGGAATTGGGGGAAAGAGGCTGGAGGAAAGCTGGTGAAGGTGGAGGGAGTTGCGGGGTAAAGCAGGTTTGTCTCTGCAAGTGTGCTCCCTTCCTTGTCCCTGCACCCTTCTCACCAGTGACTGCTTGCCTGCTGCAGGCTCTAACTCCTGAACAGCACCTGCTCTGCCTTCTGGGCTTCGGACTCAAATGTCCATGCGCAGGGGAGCTTTCGTGGAACCATTTCCCTGTTTGCAGTCTGAGCAGCAGAAACCCATCCATGTGTCAGTTGTCCTGCGCTGCTTTCCCTGTGAGGATTGAGGGAGCTTTCTCTGGCCAGCCCCATGAAGCCCAGGCAGTTACAGGCTGCCCCTTCCTCCACAAGCTGTTCCCAGCTGTGCAGGGACAGAAAGCTGCACTGTCCGTACAGTGCCTTGGCAGAGCAGTGCCAGTGCTGTGCTGGTGTATCTGCAGGGCCAGGGAAATAATGGTCCATTACTAACTCAGCATGTGCTCTCTCTGGCCATGCTGCATTGGTTAAAACCTTTAATTAGGCATGCATTCACTGCAAGCTCTAACTTGGCGCCCACACAGGTCACAGGGTTGGGAGCGCAAGGTTTTCTGATGCAAAAGGATCCACTGGAGTGAAGCTTTCTGATTCTGAGCAAAGCAAACTGGCCTGATTTCTGCTGGAGCTTTTAGCCTGTCTTTCAGTCAACTGGGAGCTTGCCTAAGTGGGTAATCATCCTCATAAACAGCTCCTCCTTGCCTAGGTGTCTGTAGTACGGGTCTTTGTCCAAAGTCCAGGTTGAGATAAGGAAATTAGTGTGACTCAGGGGGAGTGGTGCTGCCTGACAAACAAAGGCAACTCCTAGCCAAGATCCAGCTGATGCCCTGGTGATGCTGTGGCGGACTTCTGCCTGAGATTTCTTTCCTTGGTTAGAAAACTGAGGAAGGATGTCAGACCTGTAATATAAGAGAGCATTTACCACATCATGAAAGCCCTCAGATCAGGGACTTGGGTTCAAAGTGCCTTAGGCACAGAAATCTGAGTGCTAAGAGGTCTGAGGTAGCACTTTGGGCCTTGGTTAGATGTAGTGACACAGTTTAAGTCGATTTGAGTCTTTGGTTGCTTTTAGGACCCTCATAGCAACTCCTGAAATTACAGTCTGGCCTCTCTGGAGGAGTAGTCCTGCACTCCAGGGCTGGCAGTAACTCAACTGTCAGAGCTATAATGCTTCAGGCTTGTCCACATTGTGGAGTTTGCGGGCCAAACTTCACCCCCCTCAAGGCTGTTCATCCTTTTGTTTTTGAAGGCCATGAGAGGCAATAGGAAGATGTTTACTCTTGTGACTGTTTTTAATATTTCTCCCAATCACCCAGACCTTCTGAGAAGGCAAGACAACGAAGGAGAGAGACATGAGGAACTCTATAGCTTGGCTGGTTGCTGAGGGAAGAAACAACTTTCTAAGAGGGATACGGGAAGAAAAAACGAAGGGGGTTCAGATGATGAAAACAGCTCAGAGCCACACAAATTCAGCAGGACTTGCCCACATAGTATAGCTTAGCTGCAGCAAGAGCAGAGCTCTTGCTAGAAACATCTTGAAGTCTGCATGCAGGCAGTGGTTTTCCAAAAGCCATTTCTGTCCATTACACCTGGGAGAAAATGGGAGAGATGGAGACTGATAATTCAGGCCTAAGTGTAAACAGCAGGCACTGTAAATGCAATTTAGCTGCTCCAACAAAGGTTAACTTCAGTGTCAAGTACCCAGGCTGAAAGCTAACTCCAGCATGGCTGAATCAGCAGAAGGTTCAGCATTCCTATAAAGTCACTCCACCTGGGCAATTTCTTGATCTCTATTAATAAAGATTCCTGCCTGCTGTGCTGGGGTTGCTGATCATATCAGCTTTTAGTCACAGGCTGACAAGAAGCTTGGGTGACCTGGAGGAAAGGAGATAACCCTCAGCATGTTGCCCAATGGGGCAGACACATTGCAAATTCCCATCAGCTGTGGGGAGAGCAGGGCCTGGCCAGTCCTCAGCCCCGCATGCTCTCAGACAAGGCATGGGTTTCTCCTAGCCATTCAGGATGTCTTTGACCAAGGTGCTGAGGGAAGAAAAAATCCCAGTGGTACCACTCCAGGTAAAAATACAGCTAAACATCTTTCCCTTAAGAGACTTTTCTTATCTTTGCTTAACAAGACCATTCCCTTTCTTCCTAAAACAGCCAGTTCAGGAATGTGTCCCAGAAGGGCATCATGTACCCTCTGTGCTAGGGACACTGAATCTGCTCTTGTGAGCTTTTGAAGCCCTCCAGAGGCAACCTATTCTGAACAGAGTGTTTGGAACAATGACTGCCCTCCTTGCATTGGTTGTTTAGTGGTCTTTGTTACTGCTTGTGTGGGCATGCCTAGGTATTGCTCTTGTTTGCACAGAAGCTGGTAATAAAGGAAACAGTTGTTGCAAAAGCAAAAAACTGAAAAAACAAGGGAATTGCTTCACTTCATCTGCTGCTGTGGGGCCCTTCCTCCCAGTGGCTCCCTGGGGATGATGGCCACTTTCCTATGCTTGACAGCTCCCTCTGGCTTTGTTGGGTGGAGTTTTTGTGCAATCCTGAAAAAGTGCTGGGATTCCCTCACTTTTTGGGAACTTAGAAGCCAAAGTCAGTCATGCTGGTCTGTGGCAAGCAATGGATGATGCTGACATGTTGAAGTCGCCAGTAATCCTTGATTCATGGATTCTTCTCTGTATGCTTTCAAGTCCAGAAAACAGAAACCAAAAGCTAATCCTGGCTGTGGGGCAAAAGTCTTTCCAAGTTTGTCCCTACAGTTTGGGGAGGCTTGCCGTATTTGCCACCTATTCATATGCAACAGCCCCATGTTGGAGGGGCGGGGAGGCATACGCACAAGGGTTGGAGATTGGTTTCGGGGCAAATGTATGGCTCTTATCCTGCTATTTCCTCAGCCAGCATTCAGGACCCCTTTTTCTTCAAAAGTTATCAAAGGTCAAAGATGAGTCACACACACTGCTCCTCCACCTTTCTCCATCATGGCCTCAAAAGCCATAGTGCTGAAAAGGAGGGACTGGTCATCCACCCAGTCCTGTGGAGTTTCTGGTGTTCAGTATAGGAGGTGATCACACACTGGCCTTCCCCTGGAACAAAATGGAAGCAGGTCTGTCCCTCATCCTCTTTCCTAGCCTTGGCTCTTCACACACCCTGGGGGACTGAGCACTTTGGAAGCTTTTTTCTCCTCTCTCTCAAATTCCTGCTGATGTCAGTACTGGGCTCAGCAGCTTCATTGTGGGCAGACAGGCACCAAGCTGTCACGTGGCCTCTGCCATTTCCTAAGAAACTAGCTTGAAAATAAAAAAAGAGCAAGGAGAAAAAAAAAAAGAATAAAAGAAAGAACAATTTTTTAAAAAGGAAGAAATAGGAAAACAACCAAAACCAGAAACCCACAAGGGGAGAGCAGAGGGCTGGAAAGCCTGACAGTGACTAAGGGCTGCTACCTCCACAGGGACAGATTACAGGGGAACACACTAAGGTTTAAACCAAAGGGCTGATGTGACTCACTCCACTGTGCCCATCCCCACCTTGGCATGACCACACTGCCAGGGAGCAGCCTGCCATGGCAAGGGTGGCAATCCCTCTGCCAACCCCCACAGGGAACTGCCAGCATGAAAACACACAGTGGGAAGAGTTTCCCTCTTCTGCTTTTAAGTGTATTGAAAACAGGCGGAATGGTTTTTGTGACACAGCAAGCAAGGGGGGAATAAAGAATATGCTCCTGACCAAAGTGGAGTCCAGTGACCCCAAAGACTTACCTGGCTTGCAAACTTAAAAAAACAACACAAACCCCCAGAAAATATAAAGCAAGGACAAGCTCTCTTCACTACATCATTTTAATTGCATCAACATCCAGAAGTACAAAAAAGGATACGTGTCAAAAGCCACCATCAAAGAATGGCATCCTTCCATGGTAGATCTCAAAAAGAGAAAAAAAATGAAAAAATGTAATAATTGCACCAGTTGATGTACAAACAGAGTCTTCCCTTTTTATGTTTTTGTGGATTCTGCTGCAACAAGGAGAGTGAAGCCCTGGCACTTGCCCCAGCATTGCCAGAGTGACTCCCTGGAAAACAAGGGAGTTTGTACAATCAGTATGAAGACTTTCTTAGAAACTGCAGTGTTCACGGGTTCATTTTTGGTTTGTTTGTTTGTTTGCTTTTGGGCTTTAATTTCAAAACTAGGTTTTGGGTCACTAATGGCTTTTATCTACAGTGAATTTAGAATATATTTTTATTTTTAGGATTGTGTAAGGCATTTCGGTAAGTTGAATGGTAAGGTCTAGGTCGCAGACTTGTCAAACTGAAGTCCCTTCCTTTGAACTGTCTGCTTTCCCCTAGAGAAGAAAAAAAAAAAGGGAGTTACTCAACTGGATCTCATCCTTATTCTCAAAGCAGCTCAAGCCCCAAAGAATTTCACAAATAGGCCCAGTCCTGCCTTTTGGGCAGGGAGAACCATGAGGATCAACTCATGGGGTCCCAGGCCTTCTCAAAATCCACCCAAATCATTTCTGGCAGCTAAGACCACCTTGCCTCCAGTTTTAAAACACTGCCTGATGTGCACTTCCCTGGGTCCTCCACTGGTATTAAAGGGAGGGATGGCCATGGCCACCAACAAGTACCGTTTCCTGAAGCTGTTCTTTCAATTTCTTCACCATTTCTCTCTCTTTGGCCAGTTGGTCCTGTGTAACCTTCAGTAGCTCCTGTAGTTTGGCTGCTGCCTGGCCGAGGTCCTTTGTTAATTTTTTTTCTTTTTCAAGTCTTTCCTATGTGGGAGTCAAAAGAAAGCATCTGTCTGAGCATCTCTTTCATCTGGTGACCTTCCCCCCTTCAAAATGCCTCAGGTCTGCATCAAGCTGCATCAGTAGCCACAAGCCAGAGGAGCACCCAGTTCCCTACTCAACAGAGAGACCAGGCATCACCCCACCAGCTAGAGCTCACTCAGGCATCTAATCTGGAAATTCCATGGGCTGAGACCTCATGGGAACTGGGCAGTTTCCCAGGAGATAAAAAGCCCAGGCTGTGAGAGTGTTTGCTCAGGGCATCACACTTATCTTGGTCAGATGGATGCA
Organism: Pithys albifrons albifrons; assembly: GCF_047495875.1. Lineage (NCBI taxonomy): Eukaryota > Metazoa > Chordata > Aves > Passeriformes > Thamnophilidae > Pithys > Pithys albifrons. The sequence goes on from NC_092459.1 coordinate 107,837,065, forward strand.
GTGGCTGTGACTCGCACCCTGCTCTCCCTTCAGCCATGGTGGAGTTCTCAGCCATCTCCCTGCAGGGGAATCATTGCCCTTGCCCCCCCATTCTCAAAAATGATAAATTGTGCCCCTTATGTCCTGCTCAAATGTGACTTTTGCTGTCTTGGCATAGCCAAATCACCTTGAGATGCTGGACCTCCTCCGTGTCTGAAGCTGCTGCATTTTCAGACAGTCTCAGCTTTTCCACCTCTGTTTGTAATCTGCATGCTGAGCCCTGGGCCTGGAAGGGGACACATACTACTCAGTAAGCACAGAAGCTAACAGTGGCAGGCATTTCCTGCATCCTGCTCCATACAACCCTGAGTCCCCAGTGGGTGTGCCCCTGGTGAAGAGCTAGGTTGTACAGCTCACGTTGGTTGGACGCTGAACCTAATGCATTGCTTGTCCAACTTCCACCAGGAAGAAGGCATTTATTATCAAGAGCAGCATGAAACCCAGCTAGAGTCCTTAACCCTCAAGGGAAAGAGCTGGCAGACATGGGAAGACTGGGAGAGGGGCAATTTGAAGGGCCAGTGATGCCACATGGCTTTAGCACAGCTGCTGTAAGAAGTGTAAGGGAATGCAGTGATGTCTGAGGTGCAGACAGTGATAGGGAAAAACCTTCAGACTAATTCTTCAAATTAATTCTTGGGCTTCATAGTAACCCAAGAACGCATAAAGGCTTTACAAACCTTTGTAACCTCCTTGCCCACACCTACCTCCTCCAGCTCCTGTGCCAGCTTTTGCCTCAGCACTTGCTCCTTCTCCACCAGCGCTTCATTTTGCTCCAGCTGGGTTTTCAACTATGTTGAGAATGGGGGAAAAAGCCCAGAAATAAAATTTTTTAATTACTCAAGAAATGAGATAGCAGGGACATCACCAAGAAAGCTGGGCTTATACAAAAGAAACAAAAAAGGAAGCTTTCCCCAGGGCACCAAAGGGCAAATAGGTACCACCACCCCCCTCAGCTCAAAAGCTGGGAGGATGGTGATGCCTGGGGCTTGGCTTTGCAGAGCCAAATTTTGCTTGCTCCTCAGGCAGCATCAGCTGGGACATGGGATGAGAGGCACCCCATGTGCCTGGCAGGTCCCCATGCCTGGGAGAAGGCTCCACAGTTAATAGGATTAATAGGATTAGGGAAAGACAGAGCTCAACTCATGGCAGCACTGCTACTGTCAAGAGGCATCAGCCTGAAAGGGAACAGCCACTGCTAATGCTCTCAGCCCAGCTTCAGCAAGATTTATGGAACCTCTGTAGTCCTAATCCCCACCAGCTGGGAACGGATCCTGGCACAGCTCTGTTGAGGTGGCCCCTTCTTCCAAGGAGACCCAAGCCCCGAACCCAACAGGGCATTGTCACATGGCAATGTTGGCCCAAGGGCCTGCATCCCCCCTAAATCTTGCCAGCCTGATGCGTGATGGGGTCTCCCAGGGGAACAGCCTGGTGAAAGTTGGTTGGTGGTATGTTCTCAGTGGGAACAGGACATGTCTGAAGGGATGGGGGACTGGCTTCACCCCAACACACAGGACAGGAGATGACACAAGTTGTGACAGCCCTGAGAACAGCCATGTGCAGTACTCCATGTAGTTAGAGATAGTGAGACAGTATATGCTTAAGGGTCAGTGCCTCCCCAGGCAGCGGCCTCACTATCCTAACCTTGAGGGGTGCAGATTTGCTTGGGTCAGCTTGTAACCCTACTTCTCCATCCTGTACATGGCTCTTTATCTCACTCAACTGCTGCCCTGACCTGGAGGGAGAATGAGCAAGCCTGGCTCGGTTGTACATCCCTGGGCTGCAGCCTTTACACGACCCACAATGACCTACAGATAAAGCCTGCCAGCTTTTTCACTTGTACATGAGCTGAAATGTTTGGAAAACCACCTCAGTTTTTGCCAGATGCGGGACAGTGGTTATCTAACCTGGGCAGGCTAAGTCAGGACAGACACCAGGGGTGCAGAACACATGCTCATGCCTCATCTGCTCTGCTTTGATCCCTTTGCACCTTGATTTAGAATCACTGCTTAGGGGTTTTGCACTAACACAGCTGAGGTGTTAAATGTTTTATCAAGGCAGGGTGGCATATCCTATTTTGCCACAGATCACACCTGGGATGGCTGCAAAGGCAGTTACCTGAACACTACCCACCCCCTCAACTAACTTTACCACACACTCTATCTACCACCAGGTCTCCATCCTGCATGACAGCAGCAGCCAAGCTGAAAGCTGACAGCATGCCTTGGCCAGAAGAAAGGGAAAGCTGCTGGATGACCACAAATGTGTTCCACACTTACAACTGCCTGCCCATCTAATGAGATTAAGGCTAATGTTGACCCTGTGCCACATCCCCTTGGGAGCAAGGGGGTGTATCAGCTTGCTGAGCAAGCTAAACAGTAGCGGACATGAGGCTAGGAAAAGTCACAACACTAAAGAATTGGTGAGCAGTACTACCAAGGATTTTAAAAACAATTTCCTGAGTGTCTCACAATCAAAGTATGAATTTAAAAACTAGAGCCCTCATGGTTTTAGTAGTCTGCGAGCTCTCCCAGTGCTATATCCCAGTCCTCTCCCTACCACTTACCTGCAGAAACCTAGCCCCATCCTTCAGCTCCCTGAGTAACCCATACACATGGGTGTCCTCCATCGAGGTGCATGGATGGATGCTTAAGGCACCCAAGCCCCCGCTCCAGGGTGGTGTTGGGGTAACCAGTGTCCAGAGGTAGGGCAGCAGGGTTTTTCTGCTGCATACCAGCTTACACAAGCCTTGTTACTCTTTCTTCTTTCCCACCCCCATCACAGGAGGAAAGACAGACAAAAATCTCTTCCTCTACCTTAAACATCACCTTCTCAAAGTCTGGTGCCTGGCAGCACCAGGGTCCCCAGTGCAGTGGTTGTGCCTTCCTCCCCTCTCTGAACCCACAGGAAGGATGCTGGCCCCACAGCTGGGTTTGCAAACCAGCCCCAGGCAGAATGTCGAGAGCCCAGTAGGGCAGCTCCAGAGACCCCCTTACCAGCGCCAGCTCCTTGCTCTGCTTCTGCATTCCAGTCTTTGCTGCCTCCAGCTGCTCCTGGGACTCTGACAAGAGTTGTCTCAACTGTCAAGGAGGAACAGAAAGGAAGAAAGTCCTTTTATGCACTTGGTTCTGAAACCCTTTGGCCTGAGCAAGAATTTTTATGATGCAATGTCTTCCCAAAGAAGTCACAATGGCATCACTTGCTGATGCCTGCTTAGAGTGATGGCCATGGGACAGCTCTGTCTCACCTGAGCCGCAGAAATCACATAGGCCACTAAGAAGCAGTGCACAGCATCTCCATACAGATCTCCCTGACCCATCACCTTGCCCATGGATCTCCTGACTTTTGGTGTCTACAACCCAGACTGGATCTCCACCTGCTTTCTCCTGTTTTGCAAAGCTGCAGATCCCCAGGGCATTTCCCAGATCCCCAAGGCACTCCTCAAATCCCCAAAACATGCATGGATTAGAAGAAAAACATGGTTAAGAAAGTAACAGCCACCACACTTACGATTTCGACTTCTTTTGTGTAGTTTTGGCGTTCAGAGCTGGCTGTCTCCAAGTGATTTTCCAGTTGTGTTTCCAGAACAGAGATATATTCCTTTAGCTGGAATAAAAGAGAGGAAAGCAGGAGGAGGTTGATTGTTTGAGGTCCTACACATCCCAAACATCCCATGGTCAAAGTCTGCCTTCCCCATGGTAATGGAGCCAGACTCAACCCAAGCACAGCACGCATCTGCCTGGCACCTGTGCAGAGACCTTCTCCCATACCCCAAAAACCTTACCTGATCTGTGTTTTGCAGATCTGCTTTCAACTTCTCCACCATGCCTTCAAGGGATTTCAGTTGGAGCTGTGACTAAAAGTAGAAAGGATCAGTGAAAGTCAGTAAACAGTATCTTATGTGGACAGTGAGCACCTTTGGTTCAATCAAAAACTGGCTGGTGTTTCACTCCCATCCCTCCTCATGCTGTACATACTGTACCCAAGTGCAAAAGATGCCAAAGTGGAGCTTTGCAGCCTGCAAAGTAGCTCTTCTTCCCTGGGAGGATGAGTGTAACATGGCCAGGCCATAAATAGTGAAGCAAAGTAACAGCTTTGGCCTGCAGAACTTCAGCTGGCTCCAGTCAGGTTTCAACACCAAAGAAACTGCCACCAGGCTCTGCACAAGTTTTCTACTGAAAGTGCTTTTTGGTTTGGAAGCAGCAAGGTAGACTTTCCAATGAGGCATCATGGACTTCACTATTAAGAGAAGCCAATCTACCAGAAAAAGCATGGGGTGTGCATTTAAACCTTGGCTGACTTTTGAAGAGGACTCGACGGATGCTGAAATTTTTGGAAAGGAGGAATTCGCCTTTGCTCCACTGAGAGGCAGGACTGCTCTAGAACCCACCCTAACCACCAGACATTCATCCCATTACAAACACCACCAACAGCCATTTCATCTTGTGCAATCCTGCCCCAGCCCTCAGGAGCACTGCCACTGAGGGAGCCAGTGAGAGACTGAGAAATCAAAGATCACTTGTAGAAGAGCTCCCCCACCTCCCTGCAGTCCCAGTTAACTTAAAAACCCCGTGTGATGGATGGGGAGCAGTCAGACGATGGAAAATAACTTTCTTTCTGCATTCAAGGGGGAGGAGGTAACTTCAGTCTGCTTTGCAAAAAAGGCATGGCCAGCCAAGTTCTCCCAGACTGAAAGAGAAAAGAGACCAAAACCCCTAGTTTTGTGAAAATTGTAATTCTGCTTTGCAAAATGTTGTTTGCATAGCAAGGCCGCTTAACTCATGAATCAGCATGAAGTGATGGATTCGCTTTGTTCTGGTATGCACTGTCTAGCAATTATAGAGACCAGTGTACCATGTATTAGAAGGCATAAATTAAGGTAAGATAGACACTGCAATAGGATGAAATGGTAAAGATCCAAGATTTTGTAGAGTTAAAGCCAAGATTTTACAAGTTTGACAGGTTATGTCATTGAACAAAGGAAAGACGTAAGTCAACAGTGATGACCACTACCCAAATTTCAAGCCAAAAGGAAAGCTCCACCCAAGATTTCACCCAGTCATTAATATGGAAATTAGAAGGTGTGACTATGAACTCAAGACTGTATAAATGGCTTATTTTACACAAACAAGTTAGGCAAGTTTTTGCCCAGTATGAACTGGCTTGCCTCCAACGTTGTTAATAAATACCTTAGCTGCTGCTTAGTAGTTATTTATTTCAAGGCGTTTTTCACTATCACAGACTCCAGCTCAGTCATAAGACCTCATGGAACGTGCTCCCCACCAACGCCTTGGACAACAGCAGCTCTCTGGCAGCTGCTGGCTGGCTGGCTTTTTAACTAGGAAAGCGGTACCTGGAGCCAGACAGACAGCTGGACCCAAAACTATGTGTAGTACATGACTTGGACCTCAGCTCCTTTCTCAAGGCTCAACAAATGCCAAGGTCAATCCATGTTTTGAGAGCAAGCCAGTTCTCCTGAGAATGAGAGTCAAAAAGCCCTGCACATGCTCCCCTCCTGTCTAGCCAGTGCCCACCAGAAGGGCCTAGCGTCATTTTCCAGCATCAGAGCTTGGATTACTGAAGAGGTGATATGGTTTCACAGCTATCCTGGCTGAACTGAGGAGCTGAAGCCATTTCTCCAGCTCCACTGACAGCGTCTAGGCACACACCAGGCAGAGATGTGGGATCTGGGAAGAAGACAGGTGCAGATTCTATATGAGATGGGATTTTTGGCAGCTGTTTTGGTGACAGGAGGGTTAGATTTGGGGAGAAGAGCAAGTCCCCATGTCACATGGTTCAAAGTTGGCAGGAACACTTAGGGTCACCAACTGATTTATAGCCAAAAGCCCCCCTGCTCCTGGCAGTCCAGCTCCAGGAGCAACAAATGCAGGTAAGCTGCAAACACGCACCTTTTGGAGCTCCTCTTCAGAGGCAGTGAGCTTTGCTTTCCACACCTGCTCCTCCTCCTCCACACTGTTTTGCAGGTTTCGCAGCATCCCTTCCTGTTGGCAAAAACTCAGCTTAGCCCAAACGTTCTGAAACCCCCACCAACCTGAGCAGTGTCAAGGCTGGAAGCCCTGGCATACCCAAAGCTTCTCCAAGGAAAAGAATGTGTGACAGAATTAGATGCCTCAAGTGAGGCTGGGAGCATCTAATTCCTATTCTGACTCAATCACACTGCTCATAAGAGCCCTTGCTGTGCCACATCCCATCACCATCCAGAAGGTTTCCAACACAATTAGGCTGAAGAACAGTTCTAGAAATTCACATTTCTCCTATTCCTGTCTCTCAGTGGCAAACAGTCTTCCTCCACATGGCAGCCCCTTCAACATACCGAGGGATGCCCACACCGAGCTCATGGGCAGCCTGGGCTGCCAGGAGATCTCTCAAGAGATATTTCTAGTGGAAGGCCAATGCAGCACAAAGAGCAGCAACTTACTGTCTCTGCGAGGATAGTTCTATACTGCTCACATTCTGCTTGTAAAATGCTTTGTGTTTCCATTGCCTCTTTCAATTTAAGAGCTGAATCCTAAAAAGAGAGGGAGGGGAAGGAAAGAGAGGTGAGGAAAACAAACACATGACTCTCCAGCACTTCCTTGCCCCTTCACTTTCCAGCCCCTTCACTTACCAGGGACTCTGTTGTAATCATTTGCTGCTTTAACATACCGATGGTCTTCTCCTTAAACTCTTGTAGCCATGTGTCATAATCCTGAGTTTGAAAAAAGAGAACAAGGAAGGAAGAGGATGCTTAGACATCTCACCTTCCCATGTGGTGGACACTCTGCGAGGGTCTCAAAAAGTCTGTGCCCACCTGCTGTGAGGACACAGCGACTCCAGGGAAGACAGAGAGCAGAGTCTGCTTAGTTCGCGTTTGGAGTGTGTCCAGTTGTTGGGCCAGCTCTTCCTGTAAGAGGGACAAACTGTCATGGGATGGAGGTCTTTGGCAGCTGCCAGCCAGGCTTCCAACACTGGTCCTGCTTTTCTGTGCCTTCAGGGCTGAGCCGCACAGGGAAACCAGTCAACACAGAAAACTGCTGATGCCAAGAACCATGAAAACGTCATTTCCAGCTCAACCACCCATCCGGTTCCCCAGCCATAACCAGAAATAGAGATACATGGCCCTCAAGTTTGTCTTTGGAGAAGCTGGCAGGAGGATCGGGCCAGCACTGCTCCTAAGAGTAGGCAGGCAACCCAGGGCAAGCATCCCTGCTGGTTTCTGTTCCAACACCAGCATCACTGCGAGAGAAAAATGCCAGGTTCACCTTTGCTTTTGTGGCAGCAAGTAGTTTTTCCTCGCACACTTTCTCCATCATGGTCAATGCTTCCACTGCTTTCCAGTTCTTTTCACGAAGGTCCTGCAGAGACCACACACAGAGGGCAATAAGCCACACCTCATGCTGAAGGACACAAACTTGCCTGTTGGCAGTAAGGAGGATTTCAAAGCCTCCACTTAGGAAATCGGGCAGCAGCTCATCACTTTGTTCAGGAGTCTGCTATTCCACTTCCCAGGTGCATCCTTTTTTCTCCATCTTTCCAGTGGCTTGATGCACCGCATCGCTCAGGCAGTGGCCTTGAGGGAGCAGGGCAGAGCTGGAAGGGGGCAGGAGCTCCACAAGCACCCTCTGCCTGGAGAAGACACAGGCCAAGTGGAGGGATGTAAGGTGGCCTCCACATAACTGATACCACCTTGCAGTAGAGGGAGAATGAGCACAGGAACAGTGAGGTGTGAAGAAGCCTGCTGTGCAGGGATTGCCTCGGCCCTGCCACATAAGATCTCTCTGGCTTACCAGGTCCTGAAACTCCCAAGAGAACAGGGGACAGACATGCAAGTGCCTGCTACAGCTCATCAGCTCCAGCTGCATAGCCTGACAGAGGTTTTCCTGTTCTCCAGCAAACAAGGCAATGCCTCTAGTGCTCCGTGGGGCTGGAAGAGTCTCTGGGCACACCACAGAGCCACCAGTAGATAACTACAATGGATTGTTGTTTACTCACGTACATTGTTTTTCATCTTGTGTTGCTCCACTGCCTCTCGCAGCTCTGTGGCTTCCCTTTCCAAGGACAAGAGCTGGTTTGTGTTCTCCTGGAGTCTGGAATGGCAGGATGCAGGAGTAAGTCTCAGCATCCATCTCCCTCCTGGATAGCAAGCTTCTGAGATAGCCCTTCCTATCCCGGTCTGCTCCGGGATCTACACACAGCAGGAGGGAGAGGGAGCAGAACTGAAAACCACAGCCAACACAATACTGGAGTGGGATCTAGTTTTCTACCATCTTAAGAGCAATAGCAAGCAAGCTGTACACACACTAAAAGAGGAAGAAGAAAACTGATCCAAAGGCCACAACTGAGACTGCTCCTATCCACAGCTCATCAGGCTGAGATAACCCACAGCTCTGCATTTTGGAAGTATCATCCTACTACCTTCAGTAACCATAAATCAAGGCTGCCAACCAGACACCAGAGAGCCTGCAGCTTCCTTCCACTCCCCCAGATCCACTATCTGCCCTGAAGGGACCCTTAGCTTGAGAGAACCAAGGAAGATTCAGGTCCTTGACAAGAACTACAGAAGTCTCTTGTGGTCCCAGGACAACTGAACCACTGCCTTCCTTTACAGGAATACTGGATGCTTGCTGGCAATGGGGGCACCTGAGAAACCTCCCTGCCCCGTGTAGAGCCTGAGCCTTCTCAGAGGTGCCCATCATATGGAAAAGGAGCAACAGGCAAGAGTTGTGAAACTTCATTTAAATGCCAGGAAACCTTTCTGCACCAGGGAATGGGGGAAGTGCTTATCAAACACTAGAAGAGAGGGCCAGAGATCTGATAAATCTCCATCCTTGGAGATTCTGGAAAGTTTTTCAAAAAGCTTCCTCTGGTTAGCCTAGCCTTGAGCAGGGTCTTGGATCAGAGAAATCCCATACCCAGCACCAACATCACCAGAACCTCCTCTTCTGTAGGACTGGTCAGAAGCCATGTGCCTGCAAGCAATTAAGTCCCACTTTAGAATAGATTGGCTGTCACTTGGGGCCAGCATTGGAGCCAATAAATATTTTAAACAGCACTATTGACCTTGATTTCCCAGCTTGGCAGCCCCCAAGTCTGACTGGAAGGCAGGAAACCCTCATCCACAGGCTCAGTGCTTGAGGAAGCCTGGGACATACGGACAGCAACCTGGAAGTGCCATAGCAGTCTCCATCTGCAGCTAGACCCACCTTGACCGCAGCTGCTTCATTTCTCCTTCACTGGCTGCCTGGAAGAGAGAAAGCACTTTCATTACTTACCCTAGGCACCTGATGCAGGTCAATCCTTTTTGTGGCACACCAGAGGAAAGAAAACAGAGGTACTGTGTGAGCAGTGTAACCCACTCCCTTTCTCCCACTCCAATTAAATGAGCACACAACCTGCACGGCTCTGTCTTTTTCTGCCCCCCTCATCTGGCCTGCCTCCAGCAGAGCTTCGATGGATTTGATCCTCTCCAGAAGCTTTGTATTCTCCGAGCTGGCATCCTGCAGTTTCCCTTTCACATTGTCCAACTCCAGCAACTTACTTTTAACCTCTGTTTCAGAGCTCAGCAGCTTGGCCTGCAGTTCTGTTGAAGGAAAGGGTGAGAAACACAGTAGGGTAGGTGCAAACTTGGAGACTCCACCCCCTGCCCTGCCTAAGCAGAAACATAGCCAAAGAAGCCTTGGCTGTGGATGCTTTCAGGAGGCACAGAAAGGGGAGGAAGGAATGCAGAACAGCACAGGAGAGAGACATTGGAATAACATCCCAGGATAGAACCAAGGGCCCGCCCATATCTTGCTCACACCAACACCAAGCAGCCTAACTCATCCTTGGGTCTACTTGTAGACTACTTGGACCAGCTACAGCAAGCACCCAGTTCTGAAAGTTTCCAGTCTGCCCCACAGCAATCCCCATGCCGATCCCAGTGCCTCACCAGCAATGCTCTGCTGCTGTCCTTTGGCCTTTTCTGCATCTGCTAACAAGCTTTTGTAGCTGGTCTGGGTTTTGTGGAGCTCATCACTGACTTCATCCAGCCTCTTCTGCAGCATCACCTCCACCTCCTGTTGGGAAGCCTGCATGGCAGGAAGAGAAGGTTTCCCATAGTGTAAGAGACACCCTGGCCAATCTGAAGCTAAGCTCCACGTGTCACATAATGTTATTTTTAAGCTGTACGTTGGAGGATTTAAGTCACCCTTTCTCCATGCTCCCCGTGTGCATGAAGCATCTTGCCTCACTCTCAGATTTTATCATTTGCCAATCCTCAAATTGGGAAGCAGACAATACCCAAATGTCTCAGTTCTGGGCCAAGACCACCCTCCCCTCTGGAGAGCTAAGCTCTGAAAAACCTCTTAAAACCGCAGACCGAACACACTGTGCCAGCCTAGCAGGGAGAGGTACTGGCACAGTGCTTAGCAGGACAGAGACACCCAACCACATGTTTCCATACATGGATAAATTTTCTGTGTGGTTTGGGCCAGGGAATACATTTTTTTTTCCATCTTAGAAAGCAGCAAGAAAGAGGCCTGGCCAAGGCAGGCATTTTGAGGGGGAAGGCAGGGGAAAAGGATGAGTTGCGGCTCTGCAGGTATAAATTGCACCCTTGCAGATGGAGAAACATTGCTTTGCATAGAGGGGACAGAGAAAGGTAAACCAGCAGGCCGATCTCTGTCCAAGTGATGCTTCGAGCACACCAAGAAATTGGGACTTCTCTGATTTTTGAGGATTTGACTTCATATCCTCAGCTCAGAGCTCCAACTGTTACTGTGTTACATTCTCCCTAGTACTCTAAACACATCCTTGACTTCAAAAGTCTTCCAGTTATTATGATTTATTTAATTAGTATTAAGGTGTGCAGCAAGCTGACAGGCCTGGAGAAGTTCGCATGTCAAGGAGCTGGTGTTTTGAGCCAGGAAGGCGGCTTCTGCCTTCACGTCAGCTGCATGACCATATCATCCCTCTTGCTCCCTGCCTGCAAAAGCAGCAAGGGCCAAATGCAGCCCACCAAATAGAGACGTGCACCCTCAGGCACACAAAAAATAAGAGCAAGGATATCAAAGGCCCCTTGTTCTACAAACACCTCTACAAAACCATTTGGCATGTGCAGACAAAGGTCTCCTTTCACGATGGCCCCTCCCTAAAGAAGCCAGAGCAATTTAGAGACCACAGCACATGCCCGAGGGACATATCGCATCACATACTCCATCTGCTACTGTGGGATTAAATGCTCCCAGTACCTAGTTTAGCAGCATCCCAGTAAGAGCACTGTGAACCTCCTCAGAAGATGCTCTTCCTCGTGTTAGTACAGCCTGCCTGCCAGCAACACACCACTGTGCGCACAGAGGCTCTACTTGGGAGGTGTCGTTTCAACATCCATAAAAATCCCAAACTAAGCCACAACCTGGTGACAACAAAAAAAGCCACAAGCTCCATCTCCTTCACCAGTGGGGAGAGCAATAGGCTTAAGAACATCTGAGTTTGAGGGAGAGCACCCATAGAAGAAAGGCTTCAAGATCATGCTCCTAGAGCTCTGTTAGTGGTGCTGAGCAAGGCACACATTGAATGTGACAAACTAATGGGGGAGAAAGCAATTAGGAAGCCTGCAAGACAGCTTCCTTCCCAAACATGGACATTCATCTCCCTCCTAGCTTTTCCCATGGTCCCGCAATTCCCGCAATTTAGCCACCTGGCCCATGTCTGTGAGGGAAGCAGGTTTGCTGACGCCTGCCTGACCTGAAGCTGTTTAATCTGCTTCTCCAAAGCCACCGCTTTGATCTCCCAGCTCTTCCTCTGCTGCTCCTCTTGCTGCAGCACCTCCGATTTCTCAGACAGCTCTCTCATCAGCTTGCTGCACTCCTGCCGTAACTTGGCCAGCTCAGCATTTTGCCTGCATCAACAGAAGCAGGGTTATTTTAGCCCACAGGCCCATCAAGCCTCTCTGATGTTGCTTAGTGGGGAAAGCATCCTCCTGTGGGCCTGATACAGGACTTGAAACACCTCAATGGCTTCACGTGCCTATTTCTAGGACACGCCTGGTCCTTCAAGGGAGAGGGATGAAGGAGCTGTCAAATCACTTTAGAAAAGTTGCATTTCAGTCACAGAAGACACTCCTTTCTTACGAAGTAGAGGATGCGAGGACCTGTCTTCCTTGTTTCCCATGGGGGGCCCCCAAAAGCCGTTTGGCAAGCTCTCCCTCCCTCATTCCCTCCTCTACCTCCAGCTACTTGGGGGTGTCTGAAGAAACACCTTTGAGAAAAGGGGGTGGCCATGCCCAATGGTCAGCCAGCCCCATGGTTTGCCAGAGGGAAGATCCAGGTTCTGCCCCTCACCCCAGCCTTACTTGCTTTCCATCTGGCTGGTGGCCTGGTTGAGGGCGTCCCTCAGGATGGAGTTCTCCTGCTGCAGGCGAGCCAGCTGTGTGTTGGGGCCATTCTCCAGCTGTTCCTGCAGGTTCCGAATCTAGAGGAGCCCAACAGGGGTTAATGGGGCCACTGGGCCCATCACTCTCCTTGTTGAAGCTCACGAGTTGAGCAAGAGAGACTGGCAAAGCAGGAGGGTGTCTACTGATGCTGACAGCCCCCAGGGACATGACATCCTATGCAGACGCACCTATGTGCCTCTTCACCCTTGAGTACCATAGTCCGGGATCATCACCGGTTGTGCCCTTCCCAGAGGCTCTTGTCCCCTCACACAGCTCATTTGTCTCCAAAAGACCACACATTTGCCCCCAGAAGCTACCTGGCAGCTAAAGGAAGAAGCTGCAGAACACAGTATGGGGCTCACCTTGCCCTGGAGCTGCTGCGTTTCGCTGACATGGTCCTGGTAGCTGGCCTGCATGCGTGCCTGCACTGCCATGATCTCCCGCTCACGGGCCAGCAGCTGGTCCTTCAACTTGCCCTCCACAGCTGCCGCCTTGACCCGCTCAGCAGCCAGGTCCTTTGAGAAAAGAAGTCAGCCAGTTGTTTTGCAGAGTATGGGTTTCCCCATTTTAAGGGGAGGTAAAACCAGTGGTCTCCTAGCTCATAAGACAAAAAAGTTTAGCACTTTCAATTGCTGCCCCCATGCCCAGGCATGTTTAGCACTTGCATTTCCTCCTGCATTTTGATTTGGGCTGTGTGGCCACTGGATGCCACTGTTGTTCCATATTGGGCCAGCTAAGAGAAAGGAGTAAGACAGCCGGGAATTTTATTCCTTACCTCCCTCCACCAGGATCAGCAACATCACGTAACATTTTGGGCAAAGCAGGAAAATTAAGCAGATGGACTTGCCAGCCACAAGTTTAGCGTGGTGGGGGTCTGTTCTGCCTCCAACATCCAAAAAGAGGTGAAGGCAGGGGGCTGAGTCAGAGAAGGGCACTATAAATAGAATCCAGTTCCTTACAAAGGCACCTTCTCAGCTCAGAGGATCTAGGCAGAGATGAGAAAGGATTTGCTTTTCTCCCAGAAGCAGAAGAAAGCTGCAGTCTCTTACAGGAAGGATTTCCCCTGCTTCCCCTATGGCTGACAAATGGCACTACCCTGAAGTTCTTTGGGCTGGCACCTCCCCAGTCTGGATCAGGCCCAGGAAATCAGGTGGGGATCTCCTCTTTTTGGGAAGAACACAGCAAACAGGTGAAGGTACCAACAGAGGCAACACCAGGGACACCAGAAAAGCTGCACAGTGCTTTTACCTTGCTCAGCTCCCGCAGCTTGTTTCTGGCAGCAGCTGCATCCTCCTGCTCCGCAGAGAGCTGCTTCTCCTTCTCTTCTAGCTGGCGTTTCAGGACAGCAACTGGGTCACCCTTCTGAGTGGCCTGCCAGCATGGAGTGGCACATCAGTGGAGACCACCACCTTCAGACCCAATCCCCTCTTCCCCACATGCACGAGATCCTGCCCTCTGCTCCGGTGGAAAACTCAGCTCCAGTCTCCAAGACCCTTAGGGCCATCCTGCCCAAAACTGGGGTGCCTTCCATCCCCTCCCACCTTCTGAGGCTTGGCAGAGCCCTGGCAAGGGATGGTGACAATGGCGCTGGCAGCCCTACCGTATGCCAGGTGTCCATGCCCACTTTCTCTGTCAGGATCTCAATGAGCTGCTGGGCCTCCCCATCACTGAACACCATGCTGCTGACAGTGGACAGGAGTGTCTTGTAGGGCAGGTAGAGGGGCGCATCTGAATCCGTAGGTGCTAGGGTGGATAGAGGAGGGGCTGGGACTGCTGAGGATAGAGGCAGAGATATAGTATCATTTCAGTTGGCTTCAACCCCACAACTGCCATGTCAAACCATCATCCACCCAGATTTCCAGTTACATTTGATACCTCTCTCAGTGAAAGCCGTATTAGAAGTGCTGGAGATGATACCACACACAAGCTTCTTGAGCCCCTCTGCCTGGCTCTGCTACTGGTCCCAGCAAACTGCTATCACCTGCCACCAAACTGAGTGTTTCTTATCAGGACCTGGGCATGCTTTTTCAGTGTCAGAGAGCACAGATGTGTTGGGCATCAGAAGCTGGACTGTACTACAGTACAACCTTGCTGAAGGATGCACCCCATGCAGTAGTGCCAGTGATGCAGAATGCAGCAAGGTCATCTCCCACCTTTCACAGACAAGTTTGCTCCAGCTGTTTGCTAAGGGAACAAAGCGACTCCAACCATTCCCCTACCCCCTTGCTAACCTGGGAAAGCCAAGGAGCATCAGGGACCATGATGCTGTTGTAGGATATGCCTATCATCACAATAGATAAAGGGTGGTGAGCAGTGGTTTAGGAGTTACTACACTGTATCTATGGCCCAGTGGGATTATTTTCCTAGAAAATCACAGGGGTCTCTTGAATACAAACCTTAGATGTCCCAAGCAGCAAGGTTCTGAGAAGAAGGAGGAGGTGCTGCAGGTGTTGGAGCAGAGATTCTCCTGCAGCTCCCAAAGAAGAGCCCATGATGGAGCAGGTTCATCCTGAAGCACTATAGCCCCATACTGGAGCACTATAGGCCCCATACTGGAGGAGGGGAAAGGTGTGAGGACGAAGGAGTTACAGAAAGGGGCCATTATTAACTGACCACAGTTCCCATCCCCCTGCACCACTCAGGGAGGGAAGGACTGAAGTTGAGCCTGGGAGTAAGAGCAGGAGGGGAAGGTTTTGATTTTGCCTGTTTCTCATCTATTTTAACTGGAAATAAATTAGTTTTATCCAGGTTGAGTCGTTTTGCCAGTGACAGTAATTGCCAAGTGATCTCCCTGTCTTTATCTTGACTCATGAGCTTCCCCTTCTTATTTTTGTCTCCATCCATGTTGAGGAGTGACAGTGCAGCTAGGTGGACTTCTGGTAGCCTGTCAGAGTCAACCCACCACAGCACCAGAGAGACAGAGTCCAGGAATGTCTAGCAGCCCCAGCATACACTACTTGCTCCTGGCTTCTGGCAGATCCACTTGAGATGGCAGCACTAATCCTGGCAGCAGCAGAGCCTATCTCACCAGCCACAGCCACTTTCCAGCAGTGCAACCAGGGCCCAATGCTTGGCTCACACTGGCAACTGCACAGATGCAGGACAGTGCATCACATTCCCTGGCTCAGTCCCACAGGGTGGAGGGACCCACAAAGCAAAACTCTGCCCATCTCCTGGTAGTGTCATGCAACAGAACCTTGCAAAGGCAGACATAATCCAAACCCCATCTTGCAGCTGACACATGAAGCCTGGGCAGTCTGCCAAGCTGTGGCACAAAGAAGCCTATGCTGACATCAAGCCCATGTGCAGAGTCAGAAGCCTTGTGCCTTGCTGAGGAAGCAAGGAAGCATGCTGCAGCCATGTGGCAAAGCTGCCATGGGAAAACATAGCAGGACAAGGGATCTGACAAGCCACTTCTTTCACTCAAGGGAACTTGGGAGACATGGATGAAACAAACCACACAAGAGAAAAATACCCCAAGCTGCTCTCCTCAGGTTTGCCATCTATTCCAGGGCCAAGAATGTGTCTTTGAAACTCTGAACACCAATTTTTTTCTGCCACATGATAATTCATTGCTTTTGCCTTTGAGAAGGAGAGATCACAGTTGCCAAAAGGCTGCCCACAACACCTTGGTCAAACTGCAGTCAGGGCGCAAATATTGCTGAGAACTTTCTTTTGAAAAATCCCACAGGAGCAGCTAAGACATCACTCTTGGCTTTTAGGTCATGCAGGATGGGCACTTTATAACCAAGGGAATCTAAGTTTGAAGCAGCCAAAAAAACTCCCAACTTAACAAATGCTGAAAGTTCATTTCCCATCCACATTCCCTTAGCTGTTACAGCTTGGATTTAGGGCCATGTTTTTCACTGTTAGAGAAGTGCATCCCTGGATGCATACAAACAAACCAGTCACCTCCAGTTTCCCCAGCACCATCACTGCAATACCCTCCAGAAGCAGTTCTCAAAACCTTTCAAACCGCATCACCATGTGGAGATGGACTTTAGTAAAACCCTTTTCTCAGAAGAGCAAATAAAAGGGTTTTAACCCAATCTTGGAAACCAACAGCCACAAATGTCCTGCTGAGTAGCAGGCCCTCTTCCAAAATATGGGTGTGGAAACTGCCAGGTTACACAGCAGCCTAGGTTTGGATGTGCTGCAGAAGGCTCATAAGAAGGGATATCTTTTTATTTAGTAGGCTTGTTGGGGTTATTTTTGTAAATAAAGAAATGAAACTTATGCACACCACATCACAGCTTTGAGAAAACCTAAGAAATTTCTCCGTATGTCCAAATGGGAACACTTCTACAGGTCTGAGAGCACACATTTTTAATGCAAAAAATAAATCCCAAACTGTTCCCATTGGTACTACGACAGGCAAGAACCCCGCTACAGAGTCGATTTTCTCCCTCTACACTTATTTATATCCTGGAGAGTTCAGCACCACCTCCTTTAATCTCTTCCATCTCTGAGTCAATCAAGTGAGGTATGATTGATGATGGGCAAGTTTTTCCTTCCCTGTGACAGATCCAAAGTCATTTCCCTCTAATTATCCTATGATCAATCCCTTGCAGTATAAAATCCCATCAATCCTCTCTCCTTCAAGAATCCTTCCTTCATCTCCGCTGAAGAATGAAGAATCTCTAGCAATGACCCACTTCCACACAGAATTGTGGTACAGCTCCTCTGTGGTTTTAATATTCATGGGTGTGTGTGGAAAATACCTCATCTTTGTTTTCCACCCAGGTGTTCAGCACCTTGGCAGCTGTCCCTCTCCCAGGACAAGTACATTCCCATTCATTCCTATATGCAGATCTGAGATCTGCAATGCAATAGGAAATCTGAAAAGAACCTGTAACCCTCCAACACATGTGTGCTGGACCAAGATGCTAAGCAACAACTAGAGGTATCTGATCAGGAGGCAACACATCGCAGAGTGAAGCTAAGTCAGCAAACTTCAACTCTACTTTGCTCCATAGAGAATTACAGTGTAGTACAGGCTCTTTCAGCCCACCTATACCCAGGTGCACATGGTCCATCTTAGCAGAGACAGCCTTTCTACAGCTATCTTGTTTCTAATGCTGAAGAATCATAGAATCACAGAATGGTTTGGGGAAGGGACCTTAAAGATCATCTAGTTCCAAGCCCCAGGCCAAAGGGTCAAGTGTGAAGAGATCTCAGAATGGAACAGACCTGTTTTAACAGCAGCAAGATGCCCTGCTACCTTACTCAATGGGGATATATGCAGAGGAATTTGGCCTTACCTGGTTCACTCTTCTTCTTGGATGCAGCCTTCTTCTTGACTGGTCCATCATGCTTCTGCTCCTCATGAGTCAAAAGAGCATCTGTTTTCTTGATGGCGACAGGGTTGACTGGAGCACTTTGCTGTGTGCCAACTGGTGGCACAGCCACAACAGGCACCTCCTTAGGGGTCACCTCCAGGACAGAAGAACTTCTGGGGACACTGACAGGAGATGAAGCCAACATTGGGCTAGGAGTAGGCTCTACCTTTGTCACCTTCTTCTCCTTTTTCCTCTTCTCTTTAGGTGATGGAACAGGTTTCTCCTTTTCCTGGGGGACAACTGGCACCGCTGCAATTGGAGACTCAACAGTTAGAGGCTCAAGCACCACAGCAGGCTCAAGCACCACATCCTTGGGAGGGTCTGTCACTTCCTGAGTCATCTGCTGCTCTGGGATCTTTTCATTAGGTTTCTCTTCCTTTTTCTTTGCTTTTCCTTTTTTCTCAAGAGGTTTCTCTTTCTTCTTTTTCTCTATTTTCTGCTGCTGGATCTTCTCAAGCTCTTTACGTTGCTTGGCCAAGGCTTCCTCATAAGATGTCTCTTTCATGGAGAAGGTGGACACCAGGAAGATCCCAATGGCTGATATCACCATAAAACCTCCGAAGACAACAACACCCAGCATCTGAGGGTCATACACATCCATCCTGCCTTATTCTTCTGTGCCTGCAAGATACCAGAACAGCTAGGAGTTGGGTGGAAGGAAAGAAAGCAATGGTCTCTCTGAGCAGGAAGTGTCACATGGACATCTGTGCCTTCAAACGGTACCATGCACTGAAAAGACACTCAAGATTCACACAACTGAGGGTGATCTGCCTATAACATCTGCAATTTTGTGCTCCTCTGCTACACTGTTCATCCACAGCAGTCCAGTAGTACCTCAGTGACTAAACTGCACCAGCTGCAGCAATCCCCAGAAGAATTGAAGAGGGAGAAGGAAAAAAAGGGATGCAATCAGAGACAGCCACAAGCCTCATTCAGTGGCCAATGGGATGGTTTTGCATGACCCTAGGCAATACCTACCGCAGTAAGAGAGCTCACTTTTAGACTGTTCAGTGCAGGTCGACCATGATCTCAGCTTCCCCTAGAGCACCTGGCTTTCTCATTGAACCCAAATGCACACCCAGGTCTCAACTTTGGAATAAAATATCCCCCTAGAAGGAAAGAGTATGTACAGGAGAGGTTTTTTTCAGCTTTGCAGCAGCTCTTCCCTTCTCCCTTTGCCGCCTGCACCTGCTGACTTCTGCCCAGTCTGGCACAAAGGACACACAGTGCATCCACTGGATAGTTGCTCCCAGCTCCCAGTGACAAGAACCACCCCAGCAACAATGCTGTGTGCATGGACACCACACACAGAACCTACTCACAACCATTTTCAGCAATAAAAAACGTAAGTTCAAGCTAACAAAAAAGTCAAGCATGGTCATTAATTATCTGATCTTCCAAACAGATTCTGCAGGAAGAAGTGAAACTTGCAAAGGGGGTGCTGGAGATGGTGCTTCTCTTTCCAGCTCTGCTATTAGCTGGCAAGCAAACCACGCACACGGTCTTTCTCATCCTCCTCTCCAGCGTCAGTTTTCCACCTACAACACATGGAGCAGCAACGGAGACCATACTGCCTGGTCTGAGATCTGGTAAGCAGGGTACAGCCACAGCTGGAGGAAGATGCTATTACCTTCACTCTTCTTAATGGCTAACTGAACCCTGTCCTAGTTTCAAAACTAATCTCTGCTGTCCCATTCATGTGTTTCATCCATGGGGTCATCGGTTATATGTGGCTCTAAGGTGGCTGGTGTCAAACAGCTAATCTGTGAAGGGGCACTTGCCAGGAGTTGCCAAGGCTGCAATTTCTTGTCATTGTGACCCAAAACACAATGAGAAAAATGCAGAAAGTCCTTGGCTATCAGAAATTCTCATCCCCATGCTTAACTGTAGACATTATCAAATTTCCTCTTTAAAAGGCTGTAGGTTGAGAAGGGAGGGAGGGGCTGGAAAGAGAAGAGGCAAAACTAAGAATAAAACTAAGGAGATGAGCATCTTTTCAAAATTCAGTGCTTGCAGGGAGACATCTCAGAGGCTCTTCCTTTCTAAGAGCTGAAGCAGTGAACTTGCAGCCAACTCTGCAGTTCAAAGATGCTCATGCAGCAAGGGGGGGACAATGCAATGAAAAACTCACCTCCAAAACCCACTCAATGGGGTGCAGAGCTTGGAGGAACGCAAAGTGCCCATCTGCTGGAGAAGGATGTTCTAACAAGCAGCCCAGCTCTCCCTGCCCACCTCTCCAAACATCCCAGGCAAAACAGAAGAGAGAAGCTGACAGGCAGGAGGGCTGTCAGCACCAGCTGGAACCAGTTTCCCCTGTCAAGGCTAATTTTCTGCCCCACAGCACCACTCAAGATCCCAGCTGATACTACAAGCATTGCTATTTCTCATCTACCCTGGATATTTCATATTTAAATGGCCTCAGCCCGCTCTATCCCAGCACATCGGGTGCTAAGTCACTGCCTTATGAGTAGTAGCATCACTTTGGGATGGTCCCAATTAGGACAAACAGATTATTCCAAACCAGGGTGGGCTTGGCATTTGGGGGATAAGGAAAAGCCTTCCTCTGGGAACTTAATGAAGCATAGATGCAAGAAGCCTTATGCCACAGCATTAGCATCAGGAGCAAAGTTCTGCTTTGGCATTTCCTGACCTTGTCACCTTTGCCCTTCGATGTGCTGAAAGTTTGCCCCTAGATTTGCACAGCAAGACAGCAGTCTACCTCTCAAGCACAGTGGCAGGAGTGTGTGTGCCTTGCCCTTTGGCCGGAAAGCCCTCCACACTTCCCACCTGCACAGTGCCTTGGCCAGGACATGGCAAAATAGGGCACCACAGGTACCACTGCTTCTCTGCCCGCAGATGCCTAGAGGGTAGTCTCGTACATTCAGCTTGATAGCCATGTTTTGAAGAGGCTCAAAGACTTCAGCATCCTCCCTCCCTTCCGTAACTTCTGGTCCTTCACAGGACTTTGCACCTGCAGTAGCATTTTTCAATCTGATGCCCAGACTGCTCTGGGAGCAGGCTGTGTGCCTAAGGGGTGCACAGACACCACCAGTTCTCAGAGTTCATGCTCAAAAAGTCAGGTTCACATGCAATATTGAGCACATTTACCTGAATGAAGTTTTTTGAGCATAATCATCCTCTATTCCTTACTAAGCCAAAACAATGAAAATCATCAAATATTTCCATGTGCAAACTCCTTCCCCTAAATAGCTTGTCCAGATAAAGCTTTTCACCACCACAAGAACGGGAATAAGATGTACAATTAGTATTTAACTTGGCCTTCTCATGTAAAGTAGCCAGCTGAAATGTTGTGTTCCAATTCTTCCATTCCTGCAGCGTTTCCTTGTTATCCATCAAATTTCCCAACATCCTAGATAACAGCCCAAGAGACCTCCCTTGCCTCCCTGCACGTGCCCTCACCTTTGTCTGACCTGAGCAAATGTCCCACTTGCCTGCAGGAAGCAAAACCAGTAAAGTAAAGCACTTGGCCTTGCTGGTTTTTGAGCACCAATTTCCAGGATGAACCAACACACAGATACATGACATGGCAGCACCAGGACCATGTTCAGTGTCTTATGGTCACATTTGTTACTGACATCTAAGAGTCAAAAATCAGGCTAGAACCTTGCCACCTGTTCAGCCTTTCCTCCTCTGAGACCATACAGGAAATCCATGGGAATTCAGTATCTTTGCAACACAGCCCTCCATCAGCCCTGGCTTAAATCAGCCAGGCCAAGTGCCAGGTGGGCAGGAGCAAAGGAAGAGATAGGTTGTGCAGTAACTACTTTTCACAGCCAAAGGAAAATCTATGTTGTCTCCTCCTGATCTTGATATGTGTGGCAGATGGGAAAAGACACTCTTTGCAAGCAGGACTCCATTCCCCCAGCAATCCAAAATTTGCACTTCGTCG
The DNA here is from genome assembly GCF_047495875.1 of Pithys albifrons albifrons. Classification (NCBI taxonomy): domain Eukaryota; kingdom Metazoa; phylum Chordata; class Aves; order Passeriformes; family Thamnophilidae; genus Pithys; species Pithys albifrons. The sequence continues at coordinate 107,858,762 of NC_092459.1, forward strand.
TGGTGTCAAGGTGGCATCTCAGGTCAGAGCAATGCAGAAGAGGTAATAGGGGGGCAAAGGGCAGGGAGAGAACTGGATTTATGTAGATGGGCTCTGTATAGCCCACAGCAACACCTGCCTGTTAAGCACTTGCAGCTCCTTTTCCTTTGCATCTCCCAGCAGGTTAAAATAGAGGAGGGAACTGGGAGGCCTGATCCTGTGAATAGCAGGGCAGCCCAGCAGCAGGAGAAACAACAGCACTGCCAGCAGATAAAAAGCAATCACCAGATACTTCTCCTGGAATTTCTATCTCTGCCCTAGTGCAGTAGAGACAAAAACTAAAAACAAATGAGGAAAGCTTGCACACCGTGAGCAGATCCTGCCCATGTCCCCAGCACCTTCTGTTTAAATACATTTTCTGTGTAAGTGACTGTGCACTTACAGCCTCCTGGCATCAAACGTTACTCTACGCACAACTCCAGATTAGCCAATCCTCAACAGTTATAGCTTGAGTTAATTGAATGTGTCTTAGTGCTCCATTAAGTCTTGCAGCAGCAGCCAGCTGCCAGCTGGCTTGTGCTTGCCAGCAGTGCTTGGCAGTGCTGCCAGCTCCCTCCCTAAGCCTCAGAGTGAAAAAACAGGCAGAAAATACAAATATATATATATATGAAAATAACAGCACCATAACAGAGCTGCAGTTTGATTAATCTCTGTGGTAGCTATTACAAATTGTCTGTCCCCTCCCTGGCCCAAAGCAGTGTTTCGATGCCAGGACTCATCAGCTCCTCCCTGGGGCTCACTTTCCAGGTAGCCCCAACTCCTACCAGTTTCCCGATGATGGAAGGGGAAGGGGAGAGCTGACATTCCAGGCGTGGAGGCTCCTCCGTCGCGTCCAACCATGTGTTCAGCACACGCTCTCCCCCAGGACAACTTCCCCAGTGGTCGAGGACAGGGGCATTCTGTCGGCAGACCCGCGGGAAGCCTGGTGATGTCCAGAACGGGAAAATCCCAGCAGGGCAAAGCGGGGGGCCTCCGCTTATGGGGTCGACGCCTCTCTCCAAAAGCTCGGGGACCCTGCACTGCCGAGGGTTTCCCGGTGCCAGGAGAGTTTTGTTGAGGGGGCTTAGTCAAGGGAAAAAAAAAAAGGGACAACGGCCCGAGCGCCCTGACCTTCTGTAACCGCAGTTAATCGGATTAATGCATGTCATCGGGCCGGTGCTGGGGCAGGGACGGCGGTCCTCGGGGACCGAGGGCGGCGTGGGGCCCGGGCCTCGCTCCCCTCGCTCCCCGGCCGCACACGCCGCCATTCCCCGCAGTCCTGGACAAGCAGCGCTGGACGCACCGCGGACCATTCATCCGCCCAGTCCTCCGCAAACGTGTCCGGACCCCGAGATTGGGATTCCACCTTCCTCCCTGCTCCACTTCCCCGTGGGACAACCCCCCGCGCCGGGAACGGCGGGGCCGCGGGTCGGCGAGGGGGGGATCTCACCCTGCTCCCTGTCTGCCGACTTTTGGGGAAGGGGGTAAGTGCCGGGCGGGGAGTCCTGCTCGCAGCGCGGGGCAGACGGAGGGAAGTCGTGGAAGAAATGGCAGGGCAAGGGGATGAGGGAAGGGCTGCGCCGCCGCCGTCTCTACCCACCCGTGCCAGGTCGCGGTCCCTCCTCGCCGCCGCGGACGTGCGGAGTCGTGGCACTTTCCGCCGCTGTCTCTCTGGGCTCGGCCGCTGCGTCCCGCCCCGCCGCCCCGCTCCGCGCCGCGGGGCCCACTCAGCGGCGCGGGGCGGGGCGTGGCGAGAAGGGGCGGGGGGGGTCATTCCCTCGGGTGGGGGCTTGAGAGGACCCCGTTTGTCCCCGCCACGCGCCGTGGAGACGTACCCGAGGCTGGAGCGGACGCCGGGAGGAGGGGGGGCAGTGGAGGGGATACCGAGCGTCCTGGGCCGGGGGAGCTCCGCTGACGCTTGTCCCCGGGCTGAGCTGCCAGGAGTCGGTCCGGTCCGGCCGTGACTGCCCGCCTGCCTGAGGCGCAGCGGGGAGAGAATGGTTGGAAAATCCGGGGAGTTCCGAGGAAGGGTTGAGTGTGCTCTCCTTAAGGGCTGGGTGTGTACACCACGATGCAGATTGGACCCGAAAGATGGCTGCCCCCAGCGGGAGCCTTTCTTCAAGGTTTGCGAATGCTGCGTGGGTAAACAGCGCTGGGACTGGGCCATCATCCACCCACTTGTGGGCCCCGGGACAGGGAGACAGCCATGCCCCCTTATAGCAAATGCCACCCAATATTGTGGACGAAATCGTGGCACGGGCCGTGCCCTCTCTATATGCTTCCTGGTCTGGTTGTGACCTTGCATGGCAGGGCAGAAGAAATACAAGGTTTATTACAAGCATGTTTGCACCTGAGGGAGTTAATTATCTGGAAGTGACTTGGGTGCTCCAGTGCCTTGGAAATTAAAAATTAAGGGTTAGAAGGGACTCTCTTCACATCAGAACCAATCATTAGGCTGAACCACTGGAGAAGGGCATCCTCAGGAGATACTGCATGCTGCCAGTCTGTGCAATAATAACAGAAGAACCATCCCAGACTAAAGGCCCATCTTCCTGGCAATGTACCTCCAAAACCACCCAACCAAGCAGGAGCCATAACCTGACAGAGCAGACATTTGCTGCCAACTCTGTTAATATACAGGTGGCACTGGCTACACCTTTCATCCAAAATCGGACAAAAGGTCTTATCTTGGGTAGGAATATGTCTCCTATGCCTTCACATCTTCAGCCAAGCTCAGAGCCATCTCTCTCCCTTCTTTGCATTCTCCTTGGCCACGTTGTGGTACACAACCAAGCTGACACTGGCTAGGTACTAATAGGGGAGTAAGAAAGGAATCTGTTACAAATGTGGCTGTGACAGAGTGATACTTCAACATCACAGCGCAGGCTGTCAGGATCTTCCAGCCTCCTGCCATCTCTCTCCTTGCATCCTTTCGTAGATGCTTGGTGGACCAACATTATTGCATTTCAGTGGCCAGACCTTCTCAGGGGGTGGTAACTGGGGCTGCTTTCAGTGGTGTTCCTGGGATTTATATCAGCTGCCACCAGATTGTCACCCCTTGCACAGAGAAAAAGCTGTGCCATTGCAGCCAGGCTGGGGAGGGCAGCAGGTCCTGCCTGGTACATCTCGACACAATGGCAAGGGGAGACTCTTTCATGCAGGCTGATATGATGGGATAAGAGGAAAAATATACTAATGGAGAAACATTTCAACTGAACATGGTAATATGGCTTCTGCAGAGGGACTGGAAATAGGCACAAACGCTACTCAGTTCTCATGAGAACTTGAAGGCTCTTTTAGGTTTTCCATAAGCGTTTCAACAGACTGCAGGCAAAGCAGACAGGGTTCACCACTTTAGGCAGGGACCTGGGCTGGGAAGACCCATGATGGCCATGATGCCTGCAAGAAAAGGCACAAAGGTTTGGGATCCAGCTCTGCCCCAGTGCATCTGGGATCATCAGCTCATTAAACTCACCAAGGACCTTCTTCAAACCAAAGCTCTTGGAAGCAGGAATGCAGCGGCTGAACAGCACTGAAGTTCTAAACACCCAGGCCTCTGTTTCCCTGGATGGAGCCATGATGGAGCAGACAGCCAGCCACCTGCCTTGCCATGAGCATTGTGAGGAGTCCAGTGTGTTCTGTCATGCCTGTTGGATGTGAGAAATGTGGGGCTGGGCTCTTTCAAGCTCTCTTAGCCAAGCACTGAGTATTTTTTGGTGGGGCAGGGACTGGCATGCACTGCCCCAGCCAAGCACCTGGGGCAAAGGGAGCTGGGCTCACTCTTACTGTCTCCAGCCAGGTGAATAATTGACTGTCTACTTCAGTACAGAACAACAGAGAGGACAGAGCAAGGGACTTGTGTGGGGAAATGCACAGCATGAGGTGAAACTCCAGGCAGCCAGAGCTGGGATGTGAGCCTGGGTGTCCTCTGCCACCATGGCACAGATGTTCTCCGAGGATGCCTCCCTCTTCTCCTTCCTCAAATGTGTTTTGTGTCTGTAGACAGATGTCTGAAAACCTTGCTTGCCCTCTGATTACCAGCCTCTCCATGGCTGGAAGCTGACTCACGCCACAGCCCTCCACTCAGCATCCACGGTTGGTCTATTCTTAGGTCTTTCCCCCCTACTTTTTAAGACATGAAGTTTATACCTCCCATCATGGTGTTTCGCTCTGATTCTTGCACTATGCTGTTGATCCAGGCCACTGGGATAACATATTATCAGTGTAATTTGCCTTTACACCATAGTGAAGCCATTCTCCCTAAATAATAGTTCTCCCAACTCCTGCCCAGAGGCAGTATCCAGCCCAAATCCAGAGGTCTGTTGTTAAAGCAACCAAAGTGCTGGTGATTTTCTATGGTCATCTTCACCACTAGAAAGTTTCTTTTAGTTCAATTTGAAAATTACCTGCTCCAGCTCAAGTTTTTCAGTTCCCAGTTATTTTTGCATCCACAAGTCTTTGGTTGTTGGTGAAGAAGCTGCTATTTAGCCCTGGAACAGCTCCTAATCTTTCACTGGATGTATTAGTTATTCTATATTCATAACCATAGCTGAAGTATTTTTAGCTCTGCACAGCAGTCATCAAACAAATGCTACCACAAGGTCTGCAGGGCTCTCTGAAGTCCCTTCCAGCCCAGCTCCTTCTGAAGGTCCAGGCTCAGTTGTGCAGAGATGACCATGAAATCCTACCTGGGGAGCCAACTGGGACTGCAACCAAATGCTTCATCCCATCCCCATGAGATCCGTATCCAGGCTGTGGCTGAGCGCCCAGACAGGCACAGATTGTGGTTTCTTATAGGAGAGCAGTCAGCTCTGCCTGGGCTTGGTGGCACATTTCAATCCTGAGCCCTTGTGGAGGTCTGGAGGTGCCTGCCCCCCTCACTCCCATGATGGAATACTTACTGCTACAGGAATACACAAAAAAACTGGTAGGAACAAGAACAGAGTAGTCCTTCGCTCGAGATGCAGCGGCTGCCTGCACTAGGAACGTGATCCTGTGTTGTCTACCAGCCAAGCCAATCCTCCAAGCAGCCCCACATATACACTCGATCCCTTTGAAGACTCTCAAAGCAGCCCCTCCTTTTTCATAAAAGCAGAAATCAGTATGTCTGGCCTCCTCTTGGCTCCATGGTGGCCTGTGTGCCTTGCCAAGCAGTTGCTTGTCTGGGTTTGATAAGCAGCAGCCCTGCTCCAGTGATAGAAGTTAGATGGGGGTGCTGCAGCAGAGTACAGTGCAAGAGCTTTTAGATTGTTCCTCTCCTTCCTCACTCAGGTTTCTGCAATGGCATGGCTGAAGCTTGGATTAGAAAATGCAACATGCCACAGCTGTATGTGCTTTGGGAGCAAGACACACCTCCTGCTCAGCCTTCCCTAAACCCCCTTTCCACCTACCTCCACATGGGATTGTAAATTACAACCTGAATATGAAATATGAACCCAGACCTGCAGGATACCCCCACTTTGGTGGACTAGCAGCCAGAGAGTAGTGGGACAGCCCAGTTGCCAGTGGGCACTAAATTCCTGTGTCTCAGCAGCTGGGCTTTGCCCTGGTTGTAAAATAACACTTTTCTAGGAAACTCATGGTGTTCATGCCTTAGATTCCTATTCTGCTGTTCTCCCATCCCTAAAGCTCTGTTCTGTGAGATGCCACAAGTGCTGGCAGGAGGAACACTAGCCAGGCAGTCACCAGAAGCCAAAAGTTCAATGACTTTGTCTTTGGGCCTACTGACAACTGAACTATTACAGAAGTAGATGGCATTGTAAGGAGCTTGGAGTTAAATTGACTGATGAAGGGTTTGAGAAGCAAACCTCTTTCTTTCCTCCTCAGTTCCAGCTACTTGCTACATTGCCTGCTGGCCTCATCAAGAACATCGTGTTCTTGGGGCATCCTTTCTGCTGCCCTCCTGGTCATAACTGGGCTCCCACTGTGTAAGGCCATCTGAAATCTGGTGGAAGATTGCTCTGGGCCATCTCAGTGCATGATGACATGAGCTTTATGGGACAATATCAAGTATCTGTGTGCTTTATCAGTTCCTTCATTTCTCTTTGAAGATATTTTAAGCAGAACTTAAACCTCTTCTGTGTGAGAATTTAAACAGATTTATCTCCACAGAGGGAGGGTTGTGAAGGTACACCACCTCCTGTGGCTCAGCCAGGAGTGTTGGAGTGTTAACCATCTGATTTCAGACCCCCAGACATATATTCTGTGGATAAGGCTTAACACCAAAAAGACATGGCAACCCCTAATTTCAGCTTCTCAGTTGCATGCTGTTGTAGTTTGGAATTATTATGTAAATTCTCTCCCCTTCCACTAACTGCCCATGCCAGTAGTTAACAAAAAAGTAGCTGGGAGTTGTTGTGTGTGTGTGTGCTGGGTAGAGGAGAAGCTGTCTCCAGGCTGCTGCTGCTGCCTGCCTCGGACTGCTTCTGGCTGCTCGCTGCTGCTGTTGCCCTGGGGCAGCAACCTGGGAGAGAGAACTTGCAGCTCTTTTTTCCAGGACATGCAGCAGTTCATCGCTTCCAGTTTTCCTTCTTCATCTGGGACAAGAGACACAGAGAGACAGAGTTCATCTGGGAACTCACCCTGCTGCCAGCCAGGCTGTGACACTGATACTGCCATAAGTATAACTTTCCTCCAGGAGGAAACCTGTTGGTTTTGGGGGTTTTTGTTTTGTTTTCTTTTCTCTTGTGGTGTTGGGGAAGCAGTTTGCTCTGGTCTGTTTACATATATATACATATATATATATATATATATATGTTAAGAACAGTTATCCTTCTTGTATTAAAGTTCCTTTTCTTAAATTTGATAAAGAGTGGCGTGATTATTGTGGAGAAGGCCTCCTCCCCCACTTGTGGGTAAACATTTTGGTTTTTCCCCTCAAACCAAGACATATTTTTGGCGCCCAATGTTTGGGGCTTGTAAACAAAGAAGGATAACTGTTCTTGTGGCACCATGTGTGTATTGAGTTTAGGGTTCATCAGGACCATCCTGTATAATATATTGGCTTTTTGTTGGTACAAATTCATGCCAAAAGGAGCGGCAGGTTTAAGTCTTATCAACAAATCAATAAGTAAAACTCAAATAGCTGCAATTGTTATTGAGTTCTTACTCTGGATTTATGGTGCTATGAATTCCATGCCTGTGGGTGTCATTTGGATGCTGTTCTCAAGGCTGTTTTCCCGCCGTAACCTAAGCTGCTACCTCTGGGGATTTAGTGATAATAGTACTGACCCATGGGAAGGAACAAAGAGGAGTTTTTTCTCCCAACCCTTTGTCCATTCCCCATTCAAGTCTGCTACAACGGCTTTTGGGATGTTTAAATTCTCCTTGGATGCCAGAGATATCTTGCTCTTTATGGTTTTTCTGCAAGGTTGTATCCCTGTGGCCTACAGGATGTTTGAAGGTAGGGCCATTTTTCGAGAATGCATTCAAAGCCTAGCCCAGTGAAGGGGGAAAAGAAAGGGAGTAAAACCCCTGATGTCACAGTGAAGGGGGAAAAGCAAGAGAGTAAAACACCTGACGTCACAGTGACACAGGACAAGGCTAAAAAAGGGGAAGAGGGTAAAACCTCTGATGTTACAGTGACACAGGACGAGGCTAAACCAGGGGGACAGTCCAAGCCTATGGAAGTTGCCCCTATCCAGAAAAGGAAATATAAGACCAAACCAGACTGTCCAGCAGATGATGAGGGGGCCGCTGCACCTTCACAGCAAGCAGACCCAGAGCCTGAGATCATCACTGAGTCATTATCATTTGATAACCTCCGTGGTTTGCGGAAAGACATTGCTCGACACCCGGGCGAGCCCATCCTGACTTGGTTGATCCGAGTTTGGGACCTTATGGGTGAAACCTTACAACTGGATGGTGCTGAAGCCAGGTTTTTGGGGACTCTGGCCCAGGATGTGGCTACTGAACAGGTGTCTGTGAGGGAATCAAAGCCCCTTTCACTCCGGGCACGACTTCTAATGAGTGTAAGAGAGAAGTTTGTTTATAGAGAAATCCTGCAGGAACATCACATTAAGAAGACTTGGAAGATGATGGAAGAAGGAATTTTACGTCTGAGGGAGATGGCAATGATGGAAGTGCTTTTTGGAAGGGGTGGGCAAACCAATAATGACCCTGACAAGGTCAGATGCACACCACATATGTGGTGGAACCTTTCACACATGGGGCCAGCTGAATACACCGATTTCCTGGCATCCATGTATAGGGAAGAGAACCAAGAAACAGTGGGTGCTGTAGCAAATGAGCTGCAGATATATGAAGGCATGACCCACAGCCCAATGCAGGCCCATATTTCTGCTGTAGAGACATTGGTTGCAGAGGTAAAGAATAAGCAGAGGAAACTTAGAGAGGAGATTAGAGCGGAGATTAGGGCCAGTCTCCAAGTGGCACCAGTGTGAATGAAAACCTCTGAAGTCAGAGCCAGACGCCCCCCAACCAGAGAAAGTGGACAGACCTCACGAACCGAGATGTGGTACTTCCTGGCCAAACATGGAGAATACATGGGACGGTGGGGTGGGGAACCCACCCGTGCCCTTGCAGCCCGAGTACAAGAACTGAAGGAGAATGGAAGAAGGTCAGTGAGAGTACGTGCAGTCCCAGTTTCCCATGGGCAAGAATCTGACCCACAGGAGGGCACCTCCCAGGTGTACTCATCGAGAAAAGGTTCCGACTGCTATGACCAAGACCAGTGTTAGGGGGGCCCTGCCTCTAGCCAGGTAGAGGCACGGGACAACCGTGTCTATTGGATTGTGTGGATTTGATGGCCTGGTACATCAGACCCACAAAAGTATAAGGCTTTGGTTGATACCAGCGCTCAATGCACATTAATGCCATCAGGACATGTGGGCTCAGAAACTATTTCTTTTTCTGGGGTGACAGGGGGATCTCAAGAGTTGACTGTGCTAGAAGCTGAAGTGAGCTTGACAGGGAGAGATTGGCAGAAACACCCCATTGTGACTGGTCCAGCCGCCCCATATATCCTGGGCATTGACTACCTCAGGAATGGATATTTTAAGGACCCAAAGGTGCATAGATGGGCTTTTGGAATAGCCACTGTAGAGACAGAAGGGATTGAACAATTGAACTCATTGCCAGGTCTCTCAGAAAGTCCTTCTGCTGTCGGACTGTTGAAAGTTGAGGAACAGCAGGTGTCAATCGCCACCACAACAGTGCACCATTGGCAATACCGAAAGAACCGTGATGCTGTGATCCCCATCCATAAGATGATCCGTGAACTGGAGAGCCAAGGGGTGGTCAGCAAAACCCACTCACCCTTCAGCAGCCCCATCTGGCCTGCAGGTAAGTCTGATGGAGAATGGAGATTGACTGTGGACTATCGTGGCTTGAATGAAGTTACCCCACCGCTGAGTGCCGCTGTGCCGGACATGCTGGAGCTCCAGTATGAGCTGGAGTCCAAGGTAGCAAAGTGGTATACCACTATTGACATTGCTAATGCGTTCTTCTCCATTCCTCTGGCACCAGAGTGCAGGCCACAGTTTGCTTTTACCTGGAGGGGCGTGCAGTATACCTGGAACCGACTACCCCAGGGATGGAAACACGGTCCCACCATCTGTCATGGACTGATCCAGACTGCACTGGAGAAGGGTGAGGCTCCAGAACACCTGCAATACATTGATGACATCATTGTGTGGGGGGACACAGCAGAAGAAGTTTTTCAGAAAGGAGAGAAAATCATCCAGATCCTTTTGGGAGCTGGCTTTGCCATCAAACAGAATAAGGTTAAGGGACCAGCCCAAGAGATCCAGTTCCTGGGAGTGAAGTGGCAGGATGGATGCCATCAGATTCCAACAGAAGTCATCAATAAGATCACAGCAATGTCTCCACCTACCAGCAAAAAGGAAACACAAGCCTTCCTGGGTGCCATAGGGTTCTGGAGGATGCATATCCCAGCATACAGTCAGATCGTAAGCCCTCTCTACTTGGTAACCCGTAAGAAGAATGATTTCCACTGGGGTCCTGAGCAGCAACAAGCCTTTGACCAGATCAAGCATGAGATTGCTCAGGCTGTAGCCCTTGGACCAGTCAGGACAGGACCAGAAATACAGAACATGCTCTATTCCACTGCCAGGAATAATGGCCTGTCTTGGAGCGTTTGGCAGAAGGTGCCTGGTGAGACTCAAGGCCGACCACTTGGATTCTGGAGCCGAGGCTACAGAGGATCTGAAGCCAACTATACCCCAATAGAGAAAGAGATCCTAGCTGCCTATGAAGGAGTTCAAGCCGCCTCAGAGGTGATTGGGACGGAAGCACAGCTCTTTCTGGCACCTCGACTACCAGTGCTGAAGTGGATGTTGTCAGGATAGGCTGTCCCTACACATCACGCCACTGATGCTACCTGGAGCAAGTGGATTGCCCTGATTATGCAGCGCGCCCGTATGGGAAAACCAAATTGCCCTGGGATCCTGGAAATCATCAGGAACTGGCCTGAAGGTGAAAATTTTGGTCTAGCAGATGAAGAGGAAGAGCAGGTGACACATGCGGAAGAAGCTCCACTATACAATCAATTGCCAAAAGAGGAAATACGCTACGCCCTCTTCACTAATGGCTCCTGTCGCATTGTAGGGACTAATCGCAAATGGAAAGCAGCTGTATGGAGTCCCACACGACAAGTTGCAGAAGCTACTGAAGGAGAAGGTGGGTCAAGTCAGTTTGCAGAGCTTAAAGCCGTGCAGTTGGCCCTGGACATTGCTGAACGAGAGAAATGGCCAAAGCTTTACCTCTACACTGACTCATGGATGGTGGCCAATGCTCTCTGGGGATGGTTAGACTGATGGAAGAAAACCAATTGGAAACGCAGAGGGAAACCCATCTGGGCTGCCGATATATGACAAGACATCGCCACCTGAGTAGAGAAGCTGATTGTGAGAGTCCGCCACGTAGACGCACACGTGCCCAAAAATCGGGCCAATGAGGAACATCACAACAACCAACAGGCAGACCGAGCTGCGCAAGTGAAAGTATCACAGACAGATCTGGACTGGCAGCACAAGGGAGAGCTGTTCTTGGCTCGATGGGCCCATGATGCCTCGGGCCATCAGGGCAGAGATGCCACTTATAAATGGGCACGAGACCGAGGGGTGGATTTAACCATGGACATTATCTCTCAGGTTATCCATGACTGTGAGACATGTGCTGCCATTAAGCAGGCTAAGAGACTGAAGCCCCTGTGGTATGGTGGACGCTGGGATAAGTGTAAGTACGGGGAGGCCTGGCAGGTTGACTACATTACACTGCCACAGACCCGCCAAGGCAAGTGCTATGTGCTCACCATGGTGGAAGCAACCACAGGGTGGCTGGAGACACACCCAGTGCCTCCTGCCACTGCCCAGAACACCATCCTAGGCCTGGAAAAACAAGTCCTGTGGCGACATGGCACACCAGAACGAATTGAGTCAGATAATGGAACTCATTTCAAGAACAGCTTAGTTGCTACCTGGGCGAGAGAGCACAGCATTGAGTGGGTGTATCATATCCCCTACCATGCACCAGCTGCCGGGAAAGTTGAACGGTGTAATGGACTGTTGAAAACCACTTTGAAGGCATTGGGTGGAGGGACTTTCAAACACTGGGATCAACACTTAGCAAAGGCTACATGGCTAGTCAACATTAGAGGCTCTGTCAATCGAGCCGGTCCTGCCCAATCAGAACCCCTTCACACAGTAGATGGAGATAAAGTCCCCGTAATACACCTGAGAGGTATGCTAGGGAAAACAGTCTGGATTAACCCTGCCTCAGGCAAAGGCAAACCCATTCGTGGGCTTGTCTTTGCTCAAGGATCTGGTTCCACCTGGTGGGTGATGCAGGAAGATGGAGAGACACGATGTATACCTCAAGGGGAACTTATCTCTGGGTAAACGACTCATATTACTGTATTTGGAAACATTTAAATATTTGAAATAAAATTTAAGTTTGATGTAGAGTATTGGCATGGAAGAGAATTTTGGGGTGGATAATGTCATAGTTTGGAATTATTATGTAAATTCTCTCCCCTTCCACTAACTGCCCATGCCAGTAGTTAACAAAGAAAGTAGTTAACTGCTGATCACTTGGGTGGGGGCAGGTTTGTCTCTTTTGTTCTTGGGGACTACACACGGCTGGGAGTTGGGGGTGTGTGTGGGGTTGAGGAGAAGCCGGCTCGCTGCTGCTGCTGCCTGCCCCGGGACTGCTTCTGGCTGCTCGTGTTTCTGCTTCTTGGACAAGAAACACAGGGGGAAGAGACAGAGTTCATCTGACAACTCACCACTCGTCTGTCTCACTGGAGAGGGACTGAAAACTCACTCTGCAGCCAGCCGGGCTGTGACATTGACACTGCCTAAGTATAACTTTCCTCCTGGAGGAAAACCTGCTGGGTTTTGTTGTTGGTTTTTTTTCCCTCCCTCTTGTGGTGTTGGGGAAGCGGTTTGCACTAGTCTGTTTACACACACACACATATATATATATATATATATATATATATATATATATATACACACATATATATATATATCAGTTAAGAACAGTTATCCTTCTTGTATTAAAATTCCTTTTCTTAAAATTGATAAAGAGTGGCGTGATTATTGTGGGGAAGGCCCCCTCCCCCGCTTGTGGGTAAACATTTTGGTTTTTCCCCTCAAACCAAGACACAGTGGTTGGATCCCTTTCAGTCCAGGGCAGCCTGGGCAGAACAGGCAAGTGTGCAGATGGGCTGTGGCATCAGGAGTCAGGTTGTACCTGTGACTGGGTGCTAGCTGTGTCTGGGAGAGATTTTGTGTGGGACCCAGGCACCCTTTCTGCCCTTGCCATCCTTCTGGTCTGAGGAGTGGGACAGAAACCTTCCTCCTCTGAGCTCAACACCACCTGAGCTTACTGCGCATTCCTCTGCTCCTGTGCATTAGCAAAAAGCAGACAAGCCCTCCACCTGAATTTTGTTGAATCTCTTTATTTCCATGTCCTGATGTCTGCCACATGAGCATTGAAATGTATCAGATGGTCTCTAAACCAGTCACACCTAGGATGGTTATTTATCCAGAGAAGTTGAACTGGCATACTGACTCTTTAACAGCACCAGTGAAGCAGATCATGAGAAGAAGTAAGAGGAAAAGAAAAGATGAAGAAAGAAGAAGAAATAAAAAGAGAAAAGAAAATTTTAAAAAATATTTTTAAGCAGTTTTCCTTCCAAAAAATATAGCTGAAAACCTCAGGCTTGGGGTTAAATCTATGTGTGAGGTGGCACTGAAAAATGCTAATGTAAATCCTAACTCTGAATTACTCTTCTTGGGGCAGAACTGTGTACCCGCACATTGCTATCCAAGAACACACTGTGCTTGCTGCCTGCACACAACACTTCATATTCAGAATCCTGTCTCTTAGCAGAGAAAAGACTTTTATATTAGCCAAAAAAAAAAAAAGACCTCTCCAAGTACATATATGATTACACCCAGGTTCCAGGCTGACATTTCCACAACGTGAGGAGCTTGAACTAATGCGTGAGTCAGCAGCATAGCACCATGCAAGCCCCAGACCTTACTCCAGCAGCACAATATGAAGGCTTATGTTGAGGTGTCAAAACATCATGTGTTTGTGGCTTGGGGAAAATTTTTGGGTGTGCAGGGGGTAGCTGGGAATTGTGGGAGAAATTCAAAGTCCAGTTTCAGGTGTGCCAGAGGTCTCTCACTTGTTTCCCCCCACAACACAACAGACTGGCGTTGAATTGACACACAAGGGTGGCTGCTTGTGCCAGCCCTGTCACGGCACCATTGAACTCTGGCAAGGGGAAGGCATCTCAAAATTGTAAAATGCACTGTAGGCTTCTCCCTGTGTCTCCAAGGGGAGCTCTGAAGGATAGCTGTAGAACACTTAACACTTCTTCCCTTAGATGTACCATTGCTCATCCCCTGCTATTTGCCTGGCTCATCCAGTCAGTTTTAAGTTCCATGGATATTCGTGCGCTACCTAACACAACAGTGACTCCAACCTGGCCTGACATCTTGGTGCCATCACCTTATTTTTCAGGTATGCTGAAATAAAATCTGCTCTGGAGAGGGAGGCTCGTTCCCAGCCACTTGCACTTAGGCTCTGCTCTCCCAGCATGACCATGAACACTGGAAAGCCTGCAGTTTGCTTTAAAAGAGTTCTGGCCAATGATTGACTTGGCAAGGGGCAGTGTTATTTGGTATTTGACAGGGGCCTTAAAAGTAAAACTGGAGTGAAAGGAGATTGAGTGGGAAAGTTGGGAATCAGGTCATCATGACACTGGTCAGTTTGAAGCATTCTGACACAGCACAGCTGTCCCATGGTCAATGGGCATGCTCATACCTCCCAGGAGCTGAGCACCTGGACCTGCCGATGCAGTGTGGATCTCTCCCAGCCAGCAGAAGTGGTTCCCATTTCCACTGCCAGGGGCAGTGACTCTTGTGAAGTTAATTAATCTCTTCATACCACCTGGGAATCACTTATACAGAACAACATGTAAAATCCAAGCATTTAGATGTGACATAAGCACCAAGATTATCTTAAAAAGCGCCCACACTGAATCCTTTCAAATAGCACATTTTGGGGTCTTTCTGATATAGTAGCACATGCGCAAAACTAAACAGAGGGCAGGGGATCCTACAGAGGTCATACTTTTTGGACTTTTTCTCAGCTGTCCTGGTTAGACACATGCTGTAATTTCATGTGTCCATGTCCTGTTAGAAGAGCAGATTCAGCTGGAGTTCCCAGCGGCAGTCACCTATGCTAGAATGGTAGGAGATCCCACCAGCACGAAAGAGGACAGGGCAACCACTGACCCAGAATAAAGCTAGCATACTCATTACTGGAAAGCTGCAGATTGTCCCTGGATTTATATATATACTACAAGCTGTACTTTGACTCTGTGTACTCAAGGGAATACAATTAAAAGCTTGTCTGTATTGCTGCCTCTACACTTATTTGTATTTAAAGGACTATCTTGACTCTTGGATGAGATGCTTTTTCCTAAAACTGTCACATTTCCACTTACATCTAAAAAAGCAAGAGTAGGTACTTGTCAACCTGCCCTAGTTCAAGTGGATAAGCAAGTAACATACTTGCTTGCAAGTCTGTAGATATTACTGAGGGAACTCTTATGATCATCAAAGCCTTGTTCAACCATCAGCACCTGTGCTTCTGGGTGGGAGATTGGAAGTGACACCAAGAAGTGACATCTCTTGGGAGGTGCAACAGGGTGAACTGTCTGCAGTGATGGCTCTCCCTTATCTGCAAGGGCTTCAAAGATGAGGACTCTCAGGCAATGCAGTGGCTCAGCCCTGTTCCTCCACCAGCCTCTGCTCTCCAAACTACCCTCTCATTTTGGGTTCCTCTATTTTTAAATGTCAGGCCATGTTGTTCTTCAGAACGCTTACAGCCAGGGCTTTCACTAGAAAATTTTCCTCATTTAACAGTATTATATTAGTATTAGAAAAGGGAGGAAAGGGCTTGTAGTATGGACTGTTGCTAATAAGATGACTTTTCACCCTTACACCTAATGAAAAAGCATTCACTTCAAGCAGACAGTAGACAGGTCTTCATGCCTGCACTGCCGCTGAAAAACACAGCACCAAGATGTCATAGGAGGATCCAACACAACCCCCCCATCTCCCAGCCTAAAGGGCAGGTTTGTGACCACAAGACTATGCTTCTTCCCTATTTACCTAGCAAAAAGTACACTGTCACCCCACAATTGTTCTGTATCATGTTGCAGTAATTCAAATAAAATCTAGTTAAGCCAAATAGAACATATTATTTACGTATACTTGTTTAACAATTGAGTGTATTAATGAAGCTGCATTTATTATATTATTATGGTCTACCCTACTCATGCTGCTGGCTCAGGATCAAGGAGTTTTATGTTCAGGTGTTTCCATCTCCTATTTTGTGGAAAGTGGCAAGGTTCACATGGAGATCAAGGGGCAGGCAGACAGTGCCAGGAATGCTGCAGCTGGTACTGTGCCTGACTGTGACCAAGTGAATAAACAGGGAGTAAATGCAGAGCAAACATCACTCCCAGGGAGCCCATGCTTTTGTGAAAGACTGTCTGAGGCTCAAAACCAAAGAAAAATATGAATAATGCTCCTGAACCTTCTCTATCTGCACCAAATAATTTGCAAGAGGCAGGTCCATAGAAGATTTTGTGACATTTTAAGCCTTACATGAAGCCAGCAGGAGAAGGCGACACCCAGGGACATACATGGCCAATTTTGAAAGAGCAAAGCTGCTTCTGTAACCAGCAGCTGCTGAGAACCTTTTGCAATCAGCCAGCAGGAGTTAAAGAAGAAAGCAGCCTGGCAGTAAATATACTTAGCAAATTCAAACAGTGAATGAGTTCCAGGAAACTGAGATAAACCTGTAGACACAAAGATCCAGATCCAAAGCCCATGGAAGTTGGTGGAAAAGAAAATTTTATTAGCTTTTAGCAGGCTTTGGATAAAGCCTAAGGAAAGTCAAATAAGCAATCTAGTCCCAGTGACTCTGTAATTCTTCACAATTAAATAGCCACTTGTGGTGGTTTTAAAAACTCATTAGGGAAAATTAAGACCACTCAAGACACCACCTTTCAATAGTGGAAGGGAAAACAAAGAAAAAAAACTAAGAAAGATTATACTTAGAGTTACAATTTACTGAAGAAAATAGCAATAAACACAACATTAAAAAGAAATTTGTTCAAAAGAAAGAATAGTTTAACCAACAAAAGCAGGATATTGCCTGGTCCCCTCTGGAGCAAAGCAAGATGGCGGACATTCCTGTACGCCATGTCACGCGGACTCCTGGGAACAAAGACAAGGTGGCAGAGGGCCCCTGTGCTGGATCATGTGGGCTGAGAGAACAAAAAAAAAAATGTGGCAAACAAGTTTCTGTGGTTTAACACCCTCCCTGACCAGACAAACCATGGAGAATAGGGGCAGAACAAAACCCTGCGAAGCTATGTCATCAAATCAGCATTGCACTGCCGGTATGCTGATTCTGGCAATGGCGATGCGGGCACAGTCTCTGACTCCCATAGTGGTGCAGTGCCTGCAAGTGGTGTGGGTGCAGGGGCTCTCTCTCTCCAGGGACAATGGTACAGCAGCAGAGTTGGCAGTGGCAAATGGCACACTGGAGTCCTGGTCCCAGGCAGTGACTCTGTGGCAGCTCCATCTGGGGGGGGCGCGTCCCAGCACAGTTCGGTCCTAGGGTGGTTCTGACCCTTCCAATGAGCCCAGCAACAAGTACAGCTTGCCAGCTTCAGTCACAGTTACTCCTCGCTCGCTCTGGAAATAGTTACAACTTTGCACAATTCCATCAGGCAACAGAAAAAGAAAGTTCACTATCAGGTTTCAGGGAGCAGTCCACCCCTTCCTGACCAAGGTAGAACAGAAATATGCTCCCAGCTTCTGGCACTTCAGCATTTTCTGGTGAAAACCCTATCCTCCCATGTTGATGTGGGTGGTGTGGAATAAACACAATTTCACCCCTATCTTTTTAAGTAGGACACCACCCAATGCTCCTCCCTGGCAGCTCTTACTTGCAGCTTGGCCCCCATACTGGCAGTTTGTACTGAGAATTACACAGACATATATTTTTTTACTCACAAACTGCTTCTGGGTTCTGCTCCCGGGTCCTGCTTCCCTGGTGGCTCTCTGGTGTCCGTGACTTTGTCATGAGACTGAGCATTTGGTGTTTCTCCTTGAGCTTCCAGTAGTTACAAGGATATTTAAAGATTTCCAAAGGCAGCAAACAAAAACTGAGCAGCCCCAAAAGCATCAGGTTTCCATGTGACCTCACAGTGCTCAAATCCAGGGTGTGGGATCCACAGGTCACCCAGTGGGGACCACCATCCCACAGCATGGGGAGGGCACATGACAGAAACAGCAAAACACCTGCCAGGTTGAAGAAGACACACTTCCCATCACTTTGTGCCCATCACAGGATGGAAGCCTCCAGCCTCCCACAGACCCTTTTTTCTCAAGCGAAGACAGGCCCAGAGGCATCTCTGAGAGGCAGCAGAAGTCAGCTCTTCACAGACCCAACTGACCTTTTGTTACACACTCTGCCAACCAGCTTCGTGTTTGCTGGGAAGAGCATTGCATGCAAGCTGGTCCACAATCCAGAGCAAAGGAGAAAACCTAACATCTCCCCTCTTCCAAAAACATTTAACAAATTTGCTAGTTTTTACACCTGCTGGCCCTGACTCAACCATGCCAAATGCTAGCAGTTGGTTACAGAGAATCATTTCATGTCATTCACCCTCCAAAACAACAATGTGGCTGTGAGTCAGATCCTGAGCTGAGGTGGGAGCCTAGTGTCCCATCCATATTTGCATATCTGAATGCTTTGCCATGCTGGGTTTGGCCCTCTCCACTTGGGGAGTCACCCTAGCTTTCAGCCATCCCAAAATGCTTAAGCTCCTGTTGCTAGCAGGCAGGCATCAGCTCCTCCAAGTATCAGCTGCTCACCTTTAAGGTGGTCCTTGCTGTCAGATTTCCCACAGCCACATGGCAAATGAGGTTTATCTGATGCATAGCCTCCCCCTCTACTACCATATTGGGCTCCAAAGCAGGAATTTGGGGGTTTGGTAGAAATATCCTTTGGAGAGGTTCACTGATCTAACCTACATTGCCTACGATTTTCTCTGCTGAACCTGGTCGCTGGTGGTATGCACCAGTCTACATGCACTATGCATGGTGCAGAAACACCTCTGCTGGAAGCAATAGAAATTACTCAAAAAGGTGGGAATAACTCACAACCCCTCCTCCTAGAAATACTCCCAGCTGACAGATTTAGCAATTTCTGTAAGCCCCTGCCCTCTCTTGGAGGTACAGTCTCAGCTACTGCTCACTGGTAAGGCCAGTATGGGTTGTGCTGCCATGGCCAGACCTTTCAGAGGTTTACAACTGGCTGGTTATATTGCAGGTTCCTGACATGACTTCCTTTAGGTCACTGGGTTTTGCTTTTTCCTCCCTTCTCTTTATAAAGCCTTTCACTTGCTTAGAGGACAAAATTCAAAGAGAGAAAGTAAAATCTCTCTTTTAAAGAGAACAGCCTCAATTTTCCCAAGAGGTAAGCAGTTCATTATCTCTCATTTCTTTGGGACGTCTGGAGCAAAACCCTAGTTTAACTAGGATCCTTGTTTTGGCTGCTCAGGGAGTGGATCTGGCCTGAGCACCTTACTTTTAAAATAAAATGTAGGGGTTTTTTTCTTCACTCCTTTTAACTGCAATTGCCTGGAATAAAAATCAGCAGCTACACAGTGTCTGCTCCAGAGACCACTGATTCCAACAACAAATTGTTCCTGCCTTTAGTGGGCATTGAATTAGATCCTCTGATGTTCGCTAGAGGCAAGTGAAGTTCACAGCTACATTGTTCCAGACAGAACCAGGCAGAGAAATGCAAGTAAACCACTTAGAACTAAAGAAAATGGCCCATAAGAAATAGAGAGCCATCTCTCCAGTAAAGGACAGGTAATGACCTGGTCAGAGAAGATCCCTGGTTTGTTTCAGTATTTCCTAGTCAAAGACAGCTCTCCATCAACAAAGACACATGTCAGTAAGGCGGTTGTTAGTCTTCCATCTCAGCAGTCACATGCCAGCAGGTGTGTGCCAGAACTTCTCTGAAGGCCAAGACCAAAGGGCCCCAATTCCTAAAGGAGATTACTACAACTGTTGGCCAGAAAACCTGAGCAAGGCATCTCCTCCAACTTTCCAGGCTTGTATTTGCTATTGCAACCACCACTAGATGCAGCTTATACTTACAGGTGTTCAGATTTGATACTGCCCGTATCTGCATGGCGGGGTCCTGGGCTTACTCTGTGTGAAGTTGAGGACCTGTGAGCAGGTTCTCTCTGAGTGAAAACCTTAGTGCTCTGGAGCACATGATCCCAGTGATGGCAGATGACCTGCAAAGACAGGGAGGAGTGTTGTCACCCACTATCTCAAAAGTGTTTAAAACCAAAACCAAAACAAAACATACTCACACCAAAGCAACCTGACCACAGAGGGTTAAAGCAATCCATACCTTGGAATGTTGGAGGGGCAAGGATTCAAGTCTCAAGGCTGGCTCCATCAGGCCAGGATTTTGAGCTCTTGCACTTATAAGCAAGAGCTGCAATCACCACAGAGACCTTTCAGTTCTCTGTCAGGCATATATTCACCCTTTGCGTCCCATCCTTCATCAAAGTAGGCTGTGCATTCCCAGGAAAAGCTTGTCTGTCAGATAAGGCATCCACACACATGGTAAGGTTTTCCTGTGAATACTGTGTGCCTTCCCTGCCAGCAAGAGCTAGATAGCAGATCTAATGGGAAAGGGAGGGAACAACACTGTGCAGTTTCTGAGGCTTGACTTTTGTGCACATTACTGCTTGAAGACAGAGGTTTCCATCTCCTTGCTGCATTTCAGGAAGCTACACCACTAGATGACGAAAAGCCTTGGGCCAGACCACCTGCAGATACATCTCTGCCTCTGTAACCTGATGTGCTTCTGCTCATCCTTCAGATCATCAGAGGAAGGAGGACCCAGTCTGGTCTATTTTCTTACAGTTATTTCCTCCTTCCCATAGCATTTTGAAGTGTCAGGTTTTTTCTTTATACAAAGTAATGTTTTCCCACTATCTTTGGGCAGGAGTGTAACGAGCTAAATTACATCATGTCTTTTCTGATTGTCATTAACAATATTGGATTAGCTGCTCTGCAGCCAGACCTGTGATGAGGAGGAGGTCCAATTGTGCTTGGTGCTGTCCAGATGCATGGGTAGACATATTTCACTCCTTGGGTAGCTGATCCAAACTGACGGCCCATCCCACAGCAGCTGGTAACTATTGTCAATACTCTCTAGAGCAGCAGAGGCTGTGTCCCCTCCAGCTCCAGATTTGCTTTCTCCAACAGCTGAGTTATCATGGCTGAAGCTGCTGATTTTGCAGAGAGAGCGCAGGCTCTGTTCACCCTCCTACTCCTTCCAGCAATGTCAGGAGATAGCTAAGTAACATGGGATATCTCTCAGCATTAATATCCTGGGGCAGAAGTTGCAGGGGAGAAGTGCTTTGTAGGAGTGCACTGGAGACAGGATCACCACAGACAGTACACTTACTTATTTTTCCAGTACAAATCTTGCAATCTCTCTACCTCCTGGGGTTTTCCTGGCCAGTCTGGAAGGACTCTGTGGTGACATGCATTTGCCAGCACGCTCTCTCAGGTTCAGCACTGGGCAACATGTCACCGAGGCATACTAACAAGGGCTTGCCCCTCTAATGCTGCAGGGTTTTCTGGCTCCCATAGACATCCAGGGTGTGCAACAGCAGACATGCCAGCTCCAGGAGTCTTCACCGCTTGGAAAGAACCAGTCAATATTTTTGATGCTGATTTTTCCAGGAGATTTTAGGGGCTCATACCAGGGGTGAAAGACAATTTCCTTCCCATATGGACAGTGTGGGCCAGCCATAGCCACCTGGACAGAGCAGGGTAGCTGCAACTAGATGCAGGAGGGAGTGCAGAGACTCATGGGCCAACCAGATGAGAGCCTCTTCTTGACTCTCCCTGGCAGTGCTTTTGGTAGCAAATCTGCCAGGCAGTCTTGTGCTGCCTGGCTCCCCGCAGCCATGGGCAGCACACCCCCTCCCCATTCCTGGCCACCTGCCATGGCTCACTCTTCCCTGACTGGGGGTGCAACTTGATCATGGAATGGATCCAGCTGTAAAGAAATACTGGAGAGATGAAGCAGGGATAAACTTTTGGAGGACCCTCCCCAGTAATGCCAGTGTGGTGGCATTACTCCCAACCTGCCTGCAGTGACAGAAACTGGGGAAAGGTAGTCTTGGTTGAGGGGAGGGGAAGGAATTTGTTGAAGCAGCTGAGGGATGCCAAGTGTGTGGTGAGTATATGCACATCCAAGCCCAGCTGCTAGCTTTGCATCCTGGCAGCCACACATCTGTATGGAGATTGCTGTTCCCCAGGGCTCTGCTTAACTCATGTGATCATAATATCCTATTGGAAAAATCAAGATAGAGGGATGTAAAAAAGGTCTGAGGGAAACATCCTTTCTTCCTCACTGACTAGCCAAGAAAAGCTGGCAATAAAAGACCAGTTCTTCCTGCTCCCTGGTGTATATTTTATTCGTCTTTCCAACATGTGGAAAGAGACTTTTGGCTGGCATGGAAGTATTTTGAAAGGCTGAACTTACAGCCTTTCCTAGCTTTCCACAGAAGGAAACACTCAACCCATCCCCAGCAGCTGCAGGGATCCACTGTGTGGAACCCCAACTGTGTCATGTCAGACTTGCACATCATCTTTCTTCTTTGCAGCTAGAAGTACTTACCCAAACATCTCCCTAAACATCACCAAGCTCATTTCTGTCTTGGTATCACAATGTTTGCTATTGTGTCAGCTGGCAATACTAGTCCTGAAAATGAAGCCCCATGTGGCCTACCCTGAATAAAAATGGCTTCAGAGATGAATGAGAGCAGTGCTGACCTGCAGATGTAGCAGGAGACAACAGCATAAGGCTCACGCTCAGCATGAGGACCACACTGGAGGACAGGTTCATGGTCCTGCCACAGCTAGACCACACTGCTCAGCAGCTACCACAAATGTCCAGTCAGGAGGCTTGAGGGGAACAGCAACAGAGCCATGAAGGTAGAAGACCTCAGGACGTTGCAGTGAGGGGCCAAATACATCCTACCACTCTCTCTACAGTCAGTCTGCACTACACTGATAGCATTGCCCAGCAGTTTTGGGGATGTGGAACAGAAAGCAACTGCTTTATGGAGAATGGTAAGATGAAGCAAGAGTTGATGGTGGATCACCAAGATACTGAACGGCCCTGGTCCTCACACCCTTATGGCTGGACTTGATGATCCTAAAAGGTCTTCTCCAACCAAAATGATTCCATGATTCTGAATGCCACTGTTCAGCAGCTCTACTGACCAGCATATTGACATGGATATCTTTAAAAACACAGGTTAAATGTCCATCAAGCAGGCAGTGTTCAGCATTTAAAACAAAATAGACCAATGGCCTCACAGAGCACATAAAAGTGAGTGTCCCCACCAGAGATGTTTCTGCACAGCACTGTCTCCAAATGAGACAACATTAAGAAACACTAGACTTTCTCAGGAATTGTTCCCCACTTCAGTAAAGAAGTGTGGCATATTATCACTTGAATGAGCACATTGTGACCTGAATTGGCACTGATAACCTGTTCGTTACAAACACAGATGCAGAGACAGCAACTAAGCTGACATGAAAACAGACACAGGGAATGAAAGGATGCACAGGGAAATGGAGATGAAGTGCCTCTGAGCAAACGAAGTGGCATGGAGAGACTTCCTGAGTCCAATATGGCACATCCAGATTCCCTGGGAAAGTACATCCCGAACATCCCAGGCTGCAGAACAACAGACCCACTGTCAGTGCCAGCTGTGTGAAAAGCTCGATTTTAATCCCACTGCTAGACTGTGTAACCAGGCAATTCTGCCATCCCAGTGCATCACACCCTAATAAGCAGAGCCCAGTAAAGTCAGGCTGCTGACCAAGTCATATCAAAGCATGTTGGGGACTGCTAGAGAACATGGAGTGAAACACTGACTGATGAAAATTGTCATTTGTGACTCCTAATGGGATGCAGTGACCCACAAGAGCCATGCAAATCTGCTAGCAGGACTAGAAAATGTGATTTTAATATCCAGCTCACTTTTTTTTGCACCTGTTTTCATAAATATTTCAAGTGGTTTTCTGATGGGAAAAGGAAATTCCCCAGACATATTTTGGCTAATACTCCCAATCAGGTGGATTCAAAACACACTGCAACAGTGACTTACAGGATAAGTAGTCTGATGGTCACTTAATCCTGTTCTTCCCAGAGAGACCTCACCTCCCAGGATGGATGTCTATGAATGAATTCATAGTAGCATTGCACCTTCTCCAGAGATAAAAGGAAAGTATCTCATGGGAGATGTGGTTGTCCAGAGCAATTCAGTCACCTTGAAAGATGCAGAAGACACCTACCATACAACTCCTGAGAGGCATGAAAAGTTTGAATCAAAAATAATTTTGTAAAATCTTTTAGTAAGACACTGGCACTAGCCAGGAAGATGCCTTCTGTCACTTGGCAGCAGCTTACCTTAGAGCAAGAGCTGCTTCTCCCCTTCCTGTCCAGGAGGCATTGACTGAGGTCAAACTGCACCATAGATTAAGAGGGAGAGTAAGACAGGAAGAAGCGCTGCACTTTCAAATACAGACAATTAGTTTTATATGGACTTCTCCTTGCTGTGTTAAGTCACGTTAAGCTGTTGTCTGAAACAAATCACATCCAAAGGTCCTGTCACAAGTTTTCCTGATCCATATGCAGCTTGAGCCCAGCATGGACACTTGTTCCTGCAAGTATACCAGAAAACACTGCAGAGCATTGCTGCCCATTTCTCTGACCAGTTGCTATATTAGACATAAATCCTGGGGAAAAGATGCACCCTCCAGGGTTAGTAAGGGTATTTATATGAAAGCAGCACTTCAACAGCAGAGCATAAAACCAATTGAATTTTTGTCAACACTGCCAAAATCAGAGATTGTAGCACTGTTGCTGGTAATTCCCAAATGGCACATAAAGCAAGAGCCTACATATAAGCATACAGCCAGCCCAAATCCTGGCCTCTGTCCACAGTTGCTCACATCTCAGTTATAGCAATTTGCCTTTCTGGGAAGAGGGAACAAAAACAGCATCACTGCTGGTAGCCGCACCCATAAAGAGCTGCTTAGCTCGTTACCTTTCTGTGTTGCAAAGGAACAGGCAAACTCAGAGTGACCAAGGAAGACATGACTGAGTTCAGGTAAGTCTGCAAACAAGCAGGTTACCAAATCAGCAAGGTCACCCTGCAAAAGAGCTGGGGCACCCTGCCAGGAGCAGGAGCAAGGGCAAGAGCAAGCCAGGCTGGGGAGCTAGGAAGAAGAGCACTTTAGGATAAAGGAAAGCTCCCTCAGAAACACAGAAAAAAATATTATCAGGAAATAGTCTAGTTAGCAATGCAGCAGTTAGCTAGTGGAAAGCACATAAAGGGTTCTGCCCAAATAGCTATAAGCAGCAGGGGGTATTGCCATAATTAATAAGAGTTGCAGGTTACATTTGGTAAACACAAAAGGAAACAAACACACTCACACTGAGAATCAATCAGCCCCTAAGAAGCCACTGCTGAGAAAAGTCTGTCCTGTGCTTCATCACAACCTGTATGTAATGGAGCCATAAGGCTGTGTGAATATCTGAAGCTCCCTTTCTAAAAGCACAAAAATCTGTCTGAAGGGAAGCCACCTTTCAGGAGAAGGGTTGCCTTTTTCGTAGGGGGTCAATAAGAGTACCTTTACTGTAACAGCTCCACCCTAGTGACTCCAACTTCTCCCTCGGGGGCAAACAAGATGTCTGAAAGGAACAGAGGTGTTCACCTGCCCATAAAGCATCATGAGATGGCTTGTACTTTTCTTGCACTGAACTGACAAAGAAGACTTCGGCTTCAGTAAAGAGAGTCCACTTTCTGCTTGCTTGAAAAAAGAGGGTGTCCCGAGCAGCGATAAACCACTGCTGTTTAGAGCAACAGTCATTTCGGCCAGCTGGTAATAGGGGTGGCCAAGCCTGGATCATACAGGCACAGAGGTTCCAGTTCCCCTAGACCACCTTTGCTCAAGAAAAACTTACGGGGGAAAAGAGTGCTGCTAAGAGCCTTGCCCCCAGGGTAAAGGTGAGTTTTACCAGGGCCTGGCAGTGGGTACATCTGGAATTAAACCTTGTGACAAGAACAGCGCTCATAAGAAGCTCTTCCAACCTGCCCTGCTCTTGGCCCATGCTGAAATGCAAAGTGACTGCCAACACACCTGCAGCTGAAATTATCCCCATGATGGGAAAGTCTGAAGGTCACAGGTGAAAACAAATATTTGATGAGTCAATACAAAGCAGCCTTGAACACTGCACATCCAGCATCGGGGAGGGCCCCTCTTTGCCATGCCTGTGTGTGAATGCCCTTCAGCGTATCCCAACACTGTGTTTGAGCTGCCCTGTGTGTTTGAGACCCCCCACAGTATGCTAACCTTTTGCTTTGTTTAACATTTAGACTTTCCCTGAAAAAAGCCTCTCTGGGCTCAGTGAGCAGCAATCAGCTACATAAATTATTAGGAGACAAAGTGTTTATCTCAAATACTGCTATAGTCTCTCCTGTAGTTGGAGGGGCCACATTTCTGCTAGGTTTCTCTAAGTGGCCTTTACCTCCACAGCTCACCTTCTCCTGGGATTGTCTGACCTACATCTCACCCACTCAGAGGATGGCCACCAGAAACCTGCCTGGCCATCTTGCTTCCAACCCTCCTTCTGAGCCTGACCAGTCACAGCCCAGCTCCTTAAAGTATCTGAAGGCCATTGAGGGGAAAACACATATTCTGACTAGTGCTCTCACAGCAGAGCAAAGGAACCAGCTGAGTGAGAGACTCAGGCCTGAGCATTTGGGTGGAAGGCCTGGTCCCTATGGCAGCAGAACATGAGGTCACTGATGGGACAACGGTCCCACTTTGATAGACCTGCTCTGCTTGATACACATGTGACTTTTCCCCCCAGATGCATGAGACTGCTCAGGGGAGCATAAGGGTCCAGATCAGTCTCAGGGTTGTACTTAAGCTGCTGTTGCTGAAAAACATGGATTTTGTCCCAGTAAGTTGTGGGATTTTTGTACAGGATACCAGGAAACACAATTTTGACATGTTCAGTATCTCAAACAGTCTCTCCTTGTACCCAGCTCTGTCTCTCTCCATCTTCACTTTTCCTCTGCTCTACCTTTTCTCCTTCCAGTTCCTGTGGGATTTCTTCCAGCCCAGCTCGAAGGACAACTACCAGTCTTGGATCCTAATGCAGGAAAAACATCACTTTGGGTGTAAGGCCTGCAAAATGGGGGGAATTTTCCTGCCGTCTAAATTTTGTCATGGGAGACCTGCAAATTGCACATCACAGTGCTCTCACATGAGGGAAACCTCCTTCATGACATGAAGAAGAAGAAGAAAGCATTTTCCTGAAACCTGAGACTTGGTGGGATGGACTTTATATCTTGTCTCCTGGCTCAGCAAACTTGGGTGGGGCCAAGTGTGAATGTGCCTCAAGTGACTGCTTGCTCTGCTGGGAGTTTTGTGGAAAGCTAGGAGAGGGAAGATTTACGGTTGCTTTTCCCTGGCTTGTCGTTGTAAATTTTCATATAGAAAAAAAAGCTTGGCCATCTGTGGGGTGATAGCCCTGATTAAGCCTTGATGAGTTGAGGGAAACGCCTCAGCCCCCCTGGAGGGATGCTCTCAGCAAAGAGTTTTCAAACTGATAAGATTAACAAAGGGTCATCATCATCATGGCTAGGCTTCGAAAATGAGATTTGGGAAGGGCACTACCCATGCTTGCTGCAAGCGTGCTGGTGGCTAAAAAGGCCGATATGGGATAGGCAGGTCCAGTCACAAAAGGCACAGCGGAACATCTCTTTAGGTGATATTGGTGAGGAACGGTTCTTTCTGCGGTGTCTTTTTTCCTCAAGACTGACTCTACATGTGTTCTCAAAGGAAGCAGCAGCGTCGTGAATGGTGTGTCTCCATGAATCCCGATTGGAGGCCAGAGTGGACCATTGATGGCAGTCAATATGGCCAAGGCTGAAGTGTTGTTTCAGGGAGTCCTTGTATCTCTTCTTCGGGGCTCCTCTCTTGCGGCAGCCGGTGGCGAGTTCACCATAGAGCACAATCTTCAGGAGGCGGTGATCCTCCATCCTGGACACATGCCCTGCCCAGCACAGCTGCGTTCTCATCAGCACGGCCTCAATACTGGTGACCCCTGCCTGTTCAAGAACGGACACATTGGTCACGTAATCAGACCAGCAGATGTTTAGGATTGAATGGAGGCAGCGCTGATGGAAGCGTTCGAGAAGCTGCAGGTGGTGGTGGTAGATGACCCATGATTCAGACCCATATAAAAGAGTAGACAGTACAACGGCTCTGTAGACACTGATCTTTGTACTCTTCCTCAGGTGTTTACTGGACCAGACTCTTTTATGGAGTTTTCCAAAGGCTTTGTATGCCTTTGCTAGCCTGTTGTCTATCTCTTTGTCAATCTTACCGTCTGAGGAAATGATACTTCCCAGATAGGTGAACTGCTGGACTGACTTAAGCTCTGAATTGCCATGGTGATGTGAGGATGATGGAAGACTTCTTGAGGTGCAGGTTGGTAGAGAACTTCTGTCTTCTTCAGGCTGACTTCCAGCCCAAAAAGCTCAGCAGCCTCTGCAAAGCAGGATGTTGAGTGCTGCAGAGCTGCTTCTGTGTGAGCAACGAGGGCGGCATCGTCAGCAAAAAGCAACTCACAGACAAGGTGATTCAGGGTCTTGGTGTGGGCCTTCAGTTGCCTTGGATTGAATAGGCTTCCATTGGTACGATATCGTATGCAGATGCCGTTTTCTTCATTGAGGTCTGCTGTGGCTCTTTGGAGCATCGTGCTGAAGAAGATTGTGAATAGAGTTGGTGCAAGAACACAACCTTGTTTCACACCATTGGTTATTGGAAAGGGCTCAGAGAGTGCATGGCCATATCTGACTTGTCCACGCTGATCCTCATGTAGCAGGATGATCATTTTGAAGAACTTGGGGGGACATCCTAAACATTCCAGGATCTGCCACAGGCCTTTTCTGCTCACAATGTCAAAAGCTTTGGTGAGGTCAACGAAGGTTACATACAGACCTTTGTTCTGTTCCCTACACTTCTCTTGCAGTTGTCAGAACAAACACCATGTCTGTGGTGCTCCTATTGGCTCTGAAACCACACTGGCTTTCAGGTAGAAGATCTTCTGCAATAGTGGGTACTAATCTGTTCAGAAGTATTCTTGTAAGGATTTTACCAGCAATGGAGAGCAAAGTAATACCTTGGTAATTTGAGCAGTCTGATTTTTCTCCTTTCTTCTTGTACAGGGTGATGATGATTGCATCACGGAGATCTGATGGTAGTTCCCCTTGTTCCCAGCTACGCACAACAAGCTCGTGTGTAACCGAGGGAGACGGGTTTGTGACCTGCTGAGACAACTTCACAGAAGTTACTGCAACAGGCAACTTTATTCATCCGCTCACAAAACTCTTATACATTTCAAAAGCTGAATTCCTCCGCAGCTCCGCCACCTTGGCACTGATAATTGGTTAACAATGCTGTTTGCATGACAAGGCCTGCTCTAATTGGCCGATTACACACATCTGTTGAGAGGGTGGCAGGAGCTGCTGACCTCATTAACTAGTCCTTGAAGCTACAACACGCTAAGTACAGAAACAAGTTCAATACACAACTCACACTTTAGATCTAAGAGCATATGAAATCCCAACAATTCCCCCGTTTATTTTTTTTTTAACTATCCATGTTTGATTAATTGTCTGCAGAATGGCTTACTTAACATACCTAACTTAACATCCTAAGAGTATAATATAAACACACACAGCAATAATATCATTAAGACTTAACTTAACCGAATTACAATGCTAACTTATTAATCTTAAGAAAGTAAACTAAAACTTAAAAGAGAAACCTTATCCACACTAGTCACTAAAACAGATAAATGCCGGCATAGTAAGAGTTGTAAGGCACTGATTAGAGTTAAGAAGACTTAAAATACTACTTAACCATGTGATAAAAGGATTTCTTACTTGAGATTAGCTAATACAAGTCTCTTGCTGTCTGGTTACGTTGGCAAAGACAAACCAAATATCCTGAGTTGTCAGCAGAGTAAGGCTAACTTCACTCATAACAGCAGAACTACCAAACATACACAGTTCTATCGTTATTACAGGTGACAACTTATATGACCTAAGCAGACCCAAACAATTGGCAGAGTCCAACAGGTTGATCTCGAAAGGTGATATCATCACCATGCTGATTGTTGTCGTCTGGTGTGTCTTTATCTTGTTGTTTGGTGGCTGCCTTGGTCCACTTTGCCGGAATCCATTGAGGTCCTGTTGGTGTTAAAACACAATTATAGCCTCTCCCAAAGAATATTACTTCAGCAGGGCCTTTCCATTCACCTGTTTTAGGATCCCTATAAGTAACCTTGACAGTACAGTTGGGCTGTATTTTGGGCAGAGCTCTACCATGTAACAGAGCTGCAGGTTCTGCATTATCCCCAAAAATACATAAATGATTCATTACAAAGAGTGCCTTGTTTAGCTTCTCCTGAATATCTAATTCACCCTTAAATTTATCCAAGTATTCCTTTAAGGTTTTATTGGTTCGTTCAACTACAGCTTGTCCGGTAGGGGAGTGGGGAATCCCTGTTACATGTTTAATTCCCCAATGTTGAAACCACTTTTTCACACTTTGACTGGCATATGCAGGCCCATTATCTGTTTTGATGGTTTCTGGAACCCCCATGACTGCCACACACTGCGTCAGGTGCCGTTTAACATGCAAAGCCCTTTCTCCTGTTTGTGCAGTGGCCCATACAAACCGCAAGTAAGTGTCAACTGTGACATGGACGTACTTAAGCCTCCCAAAACTAGGTACGTGTGTGACGTCCATTTGCCATTTTTCTAGGGCTTTTAACCCGCGTGGATTTACTCCCATGCCAATTCCAGGCCCATGGTGGCTGCATTGAGGGCAAGTTCTCACAATTCCAGAGGCCTCTGCCTGAGAGAGCTCAAAGTCCCTCATCAGACCTTTAGCATTTTGGTGAAATTGATTATGCGCCATCCTGGCAGATTCGAATTTGTTACGTAGACAGTGGATCGTTATTGCTGCAGAGACTAGTGCATCTGCCTTTGCATTGCCCTGTCCCAGACCCAAACTCCACTGATGGCTCCGTATGTGAATTACACAATACGGCAAGCTGCGCTGTCGAATAGCTTGCTGGAGCTGTTGGAACAATCGCACTGATCGAGGCCTACCAGTTTCTCTTATTGCTGCATCCTCAATGCGCTGGGCCACACCTGCAACGTACAATGAATCTGTTACTACATTCAATGAACTCATCATCCAGTGATTAAATGTCCAACATACCGCGGTAAGTTCTAGTGTCTGCAACGTATCCTCAGCAGTTCCCTTTAGCACCTTCTTTTGCCACTGATTATCTGTTTTCCACACAATGGCAGCAGTTTTCGATAACTTCCCTGCATCAGTAAACACAGTGACAGCACCCACTAGCTGTGTTCTAGAGCCTGACCATCTCTGCGTGGTTAACAAGGCCCCAAGTTTCCCTGTAGGAAATTCTGTGGTTATGGAACCTGACCATCCTAGCAAGCTTCGTTGGAGCACCTCTGAGTTATTCAAGGCCCATTCAAGTTCTGTTGGTGTCATGGGCAGATGGACATATTCTGGTTCTGCCCCTGAAATGGCAACTGTTCTCATTCTAGCCTTTATAATGAGGTTTGCCATGCTCTCAATGAGTGGTACAATGCTTTTCTTGGGCATAACTGGACCAAATACCCACTCTATCAAACACACTCTCTCCTTCTGTTTTCCCCCCTTTTTCTTTTGCCATTGAGCAATCACTGCATTCACGAATGGGGTCGACAGGAGAACAAAAACCGAAAATGGAAAATTGAGAATTCTGCGGTGTGCCCATCTATTATTAACTTTGTCTACAATGTTTTGGAGGGCCATAGGTTGTGCATCAGAGACACAGACAGGCTGGGTAGGGTCTGTACCATTCAGCAGCGGCAACAGAGGTGCAAGGTCTTCATTCCGTAAGCCTACCACTGGCCGTACCCATTGCAGATCCCCTAATAGTTTCTGAGCATCATGCAGGGTAACAACCTCTGTTGATATGGTCAGTTTTTGGGGACGGATCACTGAATCTGAGATAGCCCACCCTAAATACTTCCAAGGCTGGCTAATCTGGAGCTTTTCCTGTGCTATTTGAAGTCCAAAGGCAGAGAGGGTGTCAAGGATTTGCTGAGTTTGTTCAGAAGTAAAGGACTGTTGTTGACAGAATACCACATCGTCTAGGTACTGGTAAATTAGTACATGTGGCCATGTTTGCCTTAGTGGAGCTAGCGCAGCCGCTACATAGAGCTGACACAAGGTGGACAGCGAGTTGGAATGCGGCTGTGTTACAGCTGCAAGCCGCGCAGGGAGTTGGTCAAGAATGTCAGCAATAGCCTTGTTCTCCTCTTTTACCACTGCCCCCGCAGCTTCAGCTAAAAATACACTTTGCTGCTGCGCTTGGGCTCTGGAGACTCGTTCCAGCATATCCACCAGCGAGGCCTCCTTAGGCAAAGTGCTTAAGAGCAATCTAGTTTTGCCATTTGCATGTTCAAAGGTGAAGGTCTTAAGGAGAGTCTCCCTCATACCTTCTTGCAAATCCGCGTCAGATTCCAAAGCACTGACTAAGCGATTAATAAAGGTCTCATAAGTCTCTCGCTCACCCTGACACACATTCGCCCAGTTTGGCCCCTTTTTCTCTGTTGGGATATGCAACAACGCCTTATGAGCTGCTTCTGCAGACGCTCTATGGAACTCAGCAGGAAACTGGAGCTGTCTGGGAGTTGCTGCGTATGGGCCTTGCCCCATTAGCATATTGAGCTGTAACCCATGCAATGCATGCCCCTGAGGCACTGGTGTATTCACAACCTTTCTACATTCCTCCTCCCATAACCTTTCCCACTGTACATATTGAGTTGGTGTGCATAGCAATTTTGCCAAGGCCATGCAGTCATTTGGACACAAAAGCTCTGTGCTAAAGACATACCCCAGCATTTGCTTTACTGGTTCACTATGCAGCTGATATTGAGTAACCGTAGCTCGTAGCTGCTGTAACAGCTTCCATTCATAAGGCTTATGAGTTCCTACAGCCTGGCCCTGCGGGTTGGTAGTTTGCAGTATGGGAAAACAACAATGAGACCCCAAAGCCCCTACCGCCGACCAATCACCCTCCAGCAAGGCATCCTGTATTATACCGGACCAATTTTCCCCATTCCTAGGACGCAGTAGTAACCCCCCACCCAACTCTATCATTACGTCATTCCCGAAGTCAAGAGCCCTCAGGTTATCCGTGATGCCGGCAGGGGGAGGGGGTGGTGGAGGCCACGGCGGCGGCCGATAGCGCGGAGCGGAGGGGATCGGAGACTCCCGATCTCGGCGCTTGCGGTTGATGTCGTCATCGAAATCAGAGTCGCTGGAGCCGCTGGGCAGGAGCGGGGTCGACCTTGGCATTTTCAGACGGCAGTCAGCGTCCCTAGCATCGGCAGTTGACGTAGCGGAATTTGAGGCTTCGGCAGCTGCGGCAGCCTCTTGCACCTCACCAGCGTTCTGAAGGACTGGTACTTCCAAGCCAGGGGCTACAGGAACCATCTTGAGAAGTCCAGACTGGCCACGCCGGTCCTCATTGTCATCTAGCATATGTTGAGCTGCCATAGCCACCTTCTTCTCAGCCTGGTACTGCTTAAGGTGGCTCATAACTTCTCGCCAGGCTGGTCCTAGTTCTTTCGCCTCTTTGCCTCCATCTATTGCTTTTTCACGGAGCTTATCACCTACTTCTTGCCACTCCAACACATCAAAAAGTTGTGATGACAGTTTAAAGAGTCCTGCTTTCTTAGCCCACGCGAGCAAACATAACAGCTTTTTCGTGGACACAGCAACGCCTTGCACAGCGAGAAACTCTAAGAACAATTGCTGGGCTGCATCCTTTTCCATTTTTCACTCGTTTACAGCCCACCACGCTCGGGGTGTCGACAAAACCTTTGGCGTGTTCGACCTTTTCTCCCACTACTTCCTCTTTCAAGGGCACTCACATATCCAGACGAGCTGGATCTTGCGGGCAGCGTCCTGCACCTCCAAGTAACCGGATTCTGCGGGACAGGGTCCACACGTCTGAATTCTTCAGATTCCGCGGACTGAAATCGCACGTCTGGTCCAGCCAGATTTAGCAAAAGCGGCTAGCAACCTCTTTTCGGGCGCCAGTTGTAACCAAGGGAGACGGCTTTGTGACCTGCTGAGACAACTTCACAGAAGTTACTGCAACAGGCAACTTTATTCATCCGCTCACAAAACTCTTATACACTTCAAAAGCTGAATTCCTCCGCAGCTCCGCCACCTTGGCACTGATAATTGGTTAACAATGCTGTTTGCATGACAAGGCCTGCTCTAATTGGCCGATTACACACATCTGTTGAGAGGGTGGCAGGAGCTGCTGACCTCATTAACTAGTCCTTGAAGCTACAACATGCTAAGTACAGAAACAAGTTCAATACACAACTCACACTTTAGATCTAAGAGCATATGAAATCCCAACACTCGTGGAATTTGGCATGGAGTGCTTGACCTCCATGCTTCCAGATTTCAGGTGGAATTTCATCAACCCCAGCTGCCTTGCCAGTTTTCACCTGCTGTATGCTGCATCCAATTCATTTTTCACCGGTTGTTGTGTAATGTGCTGAATTGCTGAGCCTTGGACTACATAGTTGGCACTGAAGAGAGTCTGAAAGCGCTCAGACCATCGGTTCAGGATGGAGGTTTTATCTGTTAGAAGCATTTGACCATCTGCACTGATTAGTGCACTTTGAACCTGGTGGGTGGGTCTGTACACTGCTTTCAGGGCTTCATAGAATCCTCTTTGGTCACCCAAATCTGTGCATAGTTGTGTCTTTTCTGCTGGGTCGAGCCACCATTTGTTCTGGATGTCTCGAAATTTCTGTTGGAGCTTACTGCATGCAAAACAAAAGGCGGCTTTTCTTACATGGCAAGATGGCTGAGCAAGGTGTGCTTGGTGAGCAGTTCTCTTCTTCAACAATTCCTGGATCTCTTGATTGTTCTCATCAAACCAGTCTTTGTTTTTCTTGAAGGAGAACCCTAGGGACTCTTCAGAGGACTGCAGGATGCAATTTTTCATATGCTGCCAAAGTGCTTCAGGAGACGGATCTATGGGATTATCTTTAAATCTAGTTTGAAGGTTTCCCTGGAAGCTGTCTCTCACTGTGGCTGTCTGAAGATTGCTGACTTGGAGCCTCCTCCTTGGAATGCTGCCTCTTTTAGGTTTGGGCTTGAAGTGGAGGTTAAGTTTGCAACGCACAAGGCGATGGTCTGTTTGACATTCTGCACTAGGCATCACTCGAGTATGACGGACATCGCTGACATTTCTCTGTTGCACTAAGATATAGTCAATGAGGTGCCAGTGCTTGGATTGAGGATGCATCCAGGTTGTCTTCAGGCTGTCTTTCTGTTGAAAGATAGTGTTGGTGATGGTGAGCTGCCGTTCTGCACAAAACTCTAGCAGGAGGCGTCCGTTGTCGTTGCAGTTTCCAACGCCATGCTTGCCCAGGACTCCTTTCCAGGCTTCAGAATTCTTACCTACTCTGGTGTTGAAGTCACCAAGGATTATGATTTTATCATCTGCAGGAACATTTTGGGTGAGGCAGCGAACGTCAGTGTAGAATTTGTCTTTTTCCACTGGGTCAGCTTGGCGAGTTGGGGCATAAACGCTAAAAAGAACAACATGTTGCTTGTTCTGTAGAGGGAGGCGTAAGGACATAATGTGATCAGAATGACCTGTCGGCAGATTTTCAAGTTTGGAGGCAATGGAGTTTTTAATCATGAAGCCAACTCCTGAAAGGTGTCTTCGGTTTTGGGTTTGCCTGACCAGTAGTGTGTAGCCAGCACCATGTTCTTTAAGGCTGCCTTCCTCATGAAGATGAACTTCACTGAGAGCAGCAATGTGGATGTTGAGCCGTGACAGTTCGTGGGCTATTAGGGCAGAACGACGCTCAGGACATCTACTATCCCCAGTATCAAGCATGGTTCTGATGTTCCAACATAGAATCATAGAATCGATTGGGTTGGAAAAGACCTCCAAGATCATCGAGTCCAACCCTTAACATGCGAGTGTTAGTTTGAGAACACCTTTGCAGGCAGGTGTATGCCTTTGAAATCTCTTTGTCTTTGTTTGACCACATGAAAGATGCCGGATGGCTGTGGTTATCCAACCGGGTGTGGAGATGAGCTTTGGTTAGGCCACCATTGCTAGACCCCTCTCCGTGTGGAGCTAGCAGTGCTGTCCCTAGAAAAGGCTGCTTGGTCGTTCAGGATGCTGCCTCAAGAGACTGTCATCTCCGGGGTCAAGTCTCAAATGACCAATATCCTGAACCGCCTGCATGCAGGGTTGGGTCTGCGGCTTCCAGCTGCTTCCTATCACCTGCCGTTTTCGACCCTTGCCTGTCGCTACAGGGCTTTGCAATGTGGGTGAACCCTTCGAGCCTGCGCAATGGATTTTTTAGGTGAGGCACAGCATGCACAGAACTGGCTCCACCCTTTAATCCTGAGGTTCATCTGCCACGGCCTAGCGAGCTTGGACGGTGATAGTGAGTACTTCAAGGACGTAGGTTTGGTTAGAGTATCCTTCTCTTAGATGGATGGCCTTACAGGGCTAAGCGAGTTCCATCAGCCTGGGTTTGGGGTTGGAGTTGTCCTTCTTCCTAGGATGGTTGCCAGAGGGCTAGTGAGCCCATCCTGCCAGTGGACACACTTTGTCTGACCCTTCAGCTGAGACCTGTCTGGCATGGGAGACCCTACCGGTGGCACAAACCACCTCCAGCGTAGCTCTCAGCCTCATGAGGGCACGCAAGCTTCTCCCCCGCAACAAGGGGGTGTCCCAGAAGAACAAAGGGTGGAGTGTTGTAAAGAATGACATGGCCCTCCTTCGCAATATCTTCTATGACTACTCAAGGAGCCACTCCCCTCAGGCGTCTGTATCACCTCCCAGAATATTGAATATAGTCACATGTTGCTGCCTCTAATCAGG
The DNA here is from genome assembly GCF_047495875.1 of Pithys albifrons albifrons. Lineage (NCBI taxonomy): Eukaryota > Metazoa > Chordata > Aves > Passeriformes > Thamnophilidae > Pithys > Pithys albifrons. The sequence continues at coordinate 107,895,524 of NC_092459.1, forward strand.
TAGGTCTGAAAGACCACCTTACAAGTTTCGTTTTCACCTTAAAAGGACATGTTTCCAGCCTCAACCAATTGGAGTCAGACCTCCGCACCTGGGGCGGGGTCACTTAAGGTGATACATACCTGTATGTTTTGAATAAACTTTGGACTTGCTTGAACATCATATTGGTGTGTGCGGTCTCACTAGAGCCTGGTCTGCAACATTTGGTGGACCTCGACGTGATTTGAGGACATGGAAGCCACCTGCAGACCTGCCTAGAACCTTAAGGAGTGGCCCCCGAGAGCTGCTGTGCCCCAGTTTTTTGGGGGCTTTGTGGAGAAGCCTCCGAGAGCTTCGGTCTCCCGTAAACTCGGGAGTTTTTTGTAGTGGCCTTAAGAGCTGCTGGAAGAACGTGGACTGAAAGAACCATGACCTTCAAACCGGTGAGTTAAAGAAACATGGGGAATTCCGAATCAACTAAGACAAACTTATTGCTTGATAAATTTGAAAAACTAGCTTGTGTTACAAAAACAAACATTGAAAAACAAGCATTACAAAAATTTTTGGACTGGTGCCTTAGTCGCGGGCACTTAACAGATGCCAATTCCACATTTTCCATACAATTATGTGGCAATATTGGGGCAGATTTGTGGAATTTAGCGCAAACTGCACCTGAAGAATTTTTGCCGCTTATTCCGTCATATACAGCTATAAGGCAGATGCTGTTTGAGGTAGAACGAACCCGTAAAAACCTCGAGCTACCTGAGAAAAAGGAAAAAAGTTTCCTTCTGCAGAGCGGTCTTTCCCCTGAGCACCCTTCTGCACCGCCGTTGGCACCGCCGCCTGCGGGACCCCCGCCGTGGTACCCCTCTGCCACACTGCTGCCGCCCGTGCCACTCGCAGAACCCCCGCCGCAGTACCCTTCGGCATCGCTACCGCCCTATCCACAAGCGTGGAGCCCGGACCTGAGCCGCGGAGCCAGCGCTGTGCCGCCGCGGTACCCACACGCAGCACCGCCCGCCTCCGCTCCGGAAAACCAGATGGAATTGCAGCAACCATGGAATCAAAGCTTTTCCACGCCGTTCGTCACCGCAAAAAGAACAAACACCCAACAGTACCAAGAAGTTGTCTTTGCACCGCCTTATAACTACCAAGAAAGAGCCTATGCACAGCAAATGAGCCCAGAGCCCACCTTTTACCTGCCTGTACCACCGGCTGCCGCTGTAGGAGTGGCAGGACCTCAGCAGCAACCCTGGAACCCCAGGAGACACGCCGCAGAAAACATCCAGCCATTCCAAACCGTGAGTGACTTTTATTTATATCAATGGGGGGTGCCCTCAGCCGAGAGAGAGATGAGGGAAAGCAGCTTTACTCCTGTCCATCCACCTTCGGCGCCGCCACCACCGCTGCTGGCAATGCCCTGCGGGTACCTCGGGGCTGGGGTCGCCCTGCCGCCGCGCTCCCCACCACCCCGCGGGTACGCCGGAGTCGTTCCATTGCGGCAGAAAACTGCCGCGGGAGACATTTCAGCGGGGCTAGAAACCGCGTGGCCAGGAAAACAAAGAGACCACATGATCGCAAAGCCCGCGAAAAGTCACCATGCGGCTGAGCCAAACAAAGAGGCTGCACGCGCATTCAGCAGCGTGGCTCCAGGACTTCCCAACCCCCCTCCCTACTGCTTGCCAATCAAGGCGCATGTGCAAAGCGTGAGTCCCCCACAGCCCACAGGGGCCGGGGTACGGGAGGAATTAGCCCGCCCCTGGGGCGGATCAGTTCTCGCACCACTCCCACCACCTCCTGCGTGGATGGATACGCCCATCGACTGCGTCATGGAGAGGGGAGAGACTCCTCCCCAGTGGAGCGGAGCCAGCAGAGCCACCCCTGGGAGTCCCCTTCACTGTGTGCCCTCCACAGCGCATGCGTCCCGAGAGCAAGTTCCCACGGCGCCGGGCGCGCGGGACCCAGACCCTGCAGCGCCAGCGGGAACCCCCTCCTCGATAGCCGCGCGCTGCCGCAGCCGCCAACACCGTCACCGGAACCCCCCGCGCCGACAGGCTGGTACCTGCAGCCTTCATCACCGACAGCCACACCCACCGGCTGCATCCCAGCAACAACGGCGCAAGAAAGAAGCCTCTATTTGGAACAGGGTGGGGGGAGCTGGGAATTACAATGTAGTAAAAAAGGGATTTGAAAGATCCAAGAATGCTGCCCTAGCTGCCTTTTCTAACCTTCCTAGAACAGGAAAGCCTCTGGTAACTCAAAAGACCATTTCAGAAGCTTTCACAGCTATTGTCAAGCCAGATGGAAAGCATCTAGCCACAGCTCTTAGCTAACAATCTTCCCAAAAAAGGGGGAAAAGACCCTGGAGTTTAACAACAAAATCTTGTCCAGCACAACCAAAATATAGCACAACTCAAAGCTTCACTGGAGAATGTAACCGTTGTCACAGGCTTGGTCACAAGGCCCAAGATTGTCATTCTAAATATAAAAAGGATGGTACTCCTCTAACAAACATGGGGTGGAGAGCTGGGCCACCAGAAAACCAGAGGGGCTGCAAGCCATGGGGCGCAGCCAGTCAAATATCTCATGGAAACTGGAGCCAGGCTGCCTTCCCCATATGGCAACCACAACCACAAGCAGTGGTAGCCTAGGACTAGTCATTAACTGTCCAATCTAAGAAGAACAGTCCAGTTCAAGAGCATGTTGTATAGCCCGTATTTTGAAATTCTGTTAATTTTCAGTTAAAGTGCAGTTTTAAGATTATTGCACTGCCAAGTTGCCCAGCAGGCTGTAGGGGTAAGGACAGCTGCTGAACATTTTCTGCAGAATGTAAGTGGTTCCTTTGTGAATTTTCTCTGTGAATTCACACTTGTTTCCTGCTTTACCAAGAATGTATAAAGTGACTGAAAATCAAAGCTTCATTCTCAAACCTCTGTAGTGGCCACACAGAAGTTCTGAGAATGGACCTTGAAATATTGCATAAGGAAATTTAGCTCAGCTGGACTGAACCTGCTTCTTTGCAAAGTAAAGTCACTCTGCACTCTTGGACACTTTGCACAAAATTTAATAAAACTTGTAGTCCTGTTTACAGTGGTCTGTGCGGTGACGACTGCACAGAAAAGACCACAACCTCACATGTGAAAGAAAAGTTTCTTGTTTTGCACTAGTTGTAAGTTTGTAAATTCCAAACATACATGTGTTAGTCATGTATTAATTTGTGTTAGTTTACAAAGGTTACTGTGCCTCCTTCCAAAAGTCTATTTTGAAAAGAGAGGGGGAGGTAGGGATGTGTAACCCACAAAATACCCGGTTAAGTCTTGAATTAGCAAAATTTAAGATTTTCAAAATGTTTTTTCTCAATTTTCAAATTTTCAGCCTTGCTGTTCAAGTTGCAATATGCATGAATCTGGGTAGTATCCTGATGGTAACAATTTCCCCGTTGGATAAGTTAGCAAAGGAGCTAAGATTTAAAATTGCAGTGTTGTTATGTGTATTATGTTGTTTGCATTTTTGCTTTTTTCTTTGAAACAAAAGGGGGAGATGTTGCTGCCTCTAATCAGGTAGGTCTGAAGGACCACCTTACAAGTTTCATTTTTGCCTTAAAAGGACATGTTTCCAGCCTCAACCGATTGGAGTCAGACCTCTGCACCTGGGGCGGGGTCACTTAAGGTGATATATACCTGTATGTTTTGAATAAACTTTGGACTTGCTTGAACATCATATTGGTGTGTGCGGTCTCACTAGAGCCTGGTCTGCAACAGTCACATGAAACCACCCGAAGGGAAAAAAAAAAGGTGTAAAAAGAGATGCAGTTTAAATTGCAACAGGGGGGAGAAATGCCATGTCTCTGGGGGGGTAACTGCTGGCAGCCTGTTCTGTCTCCTTCTACCTCTTGGAACAATGTAGGGGTGAGAACATCATGTGCTTTCTATACTTTATATCTTATACTCTACTCTCTTACATTCCATCTTACATCTTTTGATGCTTACTCTATAACCACCTCCTTTACTAACTGTGTTTTGCTACCTTAATACTAATAATAGTAACTTGCTGTACACTTTGCTACTTTATATCAGTTATTGCTTTCTTTTGCAGTGTGCAGTTTCTTTTTTCACCGTGTGTTGATGAGAAGCAGATCTGTTCTTTCTTTTTGCTTTGTATTACAGAGTGGTGTACAAGCTATTTTATTGCCCTATGTTATTGAAAAGGTATCTAGATAAGTGTTTTAGGTGGCTGTGTTTCTAGTTAGTAGTTCTTTGTTGCTAGTTTCTGTCTGTCATGAGAGTGGGACACACTACTGTATTGAAACTTAAGTTTGATATGCTTGTCTCTGTAAAGTGTGTTTTGTGTTGGTTTCTTTGGGGGTCTTTTGTTATCAATTAAATACAATCTTGCAGCTAAACGTTATCACCAGCAATGCAAAACCCACAATAACTGTCACATATTTGTATTAATAAATGTTATTTCGGGAGCTGTTGTGGGGAAAGGTCTTTTCTAGCTATTAAGTGTGGTCCTCATAGCAGAGGTTAAAAAACCTTCCAGCCTGTGTTCTGTCCAGAGTTCGGCAGGCAGTGCTGGGTTCATAAGGCTCTAATTTTCTGGAGGCGCTTATTGCTAATAAGTTTCCTTGGCTTAAATGTGGTCCTCATAGGGGAGTCAAAAATCTTTCCAGCTTGTGTTCTGTTCAGAGTTCGACAGGCAGTGCTGGGTTCAAAAAGTTTTGATTATCCCGAGGGCGCTTATAGCTAATAACTTTATATTAATACAAGTGGGACTAGAAGTCTTTGCATTTCTGTCTCTCCTCCCTTTCTTGTGACAGCCATCCCACAGGTCCTACAGCCAAAATTACAATTCTGTCACAGTGAGGCAGGAGACTCGCCAGTCCATCCACCTCCCCACTCAGCATCTCAGTGCAGCTCATCCAACCAGCACAGATTCATGGCTCTGCTGCAGTTATCCTGAGAAAGACCAGTTCAAAATTAATTTATAGGATGTTGCAGACTTTTTACAGGATTAGTTTAACTGATACCTGTGCCACAGACAGCAATGAGCCCCAGTGTCACTCCCCAGAAAACAGAAACCTCTAAGGCAGACCTGCTCACAAATCTTTCTCACAATAGTCAGCTATTTCCCTCAAATAGCTTGGCAAAGGCAAGTAATTTCATGGTACCAGATGAAAACTCCCCTCCTTCCTCAACAGTTCAGCTTTCATCACTCAGACTGTACATGCCGTTGTAATAGATGAATTCATAAATTTGCTGAAATCAAACCAAATGCTATTTAATTATTTTATTCGCCTGAATGTAGAGGTAGATATGCTTAAAAACTTAGGAATTTGCTAAATCCAGCCAAGCCACAAGCCGCTGCTTGCCGGCCTGGCACCAGACACCCCCGGCGTGGGGCCCCGGGGGTCAGCGAGCCATGTGCTTATCACGGAGGAATGCAAGCCCACCCACTCACTCAAGAGCCGAGCCCCTAGCGGCCTGAGCCGGCAACCCCCTGCCCTTCCCCCCTGGCATAGGTTTACCTAAGTGGGCCTAAATTTAGGCTTTAAATCTAGAAGTGGACCTGGAGCTGTCAGCTGACTGGAATCAGGCTGGGCTAAGCAGCTGATAGCTTCTAGCCAGTAGTATTGTATTCTATACCATATTACGACATCCTTTCCAAAGAGGATAAGAACCAGTGTAGGAGTGGCTTGGGGCACTTGCTTCATGGCTGTGGTTCCTGAGACAGTGTGCTGTGCTGAGAGAGACGGGGGAGGCCTGGGCCCACAGCATCGGCTCACCACCATACAACCCTAGGGAAGTAAAATGTTTGTTATTGAGTCTGTCTTTCAGGAGATTGAGTCTTCAAAGGTGATTTGGAGTTAAAATGATGATTTGTAGTTCACTGAAAGATGAAAGATTGTGCCTTGCTGTTTTTAACTTGTGTAAGGGTGTATCTGTACTTCTTTTCTGTAAAATATATGTAGTTTTAGCATAAATGTAGTTTAAGGTTTTTTCCTATTCCTTTTTTTTTCTTCGGCGGGCAGCTTTTCTCTCTGTACTTGGAGGGGGGGGGGGGTGGTGGCAGTTAGCTAACTCAAACCAAGACACCCCCACACTGGTTTCGGCGAGGTGCCGCCACCGCCAGCCGGCTCCCCCAGCCCCCGCCACCGGCTCCCGCCGGGAAACCCTGGCTGCCCACACCTGGCTTCGGCAGACGCCCGCCTGACCACCCCACCGGAAGCTGAGTCCGTCCAGCGGCAGCCAGTCCATCCTTCCCCCGCGGGGCTACAGCGCATCCCGCATCCTGCCCGGCTCTTGCGCGGAGCCCGTTCAGTGCCCACCATGCTGTCCGAGGCCCCGCCATCGGCCCGCACTGGCAAACCCCGGCCGCCCGCCTGGCCGCTCCACTAGAAGCCGAGGCTGCCTGCGGCTCGCCACTTCCCCCAGCCCGTCCCGCGCAGCCTGCGCGGCTCCAGCGCTGCGCACACTTGCCGCTCTCGGCCCTGGTTTGACGACAACCTGTCCTACTCTCCCGCCGCACGGCTCCAGTGCTGCACACACTTGTCGCTCTTCTCCCCTTTTCTCGGCCCCAGCCCGTCCTTCCCCCGCGAGGCTCCAGTGCCCTCCCGTGCATCCCGTTCCCCGCCCGGCTCCCGTGTGGGGCCGGCTGCCGACCGACTTCCCCGTACCAGCCACGGCGGTGGCCCCACCATCCCACGGCACTAGGTACGGCACTGCGCCCGCCACGGCGCTGCGTCCACCTTCTTCCCTTTCTCAGCCAAAAGCCAAGCCTGTCCACAGCTCACGCCAGCGAGCCCCAGCCGCCCCACACCCATGCCGAGGCAGAAGCACGCCTGGCACCCGGTGCGAACCGGCCCCCGCCTGGAACGGGCTCGCGGCCGCCCAGGGTGCCCGCGCCACCTCGCCGCTTCTAGACAGAATGTGCCCTGCCGCCATGCTGCTCCAGGACCGCGCTGCGCCTCTCTGTGCCGCATGGAGCACCTTGACCCTCCCCCAGACACGGGACTGCCACGAGGCGGCAACTATTACGTATCACATGCAGAGAGACCGTTGGACCTGGTTGAGAACTGCGACCCACACAGAACTGAGTCTGCGCAAAGGGGCATGGCCTACGCCGAAAAAGTGGATAAAAGCCGAGCGCTGGCTCAGAGCCAGTGCATGCCTTTGGGAGCGAGACTCCATGGCCGCCCAGCATTCTGCCAATTGGCAAGTGCTGTGTTGCTCATCTGCCTGCCTTCACAAAGAGCTGAAGTCACTGGGGCTTGAGCTAACAGAGCTGGACGCTGATTTCACCAGCTGAAATCACTTATTACTTATTTTATAAATAAAATCACTCATTTATTTTTTCTTTATTAAATAAATTAAATGCTGATATCACTAGCTGAAATCATCGCCTCGGTGCCTATAACACCCTGATATCCCTTGCTGGAGGAGCTGGGCATTTATATTCACTAAATCTCCCCAAACCCTTCTCAACAGAGAAGTACAAGAGCAGCAAAATACCCCTTTAACCACTTTTTCACAGGCCCTGCCTTATCTTCCTAGCAAATGAGGTTTGCAACAGGTTGTGTTTGAATTCTCCAGCTACATGGATTTTTTTTTAAATGCCTAGCTGCCCAAACACAGCTGTGGGGCTCAATAGCCTTTGAGGTGGGTTCGGACCTAAAACACCTAAAATTCTGGTGTTAAAAATACACCTTGCCACTTTCAAAAACTAAAAAAGTGGCTATTAGTCGTGTTTATTTACCTGTTGGCTGGCTTTAGCATCCCCATATGTCTTCTAGTGAGCTCTTTCCCACTTTAAAGAGGCATGTTATCTTGTATCTTTTCCCATTACAAATACTAGCTTGTAATCTGCAATGAGGGGGCCATTTTAAAAAGCATCATGCTCTTCTGCAGCATTTTTTGCTGATGCAGCTCCTCCCAGCCATATAGCTGCATGGGTTTCTGGGCACAGGCCCATGCATAATAGACACTTTTCTTAAAATCTTCTCAAAGATGCCCAGCACCAGTCTTTCCAGGCTTCCAAATGGGTGTGACCTTTCATTTATGCAACCTGTCCAGTCTAAAAGCATCAGGACTAACTAATGGGGACAGAAGGAATACCCAGGATTCCCCCTATGTGTAACAGCTTGTATATACTGCGTGGTCCAATAAGCTTATTGCCTTCGGGAGCCACTCGAGGGACGGTTACCCAGGTAAGCCTTAAAGAAGGGCTGTATAGTTTCGTTCCTGCACACATGAGCACTGATCTGCTCATGTGGGTTTGCTCCTGAAAAGGCTCAGGATGTGTAAGTTTGGTAATGTAGCAGCTTGGGAAAAGAGTGGGTGCTGTGCCCAGCTGTGTAACCACAAGCACACTTGGACATCACCTCATGGATGGGTACCAGCTCCCACTCTGTTGCAAGTCCAGCAGTGTAGGAAAGTGCTGAAATGAATCCCGAGAATAGCTGCGCTAGAGAAGCACCTCGAACCTGAGAAAATACATACTGAGAGGCTTGTTTCTGAAGTTTTAAAATTATGTTCTTACATGCTATGGGTTTTTTAGTTGCAAAGCTTGTGTCACCTCTCTCGGGTTGTTGCAGCGCCCCTGCGGGGCTGTTACACCACACCCCGCCTTGTAGTGTATCTACTCTTTCCTATCTCCTTTGTGTCTCCCGGAGGCCTTTTGTTCCCCAAACGAGCCATCGAACCTGAGGTTGAGCATGTTATTGTTTCTTCCCAGGCTGCGCAATAGCCTCCCCTCCCTGGCGGCGGGGGAAGGGTGGGGGGGGGCCTGGAACCAGGACATCACAGCAGCCTCCCCCCACGGCAAACCCCAAGGATCGGAGGGCCCCCAAGTGCCCACTCCCCTCTCCGCCCTGCTATTCCAGGGTTGGAGGCCCCGTGTGAGGCACCCCTGTGCCTCGTGGCTGGGGAGGGCAGGGCCGGAGTGCAGCCAGCCCTGCCCCTCCCCTAAATCCATTGGTTAATGGACCTTAGACCCTGCCCCTTCCTAAGTTTTCACCCAATCCAACCCCAGATCTGGGATCTTCCCTCAGAGATCTTACAAAATCTCGGGGATTGTTGAAATAAGCACTTTCTTGCTCATTTACCTGGACGTGCCTGGAGTCCTTGTCTCTGCCTCCCTTCTCTGCCCCCCTCGGACAAAGGGAAAAGCAGAGACCCCTATCCCTTCCGGCTGCACACAGCAGCATGACTAGCTCTGTGCCCACTTCTCCTGGTCCAAGAGCTGTCCTTAATTGTCAAATGTGATCTGGAGCCTGAAAATGCCCCTCAAGCTGCCAGTACACATACAGAGCTATCACCAAGGTAATAAAGATGCTGCACCGAGACCTGGCATGGTCTGCCTGTCCTAACCCTCCTCTGCTGCTGGATATCCCAGCTATCCTAATGCCATCACAAATTGCTCTTGCCTGGGATACAGTGGCAAATGAAGGATAAGAAGATAGGAGTGTTCACAAAGTAGTTTGTTACCTTCTCCAGGAGTCCTGAACACAGCTTTCTCCCTTGAGTCATACCAGGATTATCTTCATTATTCATACTTCCTCTGAGAAAAATTCTTGGTTCTGAGGATGAGGTTCACCAACTGGGACATCACCTGTGTGACTGTAACTGGATGAAGACATGAGCATCCAGGCCAGCCCAGGAGTGAAGACATGCACTCCGATCCAAGAGTACCAATGAGGTTGGTAGAGCAACTTATGCTTGAACCTGGGTGTCTGGGATGCTCCACATCCACTGGTTCAGAGCACTCTTGCAGACCCATTCCCAAGTCTGTGCTGCTGTCACTGTTACACTGAGTTACAGGGCACAAGGAAGATGTGAAACCTGGCTCAAGGTCTGGATTTGTAAACAGGGTTTTTCCACCTGCAGACCAGCAGTGCTTCCCACACCCACCTAGGCACCAGCCCAGCACTGGCAGACCTCAGCATGGCTGCTATAAATGTTGCTATTATTACCCAAGTGTTGTCATAGCACCTGGAAGCCTTGTCTTTGGAGTCAGTGGCATACCTAGGAGACAAATTATTCAATCTCAGCTGGTTTCACACATGTAGGCCAGTTTCATCTTGCATCAGTCCACACCTTCTGCCATGCAAATGCCCTGCAGTTACTGAGGTAACACCAGAAGAGATGGAGAACTAAAACTAGAGTGGGAGGGTGGGCAGTAGCCTGGTTGCAAAGTGTTTTAACTTTCTTGTATTTTAACTCCTTGCCTGGGAGTTCTTGCATAGCTTAGTAGAATTCAAGCAAAATCAGACATCAGCTGCAGAAGGGACATTTCCCACCCCTATGCTGAAATAAACTCCATCAACAGGTGGGTATTGCCCTAACATGATGCAGTGCAGCCCTTGAGGAAAAAGAGAAGCCCACCAGCAGAAGTGTGGAGTGGCTCCCCTCTTGGAGACCCTCTGGCATTACATAATGCAGGCTCCATGATGGGTCTCAGCGTTTGTTTTTGTAGCATTACTGTGATGGTGAGCTTAGGTCTTAAGTGGTCTTAAGAGGCAGCTTAGTTGTAGAAGCCATCTCTGTGCTGTCACCCTAGCATGACACTGTCTGGAAAAACAGCAGCAGATGTCTGCCAGGTGAGACCGAGGGAGAGATTAACATGCTTACAGACAATGCGAGAGGTAGCAAGGGTGACTCTGGCCACTGTGTTTCCCAGCAAGGTGCCTTGCATGAACATGTGTCACCCAGGCAGAAGCATCAAGAATAAAAAGCTGAGAACATCTCGTGTTCTCATTACCCACTAATATAAATGTATGAGAAAACAGCGAGAAACCATCTCCAGAAAGAATGATCCAGAAACATTTTAGTTCAAGAAAAACAAAAATTGCTATTTTGGTTTGAGAGACAAAATGCAAAAGCAATTGCTCATACAGTTGTCTCTGGAACTAAGAGAGAAGGCAGTTGCAGAGGTTTGGTGGGTTTATTTAACGTGAAATGAAGCAAAGGAAGTGTGAATAAAAACCTTGCAGAAACAAGATTTTGCTCACTTCCACATAATTAGGAGACTCTTGGCAAGGTGTGCCTTTCTAAGTATTCCCTTATCTTTTTCTGGGACCTCTGATACCACCTTGCAGGAGTTGCTGTCTTCAGCAGCTAATAATGCATTCAGTGACTGTATGTGACATTCAGGAACCACCATCAATTTAGGGCTGGATCAGATCTCTGGCATGCCCTTAGGGCACTTACCTCCCCTTGGGAGCAATCAGAATTAAGCATCCTGGGGTCTTGCTTCTCTATCCTAGCTTCTCACCCTCTCCCAGTTTCAGTCCTTCGGAAGGATCCCACCAGCAGGGCTGCTCCTCACCTCCTGCTTGGCATTGCCTCCATTCCAGGGACCACGTCACCCCTCTACAAAGAGGGGCCTGTGCAGGAGCTGAGGCTCACACTGTGCTGAGAGAAGTCATAAAGCTTCTTTTAAGATGTCCAGTACAAAGCTGAGCCTGTTCAGCTGCAGGTTGGGGGCTGCTGCCTGCCCTTCCTGCCTCTTGCCAGGCACTGAGTCATCACCCTGACATGGGACTGCCAGCCCAGCACTGTCAAGAGGGCCAGGGCTAGTGGCTGAGAGGGAGAAACCTGCCATGGTCACTGTTGCAACAGCCAAAATGTGTGCCTCAAAGTATTGCTTTTTTCCAGAGATGCGATTAGGAAATATTGTGCAAAAGGACCCAGGTCTGACAGGAAAAAGGGCAGCCACGTGTAAAGGGTCAGTCATGGGGAAGTGGTCATGAAAAATCTTCCTTGGTTTTCTATTTTCCACCACAAACCCTTTTCAATGCTCTTTTTGACATAAAAAAAAGAAGTGAGGGTTTCTTCCCTTACAGGAGAAGGGAGGAAAAGTGGAAGATATTTTCCAGAGTCCAACACTCATGACTCTTGTGATGGAAGCTTCTTCCTCAAGGACCAAAGTTGTGAGTACAAGTAAATCTCTGCTGCTGTCTAAAACCATGCAAATAAAACAGACACTTAGTCTTCTGCCCATGGAGAAAAGGTAGCTAGAAGGTAGCTCTCAGCACTCTTTCAAGTTTTTAAAGCCCTTTCATGATCCTATGATTTTTATGGAACTCTTAGCTAGCAGGAAAGCAATGCTCACAGATCAGTGACTTTACTGGTGCCCAAGGAATCAAGGTGTTGGCTCTTTAGCCAGAAAAGTATAGTCTGATTCCCTAAGGGCAAATGGAGATAAAAGCCTCCTGCAGAGATTGGATGCATATCATGAGCAGACAGGAAGGAGAGCTAGATACATGCTGTGATTTCAGTCTACTGTCTATTAAGTTATAGAAGTATAAAAATTAAATAAAAGGCAGGATAAAGCTGGGAAAAGGGTCCTAGTTCAGAGGCAGGAATATGAGGTGAGTTGGAGAGAAATACTCCTGACCCTGACCATGCCTGCATTCAGGTACACACTCTTAAAGGCCAGTTAGGACCAGCAGGAAAAAGCAGCAATTTAAACTGAGGGAAATAAGACTTGTAAGCAAAAAAAAGAAACCCCTTGAGCACTTCACCTGTGCCCAGGTGTGCAAGTTCAACAGCTGGGAGCCTTGGGCTCTTGCTGTTGTAAAGGCTGATTCACACTTCTAAATAAGTCCCAGCTGCCTGGTTTCACTTAGTAATTGCCTTTTCAGAGTGAAGCAGGGCATGAGGGCAAAGACAAGCTAAGCAGCTTAGAAGTCTGCAAGTTGAGAGCAAACAACTTTAGCACAGCATGAGACTCAGTGTGGGCAGGAAATTCATCCTCTCCATTTGTGTTTTGTCTTCCTGACTCTTCCTTTCCTCTCCCTTTCTCCTCCAGGTTATTCAAGACAGTAGAGCCTCTGCCAGTGTCACCCTGATATCCTTCTGAAAGTCTGAACACAAGGCAAATGTTGAGAACCATTTTACAAATTGGCATCAGTGCTACACAAACTGATGAAGGCTTCCCACACTTTGCCCTGTGCTCCATCCATATCCACACCATTTCTGTCTTCATAGATATTATGGGTGTTTTTTCTGACACCCTGGTTAATCATGTCGTGATCCCATCTGGACTCAGACGTAGGACCTGTTCTTACAAGTGTAAGAGATTTTAGTATTGACCTCCCTGGTCACAAGAGGTGAAGCAGCTACAGCTTTTACATGAATGCGGGGCTAAATAATGTGTGTTTGCTCTTCAAGGAAGGCCTGTGGTCATAACCAGCAAGCAGAAGGCTTTGAAGGAATGAGCAGACTTACTAAGTGCTTGGAACAGCTCAAGGCCAGGGTAGGCCAGTGTCACATATTTCAACCATGCTGACCCTGAAGCAGAGAGAACAGGCTCCTTTCCCCTGCTGGGCCTGTCTGGTTCCCTCTGCAAATTTGATGGGTGTCTTGGGCACATCTAGACATCCCAGAGATGTTTCTAGTCTGAGTCAGCTCCTGGCCAGCTTCACATGGAGCAGCACCAGGCACTGCCTCTCCACTGCCCAGCCAGCAAACATGGGGTAGCCTTGTGCCTCTACTCACCCTCAGATCTGGGGAACCAGGCTGTCACATACACACACACACACACCCCTTCTTGTATTCTTAACTGAACTAACTGATTTTGCAGGTATGTGGTCTGGAGAAGGTCTCACCAACAAAGCTATTTTAAACCAGGCTTCCCTTTACTTTCCAAGGGTCAGCAATTCCCTCCTCACAGTAGGATGCTCTCTGCCCATGCACCCAGCAAGTGCTTGAGTATCAAGGCACAATGGGGAGGAAGTGCTGCAAAGCTGCTGGGCCATACAGGACTCCCAGCACAGCTTTTAGCTCAGCCACCCATACTCAGTCCCCAGCTCAACTCTGCTCAGAGCCCTGGGGATGCTGGTCCTGGCTGGCAATCTCCAGCTGCAGGCAAGCCAGCAAGTTTGCCAGAAGATCCCTTAGCCTCCCCATCTCAGCCAGCCAGGAATGGCCTCCCCTGAAATACACCTGGCAAATTCAAGTTGGATAATTTCCAACCAGGATTTGCCATTCAATAAGCCCCTTCAACAGCACTGCAAAGTGTTGCAGGCAGTCAAGAGAACAGCCAGCTGAATCGCTCCCTGATACCCTCAGTTTGCCAAGGTCCAAATTAACCTCACTGCAGTCCTTCCCCTTCTGCAGCTCCTGAAAGTCACTGTGTCCTGCTCCCTGAGTCCTGGCACCCCTCTTCCAAGGCTCCTCTCAAATAGCATTTCCTTGCAAGAAAAAGGCCAGGGAAACCATCTCCCCTCCCTCCCTTTAAACACACTCACATTTAACTTCATAACCTTGTCAGGGCTGGCTGTGTTCCAACAGAAGATCCACCTCTGGACACCACTTCACCTAATAGGAGATCTGTGAGATTTTGTGGGGTGGTCTATGCTTCTTCAAGTCAGGCATTTGGCAGGGGAGAGTGAGAGAGAGGGGAAGAGGGTGGTTTCTCAGTTGGTTTAAGCTTGCTGAAAGTGAGCAGCAAGTTTATATTAAAAGCTACTTTACCCAGTAATAAAAAGTGAAGCCAACCCTGCTGCTCATGGTAGTAACTTTTAACACCTTTACATAGAAAAGAGCTTGCATATACATTACATTCCAGGCACACAAACATAGAAATCAGATGGGAAACTGCTCAGGGAACCACCATGCACAGATGCGCAGAAAGTCCTCACCCAGCTGAACTCCCTGAGAGGACCTGATCTGCAGTTTTCACACAGCATAGAAGCACTGCCAAGCATCAGTAACTGCTCCTGACAGCCTTGCACAAAGTCCTCATCGAGATGTCAGGACAATTTAGGGAGCATGCAGGAGCCAGGACAGAGAGCACTCCCCATGTTGGGCAGATGCAGTCTGCTTCTAAGGTGTCTGGAAAGCCATATGCAAAGTGACCAAGTGACTGTGACCCTTGTGAGATGCTCCAGTAGGACCCTTCAGCAAGACATTTCTCTGTCAAACACTTTGAAAAGCGATACTTTGCCAGCAGGTAGTGGGGAAGGACCCACAGCTTCACAGCCACATGGCTGGCTTCCTGCACAAGCAAGCAAATTTTGCAGGGTAAAAGTCACCAACAGATACAAGTTAGATTTTGAGAAACTAAGATTTCTGTCTAGGCACCACAAGGGAGAATGAGCTGCCCAGGCTTGGCATTTGCAGAAGGCACTAAAGTGAAGAGTTTAATCCTTACCCTACAAAGGCAGCTATCAGCTAAGGATTGACACACTGTTCCACTCCCTGCCTCGCCAGTCTCTTCACGTTACTTTCCTGAAGCTCTTTCCCAGGTATAAAGGTCCAAGAAAAGGCAGCCCTCTTCAGGGATGAAGAAACCTGATCTTCTGCATCTCACCCAGAAAGTCATTCTGTCCAAGGGAAACAAGAAACTACCACACAGTGTGACAAACATTTTTCCAGATCACCTCCTCCAACCCCCATACCAATTGTTTTCCTTCTTCCCACACTTTATCCTCGAACCTTCACTTTTCACATAGTCTCAACCATGCTCACTGGAGACTTTCATAGGAGTGGGAAACTCCACCTCAAACAGAACTGGGATCTGAAAAGAAGCCACCAAAACCCCCACAGAAGTGTTGGAGGCTGGAGGGACAATTGTCCAATGTCTCTCCAGTAGCAAAGCCTAAGACCTCATCTTACTCTTTTCCAGCGTAGCTGGCATGTGCCACCTGACAAGGTTCCTTGGCCTACAGAGACCTTCCTGCTCATTCCTTAGGACAAGGATGGTTCACAGCCCAGCCTCCTTGAAATCTTGCTTTTGGGCAACGAGCACAGTGAGGTGGTCCTCTCTCCAGCTCTGAGCCAGATGGGAGGGCAAGACAGCAATTCACCCACTGTGAAAACATGCCCTCATCTCTTGCTGGCAGAAGATGAGAAGAAAGGACCACAACACAGTGTCCATCTGCCAGAGATCCTTTCCTTCCCCATCACAATGACATTGGCAATCATCTCCAGCCTCCCTTCCTCCTACTTACTTAATTTTCCTTTCACTTTTAAAGATTTTTCTGCCCCCCACTCCTCCTTCAGAGGCCCCTGGTTGACTTTTTAGTTCATTGCAGAGGTGGCTTTTCTCTCTGTGAAGCTGATTTTGCAAACCAGCCCTTACAGGTGTTTCACAACAGGCAGTCATCGACCAGCAAATGATGTAGTAAGTGCCTGCAATCCTGGCCCAGAAAACAAAACACGGTGTGTTTGGCTGCAGAAGGATCACAGAATATATTAAAAGAGCTCATTCGACTCACTTTGGTTGTGCTCCAAAGCATGTTGAAAGTCAGGAGAGTCCCCCATTGACATGAACTGGATCAGGATTAACACCATTAATCTGGGTACTTGGTAGCTGCTGAGCCCAGTTGAGTCCTGGGTTATTACTGTGCATGTAAGGTGTCCCTAATAAAATAAAGAAGGCCAACAGGGCCTCCTGTGTTTAATCTGTGATGACTTATGATTTACCTGTGTTTGTTAATATCCATCTTGTACACAGCCTTGCCTTTCTCTAGTTAGCACCCAGCCTGTCCTTCCTTAACAAAACCACAGCTGGCTTTCCTGCAGAAGGTGAATTCCTTTCAGAGTTGCATTTAATTTCCTTCAAGCTAGCCCTTTAAATCTGGGCTTTTACATACAGTTACTCCAGAGAACATGAGGAATGCCTCTGCTGGTTTTTCACGGAGCCTATTTAGCCTTTTTTGGACAGAAGGAAGCATCTGAGAGGGAGAGCACATTTTTCCCTCTTTGAATCACAGAAGGAACACCACACCTCATTCCTCATGTCCAGACTGTTTAACCCTTCTGTTACCCAAGCAGTTCTCAGCTGCTCCTCTGGTGGCATTGGAGCCTCTCACTATCACTTTGTCTACTGCCTGAAAGCGTTGGACACATATTAGGTACCCTGGCAAAGGAAAGTGTGGGGTTTCCCATCCTTTCAGGTCTATAGCCAAGAAAGTTGTTCCCATCTTGATCCTGTGATACAAACCACAGCCTGACATGCAGCCCCACAGCTTCTTGCACAGCAAAGCCCCAGGCAGAGATTCTTCCCTCTCTGAAACAAGAAGGGAGTTTTCCCTTCCCACTCATTTACTTGCTGCCTGAACAGCTGGTCTCCACAGGCTTACTGAACAGCCCTCCAGCTTAACTCTGTTTTCAAGTGCACCAAATTTGCATCCACACCACATGACCGAGGCTTTAAGCCTGCCCATACAGCTGGCAATGAGCTCCCTAGGATAAGTTTTGCTGCAGGGACTGACTCTTTGATGACCATAACATTACTAAGAGATTCCCTTGCCCTCTTCTCATGCTCCCATGGGATGATCTAGCATGCCAGACATCTGGGCTAGAGAGCACAGGGAAGGTCAGAGCAGCAGTTGTGGGACTCCAATTTCATGTATACACAGAAGATGTCCTATATAATGTTTTTTCCCGGTGTTTGAATAGACATTAAATTATCCATATAGGCAAATTCAAGGATGAAAACAAAGCAGATCACATCCTCTCTCTGCCAGTGCCTGGAAAGTAGCGAAACTTTGGTCACATTTTACAGTGATGGACGCTGGCTTTTTTATGTGGTGTCCTTAAGAAAAAACATTCCCTAAAATTACTTCAGGTAAGATGACCTTCAGATGTGCTTTTTTAACTGAGATGATGATTGAGATGTTTGCTTGGTAAAAGCCCCACTCTTAAAAAAAAGAAAATACCACATGACAAAACACTGAAAATGTCAAAGTCTGACAGATATGTCTGTTTGAAAGGCTGCAAAGAGAAGTTATGTAGCAACAATTTTACAGTGAAAGAAACAACTGATTTGAAATGCTAAAACTGATGGGTTACTTAAAGAATGATCACATCTCAGCTGAGCCACATCAGCCTCTGCACCTGCACTCTCAGCAGTGGAAAAGACCCAGAGATGAAGCAGCACTGCCTACTGAGACACAATTACAACTGGTCTCCTACCCCAACAGGCTATGCCAAGACACAGGGAGAGTGTCCAAGTGCTAGGGCTAAACAGTAATGCACTCATCAGTAATGCAGCATCTGTGCACCAGACTGACCACTCAACAGCCTACATTTTATCTCAGTTTTGGATGAGCAGAGCATCTGATTTCTACCCAGTTAGCCATGGTTGATGGTGTTTATGTTGTCTCTGTGCAGGAAAATAGACGGTATGTGGTCCAACATGCAGTTATCAGGACACAGAGACAGGCAGCTCCTGATGTGGCACAAGACTCTCCCATCAGCTTGCCAAAAGTATTTAATGAATCTGAACCAGAAAAGTGAGTTTGCATTGGTCATTAGTGCCTTGGGTCAAGGGGCTGGTATATTGTTTGATGTTGTTACCAGGAACTTTGAAACCACAGCCTGCAGCCTAGGGAACAAACATTGCAAAGGACAGGAGGTAGCACAGGATTCACCAAGTGATGATCACCACTGTTGCCCTCACTTCATTCTGAAGCATTGAGCCTTGAAACACAGTTATGCGAGGACCACATATATGAACAGATAAATCTCAGCTACCCTAACACGCTTCTAGAAGACCCTGAAAAACTTAAGACAGTAAAAGAAACAGCATGAAAAAAAGACCTACAAGGTTCAGCAGTACCCAAGATGGTAGCATAGCAGCCGCACAAGGGAGAGCAAAGCATTTCTAAACTGACCAGACATACTTTTGCAATTGCGATCGTTTCTGCAGGTGGGCAAAAGGACAAGAATAGTCCATTTCCCGTGACAGCTTCACCAGCCTACAGGAGCACAGGGACTCAGCCATTTCACCAGAAATTTAATGTTCTGTTTGTCATCATGCCCAAGGCCAGGACTCCTTTCTGAAGCACTGCTCACATGCAAAGACAGCCCCTATCTCAAGCAGCTTAGAGACTGAGAACAGATGGTTTATGTAGTAAGGAATTGTCGGCCTTTAGAGGACAGCAGAGCACAGCAGCTCTGCCCAGCAATTAAATACTTCATCCTCCAGGGAGGAGCACATCAGATGCTTCTACAGGGACCTCAGGCGCAGCCATGGCAGGGGAAGGTGATGGCACCTTACAGCAAGATGCTACCACATCCCAAGCAACCAAGGATATCTCAGCATAGAAACCAACAGTGTTTTCATTTGTCAAAGAACACTCATTCACCAAACATGTACTAGGGCAGAAAATACACAGCAATTACCTCCTTACCTGTAACTGAAGCACATTTCTGGTGGGTCACTGGCTACATGCAAAACCCCCAAAGGTTAGACCTGAATTTCCACCCACGCTACAGGCCTAGTTTTTGCAATATATATCACAGACCAAATGGATGAGCTACAGAAATAGGTCAAAGGGAAGCAGACATGCCCCTGTTGGTCAGGCTCAGGCACCTATCTCACCTCTAGTCTTTAGGAAAACCCCGGTCTCTCCTCTGAAGAGACACCAAAGGGCAGTAAGCTGCGGGAAGGGGGTTTCCCCACACTTTCTCTTTCATGAGTCCCTGTAAACACCGAAGCACTGACATGAGATGGAAGTAGTGAAGAGATTTCTACCTCCTCAGGAGGAAAGGTTACTTTCAGCATACTCTGAAATCTCCTCTGGAAGGAGATTGCTGCTAGAGAACAGCAGTATCACTTCCAGCTCTTCCCAATGTTTTCTACACTTCCTTTTGTTCTAAATAGAGGCTGAAGATCAAACTCTGCCTGAGTAGCTCCACCACATTACAGCATGCAGGAAAAGTCCACCTAACGTTTCTGACCATGGCCACATGTAGTGTCAGCAGCAACACCTAAGCCATCAGTTTTACCAGGTTACTTTTAGCTTGGATCAGTTTCCTGTTCTGTATTACTCCTGGTCTCACAAACTGCTGTTGCAGATAAAGAGGGAAGCAAGAACAGGGAGTATTGGTTAAGCCTATGTTGCTGCAAAGAGAAAATTTGGCAAATGTTTCCCCAAAAGCGTCTTTTGTTTGAGCAGGGAGAGTACGTATTCCTGAGCAGCATCAAGAAAGAGGCTAGAAGTGAAATCTTGTCAAGCAGACTCCAGCAGACTTTAGCAGTACATTAATACCCAGAGATGCTTCCCTTTACTTCAGAAGGGTGCAGTAACAGAGAGCTTCGCCGAGTTATCAGCATGGGAACAGCCACCCTGCTTGGGATGCTTGACATGCTCCAGGCTGCTGCAAGGGTGGTATTAGCAGTCCACACACCAATCCACAAAGCAGTTTTGTCCAAAGACTGCAATGTAGATGTGCCTTAAAGGTGCAAGTTACATCTTCTACAGTGATTACACCAGCTTAGAGATGAAGAAATTAAGCTAATGAGTTTTACTGTGCCTGGCTTGTCTCCCCATCCTTCTCCCTTTTACCACCCTGAGAATGGGATCAAGACACCACGACAGTTCAAAAACTATCAGCCACTTTTTCGGTATGATGGAACAAGGTATCTCTGGGTTTTGGGAGGATGATGAAGGATCCATCAGGAGGGAAGAGGGTTTTAGGCTGGAGCAGACCCCTGGTCCAATCCACCACACAGTCACTGATGGGGCAAGGTTGGGCAGAAGTCACATGGGTGACAACCCTCATGCTGTGGGTCCAAAGCAATGTTAATGAATCCATCCACATGAAAGGAAGCATAGTATTCACGCAGGAACTGCCAAGCTAGGCCCAGGAAGTTAAGGCTGCTGAGATCCCAGAAGGAGGCTTAAATTAGAGCCCCATCATCTCCCTTTGCTCCACATGGCAGCAGAAACCTGCAATGAGAGTAGAATGTTGCCAATCCCAGAGGAGCTGTGGCTCTGCCAGAGCACTGACAAGGGGTGCCTGGCCACTTGTCCTGCTGCTGGGCAACTGGGCTACCACAGACCCATGGTGAGGCTTAGAAAAAAGAAACTGTAACTCTGTAACTGGCTTGACTCAGGAAAGTACTAAAAGATGAGAGATTAGATGCCTCATTAGTTTACGAAGAGCCCTGTTCTTCGTAGCGGCCTACAAACACCAGTGCTTCAAGCTGAAAGCACCTCCTGTTTTGCAGGCAGGTGCTAGATAAGCTCCGTGCCCCATGATCACAAGACAAACATTGCTGAGACCATGCCCTTTGGCAGCATTATACAGCAGAAGGAATCGATGCCACTTCCTCTGCTTTGTTATACCACAGTCCCACTACACAGCTCCTGTGAATGGACTGCAGAGAAAATTAATTCTTCAAACATCTGTTACCTGCTCCCTGTGCAAATACCAGGCTGCTGATTGACAGGGAAAGGATACAAATATTTACAGACAAGGTGATGGTGGGAGCTCTGCCAGACATTGTGCTTGTGGGTGCTGCTGGACAGCAAATGAGGCTGACACAGTAGCTGAGGTGTGTGCCTGCTGCAGAGACAGATCTGGCAATTCCCAGATTCAGCAGCAAATAATTTTTTCTTGGACTGATTTCAAAACATTTGGTTTAAAGCTGAGATGTTGATCTGAACAAAGTTGACATAGGGGTGAGAAATCAATCACATTAACCTGTCAAGTAAACACAGGTCCTCGTGATACATAAGGTTCTCCAGCACACCAAGCTCACCACACCATCCCACATTAGGCATTGGCGCCACAATAAGCCTGCTGCCCAGCAGGAAAGGCTAGCACTGCTACAGGAAAGATGAGCAGCCACAAGAATGCCCTACCACCATCTCCCAAACAGCACCAAATGCCCAAAAGATCCTCCTTTAGGTAAATTTAGTATTTTCCTCATCCAGGTAGTCACAGAGCTTGAATATTCCCCTGTCCTCATGCAGATTAACTAGGACAAACCAGCCTCCCGTTGGATCAAAGCAAGGAGGAGGCAGCTTCTAGGTTGGCTGAGAATTGGAACCATGACTGTTAGGATGGTCCCTGATACAGCTTCAGTCTATGTCAAATAGCTTTATTCTTTAGGTATCCAAGATTCTGCACTTCCAGCAGCAGCATGGACTTCGCTGTTCTGGAGGTAATTTTATAACATCCAGACTTGGCCAAAGCTGACCACAAAACACCCCTGCATACCTCTTTAACTTCCTTATAACAATGTAGCCCCCTGCATGCTCATTTCTCCCTTTGAATAACGAAGGACAAGCATCCTGGGGTGGTGGACTTGCTTACATTCCAGTCTTTGCAGGCTCATTTTTGAATTCTATTTTGATACAAGCTTTGCAGCCATCCAAAGCATGAGGCCAGTTTCCTGGGGTTTCTCCTTTTCCCTAGGCTGGAAAGCAAGTTGCTCTTATCAGGGCAATGTTGGCCACAGAAGGGGAGCCTGCCTTTGATGATTAACAGGAAGAATTTCACTTAGTCTTGCCACAGTAAAGGAGCATATTCCCCCCAAATTTACAGCAGGGCCCCTCACATCTCACATTAAAAAACATGCACATTATTAAAAAAAACTGTCCTACCTGCTGCGATGTCCTTGTCACATCTCATCACCCTCTACTTTCTGCTTTTCATTTCCCAGCCTAAAGCTATGCTATAGGTGCTATAAGGAAATACCTCACCGAAACATGCCAAGTTATTTCTCCAATTCCTGTCCTTACCAATCCAGGAAGTCAGCCATGATATTGTCTTCATATATCAGATTTTTGGACTCACTCACTCATGGCAACAAAAACCATACTGTAAGAACACATCCTGCACAGCCCAACCAGGAGGCACAGGAGGCCTAATTGAGTGGCCAGGCAGGGATACAAGGCCATGGTGAAACCCAATGGGGAGCTCCAGGGCAGTGCAAAGATTTTCTTGACTCTCTCCTCCCACCAAGCAGCACAAGCTTGTCCTCCCTATGGCAGCCAAGTGGCTGACATACATGCAGTCCTCACTGGACAGTCACGGATATGGAGACATACACCTCTATGTGCTTGGATGAGAAGGCTTAAGACACATTGTTCCTGCAACCAGGAGATCCTTGATTTATTCCAACATTGTGGGCAGCATTAGCTGTCTCTCCTCTCCCCTTTCCTCGCTTCAATCTGTACTGGTTCACTACAAGGTTAAAACTTCTGCTTTTAAGCTTTCCTTCAATTCCAGGCCAAGGGAATAGACCCATTTTCTCTGGTCCAGCTCTGCAAAAGTCCCTTCCATAACTAGCAAAGCCACTGTCTGCAGGCAGCTGAAACCCTGTCAGAGCCCTCTGTTTCCACTACCACTATGTGGCTACAGACTCCTTCAGAGCAAAGTGCCCCAAAGGCTCCGAGGGCTTGGAGAGCACCCACTCCCAAGGCAATTACTTAGAGCTGGGATCGGGACTCCTCTGTGTGAGGCATTACACAAACACTAGCGAAGGCCAAGCAGCTTTGCAGTTAAGAATGTTGAGTGAGAGCGCTTTTTGTAAAGCCAGTGTACCTACAATGTATCCATGTTATGCAGCGCATCCAGGCTGACTTTGCAGGGACAGAAAATGCCTCTTCAACAGAACTCAGCAGGATTCAACTTCCTACAAAACTCACTGTGTGGCCTGGGGCATTTGAGTTGTTGACCAATTCCCCATAGCACGCCCTAGGCAAAGTAGCTCAAATACGTGTCCAACACAGCACCTTCCTCACCTCCTTGGGACAGCAAAGGAAACCATCTATCAGCATTGAAAAGTCACAAGCTGTTAGTGAGTGCCAACACTGGGGAGTACTGTCACACCTCCAGCCAAATTAGTGAGGACCAGCATCCTGTGTCATGCACTGCTATGCTGGTCCCTGCTCTGCAACTACATCCAGGACAGACACCTGCACATCTGTACCCTGCCTGCTTTGTCCTGCCTTTGCAGAGCTGTAGGAAAGCCACTTAAACAAGGATCGTGTAATTTCAGCCCAGAGCTCAGAGCCACTTACCCAGCAAACACATCTCCTTGCAAGACTGCTTTATCTTGTGGAGTTGGTAGGCACAGTGGCATACTGGGGATGACAGAGGGCAGGAGGTGCCCTTAAGGCTCTCATTTCCTTCTATCTGTTGTGCTTTCAAAAGAATTGGCCCAATGGTCCCTTTTTACACCTCCTGCAATGTCCCCAGAAATGCTCTACCTGTCCAGCCCACAGGGGAGCTGCCAGAAGATCCCAGATCCATTGGTCCAGGGCCAGGGAGATAGATGGCTATCTGCTGTGCCTGATCCCCAAGCCATGCTGCAGACCTCTTCCTACCTGCACAGTCCACCCTAGAGCAGGTTACTGAACACCATGCAGGAATATTCAATAGCACAATGCTAACATGGAAGAACATAATTCCTTTATGCTTTGTGCAATGGGTGAACCTGGGGGAAGAAAAAGGGGAGGAAGATGTCACCATCTCCATCTTTCACTACAGCAATCTATCTCTCACCAGCTATTGGACAGAATGCCTGTCCTCCCAGTGTCCTTGCTCCTTTTTAGCTCCTCTGTCACAAAACAGAGCCAGTTGGTTTACTTACAAAGATTTCTCCACTAAGACACAGGCATGCTTGTCTCACACAGAGCACTCTCTGTTTGCATTGTACCTGGTTGTTGTGTGCACCAGAGAAGCTTTGGCAGTGTAAGGCTTGTGTACTTGCACACCACATGGCTTCTGTTGATTAAGCAATTTCTTTAGACTAAATTATCCTGCCTGATGGAAGTTTTTCGGCCAAGGATCATGTTTCTTCCTTAAGTGCACATTTTCCAGCATGCCATTTCACTCAAGCAGACAAACATTACATGCACAGTTCCAAGGACAGTAAATAAATATGCATTTTCACGTCTTCTACTGCTCTCCTGAAGGCTGAGCCATGTACAGCATCCAGATGCCACATTACATTTTGCACTTGATTTAATGCAATCCACAGGATCTTCTAAGTCACCCTCTCCAGAACCCCTCAAAGCGTCTGACAAACAGATGGTATGTCCATCCATAATGCAGAGGATGGGCAGACACACAATTGTCCAATCCTTTCTTTGGAGTGCCTCCCACCTTTTTCCTGCAGAACACCAAGCTCTGGATGTTCATTTTGCCAATTCATGCCACAGAGGAAGAAGATGCTGTCCTAGGGTCTAATGTGAGAGATTTGTTTACCCTTGAGCCTTGTTAGCTTCTTCTTTTAAAAAAATGTATGGCCTGGTCCTTTAAAAAATGCAACACACCATTGCATGCAACACACCATTGTCAGAATGGTCATCATTGACAATCAAATTGAGGACCAGCAAGACCACCCGTGTTTTCATTTATTGCCTTTAATTCCTCTTTTTGCACACACATAAGCTACAGACAGGGGTCTTCTTTTTCACCTTGCCTTGTTGACATCAGTAAGTGGTTACCACATCACCTTTCACGTTTTAGAGACCATAGGACTAGAAACAAGCCACACCTTCCAACAATGGGCCATTGGTGCCAGTTCAGACCCAGAATGCCAGACCCAGGGTTAAGCAGGCTTTCTGCAAAAGATGGATGTGAAAATTAAAATGCCCAGCCTCACAGAGGCAGAGGAACCACATCACATCAAGGTAAAGACATCTAAAATACACACTATCAGCTACCGATAGGAAAATAAAGCAATACAAAGGGTGGGACTTGTGCAAATATATCTAAGGAGGGCTGGTGGTAGAAAGAAGGAGGTGGCACTTTGTGGTCACTCATAAAAGGAAGATGTGGATCAGGTCATCATTGCCGCATGTTGACTCCAGACAGACGTCATAACCTGCCATATTCAGGGCTAGACAAACACAGCCAGAGATCCCTGTTGGTGCAAATCAGTCTTGCAAGTCAACACAGTGATGCCAGGTTACATCAGAAGGCAGCCTCCCAACATGAGAAGAAACAGTACAAGAGAGCTCTTTGAACATTCTGTGTTGCATAAAAGCCAGGCTGTGACAAGTCCAGGAGCAGCTGCAATGGAAATCCTGGAGTAACTTCAGGAAGGATCCAGAAGTTCTGGGATATTGACACTGTTCCCATCACGCTGGGTGCCAAAGTTACCTTAAATTTACCCACAACATCCCTACAACCAATTTCAAGAGTTATCCCCAGAGATCCTGTTGCCAATTTATCAGCACACAGCTTTAGGAAAAACACAGCTCAGTTAAACATAAAGGAAGTACCACTTCATGCTGAAAGCAAGAATGTGAAGACCACAACTCCCTTTCCCCTCCATCCAGAACACCTCCCAGAACACCATGCAGGAATATCCTCTGGAGCCTTGAGACAAGTTCAGCTTCATAAGTATCAGATCAAAAATTTGGCCTAGAAAACATTGCCAAGCAGAGGCTAATGCTCACCAAGTCAGACATGGCTTTTCCCGTTTCTGTTCAAAACACAACTCGAGACTGCAACAGTGTGGACAAATGACAGCCGTGGGACAGAACCAGATCTGAACTACAGAATCTGTCTCTGGAAGAAGGGAAAATTCTGATTAAGTGGTGATCAGTATCTATCAGGTGATCAGTAATCACTGGTAATCATCTGGCTCTGAAGCAGTCCTTAGGAAGAATGACAAATACTGGAGGATGGGTTAGGTATTCATGCGTTAGCAGCAACCAGGCAGCTTAGCCTTTATCCAGTTTGATGATGTTACCAGTGATGGCTTGACAAAGCTGTTTAACCCACTACAGGCTTGTCTGGTCTCAGGTCCTGAGGGAAGTGAATACTCTCACAGAGCCTGCTAGGAAAGCTAGGACCAACATGTCCTGAAAGATCTTCCACAAGTCTTACCTCTTCCCAGTAAGGGCAGGCCAGCCCCTAACGTATTTGCAGAACAGTTGGCCAGTTGCTAGACCTGCACACATTGCCCAAACTCTAGCAAGAGCAGCCAGGATATATTAAAGATTAGCAGGTAGAGAACACAGACCCAACACAGCAGAGGCCTCCTGTTCTAAGAGGTCTGAGGGAAGAAAACACAGAAAAGTACCTCTGCAAACAGTAAACAGGAATAAGAGGAGATGTGGAGTTAAAAGGAGAGGCATATACTAAAAGTTTGTGAAGCATCTTACTTCCAAGCAAAAGTCAGTAATATTAATCACGGCACTTAAACATAGTCCTAACTAGATGCTTCAACTTCCTTTGTCCAGCTCTTCTTAAACCCACAAGCAGCCCACTAAGAAACACAGCAAATATGTGCAAAAATTTGCAGACAAAACCAGAGACCTTTGGACCCCATAGAAGCAAGCTCGCCTCTCCCAGAGGCAGCTGTGCTTTTCAGTAGGACAGTTTCCAATGTTTTCTTTCTCTGTGCAGACCAGGGATTTCCTGTCCTCCATGGCAACAATCTTGCATTTACTGAAGGAGGCTGTGCCAGTAATCTCCAGAGCAGAATGAAATATTTAAAGTGGCACTGCCTGTTAGCTCCCAGCTTTAACTTGCAAATGTTTTCCACATCCCTGGTCCAAATCCACTCAGCCACCATCCTTAAAAGGTTTGCAAGTGCAGGTAAATCTCCCCTGCTACATTACCCACACAAGGGAAGTTTTTTCAAGCACTCGTGATACAAATCTTTCTGAAGTCACCAGCCACCCAGCACCTTGCAGCAAGAGCTGTCTATGCACCTTCCAAAGGACAAGCTTTTTGCTTTTTTCAACAAGTAACAGTTTCCAGTTCAAAGACCCTCCCTGTCATGCAGGGAGCCCTAGATTTGGAATGCCCAGGTCTTCCCACAGCAGGTTTGGAAGTAATGACTTCAGTCTTTCCTGAAAGGAAAGCACTCACTGGACCAGTGCTGATCCAACAGTTCCAAAACACAGCTGAACTAAACAAAGCCTCCCCAGCAATGTGTCCCCTCTCCATCCCTTCTAAGTCACCTTTGCACAGGTCTGTGTGCATCTCAGCTCAAGGAACACAAGATTTAGTGCACTGACTTGGCAAAAAGCCTTTTTCTGTTTCAGCCCTCCTTCGTTTTGGCCCATCTTTGTGCCATTTTATTGAGTTATTATCAGCTTGGCATGAGGCCACATGAACATCAGGACCAGTCCAAGAGATGTAATATAAGAACAAAATAGGAGGGGAAGTGAGGCCATCCCCTTTCAGTGTCAGCAGGCTTGTGATGAAACTACATACACTGCTGTCTCAAATGTTACTTTCACTGGAACATTTCTGCTAATCCACTCACTAACCTCTTATTCTTAAAGAAGTTTTGTTTAAAAAGACCTTCTAGGAGAGGCAGTTCAAAAAGAGACAGAAGCCCCTGACTGAATTATACTAAACCTGAGGTAAATTTTCTGGCAGATCCACAAGTGCAATCTAAACCTGTGCTGTTTCAGAGTCAGGCTTTCTTCTTTCTACTTTTTCTTTTAAAATCCCTAGGAGAGGGAGCAGAACAAAGTTGATCCTAACTAAACCAGACATAATAAAGCAATACATTGTTTTCAAAGCAAGTAGTAGGTTAGCATTAAACTGGAACCTTAAAGTTCTTTCTTACTCTTATTTTCTATCAGTGAGTCAGACTCTCAAGGGCATGTTTCCCACACAGAACAGGCTTAGCAAAGTTTTTGAGCAGCAGCAAAGCAGGATTAAACCCAAGGAACAAAAAGGGAATGAGAATCCCTTAACTGATATAGAAGACTTCTATGGTCTTACATCAAAGAATTCAAGGTGCTGCACATGATCCAGCCACTGCACTCTGAGTGCTGACAAGAAACCAAAGCACCAGCACAGCAACTTTCACAATGCATTTCTACCTGCCTAGGACTTCACTACCCTATCCTGCATAAAGTGACCTTGCAGTTCTACTGCCAAGTAAAACAGACGCGCAGAAGAGAGCACTAAAAGTAATTTAAAAGTACATGTTTTACTGCACTGGAGCAAAGGCAGAACAGTCACACTGGCAGTTACCATATCTCCACAGAAGAGCAGTAAACAGCAGCCAAGGGACAGCCAAACTAAAAATCAGAAGCACTTATTCAATCATTTCCAAGAGCACCTGATTGAGACAGCAGAAGCCCTAGAGTGGAATTTCAGATTACAATTAAATTTCTGGCTCTGACAAAATCTATCTGTGGAATAACAGGCAAGTCATCTTTCACACACACTACGTGAATTTCCTCCCCTGGACAGGACATTTTTCCTGCTTGTCTATTTAAGTTAAAAAGCACTCCTGTCAGGGATTATTTTTAGCATGCAAGCAAAAAAACCCAGCTGAACTGGACTGATCTCAGCTGGGCCTTCTCACTGGCTTTGCAATGTTAAAAAGTAAAGAAAAAGCAAGGCTTAGCCCACACCAAAGCTCAGCCACTGGGCAGCATTTTCATTCCAGATGAACTATAATTTTTGGGAAACAGTGAGCTGAAAGTCGGCAGATGGAGCCAGACAACAATTTGAGGGATTAAAATGGTTCACCAGTGCCTGCAATCCTTCACTAGTAACCAGTGAACTGCAAGTAGATTTGAAAGCCGTTTCAGATATTCTACTGTCACCAAGCAGTGACACAGCCATTTAGGAGTACAAATTAAAATAACTCATAACTGTATTCTCAACCAAAGCATTAAGTACTGGGAGACCAGGACTGAAAATTACATTCAGGAATGGGAATTCTGCAGAGCTTTCTGCTTCAAAGCATAAACAAGCAGCTTCTCCCAATCTTTCAAAAGAGATGGCAAGTCAGAAGCTATCAGTACCTGCTGAGAAAACTTTCCCAACTCCATGTTTTGAGAAATTCACATTTGTTATCAGAAGCATAGCACAAGGCAGAGTCTCAGATCAGAGCTCCCGTACAGAGTGTGCAGTCCAAAAGAAAGAGGATGGAATGGAAATAGGGAGCACATGAAAAACAACAATGAAAAACCCCCAGACAACTAGTCATGGGAATCTCTAATTAAAACATCCGTAATCATCCCATGATAATTTGGATGGCAGCAGAATTTCTGCCCCCAGTTAGGCCAGAGTGTTAGCAGAGTTTCTCAAGCTTATAAAGCCAATCATAGCTGCAGAAACACTGTGGGAAGGACAGACCCAGCAACAACTCACATAAACAGTACATGCCCACAGCTCTTCCAGGCTTTCTGTATCTCAAAGGCATTTAAAATTTTCTGTTTAGTTTACCAGCCTTAGCATCAGTGATATGTCTTCCCAGAACCAAATACAGAACCAAATTATGTAGGGCAAACCAGTTCATTCTTGAAGTACACTAGATCCTTAGTCATTCCCTTTCTATGGCTACAAACGTGTTTTATTGCACCACCTGGAATCACAGTCTTGTGCAACAGGATACATTCATGAGCCTCTCTTATGTGACTGCCTTGGCTTCCCATCTGCAGTTTTTCAATATCCAGATACTGCCAACTCCCAAAGTACATCCAAAACCTGTTCCGCTCACCCCAAAGACATTCATTTTAGTATGCCTGACCTGCTGCAAGCATCTTACTAAGATTGCAGCCTTCTGCATCCAGCTATCCTGCTGATCCAGATCCACTGCTCTGTGCCCATCTTAACTGCTAGCTCTGCTCCACTGGAGAAAGGCAGCCAGACACCTGCAGCACCCAAGGACTTCGTTCTAGCCCACTTTGCCTGAACCATCACAACAGTCATCATTGCTTCTCTGAGAGCAGATATATGCCACTGCTGTCCACAGACACAAATCATCTCCTTTCTCTCTCATGCTGAGCAGAGACATGATTCCTCAAGATCTATGCTTAGCTGGCTTAGCAGAGACCTGCTACTAATTGGAGGGAACATGGCTGGAAGGGATTGCATAGAACTAACTCAAGCATTCATGCTGCAGGCCAGGGCATGCTAAACTCTACAGCAGCAGCATCTGCCTTCATCACGAACACCAGAGCCAGATGTCTAATAAACCTTAGTAAACTAGACCAAATAGTAGATTTTCCTCAGACCTCATACAAACAGAGGAAGAAGAACTTACATCAGTGGTGTGTGGCTCTTCACATCAGTTACCATCACAGTGATAAGGCTTATGCCTGTTCTCAGAAGCCAATTTGGAACCCATAAACTAGAGCAACAAGCTTGTAAAGGTAAACTGCTTTAGAGATGGGGTTAGTAAATGTACACTAGGACATCTATGAAACTCTGCTCTCTTCTACCCCAATCAGCCTTTTAAACTAAGCCTCAGCAGTATTTCTAAAAAACTTATTTTCATATTGACAATAACCTGCCTTATCACACTGATCTGTCCATGCTGATTTCTCTTATATATCAACACATGTCCAGCTACCAGGTAAGAAACTCGTGTATGCAGCAGCCTTTCCAGGATTTCATTACGGCTCAGTCAGAGAGTAAACATCACTGGCCTCCAGAAGTGTGATCTGTGACTTATTTTCTGAGTCAACACATTGAAGCTGACTGCAATGCACTCTGCTGGCAATAGCTGACACAACAGCTTCCTTCAGAGAAAGTGATAATGGCACAGACTGCTTTATAGCTATCATTTCTTGCAGTTTCTTACAGTTATTGTAAATTAACAATCACAACAGTAACTGCAACATCAGTATAAAGCCATAATCCAAGTCCGCTTGGTGTTTTACATACTTTCAGTCTGTTCAGATTAATACTTTAAGTCAAGATATGTCAAGAATTTAGAGAGCAAAGAACACAAGAACGAACATCTCATGAAAAACATCTAAAAGGATATTTGGAAGAGAAAAAGGGTGTCTCACTTGCTTCAAACACACTTTACTGGCAGTGCATGAAGCCCACCATAATCTGGACTGCTTCAGGAATAGGGACATGAAGTGTTGCTTGCTATGTCAAAACCAGCTGCAGCCTTTCTTGGGGAAAGTAAGCAAAGCCTTTCAACCAACTTGAAGTAGTTTAGGATAAACTTAAGTCAGAGCTCAACCTCTTCAGCTGAAGACAGTTAGGTGCATAGGCTACTGACTGATTCACACAGACCACCCAGCTACTGGAGCTGGTTCAGAAAGACCCAGGAGGGAACAGGATTTTAATGAAAATCAGCATAAGCAAGGTGCTACTTCTCCCAAGTAAAGGTAGTAAGTGCAAGAGGACATGAAGCAGCCATGACTCCTAACAGTCAGAGCACACTAGGAGAAACTCATCCTGGCACAGTTGGCATACCAGCAGAGCCTAGGGTGAAGCAGCCAGAAGTGAGAGTATGAGGTACAGTGTGCCTCTTAAGAAAAGCAAAAGCTTTGCCAGCATAAATTGCCCAGTTTGGGACCACTAATGCCCCAGGACAAGTGGCTAGGAGCTTATAAGACATGTCAGCTATCAGCTATATAGAGGTCACATATGCACAAGCAACCACAAGTTGAAACTGTTCCTGTCAAACAAAGGTAAACGGAGACAATTCAGACATTTTCCAGCTGGACTGCTGCTGCATGGTGTGCCTGCTAAGAGCAATAGGTCACAACAAAGTAAACTATTGAACAGTCTTTAGATACTGACACTAAGCTGCCCATCCTCAGAGCTTCTCTGCCCAAAGCACAAGCACAGAGCCTACTCTGGGATTAGAAGTTTAGTTTAGTCACATGAAATTAAGCAAGGCTGAGATATTCATCTAACTCAAAAGGTTGCCTTTAGAAGGATATGACTCGCTGACCTATATCCACATATGCAAATGATAGCAAACTGTCAAAAGATGACCCTCAGCTGCCTCAGCTATGGCAGTGTGCACCCAGCTGGCCAGGCAAAGTTTCAAGAGGTTAATCTTATGGATGACTGTCTACAGCTGTGCTTCCAGAAGCCCTAAAGTTTTGAACGGCCTCTTGGTGCTAGCAGGAGGTGTAAAGATTACTTTACAATGGTTTGTATTTTGTCAGTGTAAAGGAGTTCAAGCCATCTATACATATCAGTGCTTTTGAAAAGCTTGGTTTCCTCACATGCAAAACACTGGAAGTAAAAGTTGCAGACACCCACTCAAACAATAACATAATTGGAAGTTTACACATTCCATGTCAACACCCATTCTAAGAACAATCCTATTGAGTCAAATATTCATCTCTAGTCCTCTGAAGAGCTCCAGTTGATGAGTAGTTTGTGATAGTTCTGTGTCTGAAGACTGTTTTGTCATTTTACACCCCACACAAATTCTTGCCATACAACAGCAGCTTGTTGTATCAGACATCTTTATTTGCTGTATTTCCCAAGTGTACAAACAGTGAATGCAGTTATAGAAATTCAAAATATATTGTAGTAGAAATCTGTCTGAGAAGTGGAATGTTAAGGTATTTACTTTATAAAATTACTACACTTAAGTCACTCCCACTTGCAAGGTTTAAATATATCAGACCCATGAAGAGACAGATTATGACCCTGCAAAAAAGGAGTTCACAGGACACTTTTTCTGTTAGATGAAATCAGTCAACGGCAAATTAATTTCTTACATTTGACTCATTTCGAGTTATCAGCCAACAGGATGTTAGCTATATCCAGACAATTCATACATAATTCAGCTCTCATTTATACCAATAAAGTCAATGTATCACTATCAACATGTTTAAGTATTAGTCAAACAATCTCAGTGTAATATCTATTTCAAGCTAATGAAATCAAGCCAATAAGTTGCCCCTGGCCATTGAGTGCAGTTGATGCTTTTGCCACATTTTCAGAACAAGGTGCCTTAGCTCTTGAACAAGTCAATACAGCTTTGCAGGAGAGAAACGTTATTCTGGAAAGGAAGAGAATTAGATGAGTATAACTGGTAATTTAAATCCTTCCTTTCACAATAAAGTTGCTTCCAAAGCAGTGGGTCCATCACAGGATTCTGCAGCCTGTGCCAATGCTAAAGATCTTCTACCACAAAGACAAGTATTCAAGCAATAAAAAAATCAAAGCCAGGTGATAGTTTGCAATCACCTCTTCCTGTAGGCCTGTAACCATGACTCAGTTTGTGGTAAGGAGAAGGGCAAGAGACAGCAGTAAGCTTTTAAAGTGGGCCAAACTGACCAGTAATGTCAAGCCATTCCAGTTCAGCACTGAAGTACCTGTGGTAAAGTCCAGTACTCTTAGGGAGTGCGACATTAGACTTTCATTCTTCACAAGAAGCTGAAGATGCAGTTACCTCTTCCTGCTTTGTTCTCTACACTAAGTAAACAAATCCTGTAACTTGTATATACTTTCCTAGATTAAGCTGGCAGTACGTGCTGTGGTCCTCACAACAAACTTTAAGCCTGCTCAGTAAAGCTTGCTAGAGGCTACTGCAAAGCTAATGTCCCCTTTCACTGACAAGCCAAGCGAGAAAGATTGACAGCTGAATTGCAAGATGCAGGATGTGCTCTCATAGCACTCAGGAAGCAGCAGCTGCCTCTAAACATGGTCAAACCCACAGATGATGCTGCCTGATGGGAAGTCAGGTGACCTTGTTGCGTATTACCAGCAAAACAGACTTCTCTCTTGCTGCAGTAAGCTGTTGTCTTAGGAGTGACAGGTTGAATGCAGACTTTCTGCATGGGACAGATAAGACTGTCAGCATTTGTTCTTTCTATGCACTTTGTACACACTGCCTACAGCTTCTCCTCTTAAGATCTCAGCTGACGAGGCTAGCTGTTCTATTTTACACTTCCTAGTTTTAAAGGGAACCCAGCAAATCATCTAGGATACACAGTACTTTCTTCTCTGAACCTACACCCGCTAAATTCCAAAAATAACACACCTTTGCATGTTTTATTTCCAGTTCTGCCATTTCAATTAAGTTTTTGCGGAATGCTGCTATTCTCTTCTGCTTGAAGCTCATCAGTTCTGTAGAGAAGAAAGAACAAAGGTAAGACATACACAAAGTGTGACAAGTTTCATTAATGCCCCTTATGTTTCATGAGGTTTTTTGTGCAGCTCTAATTACAGTAGCTGACAAAAGAAAAAAAGGGTCCAAGAGTTAGTCTTGCTGTTTTCCAGAGATGCATTCATGACATGACATCAACATCTTTGTGAGGAATCAGATAGCCTCAGACATAAAAGCTTTGTAGGAAGACAACCAGAGTAAAACAGTAAAAAGTCACAAATGCCCTGTAAGAACATTAGCATTTAAAAGCTAGACACACTAAAGGAATAGCATATGTACTATGAAATCATGTTTCCTCTGCTTTATGTTGTCCATATATATATATATATTCATTCTCCTAAAAAACAGTGTTTGAAACTATATGAGTTACTTAGCTGTACTGGGACAGAGCAAAAGCCTGTTTGCACAGTTCTGACTTAGATAATTAGAAGCCTGAGTAGTTACCTTCAGGTGGAGGCTGAGATCATGAGTTCAACCTAGAACTGGGGACTTAAGTTTGGTCTAGTACTGACACTGCCTTGCTACACAGAATAGTTTTAAAAAATGTTTAGCTGCATTAGTTTTACAGGCATCTATACTGCCCTGCAAGCTACTACTTCAGGAAACTGTTCAGAAGCCTTCAGTAGCTGAAGGTCAGATGGAGACATGGACTGCATTAAGACCTCCTTTAAGCATAAACACAGCAAAGCCTGTTTACCTTGTCTTGCAGATTCTGAAATCTTTTCAAACTTCTGACAACAATCCTGTTGATGTGCCTCAGCCAGCTCGACATCCTTGCTCTTTAGTCTGGCTTTATCTAGAGCTTTGTTTGAGTTTTCATAGTCAACAAGAGCCCTTGTTCGTCTATACAGAAGATCCTGAATGTAGACAGAAATAGGACACCAAAGTTTTAAGAGGACTACTTCCCAAACTGAGGTTACAACTACTTTAACACCAGAAGGTTTCACTTGTTTCAGCACCAGATGCTGCTCCTTTCAATAAACTATTATAGCCTGCCACACTCTTGGAATAGCAATAGGAGCCTTTCACCACTGCAGCACTACATTTTCAGGACAGCTGCTCATGCCACAATCAAGAATTCCAAGGGCTACTGTAGGCATATTTTTTTCCTTATAGTAGTTTATCCTACCACAAGTTGAGTTTCTCCACCAAGGGGTAATAGCATTTTCTGAATTGCCTCAATCAGCTTCCAGTAGACATTAAATTTACTGGAGATCTGACAGTTTGACTGAGGCACTACACTAACCTAGGCATGAGAAGTAGGGCAGGTTTGAGTTAAATCTAGCAGCAGTGGAGTATTGGTATCTAAATAACAGTACACTACACAAGGAGCCTGTAGTGAATGCCCTAGGATACGTGATATTACAGTTCAGACACTAGATAAAGAAGCCCAGTAAGTTATACCTAGATATCTTTTTTCAGCATAGACACCCCCTTGTCAAATCAAGTGTTGATTAGAGAAGAGTTACTGGCAAGGCTTTTGCAGTCAATCAATCTACCAAAGCTCTCTTGGAAGTCCACGCTCTGATAACCTTCACATGTTACTGCATATTTGTGCTAAAGTGCTTTAAAAATCCTGAAGCAAATCCCAACTACTAACTAGTCATCACTGATTTTATGACAAGTCCATGAGTACTCAGGCAGGGGATGAGAAAGAACACTGCTGCAGACTTAAATTCAGTTTGCTCTATCTTACAGAAATTTAAAGCGTTCTTCCACTACCTGCCAAATTAAAATGGGTCCAAGATCTTCTGCTGGACTCCAGCTAGATAACATACAGTTTCTATATTCTGCTGTGGTTCAAGACTGTTAGATTTCTTAGGAAAAACAAGGGTCAACCTTCCTGTCTTCTTAAAACACAAAGAATATCATGTGTGAGTCCTGATGCCCATAACAAAACTAAGTTTCAAAAAGAAAACTTTTCACACCTTAGCAGCTTCTATATTGAGCATGTAATATCTCAACAGTTCAGAGAGCTTTAAGTCTTCATCCGACGAAACTCTGCTCTCTACCTTCTGCAGAAGAAAAAAAATAGTTTGTATGTAACAGGTATACAACATACAGATTCCTTCCCCCTATCCCATCCCATCCCCTGCCAAAGCTTCTCTTACCCTAAGTTTCTCAAAGAGCTCTGCAACTTTCAACAAGTACCTAGGGGAAAAAAAAGAAGATTTAAATACTTCTTAGTCTGACAAATGCCAGGAAACCAAAAAGCTGAAGGCTGGAGTTTTCTCCTGCATACGGATCCACACAAGGGCTCGAAGAGAACTTAGGTCTAGGAAAAACCTGGACAGAAGGTGTAATCTGCTGGATTCCAGCCTACAGACTAGTACAGGTGAGCAGCTAGATGCCATTTAAAGTAACAATGCTGATCTTGCATAGCAGTCTTGTGGAGAATTTCCCTGTTGCTATCCTTGAAGAAGGATGAACCAGCTTGTTTATTCAGCTATATACTCTTTTAACAAAGTCTTGGTAAGTTGACAGAAAAGTTGAGAGGCAGAAGAACTCAACTCAGAAAAGGTAACTAGGTTTCTACAGCTTAAAAAACCCCTACCATTCTGGACCTGCAAAGTTCCAGAATGTAGTACAGACCTTGTATAAGCTGTGTTTATATTTAACAGCACATTAGAACACATACGCATAAATCCTTTCTCCAATAGTCTCTGGGAGTTTGTGATCGAGACAGGTGGAGAGGGAAAGCAAGGAAATTTCTGTTCAGAAGGAGCTTTGACAACAAGCACAGTTCAGCTCTAGGGCACAACTGGAAAGAGATCAACTAGTTACAAGTCAGATGCAATTGATAACATTAGGTCTGCCACACCAGGAGTGCCAGAGAAAAGAAAAGTTTTAATGGCACTAGCTTGCGATTCAAGAAACTCAAACCAGCTGTGACTCAATCCTCTTGATTTTACAGAGAAACTTGGTATTCCCAGACTCAGGTTATGTGGATGAACAGTTAGAACTGCTTACTTTTTGATAACTGTAGGTTCTTCCAATGCCAGGCTGTTCAAGCAAGCTGAAGTATAAATATAGTCATCTGCAACATCTGCAAGAACAAGACAAGGTTTTCAGGATGAAATCAGCAAAACTGTATCATTTCTCAAAGGTCTTTGAAAAGATTCACTTTTATGAGATCTTGTCATCTTATCTGCTTTTGCACATGCATCCTTGATTTTGTTGTAGTAGTTCACCAGAAAAGTCTTCTCTTGCTCAAAAAAATCTTCTACTTCCTGAAAAAGAGTATGACCTGTTAAGTCAGTTACTGCAGAGTACGGTTTGGGATGGGCCAAAGAAACAACCATAACCTGGACCTGAGCATTAGGTCCATCAATACCTATTGAAAACATGAGCTCAAGACAAGATCTTGAGACAAGAGTTTAACAGACCAAGCCATTTGGTAAGTTTCTTTTCCACTGTGCAGTGAAAATGAAGCTGGCACTCAAGTACTCATTGATGCAGATTGTCTGAAGCAACCAGTAAGTTGCTATTGGACAGCCCTCAGGGCTACCAACTGCTGGAATATTATTTCCTAGGCTAGCTGCAACACAGCAGCTAAGGAGTAAGCCGTTTACAAGCTTGCTTTGCATCCACATCAAACATGATAGATACTGCAATGTTTCATGACATTGTGTTAAGGACAGGAAGCTTATTGGGAAGAGCTACCGTGCCAACATGACAGAAAAGATGAAGCTGAACCAGTTACAGGAGTCTTTTTTATTTGGTCTTGCCTAGCGCAAACAGGAACCCATAAATATAGAGCTCTGAAGTAGACAAAAGCCACAAGCATGTTTGCTGAAGACATAATTCCTTCCTCCCCACCAGTATCAGGTGTTAAGGCAACTCTTTTGCATCTACCAGAAACTTAAATTATACAATGAAATTTAACATCCTGTAACTCCAATGTCTTATTTCTAAAGAAGTCAAAATTAATACAGGCTACTACACCCAGCTTAGGACAGCAGCAACAAGGCAGGTTGACATTAGTAACTGAGCCTCATGCACATCAAGCCTGAGGCAGACATGAGTAACTTCCCTGGAGCAGGAAGCATAAACAATCAAGATTAGGGTAAGAGGTAAACCAACAGCCTCACCTTGACTCCAGAGAAGAGGACCTCATCAGCACTCTTTACCACACTTTTTAAAAAGCCACCAAACATCTCTTTAGTGTTTTTCCTCCGGACACTCAGCTGCAACAGAGAGGCCAATACAGCTTTCAAGTTATCCCCAGAGGTGAAAAAGTAACTATTTTGACACTTGCAAGGTAGTAGCATCATTTATACCTAGCATGTCAGAGCAGAATGATTTCCAAGCCCTCCATAATAACCATATAACAAATGTAACATGTAACAAAAACCTTATCTAGAAGTAGTTCAATTATCCTGTGACAGATTTTCACCCATTCCCAGAAACAGTTCAGTTCCTCATTACATATGCTAGTTTTAAAAAACAGCTCGAAAATTAGATCCCTGTCAAGCTGTTCCCTTTCCATCCCCTCAATCCTCTCCTAGTGAGGAGTCCAAACCCAGAGATTTTTGAGTTAAGAAAAATTTACTTGAAAAGCAGCAATGAAATAAGAAAACTAACAGTAAAAATATTAATAGTAGCAATATTAATAACAAAAGGTACCCAAAAAAGAGGGTGATTTACAAAAAACAAGGTGCTCATGGACCAAGACCCCACGTGGCACAAGACCAAAAAAAATGGCCACACTTTTTCTACCCACCCCAAGCCAATGCCCTCTTTTTTCATAGAAGTGAGAATTCATTACTTCCACCCCCCAGTAATGATGTGGGTGGTATGGAATACAACCTAGGCACCCCATGTTCAACATCCCCCATCCCAGACCCTTCCCCCCTCTCCCTCACTGCTACCATGAGAAAATTAACTCTGTCCTAGTCAAAACCAGGACACACATTTTGGACTAGCATCTATCATTCATAATTAGGTGTGATAAAACAGATTCAGGACTAACTTTAATACACCTCCACTCTTCAATTTTAGGACTAAGCAACACAGCACAGATACACCTGAACCATACCTGTTCCCAAGATAAAGCTGTGCAAAGTTGGCTTCCTAACTAATTTGATGAAAATTTAGAAACACCAAGATTTATAATAGAAAGGTCTAAAGGTCAGGCTTTCATACTTTCATCTCGTTGAAGTACTTGCAATATCTACTTGTTGATGCTGGATATAGATTCACATAGCATATTGACTGTGCCCCAAAAAAAACAACAGCTCTTCTAACAATTTGCCTAACTTGGAAAGCAGAGGGAAAGAAGAAAAAAGTCTTACATCCTGGTCATACTCCAGAAAAACATGAAAATTGCGATCTTTGCTGAGCACAGGATGAGAAGAAATTCGCTGAAGGAAAATTTCATGTGATGATACAGTCTTCTTGAAGACAGCAAGGTATTCACTGAAAAGAAAGAACAGATTGAGATCCTTTCTTGTACTGTCTTCTTCAATATACAAAGAAATATTGTAAGTTTATCTGGTGAAAATATTCAACAGCAGGCTTCTGAAATAACTAGCTAGTGATTGAAAACAGTTTCACTATCTCTTTAGCTAGGAAGCTTTCCAATTTGAAGGAAACTTTTGGCAACCCCTCAGCTCCAGGATTTTCAAAACACTCTTCAAAACAGCCATACTCAAGATCAGTTATCACCAAGTAAAGTTGCTCTACTGGGAGGCTTCTCTAAGTGCAGCTTTGGCAGTAGACTCATTTTACTTACGCTTCTAGTTCTTGCTTCATTTTGGCAAACTCTTCTTTTGTCATAGACACTTCTCCTTCCCCTAGCTTCTGCATCTTCTCTCTGGGACCATCAAAGTCAGGCTTTGAAGGTGCTGGAGGTATCTAGACAAGGAATTGGTTAGTGATAGATATTAGCAAATGAAGTTTTCCCAATTTACTTCTAGCCTCTCTGGAAGGAGGCTCTTTTGTCTTGCATGGGAAAGTGTGGTAAAGAGTGTGTGAACCAGGAATTCTAGAAGCGTGTTGACATCTAGGTCCCTGTTTGCCCCTCCCAGTTCTGTGCTATACCTCACCCAGGAGAGAAACCAACCCAGAGGAAAAGACTTATAATCCACCTCACAGCCAGCAATCTTCTATGGCCCACAAGACCTCCTAAAGAATCATGATAGGAAGGAGAGATCATTTTTATTTCACTGTGTCATCTTGAGGCAGATATTAATACCACCATAGAGTAAAGGACTCTCAGAGCATCAAGACTTTTTTGCTGCTCCAGCCTATATGTAAAGTTAACATAAATGCCATACCACTCGAGCTGTTTGGGAATTAAGGTATGTATTCGGGTGGGTGAGATGCTATTATTTTGGTCCGTTGTCTGGCCTTGCCGCCTGCCAAGTTAGAGAAAACAAGAACTTATAATTGGGACTTTGGCCTTGAAAGAGAAACATCTTGTGTACACTGAGACTGTTTTGTAGCTTGGCTGCTTGCCAACAGCCCTTCAAGGACACATGAAGGAGGAGAAAAGAGGAAGAAAATGATGAAGGAATGACCACCGACCCTCAATATGTAACGTGCAGGCAGATTTCCAATTACATAATGGGGCGAGGGACTGAAGTTCTCCATCTGGACATGTGCTGGCCACACACCCCCAGATGGATGTCACAGACCGAATGTATAAGACAGACAGACCCCGCTGCAGGTAGGGGGTGTGTTGGCACAGAGGCCAATGTTCCCTCCCGCAGGATGCATGCTAAGTGTGTTGAGCCTACCGAACCCCAAGGATGCAGCTGCACCTTGGGGTCAGTATGTACAGTAACTGTAAGCAGTTTATGAGTGAGTGGGAGTTAACTTGGGGTTTCTTTCTTTCCTTTTCTCAGTTTTATCTTTTGTTTGCTATTTCTCTGCAATAAACACTGTTTGCCTGAATTTTAAACAGTGTCTAGTTTCAGCCCAGAATCCCTCCAAACCTTCCCTGGAACAAGGTAACAGGAAGCATACCCATAGAGAATACCCAAGTCATAAAACACTAGTAACAACAATAAAACATATTTCATGCCCTCACTAGCATGTACTTTAAATTGCTATAGTTTGAGTTAGAATTAGGTTTTTTAGGAAGTACTCACAATGAGACCTGCATACTCTTCAGTTTCAGTGAGCGTATCATGCAACCACATAAAGTCTTCATGCTGCCTTGTAACTGAAAATGCAGGGCTTTGAAAATCTGGCAGTGTAGTCTGGAAGAGAAGATATAGAAGCCCTACTATTTTGTAATTCAGTGCTTTTGGAAACAACTCTGTCCATTTCCAAAGGAAGCTATTCTGCCTAGTAAGAGCCTTGCCCACTCCCTCCCTTTCAGCAGAGCTGGCACTCATTGCAGAGCTGTACCACTAAGCAGACTGTAGGAAAAAAGGCACTGTTGGGAAAAAGCATTAATGCAGTTGATTTTGCGATGTTTCCCAGTAGTTGCTTTCCTACACCCCCAGCCTTCTGCTGTCTAGCTAGGATTCCTTCATAAAGCCAACTTAGTGATCAGATATCTTATCTCCATATAGCGTGTTCAAGTCTTAGGGAATCTGAAGTCTTATACATACATCCTCAAGCCACCTTTAAGTGAAAAATCTCCATCTAATTAGATTACCTTCATTGACAAGCCCATCCTTACAGATATGTAAACTGCAAATACACATATTACTTCCATAACTTCTTTTTCCCTATGACCTTACCTTAGTATGCACAGTGAACTTCACTCTGTCCTTTTCACTTAGGGCATCAGGTATATCAATTTGGAGAGAAGGATCAACATTCAGGTCTACAGACACAGACCTCAGCTGCAACAAAATTCATAGTATAAGCCTTTGTCAATCATCAGGTTTAATCAAGCTAGACTGATCATCAGCTGTAAACAAGAAACACACTGCACTATACTGCTGCCTTTAGGAACAGCACACATGGCCAAGCATGACAGACTTGCCACTACCTGCACATCACTGTAACAAGCCTTCCCATCCTCCTTTCAGTACTTCTCCCACTTGTTTCCTTGGAGCCCACCAAGCCAAAGCCTATTATGTCATGCAGAAGCCCTAACAGTTCCCTTCACTATCCTGTGCCTCCACAGGATTCTAGCTTTGTGATCTCTTTCCTCACCAATAGATCAGAGAACTGTTGAGATTTATGAGCATGTCATGTGAGGCATCATTTTACAGGAGAACCCATAGCCCACCTTGTTCAATAAAGACCAGACTTGGCTTTCAGGTGCTTCAAAGAGGCCTTAAACTGAGCCAGCATCTTCCTTTGGGGGTTTATTTCTTCATTCCAACAGCCTAGACCCAGAATATCACTTCAATTACACTAGCTTTTCCAGGTCAGTGGAATTGCCTTCTCAGTTGAGGATTCTTTAGCTCACATAAGAAGTTTGACTTCTAAGAGGTAGTCCCTTGACTAGGCTGCAGCCTAACAAATCATTCTTATTTTCTGCATAAGGTAGAAACCACCAGAGGTCAAGGTCACAACACTGGAAGTTTGTTGAAGAGTGACCATCAGAGCCTGGAGAAGTCCTGAGGGTATCCTTTGAAGATAATTCTGAAGGCCTTCCCAGAAAAGCAAGCTGGAGAAATGGACCATTACTGATACTGTTTCACCACTCTGCAGCACACTAGTGCACACACACACACACAACAGCTCCTGCCACCTGCTGTGTACACTGAGTTTCAGCAACGAAGCCAACAAACAAATGGTTTCAGACAGCATCTGAGCTATCCTGTCATAACACAGATAGCTTAAATGCTGCCTTAAGCATTTGTAAAGCTGCCTAAGAACTGTTGATACGTTGCCCTTTATAAGGTGAAGCTTTGCTTCCAAAAGGCTCTGGAAACTCCCTCCACCTAAGACTGGCCATCTGCGGCACAGATCTGGTAGATGACAATTCTCTTTGTGTGCCTGTAGAGAATACAGCTGCTAG
Organism: Pithys albifrons albifrons; assembly: GCF_047495875.1. Classification (NCBI taxonomy): domain Eukaryota; kingdom Metazoa; phylum Chordata; class Aves; order Passeriformes; family Thamnophilidae; genus Pithys; species Pithys albifrons. The sequence continues at coordinate 107,938,989 of NC_092459.1, forward strand.
GCCAGTGTGCATTTGCCTCTATCCAGCCTGCCCCTGATGGTTACTGCTACCCCCTATGATCAGACTGCCATGTGTAAATGAGGGATACCCCAGTCACTGTACCCTCATTCCTCTAGCCATGTTAGAAAGACTTCTACCTGCTGCATCCTTGCTGTTAGCCAGAATTAAAAGGAAGTAGATGAGATAAAACCTTTTAAATCTTATTATTACAAAATGACCTTGCATACAGCACATTTCCATTCTGACTTCTGTGCACCCAAAGACTTTAAGCCCATTCTGGGTATTGCCCTGGCAACAGGCATGCTTACAGAGCATGCCCTGGAACACAGTTCCAAGCAGCCCCAGGCACTGCTCACATCAAAATGGACTCCAAACTCTACAGAGATTCCAACAGTACAGTCACTTCCCTTCAGTCACACCTTGGGACAGACTGATGCACCCATACAGGCATCCGCATCTAAAACATTACAGGAAGGCACAGGCCAAACAGCACACTGGTTTGGGCAGAAGCTGCCCCATTCAAGCACTACTGGAAAGACAGTTAGAAGACCACCAGTCAGGCATTAGTTTCACTGGGAGCACAGTCCACTGTCTGTTGCCAAATGAATGAAAAGCAAGTTGATCAATGTTTCACAGCCAGAAAACACCAGCAGGCAAAGCAGCAAGGTACAGACCTCAGTGTTTTACATCCTGCTTACTTATCTTTACTGTCCAAACAGGATCAGCAGTTCTAATAATATGAACTGCTGAGTCTGGAAAATATGATAAACCAAAGGAAATCATTTCCTTTCAGCTAAACTAAGAAAAGGATTACACAAATCAGCCAATCCTGAATTTGCAAGCTTTCTTATTAAGTCTTGTAGAGAAAGTCACCTGTGATTAGATGCTGTCTGCATACCTTTCCATGCCTAGTAGTTGCCTACACAAGAGATGAACAGGTATGGACACAAGGTGGTACTGCTTTGTCAGATTAAAGCAGTTCACAAGTCACAGACGTGTCATGTCTTCCCAGCTCTGCACAAACTGCAGAGATGATCGGGCAAGAATACATAACCTACAGCTTCAATGATTCCCAGGAATAATACTGTATATGGGTTTAGGGTCCCAGCAGGGGCTTATTTACACAGAATCAACTGGGAATCAGCAGCAGCATTCAGCTGTGCACTCCAGAACAGTATGTACTACATATAGGGCCCAAAGCAAGAGACCAGCCCAGAACCAGGACAAGGGTCAAGAACATCCCTATATACCTTGGTAAGATTCCACCCCTCAGAACTGCATGAAGCCACTTGCTAAAAAAATCTTCTACTTCTACTGCCCTAAACATCTGCTATAAATGTACATGACTTAAAGGCCTTACATACTTAAAGTCTTAAACATATGAAGACAGCACAGGATTATTGACCTCTACCCATCAGGAGCTGGTCTTCAGTGAAGGACACAGAATTATACAAAACTGAGGAACATAAGATCACTGGTCTTCTCTAGTCCTGTGAAGATCACTGCAGGCTTTTAACTCCAGGCCAGAGACCTTTTGGATTGCACCATCCCAGCAGCAAAGCTCAGACTACAAAGGGAATATTCACACTGTCTGACTTCAGAAGGAGGGAGTGCTTTCTTTCTCTATAAAAAGTGGTGGAGTAGCACTTAGGCACTGAACAAGAAAGCAAAATGCCCCCCTCGTGTCACCACAGCTCTATAAAGCACTAACTCAGTAAGCAACTAAAGCATATATTCCACACCAACCCTTTATCAACACAAGCATCTGCTTCTGAAGCATTAACAATCTCCCATTCAGGATCTTTCCTGCCACCATTTCTCCTACACCAATCCTACAATTAGGAATGAGGACCAACTTGCTTATGGTCACATGAAGGCTGGTGCAGAGCAAAGGAATTTAAACTTTTATCTCCAGACCCCAGGCTTGTTCTTTTACCACAGCAGGCAACCTTCCCAGGATATCACTCCATCTTAGCTCTCTGGCCTACGATGTCTGGCAGCTCTTTCATATCCAGAGGCATTTCTTTGCTAGGACAGCATTCCTTCTTTCCTGCACTCCAGACAGTGGGCAAGAGACCTGAAGTTTCCCCATCCCAGTTACAAGAAACCAGTCTGCCACTCCACACTCTCAACTGGGAAGGAATTATTCCTTACTTGCACCATGTGACCAAAGAGAGGAGAAATAGCTGGGCTGGGCTGCAAATTGAAACATTCATCCAAACCCAGAACACTTTCATTTCTCTTTCTCAGAAACCACTTCTGGTTTGCAGTGACTGCAGAAATGGATGCCTCCCATTTCTAGGCTCAGGTCTCATTAGTGACTTGTTTCAGGATCCCTGGGGTTTCTTGAGGATTCAAGAAAAGCGTCTCCCTATTCCATTCAGACACCATCCACCGCAACTGTCTAACCTGGAAATTAAAACAAGCCATCAAGCAGAGCCCTGCAGAATAACATACAGTCATCATATTGATGAATATTTCCAGGTTTCAGGACCAGAAAATTAAAAACAGATATTATGGTACTAATTAGGACACCATGATAAACATCTGATCTAGAAGACCAGGAAACAGCAGAGAGCATTACCGTGCCCAATCCAGGTAAAGTTTTACAGCACTTACTTTTTTTCCTATTGGTTAGAGATGCTAGGGAGGGTGAAACAAAAAAAACCCAAACCACAAAACAAACCAAGCAAAAGAAACAACAAAACCCCCCAAACCCCTCAAAACAAATACACAGAAGTATTAACAGCATCATTTAAGTACAACCCAGTGACAACCATCCAGGCTTCTACCTGACAGACATTAAGTTTCTCATCAGGTCTCACCCAAATGCAAACACATCTTGATGCTTGCAGGCATCCACTGAGAGGAAATGCCCTCAGCCACTGAATCTGCTTAATTCTGTTGAGTGCCCTGAACTGCTGCTTTTAAAGTTACACCATTTGCAGTTTTAGCATCAGCTCTGGATGACTTGATGTTACTTCTACATTCTATCAAAAGAATCTGCAAGTGCAAGCAACTGTGTTCAACATCTGACTGCTAGTGGATTTCAGGGGAATTCAGGGAATATTCTGAGTTGGAAGGGACCCGCAACAATCATCAAGACAACTGAAATAAGAATATGTATTTTTTCTCACAGACAGATTAATCCAGGGATTTTCTACATAGCCAGACTCCTGGAAAGGGCAAGGTATGGATCCCTTCCACAAGGGTTCACATGTCAAAGCTTTCTGCTTTTTTGTCAGCTACATTATAAAAAACCTTCTCCCTTTACTGATCACCTCCCTGCTGCCACTCAAGCAACAGCCCACAAACAAGACTTCAGTAGTAATTACATCTGCCACTACCCATAATCCATCACTTTTTACAGAGCAGTCTTTTTAATTAAACCAGTTTAAGTGCTCTCCAGAGAGCAGTAAAAGATCAGGATATTTTCTGGCAGTTTATACAGAGCAATCAGTTCCAGAGGGCCTTTTTTTGACACCCAGGAGTTAACCAGCAGACTTGTAGAGTATCTGGCCAGCAGCATTAGTTGCTGGATCTACATTTCACTCATAGTCAATCTTTCAATCAAGATACTAAAAAGACATCTGAAAGTACACTGCACACATGCAGCAGTAAAGAGCCAAAATAGTTTAGGTGAAGTTTTGATTTTGCAGCCTTCGTGACAGACTTGCTCTTATCTCTAACATGGAGCTGAATAGTACTTATGTAGTCTGGGTTGCAAACCACCAGGAAAATTAAACCAGTATTCATGTTGCTACTTATGCTATAGAAACTGCTTTCCCAAATTTGTGACTTCAGACTGTAAAACTCCAGCGATGTAAATGTTTTTAATTACTTTGTTTAAAGCACCAATAAAGAGGGAATAACAGTTCAATTTAGTCACATTGAAATAGCATTCCTCACCAAGTGCAATGCTTGCCAAGTAAGCAGCAAGAAGGCAGTCTCTATAGCCAGAGCACCTGTTGCCTCTGGCTGTACAATAAGCTGGCCTGATCGCTTGGCTCTCCTGTCAGAGGGATCTCTGCATCACTCTCTAGAGAAACCAAGTAAGCACATGCCTCCTTACATTCAAGGATCTCATATTCCAAGAAAAAGCCCACCTTGATCCACCCAGGTGGATCCACCCAGCACACAGGACACCTTCATGCAACCCACTAATTCCTCATCTTAAGGGGTCATGCAGGCCAAATCCACCATGCTACAGTAATGTGCCCATAAAGCACGGCCTGTGGCTAAGCCCACATGCCATCTGTAACACAAAGCACGCCTGACTAAAATGGAAATTGTGCAAAGTCAGCAAACCCCTAAGCTACAGTCAGCATCCACAAGAATGTTTTGCTGCCCTCCAGCCACAAGGCCAGAGATGGTGGTAGGGAGTCTCAGAAATACTGCCTCACCACACTGGCTTCACCTTCAATGGACTTGAAATTGTGTCATTAGGCCAAACTGCTAGGCCAGCTTCATGGAGGCTGTATGTCCTTGACAGTATATTATCCTTATCCAGTAGCTTTCACTTTCCTAGCAGTTCATCTCCCTACTTGATTTCAGGCCCAGCAGCATGCAGAAGCAAGTTTTTTGCTAAGCATAGGCAAGATCTAGTATGCCCTCATTCCTTTCAGACCATGTAGCAGAATTTGCCCAGCATGGAGAATCACCATTTGTGAGTTGTAACAGCAAGTCTTGGGCTATGACATAGCACTTTGTCTTCCACTGACTGCTTTGAGAAAGAGGAGCTACAATACTCACTCTCAGTTTTTTGATCTAGAATATTTTAACTGCAGACTAAAACCTTAAAATACTATCAAACCACTGACACTAGGAAATACTGAGGGGTATTTACTCAAGCTTAGCTTGGCAGTCCCATTACTTGCTTCACATTCTGAAGTGCCTTTTCCTCCCCATGACAGATTACACCTTCTTTCCCACTACACTTCCAATCACCGTTATCCTACCCTCCCCACATATTCTGATCCTCTACTGTTTTGCCACCTCAGGGTCAGTTTTTAGTTAATACTTACCAGTGGCTCCTATTCAAGGTTAATACCTAATGAAGCTTTCTTTACAAGCATAGGCTTTATCTACTGGCCACACACCAGTTCCATGCTGCTGTTTGTTTCTCTACCTAAACAGACCAAACAAGATAGGAGTATTTCTAGCCTCCCTCTTGCTGCTGTAATCCCAAGACAGCCCTACAACCTGAAACAAATTAGTTAATTATTTGTCCGTTGAACATTAGGATTTAAAGCCATTCCAGCCCTCACCATGGGAGCCTTCCCTCCCCCACCCCCCCCCAATTTCCTTCTAAGTTAAAAAGGCACATAAAGACTCAAAACCAACTGCTTCAATCAAGTTGATATTTGACCTTCCCCTCCATCGGAGCCTCACCTGCAGATCCTGCAAGCTTAATACTCACAACCAGTATTCTTGAAGGATAGACACTTTAATACAAATAGTTTCCCATGCAGCAGAAAACAGTTAAAGCACCGACCAGCTCAAAGCAAACTACTAGAAAACACTTTATGTATAAACTTTTTCCTGTTCTACTGGATCTGGATTGTCTCAAAACAAGATTCATATGGAAAGAGGCACATAAAAAGAAACTATCTATAGGAAGTTAATAAACTGGAACAAGCTAGTCTGTTTCTAACCCTCAAGTTAGCTGATACACATGTTCCAAAATACTGGAGAAAGCACAGACTGAAGAGACACCTAACAGCTTAAAACACAGTCATCTTTCTGCAAGTGAATTAACCTTAGTCACAATGCAAAACTACATTAAGATGCAACAATATGAAAGGCAAACAGGCAGCTCACTGACTGTTACAGGCCTGCCTTACCTTCTGTCCAAGGTATGTTGAGGAGTAGTTATTAAACCAGGTAGTTTAAGTAAATTAAGCCAGGCAGCTTGTCCAGTCAGAGAAATAATTCAAATCACTGTCTACATTGCACACACATTAATTCACAAAGTTTCCACTTTAGCATTTAATTTGCATTTCCTCTGAAAAGTCGGGAGTCTTAGAACATTAGTTAACACACCATGCTGCTTTAAAGGCTCCTTGGCACTTAAAGCTGCAAACACGACTACAGAAAAAGGAAAACCAAGTCAGCTACTGATGTGATAGCCAAAGGAAAGAACCACTGCAGCTGAAGTGACAACTGCCAGACTAATTACCCCAGAGCACACAACCAGGAAGGCTGGTCACAGACACATTAGGCAGCTGAACCACAAAGAGCAAGTTGAACCCCCTGCAGCACAATTGCCTACAGCGCTTCACCTTTAGTGCCCAGAGACAGGTCCTTATGAGCAGGTCCTGCTCCTGCATCCCTTGCCAGGCCCAGTTCTTGCAGCTCCAGGGCCCTGGTTGTCACCCTCCTCTTGCCCCAGCCCAGGAGCGCAGCCTGAACTGTTTCACGGCAGCTGCACAGCCTTACCCTCCTCCTCCGTCCCACTCCGGCTTTAACCCTGCCCCACCCCCTTATTTTTCCCTGGGCCTCTTCCCTCAGGTGCTGCACCCCACGCTCTCCCTGGGCACTCTGACCACCTGCCCTCAGGAGACCTTGGTGCGTCTCAGGTAACTAAGACTTTAAAAACAAACCCTAAACGGAGCAGAAATAAAAACCTATCACTGTCCCAGCTGTGCCGGAGTCAAAGGAAGCAGGGAGCTCCCTCTCACTCCGCGGGGCCAGCCCGTTTGTGCCCCCGCCGCCCGCCTCAGCCAGACCCAGGCCATGACCACAGCCCCCACCTTGTCCTGCACGTCCCCGCAGTGTAGAGCCATATCTCCGAACACAAACTCCCCGTCCTCCTCCCCACCGCCGTCTCCTCATATACCCCGGGGCGGAGCCGCCGCCGCCACACCCCTCGCTTGGCGGCCGCCATCTTGGGTGAGGGCAAGACGCTACTTGCCTTTATCCAAGATGGCGGCACAACGCTTAATTTTATTTTTTTTTCTTTTTCATTAAAAGTTTTGGGTTGTTTTCCTTAGAGCCCTTCAGATAACACCTAAAGAGAAAGAGACAGAGTAGACGCTCTCCTCTCGCACCTTTCGGGGCGCTCCAACGAAAAGAAAGCGTCTGCGGGCTGGCGGCGCAGGAGAACTACAACTCCCATGAGGCGAAGGGCGGCGCAAAGCGCGGTGACCGTGTGAGCGCGGCGGCGGGCGGAATGTGCTTGCGTGCTGGTGCCCGTGGCGGTGGCGCGAAGTGCCGGTGAGGTAATGTGGGAGTTGGGGGTCGTGAGGGGCTTGGGGCTGCATCGGCGAGTCATGAGGGCGAGGGAAAGGAAAAGGAAAATGGGCTAGGACTTCGCTGGCCCATCCTGCACTTCCGGCGGGTAAACCCTGCCCCGAGTCAGTCACCGCGTGGGCCGTGTGGCCGGGCTGCCGTGCCTGGGTGGGCGTGACCGCGTCCTGCAGAGCTTGTCCAGTGACTTATCCGTGAGGGAAGCTCTGTACAAAGACGGTCTATTTGACACTGTCGCATTTCCAAGCACCTGGTACCCATGTAGAAAGGTCTGTCTGCTAGAGAGCACTTGGCTGTCACCCGATGTTAGCCTAGCTCTCACAGGTCGCCAAAAACGCTGACGTCATGCTACAACCCTGTTTCCCACTAATTCCATTCCCAGTGCTAAACTGGGAATGAAGCTTGAACTGGGAACTGAAGCTTCTTTTCCCTTTGGTTCAGAGTAGCTCTGTAGGCTTATGCTATAAACTAGGTTGCTAAATTTTCTTTCTCTGTGTTCTAAACTTCCTAAAAGATGGAGCTGTCTTTTTAACGTGGATAGGTTCAATAATTTAGTTTGCAAACTGCAGAGAGCCAAGGAAGAGAGGTTGGGGGCAGGGAATGGGCAAGTGTGTGAAGTTCTAAAAGCGATACAGCTGTCAAAGCCCTGCCTTATTAAGTTGTAACCAGAAAAAAAAAGGAGAAAGAGAAAATATAGGGTACTATTGGCTTTCTACATCAATTAGTAATACTTCTTCAAGAGAAAAACCTGTGACGTTAAAGTTATACCTTCATCAGTGGTTCTCAGATTAGGGACATGGGGCAATAGAACTGTAGCTGTGTTAAGTAGTGCTCTTTCTTATTATCTCTGAAGTAAGCTAGTGCTTTTGTTTCCTGAATAGGTGGCTGTGGAGAAAAAACCATGGTGGTTATTGTCTGAAACCATAGTTACAGGTAGGTTTTTATGGATGTGAACTTTTTCTTAAATAATTCTTTTAATTTCCTTCTGTTAAGCCACTCATTCCTATCCGGGAAAAGATTTCCTCAGTTTTATTAGCTCAGTTGGAGCTGCGAAGCCAACTTGCTTGGGAAAGTTAAGTCCTCCTTTTTTTTTTCCTCCAGGTTATTTTATTTGTGTTCAGTTCTCCAATGTGGCTCATCATTCAACACTTCAAGCAATTCTGCCAGCCTTCAACCACAAACCCTTTCAGAGAGAAGGGAGACATTTTCCCAGAGGGAAATACCAATTAAATTCTGTTATTTGGGGGTGAGAGTAGATCCAGACCACTCCAGCTCCATTTTTTTCTTGTAAAAGTAAGTTATTTGCATAGAACACATGATTCTTTATTCAGCTGGAATTTCTTAGCAATCCTAGAACCTCTTTCCTTTTATAAAACAGAACAGCAGATGACAAACTCTCCCTTTCCTGATAGTTCAGTTCATAGAGTGCACAAATATTTCCACAGGTATTACTCCAACATAATGTACACTGTTAAATCAAAATTCATACTAGTCACTGAATCACTGCATCAGTGTTGCAGTAAATTAGAGCTCCTAATAGTCCATATTTTAATATTGCATGATTAAAAACACCGATCTAGTATAAATGTATTCCTTAAAAGATGTCGAGGGGCAGTTTACTACAAGTGAACTTTATGTTGAATCTTGCTTCCTGCAGCTGACAAAGAGCCAGAATAAACTTTTTCTCTTGTGCTGTGGCTGATGTAACAAATTCACAGTCATTGACTCAGCTTTTTTTCTGTTCTGATTAGTGCACGTACACAATGACATGTTTTCAAACAACAGCCCAAGAAACTACAAGCCTGGACAGTATTATATTGGAATAAGAGTATATTTTTCCTGGTTTATGTTAAATTGCAGCTTTATTTGGAGGTAAATCCCAAGACAGGAGAGATTAATTCTTTTGTACTGCTTTTCTGATGAAAAAAATTCAGTGAAGCAATTTTCTTATGATATTAAAGCCTGACCTTTATGTATGTCTTTGCTGCTTCTACTGATTTTGGTTACCTCCTGCAGCAACTGACACCTGTTGTAATGTGATACCATCATTCATTATTTCTTTTGCAGCAAAGGGCAGATTGTGCAAGGTAAGCAATCCATTCCAACATTATTAAAAAATGTAATAGTCTCTGAGAAGAATGAGTTGCTGTAAATGCTAGTGTAGCAGTTTTGCAGAAGTGAGCTGCTTCATGATAGTAAAATGACAAAACATGGGGAGCTTCTTATATTTATTGGAACAATTGGTAGTATTAGTGAAGACATGCAAAATTCAGTGACTGAAAACTGAAGCTCAAGAATTGAAACATGCATAACATAAAAACTACCTTTTTACACTGTAAAAAATTTCTAGCAAGCTGAGCTGTACAAACAGCTTATCACATCATTTAAGAAAATAGAGGAAACATAAAATTTGGTTATGTTTCATAAAAACCTGTAAAACTTTCTCGCACGTCCACGTAGTGAAGCAGGACAGGACTTCAGTTAGAGAACACAAACAGTCTAATTTCTTGCTGCTGCATAAACTATCTAAAGCAGGTTTTTCTATATTTTTGGCAGAACTTGCATACTTTCATGGCAATAAAATGGTTTTAATTGTTTGGTTTGTCCTTTCATAGCACACCTGACTATGCTTTTCTCATGTGCAGGCAGGAGAGTAGTTTTTACAGAAACCTGAAGGTCAGAGGATGATCAGATGATCATGTCCATTCTTGCTGTTGAGTACTGGGAAGTGAGAGAACAAGTGCAACTCCACCCAGCCCCGTTCTGCTATGAGGAAAGCAGTTTTAGAATTACTTCAATATTAACTGTAGTGCAAGGGTTAAAAAAGGGAAGTGACACATTTAAAGTATCTTAACTGGTAAGGTTTCCCATGTGAGGTGGCTTGCTTTATGTTTAATCAGACTATAAAAAATCAGTAGCAGAACTAACTAGTTGGCACTTTCATTATTTTCCTCTGTTATTCTCTTATGGACTTGGAAGCAGTTTTAAAATCATTAACTGTTTTGATTGATATGCATCGTAATTAGGGGAAATCCTTAGTAAAGACCGAGTGAGACCATCTGACAACAGGATAGCAAATCTGGCTGCAGCGCACCAAGTACTGAGTCACAAATGCTATGGCTACGTGACATGGAGTTCTAATTGTGTTTTCCTAGTTTGGATTTGCTTTTGCAAGGTTACTTTTGTATCAGGTTGCATGCCACTGGGTTACAGAACAGTTCTGATTTGCCCAGACCATACAAAGTCAGTGTGAAAACGTAAAGCCAGTAAAGAAAAAAAAGCAGTGTATCTGCCTATTCCTAATTAAACTTGTATGGGTGGATGGCTTTGTCCTTCAGAGGTGAAGAACACTATTTATGGAACCCAAGTCCAAGGTCTCAACCTCTTGCTACTAGATGCATTGACCTAATCAGCTGCAGCCAATACAGCCCCATTTTTGGAAAGTGTGTGTGACACATGCCTGCTGCCTCATAGCAGTTGTGTGTGAGCACAGGATCTGTCCATATGAAATAATTCCCCATAACACATTTTTATTTCCTGTGGTGCCCACAGCTTGGGCAGTATGTGAAGTGCTGTGTAAGGAGTGTGGGGAAGGAAAAGAATAACATGAAAGTATTGTCTGGAAAGAATGCTGATGGTAGCTGGCAGTGAACATGGATTCTTTATTTGCAATGGATGGAGGGAACTTCTTAATGGGAAGCAGATAAAACTTCAAGTAGGAGAATAGGGCCTCAATTCTACATGTATTTAATACTGAGTGAAATGCCACTATGCAGGTGTTACCTTTTATCCATGTGCAAAAACCTTCCTAGGGCTTAGCACTGCAGTTAAAATGCAGTACAGCATTGCTAGTATTCTGTTCTTTCTTTTAAATTTCCTAAGTGTCTAAGAACACAACTATGTTTGAAATTCTGTTTAGAAAAATACTTCTATATTTTATTCTGAACTTTAAAAGATTTATTTGAATCTAAAGATATTTGAAGTGCATCTGGTTTCTCTTTGGGTTTCCTAGTGTCAGGTCTCACAATTGTATATACTGCTGCCATCTGCTTTTTTCTAGGTATACAAAAGAAAAACATGGTTTTATTCTCCGTAAGGTACCTTGTCCCCATGACCCCCTTAAGTTGGGCATTCACTAGAAACTTAAAAGTTTTAATACCTCATACCAATGGTTTTGCTTCATTCTCTTCTGCATAGCTTTTATTTCCCTCTAGATCTTTTGCAGGGTTGTTTGTGGCAGGTCCAGTTTTTGTATCTACTTTCATGGCAGTTACAATACTATTGCTGTAGGACTGTCCTTTGTTGCAGCTTTTGCTACTTGCAACATCCTTATGTTCTTGCCCACTTTCAGATTTTGCAGATCAGCACCTGTTCTTTTCAGGACCATTTTGTCTTTTTGTTGCTTATTGATTCCTTCTTTTCTTTATCTGAAGAAGTTTTCGTGGCATAAAATGCCAACACTTTGACCATAGCAATTCTTTGTTTGACCAAGGGCAAAAATAAGATAGTGGTAAAGTTTTATGACTCTGGAAATCACAAATTTCTTTTTCCACAGGGAAAAATATTGTAACCTCCAGATGTTCCTAACAGAAGAAAGAAAACTCTAACTATTCACAAACACTTCTTGTCAGAATGCAATTCCTCCAGATACTGTCCAGGAGACCAAGGAAACCGGAAATGCTTTTTCAAATACCATTTTGTCAAAAGCAATTCCCATATGCATGTCTGGCTACCTCTGCATGTATTTATAGTAAAAAGAAAACAGCAAACAGTTATGCACAAGTTGACCAAGAAAAATACAAGAACTTGGTCTACTCTGTTACATCTTATAAAACCAGCACCCAGACACCAGAGACAATATATGAAGAAGACAATTTGTTATATGGGCCACCAGATAAAGACAGACCTCCAGTTAAAGCTGGGACAAAGACTCCCAAAAACTGGGTTCCTTTAATAAACCCCAACAAGAGAATTCCCCCTCTCAACAGTGATTCAAACCTCCCCAGGAAAATCATGTTACAAAAAATGAAAATGCCCAGTGTTACCCGTATTCTTCAACAAACTCTCTCTCCACAGCAAGTCTTTTATCTAGAAAGATGGAAGCAGAAAATGATAGTGGAGCTTGGAAAAGATGGTTTTGAAGAGTATACGAAAAGTAAGTCTAACCACAGTGTTATTGCAACATATAAACAGCACAATATAACTGGCATGTATATTGTAACATATGGGTAGTATCGGGCTCTACATACAGGTCAAGCATTTTGGAAGTCCTTTAAGAGCATATTGTAAGTGTACCTGTTATCAGACTCTAAACTCTAATCTGTGTTCTAGGACCACTAAAATCGATTTAGAAATCTGTGAGAATTGAGAATTAGACTGTAGACATCCTTTGCTTAGTCCTGTCTGCCTCTACTTTATTTCTCTATTTGCCAGATATTTTCCAGCTGGTATTACTGATCCTCTTTGCACATACAAAGCTACTTTGTAACAAGATGAAATAGGCATTTTGAAATCTTGAGTCTTTAATAACTGGTATGTCCTGCTGTTTGTGGTGATGTTTTTCGGTACCTATTTAGTTTATCCAGTGTATGCTGCCTCCATGAAATTGCCATGCATTTAGAAGTTTTCATTTCATAAGACATACAAAGGTGACTTCCTCCAAGCTGTAGGACTGAAAGGGATCTATCTGGATGGACCTAGGGGATAGTAAGTGGTCAGGCTGATAAATATCCAAGTGTTCCAAAACTAATATCCTATGATTATGTTTTTTTGATTACTAAGCATTTCAGTGGATAAGGTGACATAACCAACCTTATATAACAGTTGAAAATTTATCTTTCTTGGAATAATTTCTGAGATAAGCTCTTATTCCTAGAACTATGCTCACTCATTTCAGGAGATTAGTTCCATTCAAATGAACAGATACAGCCAAATAGGCAAGTGCAGCAAAAGCAGCCAAGAATAATATTTTTAATTTCTAGAAATTCACAAATGCTTTTGAATAAACAATAAATTAAAACTCATATTTTGTTTCTGAGACTAAAAAAGTAAAATAATAAAAGATACTAATTTCACTGTTGACAATTTATTTTCTGTCTCTTTACCTTCTTGTCCCCCCATCCTCAGGCTTTTAGTACAAAACACAGGACTGGTTTAAGAGCTACATTTTATAATATGTAGAATGTGAATGTCTTTGCCTGTTTTTCTTAGATATTTTCCTCCAAGGAGAACTCTTTCATTCTGCTTTGGAATCTGTATTCCTGTGTGAAGAGATAGCAACTAAGGAGAAGAGCAAAGATGGTGTTATTTCTGGCTACTTATCAAGTGTGGAACATGTCTTAGAAGATATCAGTGAAGTGAAAGCTTTGGAAAGTGGAGTTTATCATGAGACCCTTCAGTATCTGGGCCTGGTAGACTGCGTGGCGAAGTATCGGTGAGGTGCTTCTTCCCTGACACCTGTAATGCCTGTGGCAAATGTTTGGGAAGCTGTGTCCCAGGCTGCAGCTGGTATGTTGCTGAGTGGTTGGGGGAAAGTGGGACAGATCTCTAGGACCGGCAAAACAGATTAACGCCCCTGGCTGAACCTGATGGCAGAAGTGCCATTTTTGTTTGTGGGGAGTTCCTTACTGGAACAGGGTGAGTGGGACATGGTTATGTGATTGTCAGCATTTGCCAGGAACTGCAGCAGGTATCAGTAAGTATTGGTTTTTGAGATCTGAACTACCAGTGTGAAAGAGAAATGTTTAGACCTAATAATCAGCAATGTGACGTCAAGGTGAAACAGGCTGAGGCTCATAATGATTATGTGCTGTCTCATCCCTTATTTCTTACTTGTGACTACACTTAAGTTTAAAACATTGTCCTCTTATACAGAGGCCAGTTGTGTGTGATTGACTGGAAAACTTCAGAGAAACCAAAGCCATTTCTGAAGAATACTTACGACAACCCATTACAGGTTGCAGCATATGTTGGAGCCATAAATCATGATGCCAACTATGATTTCCAGGTGAGTGGGCCTGCTACTTGCCAAGACAAGCAGCAGCACCTGTGTCATCTTCATTTCTGCCCGCCTACTGCCTTTAGAACCTGCTAGCTATCCATCATGGAATTGTTGGTAGGATTTGTAGCAAAGGAACACAGTCTTAGATCAGGTTAGGATGGCATACTGTAAAATAATTCTGCTACTCCTGCTAATCTTGCTGCTCTTGGCTGTCAGCTGTGTATTTTCAGTGGTTTTAAGGACCTGCTCTGTGGAACTAAGGGAACCTCAGTCTTAGGAGGTCAGATGAACTCACAGTAACTTGGCATCTGGGCAGTCCCCTATGCTTTGTTCTTTGTGGTTTTTGCTTGTGTAAAGAGTAGGAAGGGGCAGGAGAAGTATAAAGCAAAAGAGCCTGTGAACAGGAGAATGGTGTGTGAGGGCCTTGCTTGCATCATGTGTTGCTATATCACACTAGCAAATGAACTAAATGACGGACTTGGTGTTTGGAAGCTGTACAGTGTTTCATCAGGGGAAAGCAGCATGTTATGAATCAATCAGAAGATAGTGAAATAATGGTTTTAAAGACCCTAAATGCAATTCTAGCCTGCATACTTGGCCTGAAAGATTTTTACTTCAATAAAAATATTGAAGGGGGAAAATACGAGGCAGAAGAGAGCAGGTTATTTCATAGGTTGTGCAAAGGACTCTCTAGGATACTATAGAGTTCAGCAAACAAAAGCCCTTAACAGACATAATCCTTACAGAATGAAATGTGGGCAGTAATTCTGGAATTCTGCTGTTAGCCTTCTGCCCCACCACTATTGGCTGTTTGGGATTTGGGATTTTGGATTTATCAGGTATGAAAGATGTCAGAACATGCCTAAATAACTGTTTCCATTCAGACTGATGCTGGAGAATACATCAGTCTGGTTATATGGCCCCAGGAAAAACCTCATAAGTCAGGGGAATTTTATCAGCATCTCCAAGGTTTAAATATCACTTATACTTGAAGTTCATGTTCTCTGGTTTTCACTGAGGTTAGTCAGAGCTTTGGACTCTGGGGTTTTGGAGCATTTCAATGTTAGTCTCCAAGTATTTTATGGTGAATTATTCCCCTTTTTTATTCCCCATTTCTTATTTAAGAAATATATGTATGTGTTAAGATGATGTTTTGCCATGAGGTTTAGTTTTTAGAATTGTGTATGAATGTTGAATTTCTGACAGCCCTCTATTTTTGAATGTAGGTTTGCTGTGGACTCATTGTGGTTGCCTATAAGAACGGCTCCCCTGCGCATCCACATTTCATGGATCCTGATTTGTGCTTGCAGTACTGGAATAAGTGGCTTTTGCGCCTTGAAGAGTACATGGACAGAAACTGACCCAAACTTCTAGCAAGTGGTCTGAGCACAGAGACAAAGCAACAATCTTTCATTTAAATATACCACTTTAATGTACATTCTTTTTGAGTAACTTTGGTTAATTTCTTACAATCTGGGGGGTTTTTTCCACCTTATTAAAAAATAGGGTAAGTAAATTTTGAATGGGAAATATGTATTTCTTTATGTTGTAGGTGACTTCAATAGTTTGGGCAAGACAAAATCAATTTATTTAGCCTCTATTTTTCCCCACACAATTTATACAGCCTGAGGTTGATAGAAAAGTTTCTATTATCAATTAAAACTGTTTAATCAAATCATCCTTCTTTGGTAATTTTTGAGAAAAAAAATTGTTGCAGAACTAAGACTTTGAAAATGAAATTGGTGAACTAAAGCAAAACAACATCTGCATTGTCTGAGCTGAGAGAAATGCAAATGATAAAGAAAATTATATAGTAGACAGGGTTTCAATCAGTTTCGTTCTTGGTCATGTCAGAGGTTTCTTGTAACAAACTTGTTACTATTTGTGGGTTTTCTTACAGCAACAACTGGAAAATCTGTGCTAAGGATTATAATGGAAGTTCTCATTAGGTCTGATTTAAAATACTACAGCAAAGTGATCATTTAACAGAAGTGACTCAGTAAGAGAGGAGCAGAATTGTAACCAATATTCTTAGAAATTTCCAGCGAGTTTTTTGAAAGGTGGAAAGTTTGGCTACTGGTATTGGCTCCTCCTGCAGGATTCTTAGCACACATGGTCTGTGCAGCCCACAGAAAAGCACTGCTAAATGGGCTCTGTACCTTGGGTTATAAGTTCTGTGCAGACTGAGGCTGCAACTGCCTTTAGCTCTCCAGACTTTGCTTATGGGTCTGAGCTGACAAGGAGCCCACCCATGCTGAATGATCTCCAGTGTCAAATGAGAGTGTGCACCAGTGCAAATGAGTTTTTATGTGAAAGCAGGCTTGTGGCTGTGAAAGTTAGGCATTCTGAGGAATGAAATGCTGCTGGTTGGTTTATAGAGGGTAGGGGTTTTGTAGGTTTGTGTTTGTGTTTTGGTTTTTTACAAGTAAGTTTGTGAATAAATGTTTTGAAACAGAAGTTGCTTTTTCAGCCTATGGAATCAAGCCTATAAGACAGAGAATAAGCTTGGATGATGTCAGGTCTTGTGTGTTGCACACCTGGAAAGCTTTTTTTCCTCGTTCTCTTTGTTTTCTCTGAATTGTATGTATGAATTTTCACAATACCACTTCAGGTTACAAATAAAAGTATGACCAACCCATAAGCTTCAAATGAACCAGCCAGAACCATACTTAAAAAAAAATGGACAGGCTTGCTGCTGAAGAAACTTAAACCTCAATAGTGCTGCTTCTCCATTTTACGGATCCATGGAAATGTGTCAAGGAAACTCAGTTATAGTGGTACTTACTTAAATAAACCTGGTCTAGTGATGTTATGATTACTCTGTGCTTAATTAGATTTATATCTAAAAAGTCAAACGATGGAGACTGAAAAACTGGGTTCAGAAATTACTAACCACGAAGACATAGTACAAGGTCTCAGAAGTTCTCTCTGTTTTACAAGTGTCTTCCCACATCACAGAATTTAAGCAACTGGGTTGTTCAATGTCATGGAACACTGTCAGTTATCTGTGAAGGATAGCTTCATGGATACAAAGAGGGTGGCCATAAGCAAGAAGTAAGATGCCTTGATCAGAAGCAGGAGGTGATAAAATAGGCTGAAATATCTGTATTGATTGGGATTGTATAGATCAGGCTAGTGGGGAACAGTTGGGCAGTGTTTGGTGGGATTGCTTTCTTCATCAGTGCATCATACAGCCATTAGATGTCTCTGAACCTCATCCTCCCCTCTAGTAAATAAGGACAAGTCTGGAGCCTGGGCAGTGTGGGGACCTGTTGGCTTCATCTGTGTTTGTTTGTTACAAACACCTTGTCTGAGGAAGGCTGCCACCAATGTTTGTTTGTAAACCTATGAGGTCTTGGCTGAGTTTGTACCCTCAGAGAGCCAGGAGAAGGCAGACAGCTCTCAAAGACAGCAGTGGTAGAAGTCACTTGTGTCTGGCACTTCTGAAAGCCTGCTTGCCTCAGGCACCTCTAGGTGAGCTCTGGAACATTTCTGTAGTGGCACTGGTTTGTCCTGTAACAGAACTGGCAGGTGGCCGTTGCCAGTGTCACACAAACCCAAACCCACTTGGTGGCCAGTTTAAACTGACTTGCCAGACTGTTAAATTTATGTACCTAGGGCATTATCCTCTGCAGAAAAAACTGCCAAGTAGTTAGGGCAGTTACTTCAGCTACAACACCCAGCTTCTCAGAGCTTTGCTCTCCATCCAGAGAGGGTTTTTTACCGTACAGTTACCTGTTCCCTTTCTCTATTGCTGCAAGTGCTTTCTGTGACCAACTCAATGTTCCTACGATTCTTTCAACAGGGATGTGCTTTGGCAGTGATACTAAAGGGAGATCAGAAGCAGCATGTGTGTGTGTTAAAAACAGTCCATGCACACACCTACACACACAAAAGAATCTCCAGTTGGAGAGGGAGTGGTTCAGCCCTGGCTCCGTTGCGCCAGTGTAAGGGCTGAGGTTTCAGCAGAGCTGAGCAAACAGATCCTTTGCAGTTAGGTCTTTTTGCTCACATGGACTGTCCTGAACAGTCCCATGCTTGAACAGTACTCAACAGTTCCATGACTGAGGCCTCACTGAGCAGGTTATGGAGGAGTCTCACCAGCACAACTGGCTGAACCAGCTGTTAACGCTTTCCTTAGCCCAGCAGTTTCGGGAGTGTATTTGCCAGCACGCAAACTTCACTCAGAGTGAGCAACCTTCACTTTATACTGTTCAGTTATAATGGCATGATATCCAAAGAACTAGGGATCAGTGCACAAGCTTAGCTCTTTTTGCAAAGCCAGGATCTTCTGTGATGCTTTTTTCCTAACAACTTCCCATTTATTATTCTGTGAACTTTCCTGTTACATAGGATGATAAGTTTGTTCTTAACACAATAGCATCACTTTATTATCCTCACTTTCAAGGTTCCAAGCACTGACAGGTGTGCTGAGTAAAGTGTTAATGTTATTAGGAGTGCTTAAACCCTTAGAAGCTTTTCACCACAAAAACCAAAGTAGATGCCTGTATAAAACTGAAGCAAATTGAAAAGATTTTTCTACGGTTCTTACAAAATTGCTCAGAATCTCTCATTTTAGCAGTAAAGAACTATGAAAGTCCTGGCTATGCCAGACTCTGTATTTTAGGTGGCTTAATTTCAGCTGTTGTTTCAACACATATAGAATGGAGCATATCCTTCCCAAATGTACAGCTTTATTTTGAGCATGAAATGGGTTTTTTGAATTTACAAATGAAATCCATTACTCCTATGCATTTAAATCAATGTAAAACCTGTTTAGTGTCTGTGTCCATTAAGTTAAGAGAGAGATGAATAACATGCATGGATCAGAGTACCTTGTGCTGAGGAAGTTACCATCCCCTTCCAATCACTTCCAATAGACACACCCAAGTGCCCAGTAAATGCTGCAGCACTTTGTGAAGAGTATTAAAGTGCCAGGAGGTTTCAGCAACATGAGTCACATAGGCAACCCTCTCTCCTTTTTTCTCAATCTCTAAATTCACATTCAGTAGTCCCCACAGACTACCCTCTTGATTGTCCTGTTTTGGACTATAGAAGTCCAAAAGTGCAGAGATGTAGTGCCAGTCCCTCATCATCATTGCCACATCCTTCCCTGGTATCATCAGTCTCACTAGGAGCCTTCTAAACTGACAGTAGATACAGATGAAGAGCCAGATTCATGCCTGCAGTTTTGCACTGATCTTACGAAGCTGAGACAGGCTAAGTCCCCCTTTTCTCTGCATTGCACTGTTCTGTTGTATTAGTGAAGAAGCGCTTGATTATAAAGAGGAAAAAAATCCACACACACAAAATACGCACAAAACTGCATTTTGTCATGACAGAAAATACTTATCTTCAAGTCATTATAGTGTTTTCTTTGGGTTTCTGTGTTGATAATGATGTATGATAAAAGGATGTGGTAATATTCCTCAGTTAGTATGACAAGTCCATGAACATCAGAATTAAGGTTCCACTTGCATGTAAACATGACAAGAGTTAAGTTCACAGCTTAAAGTATCTAACACACAACCAGAAGTCTGCCCTGGAATAATGTAATTTGCTAGCAGAGAAAGTTTTGGACGAAAAAGTTCTGCATCCTTTCAGAAGAGTTTCTACTTACCTTGATCACACTTCCATAAATTGTTACTGTATAAGGGGCAAGAGTTAAAGTTATTTGCTCATTTTAACTTATTTACTGATACAACGTACTCCTGTTCTGAAGACACTGGAATTAAACTTAAATGCAACAATGTACTAGTAGCTGCTCTTACCTGGTACTTTTCACCAAAACCTCTCATAAGTAATTTGTGTGGGAGGTAAGTAATTAACTGTACAAAATACACTGGGGAAAGGTGAACTTCTTTGTCAGTGGCAGTTGTTGTGTGGTAGAGCTGAAACAGAAGAAAGGTTGCCCAAATGTCATTTCAGTAAACACTCCATCGGAGAGGTGACAGCCTTTTCCAAGCTTTCCGTTTTTATTGGTCAGATAAAAAAAGTCTGAGGTTTCCATCATAAATGGGAATATTTCTTTCAAGTTGAGGTTCTACCAACAACAGAGTCCCATTAACTAAAGCATCCCTTTAATTTCAGGTATTTTTTTCACAACTGTTTATAAAAAAATTATATACATATAGTCCTACATGAAAACTTCATTCCTGCAGACCACTGTGGTCCACTGCGTTACTTATCTTTGTCATCACCCTTGGAGTTCCTCTGCAGGACAGGACTCAGTTTGTTTTGCAAAACCGCTGCAAGTTTTTTTGAGGTTTTTTTCAGGAAAGCACTTCCGGGGTGAACGTTACTAATGTGCAGGTACAGGTCCTCTTGTGTGGGGCCTGTGTAGCCGCAGTCTTCACACACATAAAGTTTATCTCGCCTCTGTTTGTAGGCATATTGCTGCTGCACACCATGAATCTTCTTGAGGTGGGACTCCAGGGAACAGCGCTGGGTGAAGGCTTTATTGCAAACCTCACATTTGTAAGGACGAATTCCTGCAACATTAAAAGACCATTCCAATTTATGTTTCTTACAGCTGGCTAAGACCAAGGCTCTGGCAGCTACTGAACACATATCTAGCAACAGGGAGCTACTAGCCCAAAAAACTACCTACTTTCATGCTAAGATTTTCAGGAATGGGTTGACATATTTAGGCATAGAAAATCTAAAAATGTTTTGAAAACTTGTAGATAAGCACTGAGGATAACAGGGGCCCAACTCTGCTTTGGTCCCAAGGAAGCCATTAACAACTCCTGCGAAACTTACTTTTATACTCCTGACTCTGTGAACTCCTGTGATTAGGTAAAAATGTCAGCTAACCTGTCATTTTGGGTTTTATAAATGAATGAAAACCATCTCAGTAAGATTTCAATTTTTCTCTTTTAGTGAGCAAAACTTAACAAGGCTTCAGTGAATGGCAGTCCAGTGTGAATGTCCAGCGCTTCAAAGGAGTGACACCACTTTTGTACAATATAGAATTGATGACTGAGATTACAAGCTCAAATTCTAGAAGAGAAATACAGTAAATAAAAGAAGGATTGAACTCAATGATCCTTGTGGATCCCTTCCAACTCAGCATATTCTGTAATTCTGTGAAACAAATGTGTCTCCAGAGGAGGAAGAAGGAGCTGGCTTGTGATTTGAATGCCCAGGCAATTTCATTCAGTAGAGACAACCAACATTATAAAAATACTGAGCAGTAAAGAATATCCATTTTACCACCAATCAACATTGATTTAAGAACAACTCCCCAGTACTTAAATAGCTAAGGATTAAGCAACACTTGGAAAAAACCTAAATCAATCGGAATTTTACCTACTAGACTAGATCAGTAAGTTTTCAAGCAAAGACCAGCCTTAAAACTGATACAAGGAGTTACCTAACCCCCTTTTTTCCCTATGGAAGGTGAAACACAAGGGTCTGGAAGGCCAGACCTATGGTGAGCTAGGCAGAAATGGGCAAAGCACGCGTGTCCATTCAGACAGATGTAACTGTGATTGCATTGTGTTAAGTTACCACTCAGTTGCTGATCTTTCTACCAAAAATCCAAGCTAATTAGAAGTTCTAATAAGCAGCATCTCGACTGCATTTTTGCAAGTCATGTAAAAAGAGGTTATCCCAGCACATCAGATTTAACTATCAAGACAAAAGTTTCCTACTGCTGTGAGACGACTTCAATTCCATTAAATTGCAACTGAAGAGAAACTCCAAACATTCACAGGATCACACATAAAAATGTATTTTTTACAAACAATAGCTGAGGTGCAGTTTTATGCTCATATGAAGGTAATTAGGTTTAAATTGCAGGCACCATCCTTGGTGCCTGATCCAGTGCTCCCCAGGTATGAATACAAGCACGGAAAGGGTAGTGCCAGGATGGCACAGCCCATGAGGGCTGTGGGAACCTCTTCATCACTTAGGAATCATTTTAAAATTTTCTTTTACCATGTATCTTAGATACTTCTTAATGTTTAAGTCTTCTCATTCCCTGAAGCTAGACTGGGATGCTTTCATTCTCTCCGACACTACTGTTGCACAGTCTCATTTCAAGCAGCTGCATGACGGTTTCCACTAAAACACTGACACCCAGTAAAGCACATGTAGATGATCACCTTTGGCTACAAAATAAAGTCCACACTACCACTTCCAGCCTATTTGTCTTCTTTTTAATATTCAAATATAGCCCAGCTTTCCTGGACAAAAACAAACTTTGATATAAAGAAGGTCACTGCTTTCAGAGATGCTGTATTTCAGCCAGAAAAAGATACACACCAATACCTTACTGGTACCAATGCTACAGCCAGCCCTCATTCCCGCCATCACCCAAGGCACCAGGCAAATACAGTGTATGTGCATGTTCATCCTGGTTTTAAGTGACAGCAGATTTCTTCTAGAAAATCTAACCATAAGATTCACATATCCAGGATGATGGGTTTTCATTCCTGTCCAGTAAAAGATCTTTCTTCCCTTCCAGAGTTTCACAAAATTGGTTTCACTCCTGCAAAGCGATTTCAACCCTAATTGCGACAGCATAGATGGATATAGATATATCCATCTATATGTCTTCAGCTTCTGAACAGAAACTGTCTTGGATTTAGTTTCTTAGTCGCAAAGGATGAGGGTACATGTTGAAAAATCATTTTTTTAGAAGCACTGACTCCCCACTCCAGCCATATCCCAGTGGCTTGCAGCCAGCAGCTTTACTTTCCACATGAAAGCTTTGCAAACAAACCAAAACAGCCCAAAACATTGGCTCCAGCCAATGCCTTCCCATTGAAATGGGCATCGTTTTTGCGAGTTCTACTGGTCTGTTGCTAAGGAATAGCTCCTGCCCACTTGTGCCACCTCTAGCAGTTTGCCTAGTTAATGGTGCCTAAGTCAAAGCCCAAATTGTCTCCATTAGGTAACCACACATCTGGAAAGATGGAACATGCCTGTGAGATGTGGCATCTTCTGGATGCCCAACAGTGCAAAGCCAAAGACTACCGAGCACAGCCAACCTGACCTGCCAGAAAGCATCGCCCTTGGTGAGGATGGGCATTGATAGTTATTTAAGCTGTTGCTTCCACCAGAAAAAGAAAGCTAATCAAAATGGCAGCCTTCTCCCTGCTCCAGCCCTGGATAAGCACTGCTGTGCCAGTGAGCTGAATTTGAGGCAACAAATCTGGTTCAAAGAAACACAACTGCCGCTATTTGGCATGGACTCAGGAACTGAACCCACAGCAGAGTAGTCACAGAAAGCACATCCCTCCAGCCTGAGGGAGGAAAACAGTAGCAAGAGCAGGAACCACTGCCAGGTGATTTTCAATCCACTGCTCCTGATTTTCAGTGCATGCTGTGACCCACACGACAAGTGAATAAAAACAGTTTAGGCCAATGGCCAAAGTGCTCTAGATGGCTCGACATGCAGAGGGAAACAGCTCCAAAAGGGAGTTGGAAGAGTTGGTAGCCTGAATCAGGAAGGGATGCAGCATGCATCATTAGAAGAAGTCAGGTGTGTTGCCTAGTTTCCCTAAAGAAGCTGCAGGCACATCATGAACAACGTTCTAGTTTCTCCAGACAGTGCCAAAATCAAGCCACAACCCCACCCAGTGAAACAGCCAGCAGAGAAGTTCTCAACAGCAAAAGAAAGCCATGAAACTGCTGCTCACTGCCTCTAGAGGGCAAAGCACTCTTGCCTCCACTTGCTGTTGTACACTGGTTTCACAGTAACATGCGGTGATTTGCTATACCGTCTGGGGTATCCCAGGCAGGATATCCTGGGTGGGTTACCCCAATCTTACTGACCCATGTGTTGCAGCATGTGGCTGTATCTTCACTGGGTCTGGATGGCAGGCCATGCACCTGCACTACTTCACACAGATTTCAACAGTTCTCAGATTTCATCATTCCCAGGACTCTTCCCTGTCCACACTCATGTCTTCCCCTTTCCTCCACAGCAACATCACTATTTTTTGCAAATGCTGTTAACCTGGGCTTTGCACTGTAGCCTTGCCAGGTTATCCTCACCCTCTCCTTGTCCTTGTTCCATCTCACCCCTCCTCCCACCTGCTACTACTCAGAGCCTCCCGTGAGTCCCCAGGGAACGCGTTCTCACCAGTATGGGTCCGGACATGTCTTTTCAGATCAAAAGTGTCATTGAAGCCTTTTCCACAAAAGGTACACAAGTGTCTCTTCACTTGGCTGTGGCACTTGATGTGACGATTGAGCATTCTCTGCAAGCGAAAGCCTTTGCCACACAGCTCACAGCTATGCAATGCAGCATCGTTACAGGTGCCGGTGGTGAACTGAGGAATGGAAGATGACTGAGTGAGTGGGCATTGAGATGAATACCAGAAGACCAAAGGAAGAAAAAATCAAAATAAGAAGGGGTGGCTTACTGTGGCATTAAAAAATTCTTGGGATATATTAAAAATAGAAAGTGAAAACATTTGGGAAATTCCTGCTGGGTGAAACATTCACATTTTCCTTGCAATCAAGTGGGGTTCTTAATGTGCAATGGGACTGATGCAGCTCTGGCCAGCTTGGAAGCAGTGGTTAAAACAAAGCCTGTGTAGTGGATATCTTCCAGAGGCAACAACCCTTGTCCAGTTACATCCATAAGCACAAGGGTTTAGGCTACAAGCACCTTTTCATGGGCCCACCTATGTGCTTACTCCTGCACTCAGCTAATATCCTGGATGGAGATGGGAAATCCTCCAAGGCATGAGAAAGTCGTATTATGGAGAGCCTTCATTAATCATGCTTCCAGCTGCTACAGGTCTCAGAAACCAGCCAGCAGTGATAAAAAAGGTGGCTTTGGAGAGATAAACCTAAGGCACCTTATGCTAACTCAACAGAGACTGAAATAATGGCACTAATGTCCTTCTATTGGTCTCCCTGGCTCATTAATTAATTGCAGAATGACATTAAAGTGTAATCTCATTCCCACTCCTAGCACCAAAAGTATTGTGCCAACACCATGACCTAGCTTGACTATGATTCAGCTCTTGTGAAGATCATTCCTCAGAGCGAAGACTTAATGTCTGGAAGTTGCAAATACTTTGCTATTGACTATTCATGGGAGAACACACGGACATGCTCACTGATAGACACTAGGGATGTGGGAAAGCCAGTGGAGCAGGCAGCACTATGTGCACACATCCATCGGCTCTCGTGGTGCTTTTGGGCAGTTTCTGTGGCATGCTGAGAAAACCCAACCTTCCTGAAATGAGGTTTTGTTGTGACAGTTGCTCATAATCCAGGTTAAATTATACAAAGTATGTTAAAATCAAACAGCAGCAGGTCAAGCCCTTCACAAAGACAGGAATACATTTGAGATTTCTTTTTTCCTAAAGGGACAGTTATTTCTCCTGGTCCTCCCCCTTCGCTTACTACTGAAGCAATGCTACTTGAAATTGTAAAGAAAGATTAAAAAAACCAGCAGCTGTGAAACTATGAGGTGTGAAACTAGAGGAGGAGCCATCTGGGAAAAATCTGTTGGGCAACGGGGGTATTACTCCTCCTCAAGCAGCTACATATAACCAAAGCGAAAACCTAATGTTAATCATGAGGCTAAGAACACGATGGCCGAAAGGCAGAGACAATGGGAATTTTTACAGCTCCATTCGGTAAAGCAACAGCCAGGGTTTAAGGAGGTGTTAACTACCAATGGTAAACACATCTCCTTTCTAGCCCTGGGCTGGCCTGGCTCCACTCCTCTTTAGGGGACCCTGGACGTTCAGCGCTGTTTGGGAAGTCAGTGTTAAGTTCTCAAGGACCCGAGGCGCCATGAGCAATTTGCCTTCTCAGCCTTGGGAGGGAAGTCACTGCTCTGCTCGCTGGTTCTGCCCAAGGAACACTCAGACAGCCAGCGCTTCTGCCCTTGCAGCAGAGAGGCTCCTCAACAAAGTCAGTGGATAGATAATTGCTTCATTTTGGCCAGGCCTTCGAGTGAACCTCAAGGTAGCAATTGCTTTTCACAGCTTTAGAGGAGAACCTTTAACTAGCTGTTATCTTGGTAAGTCAAGATTCACCCCAGTCCCCCTTTGGTGAAGGCTTGACTACAACCTAGAAGGCAGCTTTTAAGGAGGCCCCACATTAAGGAACAAGATCCACCTACGCACCATGGGGCATGACTCCTAGCTGCCAGGGCTGGTCCTTCCTGGCTAGGTTCAGAGCTCCTGTGGGACCCGAGCCAAGCAGGTCAGGGGCAGCACGTCCCAGGCAAGGATAAGAGAAGGCAAAGGGCACTGCAAGATTATGGTACATCGCTCAAGAAGCTTGCCCTGCCGCTGCCATCCTATGGCCAGCTGTTCTCGCAGGCCTCCATCTTAGTGTGTGGGACAGGTCATGTCATCTCTAGCAGAGAGACCGCAAGGGACTGTTGGCACCTGATGTTTCCGACCAGTAGTCGGGGTCACCCCAATCACTAGAGAAGAGATGGCCGAGGTGGGGGCGGTTACCTTGATTTTCGACCTGACCACGGGTCGCTTGACAGCCAGGTCCAATAGCATCCCCCCGGCCATGCTCAGGTCGCTGGGGGCAGGTTGGGGCGTCGGGGGGTCGCTGGGCTCGACATCCCGGGTCCCGCTGCTCCCGCTACTCTCCAGGCTGCAGCTGTCTTCATAGCCCAGCAGCACGCAGCCGATCCCACCTGCAGCGGGGTGGCAATGCGATAAAGAGGGGAAACCTCGGAGCCGCGGGCAGAGGAGGGGAAGCGGCAGGCAGGAGCCGCCGGGCCCCGGTGTTTAACCTGCGGGCGGGCCCGCGGGCGGCGGGGGAGGATCCCCGGCTCACGCTACAATCGGAAACTCAAACACGAACAGTCCCAAAGTTCAAACAAGCCAGCTTCGCCGCCTTCCCGTTATACCCCGAACAAGGGCAGAAGGAGGAGGATAAGGAGGCCTAGGGTCCTTCCTTTTCCTCCTCCCGCCACCTTTCTCATGCAAACGAGATTTCCCACCTTCCTGGACACACACATACTCCCCCACCCGCTCCGCCATACCCTGGGGCTCCCCGGG
Organism: Pithys albifrons albifrons; assembly: GCF_047495875.1. Lineage (NCBI taxonomy): Eukaryota > Metazoa > Chordata > Aves > Passeriformes > Thamnophilidae > Pithys > Pithys albifrons. The sequence continues at coordinate 107,966,235 of NC_092459.1, forward strand.
GTGGCAGACGGTGCCAGGCATGGGGGCGGCATCTCCCGACGAGGCCAGGACCCGTGCCAGTAGGAGGAGAATTTTCCCCCAAGTGTTGTCAATGACCTCCCTCCCCACGTTTAGTACAGCTCTCCAAACCACCGCAAGCCCGCTCCCTCGGGGCTCCCTCGGCCTGGCAAAGCCCTCCTCGCCAACTCGCCCCGTCCGCAGCCCGCGGGGACCGAGGGCTGGCGGGGACCCCGCTTCCTCCGTCCCTGTCTTTGGCGACCGGTGAGAGGAGGCAGCCCGCCGGAGCTGTACCTGGGATGTAGGTGTCGGCTCTCTCCTCGTCGGGCAGCCCATCCCAGCTGCGCACCGTCGGCTGCGGGCTCCGGCGCTTCACCAAGAACGCTCTGGGCATGGCGAGGGCAGGAGGTACAACTGGGCACGAAGCGAAGCGGCGGCTTCACCCCGCCGCCCGCCCGCAGCCCGGCGGGGCGCGGGCGCTGCGCTGCCGTCCCGGGGAGCGGGACCGCACGCACCGGGCAAAGCCGCCGAGGCACGGGGAGGGAAAGGGGAGGGGAGGAGAGGGAAGAAAGTAGGGGAGTGGGGGGGAGGAAAGTTTCATAAGGTGGAATAGAAAAATGCACCAGGAAACTTGGGAAGGAGCATGCGTGCTGCAAACATAACGGTGTCAACAAGTCTGCTTACCTGTCCGACCGGTTGGAGCAGCTGAGCTTTGTTCCAGCCCTTCCTAAGGCATGAATGTTTGCAAAAGAATTTAACGTCTGAAAATTAAAAAAGAAAAAAAACAACAAAAAAAACCACCACAACGAGGAGGAGAGCCCCGCCGCTGCCGCCTGCCCGCTGCCCCTGAAGCGGGAATCTCATGAAGCCGGACCCGCTGAGAGCACCCCGCGCCGGGTTGCGAACGGCCGGCGTTGCTACCCACTCTCGGATGCGGGTCCCGCCGCCCACGGAGACGGGCTGCGCTGAGAGCCCCCCTGGACAGCCCGTCGAGGTGAAGACTCCCCAGAGCACCTGGGAAGAGACCCTCGGGGCAGCAGCAGGAAGCAAAAGTTGCTACTATTTTTCTTGATGACAAGGCTTTCTTCTTTAAAAAAAAAAGGTTCGTTATTTTTTAGTCATTGATTTAAAATTAAAAATATGTCATGGCCTTTTCTCTCCCCCTATTCTTTTTTATATTTGCCTCTTTTCCTGTCCCCCTCTTCCTGAAGTGGAAATGAAATAAAGACAAGAGGTTGGAGAGTTGAGGAAGGAAGCAAAAGAAACAGAAGAAAACCCACAAAACTGCACTGAAAAGTCTGTGAGCACAGCAAAGCCTTCGCCTGGCTTGGCCTCTGGTATTAAACAGGGGTACCTTCAATCTGCTTTTTTATCAAATGCAGTGGAAACACATTTGGTGCCTTCCTCCCTGAGCACATCCTTGCTACAGAACCAGCACGAGGCTGGAGCAGTTGAGGCTCCTGGGACTGAGCACCAAGAGCTGTTTTCCCACATGAAGGAAGAGGCCTTTCAAAGCTTGTCATTCTTCTCTATGGTTGTGGCTCTCCTCCCAAAGGGCAAAGCGCAGGCCAGGGGAAATTGATGGGAGTTTCACCAGTGGTTTCAAGACAAAGGTTTACCTTCACGGGCTGGATCTGGAGCCTCTGGAAAGGACATACCTTCAAATGTCAAGGCCAAATGAAAGAGCTCTCCTTGATGCACGTCCCCATTACTCTTGGACTCCTGAGGTCTTCATCCAAGGGCAAAGAGGTGTGAGCTCTTGTGTGGGTCTGAGACATGGGGATGTGAGACTAGCTGAACCCCCAGGGATAGAGTAGCCCCAGCTCCAGTCCTGAGTGACACATCAGCTGACCCACTGCCAAAGCTCCTCCAACAATTGGTGTTTCCAGCTAGAAAAGCCCAGCCATACACCACAGCAGTCCTACCCACCATTTTAATAAGGTCTAATGGAGCAACACACAGGCACAGATATCTTTACTCCTGCAGAGGAGTTCCTCCACCACTCAGCACTTTGTACTCCAGGAAGGCTTTTAAGCCCTGACCACTGACCCACAGATCAGGCTCTGAGAATGATGGCAAGAGCTGGGAGCATCTACTTGTTCCCCCTGCTCCTGTGGGGAGTTTACAGTCTCCACAGGTACCAAGTGAGAAGCCACCTCAACATGCCTTCAGGCAATACCTCAGCAATACCACAGGTAAAACATTCTCTTTCTTTCTCTTTAAGGCTATGTAATTTCTCTGTTGTATCTGAAATTTTGCTCCAGGACACAGTGCAGCTATGTAGTGTTTAATGGATTTATTGCAATGCTTTCAACTTGAGGTTTCTTTTATTTTAATGATTCCTTGTCTTTTAAGCCAAAGGAGGTAGTAAATTATATTAATCACAATGCTCCCAAACCAAGAGCTTGCTGGGACTTCAATGTCATCTGGACTTTCTCAAATCTTGCTTTGAGGTTCCTATTTGGTGAGGTCCTGGAGTAAACACTTGTCTTACATTGGGTGCTCCAAGCCCAATGTGCACCCACAAGCACAGCTGAATCAGGAGCTAAATGATCATTATCAGCTCTGGAGCCTTGACATGAGTGGTCAGGACTAAGATATGCCCAGCACCATTGGAAACACAGATGGAGAGAAAGTCCTGCAGCCTCTAGCAAGGCAAGAAGAGCTGGATGGAGAGGCATCAGCTACATGAAGTAAAGCATCTCAGTGGTGGTGGTCTGCCCTACCCCTGAGCTAACAGATGGAAATAAATTCTGTTGGCCAAGCCTTGGTGTTGGCTGGCCAGAGTCCATGAAAAGAAAACATACTGCTTTTCCTATAAATACCATTTCTTGATAGTTTTTAACGTAGGAGCCTGGGGAACATACTCACAGCATAACTCCACCAACACTATTGAAGGAAGGCATATGCAGCACCATGAAGCAGAATTCTTGGGGCCATGCTGCCTTCAGCAAGGCAGTCCATGGACACATAACTGGGTGGCCAGTGTCCTTCTCCATAAGCCCACTGAAGCAATGTTGCACATAGAGCCCACACACTGTAATTACTCAATAAATAATGACACCAACGAGATAACACAAACATTTCTGTAGGATCTTGTTTAATTTTCAGCATTACTTGGGTGTGGGAGAAAATCAAGTACATTAAATTAATATTTTGGGTGTAAATCAAATTAAATGTACAAAATGTCCTGTAGGATCAAAGCGCAATGGGACCCACCCTTACAGGTTTGACTACTAAAATGTACTTCATTTCACTCACATAATTTGCAAGTGAGGAGGGAGAGATGGAATCAGACAATGAATCAGCCATGTGTCACTGTCACAATCAGCTCCTTCCCAAACTAACCCTCTGGGCGGTTGGATTGATGGCCATGTGCAAGAGGCAGGGGTACTTGCCCTTACTGGAGGACCCCATCTCACTGCCAGCCTCACCCCCCTTGATATATGGCACCTAGAAAAGAGTGGGGGAAGCATGACTGGGGGCAAGGACCTGGGAGTAAGGAAAGGAGCTGGGCTTGAGAAGAGCAGAGGAGAGATGCTCAGTAAAAGAGGTGTAAGGAATACTTTAGCTGTGATCCTGGGGAGCCTTGTCCTTTCTTCTACTTCTTGTCTGGGCTACTTTTCACCATGATCAGCATGATGCAGCTGTGGAGCGACATGGCCTGAGCAGGTATGAGCGTTTGATTGCACAGTTTATGTCGAAAGGCATAATCCCTCAGCAATGCCACAGCAATGTCTTTAGCATGGAATCCACAAAGGGACCTTCACACTCAGCCCCCAGTGGGATCTTGCCCTCAGCCATCACTCCTCCTGCACAGAACTGGAAAAAATCCAGCAGGTACACCTCCAGAGGCTGGGGATACTCTGCCCACAAGGCTGAGAGCAGTCACCTAGGGCCCTGTTTCTGTTGATTTTTCATGGTTTGGATCTAAACTAGGCCAGACAGAGATGACACCCTGGCTGGTATAGGAGCCTGACAATGCAACAGTGCAGCCTTTGGTTTCTGACTCCCACCAGAACTCAGGTGGGGGGATTTATACAAGTTTACTGACCATGAAAGAAAGGCCACAGCTTCAAATCCTTGGGAAGATGAACCTTCATCTTCTGTGTTCTGTGGTGTTCTTGAAACACCAGGACCAGGACATCTGGACTGCTGCAAGTCACCAAAACATCCAGTTGACACCCCCTTGGCTGGTGGACCCTCATGCTGCTCTCAAGAAGCATTTTGTGAGAGATGGGGAGGAGGCTGGATGTCACAACTTTGCAGGAAACACCCTAGTGTAATACCCTTTCCCTGAAACATTTCTCCACCTGAGGAGGGATGTGGAGCACAAAGCCCCTTCCAGCCCCCAGGAATGGGCACCACAATGTCACCAGGAACTCTGGGTTCACATCACAGGCACATTACAGAGAGAGGGTTCACAGAAGGAAGATGCTCCAATTGCAGCCAAGGCAAGATTAGAGCAAGGCTCCACTGAAGCTTTTCCCAACCTGCTGCCTCCCTGGATTATCCGGTGGAGGCCAGCATGCCACAGGGTCTTTTAAGCAGGATTGTGGGGTCCTCTGAGGACCATGTCTTAAAAGCACACAGAGAAGCACAGAGGAAATGACTTCCTACTCTAGAAGAAACCTTCACCTGGGGTACATGCTGTTTCTGGCTCCAGCTTTCCTTCCACATGGATGTCTGCCCTTGGTGTTGCAGCTCAGCATCTGCCTGTCAAGAGCCGATGTGCTCCTGGAGGTGCTCCTGGAGATTCTCCTGTCCAGCCTGCCCCTTACCCCATCACATGCCTGTAGCACCAGGGGTGACTCAGATGGGTTTCAGCAGATGCCTGGAAACACAAACCATGCCTTGCTGGAGCAGTTGCCATTTTATCCAAGAGCAGGTTCCCACCCAAAGTGTGACATCTCCAGGAGGTCCAGAGTATGTGAGCATTGCTGCGGGTGGCACAGGCTGACAGAGCAAAGCTACTTTCCTCGTCATGCCTGCACAACACCCTCTGTGCTGCCGCCTTGGGGCCAAGCCTGACCATTGGAAAGTTCTGCTTTCAAGTAAGGTTTTGGCAGCTCTTCTGCTTAGATGAGGAACCACTTCAACACAGTGAATGGAGCTAGAGTGGCTCCACGCCAGCATTATCTTGGAAGGAGAGAACAGTGGCTCCACAAGCTGCCCCAGTTTCAAGGGTGATCTGCTTTCCTTGATTAAGCAGGGAAAGATGGAGAAGGTGCCAGCTGGGGTAAGATGGCTCTCCAGGCTGAAGCAGAACCTGCCCTGCCCGTGCTTCCGTGCTGGTTTTCAAAGCACCCCACCAGTCTGACTCATCGGCCTCCTGTTTCCCTGCCTCCCACAGCCCCTGCCACTCCCAGTGTCTCCCTGTCTTTCTCCACCTTTACCTCTGCTTCCTTCCCACTCCCCTCATCAGGCTCAGCGCTGTCTCTCTGGCCATCCACTTAACTGTGGCTCTGCTCCCTTGGGGCACCCAACATCACCCCATGCTGCCTGGCTACTACCCATTGAGCCTCTGATTCCCGTTCCCTGTGGAAATGTCACTGAACCACTTTGTAAAGTCCATATTGGGTATCAGATCCCAGCAGCATCCCCTGAGTATCCTTCCCATGGTATCTATAGCTTTGATGAGGCTGCTGGAGGACCTTGTATGCCTCACATCCTTTGCACAGTCCAGCACAACTCTGGGAGGATAGAGTGACTCCCTTGGAGAGATGTCCACTTTCACAGGGCACTCAGCAGAGCCCTGAGCTCTTAGACTCTGACACAGAAATATGATGGAGTAAGTATCTGTCTCTGGAGGTCTCAGAAGCCCCTTCCCAGCTTTGATTGCACTAACTTTTTTTTTGTTGCTTGGTTCCCTGCAATCTCACTGCCCAGTGTTTTCTCCCTAGTAACTTCAGTGTGTTTCTACCAAGCCTCTAGTATAGCAGCAAAGGTTGCAAAGGTAGTGAAATCCCAGGAGTTTCCTGCAAATTGATAGCTAAACAGAGGACAGAAAGCTGCTCTCTTTGACTGCTCCTGTTGTATTCAAAAGTACATCACCTTTATTAGACACCAGCAAATCCGCACAGGCTCTAGCTTCCAAAAGTTGCATCCATGTAAGTCAGAGCTCATCCAGGTCTTCCATTAACCAGTCACTGCTGGTGGTGGCCCTCAGTCCCTAGGGTTTCTCTGACATTTTCACAAGAGATATCTCTCAACACACCAAATCCAACAACTATGTGAACAATGAAGAAAGGGGGCAGCAGCCTCTCACCCTTTTTGACCAGTAGTTTGGATTTTTGATTCTCTCTGGCAGGTCAGAGAAAGATTTAGCCAGGTGAGTTCAGCCAGATGAACTGCTTCCACATCTGAGCCCAATTCCATCTTTGGAGGGGGCTACAGCTGCTGTTCCAATGCAGTGAAAAGGCTACCACACTTGATCTGTCAACACCTCACTGCCTGGTTTTATCCTTGAGAGATGTTTTTCCTCCTTATATTCAGCTCATCATTGCCACATCTCCATGCTCCCATTTTGCTGCCCATTTGGAGCAGGTGCAGGTGACCCATGCAGATAGAAAGCACTGCCCCAGAAAAGACACATTTTCCCTTATACTGAGACGTGCTGCACATTGGGATGTGCTGCTGTCAGGATGCACTGCCATTGGGATGCACTGCTGTTGGAATGCACTGCACACCAAAATGTGTGCATGGAGGCAGAGAGTTCAAGAAAGGAATGCAAACCCTGGCTGCTTGCTCAGCAGCCTTTCTCATTAGTTGACTAGGATTTATCAGGGGTTAGGGAGCCAGCAGTCACCTGGCTCACTTGTAAAAGTTCTCCCTGAAAAGGTGAGTGTTGGGTGGTGCTGCTGAAAAAAAGTGGGATGAGCCACAACTAGGGTCTGACCCAGTCAGTTCCTTTCCATGTTCCTAAAAATAATGAGTGTGATTTTGAAATGCCTTCAGAACCCCAGTTTCCTACAGCTGGCATGGGCTGATAAACTGCCTCAATGCCTGGGGGGTACTGGGGGGTGCTGCACTTCCCTCTCCCGCAAGCCCTGGCAGCTCTGCCATTCCCCTCCAAGCTCCAGTCTTGGTGGCATAAAATCCCCCATCCCCTCCTCAAGGACAAATGGCACCTCTGGGGCCCCCCAAGATTTCCTCATTCCTACCAGATGATGGCTATCATAAACCCCATTGTACACATATGGAATTCAAGCATTTATCATTTCAAAATCTCTGGGACCAGCTGGGGGATAGATGCTTTTGAGGGAGAACAAAAAGATTAATAGAGAGGAAGCAGTGATCAGTGCACAGAGGGTCAGTGATGAACTGGAGAAAAATATAACTCGCTCCATTTGGGGGCTCAGGACAGTCCTATTGCTGCCACTCCTGGCCAAGCACTTTTGCAGTGCAGCTCCCCGGGGGTTTTGGCATCAATAGAAAGAGAAGATGATGTTCCTCTGGGCTCCCCTCAGCTCCTCTCCAACAAGGAGGATCACCAGAACAGCCTTGGCTACTAGCAGTGCTGATGCCAGCACAAGCACAAAACTGCTCCAGGCAGGGCCAGGGAATGGGACAGGGTGTCCCTGCTCCTCAACTTGGTGCCACAAGTGCATCGGGAGGGCTGGCTCCTGGTAGGCATCCAGTGCTGCTGCTGTAGTGTGTCTACATGTTTTACTTGCTCTACAGTAGAGCATCTGCTCCAAAAAGCCCAGGATGAATTAAGCACCAGCATACACATCCACTGCCTATGAAATTACCCAGAGAGCTCAGTGGTGCTGCTTCCAGCTGGGCTCCCTTCCCTACAGCTGTGGTTTGACAACTGGAGAGGCTCAATGCTGGCTGCAGCACCTATGGATACCTGTCCCTTCCAGACCCACTCAGATGAGGCCAAAGCCTGACTTTCACTCTCCTCTCTCTGCTCTCCAAACAGCAGAACCACTGCAGCCCAGGAAGCCCTCCTTCTCCTGGGGGAGCCCTGGGAGGGTACAAGTTGGGGGGTGCAGCACATGGCTGACCTGGCTTTTGGGGGCCAGAGACCCCCATACTTCCTTGCCTTACAGCAGCCCTGCTGCTGGGAACAGGGTTACCTTTGCCATGCAAGCTGTGGCCGACTGCAGAATTACTCTGCCAATGCTTTGGAGTTCTCAAAGGGTTTTTATCTCCCGGCACCTTTTACAATGATTTCCAGAAAAAACCAAACAACCCCACACCTGTAAGCATCTCTGCCCTCAATTCTCAACAGAATTACCACATGCCTGCCTCCCGCCATTTGTGGGCAAGGATTTGCAATTGCCACCAATATAATTATAAAATGCTGGGTTTACATCCTCTCTCCACTGCTGAGCAGGTAGACTTTGCCCTCCACCTGCATTTCAATTGCCCATCCCCTTTCATGTGAAGCACATGCAGGAGGGAGCCAGGGTGCACTCCCCAAGTCAGGTACCCTCTGCAGTGTCCCATAATGAAGACAAGCCATGCTGTGGGGAAAACAGGTAGAGATGTGGTGGGGAGGCAGCACACACACTGCCCTCCTCCCTTTGCCCATCCTGGTGGTGCTAGGGAAGGAGTGCAGTGCATCTGGGGCCATGGGGAACCAACAACACCCTCCAGCCAGGGTTACATGAGGTGGCAGCAGAGGTGGCAGAGCCCACATCTTAGTTTATTTACCTGGAGGGACCCCCTGGCATCTCCAGGGCCGGCTGGCTAACATATGCCCAACTATAAAATCAGCTAGACTCCAGGAATGGCTGCCCCAGTTTCCATCCTCACCACTGGAAGGGGGATGTGCATGGGGAATTTAAAAAGAAAAGTAACTATTTTGCAGGCTGCTCTGCAAATGGAAGGAAAGTTTCAATGCTCCCTTCCTTGCAATCTTGCTCATAATCATGGTGAGATTTTCCCCTCTAGTTTTTTATCTTTCTACCATCATTAAAATCTCAGGATAATCACACTTACTTCCCTTCAGCTCCCTGGTAAGAACTAGGAGGGCCCTGGGGCTTGTCTGCCTGGGAGGAGCAACAATATTCATCCAAATTGCTGGTGAGAACACATCAGAGGCTTGTGCAGCTTCCATACAAGTGCTGAGGAGATGAGTTTGGATGGCTTTCACTTCATTCATGCCCAACGGAAAATAAAACTTGCCTAAGCCAAGCATATCCACCTGCCTAGAGAGGAGGTTAACCTGGTCAAAATAAGGCATTTTTAATACATACATTTCATTAATGTAAACTATTTTTTTAGTTTCTGTGCACAAAGAAGTTCCCATTGACCCTGCCTCTGAATTACGGAGGAGGGACACAAAACTTAACACATTACAGCTCTTTCCTCTGCATAATACCCTTTTGAATACCAACAACGTCACCCCTTCCAGCAAATCTGATAGAAACATTTACTGCAGGACCAAAGTGGCTGCACCTGGTAAATTGATGCCTACTCTGCCACAACCAGGTCTGTCACTCTTTTGGGGGGACAGGAATAATTCTGTTTTTCAGAGTGAAAAGGCATCATAGCACAATAAAAGTGCTTATAACACAGCAATTCTATATCTTCGTTGCTATTATTAGCACTGCCATAGGGAGAAAATCAATGCTAGTAATACCAGGCATGGCAAGCTCTGCTCCTTGGTGGACTGTCCTTTATGCTCAGCTCTGCATCTATCCCCAGACCTTGCTGACTATAGTGCAGGCACCCGCATACATATCTGCACTCATCAGCTACACGTGGAAAATGGAAACTTGGTTTAGGTCGAATTTGGGTTTAGTTCTTTTGGGTTTTTTGCCACTGAGGTAGCTGAGCCACTGTGTCATGGTGGAGTGCTCCAGGTACCTGAAGTCTCCTGAGTGAGCAGACATGCCTGCATGTGCATGCCTGCCCAGGAGGGAGAGCTGCCTCTGCAAAAGAGTAGGACAGCTAGCTCACCAGAACCCTGGGGAAAACCCCTACAAGCTTTGTGAAAACATAACTTTAGGATTATTTTTGTTGTTATTGTTTGTTTGCAGTTTGATAAGTGAGATTGGTTTCTCACATTACATGACAGAAATGGAGCAGAAGAGGGCTGTGGTTCAGGACAAGAAGCTGGAAATGGGCTCTGCCCAAACTTTATCTCCCTTGTCTGCGATATCTTGCAGGCTTAATTTTCTTTGAAATCCAGGATAAAAATGACCCCTAAGGATGTACTGAAGATATGTTATCCAAGACCACTATACAGATCTGAGCTGTTTGCCCAGGAGAAAAATGGCCTTCAGCTTTTCAGAGTCTCCTTTAGGTGTGACTCAACCTTTCCCCAACTGGTGCTCAGCCCCGCCTCTATGAGACAGCATGCACTGCTGTGCCCAGGCCAGAAAAGGAGGAACCAAGGCACAGGAAAGAGGGCATCAAGGAAAGGAATGGACATAACACACCAGGAACCAGCTATTGGCAGCCAAGGCATTTCTTTGACGAAACCTCACATGGAGGTTTCCCCAAAAGAGCCAGGAAAGAAAACTTTTTGAACTATGTTTCCCTCAGCTCAAGCCCACTCTCTGGCAGCAACATGGATGCAGCCAGTCTCCTCACAAGGAGTTACTATTGCTTTGCTAGTTGCACATACCCTGTCAGCTCTGCAAGATGTCTCTGAATAGGCCTGGAATCACCAAGCTTGTGTTCATTGAGGTAACTCTGAAATCTTCAATCTTGTCCTTCTGCCAACCACCAGCTAAAGCAGTTGGTATCACCACTGGGCACTCCTGCTCTCCCTCCTCCATCATCCCCACCTCCCTGCCTCTGTAGTGTCTCTGGCAAGGCTTATCCAAACCAGCTGGAAAAGTCTCTCAGAAAAGGGAAAATGAGTTTTTCCACACTGTTGCTGCTGCACGGTTTTAAACCAGGCCATCTGGTTCATGGCTGGGTTTGGAGAAGGCTCTCTCCCTGAATGAGCTCACCTCAAGCATGGAAAGGGGGAAACGCCCCAAAACAGAAGAGCAGGGCCACAACAGCAAAGGTGAGCCCTTCAGCAAGGCCCAGCCACTGGGAGGAAGGAAGGAGAGCAGGAACACCTGAGCCACCACAGAAGAAATTCAGAGTGTGAAAGCACAGCCCAAACGCTCCCTGCCTGGGGATTTTAGCCCCTCAAGTGACTAATAACAGAGTTGGGGAGAGTCACTCAGCTTCCAGCCAGAGGGAGCTGCACCCTTCCACAGTGCCAAGAGCGCTGCACTGGCTCACAATCACTATGATTCTGGCTCAACCCTGTTCTTGGCACTCCAGTGACCTTGGACACGTTACAAACACTTATGTATAAACATTAATAACAGTAAACACACCAATGTGAGCAAAACTATTAGACTCAATTGAAATATTATCATTCACACTAATTTTGCCTTTCATGCTAATCACTTTCATTCAGCAGACAGGTGAAAAAGATTATAATGAGTAGGGGTCAGCTTCACATGTTTGGTTTTCCTCTTCCACTCTGGATAGGGTTGGGGGGATAAGACCCAGCCATACCCTGGCAATAACTGCTCTGTAATTCTAAGTTCTATCTGGAAACATCTAAGCCTGTTTTTGAGATAGGGACTGTGGCACCTGCTGAGGTTGAGATTCTTTATGGCCCACCATCTTGCCTGGCAGTGAGCTGTGGCATATGCTTGGAGAAAAAAAGCACAGGAAGCACAGTGTCACCTTTCACAACAAACCTCCCACCTTCTTGCTCATTTGTGCTTTAAGAAGCTCATGAGACAAAACCAGCACCCAGACATCAAGGGCACTCCTGGAATTTGTACAGTTCCTTTCTGAATTCACAGGTAGGTTCAATTTCTGGATTATCAGAGCAATGACTTCCACAACTTAGTCTCATGTCCTGCAACCTTATGATGCTTTGTTTGTTATCCACTGGCTGTGGGAAATGGTGAATGGTTGTTCCCTGACCTCCATCAGGGTTTTAGAGACCTTGTGGTATATCCCATCACCCCATGAGACATCCTTTTGTTTGATACATTCCTAAGAGTCACTTTTGTACACTTCTGGTATGCTTATTTGGGTGGCAAGGCAGCAGAGAGTGACTGCTGGCAGGTTCTCTGCTTCCCAGGAGCATGCCTGAGCACATGTATGCTCCACAAAAACCAGGGGGAAGTTTACTTTTAATTGTTATGAAGTGAAAGTGCCCTGAAAGGCTGAAGTTGTCCAGCTGGGGCCTCGAGCACCTCTGAACATGTTGGATCAGCATCATTCATGACAGCCATTTGTTGCCCTCACACAGGAGCACTGGAAACAAATTTTAAACTGTCTGTGAAGCACTCAGACACTCCAGCGAGGAGGTGCCAGGGAAAAGCCCCCAGGGAGAGGAGTAATTCTGTCTTCAGAGTGTGAGAAATATCTCGTTGTAAAAAAAAGCTAAGAGAGCAATAACACGTGAAGCAAAGGATTTTTACTAGCGGCGTTCTGTGCACCAGACAGTTGGGGGGTCTGAGCATGCTCACCGAGCCCTGTTATTTATACACAGTCCCATATGTTGTCTATTCCAGGAACCTAAACTATACCTCGTCTAGGCTGACTCCTCCCTCTAATAATTGTGTGCGGGGGGGTCTTCAGTGGTCGTGGGGATGAAGGCTTTGGGTCTTCCTCAGGTTTGAACTTTCCACCTCCGACTTACCATTTTACATAACTATATGAATCTGTGTGTTATCACATATGTCCAGTTCCCTTATCCATCTTGTCCCTGGGTGGAGGCTGCTACCCATACATGCCTTCTCGCCTACCTACCTTATCTTGTAACAACGTCTTTTACTATACCTGGCTTGAAATAAAACCCCTTCAATTTTCCTCACAGGAGCACGAAAAACTGCCAACCACCAGGCCCAAGGGCCACACACTGAACAGGGAGAAGAAACCAAACAATTGAAGAGCCTCCTCCTCCTTCAGCTACTTGTCCTACGCAATTCGGGTTTTCTAGCCAAGAAAAGTGCAGAACTGAAGGTCTTCACACAATAAAACCAAAAAGCTTTCTTGCGCTCAGAAGAAACCTCCGTTTGTTTCCGAGCTGCGACCGCACTGGAAACGGGAGCGCATGCCGGCAGGAAGCTCCAGAGAAGAGTCCCTACGGAGAGGCGCGGGCCCTGCACAGCCGGGCAGAACCGGGCACCCTCTTCCCAATAGTGGCGTTGATGAAACAAAGGCCCGGTTTTAACATCCCAGGCCAGAGCTGCTGGCCAGAAGGTTGCAAGTGCCCAGCCTCTGCAGGGGGACAACCCTCCTGAGGAACGCGGGGTTCGCTCCCGGTGCGTTGCCGGCGGCCGGAAGCGGCCGCTCCTGCAACCCACCTCCCTGCCCTCAGCCCCGCTCCGCATCGGCGCTCGGTTGCTTTGGCCTGGCTCGACGCCCTCGGCGCTCGGCCAGGGGCGGGGCGTGCCTCCTGCCGCACCTCCAGCCGGCGTTTCTCCCGCGGAGGCTCCGCCCCGCCCGCCCCGCCGGCGATGTCGCGGAGCTCCCGGTTCGCGCTGGCCGCCTCCGCGCTGCTCTCTGTCGCCACCGTGGTAGCCGTGCACATTCAGCAGCGGCGGGAGCTGCAGGTGAGTGCGGGGGGCGTGGGGGAGGGGGGTAAGCGGGGCCCTGCCCCGCCCCTACGGCGGCTCAGCCCACCGTTTGAGCAGACCCCGCCCCCTCACCTGGCGGCCTGACCTGCCCCTCCCGCCCCCCGACGGCTAAGCCACCCCCAGCTCCGTGCGACCCCGTGCCCTCCGCGGACCGTCAGCCTCAGCTCCACGTGTCCCTGCTCATCTCCATGCATGCATCACGCATCCATGCGTCTGTCTCCGCAGTGCCCTGCCCGCTTCTGAGGGCAGCCTAGGCCTCTCGTGCCCGACTGGGAGCCAGTGCCCCAGCGTCCTGCCACCCCCAGTGCCCAACACAAGGCTGCAGGCACTCGGTGCGACCAGCCTGGCGCCCAGAGACCAGAGCTGCACCTGCACTGCAATACTGTCCCGACGCTGCCTCCCTGGCGTTGCCTCCCTGTGGTTCTCTGCACGAATCACCCCTTTCCTACGTTTTCCTGCTTTTGCACCTCCCCTTTTCATGCTCTTGGAGCTACACCAGCTCCCTAATCCCATCCCATTTCTTTTCAGAGGCAAATAGTGAGGACCCCCAGTGTGAGGCAGGTCAGGCTTGGTGGAGACGCTTCCCTCCATCTCCAGAAGCCAGCATGCAGGAAGGATGTAATCCTGCACCCTCTAGGCTAAGGCCACCACCTTGGAAGTGTTTCCAGAGCACCCCCCTGTCTGTCTGTGCCTTCTTGCTGGTGCTTGATCCTCTAGCAGTGTGTGTGCTCTGCTTTTCCTCAGCTCCTCAAATGAAGCCTGTGCTGTGCTATGCAGCCTGCCCCAGCTCCCTTCTTGTTCTGACAGGAGAGGCAGATTGCAAGCTATCAGAAACACCGTGTTGTAATTAAACAGGCAAGTCTTCTGTGCTCCATTTACAAAAAGCAGGTAATTCTTGACAGGCACCCTGTATGTGAGAGCCCACAGCCAAAAGTGTCAGATGGTGAGTCCTAATCCAGAGAAATCCTGCCCGGGACTAAAAGTTGTGCAGTTGTGTAATGAATGTGTTGCACATGACAGATGTTTGAGCAGTGAGTGTCTGAAACAGTCAGAAGTTACAAAACACCAGCAAGTTCCTAGTCCATAGTCAAACTTAGTTGACTGTTGCATGGGCTTTACAGTGCAGTCTGTAATTATAGGATTATATTTTTTCCCCTCAAGAGGTCGTCTCTTGTCAGTGCTTGAGAATGGTGGATCTTGGAGGATGAGACTAACCTGGGTAAGGAAAGAGGCAGGTTTGTTTGTGCAGGAGTTGGAATAACACTGAATGACACGGGCAGTAGCAAGGAGAGGGAGATTGGTCTCTTGAAGTGGCAGCTGGTAATGGCTCTACATTTACCAGAGCTGACCTATATGTTGGGTAGATCACTTAAGCTCACATAATTCAGTGTGTCTGCCTTGAGCCACTGAGGATCTGACAGGAATACGTGCTAAATACTCATAAACTAAACTACAGCTGAATTTAACCAGAGCTGTACTTTGAGCATGTGCTGCAGGACAACTCTGATGAATGTAACCCTTGGGGTGTTTCAGTGAGACACCTAAACTTAATGGATATTTTTGACCTTAATCCTGGGCTAATATCTCTTCATGTCATAGAGAGACTGTGAAAATAAATGGAGGTTTACAAAATGTTCCTATTCTGTTGGGATAACATAAAACAGTCTACAGGTAAATAAGTAATGCCACTGTCAGGGCAGGACCTGTGTGTCACCTTGGGTAATAGACTGAACAAAGAATATGAAAATAAATACCAAGTAGAGTACCTGGCCAGGATCCATGCTGAGCACTGAGCAATGCAGCAGTGCCCTGATACGAGACCATATTGTGACTCAAGTGCAAAACATGGATAAACTAAGGGCACAATTGCAAGTTTATGGTTCACCTTCTACTAGTGTGTGACATATGCCTCTAAGTGGTGGGTCAGCCAGTGAGCTGACTTGTTAATACCCTCTGGTTGCTTACATTTCTGATACCAGCAAGAAAGGAGGGACTTGCTGTCCTTTGCCTGTTCCTGCTGCTCGGTCCTGTAGCTGTTGCTTGGTTTGCAAAATAACATTAAATTGCTGTGCCTTTTTACAATCATGGTGGCTGCTGCAGGCTTCTACTTGGAGAGATCTTCTGCTTCCCAAACACGTGGGCAACTTTCTCCCCATAAGTCTGGTTTAACTTACTTTTCCATATCTGGAAACAGCCTTTGCTGTGCAGGGTATCCATGTAACTGCTCCCAGGCTGCCAGCAGATAGGCAGTTTTGCTGAGTGTCCTGGAGATTGAAGGGTTAAAAGATCGAGTTGGACAGTGCCTATACATTTTGGAGGTTTTGGGTGACAGATCCAGTGTCTATTCTTTGCCATTCTTCCAAACACCCAGGCATGGGCAAGCCCACAGAGTTCACAATCCTGAACTCTGTGTAGAGAACTCATAACTTCAGAAGTGCCTGTCCTGTACATACGGGATTGGGTTCACAAACCAATTTTCTAAAATTGGAAATGATGTCCCAAAAAGCTGAATATGGTGCTAAACTGTATAGGTTTGCAGGATATTAACATTCCTTAGTATGCTGCTGCTGCAGAAGTGAATCCAAAATACTCAATTCTTCTTTTTTTTTCCTCCAGCCATCAGTTTAACCTATTTTTAAATGTCTATTCAGAAGTGCCAAGGCTCAAGGCTTGTTTTTTATAAATGAAATCTGAGATTTTCTTTTTATAGTTCTGCATGGTCAAGTCAGACAATAATGGCTTCATGTTTTAGAGATCCAGTTATTAGATAATGTAAAGGAAATAAATAATGTGGATATTTTACAGTCCTGGTGTAGGGATTATTTCAGATTTATTTATTGCAGATTAATACACTTTGGACTTTTATAAATTGATGTGCGAGGCCCAAAGTGATTGGAGCTTGCACACACTTTTCTAAGCTGATGCAGAAGACAAGCAGGGCTAACTTCCAAGAATAGAGGCCAGTGAGAAAAGTAACTTTTTCACGGCTCTTTGTCACTTGTGATACTCAAATGATACAAGTGTCTTTTGCAAACTGTTCATTTTCAAAGTCAATACATTCACAATCTGAAAGATTGCAGAGTAGCTGTGTTTTGTGAAGGAAAAAAGATTACATTCTCCATGTAATTTTGTTCAGTTACATTGTATCTCCCCACTTATTTATTGTTATTAGCTAATAGTAATGTAATAATAAGTTGATGAACATTGTTCAGTGATTACTAATTTGTAACCTGAGTGTAGTTGATGGAAGCTGATGGGAAGGAACTGATTTTATTAGCTTAATTCCCAGAGAGTGTTTTGGTTATTGACTGACATATGTGTCTGTGCATTTTCTTAACAAGACAAAACTAATTCTAAAACAAAGCCTTTCTATTTTGATCTTAACAGGAGAAATAATTGCCTTTGAAATACGCAGTTATTGGCATGCTTAATGAGGAATAAAGTCCTGTGAGAACATGTCAAATAATAATCACAAACATCTTATAAAGTGACTTCAGGGTCAGCTTTCAAATAAATTATTTGCGGGTGCACTTTGGCATCATTCAAATGGAATGGATCAACTAAATTAGTCATCTTTTTTGCCATTAGGCTAAATAATTTCTTCATATCTCCAGTATCCAATGGCTAACCTTGACACCTGTGAAACTTTCTCTTTCCTGAGTGCAAGCTGCACATGAGTCAGTAAATTAGGCACATAGATAATGCTTTAAGCTTCAATTAAATATTTAGATGTGAGCCAGGGTTGACTCTCAACAGTCATTTCATGTTTTTACTGATTTATAACAGTTCTGCCCTTGTGTATCATATTTTCTGACAAGTTTATAGCTATTGCTTTGAAATTAAGTGCCTGAATATGTGCCTGCCCAAGGAGTTTATAAGCCAAAACACCAAAGTGGACTGGGTGAAGAGTTGTTTACTGCCGTTTGGCCCTGAAGTGGGACAGCAGTGTTGGGAGTTCGGGGCTGGAAGGAGGGCAGCAGCACTGGCCGTGTTTGGCTGAAGTTGCTGGGGAGCTGTATCTCAGCTCTGTTTTGAGCACAACTGATTAAATACTTCATGGGCTCCTTGTTTCCTTCCAGAGTTAGTGTCATCTATCCCGTGTCTGATCTCATGACTTCTCCACTCACTCTGTTGCCTCACCTGTCCCCAGAGGTGCATATCTGGAGTAGTGCAGCCAGTCCCAACTAGTCCCTCCCCTCCTGTATCCCACTCCAATCCATCTCACCAGTTTTGGTTTCATTTATATAACATTTCCCCAGTGAGATACAAAGGTTAAACATTTCACTTACTTATCAAAGTATCAATATGAAAAAATATATCCAGGTAGCAAAGAGAGAGAAGTTTATGGAGGAAACAAAGAGCAGCTGGGATTTTCTTAGGGCTTTTTACACACTTTGTAGGGCTTACACAGCAGTTTGAAACTTAGTGATGTGTGTTATACATGTTATGTATTTCTCTTTATTTATATATGTGTTATGTATTTATATGATTTATCATTAACATTTTAGCTAAAGGAGATATTTTTTGAAGTGCCTCACTTTTTCAAGAGCTTGGCATAAGCAGGCTGCAGGTATTTTTTAAGATTAAGACAGGAGCAGAAAGAAGCAGGTGAAGACACATGGCAGTTTTTCTCAAAATAATTTCCCAATTTGTCACAAACTGCTCTTCAAGCAGAGAAGTTTTGAGAAGACTATTCCAATTTGGTAAAGATTTAGGGCAGAGATAACAGGATCTTATAGACCAAGTTCATCCTGCATGGCATGGGAATTACAGGTGCATAGCATTTATTTGCTCAATAACTTTACCATTTAGTAAAACCATTTATTTGAAGTGAGTGCAAATAAAGCACTTTTTGGTGTAGTGCTGTTGGCTTTTTGATATTGGAGATCAGTTCCTTAAGATTCAAACTGCATTAAGTGGCTGTGGCAAAGGCAGCGTGGTGAACAGCCCTGCAGGAGGGATTGGAACCTGGGTGGGGGTGAATCACATTCAGTGTCTCAGAGCTGTGATAAACTCTGAACCTTGTGTTTTCAGAGGCTGCGAAGTGGAGTTCTCAGAGATCTTGAGCGTCAGAATCAGAAAAAGGAGAATATTCGCCTCTTAGAAGAGCAGATTGCTTTGACAAAGCAGTTTGTGGAAGAAAGAGACCGGGCACTAATGGAAAAAGGTTCCCAGCAGTCCTAGGCACAGGCCTGGGTCCTTACAGGCATGATTAAACACGTTTGGAGATCATTTGTATCTAACTACTTGCAAGTGTTTTAGCAAACAGAGGCAATCTGTGAAAGACTTTATTTTGTATAGGTTATAATCCAGTCCCTAAGGGGACCCTTAGGGTGGACAAAATACATTTCCTCTGTTATTGGTACCTTGACTGAGGAGATTTGTCCGGCACATTCATTGTGGATGGACTTGTAAACGTGGGGAGGAGTAGCTTCTTGTTATTGCAAACACCATCTAGGATGGCTAATAATGTTCACATGAGTGGGCTGCTCAGCCGCCATGATGATGAAGCCACCAGGACCTCCACCTCAGAGGGCCTGGAGGAAGGTGAGGTGGAAGGGGAGACTCTCCTGATTGTCGAGTCTGAGGACCAGGCTTCAGTGGATTTATCACATGACCAGAGTGGGGACTCTCTGAACAGCGACGAAGGTGAAGCATCCTGGATGGAGGAGATGTCCTATTACTGCGAGAAGTGCCAGAAGTGGATCCCAGCAAGTAAGCCTGCCAGTTGTGTTGTGCCTCACTTGCATTGCTGTGGTTGTTTGCAAGTTGTTTGTGCTGTCCTGCATACCTGTTTTACGAGGCAGCCCTTGTTTAACTGCGTCCTGTCCTATGTTGGTAGAGAAAGGCTGTCTTGGCATTACATGGAGCCCCGCAGCCCCATGGCAGTGGTGTGTGTTAGATACTTTGATCCATGAGCTTTATGTATGTCCAAAGCTGGCATTCTCTGTAAGGAAGTCAGATGATCTTTAATTAGAAGAGGACCACGGTGTGACTTCACAAACATACATACCCTACAGAGTCTTGCAGCTACTTAGGGAATTTTGGCCAAGTGACTTGGCCTCTGTGCTCTTTCAAATAAAAAAATGCCCCTTGCTGTAAAACTCTGTGGAGGAAAAGGACTTAGTGATGGTATTGCTTTTTCATTTTTTTCCTGTGGATTTGTCATATCTGTGGAGCATATGCCTAAATCTCAACCTTAGTGGTTTCCCGTTGATGTGTTTTTTAAGTTGGCTTTCACTGAAACATGTCCAGCCTGCAGCAGCCAGCTCTGGGAGGCATTCAGAGCAAGCTGCAGAACTTGATCCCTCTGCTCTGGTGCTTGACATGAGATAACGTGCTGTTAGCGATGTAACAGATGACTTTACTTACTAAATTCTAGATTATCTGATCTATTATTAGATCCAAAAGTCAGATATTCCTAAGTACTGGTTGGTTTTGATTTTGATATGGTTATTTTTTTGTTTAGTTTGATTTTGGTTTTCTGTGGGTTTTTTTTGGTTGGTTTTTTTTGTTTGTTTTTGTTTTTTGTTTTATTTGTGGATAGAAATACTGAACCCTTCTGGTAGCAGCTGCCTTCCAGATGTGTCAGAGCTGCCCTTTTTGCCTTCTTAAAATTTGCCAAAAGTTATGGTGTAGAAATCTCTCAAGGCATGGAATCGTAGAATCAGCCAGATTGGAAAAGACTTCTGAGATCGTCAAGTCCAGCCCTGAATCCACTAGCACCGTGGTTACTAGACCATGACACTAAGTGCCACATCTCATCTTAAAAACCTCCAGGGAGAAAGAATCCACCACTTCCTGGGCAACCCATTGCAATGCCTGTTTACCTCCTTCTCTGTAAAGAATTCTTCCTAATATCTAACCTAAACCTCCCCTGGCAGAGCTTAAGACTATGCCCTTTTGTCTTACTGATAGTTGCCTGGGAGAAGAGACCAACCCCCACCTGGCTACAACCTCCCTTCAGGTAGTTGTAGAGTGATGAGGTCTCCCTTGAGCCTCCTCTTTTCCAGGCTAACCACCCCAGCTCCCTCCGCCTCTCCTCACAGGATTTATGTTCAAGTCCCGTCACCCCAGCCTTGTTGCTCTTCTCCGGACCTGCTCCAGCACCTTGACAACCTTCCTGAACTTGAGGGGCTGAGAACTGGGCACAGCACTTGAGGTGTGGTCTCACCAGCCCTGAGTACAGGGGAAGAATCACTTCCCTGAGCCTGGTGGCCACACTTTCTGATACAGGCCAGGATGCCATTGGCCTTCTTGGCCATACTGCTGGCTCATGTTCAGCTTCCTATCAATCCAGACTCTCAGGTGCTTTTCTGCCTGGCTACTCTCCAGTGACTCTCCCCAGCCTGTGGCACTGCATGGGGTTGTTGTGACCAAAATGCAGGACCTGGAGCTTGGACTTGTTGAACCTCATCCTGTTGGAATCAGCCCAGTGCTCCAGCCTGGTCAGGTTCCTTTGCATAGCACTCCTGCCTTCCAGCATGTTAGTGAGTATTTAGATGTTAATATAATGAAACCAGCATTGTCCTGTTAAGTTACTGTGCAGTAAAGGGAAATACGAGCTTGAAATGTATTAATTAAAAAAAAAAGAGCAGAGTTAAATGTGGCATGGCTTATGTTGGAGCATTTGATTTAACACTGTTCTATTTTACAAGAGTGTTCCTCTCTGCAGTTGCTGTGGAACAAATTTGAAGAACAGAAAAAGCTATTTGCAAAGCAACAGTAACTAGGTACAAATGTGCAATGTAAACAAGCTGTAAAAGGGAAATACTGTGCTCTTTCCTTATCGTTCAGTTATATATTCAGTTGTCACTTGTGAAAATTGCCCACATGATCACACAAATAATCACTTTTTTACATTCAATTGCCATTTAGAAATTTTGTTAATCTGTGAAGAGTGAAGGGGTTTCCCCCCATCTGATACAAGTGCAACTTTAATAGTCAAATTCTGCAATTTACTGTGGAAGCAGAGCCTCCATGTATTAAAAATGCTTGATCTGGTCTCATTATACAGTAAAAGAGATGCCATACTTGCGAAGAAATACCTTTTGTGTGCGGATTTTCAGAAACACTGTGGTCTCAACTGTTTCCCTGTCCTGTTATGTCATTTTTCAATTTTGCATACTTGTGTAAATTCACTCTGGGTGAGTTTAGAAGCCCTGATTCATATTTTTTTTCTCTTCTGCAGAAACATAGAATTAGAGTCTGTAACTTTGGGTGTATGAAGTTTTACAGGTGGTTCTATTTCTTTTGTTCTGACAAACTTATCTGCAGGTTTAGCTCTGCAGAGCATATGCTGAAGTGCTTTGCTGATTTGGGATCTGATGCATCAACTGCAGAAAGAAAAACTGTTTCTTGATAATGCTGGCCTATTCTTTTGGCTCTCAGTCTCAAAAAAAGATGTTCCTCTGATTGGAGAAATAAACACTATGAAGTTTCACACCATATCTACTGCACTGCATCCTAGAGGCTGCTGGAAACAGGGACTAGCAACCTGACTTCAGTATGAGTTTGTGCACAGGGAAAGGGAGAGCTGTAAAGGCACATAGCAGTGAGTGGAAAGATGACGTGGAAGAAAATGAATGTATATAATGATAGCCCTTGCAGTGGTATATCTTTTTTAACAAGTCAGCTTTTTTTTTCTTTTTTTTTTTTTAGTAGGGTGGGAAAACAATTAATGAAGTCTGTAGGTTATCACAGGGAAGCAAGGAGGAATGACAAATGCTGCAGGAACAAGGAAATCCTTGGCTTTGTACCTACATTCAGACATTATGTAGAGTGCCCTTTTTTGATGCCTGTGCTTTTCAGTTGGTCACCACTGGCTGCTGCAACTCTGAAATGAATCTGTGCCTCCCATGACAGCAAGGTCTTGTGCTTCCTAGGAACTGCCTGGGTCTTTGCACTCTGGGGAGAAGCCAAAAAGTACTTTTTCTGTCTGATATTGGAGGAAATCAAAATTTCCTTTGCAGCAGTTGTTCTTATAAAAGGACCAAGGAATTGATTTTTGCCTTTTCATTTTAGGTCAACTGAGAGAACAAATCAGCTACCTCAAAGGAGATAACTTTTTCAGATTTACTTGTTCTGATTGCTCAGAAGATGGGAAGGAGCAATTTGAACGTCTGAGATTAACATGGCAACAGGTAAGGAAAATGTTTGCGCCAGCAAAACAACCATGGGACTTTCTAAAATTGTTGTTTGTTGTGTATATACTACCTAGAAAAGGAAGATCAGAAAGGTAAAAAAGAAGCATATGCATGAACTTCAGAAATGAATTAGCTCAGGACTGCCTGCATATAAGAACTTGAGCATTTGGCACATAAATTGAAAAATAATCATTCAAACTGGTCTCCTTATGTTTTTTTTTCTCCTTATATTGTTCATGAATTCATGGCTTCAGGCAATTTTGACTGCCAGGCATGAGCAGTTTATTTGTATTTAAGAAATTGTAAAACGACTGAGGGTGGCAACATAGCAACAGGAAAGCTTGCCATCTCCCTGAATACAAAGTTCCAACCTGGCTGCTTATGCACTAACAAGGGTCTGTGCTGGAATTCACTATTTCAATTACTTGCATACCTAAGCAATCAAAATATTCTGCATTATGCAGCAAGGACCAGGTACTGACCACTGTGACTGCTGCATATTATGTGCAGAGCACTGCAGGGAAAGGCAGGCAGTGCCAGCAGCCTGTGCTCAAAGTGCGTTTGGTCTGGCAGTAGCTGTTGCTCAGCAGTGTTTCCTCATGCTGAGCACTGGGCAGTATGTGCGAGACATCTGTTTGCATCCTTTAGGACAGTAGTAGTGTGTTGTCTCGTAAAAGTTAATTTAAAACATAAGGTATTATTCCTATAGTGCTTTCTTGTGGTGGCCAGTGCAGGGAAAAAAATGGTATAGCGGTCTGTGGCTGGCAGACCAGCAGAGTTTAACCAAGTTCCTGATTTGGATAGCAAAGGCTGCTAACGTTATGGCTAGTTCTCTTCAGAGTGACGTGGGGAAGGGGCAGACAAAATCAAAATGGGTGAGGAAGAAAGCTGACTTGTGTCTACCTTCCTAGGCTTCCAGCAGCCAGAGCTGCTTGCTGCTTCTGGATAAGTTGAATTGAGGGAAGTGGTCAAATTAACTTATCTGAAACAGGAAAATATGGGGACAGTGATTTCTTTTTTTTAGAGTATGTGGCCTCAACAGGTCTTTATCTTTAGCCAGTTGAAAAGAGAATACTTTTTGAAGTCCTGAGACACTGGCCCACATGATTTAAAAAAACACAAAATCCTGAATAGTTATCAAACTAAGAGGGGTTATGAGGCAGAAATAGGATACAGGGGACATTAAAGTTGTCCATATTTCCTGATTTTGACACATTCACAAATGTATTCCAGAAAGCTAAGCTTCACTGTGAAAAGACCCATCTCCCTAAGAAAAACACATTTCGGACTCCTCTGAGGGTGAAGTCCCTATTGAAAGTAGTACCAAACTGAGGCCGTGTGATTGTTGAAAAATGATCCCAGCCCAGCTGATTTTAGTTGTATTCAAATGGATTAAGTAAATGTAACTAACAGTTAGATATCTGGGATTTACTTAAGAGGTGCAATAGTTTTCACACCTGCCCTTTAGTTTTGGTATTTCACAAGTCAGAATGAATTTGGTTATGAAGTGCATGAATGAGGTGTAAACAGCTTCTGTTCAGTGGAGATCACCTGGAGATAAACTTGATTCTTGCATACCCAGAACAATTATAAATTCAGACTCCAGCTGAACTGTAGTTTATTTATACAACAACTGCAAAATTTTTGTGTCTCACCATAAACCTTCATAACCAGGCAGCTTGTTATTCCCCTAGGATGGAGAAATCTCTGGGCAAATGTGCATCTAACAACAGAAAGACGAGAACAGCCAGCATGAAACCAAGGAGTAGATGGATTGCAGAAGTTGTCTATGAGATGTTGCAAAAATAAGATAATTATGAGGGAGCAAAGATTTGTGTGTGTGTGTCTGTGTCAAATGTGGGGACAGTTCAGCAGAGAAAACCAAAAGGATTCACTTGTCTACAACATTTTCTGTTCCAGGTTGTCATGTTGGCAATGTACAATTTGTCTCTGGAAGGAACGGGCCGTCAGGGGTACTTCAGATGGAAAGAAGATATTTGTGCTTTTATTGAGAAACACTGGACATTTTTATTAGGGAACAGGTAAATACATGGTATTTTCCTGAGGTCTGGTTAGTGAACCAAAGGAGTTAAAAGTTATTATACAGATGGACAAAACCCGATTAGTTTGGCAACATCTCTATTGAGCTTCACTAGTGAGAAAATTGGAGCATTTAATACTGAGAATGTGAAAATAGGCAACGAGGGATACTCTTGAGAAAGAATAAGCCTTTCTTACTGGGGAGAAACAGCCCCAAGAATGTCACGCAGAAGTAATACAAATGCATGTATTTTGGATTAATTCTTACCTTCCTTTAGTTAGCATACAAACCTGTAAAGCCTTTGAGTTTTTCTGAATAGTCACAGTGGATGGGCTAGTCATAAGGCTTTAAGGACAAAACTGTGGTCCAGCAAAGTAGACATTACTTGGCTATAAGGCTTGCAAACACTAAGGTCTTCAAGAAGAACTGACCCTCACCTTTTAGATTGTTTTCAATCTTAATAAAATGGCTTTTACATAGGAGGTGTTAGAAACCACTGAAACATTTTTCACTGTGTATAAAGAAGCTGTCAGAGTAGGAACCCCTCTTGTGAAGGGCAGCCTTTGCCGTATGGGTGAATGGCACATTTTTTCTGAGCATGCTGAAGCTGTCAAACCCAGGCATCACCGTTAACGCATGTGCTGTGAAGCCAAAAAAGGAACTGAGCAAGCCTTCGAAGTTGTAGATTTGACTGACTTTACAGCTTCTTTTCTTCAGCAGGGATTTCTCTCTTGTAAAGATCTGGCCTTTCTCCCTAACCAGATCTGCTCTTTGGCTTTGCTTTCATTGCTTGTCTGTGCCTCCCTGCTCTGTTCTCAGAAATGTTGGCATTTGTCCCCTCTGGAGATCACAGGGACCATGACAGGGAGGCAGCTGATGGCCCATTGTCCCTCATTAAAGGAGTGATTGCCTCCCAGGGTTTGCTGCTGCCTTTTGAGACTTGCCCTGGGAACTCGTTGCTCTGATTAAAATGCAGACGAGTGATTACTGGCCTCAGACATAGTCTCCTCACTTGTCTGGACAAGCCACTGGTGGAACAGAAATAGCTGGCTCATATGTGTAGTGGTACAAGGAATTCCAATTCCTTCCTTGGACTATTAAAGTACAGCTTATCCAGATTTACTGTAACACTCCAGACTTTGAGCTGGGCCACCTGACTTTAATCCCCCACCTTTGAAGTTCAGTACTGCAAGGTGTTTAAGTGCAACACTTGAACAGCAGTGAATACCTGCTTAGCCAAGCCTTGCCAGAGTACGGACATTTTTGCCAGTGGAGGTGTGCAAAGGCAAGAAGGAATCCTGAGATCCTGTGCAAGTATGAACGAGATTTTCCAGTGTTCAAGGGAGTACCTCAGTTATTGGCTACAGGGGCAATTCTTTAATATTTCTTCTCACTTCTTCTGCAACTGACATCTTAGTTAGCCCTGGGACCAGTTCTTAAAGGAACAAAAAGTACTCAGATACCCAGTAGAGTACACTGCCCAGCAATGTGAAAGATTTAAATGCGTTTCCCTGCCTTCCAGTATTCAAAAAGGTGCTTCAAAAGTAGTTCAGTGTGTCTGCATCAGTGCCAGTGGCAGAAGCACTCTGCCCTTTCTGTCTTGGAGGAGGCTCCAGGATGAAAGCACAGCTGGCGAGTGGGGACCTAACACTTGTTTTCCTCTCTCCCACTATAGGAAAAAGACCTCAACATGGTGGAGCACAGTTGCTGGCTGTCTCTCTGTGGGGAGCCCCTTGTTTTTCCGTTCAGGGGCACAGGAATTTGGAGAACCAGGATGGTGGAAACTGGTTCATAACAAACCCCCAACAATGAAACCTGAAGGAGAGAAGCTGTCTGCGTCTGCCCTAAAGGCAAAAGGTAACTCTGTCCCTGATGGTGTGTAGGTTCCTAGCTGGTCCAAAGGCGGAAGCCATGAGAAAAATCTAGTTAAAATCTTATGTTTGTGTGTGTGGATAATTTCTTAGTTTTGTTCTGCTCTAAGGGTTCACTCGAGAACTATGGTGTATATGCTGTAGTGTGAGAAGACTGTTATATTTTATTACCTTTTTGCATTGTGCTAACTGATTTAAGGGTTTTGAGGTTTGTGCAGAGTGTTTTGAGTTGGTTTGTTTCAGCTGAAATCCCCAGTTTCTCTACTTCTCTTTACCCTGGGGAATGTCTTTTATCTTTTGTCACTAGGTGCAGGTTCTGTGTAAAGAAGCAAGATTGGGGCTTTAATGAAAATTTACTTGTGCATTGGCTTAATGCTACATGTCCCAGAGTGAATTTCATATTGAAAATATGTCTTTTAAGATTTGTAGTCAGTGTGTTTTTCTGGACATACAGTATGTATCCAGTGACTGAAAGAGCTCAGTGTCTGTTAGAATAAGGAAACTACTTCTTTAGCAGCTTCAAAGCCACCCCTGGATCCCATCATTACTGTGGAAGGACTCAGAAAGCGAGTAAGCCGCAATCCAGTCGAATCAGCCATGGAGCTGAAGGAGAAGAGATCTCGCACTCAGGAAGCCAAGGATATTCGGAGAGCCCAGAAGGAGGCAGCCGGCTTCTTGGACCGGAGTACTTCCTCTACTCCTGTTAAATTCACCAGTCGATGCCGCCGTCCCGATATTGTCCTTGAGAAAGGAGAGGTGATTGACTTCTCCTCCTTGAGCTCATCAGATCGCACACCTCTGACAAGCCCTTCTCCTTCCCCATCCCTGGATTTTTCTGCTCCTGGCACTCCAGCCTCTCATTCAGCTACTCCCAGCCTTCTCTCAGAAGCAGATCTCATCCCAGATGTCATGCCACCACAGGCTCTGTTTCATGGTAAGAGGAACCACGTTTTTATTTAGGAACAAAGCATGTGTAGTTCTCTAGGCAGATGATCCCAGTGAATTGCAGGATCTTTTCAAGGTAAGATGGACAGTAACTGGTAATATTCTGTTTATCTTAGTGGAGCATGAGAATTCACTAGTTTTCCATGGTTGTATCTTCAACTTCTAAGGCCAGAAGAAACCCCCATTATTGTTTTTTGAGGGATCTTGAATAAACAGTGGGTAGATTTCACACAGCAACTGCTGCACTGCTCAGCATAAGCACTTCACTGCAACACAGATTAGATAGCAACTGTGAGGTAGCAACTCTAGTTTTATCTCAAATGTTTGTAATGGGAGAAATTTTATTCTCATGCTAAGGTCCCAGTAGATTTATAAGTTTGAACATCCTCATAAAAAATGCTGAAGTTGGGTTAGAATGCAAAGCAGTGATACAGACTGAATATTGTTAGTTCATTAAGGAACCAGATCAAAGCACTTCTGGATGGCAGGAAGAATAGTCAGGTTCCATAGAGGAACAGAATTTCTCCAGGATATACTAGCTGAAGATACAGCTCACCAGCCTGAACATTTGATCCCCAGTCTTCAGGAATTTTCAGCAACTTAACTTTTGTCAAAGAGCATGAACTTGCAGCTCAGAAAGGGGCTTTGTTTTCAGCTGCTAAACTGTAAGACACTTGGGGAACAGGATTGATTCTGTGTCCTGAAATTGGACTCTTTACAGTGTCTCCTTGTCCAAAATCAGGAGATCCAGAAGTATATAGAAAATTAAGTGTGTTGAGTAAAACCACATTTTTTTTTCCCTAGCAGAAGAGTCCTGTGATAACCTTTTTTGAAATGGGGCTTTGATGTTTAATTTTTTTCCCCCCTGGATTATTTTGATCTGCTCAACAGATGATGAGGAAATGGAAGGAGATGGAGTCATAGATCCGGGAATAGAGTATGTGCCCCCTCCCTGTGGGACAGCTGGTGCTGGCACCATGATAGCAAGTAGAAAAAAAGTGAAGACAGCTGAGCAGATCAAGCAAGAGGTGGAAAGTGAAGAAGAAAAAACAGAACGGATTGAAGGTGACAGTGAAGATCCTGAAGAGTCAAATACATCATTGCAGGTGAGGGGACGGGACAAAAGGAATCCACAGCTGGAGAAGGATGCTAAAGGGAGAGTTGCCAAGCATACCTCTGTTAGCATCTATGAGGAAAAGCTGCTGCTGAAGAGGCTGGAAGCCTATCCCAATGCTGTGAGCATGACCCCAGAAGCCCGAAGGCTGAGGCGCAAGCTGTTAGTCAGGCAGGCCAAGAGGGAAAGAGGACTGCCGCTCTTTGACTTGGACCAAGTTGTGAATGCTGCACTGCTCTTGGTGGATGGGATATATGGAGCCAAAGAAGGAGGTGTTTCCAGGTCCCCAGTAGGGCCAGCAACATACAGAACTACTAGCCAGGACTTCAGGATCTTGGACAGATACCAGGTGGGTGTTTTCAAATCTAAGTGAGCTTTTGGCACTGGTTATTCTAAAGCTTTTGCTACAGACCGCAGTGTCACATTGAGGTTATGTGATTCCCTAAGTGAAAAGGATTACATGAAGAGGACTCATTTTGACTTGGGGCTGTGTCCCCACCAGTGCTGTCCTAAGCCCCTTTCTTCTTGGGACATGGTCATACAGTCTTATCAGTGTCAGCACCACAAATATTGATGTATTTGTACTCAAGCCCTGCTGAAGTGCTGATGCTGGAGGCCTGGAGTACCCAAACAGGTGGATGCTCCATGATGTATGTAGAAGGGAGATAACTTGCAGCACTTTTCTGAGTGGTAAGGGCAGTTCACAGGTTTGGGTGCTACATCTGAGAGTGCACAGCAGAGTCCACAGAGGTGTGACCATCATGGTCTGGTCCATCCTGTCGCGTTGAAATGCCCTTATTTTCCATCCATGGATATGATTCCCCTGTGTTAAATCATGGACTAATCTTGAAATGTTTTGCATTTTTCTGTACATATAGACAATGCTGCCTGCCATGAAGGGATATCGACACCAGACAACGAAGTTCCTGTATCGACTGGTAGGCTCAGAAAACCTGATGACAGATCACAGTATTGTCAGCCCTTACACATCCCGTGTCCTGAAACCTTATATCAGGTACAGATGATCAGAGATTGAGTTTGCTGTTGGCTTGTGCACCCACAGCCCACAGAGAGGACAGCTTTTCTGTTCAGTGCTTCTCCTTCCTCCTCAGAGCACAACACAGTAACCCTACGATAACCCTGAAGTAGTAGTGTCTTACTTAGCTGAGTAGAACCATGATTTCCTTGCTCCTGCTGTAAGAAGAGGCTGGCTGGGCATGCTGTGGGTCTGGGAAGTGTCCTGGCCTCTGACACAAGGGTGTTATTGCTGAGTTGGGTGCTGTTTTCCTACATTAATGGAAGATTGTTCTTTTTTTTGAAATTGAGCATGTCAGAAAATATTTCTTGGGCAGTACCTACTCGTTCAGCTGCAGTGGCAGTTACTGTTGCTCACTCACTTTTTGTGTTTGCTTTTCATGTTCCTGGCAGGCGTGATTATGAGACAAAGCCCCCAAAACTCCAGCTGCTGGCAGAAATCCAGGCATATCCTCACAGGAATGATCTCAACTGGAAGGCTGAGCCAGAAGCACCCATTGATTACTGCTATGTTCGCCCTAATCACATCCCCACTATAAACTCCATGTGCCATGAATTCTTCTGGCCTGGTAAGATTCACTCAGTGCTTGGTTTTCTAAGGAAGTGGTTTTGTTCAGAGAAAAACATTCTTGGGCCAAATTTTTCTTCAGTTGGTGTCTGGCTCAGTTCTTAGAAAGCCATTATCTGATGTCACAGGAATGCAATTGAGATGGATACGTGGGTTTGGTGTCTTTTTGTCATGTAGATCAGGTAAAACTGGGCAATTAGGCCCCAATTAACACAGCACTTACAGAAATAGGTGCCAATAGAAGTAGTCTAGTAGGTTAGTAGTTAACTAAATTTAAGCGTCCAGGTTTTCCAAGTGAAACATTTTTCAGAGCTCGGGGCCAAAGTAAAGAGTTTTACTCTTCATCAGCTTTGTGGAAAGGTTTTTTCCTGTTTGCCATAAGCTGGATATGTTGGAGTGAAAGTTGGGAAGCCATATGAGAAGCAGTTGAGGTCACTTGGTTTGTTCAGCCTGGAGGAGACTAAGAGAGACCTCATCTGTGGGGGTCGCCCTTTCTTAAGGTATGGTAAAAGTGGCGGTCGAGGAGGCAGAGACGGCTCAGGCAGCAGTTATACCAGAAAGCTTACACCGAGGATAAAGGGACTTTATTCTTAGTTACAACTTTACTTTTATCTACTTTCTCCCACACCGTGTCATCCCACAATTGGTCAGTCAGCTGAGGCAAACATACATGGAAAAATCCTCCTGGTCAAAAGGTCTCCTGCATTCTGCAGGTGGTTTCTTCCCCTTTAGGGGAGCACTGCAAACTGCTTTCATCCAAGAATACACTCTAACCTGCTCCATATCAATTCCTCAAACATTAGGGAGTCTGCAGACCCGCTGAGTTAACCCCCCACACTCATCATGGTCTACAGCTTTCTGACAAGGGGAAGCCAGAGGAGCAGGCTTCTCTTCTCTCTGGTGACCAGTGACAGGACCGAAGGGAATGGCATGAAGCTGAGTCAGGGGAGGCTCACACTGGATTTTAGAAAAAGGTTCTGCACCCCGAGGGTGGTTGGGTGCTGAAACAGGTTCACCAGGGAAATGGTCGTAGCACCAAACCTGTCTGAGTTCAAGAAGCGTTTGGACAATGCTCTCAGGCACGTGATGTGATTCTTGGGGTTGTCCTGTGCAGGGCCAGAAGCTGGACGTGATGTCCTTGTGGGTCCCTTCCTCGTAGGATTCTGTGAATTTCATTTACAACTGCAGGCTCCACTGTGATGTACTGGGTTTGAATTTTTATATGTCATTTCTTGAACTGTAGGCTCTCTGGGGACAGTGGCTGCCCTTTTAGGGGGCAGTTAGGAGGCTTCAGTCTTTAGTTCTTCTGAAATAATAATAATAAAGATGTTAATCTACTGCATGGATCAGCTTCTGATCAGCAAACAATGCAGCAGACTAATTTAGAAAAGCCCAGTACAAACAGTACACACCTTTGTTCCAAGTAACTGCTTTATGTTTTGATTTACAAGGTTTGTAGTTCAGCATTGCTCATAGACTGCAGTCACTATCTGAGCTCTTTGTGCTACTCATTGTTCAAATTGTACAATTCAGGGGGAAACAGCCTTGCACACCTTTCCTTTTACAAGCTATTTCAGAGTTCATGAGAAACACTTGCAATGCCAGCAGAGGCTGAATCTCTCTTCTCCTGATAATGCATTCGAAGTTCTGGCCAAGTTACATTGCACCTTCAGTAAGTTCTTCAGGACTCAGTCTGTTTTATTTAACATAGGGAGTGTAGGTGTGTTCCACCTGACTGTGAACTGTTCATCACTAAATCAGAAAGCTGACACTCCCATCAGTCTCCAAACAGGAATCAAAATCTATTCCATAGTGAAAAATTTCTAGGCAGGGATATGATTTTTGTACCCTGGTTTTGGTTTAGCAGGAGAGATAAATTAGGAGTTGATGCTTCAGAAGGTAAATCCCACTGCCTTTGCGGATGCAACAGGTTTAGCTTTCCAATGCGCTGGTACAACTTGGGGGATCAGGTAGGGATAAGAACCTGGGTGAGCACTGTTGTTCAGAACACAGCTGTAATTCTGCCTACATTTAGGCATCTGGAGCATGTGGGCTCAGGGGGTAATCAGTGAATAACATCTTAGATGTGCTAAGTTGCCTCCTAATAGTGATGCTCTCATTGACTGAATTCTTAAGATCTAGGCACTTTACCATATGGGATGAGCCCATGCCTTAGTTCTTCTACCCCTCCAACTCCTTCCAGTCAGAGCTCTTCTTGCTTCTCACAAGTCAGGAACAAGGTTGCAGGCAGTAACCACAAACGGGCTGACATGAAGCAAGATTCCCCAATGTTGTCTCTCCTAGTATCTTGTACCTTTGTGCCCTAATGGGAAACACCTTTTGAGCAGACAAGTGGTAAACCATCTTGTTTACCACTTAGCTTTGCATCTTCCTACAGGAGTAACTGCGTGCTTAAGGGACGACACCATTTCATAGATGCCAGTGCTCAGGGCAAGGTAGTGTTCCTGCACAGACATGCTGTAAGGCACTCCACAGGCAAATGCAACTTTGAGATAATTAACACGGCTCCCGATTGCCAATAAATTCCTCCCCCATCTTGCTCCATCCAACTTACTATCAAGCCAGACAATAATTCACCCACTTATTTGTGCCTGGTGCCTTATCAAGTCTTGCATATCATCGAGTGATTACTGGAAAACTTACTCTGCTGTTTTGTTATCCCACATTCCAAATACATTTGCAATTGTCAACCTGAGGCTGAAACTAACATTTCTGACACATCTCCACTGAGTCTTGCATCTCATTTAGAATCTGTCCACTCAAATTACCAAGCAGTCAGTCTTCAGTGCCTTGAATTGCAGTGCTTGATGCTAACATGCTGTGTGGATGCTCTAGGACTGCAGCAGCAGTGTGATTAGGCAAGGTAACAAACTCCACTCAGAAGTCACCAGCCTCAGGTGTTTGTGTCCACCCTGTGACTCACAGAAGCACCACTCCCTGAGAGGCTGCTTCATGCCCCAGATTAGAGAATTTCCATGCTGAAAAGCAAATGTTTTGATAGCCTTGAAAACTGGTCAGGTTTACAGTGCAGCTCCACAAACAGCTGAGTATGCTCAAGAGGAAGCAGCAGGAGCTGAAGGCAAGGTGGAGAAAAGAGATAGGAGCCACAGTCAGGTAATGCTACCCAAGCTGAAGCCAGTTTCATGTGTGCTGTCTCCAGAGAGGATTGAGTTTTAAGTTTTAGTTTCATCCTTGAGTCATTTGAAAGGAAATTAGCTTTGTTACTTTCTCCATGCAAGATTCACTGCTAGTAAGCAGGTATTATTTTGTCTGTGTGTTTTGTTGAATCATCTCCTTTTACCTTACATACTTACCTGCCAGGGGAAACACCATGATCAGGCAGCTGGTTTTTCCAAGGCAAGGTTCATCCCCTGCACTCTGGGTGTCCTGACCCCTGTGATTTCCCAAAATGCAGGAAATATGACTGCATAATTTGTAGAAGGGGAAGTCTGCCCTAGCAGGAGCCTTAGACGATCTCCAGAGGTCCCTTCCAAACCCCAACCATTCTATGATTCAGTGATCTCTTTATATCAGAGCTTTGGGAAAAAGATAAAAGGAAGGGATCAAGCGAGTGTTTCTGAAAATTCTTAAGCCCCTGAATTTCCATGCCAGTGTGACACATTTCTTTTGGTTTGCAATGTTTTCAATGGCTGTTTCTTTCTCCATAGGAATTGATTTGTCAGAATGCCTGCAGTATCCAGACTTCAGTGTTGTCGTCCTTTACAAGAAAGTTATCATCGCCTTTGGATTTATGGTGCCAGATGTGAAGTACAACGAAGCTTACATCTCTTTTCTGTTAGTTCACCCTGAGTGGAGAAGAGCTGGGATTGCAACTTTCATGATTTACCATCTTATCCAGGTAATGAAACAGTCTCATGACTGATGAAGAACTAGCTCTCCCTTCTTCCTTGTGTGCACACATACAAGTATTAAAGAGTAAGTAGTTTTGTGTTCTTCCCTTCTTGCATTTTCACCTTGTCCTTTATCTGCTTACACTCCTGCACAGATTGTCAGAAGCCAGTGTTAATATTTATGGGGAAAATAACTTTCAAAGCAGAAGCTAAAATGTAGTTAGAAGGACAACCAGAATTAGCAAAATGCTGTGGACTTCAACTGTCTTGGGATTAACTTTGAGTTCTGCTGTGGTCAGTAGTTCATGTAAAAGTGATATTGTAAATGTGGGGTTTAAAGAAGAAAATGACACAATAGTCAGGAGGTTCAATTAGAACCACTTCTTACGTGCACTTAGAGGTTTATTCCGTGACCAGGACTGTTGTATTAAATCACTTACTGATCTTAATCATTCACTTTCACTTTTAATACTCTGGTTCAAATACAGCTGAGTTGAAAATAAAGAGTGTTTGCAACCTCATTCACTTTGTTCAAACTAGCTTGTACTGGGCCTTCTTTTACAGAAACACTTGGGAAAATGAATCTGAGCTAACTAAATGGATGGCATTAAAATAGTTAAACGTCATTAAATCTCTGAATCAGAAGTGTTATTCAAGTGGCCTTAATTACTTTCTTGAATTAAATTGCAGGAAAGCCAGCTTAATTTCAAGTAAGGATGCAGATATAAATCTTTTTCATAGCCCAACTGTGCCTCTTCAGGACCCACAGTTTTACCACTCCCTGAACTCTTTTGGCAGAGCTGCCAATGGGAAACATTTCTTAACTTGTTTTAGTCAAGATGAGCTGCAATAACAAAAACTCACTGCTGAAAATGTTTTTACTCTTATTTATTTGGGTGAAGAAAGTTAGGGAGTGCTGGCAGAGCCTTAGGAACAGTGATCTGTGCTTTGGAAAAGCAGTTTTCACTGAGGGTAGCTCGTCTGGGCCATCCAAGGGTAACTTTTCTACCTGCGCAGCTCTCTGCAGTCTCCTCCTCTTTTATGTGTTGACACAGGCCACTAACCAATATACTTTAAATTCACTCCTTGCATTTTGTAAGCATCATGGGTGAAGTGCTGCAGTATATTGCCCTCAGCTGTGGTCTGCTGATGTGAGATGTCAACACCCAGTGAGAACACGTAGGACCAATGCTCTCAGGTTTGCAGGGATCCAGCAGGTGGATTCTGGGAGACTGTCTCTCCAGCAGAGTTGGGATGCATTGGCAAGTCAGCTGTAGAAAATCCTCATATCTTTTTTTGTAGAAAGCCAATTAACCTAATCCTGTTTGCAAGTAGACTAGCATAAAATTATCATGTTGAGGAAAGTCAAGCAGATTTGAGGCTGATTAGGCTAACTAGCAGTGAGAGATCAGCACTGTATGTTTGGCTCACATTAGATTTATTTTTCCATTGATGACTTTTTGTCAGTGGTAGAAGGCATTTAATCATGTAGAAGAATAAGTGGTGGTTGTGATTTTCTGTTCCTTAATTGCCAGATTGTTGGTGCTGCTTCAGAGCCTGCTTGGGCTTGGGGTCTGCTCTCTATAGCTAGAGAAACTTTCAAACGCTGTTTGGATTAAGAGTAATTCCCTGACTTTGGGACCAACATGCTGAGGTTAGGAGTGAATTCTTGAGAACAGCATAACTCGGCAGGAAATGTTTTGATGGTGACTGATTTGCTATCAGAAGCTACCCTCTAATGCATCTGGCACAGAGGACCAAACTGTATTTTCTTAATGGCCTCATTCAAACTTCCTTTTCCCCAAAAACAGCTCCAAATTATTTTTTCCTTCCCTCCTTAAATCCCTTGTGAGAGCTTTATCTTTGAATGTTTTGCTTTGGAGATTTTTTAAAGGATCTTACTGTTCCCACTTAGATTTACAACACATTCAATATACATAGAACACTATTAAAACATTTGATGAAAGCAGAAAAAATTACTTCAGCATTTTTATTAGAATAATTTGGGATCTTTAAGGTAACTTCAGCCATGCTATTCGCTGTCTGAATTGAATTCCTGCCTTCTTAGGAGGTGGGAGTGCTGTTCCCTGAAGGATGGGAGAGGAGCTCAGTGGGATAGACAGGAATTCCAGTGCTACAGCCTAGAGGTGCCCTGGGGCTTCTCCAGTGGTCACAGAATGCTCAGCTTTGTTTGCTGACAGGGCTCCTGATCCTCTGGCATGTTTTTTCTTTTCTTGAGGCCATTGTTAGGTATTGAGATTTGTGCTGTACACAGAGATTATTTTTAAGTAACAATTGTAATCCCAAACCTGCTTTCGTTGTCAGAGAGTCCATGTTTCCCAGAAACAAAGGCTTTCAGGAACAACAGCATTCCCTTTGCCTTTGCTGTTGCTATGTGTGGTAATTTCTGTGTCAGGGCCTGCAATTTTTCTCACATTTCCTCAGTAACTTCAATACCTGAACTGATGAGTCTCCTCACCTCCGCATTCCCCCAGCGGCTGTCTTGTTCTCTTGCTATGATATCTTTTTTCTTCCCCTCCTCCCTTGGCAGACCTGCATGGGCAAAGACGTAACCCTTCACGTCTCTGCAAGCAACCCTGCTATGCTGCTCTACCAGAAGTTTGGATTTAAGACGGAGGAATACATTTTGGATTTTTATGACAAATACTACCCCTTGGACAGCAAGGAGTGTAAGCATGCATTCTTTCTCAGGCTGCGGCGCTAATCTGTCGGAGCTGTCTGGAGATCTCTGAAAAGCCCAGTCTGTCAAAAGAACTACTACAGCTTTCAGTGGAGGATGTTGGCTGTCGCATGAGAGCTGGAATACACCGTTGTGTTTATCCTTAGGACCTTGGATTTCAACAGTGCTATGTTGTGTGCTGAAACTGCAATCCAAGAGGATTGATTCCTATGCTCCAAGGGGAGGCCTGGAAGTGCCAGCTGGGATGTGCTGAAACCACTGGAAGACTGAAATTCTTTATGTGAAATTTTCCTGGCACTGTTACTTTGAAGAGCCTCATTGAAAAACAAGAAAAAAATATTTGTCACTTCAGAGGGGCCCCATGGATTTCAAATTTTGAAACCTGTCAAAAATGCTGCAGGTTTTTCATTTCCATTTTTGTTTATGAACATCTAAACTTAAATCGTTCAGTGTTTCTGTGATTTGATTGCTTTCCTAGGATCCATGTCTTGAATCTGAAGAGAAATAAGATATTGGTGCATGTAGCTGGTCACTAATTTTAGGGAAGCTCTGCACATGCTAGAACAGTAGTAATGGAACCATGTTTTATGAATAGTGAAGAGTGTTGAACTCATGTGATCCCAAATACAAGGCTCAGGGGAGACACCACCTTTTTTCTGCTCCTTCCCTGCTGCCTTCCTTTCCCCTTCTTGACCCTGTGCTCAATGTGAAGTTCTTGTAGTGCACAGCGTTTTCTGTTTGAGAAGATGATGTCAGGTGGGTTTGTATCTAGGCAAGATAGGACATCATACCTTTGAATCAGCCCTTTGAAATCCTACAACCTCTCTGCCAGTTGTTGATGCTGCAGATCAGCCTCTAGCCCCTCTAACCATAGACCCAGCCTTGCAGACTCCAGCATCCATCTCCTCCTGCTAGCACTCTGGATAGAAGAAACTCATAACAAAAGTCAGTGGCGATGTTTGAAATGCAGGCTCTGATTTGTAGAAGCAGTCTGCTTGCAGCTTGGAGGTAGGAGAGGATAGAGATGGGCCGGATCCAGTTTTTGGAAGCACCTAGGCTGTCATTTCATGGTTCCAAATATAAGTAAAGAGGAGAGCAAAGAATAAATAGAAATAACCAAGAAGTAAAGAAAATACAAACCCCAAATGGTTTCTGCAGCAGTGGACTCTTCTCCTTTTACGCAGTCTAGCAGCTTCTGTCTCCCTGACTTCCATTGCAGATGCACAGAAAGCTGCACTGACAGAAGGTCAGTCTGTGTGTTTTAACTACGGATCACATCCACTGCGATGTTCCTTTCACATCAAGCCCACAAAGAACTACATACCAAATGTGACTTCTTTGTTCTTAATTCACCTGTTTGGTTACCTGGCTAGAGTAGAAGTTGCCTTAATGGAGTCTTCATTTTGGTAACAGAAGAGAAAGGGACACACAAAGTATGTTTTTATGTAGTCACTGTACATCATCACCTATACAACAACAGTGATAGAGTGGGAGGGAAAAACAGGACATCTAAGGGTTGTATGCCCTAACATCCATGCACATTTCTACCTGCTTTATGACTATGTGAAAAAATTTGATGTTACTGATGTTATGAGTTAGCTGTACTTGGAAAGAAAAAAACCTCTGTCTTTATGAATGGAATTAAAGCCCTTGCCTTGGAAAATCCTACCTGAAGTAATACTGTTTGTTAAGCTGTCTCTCCATCATATTTCACTGAAATCTAGCAAACTCAAGTATGACTGATAGAGGATGTGTGTGGATAGCTGACTAAGACAAGGGACTCCTTATATCCCTACTGGATGCCCACCCAGAAGCCACACACACACGCACACACACACCTTAGCAGGCTGTTCCTTTCCAGCCAGAAGGTGGAGATAAGATAGTGTGAAGATGATGACGAGTTCTGCATCGTGTTCTTAAAGGTGACCATGAAGATTCTGAGAACCTTCTTGCTCTTTGCTTATGTCTCTGTGGTTTTGTCCCTCAGAGGGAGAATGCCAAGTGAAGAGGGTGTTATGGTAACCCTGGGATACCTGCTGTTCTGCAGACAACTTGTTTTATCCAGGCACTTCATTTTCTCGCAGATACTCAAAGGCAGTGAAGTGATTAAATGCCTTTGAGCCTTTGCACCTCAGCTGTTTTCCTTCTTCAGGAGGATTGGTAAGAATGAGCTCAATAGAGCTTACAGGGAATGGAGATCAATATTGCTATTTTGCTTGTTTCTTGCTCATTTGCCCATATTTCTGGGAAAATTAGTCAGTTAACAGCTATACTTATTATACTGCACACTCCCAGGACTGTAAGTGTTATCTTCTGTGCTTTTGTAAGCTACACACCCTGTTCATCAATGCTTCCTGTGAAAATGTGGTGTGCCTTTGAATTGCTTGCTATATCCTCCCCTGATCATAATGGCTTTGGGGGGTACAAGTGTGGCTGACTCAAGCATGACATCACTAATGGTCTGGATAAAGGTGAACAGCCATGACCCGAGAACTTCCTGACTTGGAAACAGGTAATGGCAAACCACTGTATGAAGTTATATATGCATTTTGATAGTGGCTGGCAGCCTGGGGAAACAGCCACTTGTCTTCACTAGGTCAGCACCAGAATTTGGCAGTCTCTGAAGTAGCTATAAAACAGCTGCTGCAGCTCCATCTCTCTTTTGTGGCTGCACAGGGGCCACTTCCAGTGTCCTCTTAACGTTTCCTCCCCATAATGTTGAAAAATTAGAAGTTTAAATGTTTCTTAAGCTTAGCAGTTTAAGGCCACTGCTTGAATGGCCATGGCTTTCTCTGCAAGGGATGGGGCTCTTCCACATGATGAAACAAACTGACAAGCTGTGTGCTCTTAGCCCTCTGCTTCCCTCTTTGTGCATCGGGAACCAGGGTGATTGGTTACCTTAGCTGAGATTAAAGAGCTGGCATCCACCCTGCTTTATGACAGATTACTCCATGCTCCCCTAAACTGTGCAGTGATTGTAGCAGCGATTACAGCTGCCATAACCAAGTTTTTCTAGAGAATAAAGGTGGAACCTCACCTGTTCCCAAAAGGGCAGCAAAGCCCAAGTGTTTCCCTAGGTTTGTTTGAGCTTTGATACTTCACAACCACGAAGCAGCCCCCTCTAGTCACCTTATTGTGGCTGTTCATCTGCTCTGAGCTGGGTAAGTACTCATTCTGCATAGTAGTCATTAATTTTGTAGAATACTTTGCAGTTTACTTTGAAAGAGAAGTGTTTTTCCTGAGAGTCCTGATTTTGCAAACATGTCAAATGCTTCTTTTCAGGTTTCAGATCCAGAGTGGGGGATGAAACAAAAGTCTGCTTGGCCCATTCATTGCCACCTGTAGTGTGAGGATGTGCTGCTTTGCCTACCCACCTGCTTGTGATTATAAACTCTTAGTAAGTGGTTGAGCTAAGCCATCTTTATCCTTTGTCTCTGGCAACTTTGCTTACATCAGCTTGCCCCAAGAAGCAACCTGGTCCACAGGGTTGCTTCCCTCTAGCCTTCGCATTCTTTCTAGAAGGGACACTGAGCAAACACTGACAGCCGCATTAGACAGTGCAGGAATCTGAGCCCTCGCTGCTGTGATGGATGGGTAACCTGGTCTTCCCCGCAAAACCAGCGGAACAGTGCTGGGTCGTGCTTTCTTCTCCAAACAGGCAGCGTTAGCCAGGCAGGGACAGGTGAGCTTGGCCGCTTTGCTGCCTGCCGAAGTGGAAAGGCGGCTGACTAGGGCAGGAACAAGCAACCACTGCCACGGAGGAGTGGGAATTGCGTCCTTGAGCAGGTTTTGTCTCAAGAGAAGCCAAGAACAAACCTGCTGTGTGTCTCTACCAGCTCTGCACAGTAACTGAAGCACCTTCCTTAGAGTGTAATTAAAGGGAAACAAATCTGACAAACTTGTCCTCCTTGGATTTGTGCTGGAGGCTTTAAAACAAAACAAACAAAAAGAAAAAACAACAAAACATCCCTTTTCTTGCTGGCTCACGGTCTTAGGCTCCTCAGGACTTCCAACCATGTTCCTTGCGAGCGCTGCTGACGGTGTGAGGGCAGTGAGACCGCCCCGCTCCCGCCATGCTCCGCGCCCGCCGCCGTTTGAACAAGGACATGGCGGCCGGCGCATCGCCGGCAGGGCTGCCCGAGGAATGGCGGCTGTACCTCGTCTCCGCCCGAGTCGCCACCTTCCGCAATTGGCCCTTCACTGAGGGCTGCGCCTGCACGCCCGAGCGGGTGAGCCCGGGACCGGGAGAGCGGGGACGAGGGAGTGGGAGCGGGAGTGGGGCCGGCTAGGCGCTGACGGGACCTTCCCGCCCTTCCTAATGCCCGCAGATGGCGGCGGCGGGTTTCGTGCACTGCCCCAGCGAGAACAGCCCCGACGTGGCGCAGTGCTTCTTCTGCCTTAAAGAGCTGGAGGGGTGGGAGCCCGACGACGACCCCCTGTGAGTACGGGTGGTTCCCCCGGCCCCCTCCCCGACTGGCGCCGCTTCCGACGGCAGCTCCGCAACCGAGGTGCTCGGCTGGGGAGAACAGCTGCGTGTGGCTGGGTTTGGGCTACTGCCTTCTCTCTTATTTTCTCTTTTCCCCTCTCTCTTCAGGGAGGAACACAAAAAGCACTCTGCGGGCTGTGGTTTTCTTTCCCTTCAGAAAGAGCCTGCTAACCTGACACTACAGGAATTCCTGAAGCTGGACAAAATGCGAATAATAAAGTCAATTGTAGGTACACCGGATGGTAATGTGTCTCAAACCCCCCGTGATGCTGGAAGTTATTAGTTTCTAGTCTTGGGATTGTTTAGCTGCCTTCATTCCTTGCCAAAGAGCTTTGTTGCTTCCAGACAAGGGCTGCATCAGATAGTGTGCCCTTTCCTGATTCTCAGCCTCCGCTTTATCAGAGATGTAGCCTGATTTGCCCTTGAAGCTTAACAATACTTGATTTAGTGGTAGACAGTAACGTATTATTTTTACTTTTTTACAGAAAAAAGAGATTTCTCAGAAGATGACAGAGGTTGAAAATGCAGCCAAGAGCACACGTTGTAAAATAAAGAATCTGGCCTAGACTGCTGCACCTTCACACTTGCTGGTGACACCTCTCTTGTACATACACTGTGGCCCTGTCACTGTGACTGATTGGCTGTTTTTCCCAAGGCTGCTTCCAGACTGGCTGTTCTCTGAGAAGCAGACTGAATTCTGCTTCACTCAATTGAGGCTGTCTGGGAAAAGTGCCTGGGCTTTGATGCATGGCATACATAACCTTTTTCTGCAGGGATTCTCCTAATCTTACTGTTAGTTTTGTTAAGGATTACTGCTTGTGGGTTTACTTGTTCTCGTACTTTTTTTTTATTGAAACCCAGCTGTTTAAAGATATTGCTGTATTGTAGAGATACTGGTAGCTCTGGTGCTAAAACCTATATGCACTGCAAGAATTGACAGGCATTTCCAACTAAGTATACCAACTCTTTTGGATATTTTGGGACATGAAAAGGTAAAGGATTTTTAAAAATCCTTCCGGGATTTAGGATTGTGACTAATAACATTGAACTATA
Organism: Pithys albifrons albifrons; assembly: GCF_047495875.1. Classification (NCBI taxonomy): domain Eukaryota; kingdom Metazoa; phylum Chordata; class Aves; order Passeriformes; family Thamnophilidae; genus Pithys; species Pithys albifrons. Next base: position 108,008,629 of record NC_092459.1, read on the forward strand.
CCAAATCTTAGTGTGCCTGATACAGTTGTAAACTTCTATTTGTAGTTGACTGCTGCCTTGTGTTGATGCATTTATAGATAAAAGTTGAAGGCAAAGTAGTTTTACTCGATTTTCTGGAGAACAAAAATCTGACCCTAATTGCAATGGGCTGCACGAAATGCAGTTCCAACATCAAAAGGGAAAATAAGCTTATCAATTAAGAGCCTGCACTGCTGTTGCTCAAGTGTCAAACTTCCATAAGCAGCATTTGTCAGGCATTAAAGACATTTCAAAGACATTAAAATTTATTTGTGCCTGGGAAGCTTGGAAAGGTAAAGCAAATTTGCAAAACAGAGTGCAGTCAGTGAGGAATTGTGCTCTGAACTGCTGGAAAGGAATGGGGAATGGAAAGGAATCTTGGAGAAAATATTTAACTGTTACAGGGCCCAAGCTGATCATAATGGGTTGTGAATTTTGCAGACAGAACTGAACACAAGTGATTAGGTGTTCCCAAAGTCAAAGAACCTCCAGCTCTATTTTGGGAAAAAGGTTGTAATATATTGACGAAACCAATGTTCCTGAATTTCATAAGTTTGTCCAACGTTCTCTGTCCAGCCTTACTTGGAACAATGAAATAACCACATTATCTCCAACTGTAACAGCCAAATCATATGCTGACTGCCCTTCTGCATTCTTCTTTTGTATGCTTGCATTGCAGCTGTAAATAAAGAATGAATTGGTTTAAACTACTTAAATTCAATGCAAATTACTGGACTTAGTGAAGTGGCTTGTAGATAAATGTTGATGCTGAGTAAATTCAGAATTACTGGGTGCTTCTTCCTGCAGGGACACAGCTGTGTGATAAGACCAATGAGCCTCAGACAGGCTCTGGCCCTTCAGTAGTGCCAGTTAGGCCTGTGCTGGCAGGCTATGGTAGTCTGCAGCTGATCTAGAAGCCCCAGCTACAGTACATACCGTAACAGGACTCTGATGCACTCCTCTCCCTCCAGTCCAAGCAGAACTGCCTCATGGAGAGCTGTGTTGTTGTGCCTGCATAGGAGGAAAGAGCAATAGACTTACTACCCAAAGAAACTGTCCTGATACATGTCTTAGCAAATAAAACTAAGGAAAATTAATAGGCTACAGAATACACTAGAAGTGTGGTAGGCTTTAGTGAGATTTATCATATTAAGTGGATGGGGGAAGGAACTGAATAGAACAGCAGCTTTTGTAACAGAAGTTACAAGAAACCTTTAAAGCTGGCAACTGAAAGAAGGACTGGATACTGTCCTTGAACGCCTCAACTACAGATCTGTGTCAAAGGAGGGGTGGAAGGTTAGTTCTAAAATGGGAGCGTGTGTGCTTTTTTTTTTTTAAGCTTCATAAGACCCAAGGCAGAGAATCAGTGCTCACTCACAGTCCTGACTGCTGGTCTATGTCGGCACCTTTCTGCACAAGGAGGGAGATTGCTTTTGGATGCTTGTTAAGCACAGCAACTGTGAGAGCAGGTCGATCGTCGTCACTGATGCAGTTTGGGTCAGCTCCCTAGAATGCACAGCAAAAGGAAAGTGAGCTGTTAAAATTCATATAGACTCTTCAACTTTCACCTCACTTTAATATGCCAATTCAAGTTGGCAAATGGGCTTTATGCTCAAGACAGAGAAACGTTCAAATTGTGTTGTTTTGCTTCTTCGTGTTTCTTCTGAAAATGTCTGTCATCTCCTAGCTCAAATTAGATCCCACAGTCAGGGTACACCTAACAGAGGTTATGCTTTTGCTATACAGATGACCCTAAACTATAATATATTTTTCTTTCTGTTTGGCCTTGACAAACTCAGAGAAGAATGCCTTATGCATCCCTAGAAATTTGGGGAGACCATATAAAACTGTAAAGTAGATTGCATTTCCCTCTAAAATGCTCTTTCAGTAGGAAGACTTGTATTGCAAAGGTGTTGCCCCTTAGGTACAAAGCTGAAGTTGCATACCAGACTAATATTCACTCAGTAAACGGTCAAAGAATTGAAAAGGGAAACTTCAGCAAGGAATAACAAATAACTTACTTCACAGAGCAATTGTTCTATGAAGGTGATTCTTCCTTTTCCATTTGGACCCAGTTCCTCCAGTAGTTTTCTGGACTCTGGCTGTGAAGACACAGACAACAGCCAGTAACATTTTCACATAGCGAAAATACAAGTAGTTGGGTCATATCCTGCCTTTGAGTAAAGGTGAAAAATGGACACAGTGTCTTGAATGCAATGTATGAGCATCATTATTATCCATGACTCTTCTTTGGGAATATCTGAATCCAAGCAAGTGTTTGGTAACCCAGGCTAATACCTCACTATTGAGGTTGATTCAGCAAATGTGACTGCAAATAACTAGCTTTACATCGATGCAGCTCTCCAGGGCTGTACAAAGATCTGCTCAGCACAGTAAAAGGAAATATGTTTAGGGTTCACCTAGGTGGGCCTAAATTTGGGCTCTGAAGTCTGGACTAGGCCGAAGCTGTCAGCTGACTTGAGCTGGGCTGAGCTAACAGCTGACCTCTTCTAGCCAGTAATATTGTATTCCATACCACATTATGACATCATCTCCAGGGAAGTAGGAACCAGTGTGGGAGTGGTTAAGGCAGTCGCTTCTCAGCCCTCCTCTTGGGAGGACTCACGATGCTGTCCCAGGGGGGATGGAGAGGACCAGGCCCACCGCTGGCTCACAGGGTACCTCAGGAAAGTAAAATGTGTTGTTCTCTGTCTCTCCTTTCTGCTTGGGTTTGTCTCCCTGGGTAATAAGCTTCTTCTTAAGTAATGTGTAGTTAGGACAGTAGAATTTGTGTGTTCGTTATGAAGTTGAGGTGGGGAACTTTTTGTTGCAGACTTGTGTGAGTGTATATTTGTACTCTCTTCTAATTGTCTCTTTCTTTCTGTGAAAAATATATGTAGATTTAGTATAAATGCAGTTTGAAGTGTTTTTTTTCTTTCCCCTCTCTTTTCCTCCCTTTCCCTGGTGTTAGGAGGGAGGCTTTTCTCTCTGTGCTTGGGGGGGTTGGCAGTTGCTTATCTCAAACCAAGACAGACTAATATGTGAAACTTCTAGAATTTATGGAAGTATTTTATTCTAAAAACACATATGTTTTGTCTCACAGAAGCAAGTTTACTAAATCTTAAAACAACAAACAAACAACAAAATGTAAAATCTTTTATTTCTTCCCAGCTTTCCATCTCCTTCTCCAAGCATTTTTATCTCTGGACCCAAATCACAGAGCTCTGTATCTTTTCCCATCTGTTGGGTTGGCCAAACTTAGATGTATGTTTCCCTTTTGAAGTTTTCCATGTCATTACTGACAATCCATTTAGTAGGCTGTTTTTTCAGGAAATTTGGTCTCTAATGGAAGTGAAGCCTTGCTTCTGGAATTAAACTATCCTCAATTGTGCTGACGTCTCAGCTTAACTGGAAAATGGAGCTGACTTAAAAGTTTGTTATGTAGATCATCTTCTCCTGCCTAGTTCATAGACTGTGCCAGCACAGTGAAATGTACATTCTCTATGGAGTCAGTAAAGTCAAAGGAAGATGACAGTGCCTTCATCTGATATTGCTTCTGAAAAAAACCTGTAACAGAATCAGGCTCCAACAGTCTTGAGGTCTTATGCAGTGTCAGTAAAACACAATGGATTAAAAAATTAGAGAAACAATCTAATTAAACTTAGTAGGAAAAAAAGTTATTTTCAGTTCTGTAGTAAATGTCAGTTACCAATGTTCAGGTTTTATATTAAACTGTACTTTTATCCCCTGCCCCCAGTCAGGGTTAAAATCTTTTTATTTTAACCCTTGAATGCCTTCCTTCATATTAGTGCTGCTATATAAATATTTTTTCCTGTATTTGCAGAAGGTACTTACAGAGAGCTTATCTTCTTGCCCTATAAGTGATCTTGACTTTGTTATCTTTATTTTGCTTCTTGAATGGTAAAGATTATGATCATCTTTGCCTACCAGAAAGGAAAACAAGTGTTAATTCAAAGCAAAGTCAGTATCTTAACTAGAACTTGGGGGAGAGATCTGGAAATAATTTATCCACAATTAAAGCAATATTATTCAGTTTTCTATGTGAGAAAGTGATGAAATATTTGTTGCAGATCATGCTGGTTTTAACAAAAGTTTTATACTTAGGCAGTCAGAAAGATTTGCTGTTTTGAAATGAAGATTCAATGAAATGTGGAGTTTGGGGTGGTTTTTCTAACTAGCTGCAGCTATTCAACAGGCTTGACTCAGATTAATGAATTGTTTTTCCAAAAACTTTACAATATTTCAAAGCAGTTTGATTTCCACTTAAGAACAAGACTAGAAGACCGAGAGTAGATATATATGGCCATTATTTTTAAGAGACATAATCTATGCAATGTGCAGGAGGGTTGATAAAGAAATTATGCAGCATGTGAGAATCCTTTGTGAGGATCCAAGTGCCTGAAATCAGTCCCATTATTGACACTCCAGAAAACTAGCTCCCAGTGCTACGGCTGCCTCTTGCCACATCTCAGAGTGGAAGCACAAAAGGATGAAACTTACATGTGAATTGAAGAATGTCAAATGATGCTATTGGAATTTCTGAATTCTATGCTGACTTCAAACTAGCTGATTTAATGAAAATCTAAATCCAGTATGAGATGCCTAAAATGTTGAGCTGTTACTGACATCAATAAGACATGCAAGTTAAAAACCATCATCTATGAAAACTAGATATAGAATTAATGTATTTCATATTTTTTTATCTTTGCCAAATATGCCAAAGCTGAGGTCCATGGCACAGCTCAGAAGTAGAGAGAATGATTTTTATGGCTCCTATTGTAAAAGACTATGGGAAACGTCCAAATTTTTATCATTATAATAAAAAACTGCTATGAGCTGTGGCTGCAGATAACTGGTCTCAGCTGCTGTCTAGGGATGAAGTATTCCCATGAGTTTTTAAAAGAGTCTGTGTGTCATTTAAAGCCTTTGAGACAAAGATCAAGTTGAGTAGGCACAGAATATGTCAGTATAGTAGTTTACTCACCTCAGTGTCTGAGCTTCCGAGCTCTACTTCTGTATACTTATACTGCTATACTTAAGGTCTATAGTAAAGACAGGGGAAAAAAGTCTCACCAGAACTGTTCTGACTGCTATCCTGTCCATCTCTGACTTGTGTTACAGTATTCAGGTAATGACTGCTGAACTTCACTGGCTTATTAGTATGGATATCCTGTAGAATCATCAAATGCAGGCAGTTAATGGATTGTAATGTAATATTGTTATCACTTTAGTGGCACAAACCAGTGCTGTTTACATATAAGAAAATACGTAGGCTTTTAACATCAGTGTCAAATTACTACAAGACATTATCATATGTAACTTAATTCTATTTTGAGGCTAAATAATGTAGCAATTTTTATTAAACCTTGTGTTAGGTATTTGTTAGAAAAAAAAAGGTGATACAACTTCACTTAATGAAATGATTCTCATCCAAATGAGTGGTTCTACCACTTGAGAGGTCTGATTAACTCCTCACTTCTGAAATGATGTGATATACCTTTTCAGGCCCCACATCAAGGTAAACTTGCTAAGATTCTACAAAAGAGACATAATCTGAAATTTTGATTTTTGAAATAGTAGATTTTCGTTTTTGAAAAGCTGGAAATGAGGGTGGGGTTTGGAACCTGGTAATTCTAGAGATAGGGATTCCATATTCTGAATACAGTTAACAGGAGCTCTGACAAACACTACTCCAAACTACTGAAAATTACTAAGCTTATTTCTTAGAAACACAATTTGCAGGCTGAAGAAAAGCAGGATCAAAAGATCAAAAGCCAAGGGGTGCTAGAATCATCAAATAACATCAGCTGAAAGAAGAAATGTTAATAGCAAATTAATGAAATGCAAGATGATAGCAACATAAATCTGTCTTAATCAAAGATACCTGTTCATCCAGCTCCAACAGAGAAAGAAAAAAATTCTTTTCTCTGAAGCGATAAGTTAATATCCTCTGAACAAAAGAATTTCTTGTTTAGACTTATATATCAGCATTACACTTAGTGGTCTAGTGACAGCTTTAGACCAGCTGCCTATCAACAGGCCTCATCCCTTGAACTGACCTTGTTAACAGCAAGAACGTAATTCAGTTTAATAGTGACTTCATAATTATCCTCAGAGATGGTAGCAGAATTAATCTAGAGGTAAAGAGCAGTCATTAGCATCTCTTACAAGAAAAAAATACACAGGATTAGTTTTAGAAATAAGTCTTGCTGCTGATGTTTCTTAAGCAGCCAATACACAAAACCAACCTGTGGCCTTTGCCTACTTATGATACTGTAGTAACACTTCCCATGTAACTGAGAAAGGGGCAGGTGTTTCTTGAGCAACTGGAAATTTCAGGGTAACTGAAATGCCAAATGAATCCAAAAGCTGTAATGAGGCTAAATTTCATGACAGTTCAGTCATTTTGCACTGAGATTTTGCAGCTACATGGAAGGCTGTGTCAGTTTTGGGACTCCCAACTCCAGGAGAACTGGTTACCGCTTTAGACACACCAGTTTGTGGAAGCACAGGGTGTATTAAAGCGTGAACAACTTTGTATATCAATTCATTCAGACAATACTGGTGGCAACAAGTCCATGGAAGTAATAAAAAAATGAGTGCACAGGGAAAGAAGTGGAATGAAGCTCACAAGCTTATATTGCAGCTGGTTGAAAATTTTGAGATAATGTTATTTATTATATTTCTAATCCAAATTAAAAATTGAAAAAGCAGCATTAAACCTAGATAGGATCTGCTTTGAACCATTTCTGTTACTTTTAGGGGCAGTGGTTTTAAGACAATAGAATGACAACAGGCCAAGTAGCAGCAGGAATAGCCTTCTCTAGGCAATTTTATATTTTTCAGGCCTATCCTTTTGAATCCTCTAGCAAAGCACACAAGTTGCAATGGACCTATACCTCAACTCTATTAAGCAGATATTCTATTTATACTTGTACTGTAGCTTCTGAACATATTGGTGAACAGTAGCTCTCGGTGGATATAGATTCAGGTGCAAAGTATCTACTGGAGTGTCATCCCTCCCCAGAGTGTAGCCTGATAAATGAGAACTAGTCTGACCTCCAGTGAGCCTTTCTGTAGTTGTTTCTATGTGCTGGGGTGTGTGTGGGGGGTGGTTGACTGGTGTGTCACTGCAGTTAGGACAGGCTAAGAAATACTGAGCTTGAATTGTAACAAGGGAGACTGAGGTCAGACACCAGGGAAAAAGCTTCCCAATAACTATGCCAGTTCAAGGAGTTCCCAAACCCTCTTTTGCCTTGATCCCACTTCCAGCTGCTCACTGCCAGCTTACTTGTGTACTAGCACTGCTGCTCCAGAGCAATTTTTAGGCTAGGTCAGTCACTGATCCTGTCCACAGGACTTTGCCACACACGGTTGTGCTGGCAGCACCTAGGAAGCCATGTGAGGGGATGCAGCTGACAAAGAAAGCAACATAGTATTGCAGGTGAATAGCAACAATAGCTGAGTGCAGAAATGGACTGCCTGGGACAGTTGCAAAATCTGCATTGTTGGTGAGTTTGAAAAGCCTCAAGAAAAACATCAGTCAGGAACAGTTTAGACCCTCCCTGAGGTCAGAGACCAAATGATATCTCGCTTGTACCAGCCCTATCTTCTAGGACTCTTTACAGAAAATTTCCAGTTTCCATGTTCTTGCTGTCATTCCTTTATTCACTTAAATGCAGTTTGGTGCTATCCTGAAGACTACATCTCCAGTAAGAAAAACAATACCCTGTTCCTGTAAAAATGGTATAGTTCACACTAAAAGTAGACTATATAGCCAAAGAGAATAGCTGCTATCTGCTAGTATAATCCAGCCTGGAACAGAGACAAGAACATCATCTAAATCTCATTTCTAGCAGGGCTTATTTAACTGAGTAACTACATAGATGTCATTGATCTCTTTTCCTTGATTGCCTTCTCTGGCAAGCTGAGAAAGGGTTTTCTTGCCTTCTGTACAGCTGTTAGATGAGAGAAGAATAGAATTAATCATAGAAAAGAAAGCAGAAAAAATCTTCAGTAAAAGACTGAGCAAAAAATGGAACAACAAAACAAGACAAATTACACACACAAACAACTCAACATCTAAAGAAAAGGGAGACATTTATTTTTCTAGAGTTTATCTAGCATTTTTCTAGAGTTTATCTAGCAGCCACAACAATCTTTTCATGACCCTTCATAGGAAGATACTGCTCACAAGCTCCTTCCTACCTTTCCCATTCGAGGTTCTCCAATCAGTGCTCTGAATTCAAGGTTGTTTTGAGCATAGCTTCTAAGATGAGCACAGACATGATCCAGCTGTTTTCTCCAGTAACCTGATCAGAGAGAATTAAGCAGGAGAAGAATTCTTAAAATTAACATTTCTTCTAGTCAAGTGATGGAACATTTAAAAGATAGCATAGTTTCACTGAGATAATTTTTTTTGTTTGTGTAGAAAATTCATCTAATCAAGAAAACGAGAGGGAATTTATACCCTAAAAAACCAAGTGAAATACTATCCATACGCTGTAATTCATCCTTAGGGCACCTCTATTCACAACAAAGTCATGTCCTGGAATGGTTCTTGGGAGTCAAAACTGGCCCCTTGTGAAGGGAGAGAATTCACACTATTCCAGATCAGAAAGAAAGATCCATAAGAAAAGAAAAAAGTAAAATATAACAATTAGGCACTTGTGTATTATTGAACCAATTTTTAGTTGATTTGGAGTAACTGACAGGTAACAATAAGCCAAATCTGAAAACTGCAGACACAGAAACTCGCTTATACAGCCTGCTGGTCTGTGTAAGTTATTCTCCAAATAAATTCCTTTCAATTATGTATGTGACAGCTTATTAAAAGCTTAAGCAATCCTCCTCTCTTGCCTGTCAGGATCTTTGGGATACAGTCAGCATTCCTTTACGTGGATAGAAGGCATGAAACTTGAGAGGCTAAATGCACGTGGATTAAAAACTCATCTTAAGCCATTTAGTTTTTGCACTTCCTGTCCAAGCATTTATGTAGCTACATTCTCTTTTCATCACGGAAAGAAACAAAAGGACTTGTTCTTATTCTTAACTGATTGTTATCAGGATCTGGCTAATTTTCTTTTTTAGCATACTTATGGAAAGCACAGAACATGATTAATTTTGTTGTAAATAAATTGTGTAGGCTTGGTAACCTCATTTAATTTACACAATGAAGCTGCTCTGACCTTTTCCTTTCCTTCAAGTCAAGTGAAGCTCAAAATAGAAACTAAGCCAGAAGGAAAGTGCTGCTCTGACTTTTACAAGAGCACAAGGATTTTTCTGCTTGAAAGACTCTTTCAAGATTGAACTGGTGTGGCAAACTGAAACAGCAAATCTTATTTGTTAAGCTGCTTTAAAGGAATGCAAAACAAAGGATCCACAGAACAACATAAATTGTTCCTCGCCATGGTCTCACATAGAAAAACTAATACAAATAGAAAGTATTAATTCAAAAATCTAAACTAGACTACTACCTGATGAACAATTTCTCCAAAGAAGTCAGCAATATTTGCAATAAGTTAGTTCATAACTAGCCTAGATCCCCAAATTTTATTTCAAAAATCCAGATGGTCAGGAAAATATTCTTGCATAGTTAAGGTTTTATTATATCTCAAAGGATTTTTGGCAGCACTGATGGAATACTTGAATCCATGCTGCCAGTAGTTGACTGTATCTATATCACACTAATTTAATATTTGTTATAGTAGAAAAGAGAAGTCTTCTTTGTAAAGTTTACCTGGTAAATGTCTTGGCTCCTGTTCAAAACAGACTGAAAGTACAGCAAAAAAAGAAATACAGTACACACCAGAGGACTAGTGATTTGGTATCACTGTTGTTTCCCCTTCTCTTAACTGTTCTGTAGTTTTTTTAATCTTCATAAAAGAAGGTTAATTATTTGCTAATATGGTTAAAAATAATAAACCCCCTACATTTTACTTAATCACTTGTATTTAAAAACTTTAATACTGTGATAAGTATAGATATGATTCGTGCCAGTGAAGAAGACAAATGGGAAACAAAAACAAATGGAATGTTGTTAAATCATTTAGTTCAACTATACCCCCATAAAGAAATAAACAAATTGTTGTGAGGTCACTAGTTTCCCTGAACTCTTGTCAGGAAATACGTGAATTACAGCAAGACAGCTGTTAAGTCACCAGTTTCCCTGTACTTCTGTCAGGAAATATGTGAGGTATAGTGAAGTCATTATCGAGTGTGTAAAGATATCATTCGCACAGTACCGTGAAATGTATATGAAATAATGAATATATACGAAGTAACTTGATAAATGCCAGGTGCGCACTCCCCCCACACCCAGCACAGCTTGTTTTTACCATATAATAAACTCTTATTAAACAAAAAAACATCCAGGCCCAAGACTGTTTCTCACAATATCAAATGTCTGATACTATTTCAATTGAATAAATAATGGCCATATTTGGCATACATAAACAAGATTTTCCTGGGTGGGAGTGTACAGTCTTTTTGATACAGATAGTTTCAAGCCATGTATACAGCTCAGCATCAAGGAAAGGAACAACATGAACTGACTGTAAGAGACATTTATTGATTTATGGAATAAAATGTGTTCATCAGTCCTTGGCAGTGTCTGATGGAGAATACAAGTGTTCAGTGTTACTTTATTTTTCTCTTAGCACTACTGGCCAGTACTTTATTATCTCAGATGAAATCAAGCTTCCTGACATGCCAAGTCAAGTGTTGTATTTCCTACAGAGCTGTCTAAGAGAACATGGCACAATTCAGAGCAAGGGAGTAAGAAAACAGATTTCCCTAGTGATTATTTCAAAAATAAGAGTGCATCTGGATACAGATACACAGAGTCAAAAGAGGAATTTCTAACCTTCATTAGCAACCTTTTCTACCCCAAAAAATTAATTCTGACAGGAGCATTAACCCTCTGCCTGAGGGGTGTCCATCTGATTGTAGAAAAGAGCTACAGCAAGCAGATCTAGAAAAGTAACTGCTCCTCCAATGTTTTGATGCTGTAATGATTTAAAATTAGCTTGTTCTATGGATTGTAGAGCTGGATTGCCCTATGAGATTAAAGACAATTTTGCAAATGGACCATTTGTTAGATGCCTAATTAATACTGATGGACTGTCTTCAAGGGTTTGTGATTCAGAAAGCTGAAGATTTCCCAGGATAGTAAAACTAAAACCTCTAAAAATTGCAAGCATTTAATGACAGCAGACAGTCAAGTCATTCTACAAACAACAAACTGATCACAAAACTCACTGTGAAACAAAGTTGTCTGCAGTACTGATACAGTAGTCTGCAAGTGGACAGGCTCCTCAATGAGTGATGTAGATGTACTGATACCCTGAGAAGGCTGAAAGGGGTCTTACAAGAGCTCTCAAGGTTTCTACCAACCCTATTTCTGTTAAGAATACCTTCCTCTAGTAGTTTTCTTTTCTTCCAACTGTAATTTATATAAAAATATCACCCCAAACAAGTTCTTCATGTAGACAAGCTTCCTCATATTTTCAAGAACGATGATCCCCTGTGTCTCACAGTTTTGTTTATTGATACTCCCTGCAGGTGCTATCACAGGTCTAACTGAAGTTCACATTGTAAGGGCTGGGGAGAGTGCTGGGAGGTGGGGTGGCTTGTTCAGTGGTTTTTGATTCAAATGCAGGTCACCTGCCCCTGATCTTGTGGGATCTGAGTAAATCAAACTACTACCAAATCAGTAAGGCTGCACAGGGGTCAGTAACCACAATTTTGATATTGCTGAAAGCTCACTTTTAGCTATTGATGGAGATCAGTGATTGAATTTTAGGGCACTGCATTTACAAGTGAGTGGTGGGAAGACAGACTCGTAAAGATGTAAAACAGTGTCCTACTGATGCCACATTCTGTAGACTATAATATTTTCAAGAAAGAGCAAGGTCATAAATTGTTTAGAAAACATAAAATCAGAACTTCTAACCTTTTCCAGGACTAATGACTGTCAGAAGAGGCTTATGGTCACTCATCTTTTCCAGCTTTTCTTTTTGTGAAATCAGCTCAAGCTCCTTCTTTTCCAAAAGTCTCCCAGATGGGTAAAAAAGTCCAGTGGTTTGGGTTCCTTTATCTTCTCTTTCTGTTAGTTCTGGCCTTAATTTGCTCAAGGAAACAAGATGAGGTTGCCAGCCAACTCGAGCTTGTAATTGTTTAGCCTGGGGGCAGGGGTAGAGGTGAAGGGAAAGTGTAAGTAATATAATTAGATATAATTAAATGGCTTACAAGCCCAACTTAACTAGAGTTAAGTTACTACACAAAATTGTAAGGAATGAAAAAGCTAACAGGAAGAATCATTAACAATTCTTGATTTTAATTACCAGTATCTAAGAACAATGCAACTTATCACAAATACTCAAGCAAATCAAAATTTTCACAATTGCCAGGAGTCATGTACACTTTTATGGGCTAAAGCTGGACTTGCTAAGTATTGTGGTCTTTCTTAAAACAGAGTTTTAAAAACACCATTACATTTGTAGGAAGGAATACCTTGTATCAGCACCACAGATAATTCACAATTTATAAGAATAAGCTTGAAGAGCTACAACTTTTGAAAAGCTATTTAGGATGAGGCTGGACTAAGGCCTTGGGCTAAAGCTGCTCTTCAGCAGAAAATCCTCAGTTTTGCTCCTGCTGTGCTCAAAGACCACAGCATTGTCTTAAGGAAATGAATGGAGCTATGCCAATCTATATACCCGCAAGGGGCCGGCCTTTCAGTTGTGTTGAAACCTGGCTTTGTAATACTGTGTATCTTACCTGAGAAGATCCCACTGAGTCCCCAGGATCCATAAGACTGCTGTGCCCTGATGGGGGCTCTATGTAAACACCACAGGACACACAAAAGTGAGCATATGGCTGGTTGCTTGCACCACACTCAAAACAAGCAAAGTAGGATGGAGGAGGTCCAGGCTGGAAAGTTCAATGCAAAACTTGTCACTAGAGAAGCAGTACTGAGATGCATGTCACTAGAGATGCATGGTTCAGGAATGATAAGAGCAGAGGAATGAATTAAAAGGAAGAAAAGTACCACTACCTAAATGTGGGGGTGACAGTGAGTGCATCCCTTAAGGAAAGCTGTTTGGAGTTCTACTTTAAAGAGAACAGAGCTACCTGGAGTATGTGTGGTGGTTTGTAACCAATGAGAGGCTGTGGTGTATGTAAGGTGAATTAGTTAACCAATTACGTGGTGGCATGTTAGATGTGAGAGTGCATAAAAGGTGTGGATATTACTGAGTGAGAGTTAGTTGGATCTAGATCTGATGCTGTAATAGGAACCTCTAGGAACTATCTACTTCTACTATGAGCTGTGAAGAACTGTCTGTTAACCTATCTTGAATAAACTCCCTAAGTTGTGAGCCTTCTGATCAAGCCTTCTGATGACTGCTGTGCCTGAGCTCTTCTGACCGTCAGTCCACAGCCCAGCTCGGTATAAGGGGCTCCCCCTATACCTAAAGGCGTTAGATTAGGAATATTAATCAAGATACCAGATTGCTACTACACAGGCAGTTGCAAGGCAGTAAATCTTCAGCTATCTCAGCACTATACTATGCAGGCAAACATTTTTTCAGACAGATCTAGCATTATGGTACATTCAGCTTTAACATACACTTTCAAAATTATTTATTGTATTTGACAAAGTCCTGTAATTACTAGTCTGGTGCTCTGATGCTGAATACTGACTGCAATTCTTTCCAATTCAATTCTATCACCACTCCCACCCCATGAGTCCCCTGGTATAGTACAGGACCCATGGTTATTTGATATAGGATAGTGTTTCAAATTTGATATGCACTCAGCTAACAGAAGATAAATTCTTGAGTGTACTCTTAGATTGAAACACTGTACAAGGGGAAATTGTACAAGCTCTACTGAGCAGCAGTTAAGTACTTGTCTTTACTGAAGTTAATGAGGTTTTCAGCAAAACGATTGCACATGTCATCTCATGTCTGGTAATTGCCTGTATAGGTGATTATAGTGCAGAGTAGTTATGGGAAAACTTGCATCAGGTTAGCCTATACTTTACCTTTAATGGGTAAATTATTTTGTCTGAGTATAGGGGTATTGCATCTCAGCTGCTGTAATGAACTGATGCTCTTGACCTATGGTAATTTGTTTGCAGTTTTAAAACCTTAAGTCACTAACCGATGTAGGGTCAGGATGTCATTTAAGCCTTTCATTTTTCCATTGTGCTCTAAACAAGTATCTTGATAATAATAAGCTGTTCATTAGCTGATAAAAGTTTTGCAAAGAGAAGTTTGATATTGCTGCAGGTCACAGATAAGTAAAATCAGATTTGTCCACACAAACACCAAAAGCACATGCCTTGGCTCCACACCAGTCAGAGAAACAGGCATTGAACTGGTTAACACGATTGCATTTTGAGCATGAAACTGTCTTCCTTTGTTGGCTGTGGTAAGGTGGGGGGGTGTCTCCTCCAAACATGGGCTAATAAAACAAAACAAGCATTAGGGAGAAAATGCTTCTTATGAAGAAAAGTTCACAAGCCTAATAAAGGGAAAGAGGAAAGCAAGCTACTCTGATAACATGAAGTAACATTCAGCCTGAAAGAATTATTGCAACTTAAAATGAGCAACAGAGTGACTTGGATCTAGCATGTAATTTATTTTTTTATTACAAAAGCACAGTAAAATGTGGAATTAATTTGAAAATATTTTTAGCAGAACTAGTACTAAAAAATAAAAACCTTATCAATGGTGTCCTTTTACACCAAGTATTTATTAATAGGGCCCTATGGGTAAGCACAATTGAAATTAGGAGGGAGGGTTCTCTGCTGATAATCTTACATTTTCAAATCCAACACACAACAGCTATTTTGCTTTAGATCTTTTTAGTAGTATGGCAGGGAGAATGTGTTCAGGTAATGAGTTTTTCACAGGTTGGAATTTGCTGCCTAAATATTTGTCTGCACTGTTTTATCTCATGCAAGTTATGTATTACCCTGTTTTTCTACTCCAATTAACTTATATGGGTAAACAAATAAAACAGGTTTTTCATCTGAAACTGGTAGAGGTTGAGTATAGATCCCAGTTAGGACAAATAGGACTTAAAAATGTTTTGTTAGGTTTTACCTCAAGGCTTATACAGTTTATTTTCCCTACAAGTCAGGAATATGGATAAGGAACAGAACCCATGCAAAATTATTTTGATTACACTGCAACAGCAAATAAGCAAACATGAAATAGCACTATTTTCATCTATGGCCTGCATTTGAATTGGAACTACGTCATTTGAGGGTTCAATTGGAAGATAAAATTTATAAAGGCACAAGTCTAAATGTGTTTTAAATCTGTATAACTTAATAGCCATTACTAATAATATCCGCATTATTACTTAATTATTCAGAAATTATTATGGTTATCATTAATTAATCAATATGATTAATAAAATTTTGATTACAAGAAATAATTATTGATAAGCAATTAAATTTCTGTCTTAGCTACTACAGGTCTCACCATTGAAGTCATATGCCTAACTACATATGCAGCTACATATTAGTATCTAGATTCAGTGAAGCAGCAAAACATATATTTATCTTAAGGTAAGTACAGAATCCTACTGAAATTCACTTTGAAATGACACTTCAGTGGCTATACTCTCTAGCTAGAGACAATTTTAGAACTTAGGATGTTATCTGTTATAATCAGAAGATTTTAACTTGCAAATCATTAATTATTCTTCTCTCATTTCTGTATTTATCACAACCTGGAGAAGTGAAATGTACTATAAGATTTTCATACAAGACTTTTCAGAAATGAAATTAAAATTCTCCTAAAGAACTAAATGAGCAAGTTAAATGGGGAAGTGAAGCCAACAGCAATTTAGGGGTAACATCTACTACCGCTTTACTCATCTCTGCAGAGTCACAGCCAAATACAAGCATATTAGCTGTATGCACATAGAAGAAGCAGCAAATGGAGATAAGAAAAATAATGTAAAAGCATATTTTATTTTCATATAACATTTGAAATTGGTGCAAATGATCTACCAAAGATAATGTTATGCTTTCATTTGATTGATGTAAGAAGCCTTACCGTCTGTATTTCAGGCAGTTTGCTTTCACAAGTTGCACAGTGTTTATGTTGAAGAGGATTTCCTGTGCCACACACCTGACAAATTACTTTACCCTTTTAAATAGAGAAAGAATACATTTCACATAGTGTTTGAAAACTATGAACAAGAAAAAGAAGAGGACTTGATCTTACAAAGTGCTGTGGTTATTCAGCCCTGCAGATAGAACAGACCCTTAAAATCTGTGCTGTAGGTTTCACACTTTAGTTAGGCCATATTGCCTAGTCATCACTAATCTATGCATCTTGGTGACTATTTTTTTCAACTATGGTACAGTTTCCTAAGGAGATCCAGTATCAGTACCTCCAGATCTTTGTATATACTAATGTCAGTTTGTTTTGTCAATACAGTCATGCAAAACAGACAGTCCAGTATCGGCAGGAAAAATATTAATAATATAATAATTATTAATAATATAATACCACCATATCATGTGGTGCCTTAAAATATCCTTAAAAGGTCTTAGCAAAGTCACTATTAACAACCGAGTTTCTACCAGAGCTAAGAATAATGAGTATGCTATTTTGATTGTTGCCACCAAATATTCCTGGTCTGCCTTTGCACCTACATCAGGGTTGCCATAAAACATTTCATTTACACCAATGTCTATAACCTACTTGTGGTGGGTTGACCCTGGCTGGAGGCCAGGTGCCCACCAAAGCCGCTGTACCACTCCCTTTCTCAGCAACACAGGGAAGAGAAAATACAATGAAGGCTTATGAGTTGAGATAAGGACACTGATTACTGATTACTGTCATGGAAAAATGAACTCAGCTTGAGGAAATGAATTGAGTTTATTGCCAGTCAAATCAGACATTGCCTTTGGCACTCTCTTCCTTGTCAAGGGGAGGACTTTTCACGCTCTTCCACTGCTTCAGCATGAGGTCCTTCTCATGGGAGAAAGTCCTCTACGAACATCTCCAATAGAATCTTTCCACAGATAACAGTTCTCCATTAACTGCTCCAGTATGGGTCCCTTTCCATTTGGTGTAGTCTTTCAGAAACAGACCAGCATGGGTCCCCTATGGAGTCACAAGTCCTGCTAGCAAACCTGTTCCACCACAGACTTCTCTCTTCGTGGGGCCACAGGCCCTGCCACGAGTCTGCTCCAACATGGGCTTCCCATAGGGATACAGCTGCCTTTAGGCATCCACCTGGTCCACTGTGGGGTTCTCCATGGACTGCTCCCCCATGAATCTCTGTGGACCCCAGAGGGACTGCCTGCCTCACCATGGTCTTCACCATGGGCTGCAGGGGAATCTCAGCTCCTGTGCCTGCAGCACCTCCTCCCCATCCTTCTTCACCAACCTCAGTATCTGCATAGTTGTTTCTCTCATACTTGCTCACTTCTCTCATCTCTGGCTGCAATTTTCTCCTGTGAGATAACTTTTTGCCCCCTTCTTAAATATGGTATTCCAGAGGCCCTACCACCATCGCTTATTGATTCAGCCTTGGCCAGCGTTGGGTCCTCTTGAAACCAGCTGGCATTGGCTTCATTGGACAAAGGGAATGCTTCCAGCACCTTCTCAGAGAAGCCATCCTTTTAGCCCCCCACCTTGCTACCAAAACCTTGCCATGCACACAGAGACACAGAGCACATTCCACCCATCACCTCTGTCAATCACATATTTAAGAACTATTATTAAAATCCACATGAAAATCAAAATAACATCATCACTATACTGAATGAAAGTGGACAATTTACACACCATCTACCTCTCTTCCTTTCACCACAATTACAAGAGAAATCTTCCATGATCATTCCGCTCTCTAACATTGTTCAGTCCACCTTTTGTCCGTTACCTCTTCCAATTACTATCCTTATCTCAAATTCCTCACGCCCCACATAGGGCACCAAAAAGGACTGTGATGGATTGACCTGGGTTGGATGCCAAATGTCCACCAAACCACTCTATTATTCCCCTCAGCAGGAGGGGGAAGAAAATAACATAGAAAAAACCTCAGAGAGTTTCTACTTCCCATCAGCAAGTGATGTCTGGGCACTTCCTGGAAAGCAGGGCTTCAGCATGCATAGGGGTTGATCCGTAAGGCAAATATTGTAAATAATGAATGCCCACTCTACCCTTTCTCCTCCTTTTTTTTTTTAGCTTTTACATCTGAGCTGATCTTCTTCGCGGACACCCCCTTGTCACGGGGGAGAAGCTTGCGTGCCCTCATAAGGTTGAGAGCTATGCTGGCGGTGGTATGTGCCTTCAATAGGGTCTCCCATGCCAGATAGGTCTCAGCTGAAGGATCAGACAAAGGGTGCCCATGGGCAGAATGGGCTCACTAGCCCTCTGGCAACCATCCTAGAAGGACAACTCTAACTCCAAAACCCAGGCAGATGGAGCTCGCTTAGCCCTGTAGGGCTATCCATATAATAGAAGGATACTCTAACTAAACCTACATCCTGAGGTATTCACTGTCACTGTCCAAGCTTGCTAGGCCCTGGCAGATGAACCTTAGGAGTAATGATTGAGGCCAGTTCTGCGCACGCTGTGCCTCACCGAAAAAATCCATTGCGCAGGCTCAAAGGGTTCACCCACATTGCAAAGCCCTGTAGCGACAGGCAAGGGTCGTAATGGCAGATGTTAAGAGGCACTGGAAGCCGCAGACCCAACCCTGCATGCAGGAGGTTCAGGACACTGGTCACTCAAGACTGACCCTGGAGATGACACTGTGGTTCCGCAGCATCCTGAATGACCAAGCAGCCTTTTTTAAGGAGAGCACTGCTTGCTCCACATGAAGAGGGGCCTAGAAAAGGTGGCCTAACCAAAGCTCATCTCCTCACCTGGTTTGCTAACCATGGCCAATGGGCATCTTCTGATGTGGTCAAACAAAGACAAAGAGACAAAGGCATACACCTGCCTCCAAAGGTGTGTTCAAATTGACACTCACACGTCGGATGTAGAAAGAACTGTTCCTCGCCAATATCGCCGAAGAAGACTTTCTGCTGCGCCTTTTGCAATCGGACTTGCCTATCCCACATTGGCCTTTTTAGCCACCAGCACGCTTGCAGCAAGTGTGGCTAGTGCCCTTCCCAAATCTTCACTCGCGAAGCCTAGCCATGAAGATGATCTGAGCTGATGCCATATGGCATGGAATACCCTTTTGGTCAGTTTTGGTCAGCTGTGTTGGTTATGTGTGCTCCCAAGATTTTGCCCACCCCCAGCCTACTGGAGATGTTGGAGAGACAGTGCTGGTGCTGTGCCAGCACTGCTCAGCAGTAGACCAAGCACCTGTGTGTTATGGACACCTTTCTAGCTGTCTGTGCAAAGCACAGCACTGTGAGGGCTGCTGTGCAGAAAACGAACACCATTTCAGCCAGGTCCAATACAGACATCAAGCTGATAGCTGCCTCAGATTATGAAATTCCCTTTGTTATCTGATTAGTCTTCAGATAGTAATTTCATCATCCATCTCCTTTCAAAATGTTCACTTGCAATTATCCCAGAATCCCACTGAATGGTTGAGGTTGGAATGGACCTCTGGAGGTCGCCGGTCCAAGCCCTCTGCTCAAGCAAGGCCACTTACAGCTGCTTGCCCAGCGCCATGTTCAGATGGCTTTCCAGTATCTCTAAGGATGGAGAATCTACAACCTCTCTGGGCAACCTGTGCAGATGCTCACTCACCATCACAGTAAAAAAGTGTTTCCTGATGTTCAGATGGAACCTTCTGTGTTTCAGTTTGTGCCTATCATCTCTGGTCCTGTCCCTGGGCACCACTGAAAAGAGCCTGGGTCTACCTTTTTGCACCCTCCCTTCAGGTATTTATATACATTGATGAGATCACCTCTGAGCCTTCTTTTCCCTAGGCTAAGCAGTCCCTGCTCTCTCACTCTTTCCTTTAGATGCTCCAGTCCCTTAGTCATCTCCATGGAACTTCATTGGACTCTCTCTATTATGTCTATGTCTCTCTTGTACTGGGGAGCCCAGAACGGGACCAGGGCCTGTAAATGTAAACCTACTTCTAGCTGTTTCCTAGAACCACCTTTTTCTAGAACATTTAGGTGGGAGAACACCTTTAAGATCATCAAGTCCAACTGCTAACCTAACATGCAAGCCATCACTCCACACCTCTGCTAAGTCAGGCACTCTGTCTTGGTTTTGTCCTGGCTTCCCAGCCCAAGCCGCTCCCCCTTTCCCCCCCCCCCCCGCTCCTCAAAGCAAGGAAAAGGAATGGGGAGGGGAAAAAAAAACTTGAAAGAAGATGAGCTAAGCCAGTAAGTATATATATATACATATATATATATATGTATATTCTCTAAATGTCTACAATTACATGAATACAATTTGCACTCACGATAGGGAGAGGGAAAGGGGAGGGAAAAAAGGGAAGGTGAAAACAGAGCTGACAAAGAGACAAAACCAAAACAATGGGTACAAAAGAACGCCCCCGCCCACCCACCGAGTAAACCAGTACAACACAATTCCACTAACCACTCCTAGAATAAAGCTATCCTCTTTCTCTCACGTGGGGGTTTCATTCATGCCTTTTCTCCAATCTTCTGCGTGGCTCCGATAAGGGATCAAGTAGCAGCAGAGCCGTCTGCCCTCCACCCTCACCGGCAACCAGAGACAAACTAGACTTCCTCTCTCCTGTCTCTTATCCCGTGAGAGGGGAAAAGAATGGGTGAGGAATACCTAGGAGACAAGCCCCTCCCTAATTAGATCTGGTTACCAGGAAAAGGTCTGGGTCAAACTATTACACTCTTTAGCATGCCTTCCTGGGCTTATGTGGTTCACCTTTATTCCTTATTTCCATTCTAGGTGTTTTTAATCCTACTAACACTTAAAGCTGTCATAATGTAATTATACAAAGCCAAGTTGGATCAAAATATTTGTAATGAAATCATCTGTTAGAAACATGCATGCCAGCAGTTAAATCGCTTTTATGTTACATTTATTCTTAATTACCTTTATGCAGATGTTCTGGGGCTGCAGTTGTGGAGCTATTGGTGATTCACATACAATGCAAGTGGGTGTATTCATTGGCACACAATGTCTGCATTCAAGACACGGTGCCATCTGAAGAAAAAGCAACATCACAGCATGTCAAGGACCATAATGAGATCATTAAGGTTGCAGTGAGATTTCAATATTTTCCTATCTGGAGACAAAGTTACTGGAAGCATAGAAACTGACAGCTACTGATGCTGATATTGATCCTTAAAGATCAAATGCCATTGAGAAAATATGAAGACATCTGGAAAGACAATGCCAGAAAACTACTAAGTTAATTTCCAGTAAAATTAAAATGCTACTATAAAATATGTATAGGTAATTGAAATCCCCCTAATTACAAACCTAATCTAAAGAGTTGATAAACCTTCTCAGTCATTACTTAAAATTACAGCATCACCCCAGACATCTTTCTGATGACACAGGAAAGGAAACATACCTTTGACTTATTAGATCAGGTTATTATCTCTTGGGAAGAGATTAGAGAAGACACCACTGCAAAAACTTGGTGTTTCAGGAATATTAGATGAATTTTCTACAGCTATGACATGAGCAATAGTTACTAGCTAACTAACTGCACTAGTTAGCACTGTAAGATGCATATTCAGATCCTGAAGATGCAGTGGTTGTTGTCACAGGACGAGGAGGAATTTGGTACTGTTTCCTGACATAGACCAAAAAACCACAATTTACTTTTTCATTGTTTTGCCTATTAAAATACATGGCACTTGAAGAAATCTATGGTTAATTTTGCCCATTGTTTGAGAATTTCACCAGGTCCACTGCTAAAGGTATTGCGCAGAACAGAACTTCCAAATTAAAGTGTGACTAAGTCATGGGTTTTCCAGCTTTGAGTGTGTAACTTGAAAAGGATGCTGTTTACTGCAAAGATGATGTGTTGATTGTTATGATGTTTTGCTGACCTGCCTTCCTTCAGGGATTGGGAAGTGATGTACTGGCACAGGTGGGATAGAAGATCCACATTCCTGACAGAAGTGAGTCAAGGGATCAGACAGGTGAGGTGCAGAACAATATGCACATCTGAAAATAAGAGCAAACTTGCTGAGCTTGTTTGAGTATTGCACTGCTATATAAAAATTAATAATCTGGAACTTGTTGTGAGAGGACTTAGGTCACTGATTTCCCAGTTATGGTTTCCAGGCTGTGGTGATCTACCAGACCATGCCCCAGCATTCATGATATGAAGTTCTGAACTCCAAACAGCTCTGCAGAGTAGAAGGTTCTCTGGCTGCTATGGAGTTTCACACTTTCTTCCTCACTATGAGGAGGAAAACATGTGAAGTAAACAGGTGTCCAGACATGCAATCTGTATCAGGCTTCACTGCTGCACCATGGTGAACCACTGATGTAGATTACAGAACCCTTTCAATATTGATAAGCATTGATATTCTGTTAGACTACTCCAGTGAGCAGTTTTCATCTACATCAGTAAGGTGTACTATGATTTGAAAAGACAGTTTATTCCTTGACGCTGTAGGTCTTAGAAATTTTTTTAAAGAGATGATGAGATAGTTGATAACAGTGTATGCTGAAATGTAAATAAAACTACATTTAAGGGAAAGAATTTTCAAAGCCTTACCTAGATTATATTAGTTATGTGCCAGTGTCTCTCTTTGCTTTCTTAATTTTTAGAGGTCCACATTATTATCAACTTGCTTGCAAAAGGCTCAGACACATTCCAAAGGAGAAATACATTAAAAGAAGTCACTTACTTAAGGAAATCTGTTTCCTTCCGGATCCTTGACACTTGTGAGCTTGCTAAGCTTTTCTGGCTAGTTGTGGCAGAAGAACTTGCAAACTGAAATAAAGTTACTTCTTTAACCTTTAGGGTTCAAGTATTCTCAAAATGCATACAAAAGTAGCAAAATCAGCTAAAGATGTTCTTTGAACAACAGGAAACAGTGCACTGAAATGCATTGCTTTAAGGAGTATCAACTATACTTGATTCCCCTATTAGCTGCATTAAGGACCCACAGTTTCCTCCAATAAAAATAAAACAATGTCTTGCTATTTACTTCCATGACAGCATTACTGAATATTGAGTTTTAAATATTAACTGGACAACATATAGCAGTAAGTTTTTGCTAATTGCACATTCAGTAATGTATTAGAAGAGAGTTAGTAGGAATGTTAATTTTCTTCCCCTGGTTTTGTCCATACTGATAACTGTGTACTGCTTTGGGTATTCCTATTCTAGTGTGTCACTACCATTAAATTTAAATCAGGACTGTAAAATGTAAACAAAGACTGAGAGATCTGAGAGATCACAAATCTTCACATCTTCACTTTCTTAGACCTCTGTTCTGATGACAGCCTTTTACAGTTTTCCTCAGCACCCCTTTGCTTACCTGTGGTGACTCTATTAGTGGTGCTGAGACAGATTCTTCTCTGTACTGTGTTGTTCCTAAATGACTGGTAAGGAGCTGTGATCCTTGCAGGAACCTGTGAGAAGTCTTTCTTTCTGTTTTCAAGATTAAAATTACAATCCTGTTATTCCACTGTCATCCACTTTGTGCAGCTAATATATACCTTAACACAAATATGGCATACTCTAAGCATATTTAAAAATGTATTTGACATCCAGATTTTGAGTCAAATAAACTGCATGGAATTACAAGAAATTAAACTGGAAGAAACATCACACCTCTGTGAAAGAGCTTACTTTTGGAATTTTTCTTTATTTACAATTTTCTTCCTTCCACATGCTCAAAAAAAAACCCAGCTAGTAAAAGTAAATTAAGGAGTAAACATTAATACAATTCCCTGCCCTTAAACAGTCCCATTACCATTGCCATGGAATAATAGACTTTATCTACAGCAAAAATCTGAGTCAAGCTTTCATTTCTGCTTTCTGTATTTATTTTGGAATCTTACTGCAAGCAAACATAGGAAAGAGCTCTGTAAAGGATGTAATCCCATCAATTTAACAGCATTTTCTGGCACAAAGAGAAATACAGACTGGACCTTATGTTGCTGAGAAATTAACAACATTTTAATAAGTTTTAAGAACTAATGTGAAATGTATGGAAGGTAAGTTTTGTTCTCCTTTTGCAATGTTGTGTAATCAAAACAGGAATTTCCAGAGGATGTTTTGCCTTTTGTAATGGTTTTAAAATTACCCATATGATACAAGAACAAAATGATACACTACTTTCTGCAAAAACAGAAGTCTATCTCAGTTTTATGAAGTAATACAATACCTTGAAAGTCTCGGGGTGCTTTGCCACAGGCAGGCTTGATTTCCACATTCAGTCCATTCTTCTTTGGTTTTGTAGTAAACATTCCACCTCCCTTATTCTAAAAGGTAATTCCATTTGAATTCCAGATGAAATTTTTGCTTCTGCTCTAATCCTCTCTTGCTACATACTTAAGCTATTTATTTTCAATGCAAGTATTTGAAAAATTTATATTATAAATATATTTTTTAAATATTTGACATGAATTGTTCATAAAATACCACTGGGAAAAAAAGTGTTCCCTTGAAATTTTAATATTACAAAAAGGATCAAAGCAACCAAGATGGGCAAACAGACAAAATAAAACATATTAATAGTATAGGAGTCAAGTTTAATCTCTAAGTAGCATATATAATATTTTATATTCACACAAGGGGTTACAATTGCTAAAACTTACTCGTGTGGCTATATCTTTTGGAAAATTCTTGTCATCATCTTCAACAGAGTAAATGATGTTTGATTGCTTGTACTCTACCAGAAACACCTTTGTTACGACTGTACTCTTCCGATAGTCCCTGAAAATCAATGTTCACAAAGCTATAATACCTGCCACAAACCCATGTGCAGCAATGAGCCCCTGAAGAATCTGGCTCATTTGGTTGAACATCTCTTCAAAGCTTGCCAGTTACTACTTCAGTTCATAAGTATAATCCTGGGCAATATTGAGTTAATAAAAAAACTTGAATTCGCTAATACTCATTAAATTACAATAGTAACATTGAAATTGCTGTAAAATGTGCAAACCACTCAGGATAAAAACATACTGGAAACAAGTATTAATCTAGGCAGTGATATCAAGAAACACACATAGGCCTAGGTTTGGCACGTCTCTGCACATGGAATAGAATGTTATTATATTCCAGCACAGACACAAACAAGGCTACATGCAGGTGCTAAGAACAGGGAACAGCAAGCACAAATCTGCAAGTGGAGTGGGAGTTTCTGCTCCAATGGAAATAAAAGATAATGCAACACAGTACAGACAGAGAATTTATGTGTCCTCTCTCTGTCTTTAAGCATGAAGTTAGTTTGGACAAAGTCAGTGGCAGTGCAGCAAAATCCAGTTTTCTTTCTACATATTGTATTTTCTCTTTATCCAACATTGTACTTAAGCTTTGAGGTCTGGCATTCTGTGCTCCTTTGGGAGAAACTAAGCAAATTCGTGGGAGGACCAGCTTCTATAAATCTGTTGAACCACTGGATGATCCCAGAAAATACCATAGTGACTCCTCTGGTGTTTCTGATGATCACTCTCAAAAGGATGAGCTCTAAGTACAGTATATTAGCTCTCACCAACAGTCGCTACAGACCGTTGGCCTACACCTGCAGCCCAGGAGATAAATATCCACGAGATAATTCAATGACACAAACTCTTGATGGATAAACAGTATTATGAGAAAGCAATGTCAGTGCAATCCATAAAGATCATTTTGATTGCAGACTGGTTGGGGACTAATTTTGATTGCATACTGCAAGGTATGGAGTGCCTTAAACAATACGGCTACAACCTATGACTGAGATACCTGTTCCGTGCCAAAATAGGACTAAAATAAAACAAGGTACTTACTTTGTAACTGCCAGTGCCTTGACCATTATTTTCCCAACTGGTAATAGGATAGGACCCTCATACTTAAAAGTGTTACACTCTTCATAGCCAGGTTTCCTAATGAGTTCTGGTTTACTTCCATCTAAAGTGTAATAAATAGAGACCTCAGGTGTATCTGAAAGAAACAGAGAAAGCAATTATTCAGACTGTATTCAACCTTGGACAAATAAGATCTGTGCTCCAGAGTACTCACTACTCTGCTTTATTTTTGTCACATAAACAAAATAAAGCAGTTCCATAAATGAATGTTTGGGACCAAAACTGTTTCTGCCATGAAATATCAGTAACTCAATAGATGCAATTTCATTATAGGCAATATTTCTTACAGCAAAGTAGCTGTGCAATGGTTTTGCATGAAAACATTGCAGCAGCTTGCCCATTCCTATGACAGAAAAGGTATATCTTCTGCCATAGTAAAAGCTGACATTTTAAAATATTTAAGGAAAACATTGGGGGTGAGTCGGGCACATGGTATGTTCAACCACTGTTTTTGCAGTCAAAGAAAAGTACAACAACTTAAAGCTTCGACCTTGGGAGCAATTAAGACTGCTAACACATATAACTTGTATGTCAGTAGTATCAGTTGAATGCATAAAATAACATGCATGTATATTTGGTGCATCAAAAGCTGTTGGTTAATTTTGTCAGTTCCTCAATGAAATGCACACTTAAAAAATCATAACTACATGCAAAGAAAATTATAGAGGCTAAACATTTCAAATGAACACATAAATAAAGCTTTTACATGGAGTCAAAGCTCTCATTCATACCTGATTTTATTTCTATAAGAGTATTTGTGTCTATTTCATGTTTGGCCTTCCCTGGAAGAGGGATTCGAAGTGGTATGACCTGAGGAACTGAGACAGAGCCAGCTGTCATTTTTCTCAGCTGTGATCTTTAAAGAAAAATAAAAAAAGCAGACAATAATTTTTCTAAACAGAAGAATGCACTGAGAAATACTTCTAACATGATTCCTTGTCTTCATTTGTTTCTCTTAAAAGAGAGAACACTGGATTCTTTAAACTGTTACTTGTCATTAATATTTGCATGATTTTCACACTGAAAAGGGGCAACATCCTCATGACCATCATACGTCTGACTCATTCTCCTGTTTCAGAACTGTGAACAAAACTTAAGATGAGTACTGTCACTTCCTTGTTCCAGTCTGATTGTGTCTGTGTTCTTGGCATACCTGAACCAAAGTCACAGTGCCCCATTTCAGCCTTCTGAGAGCCCATCCCTGGCGGGACACAAACAATCCTGACAGCACCTCCAGTGTGCCCAGCCTCTGACCCAGCATGGGCTCAGTCAAACTGCATTCAGCCTGGGAAAACCAAACCAATAGCATGGGGTTTTGAGCAACCTGATTCAGTTGAAGTGTTCCTGCTCATGTTGGTGAGCATTGGAACTAGATGATTCCTAAGGCCTCTTCCAATCCCAAACATACTGTGACTCTGTATTCCATGTATTTGAGTTTAAACAGCTTTAGCATCATATGTCAGTGATACATGGTAGGAGTAACAGTAAAGCATCTCTACCCTAATCATATCATATGTGAAACCAGCCTTGTTTCACTGAAGCTATTGCTAGAGCTATTGATTAAGTTTATCTCAACTACCTTTTGAATTAAAAATATACCCATAAAAAAGGTGCCAAACCTGATTTATATAGTTATTATCATGTCACATAATTGAAGAATGAAAAATTTCATTGGTATATGATAGTATTTTACATAGAAAGAGAGGTGCTCCAGATCTTGGGAATTGATACTCAGGGCCAGGAAACATACCTACACTAGAAGGATTTGGGTTTGTAACCAACCCTCCAATATTCCAGACACAATTCTTACGCTACTCATCAACACAGGCAGTAATGATTAAGCCCATAAGGTGTTGGTGAGACTGCACTCTCACTGGACCTGTGCTGAGGTAAGCCACCATGGCTGGGTTGCCTGAAAGAGTGGCTAAAGACTATGCGTGCTTCTTATCCAGACTCTCCTGATCTGCACACAGGACACACAGCTACAGAAGCATAGGGTCAGGTTGGAAAGGACCACAGTGGGTCATCCAGTCCAGCCTCGCGGCTCAAGCAGGGCCATCCTCGAGCACATTGCACAAGATTGTGTCCAGATGGGTCTTGAATTCCAGTGCCAGACAATTCTTGAATATCTCCCGTGAGGGAGACCCCACAGCCTCTCGGGGCAACCTGTTCCGGTGCTCAGTCACCAGCACGGGCAAAGTTCTTCCCTATGTTCAGGTGGTGCACCTCCGAGAAGAGACTGGCTCCGTCCTCTTGACATCCACTCACTAATTACGTGCAGATCCGTTCTTTACCTGGCCTGAGGGGCCGACAACTTTTCTCTCAAGGCCCCACCTTTCAAGGCACCTGAACCAAAAGCACGCGGTACTCCGTTTCAGCCTCCTGGGACGGCATCCCTGGCGGGACACACATGGTCCCGCCGGCATCCCCAGGGCGCCCAGCCCCCGCCACAGGGCGGCCAGGCCCCAGCATCCCGCACCCTCCGGCACGGCCCAGGGTCCCTCGCTCCGCTCCATCTCCGCTGCACAGCCCCTGCTCACCCGCTCGGTTCCGCTGCCCTCCCGTTTCCACGGACGCCACGCGCCGGGCGCTGCCGGCGCCCATTGGTCGTTGCGCAGCAACTGACTCCGTCGCCCTCCGTCGCGCGGCTCTAACGTCATCTTGTCGTTCCGAGGCCTGTCACGGCATGGCGGAGGTGAAGGTAAAGCCAGAGGTGCCCGACCCCATGGACATCGAGAGCAGGTGCGGGACGGACTGTCCTGGGGGCACTCCGGCGGCAGGCGAGGGGGCTGCCGAGCAGCGGGAGAGGGGGTGTGTGGCGGCCGGCAAGAGGCCAGGGACGTGTTTTGGGGCGGGGGGACGCAGGTGTGAGGCGTGCCAGTGCCTTGAGGGGTGTTGTTCAAGGCCTGAGGGGTGTGGTTCGAGCCTGAGTGTTGATCAGGTGCTGAAGGAGAGGGTTGCGGTTTTTTAAGGGACTGAGACTTTCGTGCTGGGAAGCAGTAATGGGTGACGGGGTCAGGTTGGCCGCCTCGGTATTTTTCTGGTTGTGGAAAGGGCAATTGTGTTGTTTTTGCATTAAGTAATTTTTTTTCTAAAGGTTTTTCATCACTATTCGCCTTCCTTGACTAGTCACCAGTTCCTTCCCATTGGAAGTTTTTGTCTAACAAAATGTACAGGAAGCTTTAAATCCATGTTGTTAATAGTGAAAACAACACAGAAGTAAAATGGAGGACCACGTGTTCGGTCTTGTCAGTGAAAGCAGAGGTAGTTTGTCCAGCAGCTGGGACACGATTGTGTTTGTCATCACAAGGTGCTGAGTTCCTTCGAGACATGACCAAGAAGCAGGCACTGAATACTTTTGCCCTGGGTTTTTCTTGTCACTTTCTTCCATCCTGACTCCAATACTACTTGAATTTGGGTTTAGATGCAACAGAGCATGACTTTAAACTCACTTTTCTCCTCCCACAGGATTATTGAGCTGTGCCACCAGTTCCCTCATGGTATCACGGACCAGGTGATCCAGAATGACATGCCTCACATGGAAGCCCAACAGCGAGCCATGGCCATCAATAGGCTGCTCTCCATGGTAGGAGGATCTTCCTTTCTACCTCAGCCAACCCAGAGCACATACATACATACTTACTCTGTATGTACAGTCTGCATGTGGCAACCTGTCAGGCAGGGCTAGCAGATTAATCCCTTTGGATTTAGCAGCATTTGCCATGATGTACAGTTACCATAATTTACTTTTGGTTGCCACAAGCACTAATGATTGCCGAAGTTAATTAAGATGTGCCTCTCTTTCTAGTCTGCAATACAAAGCATGAAAGTGCACATTGATGTGGATCACTAGGTGAGGAAGCTATCACTGAGAAGTACCACATTTGGGTTTTTTTCATGTGTTTAGGGTTTTTTGATCTTTTTCCTGTGTGATAGATTGTAAAGCAGAATGTAATATGATAATATATAGTAACAGTTGGATGCAACTATAGTGGCAGGGGTTCATCAGGCAGTAAGATGACCACAGGTGATAACCGCAAGGCCTGTTTAATGATGGGCAATGAATTAGCTAGAGAGAAATAGATGGATGTTAACCCATGCTCTTATATGTGAAGGTCTTCTCAAAATCCCTCACAAAATTCCAGCGCTCTGTATTACTGTGATGACACGCAGGTGAAACATGTCAAGGAATTTTTTTGTATCATCTATAAATTTCCCACATCTCACTGGGCATTTCTCTTTACTATACCAGGAGTCAGCCTAAGACAGGAGCAAGGATCATACTCAGCTACACTGGCCAAGTGTTCAGTAACAGAGAGTAGCTGTTTAGTCGTGTTGATTCGGTGTGGTGTAAACTTGAGTAGCAGCTAAATGTTTAAGCTCTTTAAAAGATCAGCATTCCTTTTGGTTCTGTACCTAGCTGCTTCCTGGGCATGTGGAGTCAGGAAATAAAACAGACTGAGTGGTGCAGTCCAGAGAGCACTTTGGAAAGGAGGGAAACTTGTTTTCTCAGAATGAAGGATAGTGGGAAGTTTCCAAACTGAGCAAGGTGGTTTGTTTTTTTGTTGTTTTGTTTGGGATTGATTCTTTTTACTAACTGAAGAGACTTCTTAACTGTGGTCCTATGGTCCATACGAGGTGTCACTGGAAGTAATCTTTCTCTTTTTGGTCTTTCTGTTATAAGTGTGTTATAGGTATTACAAATACATTGGATATGACCTTGTGTGTTCAGTAACTTTTGAAAAGGCTGTCCAGATTTCATAATGAGGCATCAAAAGATAGTTAAGTCTCTGGAATTTGTTTAAAATTGGTGCTTGGGGAAGTTGTGAATGTGTAGGAATCTCTAGAAAGTACTTCAAACATGGGGGGAAATGGCAGTGAGAGTTCAACCTTAATAAGCATTGGGTACTTCACTTGATTTAATCTACAAGTACCTCTTCTACAGAAGAGGGTTATTGAGGTGTGAGCTTCAATCACCCACATAATGCAAATCTGTAAGAAACAAAACTGAAACTATAGGAAAGGATGAGCTGGCAATGAAAATTTTAATTAATGCTGTTATACAGGGTTACATTCTTAGGCTTGTCTAATTGGTTGCCTCCTTAAAATGCAAAAGAAGACCTAGGCACAAGTGTCCAGGGCAGAATTTCTGTGTGAGAGAGATGCTGGTAATTTGCTTCTGTGAGTCACTGCCCATCCTAGTTGGCAGCTTTCCAGTGATGCCCACTTAGTGAAAAGGAGAACGTTGCTACTGGAACTCGGAATTTTTCAAAGCTTATGCAGTAGAGCTTCACTGTGATTTCTGGGTTGCCACGCAAATGAGTGCTGTGGTAGAAAGCGAGAGCAAAGGCCATGAGATCTTGATGTCCCTCCTACCATATGAAAGTTAGGAGAAATAATAGGAAGTGCATAAAAGTTGTGGGAAGTATCAGGAAATATTTGTTGTTTCTGATAGCTGATGATAGGTGGATATATGTCAGGAAAAAATTATCCCCAAGGGTATTATCGTTTCCAATGGTTAGAAATACTAGTTTTCATTTTTCTTTATTTAATTGACCTTAGATAAGGTTTTTATTTTAGAATATTCTTTGCCACCTTCTGAAACAAGCTATTTGAAAAAAAAGTAAATGCATTCTGCCCATCTCTCCTAGGGGCAGCTGGACCTTCTCAGAAGCAATGCAGGTCTCCTGTATAGAATCAAAGATGCTCAAAATGCAAGGTAAGCTTGTATTTGCTGGATAAATATTTGGAACACAATTCTGCAACTCATGCAGCATTGCTGAGAAGACACTCAGCAATGTAATGTGGTTCTGTCACATGGATGTTACAGAACATAAGTGCTTGTTTCAGGAGGGTATGCTTAATTCCCCTGAACTCACCCTGCAATCTGCTTTAGGTGTAGTATTCTCTACTGAGCAGAGGGTGCCATGGGACTATAGCTCTAACTTCCTCGCAGAGTTCCTGGTCCAAATGACAGCAAAGCGATCTCTGGAAACATGTATATGCTCAGGTGAAAACCAAGTGAAACCTGACCAAACCATCTGCAAACAGTGGTTCTGTAAACTTCCTCACTGCTTATGTTACAGGATCAGCACTGATATTTACAGCTCTCCCGGGAGGCCAATTGAACTCATGCTCTTGGATTTATTAAAATGTACCTTCAAACCATATCTTGTGATGCATATGTAAATCTGAGTAAAAGAAGTATACTTCTTGGAAGAAATAGCCTTCAAAAACTATGCTTAGTGCAGGTGTATTGTCGTTCTTTTCAAATGGTTTAGAAAAGGATTGCTGAGTTCCTGCTTCTTGGACCAGTGAAAAGGCATGTTCTAGAGCTGGGAGCATTCTACCATCCCTTTTCTTATAGTTTGAGCTGGCAAAATGCCAACTGCCTGGTACCCAGTCAAAAAGTCCACTCCCAGAGCAGGAGAGTGAGGGAAAACAGCAGAAACGAGGCTTTAAACACGGTGAGGTTTTTATATTTTACAGAGAAGAGGAGGGCTTAACACAGAATATGAAATAGCACATGGTCAGAAGCGTGGACCCAAAGAGGCTTCCCGCTCCCTAACTTCTGATATCAGGCCTTGCTGCCAGTCTACACGACTGTTTACCCAGGGACGTGACCATATTCCTGTTAATTCCTTTTTCCCTCTTGCTAGGAGGTTTCCTTTGGGGAGGAGGTTTGGTTGGTTTGAATTTCTCTTGTTAGCTGGGGCGACCCCAGTGAGCCTGTTGTTGTTTCCTGTCACTATGTGCTATTTCATATTCTGTGTTAAGCTCTCCTCTTCTCTGTATAAATATAAAAACCTCACCGTGTTTAAAGCCTCGTTTCTGCTGTTTTCCCTCACTCTCCTGCTCTGGGAGTGGACTTTTTGACTGGGTACCAGGCAGTTGGCATTTTGCCAGCTCAAACTATAACATTCTTTTTGGTACTGAAACCCAGGAACACCTTTCAAGATGTTCTGTCTAGAGACAGATTATCCTAAATTATGCTCCATACTGTGTTCAACCTTCCACAGTTGTGTTAGTATGTGACCCTAAATTCCCCATTGTTATGACAAGTTGAGTGACTCCTCCTTGTCTGTTTTCTTTCATATTGTGCTTTTTTCTGTTTACAGTGGCTTCTCAACTGCGAGTTCGACTTGGTCCAGAGAGGTTTAACTGTCACGTATTATATTTGCCAATATGGCTTACAGTGTAGGATTTTTCTTTTTGTGTTGTTTTTTGTTTTTTATAGTACTTGTTTGTAGTTTTTAAAAAAGCCAGCTTCTTTCAAATTTTGGGCCTTTCAAAAATCCTGATGTCTGTCTTATTTTCCAGTAAAATGAAGGGCTCTGACAATCAAGAGAAGCTGGTTTACCAAATTATAGAAGATGCAGGCAACAAAGGTAGTTTAAATTATGATTGTGAACGGTACTAACTCTGTTAGCTTATGGAACCATTCCTATCCAAACTCATAAATGCTTTCCACACAACACAAATATAAAACCTTCACTCCCCATACCAGGTCTGTAGCTAATGTTCCATGTGTCTGCTTTTTAAAAACAAAAGAGAAGGTGACATATTTCTCTGTTAAAATAACAACCTGTCCTTGTTGACTTTTGGGAAGGGCTCTTTTAGAAGATTTGGAATACAAATTGCGAATTCTCTGTAGGACTGTCAAGCTCCAGAACACTCTCTATGGAAAAGAAAATGCAGAACCAGGATTTAACAGGTGTTCTGCCAGCAGAAACCACTGCTAATAACACAGCTTTCTCAGAGTTCATTGCACACTTGGTTGAGAGTCAGCCGGCAGAAATGATTGTTGTATTTTTGTTGAAGCAAACATTAGTTACAAAGAAGTACTGGTTAGAAAGAACACTTCTGTGGTGCATTCATTTTGGCAGTGGATGGGGTCTACTTTTAAGAGCTCTGGCAGGAGAGGGAAAGGGGAGGAGGACAGTATGGTGGTTGTGATATGTGTTTGTCACTTGTTTTGCCCAAATTCCTTCTGTCCATTCCCTCTCTTTTGCTGGGAGTGGTAGAATCAAGGATACATCCTGTGGTAGGAAAGTGAGTTAAGCAGTGTTGTGGCCTTTGGTTTGTATGTACAGAAACAAGTGGCTTCTTCTATTTATTTTCTGTTCACTTCTCTGTTTTTAAACAGGTATTTGGAGCAGGGACATTAGATACAAAAGTAATTTGCCTTTAACGGAGATCAACAAGATACTGAAAAATTTGGAAAGCAAGAAACTAATTAAAGCAGTTAAATCTGTGGCAGTGAGTTGTTTTGTTTTTTTGGTTTTTTTAAGTTTCAAACATTTGCTGCATGCTTTTGTATGCTTTTAACAGGGGATTGGGAGCAGAGAAACCTCATTCTACCTCGACTTTCTCTTTCACTGTGCACCAGTGTTTGACTCTGCCTTTAGTGTGCAGTTTTGAGGTGCAACAGGTAGGAAAGGGTATGATGTTTACTAAATAACCAATATGCTACTATAAACAGTTCTGTCACTCTTCCCCCACTATTAGTTACATGCCATTGCAATCAAATTGGAGTTTTGGTTCTCTCAATTCTTTATTGCATGTAACTGTTGTGTTACAGTTCTGTTATCCTTTACAAACCTGTTGCACTTCTTGTTGCTCTTCTGCAGTTCTGTCACTGCACTCCCATACCTGGTCTTTAGGACATAAACATAGGGCAGAGCCTGGTGGGTTTTTCCCAGCATCCCTGTGGGCTTGGGTCCACAAGTCAGCTTCTCTGCTGTCTGTATGCATCCACACTCCTGCTGTCTGCTCATCCTGCCCTCTCTTGTTCTCTGACTTTTACACCTTATTCTCCTCTTGTGTTTGTTAACTCTGTTTTCTACTACTCTCTTCTCCTTTCTCCACCCAAATAAGCAATCTCCCTGTAACTACTTTTTCTCAATTGGTCCCAGTGTTGCTGTAGCATAATTTGACATTTCTGATACTGAAGCAAACTCAGCCTTTTATATGGCTCTAGTGATATGGTTACCTTGCTGCAAGTGGCTTTGCAAGGTTATTCTCCCCTCGACGTCTAGAAATTCCCTTCAGTTATCTGGTTCATACTGGATTTGTATTGTTTAATACAAGCAATTTCCAAGACATTTGATTCTGTTTCAGTCTTGGTTCCTCTACTTTGTTCCAGTTACTCATGTTCCAGCTTTCTTATGTGCAAACAGTCCATGTAGTAGAGTAGGGTTTATCCTTTTCCATGTTTTTTATTTCCATGTTTGTTACAGTGCTTATGCAGCAGCCTGTTCTCCCTCACCTGCTTAATTAAAACTCATTTGTGTTAGCACATTCTCTGGACATTCTCCTAGTTTCCAGCAGACATTCTATCTTGTTGTAGGGTCTGGTAAACCAAATGAAGATAGAGAAGTTGGACATAGAAAAGTAGTAGCTTTTTCAGTTTCTTGTGAGAGATCTCACTTCATCTAATCATGAAGGGGATGTAATGCTGCTAAAACTGCTTCAGTTGTCAAGTATTTCTGTGAACAACTTTTGGATAACCATTATCCTTTAACTGACTGCTACTCTCAGGACTGAAGCAGCATTCCCATTCTGTCTGTATAGGTGCGGCAGTAAACAGTTACCTTTATCTCCAGGGTTAGTCACATAAGGGTCCTCCTTGTCATCTGTGCATATATTCAATCCTGCAGAAACAGTTGAAAGCTTCTCCATTAAGCTTGTTTTTGCTGCCTTTTAAAGGCACTTTCCTGCTCTCCTTTGACTGTGGAGAGGGATCAGAGTCAATAGACTAAAATTAAACTCGGATCTTCTTCCAAGATGTTTATATTGTGTCCACATTGTTAGTAGGATTTCCTCTTCCAACACTATGTTATAAAATGATTAGGAATCAAAATGTGTTGATCTTCTCTTTATCTCTGTGTTACCAGAGGGTCAAACATGTTAAGGATAGCTTGAGTCAGCTGGAATGCTGTGCCCTAGGTATAGGAGTAATGAACTATCTCTTTTGCAGATTATCTGCTTAAATTTTCCTTTCTCAAGGAATGCTTTCAGTTGTTGAGAGCTGTACACTTTTTTTTTTAACAGGCATCCAAGAAAAAGGTCTATATGCTGTATAACCTGCAGCCTGACCGGTCAGTGACTGGTGGTGCTTGGTACAGTGACCAAGACTTTGAGTCTGAGTTTGTGGAGGTGTTAAATCAACAGTGTTTTAAATTTCTGCAAAGTAAGGTGAGTGTCAATATTCAAGCTACCTTCCTTTGGTGTTGTGCAATAATTTTCTTTATAAAACCTGTACCAAACAACTTAAGTTTTCCATAGGTGTTGACCATTATTGCAACAAGATTGGCAGATCTGTACTGGACTATTATTTTTGTTGCAGCAAGTGTGATGGTGTTGCATTTTAATGATGGATATTTTTACACCCTGTACAAGGAGTGAAGCCTTTTATCACTGAGGTCCAATGACAAACTAGGCAGCAAAGTACACAGAACCATAAAATGTAGCAAAAGTCACTGTGTTTTCTGCAGAGTTCCTCATTTCTAAGAGGGTAGTACGCAGCTGCTAGTCAGCTAGATCTGTCTGGAAGATAATTGTCCCTAGTCTAACTGCAGGAGAAGCTGCTAGATCTGTCTGGAAGACAATTGTCCATAGTCTAACTGCAGGAGAAGCTGCTAGACCTGTCTGGAAGACAATTGTCCATAGTCTAACTGCAGGAGAAGCTGCTAGATCTGTCTAGAAGACAATTGTCCATAGTCTAACTGCAGGAAAAGCCTGCTGTTCATTAAACATGTCTGCGGTTTGCAGCATTTTTCTATTCCATTACAGTATGTTTTAACTGGCACTAGGTACAGCAGAAACTTTTTTTCTGTCAAAAAATGCCAAATACTTGTATTCCTTCATATTAATCTACATTACAGTGTGAATTTTGTGTCATTTTGTCTCGGTTTGAGGGGAAAAACCAAAATGTTTTACCCACAAGCAGGGGAGGGGCCTCCTCCTCAATAATCACACCACTCTTTATCAAATTTAAGAAAAGGAATTTTAATACAAGAAGGATAACTGCTATATATATATATATATATATGTAAACAGACTAGTGCAACCCACTTCCCCAACACCATAAGAGGAAAAAAAAAAAAACAACAACAACAAAACCCAGCAGGTTTTCCTCCGGGAGAAAAGGTTATACTTAAGTGTCCTTGTCACAGCCCGCTGGCTGCAGAGTGAGTTTCAGTCCCTCTCCAGCGAAACAGACGAGCAGTGGGCTTTCAGATGGACTCAGTCTCTTTCCCCTGTGTTCCCCGTCCAAGAAGCAGAGAGGTACGAGCAACCAGCAGCAAATCCAAGGCAGGTAGCAGCACGGCAGGAAAAAGTAATCCGAAGTAGGCAGCGGCAAGACAGCCAGGGAAAACCCCAGCAGTAACCAGCAGGGCAGCCTGCCTCCTTGGAGCCCCCACTCCCCCGTTCCGCCGAGCCAAGACTGAGGAGAATATCCAAAAAAAACCAAAAGAGACAAACCTGCCCCCACCCCAGCGATCACAGTTAACTACTTCTTTTGTTAACCGCTGGCCTGGGCAGTTAAGTGGCAGGGGAGAGAATTTACATAATAATCCCAAACTACAACATTATCCACCCCTAAATTCTCTTCCATGCCGATACTCTACATTAAACTTAAATTTTCTTTCAAATAATTAAGTGTTTACAAATACAGTAATATGAGTCGTTTACCCAGAGATAAGTTCCCCTTGAGGTACACATCGTGTCTCTCCATCTTCCTGCATCACCCACCAGGTGGAACCAGATCCTTGAGCAAAGACAACCCCACGAATGGGTTTGCCTTTGCCTGAGGCAGGGTTGATCCAGACTGTTTTCCCTAGCATACCTCTCAGGTGTATTACAGGGACTTTGTCTCCATCTACAGTGTGAAGGGGTTCTGATTGGGCAGGGCCGGCTCGATTGACAGAGCCTCTAGTGTTGACTAGCCATGTAGCCTTTGCTAAGTGTTGATCCCAGTGTTTGAAAGTCCCTCCACCCAACGCCTTCAAAGTGGTTTTCAACAGTCCATTACACCGCTCAACTTTCCCGGGAGCTGGTGCATGGTAGGGGATATGATACACCCACTCAATGCCATGTTCTCTCGCCCAGGTAGCAACTAAGCTGTTTTTGAAATGAGTTCCATTATCTGACTCAATTCGTTCTGGGGTGCCATGTCGCCACAGCACTTGTTTTTCCAGGCCTAGGATGGTGTTCCGAGCAGTGGCGTGAGGCACTGGGTGTGTCTCCAGCCACCCTGTGGTTGCTTCCACCATGGTGAGCACATAGCGCTTGCCTTGGCGGGTCTGTGGCAGTGTGATGTAGTCAACCTGCCAGGCCTCCCCGTACTTATACTTATCCCAGCGTCCACCATACCACAGGGGCTTCACTCTCTTAGCCTGCTTAATGGCAGCACATGTCTCGCAGTCGTGGATAACCTGAGAGATAATGTCCATGGTTAAATCCACCCCTCGGTCTCGTGCCCATTTATAAGTGGCATCTCTGCCCTGATGGCCCGAGGCATCATGGGCCCATCGAGCCAAGAACAGCTCTCCCTTGTGCTGCCAGTCCAGATCTGTCTGTGATACTTTCACTTGCGCAGCTCGGTCTGCCTGTTGGTTGTTGAGATGTTCCTCATTGGCCCGATTTTTGGGCACGTGTGCGTCTACGTGGCGGACTCTCACAATCAGCTTCTCTACTCGGGTGGCAATATCTTGCCATATATCGGCAGCCCAGATGGGTTTCCCTCTGCGTTTCCAATTGGTTTTCTTCCATCGGTCTAACCATCCCCAGAGAGCATTGGCCACCATCCATGAGTCGGTGTAGAGGTAAAGCTTTGGCCATTTCTCTCGTTCAGCAATGTCCAGGGCCAACTGCACGGCTTTAAGCTCTGCAAACTGACTCGACCCACCTTCTCCTTCAGTAGCTTCTGCAACTTGTCGTGTGGGACTCCATACAGCTGCTTTCCATTTGCGATTAGTCCCTACAATGCGACAGGAGCCATCGGTGAAGAGGGCGTAGCGTATTTCCTCTTTTGGCAATTGATTGTATGGTGGAGCTTCTTCCGCACGTGTCACCTGCTCTTCCTCTTCATCTGCTAGACCAAAATTTTCACCTTCAGGCCAGTTTGTGATGATTTCCAGGATCCCAGGGCGATTTGATTTTCCTATACGGGCGCGCTGCGTAATCAGGGCAATCCACTTGCTCCAGGTAGCATCAGTGGCGTGATGTGTAGAGGCAGCCTGTCCTGACAACATCCACTTCAGCACTGGTAGTCGAGGTGCCAGAAACAGCTGTGCTTCTGTGCCAATCACCTCTGAGGCGGCTTGGACTCCTTCATAGGCGGCTAGGATCTCTTTCTCTGTGGGGGTATAGTTGGCTTCAGATCCTCTGTAGCCTCGGCTCCAGAATCCAAGTGGTCGGCCTCGAGTCTCACCAGGCACCTTCTGCCAAAGGCTCCAAGACAGGCCATTATTCCCGGCGGCGGAGTAGAGCATGTTCTGTATGTCTGGTCCTGTCCTGACTGGTCCAAGGGCTACAGCCTGAGCAATCTCATGCTTGATCTGGTCAAAGGCTTGTTGCTGCTCAGGGCCCCAGTGGAAATCATTCTTCTTACGGGTTACCAAGTAGAGAGGGCTTACGATCTGACTGTATGCTGGGATATGCATCCTCCAGAACCCTATGGCACCCAGGAAGGCTTGTGTTTCCTTTTTGCTGGTAGGTGGAGACATTGCTGTGATCTTATTGATGACTTCTGTTGGAATCTGATGGCGTCCATCCTGCCACTTCACTCCCAGGAACTGGATCTCTTGGGCTGGTCCCTTAACCTTACTCCGTTTGATGGCAAAGCCAGCTCCCAAAAGGATCTGGATGATTTTCTCTCCTTTCTGAAAAACCTCTTCTGCTGTGTCCCCCCACACAATGATGTCATCAATGTATTGCAGGTGTTCTGGAGCCTCACCCTTCTCCAGTGCAGTCTGGATCAGTCCATGACAGATGGTGGGACTGTGTTTCCACCCCTGGGGTAGTCGGTTCCAGGTGTACTGCACGCCCCTCCAGGTGAAAGCAAACTGTGGCCTGCACTCTGGTGCCAGAGGAATGGAGAAGAACGCATTAGCAATGTCAATAGTGGCATACCACTTTGCTGCCCTGGACTCCAGTTCATACTGGAGCTCCAGCATGTCCGGCACAGCGGCACTCAGCGGTGGGGTAACTTCATTCAAGCCACGATAGTCCACAGTCAATCTCCATTCTCCATCAGACTTATGCACAGGCCAGATGGGGCTGTTGAAGGGTGAGTGGGTTTTGCTGACCACCCCTTGGCTCTCCAGTTCACGGATCATCTTATGGATGGGGATCACAGCATCACGGTTCGTTCGGTATTGCCGACGGTGCACTGTCGTGGTGGCAATTGGCACTTGCTGTTCCTCAACTTTCAACAGTCCAACAGCAGAAGGACTTTCTGAGAGACCTGGCAATGAGTTCAATTGTTCAATCCCTTCTGTCTGTACAGTGGCTATTCCAAAAGCCCATCTATGCCCCTTTGGGTCCTTGAAATATCCATTCCTGAGGTAGTCAATGCCCAGGATACATGGGGCGGCTGGACCAGTCACAATGGGGTGTTTCTGCCAATCTCTCCCTGTCAAGCTCACTTCAGCTTCTAGCACAGTCAACTCTTGAGATCCCCCTGTCACCCCAGAAATAGAAATAGTTTCTGAGCCCACATGTCCTGATGGCATTAATGTGCATTGAGCGCCAGTATCAACCAAAGCCTTATACTTTTGTGGGTCTGATGTACCAGGCCATCGAATCCACACAGTCCAATAGACACGGTTGTCCCGTGCCTCTACCTGGCTAGAGGCAGGGCCCCTCTAACACTGATCCTGGTCATAGCGGTCAGAACCTTTTCTCGATGAGTACACCTGGGAGGTGCCCTCCTGTGGGTCAGATTCTTGCCCGTGGGAAACTGGGACTGCACTTACTCTCACTGACCTTCTTCCATTCTCCTTCAGTTCTTGTACTCGGGCTGCAAGGGCACGGGTGGGTTTCCCATCCCACCGTCCCATGTCTTCTCCATGTTTGGCCAGG
Source organism: Pithys albifrons albifrons (assembly GCF_047495875.1). Taxonomy (NCBI): domain Eukaryota; kingdom Metazoa; phylum Chordata; class Aves; order Passeriformes; family Thamnophilidae; genus Pithys; species Pithys albifrons. The sequence goes on from NC_092459.1 coordinate 108,049,734, forward strand.
AAGTACCACATCTCAGTTCGTGAGGTCTGTCCACTTCCTCTGGCTGGGGGGCGTCTGGCTCTGACTTCAGAGGTTCTCATTCGCACTGGTGCCACTTGGAGACTTTCCCTAATTTCCTCTCTGATCGCTTTTACCTCTGCAGGCAGCGTCTTGAGACTCTCAACCAATGTCTCTACAGCAGAAATACGGGCCTGCATTGGGCTGTGGGTCATGCTTTCATATATCCGGAGCTTATTTGCTACTGCGCCCACTGTTTCATGGTTCTCTTCCCTATACATGGATGCCAGGAAATCGGTGTATTCAGCTGGCCCCGAGCGTGAAAGGTCCCACCACATATGTGGTGTGCATCTGACCTTGTCAGGGTCATTATTGGCTTGCCCACCTCTTCCAAAAAGCACGTCCATCATTGCCATCTCCCTCAGACGTAAAATTCCTTCTTCCATCGTCTTCCAAGTCTTCCTAATATGATGTTCCTGCAGGATTTCTCTATAAACAAACTTCTCTCTTACACTCGTTAGAAGTCGTGCCCAGAGTGAAAGGGGCTTTGATTCCCTCACGAACACCTGTTCAATAGCCACGTCCTGGGCCAGAGCCCCCAAAAACCTGGCTTCAGCACCATCCAGTTGTAAGGTTTCACCCATAAGGTCCCAAACTCGGATCAACCAAGTCAGGATGGGCTCACCCGGGTGTCGAGCAATGTCTTTCCGCAAACTACGGAGATTATCAAATGACAATGACTCAGTGATGATCTCAGGCTCTGGGTCTGCTTGCTGTGGAGGTGCAGCAGCCCCCTCATCGTCTGCTGGATGGTCTAATTTGGTCTTATATTTCCTTTTCTGAATAGGGGCAACTTCCATAGGCTTGGCCTGTCCTCCTGGTTTAGCCTCATCCTTTTCTCCCTTCACTGTGGCATCAGGGGTTTTATTCTCTCGCTTTTCCCCCTTCACTGGGCTAGGTTTCTGAATGCATTCTGGAAAAACCCTGGCCCTACCTTCAAACATTCTGTAAGCTGCAGGGATACAACCCTGCAGAAAAACCATAAAGAGCAAGATATCTCTGGCATCCAGGGAGAATTTAAACATCTCAAAAGCTGTTGTAGCAGACTTGAATGGGGAATGGACAAAGGGTTGGGAGAAGAGATTCCCCTTTGTTCCTTCCCAAGGGTCCGTACTATTATCACTGAATCCCCAGAGGTAGCAGCTTAGGTTGCGGCAGGAAAACAGCCTGGAGAGCACCACCCACATGACATCCAAAGGCATCGAATTCATGGCACCATAAATCCAGAGTAAGAACTCAATAATAATTGCGGCTATTTGAGTTTTGCTCATTGATTTGTTGATAAGACTTAAACCTGCCGCTCCTTTTGGCATGAATTTGTACCAACAAAAAGCCAATATATTATACAGGATGGTCCTGATGAACCCTAAGCTCAAGACCCACATGGTGCCACAAAATAGCAGTTATCCTTCTTTGTTTACAAGCCCCACACGTTGGGCGCCAAGAAATGTCTCGGTTTGAGGGGAAAAACCAAAATGTTTTACCCACAAGCAGGGGAGGGGCCTCCTCCTCAATAATCACACCACTCTTTATCAAATTTAAGAAAAGGAATTTTAATACAAGAAGGATAACTGCTATATATATATATATATATATGTAAACAGACTAGTGCAACCCACTTTCCCAACACCATAAGAGGAAAAAAAAAAAAACAACAACAAAACCCAGCAGGTTTTCCTCCGGGAGAAAAGGTTATACTTAAGTGTCCTTGTCACAGCCCGCTGGCTGCAGAGTGAGTTTCAGTCCCTCTCCAGCGAAACAGACGAGCAGTGGGCTTTCAGATGGACTCAGTCTCTTTCCCCTGTGTTCCCCGTCCAAGAAGCAGAGAGGTACGAGCAACCAGCAGCAAATCCAAGGCAGGTAGCAGCACGGCAGGAAAAAGTAATCCGAAGTAGGCAGCGGCAAGACAGCCAGGGAAAACCCCAGCAGTAACCAGCAGGGCAGCCTGCCTCCTTGGAGCCCCCACTCCCCCGTTCCGCCGAGCCAAGACTGCGGAGAATATCCAAAAAAAAACCAAAAGAGACAAACCTGCCCCCACCCCAGCGATCACAGTTAACTACTTCTTTTGTTAACCGCTGGCCTGGGCAGTTAAGTGGCAGGGGAGAGAATTTACATAATAATCCCAAACTACAACACATTTACTATACAATTCTATTTGGTCATGCACTGCATTGTCTAACAAACATCAGTCTTAAGGATATGGCTTTAAATGTTAAACATGTCCCAGAAATGGTTTGTAAATTTTATATTCCATTCTGCCTGAAACTGAACCATAAAGGAAGTTCTTGACTGACTGTCGCTAATCTTTGCTTTTTTCTCAGGCAGAGGCAGCTCGAGAAAGCAAACAGAACCCCAGGATACAGAGAAACAGCTCATTTGCCTCATCACATGAGGTGTGGAAATACATCTGTGAACTGGGAATCAGTAAGGTCAGAACAGATTAATCTTATTACTGTTAAAATTGTCAGCATGTGATTAGCTGTAGGACTGTACTGCAAATTTGGTGAATGTCTTTTAAGTGCCTTAATACCTTATAGTTTAGTGAAGGTGAGCTTTGAAGCTTTGTTGCTTTTTTGGGGAGAGTCATTGATGCACAGGATTCCAGGACAGCTTGTACATCTGCATTTTCAGAGATGTGTAAAAGAATTAGCATTCATGTCCATGTTAACAGTCTCATCTGATTTATATTTTATAATTTCTCTCAAGTTTACCTATGTATTTCAGGGAGATTTAGGGGAGGGGAAAAAAAAGGAGAGGGAAAAACCTTCACAAGTATTGGTCACCATCAACAAATCTATCTTCAGCAGTCTTGTCTTTTCTTCTTTTACAATTGTCTTACTGCAAAACTGGAACTGTATCATGCTAGGTTGGTGTAGACACTTCAGGTTCTTTTTGGTAAACCAAGACTAGTGCAATTCAAAAGTGCTTGGTAGGTAGGAGGTGGTATTGGTATTTGCTTTTCCTTTTGCATCTGCATAACGCCCTGAAGTTCCCAGTGAAGATGGTGCCTATTTCTGAGCTAGGTTAGAACTCTAAGGATTTATTACTCAATGTGTTTGCTGATTTTCTCCTTGCAGGATTTACTGGCATGTGTCTTTTCTAATATTTATTTTACAAATTTTTTCTTAGGTAGAGTTGTCAATGGAAGACATTGAAACTATTTTAAATACACTGATATATGATGGAAAAGTGGAGATGACTATTATTGCTGCAAAGGAAGGAACAGTAGGCAGTGTGGATGGACAGATGAAGTTGTACAGAGCCATATGTCCTCTCATACAACCCACTGGATTAGTCAGGACACCCTGTGGACTCTGCCCTGTGAGTAATTAATTCTGTATATGGTTAGGTGTGTGTATGCAGATCTTTAATAAAGGCCATTGCAAGGTTTTGCCCATGAGTGAGCATTTCTGTGAACAACTTTTGGATAACCATTATCCTTTAACTGACTGCTACTCTCAGGAAAGAAGCAGCATTCCCATTCTGTCTGTATAGGTGTGGCAGTAAACAGTGGTCTTGCAAGTGTTAACTTTAGCTGCAGGGTTAGTCACATAAGGGTCCTCCTTGTCATCTGTGCATGAATTCAATCCTGCAGAAACAGTTGAAAGCTTCTCCATTAAGCTTGTTTTTGCTGCCTTTTAAAGGCACTTTCCTGCTCTCCTTTGACTGTGGAGAGGGATCAGAGTCAATAGACTAAAATTAAACTCAGATCTTCTGTGCTTCAAAGTTCCCCATGATACCTTAGCTATGGTGTAAGAGGAAGGTTCTTTAGTTAGTCTAAAACACCTGGTCTACCAGGGTGTTTCCAACTTACATGCAGTCTGTTTACTGGACTGTATATGAAAGAATGCTGCCAAATGTAGCCCATTCCAAATTATATTTCTGATCCAAAGTGTGCCTATGTTTTTAGCAAGCTAACTTATTTCTGTCTAGCTTTTGGTCTTTCCTCCCTGGACTGTAAACTGGTATGTAGTAAAACTTTCCATCATGTCTGTTTGGATCATTTACTACAGTGGGATCTGTTTCGCTCTTCTGCCTCAGAGCTGGCATAAGACTTCCTAGATTTTGGCCTCTGTTAGACTAATGCTTTTCTGCTGGGGAAGAAGCAGAAAACATGGGAGCATGATCTAACAGGAAGTAATTAATCTGCTGACACAGGACTTTCCTTTGCAGGTTTTTGATGATTGTCATGAAGGTGGTGAGATTTCTCCATCTAACTGTATTTATATGACAGAATGGTTGGAGTTTTAAAGTGAAAGAAAACTGTAAACTTAATTCCTGCATCACAGCCAAGGTGACAAAGCAGCTTGTTGTTTTTAAAAGAGAATTCCAAATTTGTAAGCAACTTCAGGACATGGAGCGACTTTGTTTTAGGGATATATAAACCTGTAATGTATTAAGGTGAGCTGTCCTATGAGTAGACTGGAAACGGAGTCAGCACTGAAGATCAAAGCTGAAGAGGAAATGTAAATCCATTCTCCTACCAAAAGTTGCTTGTATGACTTGCCAAGTGCCACAGAATGAGTGGTGATGCATCGCTTCCAAGGATTGTGTTGGATATTTCACAGATGCTTATTCTGAATGAGAGAAAAGAAGCTGATCAGAAAAACTTATTAACAAGTGGTACCAAGAATGAGATCCCAAACTTCCTTTCAGACTAATGCTACTGGTGGATGCTAAAGTTCTAAAGCTGACACTCTTTTCCCCATGATAGCTTCCATCTAACTGAAGACTAAGAATGTGATACCGGAAAGATTCTGAATATGTCAAAAAGAGCTCACTGGTTCTTTATTATCTTTCTTAACTGTTAGTCATTAAAACTCTGATTTTTCTGATCTATATCTGTGCTTTATTTTTTGTATTAATACCTAGTGATGCATCTGTTGGATTTATTTCTTCCTAATCTAATTTCTGGTGCTGTGTTCTGCAGCTGTGTCACATATATCACCTGTGCTGAAAGTTTGGTTAGACATATTCTGGGAAGATATGTTTTCCGCAAGAGAAAGAGTTCCTCTGGCCTGATGATACAGGGAAAATTTTTATAGACTATCTGAATAAGATATGTAATATGGAGCAAACTAGTGTTTCTCTTGAATGTGACCTTTGGCTCCTCTGTGTGACTCGGGACAAGAACACTGGCAACAACATACAGACTTGAGTGTTGTCATAAGCCTCATGCCCAGGGTATGCTGGACCATGGACTTCTTGAGAGAAAGCTGAGTCTAGTTTCCTCTGGTGGGAATGTCCATCTCATAGTATGACAGCGGTAATTGCCTTTGGAAAATGTAGTTTCAAATCCCAATGAGGAAGTAAACAGATTTTTGTACCACTGTTATGCTAATTAGTAACTTTACCTCTTCCTTAACTGTTAATCAAACAAACCACTAGGTAAAAAAAGTCAGCTCCTTTTTCATAAATATGAATATTGTGCATATGTGATGCTTGCACCATTGTCTTAGTTTGAGGAAAAAAACCAAAATGTTTACCAAAAAGCAGAGAAGAGGATTCCTCCACAATAATCACGTCACTCTTTATTAAATTTAAGAAAAGGAACTTTAATTAGAAAATGTATATAAGAAGGATAACTGTTCTTAACTACTATATATATACATATATAGGTAGATATAGAAATAACTGTAAACAGACCAGCGCAAACTACTTCCCCAGCACCAAAGGTAAAAAAACCAAAAGAGAACAACCCCCAAAACCCATAGATTCCTCCTGGAGCAGTTATATTTATGGACAGTGTTAGTGTCCCACCTCGGCTGGCTGCAAGATGTTAGTGTCCCACCTCGGCTGGCTGCAAGATGAATTCTCAGTCTTTTCCCAGCGAGGCAGAGACGAGCAGGGAGTACTCACTGAACTCTCTCTCTGTCCTTTGTCCCAAACGAAGAAGGAAAGGCTCTGATTGGAGGAGTGATGATAATCCCCAGGAATCTGTCTCTCTCTCTCTCTCTCTCTCTCTCTCTCTCTCTCTCTCTCTCTCTCTCTCTCTCTCTCTCTCTCTCTCTCTCTCTCTCTCTCTCTCTCTCTCTCTCTCTCTCTCTCTCTCTCTCTCTCTCTCCCTCTCTCCTCGTCCTCTGTTCCAAACGAAGAAGGAAAAGCTGGGAGTGGAGGAAATGATGATAGTTCCCAGGAATCTCCTTGCAGTCCAAATTGGTCCCCAGGAAGAGGGGTAAAAAAAAGGTCTGCAGTGTCCTGAAGCAGCTTTGTCTCTCCTCTCTTCTCTCTCTCTCTCTCTCTGAAGCTGAGGGTGCCCAGAGATGGAGGGGGAAAAAGCAAAGAGCAGAGCCAGAAAAAGAGAGCTCACCAGCAAGCAGTGGCTGCTTTTCTGCAGTTGCCCAAAGAAAACTGCCAAAAAAACGTCAAACCAGCACACAAGGAACAAAGAAAGAAAAAACTCTCCCCACCCCCAGGTGCTGGGGTTCTGTTTTTTCACCTCCACCCCACCATTAAGCTTGACTCTGAAAGCCATCAGCTATCTTTTGTCCTCCTGGGACTCCAAACTTAAACCTTTTGTGTTGGTATGGTGAGAAAAATTCTCTGAGGGGGCACCTCCCAAGACCACCTTCCTGTGTTTGAACCTTTAACAACCATCCAGAGTAACAGAGGGCTGGAATGACTTACTAGCAAATGTGACAGTGTACATGAACTGTGCAGAGAGTCTGGCCCTTATACATTTTCCTGTCCGTGGCTTCATCTGGCTGTGTCCAGACTGATCTCTTCAAAAGTTACTCAGTATCTTTGTGATAGTTTCCCAGTACTGGGGAACAATCAGGGAGTCTAGCACAACACAGCGCCTGTTGTGTCTAGCTAATTTCAAATTTGCCTGGGTGAAAATAAGGCCTCCTAGACACTGTGTTGGGAGGGCAATGGGCAAGCACCTCTATGACCGAGTTGGCAGCATGCCAGGTTAACAAAGGGTTTGTAAGACAGTTTACCTAATAAGGGTAGGAGACTTTACATCAGCATTTTCAATACTGTCCAGGAGTTTGCAGTGTCTAAAATCAGTCTGGATCATATATAAAAATGTTTGAATCTTGCTCGATTTTCATTTCCCTAGTTATAGCATGGATTGAGGACAGTGGCTAAGGGTGGATATAAAAATCCCCCATGGTTCCTGTCCCATACAGAAAGCATATAGATGCACAGGCAAAAGCTCCTTGTTTGGGAGCAGTTAGTCCTGCACTGGAGCAAACAACTAGTACTGATAAGCTGGCATGACCATGGAAAAACTTTGATTGTGTTAGGGTTGCAGTGCTGTCTCCAGGTAAAAGGGATGCATATCTCTAGAGAGGCAGAGGAGCTCTTAAAAAAGAGGTGGAGGGGTGAAATGATTACATGTTTGTTCTTCCTCTGCCTCCTTTACCACTAAGCACAGTGAAGGCAGGAAAATGCTGGAGGGAGCCTTAGCTCAGACATCCGCTAAGCACCAAATGTAATTTCATTGAGATGTGGGCCTGGGGGTTGCTTTTGTCTTCCTGTCTTCAAAGGTCATCTAACACACCAGGGTCCTCAGTGCTGCTGCTGCTGTAGAGATAACACACTATTTGTGCTCTGCTGCAGCTAGAAGATAGCTTCGAGGGAAACAGTGCAGGTATGATGCACTATAACCAGATTAATTAATAACAAAAATGACAGAGAGCTTCCTCTGGATGAAGAGCTTTAGGAAACAGACAGATGGTTTATTAAGCTCTTTAAATTCTGACATTGGGTTTATCTGGTTTCGATGACCTTTGTGATATCTGAAACGTCTTAGTGTTACAGCTTTAAGAAGACTTCTCAGATTTTGAAAAACTGCCTATAAGAGAAAAGGAAAGCAATTTTAATTTCCTGTCTCTAAAATAGGAATCTGTCTGATCTATTTCTAAATAAATCAGAGAAATGATCTGTCACTCTGATTCTTCATGAACCTGGCTAATCTATCAGCCTGAAATTTTTTTCTAAAAAGGGAATAATAGTCTAGTCTTATCATCCTGAGTTTTGTCAATCTTGTCTTTTACCTGGCAAAGCCATTCCTATTACAAACTGGTATGAAATGCAACATTTAGAGGAAGATACCATAGTAGCTCCAGTACTGAATATGAAAACATTTCTATGTAGAAAAAAGTCCTAAAGTTACTCTTCTAAATATGGATGACCACTTGGAAGCATGATCCACTTGTGCAGGCCTCATACAAGAGGTTCAGCTGCTGCAGGACCACGAGATACCTCCTGAGTCTGAGAGTGCCCATCCCTGATTTTGTGAAGCCTTCATCCTGCTGTGAACCCATGAGGCTCTTCCAAGTGGTTCCCTCACTAGTGTCACCCAATTGTTCAAAGGTAAGTTGGACGGTGGTGTAATGAACACCTGAAGTAAATTTGCTCATCAAAACCAATTAGAAGGAATAATAATAAAGCTTAAAGAGTATTGCTGTGGCATAAAGGCTTTGTGGCTACCTAATAAAGTAAAATTTATAACGCTTGGCTGGTTTTGAGGAACTGAGGCTGGATCGCAAAGTAGAATTTCTGTCTGTCTGACCAACCTGATCTCTTTTTACAATCAGGTGACCCACCTGGTGGATGAGGGGAAGGCTGTGGATGTGGTCTATCTGGACTTCAGCAAGGCCTTTGACACTGTCTCCCATAATATACTCCTGGAAAAGCTGGTAGCCCATGGCTTGGACAAGTGTACCCTCTCCTGGATTAGGAACTGGCTGGAGGGTCGGGCCCAGAGAGTGCTTGTGAATGGAGATACATCCAGCTGGCGGCCAGTCACCAGTGGTGTTCCCCAGGGGTCAGTGTTGGGTCCAGTCCTGTTTAACATCTTTATTGATGATTTAGATGAGAGGATTGAGTCCATCATCAGCAAATTTGCTGATGACACCAAGCTGGGAGGGAGTGTCGACCTGCTGGAAGGCAGGAGGGCTCTGCAGAGGGATGGGCTGATTCCAATGGGATGAAGTTCAACAAGGCCAAGTGCCAGGTCCTGCACTTTGGCCACAACAACCCCATGCAGCACTACAGGCTGGGCACAGAGTGGCTGGAGAGCAGCCAGGCAGAAAAGGACCTTGGGGTACTAATTGACAGGAAGCTCAACATGAGCCAACAGTGTGCCCAGGTGGCTAAGAAGGCCAATGGGATCCTGGCCTGTATCAAAAATAGCGTGGCCAGCAGGACCAGGGCAGTGATCCTTCCCCTGTACTCTGCGTTGGTGAGGCCACACCTGGAGTATTGTGTTCAGTTCTGGGCCCCTCAGTTCAGGAAAGATACTGAGGGGCTGGAGCGGGTCCAGAGAAGAGCTACAAGGCTGGTGAAGGGACTGGAGCACAAATCCTGTGGGGAGAGGCTGAGGGAGCTGGGGTTGTTTAGCCTGGAGAAGAGGAGGCTCAGAGGTGACCTCAGCACTGTCTGTAACTACCTGAAGGGAAGTTCTAGCCAGGTGGGTGTTGGTCTCTTCTCCCAGGCACTCAGCAACAGGACAAGGGGACATGGGCTCAAGCTCTGTCAGGGGAAATTGAAGTTGGAGATCAGAAAAAAATTCTTTACAGAGAAAGTAATCAGGCATTGGAATGGGCTGCCCAGAGAGGTGGTGGATTCACCATCCCTGGAGGTTTTTAAATGCAGATTGGACGTGTCACTGAGTGCCATGATCTGGTAAACGGACTGGAGTTGGACCAAGGGTTGGACTCGATGATCTTGGAGGTCTTTTCCAACCCAATCAATTCTATGATTCTGTGAATTGAAATATTTTTGCTTCAAGTATCTTATGAGATTGTAGGCTGTTTGGGAACTTCCTCAAATGTATTTTGTAATGTACCTTGTGATGTCCATAAAAAGTTTAAGGTTTAAATATAAAACATTTATCCTGGATGGGTGGATAGCGTGGACCTTTCATGTCCTAAAACCATGTGCAGCCAGACTTTCCATTCCATTTTGGTATCTAAAACCATCATAAGGCCACTATACGATCTTCCGAAGAGGAAAAGAAAACCCCAGTCACAAGGCAGATGTTGTGGAGGAATCATCGATTATGAAAAAAGACCCCAGCTGAAAAGAGGAAGGAAAAGGACTGTAACTTGAGACTGTAGGCTGTTAATCTCTGCCAGCCGGAGAGAAAAGGGAAGTTTCTCCTGGTTCAGCCCAGCGCCGCTTCCTTTGCTTGAGTTGTCTGTTAATAAATCAATTTCAAAATTTACTCAAAACGACTTTGACTCAATAATTCGGTCAAATTACCTATAACAGTGGTAACGCCCAAATGCCATTTTCACATGGAATCAAGTGCAAGACTGCTTTTTAATTCTAAGAGAAATGTTAACTTGGCTATATTGTGAACTTACAGAATACAGCTGGCAGGTACTGTCTGACATGTCTACCCTTTACAGCCCAAAGTTGAAAACATTACCATTAATGGCACAGTTGAATCTTTGATAGTGAAAACATTTACCCCGTGGCTGAGTGGCTGTTTGGTTTTTCCTGATTTTGATTGGTTGTTGTTCTTTTTTCCCCTTTTTACTTTGAGGGTAACTGCCCCGTTTGAGGGGCGATGGTTCTTCATCTAGTGCTGTTTGAGCACCACCTCCTGTCCTGTGCTGGTACGGCTCCTGCAGGGTTCCAAAAAAGAAAGCCCTTAAACTGCGCTCTGGTTTCCATTTTGTCTCTACATGCAGAGCCATTTTTTGGAAGAAACTGAAGCGAGTGAAGGCAGCTGGGTCGCCTGTTGCTGTCAAAACACCTGCTTTGAAACAGGTTACACACACCTCAGGCAGAGCTGTCCTTCATACACAGGCCACCTTTCCCTCCTTTTGCTACTTGTGGCTGGAACTTTCTGTCATTTCACCTGTGAAAAATGCAGGGCCCAGCCCTCCTCATCCATGCTGAGCCCAGCTTAGCCTGCAGCCTGGAGGAGACAAAAAGGTACCGTGACAGGTGCCGCAGATGGTGTCCAAGTTCTTGTTGAAAATGTTCACCTCCAAAGCTGAGAAAGTTAATCACTCACTTTGCACACTCTTCAGGAGATCTTGGGGGAAGTGGGGATGATGTGAACAAGAGCTCAAAGTTTTTTTCTCTTTTTTTTTTCTTTCTCAGACACAAAACAAGTTTGGGCTTATGTAGGCAGCCTGTAGTGTTTTCCTTTCTCTCCCTTTTTGAGCAAGCTTCTGATTTTTCCAGGAAAACGGAGGAATGGTAAAGATTTTACTTAGGTTATTTGGCCCAGAAGCACAGGGCTTTAAGATTTTGCTCCTTTTCCAAACTGCTGTGGTTTAACCCAGGCAGGTAAACATCACACAGCTGTTCTCTCACTTCCTTCCCAGTGGGATGTGGGATAGAATTGGAAAAAAAGTAAAACAGGTAGGTTCAGATAAAGACAGTTTAAGAGAGCAGAAAAGGAAGAGGAATTAATGGTAAGAGCGTATACAAAACAAGTTGTATTGGGTTTGCATGGCCAGGTTTTGCTAGTGGGGGAGGGGGCTATAGGAGTGGCTTCTGTGAGACTCCTAGAAACTTTCCCTATGTCTGAGAGAGACCATGCCAGCCATCTCCAACACCCACTGTTGTCCAAGGCTGAGTGAATCAGAAATGGTAGTAATGCCTCTACTAATAACATATTAAGAAGGAAAACAAAAGGTATTCCACAGATGCAATTGTGCTCAGAGAAGAGAGGAGAAAGAATATGGGAAAGAAACAACTTTGCAGACACCAGGGTCAGTAGGGAAGGAGAGGAGGTGCTCTGGGTGCTGGAACTGAGTTTATGAGGAGTAAACACTTTATTCACCGTCAAAAATAAAGCAATTGAAAAACCTATTCAGTCTGCAGAGTCAAATTTAGCAGCTTTGGATAAAGAAACAAACTTTTGTTTGTAATAATGAAATAATAAATTTTAAAAATTTAAACTTTTTATTCTTTTTAAAGATTTTGGTCCCCTTTTTGTGTCCTTAATCACCAGCTTTATTGGAATTTGGAGGGAGTTAAGCAATCTGATAAATGGAACAACAGCTCCAGTTTGAAATTGCAGCAGCCCTTTCAGTAACCCTGAACTGCCACTCAGGCACATCCATGCATTTGAAAGGCAAGTGTTTTACACGGATGAAGATCTTGCCCTGCTGCAAAAGCTGTGAGGAAATCAGAAGCAGCAAATTGCCAATTCACCTCATCCCCTGCCCAAATGCTTCATATTCCCCCCACCAAAATGGGCAAGCAGGTCTGGGCTTCCACAAGGTTCAATTTTGAGTACTTTGTACTCACTGGCATAAAAGTGATCAAATAAACTATACTATGTCTTGATTGGAATACGGCTACTGAAGGAGGAAAGGGAGTCTCAGGTATGACCAACCTCAGGAAAAAAGTGTCAAGACAGTGCTGAGTTGCATGTGAGAGAATATTAACTCAAAATCAAAAGTCACTTCAGCATTCAGAATCAGCAGTTTGAGTAGTCAAAGGCAAGACAGTAAACTGACAGATAGCTCTTCCCAGTGTAAATCAGTTCCAGTGTGGACTTGGGAGTCTGTGCTACATCATCTAAGGGAAAAAGATAGGAGGGAGTACATTCCTAATTCCATACCATTCCTTATCAACAGCTATTACAAGCAGCTAGATGTTGTAAATAGAGAAAGCTAATGAGTACAACCACACTGGCTTTGCAGAGAAGAATACTTAAGGGTTCTTGGACATACTGGAAAGCCATTCTCTCAGGAGGGTGGAAAAAATCCAGCACAGCAGCTTTTATGATCTTATGGCAGCCAGCTCTTTCGATATGAAACAGAAGACAGCTGTGCCTTCATGCATATCTTTGCAATAGGTAATATCCCAAATTCAGCATGATCCAAAATTAGATGACTGTTTCTTGATGAGTCACTAATTGCATGACATTCTGTAGTATAGACTTAGGGAAGTCTCTTGGTACTCAGCTATGACCAGAGACACAAAAATGGTATTTTTGTGATAAACATGAAGATAAAAGCCAAGTTATGACCAAATATGACCAATATGTCCAATGAAAGAAAAGAAATTAGACAGGCCCAGGGATCTTCTTGTCATTTTTCTCTTCAAACAAATACTTCATTTTTCACAAAGCAGAATCATTCAGCCTCAACAGCTAAAATTGACAAGCATTTTTGCTTCTTGGGGTTTTCCAGTCGTTACTCTGGAAACTGATAAAGCCTAGAGTATTAAGAAATTAAGTCCCATTGAGTGACATATTCTAGATGTGGAAAAAGTCTTACTCACAAGGATGAACTGTAAAAGGAGGTGGTGAAAGAAAAGGAAAGTGGAGAGCCTCTCAAACAAGACCTGAGGTCAGATATTAACAGATCCAGGAGGAATGCAATTCTATTTGACAGGTTAAGAAAAAGAGTTTAGTGTAGTACAGCAGTAAGAGATATATTTTTCCAGAAACACTTAACTATGGTACATACCTTGCATGTGCCAAAAATGCTTCCTTCCATAAGGAGGTTTTGGAATTGTGTAATTTGAATACACCACCAAACACATAGTGTTATGTCACTAATTCACTGAGCCTTGATTATAGATGTTTTTTTGGATGACTGTTTTTTGACAACTATGGGAGGTTTTTAAATGTATTTCCGTGGCAGGAGAGACTTGTACAGACTGGTGCTTCCTGTCACCTTTGTAATTATAAACAAAGGTATTATCAAATTTCCTCTCTAATAGGAAAATATCTTAGACAAAAATAATATTTTCTAATTAACCAGACTTTTGCTCATTCTCACCATGGTCAAGCTACTGGGGTTTTCTTTTCCTGCTTGAAGCCAAGATTAGCATATAGACTAAGAAAACACCTTTGAGAGCCGTGACTGACAGCATGCAAGACAATCACCTTCTGCAAGGACACACATGTGTAACTAACTCCCTGTCAGGACAGCATCTGAGAAACAAGAATGTGCACAGTAAGTTTTTGAAAACAAATATTGAACTACATGCACATCTTCAAGAAGAAAAGGAAAAACCAGTGTGAGAAGAGCTACTCTTTCCCCCTCCCCCTGCCCTCATTCGTGTTAGACACAGGATTCCTATGTGCTCTGCTTTGCAGCTGGAGTTTTAAAATGGATGAATGGGTAGGACAGTTTAATCAAGCCTGTAAACAAGGAGATGCTACTGCTGTCCAGGTGAATCTGTTGCCACAAAAAACTGCTAAATGTCATGCATAGCCCTTGTCCTTCAACAGTGGATCTTAACTTATTTACATGCTAAATTTTAGGTGAATTTTATTCTGAAGTAACTGGTTTTAATACAAAGAAACCTATGAACTAAAATAAAGGTTTTGATTAAGTAGTGCATTTTCTTTTTCCAGTCTTGGTGATGTCCGACAAAAAATGACATTGGTTTTTTTTCTGTTGAGTACAGGCGCAAGTTTACTGAGGTTATTTTTCTGTGTGTGGTTTTGGGTTGAATGTTACAGGCTCATGTATGGTGTTTCTCTTAGCTTGCCTGGGAATTTTAAAGAAAGGACAGCTCCTTTTTGCTCATATGTCCAATGAGATAGGCAAGGTATTACTTCTTTTGTTCCTCTGTTCTGGGACTCCAAAAATAAAATTAGCTTTAACTGTAAAAATGCAGAATTAACACTTGATTTGCCTATATTGTATTGTGTTTCCCCCAAATTATAATATGTATTGTATTTGTATATGGCATATTGCACTTTTTCTTTTGTATGTTGTACAATATAGTTTCCTCCAATTTATATTGCATTTTCCCCCAAAGCTTATATAAGAAATCATAACAATTTAATGTAATAATGTAATCCTGCACAGGAAATATAATTTGTGTTAATTTGGCCTGTTAACAAGACTCTCGTGGACTTATGATACATGACTAAAGGAACAGTAGTGATAATTTTGCTTACAGAAAGTTGCCACAGCTAATAAAAATGTTAGCTTAGATTACATTTACCACAGCTTGAGAAAACCTTATCAGAAGCACAGTTCTTGCCTCTTGTAGAGTGAAAGTTGTTTTGGGGAGAGTGTAAAACCTCTTCAGTGTGACAATGGAGAATATATTGCACTGTCTGTACATAAATGTTTTCTGTTGGAGAAGTTCCCTGAAATTAGAAGGAAATACTTTGATCACTTTTAATATGTCAGAAAATCTTAACTAGTGGATTTATATTTGAGAAGTTTGTTTTAAAACATCTGATCTACTTTTCCATGTATAAAAATGTAAGCAACAACAACAACAACATTATGGAATATGATGAGGAAAATATTTAGTGCCCCATCATAGGAGTGGGAAAACCTTTTGAAGAAAATACTGAAGTTGCCAAACAGGATTGGTACTTCAGCTTCTTTTTTTTCTGGGTGTGCGTAGTTGTCATATTTTCCATCATGGCAACATATCATCCAGCTTTCTCCTCAGAACACTATCCAGTGCTGTAGCCAAATGTTTCAAGTAATTTTCCTTTTGTACCTTGGGGCAGTTTGTTCCCTTGCTATTTGAATAGGGATCTGGAAAGAGACAATCTGTTGGCAGTGACAGGCAGAGGGATTGCAGCAAAACCTCTTTTTATGTCTTACTGAATGTTGCATGTTAAAATTTTGGTGAAGAAGGTTATTTACCAGCTGGTTGTTACTGTACACTCTCAGCTCTGTGTGTTCATCAGGAAAAGCATGCCTTGCCAGTGGAAAAGCACATTTTTCCACTGCAACCATTTGTTTCTCTGCTTGCCTTTTGCATAAAGGATTGTAAGACTGCAACAGTTCAGGGAATCCATGTACTCTTCATTTCCCTTCTCGCACTGGGCCAAGGAAAGGAAAACTGTACATGCATCAGTAAGTGCCTTATAAACAGCTTTTGGCTGATAAGCCCATCCTCAGGACATGTGTGAAATGCAAAAGGAGATAACTTGCAATGGGAAATGGAGAATTTTGAGGCACTATTATTTTCCTTGTAGAATACTTCCTGTGGAAGTATTTTGCTGGCAAAATTTCAATCAGTCCAAGAAAAAGCTGGACAAAAAGTCTTTGAAGATGTTCAGGAGAAATATTTAACAGTGATTCTAAAAGTGAAGAACACAACTGATCATATATTCATCAGTGGAAACATGCTCTCACACATAAATAGAGAGATACACATAGTGCTTTTTTCCTTCTACATAACCAAATATTCATACGATCCATATGTCTGAGGATCCCTGAGACTTGGATTACTTACATAGGAGTTTTCAAGATCTCTTTCAAGGACAAGATTCCTAGGACACTTCCTCAGAGTACCGGAGCTATTATCAATAGGTTTAATCAGCCTGACTACAGACCTTCTTGCTCCTGTATTTCAAACTGCAGAAATCTTTAAGAATTAAAGGACTGATCAGAAAGAGAACCACCTAAAGCTTAAAAATCCCTTAGAAAGTATTGTAACACATGATAGATTCTTTGAAATACAGATGGAAATTAAAGAGAACAGAAGAGAAAGGGGGAAAAGTCAAAATCAAAGACACATAGAAATTCAAAGAATTTACATTTGGCAATACAGCTTTAAAAACTAACAAAAACCCAAAGAAAAACAAGAAAACAAGCAAACAAGCAAAGCCAAAATGCTGTAAATGTTAATAGAAAAGCCTTTCTACAGCTGACAGACTTTTTCAAAGTTGTTGAAGTAGAATGATGATGCAATGACCTATATCATATTCTTTTAACTTGTGATTTTATAATCTTGTCAAGACTGAAAAAAACTGATACTATAGTCAAAAGATGGACATTGGAATAGTACAGCAATTTCTGCATCTGTTTATCACAACATTTAGGGAATGAAACTTTGCCAGGCTAGAATTTTTCATTTCCCACCTAAAAGAATAGGAGTTGGATGTATTAGCAGAGGATAAGACTACACCTGTGAAAATGCAAACAGGAAAATGATCAAGAAGGACATTATAACTTCAGAAATCCTTGTCTGTAGAACTATATGGTTAGACTATAAATCATATATAAAGGAGTATGAAATCCTACAGATGAATGAAAAGATAATAAAAATGAAACATCTGATTCTTGTAACAATTGTAACTAGGGCTATGTGCACTCCTTTCAAGCTCTAGAAAACATCAGGTTTTGCCTTCAGAGATCCCAGATTCAAACATTAAAACCTCCAGGAGCTCCTCCCATGATCAAGGTCTAAGAACACAAGCCTAATACTGGCATTCCCCTTCTCCTCTGTAGCAAGTACACCAAAACCACATTGCTCTGCACTTTTGTCTTCCTAAGCTCTATGCACCATCACACAAATTCAAGGTTGGCAGAGGCCAAAGTGTCATTCTCTCGCAATTCTGTGTAAGAGATACAGAATCCTCTGTAGGCCTTAGGAGATGGACGGTGTGTGATGGTAGTTAGAGTTCAGGAGGAAAGTACAGAGCTTTTCTCTCAGCACATTTCCCTGTGTGGAGTTGGAAACTTTTTGTTTTACAAGTACATGACAAGAGTGACAAAATTGGAATGTAAAAAGAGCAGAGAACAAAAGTGCAAGGAAACAATCTGCTGCCACAGAAGCAGTTTGCTGGACTGCTTGGATCTTCATATATTTGTTTCAGTGCAGGAATCATGCTTGCATAAGGCTCTCCCAGAGAAAGGTACTCAGACAAAAAGCTTGCTTGCTGCTTGCCCCTTCTCTTTGGAAATGTGCATCAGCAACACATCGAAGACAGAGTTCTCTTGATTTTCAGCAAGTAAGGCTGCAGTCGCACTGCAGTGCTCTGCAATTTTCTTCTCATCTGCAAGACCATCAGACATCCTATCAATGCTCACTGTGAGGCCAAGGTGCCCATCTCCATCTTGCTCTTGTATTCAAGCAGTATAACAGGATCCTCATGCCTTGTGGAAGACTGAAGGCATGCGGTGGTGGTTATTGCTGAGAAGGAAGGTGCACAGCAGGACTTCCAACAAGCTTTGCTCTCAGCACATTTCCCTGTGTGAAGTAGGGTTGGGTACTTTTGGAACTGCAAGCATACTACAAGAGACACAGAATAGGATCGTGTGAAGAGCCAGGAGGGAAAGGAGAAAGGAACCCATCTATTGCCACAGAGCAGTTTGCCAGTTTCCTGGTGTCCTCACATGTATTTGGCCCGAAGTATCAATTACCAAACATTCGTCAAGACAATAAGCTTTATTTCTTGTGACACATTTAGTTTGAAAAGAATCATCCTATATTTCACTTCTCAGCAGAGAACTGGGAAGAAAATCACAATTTGAAAGACAAGATTCTCCTAAAGACCAGTGGTGCTTTTCAATAAAGACAGAAAGCAGAAAGCCTGGAATCTCATATGAATATGATGTGCCTTCTCTGTCCCTCCACAAGTCACAAGTGTCTTCTGGTACACAACGTCTGAGAGGAATCTTCATATGTTTCACTTCTGGGAAGAGAACTGGGAAGCAGATCTCAAGTTGAAAAATGAGTTTCTGCTGAGAAACTGTTGTGCTTTATGCCAAGAAAGAGAAAACTGCAGGCCTGGAATCTCAGATCAATATGATGTGCCTTCCCTATCCCTCCCCAAGCAAGAAGCCTTTTCTGTCCTGAGAGGAATATTCATATTTTTCACTTCTCGGCAGAGAACTGAGAAGGAAATCACAATTTAAAACATGAGTTTATGCTAAGGACAAATTGTGCTTTTCACTAAAGAGAGAAAGCAGCAGGCCTGGAATCTCAGAAGACTATGATGTGCTTTCTCTCCCCCTCAACAACCAATAAGATTTATATCTTGTGGCATATTTAGTCTGAGAGGTATATTCATAAGTTTCACTTCTCCACAGACAACTGGGAAGCAAATGGCAAATTGGAAAAATGAGTTTCAGCTATGAACCAGTTGTTTTTTCACTGTGAGAGCTGCAGGCCTGAAATGTCAATGAATATGATGTTCCTTCGTTCCCCCTCCAGAAGCTATAAGCTTCCTATCTTGTGGCATATTTAGTCTGAGAGAAATCTTCATCTGTTTCACTTCTCGACAGAGAGCTGGGAAGAAAATCGCAATTTGAAAGACAAGGTTCTCCTAAAGGACCAGTTGTGCTTTTAGCTATGGAGGAAAAGTGCAGGCCAACAATCTAAAAGAATATGATAAGCCTTTCCTGTCCCTCCACAAGGAAAAAGAGCTTTCTGTCCTGGTGCATGTTGTGTGGTGAGAGGAATCTTCATATGTTTCGTTTCTCAGCAAAAACTGAGAAGCAAATCTGAATTTTGATGATGAGTTTCAGGTAATGACCAGTTGTTCCTTTTGGCAGGAGAGAGAGCTGCAGGCCTGAAATCTCAGATCAATATGATCTGCCTTCCCTGTCCCTTTAAAGGAAGAAGCACCTTCTGTCCTGGCACATTTTGTTTGCCAGAAATCTTCATATGCTTCACTTCTTGGCAGAGAACTGGAAGGGAAGTCGCAATTTCAAACATGGGTTTCTCCTAAGGAATGATTTGAGCTTTTCAAGCAGAGAGTAAGCTGGAGGCCTGAAACCTGAGATGAATAGGATGTGCATTCCCTGTCCCTCCACAAGTACCAAGTGTTTTCTGTCCTGGTACATTTGAGTTTGAGAGAAATCTTCCTATGTTTCACTTCTTGGCAGAGAACTGAGAAGGAATTCGCAATTTGAACCATGAGTTTCTGCTGAGGACTGCTTGTGCTTTTGCCAGGAGAGAAAGCTGCAGGCCTGGATTCTCAGATGAAAGTGATGTGCGATTCCTGTCCCTCTACAAGCAACAAGTTTTTCCTGTCCTGGCGCGTTCATTCTAAAAGGAAACTTCATCGGTTTCACTTTTGAGAGAGAACAGGAGGAAAATCACAATGGGAGAGATGAGCTTCTGTTAAGAAATGATTGTGCTCTTTGCCAATAGAGAAAGCTAGAGGTCTGGAACCTCAGATGAATACACTCAAGGTGTGGCCTCACCAACTCAGAGTACAGGGGAAGGATCACTGCCCTGGGCCTGCTGGCCACGCTACTTTTGATACAGGCCAGGATCCCATTGGCCTTCTTGGCCACCTGGGCACACTGTTGGCTCATGTTGAGCTTCCTGTTTCAGCTAGGAGAGGGTTAATTTCTGCAGTAGCCAGGACAGGGCACAGTTATGATACAGATGTTATTATATACCATCTAAGTTATTTTCCAGGGATGGGGGAAGGGCTCTAGTCTAGTCAAGCAAGTGTGGCAGATGGAGCAGTTGGAGAGCTGGTTCCCTCACTTGGTATTTTTACCTGCTACTTGTTTTTCTTACTCCATTGCTGTTTTCAGTAAATTGTCCTTATCTCAACTCCTGATCTTTACCCTTTGTGCCTCAAATTCTTCTCTCCTTCCACAGGGGAGTGGGCAGGGAGAGGGTGCACATGGCTCATGGTTAGGAGTGGTTCAGTAGGAACATCAAACTGGGGAATTTTATCCTAAACCATAACACTGGGGGATTGCCTTCATCCTTATGGCAGGCTAGCACAGGATTGAGGAGGGGAGCAGGTCCCTGTGCTCCCTGTGACCAGAGTACCTGTAAGGTTTACCTTGGATATGGCCATGACGCTGGGATTCCTTTAACTCTTCCTTCTCCCCCTTCCTGGCAGAGTTGCCTCCTGGCACTGGGGCCCTGGGAGGGTCCATGGTCAGCAGAGGGTCCTCATTTCCATAGCTAATGGCTGTTAAAGCCAGTCAGGCTGGGAGGAAGTTGCTGACAACTTCCTCATAAATAAGGGAGTCAGCAACAAACCACCATTGTAACACTGCTCAAAACTCTTGTAAAATCATCACAGTGGGTGTATTTATTTCCACTCCCACCCCCCCTCAAACATAAGGGTCATATGCTTTTAATAAAAGGTATTGAAAATTAGGAAACAAGTTTTTAAGGGTGCCTAAGCCCTTCTGTGCATCACGCTGTGATTAGTCCAAGAGGGTGCTTCAGATAGCACAAGATTTAAACCACCTTCACACAAAGTAACTGTTGTGTTCAACATCTCTGTGGATGTGGTTCCCAGCTTTCAGAAGCAGTGACACAAACTATGCTAGGCATTGAGTATCTGCTGGTAAAGCCCTCAAGACCTGTCAAGAGAATCCTACATGGGCATAAAAATGCAAAAAAAAAAAAAAAAGAAAGAAAAAAATTAAGAATTAATCACAAAGGTGAAGAATGCTTAACAGCACAGGTCCCTGATGTCAAGACTCTGGTTCAGTCCCCCCTCCCGTTCACAAAAAAAAGCTCACACACTTCCAATTTTTGTTCAGGTTTTGGGGTTTTGTTTTTATTAAAAGGTGGCTTCCAGATACCTCACCATTACTGTGCTGTTTGTGCAGGACAAACAAACTTTAAATACTAAAATACACAAGTCAAAACAAGCTGTTTCAAACTGCTCAGCAGTGCAGACTCAAGCACTTATTTGCAATGGCTTTGCTCTTTGTACAATCAGTTCTATGTAGCGATGATTGTATATAAAGAATATAGTACATACTATTGGTTTCATTGTCAATTTACAAGAGAAAAAAATAAATATTTTCCATTCTTATTATACATTAACACTTCAGTAGAAAGTTACAGCTGTTGTGTTGGCATGACCTGCAATGTCAGAAGGAAAAAAAGGACATGCATACTTATCTATTAAGAACTCTAAACTATAACTTTGTAATAAATTACAGAGAATAGATATCAGGAGAATACCAATTTTCTGAATTCAGTACATTTGTGATTCTTGCTCCAAGGTAAAAGCCAGAAGTCTTGGAAAATACAAAAGCTAGTAGCTTGCACTATTTAAATAAGATAAACCACTTAAGGTATAGCCTTTTCTTCAAATGTTTGTGAATAACAGGCTTGTGGTTTTTTAGGCAAAAAAGATTAAGTTGTTGAGTTTGTCCTTGCATCCTTCACACATAACTAGCACCATAAAGATAAAAGGACCTCAACAAACACCTAAATTTCATGCTTAATAGATAAAGCATGCATTTGTAGAGTTTGTGCATGGTACATATTCTGTCCATTAAGGTTACTGTGCAAAAAAAAGATTCTCAACCACTGAAGATGTTTCTGTAATTCCATTAAAATTATTAGCAAAATTTTAAAAGTTTTGCAGGCCTGTGTGCGATTAATGCAAAAAAAAAAAGAAAAGTAATATTTGTGGTTCAGCCCTAACTGCTATACACAGGCACAGTATAAACTGACAAATGAGACAACAAAAGCAGCAGCCTAAATGTCCAATGACATGGGAAAAAATGATTGCAGTTTACCAAAAAATATATAAATATTTTCAAATGGCACGAAGCTTTGTACAGGTGGATCTATCAGTGCAAATACATATATATGAGGTACCAATTAATTCAAGACTTTCTATTGGCCAGATCTATTTATACGTATCTTACAATCACTTTCTTAATTTCCTGCTTTCAGATAAATGCTACAGCTTGTCAGCCTGTAAGTAAAATCAAAATCAAAACAATTTTTCAGCATAATCAACACTGTAACTTGTATTCATTGATAAGTTCCCTATGGTTTAGTTTCTGAGCTTTTACTACTGAGGACTGCTTAATTAATTTGTTTTTTAAAAGCACTAGTGACAATTTTCTTTTTCAAGATTTGACATGAGTATAGGGGAAAGTTAAAACTATATATGTAAATTGGAACAATAACTATAACTGGCTGAATATTTTAACATTGTTTGAAATTTCAGTAAGTACTGTTAGGAAGGAGGAACACGATTATTGCTATTTGGACATTTAAAAAAAACCCAAACCAGCCTGAAAGCATAGACAGAACTGTTCCAGTGGTGAAAATTTGCTAGATACAAAACAGCATTCTACCTAAAATTAGTCCTTTTGCATTTGAACACTCTTCAAGTTATCTACAGCTTTCTCCTCCAGGTAACTATTGTGACATTTACATGGAACTATGGATTTGAAGTGGCTAACTGTGGGACACACACAGCTTTTCAGCTCTGGCAACTCTCTCTTGAGACGTTCCAGCTGTTCCACTTGGAATATATTTGGTTGCTCAGGATTTGAGTCATATATCCTGAAGAAATGAGAAAAGAAAATTGATCAGTATAAACTTACAGATCACAGAAATGTACACGAGATAAAGCAACTGGGGTTTGTTCCCCAATAGAGTAAAATGTCTATGAAGGCAGTTTGCTTGAGATTAGTACCCTAGGTTTTCCTGCTTATCTTGCAATATAAAATGATACTTCTTTTACACAGACTGATTAGTATTTCATTGCATATACTAAAAAGCTACCCACTGCCACTTACTCAGTCTTCTGAAAAATGTGATTTTACAGGTGGCAAAAAGCAGTGAAGTAAGAGCCATGTTCCAGGCTTCAAACTTAAAAGCCTAAGTTCCAGAGCCCTGAGACTGAACAGACTATGATATATTACTTGTACTTATTGTTTAAAGAAGTGTTTCACTTCTCCCCAGTTCAGAACCATCTTTTTAAAATTATCGTAACAGTATTAGGTCAAGAATGAAAACCAGAAAAGCTGATCTTTCTTCACATCTGATGCAAATTAACTATCTACACCATTTTAAATAGTCTATCCTATTTCCCCTTCTTGTTTTCACACACATAAACAAACCTGCAGGATTTAAAATGTCAGCACCACACCAGACTTTCCAAATCCAAAACACATTTTGAGTCTGACAGCATAAACACTGAGCACAACTCAAATACTATTTTGGTGTAATCCATTATAAAGCAAAAGCATTATTTCTATCAGTAATTTCGAACATCAGTATGTTATTTATATCCATAATTTTAGTCTGGGCATCCAGTTGTGCATATACAGTTTCAGGTATTGCAGGACTCCAGGTTTATCTCCTTCAAATAAAAACTTCAGGAAGAAGTCACCATGGCTTCTGCTTTAGTCTTTTATGAATATTCATACTTCCACTTATTATTTCTTCAAGAAATTAATTTGCTTTTATTTCACCACCCTTTATCCTTCATACATTTCCAAAATATATCCAAAAGCAATGCAATGTCACAATGAAAATAAGAGTGCTGCATGATAGAGTGCAATGTGCCTTTTTACCCCAACAAGACAACTTGTAAACTGCTGGCAACTCCAAGACATCCAAAATAACATGCAGCTCAAAGACTGATATAATAATAGGATTCAAATAAGGACACACTTCTGCAGAAAATATGGGTATGGATCAGATTCTCTGCAGTATGATAAAGGACAATTTCTGTGAAGAAACGCCTCAAAATGAGGATAAATGGTGTCCCATTTTTATGAAATTTGAATAGAAGGAATAGCAGTTAAATTACCTGCACAGAACTTATAATGCCATATAGGTCTAAGATATGAACCAAAATTGCCTAATGGAAGCTACCTGCAAAATAAAAGCTCTGCCTTCCCTCCTTCTAGCTGCAGGTAAGATCTGTGCTCTCCTCAGTTAAGTCCGCTTACACATTATGAATTTCTCTGTGCTCTTAAAACAAACCACTTAAAGTTTTCTACATAGCAACACACTTCAAGGACAAAGAACCTCAAGTCCTTCCCATCAGTTAGAAGAGCAAAAGCATGTTTCTAAGCTCCTTGTTCCCAGAATATGGCTAAGCGGGTTTCTATGCAGCTTCTGGCAGGTATTTTATTAGTTCTTTACTACAACAAGTATAGAGTCTGTAACTCTTGCTTCATATTAAATTCTTTTCCATTGAGATTTTGGATGAATCCAATCCCTCAGGCTCCTTTGAACCTGTCCATTACAGCCAGTCTGCTCCAATGTGTATACAGTGTTTCTTCTAAACCAAAAGCAGAGAAGACAATTTGAAGCACAGCTACACTTGTACTTCAGAATTCCTTGTGCCCACTTTTCTTTTGGGTCCATGAAAGTAAGCCACTGGTTTGCAAAAGCAGAACATAGTCCCAGGACTTCTCTTAATTAATTATTTCTAACATCACCACCAAAATAAGGAATAAACTCTCATCTCACTATCCTTCATTCTTCAACAGGGCAAAAAGTTCCTCCATTCAACTTCCTATTAGTGAGCAAGACAGGGAATTCCTTTAAATATTACTTTTTAAAATAAGCACATTCTACAAAGACATTGCAGGTTTATGCAGTGGATATAAAACTGGTGTGTTTAGCTCCTGTCAGGTGTTAAACCTCTGAAAACACACACCAGACAAGAGTCAGCAGCACTGAAATACTATTTTCATGCTCAAAAAGATTTTCTGAAGCTTTTAATTAAAACGTTTCATTTTTCTTTACATCTCAAGGTAAACTTTAGTTTAATTTGCAATTCACAAAATACAGAAGACTTAAGATTGCCATTGCATAACATCTTCATTCAATCACTGAGTAGATTAAATTATAAATCAACTAAGTCCACTTCCTAGATATACCCATGCTGTCATTTAAGTAACATGCAGTTTCAGGCAAACAGGACAGCGCAGATTTAGACAGTCTTTTACTTCTGAGAAGTATTTGGAATGCTTTTGTCTTGATTGCCAGTTCAGTTTGTGTTAAATTTCGGGAAGTTACTAATACCAATCAAGCACAGAGCTTTTGTCTGGAATCTGCAAGTGCAACATGCAGCGTAAGAAACTTCCCATGGAAAAGCTTTCAGCATAAAAATTACTATTTAGTGTTTTTATGTAGTTGCATCTATCATTCAAAAAACAAAATTCAGATCATGTAAAGGGAATAAAAAAAACAATGCAAGTGTAAGTTAGCACCCACCCCCTCTCCACATTGGTATTTAATATACAGCCAACAGGTGTGTAAACATAAGACTGCATTTTTCTTATTAAGTATATTCAAATATAGTAATATTTTCTGGACTGTTTACAAAGCTTACTCAGGAGAAAAATACCAGATAAATTACCCCACAAATCCTGCCTTAAAATCCATCATTTTTTGCCAGACCAGAGAATTTTCCTACAAAAGTTAAAGTTTCTTCTCTAACTAAAGTCTAAACATCAGACTAATAAAGCATTTTAAGGAAGATATTCAGTTATGCACATAAAGTATTCTTCTGTATAAGGGCCCAAATAAAAGCCTGGAGGCAGAGGCGGCACCTTTCTGTAGGCTGCCCTTTTAACACAACTAATTTTACTTTAAATACTGAGATGAATGCTAGTTGAACATAAGAAAATAGTAGAGTATCATCCCAGCAACTACCAGAACACCCATTTGGTTTAATAACTTTGGGTATATCCAATAATCTGCAGCCCAAGTGGAGAAAGGACTGGATGTGGGGAGAGGTCTGCGTGTGTTCTTTCCTCTGTCCCAGTGAGATCATTCCTTTGATATCGTTGGCATTTGTAAGCGTCCCAGATTTAGCCTTGCAGCTTTTCTCCATGCAAAGCAAAGGCAGACCCCCTACCTGCATGTTTTTATGCCCAGTGCTTGGGATCATCAACTTTTGGTATTCAGGCCACAGTGTTTCTGCCATCTTCACAACTGGCTACATTGTTTTGGCCAATTCTACATGGACGATTAAAGTTTAGAAAAAATAGCTTACAGAAATTATCTCTATGTAGACAGTTCAGTTCATCAGGTAAGAAATAACTACTGCACACAATGCCTCAGGGCCACATGCAAGCCACATAAAATTCACTAAAATTGCTCTACTTCCCTTCCTAGCTTACTCAGGAAACAACATGGTGTAAGTAAAGGTCTAGTAAACAGCAGCATGAAACACCAGGCACAGTGTTTTCGATAAAAGCAGAGAACAAAAATTCTGCAGAAACCAGAGAAGCAGCACATCTTGATTCAGTCCTGGAAATACTCTGGAATTTGAAGACACAAAAATAGCATAAACTGGCTTTACACTAATAAACAGATTACTGCAGTCCCTACTCATTTCTAGGCCTTAAAACAGGCATGTGCATCTCTCTCTCGAGTTCTGCTTTACTGTAGTTTTAAATTTATTTATTCCTAAGCTTCAAACAGAACAGAATATGGATATTTACACCATACCTATTTAAACTCTTAATACCAACTCCATAGTCTGAAATGATGTGAAAGATTGCCTTTTTACTTTTACCCAGCTGCTCCAACTGGGAGTGGAAACATTTGCTGCCAGATTTTATATTTTGACATTCCACCCAGGCCCTGAGGTCCCACCTGCATTTCAAAGTGTCCAGCTTGAGATACTTGATGCAACTTTTAGAAAGTGTCATATTTCTGCTAAAGGGACCTATATTAAAATTGAATTTAATTTTATTTAGACAATTAGTCAATTTTGAAAAATAACTCCAGTGGAACATTCTACAGGAAAAAAAAGAGAAATAATGTTTCCCTGCAACAATTATACTGAAACAAGATAATTGTCTGCTACTCAAATTGCAGTTTGCCACTTGAAAAAAAAGGAAAAAAGCAGTGCTGAACTGGTTTTGAATAGCTTTGGAGTTACTACTAATTTTGGGGTTCCTCTTAATAAAGTGGAAAGATGTTACAAAGTGGAAGTGATACAGGGGCCAGGTAGCAGGAGGAGAGATGAACACTATTAAGAATCCAGAGGATCCAAACAGGGCAGGAAAGTTCAAAATTTTTTTCTTCAGTTAAATCTCCAACGGAATTTAGCCTTCCAACAACTTGTCTAGTCATCAAAAGGTGAGACAGTCTTCTGCTATCCTACTACAACTTAAAACACACAAAAGGGACCACAAGATGGCATAGAGCCAACTTGCAGCCTGGACAGAAATGCAACAGCATTAAGTAGAGCTGAGTATATAAAGCAATAAAAGCAACACGAAGTCAGGGGGTGACACCTGCACAAGGAGTAATTAGCAATTTTGGAAGACTAGATTAGTAGACATCAGATGAACAGACATCTTAAGAACACTTTATACAGCAGTATTTGATTGAAACACCTATTCATGGCCCAATAATGTATTACTTTAAGTTACACGTATCATAGGATCAAATCTCATTACTCTAAGATTGTACACTAAAGAGTCAGAGTTTCTGCCTTCTAGTCCAGAGGTATTTTTCATCAACTAAAGGAGTCGTAGAAGAGGTACAACATGCAGAACTGCTGTGGCAGGAAAGGTGATTTAAGTTTCAGTGTCTTCAGTCTGAAGCTGATCCCCAATGTAAAAATCTAGTTATTCTTTTTTACTGACACAAGAAGTGAGATGTCCGGCAAACCAGAAAAATAATGGGCCCACCATTCTGGAAGGACTCTCAACAGTCAAGAACAGATCAAAGAGAGTTAACTTTTTTTTTTCAATGAGAGCCTACAACTCCAAGAGCAAACATATTTGATTTTGAGAGAAGCTAAATAACCATGTAACACTTTTGTTCAAATATTTACCACAGTATTCTTGATGTCCACTTGAATTGCCTGGATATAATAGTTACCTTCTGAAGTGACTAATTTGGCAGTTTGCCCCAGAGGCAATTGCCAAATTAATAGGAAAAACGGTGAATTCACAGCTTTGAAAAACAGCAGAACATTGGCAAAAATTAAGTTAAAATCATTCACTGAAGTTGTGCTAACCATTTCCACAACCTAATGTAGAAAGCTTAAGCTTTCAGCCAAACAGTTAAATAACATTGTCCTCACCATATCATGTACATAACTTAAAAGTTACTATCAGCAATATCAGTAGCATTTTACATGTGTACACCATGCACTATTTCTTTAAAGAATGAAATTACATTTAAACCTTAGAAGAAACAAAAGTTATTTTGCTTCATATATAGAGCTGAAAGAGTAGGAATTAGTGTTAGACTTGATCTTGATCTGGGTTTATGGGC
The DNA here is from genome assembly GCF_047495875.1 of Pithys albifrons albifrons. Taxonomy (NCBI): domain Eukaryota; kingdom Metazoa; phylum Chordata; class Aves; order Passeriformes; family Thamnophilidae; genus Pithys; species Pithys albifrons. The sequence continues at coordinate 108,078,426 of NC_092459.1, forward strand.
TTCTGGCACTTCCAGTACAAGAAGGAAGATATTCTGTACCCATCAAGCAAGAAGCAATGTGACATTTCACTAGAATCAAGATAAAATAGTTTCTAAGTTTGGGGACAGTTATTTTAAAAAGCTGTAATTACATACCTGTCATATATTAGCCCATGAACACCATATTCTCTCAACTTCTTCCTGTTATCCGGGTCATTTGCATCATCACCCCATGAAAAAATAACTAGGCCTTCAGATATGGCCCGTTTAATAAATGATGGATTCCTCAGCAGATCTTCAGAATGCACATTAATTCCCTGAAATACAGAAGACTCCAATTTAACCCCAAGTTTCTGAAACACATCAGCTGTTTTAATCTTTTAACACTTGCAGCTCCTTACGATTTCATCCACAATAATAAAAATTTAATTTACTACAATTAGAGAGTTTATTGATAGCACTATTTTTAAAACACTGGATTAGAGATTTGAAACAATGGACATTATTTTGCCAGTTACTCAACATGAGTGTATTTCTTTTATGAGGTTACTTGTAATTTTAAGCATTTGTGTCAAAAATTATAGATTTAAAACAAGTGGTAGTAATTTAGTTTCATTTTACCACAGAGTAGTTAGTACCAGAACTTGTCAGCTTACCAGCAAGTTTTCAAACTGTGCAAAAGTAATGGCAATTGGAGTTGTGCGAGATCTGAGATCCATAAGCTCTGGATAGAGTTTGGATTCTCCTTGGGTGAGAAATAACACAGGATACTTGTTTTGCTTGTGCCGAATCCTGTTAGAGAAAAGGTTCACAATTAGCAAATGAAGAAATAAAGATTAAAAAATAAAAAGCAGGGGAATTTGATCTTACTGTCTTGAGGGGAATTCCTCTCTTTACTGCATGTTCTAGTTCTAGCTGGTGCAACAACAGGGTACTACAGCTTAGCATCAAACTGTGTGACAAACTGCTCAAATTATTCCTTTTGCCACTATTAGAGATGAACAAGCAGTTTAAGGGAAGCTAATCTTCATGTTGAACTTGGACTCACACCCTCAAAATGTTCATATAAAAACCTTGAAGGTTGCTTAATTCTGTAATTTTCTTCTTAAATGCAGGGTAGAGTAAAATGAAGACTCATGATAAGAATTTCTAAACATGGTTAATACACAGAACCTAATCCTACTAATGTTATTTTTCAACTTGGATACCAGTACAGTGGTATAAAATGACAACAGATGGAAGCAAAATTTTGAGATTGGCATGTTCCTAAATTTGCTTCTCAACCCTTTCATCAGTCCCTTGATTTGGTTTTGTTTTGCCCATTGACTCTTCAATGGTATTTCATCAGAGCAGCATCAAATGAAGCTTCCATCAAACCTCTCATTAATAGTGCTGAAGCCCCTCTGGGTACCAAGTACTGCAGCCCATTTTTGGTTCATGTGTATCCCAACTGTTCACCAGTTCAACTGCTATGACTCTTTTGTGTACCAACACCTTCAATATGGCATTTCACAAAGCAAAGCAAACCACTTGAAAATCACAAACCAAACGTGGGTAACACAAAGTTCTTTCGTTTTCTGTCCTTTTAAAAAGGCAGATACAGTGAAAAACTGTAACAAGAGGATTTGGTTTTTAAGTTGGGCTTGCATACCCCTGGAGTATCACTGAAAAAAACTTTGGGATACCAGAAGAAATCTTGACTTTTTTTGTTGTTTCAAGAAAGATTAAAGCATTCAGGAAAGCACTTGACTTTGTTTTCCTGTTCCATTTTTGGCTCATTTCTGATGATAAAGTGGTCTTGTTTTATTTCCCAACTATTTTGGCACCCAGAGTTTATGTCTAAGCAAAACACGTGTTACTTGTTTCCTACTGAGTATTCTTAGTACAAAGTAAATTTTATCAAATAAAAAGAATACATCATTTATCTCTTCTTAACTTACATTGTACAAACATCTGCATGAAAAGAAGAAAATACAATTCTTCTCCTTCCAGCATTCATCAAAACAGTTTTTAGAATGATATCTAGAAAAAGGTTCATATCAAAGTAAGTTGATAAGTTGCCATCCCACTGTCCATCCTAGAGGAAGAAAGAACAAGTTTTAGTCATTTAAATTAATGCTTAGTAAAATCATTTTAACCAGCAGTGGTCTTTCATTCAACCTGAGCAAAACAAGAATTCAGTTTGCCAGTCTGAATACAGAAGTCAACACTGGTTACAGCTCTGCAGGGCTGACAGTCTGAATTTAACAGCACTAAGGTTCACTGAAAAATTATTCTGTCTCCCCACCCAAGGAAGGCATTTCTAGGAAGCCGATCTTAATTTTGAAAATGCAAAGGAATTCCCTGAAAGACCACCAAAAACTATAGCATATATTCTCTGTTGCTATTCCTAAATAAACACGATCCTGTGCAATGCTTGAGCAGGGAGCCTAGACCAGATGATCCACTGCAGGCCCTTCCAAACTGACCCATTCTGTGATTCTGTTCAATACACAAATTCAGTGGTCAGATCTGCAGAATGAGATATCCTTTGAGAACAGCAGGTACCAGTCTTTCTGCAGTTGACCTGTCTCTGAGAGGTCTATTAGGATGTCCCCATGCATATGGACTTGCACCTGTAACTCTCCTTACTTTCCCTCCCCCACTCCAGGCTTCCAGTCTCAGCCTTTACAACCATTTCCTTCTGGACTGAAACAATCCAGCTGAGTCTGCAACACTGCTGACTAGAAGGAAACAGTTGTTTGTATTTCTGCACCATGGAAAATTACAAGCTTTAGCTGTCAAAGAATTAAAGTAAATCACGTGCATTTATTTACCCTTTGTTGGGAGATCCATTTTATTTCTATGTTGAACCCAACATCTTCAGAAACAGACTCCAGGACCTGAAAAAAAATTCATAATGAAAAGACCACACAGCAAAGGAGGACAACAAAGCACTGTGAAGGTAAGTATTAGAAGAATGCATTGCAATTTAATGCCAGTGGTGTCTAACAGTAGAATTAAAACCCTTAAGTTTTAATATTTAACACAAGATACAAATGCATCCTTTTCTACTCCAATTGCAACTTAATAAATACATAAAAATGGATAAAATCTTAAGGACAAAATTTTGACAAGGTACAAATGCAAGTCAATTCACCTTAACACATGACAAATGCCCCATTTGTACTCCTAAAGAAAAAATGGGTTTTATTTCTCCAGAAACATAAGTAACAGTCCTGAGTACGAAATCCATGAGCTTACCATTATGATAACGGAACAAAAGTTTTCATGTGAAATTCTCATAAAGAATTATTTGTAAGGTGACTTCAAATCAAAAGGTGAAGATCATGGAAACAGTCAGAAATGGGAACATACTAGAAATTCACATTTCTGTGTCTGGCTCTGCCAGATGGCCAGTACTATGTGATGAACTGCCTAAGGCCAGGCGGGTTTTTTTTCAAAATTAGAAACAATTGTAAATGCATTAAAATGCAATGCCTCTGTGTACCTTGAGCTATACAACTTGAGTTCATGAATTAAGACACTTTAAATATATGCAAACTATTACTTTTAAGCACTGAAAAGCCTTCAATGGCCAGCAATAAAAGTCCATGTTCTCAGTTTCAGCATTGATATCAGAGGCATAAATGAAAAATTTGTATCTCTTGCTACATATGCAAAGCTGAAAATAAAACACATTTTCATGTTTCCCAATCGTCATTGCTCTGTATTCGCTACTTACTCTTTGCAGAGAAGGAAATGGCTGGGTCTCAAAAGCAGAGTTTTCTTCCTCTTTAAAAGATGCTGGAAAGAAATATAAAATATTGACTCAAAATAAACAGCATAATCCCAGTAATCTCAGTAAGAAAAGGCAGGCTCAAATCATAAGGCCTTTAGGAGTGAAATCAGGTCTACCTTTTGATTACCTACACCTTCCCACTAACACTGACTTACAATGATGCTGTTGGCCTGTTTTGCCAGTGGGAAAGTTTTTTGACAATCATTTAAAAACTTACCATAATAATGATCAGAAATGGCTTCTTCCATCCCTCACCACTTCACTCACTGAATCACATCCAGTAGAAGCAGCCTTGCCTATCAAGGCTTATTTATTTTATGTTTTCCTAGACAGGGATGGTGTGTGAGATACTCTGCCAATTTGCTGACCTTTTAAAGGGAAGGAATTAAGGCCAAAAAATGACAGCACCAGTAAGACACCCTATAGCAGTTACCAAAGTTCTTGTTGGCAAATCTGAAGAGTGGAAGGTAGAGTAAGAGAAGCCTAAGATGGGAACATTAGTGGCAATTTTGTTATGATTCTTTATAAATATATATTGATCTATACATTCACCCTCTACTGTCCTGTCCCCTCTAACCAAGGGAGTAACTATTCTTCAGTTATTTACTTCCCAGCAAAGAACTCTACAGCATACACAAAATTAACTACATAAGCATTCAGAAATGTTAAGGAAGGCTGCAAATGTGATTCGAAAAAGCAACTGCAGCTACAGAATATATTTAATTACATGGTAACGAATCAGTCTCAAGGCTCTTCCAAACTAGTACATACCATTCTGATCTTTTACTTTCAGGGCAGTCACATGAGCCAGCTGAAGAGTAAGAGCAGAGGAGCAACATTAGCAAACACTACCCGTAGAGATCTTCCTACATACAAAATGTAACTAGTTTTCCTTACAAACTGTTTTTAGGTTTAAAGGTCCATTACAGACACAGGTTTAGTAATTTATAAAACAATAAAGGATATCCTAGTACACATCACAATTTTTTTTCAAAGTTTGTTTTAAAGATTTCAAGAAAAGCTCACAAAACCAAACTGAAAACATGCTTACTGAAAATTCAAAAAACATGTTCAAGGGTAAAAACACATACTATAATTCAACATCAAGATGTGAAGAAACCTGAACATTAATCTCTCCTCTATGTTTAATCCAGTGCAGAGGGCTGCCTGCCTTTATAACGCTGTCACATTCTGAGACAGAATGAGGCCAAACATAGGGCCAACTCCCTCACTCCATTTAAATTCCCTCTTCATAAAAAGGAGCAGACCAAGTAATTTTAAGTAAAAAGAATCATATAGTTCTTGAATGAGCCAGGTGTTTCCTTGACTGAGGACAGGCATCTCAGTGGGGTCTACAGTGGCCCAGTCTCAGTCTCTGACTCCTTTTAGTAGACAGGGCACTTCTGCTCAGAAGGTGGAGTAGTTCCTTTAACATTTGAAAACTAGACAGACTTCATGACAGATGTTTTTCTTCAACAAACTCCAAAGCATTGGCTTTCAATGAATCCTACCTTCAATTTCAACCTTCCTCATTTTTAAAAAATTATCAATGTTAGCATACTGATAAGGATCTACACAAGCTGTCAGGCTGCCTTTCTAGAAGATGCAAGTAAAGAAACTTATTCAGCTTGTAACCATGGTGCAAAAGTATTTTTCTTGGAATTAACTAATCGCTTGGGAGAGCACAGTTTTAAAAATCGTGCCAACAGAACAATCTTTATTACTCCCAACAACTCTAAGCTTCATACACAATTTGAAGTTCTACACACAGCAAAGTAACAATACCTTCAATAACTGTAGCTGATCAAATGTGAGTTCTTTGACAGCAATCTCAAACAGTTCCAAAGGCTCTGTATCCAGTTTCTTTGAAGAGACAATACATAATTAAGCATCACTGAAAACTAGAAAAAAGCCTACATGCTTTTAATATGGTAAAATTAATGGCAACTAATTTTTTCTCTTTTTTGATAAAGATCCGAGTGATATCCTAATAATAAGACAATCAGTTTTCAGGAGACAACGCAGTCACTTAAAAGCACAGAACAGGTGTCAAGTTGAAAAAAACCCCAGGATTTGGTTTTTCACACAAATCAGAGGCTTTAAAGTTCTTTCTTCACAAAAATTAGTGTATTTATTCTACAAAACCCTGATTGGTGAATGTATTCAGGAAAAAGGTTTGCAGGCAAAGAAATGCAGTAAAAAATACTCCAAGACAGTTCTGTTTACTCCTGTCTATCCAGTTTTATTAGTTTCTATCAAAAACTGGAAAAAAAAAGGCAGATGTCCTGGGGTTAAATCGAGACCTTCACACTCTGCTCCAAAAATAAAGATCTAGTGCCAAAACACTTCTCTCCATTTCTCACTTCCCCTCTTCACTTACAGAAATTTTTACTGAGCAAGACAGTACTGATTGAAGACACACTGAATATGCATTTCCCTTAGTCAAAGTCCCATTTCCATAACTGTTCAAAACCAAGCTTTTTATAAACTGCAATATTGCAAAGGGTGAGAGAGTTTGATGACAAACTTAGTTCCAAGAAGATAGGGCAGTCTGCTCTCCCATGCCATCTCTCTCTGGTTTCACTGCAGAGCCAGGAAAGAAGATAACCAGCACAGCACAGAGTTCCAACTCTTTGCACGGCTGCAGAATGCAAGCATTCAGGCCTCAGTGGAGAGCATAGAACAGACCACACAGAAAAGCACTTCAGTGGGGGGCTTTTGAGTCACCAGGCCTTATGCCTGCGGTTCTCTTGCTATTAAGGAGTGGAATCATAGAATCGATTGGGTTGGAAAAGACCTTCGAGATCATCAAGTCCAACCCTTGGTCCAACTCCAGTCCCTTTACCAGACCATGGCACTCAGTGCCACGGCCAATCTCAGTTTAAAAACCGCCAGGGATGGGGAATCTACCACCTCTCTGGGCAGGCCATTCCAATGCCTGATTACTCTCTCTGGAAAGAATTTTTTTCTGATCTCCAACTTCAATTTCCCCTGGCAGAGCTTGAGCCCGTGTCCCCTTGTCCTATTGCTGAGTGCCTGGGAGAAGAGACCAACCCCCACCTGGCTAGAACTTCCCTTCAGGTAGTTACAGACAGTGCTGAGGTCACCTCTGAGCCTCCTCTTCTCCAGGCTAAACACCCCCAGCTCCCTCAGCCTCTCCCCACAGGACTTGTGCTCCAGCCCCTTCACCTTCTGAATGTCACTTTCTGAAAACATTTGGTTGTTATAGTTCATAAAACTGGGGTATTTAGGAGGTATGGTGAGAGACTGTTCAGAGCATCTTTTAAGGAAGGTTCATCTGTACGTACAAGGGACAGTATAGTTCAGTACTTCTCATGTTAGAGCATTCTTGATGCTTCCAAAAACAGCAGAAGGGAGTTTTTGGTTAAAAAAGGAGGAACTGCAGTTTCAAGAGGTACAGCTAAGAAAGGAACAGGACACTTGCTTTCAAAAACCGTTTTCCTGCTCCTAGAATCTCAGTCTTAATTCTTTTCCTTCTGTTCCACCAAGCAATCCAAGAGTTCTTTAGCCTCACTTACATATGAGACATGATGTATATTGTTTACCTCACAGTTAAAGGACCGAGCAAGATGCTGAAGTCAAAAAGGGTTAAGGAAAGCTAAAAAACTAACAGAATGCCATTTTTGGCTAATCAAACTCCCTAAATGAAGGAGATTCTTGTTTCTTTCATTTTTCTACTTTCTATCTACTGGGATCCAAACAAAGCAGTCTTTGGTTTGACTTAAAAGAGCTCTTATGAGTGCACTACCGCTTAAGACAAGTATACATTTAAGTATCAGTAGGAGTGAGAAGTCATGCTGAGGATCACACTAACTCTCCCTCAAAAGGGAAACAAGCAGAACTTGTTTTAGACTGCTCTGGCATTCTAAAACAGTCCCATAGGCACTACTGAATGTAGGGGAGTTGTCTGCTTTTTTCTTCCAAATCTCAAATTAAAAAAAAGCTAATAACAAAACAAACAGTGCATCTGAAAAGCTGCTGCTACAATATCAAAAGGAAAAACTCAACTTCCCTGTTCTACTTTATGCACAGAGTAATACTGCATATTTATTCTCATTCCATCCTTTGAGGCCCCAGAATTATTTCTGTAAGAGCTTGGCATTTTAGTTTCTGGAATGGTCATAACTATAAGTAAAATACAGATATTATCTTCTTTACCTTTTTCATGGCCATGCAACATGTGAGATCATGGTATACAATAGGCACATGATCTTTGGAAAGGTGTACATCAAATTCCACATATGCTGCTCCCTAAAGGAAATTGAAAAACACACAGAACAAACCAAAAGAACATTAACTACTGATGCACAAGGACTACAGAACTGCACACAAGTTGTCAAGTATTTACAGGTCCTGGACATCACGCAGAAGTCGAATTCAACTTGTTACCACGTAAAATATACTCAGCAATAGATTAATAATGAAAAGTAATTCATATGGGAAGGTATTTTAATTAACATAATGCAGCTCTAATATACAGCTTGCTTAATCTTGTAAACCTTCTAGTAAGATTAAAGTATTGTAAACCTGGTTTCAGGAAAGTCTAAGATGATATTTTCAAATATAGATGTTTAAAACACACAAGCCATCGTGGTGTCCTTCCTCCCTCCTCTCCACCACCCCACCAAGAGACAAGGGATAGCTACATATTGCAAAGCTTTAGGGAGACATTCCATATAGCAATGAGCTTCTGGAGTCACCAGTGAGTGATAGCAGTAGTGTGCTGTATGTGCAAGAGCAGAAAGAGCTGCATCCAGTATTCTCCTGTCCTTTTCAGCTGTATTGTTATTTTCTGATGAGCTTAAAAAAAGGGAAGAAAGATCCAAGAGCTCCAAGTACAATCTTTTTGAAAATAGGGAGGGCCAGAAAGAAAAACACACAGTAAGAGGTTTGGGGTTTTTACTTATTTTGACTGTCTGAAAATCATTCCTTTGAAAGGCCTCCGAGGATACCATTACACTTCTTCAATCAGTACAGAGAGAAAATAGAACAGGCCTTTTTTCAGCCCTTTTCTCAGCAGAAATATTTTTAGATCAGTAGCTTTCAGTCTTTTCAATCCACAAAGCACTTTTCTGGTGATGCTGCTGCTGACTTCATAGCAAATTTCTGCCTCAACGCATATTTCTTGTGGGCTTTTTAAAAGCTGTCTATAAACCTTTAGTGTCCCACCCAGAGATTAAGAACCACTGTTCAAAACAGTAATTTAGTAGCTGCAGTTTTCTTTTGCTCTGCAGTCAGTGCATGTTCCAGTCACTCTGTTCAAATTATACACTGACTTCAAAGGAAGAAAAAGCTTTCAGTTATGACTCTTGGGGAATACAGCACTCCAGAATCAGTAGCCAATTCCAGATTCTGCTCCCATGCCTTTCACAACTTCAAAAGATGTTTTGCAAGCATCTGTATTAGTGAAGAAATAGCAGTAAGGAATAAAGGCTTAGGATCTGTAAGGTAAGCAGCAGGTGACCTCACAGCAGCATGTGACTGTGAAAACAAGAGACAAAGAACCTCTGAACATCCTTCTGCCTCCAGCTACTCTGCTGCAGTGTCTCACCAGACTGTCTAAATCAATTTTATCACAGATCACTTCAGTGATCAAGATCACTGGAAGGAATAAGAGTAACGATGACCTCAATCACTGAGTTTAGGCACATGCAGCCAATATCTCCCAAACTGAAAGTCTTGTCTTAGGATTCCAAGTCTTCACTGTAGCAAGCACTGAAACAAAGGATTCTTTTATTCTACCAGCTCAGCTCCCAGGTCACATTTTTGGACACTGAGTTTTGTTACACAGCAGTCCCTGACAGTATGGTGACAGACTCCAGCAGTGCCAAAATTTTAGTCACTTGTTCAAATTTATTCCAATCCTATGTCTCTACAGGGTTGAGATTAAAATTCTCTATTAGAACACCACCAGAATATACTAAAGGGAAGTTTTGATTTTTTTTTAATTAATTTGAGAATAAGAGTCTAATCCAGCTATTACTTCCCACTACTCAGGGAACTTTCACAGTGATTTCATATGATTTTACATCACTGCAATTACCATTCACTGTATTGAATCACAGAAATTAAGCAAACAAGCCAATCTAGTTTAAACTATAGAGGTACCACATGTATGAAAATGTGTGTACATACATGACTGGCAGCACTCCTCAGAGAGGCAATTGTGTTCTCTTGAACTTTAGCAAGCCTGAAATAACAGCACAGAAAAAGGTGTTGTTAGATGTGGTACAGCACAGAAGTCCATTGAAACAAGAGAAATACAAATCAGAAGTTTTTGTTTTGGAGGACACCCACATTTGACATTGAAGTGACTTGAGTGATAGTGGGTTGCGACTTTTTAAACTCTCCACTTCCTGAACTGATGTCAGTGAAACAAAACATCATTGCCCCAGATTAAAATGCAAACGCACTTACTTAGCTGTTGTTGTAGAGTTTCCTGCTCCCCTGTGTCCAACATCTAGAGTTGTTCTTGGTTTCCAGTATTTTGCATATGAAGCCTTCATATCACAAGTGTATCCCTGGATTGGTTTAATAACTATGTAGTCCACTTCAAGAAAAACACAAATGATTCACATGTCAATAGAGAACAGCTGACACTGAATAAAGTTATCTACATCTGCTGTTTGCATCAGCTGTACCTCTAACTTTTCCAATTGTCTTCCTTGGATTTCTGCTCATAATAGCAAGTGTAATAACTCCAGCACTCTTCCCGAGTTCCTCAATCGTGGATGACAGGAGGCAGGCAGAACCTACATGACCTGGGAGTGCATCACCTTGGACTACCTTCTCACCTAAATTTTCCTAAAAAACAAAAAAAACCACCAAAAAACACTGTTAAATGTAGGTGAAAATTCTAAACAAACTCCTCTTCCTTGCTCCTCAAGAAGATATAAACAGGCATTGATGTAACAAGTTTCTTGTGCATTACAGAAAACACTAATTTCAGGCTGAAATTGTTTAACGTGTGTGGCAAATTACTATCAGGAATATGGAAATCTTGATGGAAATATAAACAACTCAAAATTGTCTTTGAAAACTTGGATTTGACAAGCTTTTCAGATCAAAATTGCACAAGTCAAACTGTCTTCTAAAAAAGTCCAAGCTGTATTTAGAACAAAAATTAACTGGAATAATACACACAACTTAAAGTAACTTTGTATTCATCTGCAAGGAGGGAGGAAGGCGACTAATATGCACAATGTGCACTTGACCATAGTCAAGGAACTCCATAGATGCTTTACAGTTATGAGTGTAAGTGAAATCAAGGGCATTTTCAGACCAAAGAGAGAATGCCTAAAAACTTTCTTCTGCATGCACAGTATGAAGAGATAAAAAGTTGTTTTCTTTAAAAAAGACATTGAATATTAAGATCTTTGAGGTGGAAAAATAAGAGTGCAAAATAACAGATACAGCAGTGAGAATCCAGTTCTAATTTACACTGGTTAATTCAGAGAAATCTCTTTTGCTTATAAAAAAAATTTAGAATAAATAATTGTGATACAACTAGTTCATATAGACAGTGTTCAGGTTCAGGCAGGAGATGCAAAACTCAGCTCTGGAAAAGGATACATATATCAAGCCAATCCAACTACCATAAAATACCACACACACAGAGATTTGAGTCTAATTTGTACTGACTTTTCTGAACAAGCAGAACTGAAAAATCTTTCTGTGCCCCATCAAGAAAACTCACAAAACCTTTCTGCAAAACGTGCTGGGAGCCAACAGTCTCATACTTGTGCAAACAAATCCAGAAGGTCCAACAATATCAGGCAGTGGCCCTGTTTCAACAGTGAAATCTTCACAGTAATTGAATCTAACTCCCAAAGGCAGGGTAAAGAGACGTACCTCAAAAAAATCAAAGATTAATTCCAAGTTATCAGGCTCCATGGTTTGTATTGTGTACTCTATCCATCGGTCTGGCTGCAAAGCATAACCACAGTCTGGCTGAGTGTGTCGACATTTATAGTCATTATTACTTATTAAGGAGAACTCCACAGTATTTGCCATTTTCTGAGGTACAGTAGGGGATGTTTTCTCTTGGCCCTCTTCATCATCCTCATCTTCCTCTAGGCCTTCCAGAGTCAGTTTTACTCTATCAACCAGAAATACAAAACAAATGGTTAAGTCACAGGAAGGTCTTTGAAAGTGATATAGAATTAAAGAAGCTTGAGCAGAAGCTCATAGAACACAAGAATTCTCAACCGGACAGCACTGCATGCAGTGGACCCTCCTAGGAATCCACAGTTTGTAGCCATTGCCTAAATCATATTTTAGTAAGACTGAAGTGCTCAAGTCACTACTAAAACTTGAACTGCGGTAAATATGAACATAGTATTAGTGGTCTGAGAAGCAGCACTCCACCAAACTAACTCACTGGGCTGCCAAACAGATAGCTTTCCTCCACAGACTGATTCCTATAATGCCTAAAGGCTAATGAAAAGCACTGAAAACAGTAGTTAATTGTCAAGATCAAGACTTGAATGTTGGTGGCTGCTGCTGCTAAGCACACACACAACTTTATGTCTCCATGAACACTGGTTAGGCAGGTAAGTACACTTTATTAGAAATAAGTAATACAGCCTGAAGAAATTAAGTTCCTTGAGAAATTCTGAACGATCATTTAAACTTCATTCAATTTCCGAAATACCCAGGACTGAGAGGAATAAGCCTCTCTGTAAGACTCAGAATTCTTTGTTATACAGAGCAAACCTTCCACACGAAGTGAATGATGTCAGTGATGTAAGCTATAACAAGCAAGGAAAAAAGACAAAGCTCTAGAGAACACAATCTAAGTATTAATTCTCACTGAAGTGTCATATTAAATAAACTACCCTCTCTTCAGAAGTTGGAATTGGTGAGAGAGGAAATCAAAATTGGAAAACAGAGGAAGAAAGCAAGTATCACAGAATAATAAAATGGTCTGGGCTGGAAGGGACCTTAAAGATCATCTAGTTCCAACCCCGCTGACATAGGTAGAGACACCTTCTGCTCAACCAGGTTCCACCAAGCCCCATCCCTTGAACACTTCCAGGGATTCAGCATCTACAGCTTCTCTGGACAACCTGTGCCAGCGCTTCACCACTCCCACACTGAAGAATTTCTTCCCAATGTCTAACCTAACGCTGTCCTCTTTCAGTTCAAAGCAATTTCCCTTTGTTCTCTCACTTCATGTCTTTGTCCAAAGTCCCTCTTCAGCTCTCTTCAAGGACTGCTACAAGATCTGCCCACTCTTCTCTTTTCCAGGCTGAAGAACCCAACTTTCTCATCCAGCCTTCACAGCAGAGCTGCTCCAGCCCTCTGAGCACCTTCGTGGTCTCCTGTAGACTCACTCCAACATAATTCTCATGTGGTAGGCCCCAGAGCTGGACACATTACTCCAGAGTGGGTTTTACCATAGCAGGGTAGGAGGAAGGAATCACCTTCCTTGACCTGCTGTCCATGCTGCTTTTTGATGTAGCCCAGGATACAGTTGGCTCTCTGGACTGCAAGTCTGAAATGCTGGGTCACGTCAAGCTTCTCACACAGCAACACCCCCAAGTCCTTCTCCTCAGGGCTGCTCTCAATCCGTTCTCCACCCAGCCTGTGCTTGTGCTTGGGATTGCTCCAACTCAAGTGCAGGATCTTGCACTTGGCCTCTCTGAACTTAATAAAGTTCACACAGGCCCACCTCCTAAAGCCTGTGAGGGCCCCTCTTCATGGCATCCCTTCCCTGCCTGTGCCTGCACTCCACAGCTCAGTGTTGCCAGCAAACCTGCTGGAAGTGCCCAAGATCCCACGGTCCATGTCACCAACAAAGGTGTTAAACAGTCCCAAGACCAGCCCCTGAGGAACATCACTCATCACTGGTCTGCAGTTGGACATTAAGCTTAGACTGCAACACTCAGAGTGACAATCCAGCCAATTCCTTATCCACTGAGTGATGTATCCATGAAATCCATGCCTGACCACTTTAGAAACAAGGATGTTGTGGAGAACAGTGTCAAATGCTTTGCACAAGTCCAGGCAGATGATGTCAGTCACTTCCCTCATCCACCACTGTAACCCTGTCATAGAAGGCCACTGAATTTGGCAGGCATGATTTGCCCTCAGCAAAACCACACCGGCTGTCATCAATCATCACCTTATTTACTACATGCCTTGGTATAGTTTCCAGAAAGAAACTTGCTCTATGATCCTGCCAAGCCCAGAGGTGAGACACCAGCCTGCAGTTCCCCACCTCTTCCTTTTTAAAAATGTGAGTTACAGTTTCTGTTTTCCTGTCACTGGGAACTTACTGGACTGCCAAGATCGGACTACCAAAACTAGGTACACAGTACAGAGGTAACTCCCAGGTTATAACTGAATGATCTGTGACTCACTGAGAAAGCAACTCCTGGATCTCAGAAATTCCAGAGGGGAAGGAGATCAAACACTTGGGCAATAGGGCAGTATTCTAAACACCAGGACTATGACACCCACTTCAGTCAATCAACTGTAAAATAACTATAACTATCAGTTATATAATGGCTTCAGATAAAAGCACCAAACTGATTTAAGTAACAGTGAGAATGATTGAAGAACTTAATTATCTCAACCACCCACGTTGCCTGGAAATCCATAAAACACCCCTATTAACAACCCAAAATTAATTCAAAATCACTAGTATTGACAATGAACATCAGGTAAATTGCATACTGAGATGAGCAGGCTCTTACCTAAACCTTGATGTTTTAAATTTCTTCTTAGATATCAGTACAGGTGGTTTCTCAGAATAATGTAGACGTAATCTTATCTCTGTTTGACATGTCAGCCACCCAGCATCCACAGTTTCAATACCATCTATCAAAAATCAAACAAAAGCAGAAGACATTTTAGTAACTGATTTTAGTGAGACCTAGACAGTTTAATATAGAAATATAGCTCTTCTGGCATCATTTTCCAGACAACCCTCCTTATCACTAGCCTTATCTTACAGTATTTCAAGAGCAATTGTTGAGTATAGCCTTTGACCAGTCTTTCTGAACAGGCAAGAGATACTGCTTTTTTAAGGGTGTTAAATAGGAACAAGGATCATGTGTAAACTGTCTGTAAGTATCCTAGTGTTAATTTTACATGTGATATCAAGGGCTAAGTTAAGCCTTCACAGACTATTCTGAGTTGGAAGGGACCCACAAGGATCATAGAATCCAACTCTTAAGTCAATGGCCCACATAGGGGATTGAACGCATGACCTTGGCATTATTACAACCAAGTGTTAACCAACTGAGCTAATTCCTTTCTCCTGGCACCTCTCAACACATGGAATAACACTGGCATTCTGAATACAGGTGTCAAATTAGCTCACCATAATCAATGCCAGTAAAGCTGTGTCAGTCTGCAGGACAGGGTATGGCAACAGTTTTGATGGGCATGGAGGAGAATCCTCAACTTTACCATTAGGACAAGGAAAGCCTACCAGCAGCATGACCAGCAAGCACAAGCTGCCAGATCAGGTGCCACAGCAGACCCTCCAGTTTTCCTAGCTAAACCTAACCTTGGATGAGGATATAAGGAAAAAGGGAAAAGCTCTAAGACAAGATGTATTAGATATGATGAAGAGTCACCATAAGTGTCACAGGATTGAGTGCTGAGTGAGAGGTGGGTCAGAACTGCCAGAAGTGAGACACATGCACACACAGGAACTTAGAAGAGCTTTTTAGCAGTTACATGAATAACTGAAGAGGCAGATTGTGCACTTTTAGTGTAAGTGATGTCTCTCCAGGCATGAAGGGTTTTTCCAAGCTAGGTATTAAGAGAATGCCAAAAATACATGCTCATGTGATTTAAAAATTTGCAAATTTCAATCTCTAACACCATCAGAGTAACAACATTCCAATTTTTCCTAGAAGTCTTTTATTAACACTAGAAGGGATTACAGCCTGTATGTGAATTCATGTGGATACAAAAGCAACTGTATAAGCACAGAAAACAATCACAGGCAATTCTTAAAACTTACCATTTAAAATATTTTTCAATTACAAGATCTAATCTTGTTTAAAGTAAATTTATGGTAAAGAGTAAAGGTCAATATGCCTCACTTACTATGGATTCCAAAGAAACCATCGTCAACAGTAATTTCATCTTCTAGAATTAAAAGGAGGGGAAAAGAATTAAAAAAAAACAAATTAGTATTCACATTTTAAAAATCATTGCCAAGTTAATATATTCTACTTCTCCATTTCACTTCTAAAAGTGTACTTAAAAAAAGGCAGGAAAACTGAAACAGACCAAGAAGCATGTTTTTTGCAGCCTTCTATAAAGACTTATCTCAATTTATGCTTTTTCTTAGTTTCTGTAAGAAAAAACAATACACACACAAAATGCCACACATTACCTAAAGTAACCTAAACTGAGAAGAGCAAGAAGGTTGCATAATTTCCCTTGCCACAGTATTTTGCTGATATCTACATCCTACTAGTATCTAAGATGCTTTATTTGTCAAAGTAATGACAAAGACATTAAAGTTTCTTGCAAACATACAAGAAAGTCATCCTCCTGCACATTTACAGTTCAAGCTTTTAAATCAAGTTAGTCACAATTAAAATGTTTATTCTGCCCACATGACAGAAACCAACCTAGCATGAAATAATCAAAACACTCAGGTCACACTTAGATATCCTTAACCTTTCCAAAGCTTTAATAACTGAAATCTTAAGGCCCTAAGTAAATTCATCAGCATTAAAAGAGTTGCATTAGTCTAAATAAACCACACATTCCTCAAAACATAAATCTTCACAAGATTTTGCCTCTTCCCTTTTTTTTTTCCTAAGAAGAATCATGGGCCTGATCTCCTTTTTAATAACCACAGGCAACATTTTAGGATCAGAATGACCCAGCACTAACATACTGGGTTTGCTGCATTTTCTGAAGACTGCTTATGAAGCACTGAGTGGGGAAAAAATACAATCCTAACTGTTTGGAATTAAGTTATCCAAATTTAGAGACAAAGTCTAGACCCTAGCAGAGGATAGGCTGCTTCCCTTGTCAGTTACTGACAAACACAGGAACAATCCTACAGGAATAGAAACACAACTAATTCAACTGAAATAAGAAGCAAAGGGGCAGGGGGAAGAACGTGATTATGGTACTATTCATGATTAACAAACAGTTTCTTTGAGACCACTTTCTTTCTAAAAGACATTTTTCAAATCATTAGGATTTTAGTAAATGTGAATCCCTAAATGTGGAGGAAATAATGCTTTTCATACCCTAGAAAAGACAGTGCATAAAACATGCCATCCCACAGCAGCACGAGAGATCTAAACTACAAGCTACATTCAAAGGTTATTTCAGTCACTCTTAAACCCCCAACTTTTTGCCTGTTCAGAAAAGCATTAGTAACTTGTATGCAAGTCTGCATGCCACCTCTTCTTCCAGCAAAATACATTTCCCCTAAATTGCCGGGTAAATAAGTCCATTCACATTTCTATTTACATTAATCCATTTACTTAAAGAAGCCTGAATAAAAATATTTTGTTTAAATTTTTACTAATTAAATAGCACTTAAACAAAAACAGCAGTGACTTCACACCCTCCCCCACATTTTCTCTAAAAAATATCATATGGATCCTTAGTCTCAAAGAATTCAGCTTACAGAAAATTATTACAATTCCAAATTAATAAAAAAAACCCAACCCACATAATCTTAAGGATGACAGCAAAGAATTTCACATCCACTCCATTTTTAAGCCACTTACATATACATATATTTTGAGAGTAAGGCCCACGTTGTGCAAAGAAAAAGTCTATACCTCCCACACATTAATAAATTTAAATATTTTAAAACTACAGTTATCAACCCCTCTAAACCAGTGTGCAGCATATTAGCAATCTTATGCATATGCCTCAAAGAGATGCAGTTGATTCCCATACCTAAAGGGGTAATTGATCGTGGTTGCAGATGTGTCTCCCACGTGTGAACTATGACTTCGCAGGGACCATCGATAGTCTGTAATTTAAAAGTTAAATGTCTGCAATAATTTTTTTTTTGTTATACCTAATTTTCTACCCATGAAGCTGTTTGGGATGGTCGTGAACTCAGCTTAGAGATTTAAGGAGAAAAAAGAAGAAGAAAGAGAGGGGAACAGAGAGAGAATGAAAGAGAAAGAAAGAAAACAAATCAGGCTTCTTATTGTTATCCCTGCAACTGCTGATGGCAGTACCTGATGTGTTGCATTGACATATGAGCAACCTTGTGACAGAGTCTGACATGGTGAAGAAGTTACATGGAATTATTAAATCTTTACTGCTTACAGCTACTCTGCTGGACTACTTTAGTGTCTCTGAACTCATTAAGAGTGCCTAATTTTTAATCAGGATACTACAGCAA
Source organism: Pithys albifrons albifrons (assembly GCF_047495875.1). Classification (NCBI taxonomy): domain Eukaryota; kingdom Metazoa; phylum Chordata; class Aves; order Passeriformes; family Thamnophilidae; genus Pithys; species Pithys albifrons. Next base: position 108,096,560 of record NC_092459.1, read on the forward strand.
CAGTTTGTGAAAAAACATAACCCCACATCTATAACTCCAAACAGCACTCAGCATCTACTCATGCAGGTAGCAGTTGCAGGGGTGGGTTCTCTTTCAAAATTTGCCTGTCTAACTCAAAATCTGCAAGACACACTTATTTCGGTTGTGGTACAGAAGAGCAAATTATTTACCATCTAATTAAAACATAAATATTTGATCCAATCAGCCAGCAATGAGGCCCCTGCAGTCTATTCCAGTTGGAACAACATAAATTAGATTCTTTCATAAAAATAATTACTGTCCACAAAAATATACATTTGTTGACAAGCACAGCCAAGACTCAGACAGGTAACCAGAACAGGAACACCAATCTCTTCTTTCAGAGCAATTTAAGTTTGAAAAAGCATTCTAGGTTAAAGCTTTCAGGTACCAGCCCCTTAACAACAGAAATAACATCCCTGATTGCCAGCTCAGTCCTCTAAGAAATTTCCCTTAGCACGGCATGGTTGTCAGCACCAGGTGTAAAAACCACTGTCCAATAGCTGCAGTTTGTCACTTTGGTGTTTTGGGCCTAAGGAACTCTTATTTCCAAAAAGACTTGCTTCTACTGCCAAAGTCATGGAAGCTTCAACACCAACTTGTCTCAGGACTTCAGGTTCTTGTTTAAAAAGATTTCGGTTCCACAGGGACATCCACACAAGCTTCAAACTCAGCAGAGTAATTACACTGGACCATAATGCTTTTTATATTACAGCTCATCTAATAAATCCTTTACAAGCAGATGGGATTTCTTGGCATATACTGAACACATTTAATCTACCACGGCTTTTGAATGAGTTAACAGCAAATGACAAACATTTAAAAGTGCTCAGTAAGCAGGTTTACTCTGAGGCTTAACAATTTTCCTCATGAGTTCAGAGGTATCCATACTCATGGGTCACATCAGAATAAAATATATATGCCTAAAGTTATTTATATTTATATGCATTCTGTCTTTAAAACATAGGATGATACCATTGCTTTCAGTTTATTCCTGCTGCAGGGCAGTTTTAGTCCCCATTTTCTCAGAGCTGCCACAGTAAGAACTCTTAGGTTTTCTAGAAAAGTAAATAATAAGTTTCTTTTCCCTTCTATCACAGCACCTTCACAGCTTCACACCAGTCATAGTTTCTAAAGCTGAAAGCCATGTTTGCCAGCAGGGAGGCTGCCACTGACTAACACCACACACACACACAAGCTCTCCAACAGCAACTCCCATGAATACACACAGAACTTGCACTTTGTGAATCTGGGGAATTCAGGTCAGTCCTAACATGGAATAAACTGTTCAAAAGATAAGCAAAGTTTTTAATTTGTAAAAAATCCCAACATATTGTATGAAAATACCAATGCCAGTTTATTTCTTATACTACTGTAATTGTCCATTATAATTTTAGGTTCTAAAATGATGAATGAGAATTTGAACAATGTTATCCCAACAATAAGCACGCTATACTGGACAGATTTAGCAAAATTTCATCTCCTGAAAGGAATACAGTGGACTGATAGTGCATTTAATCCCAGGAACCCTCAACACTTTCCATACTATGGATTACAGAACAGGCACAGATCAAGAACCCTCTCAATCCCTGCTCAGACCATCTCTGTGTTTACGGGCATTTAAATAATGTTTTAATTACATGTATCAGAAGGCATTGTTACAACGAGGTTAAAATACTGATGCAATTTCTGAGGCATATACTGACCACATTTGAAAAGCAGCCCAGTTCAGTAGCAGGACTAAATGATGTGTCATCAATATTCACAGCATGGTAATGTTCAAAAAAAGAGATTCTCTGCTAGGACAGCCTTAAAAGGGCACCTATCCAAATGTCATACCAAGCATCTCAGTGGGCAGTAACCCTGAGATCATAGCAAGTGGCTCTGTATGGCATGGATCAGTCTCTACTAATACAGACATTTTTACTTTTTTTAAAGTAGACACAAACATTATGTTTCTTGATTTTGGTTAGATGAACATCTGATGCAATTTTAAAGCTTTTACAGGACATTCAAGAGTTTTCTATAAAAATCAAGACCTCTTACATTATAAGAAGTCAGGGCATCCCCAACAGTCACTAGCACTTCCAAAACCTAAGGATAAAATGCCTATGGAACATAAAGTTCCAGAGGTTCAAAGCAATCCAATGTACAATCTGCATGAAACACTTGGGGGTTCACTACAATTAAAAAATGAAAACACTCTCATGGATGTTTAAAAGATAACAGGAGTTCAGTTCCAAAGTTCCTGATTCAAAGCAACACATCACAGTAGGCATTATGGAGATTAAAAGAAAAGAAAAATACAAATCTTAAAACCACCACACAAATACATTCATCCAACTGCACTCTACTAATTAAAACTATGTTTCAAGAATAATACTCCAATTCAATAGTATGAAAAAGCTAAATTAGATTTAACTGCTGATGCTGCAGCTTTTCTGACAAAAATCTCTCTGGATTTCTGTACCACGTGAGAGACAATAATTAAGCACAGAACTAAACAATTAACAAAGCCAGTCAGCCATCATAACTAACTTGTAAGGCAACAGCACATACAGGTTTCCTGCCAGGAAGGCCTGAGCTAAATAGAGATTTTATAACTCCAGTATTTCATAACAGTTTAACTCACAACCTCCTATCTCAGCACAGTCATAGCAGGTGTTCCTTTGTTATTATCAGGATTATCTCAGAAAAGCATTCCTAAGGCATTCTTATAATAAAGAAATTACTGAGTCCAGGTCTAAGTTCCACCTTTATTACTATAACCCAGGCACTAAATGAATTAATTTATTTACATTTTTAAAAAGTGAACAGTTAAATGAGAGTTATCTCATTTGAAACATCAATAATTAAGCATCATTCTCACAAGTGTGAAGAATATTCCCCAATGCAGTTTTTGAAGTCCTGCTACATGCACAGATAGGTTAGTTATTTCTATTTGCCTTGAGAGAAATAACCCTAAACTTGCATACTTATTCACTGTTGGAAAAACAAGTGCAGAATGTAGTTTAACAGAGTAAGGTATGTTCCTTACTAAGGTTTTCAAATACGCATCCTGCAAACAGTGCATGTAAAATTATTCTCCTAAGGCATAAGATATAAAGAAAAATTCCAAACAAAGGTGTTTTGGGGTGTCTCATACACACCTCCCCCTATGGCCCCCTATCTCTGCCCCCACAACAAACAGAACGTATGTGTAGGAAAAAACCACAGGAAATCCTCACAGTGAGCTAACTGGTACCAGACTATGGTAAAGGAAAGAACAACCCTTAAGCAAAATAGTGAAAGTTACTGTCTTATTTAATCAAGTGTATGCATTTGTTTTTCTTTTTAAATGCTTAAGATGATGCTCATGTTATCATCAAAATATTTACAACATAGTAAAATCCCTCACCATGCAGGAGCCAAGACATGGTACTAATTTTATAGTAAAATAGTCTTTCCATATGTATTATTTGTATTCATGCAAAAAATCTATGAATTTCAATGTATTAAGTAGCATTTAAAAGCTGCCTCACTTACATAAACACAATTATGTTAACACCAAATGCTTCAATGCAAACAAACCAAACTTCCCATTGCATCATACTATCCTTCAAACAAAAAACATTTACAGCGATCAAATGATGGCTTTTTTTCAAAGGGAAGTGAGAAAAACACTTTCACATTTGTTTTTTTTTAATAAAATGTCAATTATTCTACCTGTTTTCACACCTAGTCTGTAGCAATACTGTGGTAATATGGGAACTATAATTTCTCTGTGTCAACACATATCACCCCCATCTTTGCCATCATGTCCAACTCAAGCACTTTCACAGATGCAGATGCTATAGAAGGGAACACCAACTTCTACTAGACCTGTCTTCAGCAGGATTTACTCAATTATGTGATGTCAAATTAATATACTGAGATTTAAAGGTATGTTAAAGATTACTCATTTATCTCTTCTTCTACTACAGACCCTGACACACAATATTATGTTGATATAAAAAGTTAACATTGTCTGAGAGATCATACATTGCAAGCCTGTCAAATTCAGGAGATTAATTACATGCAATGCCTAATTTAAAAAAAAATCAGTGAAATACAGAATAATTCAACTTAAAAATATCTTTTCCTTATCAGATCTGTTAAAGTTCTCCATATACTATCACATTTGCACTATATGGTGCATAATACTCCTGTTAAAAGCAAATCCTACTTTTAATCATTCTTCAAAAATTTACAAAAAGTAGAAATTAACATTGTATCTGGACTTCTTTTTTTCAAAAGACTTTATGTTTTAAGAAATAAAGTCCTGTGCACTCAACAGGTACAAACTAAAAGGATAACCCTGTACCCTGGCAATTCACATACTTTGCTTTGTAAGGTGGTTTTCTTTTTCCTGGTTTTTATGTACAGTAGCTCTTTATGCTGGTATTCCATAAAATTTATACTTACCTTGGCAGACTCTGCATCACACGGTACATAAAGTGTGCACGATACAGAGCACCTACTTAAAGAAACACACTCACCAATACATATTGTAAACTTTTTCAAATCACAAAACAGAAATTCTATTGTCTATGAGCACATTTCTGCCAATCTCTTCTCATTAATTGCTTTTTTCTATTGTGCTATAGCTTACATTTTAAAATTCTGAGCATTTGCAAAAAAATTAGAAGAGTCCCATCAGAGCTGCTAGACTGTAAGAAATAACCTAGTTTTGGTCTCAATTTGACTTCAGGAAAAGAACTCTATTACCTGCCTTCCCTTCTTTTGCCTCAAAGTACCAATTTAAGTATCAGGTTCAGTTAGGCCATCTCACATGCTGTAATAAAAACTAGAAATGTGTTTCATTTGAAATTAGTATCCTTCACTGAAATGATACCACTGTCAAATATTTTTTCAGTGAAAAAGAGGCTAGTCCAGCTGACAAACACTTACATGCTCCTGAAATATTTAAAGACAAAGATGAGGTCGTTCTGTAACTCCTTTGCACATTTTGCTACAGCTTTCATAATTCCAATTTCAATGAAGAACTACAGCCCAGGGTGAACAGCTACAGAATATTAAAAGGGTAAGAAAGACAGCAAAAGTTGCTTTAAAATTCTTGCTACTTGTTATTAAGAAAAACAGTTTAAGAGTAGCTGTTTATTTTCCCAACTTGGTCCATTTTTCTGGATGCAGACTCATCCCATCTGAAGAGCTTGGCCCTACCCTGGTGTGATTTATACAGAGCAAGATACTGTTACATACATTCAACTCTAATTCACATACATTCAAGTCACATGCAACTTTTACATCAATACCTATAAAAACACATTTGCATCTGTATTTTAGGGTTTTTCCTCTCCAAGTCATGCAAATACCTATACACAAACATACAGAAAACACTGGGATGCCCTGTTCCTTGTTTCACCTTTCCACTCCAAGAGATCAACATGTTAATTACGCAGCACAAAAGCTAATTAATTAATACTTCTGCTTCACAAAAAAATCTGCAGTGATTTTAAGAAGTGTGGTAATTAGGCAAACTTAAATACTCCTCCTACATTGACCATTTTTCTTCTGCTTCCATGCCTGAGATCCTTGCCTTGCTGAAGTCCATATTCAATCTAACTATGAGAACCTCACCATATCACTTAAGCTTTAGAATAATGTTCAGGTATTTCTTTATCACAGAACTTTTTACAACACTAACACTGGTAAAAGAGAGAAGCCAATTTAATAAAAATAATTAAAGTTAACAGCACATGGTTATGCATTTCCAGAATTGAACTGCTTGTATTTCCACAACTGTTTTAACATTTCATATGTTGCAATTTGAGATGCTCAACCCAGGAAATCTTTTATTTCAAATATGGGAATTTTTACTAGGGATGAGTGAAGTTAAAACAGAAAAGGTTGTACATACCTTAGGTTCTAGGAAGTATCCTTTAAAATATCGATACTGAACAGGAACTCCTCTAGGAAGCTCTACAGCAACTTTCCATGATTTACTGCGGAGAAAAGAACAAACACCAAACAAAAATGTTGCAAAATACAGTATAAAAGCCACCAGAGACATATGTCTAAGTGATATTCTAAAATAACTTCTTGCAGCAATACACTAAATTTTATTACAAGGTAACTTAGCCAAACATGAACAAAACACAACAAACACTTAGAATTAAAACTGCACTTTTTATTCTACAGATATGAAGTGTGCTAACAGAGCAAGGACTTTCATCCTCATTTAACAGATGGGGAAAACATGATGAAATAATTCAGGGAGTCATCCAAGATCACACAGTAAGTCACTGACAGAATTATAAATACCTCTTGCAAGCCGTATTTTCCTGCATCATATGAACGGTGATAAGGTAGCACCATTCTAAGAAAATACTGGACCCTCCATTGCATTTCAACTTTCTTCATGTACACACACATTCCCCCCTTTTAGGAGTTCTAATGCAACTCTTATTTTAAATAATCTTCAGTCTTCTCCCTATCACCGTATAGCCATAATAACTTTTATAGTGTTTACTTATAGTGTTCACTTTCTTTTTAACCTATACATTTTCTGTAACTTGCTGTATAGTTATGGGACTGAGAATTACCTCACAGCAGTTTCTTATTAAAAATACCTACAGCTAACCTACTGAAATTCCAGCCACAACAGAAGCTTACCCAAGTTAAAATTTTTCTTAAACGCATTCTTAGGCATTCAAAATGCTCATGGACAACGCAAGAAATTCTGGAGTTTTACTAATAGTACTTGTAGCTCAACAGCTTACAAACACAGAGTTAGCATAAATTTGTTGCTCCAGAATGTCAGCTGCTTCAGACAGAAGAAAAATCAATCAATTAAAGTTAAAGACACAAAACAAAACCAAAAAACCCACACCAACTTACCGATCAATAGTTTGGAGGGCCACAGCAACTTGTGGATTCCAATTTCCCAAAGCGCTGCAGCTCCCACATATTGCAAAAACCTCTCCTAAAAAAACCCAAACAAACAACAGAAAATAACCTACAATTATCATTTCTCCAGTCTATACGGCATTAATAAGTACAGCCTACACGGCAAAACCTTCAAGTATTTTAAACATATATGACAGAATCACCTTTTCAAAAGTCTTCTTTTCAGTTCAGTAAGGAATTTTCCCTCACCCAAAACTACAATAGCATTTTCTTCACGATCATAAGGAATTCAGAGAAAGTGACTACTGACAATCCCAGCCCTTAAAAGGGTTGGCTTCCAAATTGTTCTGAATTAATACTGTTCAAAAATCTTTAGAAATACAGCAGGCAGATTTTCACTGTAAAAGGTTTAATGTCAAGATAACAGTTTTTTCCTAGATACTCTGTATTTTTTAATACCTGTACAGATACACAAACAGACTAAGTAACCTACACATCTAAAAACACAATTCTCTCAAATTCAAACCAACAACTTAGAAAGCACACACAGGAGGTTGCTAGCATTATTCCCAAAGCAACACATCCAAATAATTTGATTCCCAAGAGAAATAAAGTTAATTTTGCTGCTACACTTTCAGCTCTTATTGGATATTAAAGCATAACACTTATATAAAAAAACACCACATGAAATGGTCATGCATACATAAAGACATACTGAATCCAGAAGATTACAATAGTATGTTTGATTCTGACATATCTCAGAGTTAAAGTTAACATTGCAATTTACCTTTATTTTTAATACAAAACCTGCATGTATCTGACTGTAACATACTAATGGAAAGGACAAATTTGTATTTTACAGGGTTTCAACAAGATTTTTAAACACAAGGGGGGAAAAATTTTGTTGCAGAATGAGAAAATATTAAGTTTAAAAGGATACTTAGGCACCACAACACAATGATGCAAGCATTTATGATGGTTATTTCCTGTGCTCAAACAGGGGAAATCAGCAGCAATAGTACTGGAGTCACACTAATCCAAATATACAAAATAAACTATCTGCAACAACTATACACTCCCTTTTACTAAGCCACACATCATAGGTGGAACTTCAAAGTCCAAAATAAGTAAGCCCTTATGTCCCTGAAATTGTATCCATTTTTTCCAAATAAACTAATAAGAGATTCCACCATGACTGTTTATGAAAGAAATCTCTGCAGACCTAGGGGTTGGGAAAAATCTACAAAAGCCAGAAAGCAAGTAAGATAATTTGTTCCTAAAACCAGCTTACTGAAATAATTTTAGACAACATCTTGAACTCAAATTCTTTTTTTAAAAAATCTTTTCTTGCAACTCACTAAAAAGAGCACAGGCTTTCTGGATCCATACTGTAAGCATACAAATGCAGACAAAAAACTGCATTATGAATATATTTACTGTGGAATACACTGCACACAATTGCCTACATCAGGTGCTTTCCCTTTTCCACCCTGTACTGAGGCACATGATGGTTTGCTTTGGCAGGGAGGAGATAAGGGGAGGAGGGAAGACCACCTGAATACAATACAGGTAGAATTTCTAACTGGAGATATTAAAAGTAAGCTAACATTCTTTTAATATCCCTTTAAAATAGCAGTACTTAATACATCTTAGCATACACAGGAGCCAACCTTTGAAGTGTCATTTAAATTGTGTTTCTCTTAATGGGAGCCAGCTTGAATAGCTTTCCAGCCTTCTATTTCAAATAAACATTCAGTCACTACTTCTTACTCAGTAAGGTACAATACTCAAAGGCACCATTTTAATATGATGCACATTCATCCCTAAGCACCCTTCAAATTGAGGATGAAGCAGGATTTGTAAAACACTGCTTAAATTACCTCAGTAAAGGCACAGGTGAAATGCATGATAAACTTCTTTTTCAGAAGCAATTCCAAACGCACTGGGGTTTGTTTTGGTTTTGTGTTTCAAGCTCAAGAGTCCTAAACTTCTCCCCTCCCATTCTCAGGGAATTCAAGGCTACTACTGGTAGAGCTCCTTCAGCTACAGCAAAGAAGCTGCTCTGAGCCTTCTGCTCAGTCCCAAAGATTGCAACAGCTCCACTGATGTTGCAGTCTGACTGCACGGGCCAGCTCTGTGTTAGCTGGGAGCTAAAAGCTCCCTTATTTATTTCATAACAGTTAATCTTGGCCAACAAGCAGCCTCTTGATATGGGACTGTGTCCTGATGAAGAGCTAAAGGAGTCACAAGCCAGTAACCAGAGACAGTCTTCTTTCTGCTAAAATGAGGCAAAAATAAGCACCTCGCACCACAAATACACAAAAGCATGCATCAATGTGTTGGGTTTCATCACCAGTGTTGACTCCAGAAGTGGTTTGGCTACAAAGATGGAGAGTTAGAGCATCATCCCTATGCTTGTGCTGCCTTTTTATCCTGTTGGTCCTTTTACATCAACAGGAAGGGACAGCGATGGGGACACAGGGAGCATGTTAGTGCTCAAAGTGAGGGGTTTTCTCTCACCAACTAACTACTAACCCTAGTAATCTGACAAAATTGGTACATGACATTTCTAAATAAACTGGAAATTCTCCTGTTTGTATACCTGCTGATAGATCTGAAAACTTATCTCTCTTCTTTCACGAGACTGCATCTCGCCACTGCTGCATCTCAAAATTCCTCTCCCAAGTCAAAACCAACAATATCAATACTGTCAAAAGAAGAAGCAACCTTTTGTGTCACCTCTTTATGTTAGACATGTGATAAGTATTTCCAGATAATTCTTTGTAAACAGCTGGTGAGGTGGGATCTAGTTGTCACTAATCCTGCTTTTTGTGGCAGATACTATAAGCACAAGAAAAGTTATCCATCCAAAGTCAACTTTGTTAGTGACAATGCCATCACAACTGTAGAAGCAACAGTGTAAACAGGGCAAATAGAGCATAGCTTGCAATACTCCCCTGTATAGCTACACCAGTGCTTCAGAGTCTCATTTGATCTAAGATTAATATACTCTGATTAATTTTAACATTTTCTCCAGAATACTATAAAAATACTACTCCTTACTAAAGGCTTTATGCCCCCATCATGTGTCACTTTTCAGTTCCCAAATACTGAATCACAAGGGAGAAACACAGGGCAGATGTCAAACTTGTAAAATGTTTTTATCATTCTCTTCCCTACCAACTACAGTAGACACTTATGCCATCTGGTATTTGCCTGTCACAGGAATTTTGCCAATCTGCACATGCTCCCACATTCATCTGCTTCTGTGAGGCAACCATCCATTACTTTTTTGGTGAACTTCTGTGCTGGTTTTGGCTGGAGTTGAGTTATTTTTCTTCATAGTAGTTAGTATGGATTATGTTTTCAATTTGACCTGAGTGTTGATAGCAGAGGGATATTTTAGTTATTGCTGAGCAGTGCTTACAGCATCAAGGCCTTTTCTGTTTCTCACCCCACCAGAGAAGAAGCTGAGCACACACAAGAAGCTGGGAAGGAACACAGGTGGGACAGCTGACCCCAACTGACCAAAGGGGGCACATCTGGAGTTACATCATTTGTCTTCCCAAGTAACTTTATGTGTGATGGAGCCCTACTTCCCTAGAGATGGCTGACCATCTACCTGCAGATGGGAAGTAGCAAGTGAATTCCTTGTTTTGTTCTGCTTGCAAGGGCAGCTTTTGTTTTACTTACTAAACTGCCTTTATCTCAATCCACAAATTTTCACTTTTACTCTTCCAACTCTCCCTCCCATCCCACTGGAGAAAGTGAGTGAGGAGCCACATGCAGTTTAGTTATCAGCTGTGGTTAAACCACAACTCCTTCCTTCAAAGTTCCTAAAGACAAAGGTCAACTTAATAAGCACAATTTGTAAACACTAAATCTCTTGATCTGACACTTTGTGTTCCTCATTTCAGTTACAGAAATTATTTTGCATAGATACAATACTGAATTAAGCTGCATATTCTTTCTGTCCTTAACTCCTAGAAGAGGTCACATCTTGTGAGAACTTTCAACAGGAATGCAGAGAACAAAAACCAGAACAAACACATCAATGAATGCCTAACTATCATGGTTCGGAATACAAATGCTTATTTCCATGGAATAAAAAGATACTAGACAGAAGATTCTAAACTGATCATAACCATTTCAGTTAGCATCAAAATCTCTGGCACATTATGAAATTGCTGGGAGAAAAAGGTAAAATTCGTTCCCAGCTCTCAGTTTCAAATTCCTATGTGAAATTTCTTAATTAATGCATATTACAATTACTTATCATTTTGATATTTGAACTGACACATTCTTTTACCTCTGTGAAAATCAGACAAGACATCCTTTGAACATTCTACGACGTTTTCTTATAGGTAAACCATACATAAAAGAGAAAGCATGATTTGGGTACCTGGTTCTGCTGTTCCTTTTACTTCAAAAGTGACTTGAGAAGAGGTCATATCTGCAGAACTTGTGTCTTAGGGTAGTTGAAATCTCCTACACTGGGACAAAAAGATATTACATTTCAGGAACAATCATTACACCTGTTGCCATCCTAACTAAGACAAAACATAAATCCCATCCCTTCCAGGGAACCAAGCTACTAATGGTATTACTCTTTGAGTGAGCAGTCAAAATAGAAAGCTCTTTAAAACCAGCAGCAGACCCAGAAAACAGCATCCAGTGGCAGAAGACACTGTTGCAACACTGGCACAAAAAAAAAGACTCCTAAGTCAAATACCATACACAAGTATCAGTATCATGCAGCATTCTTCAGTCTTCAGCTGAGATTCTTCAAAACTTTTTAACTAATTTTGCTCCCAAAGAGGCCACTGGAAGTTGTAAGACATTTAATATTACTATACCATCTCTGGCAAACAGTAACTTCTGTCTCATCTATGCTATTCTTCAGCATCCTCTTCAAAACACATGAGAGTTTTTATAGAGAAGCACTACAGCTGCTTGTTCATCACTGCGGGCTCTGCTCCGCCACTTCCAGCCTTTCACAGGAAGCACCAGCAACCAGAAGAACCAGTCTTCAAAACACCACAGCAAGGAAGAGACCTTAGGCCTACAGCCTCAGTTGGTTAAAACTTGGTTGTAATAATGCCAACGTCATGGGTTCAATCCCCCATGTGGGCCATTGACTTAAGAGTTGGAGTCAATGATCCTTGTGGGTCCCTTCCAACTCAGAATAGTCTGTGATTCTGTGATTAGCCAGGACAGTAATTGGAGGAATGACTCTACTTCAGTTTTCTTCTCCAATACATAACAACTTGATAGAAAAAACCCTGGCAGAATCCCACTCTCACCACTACAGTGGAAACATGATTGATGTAACATCTCCTTTTACATTATTTGCAGAAGTAGTAGTCATAGCACAGTCCAAGTACGGATGTTGCTAGACTGTCATCACCCAAGTAAATTCATTTGGACACAGGCTGCAAAATAATTAGACTAATTACATGCAGAATTAACTTTGCAATAGTCTCAACTAATCCATTTCTTTATATCACTGTGGGGGGCTTTTTCTTTGCTTTGGGTTTGGTTTTTTCTTTAAGCAACAAAGTAGAATGTTTTATTGCCATTTTTGAACAGAACAAAAGGGCAGTTTATTGCAGTACAACGTTGGTCAGCAATCCTTTAGTAACAGCTTTAATAACAACATCAAGAAGAACTAACAACAGCTGGAAAAATCTGCCTTTCATTAGCTCTAATATAAGCCCTTGCCTTCAAAGGGCACAGATAAAGGAAGTCAGACAAAATAGTGGGGGGGGGGGGGGTGCGAGGGGAAGGCTCATAATCAAACCTCATCCCTTGTGGACAATCAAAGTTATTGTAGATGTTTTAAACTTCAGACCTTAAATGTTGTGTCTGCATCTTCTCCTACTCTTTCTCTAACTATGGTTGTCTTTACATTCCTTTTTTCTCCTCCCTTATTTCCCTCTCCATATCAAGGAAGATGACTTTTCAGTGGTAAAATGAGAACAAGAAAATACTAGCAACATACATGTTTCTGGTCATATATTCCAATTCTGCAAGTAGCATTTTACAAGTAACACTGCTGTAAACAACAAAATCTTAGACTACTGGAGCTAGAAACAAGCACACTTGATAAGCAGGAATTCCATGAAGGGGACACCCCTTACCAACTTTGTCACATGTGTGTCATTGGGTGGCCTGTATGTTACAGTGACACATTCTAGCATTTATTTTTAGTGGTTATTTCTAGACAGAGAAGCACAACATATTTCAGTGCTGAAACTAAGACTGGACTCACAAAACTGGTTTGGTATGATAAAAATCTCAGCTTAATGCAGAGAATATAAATTACTAGTGTGCATTTATGATGACACTGAAGAGTTATGGCCTTTGCTGCATTCATCGACTATCCTTGCTTGGACAACCTTTAACTGAACAAGAACCAAAGAGGAGAGGAAGTAGGCAAAAATGCCTTTCATAGAATCGATTGGGTTGGAAAAGACCTCCGAGATCATCAAGTCCAACCCTTGGTCCAACTCCAGCCCCTTTACCAGATCATGGCACTCAGTGCCACGTCCAGTCTCAGTTTAAAAACCTCCAGGGATGGGGAATCCACCCCCTCTCTGGGCAGCCCATTCCAATGCCTGATTACTGTCTCTGGAAAGAATTTTTTTCTGATCTCCAACTTCAATTTCCTCTGGCAGAGCTTGAGCCCGTGCCCCCTTGTCCTATTGCTGAGTGCCTGGGAGAAAAGATCAAGAGTCTATAAAGCAGATAAGTGAAAGCTGAAGCCTGCACTCAGTTCCCCAAAGCAAGAACACGCTTTTGCCTTGTAAAAAACCTGCCATTTCCAAAGCCAATGCAACAGGACTCAAAATTAAACTCCACAAAAACGAGTGAGCATGTGTGTTCTACTGCAAATTAACTAACTAACCATCCATTCTTGGAGACAAATCTAAAACCCTCTAAAGCCTATAAAGCTTTTAGCCAATCTTTTAAAAAATCTATGTACATACCTGGAAGACAGCTGTAGACTTTTCTATACTACTTAGCAAAATAATATTTCTTTTCCATACAGCAGTAGTCAATTGTAAAGAGATTTTGATAAACTGACTTTGTAAAATAGTTGAAATTCTACTAAAAAGGCATTTTATCTCAAATACCTACTCAACCTACACAAGGGATGCATATCAGAAGAAAAATTCTGTATCACCAAGTATGGATATAATTTTTCTAGCAGAACTGCAGCTACAGGTATTGCACTTGCAGTTCATTTGGGGTCAAAGCACTACTCCTCATTTTCATGAAACATCTTTTCAAGCAGAGCACTGTATGTAAACTCAGAGCAAGGAAAAAACACATCAGCTTTTTGTTAAGGAATCAAGCATATGTTGTATATTATCATGAACTTACAACAGCATTCTGCACTTGCAAAACATGACACAAAAATATTTTATTTAGAGGGAAAACACCTAAGTTAGCTGTCCAGCTATGAACGGTTTGTGAGAAGAGGGAGTACTTTAATTCCCAAAGGGCAATGGCAAGAAATCTTACACAACCAAATCCTCTGACCACTAAGTGTCAGGCATCTTTTAAGCCCAATGCTCCTTCCCTCAGATTTTCAGCACTGCCTCACCAAAGAAGCTGACAATAACAAAGCCCTCTCTGCTCCCCACACCTGTAAAGATGGATTTTTAGGAGAATGCAAAGAATCCACAGCTCAGAAGGGTCACGACCTATTTGCTTAGGGGAACTGAAACATGTGGTAACAGTTACATTAAAAATTATAAACACTTCCTAATCAGCAAATATTAACAAAGTCAATTGAGGAGACTGAGATCACCCACACAGATATTCATTAGCGCTTCACTAAAAAAAAAATTTAATTGTTTCTCTACCTACAGATCCTTGATTTTACAGCAGAACCATGTTATTTCCCCCAGCACATCATAGGTCAGTCTCTCTCACACTCTCCTCCTTTTGCAAAGCAAACCCCTACCTTTCACAATCTCTGAAGGTTTCCCCAAAAGGACGGTGACTGCACAGTAGCATCACCCTGAGGCCTGGGCACGGACTGACCTACCTTCAAAAGGTAACCCTGACTCAACCAACCTCACTGTATAAAACAGGCTGTCCGTAAGGCTTCTAGATCTCTGCAAGACTTCCAGAGCAAGACTAACAGCCCAGCAGGCAGGATCCTGTGCAATCTTGGTTCCCCTGACACAATACAAGACTCTCTTCATCGTCTTAGACAGGAAGTAAAGCAAATGGTAATCTTACTATTTCATTTTCAATTTTCACTTGCCTTCATATACCCAAAAGTAATAAAGACTTTAAGCATAGTACCCTGCAGGCTAAGTAGAAGAGAAAGAAAAAGTACTCTTTGTTCTAATATTGCTTGTGAAGTTTTCCTTTCTCCTCCTCATGGGCTCCTGAAGGAGTACAAGAGTGACAGCAGTAAATATACTTCCCTAAGCAACAGGGAACTCAAACTCTGCCCTCCCAGATTCTAGAATGGAACTAGAAGATGCAGGTAAGGAAGAAAAGATGACATAACATAATCAACTATTAATGTGCCACAAATTATCATGGAGTCCCTCTAGAATGAGGTAGTAAAGGTCATCATGGATGGGGAAGACCAAAACATTTTTTGGTTGTAGTCAAAAATATACCAGGGTGAGGACCTAATTTACAAATTCAAAGCATGAAGTTCATTTGAACCTTCTGGCTTACAGGTCTGGGGATACATTAAAACCCTACATCACCCTTCAGCTTTAGTGGATTATTCTGCCTGACCTGTACTATGCTTAAATTTCCTTAACCTTTCCAGTATCTTTTAAGAGGTATTGGCTGTTTGCTCTCCCATGTCTTACATACAGCTTTTCAGGTTTAGCTAAATACACACCAAGTAATCTGGGAAAATCCTGGACTGCAACAGCCTCACTTACAATCATTGAACAAATGTCAGTGTCATAAAAATTCTTAGCAGTCATGAAGCCTGATAACAAACTCTCTTTCAATACAAGCGATATTTTTAATAGCAACTCAAACAGGTTTGTGAGGCTGTGATTCTACTGGTCTACAGGCACTGTTTGAAACATTGAGATAAAAAAAAATACCGCTTACAAATGACCTTATTAACAGGTGTTATTTTTAAGATACCTGAGTAAATAAATTTTTATAGGTACCTAATGGGATTTTTCAAAGGTAATTAGACAATTAAAATGAGACAGCTAGGTACCTGGGTGCCAGGAAATTCCTGGAATGCATTTTAATACTTTCAAACATCTGATTTTTAATACAAAAACACTTTTAACTGCTGTATTACTGAATTTGCTAGGTTAGCTGTAGAAAAATTAAGACCATTATATTGGACCTGGCTGAGACAGAGTTAATTTTCCCAACAGCAGCCCTCATAGTGCTGTGCTTTGTACTGGCAGCTAGAAAGGTGTTGATAACACAGCAGAGTTTTGGCTACTGCTGAGCAGTGCTCACACAGCATCAGTGCTGTCTCTCCAACATTCCTCACTATCACCAATAAGCTGGGGGCAGAGAGGATTTTGGGAGGAGACATAGCCAGTACAGCTGACCCAAAATGACCAAAGGGACATTTCAAAGCATATGATGTCTGCCCAGGGATTAAAAAAAAAAAATTAAAATAATGAAGCCCTGCTTCCCAGGAAGTGGCTGGATATTACTTGCTGATGGGAAGTAGAGAATAAAATTTGCTGTTTTCCCTTGCTTCTGTGTGCATGACCTCTGCTTTTGCTTTATTAAACTGCCTCCTGCCTCGACCCATGAGGCTTTTTCCACTTTATTTCCCTTGTCTGACCCACTGAAGAGAGGAATGATAGAGCTGCTTGGTGGGCAACTGGAGTCCAGCCATGGTCAACCCACCACCATCTACGCACAAACAGGCTCTTTCAAAATATTAACATACATTTCATCACAGACCACAGCACACAATCCTAGTACTGCACAAAGTAAATATATGCTCAATTATTTCAAAATCTCTCTCCCTTTTTCTGCATATAAAGATCAATAGGGCTGGAAGTAGAAGGCTGCAGTATTTTTGCTTTTATTTCTTTCATTTCAAGCAGACCTTCTCCACCTTAAGGGAGATTCATGAGACTCACCAACACCCAGGAGAGGTCCAACTCCAGGCTAAAGCAGGGGAAAGATGCCACAGCCGCAGCCAAGACATCTGACAACTGGGAGCACACTCTGGTACAGGGCACCAGAGCCCCTTGCAGCCCCACACATCTGAACACTGCCAAGCACTGCCAGACAAAGGCATTGCACTTAGATTTCACCTTCCTAAAACCTGCACTACACGCAGCAATAGAACATCCACCGTGCATCAGATTTGCTGCTGTGCTGAACAAAGAAGAGACAGTTTCGTCATTTTTACTCACAGTCTCTTGAGCAGAAAAATATCAACTCATGCAACTTTAGACTATAATATTTTAATGGTAACAAGTGAAATCTGATTAATCTTGTAGTACGAAGAACAGATTTTGTTGCTTGTGGTCTGTTCTCACAAGGTATCAGAATATCACAGAATACATCTAAAGTAACAAATTAGGTATGTAATAAAATTACGGAACAATAGTTGACAACACCTGGATTCTAGAACAAGGTTAGAAGATATACTTGTCATTGCATTCACTCTAACAACCAGAGGAGAATTTTTAGAAACAGCATTACAGTATCAATTTCTTCATGTTCACCCAAACAACTAGAAGGTTCTTCCTGCTCCCTCCTTCTCGCCCCCCCCTACTGCACTTTGCATGAGAAAGGACAACCAGAAAGTCAGCAGCTCTCTCATTCTGCATTGCAGTGTTAACACGGAACAGAAAACAAAAATTTGGACGTGCTGTTCTGATTCAAAGGCTGAAATTTTACCAACAGGCTCATACTGACATTTAGAAAGCAACAAAGCCCAAGTGCTACTTCTGAAATAACATGTTAATATATAGCAACAGACAGAAATATCTTTTCAGTGTCCACTTAACTACCCACCAGCAGGGCCAAGTCAGCTCTGATAATCAAACATAGGACACCTTGTTCGGTTATCATACATCCACTTGGGTTTAAGTAACAATAAGTAAATTGTTTTCAGCATTTTGCAAATACTTGTCGACGTATCAGGAACTTCCCTCTTAGCTATGCCACAGCAGTTTTGTAAAGTTCTTGAGACAGACAGGAAACAGCTGGGGCAACTAAAACAGAACAGCATCAGTTTTGATTGCTCTTGGTTGAAGTGCTGTTTCTTATTAACGTATGGCTGACAAGATCTCAGGCAGGTAGCAATTTAGCTCTCTGTGATTATGCTAACATTCCTCACTTAGGAATGACATGGACAAATAACATTATAATGCTCCCCACAGCTCTCAACAAACCACTTTTTTAATGGGTTTCCAAAGCCTATATGCATTTTACTGGGGAACAACCTGCTCTACTGAAAGATTACTTACGTGGCAGTTAAAACTAATAGTATCCAGTCAAGACCAACAGCATTCTAGGGGTTTGTTTTTAGTATCTTCTAGAGTTATTTACAGGAAGCAATGCTAGAACAGAAAAACGTGATAAAAAATAATTTTAATTATCTACTATTTCACTCTTATCATTATCATGTAAAATCCTTTGAAATCAAAACAGCAACACCCTCCAAGACAACCCACTGACTGAAAAGGAAAAAGGAAGCAAAATAGCAGAAGGACTCTGTCCCTCGTTAGGACACAGGTAACTACGTTTAGATTAACTCTTAAAGCCTAGATTAATCTAGAGCTGTCTCACTAGTCCCTACGGTATCAATAACATCAAAGCACAATCAGCATCGGTGCGTTCCTTTAGTCCGAAGCAGAGACAAAGAGCAACGCGGAGCACACATCCCCAACCGCGGGCCGGGCCGGGCCGGGCCGGGCCGAGCCGAGCCGAGCGGCGCCGCAGTGCGCCCAACCCAGCCGAGCGCGCCGCATCTCGCTGCCCGCCCGCACCGACAGACGGACGGATAGCTGGACATTGAACGGGGACTCCTGGCCGCACCGCCGAAGGGAGGCGGCACCGCCCCGGCCTCCCGGCGCTTACATAATGCTCCGGGACCGCCCCGGGCAGCGCTTTAGGCGGGGACGTAAATAAACGGAGCCGCGGGACAAGCCGCGCCCACCGGGGGTAGCCCGAGCCCGGCCACTGCCGCTCCCGGCACAGCACCGCCGCCCCTTAGCACGACCCTGCTCCCAGGAACCTGCGGGCGATGTCCCGCTTCCCAAGGCACGCTGCCCCTCAGGTCGCGGCACACCCGGCCTGCAGCCCGCGGCACCACCTCCCTCAGCGCCCTGCCCGCACCGCGGCTCTCCGGGCGGCGGTGCCGACTGACCTGGTGGGTCTGGGCCCCCGTGCCTTTGTGCGGGGCTGGGAGCGGTGCCGGGCGGGCCCCCCGCCCGCCCCTCCAACCGGGGCCACCGCCCGGGGCTGCCTGAGGGCGTGGGGGAGGGAAGGAAAGGGGATGACAGCGGACGGGACGGGACGGGACGGGACGGGGGACCGCGGCCCCAACCGGTTCCAGCCGCCCCCCGACCGAGCAGGCGGGGCAAGGAGAGACCACGTGACTGCCCCCCGGCGGCCGCACCACTCGACGTCGGTTCGGCCCCGCCTCTCCCGCTCCAGCCAATGGGAGAGCGCGGGAGAAACCGCGCCTGTTCCTCGACGGCAGGGGGCGAGCGGGAGGGGCGTGGCCTGCTCGAGGGGGCGTGCCCTGGGGGCGGGGCTAAGGCGGCGCGGTGAGTGCGCGGGGTCGGGGCAGCGCAGGGGAGGCTCTGCGGGGCAGGGACGGGGCGAAGGAGGCGGCTGAGCGCGGGGCGGGGGGCAGAGCTCTGCCCTGCCCACCTTTCCCCAGGGCCAAGCGGTTCCCCGCACCACCCCCTCCTCCGCACCACCCGCCCTCCCCACAGGTACCTTCCTCCAGAGCGAGCGGCACCGCTCCGCCCAGCAGCGCTCCCGACACCACAGCGTGAACCGACCCCCTCCAGCCTCCAAGGCCTCCCTCAGGAGCACGCACCGACCATCCCTCGCCCCCACGCAGCCCCGCCGCGGCCCTGCTGGCGCCGCGTCCCCTCGGGTCGGCGGCGCGGACTGACCTGTCCGAGTGCTGTGCGGGTCCGCAGCGGCGGCGGCGCTACCCGGGCTCGCTGTGCCGCCGCCCGGGGCCGGCGGGGACGGCGTGGCCGCGCACCGGTTCCAGCTGCCCCCCCCCCGGGCCAACCGGGGGTGACACACGTGACCCGCCCCGGCCGCCGCGTCACTCTCCGCCGCCTGGCCCAGCCAATCGGGAGCGAGCGGGGCGGGCGGGAGGAGGCCGCGCCTTTCCCTGGAAAGCCTTGGAGCGGAGGGAGGGAGGGAGCGAACGGGCGGGGCGTTGTGGCCTCAGTGGAGCGGGGCGCGACCGTGGGCCTGGGGAGAGCTGACAGCTGTGCAGTGGCCTTGCCGACGCGAGGGAGGGCTCCGCTGCCATTTTCCATCTCTCTGAGAGCACCCTGCCCTGGCACCCAGCCTGGGAGCGGGAGCGCTGCCACAGGGACAGGCAGCTCCACTTCCTTGACCTGTCGTTGGGTTGCAATGGCTGTGAGCCTGTGGCATCAGGGGCATGATGGCTCCTTTCGCGGCAGGCACCCTTCCTTGCAGGGCTTTGGTCTCTGTGGGTTTGATGGTGGCCGTCTGTATCTGTGGTTTTGATCTCTGCAGGTGTCCCAGCCCTGCCAGCAGGCTTCAACCTCCATTACCCACAGAAACGGAGTGTGCCAGTGTGCCCTGCCCCACACACAATGCTGAGTTGGAAGGGAGCCACAGGGATCGAGTCTAGCTCTGAAGTGAATGGCCTATACAGGAGATTGAGCCCATGACCTTGGTGTTACTAGCACCAAGTTCTAACCAACTGACCTAATCTCAGAATCACACATCTGCCCTGGGGCTCCCCGGAGCACCCCTGCTCTTGTGCAGGCTCTGGCTTTGTGCACACACATCTGGCTGCCCACATATCCAATCACACTAACAAAAGGACTGTCCCTTCATGGTGCAGCTGAAAACGTGCCTTCACAGCACGGGTGCCAAATCAAACCGTTGTGGCAATGCCCTTGCTGGAGTTCTGAAGCTGCAGGCAAAGTTTAATTGTGATACTTACCTTTGTTTCAGGGTAGATGAGACTGTCTGGTGAAGACCCTGAGGAGACTTGGTGCACTAAAAGGTATTGTTGTGTTTGGGATTACAATTTGGTAACCTTCCTGAGAGCTGATTTCATGACAGTGAGGGAAGCCTGCTGGAATTCACTCAGCAAAGTGTTAGCAGATAAAGGGAAACTGTTTTCCTCTGCATTTTGGAAGGACCTTGTGCTGTGTTTTGTAGCTGAGCTATGAAGTTGTAATAATTTCACCAGTTCTGTCACTCTAATAATAAGCCTGCATAAAGAGTTTGGTAAGTAATTTGCTTCTGCTTTATACAACTTGTGTCAGCTGCAAAGAAACTGTCTTTTGAGTATGCAGAGAAAGCATTTATCTTGCCTTGCACTGGAAATTCGTGCCATTACAAGAATGCTGCTCTGTATTGTCCTTCCATATGTCATTTGAATAGAGGGCTATTTTCCATTCATTCATCCCCTGCAAATGTAGCCATGTTTATAAATGACTTACAACACAGCCCTGGATGTTGTAGGGAAAAGAAATGTTAATGTTGGATGTTCTATATCAGAGAATTGTGTAATGCTTCCGAATTTCTGAGGTCTTGTGCTGGTTTAAAGGTGAACCAGCAGGGGAAATGAACTCACCATGAGAGAGATTATAAGTCAGAGCTAAAATTTAATAATAATATTACAATAACAACACTGACACATAAGGGAAATTGCTTTCAACTCACAAAACCCCAGCAGTATAACCCAGTGTCCTGGGGCACAAACCCAAGGGGGTTTGTTTGCCCTTGTGCTGAGACCCCTGTGGTTCCCCCAAGTCCAGAGCAAAAGGAAAAGAAAAACCTGTTGGTGCAGGCGAGGGCTGTGGTCTGGGCGAGAGCGGTGATCTCCTCCTGTCAAGGTCCTGCTGCTGCTCTGGATCCGACGAGAAGGTCCTGAGGTCTTCTTACCCACCACTTATGTACCCTCAGGGAGCACTCAGTCCCTCCCCCTGGGCGGGGACTCACACAATGGGTGATTAACTCTGGGAGCCAGGGGGTGCTGAGCTGTTGATGGCCCATTAGCAGCTCCGCCCCCCTCAGGCTGGGTGTGAAGGTGATAATGGCTCCCTGGGCAGCTGCTGCTAATGGCCCATTGACCTTGGGGAATGAATAGAGGGGGTGGAATACACAGCTTTGATCACCCCCACACAGGGTTAGCTGGTCCCTTCTGCTGAACTAGGACAGGTCTATATGTGAGTATTGCAAGATCAGAGCACTCTGCTTAAAGGAAAGGTAGGGGAAGTTGTGCATTAAAAGGAAATGATAGCTGAAAGCAGTTTATTTTGAAGTGAAAAAGATGAAATTCCTCTGGGTAAGGAGGATGGAGGGTTGGTGAGAAGTGCCTGTTGAATGAAGTGCCATGGATGTGAATTACTCTACTTACAAACCCTTCGTATTTAAGTGAACATTAGGAGCCATCATTTCTACAAGTGTATTCACCAGTGAGTTGAAGAAAGAGGATCAAGAAACTTCAGGGAAAATACTTTTTAGAAAAGCATTTTTCTTCTTGTTTTCTCTTCCCTGTTTTTAAGATATATTAATTCAAGGAATTTGATGTAAAACTGGGATAGAATAGTATAAGTTTATTTGGAAAGAATGTTAACAGGAATTTCTATGCTGCATTAAGAGGAAACAGCTGGTTCTGAATGGCATGATTTGTCATGGCTATTTTCAAGGGGCAATTAGCTCTTTAAAGATAACTCAAGTTTGCCAAAGTCAGAGATTATGTTCTTCATTCTTCATTGATAAGGCTTTTACACTGCACTACTTCTTGGTCTTGCTGAATGAAACAAAAGCAGCTAATTAGGAACATTGATTAATCTTGAGCTCAGTGTAGAGCAAGTAGGTAAAGAGTGGGAGGCAAATACTGTTCTATATTAGCTTACTTAACCTGAAGAAAGTCTACATTTAATGAAGCCTGGTAGGATACTTGTTTATCTCCTCTTCCTCAAGGAGTTGCTTCAATATGGTTGGATGAGACAAGGTCAGACTTTGCCATGATGCAGCAGGCAAGTCTCAGCTACTCCTTAAGATGAGACAGAACTCTACAGTCATTAGAGCATGTAGATGACTTTATAGAACTCTTTGTAAATATCTATCCAAAAAGTTAAGATTGGTGGTCTGCTTTTCTTGTTAACGTAAATTAAAGAAACCCAACCAAAATCAAAGGAAATGGGGGTTTATATCATAAAACCTGCATTGAATTGAGGTGCTGTTTGCAAAAGTCCCAAAGAGATCCAGAAAGACAAGATGACAAGATCTGTTTCAAGTGTGCAAATACAAACTGTATTCAAGCTATGTGTGCACATGCTGGAAAGCATGTTTTCCTCTTCAGTAAGAATTAATAAGCTTAATAAGAGTTGCTGGTACTTACCCAGTACTGTCTGGCAAAATTATTTGTCTTTGTTCTGGCAAAGATACTGTTGTCATGAAGTCTCTGAGCAGGAGTGAAGGAGCTAAAAGATGCATGCTAAAAAGAAGATGTTAAAAGGTACAAACACTGTGGACCCTGTCTTATAACTGGATCTTACTCCCAGCCCTGACAATGGAGTATGAAGGGGGTTGGAGTTGTTGTGTGGCATAGGTAGAATATCAAAGCAGCATTGGGGCTATACTAGTTGAGACATGAAGTCCAATGGGACTTTAACAGCCTGGGGTTTATAAATAGTAAGATGAATACTTGCCCAAGTGCAGGAAAATAAGGGGTTGAGACTAATGTGTGCAGTACACTGGCAAACCTATACTAAAAGAGCACTAGGAAATGCCTTCAAGGTTTTATGCCCACTTCTGTAGCCAATGTAATATCTTTTTCAGTTGCCAGAATTATAGATTCAACCTATAATCAAGCTTCATTGATATTCCAAGTAGTTAGAAAGATTGTGAACATCAAATTACAGCTGTGCTTCTTCCTCTTTCATAGTATGCATTATCAGTTCCAGTGATCTGTTTTTACTGACACCAGGGCTTGCAACTGATGAAAGCTGCCAATTTAGAAAAATTGCTCTCCCTATTTTACTGCACTTGATTTTTCTGCAGTTGTTCTCAGTCTGGTGGGATATTGTGAGTAAAAATAGCTCATAAAATTACTCAACTGAAGACATAGCATTAGGCATGCAGTATTACATTAATGTTTTTTCATCTTTTTGTAGAATCACTTGTACTTGAAAATGCACTTCTGACCTTTACTCTGCCACTGAGAATATTGCTGTATCATCACCTAATGTGAAATCTGTACAATTTATAGGCACTAAAGAAAAGTGATGCTAAGAGACTGGAAGGCAAGAATAAAAATTGCAAGACAGAATCATGTTGTTAGAGTAGCAAAAGCCTCTCAGTCTCATCAAGAATGATGAGAAAAGATTATTAGGAAAAGGCCCATTGTGCAAAGACATCTTTTCTGTAATGTATCCTGTAATACAGTAGAATATATTTTTCTTTGTGGACAAGGTAGCAGCTTGTCAGGGAGCTTAGGAACACATCATAGAAGTGAGTGATAAGAATTAAACAAGAAGATAAGGTTGTGTATAAAACTTTTTAAATGCCTACAGTGCGGAAGCGTAGAAGGTGTGGATAGAGAGGAGGAATTTTACTCTAGGTCAGATTTCTCTGACTAGGGGAGATTATTGTCTAATATGAGGACCAGGTGTGCTGATAGCAAAGGTGACAACATGTGTCATGGGTTGACACTTGAGAGGGAAGGGATGTCATCCAGAGGGACCTTGACAGCCTTGAGAGGTGGGCCTGTGCAAACCTCATCAAGTTCAGCAAGGCCAAGTGCAAGATCCTGCACCTGGGTCAGGGAAATCTCAAGCACGAGTAAAGGCTGGGCAGAGAATGGATTGAAAAAAGCTCTGAGAAGAAGGACTTGCGGGTGTTGGTGGATGAGAAGCTTAACATGACCTGCCAATATGCACTTGCAGCCCAGAGAGCTAAAGGCACCCTGGGCTGCATCAAAACCAGTGTGGACAGCAGGTGAAAGGAGGGGGTTCTTCCCCTCTGCTCTGGTGAGACCCCACCCAAAGTGCTGCATCCAGTTCTGGGGTCTCCAGCATCAGAAGGAAGAAGCTCTTGCTGGAATAAGTGCAGAGAAGGCTCCAAAATGCTCAAGAGGGCTGGAGAACCTCTGCTATGGAGACAGGATGTGAAAGCTGGAGTTATTCAGTCTGGAGAAGAGAAGGCTCCGAGGAGACTTTGAAGTCACTTTCAATACCTGAAGAGGATACAAGGGAGCTGGAGGGGGCACATAATAATGGGGAAATGGTTTTAAACTGAAGGAGGGGAGATTTAGACTAGAGGTTAGGAGGGAATTCTTTACTCAGAGGTTAGCAAGACACTGGATGCTCAGGGAAGTTGTGGACACCCTGTCCCTGGAAGGGCTCAAGGCTGAAACCATTCTATGATTGTGACACTTGTTTTATAGACTGGGAGGTTTTTAAAACAATTTTGATTCCTCTTCTCCATCCTCCTTCCCCTCCTCCCACTTCCAGCTTTTATGAGGAGGGGAAAGTTAATTTAATATGACATTCTTCAGTAAGAATTAATACTTATGTCATATTCTGTAGAGCTTTGCAAGGTGGATTACAGGAGCATCACTAAATATAAAACAACAAAGTAACAAATATAAAGTATCATAAATATAAAATGTAACCCTCATGTGGCCTCTATTAACAAGTACCAAATTTATAACATGAAAAGGAACAGTTACAGATATTTCACTTTCTTCTCTGGAAAATTCAGTCATTTTCCAACAACATTAATTTTCATATATGATCCGGCATCAGTAGTAAACAAAATTTACAACAGAAAACTTCCAGAAAAAACCCTCTACAAAACCCCAGGTGCATTAGAAATGAGACATATCTAGTCTTGAGGGTGTCAGCATGATTTACTTCTTGATCTAAGCTGGTTTCTAGTTTCTGAAATGAAACATTTATAATTTTGATTTTTTTTTGGTTTTGTGAAGTTTTTGTTTTCTTTGGTTTTGGGGGTGGGTTTTTTTTTTGTGGTGGTGGTAGCTTTGTTTGTTCGTGAAACAGTTAAAAACTCAAGGACCACACAACCAAAGCACCACATTTGAACTGGCTGAAGTCAATTACAAATAGGAAATTTTCTTAGTTTTTTTTTAATATAACTAAATAGGTTCTATAGATGATTTTTTATGTGTGTGTGTGTATATACATATATATATAAAACTTAGGTTATGGAGTAGGTTATATGCATAACATATTCGGTTTATTTTTGTATATAGGAATGTATATATGATAACCTGTGGACTCCTGGCTCTGTCAACATGCCAATTATGAGCTGTTCTCTTCTGTCCTTGCACAAAATCTTCTTGTGTTACTGTCTCCATCTTGTTGTCTCTAAAACTGTCCTCATGACTTCCTATGCTACTTTTACAAGCAGCACCCATTTTCACTGTGTAAGAGACGAGCGTGGTCTGCAAATGAAGAACATCAGTTGTGGCATATGACACAGATAACGTGGTTTTGTTTTCTGTAGGGTTGTTTTGCTTTGGGGGTTTTTTGGTTGGTTGGTTAGTTTGGTTTTTGTTTGGTTGGGTTTTTTCATCTCAACAATAAGGAGGAACACTTGCCTTAAGATACAGAGAAACAGGGTTTCCTACGACAGCAGGAAGATTTGACTCTGGTGTGGTTTAAAATCCCATTTCAAAGGTCATGTTTGTACTTCACGTGAAACGTGAGTCTACGTTTTATGCTCTGCCAGATAACAATGGTAGTGATGCAAGTGCTTCCTTTGGACTCTGCAGGTCAGGGCTGGCAATAGGTAACATGAGGTTGTGGTGTGGTGGTGCCCAGGGTTTTGCAGGGGGGAAGGTCAATGGTGTCCCCAGTGACCATGTGAACAATAAAGGCCCCATAGGGGAAGAAATATGCTACTTATTGTCCATTGGATCTCTGTACTTCCAGACTCAACATTTCTGGAAGTGTGCCTGTACTGAATATACTGATAGGGAGAAAGTAAGTGGGACAAATCTAATGGGGGAAAAGTTAGCTTTTTCTATCTTCTCACTTCAATTTCTCTTCCTTTTACCCCACATACTCCTAAAGACAGAGAAATGTGTTTAAGTTTTGATTATTGACATCAAATTCATTAAAAGTACAGACTGACTGACATTTCTTCCTGTTTATAGTTATTAGATATCAATTCCCATGCAGTAATCCCAGATTTATTGCATTGTTGTTCCTGGCAATGCAGCCATACCCCAGAGACCCAGTTTCTTTCTTGTGAGCAAAGCTCAGCCTAAGGAGAAATTGTGTCCCTGCCTTAAGCCAGACTAACATCTGGCTACAGCCTGCTCTTGCACTCCTACCTGCCCTCTGTACTCTCTCCGTCTCTCCTCTAAACTTTCACTGAGCTAGAATAGCTGTCTCTCAGAGTGTGAAGGTTTTGTTTATTTTGGGTTTTGTTTTGTTGCTGGCTTGTTTGTTTTTAATTAGGTTAGTTCTGTGTTGGATTAGTGGGCTGAAACAATTTGAATTCAGGCTGGATGGGTGTTAGTGCTGTCTTGGTATAAGTGGGGACATCAGCAGCTACAAGGTGTTTTCCTTAGCTGCCAGGGAACTGTTTGCTGTGATAATGGAGCTGTAGAAAGAGCATCTCAAGCAGATTTATCACTTGAGGTTTAAAACAGAGACAGTTGTTGGTGAGTGACTTCAAAGGGGACTTCTGAAGGAAAATGAGAGAACATGTCACTTACTTTACACCTACTCTGTATTCTTGTCTCTCTCTGTCATGTTCAGCCAATAACTCACAGAATCGCAGACTATTCTGAGTTGGAAGGGACCCACAAGGATCATTGAGTCCAGCTCTTAAGCCAATGGCCCATATAGGAGATTGAACCCATGACCTTGGCATTATTACAACCAAGTTTTAACCAACTGAGCTCTTTCTTATAAGCAAAGCTTGCCTATTCTGCCCACAGCATTGGAAATATCCAAAAAAGAGTTTGTGGGGTATTTTTTGTTTAAGACTAACAAGATACAAACCAAGAAACCCTTTTGGAGCAATTCTGACTCTTATTCTCTATGCTGGGAGGAGGAAAGAACTCACATTTCCAAACTTCTGAAGATAGATATGGGTGTATGTAACTTCAAAGATGACAACATTCTCTGCTGAGTCTCAGAGCTCTTCTCAGTGGCTGTCTCTGTGTGAAGTTGTTCAGAGGTTTGCCATTCACATTTGAGTCAAAGCCTTAAAAATTAAGAGCAGCGACTATGAAAATGCATGATCAGTGATAAAAATGACACGCTGCACAGCTGGACAATGTGTAACACTTGTGTAACAGCAACAGGAACTGGTTTATCAGGTTCACCCAAGACATATATTGATAAATGTTTGAAACAGCACAAAATCTATTGGAGCGTTGGCTGGATTTCTGACAAAAAAAAAAAGGATTAGGACTAATAGTAGCAAAGTAAAAGTTGCATAGGCTGTAACTGGTGTGAGGTAGTGAGATCTCACAAGTTAGCTGCTGGTTTGTTGATGGGAATGCTCCTTTTTGTGAATCACAGAGTAGCACTGAAAATCCTCCTCAGCTGCTCTCAGCCATGAGCCCAAAAGACATCAAGGTGTGCTGGAAACCCCCAGCCTGTGCACCAGGCCAGTGCAGACAAAGCTGCAGACAGAGAGATGACTGATTAACTAAATGTGCGAGGCTCTGTTTTGTTGCTGCTGGCAGCCTCTGCCAGTGCGATTGCAGCCATGAAGCTCAGCTGCTATTCCCAACCTCGGGAAACTGCTGGTTGCTGGAAAAACCACAGACAGGCAAAACCTCCATGCTGTATTGCAGCTCTTCCTCTAGGGATCTGACCTTGCTGAGAAGTCAGAGGAAATAATGATTAAACTGTGGGGAAGACTCCCAGTGAGGAAGAGCTGTGTTTGGTCATCCTGAACCCTGACCAGCACTCCACAAACTGCAGCATTTTCCCTCTGGAAGGAAAGGGGGAATTGTATTGAGGTGCTGTCATCAGTCACTTGAAGATGGTAGTTTACATGAGTTACTGTAGAAGACCCTCAGGGCAGAAAGTATTTTTGTTGCACCTTGCATTTCTCTGGGATGCAAAAAATCCTTCTGATTTGCAGGGAATTAATCTGAGGTAATTTTGTTAACGATTGCCTTGAGCTCAGATAGTGTTGCAGAGAGGTGTGCTGCTCCATAAACAGCATCCACTTAATCCTGAGGTGAAAAAGTATTTGCCTTTAAATTCTGATAGTATTGAATTGCAGCCAGCTATGCACAGTATTACAGAGCTTTCTTTTTTTTTTCAAGTAAGAATAAATGTGTAGCATAAGCAGTAAACAGAGAACAAAGAAATGATCCCTTAGTGTTAATGGCAAGCCTGTGGTGTTTCCCTGCTCTTTTCCAGCCCAAGATGCAGCTATAATTATTTCTGCTCTTTTCCTTCAAAGTATTGTTCCACCAATAGTTACAGCCCTTAATAATTGAACCAGTTTTAAACATTATTAAAACAAAACAGAGTTCTAATATCCTGGGAGCTCAGAATATAAGCTGTGTTAAAGGATAATATGAAACTCAAAATACTTTTTTTGGAGACTAAACACATTTGTTCACTGGAATTAGAATTATGGAATGGTTTGAGTTGGAAGGAAGCTTTAAAGAATACAGAATCATAGCATGGTTTCTGTTGGAAAGGACCTTTGAAGATCAGCTAGTCCTGCCATGGGCAGGGTCACCTTCTGGTAGACCAGGTTACTCACAGCCCCATCCAATTTGATCTTGAACACTTCAGGGATGGAGGCATCCACAACTTTTCTGGGCAGCTTGGCCCAGTGCCTCACCACCTTCATCTTTATGTCCAATCTAAATCTACCCTCCTTGAGTTTAAAACCATGACTCTGTGCCCTGTCATTACAGGCCCTGGTAAAAGGTCTCTCTCCATGTTTTTCATAAGGCTCCTTTAAGTATTGAAGGGCTACAATAAGGTCTTTTAGATTAATGAATGCTGAGAATCAAACAGAAACAAGTGTGATCACTCAGTGAGCTTCTCTTTCTCAGGACTGTGTGCATGGACTCAAAATCTGTAGAGTCTCAAATGCTGACTGAAATGAGGAGTTTTCTAGGGAATGGGTGTTAAAAGTAGCTGCACAATCCTACTCTTTCTGCCCAGGGATGGAATTACTGGGAGGATATCGAATGGAGTGGGCTGATTCTGAGACAGCACACTGCCTTGCCTGAACAAACTTTATCCCATGAATCTTCTGCAAAGGATCCTGAACCGAGCCAAATATCAGGCTGATTTAAGTCAAAGTAATTGAAAAGACAGTAAATGAACAACCAGGGTTTGACATATTCTGAAGTGTAATTTGTGACTTGTGCATAGGGATTGTCACCCCCAGCTGTGAAGTAGAGATAAAGTTTATTTATTTTGAACTTTCTAGAGGTCCAAGGGGAATAAATTAACTAAAGCAGGAAAGGAAAAGCAGTAGTCACAGGGGGAAAAAAAAAGCAGAGAGAAAAATTCCTTGAAAAAAATACACATTGGGAAAGGTTATAGTTTAAATCCAAAGCAAAGGAACTGACCTTAATATATTGACTACACAGTCACTTATTTCCTGTTTATTTCTGTTTGCTTTGTTTTGCAACATGCTCCAGCCCTTTAACATTTTCTAATTCAATAAAGAGTTACATTTTGTTTTGTCAAGTAACTTTACACACAGCAGAGGTTTTGTATTCAGAAAACCTTTTTTATTTCAATAAGGAAAGCATTTGTCAAACTACTGCAGAGACAAAACAAAGATATCTTGGTTTTCCAACTCATACACTTGCACAAAATGACTGCCCTGCTTAGAGATGGTTTTATATTTATTAACTGAGTTAAAACATTTTTTTAAAAAATTGTTTTAAAGTTAACTATTACAGACTATGGAGTTGAAAAAGTTTGACTGCCAGCATCTCTTTCCCCCTTGTGTGTTTGAAAGACTGATCTGGTGCTGCAGGCTGTCCCTCAGAAGTGGCACATGAGCTGTGCCTCTCCTGACCTGACTGCACCTTGTGTCCCGGGTCATCAAGATCCTGTTCTGCACCACTGGCAGGGTAAGAGGGTGAGATGGTGCACAGCTTTTCCAGATTATCAATAAGAAAATCTGAAGAACAAATGGCATAATAAAATAAATATTCTAATATAGCAGAATAAAAATAGGATTGCGGACAGCCAGTAACTCCTGCATCCCTTTAGCTGGGAATGTGGCTTGCAAACAGCATGGGACAGACTCTAGATGGGTTTTCCCATGGCCTGCTATGCAGATCCTGTCCATGAAAAGGCTCTGTCTCCCCACCGTGCCGTGGTTCCTTTCACTTTGTGTAATAAACAAAACCAGGTATTTTCTCCTGAAAGCCTGGACTGGCCTCTGTCACAACACCCACCAGTACACAGCACAGGCTGGCACTGAGGACTCCAGCAGATTCCCTTGCAGTGGCAACTTGTGCTAATGTAGAAGCTGATCAAGCCCTGCAACCAATGCCTGGGTGGGGCAGATCTGGTCTGTTCTTGGTCACTAGCTCCTCAAATAAAATGTCTTCTCTGAGGGTCCTAACACAGATCCCAAAGATCATTTCCACTTTGACAATATAGTCCAAAACCAGTGTGTGGATTCAGAAAGTAGGAAAATATACACACACTGCCTAGACAAGTAAGCCTTTTTTCCCCTCACCATACTGAGCAGAAGAAAACAAGCACATTAAAAAATAAAAAGCAAAATTGTCACTAGCTGAGAAGATAGCAGGGAGAGTGACTTGCACAGAATAACACTGAGCTCCTGCCAAAACTTTATGCCCTGGGTGACACTGTCACCTTTATTTGCCCAGTCACAGATAGGTTACAACCTCAGTTTATGGACAGTAGCTGTTTAAAAATAGCACCATGGCTTTGCCCTGGGAACAGTTTTGCTTATAACCTCAGGACAGTGACTCATCACTACCCTGACTTCATTATCTGCCTATTTGTAAACATTACTCAATAGCTCTCATATCATACTTTATTTACTCTGCATCTTATTTCAGGGTTTCATCCTCCACCCTTAATTGCATTGTAGTCCTGTGTTCAGTATGGCTGTTTGCACAGTGGAAGATTATTCATGGGAATAAATTATTAGCTGGAAAGCATATGTCCAAGTCCCCTACAAGTACTCTATTCAGCTGTGCCCAACTCCAGAAGCAATTAGTCATTTGCTAAAGGCCTGATCCAGCATCTGTATCCATCAATGAGCACATGCTGACTTTGGTACACTGTAGTTTAGGCCTTAACACTGTGGTCTCTCATCCATTCTCTGACACCTCATAGCGATTCCACATTGAATGTCTCTTTGATGGAGGATGAGGGTTGGGAACATCGTAGAGATGCTACCCACAGCTGTCATGGGGGAAAGGAAACGGTCCTCTTCCCAGGTCAGCAGGACCTTCAAGGCCAATGTAAGTGTGTATGTTCTTCAAATATAGCATGTTTCTAGTGTTTTGCTGAATCCAGGACCTTCTTCTTAAGTTGTAGCAATTTCCAGGGGAGCACACTTACCACCCTGTGGCTCATGTTCATGTTTGTTCACGCAGGGCTGTTGTTTATCCACAAACACCCTTTCTCCTTAATACCTCAAACAGACCTGACCCTGTGTTGGAAAGGGATTGATCAGTGACACATGGGACATAAAAACATGGAGTCATTTGTCTGCTTTCCCATGTTTTTTGTGGAGCAGTGCTGGGGCGTGTTCTGCAGCTCTCTTCAGGCAAGTCCTGCCATGGGTGACCAACTTACCTGGCAGAAAGCCTGGCCTCATAAAGGATCCTTTCCCCAGGAAGCAATTTAAGGAGCGAGGTTGCAGCTCTTCCATCGACAGTTTCAAATAATTTATCGATACTGCAGAAGGCTGGTGTTACATAATGCCAGGGTGAAGTGCAGAAGTGTCAGGTGAATATATTTCTTTGATGCTGGGGTTTGCTAAACCATTGAATGCCAAGTGTCACAATGCCTTCCCATCACCAGCTTCAGACAAAGCCTTCCAACTTCATCAGACTTGCTCGGCAGCAACCAAGCCTGACCTGCTACAATGACAAATTACAAATCCTTCCCTTGAGCCCCACATTGATAATCACATCAATAAATCCCCCACACCAGGGGCAAAGCCTTTGGCTCTGTCACCTCGGTATTATGCTGCCCATTTCTTCCTCCTCTTCCCCACATGGTATCTGTTTTGTCTGTGCTGTGCTACACACCTCAGTGGGAGCCAACCCCACCCAAGAGGAGAGCAGCTTGACCAGGGGAGACATGGAAAAAGGGAAAAGAAACTGAGGTAATCAGGCTGAAATGTGCCACATTATTTGGGACCTTGGGCTTTCTCCAAGGTTTTCACAGGTTCAAAGCAGCCACTCTCTGTCTGTCCTGGGCAATTGCTGGACAATGTCCAGGGGCCCTGCTTGAGGAGGGATTAGCCCAGATGACCTCCAGAGGTCCTTTCTCACCTCTACCTTTCTATGATTGTGTGATCTCAGAGTCAGCTGGTACAAATTTCCCTGTGCAGAAAACTCCCAGCTGGTTCATTAAGTCAGAGAAGCAGGTTTTTTCCTATCTGTGCTCACAATACCATGAGGGAATGTGTTGAGGAAGTAAAAACATGGAGGAACCATGGAGTGGAGCTCTGCCCCACCAGCTCCGAGCTTTTATACAATGATTTGGTGGTACAGGTTCTGAGGAGACAGAAGAATCAAGTCAGGATTAATATCTTGTGGCAAAGAATTAATTTTAGAATGAGGCTCAGACACCACAAGGATTGGCTACATCTGGAAAAGCAGGTAGAATTAAATGGCCATGTCTTTTCCAGGACACAAGAAGGATGCAAGAATTCGCTGTGTGTAGCACCATAGCACTAACATAAACCATGTTATTAATGATTAATCTAAAAATAGAAACAATACATTCCTTTTTAGATCTTTGGGTGCTTCATGTCTCAATGTGCAAAGAGATAAATATGAACTGCTTTATGAACAGTAAAGTACCTCTTTTACTGAAAGAGGAAGTAATTATCATTGTTTACATCACACATTGCATTGCAACTATTGTGTTAAGAGAACAAGTCCTAGGATAATCAGTGGTTTATAGTTGTGGTTTTTTCCTTCTAAAATGTCTACTCATTGTGTGTCTTATTTCTCATGTGTGATCATGTTTTGCACAAAGACAATAAAGATAAAATTTAGATAGATAAGGTCTGTCTGTAAGACAAAATCTTAAAGTTGGGAATCAGATAAGAGTTCATGAGAGTTGAGAGTTTGGAAGGAGACATATTTGCCTACAATTGCATTCATATTGCAGGGAATAGACATGGCTTTATTATTCTCCCTGACAAAATACCACATCCTATTTTGCATTTTCAACAACAACAGTATGTTGGATGAGGACAGCAAAGGAAGCATGGGGTATGAAGGCTGGCTTGAGAAAAGTGCCCTGGCCACTGTGCTCTGTGGGCTTAAGAAAAGCAACAAGGCTATGAGTTGTAGGCAGTGATGTCTCCCATGATGTGACAGGCAGACAGACAGGTGTCTCAGACAGACTTACAGACAGCCTCCATGAAGACTTATCACTGCCTAATGGCCCAGGTGGGTTTTGCTCCCAGTGCTGAGCACTATTTTACCCCAAGGTGATCTCTGCTCTGCAGCAATGCCAAGAATTTTCCTAAGGAACTGCTCCTTTAAAATATAGTTTAGAAATACAAGCTCCTTTCCATTTAAGGACATTGTATTTATACAACCTGTCAAAAAAAACTGCCAGCAATTTTCTGTACAGAGGAGGAAGAATGGATAATAGCATTAGGACTTCAGTTACCAGTGGAAAAAAGCTTAGCAAAGACAAAAATACAGGATTTGATTGCAAGTTTGTGGCAGTCAGTCCCAGAGGTGCTGCACAAAGACATTTTCCTTTGGATACTGCCAATAACAAGTACACATGAAAAACTGAGAAAATGTTGCCTGATTTTAGGACTCAGGTGTATTGTCAGCACAAAATGCACAGCTTCAAATGCCAGGAGTTTTCTGGTGCAACACTGGCAAGTTCCTTCAGTTGCAGGGAAACTCTTCTGATGGCCAGCTAGGGGATGACCTCTGGTTTTTAATCCCCAGTTCAGCCTATCTACTTACCATGGTCTTTCTAATTTTACTACCATGGTAATTATCTTGTTTGATCTCTTCAGTTCTTCCTCACACACCCAAAGCATGAAATAGCATTTTTACAGTTAGAATATGTGACACTTCATTGGCACACTTTTAAAGAACTAGTGAGCATCAGCACTTTTTTTGCCAGTTGAGTGCCACAGACCTATCCCAAAACAGGAATCAGATTCTTGCCCAAGTTTTTGCTGCATAGAAGTTGCTAACTCAGCACTGGCAAGGTCTGATTGGTGTTAACCTGGTGTGATACTTCTTGTGAGCCATAGGTATCTGGAGCACACCTGTAGAGTAACCTACAGTGGGTGGCCAGCAATGCTCAAGAGACATCACACCTTGGTTTCTGGAAGCTGCTCCATGAATGCAAAGCCCAGCTCACTACCAGTGCAGACTCAAACTTTTCTAAGGTCTGCTATGTCCTGTAAGGTGCCCAGGGAGCCAGTTTCCAACAAGAAAGCTGGAAGAAACTAGCCTCTATTTTAAGGAGATTATCTGCAACAAATATTTGTCAAACTGAAGTACAGCACGGGGTGAAGCCAAGGCACATAGTCCTGAGACCCAGTTACCTTCCAGAAACCAAGAAAGACAGAGAGGATTCTAGCTATAAGAGAGCAGCTGAGCATTAACACATAGTAACCTAATTAATTTATTCCCCCAAGGATAATTACTAGCAGTTGTTTTTTTTCTTCTGCTGCAAAGTAGCAGCCTAAGATTGGTGCTGATTTTTAATTAACTAGCCAATGGGAAGCTGGATGGGCTGAGGAGAGATTTCATACAAAGTTAATTAGTGCTCTGACCTAGTTTAAAGTGTTGCTTGAGTGGAAATTGGGAGGAAGCTGCCAGCCAGATATGGGTCTTTTAACATCCATATTACCGGTCATATAATGAGTCTTCCCATGTGATCCACGGCACTTAAATTAGCAACCTAGAGGAATTAAGTGAACCCACAAGAAATGAGTAATTTCTGAGGCAAACATAATTTCTTCTTTCTGAACACACCTGAGTTAGAAGAGGGAAAGGTCCTTCTTTCTCAAATTAAGTAGTTGTTTTATTGTGATGGGTGGTATGAGCTGTGCTGCTTTAATGGGACTATCACTATCTCTGCATTTCTTCGTCTTCCCAGATCTGTTTTAATCATGTATGTCTCAGATTAGTAACGTTTGCCTTTATTTATTTTCCCATTAATGAAAATAGATACTTCAGGATCTTATTTAGTATTTTTGGGTTTTTTGGGAAATAAAAGATGATTTAACTTACTGATCATCTGTAAATTCTTCATATAAAAGCGGATTTTTTTCCTCATGTCTGAAAACCAGGGCTCTCTGTGATTCACCAAATCACTTTTGCAAGCTGATGCCAATGAATGGAGGACATTGATTATCACTTTATTGTTCTTCATGGGCTGTGTTTTGCTTTGCATTGCCCTGGCTTGAGAAGTTACCATCTGAATGAACGGAATAACCACACTGTGGAAGAAAGAGGTTTTAGTTCCCTTCAATTTCACAAGCAGGAATCTGAGGGAGAAGGACATGACAATAATGTACCAAGGTCACAGTAGTGCAGACAAACCATTCCAATCCTTTGGCCATTCCTCAGCATTAAATAATCTTCCTCTCAGCTGACAAAGTGCAGTCAGGATTATTGCAGTTAGGTCACAGAAAGTTATAATTGTAAAATTCAGGTGACCTACAGTCTTGTCGGAATCTCTTTCTTTTCATAAGCAACTTTATCAGGGTGGTTGGGAGTCAGATCCTGTAACCAAATGTGAAACGTTGACTCACAAAACAAGCAGCTCTTTTTGAATCACTGAAGCAAACTATCATCTGGCAGCTGAGCATCACTTCCT
The DNA here is from genome assembly GCF_047495875.1 of Pithys albifrons albifrons. Taxonomy (NCBI): domain Eukaryota; kingdom Metazoa; phylum Chordata; class Aves; order Passeriformes; family Thamnophilidae; genus Pithys; species Pithys albifrons. The sequence continues at coordinate 108,133,693 of NC_092459.1, forward strand.
TGTTTAGGTATCAAAAGATAAGTGGTGGCTTAAACACTCTGCTAGTGGAGCCTCACAGCCTTTTCTAGGTCACTTCATAAAAAACCCATGAAATTCCTCCTCGGCAAATCACAGCCCAATCCTAGGTGAGGAATATGTTTAAACCTTTCTGAATTCCATTAAAACATTGTTTGGTCAAGAAGACACCAAATACCTGTTTTCTCATTTTTTCTGCAGGAACATGTAAATAAGACATTCAAAGAAACTCAGGGCTGGAAAAGCTTAATGAGTTGTGGCCCTGTCTTTAGCACCTGATTTGGATTGTGGAGAGAAGGGAGAGTCAGGTATAGCTATCTTAAGGAGTTGATCGGTATATATAGCTTTGGACGTGGGGGAGGCTTTAGCTTCTTGTTGCTGGGATTTTGTCCTAAATAAGGGACCAATAGCTTTCAACAGAGAGCCTAAAGGACTTAGGTGCTGTGTGCTGGCTTGTAGGGAAGGTAGGCTGCCCACCTTCCCTTATCTATTTTATTGTTATTTTAAATATTGCTCCTGATCCCTTTCCCCTTCTGTATTGAATATTCTTCCATTTTATCTAGTGTTCCTACATTTCTTCCCTGAATTGACATGCTCCTATTACCTATTTCTGGCCCCCTTCATCCTTCTGCAGTGAGGGTGACTGAAGACCAAACCTGTACTGTGTAGCTTTGGTGCCAGCAGCTTCCTGCCTGTGCTCTGGTGTGCTGCAGACCCCTGTTTTGCATCTCAAGGTGTGTTTGATTTCCATCAGTTCCTTCTCCCTGGGTTTTGGTTTCACAGCAGAAAAGGGCATGGCCCTTTGTATGGCCCAGTTGATCTCTTCTCACTGAGGCTGTGCATACTGAGAAGGATTGGAAGTCCTGTCGGTCCAGCCATGTCTATACAGCAGTATTTAGTTGGTCTGATAGCTGTTGGTTGCCCTCAGGAGTCTGTATTTACATGAAGGAAACCAAGATGTGGTCTTGTTGGGCACCTTCACTTTGTGAAGAAGATTTTGCTGTGGCAACACTCTCAAAACAAGACACCTCTCACCTGCCAGGTAGATGAACAGCTGAGACCTCTTCTTCACAGTGCTGCCAAGTCCTACCTTGCTGTTGTAGTTTGGAATTATTATGTAATTTCTCTCCCCTGCCACTAACTGCCCATGCCAGTAGTTAACAAAAAGAAGTAGTTAACTGCTGATTGCTTGGGTGGGGGCAGGCTGTCTCTTTTGTTTTTGGGGACATTTTTCCATTCTTAGCTCCCTGGAACCCAGGAGCGGGGTTGTGCTGACGAGGAGGGAAGCTGTCCTTTTTTTGTCCTGCTCCTGCTGCTGGCTACTGCTGTGGCTTCTTGCTGAGCCGCTGCTTTTCTCCTTGCCACGGCTGTTCTCCTGGTTTCTGCATCTGGGGTCCCGGCCTCTGCTCCAGTCTCACCACCACCTGCAGCGTCACAGCCTGACCACCCCGGCTGGGGCAGCGACCTGGGAGAGAGAAGTTTGCAGCTGCTTTCCAGGACACGCGGCGTTTCCCCACTTCCAGTTTTCCTTCTTCATTTGGGACAAGAGACACACAGAGAGACAGAATTCAACTGGGAACTCACCCTGCAGCCAGCCGGGCTGTGACACTGATACTGTCTCATAACTCTTCTCCCGGAGGAAACTTGCCGGTGTGTGGGTTGTTGTTGTTTTTTTTTCCCTGTGGTGTTGGGGAAGCGGTTTTGCTCTGGTCTGTTTATAGTTATATCTATACCTATCAGTTAAGAACAGTTATCCTTTTTGTATCCAGTCTGATTAAAGTTTTTTCTCTTAAATTTGATAGTGTCGTGATTATTGTGGTAGAAACCCCCCTCCCCGGCTTGTGGGTAAACATTTTGGGTTTTGCCCCTCAAACTGAGACACTTGCACATCCCATCTCTCCTCTTGGTTCCTGCCTGCACACCTTTCACACTTTTACCCTCTTGAGAAGGGCATCCCATGAGCTCTGTCACTAAAACCAGGGAGCATTTGAATGATGGTGATCATGCCCATATGGGCACTTCCTGAACACTGGACCTTTGCCCTATGATGCTTGTTTGGACTTAGCCCCACAGCAGTTTCATTGACATGTCCTTGCACAAGATTTTTCTGAATTTGGCTGAGTTAACCTTGTCCTGGAAAGAAACATTCTTCAACAACGATTCCTGTATTTATTACAAGTTTTGTATTTTTTGTTTACATGATGATGCTTGATGAACCTCTGAGCTCACAGAAAGACTATCTCCCATCCCGCCTCTCCATGAAGGTTGCAGGGAAACTGAAAGAGCAGCTGCTAAGAGATTCCTGGCAGAGAATCTTGCCCTTGGCACCCTGACTCAAGGCACGTGATTGTGTCACACACTCACTTGCGTGGATGCTACGTGGCTTGTTTGCAAATACAGGAACTTCAGCTGAAAGGTGCCAAGTGCTGTCAACTATCCAACAGGATATTGTTGGTGACCTCCTTTGTGAAAAATGTCCCACTGTTAGTGACAGCAACAAAGTACTGGCATGACCAGGAGCCAAAAGGGCAATGTAATAGTAGCCACCAGCCTCTTGAAGGACAGTTGGAAAGATGACAGAGCCATACTTTTCTTGGTGGTGGCAGATGGTGTAACCAGAAGCAAAGGTTACAAATTGTGGCTTGGGAGGTTTAAGTTGGATGCTGGGCAAATACTTCATCGTGGCAAAGATGTGAAGCCCTGGGGCAGATCACCAAAGGTGTTGGGGGAACCGCTGTCCTTGGAAGAAGTTCAAGTTCCTGCGAGACAAAGCCACAGCAGACCTGATCTAACATTAGCAATCATCCTCTTCTTAGCAGGAGGTTGGAATAGAGAGAGACTTCCAAAGGTCACTTCTGACAAAATATTCATAGGGTGTGGGAGACAGGTTTATAGACTGCGACAGACGATTCAATATCAATTAGCCATAGCAGACGTTTATTTATGGACGTACAACACTTACGTACTTTTCGGTACAGGGTCCATGTGTAGAGCCTGTGGCTCAGCCCTTAATCATTGGCTAATGGCCTCATTCGCACGAATAATAGTCCTTTGTTATTGGTTACACCCAACTCTTCACATGCCTCAGCTGACTGGCTGCCCTGTTGCAACCTCTCCTGCTGGCAGCTGTCAGCTCCCCAAGGCTGCACCGCATTAAATTACAGAGACAAATTCAGGATTTTTATTAAACAGACTTTGGCCTTTGGGCCTAACCGCCTATAGAACCCCGACAATAGGGTGACAATCTCACCTGTTGACATTTGCTGTGGGAAGACCTAGGGTGGAGGCTGTGGATTTGTAACTGCAGGTCTGACCATGTAGTGGGAGGAAAGAAGAACCCAAATGGCAGCAGATTACCAGCTGTTCCACCAACAAGCAACCCCTCTGGCATCTCTAGGCACAGGGCAGGTGCAAGGACAGTTGTATGGTTTGAAAACACTCCTTGCAGCATGGGAGGCACTAAAGCTACAAGCAGACAGATCAGGTATTTACCCACTTCTAATGCTGTCATGGTGGGCAAGGGAGAAGGAAAGAACTTAAGAGCATCATGGCCAGTGAACCTGACCTTCTGTGCTAGTTAAAAAACTATGTAGAAGTCCAAGTGTTGGTTTAAATCAATTATATGATCCCTGTCCATATCCTACCCAAGTCTGTGCAGGATGTATGCATGTGTACCTGCTTAAAGTTTGTGCTGACATGTAACATATTAACTTCCATAGCTGCTCAAGGCTAATGACTGGAATAATTGAGAAGCTGTATTACCTCTGGAAATAAAACTACCATCCCTGTGCTATGTAGCACATTTTATCCAAAAAATTGTATTTAAATGCATTTTTAAAAATAGCTAGTACATCACTATGACTGCTAGTCTCTTTGGCATTCAGTATAATGAATCAGTGGTCAGTTATTTCTTGGCAGGGAAATAAAACAGCTGTCTTGGGTCACATTTGAAATAAGACAGCATGTGCAGCCTAAAAGCTAAATGAGCAAGAGACCATGTAAACAACATCTCATTTAACATTTTTGGGGGGCAAGGCAACAGGGAAGTTGTTGTAATTTCTTATAAAGCGTGCTAGGCCTTTGAGGAAGAAATTGGAGCACTGCGGAAGCAGCATGTGTTACAAAGGAGACAGTTGTATGCTAGTCCTTGGTTTGGGAAGATTGAACCTTATCTGTAATTTTAAAGGCTTTCACAACACACTAAAAAGTATTTTCAAGGGGAAAATTCAGATGAATCTTTCATCTTGAGAACTGGATGGGCAACTGTTATTAGTGCTAATGTAAAAATGCACTGCCCTTGGCATGATTCAGGGGCATCTGAATGTACCATTAGCACTAAAAAGTCTCAAATTAATGAGTTAATATCCGTGCTTGTCCTGAATGAGGTAATATTTTTCCTGCTGAGAGATAGTTCTAGACGATTGGCAAAAAGAGCAATTCCTGCATGCTGAATTTTTGTCTCTGATTGTACTCCAGGTAGGGAGGGACAATTTGGGTTGTTTTTGGTATCAATTGACAGCCTTCAGTGCAAGGAGTTTGCTGGGTGTTTGCTGCAGTTGGTCAACTGTGGAAATCCATTCTTTCCTTACTTCTTGGCACACTGCAGCTGCCTATATAGCTTCTGGAGCAGGCAGCACTTCCAGGCAGCAGGAGCAGGTTGCCCTGTTTTGGCCCTGTCTGTGCTGTTTCATCCCCAGCCATTTTAGGGCAGAAGGCAGATTTGGCTCTGCTATGTTCCCTGCTGTCATGAGAAAGGGAGGAGAGACAGAAATGCAAAGATTTGTAGCCTCAACTGTATTAATATAAAGTTAATAGCTATAAGCGTCCTCAGAAAAATCAAAACTTTGTGAACCCAGGATTGCCTGCCAAACTCTGGACAGAACACAGGCTGGGAAGATTTTTGACCTTCCTGTGAGGACCACACTTAAGCCAGGGAGAACCTATAGCTATATAAGCGCCTCCAGAAAATCAGAGCCTTATGTTCCCAACACTGCCTAACAACACGGATAGAACACAGGTTGGAAGGGTTTCTGACCTCTGTTATGAGACCACACTTAATAGTAAGAAAAAAAATGTCCTCACGACAGCTCCTGAAATAACATTTATTGATACAAGTACGTGACAATGACTATATGGGTTACTTAGTCGGCGATAACATTTAGCTGCAGGATTGTACAAAATACCCCAAAAGACACTGGCATAAAACACATTTTACAGGCCACCCCAGCAGTATACCATTCCCATGACAAACTTAACTAACAGAGGATTACTAAACAGAAACACAACAGTTCAACACCACATGTAAACACAGTAACCCAAAAGAAAAGCACCAGGAGAAAATATAGCCACTTCCCATTAACATGTATACACCCAGTGAGCTATAACAAATTATAATTTGTAAGGGATAGGAAAATAAAGTAAGAATTTGGTTGCTTACCCCTGCAATGTTCAGTTGAATGGGGGAGACAGGGTAGCTCATGAGTTGTCCTCCCAGAAGTGGAAGTTTTCTCCCCAGTTTTGGCTTTTACTCTGTTTCTTTTTATACCTTTTTTTTTCCCCTCTAGGTGGTTTCATGTGACTATAGGCAAGGTTCTGGGGGTGGTACAGATCCCTGAGGGGGTGGGCTCCTTGAGTCTGCAGGGTGTCACAGGGTGCAGCAAAGAAAGGCCATCTAATTTAATAACATTCCATTATTTGGTAACACCCATCACTTATCAGCATGCCTCCAGGGGGGCTGAGGCATTTCCCTCAACTCATCAAGGCTTATCAGGCAATCACCCTACACCTGCTCTACCTGTAACAGTTCAGTTTTGGATGTCAGATCTAGGCTGGCATTTTTAGCTGTGTCTCATAGACCCTCTCTTCTCTTCTCAGGACAGGGTTTCCAAAAGGAACATATTTCCCACCAACTCTCAGGGAGTTTCCAGCAAGGATATTCCATGGATATTTTGCATTTTTGTGTTGCTTCATGCCTGGTTTAGTTGCCTTTCAGTACTCAGTAGTTCCTTGGGTTTGTGATTACAGTCTCATGTAACATCCTTCGCTATGGAAACTTGTAGTAGTGCCAGGGGACTGCTAAGCAAATGCCAGTGCGGATTTAAGAGTGGGAGGGAAGCATAATGAGACATGATGTTCATGAGAGAAGTAAACCCAAAGGAGGAGAAAATGGAGGAAAGCAGGATCTATGGCCAGAACATCTATAACCTCTATTGCCAGAACAATGGTCTTGCAAGACTCATGTAGCTGTTTTAACTTCAGTAACATGCAACATGCTGTGTTCTAAAATGACAAGATTTCTTTCTCATCTATGGGAAGTTGCTGTTTGTAACTTCAGGTTTCTCTCATGGTGAGAGAGAAGCTGTTCTTTAGATTCAGTGACAGATTCCACTAAAATGTCAAATATACTGCTGTTCTAATTGCTGATTTAAAAGGTCACATGGAGGTAAAAATATCTGCTTGGTACTTCTGAGCTACAGACATGCACAGTTTGGCTGTGACAGTTTTGCCATTGTAGGCACAACCTCTTAATGCAGTAGGCTGAGGGGCTGATTTGCTTTCTAAACAACATTGTGACACTGGACAGAAAATCACAGATTTCCATGTGGCTGAAGTAGGAACTAGTTGATCTCTCCCAGCTTCAAGTGACTGGACCTGCTGTGTGTGTATCAAAACTCCAGCTGGAGAAGCTAAAAAGTACTTCCCACCATATGATAAATGAAGAAATAAAGTTACAGGAGCTCTAGTAAGAAGAAAACACAGTACAAAAGTAGAAGTGGATACTGTATAGAAACCATTCCAGTCCTTGCTTTTTACATTAAAAATATGAAACCCTTATGCTGTTTACATACAAGCTTCAGCAGTAATTTGGAGGACTAAGTACAGTTACTGGTTAGTTACTTGCTGGTCTTCAAAAATACATTACAAATCTCTTGGCTTGCTTGTCTGTACTGATGCTGCTGTTTGGAATGTACTCTTGGCTTGACTCTTTCAGAGTTGTAGCAAAAATTGCTATGGGCAGCACCTGCCCAGTGATACTGGGCACTGAGTAATTTGGGTCAGAAGAACAGGACCAGCTGGAGCTTCTGGTGTATAATCAGGCCTTTTTATTTTCTCTTTGGTGTAGTTGGGGAATAGTTGTTTTTTTTTTACAGAGATTCATTATTGATACTGTGATCATGCATCAGAAGCCCTACTTGTGTAATCTTTTTTTCCTAGAGATGATTAGCAGAAAGCTGCTAAACTTACCTTTGTCAGGTTGAATATGTATATGACTTATACAGAGTTTATCTACTCCAACAGACACTTGAAAACAGGCAAACGTTCCTCCAAAATGTCTGCATTCCAGAAATTCAGTATTTCTTCTCAGTTCAGTCATTCTGTGACTTAGAAACATTTGACTTTGATCTCCTGGGTTTGGGTGTGAAAGTCTTGCAGTGCAAAGTCTCTGTGACTTGCAGTGTGGTTTGGTCTCTGTGTACCTTCCAGGCAGAACTGTGGTGCCGAATAAGCAGAAGGATGCTGTCTTCTCCACCCAGAAAGGGTATTTGAGTGAATCTGAGCACTTGGGGTCCATCACAGTTCACAGAGTCATGGAATATTCTGAGTTGGAAGGGACCTGCAAGGATCGAGTCCAACTCTTAAGTGCATGGTCCATAGGGGGAAACAAACCCATAGTCTTGGCACCAGGGCTCTAACCAACTTCAGGATCCAATTTCAGGATTGTCTCCATTAGGAGGAAATATTGGTAGTAACAGCCTGATAGGTTTGTGGGCTTGTAAGAAGCCAAGGGAGTACTACAGGAACACACAGGGATTTCCTTTGCTCAGGTAGCTGAGTAGCAGACAGATATATCCTTCTTCCCAGCATTTTCTGATGCCTTTAAACACAAACCCACCAGACCCTCTATTTATTGTTGGAGAGGAATTAGGGTTGACAGGCCCTTGGTTTGAAGGCCTGATCAAAGCAGAGAGATGAAGCCAGCTCAGGTTTCTTAGGTTTCAGGCTCTGGTATTTTTTCTTCCAAGAGTGAGGTAGCAAAAAAGAGTGGTAACAGGTTAACAAACCTTCAGAAAGGGGTACAGAAATTTCTCAGGCCGAGGAGCCGAGCTTCATCCATTTAGCCATGCTTCATCCAAGTCTTTGCTGCATGAACTTCACCAGGTTGCAGAAGACCTACCCTTGCAGGGGCAAGGCTGTGTGGAGCTGGGGAGCTCCTTGCAAGGTCTGGTATGGCCATCCATCTGGGCTGGGGGATGATGAAAAACTGGCAGCAACAACAGGAGGGAAAGTCAGTGCAAGCAGCTTGGGTGATGCTGAGAAGAGGTGGCTGACCTTGGGAGCCAGTGATGCTGGTCCAGCAAGTCATTGCAGTTGGGAGATGTCCATCAGCAAACTCAGATTTGTTTCTAAAGGAATACAGGGTTCTCCCTGCTCCCCCCTCCCCTGCTTTTTAGGGGAGAAGTTGAAAGTTTGCAGTTAAAATTGAAAATACAAGAGGAATATCTGTCAGTGTAACATAGCCCTGAAATACACTGCCAAATTCTATTTATTGCACCCTGGTTTTAAAAGTGCTGAGAGGCCAAAACTTGCAGATTGCATCACCCTTAGAAAAGAAGTTTCCACCCCGGGAATCTGCTCTGTTCTCAGAGTAATGTGAACCAGTGACTGAGTCACTGCACCATTGAATTCTCTTTTTTTCTTTTTTTTAATAACTTGGATTTTTAATTAGACCTCTCTGTTCCCATGCCTCCCCAGGCCAAATTCTGTGATCCAGTCAGTAGACAGATAACTGGTTCCATGTAACTGCAAAAAATCCCAGTGTTTAGTACTGAGAAATGTGTGAGCAACAAAAACCTCTAAGTAGGCAGCAAGCAATCTCTTAAAAATAGCTAATCTAAAAATAAAAGATTAGGGAGGGAGCTCTCCAGAAAAGTGGTTAAGGAGCTTACATCTGGAGACTAAGAACAGTGCTCTGTCTGCAAAGTATACTTGCCTTTAGGCAATAAATAAGCCTTAGGCTGGAGGACAGGGTCTCTTCTGTATCTGCTCACAAGCAGAGCCTAAGGCAGTCTTAGTCTGATGCTTTTATCCAGGGAATTCAAGGTCTTCAGCTGATTCAGTAACACAGAGTATGAAATCGTGCTCCAGCAGGTCAGAGGTCTTGTGGGGTTCTCCTGCCTCAGCCCAAGTCCAAGGCTTTTGTATTCCTTCTCCCAAGCTGTGTGAGCGCTGGGAATGGAAAAGCAGGCTTAGCAGCAGTGGGTATGTGCCAGCCCTGGAAGCTGCATGGCCCTTCCTACTCATAAAGTTTCTACAGGATGGCCTCTATACTAGTAGGAGGTCATGGATAAATGCAACAAGAAGGACACCAGAGACACTAGACTAAAGCCAGCAACAAGGCTCCAATCTATTTAAACAAAACAGTGTTGGCTTAAGTCTTTCAGTAGTAGTGGAGGCTTTTGGAGCTGCGAGGATTGATGTGGGAGGCAAGAATGGTACTTCAGTGTTCCTTCTGAGGTGGTCTGTAGATTTTTGGCACAGTAGTATGTTCTCAGTGTTGGTGACACTGCATCAGGGCAGCTCATGTGAATACCCACCAGAAATCTGATGGCTGGCACACACTGAGGGCAAGATCAGTTAATGCATTAATATATCACTCTGCCAGGTTTAGCTTTGCTGCCCTCTTGATCTCCAGGCTGTGGGACAATTTCCATTGCACTTCTGCTCTGCTGACAGCTCAGAAAAGGAAGGCTCAAACCCACTCTCTCACTGCTGAATAGGCCAAAGCAAAAAGGCAGCAGTGAAGAGAAACCTTTCCTTTTGTTCTGGTATAACTGCTAGGCCTACCAGGGAAACCAGCAGGACTTTGTGAGCATTTCACATCCCAGGAAAAAACCTGCCCTGCCCTGCCCTGCACTTCTGTGCCAGGTGGAGTACTGGAGAACAGCTGGAAGCCAACTGAGCGTTTTCTTGCCACTTCCCATCAGCAGCATGTGTCTGCAGAGAGTTACAGCTCACCAGTATCCCTCTTATGTAGGAACACTGATACATCCCTGGCTTTTGGTGGTCTTTAGTCTTTAGCTGTGACTCAGACAGAATGCAGGGATTGGAAGTAGGCATTTCTTCAATGAACCTTACAGAGGGCCAGACGTCATCTAGAAATGAGGCGAAAATGTGTAACTACTGCCAAAAACCCCAAAAGCCCCAGTGTATCCTACCATAATGTATGGGAATAAGACTATTGTTTCAAATTGAGAAACAGTGAACATGATCAGAATGGAGCCTTCATTTTAAATTATAAAGATGCTCTCCTAGAATTGGTGTGTGAAATTAATATCAAGGCCATCATGCCTTATGAGTGGGAACTCAATTAATGTAAAATGATATGCTCACAGCTGCAAAAACTATTTAGAAGCTCCCTGAGGGAATACAGTGGAGAGAGTATCTCAGCTCTTAAGTACTGGAGAATGGAGAAGCACTCTTAAGCCCTTCTAATGGAGAAAAATGCATAATTACTGCAATTGACACTTCTTGTTGGACCTCAGTATTATATCAGGCAGTGAAAGATCCAGACAAGAACCCAGACTATTTCCTGTTCTCCTGTGGCTATTTATTTCAAGTGAGACTGGAAGCATCTTTTGGAAATTCCCTAAAGGCCCAACAGCATGAGAACATGACATATCCTTGGTGGATATTTATGTGTGTATAGATGTATGTAGGCCCAGCTGTAACAATTTCCATCCAGGAGTATGTGAACTGGAAACTCAGACAAATCCCTGCCAGAATTGAAGGAGTCCAGTTGCTGGCTGGTGTGGTTCAGTGACTGAAAAGCTGAAAATACTGTTGACCACTCACTTCATAGTGCAGAAATAAGAATGAAAGGGGACAAACAGCAGAGGATAAACCAGTGTTTAAAGGGTTATTTTGTCGCAAAGGGAGACTGAGACATGATAAAACCTGTCTTCTTAGTCCAGATGTACTGACTTCGAAGTGCAGGATTGCTGTGGGGCAGCAGCTGTGTCAGAGCACAGGCAGAGCCATTAGGATGGACAAAATCACCGGGTAGCAGGAATGCAAGGGTGTGGGTGTGGAGGCTTAAATAGAAATGCAGTGCAAGAAGAGAAGCCTGGAAGCAGGAAATATGATGCAAGTTAAGACAGACTGAAGTTGTGCTGAGGTGCATGATGAGAGCTAAGTTACAGTGTGCTTCATGTGTTTCCTTGAGTCGCATAATGCCTGTTTTATTTTTAGTGAGTTGTGATGCAAAAGGGCTCTTTGTAGGGAGGAAATGAGGCCCCACAAAGCCCTACGTCTGCATCCACTGTGCTTAAAGCTTAGGCAGAACAAGCATAATAGTGTTAGTGTCCTAAAATGCTTTCCTTCAAGCAGCAGCAGATGCAAAGGAGGTAGCCCAAAAAAGAACTGAGGTAACATCAATCAGAGCACTAGAAGGAAGGCATGCTTCTGCACACACTCCTGCTGAGGCTCTCAAAGGAGAGAGAGGGAATTTGGTACAGGATTGTAAGAAAAAAAGTTGGCTCCTGCTTCTACTAGAATATCCCCCACATTCACATTGTCAAGCCTTTGCCACAGAAACCTACTTTTTGAAGAGAGTGTGCTTTCTCCTGAGATTACAAAATTCCAAGTTGTAGTATTCGTACATGAACTGGCTGCCATGATTTCATGTTTAGTGTAGCAGTGACACCTTAAAAAGTCAGATACTGCTGGCAGGCCACAACAAGAGAGCCATTAAAAAAAATAGAAGTCGATTTACTGGCATGTGGTACAGCAGAAAATAATACTTGGTCTTCAAAATTCCTTGTACCTCAGTGTGTTTACTGCAGCAAGCAAAAGGCTTAAACTCCCAGTTACTGAATGAGGAAGCAAAAAATATTACTTGTCTTATGGCCAGGGGAAAAAAAATAGGCCAAGAATGTTTTTGCATGCCTGGCTGTCACACCTTTTGTAATGCAGATGACTGCTTGCTGCAGTTACCTGTCTTGAGGAGAAGTACAGTTATGGGGTTGGAGCAACTTGGTCGGTGTCTACTTGACTATGCATGAGAAAGACAAGTAGGATAGCTTATATGTTGACCTTAGTGTTAACCAGGAACCTGAATCAGCAGTCAGTTCTCCGTGATAGATCAGTCCAATCTGCAAGCGCTGCAGTTAGTGCTGTTTGGAGATAGTAAAGACAAGGAAAGGTATTTTAGATAAAGTGGAACTGAGCCTTTAGAGGGAGGTTTGCTGGTTTGAATGTGATTGCCTTTGATGTGGCAGAACGGGAAACACACAATGTTTTCTTATGTGGTCCTGAAAACCTACCTTTGGCAAATTTGAAGGGACTATAATACTATTCATCTGATCAGCTAACACAGCTGGATATATCAATGAGTTTTAACACAATCAACCCTTTTTTTTTCCAAAGCATTGCAAACAGTGCTATAGTGGCCTTTGTTCTGGAAAAGCCTCTTGTGGTTATGCCAGTGTTTATAGGCTCCAGGCAAGCCACTGTGAGAAACAGTTCTTCAAACCTGTGGACAGGTATGGTTTGGGTTTTTTTTCCAAGGTAAGCAAGTATATTCCCCCAAGTATCTAACGTGGGTCTGGCCTTGGTGAGAATCAGGATGGATAATACAGCTTTTATGTCTTTTGCCTCTGCAGCTGAGCTGTACTTTCCATGCTGTATTATGGTGTGCACGCAAAGGACACAGCTATAGGTGAAGGAATGATGATCATGCAAAAAGGTCACTTGAGAATGCTGGGGTCTTGTCTTTTATGGGATAGTGGGGTTGTGGAAAAGAGCTTTTTTCCCAGCCTTCTTCTGCATTTTGCTATTTGCAGTGTTGCCAGCAAACCTCACTGGTCTGGAAGGAGTGGAGATGAGTGTCTCATCTCAAGGGTTTGAAGGGCTGTTTCTCACAGTGGCTTGCCTGGAGCCTATAAACACTGGCATAACCACAAGAGGCTTTTCCAGAACAAAGGCCACTAAAGCACTGTTTGCAATGCTTTGGAAGAACTTCAGAATTGGAATCCAGTACAACCTAATCCCCCATCTGTTTTAGTAATAGTGTCTAGAGCTGAGAAGTAAAATGCATGCAAATAATAGATTTAAATATACTGTCATTCTATTTTGTTCTCAGTTGTGAGAGGTAAACTCAAAACACTGAAGTATACAGACTAGAAGCTTTGGTTTAATCATTTCTGTTAATCAACAATTTTGTAAATTCAACAGTGAGAAAACCAATCTTGTTCATGTCTCCTTCAGCCCATTACCTGGATTACCTTCTATTCAGCTGTTATGTTTTCGTGTATTAAATTAACTTCTAGCTATTGTGAAAGAAAGAAGTACGTAGACAGAGTTGCTTCCCTGTGGTGTGACAGTGGGAAAGGCCTGAAAAGACATGAACTTGCAAGTTCTGCTGTCCGTAAAAACACAGACTTTTTTGTTCATGTTATGTATTAAGTATTTAACATGTTAAGTTGGCAGATACACACTAGCTTCAATGACATGAAATTGTACAGCTTGAGACTAGCCCTGGGGCTGTCAACACACTGAGAACTCCCATTGTGACAGAGCTGCAATAATCAGAAAATGTATTTCCTTTTCCCCACCTGTGACTCTCAGTATTTTGATCTTTGGTAAATGTCAAGTGTGGGGTTTAATTCTGCATTTCCTGGCTCTCACGTACCTTCAAGCTTTAACCTAATTCAGACATGACTGCTGGTGCAGTTTTATCATGTGCTAACATTAACACACTGATAAAGAAGAGTGTAGTACGCACATAGAGACTTGCCCTAAATACTGTAGGCAAACAATCTTTTTGCTGATAATGCAGGTCATAAGGAATAAAGGTAAAGAGCATAGATTACAATGGCGAGGAGTGGTTCAGGGAAGTGCACTTCTCTATCAGGAGGTGCAGAACCTCTTCATTCTGGTGAGGGAGAGGAGGGAAATGAAGGAATTTCAAAGATTTGGTTGTCCACCTGATATGGCAAATCGAAACTGTTAAGCTGTGTATGTTTATTAATAAGCACTATCCTTGTCAGTTCTGCTTGCTGGAGCTCCTTGCTTTTCCAGGACACAGTGGTGTTCCCCACTGCCAGAGCTTTTCCAATAGCATGTGCTCTCACAGCTAAATAAAGAAGATCTGCCGATGTTTTGCATTCCACAGCTCAGCTCCAGCCCCGCTCCCTGCATGGAAACAAAGTGCTGGAGTACTGCCTTCCAGGTCACAGAACTCTCCCAGACGGATGGGCAGTTCCTGGGGACAAACATGAATGGTAAGAGGGAGCAGTATTGCCCAGGCTTAGTTACGGCTCAGGATGTAGCTAGGTTTGTATCTGTACTTGTGCAGTGACTCCTAAATGCCCAGGTCTGGCTCGAGAGAGGGTGGTAAGGGCAAGGCAGAGCCACACCTGCTGTCCCTGAAACACAGACTTGGAAACTGTGGGAATCTTTCCCATCTCAAGCCAGCTCACCTGGGAGAAAAACTAAGCCCTCTTGACAGATGTGAGACTTCCAAGTTTATTTGACTTCCTCCTAAACACGGTTTGCCATCAGTAACTCTGCAGTTCAAAGGCTCCTGGAAAAAACTCCCAGCTCTTCCCCGATGTCACTCTCGGCATGCATGAGAAAGAGCACAGGGAGCTCTCCCCTGGCAGCGTTCTTTCCCAGCAGGTCAGCCAGCAGCTTTGCTAACGACTGCCTGCCCAGACAATAGAAGAGCTGATCCTTGACCTCTGCTGGGGTCTGGCCGTGCCATGCACACTCTTTGCTGGAAAAGCACCCAGCGTGTAACCGCAAGCACCCTGTTCAGAGGGTCGGGATGTCTGTGCCACTCCCCTAGGGCTGCTGCGGGGCTCCTCGTCACCACGCCTGTTGTGGCTGTGGCAGCACACACCAGGTGCCAAAGTGGTGTGATGACCCAAACTCAGAGTGGTTTGTATCCCACTTTTCTGTAGCGTTTGTGAACCTTCCAGTCTGCTGCCTGTTAAACTCCTCGGTGCCACGTAGGAGAACATGGATGTCCTTTGTGTGCAACAGCCCATGGCTGGCCTCACATTTCCTTCATGAGCTTTGCAAGCCCTCAGAGCAAGGCTCACAGCCCACCAGCTGCTTATGTCCCAGGTGAGAATTGTGTTGGCTTTTCCTCAGACCCTGCTAGGATGTTTCCACCCTGCAGACCCAGCACAGCTCTACCTTCACCCTTGCTCACAGCTTTTCCAGGCTGTGCCTCTGCACTGTGGCGATGTAAAACGACCGAGTGCTGAATAGCCCGAGAAGAAATCCCGTGTGCCAGCCGCGGGATGGTGCTGCCTCACCTCACCCTCTAAATCTCCGGAGAAATAAAGCCCAATTACACATGCTTTGAGGGAAATCAGACTGCAAACAGCGCAATCTCCAGCCGCCCCTTCCCGCACCGCAGTCCCGCGGGGCGTAGACGCTCCTGCGGGTCCGGAGGGGCCGCGTGTGCCTTGCAGTGCCCTGCCCTTCCCAGCACCCCCGCTCCAAGTACCCCGGGCCTCCCGCCCCTGCAGCGCTTTTGGCCCTCCCCTCATTCCCCCACGCCGTCAGGGGCGCTGCAGCTGCGTTTCTCCCGGGGAGGGGTGAGGGGGTGTGCGCACAAGGATGCTCCGGCTCTGGGGTGGCCCTGGCTCGCACCACACCTGTGCGATGCTGCCCTGGGCTGTTACTGGTGCCCTTCACTGCCGAGGGAGTGCTTGCTGAAATAATGCAACTCTGCCTGCAGGAAAAGGGGAAGGAAAGGAGACCGAGAGGAAGAGAACCCGCTCACGTGCATCCCACAAACCCAGCTGAACAGGGCAGTGGGTAAGGCCGGCGCCTCGACCCCGCCTGTATCACTGGTACATTCCACGGTGTGCTGCCAGCCGGGAAGCTTGCGCAGGACCGGCCACGTGCCTTTGGGAAATGCCTGGCAGCAGTGCCGTGTCGCTGGCTGAGGGTGGCTGAAAGGAAAATCCGGTTTCCTCCTGAAGCTGTGTTTGTCCTGGTCGCTCGCTGAAAATAATTGCGGTAGTGGCAGAGGGTGGGAAACAGAATTTGGGTTTTCTGAGTCTGTGGTTTACTCCGCAGGGTGGGTTATGTGACACTCTTAAAACACATTTCCTGGTTGAGGTTTGACATGGCACAGGCTATCTGTTGACATCAAGGCACCGCTAGATAAACCCTGGGGAAATACCTGCTCTCCATAGGAGGGAGAGAAGGTTGCCAGCTATAATTTCCTCCTCTGTTTCATGGGTTTTCAATATGCAGCCCATCTGGCAGCTTCCTGTAAAGAAAACGACTTTGTTTCTAGAATGTACCAGCCACTTTCCAGGAGATCTCCACTGCTGTCAAAACTATTCAAGGGCATTACTAGATGCTGTTTCTGATTCCTGGAAAAACAGACCCAACAAACAGGGGTGTATGTGGTGACTGACTGTTCAGTTTGGCTGGCATGGTACTTTGAAAGGTCACACCGTCCATCAGCCAAATCAGCTGGTGCAAAGCATCTGACCGACCTGTTTGTTTCATTCCAGCAAGCTGAGATTGACAAACCGTAAAGGAAGAATGAGGGAATCCTAAAGCAGTAACAGGCTGTTTGCTCATGGACTCTGCCCAAGGGGACTGTTTGCACATCAAAGCTCTTACCAGGTATGGCACAGAGGTAATAGTGCCTCACTTTCATATGCCGAAGGCCCAGGGCTGAGCTTCTTCTCATTAACAGGTCTCACCATCAGGTTTTGGAGTAAGACTTACTGTGTACTTGACTTAGGAGGACTAGAGGGAGCTGATACAGGAGAAAACTCTTTTGTTGTTTTTTTTTACAGCTGATTTGTTTATATAAACCTGATCAAACGTGGTTGCACATGTTGTGAGTCCTGTTGTGGCAAGACAAGGAAGTGAGCCAGCACAGGCAGCTGACAAAGAGAGCCACGACCACTGCAGCCCCATCAAGCCTTAAGCTGCTCTGGTATCACACCAGCAGCTCCTGTTGCTGTAATCTGCTACTTGCCCCTGGAGGGATAGAATTCTTTGGGGTTTTGATGTGGGATTTTGGGTTTTTTTACTAGACCAAGGACTGAAACAGACAGTTTTGTTCTCTTAAAATACGTTTATCTGTAAAAAGTAGCACACACACAAACAAAATATTTGAGGAAAGTTTCTTCTTCTCTGTGTTCCTTATGCACAGATTGTTTATGTTTTGGGACTTGAAGAGCAATGGAGGAGAAGCTTCCTTCTGCAGTGAGTGTTGTGGCGAAGAGGGTTGTGTACTTTGCTTTGGTTTTAACCTTCCACTCCCTTTTCCCTGGAAACTTTCTGTGAATGCATGGACCTTGTCCATCCAAGGCAAGGCAGCTGCTCTTCTCTGGTATCACAGCCAACATCTCCACTCTCCTCATTAGCGAGTTGGTCAGCATTTTGTGAAGGTTAGAGGTGCATCTTAGCTAAAAGTTTACTCTACACAGAAGCACCTGATAAATGGTGTATTTTTTTGTTTAAAGCCTCGTAGGGGTTTTTAAGTTAATTGTCAGCAGTAATCGTTTCTGGGGATTTCTTTACCTGCTGTGGCTGTAACATTCCTTACTGGTAGTACCTCTGAGACATGAATTTGTGGTCCCATTGGTTTTATAGGAGAGAAGATAAATGTGAGCCTGCTGGGTCACAGGCCAGTTCCTGACCACTGGATCTAGTTCCTCTGTCCTGTCACTCTTTACTGAAATAGAAGGAGCTCCTGCCCTGCTAAATTTTTGCATTTCACTCCTCCTCTGCCCCAGACACTTGTGTGACTGTGCTTGGAGCTGCTGGACTGGAACTCTTTCATTTCATCCTCTCCAAAAGAGTTACCCATCCGCTGTGGCCATTCATGTGGAGCTGAGTAGCTCCAGCCCTGTTTCTCCACCCAGCTGTTCTTGCCCTCTGTGATGGTGGACTGGTTGAGAAAGCTTGATGGAAGGATGTTGGGATGCTTCAACCAAAGCTTTTCAAAGTGTTGTGCACAGGGTATACAGCATAGCTGCCCTAGTTCCTCCACACCAGGAGGTCTTTACCATCCCTGTGAGATTGAGACTACCAAATTTTAAGATGCGCCCTCTTTCTGCTAGTGAACATAGTCAAGGGCAGTGAGTTTAACCTGAGACTTCTAGAAGCATCAGTGCAAACAGACCCTGTAGAACATGTTTCATTTTAAATTGCACACTTAGTATACCTTGGGGAGAATACACTCCATGGCTTCCTAGTGTTGAGACCTTCATCTGTACATCTGGGAAGGCTCTAAGAAAGCCAATTTATTGTGGACTCCTAGTTATCCTGCTTAGGGCTGAGGGCTTTTGTCTATGAGATTTGCCACTGTTCTTTCTTTAAATCTTTAAATTTGCTCTTCTTACATGAAATATGATTATGCTAAAACAGCTTCTTACAGTGGTACAAAAATGCCAGATCATTTGTGTTGATTTCTGCTGAGATATTCATGCTCTAAAAACCCAACTCAATCGCATTTCTGTCTGCAGTGGCACCATGGAAGGAAAAGAAATGTCACCAAGTCACAACTTGGAGGAGAGCAACGTGTTGGACCTACCCTCTGTTTGTGACCTGGCAGAGCTCTTTCTGCCCCCACACAGCACTGAAAACTCTGAGGAGCTGTATCGTTCTGTGGATGTTTTTCCCTCTCTGCCCACAGGTAACAGCTTCTGCTTCTCTATATGCTGTTTCTTTAGACAGTGCATTGTCTGTTCAGGAAGTGTGTCATTTGAGTAGGTAACTGCAGTCTGATACTGGTGCATCTGCCTGTCTTAGAACACAATTTAGCAGAACTACAGTCTGTTCCAGCTCCACAGATACAGTTAACGAGACACAGGAGAGGATACTCTCAGCTGCAAAAGTTTTGACAACAGTCTTTCTTCATGTTTAAATTGTTCTCAGGAGAGAGTTACTTGAACTAAGCTGCAGAGCAGTCCTTCATACATCAGTAGGAAATACTGTCTCAAATTACCATAGTCAGTAAAAAGTGTTTCTAAACTTTTCCTTGTGTTCTTTATGTGCTCATCAAGTGTCTGTGGTGCATTACTTTAAAATTATAACCAAACGTTTGCCTGTGCTAATGTCATGAGCGTGATGAGAACTGCTTAAGTTCAGCTCCTGGGAGACAGCAGTTCCCTCACTCAAAAGGGGGCTGATTCCTGCAGAAATAGCATTTTAGGTCAGCCACTACTCCACATTCCTGGGAGTAATGGTGTATCTGAGATGATAAGGGGCTGCTCACACATGCTACACATACAATACTATAAGTTACCTTAGGTCAGTCAGTGTGAATATATGGCAAAAAATGTGAAATTGAAATGCTCTGGCCCAGTGACACCTCTTGCCATATATTCATGCTGTCTGGGATGAAGGTTGTAGTAATTAGATTTAATATTGGGGAGGGAAATAAATTCTGATCAGCAAATAATGTGTGGAGAGGAATTGTTAAGACATCTGAGCAAGTGAAACATCACTGATGACATTTCTAGTTGCTTTAAAATCTGAAGTTGTCTAGAAGTTTGGCTTCTTCTTACTCTGACAATGGGTGGTTTTCTTTGGCCTGCTTCCAAGAAGTTAGCTTGGTATTTGACAGGTGATTTTTTTCAGTGGGAATTCCACTATTTTCCACGCTAAAGAGCTGAGCAGTGGGATCTACCAACTAGTTAGCTCTATTGATGTTGACTACTTCACCACTTGGTGTGGGACGTTCAGAACTGTAATGAAATCTGCAAACAGTAGATTGTTTTGGTTTTGTGCTTGTTTTGGTTTTGTGCTCTGCAGACCAGGAATTCACACGTCATGTGTCAATAATGATGGAAATCTTGTACTGTTAACCTCTACTTTAAACCATGTTACATATTGCATTCCAGGATTCATGTTGCATTACAGAAATAGTGGGTCTGGTTTGAGGTTTTGCTTTATTTCTTGTGCGTAAGTGTAGTGACCACCACTATGAGGAATGTCCTGAGCAAGCCTTTTGCACTGTTGCAGGAGAGGAGGATGGAGAAGTTCCTCTGATACTGAGACAGGCTTGAAGGCATTTGTTTACTCACATTTCACAAGCCCTGTGTCACAGGTATGAAGAAATTCTGGGAGCCGTGAGGCAGTTCCTGCAGAGTGTTGCTCATACACCATTTGGTGTGGCTCAGGGCAGCTGGGCTTGATTGGTCTGTTGAATGGGATGCAGGAAAGAACTGCACGACCAGTTGGCAGTCCTCAGAGTGTCTGCTGCTTAGTGGAAGTGACATATGTGGAAATGACAGCACTGGGGAAGTCATTTAGGGTGCATATGTGGAATACGTAGCTGGAGCTCCGTACCAAGGTATGCTGAGAGACCAGATCCTTCCTCCTTGCTGTCTCCAGCACCCTCTGACGTCAGTGTGAATTCCAGGTGTGCTGAGGAGGGCAGATCAGGCCCATGAATCCTCTCCTTTGGTGCTTGTTTTAGAGATCACTCACAACTGAAACCACTTTTGGCAGTAACTGTGGGATGCATGCTGTACAATGGTTCCTTACCCTGTGCTCCTGGGAGTGAAACAACCAAGTGTCACAGCATAACCAGTTCATGCCCTGAGCATCTTGGTTCCTTTCTCCTTATAACAGCATCAAACCAATATACATACTGACTTAAACTCTCTTTTGATGCAACTTCAGCTTTCTAAGCCATTGAGTTTGGTCAGTGTTGCAGGAGAGGCAGGAGGGAGGGTTTAAAAACAGTCTGCCTGTGTCAAATGTTCCTGGACAAGCAAGTTCTGTCAAATGTATCTTGGGAAAGGAAGCTCCTTTGCTTGTTTGTTTTCTCTTGAGACACTGAGAACTGCTGCTGTGACACAAGTTAGGAGAGTAGGAGTGGCTATAGGTTATATGACCAGAAGATTGTATCCTGGGGCTTGGGCTGAATGGATGGTGAGTCTTCCCATCAAGCTTGTAAGGTTTTTGTTAGGGGTGAGGATCTTCCTTACCGATTCAAAAACATTTCCTTTGGGAATGTGACAGCTTCCTTAGGGAAAGAAACAGACTGAGAGGACAGGCTTTATTTTCTGGACATGTGAACTGGACTGAGACTGACTGCGATACTGTATCATCAGTGCCTTAAGTGACGGAAGTGGTTATGGGGGTATTCCCAGTGTCTGAGTCACTAATAATTGGTCTTATTAGTCTAAAGAGGCTCCATCACTGGTAACAGGAGAAGATAGTACCCATTAGCATGAAAACAAGGCTTTCTGACAGCAGGCATCCCTAGGCAAGGAAACTGTAGTCTTGTAGGGACAGTACTAAATCTGTAAATTATGTATAAGTGAGTGGTTTTATGATTTGTGTGAGAAGAAGTGTTCTGCTCTTGCAACAAGCATGCCTACCTTTAGCTTGTTATCATAGTGAGCTGAAGTGTGTAAGTGATGATAGACTGAGAAAATTGAGTTGGGTGTGCTTCATCTTTTTTTACCCCATACTGGAAAATAATTCTAAAAAATTAATCGTTCATCTGCATTACTCAGTTACACAGTACAGCAGGAACACCTTATGACTTCCTTTGTATTAAGAAAAGTTGCAAGTGAAAGTTCTTACTTGGGGGCAGTACTCTGGTGTGTGCATATGGGAAAGCCTTACATTGTTTGAATTAGTATTTCAAAGGAAGCTAATAAAGGTTGTTTCCAAAGAAATAAATCACTGGCAATGTAAGTTTTCATGTAGGGCACAGAACTGTAGAGTACAGTGGAAACATAATATTTGTCTGGGAAAATTGCATCCTAAGAAAGTGTTAGAGAAGAGATGACAGATGTGTTCTACACATTGGTTCAGACAAGGGTTCTGGGCTCTGCCCATGCTCTGTGGTCAGCCAGGACTGGGTTTGACAGTGCAGTCCTGGAGTAATTCTGCTAAGTTTGAAGGCAATGTTTGAGAGCTCCGGCATGGAACCACACTTGGGAGGCTCCTGTGTGAAACATGTGCAAAGCTCAGTCCCATCTGCCTTCATGACCCTTCCCTAAAACAGGTGATCCTGGAGAGATGGGTCTCCTTGTTTGCCCTGTAGCTTTTGCCTTAATCACTTTTTCCTTGTAATGGAAGGTATTTAAAAAGCTTTGTCCTTAGGAAAATGGATGGGTAGACAGGGTCACCCAGTGAAAGAAAATGGTGCATCAGAAGAACAGAGAAGACAAAAGAGTATTCACAGTAGGAGGGGAAGGATGATGCTAAAGAGATGGGGTGGTGAAAGAATACAGAGCTTACTGTGGACTGAAGAGACCTGCAATTATCTAAAAGCTGGCTAGATTTTTTTTTAAAAAGCAAAATTAATTAAATCTATCTTGGGAAGATAGAGGTGTTCAACCCTTAGTTGCCTCTCCAAAAGTACTACATCTGTTCCTGCAGTTTGCTTCAAGTTTGAGCCCAGGCTTACCTTAAGTTATCTCCATGGACTTCCCTGCCCTCTGTAATGCAGTGAGGATCTCAGGCTGCCCCTGACTGGCCAATCCTTAGGGTTGGGACACAGCTGACCACATGAGAAGTCAACTCAGGGAATTGGCCCGGCTTTTTGGGCAGCCACGTGAATATTTGTGTGGGTGAGGTGGGGACAGCTCCTCTTTCAGGCAGCAACACAGGTACAGCCAAGGTACAGTGTCTGCAATGTGTCCTGTCCTTCACATGGGGTTACAGTCTTTGCACAATGGTGGTTTCTGAAAAAAGTGGTCTTAAGAGTATTACTCACTTTTCCCTTTGTATAGTCAAGCTGTAGGTTCTTTCTGATCAGTTGTGGGGTTTTGTAGGCCCTCTTCAAGAATAGTCCATTTGGAATAAGTTATGAGAGCTTGAGGAAAATGGAACAGACCATTTCACTGGAGACTCGGTCGCTTTAGACATACCAGTGAACCTGGGCCATGGCACTGCTACTGAAATTGCCACTCAAATCAAGAGGACATTTGATCACAAGGATATCCCAGTCTAAAAGTAAAAGCCATCATAATTTTTGGGCTGTTCTGTTTGCTTTTCTGGGTTTTCAGTCAACCAAGCTTCTATGTGAAAACAAACCAGAGATTCTCAACCTGTTACTACAACTGTCAGTTCTACAGGCAATTGGGATTCCTCTGAAAAAAGCGCTACACATACCCAGTGAACTTACAGGCCTAGTTTTGCAGTGTTTTGATGTGTCTTTTATTGGCAGCTGAGGAGTGCTGCTAATGTTGGTACATGTGTTCTGCCTTGTCCTTAAGTGCTCTCTCCTGTTTACCACGTCCTCTGGCCCGTCAGGGGTTGCTTAATCTGTTTTGCAGAGGTGGGTTGTGTTTACTGAAGAAGTCTGGCATGGCTTGTGTTCTTTCTGTTATGTGAGTTCACGAGTTCAGAAGTGCTGACGTAGAGGGAGAAATGAAAGGAGTGGACTTTGTCACGTCAGCAGCAACCTTTCAGAAGGTGGCACTGAATGGATGCTTGGAGGTTCAATTCAGTCCACAACTGTTCATTACTTGGTATAGAAATTGGAGCTTGACCATCTGAGCTGTTAAAAGTTGCAAAATTTTCAAAACAGCTTTTTGTCTGGCCATGCTGAAGACAATCTGAAGGCTAAAGACCTTTACATATAGTCTTTTTAAGAGGTTTGTGTAAATCCAAAACGTATGTGATAACTTAAATCACTTTTAGACTGAACCAAAGCTGAGCTAAAAAGGGCTCGTACTTGTGCTCTGGGCTGAAATTTCTGATAGTTTCCCTTTACCAAAAAGTTACAGATCACACTAAGAATGTTTTACTCTTTGGCTTGATTTCGAGGGGAGTGTGCTGTACAAAGGTGCTTTGTGATGTTGTGAAGTCTCTTTTGACTGCAGGAAGTTAACCTGCTCTCCCACTTTGCAGACTCACTTCAGTTTAAACTGTGAGACCAAACAACATCAGAATTAATTGTTTTTTTAAAACCAGGTAATTGGTTGAAATCGGTTAAGCACAGTGCTTTACTGATTTGGCCTTGATTAAGAACTTAGTCCCTATTTTGTGAATTAGTGGACTTTTATTGGCTTTGGTTTGTTTCCTGCTGCCCTCTAGTGCTCAGTATTACCCATTTCGGATTCCGTGCTTAGAGGGCTCGTGTGCTGGGGTTTTTTTCAGCTGGTGCTGGGGTGTATATCAGTGTAGGGAGTTCAGTCCCATGTCAGTATATGCTATTGAGAAATGATGCTAAACGACCCCCAGGGCTGATGTGAGAATAATTCTAAGGAGTGTTGGCTGCTCGTTGTTTGCTGCACAGAAATTGGCCTAAGGTCGCTAATGTTCTTATTGATGAAATATTTGTTTTTATCTGGCAATTGCCAGACAATATTTCCACCTGTGACAATTACAGCTGTGCTGGGATATGATTTTGCTATGGAAATGAAGAGTCTTTAAGTTTGGATTTTACTGTGCATTTTTTGAGTGCAAGTGTCATTTTTTTAGTCTGTCTGAACGTTCTGTTTTTTGCGTTTGTCTCTTTTATCACTGATACTGGTATAAACATCCTGTTATTTGTCAATTAGGTGATTTGTTTAGCTTTTCAAATACAAAGAAGCACCTATTTTCAAGTTAATGTATTTGTTTGGGGTTTTTAGTTGATGATTTTTATTCAAGTACATGCTCAAGTATGATGAAAATACTAAGTTTTTCTTGGACTCCAGTCTTATCAAGAGGAAAAAGAAAGGTGAAATGTTTCAAATGCTAATAATTTTGTATAGGTGGTGTGATCCAGTGGGGCAGTGGACTTGAATTTATGCAACTCCACAGAAGTTACAGGAAGGCTCTTTAGTCAGGTAACTACATGGCTCTGGTGAGTGGCATCATGAACTCTCCATGCATCTCTTTGTGGCCTGGTTGTGTTGGTATTGAATGCAGCTCCAAGGTAGAATTCATGCTACCTTATGTAAAAGGAATACAGGGAAACTGCACGACATGCAAAATAAAGCACTTGGCACCACTGGATCACTGAAGGTCTTACATCTTCTGTAAAGTGTTAAATAAAGCATCCAGATACAAATAAATCCTAGTAGAGAAAAGGCAGTCTGAGGAAGAAAACTAGCCCTGTTTTAGGAGAACTAGAGCACTATACCTGCATCAGTAAGGGATAAAGCTGAAAGATGTGACTTGCCTTTTCGACTTTAATGCTTCAGAATACCTCTGTGTTCTGTGAAAGTGAACAGTTTGTATTAGCCATTCATAGTTAATAATCAGCTACAGAGAAAGGTTTCAGTAATAAAGACAAGTTGTGCTTACGCACTGAAGTTGTGTCATTGTATTCTGCAGCTCTCTGCATAAAGGAAGTTTGGAGCTTGGAAGTTTGTCTCTTGGAGGTGCTGGGAAACAACTGTGCAGCACAGCTGTGTGCTGTACTCTGTGGTTTTGAATTGTCTTGTTTAAAGTTGTACCCTCTGCTCACAGTGAGTTTTCTTGTGCTACACAGATCATACTTTTTCCCAGAGAAAGAGAGTTTGGATTGGGTAGATTTGCTTGTGTTAAGCAGGAGCTGTATCCACCAATCTAATTTCCAAACCTTTCACCATGTTCTTCAAGTTGTCTCTGAATCCTTAAGGAGGGCTGGCACAACACAGAACTTGGATTTGTATATTTGAGAGTGACTTTGAGGGACCATCACTGTTGTTTCCTTTCATTCATTGTTTTTATATGAGCATATAGGACTAATTAAACCCTTGCCAGCCTCTTTAGGTAGAGGCAGTAACAGAACGGTTTGATTTCCAGTTTGGGATGTTCCCATCGAAGTTTAAACTGAAGTGATTTCTAAACTGTTTTAAATCATCTAAGTGGTTCTAAATGTTGGCAGGAGCTTTGCCTCCTCCCTAAAGCCAGTCCTAAGCAGTTGCCTATCAAATTTATAACTGGATGCTGTATCCTTGTACTGATCACTCCTGTATGATGACAGTAGAGCCAGGAGCTAGTGGCTCATCCGAATGGTAGCTTTAGGAGCAGATGTGACCTGTAACAAATTGCCATTACTTAATCAGTCACCTTTTGTTAATGAATGCAACAGATTAAATATCTGTGGAAGGTAATGGGGGGAGGAGGTGGGGTGTGCTGTTTTAGGGATTCTTTTTAATGATGTATGTATGCCTGTGTTTGTAGTGCCCTCCCCCTGAGCCATCTGCAATTGTTCCACTCACCATTGAGAACAAGATGTCTTTTTGAGGTAGCACATAACTCTTTAGGTTATTTTCCATTTAAAATGTCAAGTCCCTATGCTGAGAAGACGATTTAGAGTTGCTGTGGTGCACTATATGATACAGAGCTTGGATGCTGAGTTGCCAAATTAGGAAGACTTACTAACTGAATGTATGCTGCTGCATCCCTTATACTGCTGGAAGATTTTTAGTGAGGTTTTCCTATGTGAAAAAGTGTGTCAGGCTATTTTATTTGTTCAGACACAATTCACTTTGTGGAGATTAAATGCTTCAGCTTCCTCATTTGCAAGTACTTAGCCACCTTGCCAGGAAATGTCAAAGTCTGACTGACAAGGCCTGACTCAAATTGTCTTTGGATTTAAGCAGTTTTGTCAGTTCTAATTGACACACAATATGACAGGAAGCAACTCCAAAGAAAATGCATGACATACTAATGAGAAGACCCAAAGTCGGTCAGAGTGAAGATTTCTTGTGTGGTAACTTGTCTTCAGCAGGTAACAGTGATACTTCAGTGCCTGAAGAGGGCCTGTAAGAAAGAAGGGGACAAACTCTTTAGCAGGGCCTGTTGTTATGGGACAAGGGGTTATGGTTTTGAATGGGAGGAGTGTAGATTTAGATGAGATATCAGATAGAAAAAGTGTATTTACGATGAGGGGAGTCAAACAATGGAACAGATTGCCCAGAGAAATAATGGATGCCCCATCCCTGGAAACATGCAAGGTCAGGTTGGATGAGGCTCTGGGCAACCTGATCTAGTTGAAAATGTCCATGCTCATTGCAGGAAGCTGGGACTAGATTACCTTACCTAGTGCTCCAGGTGCTGCAGCTGAGGATTACTGTGCAGCCCATGATGCAGCCCATGGTGAGGCAGCTGTCCCCCTGCAGCCCATGGATATGCACAGTGGGACAGAGACCCATCTGCAGCCCATGGATATGCACAACGGGGCAGAGACCCATCTGCAGCCCATGGAGGAGCCCCACACCTGAGCAGGTGGATGCCTGAGAGATGGCTGTGACCCTGTGGGAATCCCATGCTGCAACAGGCTTTTTGCAGGACTTGCAGACCCGTGGGGAGATGAGCCCATGCTGAAGCAGGTTTCCTGGTTGTGACCCCATGGGGAACCCAACTGGAGCAGCCTGTGCCTGAAGGACTGACCCTGTGGAAAGGGACCCATAGTGGAGCAGTTCATGACGAACTGTAGCCTGTGGAAAGGACTCATGTTGGAGAAGTTTGTGGAGGACTGTCTCACATGGTGGGGACCTTGTGCTGGAGCAGGGGAAGGACTCCTCTCTCTGAGTAGGAAGCAGTGGCAGAAACATTTGATGAACTGACTTTCCGTAACCCCCATCCCCATCTCCCTGTGCTGCTGTAGGGGAGGAGGTAGAACCTGAGGAGGAGGAAGGGATGGGCAGAGTGTGTTTTTAGAATTTGGTTTACTTCTCAATTTCCCCAAGCTGAGTCTGTTTTGCCCATGATGGTAATCGGTGAGTGATCTCTCCCTGTACTTATTTCAACTCATCAACTTCCCGTTATATTTTCTCAGCCCTGTCCATTTGTGGAGGGGAGTGTGGCTTCGCAGAGCCATCTGGCATCCAGCCAGGGTCAAACCACTACACCATCAGTGCCAGGCAGTGGGACCTGTTGGGCACACAGGACATTGTTTGCCCACTAGTGGCACTGGGGTCTTCCTGTCTCACCTTGCCCGGTGACCATGGTATAAGAATCCCTGTGGGCCATTTCTTCCTGAGCTTTGTCTAAAGTGCCATTCCAGCTCAAGTTTTTAGTTCTCTCATCATATTCATCAGTGTTGGTCCATGGCTGTGACCTAATCTAATTCAGACTGTGGTAATGTCATTATGGTAATTGTTCCTAAGGTAGCTGTGAGGCAGTTTTGCACATGCTTATGCCAGTGCTGTTTTATCTTACCAGTGAGCATTAGCCATTTAAATAAGTAGAAATTAAATGTTGTAAATAAATGTCAAGAGTGCCTTCAGTGGATAAGAATGGACAAGAGTTTGTTCAATTCTCTATGAATAATTTTCCATTCTCTGAAGTGCAGATGTGGAGTCCTCTGAGATAGAAAATTATAGATTGGGAACAAAAGCCATTCAAGTATGTGTTTTACAGTGGAATAATAAACAAGTTTAGACCCTCTAAAGCCTGTGACTTTCAGCCATCATTTG
The DNA here is from genome assembly GCF_047495875.1 of Pithys albifrons albifrons. Classification (NCBI taxonomy): domain Eukaryota; kingdom Metazoa; phylum Chordata; class Aves; order Passeriformes; family Thamnophilidae; genus Pithys; species Pithys albifrons. The sequence continues at coordinate 108,162,063 of NC_092459.1, forward strand.
TAACCACCACAATGCCATTAAATATTATGGGAGCAAAGAACAATTTCTAAGGTAGTACACAAAAACCTCAGGAGTTCGTACTGACCAAGAGTCAGTCTGTGAGAGTTCTTACAGACTGATAACAGGCTCAAATGGGGGTGTCTTTGGGGAGTCAGATGCAGCTGGCTCGGTAAAGCTGCAAAATACAGTGCAGATATGGCTGAAATGCTGATCCATGCTTGGGTTGCTTCCCTGGGCTTTCCCATTCTGTAAATATTTTTGTATCACATACACAGTGCAGAGTTTCTTCTGTGCTTGAAACTTCTTTTGTAGTCCCGCTCAGCTTTTTCAAAAACATGAGCTCTGTTCCTTGCTGTTTAAAGTCATCAGTGGAGGTGGATCTGTCCTGGAGCAACTGGATGCTAGATGTCGTGCTTCTGGAGTGTTTACTGGGTAGTTCCCTGTAAAACAAAACCCAAAAAGTTCACTCAGGATGGCTGCCTTTGCTAAACTGAACTCCCATCTGAAACAAATTAATCTTTAAATTGTTTTTATTTGGGCTCCAAAATTTTCAGGCAAAGACTGTGTTAATAGGTCTGTGTGGCACCTGCGTAGCCAGCGTGGAAGCCATGGCCTGGGATAATATTTCACCAGATGAATATCATTCCTTGTCTAGTCCCTCAAGAGCTTGATTCCAAAATGCATAGATGCCCATGAAACCAATTTCACACACTGGTGCTGATGCTCTTACACTTTTCTGTGTGTGGCTGCAAGGGCCGTACCAAATGCTGCAAGCAGTGGGGTCTGGAGTGCCACAGCACAAGCCTCTGGTTTGTTACAGGCAGGGAGACACGGGTTAGAGATTCTTATTTTCCTCTGACAGTTATTTTAGTGCAGAGCTGTAGTGGAAATTCTTTGAGTTCTTCTGTGAAAGAGATAAATGTCTTGTTTGGATTTATCAGTGCCATCCTGCCCAGGGACTACTTTTGCCACCTGCTTCTTACTCAGGTGCTGGCTTTGAGCAAGCAGTGGGAGCCATTTCCTTTGCACAATTGGAACTGAAAGCACAAGCTGCTCTTGCAGAGAACCTCATCTGCTTCATTGCCTAACTCTACTCACTGCCTTTAGCATTATGATGGCTCTGTGCAAAGGTGCTGAAGTGCCAGTAGAAAGGACATAGGTTGAATGAAAGTACAGGATTCAGCAAAGGGAGAGAGGAAATTAAACTGTCAGTGGGGTTGAGGTAGAGGCCAGGAATCAGGTACAAAATGGGTTTTGTTGTTTATTCATTAGGTCATATGTTTAGGTTAATTCTGTCATTATTTTGAAGCTGAGGAGCTGTAGGAGCAATCCCTGATGTAAATGTGGTGCTGGAAGGGTGTTATGGGTTTGGCCAGGTGGGCCTAAATTTAGGTTTTAAAGTTCAGCTAGGCCTGGGATTGTCAGCTGATTTTAGCTGGGCTGAGCTAGCTAACAGCTGACTTCTTCCAGCCAGTAATATTGTATTCCATACCATACTACATCATCTCAAAGGGTGTAAAATCCAGTGTGTGGGAGTGGCTTGGTCAGTTTCACCATGACTGGAGCACAGAGAAGACGTGCTGCAGTTGCTCTCATCTGCTAGGCCCTGCTCCTGCTGCCACTACTTGCATTTTTTTGGAGTTCAGGGAAGTAGAAATATTTTGTTGTTATACCTTCTCTTTCTTGCAGGGTGTCTCTTAGAGTCCAGTAAACTAGTACTTATAGATTTAGTGTAATACACTTTGTATTAATTGGGGACTGGGAGGTTATTCCTTGTTATATCTATGTAACTTGTGTAAGTGTGTGTTATATTGTAGTTTTAATTTTCTCTTTTCTGTATAAATACATATAGTTAGTTTCAGCGTAAACCTGGTTTGAGAGGTTTTTTTTCCTCTCCCTCTTCTTTTTCCCTTGGCTGGTTGGTGGGGGGAGGAACACTTCTTCTCTGTCTTGGACACTTGGTGTTTTGCCAGCTCAATCCAAGACAAAGGGTCTGGGAAGATGGATAGCCATGACATCTCCATTGATGTAGAGAATATTTTGCATGTGTGTGGGAGCTGAGCAGCATTCCCTTGTTACCTGTCACCTTGGATTACCATGTTAACTTCAATACATTTCCTCTTTTTCTGGCAAATTACATTTTTATATGCTGAATTCCTGGATAACCTTCCATAGATGTACTTCTTACCATTGAAAAGTGATTATTGATTAGTGTGTTCATGTTGTTTGGGTCCAGGTATCCCTAAGGTGTTTCACCAAGCAGTGTGCAGAGGGCTGGGAGAATGTTCTCTGCCTTCCTGGTGCAGTGGTGAATTGGGGTGCACTTGTGTGCAATACAAGATGACAATTACTGTTTTTTCTCTCAGGCTTCTTTTCAGACTCTGCTAGAGAGCTGTTCTACAGGAAGACATTTTCCTTCTCTGCTATGTTCTTTTCCAACTTTGAGAATCTCTCTTCGGAGATTCATAGGAGAGTATTTCATGAAATTACCCTTTTTTGCAACACTAGAGCTTTGACAGTGTATCCCCATGATCTGATGCAGAACCTCTGACACCTAAGAACAGGTCCTGGAGATGAACATGTGGATTGGGAGATGCCCCTTTCCCACAGCTGGTCCCCTTCCTCTCCTGATGTGAAATCCAGCAAATGTTCCATCCCTTGCAATGCTGTGTTGCTGTAAGAGTTTAGTTGGGGGTTTTTTGTGCTGTTGTGTGTCTAAACAAGGATAATATGAACAAGATTTCAATGTATCTGTGTACACTTAGTTCTTTATGTGTTTGAAACACTGAGAGGCAAAGAAGTTCATTTTACTACTGTGGAGGAAAGGGTTTGGTTTCCTTAGGAAAAAAAAAAGAACATGAAACCTTTAGGATGTGGTTTTAGCTTTAAAACCATGCAAGAAGTTTGCATTAAAAGATTCACAGACTTGAGAGTTATACAAGGGGCAAAGACCACACAGGAGAATGGGAACACAACCGGTTTGGACTATAGCTCCTGCGGACTGTGCTACAGAGTGTCCAGGTTAGACTTGTAACATTTTTCATTCTACTTTTAAGGAAGAAAAGCATCTTTTGTAGGAAACAATTTCAGTGAAACTTCCAATTTTCCTTAACAACTGGAGAAAAGAAGCTACAAAGCAATCCTAAGGCCTGTAAGCCAGGCTAATTTTTATTAAAAAGTGCTACAATAATACAGTAACAATAGTTGTGAAACAGTAGTTGTGGGTATGAATGGTTCCATTTACTTTGGAGAGCAAGAACTGCTGTACAGCTGAAATGCCTCCACAAAATTCTTTATTTTTTCTTGAGGAGAAATGGAAGTATGTGCCATGAATCCTTAAGAAATTGAAATAACTGGAAAGCTGCATAGGGGTGTGGCTGTTCTTTCACCTAGAGACTTGTTCATGACATCTTTTTGTCAATGTTAGCTTTTGTGTGGTACTCCCAAAGTGTTGGCTCCTTTCTTGTATAATAAAGTTGCTGTTTGCATCGTGGTTCTTGTTGTAGTGCAGATAATGCAAAAGTGACCCAAAATGCAAATGCTGCGTATCTGTGTTGAGCAGCTATCAAGTGGCAAAAGATGAAATGCCTCTGATAACATCCTTATGTAACACCAGCTATAGCCTTCCCTGCTGTCTGCAGAGCGTGCCTTGGTGTCTCATCTCCATCACTTATGTGTGGGTGGTAAAGATCTGCGAAAATGGCTTGAAGAATGACAATTTAAATCATGAAGGATGTCAGGCTAGGGCAGAATAATGAAAAAAGACATCTTGACTTGGAAAGCAGTGCTGAGGCTACCCTGTGCCAGCCTGCCAGGATATTTCGTCAGTAGCCCGGTGCTGTGTGGGGCACCCAGGTTAGCATAAGCATTTTGGGAAGCAGTACAGTTGCACTGGCCTGAAATGCAGCTGTACAGAAGGCAGAGAACCCAGGTAAACAGTGGTACAGAGCTTCCAATAGACTCAGAGCTTCACACATTTTTTCAGATGCTCTGGGCATATCACCTCCAATCCAGTTGGGAGTGGTGCTTGTAGTTCAGAGGGTGATTTGATGCTCTGGTTATGGAGACCACATAAATAAGAAATGTCACTCCTCAGGTCTCTTTAAAAACTCTTGGGTTTGTGTTAGTTCTTTTAAATATACTGGTTTGCTGTCAGTGGCTTTCATTTCTGCCTGATTTTCTTGAGTGTATGCCTCATATTTCACCTGTCCTGCATCAGCAATCGCTGCTTGCACTGAGCAACTTTGCTCTCTGGTTCAGTCCCTGGAAAGACGGCTATTTGCATCATGCCACACCTTGGAGTGTGTTTATGGGAGGGTGTTCTTCCCACTCTAACAGTGCTTTTATGTAATTTGTCATAGTTACTCCTAAAAACAGCCCCCTGGAGGTTAAGTAATCAGAGAATGTTCTTTTATTGCCAGTTTACAGGGATATCTTATGGAAGCAACATGTGCTAGAGCACTGTGTGCTGAACTCCGGGTGTTGCTTGAGCATTTCTGAGTGTTGCTGAACTAAAGTATATGAGCCTGTATGAAGTACCTACATGGCCTAAGCAGTACAGTGTTTTTACAGTAATGAAGGATGTTCCTTCATTACTCTATTAGCAAGATTTTTCCCTTTTTTTTCCTAGTCTGATTTTAAATGTATGGGCTTTGTCTGGTATTTTATCAGATTCACTTCTCCTGATACACCAAACACCCTGGAGGACCCCTCAGAGTGCTAATTTTGGGGCATCTTTTACACCAGTGATCATTTATGCACAGTCTGACTTTTTTGTTTTCACTGGGAAGCTTTCACAACACTTACTTCTTTGTCATGCAAATGTTTTTTCAGATGTAGAGTGTGACTATGTGGTAGAAAAATCATCTAGAGTTTATTCTGCCTAAGAGACTCTGCACTGGCAGTTGAAGTGCTGCAACAGAAAACAAGTTACATCTGCCCTGATTGCTGTGGTTTCTTACTGTTTATGATTTTATTCCCTGTCTTTGAAGCTCCCTTAGGTGCTGCTGTGAACTGGCAACAGAAAAATACATTTCGGGGAATCCTCTGTGCCTAATGGCGGGGAGGAGGACAAAGAAGTTAAATGAGAAACTGTATTCCTTACTGTGCTCCCAGGACTCTGCTTAGTGTAGAGGCCAGACTTGCTGCTGTGGGAGGATGCAAATTGTTCCTATCCAGTTTTGCTGTGGCAGATTGGGAGTAAAGTGAACAGGAGGCTGTGGGCAGGGATGCTTTTGTTTCATGTGCAGGAGTGGGTGGGTGCCACTTAGGGTGGATCTAGTGCCTGGAGGTTTGCAGGGGATGCTCCATAGCTGTGCTGACAAGGTAGGACATAGCACTGCTGCTTGAACAGCCATTACTGTCTTCTGACTAGAGGTCCTTTCTCTCTTCAGTGACGTGGCCTGGATTAATCCCAGGATTGTGGGGATTAACATTAATTGTTTAACATCTTTACTGATGATTTAGATGAGGGGATTGAGTCCATCATTAGCAAGTTTGCAGATGACACCAAGCTGGGAGGGAGTGTCGACCTGCTGGAAGGAAGGAGAGCACTGCAGAGGGACCTTGATAGGCTTGAGAGATGGGCTGATTCCAGTGGGATGAGGTTTAACAAGGCCAAGTGCCGGGTCCTGCACTTTGGCCACAACAACCCCCTGCAGTGCTACAGGCTGGGCAGAGAGTGGCTGGAGAGCAGCCAGGCAGAAAGGGACCTGGGGGTACTAATGGACAGGAAGCTCAACATGAGCCAACAGTGTGCCCAGGTGGCCAAGAAGGCCAGTGGGATCCTGGCCTGTATCAAAAATAGTGTGGCCAGCAGGACCAGGGCAGTGATCCTTCCCCTGTACTCTGCGTTGGTGAGGCCACACCTTGAGTATTGTGTTCAATTCAGGGCCCCTCAGTTCAGGAAAGATCTTGAGGTGCTAGAGCAGGTCCAGAGAAGCAACAAGGCTGGTGAAGGGACTGGAGCACAAGTCCTGTGGGGAGAGGCTGAGGGAGCTGGGATTGTTTAGCCTGGAGAAGAGGAGGCTCAGAGGTGACCTCAGCACTGTCTACAACTACCTAAAGGGAAGTTATAGCCAGGTGGGGAATTGGTCTCTTCTCCCAGGCAACCAACAGTAGGACGAGAGGGCATGGGCTTAAGCTGTGCCAGGGGAGGTTTAGGTTGGATATCAGGAAGAAGTTCTTTACAGAGAGAGTAGTCAGGCATTGGAATGGCCTGCCCAGGGAGGTGGTGGGTTCTCTGACTCTTGAGATTTTTAAGGTGAGACTGGACGTGGCACTGAGTGCCATGATCTAGTAATCAAAGTGGGGTTGGATTAAGGGTTGGACTTGATCTCAGAGGTGTCTTCCAACCCAACTGATTCTATGAATCTGTGATTCTGTGATCATTGTGGAGTTTTTTTTGTATTTGTGTGTAGTTACTTAGTCCCTGTCTTTACATTCACATGCTGCTCTCAGTGTCTCCTTGCTTTGCCTCTGTAACATCTGGCTTGTACCACACTACATGGATTGAGTTGAGCTGAAATATTCCTAAATCTCGCAGTTCAGACTCCTATTACCACTTGTATGTGGGGCATCTGGCTCTAGTTCTCTGTGTCTTAATTCGGGCCTCTAAATTGTTTTTTGCCTCTTTCTCTCATTTACTTCACTGAGCTCACTGATGTGCAGCTGATGATGCTGCAGCATAAAAGCCTAAGAAATAGTGACTCATAACCCTTTACAAAATGCAGCACACTCTGTCATTCACAACATTCTTTTCAAACAATACCACACAAGCCAGTGATTCAGTGTGGCTTATGGTACATGAAGTTTTGTCCTGGAGCCCTCCTGCATCTGATTTCTGCCTTCATTTCATGGATTTAACAACCCTCTCCCTCCCCCCCCTTCCTCCTTTGTGTTGTGTGCTATAGATTTCATAGTGACTGAGCCTCTTGGCTGACGCATGCCATGTATATTGCTATAAAATGCCCTGCACAGACAGATGGAATGCTGTCAGGATGAGCAGTGTCTCTGCGTTCACAGCAAGCCCCCACACGCAGAGCGTATATGGTTATTTATTGCCATAATAAGCACTGGCAAGCAAATGACAGTATTTTGTGCTTTGTGCTGCTTGCTGTTCTTTTCAGCCTGTTGAGGGATTTCTAGCTATGCTCTGTTTATGTTTGTTCTGGGTAGAGGTGGAAGCAAATGGCAGCTTGAGTTTTGGAAATTGGCTGTATTTTATAAACATAACACTGCCTATGTTGCAGACATTCTTTTATTCCACAAATTATTTGGTTTTGTCTAGAAAGTAAGCCCTTTGCATTCCTGCCTTCCATAAGTGCCAACTGACTGTTTTATACATGTCTGAGCAATAATATGATGCATGTTAGTGTTAAAGGTGGTCCCAGCTTTGTACAGACTCTGATCCCTGACAGGAAAAGTTTTAGAATTTTGGATTGTTTTGGGAGGGATTTTGTGCATATTTTTGTTGTTGTTTTTTAGCTTGTTTGTGTGTATGTTTGTCTATTTGTTTTTTAATCTGAAAGGATAAGACAAAAAGAACTAGAAAAAAGTAAGAATGGAAAAACAGACGAGTACTCTATAATGTCTTTTAGATGAATGGAGGCTTTGGTGCTTCTGTAGTGGGCTATTTTATGTGTGCACTTCTATCTCATAAAATTACGCAACACTTTTTTCCTTGGTTTTTTTTTTAAATTAAATTTAAATCCACAAAACTGTAATGATCTTGAGAGGAATCTGAAAGTTGGTTCTTTGTATGTTGGAAGACAAGAAAAAGTAAAGGTAATAGAATCAAAAGCAAGCACTTTTTACACAGCAGGTAATTAGATTGTGAAACTCAGTGCAACAGGAAATCCTTGAGGCCAAGAGCTCAGCAGTATCAAGAAAGGGGACTTCTCACTGATTTGCATAGCAAGAGCAAGCTAAGTCAATACTTCTGACTGATACAAATGTTGCTGAAATATTGAATACATAGGATGGTGTTTCAAGGCTTGTGCCAATCACTGTCTAATTTCAAGTGTCAGGTCACACCTGTCAGATCCTTGTTACAACAGTGCCACCTGAAACAGACCACAGGTGGAGGGGAGATACTAGACTAGATACACTTCTGATCTGATCCTGCCTGGCACCTCCTTCCTTTCCCCTTTAGAGAAGAGTATTCCCATTCTGCAGATGGCAAAGCTGATACCACTGCTTTAATATGTTCAACTCTTGCCTTCACTGGTCTGTACCTCTTAAGTACTGTTACTTGAAAATAAATCCTTGGATAACATGCCCAAAAGCAGAAGGGGATTGTTGGAATAGAGAAGCAGCAAATGCAGAGTTGGAGGAGAGGACACACTTTTTTAGGGTCCACAGCTTCGATTATATTCATGTATCAGTAAATTTTACAGTGGTATTTTATTTTGTTACTGAGTAACCCACAGAGAGCATACATCAAAAATACAGTAACTTGTACAGACCCAAGGAATGCTCATCCTTAATATGCTGACGTGGTGCCTAGCTCAAATGCTTCTGTATTCATGATAAAACTTATTTGGCATTCAATGATTTAGATAGTTATTATCTATAATGATTGCAGAGAAATATGTCATCTCTATTCCTGGTCATGGTGCAGCACAAGTGGGATCTGTTTCATGGTATCTTACATTTCAGGAGCAATTTCTTGAAGGCATGAACTTTCTGCTGAAATGCTGAGTTGAAACAGAACCTGATTTACAGAGGTGCCATCTGCAATCCCAGCTGAATTTAACATTGCTCTACATTCTTGCTTCTCTGGATGTCTAATGAGGTTATTTCTAGGTTAATTTTTCTCCTGGTGCAGTCTTAATTAAAATATAATGAAGGCAACAGAAGTTGCAAAATAAAATAACTTGAGAAGATCCATTTCATGCTGCAGCAGTGCTTTGTGATAGGATGTTTATTATTGCTGCTAATTATTATTTTATATGAGGCACTAGTCTAATAGCATTTGTGTGTGTGTGAATCATCTGCAGAGCCTGTGACAGCATTCCAGTAGTGGACTCAGCAACAGTGGCTGAGACCCTGGGTTTGCACCAGTGGGTTTCGTTCCTGTGTTGGATTGAATAGAAGGAAATATTATGTTTCTTTAGCCCAGGAATCATAGAATATAAAGGGGAATATGTTTGCATTGTTAAGAAATCACATATTGTGATTAGCTTTCAACAGTCCACTGATAGCAAATGCAGAAAGTGATTTATTTCTGATGAGGCTCGAGCTGTAATTGATTTTATTTTAAGGAGAGGAATCATTCTTTTGCAGAAATTAAAAGCAAAAATGAGGTTTCTAATTGGATCTGATGTTCACAATGTAAGCATCATGCTCCATAATTGGCAAGTGTGAAATGCATACCCACCAGGATGAGGTAGACCATGTGGTGAAGGAGGGCCAACATGCCTTGTTGGAAAATGAGGTTCTACACACAGCACTGGGTTTGCCTGTGCTGTTCCCACATAAATGCACAACATATTCAATCACTAAAGGAAACAATAAATACACGGCGGAGGAACTGGACACCACGCACAGATCATTGTGATCGAGTGAATGCCAATTTATTACACACCACATACAGTATAGAGTTAAACCTCTATTCTATTGGTTAAATTGAACCTCACACCATATAGCTGCAAATCCCCATTGGTTATAACCCATATCTCACAAGTCCAGTGTTTTGGAGAACTTATCCTACATGTTTGCAAGAACATCTCTGGTGTGCTGTGAGAAACCTGAGGAGTTCTCTGAGAGACCTCTGAGGAGTTGCCAACTCCTCCAAACAGCTGTGACTTTGTTTATTCTTAGCTGCTTTCAGTCTCACAGGGTCTTCTATAGATCAGAATTGCTCTCACTTGATTTTTCTGTACCTACAAGTCACTTAAATTCCTCATGACTTCTCTCACATTAACAATACCTGGCAATAAAATATTTGTAGATGAACCTTCATGTTCTGTTCTGGATTAGTTGACTGCTGTCTCTACAGCATGCTGAAGAGCTGGTCACAGAATGAGGAGGTATAAAACCTAATGGTATCTTTCAGGGAGTAATCTCTCTTTAAAAAGTGCATGTGGCTGCTTTTAATACTTCAGTCTAGAAACCTGCTTTTTTACATCCTTAGTTTGCCAAAATCTTCCCCCCTCTAGCAGACAACAGAACCCTGTATTGTTTCTAAATGCCAGTGTCAACTGTGTTTGTGTTGAAGTGTTGAAGCCAGTGCTTTCTGGGATTATACTGATGCTTTCCACATTCAATCCTCCTCTTAAGTAAACAAACAAACCAGTTTAACCACTTCTAAAACGATTTCAGAAGGAAATCCTTCAGAGAGGATCTGGCACGAGTCTGTCCTGCCAGTTTACCTTTTCTCAGCTGTACACTGCAACCAGAATTTGCCTTTTTAAACTGGTACTAAATGAATATGTGGTGATCAAACTTAGCCAAATGCTCTTTGCAGCTAAGCCATGGAAAGAAATGCGTTATTACAGGGCTATACTACTGCAGCTAGAGGAAAATTTAGCCTCCTTAGAAATACTACAATTCTACATACCACAAGTTCCTGTGGGATCTTGGAGTAGGTATTACTAAGACCAGAATGATCCCAAAACAGTGGGGTGGTCAAATTTGAGAGAAGACAGGAGTCTTGCTTTGGTTCAGCAGCCTTGCTGAAGATATTCACTCTGAACCTTCCAAGCTTTTTGAAGCACTGCCAGGCAGTACTGGGCCTTCCTTTTCTCCTCACCTCTCAAACAGACCTCCATAACTTAGCCAGCAAGTTGATTATTGCATGAATAATCATCAGGCTTCACTGCTCTTTTGGAAGCTGTTACATCTGGTTACGTGTCTGGGGTTTTCCTTTAGCAAAACGCTGTTCATTGCCAATCTGGAAAGAATTGTTTTGTCTCTGAGGAGCAAGTGTGTTCCTCTGGATTTTATTTCTCTATATGGATTTTATTTCTCTATATTTCTCTTTCTCACCACAGCATCCCTAACTGCTCTTGCTTTAATGACTAATGAAGTGACAGAAGTGGCCTGTTGCATGAAACTGAGGGGGAGAGTTTGGATATCTGAATATCTGTGTGCCTTGGCTCCACTATTGTGTTCCACCTGTAATAAAAGAAGGGAGTAAGTAATGAAGCAGAACCAGGACCCATTGTCTTCAGTGGTGTAGAGACCAGACAAGGACCTGAACTTTGGGTGAGCACTGCAGGTTCCCACTGTTCTGCTTGCACAGCTCACTGCTGTACACCCTACCCACCAGCCTTTCTCTCTCTGCACCTCTGCTGCCCACACAAGGAGTAATGCTGTGACAACAAACACTCCCAGGACTATAAAGTGCATATACCTGGGAAGATGAATATATCAACAATCAGCTCAACACTCCAGTCGCTCATCTGCCTAGGATGCTTTACTTGGAGTCCAGTTGTTGTGGAATAATGCTCGTGAAAGGGCACATTGCCCTTACATGTGGCAGTTTTCTTTGATAGGAAGGTTGCAACAGTGAATGGACAAAGAGATGGTGTGCTAAGTAGCACCTTTTGGTCTCTGTTTCCTTTTCTCATGGTTAAATCAAGACCATGGATCTGAGTGATGCTTGGTCTTGTCTAGGTTGTTGCCATTAGTGCTTGTTGTCACAGAACATAACTAACTAGGCAAGAGCTAAACTACTTAGGGGCCTTAAATGGTATCTAGAACTATATGTGGTTGGTGATAACTCACTAACACTTTAATGTAGTCATCCCTACCTTCTTGCTGCTGTTAGTAACCTTGAGAGAGGTTAATGCTGTCAGCTCTGAATCTTTTAGATCATCATCTATGTGACCATGCATGATTTAGCTCTTGCTTTGTCTTTTTCTGTAACACCTCAACCAGAATCATCTTTGTTTTATCTCAGTGTTTGTGGGAACATCTCTGGTCTCATTAACATTCACGTGAATATGCCCTAAAGCTCAGTGCAGTCTTTAAAACACCAAAACAAAGTTTGTTTTGGTGCATGTTAAGTCCTGCTTAAAGGCAAAAAAGTGAGTCAAAGGAAAGGAAATAAACCATCTGTTATACCTCAGCCCTACCTTGATACAAAGAGCTCTCCTGGGGCTGGTGACATACAACAGGTGACATCCTAGGGGGGGTGTGCGTCGAAAGGAGAGCATGGAAACCATTACTGATTGCTTTATTTTGTGTGGTGTGTTACTCTGTGGATACCTCCTGAAGTCATATTGCTCAGTGCCCATATCCACTTGGCGTGGATGGTATCGTTAATTTGAGTAAATAAAACCTACTGCCCTTTTTTGGTCTGTGCAGAGCTGCAGACACAAAGTGCACTGCAGATGAGGGCTGGTGGAGGGGCATGGCTACGGATGCTGGGAAAAGAGTTCAAGCCTTGCTCTGCTCAGCAGTGATCTGGGAAACAGCATTGGGATGGTTAATATGGGGATGTTGGCATCTCTCGCTAAACACTTTTTCAAGTCTGTGGATTTAGAATATTACAGAATATTATTACCTAGATGTTCTGCTCTTGGGGTGATATTGCAGAATGAAACTGCACTTTAGCTGTAAGAATTTTAATAAAATAATTCCTACCTTGTTTCCTGGCAAAAAACTTTTCAAATATTCTCCCTTTCATATGTGCTCAGTAATCTGTTGTAATCTGTTCATCTGTTTTCATAATATTTTTAATATTTTTACAAAGCTGGGGAGTGTTTGGGGTTCTTTTTAAAGGAAATTAAACTGTTTTCAGCTAAGGGCCTTTCATTAGACTTGGTCTCTGTGTCTGGCATCAGGAGCTCCTGATACTGGGCTGTAATTGAGTTTTGCATTCTGTCTGAGCAGAGTTCATCTCAAAACCTAACATCTGAGGGGAAAAGAAGTAACTTGGCAGATGGTCTTCATAAAACAAAGGCAGATTAAATCTGGAGCTGTCACAGAATTGCTCTTAACAGATGCATCTGCTGCAGAATAATTACATCTCTTGAGCCCAGTAAGTTAATCAATGTCTTTCTTTTTTGTCTGCAGTGGAAACAATTAAAAGCTCATTTCCTGTTTTTTAGGTAAACTCACAAATTCTCTGATTTTCAGAGGTAATTAGATTTGTTTTGATGTGTATCACAGACCAGTGTGTTTGTGTTGGACAACTAGCTGTCTGTAATATAATTTACCTGTTGCCAGGATGTAATTTCTTTTCAATCACCTTTTAACTTGAGATGTTTTTTTGCTAAAGAGTGCAAAATCATTCTGTCTCCTTTATTTTGTAAATTGCATTTCAAATGCTTAGGGCCGTTATTTGCATTTATTTCAAATTTTCTTTAAATTAATCTTCTGCAACATGAGGAAAAAAATCCTGTAATGTAGTTGAGAAAATAAACACTGCTACAACCTTAGTTGTAGTCTATGAAAATCTGTGTTGGGAGTCTGATCTCTCAAACACAGTGAGATGTGGGACTGGGTAAGTGCTGGCAGGTAGAGAGCACCACACTGAGAGGGACAGTGGATGTTGGAAAGCAGCTACTGATGTTGCCATCTACCTTCTAGAACACATCTGAAATTCCACCAGACTTCCACTGTGGGATTTCCAGCAGAGATTTTACTCAGTGTGATTTGCCAAGTCCGTCAGTACTGCTCAGTGCAACGCTGTGGGTTCAGGGGGGGATAAATCCCACCCCTCCATGCTGAAGTTCCATGAGCAGGGTAGACAGTGGCAGACTGGAGAGTGTGCTGCTCTGCTTGTGGCCCTGAGCAGCAGAACCTGCATCTTCCCTGGGATCAAGACTACCAGGGAGCACAGGGATGGTGCTGTGGTGCACGTGTTTGGGGCACTGGAGGCTCCCTTGGATCCTGGACCAGGCAAGCATCACACCTCATGTGCATGGGCTGGTTTAACCATGGGAAGGAACAGTCAATACACCCCTGAGCTCGCAGTGTGAATGCTGCTACAGAATGAGGCTTGGAAAGAAAGCAGCACAGGCTGATGACATCACTTCTGCCAAACCTCTCTGCAAGGCAGCAAACATGCATTTCTTTCTGCTTTGCTCAGTCCCCACTCCACCAGGACAGACCACTCCTTTGCTGTCTTCAGACTGACTCTGTGCTGCCTGTAATGTGTCAGTGTTTTGTTGACCATGAGCAGATTTAAATAACTTTTCCCACGCCTCCTTTTCCTCATGGTTTGGCAGGTGCATGAATAAACCTTCATTGCTGAGGTGAAGGTTAAAAAACCCACCCAAAACACAAAAGTCCCACAATGTCTTTTAGACTCTATAGTACATGACAGTGGTGATGTGCTTGGGTTTAAAGGGAAGTATCAAGATCACACTCCATAATTAACCTTGCATGGCTTCACTTTTCTCTTTGTGCTCTGCTTGTGCTTATATGTTGGCAATAAATCACAAGGGCTGCGGTCACTAAAACACGCCTTTTGTCTGTTTGAATCTCTGAATTGTTTCAAGGCTGTGCTGCAGCAGACCAACCTCTTATTTCTTTATTACAAAGAATAAGTGACAGAAGCTACAGAAGGGGCACTAAGCCTCTGCACAGAAAACAGTATTTGTTTTATTTTATTTCTCGGTGACCTTTATTTTATCCTGATTCATTTGCTTACTCAAGGGCACCATTTTTGTGCCCTTAATGCATTAAACATTTTTTCCAGCAGAAGAAAGTGTCAGATATATCTCCTGTTGTCTTAAGAGTCATAATTAACCTTCAGCAGTGAATGTGACCAAGGGAAGAGTGTGAAAGTGGAAAATGGATTTGTTTGTAGAGTGGAGAAAATAAAAAAACTCTTGCGCTATGAACATAGCAGTTTTAAACCCTCAGAGCAGAGGGATCCCCTGAATGTCATTTTTTGACAGCTGTTCCTGACTCAGTTTAATTAATGGTAAATGCACATAGCCACCTTCTTTTTGTAAGTTAGTAATATTCAAGTAATTTTTGAATGTGAGCATTTTCTGATACACTCTTGTTTGTGTAGCTACACCTTCTTTAAGGGGCTCAAGTGTCTTACACTCTGTGCAGAAGTGACCTCTTTGGCAAAGGTACTGAGGCAGAGAAAATGAAAGAGATTAAGGAAGCAGGTTGTCAAGGTAATGGAAATTATTTACTTACATTCTCATGTTGTCCCCATTTGATCTAAAAAAACCCCATTATGTAGTCTTTGAAGACCAATCCCAAAACTTGAGCTGCAACTGTTCACTGAAGCCTTTGTTTCAGAATTCCCTGCTTTATTTATAAATAAAACAGATGTTACTACAGTCACAGAATCCAGTCTGTTTGAATTATGTTTTCTAGGCCTTCTTGAGCTGATCACAAACTTTTGGGATTAAAAAAAGGTAAAATTGCCACAATTTAAGATCTGCTAAATTTGTCTGGACTGTCAAATCCCACCCACCAAGCAATCTCAAATAAGAACCAGGAGACTTTAGCTTGTACTGGAATACAGCTGTCAGGATTGTGTCCTGTTTAGATACAGGGGATTGACCAGTGGCAAACTTTCATTTTTATTTGAAAAATTGAATCTATTGTCACTGATAAGGATCTGTTTTATATCATATATCTATCATACTATCCAATATTATCATTGAATAAAAAATATCAATTTTAAGGCATTCCTTAAGTTAAATATTTGGGTTTTTTCCTTTGAGTAAGTGAATGGCTATGTTAATATTATTAATATTATTATTTTTGTAATAATGTTTACCAAGAGTGCTATTCAATAGTGACTTGCCATTAATTCACTGACATTTTTAAAAGAAGAGGGAATGTCACTCTAAAATATGTATGAACATTCATTGTTTGAACACCTCTCTGAAAAATGAGATTCCATATCTAAAGCTGGCACGTTTCCATTGCTGGTATGAGTGAGTTGCACAGTTTGATCAAAATTGTCTTCAATTTTCTGTATTCATTTAAACCACATTATAATTTGACTACAAGTAGCCAAATCTGAAGTGGTCCAGCAGAACATGCACAGCTCTGTCATGCAAAATTTTTGGGTGGTGTTAATACTTTGCTCTCCATCACAGAGAAGCAGTCCAGCATTTAGGGCTGTGCACAAGGGTCTGGAAAACCCACCTGCTCCCAGAAACTCCCTGAACAATATTTGGACCAGGATTGAGGTGGCTTCCCTAGGAATGATGAGTGACATGGATTTGAAGCTACTTTGGTAATTAACCAAACTTTCAGGCTTCTGTAACCATTTTGCCCCTTATTTCAGTGAAACATTGCACTTTGTAATGGCTTTTTCACCTTGGCTAGCTAATGGGCTCCCTGAGAACTCAAAGTAACTCAGTACCACCCTGATGAGTTTCATTTATGAGTTCCATTTCAGTGTAGACTCAGTCCAACATGTTCTCTTCATTTTTTTTACATAGGCCAGAATCCTTCTCAGTAAGTAGAGCAATACTCAGAAGCACATTGTTCTTCCCTTTGCTCCTTAAAATGTACATCCAAAAGCAAGATGCTGAGGTGTCTCCTCCAGCTGAGATCAGATAAAAAGCCCCAAATTTTGAGCAAGGCCACCATCTATTTTGCCAGGGGACAAGGGTCAACACAAGAAACACAGACACCAACTTTAAAGAACAAGTGTGCAAATTTACTGTAGTGCAAACCAGCAATAATTATAAAAGAAGCAAAGAGTTACAAAAGGATAAGATCAGAAATGCACCTGATCATTACTACAGAGTGTCTGTAGTGATTAAGAAAGATGCATCACCATGATTAAGAAAGATGCATCACCAGTTACCCTTAATTCATGACCATCAGCACCATCCAGACCTGCGTGTGAGCTGGGGAGCCCCAGTCACAGGGAAAGGTTGGAGAACCCCTCCCGGGAACTGAGGAATCCTACACAGTAGGTGAGGTCTCCATCTTTGCTGTGGAAGGTTCCAGCTTTTACACTGTTAAACAAACAAGCTTACATCCCTTTTTTAGAGCAGAAAATACGTGGGTTTCTTTTCTCCTTGTTTTTCACCCAAAGCCTGGCCAGAGCTCCAGAGGAAAATCCAGGAGTCAGTTTGGACCATCTACTGTCAAGTGAGGCCAGACATCATCTTCCATGGCCTTGACTAGTCTCTAAATACATAAATACAGATATAGTCACATCTCATTAATTAACAGATACTAATCTTCCCTAATAAGCCAAAACCAGTAATATCTTACTAACAAGTGTACATATTTACACAGGTGTAGTGTTACATATTTTGCTAAGGACTGTACAGAATTTTGGCTAATAAGCAGATACATGGCTAAATACAACATTAGTTTGGAGTGTTCATCTAGAGGTTAACTCTGGCTCAGGGCCTGTTGCTCAGACCTCAGCACTTCACCTTATTGAAAGAATTGTTTGTTTGTTAAAGAATCCCCATCACTAGTCCAAGGACACCTTTAAACCCATTTGACTGGTCACATGCCCGGAAAGCTGAGTTGTTTTTGTTTATATGTTGCTCTTTAGTCACATAATTTTCATGCCTTTAGCACCTGTGCTGTAGCCCCTGGTTTTCTGGACTCTGTTTTATCTGTTAGTTGTCCATTTGTTGGGCTTTACTCATGTTTATTTTCATAATTTTTATTTGTTGTCTTTTTTCCCCCCTCTGATACTGTTTTGGAGAGAGAAGCAGCTGCATGTGGTTGCACCTCTGTTCTCTTTCAGATGACAAAACAGCAACAGGAATTGCTAAATGCCACAATTACCTTGGTAGCTTCACATTTGAAAAAAGAGCCATGCAAGGTTGGGAGTCTGATCAATGAGCTGCAAGTTCTGGATTCACTGGTGTTTTCCCATATCAGTGTATCTATTTCTGTAATCTCTAGACCATACTCAGAGAACAAAATCTAAACAAACATGATCATAATTCATCTCAGAACTCATTAAAATGTCATACAAACACTCCTGCATCACCTTAAAAATACTTAGGGTGCTGTTCTTTATTATTTGTAAATGGTACAAATATTTATGCATACAAATATCAGATGGGCTATGCTTTTTAAAGTTTTATCTCTTTTCCTACCCTTCTACTTTTGTGATTATTGTTGAATGAAGTAGCTTTTTTCAGTTATGCAATCTTATGGCCTAAGGTAGGCAAAAGATG
This sequence comes from Pithys albifrons albifrons, assembly GCF_047495875.1. Taxonomy (NCBI): domain Eukaryota; kingdom Metazoa; phylum Chordata; class Aves; order Passeriformes; family Thamnophilidae; genus Pithys; species Pithys albifrons. The sequence continues at coordinate 108,180,152 of NC_092459.1, forward strand.
TTTCCCTTAACAAAGAAACATTTGAATTGTCTGGTTTATCTGTTCTGTTCACCTTATTTTGCAGGCATGAATTAATATTTCTGTTCACAAGTATTTGTGAACATTACAAAATGTTTTCAAGCTACGTGTGGTAAGGGAAGATCTTAGTGTGGCTTAAAAACATCTGTGTCACAGGAGTGTGGTGAGCGGTTGGGTGGTTGCAGTAACTATCACTAACCACAGTTCGTCACTAGTTGAAGGTGTTGCTAAAAGCAAGTGCTGCACACACAGCACCAGGCTCTTCCCTGATAAAGTGTGTGCAGCCCTCAGGGGAGCCATCCTGGTGCAGAATTGCTGTGGGGTAGCAATATGGGATGGGCAACAGGGAGTTTTGTTTTGTTTGCTTTGTGAACAGGATTTGGGCTCCCTCTCGCCTTCATAGTTTACCCAGGGTTGTGCACACAAATAATTCAGGTGAAATGTTTGATTTGGGGTAGAACTGAGATGTTTAAGTGCACTCAGATCTGCTCATGGCTAAGTTTTCCTAATAGACTATACAGCCACTTAAAGGGATGCAAACAAGTCTGAATGCAAACAAGTCTGGGATGACTGAAATCTTTTGCTGTTTGGCTTTTGAGGGCAAAGCTGAATTATAGCAGGGAAATGCCTGCATTGCCAAGCCTTTCTTGTGATTGGCTGAGAGGACAAAGTGAAGAGAGAGGAACGGAGCCTGCTCAGTCATTTTTCTTCTTATTGGATTTTAAAGTCATACTGCTTTTTAAGGACTTTCTCCCTTCTGCTCTGCACTCCAGGTTTTCTTTAGTCTGTTCAAAGGCATATAAAGTACCACAGCCATGACCTCAGCTGAGAAAAGTTTGGTGAGTGAGTGCAGCTAGTTAAGGTCCTGAGGATTCGCTCACAGTGCAACCATTTCCAATTTCAGTTTTCAGGTCCTTGGTTTAGTAGCAATAGACAATTTGTGCAGAAAGCTGACTGATTAAATGGCAAAACACTTCTGTTCAAAACCTAATTTTCTATCAAGCTAGTTCTGATGGAAGAAATTTTCTGTGATTCCCTGAACAGCACAGAGATAATTAAGAAAAAGCCCTTGTGATTCTCAAGCCTCCAGCATTTGTGAATGGTCTATAAATGTGCCTATTGCTCTAGTCCAATAATCTTCGTATTCATTAGTTCAGTTTAAGTAATACTGGAGCAAAACTAGATGGCTCAAATGTTTATTCAGTGTACCTTTAAAGTGGCAAGCCAACATGTCACAGCCTAGTGATTAACAAATATTTCCAAGTTATTAAACTTGTATATATATCTTGCTTGCTTTTCATTGTAATCTGTTCAATTTGCATATTCTATCTCTTGAAAATTTCTGTGGTGACTGTTTGATAAATCTGACTCTGATTTCTTCAATATGAGGATATTTAATTTATTAGCCTGTGGAAAGCTCATAGATGGAGATGGGTATCTTGCCTCCATTCTTATATTTGAGTCTGTTTTTTCATTCTTTGATCAGTGGCTGATGCAGAAGCTTCCTCTGGTAGTGCAGAGTGAAAAAGCCCCAAGCTGTGTAATCTCACAACCCACACAGCTACGGAGGGGACAGAGATGTAGGTCTGCTCTTCCTGTGCCAAGGCACTCCAGGCTGGCACATCTCTGTTCCATTCGCAGAGCCACATCAGGCCTGCAAGGAGACTGAAAATGCCTCACTCTGGCCTCAGATGTTCACCAGAATACCAGTAGTTTTGTTGTTTTCCTTTGTATCTGCTATTTGTCTGTGCCTTTTAAGATTATTTCTTTGTGGGTTTGGGTTTTTGTTTTCTACTCCTGCTTCTAAAAGAAAAGCAAGCCTTTCTGTGTTTGTCTGACATGCAGCATATTTTCAGGAGCATGACACAGACCAGAAGCATGGTTTTAAAATCATCTTGTTGCACATAAAGTCAGGAAACCATCTCTGCAAGTGTTCCTCTGTTGTTCTGCATGGATGATCAATGCTGACTGGAGGTAAAGACTTTTGATCTGCAGAGGTACAGACCGCACACACTGAGCTATTTCCATCCCACCTAGAGAGAATCAGTCCATCTGCAAGCATTTCTTACAGTATTCCCACACTTGTGCTTTTGGCCTTAGACAAAAATGAAAGATTAGAAGAACTAAGAGGTACCTCTCTTGTCGTTCTGTTGTACAACTTGCAGTGATCTGCTGCTGAAGAATTATTAAAGATTAGATAACATTGTTTTCCAAAGAGCTAAATATCTTTCTGCCTTCTTATAACTTTTGGTAAGAACATCTGTGTATTCAGCACTCCTGAAAATCAACCCACCGGTTTGGGATCTGAACCTAAATAACAAGCTGATAGAAAGTTGAACAAACTCACACAGATGCATTTGACTAAGATACAGGTGTGCAGGTTGGAGGGAGTGAAGAATTGGATTTAAGTTGTGTTTAACTCACCCTTCACCGTCATTTGCCTTATTTGACATTTTTCTACCTCCACAGGTTTTAGAGCATTTTATTTTCCCCACAGCAGCTGTTTTACAATCTATGGTCTCCAGATACCACATCAGCATTTAGATTTCCAAATACAGGGCCTCCCATGAAGATGACTGATGATGGTGTTATAGGTCATAACTCTTTTGTTCTCAAAAGAGTTTACAAGTAGTGTAATTTTACCTAGAGTTCAAGAGGGATGCTTAAAAAGTACCTTGCTTTGCAGTATTTTCTTGGTCAAAAACTGCATTTAATAGAATCATAGAATCAGTTGGGTTGGAAGAGATCTCTGAGATCATCAAGTCCAACCCTTAATCCAACCCCACTTTGATTACTAGATCATGGCACTCAGTGCCACGCCCAGTCTCACCTTAAAAACCTCCAGGATTGGAGAATCCACCACCTCTCTGGGCAGACCATTCCAGTGCCTGACCACTCTCTCTGTAAAGAACTTCCTAATATCCAACCTAAGCCTCCCCTGGCAGAGCTTAAGCCCATGCCCTCTTGTCCTGCTGTTGGTTGCCTGAGACAGGAGACCAATCCCCACCTGGCTACAACATCCTTTCAGGTAGTTGTAGAGAGTGATGAGGTCTCCCCTGAGCCTCCTCTTCTCCAGGCTAAACAACTCCAACTCCCTCAGCCTCTCCCCATAGAACTTGTGCTCCAGTACCTTCAACCAGCCTTGTTGCTCTTCTCTGGACCTGCTCCAGCCCCTCAAGATCTTTCCTGAACTGAGGGGCCCAGAACTGAACACAACACTCAAAGTGTGGCCTCACCAACGCAGAGTACAGAGGAAGGATCACTGCCCTGGTCCTGCTGGCCACGCTATTTTTGATACAGGCCAGGATCCCATTGGCCTTCTTGGCCACCTGGGCACACTGTTGGCTCATGTTGAGCTTCCTGTCCATTAGTAGCCCCAGGTCCCTTTCTGCCTGGCTGCTCTCCAGCCACTCTCTGCCCAGCCTGTAGCACTGCAGGGGGTTGTTGTGGCCAAAGTGCAGGACCCGGCACTTGGCCTTGTTAAACCTCATCCCATTGGAATCAGCCCATCTCTCAAGCCTATCAAGGTCCCTCTGCAGAGCCCTCCTTCCTTCCAGCAGGTCGACACTCCCTCCCAGCTTGGTGTCATCTGCAAACTTGCTAATGATGGACTCAATCCTCTCATCTAAATCATCACTAAAGATGTTAAACAAAGCTGTTTCTACCTGTGATTCCCATGTCACAAGTGTCCACAGCTGTGCATAGCTGGTTGGAAGCAGAGCTGAAATGCCTGTGAATCTCTTCAATGTAAACTGTATTTTTGTGTTTGTGGGTGCTAACATTGTAATGAATTGGGCTTTTAAATGCTATAGTGCCAAGGGAAGGCAGTGTACACTGGACAGCACCCCACCCCATCTCCCTTTCCAAGGTCACAGAATCTTTAAATAAAGGAAATATTTTGCTAAATTTTATATAATATTGGTCTGCTAGTTGGTTCTTCTCATTAAAGAAACACTGTCATGGCAGGCTCTTCCTCTTCTATTGTAGTTGTATGAATAGCATCTTACTCTGTTTTCTTCCAAGCAAACTGTCATGCATTTCACTCTAGAAGGAGATGCAGAAGGAGTATTTTTGTAAACTGATGTTGAAACCTGAGCAACTGATCTCCAGTAAGAGCTGTCTGCTTATTCCTATTCTTGCCAAAGCCATCAGATTGTTGGTATTCTTGACTTGTGAACATGTGCAACTGAATGAAAGACAAAATATTTCATACATCAAGAAAGGATATTGCTTTGCATTTTCTTTTTTAATAATTGCAAATACAGTGATATTGTCTTAGTAATATTTGTAATCTAGGGCTGCTTCCTGGCATTTTCAGTGGCCACTACTGAATATTTCAGAGTAAGTGGTGGTTTCCCTCTATTTCAGCCCCATCCTCAAAAATGGGTGTTTGCAGCATACAATGTGCTGCCTTTTGGGGCCTCTAGCAGAGGGTTTATTAAAACCCCAAAGAACTGGATTTAATAACTCTTCCAGATTTACTTTTGCTAGACTTGTCTATGATCCCTAATTCTCATCCAGATAGATTCTCAAGTCTGCTTTTAATTTCAGCTCACAACTTCATCAGTTCTGAATGGCCACATCAGCAAAATGTCTAAAAGTGCAGTATCTCACCTTTGTGTGTCTTGCCAGAAACAGAAGGATTTCTCCCTGCTTGTCCTTTACCTTAGAACTGTGAAGAACATTGTTTTTCATCAGTCCCTCTTCTCTGCAAGAGGTCTCCTTGGATGACTCAGGCTTCCAAGGGACTTTCTCAGCTCTTGGCTCAAGAGGTTGGCATAGAGAATCCTTTTCCAAATTTCTGGAGTTAACTATCTAGTGACCAAACTGAGGGATTGAATAAAAATTTCGTCCCCCTTAGTTAATTAGGGTTCCTTAGGAAATGCTTCTTGTGTCAGAAAGCTAACAGTTCATGACGAGCTAACTTTCTATAGATAATCATCTGAGGGGGAAAAAAGAGAATAGACAAACTGAATTTACAGGTTTTAGGCAGGAAAAAGTAGAAAGAACCAGCATTTGCTTCACCTGCACAATGTAAATAAATTGGGAAAGCTTCTTCAGGCACCATAGAATGCAGATTTCCTCCATAAAATTCATTAAAAATCTTAAATAGTCACCATAGAACACAGATTTCCTCCACAGAATTCTTTACAAATCTTAAACAGTGGAAATCAAGGCAGGCAGGATTGTTTCTCAGCAGTTTGAAGCACTAGACTTTTGCTTTTTTTCTGAAATAGGATGAGCTTAAAGACAGATATGATCTGGGGCTGAATTAGAACCTTCCATGTATAAAAAAGCAACACTGGAAGTTTAAAAGAAGGGAAAAACAATCATTTTATTAAAAGAGTTCTGTCTGCTCACAGGAGGACAGGGGTCAGATCTGATTCAAGTGGTGAGTCCACCCTGTGGGCAGAGTGATTCTGTGGCTGTAAGGGACTTGACATGAGCAGGTTGTTCATACTTTCACCACCAGAGAAGGCAGAGGCTTGTCGTGGGGATGCTCCTGTTAGATCCTGTCTGTCAGAAACTGAAAACACTCTGAGGCGTTGGGCTGTGGCTGAGGAAAGGACAGTCTGGCACAGCATTGCTGTGTCTGTGCATATGAACTTGCATGGTGCTATTCTTACAGTCACTCCCTGCGCTCTCCTACTGCCTAATTACAAGCTGAGCAATTAGCTCAAAAAGCCTTACCAGAGTTTCCCTTTGGAAATTGGTGCCTTTAGTGTTACACAGACAAGTTGAGTCTGGCTGAGTTCCCAAGACTGTGTGTGTAACAGGAAAGCAGCAGATAGCTGCAGTTTAATAGAGCCCCTTGGTGCTCTCATCTGCTGTGTAATAACTTTAATTGACAGTGTTTTCAGCTGCATAAACTTTATTATTTATGTTTCAAAGAAAGGTTGCTCTTGATAATAGAGTCTTTAACCTTAGATCTTAAGCAACATTTTTAGCTCACAATTTGAGACAAATAGGGTGCTTTAGGGTTTTTCTGCTGGCTACAGTCAGGTAAATTAAATCACTCTAACTATACCTATTTAAAGAGCTCTTAACCTTGCTATTTCTATTTTTAGAGTGATTATGAGCTTCAAAGGAAGAACTACCTCATAAAAATAACATCTCAGGCACCTGGGATCTTTGCAAAGAGAGAAGTTCCTGTATGCTGTTGCATTTACAGCAGCTGTTGACAGTTACATCCAATGCCTGTTGCTCTGGGGCCTGGTTGAGGATATGTCATCATCAGGCTCTTGGGGCACAGCTGTAAGTGATGGTGTTCATGATGCTGCTGCTGCTTCTGCCCGTTCCTATTGCCCTGACTGTGGGGCTTGGTTGCTTAGAGACAGATTTGTGAGATGACAGCAGCGTTTGTCTCTGGGCTCTCAGCAAATAAGGAGTGTTAATTTGTAGTTCATACAGTAGCTGACTTTCTCTGTGGTTTATTGAATCCAGTGTGTTTAACTAGAGAGTTCTCTGAAAGCTTTCACTGAGTTGAGTTTTCCAGCTGTCTTAAAAGCGTGGCACAGCAGGCATCGAATGTGAACTCTCAGAGCAGGACAGAGATTAATACCAACTGTGACATTTGGAAGAGTGTCTAGGGGAGTGCACTCTGCCTGCATATTGCATTTCAAAAGCACTTTACCATTTGCCAGCCTTTTTATTTTGCTCGAATTTCAGATTCCTAAGGGAGTTAGACAGAAATGGAAGAGTTTTTACGCTTCCCTAAAATAACTGCTTACGTCTTACTCAGTGCAAATTAAAGCCTCCCCCCCCAACTTTTCACACCACAAATGTGCAGCAGATAGAAGAAAAAAAGCAGGGAGTCTAACTCAGTGCTGGGCTATATACCCAGTGCAATTCCTCTATCTCCCTTTTCTACTCCAATCCCCAAATTCCTCCAGCCTCTTCCTTCCCTTCCTGCTGTGTTTTGCCCACCCCTACCAGGAGCTCCTGGCCAGCTTTCAGCAGTGAGACTCAGCAACATGTGCCTCTCCCATGGGCTGGTGGATGGAGCATATAGCAGGTTATGGCATGTGTAAAGCAGAGTCTCACAGATACAAACCTGTGAGCTACAGCCTATTGCATATTCTGACAGGAGAAAGCTGGTTTGTTTGTCATCAGGGACACAGCAAAGTAGCAAGGCTTATTATATTCTTATTTTCACTTTCAGTTCACTGTTTAAATACCCTCAAGGAACAAATTTTCTCTGCTTATAGCAGTCATTTTTGAATGACACTGTCATTTTAAATTTCATTTTGCTTTTGCACAGGAAGTCAACAGCTGTTTTCTGCAAAGCAGAGAGGTGTGCAGAGAAATTGTAATCTCTACCACAATTCTTCAATACTGTTGTTGTAGTTTGGGATTATTATGTAAATTCTCTCCCCTGCCACTAACTGCCCATGCCAGCAGTTAACAAAAGAAGTAGTTAACTGCTGATCACTTGGATGGGAGCAGGTTTGTCTCTTTTCCTTTGGGGGACATCTTTCCCTTTTTAGCTCAGCGGAACTGGGGAGCTGAGCGGTGGCTGCCGAGGAGGGAAGCTGCTCTGCTGGCACTGCTGGGGCTTCTGGCTGAGACGCTGTATTTTCTCCTCGCCGCGGCTGTTTCTCCTGGTTCCTGCATCTGGGATCCCGGCCTCTGTTCCACCCTCACCACCGCCTGCACCATCACGGCCTGCCCGCCTCGGCTGGGGCAGTGACCCGGGAGAGAGAGGTGTGCAGCTGATTTTGCAGCACACATGGTGGTTCCCCACTTTCAGCTTTCTTTTTCCTTCATCTGGGACAAGAGACACAGAGTTCATCTGAGAGCTCATCACTTGTCTGTCTTGCTGGAGAGGGAATGAGAACTACTGGGAACTCACTCTGCAGCCAGTCGGACTGTGACATTTGACACTGCTTAAGTATAACTTTCCTCCCGGAGGAAAACCTGCTGGGTTTTGTTGTTGTTTGGTTTTTGGTTTTTTTTTCCTCTCTCTTGTGGTATTGGGGAAGCAGTTTGCACTAGTCTGTTTACATATATATATATATATAGCAGTTAAGAACAGTTATCCTTCTTCTACTAAAATTCCTTTTTTTTTTTTCTCAAATTTGATAAAGAGTGGTGTGATTATTGTGGAGGAGGCCCCCTCCCCCGCTTGTGGGTAAACATTTTGGTTTTTTCCCCTCAAACCAAAACAACTGTACAAGAAAGGCCTTAGGATATGTCATTACTCCAGGTGCTGGGTGTTCATGCAGCACTGAGCAGAAGGATGCTTGTTTTCTTGATACTTGTCTTTCAGCGCAGTTCCAATTCAAATACTAGTAACCGAAATCATGCAATGCAAATATGTTGCAGTTCATGTAAAGGGATATAATCAGCAGTTCATGCATGGGTTTTAAACTGTTGGCAATCAGTGGAAATGTTATTAATGCAAGGACAATAAAATTTGGTTCCAGAATGTCTAACTTTGCAATGCCTGAGTACTCAGGTATGCAGTAACTAGCAGGCTAAAGTGTGGTGGGAGATGGGGGTAGAATGAGCTCCTGCCAAATTCTCCTTAAATTTCTTCTTCCTTCCCTGAGCAGAGGGGAATTGCATTACCATGATGACATGTGCGCTCTCACTGGAGATCAGCCAAGTGGAAAGGAAAATAAAAAGATGATTTTCTCTGCATTAGCTGTTTCAAGTGCTCAACATGTGATTGTGAGGTGCATGGGCATGTAGAGAGTTCAGCTGTGACATGGGACCTGTTCCAGCCTCTCATGCAGATGCATCCTGGAAATCATGCAGTTTGGCATAGATTTGGTATCAGTTGGGACCTCTACTCAAGCCCAAGTACTATCATATTCTGCTGGAGCTTTCCCATGCCATATGGACATGTCTGATGGAGAAGCAAGAAAGGGTTTTCTGGGAGTAGTGAAAAGGCTGGAGCAACTCTCAGGGGTGTGTCTGTATTGACTTGTTTTGGCACTTCATAGCAACTACAAAATTAGGGACCCTTTGTTATTTGTGGATGATTGCTGTCACTCCAGGTACATCCTGACAGGGTGATAAAAAAAGAGAAATAATACAGTCTATGAGAATTTCTGAATGGCCCTCTAAAGGAGGGATGGCTACCATTGACCAAAACAATGGGTAACTTTTGTCTTTCTTGTGTCTCTTTTGTATTTATCATTAGTCGTGGATGCTGAGAATGTGTTGCCTTTTAACTGTTAACAAGTCACAGTGGGGAGAAGACTCATGGGTAAAAAGAGCCTTCACCTGAAGTACAGGTGTCAGTGTCCAAGGCAAGAAGCGGCTGATTTTATGACTGACAGTCTTCTGTCTTCCTCTCTGATGGAATGTTTGTATATGTGGTTGTTTTTAGGTCTTGAGTCTGGCATAAAATCATGGTGGTGCCTTGGGCAAAACAGTATTTTAAGTCCGTAGCTAGTTTGTCTCCCCAACCAGAACATAGGGGATGAGACCAGGCTGGCTAGGGATGAGCCTGGGGTTGGCACGACAGATTTAGGGATAAAATTGGTAAGGAGGGCCAAGGAAAACCTCCATTTTTTGTTGGACGCCGAGAGGAATACAGTCACCAAAGATGAGGAAAAGGCTGAGGTACTTCATGCCTTCTTTGCCTCAGTCTTTACCAGGAAGATTGGTTATCCTCAGGGCAGCTGGTCCCCTCAGCTGGTAGGCAGGGATGGGGAGCAGAATAGACCCCCCCTCTAATCCAGAAGGAAGTAGTTAGTGACCTGCTGAAGCACTGAAATGCTTACAAGTCTGTGGAACTGGATGGTATCCATCCCAGGGTGCTGAGGGAGCTGGTGGAAGAGCTTGCTGAGCTGCATCAGTCCTGGCTAAATGGGGAGGTCCCAGAGGACTGGATGTTGGCCGGTGTGATACCCACCCTCAAGGACGATCAAGAGAACTACAAGCATGTCAACCTGACCTTGGTGCCTGACACAGTTATGGAGGAGATCATTTTGAGTATAATCACATGGCACATACATGAAAACCAGGGGATCAGGCCCAGCCAGCAGGGGTTTAGGAAAGGCAGGTCCTTCCTGACCAACACCATCTCCTTTTATGACCAGGACACTCACCTAGTGGATGAGGGAAAGGCTGTGGATGTGCTCTACCTGGACTTCAGCAAAGCCTTTGACACCATCTCCCATGCATACCCCTGGAGAAGCTGCAGCCCATCGCTTGCACAGGTGCATCCTTTACTGGGTTAAGAACTGGCTGATGGCCATGCCCAGAGAGTGGTGGTGAATGGTGCCCCACCCAGTTGGCATCTGGTCACTATTGATGTTCTCCAGGGATCAGTGTTGGGCTCAGTCCTGAAATATATTATTGATGATCTGGATGAGGGGATCGTCTGTACTCTCAGTAAATTTGCAGACAACACCAAGTTGTGTGGGAGTTTCAGTCTACTGGAGGGTAGGGGGGCTCTGCAGAGGGATTTGGAGAGACTGTGCCAAGGCCAACAGTATAAGGTTCAACAAAAACAAATGTCAGGTTCTACATTCTGGCCACAATAACCCCATGCAGTGCTACAGGCTGGGGACAGAGTGGCTGGAAAGCTGCCCAGCAGGAAAGGACCTGAGAGTGCTTGTCAACAGGAGCTGAACGTGAACCAGTGTGTGACCAGGTGGTCAAGAAGGTCAGTGGCATTTTGGCCTATATCAGGAATAGTGTGACCATCAAGACTAGGGAAGTGATTCTTCCCATGTACTTAGCACTGGTGAGGCCACATCTTGAATCCTGTGTCCAGTTCTGGGCCCCTCAATTCAGGTGCTGGAGTGAGGCCAGAGAAGGCCAGTGGAGCTGGTGAAAGGTCTGGAGCACAAGTCCTATGAGGAGCAGCTGAGGGAGCTGGGATTGTTTCACCTGGAGAAAAGCAAGTTCGAGGGAGACCTTGTCTCTCTCTACAACTACCTGAAAGGTGGTTGTAGTCAGGTGGGGGTCAGCCTCTTCTTCCAGGCAACCAGCAACAGGATGAGATTTAGGTTGGACATTAGGAATAATTTCTTCACAAAAACAGTGGTTAGACATTGGAATGGGCTGCCCAGGGAGGAAGTGGAGTCAGTGTCCCTGAAGGTGTTTAGAGAAAGACTGGACGTGGCACTCAGTGCTGTGATCTAGTTGACATGTGGTGTCCAGTCATAGTTGGACTCAAAGATCTTAGAGGTCTTCTTCAGCCATAATTGATTCTGTGATTGTGTGACTTTACAACACAGGGATGTGGTCTAGCATCATCTAATCAACATCTGTTTTGAACTTCAGTCACTCCCATGAACATAAATGCTATCTGTATGTCTCTGGATTAACTTATTTCTGTTCAAAAAATTATTTGCTTTTCTCATTCTCATAGTCTCCTTGTTCCTTGTTTAGAGTGGCACAGTAGAGGCACACAGAGAAATTCAGCCCTGGCTCCAAGTTATCTACAGTATGTGGTCAATCAAGGAGCTGGAAGAGGCCAAGGACTGAACCATTTAGAGATGGGGCTCGCTGCCTTCTTCAATGTGGCTGCTCCAGGAGTGTCTGAGAGCACCAGAGCAGCTCTGGGTGGGTGTGGGTTTGACATTCACTTGAATTGGCTAGGACTCAAGCTCCATCTGTGCAAGAAGTCACTCTGTGCTGGTTTAAAGGTAAACTGGCAGGAGAAATGGACCCACCACAAGAGAGATTATAAGTCAGAGTTACAATTTAATAAAAGATATTACCATAAATACACTGACACAAAGAGAAATTGCTTTCAACTCACAAAACCCAGCAGTATAACCCAATGTCCTGGGGCACAAACCCAAAGGGGTTTGTTTGCCCTTGTGCTGAGACCTGCGCGGGTCCCCCAAGTCCAAAGCAAAAGGAAGTGAGAAACCTGTTGGTGCAGGTAATGGCTGTAGTCTGGTCAAGAGTGGTGATCTCCTCCTATCACAGTTCTGCTGCTCCTCTGGATCCAACAAGTGGTTCCCAAGGTCTTCTTACCCACCACTTATGTACCCTCAGGGAGCACCCAGTCCCTCCCCCAGGGCGGGGACTCACACAATGGGTGATTAACTCTGGGAGTCATGGGGAATCCCTGAACTGTTGATGGCCCATGAGCAGCCACTCCCCCCCCAGGCTGGGTGTTAAGGTGCTAATGACTCCCTGGGCAGCTGCTGCAAATGGTCCACTGTTCTTGGGAAATGAATAGAGGGGGTAGAATACACAGCTTTGATCACCCCCACACAGTGATAACTGGTCCCACCTGCTGAACTGGGACACACTCCTAAGCCATGCTGCTAAGCTGCTGATGACAAACCACTGTGGTTTAGCCATCCCATACTGGTATAAATTTATGGTATAAATCTCACAGTCTCTCATAACAGGGTTGGCCTTTGCATACTGGGCAGGGAGGGCACCACACATCCCACACACAGGGTTCCTGGAAGGCAGTCAGACAGTGGGAGGAGACAGCAGACTTGGCCAAATCCAGCTACAGATGTAAGAGAGAATTTGCAGTTGCTGGCTTCCAGCTAAGCCCCTGCAAGGGATAGAGACAGAGACCACAGCAACACCAGCTCTGGTGAAGCAGCTGCAAGGATCGCTCCCCACCTGAACTGGGGGGGGATTTCTTTTCCCAGAAAGCCAGCAGTGTAGTAGCTCTTCAAAAGATCTTATTTTACTCTCTGACTGTATGTGCGTGAACAGTAATACAGAAACTCAAACAACTACATGAGCTGCTTTTGTGTAAATGCAAATAATAATATTACAGAATTGTTGCGTTGCTGCAAGTGGCCCAGGTGCAAGGCAGGATTTGGTTCTGTGCTTCGGGCAGTAGGGTTATGTGCTTGTACCAGATGGAGCTTTTAAATTTTCATTAGCAGGTTTATAAACACAAGAATATCCTTTCATCCACCCCCAGGTCTTTTACTAATAAGCTGCAAATCCTGAACTTCAATTAGCATGGAGAGGGGGTGCAGATGAAATAATATATGTTCTTACTGATGATTGTCTATCATGTGAAAATGAAATAGAGATATGAATAATGACCTCTTTCAGTGTTTTTTAGCTTTTCTATTGGGTTTTTCCCCCCTTTAATGCTCAGAGGTATAGTTGTGTGAAAATAGCTAAAAATAATGAGCCAGATTCTCTGGTGATTAATTTCTATTACAGGCAAACAGAAAGAGAGTTTTGGGCCCTGCTCATCTTTGCATTGACTTCTGTAGGTGCTGGGCCAAGCTAACATGAGAGTCTGTGACAGTTGTGTTGTTAAGTCTGCCATGGGAGGATTGTACAAAAGAATCTACAAAATGACATTTTTTCTGCTGCCGAGAGATGGCCAGAAATGTCTGGGCTTTGAATCAACACTGCTGTGTGTTATCAGGGAACCCCATTTTTCTTGAGGGGTGCAGGTACAGGGTGGGGTGTCAAAGGGATTGATTAGCTGAGTGCTGTCTTTGCCTTTAACAGTGTGTTTGCTGGCATACATTGTGTGCTTGTCTGCTGTGCATGTGCCCCAGCTGAGAAGCTCTTTCTGGACCCTGCAGTCATCCAGCTACTGTGCTTGTTCCCTGTGCTTTAGAAATAATTCAGGAGATTTGCACTTCAACAGCAGTATCAGCTCTTTAGAGGGTATTGAGTAAGGATCTCTACCTTAACTGATATATCCTAGGGAGGAAAAGGTCAGTCTTGGCACCCAGTTTGAGAATGTATTGGGAAATTGTCAGGAAAACTGGGGAAAGGTGGAACTTTGCGAGGTATAAATTTGTTCTGGGAATTCTGCATCTAATTTCTCATGTTACGAATCACAGAGTCTTAAGGGATTGTCATGGGCCTTAAAGAACACATAGTCCCAACCCCCCTGCCATGTACAGGGACACCTCCCACTAGACCAGGTTGCTCAAGGCCTTATCCAGTCTGGGTATGAGCACTGCCAGCATGGGGCATCCAGTCCTGTTGGATGTCTGGCCTTAAGAAGGCTTTGCTGGAAAAGTAATTCACTAAGAGAACAGGTCTTCTGTTGGAAAATAGAGATACATAAATTTGAACTGAAAGAAAACTGTTCTCCTAATAATAATAATGATAATAGAGTACATTCTGACTAGTCAAACCCTTACTGGTCACTTACTGGTCACTTCTTTGGTGGACTGTGCTTCAACAGAGGGTATGTGCTTTATAGGCCATACTGGCTTTACAATAAAATACAGTAGAATTATTAGAGTTTAAAAAGACCTGTAAGGTCATTGACTCCAACCATAAACCTCATACTGGCAAGCCTACCACTAAACCGTGTATTCAAGTGCCACATCTACATTGTTTAAATACCTCCAGGGATGGTGACTCAACCACTGCCCTGGGCAGCCTGTTCCAATGTTTGATCACCACTTCTGTGAAGAAATTTTTCCTAATATTCAAACTAAGATCACAGGAGAAAGGCACAGCAGGATCACAAAGGTCTCCCCTGACAACATGAAACCAGCAGGATTTTTCTCCTCCCTGGGTCATGTAGGCTTGATACCTGTAGCTGGAGGCAGCTGCTGCTCTTTACAAATTGTGTCTGTGAGCAAGAAGTAGCAAGAACACAACCAGGGGTTTACAATTGCCACAGAACTCTGAGTGCAAATGCCACTTAATTATCAGAGATGCATGAGGCTTCAGTTCTAGCTTAACATAGGTAACAAGGCTGGGAGATTATGGAGGAAAAATGGACCTATTCTTTGATTTGCCATTCTGATGACATATATCATTGTTAAAAGAGGGCCACTAGACTTTCCTTTGTACTGCTGGAAGTGACACATTGCAAGAGGAGTTTTATTTAAAATTCCATAATCAGAGATGAAGTGAAATTGAAGAGAAAGATCAAAGATAGGAAGTAGGGAGAGGAAGAAGGAGACAAGGTACAGTATGGCTACACAGACATCTTAATTTCATTTTAAGGAATCTGCTCAGGAAGGGAAGGGTAGCTCTTTGTGTACCGATAGGGAGAGAACAGCCTCTGCCACCACACTGAGATTTCCTTTGAATGTGGTCTCTTACCACAGTGAAGGACTGCACTCTGCTTCATATGTCACAGAATTAGAAAAGACCAATCTATTTTCTGACTGCCTGCATCCTGCTTATGTAACTTGCAGATGATGGCTGTGCAACCTCTGGCTGAGCCCTGGAAAATGTTCTTGTTGGTGAACCAGGTGCTTGGCAAGCAGTCTGGCACAGAGGGCTCGGAGATGAGGGTGATGTTACAGGCATTATCTGGGTACCAGAGCCCACTCCAGAGTCTTCTGGTGGAGGCTCTTCCTACTCGCAGTGTGCTGATCATCCTGGTCTTGTCACTACCAAGCGTCTCTGTTCTGATGTGTTGTGTCTCTGTTATGCTGTATTAATTACGTGCAAGTACAGAGCATCCCTCTGGATTGCACTGAAGCAGAAAACCACAGCCCTCACTGTTATCCAGAGATGTGGGTCAGCAAGGAAGAAGGAGAAGAGCAAGGCAAGAATGAGTCCCCGGCCTTGACATGAATTTTATCTATAAAAAATTCTTCATGATGTGGGGAAAGCATTTAATGCAGCAAAGCTGCAAAAGTGGGACTTCATGGAGAGGCAGAGGGTCCCTCGTTGCAGTCCTGATTCCGAAACTCCATGGGGTCACCATAACAGTGTTGGTTTGGAGTCTATAGACCTGACTGAAAGCTGGAGGACAGGACTGCACGTTGTGCTGTAGGAATTAAATTGAGAACTATAAAAAGCGAAGGATTAGACCCGGGGATGAGGGGAGAAAACTGAAAGAGATGCAGAAGTGTTTCAGCTGCAAACTAGATTTCCCTGTGGGTCAGCTGTTGTCTCTAGCAGCAGCAGATCCCAATTTCCACCTCTTTGGAAGTATGACTAAGGAGCCAGGAGATCTGTACCACCAAGTTCAGTCACTGCAGAGTGCCGAGGCTTAGACAACTGTTAGATCCCCAAACACAGCCCATCCTCTATGAATCCATGCAGCAAACCTCTCTGACAGTCCTGCCATGTTTAGAGCAGTACTTAACTCAGTCGTACAAAGAGCCTGTTTGCCAGACTACAATGTGGGGGGGACACAAAAAAGATTTTGCCACAGGGATGACCTGGTGATTAATGATTGTCATTGATCATATGCTTGCAGGAGAGAGCAATCTGTCATCTGCTGTTCCTGCGGGCTTCTCTGCTGAAGGCTCTGAGAAAGCAGACGTGAGATGTTCCCCAAAAGCAGGGCTGCCTGAGCCCACTGAACATAATGATGCTGTGCTCCCATGGATGTACGAACATGACAGTGCAGAAGATCCCAGCATCAGGAAATGTCTTGATGACTTCTACAAGATGTATTGCCAAAAGCATCCAGGGAGGATGGATCCGACCTACAAGGCTGCATCATGCTGTCTGTCACAGAAGATTTCAGAGCTGGCAAACCAGGGTGGAACAAAATATGCATCACGTTGCCTCCAAATGGCACAGTTGGTCTTGAACAGAGATGGGTGTAAAATCTTTCCAAACTACCCCCCTTCTGCCTGTTTTTCAAAGCCAGCTGAAGGAGAAGTCTTGTTGGAAGAAAGAAAGAGAACACCTGGACTCTCAGACGATGTCTTGCAATTCCTCTTGAAACAAACACAGACAGAACATAGCCCTGATGTGTCACATGAGAAGTGAGCAATGCACTGGTTCGTTTCTGTCATTGGAGCTTTGCTTTCACTCCAAAAAGAGATGACTTTCTTAGAACTCTTCTCCTAGTACCACCTTCAACACCAGATAGTCCATGAAGGTGTTCACCTGGAGCAGACCTTGCCATCTTGGTCTGTGCAGGGCAGCACTGCTTAAGGAGCATCTGTGGTCCCCATGTAACTGCTTGGGATCTGTGACTGCTCGGGGTGGGTGATGCAGTGTTTGTTGCCGGGACATCAAACATGGTAATTTAAACCTACCAGGCTTTTAAATCGACCTGCATCCCTACTCCAGCTGAATGGTGGCCCTGCCCAAATTCAGCCCCTGTGTGGGCATGGATGTCCAAGTCCTGTTGATTATAACAGGCTGTTTGAAAGAACTTGGCATGGTATGCCCCACACCTAGAGAGGGAAACAGCATTTTGTTCTGTAACTGGCTGATACCATAACATGTAGGGGTGCCCATTAGCTGTGTGTGTTTACCTGTAGACATATGATCCCACAGATTATGATTGCAATGCAGGTGAGCTTTTCCAAGAAATAAAGGTGTGTGTGTACATGAGAAAGAGTTCTGAGCACGTTCTGCAACAGCACTTCTGTCATTTTTACCATCACCCCTCCAACAACCTTCAGTTCCTTTCTCTCTTTCATGATGGTGCTAATGAGATCCCTGGAGGAATGTTCCATTTAAAATGAAGCAGATCTCTCTGAGCCCAAGAGGCTGATGTCAGTCAGCAACAGAGTAATGAACCCACACACTGAGGTCTGTCTCTTGGAGACCTCCCAGCTCAGTGGCTGCTTTGCTGCACTACTCCCTTTGCCTGGCAGACAAATGTCTTTGTGCTTATTTTCCACCCACTGGCTTGTCCATTGAAAAGGGAGGTTTGCTGTAGTGATGTTGCTTGAGGTCATTCCCCAGCATGGATGTGATCAGGGAAGCACAGAGTGCAAGAGGAAGGGATGTGCTTAAGGAGACAGCATATGGGCAAAGAAGGAAGAAAGCACAGCTGGGGTCCCAAACGTCAATATCAAGGTTCCCAGCTAATGTGGTTGATCCAGTACAGCCACACTGCTTGCACCACTTTTAGTATTTCATCTTGGAGGCAGCTCTTACCTTGCCAGCCCAGCTGCTGAATCCTCTCATCAGTTCTCTTTCCATGCTGGCCACATCTCAGAGTGGGTTTTGGTGGTCATGCACATCAGATACCCTGCTTCAGTGTTACACAGGGCTGCTATTCCTGCCTTGCTACCCCTGGCAGATTGGCACAGCAGCTGCCCTCTGCAGGTGTTTCCAGCAAAGGCAATGGAAATTTGGCTGCTGACTTTAATCAGAGCAGGAAGAGGCCCTGCTGGCCCAGCTGGCTGCAAGTTGTAGCCAAGGTCTTAAGAATTGGTGCCATCTCTCTTTGCAAATAGATTTATATTGGAATGGCCTGGGTTTAGTTTCCTGTCCTTGAGTCGCCATGAAATTGATACTTCTGGGTTCTTGGTGGTTGTGCTTGGTGTATTGCTTGCTTGCTTTTATGGCAGAGGTGTTGTGCATGTGCTAGAGAGCACACAAAATACTAGAGCAGATCCTCCCCTGGCTACTCAAGTTAATAGTGGTTTGGAAAAAAAAGAGTTGAGATGAGGATGCAGCATCAGTTTTGTATTAGCAAATAAATCCTCAGGTGTTACTATGCCAGAATCCAAATAGAAGCATCCTGCAGGCAAAAACTATAGACAAAGGTAATACCAACTAGTTTAGCAATAGATGCAGTTTAAAAAGCAAACATGCTCCTGAGTGTGCTATCAATAATTACAATAACACTACTGGCCTCTCCCTGCCAGCTCACATTGCCTGACCACTACAGGTCTGTCACAGCAACAAGGGCATTGGTACTGACACATGTAGGGAGCTATGGCCAAGGATGTACAGGGAGGAAAGAAGATCTTCGGTGTGAATCAGATGGTGGTGCTTTTAATTTCTTAGCAGCATTTATGTTATTCCACATAGTTAAATTAATTGCTGTGCAAAACCTTTTAACTGCCATTTTAAGGGAAATAACCTCCCAGGAAGAGAGAGAGGGTTGAGAAATCAGAGGTCTGCATCTGAATCCCTTTAGTTGCTGTATGTGGTTTAGGGATTAACTGGTCTGTGCTTTGGGTTAGCTTTGAAACCATCTAGTCTCCTGTTCATATTTAAAAAAAAAAGCCAAAGATGTGCAGTTTACACAAAGAAAACTTGCAGCAAAAAACCCAAGTTTTTTAGGGGAGTCCTGCTACTGATGTTTGAGAGATGCCTACTAGGTTTTGATGGAAGAGAAAAGAAGCCCTGGTTGACCCTAGTCTGACCCCAGAGCCCTGGAGACAAATGTGGATGAGCTGCCGTCATTTTGTCCGCTTTTTGAATGAGACATAGAAAACATTCAAGGGAATAGCTGTTCATTTGTTATCAAGTGTTTTAAATGATGGAAAAATGAGGCAATCTAAATTTGGAAGATGCATGTCCACACTGGAAGTAAACCTGTGGAGTGGTCACGCTGCTTCTCTGCACACCAGGGGCCAGAGGGGAGGGGAGGCATGTCCAGAGAGCTCCTGCTTCTGGTTCAGCTCCTCCAGGCTCTTGGGGCTGCACAGCCACTGCCTTTAACATCCCACTTTTCTCATTAGAAGTTTCTGGTGCAGCAAGAAAAGAGTTAAGAGGACTCATTACTCTTGAACCCTTTAGGTAATGAGATGCAAGCAATGACAACATAGAGAATACGTGGCTGCTGAAAGAGCATGAAGATAGATACCAGCAGAGGAGAGTGTGAAACTGTTCAATTTTAAAGACCAACATAGGCAGAACAGACTGGGTGCAGCTGAAGATTTTGGATTATGACTCATACCTACAAATCTTGGCTGGCATCTTGCAGAGGACACTGTAAGCTCTGTGCTACTGAAGCATGAAGTCCTTGGTAAAGTTTGCATCCCTCACAGTCAGGAGTGCTTGCAGTTCTCCGTGCTGCTCACTTCCAGTAGCCTGGAGGTATGACCTCCCATGGCTTCTTCGAGGTGAAAAGACAGTCTTTTTGCAGGTTAAGTACCAAGAGTGGTAGGAAGCCCCTCACAGAAATGTTACACTCTGTGTCCATTTCTCCCCATCTTGTGCAATAATCTCAGAGAAACTAAGTTTCATTCTGAGGAGTGAAGTGCTTTCCTCCCTCCCTGGCTTGCACTTGACTCAGCATTGACACTTCTGTGATTTCAGCACTTGTCAAAGCTCAGATGAGGCCCCGTGCCACTGGGTTCTCTCCATTCCCTTTGTTGGCTTCACTGACCCACCCCATCATTTTACTTTTTCTCCACTGCAATATATAAGGCAGGAAATAACCTGTTTTCCTGAAGGCAAGGAACCAGGTGATGCTGGACCATGTTGTACCCAAACATGCTCCACCTCTGAGCTCAGCAGGCCTCTGGGTTGCTTCAGTTCAGCTTTCAAAAGCAGACTTTGCTGTAACCACTGATCATTTAGCTGCCAGGCAAAAATATGCACCTGAAGTTACACTCTCCCTGAAACTCTCCTGCCAGCTGCTGCCTATGCTGGGTGCACACTAGGCAAAGTGTCCTGCAAGTTGCCCCTTTGTGCCATAGAAAACATCCCTCTGAGTGGTTGCCTTTCCCTTGCGCTAGGCCAAGCACAACTTGCTGTTCACCAGGACTGGCTGCAGGATCCTGAGACAGAGCTGCCCAGCAGGGTGGTCCCAAACACTCCCAGTGCCCCTCTGCGTCCTGCCTGCTTCAAGATCTGTAGGTGGGAATTTTCTCAGCTTTCCCTAAATAGTGCTGCTGTGGCTCAAGAGAAGGAAGAATAGGGACTCTTGATTCCTATTCTTTCCTTCCAGGGAATGTTCCATTTGAAGGAAGAGTCTCTGATGGACTTAAACTGGACAGTGTTCTAGATGGGGAACTCTTACCTCCCCAGCTTGCTGGCCTCCCCAGCTGCTGTCACTCTGTTCATCCCCCTGTGTGCTCTGGTAGTATGTGGAGCTGCTTTTGCAGAGGCATTTGGTGGCTTACATTGCAGAACAAATTCAAGGGGTTTTTTTCCTTCTGCTTGTTCAAGGCTCACAGCAGAGGAGCAGCTCTCTGAGCCTGGCTTAGGACAACACTTGAAAACCTACAGCACCTTTCAGGGCTATGGATGTACAACATCCCACCAGATCTTCAAGTGAAATGTATAAGTGAAGTAAAAGAAGGGGAATAACATCACTCTCATAGGGTATGACAAGCAAGGCCAAAATTGATCTGTCATTGCCAAGTAAGAGGAACACAGGACATGGTGAGGACTTGACAGCTACAGCCTGGAGGTTTCCCTGATGTGCAGCCCAAATCCAAATCCCACCCAAAGTCTGCTAGAGATGTGTGTGCTTTGGATTGGGTATTTTCCACCTGAGCTGGACCAGCAATCCCTCAGTGTCTCACAGGGGTGACTCATACTGCAGGCACAAAGCCACACCAGATGCCAGAGCTGCCTTGGGGCTCATCTTTGAACTCAGTCTGGCAGATTGTGCGTGCTGCCTCTGCCCAAGAATGAACATAATTGCCTGATCCAAACTCCTTTGACATCCTTGATGAATCCTCTTGCTACAAAGTCCTTCCCCACTTGCCTCGGCTCAGAGTTTCTCCAGAATGTTTGGCATCAATGGCCTCTCTGATCCTTACTCCGACAGAATTTTTATTTTCCCCTCCCACACAGCTGCCAGTGGGAGGTACTGATTCATGCCAGCGACCTACCCAGTCCTGGAGCCCGAAGGAGGCAGGGAGAGAGCTGAGCTGAAGCAGGTCCTCAGCAGGTGTCAATGAGGTGAATGGAGGCAGGGCCATTTACAGCAGTGGAGGATTTTTCCCCCAGGAGTTTAAGGTGCTTTGGAATGCCTGGATATTTCAAGAAATGTGGTTGTTAAAATCGGTATACAGCAGGCAGTATACATCCTGCATAAATGTGTCTACTGAGCATTGGTGATTTTGTGTGGGGCATATGTTTTCCCACAACACAGAAGTTCATTTTAAAAATACCCTATTCTGTAGGCTTTCCCTAATGACTATTTTCCCACACAGATCGATTAGGCAACAACATATGCCAGCATTTTCTTCCTTAAAAGTAAAATCTGGCACATAGCATGCAGAGCATGAAATAATAAGATGTGATTAAAACAATAGCTGGAGCTCACCAAAGCCAGAAAACTCATGACTGAAAGGTCAAACCTTTATTTAAATTGCCTTTGCAATGGCCTGTTTGCAGGTGCTGTGAATTGAGAGGGAAAGTCTCATAATGAAAGAACATCTGCTATGGAAAATTTCTTCCTCAGTTCAAGCTGAACAAACTTTCACTCAGGCTAGAAGGTAGGTTTTTGTAATGGAAAATGTCAGTCAGCCTCAGGGCAGGTGGCACTATCCAGCATTATCTGCATTTCTGGGGGAGCTGCAGTACATGAGCCAGGAATGCTGCTGAATGGGTGCTAAAATCAGCATCTCCTGGCCAGAGAAGCAGGAAGATTCTGTGATTAAAGATACTGAGGTGGGGATGCTGTGCCCTGTGACACATTTATAGTGTGACTTTCTCACTGATTGGCTTGTTCTAAGTTCCCAGCAGCTTGGTGTGGGTATCTCAGAGCTTCAGAGAAGGACTGAGAGGGCAGGATATTTCCACCCACACCTTTGTCTAACAGCAACTCCCCTCAAAAGTCTGCAGCTAGAGGTTGAAATAATAATAGAGGTTTTGTGTCTGTGGTCCAGTCCTGCTTGTTTAACAAGCAACTCAGCATGTGTTCTTGTGAGGCCAGCTTGTGTTTGCATCCCTGTCTCCTCATCCTCCCTCAGTCTGGCTGGTCCCTGAGAGAGCATCACTACTCTGGGTGTGGGCTGGGGGTTAAGAGAGTGAGGACGACAGCCGAAGGCACCCATGGGATGACTGCTTATGTGTTCTTAAAACACTACTTCCCTCCACAGGATGGCTGGATGTATAGGGGAGCTGCTTTGGTTTGTATTTTGGTTTGTATTTTTGTGCTCTGAGTTCTCACTTGGCTATAAGGAGAGGTTGATCTTAGGTTTGGGATGCTGGTGCTTTAGAAGGAGGTGCCCACAGTCCAGTTCCTCGTGGAGTGATGAGAAACGTGTGTGCGTGTGAAGACAAGTCCTGTGTTTGGGTTTCCGTCTCTGTGAGTGTTAATGCTGGTTGTCTGGTGTTCAAGAATAGACTTGTTGCACATGAATTACTGAGAAAAAACATCTGGGATGAGGAGACACAGACTGCTATTTTGAAGGCTGGGGAAGTCTTTCCAAAGGCAATTAGACTCAAAATGCAGTAGTGTGCTGGGCAAAGGTCAAACTGATTTCTGTGCCACTTCCTCCTGTTCCCATAACATGAGATGCTAGTGCTTAAGGAGAGGAGATGGTGTCAGCTCCCAGCCCGCCACGAGGGGAAATGAAGCTGGTAAAAGCCAGACTTTAGCATTTCAGTGCAGCAGGCACCACTGACAGTCCTGATTGTCCTTGGTTCCCAGTGTAATTTTTGCCACACTTGGCCCATTTGAGCCTAAATTTCCCCCCTGAGGCAGCCACCCAACATGGGTCTGCCTGGAAGAGGAGGAGGAGTCACACAGAGACTGTGTTTGCCCAAAGCCAGGACATGCCACTTTGCCTCACATGAGAGCTCTAAAACCACCCCCTGCAGCTTGCTCTCTCTCATATCCAGGGCTGCAGAGTCTTTCAGGGTCTCTTTTTCTGCTTTCTGTGTTTGCATCACCTTTCCACCCTCATGGTTACTAGATAAATTTGCACTGATGGAGTATCTTTCAGGTATTTTCATTTCCCAAGGCTGCCTTTAAGCTTAAGCCTCATAAGCCTTTTTTATAAGTCTTTTTTATTTTACTCTAAGAGCCTAAAAGTCTTAAAATCAGGGTATGCAAGAGGGGGAAGAGATCCTAGCAAAATCTCCTCTTGCATTTTGTTGGTTTTGCTCTCTCTTTCATAGGGTCTTTTTGCAGCTGGTTTCTGTTCTTAGTGCCAGTGGCCATTAAAAAAGAGGTGATGGAAAATTTCTTCGGTGATTCCTCTTGCTGTATGACCACTGCTGTCATGAAATACATCTCTGTACACTGTCTTTTCAGGCTGGAATCATGTGCAAGGGCATATTTGGATTTTTTGTTTGTTTTCAGTACATACATCATTCAGTAATAAAAACTTTACTTTGGGACCATTACAGCCTGTTGCAGAAGTCTATATATTTTTATTGTACAAAATGGAAATTTGCCTCTGAAATTTCCATGACACCATCAACCACAGAACAATATTGTTCTTACAAAACAGAACCCTTGCTGAGAGTTAAAGTGCTATTAATATTTAAAGAAATTAATTACTAAGTAGCCAGACTAGCACCCCAGTCTTTAAATATTAAATGGCACATATATAGTTGACAAAATGCAGGCAGGAACACTGAATGGGGCAATTTAATTGCCTAAATGAAATTATATGCAGTGCAAAGGCAACTGTTAAAGTAATTTTTGCTTCATGACAAGCAGTACTCAAAATACTAGGGCTTAAGTCAGCATTTTGCTTGCTGAAAGAAATCTCTATCCTGTTGTACAATCTACTGCACAAGCCCCAAACTTCACCATGAGGTTTTCAGTGTGATTAATTGCATACTTTTTAAGAAATGCAGTGGGGGTTGGGCAGGGCTGTTCTGTGGAGGAGTTTTTTGGGGGAAGGACCTTGGTGTGCAGCTCAGCTGTGCCCAGGCTGGAGGGTGACATGCTCCAGTGCCCTCAGGCTGCTCTCTGGGCTGCAGCTGTCTGGGAACTCCAGTCCTGCAGAGATGCCAAGCAGCCAAAAGCCAGGCCAGAGGGATATACTGGCAGCTTCTGAGAACTGTTCATAGTCTAGGACTCGTCTCTGGTGAGGAGGATGTTGGGGTGCCCTTAATTCCCACATTGTAGAGGAGGAGGCAGCTGGGGCTGTGAAAGTTGCTCTTGTTGTCAGGAAGGCAATTTCATTACAGCTGAGATGAGGAGATTTAGTTACAGCCCAATTTATATAGCCATGAGTTGTCATGTAAGGGCTTCTTGAGCCCCTGCAGATCCAAAGCTGCATTTTAGCTTGATAATTGCTTCGTTTGGAGTGGTGGGGTTTGACCTGGACTCCAACAGCTCATTTTTTGCAGCAAATCAGGTAAGAAGTGGCAGCACAAGACAAAATGAAAAGTCTTATGACTAAAAATCCCAGTGGTGCAACAGTATTAGGCAAATTCCAACTGTCTCTTACGGGAGGAGATGTGCACGTTGTTTCACATCAATGTCATCTTTCCTGTGGAGGCATTGCCAGTGTAATTGCAAGAGCCAAGTTACATTTGCTGTCTGGAGCAAGCAAGGTCAGTGAGCTGCTGTCAGGGAAGGACCTTGGAAGTGGCACTGCATTTTGGTGGCAATCGTGCTGACAGTGCAGTATGGAAAAATTGTCCTTTGTTCCCTAGGCCCCAAAGGCTGCTTTTTGTTTATGTACTTATGTTTGTATTGCAGCTTAATCTATTTTTCTGCCATCTGAGCTAACCGATGAGGGAGGAATGACTGTGAGGAGGGAGATAGGTGTGTGTGAGCAGCATATGTGAAGATGTTCATGTGGAAAACCTGGGATGTTGGGGAAATGGTTTTTATACTTGGTCTTCCCTTTCTCACCCTTGTTTTGGGTTTGGCTTCCTTTTGTGTTGGTGGTTTGGGTTTTTTTATTCTTGTGATATATTTACAGGTCCAATAGCCTGTGAGTGTATCCAGAGGTCCTGAAGATTTATATCAGCTAGCATAGGGCTTTTTCCAGAAGACCATAGCAGGGTCTGTGCATGTATTTTTCATATCCCTTAACAGTTGTGATATGTCTTGGAGGCAGATTTTAAACCTCTGTTCAGTTTGTCCATATAATATTTGACCTTATTTCTGTGGCATAGATACATTACTGGAAAACTGAAGCTAGAGGGATCCTGCTTGGAAGAGAAGAGGGTTCCAAATGAGCAAAATCTGCTTTTTATTTGAAGAAGACCAAGAAAGACACTTCAAGAAGAGTTACACTGAACTTTGAAGGTTCTCCTGGTTGTGAAGCAAAAATACCCTGTAAATTCTTTAGATTTCCTTTGAAGAAGGTCTTTGACACTAAAGTCAAAGTTATGCTATGAGAGAGCATTTTTTTCACTATTGGGTTTCAGATGATCGGGAAACTAAACCAAAATGTTCTGATTGACCTCCCATTTACAAGTAACAGTCTGTACCAGCCCCATTTGCCCAAACACAGGCTGCTGCAAGGTGTGCTTAGAAGTGTTTTGGCTTATCTAGTATCAGTATTATTTAATCTCCCATGGATTCAGCTCAAGCAGACACTGTTCCTGAAACCTCTATCCCAGTTGTTTCTGAGATCCTCCCATAGCTCCACAGTCAAGCTCCGTTGGTCAGCAGCACTGCAGGTGCCTGGTACAGGCAGGATAAATAGCCTTTGCCCAGTAAGAAGGTCTGAATGTGGTCCTGGGAGCAGCCTCTCTCAGACAGGCTTTGGCTGGAGGCAGGCAAAGATTTGGGGTGTATATGGGCACATGCACCCCTGGAGGATTGTCCCTTCTGCTTTGCCAGCCTGTGCTGGGATGCAGTGTGGATGAGATCCAGGCGAGCACTGGCCTGTTCCCTCTCCAGTGGCTGTGTCTGATGGGGTTTATTTCCTCTGAAGTCCGTCACCGCATGAACTAAGAGGTACCTGATCCTGCCTCACTGTAGAGCTACTGAGATAACCTGGTATTAGAGCAACTTTGTGTAGCTTGAAACCACTGTAACAGCTGGTGGGTAAATGTATGTGTAGGGTGATGTATAGAGGCAGCAAAGCCTGAGCATCTGTGCATCTCCATTATCTGTTGTGTTGCAACTACCATTGCATATGACAAGACCTCCCAAAGGATTTTTGTTGCTGTTACTGAAACTGGTTAGATGGTGTGTCCCTTATGTGCTGGCTTTTCCAGTTCGGTTGGTTTTCTCCAGATTCATCCTCTTACCACTTTCTGACTGAAAGAGATGAGTTTGTTCATGAGATGGGCTGCAGTGTTTTAATTCCATGAAAACTAATTGCCACCCAAGAATACAGATAATCCCACTAGCACATCTAATTAGAAGAGCAATCCTCATATTCCCCAAGCAGGCTCCTCTCAATTTAGAAGTTCAGACACAGAAATTTGCTTGTCAACCTTTGAAGTTCTAGCTTCTAGCATGAGCCAATGTGTGATTTTTTTAAAAGCATTTGCGTTTTAGAGAATCCAGCAGGATAAATACTGTTTATTCACAGAGCAATAGATTGTCACAACATTATGAGGCATGTATATCACTGCAATCAAAGTACTGACACATCTGAGAAGGAAGGTTGGGGTGTTCCACTCAGGAACGAGCAAGTGAAATATGCTGCTGCCTGCAGTAATCCTGATCTAGTGCAGTCACATCTCTCTCCTAATCTGAGGGGAAACTTGTCCCAGCTGATACATGGCTGCAAAAGTCCATGTGAAGCAACATTGTTTTGAAAATAGAGGCTAATGTGGGCAAGATGCTGGGATGCTCCCTTTCTCCAGTGCTGGCAAAAAAGTCTGCAAGGTCATGTTTTGAAATCCTGCCCTGAAGATGGAATTAGGTATACATCTTGTTTTGTCCCTGGATCTGTCACGGACCTCCTGCAAAACTTGCAAATCTTTGTAACCTCAATTCTGATCAAATCTGAAGGCATGAGCTCGTGCTCCCATGTAGATCCTGATGCAACTGATACCAAAACATGCCCTAGCAGTGCTTTAACATCTTTACTTGCCAGTGGCAAATACTTGTCCCTTCAAGGACTTCTTGATTCTTCAGGATCAGCCCACACAATGCTGAGATGAGGGACCATGTCAGAGAAATCCTACAAATCAAATATAAGTAAACCAACCAGCAGAGAGCAGTCGTGAAGCCCCAGCAATTCCTGCTGCAGTGCAAGGGATGGATGAGAAGCCATGTGAGGCAGGGGTGTGGGACTGCTTAATCTCACTTCTCTGTTCTACAGCAAGAAGACTCCTGAATTGATGCATGTATTTGACTATCAACAGGACTTCAGCATCTTTGTATCACTTGACCCTTTTGACTGTCATGTCCACGATAAGTGTAGCCAGGCAAGTGCTGGAGTAGAGCAGTTACACAGAGATAATCAGAGAGTGCTATTTATGTGCCTGCAGAAGCAAAGAAGGCTTGAAAGGCACGTATTTTACTTAAAATTCTTTCTCATGAGCAGCTGAGGAGGTTGAGGTCAGGCTGAATCCTCACACAGAGGAGGACATGGGGACCTTGGAGCCAGTGAAATTCGTCATAGTCTTTTGAATCAGACTCTTGATTTCCCAAAGCCAAGGATGATGATTTCCAAAGAAGCATCTGCCTGTGGAGCTGGGCCTTGCATAGGCAGTACAGGAACAGCATGCAGGAGGGGGAGGTTGAAAGAAGATGTTGCAGATGATTTGTTTGCCATGTAACTGGGTCCCATTATTTTGTAGAAAGTGTAATGTGATTGCAAGGTTAACAAAGTGTCTGTTTTCACCTCCCAGTGTTAAGGGCTGTCTTCTGAAACAGGCTTCAGATGGAGCTGAAGTTCCTGCTTCCTTTATGCACCAATGAGGCTGTATGTGAATTTACCTGTGGTATTGTTCTTGTGTTCTGTTATATATGTTTAAAGGCTATATGGTTACAGCAGCCTGGCATTGTTAATAAAATAGTCACTACACAGGACAATAATAGAGGTAACTGCCATTTTGATGTATAGATCCATTGTCCTCCACGAACACGGGCAATTCGAGCCATCTGCTTAGCTCCAAGGACAAACAAAAAATACACGTAATTTGGAGATGGCCCTCAGAGAGTTAATGAAAAGAAAACCAGAATAGATTCAGATCTTTGCCTGGCTGTGAAGGGAATGGGGTGGAGCATTCCCATTTGCTCTGTGGAGAGCTTATCATAACTGTCATAAGGATTAATTGGGACACTGGGGGCTGTTAAAGAAAATTATATAAAACTTTATCTCTGTAGGTTTCCTCTGGTTCCCCAGAGCATCATCACAGTAAATAAGAGGTTTGCCTGCGGAGATGGATGTTAAGAGCAGCGATTTCTGCAGTAGAACTCTTGAGGAACACTGCGTGTCGTTCATTCACCAAATGACAGAAGTACTGGGATCGCTTTCCAGTCGTTCTCTGGTTCTGGGTTTGCTGTGTGCAGGGGTCGGGCGAGGCTGTGAGAAGAGGGGGCAATGATTTGAGGGGAAAAGACAAAAAACCTTTCAGGAAGAAAGGCTGCTTGCAGCTCCTGAAGAGCCTTTGATCGGAAATGGATGTGGAAACGCAGCGGTGATTCCTTGTGAAAGCTGTTTAAGAGGGATGCGCTACCGCACCTCCTCCCTGTAGGTAGAGGCTCGGCACCCTCTGACGGTGGGAAACACCTAAGGACGATAGTACATCCTCTGAGCTGGAGAAAGAGGCAGGGAAGCCCCGCTTTTCCCCTTTTCTGAAGAATGGCGGGGCGGGGGAATGCAAAGGGGTCTTGAAGTGTTAGGCGGAGGGCAGGAAGAACATACGTGGTAGTCGGCAAGAAAGGGAAAACGAGCTGGGCTTCCCCAGCCTGTGCAGGACCTGCCGGTGCCGAGGAGCCGCGGGCCGGGATGGAGAGGAGAGGGCGGCGGCGCTGCGGGGGGAGCGCAGGGTGGTGCGGGCGGCGGCGGCACCGCCCCCGGGGGCTCGCGGTGACGCAGCTCCCGGCGGGGCCCCCCGCCCGTCTCCTCCGCCCCCACTGCCCCTTTTAAACAGCGCCGAGCCGAGCCGAGCCGAGCCGAGCCGAGCATGGGGCCGCCGGTGCTGCTCGCCCTTCTGGGCGCCGCCGCCCTGGCAGGTGAGCGGGAGCGCCTCCTGGATGGATGGATGGATGGATGGATGGATGGATGGATGGATGGATGGATGGATGGATGGATGGATGGATGGATGGATGGATGGATGGATGGATGGAGCGGGGCGGTCCGGCGGAAC
This sequence comes from Pithys albifrons albifrons, assembly GCF_047495875.1. Taxonomy (NCBI): domain Eukaryota; kingdom Metazoa; phylum Chordata; class Aves; order Passeriformes; family Thamnophilidae; genus Pithys; species Pithys albifrons. The sequence continues at coordinate 108,209,858 of NC_092459.1, forward strand.
GGGAGGAGAGGGAACAGCTCCACCAGGCGCGGGGTGCAGGGATAGAGGGCTTCTCTCCTGAAGGGGTTCCCGGAGAGGTGACACCGCGCCCGGCCCGCCCTGCGGCTCCCCGGGGTGCGGGGGAGGGTGCGGTGGGGCCGGGGTGGGGGAACTGAGCTGCACGTGGACTCTTCGGCTGCTCTTCATTTTCATCCCAGTGCATCATCTTTCCACAAAGACTTCTTGATGTCATTTTATTACAAAGGTGCCGCTAGGGTTTTTGCCAGCCAGTGAGTGGTACTGGGGAATGATGGTAAAGTAGCAGGGCTGCAGCTTTAACTAACGGGATATTTTTTTTGTTTTGTCACGTGGCCTTAAATATTAAATCCCCACTGTGAAATGAACATTAAACACTTTATAGTGTTTTATGCGTACTACATCATTGCTTGAAAGAGTTGGTGTCAGTAATTTGGTCTATCAAAAGTCTCTACATAGAAACACTTCTAGGACTTTTACAGACACTATAAGGGAGTTGACTGCTTTCAAGTGCCTTCGTTGAAATCAAAGGGGGAGGGTGGAAGATGGGGAAAGAGACCCCAACACAGAGAAGGTCACCAGACTTATTTCACAGATATAGGGAGATTTATTATCTAATATGTTTTCCTGTTTATGCCATCAAACAGTTCAGGTCCTTCTTTACATCCTTTGTGGCTGTTTTGTTTTCAAATGTCGAATCAGTGAAACATTAACTTCAAGAACTTTCTAGTACTCCTGCAAATCAATATGCCAAAGTTTAGTGATCCTTCCTAGGAAGATATTGCTGACGTTTTGGTGAGGAATGACACTGCACTGAGTCATCAGCATTAATGAAACAAAGCCATGTGATTTCATCAGAGACCCACTCAAAGATCTGTCTCAATCTTGGAGATGCAAGCAAAAAACGTGTGAATTTGTCCTTCATTTCTCATCGATTTTTATTACATTCATCAACTCTCAGCACCAAGGCAAAATCAAATAATCTAATCGTAACTGCCTGGGCAGACTTGAGAGGGTAAAGCAGACCCAGGGCTTGGCATTACTTTGTGTCTCTGTGGTCTGTTTTTTCTCTGTGGACAGGGGAAAAGATGCCCCATTGGCATGGGCTCTGACTTTGTTTCTCCAGTGAAGCCCTGCAGTTGTACCGTCTGCTGTGTCCCTGCAAGCCCAGTGGGTGGGTGCCCTGCTGCTTGGCTCTGCTGTTGGTGTCAGAGTGATGCCTTCACCTCTCCTGAGCACATGTGCAGAGGAAGGCAGATGTGTCGGCCAGCCATCCTCAGCTATCAGGTGGCCCCAAGGAAGCTTTTGCCAGCTGGCATGGGCTGGCAGTGCCAGCACTGGTGTAAAGTGGGGCATGTTGGCTGCCCACTGGCTTCTTAGCTCTGACAGAGCAGCTGCCTCAATATATTATTTCAGGTTCTGGGATGGATTGGATACTCATCTTGTTTCTCCAGGCAGGTTAATATGACATATTAACCAGCACCATTTGCTTCTCCTGACATTATTATGATAGCCTGATGCTTCCTCTGTGTGTGTGTGTCAGCTTTCATTGTTAACCAAGTGCTTGCTGAGACATGAGCTATTGAATAACCTGGCAAAGGCAGTGAACACAACCTGACTTTATATTCCTGTACCACTGGCAGCCTGTGTAGCCTGAAGTTGACATCTAGAGTAGCAAAAGATCTTCAGAGGTTGGTCAGTTCTGCGCTTTATCACATCACGTGGGTGTAACTCACAGGAGATGTGCTGTGGCTGCATCACTAAAAGGATAAAATCAGATATTTGCCCATGTGTGTGTCGTGATTTCTCATGGGCTGGAGGACCAGAGGAGCCTCCCCAAGAAGAGGCAATGAAAGCAGGTCATCTCCTCTGCTTACACCTAAGTGGTGGCTGTGAGCAGCTTATGCCATAGGAGCAGCATCTCCAACACCCATGGGATGGAGAGAATATTCTTTTAGTGGATAACACTTATTTTAGTAGAAGGGAATTTGCCACCAGCCTCCTGCCCCCATGTGCATGCATATCCTTATCCTCCATGCTCAGGTGGATTCTGCAGGCAGGTGAGACTGCAGCAGCCTCAGCACCGTGCTGTGTGATAGTTATTTGCATACTGGGTTAGTAAGGGAGCCTGAAGCCTGGCTCAATCAGCACTGAAGGCAAAAGGTGGGAGAGAGGGCTGGCTCTGAGCACCATCTCCCCCCACACACCACCTGGCATGCTGGGGAAATGATGGAGTGTTATTTTAGGGGAATCCCTTCTGTGCTATCCTTGCGTGGGTTCCCTTCTCTGAGCGCAGTTGTATATGCATGGAAGAGATGGGGTTGGAGAAGCACATTCCTGCATATGAGCAAAAGTAGAGGACAACTGAAATATCAAGAGAGTTAATATTGTATTATGTTCAGCTATTATGCACTGAGTCAGTGCTCAGGGGGATGTCTGCTTCCTCTGCAAAGACAGAAAACAGAAGTTTTATTGCTTTAAATAGTGCAAGGCTGCATGTCCCTGTGTGCTTTGCAGGAAGCTTCCTTGGGGCAGTGCTAGTTCTCCTGATGCTGTAAGGTAAAGTGACTACATAATGCACTTTGTGCTCATCTCTAACAGAAAATATCTCACGGTCCCAACCAAGCAGTGTTGCAGAGAGGGTGATAGTCATATTTAGGACTATCCTGACTCGTGTGAGAACTTCAGAACTGCACCCCAGGGTGTGTGTGTACTATGATTCTGTGCCATGTGGGAAGCCTGTGAAGCCATGGTAGAACAGGCCTTGCTCCTACATACTCTTGTGTGGCTGGTAAATGTGCTTAACTTCACTTCTGGAAATCTCAAGGTGGATGAGAATTGACACACAATAACACACAACAGCCAAGCTCATTAAACAGCTGGAGTCATATTGCAGCAGTGATGGCAAAGTAAGGCAAAATGGAGGATTTGGTCACAATAGGTTCATTCTAAAAGCGAATACCTTGGACCAAGTACAATAGAAGTGGTGCAAGGAGGTGTTAGTTACCCCACATGCACTCAGAACAAAGAGAGGGACAGAGATGGGTTGTACTGCTTCCTTCCAGTAGCTTACCACTGGGATTTGGGGTTGCTTTCCTATTTCTGGGAGTGATAATGGACCACTCAGTCAATGGAAATTTTCCTGTGCCTTCTGGCTCTCTCCTTCCCTCCAGGGACTGCTTCCTATCCAAGGGAGACGGGAGTGGGACAGTAGATGCTTTGAAGTCTTGAAGAATGGTCTGCTATTGGCAGGGAGTGTACCTACAGCCCCTTGTAGAAGCCAAAAGGTTCTTGGGGTGCAAAAGCCTTGCTTGTTTCCTGCTTGTCGGTTGTTTTGTTTTTTTCCCACCAAACAGGTGCAACTGCACAAAGACCTGATTTGAAGTAAAGTTCCATTTTGGAATTGAAGTGTTGCTTTCTTTGGTGTTGCATTTTTTGTAGGGTTCTTTTGTTTTGGGGTTTTTTAGGTGATGTATATTCTTTTAGTGCTGGAAATATTAACATGCCTCTTCTCTCATGTTATGCTGCAATTTCCCATTGCTTTTCCATCTGAATAAGGAAAGATTTAATGTAGAATGTGTCCAGTTTACTGACCAGCCAACCCAAAACTCAAACAGTCTCATCAGACCAGTTTGACTGAGAACTCCTGTCAGTGATGTTTGTTGCCAGCATTAATAAGTCTAATAATTTGGTTTTCTTCCAGGTGTCAGCACAGTTCCAGTGGAAAGAGACCACACTGAAGAAATGGTGAGTAGCTCTCTATCAAAGCAAATTCCAGAAAATTATCAGTGACATTCTCCATGTTCTGTCTTTAAATTCTCAGGGTAATGCTTTTTTTCCTAAGGGTAAACCCTTAACAGGTCATTGCTGATGTGGAACTTGGAGTCCTTTCAGCTGTCAGCGGATACCTGTGTGCACTTCAACGCATTTGATGGAAAGGGAAGCTGATTCTTATGTCAGTGTGGTACTTCTTAACTGTGCATTGTACAGCTTCCCCCAAAAATGGACTGAAATATTTGACAGTACACGTTATTGTACTGTAAAAAGTGAGATGGCAGCTTTGAGGAAAGATGAAATATCTACAGTTACCAACCATGTAACAGAATTTCCAATGTAGTCCTCTCATCTCTTGCTTTTGAAAGAGTTTCTTAACCTGTGTGATTAAATAAATGCCATCAGCTTAGACCCTCTGCACTGATTGTTAGTGTGATTATTTAGATTAGTAAACACCTGATAATAACTGAAAAGAGGTAAAAGAAAAATTGTAAATGCCGTATTGTTTCTTCCCCATCAGCCACCCAGATTGTCAACTTGAGGCTCTTGTACCCCCAGTGTTTGTTCACAACCAACTTCAACACTTGAAAATCATTTTATACAGAGTAGCTACTTCGGTAGCACTTAGAATTAGAGAAGGTTGTGTCTGGCTTTCTTAAATCAACCAACTTCCTCAGCTTCCAGGAGACTGCCCAGTTGAATGTTAAGTGCTAAAAACCAGGCAGGGCTTACAGCACACACACACAAGAAGATGTCAGCTTGTCACTTACAGAGGATACAAAGGTGCTGTTGGTTTATTGGCAATCCAAACTATATTTGCAATATCCTCATTTGGACAGATCCTACAGGGTGATTCTCATCCTTTGCATGTGTGCTATGTTTTGGGGTTTTTTGTTTTGTTTTGTTTTGTAGGGTGCTGTTAGCTCATGTTGTTCGACTCTCCTTTGTACTGAATATTTAATATTTTAAAAGGTACAAAAGGAGCCTGTTACCTACACAAACAAAAGGGGAGATAAAAAGATCTTATGACTATTCTCTTCTTTCTGATACAGTGAGGAGCAAAGCAGTTGACACCTAAATGCACAGGAAGTTGTATCAGAGCTGGGAATTACTCAAAACTCATTAAGAATAGCCTGAACTCTAATCCTAAACTAGCTTTTCCACCAGTTGGGTCAGAAGGAAGATTTCCAGTTTTGCTGGGATAATTTTTTCTATCTTGTCTCTTCTAGGTAACCCAGTGCATAGTGGAAGTTCTGTCCAATGCTCTCTCTAAGCCAAATGCACCACCCATTAATCCTGAATGCAATGAAATCCTGAAGAAGAGTAAGTACAACATTACCTGAGCTTGTGAAAGGAATTTAGATGGTTTCTATCTTGTGTTGGAGCTGGTGAACTGATTTCAGCCTGTGTGAAATCAGTACCTCGAAATTTCAGCATCAGAGTTCTGATTTCCTTCTGTTTGGTCTGTCTCACTCAAAGAACAAACAGCCTGGCCTGGTAATTGTCAGGGGCTCTTGGCTAACACTTGTGGCTCTGTCTGAGAGAACTGTCTGTCTGAGAGAACTCAACAGGCTCTTTTGGTAGCCTGAGAAGTCAACAAATGTGACCATGTTTGGACCACATGCTGAGTGTATTCCATAGGGTAGGAACTGTCTTCAGATGAAATCAACACTTAAATCAACAAGGCAACTGAGTCGAGCTCCAGAGAAGCAAGTCCTTCCCTCAGCCCAGAAACAAGTTTGTGGTGCTGATTCCAGAGGTCTGGAGATGTGCTGAAAGCTCCCTGTGGGAGTGCTCAGGTGGGGTGAGCCCATTCTGGTGCTGAGCTGCCTCCATGGTGAGGTGTAGGCCCATTTTATACCTTTTTACTGCCTGCAGGGAAGGGTGGTCAAGTCTGACACTGCCAAACTGCAGAATGCACATCCCTCTTGTCTGCCCAGTTCTATCTGTTTGACTACAGAACAGTAAAAAGGCTCTTGAACTTACCTGCTACTAAGAAGGAACTCTGAAACCCATCTGGTCCTCCTCTTGTTTATAGAGGGAATAATGTATGGCCTCTCATACAGTCATCAAAAGAGGGTGGAGTTTGGGCTTTGGAAATACATGGATTTTTATTTAACTCAGCCCCAGACTCTTTAGGAGATGCTGAGTGCCACTGAGCTTTGTTTGTGATATTGTTGATTTCAGGGAAAAAAAACCCAAGCCTGTAATTTGTCATATTTTGGAAAATAAAAAGCCAGTTTAAACATGTGTGTGATCTATTTCTGATTATACTCAGACTCAAGCAAGGCAGGAATTATCTTCATAGAAGTGTGTTGTTACATACACAGAGTCAGACTTTCATTTAGCATTTTGGATATAGTGTAAGGAACATGATTTGTTGAAAACTAACTATTGCAAAGCAACAGATTTATTTAATATCTTTTTCAGTCAACTTAGAACTTTTAAAATTTGCTAAAAGCCCCTAATATTTTCAAGTAGCTTGAAATAGATGGTTGTCTTTTTTGTGAATAGGCTTGTGAGATGGATAAGGCCTGGCACTCAAAGAACTGAACACAACTCCAGGTCCCACTAATTTTTAGTGGGAATGAGACCTAATTTAATTCAATACTAAAAATGTGATCACAAACAAAAAGGCAAAGAGGAAAACTTATTCTGGAAATTCCAGCGGAACTTTTAAAATGCTTAACTAAATGAAAGTTAGTTAATCGTTTTCCAGGCAAGCATCCAAAATATTAGCAAATTACTAATTTTAACAGCAGAATTAAAAGATCAATTCTATCCAAATCTTCTTGCTACTTTGGTAGCCAGTTATGTATTTGCACTGAAATAACACCTCAGTGAAGGGTTGGATTATTCCATTATGCTGCTCTTGTTATTATAGGTGGTAGAAATTACAGAGAGAGAAGTGAAATCAAACAACTTGAAGTGAGGAATTCCAAAGACCCGGAAGAGGCTGAAAAATATACTGAGAGCATGGAGAAAGAACAAAGTGAGGCAGAAGAGGAATCTAAAACATACATGAAAGTAAGTGATGAGGAGAAACTTTCTCACAAGGGAGGTAAAAGCACAGAAGAGGAGGCTGGACACCACATGCCTGTTCAAGATGAGAGACTTCACGTAGAGGAAAAAACCCACTATCAGGAAGCTGGAAGAGAGGAGAAGAATTACCACAGTGAAGAGGAAAGCAAAGAGAGCCAGTGCTGTGCTGAAGACATAGAGCCTGCTGTTCTCAACAAGAAGTCCCACTCTGGAGGTGCGAGCACAGACGAGTTCCATGGTGGGAATGATGAGCGCTCTGTGGGCCGCTGGCACTTGGAGGAGGGAATGCAGAGCCCTTACAAACAAATCCATGAGGGTGAAGAGGGAGGGGCAGAGGAAGAAAGAAGTGAAAAATACCACCATGAGTCTAAGGAACGTGAGAAATCGCATGAAGAATCTGATGAGAGTGAAGAAACAGAGGAGGAAAAGCAGCCCTACAAACCCAAAGGTTCCCAAGGGAAGCACAGAGCAGGTGACTCCTATGAAGAGAAGAGGGGCCATGGTGCTGAAAAAGAGGCAGTAGCTGAGGAATCAGACACAGAGGAGGCCCGTCTCTGGAACCAATGGAACCACCGTCAGAGACACCGTGAAGAGTCAGAGCAGCAGCGTGAGGAGAAGAGTGGTTACCATGGGGGGCATGGGTCTGAGATGAAGGAAAAAAGGCTTTCAGTCCAGGGAAGTGAGAAGTACAGAGACAGGTGGCAGCAGAGTGAGGAGAGCAGTGAAGAGAGCAGTGAGGAGAGCAGTGAAGAAAACAAGAGGTATCACCACAGTGATGAGAAATGGCGAGAGGAGAGGAGACATCACGATGGGTCACGTGAGGCGAGGAGGCACCACTCCGAGGGAAGGACATACCTGGCAGGTGAAAATGAGGAAGAGCTGGACAGGTACCTCAGTGGTGGCAGCAAGCAGAAGCAGCATCATGCTGGGGGGAGATACGGCTTCTGGAACACCGAAGAGGATGGGTCACAGAAAGTCTCAGCCCGGGAGCGCAGAGGGCAGGCCAGGAGGCACCACAGCATGGAGCAGCAGCACTACCCCAGCTACAGTGAGGAGGAGGAGGAGGAAGTAGAAAAGAAGCATCACAGCAGTGATCAGGTGGAAAATGAAGAGGAAGAAAGATACACAGAGAGGGAAGAGTACAGAAGCCGTCTCCCTGCAGAGAATGAGAAGAGAACCACAGCATCCTACAACTCTTTCTACCCATTGCTGTGGTGGAAAAGCCAGCACTTTGAGAAGAGAGATGGGACAGGAGAGCAGCTGCTGGAGGGCAAAGAGGAAAGCAGGCCTGCCCTGAAGGAGAAGAGTCTTTTCCCTGAATATGATGACTATGACTGGTGGGAGGGAAAGCAGATCCTGAGTGCTCTGAAGCACAAACGCACCGAGAAGAGGAATCCCAGCAAAATGAACAGAAATGATGTGGAAAGGCAATACGACAAGATGGATCAACTTGCACAACTTCTGAACTACAGGAAGAAATCAGCTGAATTCCCAGAGTTGTACAGTTCTAGAGAAGACCTGAAGAAACGTCACATAACTGGGAATGACAGAAGTCTAAGCCAGAGGCCTCTGACGGAACAGGAGGTATGTGTACAGGTGTTTCTCTGAAACCTGGGGGAAGCTGACTTTAAATGCACTTCCAAACCCATTCCCAAGGCAGCTGGCAGACTGTGCATGGGAAAACACAGACAAGATTATGTTGAGAGTCAGATCTTCAGTGATTTAAAAATCTGCTTTCTTTGAATGGTGAGACATGAATTTCGTAAACTACCCCAGGGCACAGTTTGTAAAATAAAGACATTAACTTCTGCCTGCTGCAGAACAGGAAGGGAAAGGAGATTTCCATCTTCTCTGGGCCCTATCTCTCCCTGTAGGGTCTTAGAGACAAATAAAGCACAGATGCCAGTGGCAGCAGGAGCAGAGAGGTAACTGACAAGCAACATTTGGTCTGTCAGGTTGTTTAAAGTACACGGCTGGAAAGTAACTTTGGTGTTTAGAGTGAAATCAGCTGTAATGGCAGAGCAGAGCCTGAGTTGCACTTGTAAGCCCAGTTTGGGCATGTAGCTCCCACACAGGTGAATCCTTTTTTTTTTTGCTGGATTCTGTTTCACTATCAAGGAAAACCGAGTCTACACCCATCAGCTGGATGGTCCTCCTGTTATCTGTGGCTGTGCTGGGAGCACTGGAGGCTTGATACTAATTTTTATAGATGTTAAGTGGTGTTAGCAAGTCATAATAAACAAGAACTGGCTGTATAAAGCTTCCCCTACTCTCTATTATTGCAGAGATGTTCCTCTTGTTGCGTGTCACAAGCCTGAACCCCTGTGATTGTCAGGCTGTAGCTTCCTAAAGGACCTTCACTGAGCAGAAGTGACTGCAGGGAAATCGCAGCTGTGAGAGCAGCACGTCACCACCAGATAATGGTGCTTTAAATCTAAAAAAGATTAGGTTGTGATTAGGACCAGCTCTCAGAATGAGTATTTTGATGCATTCCCCGGCCCTAATTCAGTTAAAAGCAGGAAATTGCACAAAGTATGTTGCTCTGTTGTTAACACCTCTTGGCCCAGCAGTCCGCTCAGGGACCATTAAGGAGCTGATCATCTGCCTTAGAAATGCCCTTTTCTCTCATTTCCGTGGAACAAAACATTTGCCAGCGTTATTTGATGAGTAAAATGCTCTTTATGTTTTCACAGGAAAAAGAGCTGAAAAACCTGGCTGCTATGGATTTGGAGCTACAGAGTATAGCAGAGAAGCTCAACAGCCTCAGGAGAGGCTGAAGGTGTTTGGTATTGCCGAGGTCGGTGTTGCTGTACGTGCAGTACCTGTGTCTTCTGTGGTAAATTCACTGCCACTGGATTGTTTGCCCCAAAACCAGGAAATACTATTTACTGTCCACTATAGTGTAGTGATTTATACAGCTGCAAATGTCCTTAATTTGCTGTTATGCTACTGAGCTCTGAATGGCATGAATTTTAGTATTATAACCTTTCATGTGGGCAGGTATTTTTAATAGGCTTTTAAAAATAATTGTGTTAGTGTTCTTCAGAAATCTATTTGTCTGAGTTTGCAATAATAAAAACCATTGATCTTGGACCAAACTTTCTCCTTGCTTACTTGACTGCTTCGGTTATTTCAGAATGATCTGTATCATTTAAATGAGGAGGGGGATGTGGAAGGAGCCTTTTGGTGATCTTAGGACGCTATAAAGCAGTAAAGGAAATGATCCCATAATTAGTTTCAACTACTCCAAATATCTGGAGTTCAATTTAACCACTTATCCAAATGTGTTTTTTACAGCCCTTCTGCTGTGCTGGTGTCTCCATATTCATGTGTTTCTATTGAAACAGGAACAATGGTACTTCAAGCCACGCTCTTCAAGTATTACACAAAGAATACGTTCTGTCATTTGGGAATATCACTAATGATTTGTCTCTTATTCCCTTATTGTTTCTCATTGGTGCAAGCACTATGGCACATTTGAAAAGTGAGGAACAGGATTCAGTACTGAGGCCATGTTTGTGTTAATGCTGGTGAAATGCAGCCACTTTGCCTTGGATCTAAATCAACTTTTCAGGTGCTCCAGTAGTATTTATTTCTCAAACTGATCTTTTAGTGACACAATTTTTTTTCCTCCTAGTGTCTCAGTATACATGATATGCAGGATTTAAAACATGCTGGTAGTTTTCCATTACTAGTCTCCTGGCTTCCATCAATCTCCTAATTTCCTTGCCTTTCCCAAGCTTACAGGCTCCAATCCATTGCTCTAAGCTATATTGTCTCAGGATTCCATCACATACTGGACGTTGGCTGCTTTCAAAGTCCCATGTACCTTCAGTACATCTGTGTGGACACATATCCCACTTTTCCCTACTTCTTCAAAGAAGCTGAGAAACCCAGAATTTTTAAACAGATTCTTAAGAATACACATCACGTTTCTACTCTTTGTGTGATCCACAACACTTGCACTGTAGGGGGAGGTAAGGGGGACAAAGCACACTTTTCAGACCCACATGGTTGGTGGAACGGAGGAGATGGTGAAACCTACATCCTCTCCATGGATGGGTGTTTCATGGAAGGAGGAGAGGAAAAGAGAAAGAAAAGACACTTTGCATAAAAGTAGAAAAACAACACTGAAAAGTTTGCAAAACTCAGTAGTACATAGAACCTGAAGACAACACTGTACCTGTTCTCCTCAGAGAATCTTTAACTGCTTCTTTACACAAACTATAATGCTAATGGTGAACAAAGCATTACTCTTACCAAAATACTGAATTTTACAGCTTTATAAAGTCTGATTACTTGATCCCAGAGCTCCACAGTCTGTCCAGTCAGTCCAGAAACTTGAGTTCAAGAATATAAGCCAAGTCCTGCTGGCCTTACGAGCTCCCACATGGACCTAAAGCTTCCCACCAGGAGTGCAGGGGGTGCAGACAGCAAATTCTCCTCCTTAAGCCTATGCTAAACCTTTTTATTTTCAATAAGAGGGAAAAGGAAGAAAAAGAAGATAAATCTCATTAGGAAAAACACCCTGCAGTTTAATTGAAATGGCAAATGCAAAGTTAAAAAAAATTAATAAAAAAGCTGACATTCTGAAAGATCAAATAGTAGAATAAATATATATACATATAGCAGTTTTTAAAATAGTAATATCTTAAAAACATATAACAACTCTTAGGAAAATGACAGAGAATACTAATAATGACATTCTGTTTAAATACTTAGTATTTTAATTTAAGAACATGCACTTTCTCTTCTGTATTTATTTCAGGAAAACATGGGGTCATGCTGTAAACATGGGGTCATGTTCTAATATTAGTTTTCTCTTTTTATTGTTCCTGTGCAATAAACAGAGTACGATTTTTTTTCTGTTCATTCCACTTTCTTAAATTACTGAACACAGTTCTGTGTCCAAAGGGGGAGCAGATCACCACACAGAATGATGATAAGAATTCTCTGATGCTCTCCTGGGAAAATGGAAAGTTAAGTTAGATGTGTTGATTCAGACTTGACCTTTTAAAAAACTACATCATATTCAAATTTGGCAAAGAGCAAACAGAATGCCTTCAGTGATGCTTTATCTTCCTGGATTTTCTCTTTTTTTGAAGTGATTTCAGTGTGATGTTTTCTTCCAAGGGTTTTTCTTCACATTCAGATCATGTAAACTGCTAAAGAGTGAGACAATCCTCCCACCACACAGTTCTGCTGCTTTTCCTGACAGATGTGTGACAGGTACAATTTCTGTGCTGTCAAGAGCACTGAAAGTATATTTGTTATTTTACTAACAGTAAGACTCCTGAGATCTAAAAAAACATATCGATTCTCCAAATGTTAACAATGAAGGTCTTGAACTTTGCATCTTTTAGGTGATGGCTCCTCCATCTTCAGTGCTTCTGAGTTACTGGACTCAGATTTGCCTTTATCCAAGACAACAGTGATGCCAGACAGAAGGTACCCTCCACCTCCACTCATTGTCAGTTTTGGATGGCTTCGATCTGGTAGGACCTTTAAAAAAAAAACAAACAAACAACAAAACACACCCAGAAACCACCCCACAACAAGCATCTTCAAAAACTCACTCTATACCAGCACATAAAATTGTGTAATTTCTGTTTACATTACTGGATGTAAATTTTTTTCCAGCCACAACAACAAACAGCCATTTGGGAAGTGTGTTTATCTTTAAAGGGCGTATCTGCAGGTGAGAATCCAGTTACAGAAATACACAAGAGTACAGGCTACTGCCTTACTGATTCCTTTGTCATGGCATTTACAGGAAAACTGTGAAGTCAAGGTGAATGAGAAAAGAGACCAAACCCCACTAGTTTTGTGAAATTTCTAATTCTGCCTTTCAAACTGTTGTTTGCACAGCACAGCCTCTGAAGTGCATAAAGGGCTAGAGCCACTTTGTTCTGGTACAAATTGTCTAGTAATTATAGAAACTAGTGTACCATGAGTTAGAAGTCATACATTATACTAAGCTAGACACTTCAAAAAGATGAAATGGTAAAGATTCAAGATTTTGTAGCATTAGAGCCAAGGGTTTACAAGTTTGACAGGTCATGTCACTGAAAAGAAAAGGCATAAGTCCAACAGTGATGAAGACGCTTCAAGACCACCCCAAGGGATGAAGTCAAGAGACCACTACCCAAATTCGAAGCCAAAAGGAAAGCTCCACCCAAGATTCTGCCCAGTCACTAATATGGAAATTAGAAGGTGTTAACTATAAACTTCAAGATTATAAAATGGCTTATTTTACAGAAACAAGTCAGGGAAGTTTTTGCCCAGTATGAACTGGCTTGCCTCCAACGTTATCAGTAAACACCTTGCTGCTATTAGAATAAAAACTTTCTCTTAGCACTTATTTTTTGCAATGTTTTTGCTTATCACAAGGTTTGAGATGCATGAAAATCCCACTATGTGATCAGAAGTGGTGTATTTGGAACCACAGCTGATCTAACAAAACAACACGAAGGAATACAGTAAATTCCCAGTTCTGTCACTGTCACCTTTATGGAGCTTCAGGTAAGACATGCAATGAACCATCTCTTCCAGCTGCCTTACACTCTTTGTAAAGGCTTTCCCTTCAGTTGTTTCCCCTGTGCTCTGACTGCCACTGCAGGTCTGAACTGACTGACTTGTGTCCAGGAGACTCCCTGTTGTTCCTCACTGCACCTGGATACAGTAACCCTGGCCAAACCTACCTCAGAATCATAGAATCGACTGGGGTTGGAAAAGACCTTCGAGATCATCAAGTCCAACCCTTGGTCCAACTCCAGTCCATTTACTAGATCATGGCACTCAGTGCCACGTCCAATCTCAGTTTAAAAACCTCCAGGGATGGGGAATCCACCACCTCTCTGGACAGCCCATTCCAATGCCTGATTACTGTCTCTGGAAAGAATTTCTTTCTGATCTCCAACTTAAATGTCCCCTGGCAGAGCTTGAGCCCGTGCCCCCTTGTCCTATTGCTGAGTGCCTGGGAGAAGAGACCAGCCCCCACCTGGCTAGAACTTCCCTTCAGGTAGTTCTAGACAGCGATGAGGTCACCTCTGAACCTCCTCTTCTCCAGGCTAAACAACCCCAGCTCCCTCAGCCTCTCCCCATAGAACTTGTGCTCCAGTCCCTTCACCAGCCTTGTTTACTCTTCTCTGGACCCGCTCCAGCCCCTCAGTATCTTTCCTGAACTGAGGGGCTCAGAACTGAACACAATACTCAAGGTGTGGCCTCACCAATGCAGAGTACAGGGGAAGGATCACTGCCCTGGGCCTGCTGGCCACGCTATTCTTGATACAGGCCAGGATCCCATTGGCCTTCTTGGCCACCTGGGCACACTGTTGGCTCATGCTGAGCTTCCTGTCAATCAGTACCCCCAGGTCCCTTTCTGCCTGGCTGCTCTCCAGCCACTCTGTGCCCAGCCTGGAGTGCTGCAGGGGGAACATACCTTGTGTGAACATTTGAGCATCCTGGTCATTCCCAATTTGTTTGCCCAATCAGTAAGTCAGTAATCATGACCACCCTTGAATTAAGCCATCCCCTAAATAACAATTCCTTATGGGCCCCAGAAGCCCTTGGGCAAAGAGGAGGGCAGTGAAGTCCACCTCTTCACACAGCGTGAGCTGCTCCTCAGACGTGCTTCTGCTTCTTGATTGGACGTGGCACTGAGTGCTATGATCTAGGAAATGGACTGGAGTTGGACCAAGGGTTGGACTTGATGATCTCAGAGGTCTTTTCCAACCTAATCGATTCTGTGATTCTGTGATTCGATGATTCTTCATAGATGAAACACCAACTCATTTTCTTCCAAACATCTTGTTCAAAATGACATTTTTCACTGTGGAGATGCTTCTTCCCCCTCATCTTGTTTTTATTGTTCAGTTCCCAGAGCAGAAACTTGTTACTTGAGTTCCAGGAAACGTGTTATTTGAAGATGATGATTTTCTATGTCACCACCATTCTTAGCATTACAGATTGTTTTTCAGCTGTCAAAACAGCTGGAAATGAATAAGCACCTGTTACTTTGCTCCATCTCTATTCCGTGATAATGCTTCAGGCCAGCCACTAAAGCACAACACTTTGCTACAAATATTTCAGCAAGTGCTTAAGTGAAAAGCTTTGCAGGAAGAAAACAGAGGATTGCCATTTGAAATTGTTACCATGAAGCAACAGAACTCTTCAGAATACTTACTATTACTCTGGGCTAAAACAAATGCATGAGCTTATCCATAGTTTCAGCCAGTCCAAAAAACCATATTTGCAGAGTGTTTTGCTCCCCAGCATTCACGCAGTTTTGACAGCCACTTACTGTGATCCTTACCTGGTAGTTTCGTAGCCAGGTTTCAGACAGCTTTAGGTTAATAACACCACCTCTTTCTCTCAGCTTTGTGTAACATTCTAATAATGGCTTAAAAAAACCCAAAATAGTAGGTTATACAGCGGAATAGAATCAAACCTGAACAGTCACAGCTAAAGTAACATACTTGACTTACCTCTTTATACTGGCAGTAGACAACAAAAGGTCTTGAAGGAGCCACAAATTCCAATAAAGAAAGTAATAAGGGCGTGGGATGAAACTTGCTAGCTACAATTAAGCTGCAAAAGAAGTGTCATCATTAGTTTTCTGCTTCTAAAACCTACTCATCAAGTGACATTTTCTCCTACTTAGCACAGCAATCAATTATAGCTTAGAAGTTGCTCATCAGCTGTTTTCATGTTACTAACAACTCCTCAAATATAAAAACAAATCATGGTTTTCTACTTGCATAATTAAGAGCCTAAAACACTAATTTCCTAAGGTGCAGAATATTAAATGCATTGCAGGAGGACTCGATCCAGCTGCGCTAAGTTCCACAATAATTCTTCCAACACAATCTGCATGCTGGTTTTCACTGCCCCAAGACCATTTTCCAAACACAATTTAAGTTCTGTTACTGCTAATCGTTGCTTAGACTGTAACCTCAGTCATGATTCTTTAAACTGGGTAGTCTTCATTAAATACAGTTTTATATAAGAATATTTAAAAAGAAAACAATCCCCTAATAGACATGGCTAAAAATCTTCTAAATTATGATCTTGCCAATTTAAAGGTTTCTTATTTTATCCTCCATCCTCATTTTAATACTATAGTAAAACTTGCATCTGCAGGTGGTTGAGATTCTCTACAGCCATCTCCAGTTTTAGTCCAAAAGAATCACTGCTAAACTAGATTGCAAGAAATGGTTGAGTAAATTAGTAAATTGTGCTTTTGCAGAAAGAATGAGCTAATTAAACTACTTGTCTAGTTTACAGAGACTATGTAAGATGACCCATTGATTAACATTTGTTCTCCAGGGGAACGTGCAGCATTGGAGACACTTAAACTTGTCTGACAAAAGGGAGGTAAAATTGGTCGTTCAATTTTCTAAATACAACAGAAATAAAGAGATGAGAAGTTCTCTTACAGTTGTTTCTGTTTTGGTTTTTTGCCATCCATGGCCTTGTGGGCCATTTGCTTCAAATCCAAACCTCAAAAAAATTGTGCTCAGTAATTAATCAAGCAGGGCATAAAGAAAAGACTTGGTCTGATGCCTCAGAAGGCTTGGAGTGCTGCCCTGGCACTGCCAGGACCTCTGCCAGACAACAGGAAGGTAAGTGAGAGATGAGAGACTGTGGAAAACCAAATTCTGTTCTTTCATATGCCAGCACATATTGCTGCCAGCAGGTAGCCTGGCCAGTCACAGAATTAATGTCATGGGTGAGGGGCAAGCAGGAAGAGTTAGAGGAAGGGTAGGGAAGGGTAGAGGGAAGGAGGTGGTGTAATTCTGAACACATGGAGTGTCTACAAACCAATTGCTGCTTTCACAGTATCAGAAAAATTTAACAGTCTATCTTTTAAAAAGCCTTCTTTAAAAGAATACCAAAAACCCAATGAATATCCTCCTTTTTCTCCTTCAATTACCTATATCAGACTTCAACTCTCATAAATGGAATTGAAATGTAGATCTACTATAAGCAATGTTCTACCACATAACAGCACAGAAGACAGAAATCCTACTGAAATGGTATCTTCTACATTAAGTAGTAAACCCTGTTAAATTCAGGAACTCAAGGATTAATTTTTCTAAAGGTGGTGCCCATCTTTATCTAACAATCAGTTTGTCTTTACTCTGCCAGTAAGTCCTAATCTTTCCCCCCACCTCAAATGTTAATCAGATTTTTACCTCTCTTGTCACTACTTCTCTCCTGCGAAACCAAACCAAACCAAACAAACCCTTACTTTACCTGCCTGCTGCTACTGGGGTACAGAGTTGTTAGTTTGAAGCATTTGTTTATTACATGCTAATTTTTCATGCTACTCTGTCGTTCTTCGTCTAAATGAACAGTGGGCTGTAAGAGGCAGATGACTAAAGGAAGGTGATCATGACTGAGCCATCTGGGATAGTGCCCTCAGGCACCATAAACTTCTCTGTCTCCCCATCATGCTGGAGAATTCCTAAAGCAAGAAATCACTCATCCCTTCAGGTGTGTAATTTGTTTCAGCTTTCGTGCATTACAAAGAAGTATAAAAGTGACTAAAAACAAGAGACAAATGCTAAACAGGCTTCCTTGAACTCAGTCAACAACTGAATATATTGTTTCATACTACAGAAAATGTCAAGTAAAGTCAGATATTAATTTTCACTTTGCCAGATCATGCACAGACATTAATTATAAAACCAGTACCATTATTTAGGCAGCTTAATGGTCACATCCACAGGCATTGCCAGGGGTGGTGCTCTGTTGCCAAACAGATGTGCAGGGCCTTTTACAAACCTTTATCATTTTATTGCTCCAGAGAACACAGAATGACCTGTTTCTGCATCTTTATAAAAAAGGCTATTTCTACCACTTATATATTCCACATGAACTATATGAATGAACATGAGTTAAAACATTTTGTCATAATAAAACCAAAACCTGTACAGAAGCACTTAAACATAACCAATAAATGTGCATTAAAATTTATCTGAGCAGAAAAGCTTTATTCCCAGTGAAGCAATATTCTTTGGAGAAAAAATAGTATTAATGTTACTAAATTAACTAAATTAATGTTACTTGGTTAACTCAAATCACTTCAGCATTTGCTAAGAACATTTAGAAAAAGTCACAAGCACCAAATGCTCTTACAGTATTGTGGGGCTGAATTTCTAGGAATGTATTTATTTTGAGTTTCTAAAAACAAACCAACCAGTCAAAACAACAAAACAACAAATTTAGTTTCACTTTAATAAACTTAAAACCTCAGATTATCTTTGCCAGTTAGGATTTTTTTGGCAGTCATCTTGTATTATATTCTACCTGGATTTTGTTTTCCTTTGGATACATGTTCATTTTTATTTTAATATTTACTCATAATTAGTTGACTTTTAGATCATGAAATTTCAAGCCATTTAAATAACACAGAATCACAGATTCACAGACTATTCTGAGTTGGAAGGGACCCACCAGGATCATCGAGTCCAGCTCTTAAGTCAGTGGTCCACATAAGGGATTGAACCCATGACCTTGGCATTATTACAGCCAAGTTTTAAACAACTGCGCTAATCTCAAAAAATCTCAACCAGGTAAGAACTGAAAAAGACCCAAGACACACTTGGGTTTCCTATTCCATTGCTGTTTCCAGTAAATTGTTCTTGTCTCAACCCTTGAGACAAACCTTTGGTGCCTCAAATTCCCGTCTCCATCCTGCACAAGGAGGAGTGGGGCAGGGAGTGGTGAGCAGTGTGTGGTCTGGAGTGTTTCAGTGGGAACACTAAATTGGGAGTAACATTCCTAAACCAAAAAGACAACTACAAACAAACTCACCCATCAGCATTCTTCTCTCTCAAGAAAGCAGCAGTTTCCATTAGCTTTTTTCTTCTCTCCCATTGTTTTATTTGCTTGTCCCGAACCTTTGAACAACAAAACAAATAGTTTGCACTTTAACTGGTAATTATATATCGGATCACTTATTGCATGGACTGAATTTTAACTTCGTGCATCTTAGATGACAATGTAATACAAAGAACAACTTCCAAAGTTCCATTTTAACACCTAAACAAGCTATGTTTCAGCATATCTGATTCAGACAGCAGAATTTTATGTATATAGACATTGTCAAGCTTGGATAGGCACAATAAATGTTCTTACATTTTCTTTATTTTCTTTTTCTTTGCTCTCTTTAAACTCTACATCTTCAGCATTAATGTCCATTGTTTCTTGCTCTTCTGTTTGGTTGATCTCCATAGTTGCTTCAGTGGTAGGTTCCTCTTCTGCTTCCTGATGGGAAGCCTGTTTCTCGTCAGTCAATCCATTGCTCTCTTCTTCCACTAGTGCATTCTCTTCGGGGTCTGAAGGCAGAGTCTCTGTAGAAAATGTCCCAGAGAGGAGACTGTGCACTTTGCTGAGAGGAAATTCATGCAGATTATCAAAAAAAGGTTTTGGAAATCCAAAACAACTGGTAGCAGCTCTAACGGGTCCTCCTCCTGGGTACATCTGAATGATGGATCCGTAGCCTACGAGAACAAAAGAATCAAAACACATTGGAGAGCCAGAATTCTTAAACTGCACATGTTTTCAACATTTCTAAATGAAGCACTCATTTAGGAACAGGGAAGTAAATTTCCTGCTTTTAATCTAACCATCAGATTTAACAAGCTGGGGAAGTGTGCCTCAAGGTAAAACATCTTCACTGAAAGGATAACACTTTGCAACTCAAAAGAACAAGGCAACTCATAGAATATTTGTGTATTAAACATGTATTTAGGATTAGCTCAGAATATATAAGCAATGACCAATTGTTAGAAAAGCTAATTTAATTAATAATTAAAAGAAGAAATTTCTACAGTTTCTGTTACTTACTGATGGAATTGTTTCAATAAAATACAATTTAAACAGCTAATTTAAAGTGTTAATAGGCAAAGAATTTCTTCAACATCCAGGCTCTAAAGGAAGATCTGTCAGATGTTTAAACACATTAAAAATAACTTTTCAATATGCTGAAATTTTACCTTATTTAATTTACTTCAAAGAGTAGCTGTATGGCCCAAAGTTGCTGCAACAAACCCAATTTGCCGTGTGTTGTGCTTCTCAGCCAACAGACAGCACATCTGTGTGCACAACATCACATCACGCCTCCTGCCCCTCTGGAATTAACTGTAACCTCTGACTAGTGTCTCTGAATTTTGCAACTAATTAACTCAGAAAAACAAGTCAAACTACTCCTTGAGAAATTGTCACACACTTTGAAAATATACATTTTGCAGAATACACATTAAATCTGGTGCAGAGAACAAGAGGAATGGCAACATTTTCAGTGTTGTAGGCTGCCAGAATTCCAGTACTACTATTCCTGTTTCCTGCCATTCACTTTTCTGGACTTCCAGGTGTCTGGGAAGAATCTACATACAATTTTTACAAACTTACAGCTTTTTCTGAACACAGTGTCATTATGCTAAAACAGGGCCTAAAACAGATCTACATATGGGAATATCAATTTAATTAAATTTCATTATATAAGCAATTACATAAATTTAATTATCAATTATAAATTTTTTAGGTTTTTTAATTATCAAAAAATAAACCCAACTGCAAGATGCAGAATGCAACTTAATCCGATGGAAGAATAAGAATCTCTGAATACCTGAGGCACTAAACTAGATTCTAAAAACTGAGAAACTACTTACTGCCTTTTAGATGTATCACAGGGCAGTGTATTTGGGTTTCAGGTAAGTTCTCAGTAGGGGCGGTCCCGTGGTGTAAAGGAGAGCACTCTGGACTCTGAATCCCAAGGACCTGAGTTCGAGTCTCAGTGGGGACCCACCCCGGCAGTTCAATGCCTCCCTGACATCCGATCCCGTCAGATCTTGGATGCTCAGCAGGGTCAGCCCTGGTTAGTACCGGGTGCTGTGACAGGCCTGAGGACTTCACTGTCGCTGTCCAAGCTCACTTGACCTTAGGACTTAAATGGTGGGGCCAGTTCTGCACTCGCTGTGCCTCACCTAAAAAATCCACTGTGCAGGCTTCCCAAATCTTCCAATTCCCAAATGTGGTCATACGTACAAGCCCTCAATGTGTGCATTACTAAAGCTACTGTGTAACTCACCCCCCATTCGCTCCATCACTGCTCCAAGCACCAGCCCTGCACATGTTTCCATCACAATCATCTTGTTGCCAGCGCGGATGTTCCCCAGGGTCAGCATCTGAGCCAGGGTGTCGTACCTCAAGTGGCTGCAAGACAGAAGGTTTCAGCAAACATCAAAGTAGCTTAATCTTAAGAGTTAGAAATACGGCCTGTTGGCACAGGAGCCTGCCAAAAAAAGTTGGGTTACAGGTAGATTTTCAGGAGCAGCGTCAGGGATCCTCAGAGTCTCTATGCAGAAACTTATAATTAACCATAGAAACATAGAATCAATTGGGTTGGAAAAGACCTCCGAGATCATCAGGTCCTACCCTTGGTCCAACTCCAGTCCATTTACCAGATCATGGCACTCAGTGCCATGTCCAATCTCTGTTTAAAAACCTCCAGGTATGGGGAATCCATCCCCTCTCTGGGCAGGCCATTCCAATGCCTGATTACTGTCTCTGGAAAGAATTTCTTTCTGATCTCCAACTTAAATGTCCCCTGGCAGAGCTTGAGCCTGTGCCCCCTTGTCCTATTGCTGAGTGCCTGGGAGAAGAGACCAATCCCCACTTGGCTAGAACTTCCCTTCAGGTAGTTCTAGACAGTGATGAGGTCACCTCTGAGCCTCCTCTTCTCCAGACTAAACAACCCCAGCTCCCTCACCCTCTCCCCACAGGACTTGTGCTCCAGTCCCTTCACCAGCCTTGTTGCTTCTCTGGACCTGCTCCAGCCCCTCAATATCTTTCCTGAACTGAGGGGCCCAGAACTGAACACAATACTCAAGCTGTGGCCTCACCAACGCAGAGTACAGGGGAAGGATCACTGCCCTGGGCCTGCTGGCCACACTATTTTTGATACAGGCCAGGATCCCATTGGCCTTCTTGGCCACCTGGGCACACTGTTGGCTCATGTTGAGCTTCCTGTCAATTAGTACCCCCAGGTCCCTTTCTGCCTGGCTGCTCTCCAGCTACTCTGTGCCCAGCCTGTAGTGCTGCATGGGGTTGTTGTGGGGTTGCAGGACCCGGCACTTGGCCTTGTTGAACTTCATCCCATCTGGTAATGAAGAAGAACTAGAACCAGAGCCAACAAATAATTAGCAAGGAATAGCAAAAGTAGGATATGAAATATGCTGCACATATCAGAATGGACATCTTGTGGCGTGTCAGTTTTTTTAATTTTTAACTTTTTTTTTCCTGACATGTCAGTTTTGCAAAGAACAAACAGTATGAATGCACTTCCTGATCCAACAGAGCATCCCTTATGATTTTCACCTGTTTTGCAGCAGCACATACCACCTGCAATGCAGGACCAAAACTTTACACTTCTGCCTGCAGTGCACACTGAGGAGGCTCAGTGATGGCTACAGAAATTACAACACCTTAATAGTGAAATAAAGCCAAGTGACAGAGATCATGGAAGGAGAAGAAAAAGGTCTGAGAAGCCTTAGATAACATATATTTGAGAATTTAAATCTCACCATGTTAGATCTGTTATTACTATATCAAAAAGATTGTATCTGTCCATCTTAAATAATGTCTGTGACAATATATGTTTTAGTTTAGGTAAGCAAAACTTGAACAGGGCTGGATCTCTGCAGGAGATCTCTGTAATCATTGCCCAGACCCCAACGTTAACCACGTCTTCAAGTTCTGGAGATTTCCGATTGAAGATTTTGAATCCCTAACACATCAAAGACAAAAATGCCTGCTTCTAGTAAGTGGTTTGTTATTTTGATTACTGATCCAGAAAACAGGGATGATGCACCACCTGCCAGAACCAGGTAAGAGACACCTTTGAAAATGCACAGAACTCATGTCTACAAAGGTAATCAGCAAGACTATGGTGAAAGGGAAGTGGTAAAGCTGTTCCTGCATGCAAAAGTTGTCCTATTTGCTGCAATAGCACATTGATTAATTTTCTATACCACATGATTTTTCACTAACTTGCAATCTTCCCATTCACAGGGAAGGAAAAAAAGAAGAAAGGTGAGTATTCTATACTCTGGTGTAGTGTGTAAGAAATATAATACAGTTAATAATAAAGTTAATAATACAGTATAATTACAGTTTATAATAAAGTTATAATTTAAAAAAAGAAAAAAATGGAAACTTACTTAATTTTCCCAGGTTCCCTTGCATAATACATTGTTGAAAGAATGCGAGTGGATGGTTTCACAATTGTAATAACTGCCTCATATCTGTAAGAAACACATAGTAATAGTTTTATTTTAATCTCAACAACTTAAGAGAATTACTAAGTATTTTCCACATTTTAAAATCCACTTACTTTTTTTTCTTCTTCTTTATGTATTTATCTTGAGCAAATTCTGTTTTGTCTCTGAATGTTGTACTGTTCTCTATTAACTGTTGAACTATTTCCTTGGAAGAGATAATTTATTTTTATTATAGCTAGCATTTATTTCTCATTCATTTCACATATAGTATTTTTTAAACAAACACTGAAAATATTTTCTTCTAATGAAGGCATTTATACTATTAACTTCTACTGACATTAATGGCAAAGTAAATTTCTATTAATCAACATGACTAGTGAGGCACTGCAGTGACTACATGTAGGAATTTAATAATATAGTTTTGTCTTTAGGTGTTCTTTAATTACATGATGTCAGCATGAAAATGACAAAACTGAAAATGCTTATCCTGGAAATGAGATATTTTGTGGAAAAGGTACTAAAACCAACTCATGAGAGAAGATGGACTTGTATGGACAGAAACGAAGAAAAAGCAGGATTGTTCTTTTCAGCATCAGCCAGTCATTACTTCAGCCCTTACTGTGAAGTCAGTACTACATATTTACCCCATTCTCAATGTGAATGAGACTACACTGCCTTCTCTAAGTAATTAGCTACCTTAAATTACTATTTACAATGAGGCAGAGTTATGTTTCTGGTCAATTATTATGAATAAATTATGTATTTTGTCAGTCTAACATTCCCCCTAGTAACAGGACTGCAGTACCCTAAACCTTGTATGAAGCTATAGAGGCTAAAAATATTTTACAGAAATAAAACAAGGAACCAGATGTCATACACATACACAACATTTAGTTTGATCCAATTCCCTCCTTGAGTCTCTATGTCTGATTTCAGCATCTCTGTCTCTGAGGGTATCTTTTTTTGCCATCTTTTGCTAATTCTTTCCCTCCACTCTGGCTAATGGTCAGGCACCTCCCTCACCCCATTTTATTTTGTCAGGCTCACAAATTGTGCTATCCTACTGTACCAACTCCAAGCTCCTTAACATTTACTATTTCCTACAGCACTCCCCCTGACTTCTTCCTTCTCTAGCTCCCAGGTTTTCCCAGACTTCCAGTTTTATTTCTCTGGTCTCCCTGTTCTAACCTCTACCCTTTGCCAATCCAACTCTTCCTCATACTTTCAGATTCCAGCTGGGAGGGGAATCACTAGTATCTCCAACAAAATAAAACCAACTTTCAGGTTTTGTTTCCATTCCTGCAATACAAGAGGAAATGCTGCAGAGGGCTATTTTGGTTGCTGTGCTCAAAGTAGTTTAACTGCTACCATGGTAGGTTTTTATTAAACCTATAGAAAGAGTATTATTATAACCTGGCCTAACAGGAACTGTGGGGCAGGAGGAAGAATGACAAAAGGGCACTTGAAATGTATTATTAATGGCGTGAAATAGCATCTCTTTTGCTTTATTTTTGGTAAAATGAAATGGAATGTCTGGGTTGTTTATGTTGTTTAACAGGCAGGTTTTTTTATTTACTGTGAGGAAACTGAGGAGTGTTTCTCTAGGGTAAGCAAAAGCCAAAAGGAAGCTGCAGCACTACTCAATGGCCTGGGAGTAGATGCCATTTCACACCTTCCTCTTAACACCGATCCATCCCTCAGGAACTGAGAGGGATTTGTGAAGGGATGGGAAATCAAGCCCATCAACACTTCTGCTGGTTTTAGCTGCGTAGAGTTAATTTTCTTCACAATGCCTGGTACCAGGCTGTTTTGGATGTGTGTTGAAAACAGTGTTGATCATACAGAGATGTTTCTGTTGCTGCTGAGCGGGGCTCACCCAGAGCCAAGGCCTTTTCTGCTTCTCACAGTGCCAGGCTGGCTAGCCAGGGGGCTAGGGGTGCATGGGAGGCTGGGATGAGGCAGAGCCAGGACAGGTGACCCAAACGGACCAAAGGGATATTCCAGACCCTTGGATGAGGTATGACATCATGCTCAGTATATAAAGTAGGGGAAAGAAGAGGGCAGATGTTTGGGGTGATGGCGTTTTTCTTTCCAAGTAACCCTAACACGTGATGGGGCCCTGCTCTCCGGGAGAGGGCTGAACACCTGCCTGCCCATGGGAAGTTGTGAAAGAATTCCTTGTCTTGCTTTGCTTTCCCTGTTAAACTGTCTTTATCTCAACTCACGAGTTTTCCAGCTTTTACTCTTCCAATTCTCTCCCAATCCTGCTGGTGGGGCAGTAAGCAAGTGGCTGTGTGGGGCTTTGCTGATGCCTGAGGTTAAGCCACGACAACACTGAAGTTTTATTTCAAATAACAATCATCTCTAAACTGAGACTGCAGCACAAAGACATGCCATTCACAAACAGGAGTTCAGATTTTACTAGACATTTATGGAGGAATAATGTCTACTGCGCTAATATAACCTAAACTGAATATTCAGCTACAGTTCAGAAACCAGAGTTATTGAGGTAGGATATTTTAATAACTTAAAATAAAAGCATGGTAGATGTATGGCACAGACATGCTGAGGACATACAGACAAGTCAGAATGATCTTCTGGCGTGGATAATGAGAACGAATAGAAACATCAAACCTATCAGACTGATTAGTACTTTCTTCTTCAAGAGATAACACAACTAGCAGCACAACCATAGAAACAGAAGAAACACCATTCCAAACTCCTTGGAACTATCCATTATTAAGCAGGCAAAAGCAGAGAAGCTGCTCCAAAGGGCAGCAGCAAACAGCAAGATGCAGATAGGAGATGAACTTGATGTAAGCAGAAGCAATTTCTTGTTTTTACTAGAAAGGGCAAACCAAAGACGAGAGAGGATTTTGCCTGACAGCACGTGCAGAACAGAAGTGGCTGCAATGCTTCATTAACATTTAAGATGGCCTCATTCACCTCACGACAAGGTGCAGGGTTAAATACCAATGCCTTTTCTACCATCTCTTCTATCTATCTCTTGAGAGCATTCTTAGCTTTCGAAGCACAGAGAAAGCACAGGCATCACCCATTTTTGGTAGGTACTGCTTAATGGCTCACTGATGGTACATTTATTACACAGTGTTAATTTTAATACTTGGTTGTTTGTCCATAATCCTTCCCTAGACCTTTGACAGCTTAATTATTGCATGATTTTAAAATGTCTCTAATACAGAAATAGTATTTTGAATCTTATACCCAAGCAAAACAAAATGGTGATTATGTGAGCTGTACTTATTTACCTGCTATGATTTCTGATGCCATAAAAATTTACACTTCACTCTCCATTAACAAAGTTGCCAACTTTACATGGATTTTTCTCTGAAAATAGCCTTAAGTGTTTTTGTAAAATCAAAAAACATGACTTGACCAGAAGAACAAAGGAGTAGTACTGAAATCTGTACACAGATAAAAAGAATAGCCTATTTCATAAACTAAAATATAGCTATCAAGGTAGCACAGAAATGACACCAAAACCTTATTTTTACCTGTCCTTTAATACCCTTGTCCTTCAAAGCCTTTATGTCATCATGAGTCAGTTTTTGAGACTTCCCATCGTCAACTATGTTACGATTATCTGTACCTGCTTCTTTTGTTTCTAAAGGAAAAGGATATAGATTTGTAAAATCTAGCTCTAAGTAAGTTGGAGAAACACATGATTTTAGTTTCACAGAAAGCAGATTTCTCGTGATTAAACCCACATGTTTCATGGCCTTGCAAAGCACAGCCTAAGCAATGAAACATCATCTGTAAATTAAACCTTAATGTATATACATGTTCACCCAAACTAAGGTTCAGATTTTCTCACATATTAAAAAGCTTATTTGTTACAGGACTAGTGAAACAACAGATCAAGACAAAACCATGCACTTTCTTTTATAACAGAAAGAATATAAGTATTAACAAACAATTAATAGAAAGCTTTTCCATTATCTTTAGTATTGTCAAAAAAGAATTAATTTGAACTAGTTTTTCCAAATACCAGTCACTCCCCCATGATACCTGTGGGAGTCTCTTCCACCTCTTGCTTTGGCTGGAGGTTTCCACCATTGGTTACTTCAAATGTAGTTCCATAAATATGTCCAATGGCATTATCCAGGTAGAACCACTGCTTCTCAAAAACAATTTTTCTGAAATGACAGAAAAGTTAATGATACTAAAAGCATTATTTTTACTAAGTCTGAAACTCACAATAGTTGAACTTAAACTACACCTTTATACATGACATTTTTCTCTATATCCTTGAAGAAAACCACAACAAGCATAAAAAGTGAAATTAACCAAAAAACCCACATTAAACTGAAACTGGTTAAGAAAAGAACAAAGAACTTAAATCAAGCATATGGTAAGAAAAAAAAATTCAGTTTGAAAGAAATTTTAAGGTGACAGGTAAAACAAGGCTATGGCACTCAAATTGCACAGTACCATTTTTGATAGAGAAAAGAACAAAGCAAGGAATTAAATTTAAATTAATCATATTAAATCTAGGCTGGGTCATGCAGATTAGTGCACGAAGATGAGCATGGACCTGTATTTTGCAGAGATACTTTGAAATAACATTTGCCAAAAGACTATGAAGAAACCAGACAGTAGAGACTGTCTTGTAATTCTAGAAATGTTTATTAAAAAAATTGTATTATCCCTTTAATTTTGATTGCACTAAGGCAGGTTTGCATTCTTCCTTCTTGCCACAAAACAGGATCCACACAGCCTTCAACTTTCAGGCTGGCCTAAAAAGGCTGCCTTGGTAATCAGAGAAGTAACAACCTTGTCAAATGAAACAAGTAGCACTATATTATGCCACACCCACATTCAAATGAAAACTTGCCAACATGAGCTATTATACAAATTACAGTCATCACTAATTCTGAAGCTAAGCAAAAAGCTTGAGTTCTTTCTTATTTCCAGTTTTCTACTGACTGAAGTATGCAATTTATGCATCTGTTTAACATGTTATATTATTTGTATCCCCAATTATTCAGAATTTAAGTAAGACGTAATAGTAACATTTTCATTAAAAATTACATTATACCCGCCCAATTAAAGCCTCTTAATCCCTGCCAGCCCAGACGTTGAGACTAATAAATTACTATAAGAGACTTGAAATTACTGAAAATAACTTAAATAGATAAAAAATTGTGTGCATGTAATCAAATTCCATTTTGATGACCATTCTAAACAGAATATCCAATCACCTGTTCCTGGAGCATCCTCACCCTCATAAGACAACAGAAGAGGAAAACAAACACAAAAATTATTTAATTTCTTATGGCTATGTTTACTCCTTGGCTTTTTTATTCTTTCTTTTATGACAGAGATTATAAACAAAAACTGTACAGGGACTTAATGACCAAGATCTTGTCAGTGCCCTGCAGGGTAATAGAGACCAGCTGATTCTGCTCCCAGATTCTCCTGGTGAACACTAACCTAGTGCTTCCAAATCCCCAGGTCTGAGCTGCACTGCTTTTAAACCAGCCTCGTTCAGGCACCTCAGTACCTTTAAATCTCCATCCTACTCAATCAGATGTCTGGCCACATTACCCAACACTGACTTCTACACTTTGGTCTATAAAATTGGCTGCTGCACTGAGGAGAGCCCAAGGTGTGCTCATGATTGGTCTCTTCTCCCAGGGACTCAGCAATAGGACAAGGGGGCACGGGCTCAAGCTCTGCCAGGGGACATTGAAGTTGGAGATCAGAAACAAATTCTTTCCAGAGAGAGTAATCAGGCATTGGAATGGGCTGCCCAGAGAGGGGGTGGATTCCCCATCCCTGGAGGTTTCTAAACAAGATTGGACGTGGCACTGAGCGCCATGATCTGGTAAAGGGACTGGAGTTGGACCAAGGGTTGGACTTGGTGATCTCGGTGGTCTTTTCCAACCCAATCGATTCTATGATTCTATGATTTAGCTTTCCCTGCTGTCTGCAGGCGCTTCTCGCTATGCCAGAGTGGGCCTAGGAAAGAGGAATAGGAGACTTTTCATCGCACCCAGAGAATTAACTATACAGACCCGAGTGACAGCATCTCCCTGCAAATTAATGCCGCTGGGCAGAGGCCAATTAACAGTCGCTAATTAACAAGGCGATGCTGCGTTTCGCACAAACGCTGTGCCACGGCGAGGTGTGATGACGACTCCCTTCCCAGGCGGCCGCACCTTCCCTCCTCTGCAACCCGCACCGGTGTGACGACGGCAGCACAAAGCCACCTTAAATCTCTTTGAAATTCTCAGGAGAAACGCAGCCAGGAGATATTCCGGGTTTTTTGGGGGTGGGGGCTTTTATGTCGCAAGAACCGAGGCAGCATCAGGATCTTCCCTCCGGCTGTCATAGCAGCCTGGCGAGGCCGCGGTTTGTGTCCGGGACAGCTGCGAGTCACAGCGGCGGGACAGGGAGCGGGACAAGGGACGGGGAGCGGGACCAGGGACCGGGACAGGGAGCGGGGACAGAGAGCGGGACAAGCGATCGGGAGCGGGAGAAGGGAGCGGGGCAGGGAGCGGGATCCCCGCTCCCATCGCCGGGGCCCGCGACTGCCGCTGGCGGGGCTAAGAGGGCAGGAGAAGGCGCAAACCGGAGCGGCCAAGCCCGGTGCGGGCGCTCACCTCCGCCGCAGCACGGGCACGGCCTTGAAGACATCGCCGCGCTTGAGGACAGCGCAGTCCCCCTCTCGGATGATGCGCGGCCCCGCCATGGCCGCCCTGCCTGGGCTGGCGCCTGCGCAGTGAGCGGCGCGGGCTGGGCGGGAGCGGCCCCGGGGCGGGAGCGGCGCTGAGGGTCGAGTTTCCCGGGGCTCCCTTCGCCTGCCTTGTCCTGCCCTGCCCTGCCCTGCTCTGTTCTGAGCGGGAGAAGCCCTCGCGGAGCCCTGAGCCCCTGCCAGACCGTGGCCATCGCTGCGGGAGGGCGGCGCGCTTGTTTCGTCCTCTCAGTGCCGTCCCTGTGGTGCGGGGAGGGCCAGGCCGAGGCTCCCGCGCGGTCCTCCCCGCGCTCCCGGGAAAATGGCCCTGATGTAAATTGAGTGTCTTCTGGTAAAATTGCTGCCTTTTTGCCGCAGTTTGTTGGCACCGGCGGAGGGGGATGAGCAGGGATCTCAGAGGCCGCGGGAGAGGCTTTCAGGGGTGGCGAGGAGGATGGCGAGGCGGATGGCGAGGCAGGGGCCAGAAGGCAGAGAGCAAAAAGATTCCCGAGCCGGGTGAGCCAACTCCTCTGCTTCTACCTGCTTTCTGGAGCGTAATGCTTTTCTTTTGACCTACTGCTGTGCTGGGACTTACACCTGTTTGTCTCCCGCTGTCAAAAGAATCACTAAGTGCAAAGTTTTACTATCCACTTTCTTTTAATGCTCATTTTAATTTTTTTTTTCCTCAGCAAAATCTCGACTAGTCCAATCAACGTTGGACCAGTTTATTCCCTACAAGGGCTGGAAACTTTATTTCTCTGAAGGTATTTTTAGACCAAAATTGTACATAGCAAGTATTTGATTTTTTTTCTAGGACTGGTTATACACAGTGTTGGTAGAGTTATAAGTTCAGTATGAAACAAGCAAAATTTGTTTGTTATATAAAATCATGAATACAATACAGACTTCAGTCTTGTGACATACTGTAATCTCTGTTGGCTGCAAACTTTGGACAGGAATCCTTAATAGTGTAAAATATGAACTTTTTAAAACCTGTTCAATTAGGCACATGAAACCTGAAGTCTATCAAAGACTGCTGGTCTTGATCATATGTTCTTGTCTTCTATCATCTTGGACCAAGTTCTCTTTTGTAACAGGTCTTACAAGAGAACATTACTGTGATACTGTAGAAATCTGTTGTCTTCCTTGGTTT
Source organism: Pithys albifrons albifrons (assembly GCF_047495875.1). Lineage (NCBI taxonomy): Eukaryota > Metazoa > Chordata > Aves > Passeriformes > Thamnophilidae > Pithys > Pithys albifrons. Next base: position 108,240,828 of record NC_092459.1, read on the forward strand.
TGGAATGCAGAAGAACAATGGAAGATAAATTACCTGTTTATGTATTCTGCAAAACTGAGATAATTATTTCTGTCAGTTACTAATGTGTTCTTTTTCTACTTAGCTTATAATGACAAGTCTCCTTTTGTCCACAAGACTCAAGCCTTTGAAAAGTTTTTTGTGCCACGCATTGAGCTTTATGATAAGGTAAAAGCAACCCAAAACACATGCCACCTATTGTTGATACAAAAACATTAAAATATTGAGTATTTTTCCATCAAAAATAACTCCATCATAGACGTGAAATGTTTATGGTGTAATTTGGATGTGTTGTGTGTCTAATTTGAAGGGTATTTTATAACTTAGAATGTTTCACAGGATGAAATAGAAAGAAAAGGAAGTATTCTTGTGGATTATAAGGAACTAATACAAGACAGAGAATTGACTAAATCCATACCAAATATATCTACGGAGTTAAGGGATATGCCTCAGAAAATACTGCAGTGTATGGGTCTGGCAATTCATCAGGTAAATATGATGTTCTAATACATAGAAGCATAACATCACATCAAAAAGGTTATAAAATGTTATAAATGTTGTAAACCCCAACTCTGTTTTTCTGTCTTATGGGAAATTACTGTTTATTTAAAACTCAGATCCTTTAACCTCTCCCATTTCTGTTTGGCCCACAAAATCATGTTTTGGAAGTGCTTTGGTCTTGGTGCATTTTGCTTTTTGATCATTAAAGCAGTTGACTAAATGTAGTTTTATCACCTGTGTTACTCCCTGTTGTGGTGTCTAGTTTCTGGGGGGTCTTTTTAAACATACTGTGAGTTATTTGTGCTGCAAGTCCCACCTCACACAGCAGAAACATGGCTAGTAGGTCACTGATGAGCAGATTCAAAAAGTCCTGGCTCTGTTCAATGTCTCTTAAAGTAGCATTTCAGTGCTTGTTGACAGGCAAGTTCAGGTGGGGGTACTTTAATCCAATGAAACTTCACTTTTTGACCACAGCATTAAAGATGATTGTATACTTTCTTTTAATTAAAAAAAACTAACACAGCAAATGTGTTGATTTTAAATTCCATTTGAAATAAAGCTTAAAACTGCTCAGAAGCAGAAAAACATTGTTTAGTGGGGTGTCACTGGCAGTCATTAGACTTCAGTAGGAGGATCTGATTGTAAGAGATGCTAATTGAACCTAATAGCACATCCATGAACCCATGTTGCATGGCACACTGCAGCTGTGTCCTCCTTTCTGTTCCATCCAGGTGCTGACCAAGGACCTTGAAAGGCATGCTGCAGAGCTGCAGGTGCAGGAAGGGTTACCACTCGATGGAGAGCCTATAATAAATGTGCCTCTCATTCATGCTAGGTAATGGGTGTTGAATATTTGGGTTTTTTCCAAGTAAGATCTCTTTGCTTCTTGTCTAATGGTTGTCAGTGCCATACACAGAATCATAGAATCGAGTGGGTTGGAAAAGACCACCGAGATCATCAAGTCCAACCCTTGGTCCAACTCCAATCCCTTTACCAGATCATGGCGGTCAGTGCCACGGCCAATCTTGTTTAGAAACCTCCAGGGATGGGGAATCCACCCCCTCTCTGGGCAGCCCATTCCAATGCCTGATTACTCTCTCTGGAAAGAATTTGTTTCTGATCTCCAACTTCAATTTCCCCTGGCAGAGCTTGAGCCCGTGCGCCCTTGTCCTATTGCTGAGTGCCTGGGAGAAGAGACCAACCCCCACCTGGCTAGAACTTCCCTTCAGGTAGTTGTAGACAGTGCTGAGGTCACCTCTGAGCCTCCTCTTCTCCAGGCTAAACACCCCCAGCTCCCTCAGCCTCTCCTCACAGGACTTGTGCTCCAGTCCCTTCACCAGCCTTGTTGCTCTTCTCTGGACTTGCTCCAGCCCTTCAATATCTTTCCTGAACTGAGGGGCCCAGAACTGAACACAACAGCATGGTGCTGAAGGCTTACATATTTATGGAAAGATTTGACTCTGTGAAGTTATTTCCAGAAGAACAGTCTACAATTTGCTTTTTTCTTCACCATGACAAAGGCTAAACTGTCCTTGTGAAAAGTGAAATGAAATCTGCTTATGAGCTGAACAAGTTACAGCTTGTAACTAGAAAAGCTTGTAAGCAGAGAAGTAACTTACAAGTTGCACAACTATTCTATAAAGCATGTATTGGTTAAAAACTGTGAAGAACTATTTAAATTCCTGTTTGCTGTAGAAGTTAGGATATGACTATGATCAAGTTTTTGTTAGCAAGAGGCACATCTTTAAAGAAGGAGCCTGATTTGGAGGGTGTGGACATAAACTGCAGCTGGTAATATTTATTATTCCTTATATGAGTGTTTTGGCAGTGGCATATGAACATGTATTATTTCTTTTTATCTTAAGTTTGTTATGTGATTACTGATAGTCAAGAATATTCATTCTAACTGAACTTCAATTTGAAATTGAGAAACTGATGTTACAATAATTCTGAATAAGCTGATGGTACAATAATTCTGAATGTTTCTTACAAGAAACGTAATTGCTGTTATAATTATAAAAATATGTTTTCCTTTGAGTTTTTTAATGAAGCAAGTTCTTAAAACTTTTTTTCTTTATCAGAAGTAATGGTATGTCAGACTTCAAGAGTGTGAGGGGAGCTGGGAGTATAAGGTCTACATGGGTTTAAATTACGTTTTCAAAGAAATTATTTTATTTTTTATTATTGGTTTTAATTCCCTGCTGCTGTTGGGTTGATGTGGGAAGGCAGTATGTTTTGGCATAGCAAATGGATTTAGTTTGAGGGTTTGTTGCCCTATGAAATATTTTTAAGTTTTGCAGTTTATGATTATAAACTTCACTCTTTTAATTACACGGTAGAACGTGTTCAGGAGAAACCTGTGTCCAGAAAAGGTATATACAAGCTCTCAAATTCTAAGAGACACTTACAGACCATTACACTGTAGACAAAAGCATTCCATAAGTCAATAATAGATCATGATTGTCAAGCAGTTTTACACCTCCATGTGATGGTAATGTTCAGAGTCCTAAGCTGAAGGAGCAGGGAAACTGCTGGATTTCAGGAGCCATACTCATGTTGGTGCCCAGTGACAGGACAGGGGACAGAAGGTACAATCTGAAACACTTAAAATTCCATGTGAACACTGTTTTAGTGTCACAGAGGCTGCGTAGTCTCCATCCATGGATATATTGATAACTCAGCTGGACAAATACCTGGGCAACCTGCTCTGGCTGACCCTGCTTGAGCAGGAGGGTTGGACTAGACTATCTTACGGCATCCATTCCATGATAAACAACTCTGTCTGAAGTTTTATTCTCATTTATTTGTCTAGATACTTTGTTGGCTGTAACAAGGGGCAGTGTGTTGTATCTGGTGATAAGTTCTTATGTCCTTGAAACACAAAAATTCACCCTTCCTTTTGGAGCATAAGCATAATAAAACTTTGACCCTTTTGTGGTCCAAGTCTAAACTCCGGCGTTTATCTGAAATAATGGGAAAAGACAGTTATAGATGATTATAAAGTAGTTTCTGTTGCATTGCTAATCTCAGTTGTTTGCAGGAGGGAGGTGTCACTGCATAAACAAACTGTACAGCTGCTGAGGTGTAGACATTTGGAGAATATTAAATGTTATGCTGCTTTCTAGAACAACAATCAAAGACTGTGCAATGAGTCCATGCACAAAATATTTCTAACCATTTTTACCTGGATTACTGTTTTTGACTGCGAGTAGGATTTTTTGTTTGTTTATGTTTGGATGGGGTTTGTGGGTTTGGGTTTTCTTTTTGTTCTGCTAAGTTTTCAAAAGATTAATGCTTAACTTTTGTGCAGGGTGTACAACTATGACCCACTAACACAGCTGAAAAACGTCCGGGCCAACTGCTATGGCAAATACATCGCCCTGCGTGGCACCGTCGTGCGTGTCAGCAACATTAAACCTCTGTGCACCAAGCTGGCTTTTGTATGTGCCACGTGTGGAGATGTTCAGAGTGTTCCTCTCCCTGATGGAAAGTACACCCTTCCAACTAAGGCAAGTTAAAACAAGTTAACTTCATACTTCTTCCCGTTATCTGTTGTGATTTGGACAAAAGAGGCACTACTGGTATTAAAAAAAGAAAAAAAATGAAAACAGTCTTTAAAACTGGGTTAAACAACTGACATGTTGGAAAAAATTAAACATACTGTGCAACTTTTATTACTTCAGATCCTGGTTACTTGAATAAAATGTAGCCTGCTGAAACAGGATATCTGACAAGCAATGGGTAGGAACTCCCTGAAATCTAGAAAAAAATATTATCTCTTAATTTCCATTTCACTACTTATGTTTAAAAAGACTCTTCCACCTTGCTGTGGGAGTTTTCTAGCCTAAATTGGTTTTTTTAATGAGTTTTGTTTAGTTCTTTCTATTTTAATTTTACTGTTTGTTATCTGGACTTTAAAAGTCACTAGATATAGGACAGTGTCTGGTTATTTTATGTTATCTGATGTGCTCAAAAATTATCTCGTCTGGACCATCTGTGGGTATTAAAAAAACCCAACCAACAAACCAAAAACCAACCAACAAACCTCACTCAACAAAAAACCCAGGAAAGACCATCCACCACCTCCTCTTCCCCCCAGCTGCCTTTCTCCAACTCAAACCAGTTCACCAAGGGGATTGTGCAATTCAGCTGTATTTGCTTTAACAACCAGGAGACAGAGCTCAGGTGTATGTGCTTGAAAACTCTACATTAATTATGTACATGCTAATTTGTAGCCCTAATTTAACTAGCTTTTTTTCCTGGAATGATAAAGAAACATTACCTTGTTGTTGGGTTGGTTTTTTAATCAAATAAGGCAATTTCAACTTAGGATTTTTTTAAAAAAGGCTGAGAATGAATTAGAATTCCTGTTGTTACAGTGCCTTGTTCCAGAGTGCCGTGGCCGATCCTTCACAGCTGACAGGAGCTCTCCTTTAACCACTACAGTGGACTGGCAGTCTATTAAGTAAGCATGTCTTCCCTTCTACACAGAAATGTAATGCCACAGGATACTCAAAAAGTGACAGGATGGCTCAGCCCATGTTACACTGTGTAATTTTAATAATCGTATTGTTTTTGCACTCTTCAATACTTGTATCTCAAAGCAGGTGTTTCATCCAAGTGCTGGTATACTTTGTAACCTACCCAGTGTAATATCTTCCTGGAAATTCCTCCTGCCATTACAGAGTTCTTGGAGAATTGTTCAGTTCTGCTCTTTGCAGGATTTCTTGATCATTTCTTATTGCATCTGTGTCTTGGGTTGAGCTGGCAAAATGCCAACTGCCCAAAGAACAGAGTTAGCCTCTGGCTGAGAAAAGGGAGAAGGGGGAAAAAACCTCTCAAACTAGGTTTATGCTGAAACTAACTATATGGATTTATACAGAAAAGAGAAAATTAAGAATAAACTACAATATAACACACACACAAGTTAGGGATAACAAGAAATAACCTCCCACTCGCCAGTTCATACAAAGTCTATTACTCTAGATTCATAAGCACTCTGCAAGACACCCTGCAAGAAACAAAGTATAACAACAAAATGTTTCTACTTCCCTGAAACTCAAACAAAATGCAATTAGCAGCTGCCGCAGCAGGGCCTAGCACAGTAGAAGAGCTGTAGCACGTTCTCCTTCTACTTCAGCCATGATGGAACTGACTAACACCTCCCACTGCTGCACTCATATCTGAGGTTTTGCGTCATCTGGTATGAAATATTTCCTTGGTTACCCAGTCAGGTGATAGCTGTCTCTCAGTCCACATAGATTCTCTGAGCCTGCTAATTTGAGGCCTAGCTAAAACCACTACAGTTTATGATTTAATGATTCCCTTTAATGACCTGTAAGTCAGCTAGAAAAGACCTATTGAATTATATCGGTCATTATATTATAACTCTGCCAGTTGATGTGAATGAACTGAAAGTAAACTGGAGAGTTGAACATCTTAGTTTGAAGTGACACTGTGTCCCCCAGTCCTTCAGTCAGCAGAAGGAAATAGTGCTATAACTGCCCATTCATTTCCCTTCTATGTCTAATCAGTAAGAAAAATGTGTGAGACCTTTGCCATAGTATCAATGGGGGAACAATGGAACAACTCCCTATATTTACAGAAATTAACAGTGTTAAAATGGAGGAAGGTGGAAAAGTGGATCTGGTTTTCCTCACTTCATCCTTGCCATGTGCTGTTAGTGCAATGACTATCCTACTCCTGCCCCATAACAGGTGTTCTGAAGAATGCGATGTGTTGTTTCATCCCACTGGCCTGCAGCAGCAAGGATGTCAGCTTGGGGAAAAACAGGACTCTGCTTACTTTTGCCCACTTCTAACACTCAGATTCTTTAAGTTCATGTGCTCTGTTTCAAAAGACTGTGTGACAAGTGACATCTAAATAAGTTTTTCTTTATTGATGTTCTGTAATACAAGCAGTTTAAAAATTCTTTTAAATGTTGTACCGATTTAACAGCTCTAGAGGGCGATATTTATTACAACTTCTTAAGTAGAGCTTGACTCGGCTTCAAGGAAAACTGTCAGAGTTCCAAGTGCAGAGCCAGAACTGGAAGTCTGCTGGCCTGTCACTACTACAGAGTGAACTGTTGTGCTTGTTATGCTCTGAGAAACTTTTTTTGTTTTTCTAGGGTTAAATACCAATTAAGTGTCTAAGAGGGCTTGTAATGTCTGGTATCTTAGTTTTTGTATATGGGGTGCACCTTATTTCATGTACTTGTTTCTATATTAACAAGCTCAGCAATGCTGGAAAATCTGAATTTCAACTTGGAGTTCATAGTTATTGTCTTTCTAGATTTTATGCCTAATTTCGTAGAATCATAGAATCGATTGGGTTGGAAAAGACCTCCGAGATCATCAAGTCCAACCCTTGGTCCAACTCCAGTCCCTTTACCAGACCATGGCACTCAGTGCCACGGCCAATCTCAGTTTAAAAGCCCCCAGGGATGGGGAATCCACCAGCTCTCTGGGCAGGCCATTCCAATGCCTGATTACTCTCTCTGGAAAGAATTTGTTTCTGATCTCCAACTTCAATTTCCCCTGGCAGAGCTTGAGCCCGTGCCCCCTTGTCCTATTGCTGAGTGCCTGGGAGAAGAGACCAACCCCCATCTGGCTAGAACTTCCCTTCAGGATTTATTGAAAGTTTATTGAAGTCTGAACTGAAAAAGTGTTTCTACAGCCCTGCTGTTTCTAGAATTTCCCAGGGCATTTCTGCTGTCTCTCTGTTCAATTTGGAAAGGCTCAGCTGGGTGCACAGAGCTGCAGATCTCGGCTGCTGCCATTGAATGGGTGTGTAAGCTCAGCTCTGTCTTGCAGGGTGCAGGAGCTCATGTCAGACGACCAGCGGGAAGCAGGACGAATCCCTCGCACAATCGAGTGTGAACTGGTTCAGGATCTTGTGGACAGCTGTGTCCCAGGAGATATGGTCACAATCACAGGGATAGTCAAAGTGTCAAGCACTGAGGAAGGTGAAATACATCATCTGAGAACACTTTTTTCCTACAGTGGGAGTTTTTCTAGTGGTTATACAGGAACAACAGCAGCAGCCCCCTTTATTCTGAGCTCTCAAAGTTGTAAGCTCATTAAGTGTTCATTTCTTCAGAAGTTACTGAAGTTTAACAATGAAGAGTTACTTTGAAAGAGCCAGAAGCAGTGCTGCCCCAAAGGTGCACTGCCTCCAACTGCTGACAGAGGGTGAGGTTTGCAACCCACTGGTCTATACACAACTATGGGCCTGAAGGTGAAGGGCCAGTCTGACATCTGATGTCAGCTGATAGAAAAGCCATCTCTGGATCACTAATGTGGGCGGGACATCCATATTTCCTGAAGTCTCACTGTGACTCATTATTTGCTTAATCTTTAATATCTCCTTCAAACAGGAGAACTTTCTCACTGTTGTGAAGGAGGGTTATCTTTCTTAGTTTAGTCTTCTCAAGTGAAATTTTAAAACTTTAAAATATATTGTGAACACCTGTAACAATACATTGCAGATAACTGCAGTGTTGTTTCGCTCTGAGACCTCATTCTTTGCTCAGTAATCATTGAGGGGTGGAGAAAATCATGAATTATTAAGCTACATGTTTAGTGCTTCTGCACAGTGTGTCTTTTTTCCTTTAAATATTGAGTTGAAACATTTTATATTCAACTTTTATTTGACTACAATAATGTAGTAATTTAAAATTCCTGGGAAACCTAATTTATTCTGGGAGAAAAATCTCTGTCTAGACATATAGCCTACAATTCAGCAAAGTATTTTATTGTGTGCATAGAGGGAACAAAAGAACAAATGTAAATAGAAATTTATTTTGCATCAGTTTTAGAAAATGCAGATGTTCAGTACTTAAATGTAAACATTTCGCACGTAGCTGTACATGATATTTCTGAATTACTCTGTGCCACTTGTAGATAATATGAGTATTTAATGATGGAAAAAATTGCCCCATCATCCTTTCTCAATTTTTCTAACAGGAGCTTCTAAAAATAAGAGTGACAAGTGTATGTTCTTGTTGTACATTGAGGCAAATTCTGTCAGCAACAGTAAAGGACAAAAACTAAAGAATTTTGATGATGAGACTTTTCAAAGATCATTTATGGAGTTTTCACTTAAAGACCTCTATGCTGTCCAAGAAATTCAAGCTGAGGAAAATCTGTTCAGGCTCATCGTGAAGTAAGTTGTGTCTAGGGTTAGACTTGTGAATCAGTGTGACCAACTTCAGACAAATGTGACAGCTCATCTCAAAGCTGTGAAATGTCTAAAGCTTGTGCAACAGAAACCAGAGAGCTTTAACAAACTTCAGTGGCCAAGGGACTTGGGAGGAAGTGAAAGTACTGCAGTGGCAATGCAGTGGGAAGGGTTTAAGGATACAAGAAGTTAGCTGTGTTTTAGTTCACCCCTAAGACAGAAAGACATGGATAAAAAAAGCAATTAGTTAATTTTGCTCCTCACGGAGTAAATTCAATTTACAAGTTCTGGTTTGTTCTCTGCTCTGTCTTCCTACAGTAGAGGGAAAAGGTGCAAGAACTAAGCAGAGGGCAGGAAAGGCCCTCATTTCAGACTGAGAAGTACTATTCTAGCTGGAGTGTCCCTCAGGCCATCCCAATGGAGTCAAAGAATACACAACAAGGACTTGAAAGGAGGCTTACAAATAGTTACTTGATTAAGATAAGAACAGGTGCAGAAACCACTGGGAATCTGGTTCTCCTGTGTCTTTGTGGGAACTCAAGAGAAAAGTTTTTCTTGTTTCAAGCATTTCTGGTTATCCAAAAATTTGAAGAAATTTGGTGCTGTTGATTTAAGCTGATTCTGTTAGAAATTCAGCAACAGCTACCTAAAAAGTTGTATATATTTATAAAAGTATTCTGTGATGTGAGACAGAACAAGGGATTATTTAATAGCAATACATGGTTTATACTACCCTTATGTTACACTGTTCTTTGTTTTTCAGCTCTCTTTGTCCTGCAATCTATGGCCATGAGGTAAGTAATTTAACAACTCTGCTTGTAATTTCAGTTTGAAATGTTTATGCCACATCAAACTCCTGAAGGATTTATAAAGCTTACCTGGGGTGGGCGTAAGGGACTCTTTACAGGTGACTGGGAGTCACTTTTGGTGTCAGGGAAGTGGCAGCCTTATGCCCTTAAGTTCAGTCATCCAGAAGGAAAGGATTATTACAGCCAGTTCTAGGGAGCTGTCAGTGTTGGTCACCATGATCAAATACTCATCAGTGTTGCCATTCCACAACAGATTGTAAAGGCAGGTTTGGCCCTGGCGTTATTTGGAGGATGTCAGAAGTTTGTAGATGACAAGAACAGAATCCCAGTGCGAGGAGATCCACATGTCCTGGTTGTTGGAGACCCAGGACTAGGAAAAAGTCAAATGTTGCAAGTATGGTTTGATGTATTACTGTTTTCTATTTTTCTCTAATTCCTTGTTGTCTTGACTTTTTGTAATCATGGTAAGATAGCTGTGCTAAGACCAAAGGGTTGCTTGAGCCTGACTGGGAGCTCTTTTCCTGTAGGATGCCTCAAATATAGGGATACCCTGCTGTTCTCTCCTTGCAGGATGCTTTGCAGAAGGGCCTGTTAAAACACTTACCAAAGCAGGTATACTTGGTAAGGCCAAGTACAGACTTATAGGCTTGCTGTCCTGCCTTTACATAGTTTTTTCCACCAACCCTTTTCCCCAGTGAGGAGGTTCACTTCTTCCTACCTTCACTTAGCTGGTCCACTGTCAAAATAAGTACTCTCTTGTAACAAATGCAATTTTAAATACCATGTAACTCACCTCCTGTGAGGTTTACTTTCATCCTCTTACCTTATTTTTCTGTTGCTATCACAGATCTTGGCTTTTTGGGAAAGGAACCTGTTACCGTGTTTGGGTTTTAATCTTGGTAGGCATTTCTGCACGACCATGACAAAATCAGTTAGTAATAGATTTTGATTTTTGTCTTAAACTCTGTGGGTTTATAGTTCTGATTCTTTTCTCATGGTTACTGTGAAGTGAAAGAGGGACAGAGTTCACCTAGACCTGCAGCATTGTGTACCTTGAGTCTTTCTAATTGTGTTCTAGGCAAATTTAACTGCAATGTGTCTGTGTTCAAGCTCACCATGCTTTGCTTTTCTAGTTCATATTTCAAATTGTAGGCTGCTTTTGGGATACTGGAGGCATGGAGAAGACCAGGGCTGTCCTTTATCCCTTAGTTGTGAGGAGAACTATTGTGTGCTTTCTCTGAAATAGCACATGTTGGGCACTAGGGCAAGACAATAGTCTAAACAGACCTTGGGGTCTGAAGGTACAGAAATGTGTAGCTGCAATTCCATGGCAGACAGCATGTCCCCAGGCATTTCAACACACTTCTAAAATATGCTTTAAGTGCTGTGCCCAAGGTCCTGGTAATTTTGCTAACACAGTAGGCATGGCTGTGCTGCAAGAGACTAAAGTTATTCCTGCTGCTTTGCACAAGTACGTCTCTTGGGGTTGCAGAGAGCTATAACTTTGCTGTTAGGCCATGTTAAAGAGAAAGAAATGTTTTATTTTGCTTTGAATTGTTTCTCTAGTATAAGGCTTATGCAATTCTTCACCTTGGGGAGGGAAAAAGTATATATTTCTCTTCTAGGCAGTGTGTAACATTGCTCCTCGAGGAGTGTATGTTTGTGGTAATACTTCCACCAGCTCTGGCCTGACTGTTACACTGTCTAGAGATGGCACTTCTGGAGATTTTGCCTTGGAAGCTGGTGCTTTAGTGCTTGGAGATCAAGGTAATGTATGTAATGCTATAGGTTTTGTGTAATGACATGTGAGGGGCAGGAGTGTGTGCGCTGCTGACTCTGAGAGTACCCACAGTGCTTGCTTAACTGTGGACTGACAATGCATATTTAAATTATGATACTGGCTTGCCACAACATGGGAAGTTCTGAGCTTCACCAGTGACTATTCCAGGGGGATCCCTGCTTTCCTAGGCTGTAGGAAAACTTGAGTTCACATACTAGACTTACTGTGTCAGAGACCTACTATTATATTCTTTGTTCAGAAATCTGTCTTAATGGCAGCTGCTGGACTCTTAGAGTTTCTTGAAAAAGAAATAACTTATGAGATTCGTTGTCTATTTATAAAAAGCTTGTTTGGTCATCTCAATATGTAATCAAGATGCTGCATCTGCAAGTCAGGCCAACTTCATAATGGTTTGGCTGCATTACCATGAAATGAGAACAAACTTTTCTGAAATGGAGGCTTTGTCTCCTGCAGTCCCCGGGATTCTGGTTGGACTTCTGATGTAGCACTTAATTGCAGCACACACTTGTTCATCAGTTAATGTGTTTTCTAATAAGTCTTTGTCCTGTTTTAATTTCTTCCAGGAATTTGTGGAATAGATGAATTTGATAAGATGGGAAACCAGCATCAGGCTTTGTTGGAAGCCATGGAACAGCAAAGCATCAGCCTTGCCAAGGCTGGCATTGTTTGCAGTTTGCCAGCTCGGACATCTATTGTTGCTGCAGCAAACCCAGTTGGAGGACATTATAACAAAGCCAAAACAGTGTCCGAGAACTTAAAGTGAGCACTTTCTGAAATGCTGCTTTTATAGTTCATATTCAGGAGTAGATGTTTCTGGTAGTCTTGTAGCTTGTGTATAACAGCTTTCTAGTTTTTTGGAGCTTGAACACAAACTTTAATAGTTTTTTTGTGGCTTTTGAGAGAGAAATTGCTGCTAGACTTTATTCTGAATGACCAGGACAGGATTTTTTATATGTATTTGAAGCGGAACATAGTTGCTATAATTTTTCCTCTCCTCTGAGCACTCTGTGTTCCTTGTCTTTACTCTAGAATGGGGAGTGCTTTACTGTCAAGATTTGATCTGGTTTTCATTCTGTTGGACACCCCAAACGAAGACCACGACCACTTGCTGTCGGAGCACGTGATGGCGATGCGGGCGGGGAGGCAGGCTGGGGGCAGCAGCGCCGCTGTGACCCGGACCAGCTCCCAGGACCGCTCCATCCTCCAGGAGGTGTCCGACCGGCCGCTGCTTGAAAGGCTAAAGGTGGGACTTGTCCTGTGGCTCGCTCTGCCCCTTGCATTGGGGCCTGGTGGCCTGACCTGCTCAATGTCCTCAGTCTCCCACTCCCATTCTTACAATTGCTTCAGAATCAGAGGGAGTGTTTAAGGCTCCAGCCACCAGTTTCTACCAATTGTAGCTAACATGACCTATCCTTCTGGAAGACGTGGCTCAAGCTATCTTCATCACAGGGAAGAGAATTTATTAGCTGAGCTGGTGGGTTTTTTGATTGGGAGAAGACACTTTGCATGAGATGCTCTAAAGCAAATTTGATGTGTTAGGTTTCAGCAAAGAGCAACAGAACTAGACTGGGTATAATAATTTTATATAACATGAGATGAAGTATTAAATCCAAATAAAGCGGTGTGTAAACAAATCCTTGGGCATTTGCAACTCATCAGATTTGAGGATTATAGGAGAGGAAGTATATTTCTTATTGGACTTCAATGATCGGTTTGGTAACTGACATTGTCAAATACCAGGTCTTGGGAGAAATACTCCTGCTGGAACTAAACTATGCACTTTTGGAAATGAGATACGAGCAGTGATGGTTTAGTCTTCTGTGGAGCTGCAACAACTGGGAATTTGGGTTTTCTCTTTTTGAGAAAGAATTTGTTCTGTAGTTAAATCCTATCTGGCACTTGCTATCATTGCGAATGAGAAGCCTTTTGGCTGCTTTTTCTTAAATGGCCAAGTGTTTACCTGTCTAAACATGGTGTATAGACCTTAAGCATGTTATTAATATATGAGGCTCTAAAGCCCTTATGGTGATGATTTCACCAGATAAAGTGTAGAAGAGGATGTTTTAATATAAAAACTTTTATTGTATAGGGTTCTGATAGAAATATAAGCTTTTTGTAATTGGATTAGCTCTCAGCAGGAGAAAACTTTGATGCCATTCCCCATCAGCTGCTGAGGAAGTATGTTGGATATGCTCGGCAGTACGTGCACCCAAATTTATCTCCAGAAGCTGCTCAGGTCCTCCAGGAATTCTACCTTGAGCTCCGGAAGCAGAACCAAGGAGCAGACAGTACCCCAATCACCACAAGGCAGCTGGAGTCTCTGATTCGACTGACAGAGGTAAATGCAAGCTGTAGTACTCCAGAGGTTTAAAGCAAAGAGATTATTCCTATGGTACTTCTGATGTCTTTTAGGTTTTGACAGGTTATTCACCACAAGTGAGAATGCAAGAGGCTTAGAAGTGCTTAAGAGCTACTGTTGCTTAATGCCTCTCATAAAGTAAAACACCCTTGAGAGGGTGAAAAGGGAATCTGTCACATTCCCCAAAAGGAGGAAAAGTAGGTATGGGCAGGAACAACGTGCTGCCCATCTTGAACTCAGAATGCTGCTGTTTTCCCTCACACTCTGCCTGTTTGTGATCTGCTGCTTCAGAAGAATACAGCTAAAAAGCAAATAAACTCCAGGCTACAGCCTAACAATGCAAGTACATAGGAGGTGACATTGACACACTAACAGAAAATAGAAAAATCTTCCTCTAGATCCTGTAGGCTTGGTTTCCATCTCTGCTCCTAAAATTTGTGCTGCTTGTAGAGGGATTGTAGCCTTTTTTCACATCAACTATAATATATCTTAAATAAACCTTTGTGGTTTGTTTTGTTTTAAGGCACGATCAAGGCTGGAATTAAGAGAGAAATCTACCAAGGAAGATGCTGAGGATGTAATAGAAATAATGAAATACAGGTAATACACACTTCCTTAAAAATAAATAAAGCCACACAGTGTTATTAATTCAATTTTTTTTTACATGTGGAAACACAGTGAAGAAATCACTTTACCAGTTTTAGGCCCATGATACTAATATTTGGATTTGTCTTTAAAAACTGACAGCAGTTCTAGGTTGAATACAATTGCTTGGGCCTTTTGAGTTATGGGATCATAGAATCATAGAATCGATTGGGTTGGAAAAGACCTCCGAGATCACCAAGTCCAACCCTAAGTCCAGCTCCGGTCCTTTTACCAGACCATGGCACTCAGTGCCACGGCCAATCTCAGTTTAAAAACCTTCAGGGATGGGGAATCCACCACCTCTCTGGGCAGGCCATTTCAATGCCTGATTACTCTCTCTGGAAAGAATTTGTTTCTGATCTCCAATTTCCCCTGGCAGAGCTTGAGCCCGTGCCCCCTTGTCCTGTTGCTGAGTGCCTGGGAGAAGAGACCAACCCCCACCTGGCTAGAACTTCCCTTCAGGTAGTTCTAGAGAGTGAGGAGGTCACCTCTGAGCCTCCTCTTCTCCAGGCTAAACATCCCCAGCTCCCTCAGCCTCTCCAGTCCCTTCACCAGCCTTGTTGCTCTTCTCTGGACCTGCCCCAACACCTCAATATCTTTCCTGAACTGAAGGGCCCAGAACTGAATCATGGGATCATCATGGTTGTGTGAATCCATGCGCAATAACTTAGATATGAGGCTGCTGAAGGATTTTTTTCTCTCCTGTGACTATTCTGTTGTTGCAGCGGAACAATTAAAGTGTAAAGCATTTTGGATGAATGCTTAGTCTAAGTTCCTAAACAGTCACTTTCTTGATAGGGGATGGTTTTCTAGATGGCTTCTGAACGTCTTCTCAACCAGTTATGCTTTAGGAAGCAAATCCACATATATTTGCTTTTATCTCCTGCTGATCTTTTAATCTCTTTAGCATGCTGGGAACCTACTCTGATGAGTTTGGGAAGCTGGACTTTGAGCGTTCCCAGCATGGGTCTGGGATGAGCAATCGGTCGCAAGCAAAGAGATTTGTTTCTGCCCTGAACAGCATCGCAGAAAGAACCTACAACAACCTCTTCGACTTGCAGCAGCTTCGACAGATTGCAAAGGAGCTACAGATACGGGTGAGTCTGGAGACCAGGCGTTTCTTCAGCAACAAACTGCAAGACCAGGCAAAATTATTTATTGCAAAACGGGAAGTAGAAAAGGCACATCTGTTGTGCCTCTTCACAGTGAACGGAAATAACCAGTTCACTGCTGCTTTTAGGCTGGAGAGCCTTCCTGAGGTGCCTTTGTAAGCCTTACTAACCTCACCAGCTGTTTGGCAATAGCAACTCCTCACATTAGGAAGGGCTGATTCTACTTCTGAAGCTGAAGTCCTTAACAAGACTCTGCTTTGCTCTGTGAAAGGCAATGTTGGCTTCAGCACACTTTACTCCCTCTGGCTACCCCGAGGACACACCTACTTTTGTTCCCAAATTTAGGCTTGTGGTGTCCATGCTCTATTTCAGCAGTGCAGTGATGTTTCTGCTTGACCTCCTCTGGATCAAATAATGTCTTTTGGGTTTTCATTCCTGCTTCAAGCACCCTAATGTTGTAACCTGATAGGAACATCATGTAGGACACATGGCCACAAATGTATTTTACCCTGTAATTGATTTGCATTCTGCACTTGTGGGGGACTTCAGCCAAACAAAAATATTGGTAGCCAATTCTAGTTTTTGCTTCATGATAAAAACCTTTAAGTGACAAGTTAAAACTAGAAGTTGGATGTAATGAGTGAAAAGTAGGGAAAATTAATTTCTCTTTATAAAACTCATTATGGGTAGTGGTGCTGTTATTTCTGTTAACTGGTGACCCTACTTGGGCCTGCTGGGGCAAGATGGCTTCAGTTTCCAAACTTGTTGAAATGTTGACTGTACCCAAGCCTGGATTTGGTGTGAATCCTGTCTGACAGAACACAGGACATACAGCTCTCTTCTCCCATGATCATCAATTCAGTCACTGCTTCAGTTTAATTCAATTAACTCTCATTCTCCCTTCATATAGAGAATATTTTTTGCTCATTCAAAGTCTTATATCTGAAAGTCAGCGAGAGTTGTAGAAATCAGGCTTTTCTTTGGTAGATACTTCTGTTACAGAACTTGAATTTATACATATGGAACTGTGTATTTTCTCCATGTCACAGAGAACACTCCTGTGTAAACAGAGTTTGTAAGTAAAGCACAGAAATTTAGGGACTGATGTTGTGTCACCTCCTAGGAGGTCAAGTTTGCTGAGGAAACCAACCTATTCTTACCTCACTTTATTTCACTAAGTTCCTTTAAACAGTTTATGTTGCTTTACATCAGATAAGGTGTCATTCTCCAATTTGATGTTTTTGTCTTTATTTTCCCAGGTATCTGACTTTGACAGCTTTATTGGATCCCTAAATGATCAGGGTTATCTTTTGAAAAAAGGTTCAAGAGTTTATCAACTTCAGACACTGTGAAAAGAGTCACTGTGATGAACTTTCCTGGGACATGATGGTTACACTGGGCTGATGGACCTGCAGCAGGGACACATTGTCCTGTCCCCAGCTGCACTGCAGCCTGGCACTGCTGGTACTGCTGCTGACTAAAGTGGAGACTCAGAAACTGAAGTGCCCATGGGCTTGTTTTAAAGCTGCTCCAGGACAAACTGACACGTGGTATTGCTGCCTGACTCATCCTGCAGGGACCCCAGAGGGACTGCATAGGACCAGAATGTACCTCATCATCCTTGAGGAGTGAGAAGTCTGGTTTTATGTTGACATTATTACAGTGCCATGGCAGATTATACTGCTGAAAGAGATGTGGGACCCACAAATTTAAATAGAAATATTTTATGAGATTATGTGAGCTGTATTTTTAGCACTGCAGTTCTAGGGGAGTTTACAGTGTTGAAATGTTTACAAAAAGTTGGGAACCTCCATGTTGAGATGACAGTTTTCACAGCTGTTACCAAATTACGCTTTATCAAAACTGACTTGGTTTTCTGTTTTGATGCTTGGTATTTATTGGTCTTTGAAGCTGACCTTGTATTTGAAATGCAAGTCTGAATTAAGAAAATATCCTTATTATAGTATTTAATTTGTAAAACAGGAATTGAATTTTGACTTTCATTAAACTTTATATATGAGAAATATTCCTTGTTCAAGGCTGTTGTAACGTGTTCATGATCCATAAAAACAAACAGGTTGTGGATGTTTCTGTGTAACTGTTCCTGAGAGAAGAGAATGTGTGTTCACCAAAAGTGAAGTGCCGAGTGTTTCCTGAGCCTGATGAAATCACAAGCTTGGTCTGATGCAATAAAATAGCAGATGAGAAGCTTTCAGTGTAAGTATTAAAAAAACCCCACAAACATATTCCCCAAAGAATAATATATTTTAAAAGGCCTAAGATTGCCGATTTTTCTGATTTCTCTCTTTTATTTCTAAGGTAAGATAAGTAAAAAAAAGGCAGAAATAATGCAGCTTTATTGTCTCACCTTCTAATTTAAGTGCCATAAGGGTCTGATCTGCCCCAACCTTCCACAAGCTTTGAAAGGACACGTTAAATTGCTCAGAGCTGCTTTCCATCGCGGTACTTGAAACTGAAAACTAGTTTGAGAGATGAGCTGCTGAAGAGAGCTAAGAAATTCCAATTCTAACCCGAACGCTGCGGGGCCAGGCCCTCAGGCCTGTCCGGGCTCTAAGTGAGCGCAGGGGGGCCAGGAAGGATCCTCAGCGGCCAAGAAAGGGCTGTGCCTAGAAGAGTAAACTCCTCTGGCACCTCCTGAGATGCAGCAAACCGAGGGCCGAGCCCAAGAGCCACTGACGCTCCCTGAGAGGCTACTTGAGGCAAAGCAAACCTTCCTCTGGCCGCGCCCGGGGCCTGTGCGGGCAGGGCCCCGCAGCGAGGGGACGGAGGAGCGGGATGCGGCGAGGGCAGCGGCCCGCCCTGGCGCTGGGGGCGAGCCTGTGCCGGGAGGTATCGGCGACGGCGGCGGAAGGGGGTGGGGGCGGGACCGGGACCGGGACCGGGAACGGGAACGGGAACGCGCCTTTTCCCGGTGCCGGCGTGTCCCGCCGCGGGTGCCCGCCTGCCGTAAAGCGCGGGGCCGCGCGGCGGAGGGCGGAGGCGCTGGCGTAAAGCGCCGCAAAGTCCAGCCGGCCAGGTGGCGCGTGCCCGCGGCCGCGCGCGCGACTCGCGCCGGGAGGGGAGGGGCGGGGGGATGGCGCGAGGCCGCGCGCTCCCGCGGGCGGGTCCGGGGCGCGCGTAGGGCCCGCGGGGCAGCGCGCGCGCCATGCTGGCCGCCGCCTGGCTGGGCCGGGGCCCCTGCGCGCTGCTCCGCGCCGCGGGGCGCAGCCGGGCCGGGCCGGGGCCGGGGGGCGCCTCCTTCGGCCTCCCGGCGTGCGCGGGGCCCCCGCGTCGGCCCCCGCGCTTGCTGCGCGCCCCCGCCGCCGCCGCCTGGCGCCTCCTCAGCGCCGGGGCCGCCCCACCGGAGCCGCCCCGGCAGCGGCGAGTGGCGGCGGGGCCCTACGCGGAGCTGGTGCGTGCCCGGGGCGTGGGGGGGGCGGGGCGCGGCCGGGCCGTCGGCGGGGTCTCTGCCCCGGGGGTGCCACCGCTGTGCCCCTGGAACGCAGCGCCGCCCCGCGGGGCGCAGCTGGCGCAGCCAAACTTCGGGGGACTCGGAGCTCTCCTGGTGGAGTGTGCCCCCTGTTAATGTGTAGCAGGTGGAGGCCCTGCACTTGCGCAAGCAGCTCCCGGGAACTTTCCAGGCTTTCTGTCCAGTTCTACTCAAAGTTTATCGTGATTGATTCTCTGATATGCCAAGTTGGGGTCGTTTGCCTTCGTGCGCAGAAGTTGTTTTCTTGCTTTACAGTATGAAAACCCCTGGACCATCCCGAATATCCTGTCCATGGCGCGGATGGGTCTGGCGCCAGTTTTGGGCTACTTGATTGTTGAAGAGAATTTCGATGTTGCACTCGGTGTCTTTGTTCTGGCTGGAGTGACGGATCTGGTATGTTCCCATCGGTTTGGAAATGCTCTGGGGACAGCTGGTTTACAGTGATGCCACTGACGTGCATTGAACTTAGACTCCTATGTAGAATGGAAATAGATAAAACAGATGAGTTCTTAAATTTGTTGGTCTCCTGGAACATTATGTATGTCACTGTGACAGTGGAAAGAGAAGTTGCAGGTGCCCAATGGGGACTTAATGGAGCAAAGGGGCATGTCAGGGTTCCCTGACCAGCCCCAGGTAGGCATTGTCCAGTCAGAGCATCTGGTCTGTTACTATGTGCAGGTGTACCTGGTGCATCCATCGTGACAATAATTGTGTGAATTTTAGAACATCAGTTACATCCCCCCCCTTTTTTTTCCTTAATAAGGAAAACTGAATATGTTGAGAGGCTTCCAGAGTCAGGAATGCTACGGGTTAACAAAAAGCATGAAGCAAGTATCAGATAACAGGTATCACATTTCATCATAGTTAAACTAGCTGTTCTATGTGATGTTGTCATTCATCAAATACCTCTGTAACAGTAGCATGCGTAAGCTCTTTTTGTTCCTGGTTTTCTAACTGAGAGATACTGAATTTTGCTTTTCCCAGTTGGATGGATTTATTGCACGAAACTGGGCTAATCAGAAATCAGCACTGGGAAGTGCTCTGGATCCTCTGGCTGATAAAATTCTCATCAGTGTGCTCTATGTAAGCCTAACTTGTGCAAATCTTATCCCAGGTGAGAAAATACCAATTGCTTGTACTAAATAAGGCAAAGATAACTTTATGTGTAGTAATATTTCTGTTAAATACTTAACATTCCCCCAGTAGATCCCACAGATAGCAGGTGCTGCCATGTAGTAAAACAACTGCCATTTTCAAATGCACTTTCTCTAAAGCAGTAATAGTTATGTTAAATTAGTAGCTATGTTAAATTTTTTTTTCATAGACGGGGTTGTTTTAAGACAAATCCCTTCATGAGTCATGTTAAAAATCTTCAGTCATGCATAAAACTTGTTTGGAAGAATTTAAGAGAGGTTATTTTTTTCTTGCTCTGTATTTTATGCTCTTTTGGTTGTGTTTTGCTTTTAATCATGGATGTGGTTTTTCACTAGATCCTGTTGGCTTGGTTTTTCAGTTTCCCTGACTTCCATGATTATTCTGCGGGATGTAGCTCTGATTGCTGCTGTTTTTTATGTGCGATACAAAACTCTCTCTCCACCGGTAAGTGCATTAGAACTGTTTGGGCTTGTAATCATAATAAGAAATAAATTAATAAGCCTTTAACAAAGTTGTGGCCGAGAGATTTTCATCTTGAGACCTGATGGTTGCTCAAAACTTGGGTGTATACCCGAAGATGTGCTTGTTCTTTTGCCAGATAGATTTCTAAGGAGACCTGGATTTCATAAAATATGTTTCATAAAGATGAGTAAGAGCTACTGATAACATTTCTCTTCCTGTGCATGATGTGTAATAAATCATTTTAGAGTAGTGTAATTCTTCAGGGCTACAGTTGACTTTTCTGTATCATGTGAACAGGTATATCAAATTGAATGTAATAGGATTGCAATTTTCCTCTTCTCTCCCCCAACAGAGAACACTCAGTAGATACTTTAATCCCTGTTATGCTACTGCCCAGTTAAAACCAACGTTCATTAGCAAGGTAAGAGTGGTAAGTCATTACAAAAAATTACTCCTCAGTGCCTGGGGCGTTGTGTAGTTTGGAGGGAGGGAACAATTTGCTACTACTGCTCAGTAGTGTCAAACTAGTGCCAACTAATTTTGAGGCAGCTTACATCCTGAAAGGTTTTCTACTATACTCTCTCAGAGCAAATGCTAATTTCAACAGTCTAAGATGCTTCATTAAGAGAGGTTTCTAAATAAATTTTCTGTCTGTAGACTAATACTTAAAGCAGTAGTAAAAGTCTGTATTGGTATTAGTTGCATAGTGCACATCTTCATTTTGGTCACAATTCCTCTTTTGCTCTTTTCAGATGAATACAGCAGTTCAGCTACTTTTGGTGGCAGCTTCTTTAGCAGCTCCTGTTTTCAATTATGTGGACAGCATATATCTGCAGACATTATGGTAACTTATCTTTCTTTTGATTTTTTTAAGATACTTTAATATACTTGTAAAGAAACTGGTAATTGAGATTAATCTAATTGCATGGAACAAAAAATGTGCCCTGAATTTTTGCTCTTTTATTCTTAAATGACACCAGAGCTAGATACTTATTGGTGCTTAATTTACTATACAAGCAAAAAGTCAAACAAAACTAGTTAAGATCCAGGAATCATAGCTTGGGAACAAGTCTTTGGGATAGACATTGTGTACACAGGCAAAACATGAATTCAGATCAATAGAAAAGAAAGGAATGGGATGAAAGGCTGAATGGATTCTTCACTTGTTCATGCTGTGTCCTTGAAAAAGCAACCTTGATATCAGTAAAAATAGATGTGAGGTGTTCTTATTTTTGCTTTAGACCTGCTATCTTGAACTCTAGGTTTTCAAAGCCTCTTTTAAAAGCACATGAAGAAATGATGGTTCCTGTTAAATTGTAGGAAGGGGAGAGATGGAATGAAAACAGGCTTACAGAAGTGTCCCTTCTTAAATAGTGCTGTTTCTTTCACTGCTGTCATTGGAGATGTGATCTGAGGCTGAGTTGTAGCTGACTGCAGGTGTTACAACTGTAGTTATTTTTCCTGAGCAGTTGAGTAAGAGTTCAGAACAAAGAGGCTCAACAGCAGATGCCAGAAGTACTTAGTAACTTAGTTAAAGTAGTGAAAAATCCCATGTTATCTTCTAGGGGAAAAAAAACAAACAAAAAAGCCAAATAAACCAAAACCACCAACCCAAAATAAAAAACATTTAAGGAACTAAGTAACTTGATCTTAACAGTCAGTGTGGTTTTTCATCCTGTTTGACAAACAAAAATCTAGAACTGTATCTGTGAAAGATGCTTACCTGTCTGTTGTGACTCTGGGAGAGTTACCAAGTTGTGAGCAGAGGAGCAATGCTGGGTGTAATTTGCCAGCGTCCTCTGTAACAACTCAAATTACCTGAGTCTGCCCTAGGGAGGGTTAACAGAGTGGCAGGGCTGTAGCAGTGCCTCACATCTTGGTGGGTGGGGCCAGCCTTTTACACAGAGGAGCACTGATAATTTAGGAATTTGTATTGTTGTCACCCACCATCTGGGAAGGAAACAAAACAGGCCAAAGCAGGAATTTGTGCTTTAGGTTTGGAGCTTGGTAACTTCAAGTCTTGTGTGGTTTGAACACTCTCCTTTCACACTACCAAGAAATAGTTTCTCACATCAGTCAGTTCTGAAGCGGGTAAAAGTTATGTAGTCTGCAAATGGTGAATGTTTTGTTTTCCCTTCTCTAGAACAAATGCTAATATAGTAAAAATTTGTCTTAGTATGCAATTACACTGAAGCATGCAACTTGGTGCTGGCTGGCAGATCCTTTGTTTATCTAATCCTCCACTTAGCACTGAATTTCAGCATAGAAACTGTAAACTGCATTTCTGTGCAGCTGTGTAGTGAAAAATAGGGAAGACACTAAAAAAAACCCCAACTGTTTTTATATTGTACATGAGCTCACATGACTTACAGGAACTATTTTCCCCCAAGGTGCATCACAGCCTTCACAACGGTAACATCTGCCTACAGCTACTACCACTATGGCAGGAAAACAGTCCAGGTGCTAAACAACAAGTGAAGTGTTCCTGGAAGGACAGGGACTTACCAGCATGGAGTGCTGTGCCTCCAGAGGTGGTTGTACTGCAGCTGAGTTTTGGATCAAGCACTCTCGTTTCTCTGCTTTAAACCATGGCATCACAATGAAGTGAAATTTGAACATGTACTGTATATATATGTAGAGAGAGACTTTTCAATGTATTTTTAATTTCTTTAAAGTGGGGTTGTTTACAAAAATAAAAAACATTCTTAAAAACACGGGTTACTTCTTGCTGCCGTGTGCGTTCTAAATAATTCTGTACTGTTGCTGAAGTCAAAACACACACTTGGCACCAGCTGTTTTTGCCATTTTTGTGCATGGCACTGAGTGAGCTGAGATCTGAGAAGAAAGCACAGTTACAAGAACAAATTTGTCTGTGTACCTCAACCTTTAAGTCAGTAAACCAGCATTGCTCATTAGGACCTCTAGCAACACCTCAGCGAGCAACAGTGTCTTCAGAAATATAAAGCAGAGAGAAATTTTACTTCATGTTCTATGGTGATATGGGTAAGCCATGAAGAGTTCCTATCCTGCTTGCTCCCTTTTTAAATATGAGCAGTGGTGAACTGTACTCAGAGAAGAGTTTGAGTCTCAGAAGGCTGAGCAGGGCAGTGAGAAGTCTGTACCCACACAGAATTACATTTCTCACACTTTATATTCATTTTTAGTGACTGAAAGAAACTCCTGTATCTCCAGATTCTTTTAAGCTTCTAGAGATGCTGTTTAATCTGAATACCACTGGTGAAAGAGGACATTTTAAATACTGTCCAAATTAAAGGAAACAGTAGAAGAAACCTTTAGATGCACATACTGTTAATTCTTGCTGTACTTCCAGCTTTGTGAGGTGCACTGTGATTCCCTCTCAGGCAAGGACAACTCGTTCTTTGCCTCTTCTCTGCTTGGAAAACCACAGAAAGAACTAGGCAGAACAGATCATGCTGATTGTAAACTCATGTTTTCTATTTCCAATCAACGTGATTTTTCTTGTGTGTCATAAAAAAGAGCGCAACTATGAAGGGCTTAAATAATTGAAATCAGGAGGTAAATGAAGTATTAGCAGAAGAAAATTTGCTGTAGACATCTCTTTGGAGAGCACACAGTCTCTTTTGTAACAGCATATGTTTGTATGTACAAAGCATTTTAATATTTTTTATATTTAAACTTGTATAAAATGGTGTATAGAGAAAACATGATCCTTATTAGTACCTTTGCTTAACTGTTCCCCAATGTTTTATGGTTCACCCTGGGATAGTGGGGAAAGCCTCTGGAACTTTCCTTCAGATACAGGAGTATTTAGTAGCACTTTTCCTTGAAGAAACAGAAAAGCAGAAATTTATTGTACCTAGTCAGGTCAATGCTGTTTGGTTGCAGTTAATGTAATTGGGGGTTTGGTTGGGGGGGTTCTTTACTGTTTCAGTCAGACACTTTTACCTATTGCACGGTATCACCCGGCACGGGGCAGCGAGGGGAACAAGTTAAATGTACAGTGTCTCGATGATTGAATAAAATCCATTTGGATGCTCTTTCTGCTGGCGTGTCTGCTGTTCCATGGTTATCATCGGCATCCATCCATCCATCCATCCATCCATCCATCCATCCATCCATCCATCCATCCATCCATCCATCCATCCATCCATCCCCCCGCCACCCACCCCGCGGGCCATGGGTGTGCGCTGCGGAGGGGACTGTCCCCGCGCGGCCGCCGTACCGGGGCGGGCCCGCCCTCCCGCCATGGCGGCTCCGGAGCCGCAGCTGCCAGAGGGTTCCCGGCCGCTGAGCGCCCTCCTGAGCGGCATCGCCCAGGCCTCGTTCCACGGCAACGCCGCCGTCACCGAGGAGCTGCTGTGCGGGCAGCTCTACCCCGAGTCGCCGCCGGAGGAGTTCCGCGCCCTGCGCGCCAAGATGGGCGGCCTCCTGCAGGTACCGGCGGGGGAAGGTGCCGCGCTCGGGAGGAGCCGCCACATGGGCCCCGGGGGACTCTGCTGGCAGCTGCAGCCGCGGAGACACCGGCTGCTGGTGTGGGGCCCCGAGCATAGCACAGCACAACACAGCACAGCCCTGCCCTGCCTTGCTCAGCCCTGCCCTGCCCAGCCTTCCTAGCCCAGCCCAGCCCAACCCCGCCCAGCCGCTGCCCTACCCAGCCCTGCCTGGTCTCTCCTGCCTTCCCCAGCTCTGCCCTGCCCAGCCCTGCCTTGCCAAGCCCAGCCCAGCCCAGCCCTGCCCTGCCCTGCCTTACCTTGCCCTGTCCAGCCCTGCCCTGCAGTGCCCTGCCCAGCCCTGCCCTACCTTGCCCTGTCCAGCCCTGCCCTGCCTTGCCCAGCCTTGCCCTGCCCAGCCCTGCTCTGCCCAGCCCAGTCCTGCCCTGCCTTGCCCAGCCCTGCCCTACCTTGCCCTGTCCAGCCCTGCCCCTGCCTTGCCCAGCCTTGCTCTGCCCAGCCCTGCTCTGCCCAGCCCAGCCCTGCCCTGCCTTGCCCAGCCCTGCCCTGCATTGCCTAGCCCTGCCCTACCTTGCCCTGTCCAGCCCTGCCCTGCCTTGCCCAGTCCAGCCCTGCCCAGCCCTGCTCTGCCCTGCCCTGCCTGGTCTCTCTTGCCCTGCCCTGCCCAGCCCTGCCTTGCCCAACCCTGCCTTGCCCAGCCCTGCCCTGCCCTGCCTTGCCCAGCCCTGCCCTGCCTTACCCAGCCCTGCCTTGCCCAGCCCTGCCCTGCCTTACCCAGCCCTGCCCAGCCCAGCCCTGCCCTGCCTTGTCCAGCCCTGCCCTGCCTTGCCCAACCCTGCCTCACCCAGCCCTGCCTTGCCCAGCCCTGCCCTGCCCTGCCTTGCCCTGCCCTGCCCAGCCCTGCCCTGCCCTGTCCCACCCTGCCCTGCCAGGTCTCTCCTGCCCTGCCCAGCCCTGCCCAGCTCTGCCCTCCCCTGCCCTGCCCTGCCCTGCGAGATCTCTCCTGCCCTGCCCTGCCCTGCTGGGTCTCTCCGGCCACTCGTTGGGCCCCCGCACTGTGCAGTGGGAAAAGCTTTACACCTTTGGAAATAAGTTCCCTGTGACTTTCTGAGAAAACCTGCAGATTTCTTACAAGAGAGCTGTGTTTGAGGGAAAGCGTTGCCAGTTATGAAGCAAGCTGCTTCACAAACAGATTTTGCTTTATGTGTAAGAGAGGAGATATTTTTCCCTGCAGTGGATCTTTCTGATCTCTGTTCAGAGAGGAAAGCAAAGTGTGTGATGTAGTTCCCGGCTGCTGGATGTGGCTCAGGGAGCCTCTAAGTGTGAAATCCTTGGGTGGCCACTGCCACCTTGTGGGTAAATCCACAGCTGTTTGGCGGGATTTATAAACTTGGTCGGTAGTTTTAAATGAAATTGCCAGATTTGGAAAGTGATAAGGAGAGTGGCACCCATTTTCTGCTTTTGTGAGGATTCTGTGGCTTATTCAATGGTGGGATTCATATGATGCCCTGAAAAACCCTCAGTGAAAGCTGAATCATAAAGATTGATTCTTGTAGGACTGAAGATTGGTTTTGTCAGTGGGCTCTTTTCTTTCCCTCCTCTCAAATGCAGCTCTTATACAAGCACTGTCGAGATCTCATACTCTGCACATAATGTTAATTCAGGCCCCAGAAGACAGAGGTGATGAAATCTTTGTGGATATTTACCCGTTGTTGTAACACAGGCGCATAGCTTAAGAGGGGCGCAATATATCGGGGAGAGGGTATTGCATTCCCTGTGTGCTACTTAGGAGCAGGACTGGTGGCAATTGTGGTCTTTGACGTCACTCACACCTTCCTACAGATGCAAATCAGCATCTCACTGTTACCAGGTGTGTCTCATGGTCTTCATGGCCAGCACTCATCAGCTTATGGATGAAATTCCTGGGAAATAACTGAAGTTTATGCAGTTAAGCTTTGCAGTTGAAGTTTTGAGCTAAGCAATACACAGACTGCTTTGTACTCACGTTGAGTGCGTGGGTTTTGGGGTGCTTATTCCTAGTGGGTAACTTTAAGTAACGCCTGAGTCCTGTGGATACTTCTAGCATCTCTGTTCTAGAGCTTCATAAAGAAATCTCTTGGCCTTCTGGTCATTTTTGGGACTCTCTTTCTTTCACACTTCTGAGTATGGTGTGGTGGAAAGGTTGATTGTGCTTTCAAAGTAGGGAGGCTTAAACTTATTTTCCTCTGTCTCCATGTACCAGGTGGGAAAACCCATTGTCCTGACTGTAATGTGTGATACCTCTTTTCAGTTCTCACAGCTAGTCTACAAATTCTGCTTCTTGCATAAACTGACTGGTCTGAAGCCATCACAGAGTTACAGTGTGAGCTGTTTCCTTTTGTTTGAATTATGTGACAAAATTATGTACCTGAAGGGAAGTTCTAGCCAGGTGGGGGTTGGTCTCTTCTCCCAGGCACTCAGCAGTAGGACAAGGGGGCACGGGCTCAAGCTCTGCCAGGGGAAATTTAAGGTGGAGATCAGAAAAATATTCTTTCCAGAGAGAGTAATCAGGCATTGGAATGGGCTGCCCAGAGAGGTGGTGGATTCCCCATCCCTGAAGGTTTTTAAACTGAGATTGGATGTGGCACTGAGTGCCATGATCTGGTAAATGGACTGGAGTTGGACCAAGCGTTGGACTTGATGATCTCAGAGGTCTTTCCCAACCCAATTGATTCTATGATTCTGTGATAAGGGAAGCGTGAGGAGAAAGTCCTCTTGGCCCCAGCAGTTGCTTAGTCAGAGAACCACCAAACAAACACTTTCATGACTGGAATGCTTTTAATATCTCTGTGAATTGATACATGGGGAGTTTTATGTCACGTTGTATTTGTTGATAACAGCAAACTTCAGGTGTGCGCTTATAACATCTTGGTCTTTGGACACATGTCTTGGGTAGGGGTGTCTCCTCAGTACCTGAAGAAGCAAACTTACTGGAATATCTTGCTATCCATTCCTTTTCAGTTGTCATATGAATTTCTGAGCATATTTATCCTAGTTTTGATGCTTAATTCATTGTGAGGAATCTGCATGATTACAATGATAAAAGCTGGGGGAAAAAAGTGTGTGTTACCTTTTTGTAGCTTTGTTTTTTTCCTTCTGCCCTTGTGTGGTGGAGGAAAAGTGGAGCAGCAGAAACTCAGAGCACTTGTTTATGCAGCCATTTGCCTTGTGTGCAGTAATTGCACCTGAAGTTCAGAAGAAGACAGGTAACTTTGATATCTCCATTTGGTTGCACCAAATACTTTATTTCTGGAGGTGGCCATAATGTTTATTTTTAAATACCTGAATTAGAAATTCTGGGGACTATGTGGTACTATGGAAAAGATCAGATGTTTTACACTGTGGTCTGTTGACTCTATAGGAAATGTAAGCACCTAAATTAGATGGGATGGATGATGCCTCATGCATGTTTCTTGAGGAGTTTTTTTGTGACATCTGTCTTCTTGATGGTCAGAAGCAGAGAAATTCATTGCCCTTGTGACTTAATTGCTGCAGTACTTTATGTCTTCTAAGTAGTAAACACAGATCTGTATCATAAATCAACCATTTCCTCTTATTAGAGCTGAGCATAAATAAGAAGGACTTTCCTGTACCCTTCTGCATTCCACCTATGCAAAGCATGACACCTGTGAAGAGTATAGAGATGAGTAAGTGACACAAAAGTGTGTCATATTTAATGCAGCAATAAGAATTTAAATGTTTTTTCCTCTGCATTATGTATAGACTAGTTCTGGTTCTATATTTATAAAAGATGTCATTATAATTACTTCTCAGGCTGATTTCTTTGCTGTTCATAGAGCTGCTGAATGTACATGAATCATCTGAGCTCCTTCTAAAATGCCAAATTTATTTTGAGGTGAAATCATGTTTCTTTATTAAATTTACACTTTTTTTTAATCTCGTGTGGAATATCCTGGAGGGTAGAACAAAGCCCTAGGAAGGCTGGCCCTGGAGAACTATGATTTCAGTGTTGTTCTGTCAAATTTTTTTTGCCCCCTGCCTTTATCCTTCCCATCCTCCTGTCCCATAAGGCTGCAAAACATTGAGAAACTGGGGGAGATCAGCTTTTGTAAATTCTTGCCCCCAGATGTTTTTTGTTTTTCCAATATTACTTCATCGTGATTAAACTCCTAAATTTGTCTCTTTCTTGCACAAGTTTAATTTCCAGTGTTAGTCCACTGGTGTTACTTTGCATCGGGAGTAATCCCACTGTTTTCCTTTTGGTGGCAGTAAGTTACTGCATTTATTGAACGGGTTCATTTGCTGCCGAGTTAAAGTGTCCCGAGTTCACTCCTGTGCTTTGGAACAAACTGTACGTAGGCTAAATAAAATTTTCAGCACGAGGACTATAAATATTTTACTGTATTTGATTTATCATTTTTTCCCACAAACACTGAGGATGTCACTGTCTGTAATAAATATCCTGGTATGTGAATGGTAAAATAATAATCACACTATATAAATAATACGTGAGGAACCAAGAGCTTGATATCCAACATAAAAAGTGCACCTAAAGTCTGTGTATACACTTCATAACATTCATTTGGTCTCTTTCAGGATGGTTTTCATTAGGAATCCTGCTGGTATTTCTGCCAGAATTTTCTGATTACTTTGATGTTTAGTTTCACTGGTTTTCACCCAAGAGGCTGATGGTACTGTCCTTATTGGGCTTTGCTGTGCCACAGCACACACGGTGTGTATGTCTCATCTTGTGGTTATTTCTGGTGACTGCTTTTCTTCATGCCACCATAGAAAAGCTGTCGAATAAGAAACCTTTTGATCAAAATCTGATCTAAAAGCTTGTGGGGGTAAAAATTAGTGCCACTAGTGCATAAAATGTCCTGGCGTGTAACATGCTTTGGAGTTGCGTGAGCACATTGTGGGTGCCTTGAAAGCTGCCTCATGATGTTACCGTGTCTTGTCCCTAAAGATTGCCCCCCTCCTGCTGGGGACTGCAGTCCTTTCCCTGTGAAGTTGCTGTTGTGATCTCGAGAGGAATTCCCAAAGCATTGCTACCCCTGTTTGGGAAGGAAGAGACTATTTGATCTTCATAAAAGGAATCTGCCCTTGCATGAGAAGCCAGAGCAGAAAAATAGTTGTGAGGTGCACTCAGTTGTGGAGGATAAAGGGCTTTGCATCTTCTTGAGCAGCATTTCACAGAATCACAGACTATTCTGTGCTGGAAGGGACCCACGAGGATCATCAAATCCAACTCTTAAGTCAATGGCCCACACAGGGGATTGAACCCATGACCTTGGCATTATTAAAACCAAGTTTTAATCAACTGAGCTAAAAATTTCTGCTAACAGAAACATTTCTCCTAGGAATTTCTGAAGCAATTTCTGCTAACTGGTGGGAAATAAATGACTTCTTGAATTTCTAGTGAGGGAAAAGAGTTGCCATTCTTCCCTCTCCTCAGATGCCTTGTGATTCCTCAAATATGTGGGCTGAGTCATGAGCTCTTGAGCATTTTGCAGTTGTCCAGGCTTCTGCAAGGCTGAGGCAGAACAGCTTCAGACTGAAGACAGATAAAATGATTTTGGAAGAGTTGATAGGAGAGATTGCTTGCTTTCTACCATTTAGGATTGCAATTGTGCCTGCACCTACTAACTAAAGAGAGAACTCGGTAAGCAACCCTCGTTCTTCTCAATTCGGGTGAAAGGACACAAGTGGTACAGCAGTGCCAACAAATGCTGTGTCCATAAGAGCTGCTTTCTACCCAAGTATTGTCCTACCTGGTGTTATACTTTTCACTCCAGTGAATGACTGTGCTCACTGTGAATAATTCTGTTATTGGGCTAGGTGAAAATGTGTTAATAACTTTGCACAGAATTTTGGGAGGGAGGGAATATCTGATGTGTTATAATTGGAAATGCGTGAGAAAATTACTATCTGAACTCAACTCTGGAACAAATAAGTAAAACCCCATGCCTTTATTTTTTTTAATTTAGTGAAACACCACTATTATGTAGCTTGCTAATCTGAACACAGCTCAGTTACCAGATCTGCAATGCCTGATGTTGCAGCATACATTTTCTGTTCTCAGCATATAAACTATTAACCCACAGTTATTGCTTCTTTTTTCCCCCCCTCTCATTTTCAGCATTGTCTTAGGAGGGCACAAAATGTAATGTCTACTTGAATGTAATGTTTACTTCATCACTGCAGTATTGCAGGGATGAAAACGTGCATGGGTACTATCCCAAAGCATTCTTCTTAGTGCTTTCAATATGAGTTGTTTTAGATTTTAGGTTTGTGTATGTGTGGCCAGTTCTCATGAGGGCTGGCACAGCTGGCAGTTGATATAAAGTGGAGGAGGAAAATACTTGAAAACAATGAACTGGGGAGGAAGGTTGGATGCAGAATATGACATGATTGAACAACATTGCCAGGAGCTCAAAGATCAGTGCTTTGCTGCCCAGAGCAGCAATTTATTGCTTAGATATGTCAGCTAGAAAGAACAATGTAGCTGCATCATTATGGATTTTTTTAATACTCCTTTTTTTGTGATTTCTTGAGTTGCAGAAGTTGGAGTTTGTGTTCTTAAAGCCTTTCGCAATTGCAACTGTGATTACTGAGGAGGGGTGTGGAAGGAGGTGTTATTGTGGGGTGTGGGAGTGATGGTATTCTGGCCCCCAGCAAATCATCATAGAATCATAGAATCGATTGGGTTGGAAAAGACCTCAGAGATCATCAAGTCCAACGCTTGGTCCAACTCCAGTCCATTTACCAGATCATGGCACTCAGTGCCACATCCAATCTCAGTTTAAAAACCTCCAGGGATGGGAAATGCACCTCCTCTCTGGGCAGGCCATTCCAATGCCTGATTACTCTCTCTGGAAAGAATTTTTTTCTGATCTCCAACTTAAAATTTCCCCTGGTAGAGCTTGAGCCCGTGCCCCCTTGTCCTATTGCTGAGTGCCTGGGAGAAGAGACCAACCCCCACCTGGCTAGAGCTTCCCTTCAGTATGAATTGGACTGTTTTAAACAACAGAGTGATGAAGGAGTCTGTACATTACAAACCTCATAGTCTTCCTACTGCCCTGCAACTACAAGGGCAAATGCTAAAGTCAGGCAGAAATAGAAGGGAGCCCACCCTTATAATGCCATTCATTTAACGACCAGTGTTTCCCATAACTCAAATGTGAGACAGAAATGCTCATTTCATTTGTGATTGTAAAGTGCTGATATGCTGTAACTGTGTCACTTCAATGAAAATAGATTACCTCAAGTTTAATGGTTTACTTGACCTTTTATAGTGCTTTTTTTAATGCTCTGAGCTACGCAAAAGCAGTAAATTAAAAAAAGGTGGCAGACCTGCGTCACTGATGTATAGTAAGTGTGGTAAACTCTGTATTACCCAAGCGAGAAGCACGTCTATCTCTCTGTGTTTTTCCTCAATTACAGTGTTGATTGCATCTCTGTAAGTAGAGATCTAGTTGCTTTTTCCCAGTTGTGGAGATGGGGGTTTTCCTGTCTGTGTCTAGAGCAGGCAGGTCAGTACTAGCTCTTCATGTTTGTAAAGTCTCTGCATCACCTCTTAGTTTTAAAATACCCTGCATTTAAAATCTGTTAATTGCCAGTTAATGGACTTCCAGAGCAGCTGCTGCTGAGAAAGCTGATTCCCTGGAGGTGGCAATGTTTCATGTCCTGTTGATTTCTACTTTCCCATCCACGTGTATGGTTTAGTTTGTTGCATTTGTAGAACTTCTGCAAGTAAGTAGCATTTTTGACATTAATGACACCAGCAGGCTTGGGATGTACACTTTGTTTCTCAAAAAACCCAAACCCTACACCTATGATTAGCATAAGTTATGCACATATTTGTGTGTCTGTGATTACCACATGCTGTGTGTATATATAGGTGTGTACTTGCAAGCACACAGAGGCACAGAAGGGTGAAAGAAAGGTGAAGGCACAGAAAGGCACAGGAAAGTGATTATGCTGAAATTTGTTAGTCCAGTCTGATCCTTGCAGTGTTTCTCTTGACCTTAACAACAGTCTACTCTGATTAAAGAATAGAATTGGATCTTGCCTTTCATAGAATCATAGAATCAGTTGGGTTGGAAGATACCTCCGAGGTCATCAAGTCTGACCCTTAATCCAACCTCGCTTTGATTGCTAGATCATGGCACTCAATGCCATGTCCAGTCTCACCTTAAAAACCTCAAGGGTCAGAGAACCCACCACCTCTCTGGGCAGGCCATTCCAATGCCTGACTACTCTCTCTGGAAAGAATTTTTTTCTGATATCCAACTTAAATTTCCCCTGGCAGAGCTTGAGCCCGTGCCCCCTTGTCCTATTGCTGAGTGCCTGGGAGAAGAGACCAACCCCCACCTGGCCAGAACTTCCCTTCAGGGAGTTCTAGACAGTGCTGAGGTCACCTCTGAGCCTCCTCTTCTCCAGGCTAAACACTCCCAGCTCCCTCAGCCTCTCCCCATAGGGCTTGTGCTCCAGTCCCTTCTCCAGCCTCGTTGCTCTTCTCTGGCCCCGCTCCAGCCCCTCAAGATCTTGCCTCAACTGAGGGGCCCAGAACTGAACACAACACTCAAGGTGTGGCCTCCCCAAGGCAGAGTCCAGGGGAAGGGTCACTGCCCTGGGCCTGCTGGCCACGCTAGTTTGGATCCAGGCTAGGATCCCCTTGGCCTTCTTGGCCACCTGGGCACACTGGTGGCTCCTGTTGAGCTTCCTGTCCCTCAGTCCCCCCAGGTCCCTCTGCCTGGCTGCTCTCCAGCCACTCTGTGCCCAGCCTGTAGCACTGCAGGGGGTTGTTATGGCCAAAGTGCAGGACCCGGCACTTGGCCTTGTTGAACTTCATCCCATTGGAATCAGCCCTTCTCTCCAGCCTATCAAGGTCCCTCTGCAGAGCCCAAGAAGAGCATTACTTCAAATTAAATGGTTCTACTGTACTTAATTAGTATTCATGCAACACATGCTGTATGGAATATATTTGAAAAGGGAGAAAGACTCCCTTAGGCTTCACATGTAATTCATCCTTTATTTGAGCAACACTAACGCTCCATTCCCTGTTCCCCAGAGTGTGTGGAAAATGCTGAAGAGGATAATGAAGTCCATGCCATCATCTCAGCACTAGTGAGTTTCTGGACCAGTATGAGTTGTCTTTCTTCTTTTAAATGTAGCCTATGAAAAGAGAAGAATTTGAGTTGTCTTGTCTTCCAGAAGGAAAGTCAAGGCTGTACACTGAAATTATATTCTCCATTACAAGATACTTTAAAAATTGTGTCTGTTACAACTGGTGAAAATAAGGATTAGTTTTTGCTTCAGGAGCCGACTGATGTTGGCAATGAAGTAAAAACAACAGTTTCAACCTTGCTGGTCTCACGTAGGACTGCATGCAGCTGAGCAGTAATATACTTCTTTCTTCAGATAGATACATGTTTTTTCATTGCAAGTAAGGATTAATCTTATTAGGAAAAAAGATTAGTGAATAGATCCTTTATGTTGGAGTGCGAGTAATCTTCTCTGCTAACATGCACATCCTCGTTTCACAGAAAGTTCAGAACAAGAAGAGAGCAACAGAAAGAGCTGTTAACACATTGAATAACAAGCTATCAAAAATGCAAGAGCTGTGGTATTCACTTGAGCCAGGGAAGTTGACAGCTAGTGTATGAAAAGGAAATTTGGATGACACAAGTCAACCTTTTTACAGGTTGAACATCTGAAATTTCTCATTTCTGGTAACACTTAGCAGCTACAGTCTTGGGATTATGTACTTCAGTTTTTTAACTGCACTAGTGTGTAGCAACTGGATGCAGGATATCCAACAACTTGCTAAAAAAAAAAGGGTTGACAAGACCAGAAATTTCATATTGTGTGGCTAGAATCTTAGAATAGTTGCATGGCTGGAATTACTCCATTTTGCAGCTTATACTCATGATTTCTTCCAGTCTGGTGACCTAATTATGATGAAACTTCAAATCTTTGGTGTGTTTGGACGACATTCATTTTTAAAATAGTTTATTTAATTAAAAACAATAAAAAGGAAAAGCACTAGTGGCACGAAATACCAGGCACTGCAATTGTTACATGAAGTCTTTTGCTCATTGATGTTTTAGTCACTGAACCCCATGGGGGAGAATTTGTCAGGTAAGAATGTCTGGCAACTTGAGCTGTGGTCTGAATGCCCAGTCTGGTTCCTCAGGAACCTCCTTGGGCAGGAAGGGTTGGCTACAGCTTCCCGAGAGGGCTCCAGGGTCATCCCTGGGGATCATTTGTTTTATAACAAGGTGAAGTGAAGGACTTTCTTTAAAGGCAGGGCCTAAACTATCCTATTTTTTTAATTTTGTATTTTTCATTATAAATTTACGCTTTTACATTATAAATTAAAAAGAAGGATTAAATTTATGGAGTAAGTCAGAACTGAGTGGAACATGGATGGCCCCCATTGTGAAGGATTAGGAGTTCATTATTGGGAAAACAAAACTGGTTTTGTTGTTGGATTTTTATGTTTGTTTTGAGGTTTTTTGCTGGGTTTGTTTTGGTTTGTGTTTGGAGGTTTTTTGAGAGGAGGAAGTATCTTTATTATCTATTCTGAACACCTAAAGCTTAAGCACTGTAGTTTTCCATAATTGTTTACCATTGTAGTTAATAGTCATATACAAGGAAACTATACTTATTTTATCCTATACTTATTTTAGCCACCTAGTGATTTAAAAATTGGACTGTTTGAACAAAGTAAGTGGGATTTACCTTCTACTTTGTTTGCAGTGCACAAGCACCTTGTTCTGGTTGCTAACCCAAGATCCAGTTCAGAGTGTTTGATCTATTATAAATTTGGTAGTTATAGAGTCATATAGCAAACCTGGGACTCCCTCCTCCTCCTCACTTCCCAGTGGAGTTCTGTCTGTTTGTCTGCTGTGCTTGAGGACAGCACGTTTCACTTCCAAAGGTGACAGTGACCTTGGAATGCATTTTTTATCCCTCTAATTCTTTGCCATAATCTATATTTACCTCTTAACAATCCTGGTTTATATGTGGTTTCACATAAGTAAAAAGAGATTACAACAGAATCTCATGGAAAAAAGACATAAAATACACTATGCAGAGAAAATGTGGAATGATAGCCAACTGTCCAAACAATTTTTTATTCTTAAGTGTTTTTCTAATTATTTTAAAAATATTTTTGTAACTATGTCAGCTTGCCTATGTTAATGTATTTTTGAGAGCATGGTTTTTTACGTCTCTCTCTCTCCTCAAATAATAAAAAATGGTAATACAAATGTAGTTTGAGTGAATTCTGTGTTTTTTCCTAATAAGGTTAGGTTTTTTTCTGGTTGAGATGTCTTGGGATCTCTGCCAGAAGATTTCTACCTCAACTTCGTGGGTAGTTTTTCTTTTCCTTTCTTTGCAGTCTCTGTGAACTGTGATGCCAGGATTACGGAATATGTTTTGAAGATACGTGCAGACACTGAAGTAGTGTCTGTGTAAAAGGCAAGTAGTCAACAGGCATTTTTACTTCTTGTCTGACATTTACACATCTTTGTTGTCTCTCTTCAGACTGTCACATCAGATGTGCTGTTCTCTTATACTCCTTTTGCCTTTTCTGGTGCAAGAGTAGTTTATATTCTGTTCTAACGAGTTGTTTGTGTAAGTACCTTTACAAATTATGTCTGCATAGCTGCAGAGGGAAGAGGAGAGGTCAGGAGTGCCCTTCGGTGACACCTGTGGTTTGCACATTGCCCAGGGTGAAGATGACAAGCTGTGGTTCTGAGGCTGGCTGGGGTCAGGTATGGCCACAGTGTGGCCCTGTGGTTTGCTTTGCTGAGTGTGGGATGCTTGGATTCCAGACCTGTGCATTCCTGGTGAGTCCTCAAGAGGCCACGGGTTGTTATGCTGTGCTTCAGACCCCTTGAGGTCCTCTCTTGAGGGCTTTAAGGAGCCCAAAGCATGAGCAGCTGATGCAACTTTGCAGAAGGGCCTTTTCCCCCTTGTTTACTGGACATGCCTCTTGTACCTGAGTACCTGTGTAGGTGCCTCTGTTTGGTGTCTGTTGTATAAAGTCTCTTGAGTGATTTAAAGGGAGGGATCTGTGTCTCATTGTGAGCCAGGTTAGAAGGGTGTCAATTGTTCCTTGTTTGTCAAGGAGAGTGCTTTTGTTCATTTTATGACATGTCAGTTTATGACATGTCAGGAAATCTATAAAAGGTCTCATAATGAAAAGAAGAGGAATTTTGTAGCTCATGTGGACAAATGGTAGGAAGTTTATCAAATATAAATAGCCCTCAATTTGAGAAGCTGCTAAAGAAAAGCTGTGGGAAAAATTAATTGAGTTCTTTCTAATGTCATGGGCTACAGTGTCTTGGAGCATTTGAGTGCTAAAGTTTTTAGCTGTTAAGGCTGATGGTGAAATCTAAAGCCAAGTTTTGTTGGGCACCAAGCAGTTGTCACCGGAGGGGTGTCTGCAAACCACAGTCGTGTCCGTGCAGCTCCCCAGAGCACTGTACATGTTGCTGTGGAGGCACAGGGGTGTGGAGTTGTTCCTGCAAGCTTGATGGAAAACAGGATGACTTGGCCAGCTCTACTGATAAATGATAGAAAGAGAGAACCCCCTGTAGGGTAATCAAAGCAGTCATTAATATTTAATGTGGTTCTACTGGAGAATACTTTGACATCTTAGCTGTTTCAGTAAGTCTTCAGCTTTTTTTTTCCCCAAAAGCATTTATTACATTTAGTGCAAAGATTATTTTTGGTACAGGAAATGGCAACTAAATTTTTATGGGAAAGTGAGGGATGGTTTTCTTCTGAGCTTCCTGGTTTGGTCTTAGTTCCCAATCAGGTGTCGTTTTCCAGCAACAGAGATATAGCAGGGACCTTTACAGTTGTGATTCCACTGCTGAAGAGTCTGACCTGCTGCTCCTTTCCCCTCATAGAGGCTCATCTGTTAACAACCCCCATGTCTGCCACTGGTGTGGGAAACATATTTTATATTTCACTGAGCCAACAGGAGGGAAAACCATTTTCCGCGTGCCGAAAGGAAGACCTGCTGGCTGGTATCCTGAGACTGGAAGCTTCTCTCTCACCTGTCAAACCTGTCAGCATGTAACACAAGTTGTCAAAATAGGTGATGAGTGACCAGATGGCAGAGCACTCTTGCTTGCTTCCTGTGAAACAGTGCAGTCTGCAAACTTGTCTTCTTCACTTGGTGATGTGTTTGCTGCTGTGAAACATGTCTGCAGGGTTATGGGCTCCCAGCCTGGTCTGGGAGTGCAGAATCCTTCTCCTTCCATGTAGGAAATATAACTCCAGCTGCTGCCCAGGATAATACGCATAGGGCTGTGAAAGGAGGGAAAGCAGAGCCTGGAGTCAGAATCTGGCTCCAAAATGGAGTATAAGGCAAGACATCATAGAGTGGAGGGGTGAGACTCATATAATTCATGTTATTCCCTGCTACAGCATCTGTGCTTTGCTATAAAGGAAAGCTGATGTCCAAATGTTGATCAAAGGACAAATTAGCTGAGTTAATCATTAACTTTGAAGATCCAAACAGTCAAGGTACGTGGAGTAAATGTGAAAATTTAATTCATGATACCAATTCTCTTTCTGTGCTTGGTTCATCATGAAGTAAGTTTGTGCTTATTTTACTGGCAGGATCACTGCCTGCAGAGCTCCAGTAAGCCCTGCTAATGTCTGCACCACCACTGCACTCAGAGGGGGACTACAACTTTTTTTTTCCCATGTCTTCAAAATATGAACTGCTCCAGCTCCTATTTTTAACTCTCCTAAGTGAAACAAAATTAAACATGAAGCAAAAGTCTGCAGCAGCAAGTAATTTTCCCAGAATGATTGTGGAAACCTGATAAACACAGCTCTCTGTTATTGTAAGAGAACAGAGGAGGAAGAAAAAAGGCTGGCCACGTGGTCTCTTAAGGGAACGACAGGTCATGTCACCAGTTCCGAGACTGTGACTGTGACTGTGTCTGTCTGTCTGTCTCTCTTTTCCTGCTTTTACTCTCTCCCTTGAATTTTTTTTTTAATTTACCATCTGATAAATTTCTGTTCTATCTGGATTTCTTTCTGCCATGTATTTTCCTGTCTTTAGCAATACTGCATTAAATGGCTTTCATCTGTTGAGGGTTCTTATTTCTGAATCCAGCTCCTTCAGGAGGACTGAAGAAGAAACTATTTTAGACTGAATAATGTAACCTGCAGAGATTTATGTGTTGTCCAAGAAAACAACTCCCTTCTGCTGAAGAAAGTTCAGGGAGCACATGTGTATGCATATTCATTTTGAAAAAGGGTGAACCTCAAACTTGTCTGTGATATGGCTACATGTGTGAGAACTACTGGAAATGTGGTATTTCTTTGCCTCCACCCTAAGTGTCAAAATGCTAGAAAAGAATTGTACTTGAGTGGGGAGAAAACTGATAGCAAACTTTGGGATTTTTATTTTGCCAGAATGGGCAATTTGTATTTTTAACTTTAATATGTTTATGTTCTTAATTCTGTTTCACCCATGTTGCTACAAGTCTATCTGCTATTAAAGAACATTTCCTTATTTTTTGGTGCCCTGTTTTATCTCCCTCCAGCATGTCCAATTTCTGTCTCTGCTTTCTGGGAAGCACTTTCCATTGCCTTCTGTCTTATATAACTCTTCTTCTTTCTATTTTAAGTAATATAAGTAGTTTGGAAACTTGTTCAGGAAGGAAGGGCTGCTGATTTTTTTTATGTTCATTGCTAAAAATCTAAGCTTTTAGTATCTATTCATAATCTGAGTGTGCAGGCATCATTTGGATGTCTGCCTCTGACTGATGGTATTAGTGCACTTGTTCTGGGTTTGTTATTATTATTTATTCCTGTTTTGTAAGTGTTATAAAGCCTAGACAGGGTAATCCCAATGATTCTTTCTGGAGAGAGTAATCAGGCATTGGAATGGCCTGCCCAGAGAGGTGGTGGATTCCCCGTCCCTGGAGGTTTTTAAACTGAGATTGGACGTGGCACTGAGTGCCATGATCTGGTAAAGGGACTGGAGTTGGACCAAGGGTTGGACTTGATGATCTCGGAGGTCTTTTCCAACCCAGTCAATTCTGTGATTCTGTGATTCTCAGTTTTCCTTCAGCTAAAGATCTTTTCTGGGCTTGGCCTGGCGTGGGGGAGCCGCTTTGTTGAGCTCAGCATGGCAGGTTTGCAGGAAGCGCGATCTGACCGCGGGAAGAGGGCTCAGGTTGCGGTGAATCAACCTTCCATCCTCCTTTGTCATCAAATGAGTCTTCATACCACAGAAAAATGACACCTCCTGCAAATAAATTCAGGAAGTGGTGTTTCATGGAATTATGAGTTCAAACCAGTCTTTTCTAGCAGCCTAACAGACTAGTGGAGAGGGGAAAAATGCTGTGGTGGCTTCACATTCTTTCAAAAACTGATGCTAAGGTCTCTTTTTCAATTGTAAGCTGGGTCAAAAATAGCAGAATATCTACTTCCCTGTGATTGAACTTCATGTTCAAATGAAAACATAATTTTAATAGAGAATATTGAGTTTGATGAGCTTGTATGCAAAAACACATTAAGATGGGGATGGGGGGATTTCTGCTTTGTGGGAACCTGAGAATCCTGGGGAAGAAAATGGAGGAGTCAGTCAAGAAGCATGGAAGTGACCCCTTGAGAGGAGTTTTGTCTTCCATGTGCATATTTGACAAGTGTGAGTGGAATCCAGCATAATAAGATCAAAAACACAGGAAGGATGTCATTTTGCCTGGAACTTGATCATACACACACATTATTCCCATCTGCAGTATCAGTTAAGTAATTTTTTTGTTGGTGAGTGTTGCGAGTCCTCCCATCCAAGAAGAAAGCTTGAAGAAAATCAGAAGTCAAATTTGAAAATATTTGCAAGTCTACCGAATGTCTCTTGCCCTGGTTAGTGGCTCCTTAGCAATGAATCAAAAGGTTGGAATAAAAAATAGTTGTTGAGTAAGATCTATTACATACTAGAAAAAAGTGAGCTGTGGGGTTTAAGCAGTTTATGTATTAACCTCTTAATGGTTCACAGCTATATCTTTTCTATTAGCGCACTGTTTTATTTCAATTTTAGCTGTGTATTTCTCTTCTGCTTGTGTATTACAGCTCCATAAGAGGCAAAAAAATACTATTGAGACATAGTATGGAACATGATTAAAAGAAATTCATGTGATCCCCCATGAATTAGATGAAGACTTAAGGATGAGTTAAAATATTTCTACTTTGATGTAGAAATACTAAGTGTATTGGTAAGGTCCACTTGTGATTTCTGACTTACAAATTTGTGGGGGTATAGAAGCCTTTAGTTTTGCGTGGGTTTTCCCCAAAAGATGCATTTTCAAGTGCAGGCAGGCTGGCTGTTTTATCTAATTTTATCTGAATTCCAGTTCTCAGGAGAGCTCTTGGTCTTTAATAAACAGTGTTTGTGAGGCACAACCTACCAACTAGTTGAAAATCTCCACTGTCTCCAGAAACGTGGGAAAGTCCATTGGACTAATATCCTGAGAACATGTGTGGGAACAGCTCATTTATTGCAGGCCTGGATATCTCAGCAGCCCTTGGGAGAAACCACAGGATTGCAAAGATCTTGGATTTCTCCCTCTGAAGCCACTGTTTGCAGAAGAACAAGCTGAGCTAACTCTGACAAATAGCTGGAGTCACAGGACTCATGGGTGCTGTTGTGCCGAAGGGTGATGAGAACAGCTCCTGCACCCCC
This sequence comes from Pithys albifrons albifrons, assembly GCF_047495875.1. Lineage (NCBI taxonomy): Eukaryota > Metazoa > Chordata > Aves > Passeriformes > Thamnophilidae > Pithys > Pithys albifrons. The sequence goes on from NC_092459.1 coordinate 108,282,523, forward strand.
TGCTTGCCACAAAGCCAGCAGAGGTTTTCTTCTCAGGGTGATAAAGAAATACATCTTGATATCAACAGGAATTGACTCTGTGTAATCAAGGTGTTGGCCCTGCAGGGTTCCTTGGCACGTCCCTGCTGTCTGCAGGTGGTTCCTCCTCTCCCTGCATGTGTCCCTGGGGTCAGAGAAATGGCTTTCAAGGTTATATTTCTAAAAGCATTTGAATTACAAGGGTTGTGATACAGGAGAAGCCTCTTACCCCACCTTCCGAAAGCCTGAGGAGACAGGTTCAGTAATATGGTACATGGCACGGCATTGTTTTTTTTTCTGAGCTTGTGATTTCTTTGTGCTACAGGCTGAGCAGCCTGAGAGTCTGAGGGTCAGCTGGAAGAAATGCTTACACATGCTGGCATATCCAGCTCTTGGAGCTGTGCTGTGATGGTTGACAAATGTTTTATTTCTGAAAATTTACTTTTTTCCCCAGCGGGTTTTACCAGTTCTTGTTTCTCACTAGTATTGCATGCTTGTCAGGCTTTATTTCTCAGAGGAGATAATGAATTTAAGTCTGTTTTCCTGTTCTGTGTACCAAGGCACATGTCTAATGGATCCAATTAAGCTAATACAAAACTCTCCAGAATATCAAATATTGTTTCATTAAGGAAATAGTATTTGAAGTCCTATTTTTATCAGCTGGATTGTATTTGGAGATGTAGAGGGTATGTGTTGAAGGTGAACACAAGGAGAATTCAGTATGACCAAAACTGTTTCTTCTGTTAAAAAGCATCTGCCCAACCTGTGGCAAGAAAGGTATTACCAGTCACTGAGTGTAGGAATTGTGTGCTTGTGATATGACATGCTATCCATAAGCTGTGCTTTCTAGGAGGGGAAAGAAAAAGTGTATTTTATCAAATCTTAAAGTAGATACTGTGAGGAAATCTTAAATATCTGTGTTCTGTTACAGACTCCAGTTTTTGTAATAGGCTTCTTTGACATTTGAGTGCATCATCATAGTAATGTTAATTTACATTGTGCACTGGCATGGAACAGTTAGGATTCTATGGATTCTTAGAGAACTTTGCTTTTTGTAAAGATTTTTATGCTGAAATGCTAAATTATTTGTGATTACCAATGAAAACTCGAATTAGGTCCTGTATAATTTTTTTCTCTTGAGGTCATACTTTTGATGCAGTGCTTGACGTGCTGTAGAACTGCATAGGGATAAGACAGTCTGTAAATAAAAAGGAGACTGTGATAATACAGAATCATAGAATCGACTGGGTTGGAAAAGACCTCTGAGATCATCAAGTCCAACCCTTGGTCCAACTCCAGTCCGTTTACCAGATCATGGCACTCAGTGCCACGTCCAATCTCAGTTTAAAAACTTCCAGGGATGGTGAATCCACCACCTCTCTGGGCAACCCATTCCAATGCCCGATTACTCTCTCTGGAAAGAATTTTTTTCTGATCTCCAACTTCAATTTCCCCTGGCAGAGCTTAAGCCCGTGCCCCCTTGTCCTATTGCTGAGTGCCTGGGAGAAGAGACCAACCCCCACCTGGCTAGAACTTCCCTTCAGGTAGTTCTAGACAGTGATGAGGTCACCTCTGAGCCTCCTCTTCTCCAGGCTAAACAACCCCAGCTCCCTCAGCCTCTCCCCATATATTGCAGAACTGTGCTCAGGGGGGGCTGCTGAAGAGATGAGATGGGAAACAGCTAAGGCAGGACCTCCATGTACACAGACTTAGCTCAGAATATAAAGCCTCTAATACGATGACAGGTGTCACTGACAATGCAGTGACTCAGAACAGCAGTAGACTCTGCACATTAAGGTCTATCTGGACTAAAAATTGGCATTAGTAAGATGTGTGCCCCTAGTACCGAAGCTGACAGTGATTCAGCTGTAGGAGCAGATGGACGGAACAGGTTTCAACACCCTAAAGTTCTGAGAATTTTCCAGTTATGATGCTAAACTCTGAACATGTTGTTTACTCCAGCAGTGAAACAATCTTTACTGCAGCAGTGGGAGCTGAACAACAGCTGGTTGTTGTCCTTGTGGTGATAAATGCTCATCTGAAGCTCCTAGGGTTTAATAGCATGAGAGGGAAACTATAATCAGGTATATTTTACCTATCTCTGGTTATAAGCACAGAAGAACTATTCGTGCTCTAACTTTAAATTATTCCTTAGAAATATCAATATGACATATTCACTGTAATTTGATATTCTAGGTAATAAATTAGCATTGTTAAAAGTAATGGAAAGAACTGTTTGTAATGCTATGCAGACTATGATTGGAAATATAATTTTTTGCCAAGTTAAATTAAAACATTTCCTCAAGCTTAAAAAAAGTCTGAACTGTGGCCCTTCATATGAGCAATGGGATAGAACTATACGTGTTTAAAGAATGACTTACGTAAGTGTTCATGCAATAAAGGAGATAGAAAATCAGCAAGTACTTTAATTATTCTTTCATTCTTTGTCCACAGTGAAATGTTTCCAAGTTAAGATGAAAAAAAATATTAAAATGAGTTGCTGTTCTTATGTGACTTGAAAACCTTTATAGCTGGTGGGTTTTGTTGAGGCGTTTCAGAGAAAATATGTCTTCATTAATCTCTCCATGCAGCTGTATCAAAGTATAACTCATTGATTATACCCACTTCCAGTTAATTTTTCTTAAATGATTTTTAAGTAGTGGTCATATTTCCAAGAAGAGAGGGATTCTAGTCTGAATAATGGACTACAAGGATATATTATTTAAAGTATGCATTATCTGATAAATATCCCACCCCAATACAGTATCCTTGCTGTCTTTTGCTTTCTTATCTGTGTACGGTGTAAAACAATCCACATTGTGTGAACATGTGCATGTGTGTGTGCAAGAGGGAGAGATACAAGTGATTGCTAATTATCATACGTGGTCTCCTTCCTCTGTTTGATGTGACGGTGTTTTGGTAGCAAACTGTATCAGGGTACTTATAGTACACAAAGATGCAAAGTTGTTAAATGCAGCTCACACCAGATCTTAAGTAATTGTCAACCTGTTGATGACCTTTGCCAAACAGCCAGGTTGAACTATCCTGGATAAGTCCTAGTAATATTGTTTTGCCTTCTTTCTACTTTAAACTGGAAGTTTGGTCATCTTTCAGATACACTTCAAGTTCAGATTTATGTCATGTGTCAAGCACAATAAGGAACTTTGTGTCTGTGTTTTGTTAGCAGCTGAGCAGAGCACTGCCAGAAATCTTGCTGCCTCCTGCAAAAAGAGTTGTTGTGAGGAGAGTGAGGTTAAAAAAAATCCAAAAGAATTGCAAATGTAAAATATTTGAAGGTTATAAAATCAAGTCTAGGAAAAGGTTACCTGGTGTCAGCATGTGTCTATGTTAGGTTCACATTTAATGTCGATGGGCTGTTTTTCCATGACACCTTTGCTTCATCCAGTGCAGGGGACACAGTTTATGTTTTTGGTTTCAGCACAGGAATAAAACAGAAGGTCATTTTCTGCACAGCTGAACTGAGAAGAAAGTCTGCATTTCAACTTGGTCTTGGCTGGCCTTGCACAAGGTGCCGGGTCTGTGCTTGTTGTTTCACCTCCACTCTTCCCCCCATTCACATAAACTAACACAAAAGATGTCCAAAAGCAGAGGTTGGTGTCACACAACGTGCAAACAGATCCCCACACAGATGTAGTGATGTGAAAAATGTTAAATCAGAAAATATTCCACAGCCCTGTTAACAGACAGTGCTGTTCCTGCAAGGTGTGGATGTAGGAAAGGACTGTAAGTCTAAGTATCTTTTCTTTTGAAAGTGAAAGGAAGTGCTGTTTTCACTTACAGCATAATTAGTTCAGGATAATTACCTCTTAGGTTAAATATTTTCAATATAAAGCCAGTGCTATGTACTGGTATGTCAAATGACCTCATCACTGTCTAGAGCTACCTGAAGGGAAGTTCTAGCCAGGTGGGTGTGCTGGTTTAAAGGTAAACTGGCAGGAGAAATGGACCCACCACAAGAGAGATTATAAGTCAGAGTTACAATTTACTGAAAGATATTACCATAATATCACAAAGAGAAATTGCTTTCAACTCACAGAACCCAGCAGTATAACCCAGTGTCCTGGGGCACAAACCCAAAGGGGTTTGTTAGCCCTTGTGCTGAGACCTGCGTGGTTCCTCCAAGTCCAAAGCAAAAGGAAGTGAGAAACCTGTTGGTGCAGGTGATGGCTGTAGTCTGTTGAGAGTGGTGGTTTGCTCCTGTCGAGGTCCTGCTGCTCCTCTGGATCCAACAAGTGGTTTCCAAGGTCTTCTTACCCACCACTTATGTACCCTTAGGGAGCACCCAGTCCCTCCCCCAGGGCAGGGACTCACACAATGGGTGATTAACTCTGGGAGTCATGGGGAATCCCTGAACTGCTGATGGCCCATTTGCAGCCACGTCGCCCCCCCCCGCCCCCCCCCCCCCCCCCGGGTGTGAAGGTGCTAATGACGTCCTGGGCAGCTGCTGCTAATGGTCCACTGTTCTTGGGAAATGAATAGAGGGGGTAGAATACACAGCTTTGATCACCCCCACACAGTGATAACTGGTCCCACCTGCTGAACTAGGACAGTGGGGGTTGGTCTCTTCTCCCAGGCACACAGCAATAGGACAAGGGGGCACGGGCTCAAGCTCTGCCAGGGGAAATTGAAGTTGGATATCAGAAAAAAATTCTTTCCAGAGAGAGTAATCAGGCATTGGAATGGCCTGCCTGGAAAGGTGGTGGATTCATCATCCCTGAAGGTTTTTAAACTGAGATTGAATGTGACCCTGAGTACCATGATCTGGTAAAGGGACTGGAGTTGGACCAAGGGTTGGTCTTGATGATCTCAGAGGTCTTTTCCAATCCAATCGATTCTAAGATTCTATTCTATGATTCTATTAAATGTCCTGTAGAAAAGAGAACAGTTCACGAGGTACCTCACATTTTATAATCACAGATGCTCCTGTTACGCTGGAACCTTGATACAGCTGGGGGTTTTCTTCTGATGTTGATTGCCATTTCTTTTCTCAGCCATATACCAGATGGCAGCTAATCTATTGCGAAAGGAATGCAAGGCAGCTCATCCCTCTTAAAAAAACACAACTGCTTCAGTTTTTAAATAAGCACTGCCCAGGTTTTGCAGACAAGCAGCGTGAGAGTACACAGTGGGAGTCCAGCCCAAAGCCACACGGTGTCACCCCCTTGGCTAAGGAGAACAGGATCATTATTTCCCTGAATTCACAGAGGACAGCAGTAGCATTACCATGTCAAGGAAGATTAAATCGAGGCAAATCCCAAGGACTGGCCGTGCTGTGCCTTACTGTGCTCCTTATCAGCACGTGCTTAGGGGTGATGTGTTCATTTTGGGTAAGATGCATCCGTTTTGTGTGAAAATGAAGCAAAAGTATCTGCTTGAAACTATGATGGGGAAACCTAACCACAGTTTCCTCTTTCCACCTCCCATCCTCCTCTCCCTTCGTGGCCATATGTAGCAATCATTGCCAGTTGGGCAACAGAAATACAAGGCTGTGGGTTTATCAGGAAAAATAGACAGAAAAACTAGATATCTGTATAAAAAGGGGTTTAGGAATGATGATGATGAGAAGGATGACTGATCATAATAATAATAGTAGTTGTTATTGTTGTTATTACTATTTCTGTTGCTGCATAGTAATGATGCTTTCCACTCCATTGCAGAATACAAGTATTTAGCCTGACAAAGTCCAACACTCCAGAAGATGCAATTGCGTTTTTAAGGCTTTTCTGGCCTTACAGCTAGACTAGTATAGCTGAAAAAATGCAGTTGCATCTTTCTATGCACACAGACTCTCCCTGGAAAGACTCGTGCTCCTACAAACCCTGTTTAACGCTGCAGCATTCAGCAGTTTTGCTTCCTACTCTGTGGTGTAGAGGTGGCAGATGGAACTGCCGTTGGCTGGGATGTTACTTCACTTGTTTCAGCCCAGGAGCACACCTTGTTTGCCCCATTGCTCGTGTCTGACAGAGCACCAGAGCAGCCCTGCAGTGCCAGACCCTGACACTGTTCCCAGCAGTGTGGGTGTGCCTGGGGCATAGTGGGAAAGGGCCAGGCAGACACTGAGGAGCCTCCTTGTTATCCTCTGCCAGCACTACATTCCCAAAGGCTCTTCCAGTTCCCTCATCACTGTTACTGATCCACCACCCTCCAGTTTTTGGGGCAGGAATCTGGGATAAGTAGTAGACTCCTGCAAGTTGAGTTGCATAACCCAGATTTGTTTGTACTACCCCTTTAAGATCCAGTATTTGGCAAACCCTAAAGATGTGACCTTTTGGTAGATGGTTAAAGGAGTTTTTGAGCAAGGTTTTCTCTTTTACTCCTCTTGTTTTCCCTACAGTCAATTGCTTCAGCAGACATGGATTTGAATCAGCTGGAAGCTTTTCTCACTGCCCAAACCAAAAAACAAGGTGGCATCACATCAGATCAAGCTGCAGTCATTGCCAAATTTTGGAAGAACCACCGAACCAATATCCACGAGAGCCTCATCAATCAGAGCCGCTGGGATAATGTCCTGAAAAACATGAACTGGCGAGTGGACCTGAAGTCACAGTTGAGACACATCGATCAGATAAACACTCCTGTTGCAATAGTGGAGATGGAAGTGGGAAAAAATGGGCAGGTAAGCTTTATTTTGCAAAATATGTGAACCTATGTATGTGCTGAGACATTCTACCCTTTGATGAATTTACTGCATCCAGATCAAGTCAGTTTATTTTTCACCACTGGGCCTTTAATGTACTTGAAATTCTGATCCATCTTTGGATACAAAGAAATATTCTGGGTGGTGAATGCAATTTTTCCTTTTTTTGAATATGTTCCTATATGCATTGACAGCTCTCTTTACATTAAGCTTGAAAAAGTGGAGCATGTAGAAATCAAACACCATCTTATAATTCTGCTTCTATTCCACTGTGAAGTCAATTAGTCTTTTTTTTATAATGAAACACTCAAATTAGGTAATATGCAGTGAAGAAGCTGGAAAAGTAAAGTTAACAAATTATGATGATCAACCATCCCATACATTTTAGAACAAATGAGGGGAAAGACTCCTTTTTATTTTACATAACACTTATTTTTATGTTAGAAGTACATCTTTATTACCTGTCATGTTATGCAATCTGGCCTTATCTGCCTGAAAGATATCTCTATATATATAGCTCTATCAGTGCTGAACACTGCATTTCTTTTTTAATCTTTATGGTTCATATGAATGTGCAGCTAAAGGCACAGCTTCCTATCTTCAGTTTTACTGTCATATTCTATCAGGAAATGTGTTTCAATTTGGTGTCTTTTCCCTTTGCAATGTGTTACTAAATTTTAAAACCTCATTTCTTAGCAGTAGCTACTGCAAATCATGCCATGAGCTAATTTGGGTGTTTTGATGTTGATAGCTAACATTTAGCAAGTTTCCTTGTATTTTATAATGTTTGAGTAGGTTACAGCTACTTACACCTCAACACATACATACATGCAAACATCTTGAATATACCTCTGCATACTGAATGACTGAAGTGAAACTGAGGGCTAGACCAAGACCAGGATAATATACAATAAAATACAAGTAAATTGGGATTCTACAGACACAGTGTATATTGCTGTAGTAATTCTGTCAGTTCACTTTTCCTCACAGTCTTTGGAAGCTTATCCTTCCTGAGTGCAAACCCTCCACCTTCCACTTGCGGATCTCTGCAGTGACTAATTCAGCAATAGTATGTGGCTTTGGGTTTTTTCCTGGCCTCAAAGAACTGGAGTTTTCTGCTCAGGATCTTGAGATTGGAAATGGTTATTTTCTATTAGTAGCAAATGGAAAAAGTTGTTTTAAAAGAAAAGGTCATAGGGAGTGGGAGCACTTTATAAAGAGTACATTGAGTGCATTAGTGAGCAAGTGGGAAAAATACCTGTCTTCATTAAAAAAATAAATCCCTAACTCAGAGTCACTCTTGTATTTCAGAAGGGAATTACGTTGTTAGTGACTCCTGTTTTGAAATTGTTTTTTTCCCCAGTAATGGATTGTTACATTAACATCAATCAGCAAGTACATTTATATTTCTTTCACCCTGTGCAGCGAGAGGAAGGGAATGTGAACATGGAGGGAGAATACACATTTCTGAGACACTGTAATTTCTCTTACCAAAGAGCCCCACAGCAACCAAAATGAATTATTTTAGCAATGCAGCTTCATATTTCAAAGGGAAGTGGTTGTGTGAATGCATTTTTTGCTGCCATCAAACACAACTTTTGCCTCCTTTGCTGAGGACAGCAATGAGCTGTCACGAATTAAACTGGTACTTACTGAAATAATCGTGGAGCAATTAGCCCTGTCACCACTTGAGTCAGAATCTACGCTTATTTTAAGGAGCTGTGGTTTCACACAGTCTTCAGCTTTGGATTTATTAGGTTCTCTGCTGTAGAGCTTTTGGTTGAGGTAGTCTGCATCATGCTGCATGCTTGTTAGATGGAATGAGTTTTGGGAAGCCCACAATTTGCTGATGACACCAAGCTGGGAGAGAGTGTCGACCTGCTGGAAGGCAGGAGGGCTCTGCAGAGGGATCTGGATTGACTTGAGAGAAGGGCTGATTGCAACAGGATGAAGTTCAATAAAGCCAAGTGCCGGGTCCTGCACTTTGGCCACAACAACCCCATGCAGCACTACAGGCTGGGCACAGAGTGGCTGGAGAGCAGCCAGGCAGAAAGGGACCTGGGGATACTAATTGACAGGAAGCTCAGCATGAGCCAACAGTGTGCCCAGGTGGCCAAGAAGGCCAATGGTATCCTGTCCTGTATCAAAAATAGAGTGGCCAGCAGGCCCAGGGCAGTGATCCTTCCCCTGTACTCTGCATTGGTGAGGCCACACCTTGAGTTTTGTGTTCAGTTCTGGGCCACTCAGTTCAGGAAAGATATTGAGGTGCTGGAGTGAGTCCAGAGAAGAGTAACAAGGCTGGTGAAGGGACTGGAGCACAAGTGCTGTGGGGAGAGGCTGAGGGAGCTGGGGTTGTTTAGCCTGGAGAAGAGGAGGCTCAGAGGTGACCTCATCACTCTCTAGAACTACCTGAAGGGAAGTTCTAGCCAGGTGGGGATTGGTCTCTTCTCCCAGGCACTCAGCAATAGGACAAGGGGGCACGGGCTCAAGCTCTGCCAGGGCAAATTGAAGTTGGAGATCAGAAAGAAATTCTTTCCAGAGAGAGTAATCAGGCATTGGAATGGGCTGCCCAGAGAGGGGGTAGATTCCCCATCCCTGGAGATTTTTAAACTGAGATTGGACGTGGCGCTGGGTGCCATGATCTGGTAAATGGACTGGAGTTGGACCAAGGGTTGGACCTGATGATCTCGGAGGTCTTTTCCAACCCAATTGATTCTATCATTCTATGATTCTCTGTGTTTGGGGACCTCCTAGAAAGATGGTCACAGAGGTTACTCCTGGAGATTGAACAGTTGTTGCATGCTGGATCCAACCCACAGTCTTGGAACTGTCATGTTTTATAGTCTTTATATGTATCTTTACTTTATTGTTAGCACATTTTTCTGTTCTAAAGATCAAGTTTTGTAGCACATTAAATACACATACGCTGGTACCTGTCTAAAGTTTAACAGAGAACATACTCTCTAAATTGTTGTCAGTCATAGATGGAATATGGTGAATAGTGAAGATGTAGCTTTGCAGAAGAAAGCTGGCTGATGATTCAGGAGTAAATTATTTACAACAGACTGTTTTCATTCGGACACTTGATAACAGGGGAGTATACAAATGCACTGATATGACATTAATATTTCATGTTTCAACAGAGGCAAAGAAATGCTCTCTAGAAAATGTACCTTTCCAGAAGTCACTCTGATTCTTCTCAGTGTCTCTGGATGGCATTTAGATCTCTGCCCAGCAGAAGGCCAGGCTGTTTGGTGGAGCATCTGCTCCTTCTGCTTCAATAAGTAATCTTGCTTCCTTCTTGCGATCTCTGAATCTTAATCAATGGGTTCTTTCATGACAGAAAGGCTGTATGTGTGAGTCCTAATATGATTAGAAATAGGGAATTAAAAGAGACTGGTTCATCATAAATGCCAGTAGACTGAGTACACATGAATTTTTTGGAATTTCATGCATGTTTTCTGACCAGATAGAGATATTTCTGAGTTTGAAAATCCATCATGACTTGCATGCATTAATTCTTACTAGCCTTGATAGGAAAAAATGAACCCTTTCCCCTAGGTGCTCTTGAAAATATTCTAATGAGAAATATTTGAAAACACTGTGCTCCAAACTTTGAAGATTTTGGTTCAGGATCTGAATCTTGCAGTTTGAACTCTTCTTCAGCAAAGCTTTTACAGCAACTTTTAAAGTTTTCTTGATGTTGGTAGTAGTCTTTATACCTCCTAGTTAAAGGCAGAGGAACATGCTAGCCATCAATTGGTCTGCTTTGAAAGCCCATTTTCTCTGACAATATGACTAAAAATAAAATCTTGAAGCAGTTGCACTTTAGCCTGCATTTACCTTCATCTCATGATATTCAGTGCTCATCACTGTGGTTCATTCTTTCCTTTTGAACAACCCATCCTTTCTTTGGCACAATGGTCTTATCCTCCTGTATCTCTACACCTTGCTGGGTTTCTCTTAAGACATCAGTAGCTACCTGCCCACTCCTTTATGTCCTTTTTAATCTCGTTCTCCCTCTCTGAGCATCACTGTAAAACTCTTGGCATGAAATTCCAACCAGACATCGATCTGCCAGGAGGGAGAGGGAGTGACTGGAGTGTCATTCTTCCCCTGCCCTTCCCACCCCTCCTGCATCAATGCTGCTCCATATGGTGCACAGCTGCTGCTGTGCAGTGCTGGCTTACCTGCAGATTTCCCTGACAGATTTATAGCTGACCTTGCCATTAATAGAAAATTAATGCACTGGTTTTGCACTTTGGCTTAGCATTAAGATTATGTTTAAACTTGTTTTATGGACTTTGCCGTGTTGTTTTCCTCGTGAGATGTGTCTCTCGCTCAGGGCTGTGTTCTTCCCGCTGGTGTTATGGGCTGGTTTGCCAGTAAGTTTTAGTTCCTTGCAGCATTACATATTTTGCAGTTTAGTGTCTGAGACTGATCAAATGTTATAGATTAGCCTGAGAATTTGTTCTTGGTTTTTTGCTTTTATTTACAGAGCAAATATTTTCACATGTGTTTCTTCCCAGTAGGTAAGACACTGGTAATCCATGTAGTATCACTTCTGCTGGAGTTTTGGTAGATGTTAAAGCATATTTTATGAGCAAAGAGTATTTTCTGCCCTGGTTTAACATGAAGAGGGGATTCCACTGCAAGATTCTTCCCAGGAACACCTGAGGAAATCACATCAGGATTATGGATTAGAAGGGTTTGCCCAAGACATTGTATATCTCTTCTCTCTCCTTTTTCAAAACTGTCTACTGATAGAGGTGTCGTAACACTCAGTTAATAATACACAGCAGGTAAATACCACTATGTAGGAAATACTAAAAGCTTCATAAAGATAAGAAATTAGGATTATTGCTTTCAAATTTAAGGGCAAAGAGCAGCCTTTCATTCCATATTGATTTTCTGGTCTGAAATCACCAGGGATGTGCATCTTCATATAAAACAAGTATCTTTCTTTAAAGAACAGGCAAGCATTAATAAATTTGATAAACTGAAAATCTAATATTTGGTAGTTCTAACTGTATTTTGATAGTCACCTTAAACTCTTCACAGTGAGATAAAATACTTCTTGATGAAAGGACTTGCTTGATGAAGTGCACCTTTGCCAGTGAAAACAACATACCTGGTGCTGAAAAAGTAAGAATTGTCAGCTGGAAGTTTAGCTTAGGTACATCACACATGATCTCTGCTGATGGCTGGGTCCAGACCTTGGTAATTCAGAAAAAATAATTCAGGTAATAATTCTTTTAATTCAGGTGCAGAAAGAATTCATAAGGAATATTGGTAATCGTCATGTGCTGTATGTAGGAGGTAAAATGCTACCATGGTTTTGAAGGTCTGGAGCTTGAAATTTCATAAATTTTTAGTTTGTATGGCTATGAAGATTTAATTCTTTTAGTTTCTGGGAACACAAAGTAGGTCTCAAAGTAAACTTCTGGGAGATCAGAATTTTTTACTGACTAATTATGTCTATTCTACACAAATTTGGGTTGAAATTTCTATCATCTGTGCTATAAACAAATTATAGTTGTTTATAGCATTCACAGATGTTGACAAATATTAAAACTGAACATGCTTCCACAATGTAATAAAAAAATCTTAGAATTTATCTCCTGTAAATGTTATTACCTTGCTAGGATTACAGACTGAATGCTGCTGAGGATCTAGTGCCGGTTTGTGCATTTTTGCGAGCAAGGGTCGCTTGGTTTCCCCTGGCTACAGTTATCCCCAGCAATAGTTATCACTGCTGAGGAAAGGTCAGATCAAGAGAACATCGTGAGTAAACTCATGCCATGGGGAGGAAGGATTATGGCTGCACTTGTTTTTGCCTCTGTGTTACTCCAGGTCAGGCTGCTACAGAGATACTGCTGAAAACAACCTCAGATAATGGACCTGCAGTGATTTTATGTAGGATCTGTTTGAAAAGACAGACCACTTTTTGTAGGCAAAGCAATGCATGGGGAGGTGAAAAGCACTTCCAGGTACCTGAACCACAATAACATCAGCCTGTCCTGCGAAGGGGAAAACAACCACCAAACCATTTTGCCTTTCCAGCTGTAATCCATCTTAATCTTTGTAGTTATTAACATGGTCAGAAATACTGTTCCGGTCAGAAATGGGGAAGCGCAAGCATTTAGAAGCCAAATTAATCAACCTCAATGGGCTTAATATTTTTATGTGATTAAAATGATAGAACCCAGTAAGTAGAAGTTAGGGGGGAAAAAATCACCTTTGTGGCCAAGCCGAATATAATCACTTGAGCTTTTGTTCACCTTGGAATTTTATGAGCTGGAGGGAACAGTTACATAAGGCAGTACAGTGCAAAAGCAAATAAAAAACGGAGAGGGCAGCAGGTCACTTGACACAGAGGAAACTGGAACACAGTTGACTGACTTAGCTCAGTTATTTACTTAATCCTCTGCATGGCACTCTCTGTAGTCCTTTGCTTCAACAGTTCAATTTTGGTCACTTTCTTCTGAAAGTGAAGGGAAATTTGGGGAACAATAAGAGAATTTTGTTATTTGTGGCTCTTGGGGTGTGGAATGTGCTGTGCATGTAATGGGGGTAAGAGCATTAAGTTGAGGTATTAAATAATTGTCCAACTCAAACTGTCACTTTTCCACTGTATATAACTGACATTTTTTACCTCATCTGTTCATCCCATACAAAGCAAGGTTATTCTACAATTAGTAGTGCTAACAGTTTCCATCCTTGTTTATTTGGGCCATGTATGTATGGATGTACAAGTGCACACATGCTCAAATATTCCTTGTCAACTGTCTTTACTCTGCAACTGGATTTGCTGAAGTAGTTAAGTAGAAAAATCTAAGTGAAACATACATATTTTTGATTGTAGCTGAGCTCAGGGCATTATAGGGAAAATTCTGCATTAATTGAAAGTGAGCTATATGAAGAGAGATGTTACTGTAGTGATGAATAGTTACTGCATTTCATCTGCCTAAATTCAGATTCAGGCCTGGACCACTGAAATTTTTTACCTTCTCAGAGAATACATTGAGGTCTTGGATATTATGACAGGGGACTTGCCATCTGTTATGTGTCACATGATATCAACAAATATTTTGCACATTAACATCAATCTGGCATTCTCATGCAGCAATAAAATGTGGCATTGCTTTGATGAAACGCCTTCCGGAGCTGTCTCTGGAAGTCTTGGGATACAGACTGCGATGGGTCTGGGAAGGGGCAGCTGGTTCAGCAGACCTGTCAGTTGAAAAATGTGTTTCATCACTCAGCTATACCTTCTCTTGGAGTTGCCAGCACACATTTCAATTAGTCAGAAAGACCTGTTCTTTCTTCTCTTATATAGTCTTATCATCCCTGTGTTACCTGCTTATGGCTCTTCTGGACATCCTCACCCTGGTTTATTACCAGCTCCTTTGCTCTTAGAAGTGGCTGGTACACTTTTGGAAGCTACTCTTAACCAGGAGCCCTTGATCTTTATCCTGGCTCCCCTACTGAAAGCATTTCCATAATTTTCAGCCTTTCCTTTGCCATTCCTGCAGCACTGGGGCAGGTTGCCCTGAGAGTTTGTGGCAGTGCGTGCTGGAGATCTTCAAGACTCAAGCTGGCTGAAGTCACTGCAGTCAGACATGTGGTGAGAGTCTCCACAGCAGACCTGAGCATTTAGCTCTCAGACTTTAGGGTGAAATGGATGGCTTCATGCTCCTGGTTTAGTCCAGGTGCTGTGTGTGTTTCAGTTCCATCTCTGCTCACCAAACCTCACGTGGAAGATTGAGCTGAGAGCGTGTTTCTGTGGCTCCTGTACTTTGTGCTTTAGTTCAAGTCTGAATGCATGAACTGGGTCAGGAGATGGGCAGTTTGGTTTCAGCAGAGAGAGAGTCATTTTTTGGACACTGAACATCATGGGGCAAAAAGCAGGTGACATTTAAAAAGAACACATTGCAGAGGTTGAATGCAGGGATGGCTGATGACCTCCCAGACCTCACAGCTCTGGCTCTGTTCTCTAATAAGAACATATAAGTTAGCAAAATATTAAGTTCCAGTGTCATGTCACTAAAGAGCTTGGAGGATGGTTATGAGTTTCTTCTGCTTCCTCATCACTTTGCATTAATTGGGTAATTTGGAGACCCTAAATTACATATCCCCTATCACCAAAGGAATTACAGAATCACAGAATCACAGACTATTCTGAGTTGGAAGTGACCCACAAGGATCATCGAGTCTAACTCTTAAGTCAATGGCCCACGTTCTGTTTGAGGCAGGTTGGCAGAGCAGTTTCTATGTGGCACTTGTGCTCCTGCTGTTGTGTAAATAACCACAGGAGATCCCGGTGCAATTCCCCACCACCATGGACTTGGAGCTGTGTGGAGACCAATCTGCAAGCATGCAAATTAAAGTGCTGCATTTGCCCAAAATGCCACGTGCAGACTGGCACGATTTGGTTGCATGACTTTGCAGCAAAAACTAGTCTTTAATTGAGGTGAAACGTAGTGTAAGGCTTGGAAAGACAGAGCTTTCATGTGTGCAGTGGAAGGTGTTTGGAGATGTGCAGAAGGTGAGATAAAACAGAAATGGAAAAGGGGGATTAAAAAATACTACCATTTCTCATTTTACTGGGGTAGGAAGCAGAGGGGACCACACCTGGCAAGGTGATCAGTTCCTGGCTTGTTAGAAAGTAGCTTTGCAATGCAAAGATTGTGTCTATTTGCTGCCATGTTGGCAGCTGTTGAGGATCAAGAGAGAGCATTTATGGTGCAAGGCCTCCTGGAGTAAGTTTATAGGAGTTAGTGATTTCTTTTGGCACTGCCCACCTCTTGTAAAACAAGCAGCATGTAGTTTGGCTGTGGAAGTGAATGTGTTCTGTTTTCTAAATTAATTTTTCTTGAGATAAATCTGTTTTGTGAAATGTTTTTAACCTAGGAGGCCTTCAAGAAAGGGAAGCATAGCTGAAGGACCAAAAATTGCAATCTACAAAAACCAAAAGTCAAAAGTTTTGCATAATTATCAATAAAACAACTTAAAAAGGGGAACTTTCTTTGCTAGAGAGCCTGTAGACCACAAATCAAAGCCTCTTTGCCTCTTGGCTCTGGTGGTGTTGTCCATCTGTGCTCTTCAGAGCACTTGGAGACCAACATTACCAAGTAATTTGTTCTTAGAAAACTCAGGAAAAAAAGGGGTTGTTATGAATGTAAGTGCCCACTGCACTGGCTGACACAGCATCTTGTTTTTACAGGCCTGGCCTGGCCAAGTGCTTTTAAAACTGTTGTTTTGCCAGTTGGCAAGCCTGCCCCTTCTTGACACCATGCCATGTTGCCACTGAAAAATGCTTTGGAGATCCTTTCAGGTTTGTCATGGTGTCTTTTGAGATCCCTGAGTATTGGCATTCAGGTATGCAAGTAAGAACAGGTTCTTAGTTAATTTATTTTAATTAGGAAGAGCTACTGCAGGAGAAGGTATCAGAAGATATAAAATTGGAAAGCTGGCATGTAACTGGGGAGAAACACTTGTAACTTACGCTCTTCTTTGCTGCTTAATCCTTTGGACTCTCTTTATTCTGCCTTAAATGTACATATAATACATACACTTTTCATAAAAGCTGGATTCCAGCTTTGGCTGTGCAAGAATTGATGTAGCAGAAGAAAGAACCAAGTCCACAGTAGTGGCAAAGCAAAATCACTGCAAACTATGCCATTAAACTTGCCCTGTTTCTCAGCGGTTTGTGTCAGCTTTTTGAGGGAAGAGTGAACCCGTCTCCCTTCTGTTGAGCAGTATGTATGCTGTGTTCCAGCAGCTTTGGTCTTGCACCTTTCTTCATTAATTGAATTCCCACATGGTGAAGAGTTCTATGAATGCATCAGTTAGGAGCAGACATGAGCAAGAGGAGAGTGCAATTCACGGGTAGTTCTCAGTGTAATCTTTTCATCCATTCTCATTTCAAGCAAACTGTGACTTTCCATCCTTCTGGTGCCTCTACTTATGTGTCTCATCCTTGTTAAAAATGAAAAAAGATACACTTAACTTTTTTCCTTTTTTTCTTCTCATTGGATTTACAAAATCCCCAAGTGATTTCCAGGAGCTGACTGGAATTTGCTGGTGTACAAAGCTGTCCTGGGAAATTGGTAACTGACCATTAATGGTGAGACTCTGTGAGCTCTCTGCATGGAAATGTAGTTCATCCACACAGTGAAGTGCTTGGAATACTGGCACTGTTTGGATAGATGCAAACTCTGCCTTGTGCTGCAGTCTTGCTGCTTTATCCTACCAGCAGTGCTGTGTAGGGACTTGTAGATGCCAGCAAAGAAATTTTGGGAGAGGCTCATGCCCCTTCCCAAGGCAATGAATTTGAGACTGTAGGAAGCAAGGCCTTTTTTTTGCAGGTAGCAGATTCCATGTTGATAGGTCAGGTTTTCAGCAGATGCCTGGTGGGAGTTTGCATTGAAAAAGCTCAAACATTCCATCTCCATTTGCAAGCTCTCTTACCTCTATATTAAATGGATTTTTTTGCACCTTAGTACACTGGCTTCATCTCATTAAAAACAAACTAAAAGAAAGGCAGTGAATAGAACTGCCACAGAAAATCACATGTGGAGCTGAGATGGAAGTTTTAGGTTTCACATCTTGCTGTAAGGTGGACTTGAAAAGTTCACAACCTTTGTTACTTGTTCTCACCCTTGTGCTGCCCCAGCAGTGACTTGTTTATATGGAACTGAAAGTGGTTGAGGGAGTCCAAATGAAAGTTTTTTTGTTCCCTCCTCACTCTTATTTTTTTACCCAAATTATTTTTAGTGTGGATCACTTTGTTGAAGAGACAGGGTGAGGGCAAAATTGAGCAGAAGAAATTGAGAACTCTGCCTTGCCTTGAAAAGAAATGCTTATTCAAGCACAAATGTTCAAAGATCCACCATTTCAAATCCTAGCTAGTGATCTGTTGAACAGAAATGAAGCAACTTTCCTTGAGCACTAAGGATAACTCCTCTGAAGTGCCAGTTTGTCTTCAAAGAATGGAGGAGGAATAGGAAATGAGAAACACGGCTGTTGGATGAGTTTTTATTGTAGACTTCATGTGTAGAAGTGTGAAAAAGGTATCTGATATGGAAATGATTTAAAATGGTATCTGGAGGTGGGAACCTGCGAAGATTGCAGGAACAGAGTCTTTTAACAGTGTTGATATTCTTTGTTTCTAGAAAATTCCTCAGCTACATGTATTTGTGACAGCATTAATGAGAAACATGATTGAAATACTGCTCTTACTACTTTTCTGATTATTTTGTTTAGTGTAAGGTTGGAAATATGACAAGCTGAACCACAGCCTGGCTGAGTTGCCTGGAGAGATGCTTTAAGTCTGGGAACAGCAAAAGAGCCCTGACTTACTCCAGCTTTAACAAATAAAGTAGTTTATTGTTTGGTTGTTAGTTTTTTTTTCATTCAGTGGTTACAAGAAGTTGGTTGCTATCAACAATTTCCTCCTCCAAATAGGTTTCCTTGTGTGCATCTGTTTCTGTTTAATTTTTGCTTGTTTTGAAGATACTGACTGAGGCAGAGTGGTGAGGCATCAGTTTCCTTGCTTTTCCCTGAAAGGAGATGGTTGGGAAGAGATCACTGGCAAGTGCTTTTGGTTAAGACATCATTGTCCTACATACTACTTGAGGAAATTACTACTTGGAATATAATTCCAAAAGCAAATCCTCTTCATTTAGAAAGAGAGTCTTACTTTCTTTGTAGACTTACAAAAGATACAAAACAATCCTTTGATTAAGAAACTTCTGGAAGTTGTAATTTTGCATAGACCTTGACACAAGAGGTTTTTTTTCTTTCCTCCTTTCAAATTATCGGTTGCAAAACTCCACAAAGATAATCAGACATGCAAATCTTCACTATATTTTTAGTTCAACTCACTGATGTATATTCATTAATATGTTAATAAGACAATAAAAGCATCATTTAAATTGCATATGCTTAATTTGGTTAATAAATGCTTGAAATACAGTCCCAGTTTTAAAAGTAGCCATACTTGATGCTGATTTTTCAGTTAGTTTTTTTTTCCTCTTTTAAGTCACAAGGAGGATATAAAACTTCTTGTTTTATCTACGAAAAGAACTTTCTAGTGCTTTTCACCCTGACCCTGCACAACCAGAGGACCCCTATGCTGAGAATCAATCCTCCTTGAATGCATTGCCACATTCCTAATGCTTGAATTGTAATAAATTGTGCCCATGGAAACCTAGGGAAGATTATGGCATTGTAATTTGAGTTCCCAGCCTGCATGAGGTGAAGTTAGATAGGCAGATAGAAGATGAAAAGACCAAGTATGGCCAAGCTCCACCAATGCAAATGAGGGATGTGCTTGCCCTGTATTTAATTTGCAATGGCCTAAGCAAATGAGATATTCACAAATTACTTCTGGAATTAGAACAAATTCTCTGACAGCTTCTAAATCTTGGCTGAACACACAAAGCTGCTATAATATCCAGATTTTTTTAAGCCTCTGAAGTGATATTTGAATGCTTACAGGCATTGAACTTTTCAGTCAATTGATTCCATTTTTGTTGAATTGTCCTCAAAAGTGAAGCTCTGCTTTAAGAACCATTAAAAAAATTTCATTCCATTTAACCTGTAAATATGCCAAAGGACTTGAGAAAATTAGTTTGATAATTGCTTTTTTTTTGGAAGACTTCAGCCTGGAAGGCAGCATCTTAAGAGAGCTCTGCATTCAGGAGAGTCTGTACCGTATCCAGTTAGAGCCAGTTACACTGGCCTGACTTCCTTGCTCTGAAGTAATGAGGTATGACAGATCATGAGTGCAGTGCATCACGGTCAGAACCATCAACCCCTTCCAGAAAATTACATTTCTGCTCTAAGCAGTCATTGTGAGTTATCTGCAGCTAATTTTAAACTGCCTGCTTTTATGGAAATGGAACGCTTGTGTTTCCCAGTAAATATCCCCATGATGCTCCCAGACAGCTGTGAAGTGCAACTGTCTGGGAGAAAGCTCAAGTCTGATCCAACTTAATTAGACTGGAACCTGTTCCTGCCTACAAATATCTTGATTATACGATGAGAACAAACACAACACTTGACAAAATTGGCTTTTGTGATACCTGCTGCTTTGAGAATGTGAAAAAGAGGAGTTGATTCACATGCTCCTTTTCAGAGAAGATTGGAGCTGAGCAGTGAGCTGTGTCTACATCCAGCTGGTCACCCAGAGCTCACCAGAGCAGACACGGAGAAACCCAGGCTGTTTGAGGGAAAAGTAAGTCTGGTCTGGTTTAGGTGTCTGCCTTGGACTATTCTCTGCCAGGGGAAATTTAAGGTGGAGATCAGAAAAAAATTCTTTCCAGAGAGAGTAATCAGGCACTGGAATGGCCTGCCCAGAGAGGGGGTGGATTCCCCCTATCCCTGGAGGTTTTTAAACTGAGATTGGACGTGGCACTGAGTGCCATGATCTGGTAAATGGACTGGAGTTGGACCAAGGGTTGGACTTGATGATCTCAGAGGTCTTTTCCAACCCAATCGATTCTATGATTCTACTATTCTATTCCCTCAAAGAATCTGTTTGTTTGGACTCCATAGGGAACCAAGCATTATTAGCTCAGCTCTAGAAGCCCAGGGTTTGGTGAGGTAGATTCCACCTGTCTGAACTGCATAGTGATTAATGATGGCTTGAAAACTGCTTTTCTGAAATGAATGGTAGGCATGAAACCTCCTCATTTTGTTCAGCTCAGGGCAGAGGAGGCAAAGTATCTCAGCCTTTGTTTTCTAGGAAGCAAATGCAGAAGAGAAACGCAGCACCTCCACTTACACTGTGGGAAGTGTAGTTGAGTGAATGTCATTAAACTGTCAGCCAAAGAAGTGCAGGCTGATGGGTGAGAGACCTGTATTTGCATTAAATCAAAACTCTTGGGGTAAAATTAATGCAAGTTAAAAATGAAATTTTAAAGAAAACCTCTTTAAATGTGCGTTTCTTTTTTAAAGTCAAATGAAACCACTAAGTTGACAGAGCAGAATTGCTTACAGGTTTAAGCATACCAAATGCCTTGCATGGTAGTTAACAGCACAGGTAAGATGTGATCCAAGAGCACTGAAATATTATCATGGCCTGGATGTGATGTGTGACCAAGACACTTTGTGTCATAACACTTTGCTCTCCAAGCACGCCAAGTCAAGCTTAGTGGATGCAAAGGCAGGAGGAGCAGAAGAAAGACAATACCTGCAGCTGAGATCAAGGATTTGAAAGATGATGGACAAATGGATCAGTTTCAAGGACTTGAAACTTCTCTCCAGGGGAAGGAGGCAGTGAGGAAGAGAGGTTTGTTTTTCTGGGCATAGAGCTTGGAGATCAAAAAGTCTCACTGACCTCTAAAGGAGACAGTTCTCCAGAGCTGCTGGAGGAAAGCTGTTTGAGGGACTTTTATGTTGGATGGTGCTGTCACATGCCAGCGGCCTCTGGGTTTCCTGGGGGTTGTTGGCTTGCCATGATCCTCATGCAGGAGGTACCTGGTAAAAAACCTGCTCTTAGCAAATCTTTGTATTTTGTTCTAAGCCATCAACTTTTGCTCTGTACAGACTGTTCTTTCTTCCAAAGAGCGCTGGATGTTGCTTTTCTCAAGCATTGCTCTTTGGAAGAGGATTTTTGGAAGGGGCTATCAGAGGTGTGATGCTGTGCTCCAAACAGCCTCCTTCCTTTTGCCCCTTTCTGTGCATCTCTTGCACCCCTTGTTTGCATGACAGCATGTAGAGCTCTACAAACTCTTCTGGCTCCCAGGAGGGATTTCAGCCCATGCCTTTCTCTCGGGGAAGCACACAGAGCTCCTGGCCAGGGGGCTGAGGATGGCAAGTACTTTTATGTGCAGACAGGGTGTGGGGTGATGGCCCGGATAAGGTCTTGATTAGTTGACAAAAACGCCTCAGCCCCCCTGGAGGGATGCTGGTAGAATTGATGGTGTTACCGAAGAATGGAATGTTACTGAAGTAACCTGGCCTTTCTTCACTGCACCCTGCGGCACCCTGCAGAGATCCAGAGAGCCACCCCTCAGGCATCTGTCTATCACCCTCAAAGTATTGACTTTAGTCACACAAACCACATAAAGGAAAAAAAAGGTATAAAAAGAGATTGAGTATAAACCCAAACTGGGGAGACTAACTTCCACCATCTCTAGGAGGGCAACCTACAAGCTACCCTGTCTCCCCCACTCCCCACTCCATCAGACATTGCAGGTGTAAGCAACCAAATTCTAACTTTATTTTCTTATGCCTTACTAATTATAATTTGTTATAGCTCACTGGGTGTATACGTGTTAATGGGAAGCGGCTATATTTTTCCTGTTGCTTTTCTTTTGGGTTACTGAGTGTGTTTACATGTGGTGTTGAACTGCTGTGTTTCTGTTTAGTAATCCTCTGTTAGTTAAGTTTGTGGTGGGAGGGGTAATACTGCTGGAGTTGCCTGTAAAATGTGTTTTGTGCCAGTTTCTTTTGCGGTATTTTGTACAATCCTGCAGCTAAATGTTACCACCGACTAAGTAACCCATATAGTCATTGTCACATACTTGTATTAATAAATGTTATTTCCAGAGGTGTTGTGGGGAAAGTTCTTTTCTTGCTGTTAAGTGTGGTCTCATATCAGAGGTCAGAAACCCTTCCAACCTGTGTGCTGTCCACAGTTGATAGGCAGTGTTGGGACAATAAGGCTCTGATTTTCTGGAGGTGCTTATTGCTCTTAAGTCCTCCTGGAGTAAGTGTAGTCCTCACAGGAAAGTCAAAAATCTTTCCAGCCTGTTTTCTGTCCAGTGTTCAACAGACAGTGCTGGGTTCATAAAGCTTTGATTGTTCCGAGGACGCTTATAGCTATTAACTTTATATTAATACAAGTGGGACTAGAAATCTTTGCAGTATCTGTCTCTTCCCCCTTTCACGTGACACAGGGTGTGTGAGATTTGCTGTTAGCAAGTAATTTGCACATGACTTCAGATGCTTGTTGTGCTCTGGGTCAGCCTGGCTCATGATCTCCCATCCTAAAAAGCGAGAGCAGTGTCCAAGAGCTCACTTGGAGGACAGAGCTTTCTCCTTCAGGCAGGCAGGGAGTTGTCACCAGGGCTCTCCCTTTGCTGTCTCACTGCCCTTCCCATCTGGCACCATTCCCTGCTGGAGCACGGCTCCTCCGCACCCTCCTTTCTTCCATGCCCTTTGCTTGGCTCTGGTTTTCTGTTTGTTTTCTCTCCCACACTGCCTCTGTTTCATTCACTGCCCAGAATAATAAGGAGTTTGTTGAAAGGGTGCTGTTAAGTAATTTGTCTTCTTCATTCATTCTCTTTTTTATTTAAGATTTGTTTTCAGTGTGCATTGAATACAAAATCAGTAATTCCACCATGGTTTATTTTAATAGTATTTGTTGGTTTTGAAGCTCCTATAGAACCCCTCTTACTGCCATATAAATCTCCTAAGTAAATACTTATAATCAGTTACGATGGTATTATAGTTCCCATTTCAAGAATACAATCTGAGGGCAGAAAACATAAACGCAAGGACTTCACTAACTCTGGTGCACAGCTGGAAAGACCCTCAACCCAATTCCCAGGGTGCAGAACCTTTGTTATGTCACGAGTGAACATCTCTGACTGTGCACCCATGGTGGGGACAGACATCAGTCCTTCTGCAAACCACACCCCAGTGTCTCAGACTAAGCCTGGAAAAAACAGACAATGCACAGTGAGTGACCACCTGGAAAATTGTGGGCTTGGACCTCCTGTATGGACACAGGAACATTTACATGTAGGCATATAAGTGTAATTAATGGTTCAATGTGTTTTAAAGGCAGAACGCTCATGATATCCATAAGCCACTGGAGAAAATATTAGTGGAATTTTCCAGCCAAAGAAAATTGGAGATAGAGGTATATTGGAACAAAATGTTAATTACTCCCCATCCCAAATCTGGGAAATAGTTTTTGTGCTTTTCTTTCCTTTCCCTGTTGTTAGAACCTAAGTCAAATGCTGCCTTTTATCTGAAGTGGTTTCTCTAGAGACTCATACTTCATGCCAGTCTGTGTATTATCCAGCCTCATCCTTTTCTTCACATCTTTTCCCAAATTTTCAAGTGCGAAGCAATAGCATTTTATACCTAGTGAAATGTAATAATTTGGTTATATTGTATGCACTCTAATCAGTACGGTGAATCTCTGGCTTTGCTGAAGGAGTAGGCAATCATGTAGAAAAAGCTAATTTGTGCTGGTGTGGTAGGATAGACATACTGCACCTGTGATTTTGGAAACCAAAGCCTGCCTAGCTGTCACTGAAGTGCACCCTGGGCAGGTACTTTCTTTTTTTTCTTGAATTAAGTTAGTATTTTATAAGACTGGAAAGCTGGGCAGGAAAGATATGATAGAACAATTACCACTGGGCTGTGTTTGGCCAAGGAAGAGTCTGTCATCTTTGACAGGGGAGACACTGTGTTTTCCTTAAAACATCTGTTGAAGGTGTGGCAAGCTGAGATGGGGGATTGGCTTTTGAGATACTCTGCTGCTTTTCCAACTGATAGGCCATCACTTTAAGGTTGCCTGGGCATCAGTTACGATGAGTTTACTGGTAGACAGGGCACTGTTGCCAGGGTAGGAGCTAAATTGGTGGCTGCTCCAGAACAGTCAGTAGGAGAGTCCAGCAGAGGTATCTAAGTCAGAGTCCCAGAGCGGGCTCAGAGTCCAGCAGGTCCTGGGATGCAGATCACCTCTGGGCAGCAGCAGTGTATGCCTTGCTGATGTGGGTCTTGCTGTTTCTCCCTTGCCTTTCTCTGCTGGTTCTGCTTCATTTCTTCTGCCTCTGCTCTTTTCCCTTCTGCCCCTGCCTCTGTGTGCTGTTCTGCCTCTTTCAACCATCTTCTTGTTCCCTTGGCTTCCTCCTCCCTCTCAAACTTGGTTTCTTGCTTTGTTTCAGCAGAGCTACTGAGAGGGTTTTTTTTCTTTATTGAAGTTGTGCAACACAGCAAAGGACCATGTATTCTCCCAGGTCAAAGCTGCCCATGACCACATGAAGGTACAGAGGCTTTCCTGGGGGAGGTTTGGGTTTGAATAGTGTCTCCATGTGCTGTTGCTTTATGTTGTTGTACTGAGATCAGTGCTGTGCTATGGAAACAGTGTTGTTCTTCCTCTGTGGCACAGCTTATTTTTCTGGGAAGCTGTGAATAGATTAAGTTGTGTTCTTAGGGTTCTGTGTGCTTTGGTGGGGGGTTTTTTGAAGCAGTGTGTGAAATCTTCACTTGAAACTGTGTGTGAAACTCCTTATCTGTACTTTTGTGGTTTTAGTGAACTGCAAAACCAAAGCAGAGCTTTAAAAATAAGGATGGAATATAGAGAAATCACTTGGCACCTGCATCTTCTAATATATTTGAAATAATGAGGTTTACGCAGTAAGTTTAAACTTTGTTCATGATGATGATTACATTGAGAATCAGCTTTGCTCGTTGAGGTACACGTGAACACAGCCAAGCCTTATTACCCTGGAGAACTGGGCAGAGGGCAGCCTAAAAGTGAGCATGTTTGCATTTGAAGTGAGCTGTAGTTGCAATGGAGATGTGCAAACCACTGTCCATTAAATTGTACGTCAGTGTGTGCCGGTGGCACCGCACATGATGACGCAACAGGCACTCCAGGGCACACAAGGATACTGCTGCTTCCTTGTGATGTGTTTTACCCTTTGGACTAGTGAATCATGTGGCAATCTCGGCTTCAAACAGGATGCTGTCAAGGGGTTTAGTAGATTTACCGAGAGAATCGATTGTGCGCACACTGGATGAAGTCTTCAGATGCCTTATTAAATATTGGCAAACCAAAGGGCCATTATCTCTTCCTGCTTCCCTCCCTTCACTTCATCTGTCATCTGTTTGTAGTCTGCACCAAAGTCTTCCTCTTTAGACCTTTACTTTTGAGTTCCCCCTCCTTGAAAATGAATTTTGAGAACTGAAGATGGATGTATATGGGGAGAAGCTGAGGGAGCTGGGGTTGTTTAGCCTGGAGAAGAGGAGGCTCAGAGGTGACCTCATCACTGTCTAGAACTACCTGAAGGGAAGTTCTAGCCAGGTGGGGGTTGGTCTCTTCTCCCAGGCACTCAGCAATAGGACAAGGGGGCACGGGCTCAAGCTCTGCCAGGGGAAATTTAAGGTGGAGATCCGAAAAAAATTCTGTCCAGAGAGAGTATTCAGGCATTGGAATGGCCTGCCAAGGGAGATGGTGGATTCCCCATCCCTGGAGGTTTTTAAACTGAGTTTGGCCGTGGCACTGAGTGCCATGATCTGATAAATGGACTGGAGTTGGACCAAGGGTTGGACTTGATGATCTCGGAGGTCTTTTCCAACGCACTTGATTCTATGATTCCATGATTCTATGAAATGAGTCCATTTATTTAGAGAAGACTCGCTCTGTATGTTGCACATGGAAATTGATTTTTTTTCCTTTCCTCCGTGGTAAAAGTGCATCACACTATGAGCATTGTTAATACAAAGGCCAGCATCCTTCTGACACTCAATGATGTTTTTGATGGAGGCAAGGGTTGGGTCACCAAAGTGGAAGGAACATGACGTTTTGTGTCGAAAACAAACACATTCAAATCTCTTATACTTGAAATGATGAAGATATGTTTTGTCCAACCTGTGCAACCATACTTTTATCTCTCAGACTTGTGTATAGTCTTTAGTCTTGGCTGGTAGTAATTAGAGACAAACAGGATGAAAAGCAGTGAGTCAGATGTGGAGGAAAAGATGTGGCTTTTTTCCTATCAAAACAAAGTGCTTGACATGTACAGTCTATATTTCTGGATAAGCAGGAGGACATTTTCCTGTCCTTCCAGGGTATTTTTGGGTATTAAAGTAATAGCATAAGAACCTAAACAGAAAAAATATGTTTTATGATGATGGGTGTGTTACATCACTAAAGAAGTTGCCTTCATAGCACTGTTAAGTGCTGCACTGTGCTCATGGGCTGAAAAAGTCACACTTTACAAAGCTAATGGCATATCTCCATGCCCCTGATAAATGCTGAATTTATTTGGTTTCATGTGCAGCCTTCCATTTCCATAAACACTTGGGTAAAACAAGCTATTCTGGCTTTTTTTTGCCCTTCACTTTGTCTCCTCTTCCTTCCTTCCTCCAAAATTTTCACTCTCATGTGAGTCATTGCAATGTGTTGGGTAGTCATGTAACTCACCCCCTCACACATGCATACCCATGGACTTTTTTTGAAAACTTGTGTTCAAACTCACAAGGCTGCACCCCTGCCAGCTTGCTGTGTGTGGGTGTGCCAGGAGCAAATTATTAATTACTGACACTGGGTGAAGTTTCCAGAGTGGTGGAGGCTCTGGAGATGGATACCCAGAGAGTGTTTCTTCTGAGGTTCCTGCAAGGACAGAAGTCTGGTTATTTCAACAAGCTGTGGGGTGACATCAGGCTGGTGATTACTGGGGTTCCAGAAGGCTCCATCATAGAACTTGTGCTCTTCAACATCTTCAAAAATGCCTTGGATGCAGGACTGTAAGGGATAGTAATTAAGTTTGCCAGTGGCACTACATTAGGAGGAGCTGTGGACTTCCCTGAAGGCAGAGAGGCCCTGCAGAGAGATCGGGACAAAGGGCTGGGCAATCACTGACAGTGTGAATTTTAACCAAACCAAGTGCTGGATTCTGCACCTGGGGTGGGCTACAGTGGATGTACAGACTGGGGAATGAGAGGCTGGAAAGCAGTGCTGTGGAAAGGGACCTGGGGGTCCTGGTGGATGGCCAGTTGAATCTGAGCCAGTCTGAGGGCCAGCCGTGTCCTGGGGTGCATCAGGCACAGCATCGCCAGCCAGGAGAGGGAGGGGATTGTCCTGCTCTGCTCTGCACTGGGGCAGCCTCACCTGGAACATTGGGTGCAGTTTTGGGTGCCACAATATAAGAAAGACATTAAGCCATTAGAGAGTGTCCAAAGGAGGGCAATGAGGATGGTGATGGTCCTTGAGGGGAAGCTGAGGAGCAGCTGAGGTCACTTGGTCTGTTCAGCTGGAGAAGAGGAGACTGAGGGGAGACCTCACTGCAGTCACAACTTCTTGTGAGGGAAAGTGCCGGGGGCAGGCACTGATCTCATCAGTCTGGTGACGGTGAGAGGACCCAGGGAATGGCGTGAAGCTGTGTCAGGGGAGATTTAGGTTAGATATTAGTTAAAGGTGTACCACCCAGGGGGTGGCTGGGCACTGGAACAGGGACCTCAGGGAAGTGGTTGCAGCACCAAGTCTGTCTGAGTTCAAGAAGTGTTTGGACAACACTCTCAGGCACAGGGTGTGACTCTTGGGGCTGTTCTGTGCAGGACCAGGAGCTGCACTTCCATGATCCTTGTAAATCCCTTCCAAATTAGAATATACTATCGTAAAGGAAATCCAGGAGACACTAGAAAGAAATGCAGAGGTCTACTTTACTTGTCTTGGTATCAGTGTGTTCCCCTTGGTGTATTTCTGTCTTATTAAAAATGCCCCATGTTGGTAATAATTCTAGTGTGTCCCAGCACAGGAGTGGGATACAAACAGTTGTTTCCACGTTAGGAATGTACAGGGGGGCAATGCAGAGCTTAAAATTTGCTGGTTCACTACAAAATCACTGTTCTCATTAAATATTTGCCATAGCAGCTTTTTCCTGTCCACAGCTCTATTTGTCTCTCTCCTCACAGGAGTGCAGGGAAAGTAAAATACTTCACTTATTCCTGAATTATCTTATTTTGCTACCTTCTGAAGTATTTTCTGGATTTTTTGACAGGAATTTCTTCACACAAAGGGTTACTAAACATTTGAATGGGCTACCCAGGGAGGTGATGGAGTCACCATCCCTGGAGGTGTTTAAGGAAAGACTGGACTTGGTACTTAGTGCCATGGTCTAGTTGACAAGTTGATAGGTTGGACTCGATGATCTCAGAGGTCTTTTCCAACCTATTTGATTCTTTGATTCTATGGGTTAATCCTATATGTCATGTTTATGAAGGATGAGGCCCAATCCTAACTGTACAAAGCTGCTTTTTTGTGCTGTATTTGTGATTCTTCATAGGTTTTACTTCTAGCATTTAATTTCTAATAATTCCTAGATTAAGGGAATGTTTAAGAGGTGAGGAGGGAGTATGTACTGCTTCTAAAGTACTGAATTGTTTCTTAGTGTAAGCTGCATCGCCCTGGATTTGTTTCATACTTGGAGACTCTGAACACAATCATGATCACATCTTTTCTTTGTGCACTCGCTTTCTCTTTATTTTTCCACCCAAGGAAATCAGAATCTAAAAGGGAGCCTTGAAGCTTGTCTTGTTTGAAAAACCTGCAGATTTCTGGCTTGCTGTCACTGTCATCATTGCAGTCAGGTACCATGGTGATCTTAAACACTGTCACACTGCCTGCATGTACTTGTCAAATAATTTTTGTAAGGCTTTTTTATTGCTTTGATTCCAAGATGCTGAAACAACAGGCATGTCTAATCCCCACTACAATGTCAATGCTATTTACCTGAGAAGAAACTAATTTTTAATGATTTGCTTAATGCTTGTCAGTGCCTTATATCTTTGTACTGCTTTAGCTTCAGGGGAACAGTTTCTGACATGGGAATCTGCCTGTGAAAGTGCAGTTCACTGAAATACAAATGGATCTCTACTCCTAGGCATGTGTTTCAAATGAACACTGGTAAGGAACTCGTTTGCATTTCTACTTGGGAAGTGGAAATACAAAATTATACAATATTCTCCTAACTTCCCTGGCCTTTAACTTGTTCAGGAAGCAACTCTTAACAGTCTTGTTCCGGACTTGAAACAGAATTTTCTTGAACATGGAAAATGCATTGCATACAGACCTCAAGGCCGTGGCTGCAGATGTAAGAGCAGAACCAACTCAGAACTGTGTTTAGACATCCCTTGTGGCACCAAGAGTATGTAATTTCCCTTCCCTCCTCCCATGATTCCAGAATCCTGTTGGAGTCCTGCGTACAGCGGTATCCGACTCCTGAGGGATATGACAGTGGCTAACATTAGCTAATGATTTAGCTAATACTGTCCCCAAAAAATTGCCCATGGATTGGTTGCAGTTACACAACAAACTGCCAAACTGAAAGACATGTTTTAGTCCCCTGTACCCTTCCCTGCTCTTTCCCTCTCCCAGAAAGGGATTTGCCTGCTTTATTGGGTTGTTTTGTGGCTGGACAGAACTGGAGAGGACTCCAGTCGTTGCCAGCACTGGCACAGGGAAATTTTCTTGAAAGGGGGAGAGGGCCTCAGTTTGGCTGCCTGGGGTAACTGGAGGAGGTTCAGCTGGAAATCTGCAGTGATGGTGGCTGTGATGGTTGTGGCTCTCAAGGGTTTGTCTGTCTCTTGAACCCAGTGGTGTTGGAGTTGCTAGTTCTTTGTAACTTGAGACATGCCTTGTTTTCAACAATCAAAATAAGCTAAAGGTTTACTTTGAGGGCCTCTTACATTTGATAAAGACAGCAAAGAAGCTAATGAGAACTTAAACTATAAGCATACCATAATTCTTTCTTTTTTTTCTCCTATTTCACATAAGGACCAATTGGCCAGAAGCACTAAAAACTAACTTATGGTATACTGGGAAACTGGGGCAGGAGGTGGAAATAAATCTCTGAGTGGGATTGCTTTCTACTGGGAGAATTCTTACAAATATAAACATTGGAACACAGAAAATATGGTTCTGTTATATCTAAATAATTTGTTGTGTTGGCTTGACAAAGGCTAATTTTCAGCATCTAAAGTAAAAGGGGACTTTTACTGATTTTTGGGAGGGTTATTTGTTTCTCATCTCAGGATTTTAGACTTGAAATATATTTTTTTCTCCTATTTCAAAGAGAAAGTCACAGGCTTGTTGCCATGGGTTTGAGGAAGATAATTCTTTTGTATTTCATAGAAAGAATTCTGTTTCTCTGTGGACTTACAGGCTGCTCAGAAGAGTGAGGCTAAGTCATATTAGCAATAATTAGATGTAGAAATTCAGAGTGAGACTTATTTTAGATAACAGGTGTGAAAGATCCAGTGGACCATCAGCTAAAACTCTTTTCCAGCAGAGAAAATCTACTAAGAATTAGTGAAAGTAAACATTTGATCCTGCTGTTTCTCTATCCTGAGTCGCAGGTTTGCAGGCACTTCCCTGGGCTGATCCATGTAACTCCTACCTGGGGTCAAGCTTCCTGGGGCAAATCCCTGGGGGTTTTCTGTTTGTTCAGCTAAAGCTCCATCTCTAAGGCTGGCTTTGTTTTTTGTAAGAGAGTCCAGAGAGAGAGATAAGGCTGTAGATGGTGAATTATGGCTCTGTTGTACTCATAATTTGTGTTTCACCAAGGACGTCACTGAAATGTGGCAGTCACTGCCTCAGAGATGTTGTTACTGCAGGGACTTTGAAAATATTGCAGAGGTTTATTTGCTTCTGTGATGACTTGAGTTCCAACTTTTCTCTGGGATGCCCATCTTCCCTAGTGCAGCCTCATTACACTGGCTGCCTGTTTTCCTGTTACACAGGAGCTTGGGATAACATCAGAAATTGTGAATTGCAGTGGAGTGGAATTGCTTGGGGTTTAGTTTGTTCCTTTTCCTGCCAGCAGCTGAAGGAGAGGATTTGTTTTCCAAGCACAGTGCCAGAACACCAGTGACGTTTCTGATGGATGGTGTTCTCCTG
This sequence comes from Pithys albifrons albifrons, assembly GCF_047495875.1. Taxonomy (NCBI): domain Eukaryota; kingdom Metazoa; phylum Chordata; class Aves; order Passeriformes; family Thamnophilidae; genus Pithys; species Pithys albifrons. The sequence goes on from NC_092459.1 coordinate 108,313,851, forward strand.
AGACATGGCAATACTTCATTCTTCAGCTTGGCTGGACCTACATCAGCCTTCATCTGCAAGCAGGGTGGGTTTTCCCCCTCTGTACTATGGATCCTGATAGCCTTACACACCTTTTGTCTAATTCTTCAAGCTTGTTGAGAGTGGGAAAAGGTTCATGGAGCTTGTATCCAGGGTACCAGAGATAACCTTGAAAAAGGTCTTTGTACTGGGGGGATACAAAATTAATATAATCTGATGGGTAGTGTGAATAAAAAGAGTGAAGTAAACAACAACTACACAAAAAGTTCAAACAGCTGCCTCCAAGAAGTTCAAGGTGACAGACATCTGGGAAGATTTATCCCCTCCCTAATATTTGGCCATCAAAACTGCTTCTGAATGGTGAGTGTTGAGTCTCATCTCTGTAGGTTCCTTGTGTAGAGGAGGGAGAGGCTTTTCCAGGGAGTGACTCAGGGTCGATTCGGAGGCAAACTCAGCCTGACAAAGACTACTTTAAGCCCTGTAGCTACCTGGGCTTGATGTGAATACTCCTCAGTGTGGTTTATTGCACAAATATTTGTAAAAGACTGCTAGTTGTTCAGCTAGCACCTCAAAAAGCCATCTTCCAGGTTCAACTGATGCAGTAAAAAGAAGTTTGTTTGTGGTACTAATGTGAGTGTTTACTGTCCATCCCGGATGAAGACAACTGTTCATCATCTTTTCTGCCCCTTCTTGTTGTTCTGTCCCTCCAATATCACAGACGCTGATGCTTTGAGTGACAGCATTTCGCTGCGTCTTTTGGTAGGTCACACTGTTAAGTCTTTTTGTTGCCAGTGGTAAGAAGAGGGTGAAAAGGAAGGGTGTGCTGTGAAAGGGATTTTTAGTGAGATATTTGTCTCATGTTAACTCAGTGACATTGTAATAGCTGCGCCTGTAACATTATCCTTAAATAAAAGCTGAGGTTTGCTGATTGTTCCCCTCCAGTGCTGGAGGGGTGTCCTGTTTCGTCCTGTGCAAAGCTGTGTTACTTTGTCTGCTACACTTTGACTTCTTCGTTTTCAAAACATGATGGAAATTCACGAGGAGTGCAAGTTTTTTGGTGAAACTTGTGCATTGATAGAGGTTGTGATACAAATGATGGAAAAATACTTTCATATTGATTAAAAAAGAGGGAATTTGTTCCTCTAATGCTTTAAATGAAACAAAGTCTTCATCCACCACCTGATCAGCTGTTGCCAACAGAAATATTTCTGTGTGGCTCTGAGAAGTTTTCTAGACTTGCAACCAAAGATGTGAACACTTCTGCAAAAACAGTAAAACCTCTTTAATTCTGCTTTCCTTTATCTCTTTCTTTCTTTTGCCTGAGACTGTTTTCCCTCTATTAATCTCTAGCAAGTACATACTTCCATCTTAAAAATATGGAATAATTTAAATTTATTATATCAATATTTTTAAAAGTTAATGTCAGTTACAGTAAGAAAGATTTATGGTAGGATTAATAAAATTACTTAGACATTCTGTATTATAAAACTGTAGGAAACTGTGGTGTGTCATGTTGCTGACTCAGTGGTGTTTGGAGCAGAAGGGACTGGATTTGACAGCATGGCTATGAAGACAGACAGAATTAAATCCAGTTTGGTTTATCTTTACATTGGAAAATGTCAGTGTATTCTAGAAAACAACCACTATTCAACGTTGAAACATGATCTACAATGGCAACATGAATTCCCTTCCGTCTGAGCAGGAAGCAGCCAGAGCTGTCTATGGAGTTTTTTCATCAGGGATAAATCCACGTGAATGCCTGGTGACCTCTCTGTATCTTGAACTTCTAGTTTGACTTTGTCTGCTTTGCCTGTTTATCCCGTGCACTCCTTGGGTAAGGGAGTTTCATACCAGGCAGCAGCCCTGCTGATACTCAGAATTCAGAAACTTCCTGAAAAAAACATACAAGTAAATATATAAGTCAAAGAGAGGGAAATTTTAGTCAAGGTTTTATTGGTAACCTTTTTGGTGGTTATCACTTTACAGAAATATATCTTGTATTTGTAAACTAGTAGTAGTGTTTTGTGCCATTGCTTCTGAGATTTGTAAATATTTTTGCAAATATTTACAAATAGTTATCTTTGAAATTATATAATCAGCTAATTTGTGGTTAAGGGAAAAACCTCTGTATTTATTGTGAGGCTTTCTGTGGAAGGAGCTGTCTGGTCAAATCCTGTAGTGCAGATGATACTAACTTAAGGCTTTTCAAATTCTCACATTTGCGTGATATCAACAGTGTTATCATCCTCTGCATGTATTGGCATGGTCAAAAAAATAACAGAAGAAGGTGTTGAAGTGATGGGCTGTAGCTGTGTCATGCAGAGTGGCAAGGATGAGCCAAGTGTTTGGCTTTGGGACAGGAGACCTGCAGCCCATGGTGATTGGATTTTAAAGCTTTGGGTTTGTTTCTGTTCTTCCCAGCATGCAGAAGACTTTGTTTTTGTAGTGTTTGTGCAGAGCAGCTAAAAGTAAGGTTGAATTCTTTCAGGACAAGTCCATTGTATCTGACCTAGGGGAAAAAAAAAAAAGAAGTCTTTTGTGCTTATCTCCAAAGCGCATTTTAAATGACAATAAAGAAAAACAGTAAACAATGACGGAGACAGGGCTATTTGTGATATTCTGCCTTCTGTCCTCTCTGCACTACTTTATCATAGCACCTCATGAAGCGAAAGCAACACAGCATCTCCTGTATTTTCAGTGTTTAAATTTAGTACCTTTGGCTTTTCCACATGAAAAACACGATGGCTAAAACTCAGCTTGCCTTAGGCTTTATTTATTCAGATCTGTTTGGCGCGTTCACATGGGAAGGATCAAGTCTTCTGTTGTTTTCTGTGTAGTGAATTGCAGTCCTTGTTGTAGTGCCTGATTATAAAATCACATCTCCCAAGGAAGGTGTTTTTGTCTGGTGAAGTGCCCATGGCCAAGTCCTGGTGAGCAGCACTGTCTGGCAGCTGGGCAGCACTTATGTTTTCAAGGCTTTGCCTGCTGGACTGTGATGGTATCTGATGGGAGACATTAACTAGCAAGATGCTGATGCCTGTCACAGATTACCAGTGGGTCGTTGGAAAAGGTTTTGGGGCAGGTGTCCTAGTTCAGCAAGGTGTGACCAGTGTATCACTGTGTGGGGGTGACCAAAGCTATGTATTCTACACTCTCTATTCATTTCCCAAGAACTGTTAACAATGGACCATTTGCAGCAGCTGCCCAGGGCACACCCGATCCCTCAGGGTGTGAACTGGGTGTGAAAGACACCTGTGAGATAAGAGCTGTGATAACTCCCTTCCAGGGAGTTGTTAACACCTTCACAGCCAGCCTGAGGGGGCGTGTCTGCTAAGGGGCCATCAACGGTTCCAAAATACCCCCTGACTCACAAAGTCAGATCACCCCTTCAGTAACATCCTGTCATGGAGAAGGGACTGGGTGCTCCCACATGGACCTGAGGGTACTTAGTCTGGGGGTTTGAAGACCTTGGGGAACCACTTGTCAGATCCAGAGGAGGACCAGAACCTCGATGGGAGGAGACCATCACTCTCGACCAGACTGTGACCGTCATCTGCACCAACAGGTTCTTCACTTCCTTTTGCTTTGGACCTGGGGGAACAACACAGGGTTCAGCACAGGGGCCAGCAAACACCATTGTGTTTGTGCCCCAGGGTGCTGGGTTATACGTCTGGGTTTTGTGGGTTAAAACCAAATTCTCTTTGTGCCATTGCTTTTATTGTACTATTGTTACTAATTTATAACTCTGACTTATAATCTCTTTTGTGTTGGGTTCATTTCTCCTGCTGGTTTACCTTTAAACCAGCACAGCAGGGTATGTTTTCCCAGGGAGAGGGCTTGTTTTGTCCTAGGTGTTGTCACCCACAGTGTTGCACCAGAGCTTTGGCAGCTGTTGTGGTAGCCACCCTGACATATCCCTGTGGCAGAACACCCCATGGTTCCTCAACCACAGGATATCCAGAGCTCCTGAAAAGCTTTAGAGTATGAGCCAGCCCAGCCTCTCATCCCAGGGCAGGGTCCCAGGCACGTTCCCTGCTTTCACTGCTGAGGGTGTAAGTCTTACATCTCCTCCTGTTCAAATAAACAGAATTAGCTGGGACTTTGTTTTTTGGACAATACACATTTAATTCTGTGGCGGCTTTTATTGGCCATTATGTGTTTGCATTTCCCTCGTGAAGTTATTTGTGCACCAACACAGTCCTTTGGTTTAAGAGACCATTGGGGTTTTACTGGGGAGACACAGCGTGTTTCCATCTGCTCAGGTTACCTCGGACTCACCTCAGTGACACATCTTACCTCTTTATTTAGAAAACAGATAAATAAAATAAATCTTATCTCTGACAAGTTTGCAGCCTGTGCCATTCAGAGATGCTTTTTTCCTCTTGTTGTGCTGGGCTGAAGTTGTCCATGTACATTTTCTTGTGCTGCCGGTTACCAACATTCGAGGCTCTTACGTTGCCCATTTTAAAGCTGTTCCCATCAGTGTCCTGGGGCTTTGGTGTTTATGAACAACAAAAAAGCTCTCTCACTTTCTCGTACCATGTCCAGTCTTTTGCCTCTGTTTAGGTTTTCAGTCTGCTGTTGAGAAAGAAAAATCAAGATATCCCATTGTTTGGCTACTTCAAAAATCTCGTGAGTGTTTTGGAAAATTCCTATTGCAGGCCGGATAGGAAGTTAGTTGAGTGTTAGAGATTTCAAATTGTATTTAGCTCATGCTGTGTTTTTCTCAAACACTAATTGCTTTGCACCAGGAGCACTCCGTTTCAGAGCAGTGGTTTCCAGCAGCACACACAGCATCAGGATGTGACCACTTTGAAAAGATCCATGAGATGTCCATCACCCATCTCTGAGATGCTCAGCTTCATTTTCTAGGAGGGGTTTTTAATGTATTTGGATTTCGTTCTAAATGAAAATGTCTATTTCTAAGAATTCTGTTTATTATTTTAGTACTAAGTCTTATCAAATACCAAAATAATTCATTATTACTTTTATTCAGGAAATTTGGAATTCATTGCATATTTAGAAAAATATTTTGATATTTTGTGTTTAGTCTATTGTGAATCTTTGCTTCAAAATCCTTGGTAACCATTTAAATAATACTTATTCTTAGAATTAGCTGTGGGTCCTCTTTGTCTTAAAAGAGGAAGAAACTGATGGTGTTCAATATTTATCCAGCTGTCTTCCCACTCCTCCCATGAGTACTTAAGCATATGTAAATAACCACTTACACTCCATTTTACATTGTTTTAATTAAAAGCATCTCTTCTTCTTCTGTAATTTCTCATAGAACAACCACCTATAACAAAAGTTTCTGTGACATGTTTGGTATGAATAAACCATCAGGTTTTATTAACTTTTTAAACTCTTATTTAACTTTTGAGAACACTTGGGAGAAAACCAGATTGTTCAAGAAAGAATAGTTAAGGAAAAGCCTCATTGAAAGTCACAGTCTTTTCCTGTGTTCATTATTTTTTTCCACGGTCATCTGTTACTTAAAATATTTTCAGGTCTGGGTTTGTTCTGGAGTTTATTCAGGAGGCTCAGTGACTTCAGGAGGAATATTTGTCATCCTGTACTTTGAGGAGAGTGTCAACAACAGATAATCCAGGACCAGGAGTTCAGGTTGAACTCGTGGAGTTGTTGACTGTGGTGTATCCTGCTCTTTCAGACACTTGCAGAGCTAAGTAACCATTCTTCTGGCTCTCATTCCCAGGTTACTTCACTCCTCTGCACTGGAACTCTGTTAGGAGCCTGTAGTGTGGTAGTTCTGAGGGAGACAGGAGATAAAACTGGCTAGTTTTATTTGTAATTCCTTTGGCGTGCATAACATTCAGAGGATAAGAAGGGAATGACGCCTCTTAAACTGGACAATTTATTTTAGTCAAGACCCTCTTAAGGGCAAGCTATTTTTAGAGCTTTATCTGTGGCCTGAGTTAACAGAGGTGTTTTGAAGTTTGCTCCAACAGGAACAGGGATTGTTTTACCAGCAAATGTGAACAGCTTTGTTTTGTAACCTGAAATCAGTGTTTAGTTACTCTGCCTGTGTTTTTTGTGGGTCACAGTTGTGAGAAGATTCAGGACACAGATAGCAAGGGAGGTTGCTGAAACAAATGCACCCAGGGAGCAAAACTGAAAGGGAGATGTATTTTGCTTTTTTTCAAATTGATTGCCCAAAATAACTTTGCTTTTCATGTTGCAGAATATTGATTGTTTTACAGAATTTGCCGATGATACAAGAACTCGTCAGTGTTTAACAGCATGAACAGATAAACCCAACCCGGATGCAACATCAGCCTCAATTAAACCTTTCATTAGCAGATTCTGTAGATCTCCATTTCCTACATTTTTTACAACAAACATCTTGACAGGCATCAATAAGCAGAGTTTTGAAATAAAAAAAGCTGGAGCTGTCTGGTGATCCTGAGCTAATTTTTTATGTGCAGAAGGATGAAGTGTTTGGCTGGGGCCAGGAGGGGCCTGAGCCGGGGGTTGCACCCAAGTGCTCTCATCAAATGAAACTGGGAGCTCTCTCCTCTCTCCCTATGCAGTTCTTAACCCGTGCACTGAGATTCCCAGATAATATTGCTAATGAAACCTTCAAATGAGGGTAAAATGCAGCTGAGCAAGGCACTTTGACATCAGCATAGGGCATCATGCTGACCTTTACTCTACTGATTAATTCAACCCTTGAATTAATTAAGATTGCTGGATGTAATAGCCACAGTTTGCAGTCTCAGGTTTGGAATGTATTTTGGCCTTTCATGGACATGGAAAGTACTCTAATTAGAGCTCTAATTTCAAAAACACACACTGCAAAAACCTGAAAAACACTAAACATGCCTGTGTCAGGTGAGAGGCTTTCCTCATGAGTGTTTGATTGATGCCTTCATGCACCCATATCTTGCAGCTCTGAAAATTCTCCCAAGTTTGAATTTGGCTGGTAGCTGCCCATGTCTGTTGAACTCTTGCTAACTGATGACTTAAAAACAAGTCCATTTACTTAAAAACAAGTCCAGTTGTTGTCATCTGACAGAGGCAATGGATTTGTGTGACACAGGCAATTGATTTGTGAGGTTCTTCCTTGCTTCTTTAAAATCCTTTTTTTTCAATGGAAAACAATCTGAATTTGTGTGGCCTGTCATTAATGGAAGGCAAATACATCTGGAATTCATGTAAAGCTCTCTCTGAAGGATAAAAAACAAGTGTCACATGCGCATTTATGCAAATATTAAAGCACCACAAATATAAACATTCTTATTCATATCAAGCGTCAGCTCATTTCAGACATTTCCAGGGTCTTTTTCTTAAGACAAGGAACTACACTGATATTTTTGGAAACTAGATTGTAGACTAGACACACTGATCAAAATGAAATGCATGTGCAACCTGGTTTCCTGTACAGCTTATGCAACAGGTTTGCAATCTTATACAAACTGTTCTCACCCTGAATGTGTTACAGCTTTGTATGACACAAGTTTTACGCCATGTCTACAATTTTTAAAGCAGAGCTGGGTAATCCTTGAACAAAACAGTAAGGGCATTAGAGCCTAAGTGGAAGACTGATGGATTACTGAATTTCAGGGCTTGAAGCTCTCCAAGTAGTCGCCTGCTCTGTGAACTGGCATCTGTTTGAAATAACCAGCCCAGCTCAGGGATTAAGGGAGAAGCTTTGCCTGGGCTTCCTTGATGAAACAGGATTCACATTCCTGAATCTGGGATGTTTGCTTTCTTGTGAAGTCCGTACAGGTAGTGCAGAATGTAAAATTCCGGTAATAAACCCAGTCCTTGATTAGATATTATAAAATACCCCATTTCCTTATTGTTCTCTTCCTATGAGTGGGTTGGTTGGAACCTGCCTTCCTGACTGGCTTTTCCTAAGGGTCTAGGCACATGGCAGGGCTATTTTAAGAACTTGTTGGGTTAAGCAAGAGGAAACTTCTAAGAAGCAGGTGAGAAAGATCTCCAGCAAAGTAATTGAGTGCCATGGCTGTCCTCATGCAGTTGGAGGTGGCAGCTGTCTGCCCGTTCTCAGGAAGTGCCATCAGGAAGGAACCTTTTGCTCCCCAGCCAGACAGAGTAATTCACCACAAGGAGCCAAATTCCTGGAAGGTCTAACCATGTTTCAGGGTTTTTCTGATGTTTGCCATTTAATAGCAAATACAACAAACCCTCCAAGTCATGCTAAGGTATCAAAGAGCATTTCTGAGACAGGAGACTTTGTTTAAAGGCTGCTTCAAGTTTTACTTTTCCACCCTAAGCTGTATTATCCTTTGCAGGAAGTCAGTCTCAGATTGCTCATTAGGTGCCCTGTCACTTCTGTTTGTTTGCTAAAAGGAAAAAGGAGAAAATATATGCTAATTTTGATTTCTTCCACCAAAGTCTGTGGTGTGTGTTGGGCAATTACATCTGTAGTAAAGGTTTTGCAGGGGTTTTCTTCCCTCTCAACAAGAAACATTTCTGTATTTACTTTAAAGAGTGCTGCCCTGTTGTGTCACCTATGAAAGCAGCAAATGAAAGGCAGCAAAAATACCTGAAAAATTTGGGACCAACTGGGTAAGATTGAAAATTGCTGTTCTGGAATTTTGTATGGATGGCAAATCATCTTCTCTCTAAAATGAAGTGGTACCTCCTTCATTCACTGTGAGCTGCTGCAGTGAGTAACTCCAAGGATGGACCAGTTCTCCATTCTTTGACCTTCATACCATTATTTCCCCTAACAACCTTTTCCCTACTGTTGTTTTCTTTTTGTCTCACCTGTTCCTCTTCCACTCTTCATGCAAGAGCACGTTAATCATTAACTTTCATACATGTACCTGGAAAAGAGCCTTTTCAAAGCTGCTTTTACCTCAGGTGTAAATATTAAGCAGCAGATCCACCAGTACCTGTAGGACACCACTTCTAAAATTCTGCTGCTATTAAGTACCCCAGGTTTGTGTTTGAGAGGTACTGGTGTGCTGCTACATGCTTTGAGATACTCAACCCATGGATAACAGACCCAAAAAATGAACAGCAGAATTAGGGACAGAAGTGACATCAGCTCAAAATGAGTGTAGCACATGCTGGTATTAAGCCCCCTTCCATGTAATATAGCCTATAGGGGGAGCCCCTTATACCGAGCTGGGCTGTGGACTGACGGTCAGAAGAGCTCAGGGACAGCAGTCATCAAAAGGCTTGATCAGAAGGCTCACAACTTAGGGAGTTTATTCAAGATAGGTTAACAGACAGTTCTCATAGCTCATAGTAGAAGTTAGTTCCTAGAAGTTCTATTACCCCATCTCACATCCTAGTAGATCTAGATCCAACTAACTCTCATGCAGTAATAACCACACCTTTTATGCACTCTCACATCCAACATGCTATCACATAATTGGTTAACCAATTCACCTTACATACACCACAGCCTCTCATTGGTCTCTTAGCCACCACACATACTCCAGGTAGCTCTGTTCTCTTTAAGGTAGAACTCCAAACAGCTTTCCTTAAGGGATGCACTCACACTCACCCCTACAATAATCTTGGGATAGTGCCTGCGGCATGGGATTGTTTTTTTTCAGTTGTGAAGCCAAAAATATTTTGCTAGACATGCTGGACTGTTTGGATGTGTCACACAGAGGTGGCTCCAAAGCAAAACTATGAAATTGGTTTTCTTCTTTAACTTTTCCTCATCTATCATATCTTGAAGTGGTTCAGAGATTCCAGGACAAAACCCCACGTCACTAGGCATGCTGCAAATGTGTTTTAAGAAATGATCCCTTGTTACCAAACTGCTAATGGGAAGCAACAAGAGAGGAGGAAGAAACAACTTATGTTTTTATAAATAATAAATGTCATTCTTCTACATTGTTTTTCCTTTCCACTGTCTTTGCTGTGACTACACAGTTACCCTGGTATTGGTAAATGTTGTATTGCAATCGAAAGTAAAGATGCCTCAACCAGATACCAGATATTAAACACAGACCAGTACCCCAAGGAGGGGGTGTTGTAATGGAAGCAGCAAGTGGTGCTCTGGTCTGTTTTTACAGATTCCCCAACCTTTCTTGGAGGGGTTATTTTCTATCAGTAAGTAAACCCAGACCCAGGTGAGTGGCTGGGCTGGTTGCCTGGCCTGTTTTGGAGCTGCCACTGATGCGACATGTGTATATACCCTGAAATTAGCTCAGTTGGTTAAAACTTGGTTGTAATAATGCCAAGGTCATGCGTTCAATCCCCTATGTGGGCCATTGACTTGAGTTGGATTTGATGATACTTGTGAGTTCCTTCCAACTCAGAAGAGACTGTGTGATTCTGGATGTGCCTGCCAGGAGCTCTCATGTCAGCGAGGGCACAGGGAGGGATGATGTCATGGAAACTCCAAATATTTCGAGGGTTTGGGGTTTGTCCGGGGGTTTTTTAGAGAAAAAAAACCAACGCAGCAACTCATTTTTGCCTTTTGTAGATGGAAACTAAGAGGACAGTGATTAGAGCTTTTACCTAAGACAAAAAATTAGGAAAGCTGCTTTTCTGGCCGTTCTATCTAATAGCAATAAATCTCATTGAGCCGAGTGCATCTGCCCATATGGATGCAGCTATTCTGAGGCTAAAGAACTGTAGGCAGTGCTGCTGGTGCCTCTGACCTGGGTACCAGGCTCTTTTTGCTGGTGCAATAGTTATTCTGGTGGGTGAATCTGTAGAGATTATAACATCAAATGCCAGCTCCTCATTATAGTTAGATAAATGGGTTAGAGCTGGGGAAAAGTATGGTGATTCATTTTTTAATGAAGAGAAATGGCTTCAGATGTTCTGTTTCTGGTAATGTACTCTCTTCTAAATGTGCTGTCTTTTGTAAGTCTAATCCCAGTTTTAAACACTGTGGGGTTTTGTTATTTTAATTTATTTCCAGTATCAGTATTTTAGATGCTTAAGACTCTTGTTTAAAAGTAAAAAGTCAAGAGCTTGGAGTTTAATGCAGACAGGTCAGTAAATAATAATTTTTCAGAGTTTCCATCCCTCCGTCTTCTCCATCTGCAGCTCCTGAAGGGCATCTATATTTTTACTGACCCTTCCTGATGAGGTTGTCTCATGAAGGGGTGAAGGGATGGTCCAGACGCCATTATTGTCTTCATCCTGTTTGTGAATGATCCACAGAACAGTATCCAGTTCCTGGAAGCTCTAGGGCTTAATTTTTAATTGTGACTAATTGTTTTCTTGAAATAATGAGCAGTGGTGACTTCAGAAAGCAGAGTCTTCTGGCACCCAGATCATTAGTGACTCACTGTATGCCTCGCCACAATTTTAAAAAGTCCTGGTAGCTTTGGTCACAAAGGATGTATAACGTACAGTGGGAGTCCTGGAGATGTGTTTGCTTGTCATTTCCTATTCATGACCATTTTGAGACAGAATCCAAGGCAACCAAAAAACAGCAAGAAGGGAGTTGCATTAGAAGGCTGGTCCAGATGAAAAATACTGTCTGGGGTGGTTTTTTTCACTCTGCAGGCATTTCTCAAATTTGCCTGGTTTCAACCTCAGTGGTGTCCAAGTGTGGTGTAAGGTCCAAAAGTTGCATGGGATTGTCTGATGTTACAGGGAAAATTATAGAAATTAAGTATGTGGTATCCCCAGTTCAGTGGAGGACAACTCTTCTTGGCAGAGGACAGAAATGTAAGGCAGTTTTGCTTCCTATTGCAAACACTCTGCTGTTAGTCGTCTCAAAGAGCTAACATATCTCCGCAAAGGGATCTGGATAGACTTGAGAGATGGGCTGATTCCAATGGGATGAAGTTCGACAAGGCCAAGTGCCGGGTCCTGCACTCTGGCCACAACAACCCCATGCAGCACTACAGGCTGGGCACAGAGTGGCTGGAGAGCAGCCAGGCAGAAAGGGACCTGGGGCTACTAATGGACAGGAAGCTCAACATGAGCCAACAGTGTGCCCAGGTGGCCAAGAAGGCCAGTGGTATCCTGTCCTGTATCAAAAATAGAGTGGCCAGCAGGCCCAGGGCAGTGACTCTTCCCCTGTACTCTGCATTGGTGAGGCCAGACCTTGAGTGTTATGTTCAGTTCTGGGCTCCTCAGTTCAGAAAGGATATTGAGGTGCTGGAGCGAGTCCAGAGAAGAGCAACAAGGCTGGTGGAGGGACTGGAGCACAAGTCCTATGGGGAGAGGCTGAGGGAGCTGGGGTTGTTTAGTCTGGAGAAGAGGAGGCTCAGAGGTGACCTCATCACTGTCTAGAACTACCTGAAGGGAAGTTCTAGCCAAGTGGGGGTTGGTCTCTTCTCCCAGGCACTCAGCAATAGGACAAGGGGGCACGGGCTCAAGCTCTGCCAGGGGAAATTGAAGTTGGAGATCAGAAACAAATTCTTTCCAGAGAGAGTGATCAGGCATTGGAATGGGCTGCCCAGAGAGGTGGTGGATTCCCCATCCCTGGAGGTTTTTAAACTGAGATTGGCCGTGGCACTGAGTGCCATGATCTGGTAAATGGCCTGGAGTTGGACCAAGGGTTGGACTTGATGATCTTGGAGGTCTTTTCCAACCCAATTGATTCTATGATTCTATGATTATTCTTCCTGTGCTCCAGGGCTGCAGTGAGAAGGCAGGGAGGGTGTCCCTGGGCCCTCATGGCCATGACGTGCCCTGCCAACACAAGGTCCATGAGGCAAGGCCTCTGCAGCTTAGGTGGGTGTCCTGTTCCAGGAGGACATCTCCAATCTGGTCACAGGAATGGGGAGGAGGTGAAATGCATTCTGTTTCTCACAGTCCTGCAGCAAGAGCGATGCCCTTACATGTGCCAAGGGGAGCCCATCACAAATCTGATGTTTTCTTGATGCAGGAGGAATAGGCTGCGGTGCTGCAGATTTACTGCTGATGAGAAACTTGCCCATTCTGCTAAAGGCTGATGTCCAAAATGTGGATGCAGGCTGAAAAAGACAGGTTGCTTTGTGGAGAGAGAAAAAAAAAGTGAGACTTCTCCTCTGCTTCAAAGGCACAGAAAGCTAAATGAGCCATTCACATCATCTCCATTTTCCTCAGGAGAAGTGGTTAAGGTCTTTTATATTTCATCACCTTCTTCTCCCCTTGTTCATGATGAGAAAAAGAAAGAGACAACCAATTAAATATCTGATGTGGAGGAGCTGCAGCCTTTCTTTGTGCAGAGGTATCTCAATTCTCACGTTTATTTTCGTATTCAGTTTTCATATGCTGAGTGGGTTGCTTATTAATTGTTAAATGACTGCTCTGCAGTTCAGTTATGGAAATGATTTCTACTTCAGTACCACTTGCCCTTGAATGGAGAACGGGAGGTCAACCAAAATTAGGTAACTTTTCTTTGAATCTTTTATCTTTCTGAAAAAAGATCTGGTTCAACATGATGCCTGTCAAGAGGACTATGAAGTTCTGTGCTTTAAAACAATCCTTGTGGCCAGGCTGTTTTGGGGATCCTGTTGAGATCTGGTGTCCTGATCTGCCCTGATTAGACTTTTAAACAGATGAACGCCCAGGTGTGGTGCCTTGTCTGTAAGTGCAGCGTTTCTATTCTATTGCTTATATTCATTGCCAGGATTAATTTTGAAATTGCAGATTGAATAAAACAAAGTTGTAATATTAACTGAGGCAAGCAGAGCTGTGTGGGCAGAGCAGACAGCCCCTTGGCTTCAGTGGGATCCTGCACAGGCAGAAATGTCCTCCCACGCTCCTCTCTTCTCAGTGTTGCACCTACAGCTTCAGCTTTCATTGCGAGCCGTTGCTTCTCCTCTTACACAAGAGAAGAGGCTGGAAAAAACAAAGAGTTGTGTATTATGCAGCAAATATGAGCAAGGACATATTCTGTGGTTTTAAAAAAAAAGGCAAAGAAAAATGCAAATCTGTAGCTTTTCCTTTATTTTCAGAAGAGAACTGTATTCCTCTGGTGCCCTGCTGGCACATAATGCTGATATTTTTGTGCATTTGATCCGAAGGTCACCGAAGTCAGTGCAGAGATTCACAGTGTCTTTAGCAGACTTTGCACCACACTGAGCAAGAGCTGCTGTTTTGCTGATAAATCCAAGTGTGATGCCTGTCCCGAGGCTTGGGAACAGCAATAGCAGCAGTGCTGGAGGGGCTGTAAACAGGCTGGACTATAGAGATGTGGCTGCCCCCTTTTCCATGGAAGGGCTCTCATGGTGAATTGAAAGACAGCAGTTTGCATTCTAAAAGAAATGAGAAAAAAAGTATCAAAAATTATTTAGGCCAATTTTTTTTCCCAGTTTGGCATTTTTCCCCTTGCAAGTTCACACGTTTGAATTACAGAAAAGAAGCAAGTGTAGTTATTTTGGTCCCACTGAGAAGATGTATTTGCAGTGGCAATGGAACTCTGGGTAACCCTCTTGTCCTGACAAATTCTATTTTCAGATCGTCAGGAAGGGTATAGATAAATGCTGTAAAAGCAGCATAAAAAGAAACCTGTTTGGTGTGACCACTTTGTCTTGTTAAATATTTTAAGAATGAAAACCTAGCTGAATGCATGCTGAACTGCAGGCACATTTTCAAGCCCTTGGTACACTGTTTACATATCTTTAGATAAGCCCAAATACCAGTAGCTTTTCCCTCTCCATTTAGTGGTGTATTCCAGATCTGCGGGATGCATCAGTGTGCCAAGGACAGAGGGTTCATGTTTCTGGGAGGAGATGGGGTGCTGCTGGTGGGGTGTGTGCCTGGGAGGGTCTGTTGTGCCAGACTTGTGCCCTCTGTCCTCTGCATGGGAAAACCCCCAGGAGCAAACGGCTGGCATCACTGCAGTGCCACGGAGCAGCCAGGAAAGGTGTGCATTCACAGCTGCCCTGGAGAAATTATTCCTGAAAATTGCCATCTTGTGGGCATGAAACATGTTTGCTGTAGCTGTGTTGTGCTGATCTGAGAGCTTGGGTGCAAGAATATAGGCACCTTTGGAATATGGGGCTTTTTGAGGGCATTGCCTGTTGCTGTTACGAGACATGAGTCGTGGCCTTTAACCAACCTCTTGCGAAACTTGCAGCAACCAAAATAAACACTGTTGTACTTTTAGTTCAGCTCTGAGTGTTGAAGTATTTCAGCAATATGTCCTGTGCACCTCACCTCCTCTTGTTTCAGGCAATCCAGGTGCCTTTCAGACCACAGGGCAAGTATTCACTGTTCAGAAAGGAGCAGAAAAGAGGGTTTTAAACACGTCTTATTCCAAAATGCTGATTCAGAGTAATTCTAATCTTCAGTCTCTTCTATGAGAAAAACAGGTGTGGTCTTGACTGAGGCTGATTGGAAGGGAAAAGCCAAGGTCTTCTAGCCATTGCCATTAGCAGGAGCCAGCATTGTCTGCTCCCATGGAAAATAAACTGTCCTAGGATTATAGAACCATGGTATGGTTTGGGTTGGCAGAGCATATTCATAGAGGATATTAATTTCTACTCAGCTTTTATATTTGGTGTAATACTTTTAGGCAGGACATTAATGGATTCCTGAGTCATTTATATAACGGATAAACTAAAACATTAAAGAGCTGTGGAGGAGCAAGAGAGATCTGTTTTGGGGATGCTAACCAAGTTACTCAGCCTGCAAGCTGATAGCACACTCAGCCATGGTATGCCAGGATGCCAAGTCTAGCAGCCTCCTAAAGGTCAGCAGTTCTCTGCTCAGGTTTTTTCTATATTAACTGTGAGAATATTTTTAAGTGCAGATTACTTAAACTGTGTTGAGGAAGTTGCTATACAAGTAATTCTTAAGACCGTAGTTCATTACTGTTTTCCTGCCAGTATCTATTGCAGTAACAGAGGCGAACGTAGCTGACATTGATTTGATTAAATAGAAAGTTGTGTTAAAAGCACAGAATTTTCTATGTGTAATTAAGAGTTAACCCAAGTGCACAGTCTTGGAGTCACCCTGTAACAAAAACATGCCCCAGTGTAGGATGATTGATGCTGTGATATGGTACTTTCCAAACCATGTAAGAAAATGGTAAATAATAACATAGAGTAGTTGAAACTTAATTCTGAGAAAGTGGTTTTTGTGTGATGCTGAGTGATGCTTGATTTTAATTTTTTTGGTATGACTCCCATGTTAGATAATAGGTAGGTTAAAATGTGATTAATATGAATTCCAGGTCTGACTAATGTCCTTACTTGAGTAGCCAAATTTAGGGTAAAAGCAGAAGATACTTCAGTAAGGGCTCTCTTTTTCTTAGACAGTTTCATTCTGCAATTAAGTGCTACAATATTAAAAAACCCCAGAGGTTAGCCCTGGTATTTGGAGAGGAAACATGTCTAGGGAAAGCTGTAGACTGATATTTCAGCTCTCTGAGCCAATCTTAAAAGCACCAACCAAACAAAATATGGCACAAGAAAACAAGTACAGCTGTCAAAGAAGATAGAAAAATGCAGATCAGCAGAGCAAATCAATGGCTCATCAGTGAGGAAGGGCATTTACCCTTTGAGGTCCCCTGCAGAGGACTTCCAGAGAAGAGCACATCACCTTGCAGTGGTTCCACTGAGAGACTTTTGTTTGTGAGGAGCTGACACAGCAGACAGAGCTGGAATAGGTGATGATGGAGCTTTCTTGTCGCTGGGATCCTTGTGAGCACCAGCAGTGAAGGGACTGCCAGTGCACTCAGCAGTGGAGGGGCTGAGGTGAGCCAGAGAAAAACATGATCAAGAAGATGAGAACCTGACACCCTGCCAGAAATTTGGTGTCCTTCCTTTAGAAAAATACATGTGTTGATTCAAATCTCACAGTGATACAAAGGTAATTTAATTTTTTTACGTTGTCCTTCTGTGCTTCTCCTGTGCAGTTTTGTGAAGCTTGCAGGTGTCACTGCCTTTTTTGTTTTGTTTTGTTTTGTTTTGTTTGTTTGTTTGGTTTGGTTTTTTCGTTTGTTTGTTTTCTGGGTTTTTTCTTTTAAAACCTCTTAAATTCTACCAAATATCCATAGGCATGGCCCAGGGCATCCACATGGAGAAGGATACATGCAAATTTAAAACATACTATTTTACCATTTCCCTAAGAGTGCATCCTATGCCAGACATTCGGACTGCATAGAGTCACCAAAAGCTTTCTTGTACAGGAGGAAAAATAATATGAAACTTTCTGTCTAATTTACAATCTTAGGGTGATTGGAAAGTGGCAACTGTGTTTGTTACAGATTTAATGTGACTCCATGTGAAGCTTTTATGAACCATCTCCCACGTGAGGGCTGGAGCAGTGATGACCAGTCTGTGAGGACTGATTCAGATTAGATATAGGGAAGAAATGTTTTACAAAGAGGATGGTGAAACACTGGCACAGGTTGCCCAGAGAGGTGGTGCGTGCCCCATCCCTGGGAACATTCAAGGGCGGGTTGGACAGGGCTCTGAGCAGTCTGATGTAGCTGAAGATGTCCCTGCTTTAGATAGACTCTGGTTGGAAAAGTGAACATAAAATGTCTCTTCCAACCCAAACTATTCTATGATTTCTAAAAACTGACCACAAGCCTCCGAGTAAATCCTTCCTAAATTCTCCCTTAGTAAGCCTTGATCTCAAACAGTCAGAGCTGTATTGCTGATTTCATCTTCTTGTGAGGACTAAACAGCCATGTCTGTAGGACAGGAGAAGAGCAGGACTTTCTTCCTAAAAGTCACACTAAGTGAATAAATCTCTGCAACCCATCTGCATGGAGGTCTCTGAAGTACGCCAAGTGGAAACAAAGTTTGTGCAAGTAAGAGTCAGGGAGCAAGTGCATTTCTTAGTTGGTGACTTTAACTCTGTTTACACCTTTGTTTACACAACATCTGGCTCAAGACCCAACCAGAGTTGCATGCCAGTGTCCCCAGGACAGTATGGGTAGACCAAGCAGGTTAAGTGGTTTATTTGGCACACCATTTCACCTATTAACTTCAAGCCAGTCAAGCAGCAGAAGAAAAATGCTCATGTTAAAGATAAAACATCCCATGCTTATTGTTTTAGGACTTTGAAAGACCTCGAGCTCAGTTGTGCTTTCAAAGATGCTGGAATTCAAATGAAAACAGTTTGGATGTGATTTCTTTGTCAAAATAGTGTCTTTAGGGCAGAGATGAAGTTGTTTTTATTGTTTTTTGAGAAACAGTTTAGATACAGAGATGTCTCATTTTTCATTCCTGTACCAGGAGTTAGATCATAACACTTGTTCTCTTGTCACAACTCCATTCCTGTCTAAAGAAGGCAACAGTGGTGGCAGTGCCTTTGGTTAGGATTGCCTAAGGCCATGGTTGGTGGCCTTCAGCTCTGACCAACTTACATGATTTGGATTTCCCACACCAGACTGAATCTTTCCCAATACTGCTTTGTCTATATCCAAGATCAAGACTGGGAGGGAAAAATGTTTTGAGGATTTCTCTCCTTAAATATCTTTTAATATATAGGAAATGCTATAATATTTTTGGGGGGAGGAAACACAAAACTTGGAAGTAGTAAGCTCAAGGTTTACAGCGAGGTCAGAAAGATGTCTCTTGGTGCCTTTATGAAAAAGAATTGACTATAAAATTTGTAAGCCTCTGAACATCTTATTCAAAGTAAACAACATTTAAAATGCGGAGGAGTAAGGACACCATGCACAGACCAATGTGATCAAGTGAGTGCCATTTATTTACACACTGCACACGGTTTATATAGGGGTAAGGCTATGTTCTATTGGCTAAATTGAATCTCACACCATCAAACTACAATTCCTAATTGGTTATAATCCATATCTCACAAGTCCAGTGTTTTGGTGAAATCATCCTGACTGTTTTCAGGAACGTCTCCGGGGTCCTGTGGGAAAGTACTGTGTGAACTCCTAGGGAGTGATTTCCTCCCCGCCACTCAGCAGCAGCAGCTTTGGCCTTGTTTATTCTTAGCTGGTAGTGCTTCAGTTCTCACAGGGTCTATATAGATCTGAATTGCTCACCTTTCATTTTTCTGTACCTACACTTATTTGTGCATCTTTGATAGACATTTTGTCCAACACCTCTGTTCCAAGAGGATTTTGCAGGAGGTGAGCATGTTGCGGAGTGGAAGTGCAGCTCTGGATGCTGTGGGCACTGCTGTGGGTGGCTGGCTCTGTGCTCAGGCTGGTGAACAGGTTATGCAAGTGCAGGGCACAGGACACTGGCCAAAGGTAAGAGACAACCTCATGTCAGATGCGGCTTCATGGCAAGGGTTGACTTTGCACCCTGAGCGTTGGTGCTTAGGTTGGCATGTGGGACTCAGGAGGACAAACCAGGCTCTTTTTAAACAGCTATTATTAATGCATTTCAGTAATTCCACATTTGTGAAACTGGTTGACTGCTGGGTTGGAGAAATCACTGGCAATTCCCTATGAAATTCACAGTTTTGTAATTAGTGCCTTAAACTGTGGACAGACAGGAGACCAAAATCCTGTGTACATTATGAGAGTTAATCATACCCACCCTTCAGAGAGGGAGAGCCATAAAGGGTTTTCCATTCTACCAAACTCCTGTGATGGGCAGTGACTGCAGCAGATTTCAGGGATAGCTTGAGTCTCAGAGAGCTGAAGATGTTATAAAAGGGTGTCAGAGGAACCAGGTAAGCAATGGCAATCCATCAGGTAAGGTAAGCCCATAGAAAAAGTTACATGTATTACCTTGCAAAGAGTCATCCACGGATGAGAATGAAATTTGCATTTTGTCAGCGTAAACAGGCCTCTTTTTTTTCTGAATTGTGTTAGTACCAGCAGAACTGTGGCTTCTATAACCCTTTCTTTTTGACCACAGCAAGCTGCCCTATGAGGTGACTCAGCATGACGGTGATATGGGGAATACATAAGGTTAAAGCAGATACAGGTACAAATCAAGGATTTTTTAAAAAAAATCAAAAACAGAGGAAGTTGGAAAGCTTGCAGAAACCAGAGCAGGTTAATATCACCAGTTTGAAAACAGCACAGCAATACAGAAAGTGTATATGGCTTTCATGAAAGTGTAGTCTTTTTTTCTGGTTAATTATTAAGAATTTTATTATTGTTAACTTTTTGATATGAAATGTATAAAACCTACACAGCAGACTGCCTTCTAATTAGTTATACTGATACTTAAAGTATGGTTTGGGGCTTTAACACTTCCTGAAAAGAAACTTGTGCTTCCAAAAGACACGAGGAGCAGCAAATTAAAGCATGTGCATCTCTGCATCCATAAATGCCCATTTTTCATGTAGGATATAAAATACGAGGTAGACTGTTTTCAGGAGGCTGATAATGTAAAAGGAATGAGATTACATTTGCTGTGCAATATCAGGGACTTAGTTTTATCCTCCTGGAATTGTTCCAGTTTTTGCAATCCTTTATCTGTTTAATCTGTGATATTACAGGCTTGATGTTACATTAAAAGTATTAAAAAATCTGCAGTCGAGTTAACTTTTTTCCTATTGGGATGTAATAATAATTCTCTTAAGAGGCTCCTGGTTCATGTAATACCAAAATAATGGAGAATTAAAAGACACTTTCAGTAACAAATATTTGTGCTTTATTTTATACAGTATTATGGAAATGAATTGCACTTTACCCTAGAGTATTTGAAGGCCATGATTATAGGTTTGTAGTAAAAATAGCTCTGAAATGAATTAAAAATAATGAATTTAATATTGTCAGAAATGTGGTCATATAAAATCAATGGTTTGCTATCCATTCCATTTTTTTCTGGAATTTTCTGGACTTCCTGTCATTATCATGTGCCCCATTATATCTTGTAGAATATTAATGAATATAAAAATAACTTTTGAAGTTTGCAGTGGGATCACAATTGATGCAATGTGATAGAAGATTTGATACAGCATCTCACACTTTACCATTCGGCTTTGGTTTGTGGCAACCCTGGGTTTTTTTCCCTTTTCACCATTTATCAGACATTCCCAGGACAAGAATCTAAATGGCAAAAATAAATTGCTCTCATAAACATCTGACATGAAATATTTCCACACAGTGGAATCACCCAGTTTAATGTGGTATTACTGTCATTTTTGAAGAAGAAAATATAAGCTCAAATCCAATATTTTTCTTCTTTTTGGGTCATCCATACAAGATGAAGTGCAGCTCGTTGTGTATTTTGACATTCCTGCAGCAGATGTTTGCATGGAAGAGTCACATGAAGCCACAGAACAAACCCCAGTACCTCTTCCCCAGGCAGCTCTGGTGAGTCACCTGGGAATTGTGTGCCCCCGTTGTCAGGGAGAGGCCACCCAAAGAAAGCTTGGGAAGCAAGTGATAGTGCTGAGGTGAGTTTATCAGAGTTTATTTATTTTCTGCTATCAGACAGCACAATAAAAAATTCCCACAGTAATGAGTAAGTAACAACAGTCTACAGGAAAGGGATGTTTCTGCAATAGAGCTTGGCAGCATTGTTGCAAAAATGACTTTTGGATGTGCCTTTTCCAAGGAGAATGTGTCCTTGCTCTATTAAAAAATGTCTAATTCTCATTTTGGATTTCTGGTTTTGCTGGGATTTTTATTTATGTATTTATTTGTTTTCTCTTACCTGTTTGGGAATGGGAGAAGGTGTTTGGGATTTTTTTTTCTCTTCACTCCCCCCTTTTTACATTTTTCTTTTTGTGTGTGTGTGTGTGGGGGGGGTGTTAATTAAGATTTGCATTTCTTTATGATGCAAGCCTCTAAGCAGGTTCATCTAGATTTGAAAATAATATCCTAGAATCTTATGGGTTCTGTCCATGTGAGAAACACCTCTAACCCCTGAATGCCTCCTGGCAGGTGTCAGGGCTATTTGGCAGCTTCCTCTGAGCGCTGGAGCCAGTGGGTTCCACAGGCAGCTCCTGCTTCAGAGCCCCCTCTGCTCCTGCTGCTCCCCCTGCTCCAGCAGTGCTGCTGTGCCAAGGAATGACTGAATCATAGAATCATAGAATCGGTTGGGTTGGAAAAGACCTCCGAGATCACCAAGTCCAACCCTTGGTCCAACCCCAGTCCCTTTACCAGACCATGGCACTCAGTGCCACGGCCAATCTCAGTTTAAAAACCTCCAGGGATGGGGAATCCACCTCCTCTCTGGGCAGGCCATTCCAATGCCTGATTACTCTCTCTGGAAAGAATTTTTTTCTGATCTCCAATTTCCCCTGGCAGAGCTTGAGCCCGTGCCCCCTTGTCCTATTGCTGAGTGCCTGGGAGAAGAGACCAACCCCCACCTGGCTAGAACTTCCCTTCAGGTAGCCACTTCAAGAAGCCGCTTAGTGTTTTAAATCTATCAATTTAAAAACCATCCCAAGTGACCCCAACAGAGCACTGCATAAAAAAAGCCAAAAGGACTTGGAGTGGTTTGTATTTTTTTACTTGCCAGGTGAAGCTGCAGTTCCTGCTGTCAGATCTGCGATGCCCCTCTGCCAGTTCTCTGGGTTTCCTCACTGGCTTTTCTCTCCAGAGACTTGCAGCTCCAATTATAGTCTTTTAGGGATTAAGAAATAAAAAGAGGAATAACTGAGAATGTGCAGTCCTTGCCTGTGAGCTGAGCCAGCAAGGAGGGAGGTTCATCCTGAGAGACCATCAGGACCTCCCTGTAAGGGAAGGAAGGTATGAAATGGGGGCTGATAAGGTAGTTGACCAGTATTGGCCAGTAATCCACATGGACCTGTTGGAATGGGCCCAGAGGAGGATGACAAAGATGTTCCAAGGGCTGGAGCACCTCTGCTGTGGAGAGAGTCTGGGTTGTACAGCCTAGAGAAGAGAAGACTCTTGGGAGACCTCAGAGCTCCTTCCAGTGGCTAAAGGGGTTACAAGAGAGATGGAAAGGCACTTTGGACATGGTCATGGAGTGATGGGACATGGGGGAATGGTTTGAACTAAAATA
The DNA here is from genome assembly GCF_047495875.1 of Pithys albifrons albifrons. Taxonomy (NCBI): domain Eukaryota; kingdom Metazoa; phylum Chordata; class Aves; order Passeriformes; family Thamnophilidae; genus Pithys; species Pithys albifrons. The sequence continues at coordinate 108,336,638 of NC_092459.1, forward strand.
GAGTAAGTTTAGAATAAACACTGGGAAGAAATTCTTCCCTGTGAGGGTGGTGAGGCACTGGCAGAGGTTGCCCAGAGAAGCTGTGGATGCCTCAGCCCTTGAAGTGTTCAATGCCAGGTTGGAACCTGGTGTAGTGGAAGGCGTCCCTGCCCAAGGCAGCGCCTTGGAACTAATTGAGCTTTAAGGCCCCATCCAACCCAAACAATCCTATGATTCTATGGTTGATTTTCCTGCTGAAATACTATTAGACTTGTGACTTGGGATAATATTTAAAGGGTAGTCCCTGGCAAGTAAAAAAATACAAACCAGTCCAAGTCCTTTTGACTTTTTTTACGCAGTGCTCTGTCAGGGTCACTTGGGATGTTTTACTAAAACATGAAATTAACAAATCTGCAGGAAGTGAGAGAGTTGACATTATCAGACAAACCAGAATTTTTGGTAACCTAACTTGTCCTGCTGAGACAGGTTGTATCTAAACCCACGCGTATGTTTTCTTTTACTCCAGAAAAGCAATTTCTTATTACTTGTTTGCAAAAATAAGGGAAAAAATATTGACAATGGATTTAGTCTGAAATCAGTATTTTGTCTTTTGTGTTTAATGCATTGGAAACAAGATTATTTGTTTCTGCTTGTGGGTGTTGCTGGAGAAGCTGCGTGTGCTGTGGATTTCCAGGCACATTTCCTGTGTGAGTTGAGCTGGCCACAAGTTCAGGCTTGGTGACGTCTTGGGACCAGCTCCTTGTTTTATTTATCCCCCACTGGCTTTCCTGTTTGCAGCCTGGTTTGCTCGTGTTGTGAACGGTCTGGTGTTAGCACAGGGCTGGTTTAACCATGGCCCTGCTGCTCTGATGAGAGCCAAGCCCACAGTCTCTGCACGGGCTTGGAACGGAAACCAAAGATTGGGTTTGGATACGTGTTTACAGAGATAGGTCTGTTTAAAGAAAAGGCCTGGTTAGCTTGTAATGCAGGTGGCTTTATATATCTCCCTCTGTTTCTTCTGCATGGAAGACAAGTGTTATTCAGACACACAACCCTGCCTGAACTCCTCAGGGGAGCGGTGGTGTTTTGCGGAATGAAAAAAACCCTATATCCAGTCAGGTTATAGAGAGGTACGTTTATTCCAGGCCCGGGAACATGGGGGACAACTCCTTCAAAAACATGCGTGCCTGGTTGAGTTAGCAACTGGTTTATATGCAAGTAAGTTTACATATTTATTTTTTCTTCATGCATAAACATTATTTTCTTAGAGAAGGCAGGGTTATTATAATGAGTCTCAGGAACTGATTTCCATTTTCTCCACCCCGTGCTGCTCCTTCTTGTGCCTGCGCTTTTCCTCTTGAAAATTTGGGGTGGGGGTCCTAGGTGGTCTTTGTGGATAAAGTCAGATGTCTTCCTCCTGTGAACTTTTTACCTTTTGCTCAAAACTGCTTCATACCAGACTTTTTGGCAATTGTAGCTGGTCTAATTGGACTTGTCTTGTTCTTTTGACATGTTTTCTGATTTATCTTCGTTTCATGGGATATCCTGGCTGTTTTAATTGGTCCAAGAGGTTCTGGGGCCTCTTAGTATGGCACCTTCAAGGACACTTTGTGAGTTTTGCTGTATGTTATACAGTGAATTTTATACTACCAAGCAAATTCTATGATAGGTATATTAATAAGTAAAAAATAAGCATAAGCAAAATAAGCATAAACAAAATAAGCATCATAAGCCCTACGTAAAATAAGCATACCCCCCCCATCCCCTCTCCCCAATCAGTGGGACTCCACTGGGCTGGAGGGCGATGCCTGACCCCCTCCTGGTGGGATCTGCAGGTGACTCCTGGCCCACCACCCCTTCTGCACAGGACATGGAGGCATCTGTTGAGGTGGAAGACTATACAGAGTTATCCCAAGGCATATCGAGTACAATATTATATTGTTTTAGAGGTATTCCTCCTGGTTTTACTGTCCAAGAAAATGCAACATGCTGAGAGGTTTGACAGTCACAACTCGAGTTGTTATTTATTGATACACTCAGTTACTTACATAATACATACCTGGTGGTTTTCCTGGTTAACAGAGGAGGTGGGAGTTTTGCCTTAGATGCAGAATATTTTGTGATCCAGAAAGACAAAAAAAAAATCACTTATTCCATGAGGAACTCAGAAGTTGTTAAAAAGCAACAAAATTTGTTTCTAGGGGAAATATTATGCTAGAAATTTCTTTCATACATCTGACTAAGAAGCAAAGAAGGAAGTTCCTTTTTATTATAATCACATGTGACTGAATGGTTGGGCTTCAGTTCCCCCCAGAAAGGCAACACTTCTGAACTCTTCCACTTTTGTTTATAAATTTCTTTTGAAATTCTGAGTTCCTCAATTCTTTTCATTAAGAAGATGCCTCTGTGAGTAAAGCACTTTGCTTAGCGTAGTATCAAACCTGTTAATAAGAACAACAAGGTTTCCTTGCTAATGAGTACATAACTGCAGTTGTGAAACTGTTTTATCAGCTAGTCCTTTCCAAAAGCAATGAATGTCTTTGCTATCTCTGTTGACTAAAAAAATTGGAAAGGCTGAAAATTAATGTGGGTTCTTAATCCCAGTGAAAGGTACCAGGATGTTTGGAAGGAAATTGCGTTTCTGGTGACATTACAGATCAGGTTTTTACTTATGCAAGGGACAACTAAATCTTTAAAACATCCTATAAGGCACAACCTAATACAGGAGAATAAAATATCATCCAGAGCAATGAAATTGCACTGAATCCCAGCCTCTGCAGAGCAAATCACGGCATTGCCTGTACTAAAAGGATCAGACCTAAACCCCTACAATACTTCCATTGCTGCAGGAAGCAGCTGCGTGGGTACAGAAGTCCAGCAGTACTTGGCTGGCTGGCTGTGTTTGCACACAGGCATCAGAAGCTGATGCTTTTTCACTATCTAAAGAGTACTTTCCTGGTAATTCAGGATAGGATAATTCATCTACAAAGAACCCTTGATGGTCTTACAAGCACCACATCAAGGTGAGAAGGCTTCTGAGAGCCGGTCTGGCGCCTTGGCTGGTGGCTTGAAAATGTGACTGCGTGTCATGTGAAAGAGGATCTAACTGGGCAAAACCCTTCGTTTCAGACTGTCTCAGTTCCTGGAATGCTGTGGAGCTCTCCCTGTGTGAAAGTGGAATTGAGTCCCTCACCCCTGGCAGGCTATTCAGAATCACAGACTGTTCTGAGTTGGAAGGACCCACAAGGATCGTTAAGTCCAACTCTTAAGTCAGTGGCCCACATAGGGGATTGAACCCATGACCTTGGTATTATTACAATCAAGTTTTAACCAGCTGAGCTCATCTCAGGGTCACGTGACACTGGAAATGAATTTATGTTAATATAAATCAAGTGATATGTGAATTCAGAGGGATTTCTTTTCGTTGCTCCAATATATTGGCTAAAACTTAAAAATACTGGATATATCAGAGTTGCTAGAAACCATTTTAAGTAGCTGCTCAAACTGATGCCGTAGAGACTAATTGTATTTTTTTAAGTTTTCAATGTGTGAGGGTTAGTTTTCTAACAATACATGTTGTTTTTAAGTATAGTTACTAAGATAGAAAAAGATGTGCTTGTTTTAGTGTCTCATACAAATATTTTTGCAGCACTGTTGTTGCAGCTCCTAGAAAACCTGATTCAAGGCTGGGGGCAGTTTGTGTTTCTTGGATGTTTGTTTTGCAGCTCCTTTTTATAGCCCAGGCTCGGGAGTAGAATGGGAGGAGGGGTGGGAAAGCATGTGGGAAGAAAACCAAGATGTTGCAGGAAACGGGTGCCCATTCCCACACCTTCCTGAGAGCATTGAGCTTGGCTTCGCAGCCTGAAGGTGGGGGTGCTCTCACAACCCCACTCCTGCACATAAAGGCACCTTTTTCCTAAGACCACATCCACTCCCAGGGAGGGCTCAGCTGAGGTCCAGATTTCAGTTTGGGCAGCAAATGTGCTGGGCTTTAGTTCTTCGAGTCAGTGACTGATTTGTTCCAATTCCATTTTGCTTAACTGCAAAGGATCCATGTGGGCTGAATTATTTTTTAACAAGAAGAAGTATCAAAAGGAATGCCCTGTTTCTTGCTGAGCATGAGCAGAGATACCAGATTTTGTTCTCCTAGAAGACACCTTAGGGGAACAATAAGGAATTTTGAATTCACAGATTCATCTTATTTTTTCATAGAATCATAGAATCGATTGGGTTGGAAAAGACCTCCGAGATCATCAAGTCCAACCCTAAGTCCAACTCCGGTCCCTTTACCAGATCATGGCACTCAGTGCCACGTCCAATCTCAGTTTAAAAACCTCCAGGGATGGGGAATCCACCACCTCTCTGGGCAGGCCATTCCAATGCCTGATTACTCTCTCTGGAAAGAATTTGTTTCTGATCTCCAACTTCAATTACCCCTGGCAGAGCTTGGGCCCGTGCTCCCTTGTCCTGTTGCTGAGTGCCTGGGAGAAGAAACCTTTCTTCCTTTCTTCACAGAGGTTATAAACTAACAAAGTGTTAAATAAAACCGAAGCTCAATTCTCAGTACCCTGATTTACAACCCTCTTGGTGAAGTCTTAGATTGATTCACCTGAGAGTGATGAGAAAGTTTTAGCTGCTTTATAGCTAAAAGTGTGCTTTATGAGAACACTTACATTTGAATGGAGTGGCAATGTCTTTGTGTATTCAAAGAGTTTCGTTTTGATCAATTCACATTCCTTTTAACTGACTAAACCTGAAGAGGGAGAAAAAAATCCTCCTTATGCCTTAGGCTCATGCAAAATCATCTCCTCCAGATCTAGGCACCTCAGTCTCCCGTCTGCTCACACTCCCTGTGTGATTTAAGCCATAAAATCAGCCTTAGCAGATCTTCAAGGTTGCATTGGCAAACCCTGGCCTGATTTAGTCTGGTGATGGGCTCACATGTCTTGGGGTGCAGAGTTATGGCTGGAAAGCCTGAGATGTCAACAGGATTTTGGCCCTGGAGGTCATCCTGGCGAAGACCAGGGCCCAGGGCTGCAGATCATGGCACTGCCACTGCTTCCCTGAAAGGTCAGGGTAGAAATCAATCCGTGGCTGGAACACATGTGGGGGAAAGAGGTCAGGTTACGGAGATGAGAGAGGAGAGCTCTTGTCAGATCTTGTCTGTGAAACGAGACTTGTAATGTGTTACAGATACTGGGATTATTTTGGGATGGTGGGAAAAGCTTCTTCTGCAGTAGCTATTCTGTGAAAGACAGCTCAAGACTCTTTTCTAGTCAGGTCTGGGAGAACAGTGATGCTAAATCTGGGGAGATTCAATGGGAGCTGAAGAGGCATTGGCTTTGCAGTCCCAGTTTGCACCTGTTGGGCTGACACTGTCCAGTTCTGCTCATTTCAGGGCAGAATGGTTAACTCCAGCAAGGGTCTTTGATCTGTTTTCTGCATGATGCTTCACAGAGCCTCATGGGCTATCCCATGGATTGCTTGAGATTTCACTTTTCTAGTGCATCCTAATCAAGGACTGTTTTGAGAGATACTTCAGGGCAGACAAGAAAATACAAGAGAGCCCACTGCCAAATGGAGTTGAGCTGTCAAATTCCTCACCAAACATTTCTTTCTACACTGTGAACAAATGTTAATTATTTTTCTCAAATATTGTTTTTGTGATTTTGTTTTGTAGGAATCAGAGTTTCTGTGTCTGGAGTTTGATGAGGCCAAGGTGAGCCAGATGCTGAAGAAACTCTCAGAAATAGAGGAGAGTGTGACTTTGTTGACTCAGACTACTTAATCAAATAAAGAGATTGCAACTTAGAAAAAAAATACCCTTGGTACGTTTTCAAAATTCCTGTTTCTGCATATAAAATAGGTGACAGTGGTTAAATTATAACTGCACAACTATATTCACAACCAAACATGGGCTAAGTCACTGTGAAGCTTTCCCATCCCCTCCTCCCAGCCTCTTCTCCAGGGTGGCAGCAGCACTGTTTGCACAAAGTTTTGCATAACCGTTGTAGCACAGCTTTTCTCAGTCAATTTTGGAGACTTCCAGATACTGAATGCTGGGCTGGATGAACAGCAAAGGTAAATTGGCCAGTTGCAGCAGGGGAGAAATGAGCAGAAGAAACAGGCAGATTAGGGGGTACTCATGTTTATCCTTCCAAACCATGGGCTTTATAGGACAAATCCACCTGTGTGACCTCTGTCTGCTTAGAGCAGAACAAGTGAAGTGCAGCAAGTTCAGGGAGCTGTAACTGGGAGCCCCTGTGCTGCTGAGGATTAAGTGGTTCCCAAGGGTGTGAGTTGGCCAGTCAGACCTTCCCAGTGCTGTGGGGAGCCAGGGAACAGTCATGGGAGGATCTCTAGGGCAGTGGGAGGTACTGGTTTCCCAGGAGGAGCAGCCCTCCTGCAGGCACGTATCACCTGATCCAGCTGCTTCTGCCATCCTTCAGAGCCACTTCTGATGTGCTTCCTCAAAGACCATCCACCCTCGTCAGCATTCTGGCTCCTGAGCTGTAGAGGTGCAGCCCTGGCACCAAGCTGCACAGTGTGTTTGAGAGGCCAGTGCTTTGTCAGAGCACAGTTTAATTTGGCTGCTCTTACTCCTCTTTGTCACAGTTTGTTTTGACCTCAAAAAGCCCCCGATTAAAACCAAAGTTTCGAGTGTGTTCAGCTTGGAATGTGGCCTTGGCAACCTGGCAGGGTAAGGCTGTATTGATAAAATAGTTGTGTGAAGAAAGCTGAAAGCAGAGGCAGATAAGGGGCACCAGGGTCTAAAGTGCCCAGGTTACCAAGGCTCTGGGCAGTTGGGTGCCCATGTCTGTGCCATAACTGCACAGCAGACACTCCCTCCCGGGGAAGAAGGCCTGACAGAAACGTTTTCATCCTCATGTGTCTCTGTCCAGGGGTGCAGTCTTGTCCCAGCAAGATGTCTAACCACACTTCCCTCCCTCAGCAGTGCAGGAGGAGCTGTAGGGGCTGTCTGAGCAGGCTTGCACAGAGCACGCTGGTCCCTGCAGGAGAGCTGCCTGCTGGCCCATAAAAGGGGGAGGATGCTGCCTCCCTGGTTTGCTTTGTTATTTAAGCAGAAGGTGTGCATGCACATTTGGTTAGAGGCTGCATTGATTCTCTCCATTTTATATTAGCTTCACAAGCAACCTCCTCCTGAGCTAAAATTATACTGAGGGCTTGTACCAAGATAGAGATGACAACATAAAATGTTCTTGTGCCATAACTAAAGTACCCCTCATTGCTTCTCCTTGTGAATTTATTGCTTGTGGCGTTGCCAGATAGTACTTGGATGCAAAACCTCTTCAGGGCAAGGGAAGGGCACCTTTCCCATCTGCCTGGTCAGAAGGGAAAGTATCACTCAAGCCAATTTGTGTCACTGCACAGGGAATAAACATTTCCTTTCCCTTGCCTGTCCTGCTTTTGCCTTGTCTCTCAGAGCCACCTGGTTGTCCCCTCTGTCTTGTGGAGGGACTCCCAGCCCACAGCACCTCACGTTCCCCACATGCTGTGGATGCCTTCAGCTGATAACTTGTCAGAGAGGAAGTGGGCTGTGACCACCAACTGATCCTCACACTGGTCACTGATCCTCACAGGGCTGGAGTTCAGTGAGTGGTTTGTGATTCTCTGTGCTTTCCATTTGCACTTTGAACAAAGTTCATTAAAATGTTTTCTGTGTTTTAGGGCACGTTCACAAAGGAAAAAAAAGGGTCAGAGAAGGATCGTGATCTTAAGTAACTTCCACTGTGTCAAACATACTTATTGTTTTATTTTAACATGGTCAGAGGATAGGAAAATGTGCTATAAATGGAAATTAAAGAGAAACAAACTGGGAGCAGATGTCAGGAAGTATTATTTCATGCAAAGAATAATAAATATATGGCTGAGGCAAAAAAAATCTTGGGGACATTTAAGAAATTGGACACTTTACTAGTTGAGGTGTGAAATTAAAAAGGGGTACATTTTTATGGGTGGATGCTTCTCTCTCAATCCTCCTTCCCTTGAATATCTAATGATCCAGTTTTCTTTCTTTGGTGGATCTTTGTAAACTACTGTGCAAAACAAAAAAGACTTTGCTGCATGTGTTGAGGACCACACTCTGCTCACCCCTTGTTGAGAGCAAAGGAGTCATTGGGCAGCAAAATTGTTTGTGCTTCATAAAATTTGATGTGGGCAGGGAAAGGGGGTGCTGTGCTCCCCCAGACCGCTGTAATCCTCCACTGCTGTGGGGCAGGAGGACAGATTTACTCCTTTAGCAGGACCATGCCCTCCTGCTGAGATGGTTTATGTGTGTCCATCCATCTGCCCCTGCCTGCAGTTGCTTGAACCTATTGGCCAATTTTGGCTGAACTTGAAGGAGATGAGGCCTCTGATGCCACTCCGCTTTGCTACTTTGAGTGAAAGGCACAAGCACCCGTGGCTTTTGTTGGGATTCATGGACATCCCTTGCTATAGAATCATAGAATCATAGAATTGATTGGGTTGGAAAAGACCTCCAAGATCATCAAGTCCAACCCTTGGTCCAACTCTAGTCCATTTACCAGATCATGGCACTCAGCGCCACGTCCAATCTGTGTTTAAAAATCTCCAGGGATGGGGAATCCACCACCTCTCTGGACAGCCCATTCCAATGCCTGATTACTCTCTCTGGAAAGAATTTTTTTCTGATATCCAACTTCAATTTCCCCTGGCAGAGCTTAAGCCCGTGCCCCCTTGTCCTATTGCTGAGTGCCTGGGAGAAGACACGAGCCCCCACCTGGCTATAACTTCCCTTCAGGTAGTTCTAGACAGTGATGAGGTCACCTCTGAGCCTCCTCTTCTCCAGGCTAAACACCCCCAGCTCCCTCAGCCTCTCCCCATCGGGCTTGTGCTCCAGTCCCTTCACCAGCCTTGTTGCTCTTCTCTGGACTCGCTCCAGCACCTCAATATCCTTTCTGAACTGAGGGGCCCAGAACTGAACACAGTACTCAAGGTGTGGCCTCACCAATGCAGAGTACAGGGGAAGGATCACTGCCCTGGTCCTGCTGGCCACACTAGTTTTGATACAGGACAGGATCCCATTGGCCTTCTTGGCCACCTGGGCACACTGTTGACTCATGTTGAGCTTCCTGTCAATTAGTACTCCAAGGTCCCTTTCTGCCTGGCTGCTCTCCAGCCACTCTGTGCCCAGCCTGTAGCACTGCATGGGGTTGTTGTGGCCAAAGTGCAGGACCCGGCACTTGGCCTTGTTGAACTTCATCCCATTGGAATCAGCCCATCTCTCAAGTCTATCCAGATCCCTCTGCAGAGCCCTCCTGCCTTCCAGCAGGTCGACACTCCCTCCCAACTTGGTGTCATCAGCAAATTTGCTGATGATGGACTCAATCCCCTTATCTAAATCATCAATAAAGATGTTGAACAGGACTGGACCCAATACAGACCACTGGGGAACACCACTGGTGACTGGCCGCCAGCTGGATGCAGCTCCGTTCACCAGCACTTTCTGGGCCCGACCCTCCAGCCAGCTCTTAATCCAGGAGAGGGTACACTTGTCCAGGCCATGGGCTACCAGCTTTTTCAGGAGTATATTATGGGAGACAGTGTCAAAGGCCTTGCTGAAGTCCAGATAGACCACATCCACAGCCTTCCCCTCATCCACCAGGTGGGTCACCTGATCATAGAAAGAGATCAGGTTGGTCAGACAGGACCTGCCCCTCCTAAACCCATGCTGGCTGGGTCTAATCCCTTGTCCACCCTGAAGGTGCTGTGTGATTGCACTCAGGATGAACTGCTCCATAACCCTGCCAGGCACAGAGGTCAGGCTGACAGGCCTGTAGTTGCCAGGGTCCTGCTTGCAGCCCTTTTTGTGGATTGGGGTGACATTCGCAAACCTCCAGTCATCTGGGACCTCCCCAGAGAGCCAGGACTGTTGGAAGATGATGGAGAGCAGTTTGGCAAGCTCTTCTGCCAGCTCCTTCATCACCCTGGGATGGATCCCATCTGGTCCCATAGACTTGGGAGGATCCAGCTGGCTCAGTAAGTTGGTCACTATTTCCTCCTGGAATACAGGAGGGGTATTCAGCTCCCTCTCCCTGTCCACCAGCTCCAGAGGCCAGTTGTCTTGAGGGCCACCTGTCCTACTGGTGAAAACTGAGGCAAAGTAGGTGTTAAGTACCTCAGCCTTCTCCTCATCTTCCTTAACTATATTTCCCTCCAAGTCCAACAGAGAATGAAGGTTTTCCTTGCCCCTCCTTTTGTTATTAATGTATTTATAAAGGACTTTTTGTTAACCCTAACTGAAATAGCCAAATTTACTTCAAATTCCACTTTCCCTAGTTTTTTTCCTGCATGACCTAGCTCTATCTGTAAATTCTTCATAAGTAGCCAGCCCTTTTTTCCATAGTCTGTAAACTTTCTTTTTATCCCTGATTTCTTGCAGAATCTCCCTATTTAACCAAGCTGGCCGTCTTCCCCTCCGGCTGGCCTTTCGGCACACTGGGACAGCCTGTTGCTGTGCATTCAAAATCTCCCTCTTAAAACATGTCCATCCCTCCTGGACCCCCTTGCCTTTAAGGGTTGTTTCCCAGGGTATGCTCTGAATCAGTTCTTTGAATAGGCCAAAATCTGCTCTCCGGACGTCCAAGGTAGAGGTTTTAATGGTGGCTCTCCTTACATCCCTGAGGACTGAAAATTCTATTATTTCATGGTCACTATGCCCCAGGCGGCCTCCAACCACTACATCATCTACCAGCCCCTCTCTGTTTGTAAACAGTAGGTCTAGCAGAGCCTTACCCCTGGTAGGCTATTTACCAGTTGAGGAAGGAAATTGTCCTCTATACACTCCAGGAACCCCCTTGACTGCCTCTTCTCTGCAGTGTGAAGCTCCCAGCAGATATTTGGCAGGTTAAAGTCACCCACAAGAACAAGGGCTGGAGATTTTGAGACATCTGCCAGCTGCTTGTAGAACAATTCATCCCCTTCATCATCCTGGTTGGGTGGTCTGTAACAGACACCCACAAGGGTGTCAGCCTTGTTGGCCTTGCCCCTGATTCTGGCCCACAGGCACTCAACCTTGTCACTGCTGACCTCAACTTCAACAGAGTCAAGAGACTCTCTAACATATAAAGCCACCTCTCCACCTCTCCTTCCCTGCCTGTCTTTTCTGAAGAGCTTGTAGCCCCCCATAGCAGCACTCCAGTCATGTGATTCATCCCACCACTATCTGTCGTCCTGCTTAATATCTCTCTGTTGCTGGCAAATGAGAGCTCCTGCATATGCGCTTCAGGAGAGATTTAATACTCCTCCCCCAAAAGCCCAGATGTAAACCAGACTCAGCCTGAATGCATGGCCAAGCAGCTCCTGCAGTGGCTGGGACTGCACATGGATGCTGCCTCCTGCATGGATCCAGCCCAGCAGACATCCCAGCAAAGCCCTGCTGACCACCCTGGCCTCGTCCAGTGCTGGAAACCACTGCTTCCTGCTGCAACACCTGCCTCTGCCAGCGTGCTGAGCCAGTGTGACACCTCCTCCTCCTCTTCCTCCTCCCTGCAGTGAAGCAGCCACACGGCAGCAGAGCCTGCCAGGCAGTTTGTAACTCCACAGCAAGGACATGGGCAGCTCAGCACAGCCAGAGGAGGAAAGTAATGGAGTGGGGAAGCAGCGGGAAGAAGGGCTGAGGAAGGGCATGTGTGAGTACCACCTGAGAGGGGTTTGCTTCCCTACCCAGTCCTCAGGGAAGGGCTGGGACAATCATGTCACACTCCAGCATCCTAAACCTTAGAGAGCTGCCCTTCACCCCTGCCCCCTGCAGTTGTACCCACCTGCTCTCTGGTTTACCAACAACTCAACACCACTTGCTCGGGGACTCCTGGGTGTCCATCAGAGTCTGGGTGTTCAAGCTGACCTGCACCATGTGGGCAGAGCCTGGGCAGGGAGTGTCTGGGCAGATGCTGCACGGGCAGGGGACAACTCCCAGCAGTTTCCTCCTGCCCCACTTGTGCCAGCAGTTTCCTGGGTGACAACTTGCAGGAGCCGCGGTGCGCTGGCCCTGCAGTGAGCAAAGGCAGTGCTGCAGCTCTGTCACCGTGTCCCTGGTGACTCAACCCACACGTGATGTGCAGCCCATCCCGAGCACTGCTGTCTCTCTCTGAAGACTCACAAGCAGCAGGCACGTGGCGGTGTTGCAACCTTTGGCTGGTTCCTCCTAACATTTCACCTTCTGCACTGCTAAAATGCCCTGCAATTTATTCATGCAATCGCTTCGTGTTTTCTGGGGATTCCTCCAAGTTGCCATTTGTTGTATGATCTGGTGCTCCCTAAAATATCTGGAAGTGCTGTTGCCTTCCATCACGCATTACACAATTGGCAAGCCCTGCACTCACTCTCTGATTGGCAAGACAATTACTCTTAGCACCATTTTCTTTTTTCTTGGTCTGCATATGCCTTGAATTGCTAAATTTTTAATGTATTTTTCTAGGAGTATCTATACTTGAAAAAAAACAGTGGTTTAGGCACACCATGCTTTTCCAAATTCAAGCCAAGCAAGTGCTGTATTTCATAACACTTTGGGCCATGGAAAGCAGCAAGTGATGAGGCATATTTATTTTATATAGTTGTTGATTTACTTTCCCATTATTCAGGTTACTTAGTCTACTTAGTCTCGTTTTACATTCCTTTTCTATTTTTCTTTCTTACAGGCCCTTTTTGCAAGTGTAAATATTAATGTTTGTGCTTTTATTGTGTTTCACATGGGAAGGATTTCACGGGAGCCCATGACCTCCAGAGCTTATTGTGCTTTTTAACTTTTTGATAAACTGGTCGATGTTTTGAGATATTTTCTTTTTGTATGTCAGTTCCTTGCTACATATTGATAAAATAAATCTCTCCCCATTTTTCTGAGATTTCCTGTTTTAAATATTTACTGACTGTTTGTAGATGCTCAAGTCTCTGAGAAGTTTTACCCGAAGACTCACACTTGCCGTATGTTGCTCACAGAAATATTTTCTTCTCCTCCTGGGGAATTTCAACAGTTTATTCATTCGTTCCAAATATTTATGAAGAGGTGCTCAGTGCTGGGGACAGAGGGAGCCTTTCTAAGAAGGGGAATGCAGTGGTCCTTTGCAGCAGCCACTGATGACTTTTTAATGCACTACATTTCACGTGGCTTGTGACTGGAAAAACAGACGGCAACTCCTTGAATCTGGTCCTGTTAAAATCCACCTCCTAGATTATTCCCAAATCCCAGGGAAATGTAGCTTGGGGTGTCATTTAATCTGACAGAGAGAGTAGAACTGCACTCCTGGGTCTCCCTCACTGTGGCAGGAGGTGGTGGCACAGGGAGATGGGCAGCTTTGTCCCCTCAGTGCAGCAAAATAAAGCTGTTTCTACCCATGCAGGTCACACTGGCTCAGCCAATCCTTGCCAAAGCTACAGTCGAGTCCCCCTCTCCTCAAAAAGGACAAACATAGACCAACAAAGATGCCTTTCCCCAGTAGCATGAATCTCGTGGGTGATCCCTGGGGCCACAGAAGTCCCCAAGGACACGGTGCGTCACCTCCTATGAAAAGATGGCAAGAGGGATGTGAGATTTACTCAGCTGGTTAAAACTTGGTTGTAATAATGCCAAGGTCATGGGTTCAATCCCCTATGTGGGCCATTGACTTAAGAGTTGGACTCGATGATCCTTGTGGGTCCCTTCCAACTCAGAATAGTCTGTGATTCTGTGAAATCTACCTCTGAACTGCCAGTACCATTTGGGAATTATTATTTTGGGATATCACCCGTGCTTGTCCAAGCACAAAATCGTGAGTGGTAGAGGCTAGTGCTGTGAACTTTTCCTCCAATTGTAATGGGGTTGATCATCCCCAAGGTCAAGTTCCCAAATGCCTTGCCCTTCCTCCTTCCTTCTAGTGGTAGCAAGGTACATCTTGCTATGCAAGAAATTGCAGGAGAACAGGTTTGGAAGCATGTGAGAGGGATGGGCCAGGCAGCTGGGGGTGGAGAGCCCACCTGGGGGGGTTTGCAGGTGGCCCTTGGGGTTATCACAGCAAGCAGGATCCAAGGGGAGGTTCCTGAAATGCAGAGCTGTTGGGACATCTGTCAATAGGAGATAAGAAATACTTCTCCAAAGACATTTGCCTGTTTCTCATTTCCCCTGCAGGCAGATGACTTGGAGCTTGCATTTTAATTCACTTAGTGGCCACAGCACTGCAACCCTAGCACTCAGCCATTAGCTCTTGTAATGAGATGGTGTTGGAGAATATACAAAACCTGCTAATTGAATAAATGGCATTTTTGGATGCCAGCAAGTGTCTCAGACCCTTGAGGGGTGACATTTTACAGGGGTGGATGGGAGAAAAACTGTGATCACAGCACAAAGCCCAAAGCCCAAGTGGTTCTGAGAGGAGCCTGGGAGGAAACAATCCTTTGGGTTTGATGATACATGATTTTTCTGCTGAACTTCCTGAGCTTTCTGGCCAGTTGGCAGCCCTGGCTGACACAGCACTACCGGGAAATTACATGATATAGTGCATTTTAGTTATAAGTGGCACTCTTCCTGCCTTGTAAATCAAACCATTTATGGCATTGGAGTCTTCATGGCATCTCTGCTCTTGGCAGCCAAAGAAACAAATAAGCAAAGCCATGTCAGGAGTAGGTGGCAGATTCAATCAGAGAGAGGTGTCTGTTTGATCCCAGGCACCTGTGAGTGGTTCAGGACTCTACTCTCAAAACTCAGCAGCCAACCCACCACCATTGCAAAATATGTGGTGGCTTGGTGAACTCTGGCCTCATCCAGGCATCCCCTTAAAATAAACTCACCACTGCAGAATCTCAGAACAAATCTGCATTTTTCTATGGCTGAGGAACACAATGTGTAAAGTTAATCCCCTGTTCCAAGATCCTGGGAGGCAATGGCATGCAGAAGTACAAGCTTAAAAAAATGCCATCAGAAAGCAGTGGCTGGGAACCATAAATACCTTTCAGGCAGTCCTTAGGAGCATGAGGAGATGAGCAAGCAAAGCAACTGGAATTTATAAACTTACATAATTAATTTTTCTTTACAAGGAGGACAAACATTCCCATGTTTCAGCTCTCTCAGGGCTTTTGACAATTGGCCTCCTTTCTATAAATAATGTTATGTAAGTTTATACATTTCAATTAGTGCTTGTTCTAGCCTCTCACAGCCCAAGGATGTTTTCACTCCAGTTTATTATTTCAGCTGTGGACAGATCATTTTGCCCTGGTGCATCTATAATGGGATTTAAATTAAGATGCTTGCAAGCAGCGTAATAGTAGTGAAATAGTCTTTGGAAAACCTTGGTATGTTTTCCAGTATGTTCAGTGAGAATGAAAGAAAGAAATCAACTTTACATTGCATCATCAGGCAAAATGTCTGCGCCCTGCTCTGCAGGGCAGGAGCAGGATTTCTCTGTCTGAGGGAAGGGCAAGTGCTGCACCTGGGCTGCATTGCAGGGCTGCTGGAGACATGGTGTAATGGCCATGGGTGTTTTTTCCCCAGAGCACAGAACACCTCTGAGTCATCCTTACAGCCTGGTAACTACAGCACGCTGCAACCAGAGCTGGCAGAAATGCTCAACCCCAACGGCTTAATCCCCAGCCATTGCAAATTAGTACAGCTCCATTACCTCCAGAGGACTATTTACATGGGGGAGGTTAAATATGTACAGCAGCAGGCACAAAACCTGCAGCGATTTGGTACATGGGGCAGTGGTTTTATTAATGTACGAGGCAAGATCGCATCTGTGCTGTGTGCTGGTTTGTGAAGTTTTACTTTTTATAGTGAGCACATCCATGTCAGGGGGATTTCTCCATGAAGCAGCATGAGGAAAACCCTTCATTTACTCTGATTATGTTGCTGATTCCAGTCCCTAATGCAGGAGGCATCTTCCCTCTGTGTCATTTTTCAGTAACCTATGAGTCTAGATATTAAAACTAGATACGTGGATTATTTAATTTCCCTTTGTCCTGTTTTTTATTTCTGAAGTTCATCTGCAGATCCTACAATAACAAGAGAAAAGCTTCCTGATCTTTTTCACTCTGTTGTAACTCAGACCCAGCGGGGGCCACATCCTGCACCGTGGGTGGACGCAGTGTCATGTGGGCTGGGCAGCAGTGAGTGCGTGTAGGTCAGCACTGGGACACAGCAAAGAGCCTGCGGCCCCTGAGGTGGCTTTTACGAGCATAAATACATGTGAAAAGGTTACAGGAGAACTGCAGGTCCTGGGGGAAATCAGAGGAGTGCCTGTGAGAAGCCAGCAGCAGCCAGATGGTGCAGGACAGGACTTTGGGCTGGGAGGGAGACCTGGGATGCTCGACAAGCTGGGCACCCAAGGTGCTGGACAGGTCCCTGCACCCAGGGGCTGGTACAGAGGCTGAGCCAAACAGGGGCTTGTAACTCCTGTCCTGACAGGAGCCAAAGAGAGCTGTCCAAAATCTCCTGGGAGGGTGCCCTCCTGCCACAGGGCCACTATCTCCACCCTCTTTTCGGAGACCTTTCAGCTCATGCCACCCAAAGACAGAGCCTTCAGTGAGGAGTGCCAGCCCCAAGCCTGGTGGCAAAACACTTTGTGCCTCTGCCACTGGTCTGCAACTCCCGTGGGCTGAGCAGGATTTCACTCTGGTAGCTGTGAGTGCTTTGCCAAAAGGTTGGGAGTGTCTTGGAAAATCTCCTGCGCACAGTGTTGGCGTAGTTCTCTTTGCCACCCAGAAACAGCCACCTTGGATGTCAGCAATCTCCCAGGGAGAGAACTGGTTTTAACTGGAGTTGCCTTACCCAGGCTGGCACTGGGGAAATTTCCAAGGGAAAATCACACAGAAGAGCCTCATCCAGGAGATGCCTGAAGTCAAGATGGTTTAAAAAACTCCAGGTGACATGTGAAGACTGGCAGTTTTCCCACATCTGAGATCTTGCTGCTGCATAAAACTGCATGTGCTAAGAAATAAAAGCAAAGCAGAAGCAATTCAGCTGAAGTGGGTGCAGAACATTTTCTCCTAAGTGTAAATAGTTTTCTCACCTTTGAAAAGGCTCAGCTGCAGCTTCTTCAGTTTTGTGGCTTTTCAGGTCTTGCTGCAAAACAGTGTGGGATGCCTCTGCGCCAAGGTAAGGAGTGAGGAATGATGTTTTATAGATAGCAGGTACTGGGGTTTTTATAAATAATTATTGTCCAATTTCTGCTAATACAGAAAGTAAATTTCAAGTGGATTCTTCTCCATCCTCTTTCTTGCACTCTGCACTGCTGTTGCCTTCTGTCTGCGCAGAAAAGGAACCCCGCTTGGAGGAAAACAGTTAAATTACTGCAGCCTTTGTCTGAAAAAGGCAGGTATGTCCTTCTAGAGCAGGGAAACACTGACTTTAATCCAAGCAGCTCAGGGAGTAATTATTTTTGGTGAGTGGGAATCAATATGAGCACAAGCCATCTCTGCCCACAGCTTGCAAATGACAGCACACAACATAGCAGGGGCAAGTTTCATTCCACAGTCTCTAACCTGTCCTGCTTTGCCTGCAAGAGCAAACTGCAATGCTCCAGGAAAAAAAAATGCTGCTCTGAAGCATATGGATGGATGTGTCAATCTCTTCAGCTTGGGTGGTTTTGCCAAAGCTGAACCTACCAGCCACATCTACCCATCTCAGCCAGGTACAAAAGCAAAGGGAGGTGGGGCAGAACACCTGGAGCAGTTGCTCTTGCTGTGCTGTTTTGCAATTGTGTGGCAGGAGGAGAAGGTGAGGAAAATGACTGTGTGAGACCACTGAAATGTTGTGTTCATGTTGCTGGCAAGCCTTGCTGACAAACTTTGCCTACCCTGCGAGAGGCTCTTTGCTTGTCTGAATTCCAGGATCAAACATATGGGTGGGAAAAAACAGGTTCATTCCAGGAGGAACTCAGATGCTCCAGTTCCAATTGCATGTCATCTTGGCTCTTTTATTTTTTTCTTATTGCTGCTGAAGTGCTCATATGCCACAGGAGCAATCTTTAGGCTCCTGTTACTCTTTAAACTTTAACCTCTTATCTCCTGCTCTTATCCTCTTTGATCACAGGAGCACACTCGGGTTAGTCCTGTGCTTTCCAGGTGTCTTCCAGCCACACCAGTCCACCTGCAAAAAACAGGTAGATTGGTGTCCTGCATAAGGTTTCGTCCATCACAGAAAATTAGTTCCAGCTGCACTGGCCTTATGGGAGGGTTTTGACTCAGAAGGACCAGAGACTAGTTAAAAGAGGGAGGTTGGGAAGCATTCCAACATGTGTGCCTGCAGCCAGCAGCATTTTCCACCCAGGTGGTAAGTTTTGAAGCAGGGGCTAAGAGACTTTTATATATATGAGACATTAATATTAGTGTATGTGCTGTGAGGGCTCTGGGACAAGGACTTCCATAATGGAAGGTCCTCCCTGTGGAAAGAACTAGCCAGTGTTTCTGCTGGGATGGGTGCTGGTCCCCTATGGAGAGCTGCTGTGGGGGATGAGCCAGCTGTGTTCACATGGGGGGCTACAAGCTGGGGAATCCTGTGCCTGCTGCTTTCCAGTAGCTGGGGAGGACAGGACATGCCTGCAGCCACTGCATGACTCTCAGAGATGCGGGATGGGACGTGCTGTGCTGTGGCTCCCTGGGGAATGCAGCACGTGGCCCCTGGGACAGGTGTCCCATGGCCAGTCCCTATCTCTCAGCAGTCCAGCTCTGATCTGTGACATCCCTCACTCTTGCTGTGCTGCAGCGAAATAGGGAGAGCAAGATAACCTTGAAGATTTTATAACCTGGGACTCATTCCCACTTCTCCTTTGCTCCTGGCAATGTACCAATTATTAATTAACAGGCAAATGCTGGAGTAAAGGCCAATGTACATAGCTCATTTCCATAGATGTGAATGCAGCAGTCCATAGGTCAGCTTTTATTACAGTGAACCCACTTGCTATGAATAAATAGCCTGGAAAAAAAACCAACAGAAATGTTTTTGAATGTGATAAAAAATGAGAGTTGAATCCTTTTAAAAGATTCTCTTTCCTGGCTCTCATGGACATCATGCTACCTATGGAAAACCTCAGGCAACAAGAATTTGTGCCACCAAGTGATATAACGCCAATGCCCTGAATGTACAACTTCCCTGTAACCAGCTCCTGCAACTCCCTGATGAGGGCTGTACACTGCATCTAATAATTTGCATCATGATGCTGAGTGAAGGTGGTATTTTTAAATATGTAGGCAAAAAGGTTATTTGAGACTTAGACCAAAATAAAGATGCTGCACTCAAAAGCATTTGCTCTCTTTCTTAGGAATAAAAAAATAATTAAAAAAGAGCAACAATATACTACTGTGTTTGTCACAAAGCTCAGCTTTACAGACTGAAACATAAAAATCTGGCTTCTTCTATTGAAGTAAAGTGCAGAATAATTTTGATAGCACATTTTTCAGGCCTCCCTTAGTTCCACCCAAGCACAAGCAGCCAGCCAGGAGAGATTGCGCATCTGTGTTTAGATGTGATCCCTTGTGTCCTGCCTCATCCTACCGTGCATGGTGGAGGTGGCCAGGCTGTACTCCCTGGAAGATGCAATTAGTGTCTACTTCATTGTAAGAGCTTTAAAAAGTATATTTTTATGAGGTTACTCCTTACTCTGGCACTACCTGTCTCAACAACTGGATATTAAATCCTCTTTCCCAACAGGGCCGTGTCAAAGCAACAGTATCAACAACAACAGCAAAAGCTTGGGAACAGCACGTCTGGGTGCTGTTTAGAACTGTTTCTGAGTAATTAATGTATAAGGTTGTATCAGGTCATGACACAGGATGGTGGGACATCAGGTGGATTTGTGTCGTTGCTTGACAGTGTTGTTTTCTCCTGCCTTAGTGGCTGTAAGCAATAGGACCTGCTGTAAAGGGAGAAAGAGATATAAGTAAAATACATATGAATCTGGGAGTGCCTGAGGTGCTTCTAAAGATGGGGTGCTGGCTCTGGCCAGTGCAGGCAGGGAGGGGCATAGGAAGGAGGCTGGTTTAAAGCAGGTGGGCTGTCTTTCACCACGGCCTTTTGTGCTCCCTGGCTTTGCGAAGGAGCTGGTGAGCCTTGTGTTACCAGGGTGCTCACCTCGTCCCCTAAAGCCCCCTGGGGACACAGCTTTGTGGGGGTCCTGCCCCCAGTCAGCGTGTGGGGCAGGAGGGAAGGAGTGGCTCTCGGGCTTTGGAGTCAGGACGGGCCGGAGAGGAAGGGGAGCGGCGGGAGAGTTGCTTCGTGGGAGTTTATTTTGTGCTAATGAGTGTGTTAAACCTTGTGCCTGTCAGGGGAGATCAGAGTTTAGAGCTGGAGCAGTTTTCAAACCGTCGCAGCAGGACAAAGTGCAGCCCCTGCCCCAGGACAGCGCTGTGCTCACTGTTACTCAGATCTGTTAATTGGCAGCATCAGGTACGAAACCTCCCTGGGCTTAACGCTGTGCCTGGCGTTGATCCACGGAGTTGGGGAAGGTCGAGCTGCCTGCCTGGGAGAGCAGGGCTGGATAGTGAGCTCTGGCCTCACCCTTCGCTGGAGTTTTTGGGGTGTAGCTGCACCGAGCCCAGCAGGGGCATCACAGTGAGGCGGTGGTTTGAAAACACACTGTGCTCAGTGGCAATGTTGGTTCCAGGTGTTTTCCTCCTTTCAGCTCACTCTTGAGGCTCGGCTGCCAATTGGATCAGGGAATTTATTTGGATTAAAACACCTCCCCCTCCTCAAGGTTTCAAAATGCAGCCCCGTGCCCAGTTGAGTCGGTGTGATTACAGAGGAGTACGCACGGCCGTGGGTGTGGAACTGGGAGGAGAAATGTCTTTCCCCCGAAGACAGCAGACCATTTCCCCATTGTCCAAACCTTTCAGCTTTAACGTGTTTTTGCAGGCTGCTTAGCACCCGGTGTTACGTGATACACTGTTCTCGCTGATTTTTGTTTGCCTTTTTTTTTCTTTAGTTGATATCAAAACATGCTGTTACGAAATCTCCCGTGCAGTGGAGCCAATTCTTGGCTGTCAGACACTTAATTCTCTTTTCCAGCCCTGTGTTACTTAATGGACAATGATGCTTCCCGATTTAGGGTAATTCCTCCCTTTGCTGTAATCTTTCTACTTTGATGAAAAGGACAGCTTCACTCAAACGTAAAGTGCATATATAAATATTTGAAGAGGAATGAAATATGCAACGTGTCTCCCAATGCACTGTGAATGGGGACGTTTCTTCCAGACACCTGAAGATTTTAAGAGCATCTCCAAGCGACTCGCTGCACGTTTTCTATTTAATTTCAGTATTTAATGACACAGTTTGGGGAGCTCAGTATGTGCTGTGGGTACTCATGATTGTGTACCAGTCATGTTTGTGGCTGTGCACATCAGCTATTGAGTTCTGGTGAAAATAAACACAGTAAAATGGAACTGCCTCAATGTGTATTTTCATGGATCGTGGGGACATCCTTACCCTTTCCTTTTGAGTGAAAACATTTTTACATGATTGTGCCAGTTGACATTAAGGTAATTCCTTTGGCTGGGCCTCTCCTTACACTGTATCGAGAACGCAGGTGCTAAAAATAGAAAACAAATTACATGTGTTCATTTTCATCCTGTACAGGACAAAAAGCTGAGAGGTTCACAGTCCGTGGGACCTGTTAATCTGGCTCCGGGTTGCTACTGGCCAGTCCAAGCCTGAAGACTCTACTCTTTGTTGTACGAGCACACATTTTAATGTTTTATCTCAGTAAGCATCCCGGGTCTTTAGTTTGTTTCAGTAGAGACGTTTGGCTACGATTTGTAGTCTCATCAGCTTACCAGAGTAAGCAAAGAAGAACACAGACACACACACACACTCACACAAAAAAGAAGAAAAATAGGGTTACTAATGAGTCATGCGTGATTAGTATCAGCCCTGGAAGGCAAATTTCCAAAATCGGAAATTCTCAGAAACTTATTTACTAAGGGGAAGCCTCGACAGCCTAAAACACTCCTTTTCTCCTTCCTGGACTCGGTAACAAAAGCTTTGAAGGTGATCCCTGTAAAGCCGGGCCATCTACAATTACCTGGATTAAAATTAACAAAAAAAACCCAAAAAGGTGATGTGGAACTGCGTTTTTCGGCATGGATGAGGGGTTTGTTTGGGAAAAAGGGAATCCCAAGGAGAGGTGTCCCAAGGGGCCAGGGCCGGCTGCGGAACGCCGGGCGCGGACGGGAGGGAGGTGTCAGCCGGGGCCGCCCCGGAGGAGGGTGCAGGGCCCGGGGCTGTTCCCACGGGGAGGGAGCGGCACCTGGCCCGCCACAAGGCCCGCAGCAGCGCAGTGATGTCCGCGGGCGCGGCGGCACCTCCTTCCTTTCGCTCCTCCAGCAATAAAGACACGTTTTCTGAGGTAAATACCTTCCAGTTTCACCGGCTGGGCTGGGGGGCGGCTCCGCAGAGCCGCAGCGCCGGGGGCAGGCGGGGGACGCCGGTGCCCTGCCGGGGCAGGGGAGTCTGCTCGCCCGCCCGCGCGTCTCCTGAGGGACGCGGCCGTGCGGCGACCGCGGGGACCCCCC
The DNA here is from genome assembly GCF_047495875.1 of Pithys albifrons albifrons. NCBI lineage: Eukaryota > Metazoa > Chordata > Aves > Passeriformes > Thamnophilidae > Pithys > Pithys albifrons. The sequence goes on from NC_092459.1 coordinate 108,359,129, forward strand.
GGCGCTGGCGCGCGCCCCGCCGCTCTCCGCCAACCCGCTGCGCCGCCGGCAAGGCTGGGGGGCGGGGCCGCGGCGGGCGCGCGGCGCTCAGTGCCTCGCCCCCGCCCGCCCCCCGCCTGCAGCGCGCGGTGCGGCCGCGGCGGCGCCTGGCGTGGGGGGGGGGGGGGGGCAGAGGAGGCGGCGGCGGGGCGGGAAGAGGGGGCGGTGCGCGCGCCCGCGCGGGAAGGCGCGCGCCCGGTCCGCCACAGGGCAACAAGTGAGAGGAGGGCGCGGCCCGGCCCCGCTCCGCGACTCGCCCCGCTCCGCCCGCCGCCCGCTCCCGCACCTCAGGCGCGGCCGGCCCTCAGGGGCACAGCGGCGCTGAGCTCCGGCCGGCGGGGGAGGCGGCAGGACGAGACGAGACGATCCCACTCTGCTCCGCCGCCCCGGCATCGCCCTCAGGTGCGGGGCCACCCCACCCGCTGCGGGGGGAGGCGGCGGCCGCCGGGGACGGGGGTGGCAGCCCCGCGGCGACGGGCGGCCCCGCGGGCGGGCAGAAGCATGGTGGATGCGGGGGCGGCGGCAGGAACATCCCCGGCGGAGCCCCGCGGCTGCCCGGCAAGGTGCGTGCAGGGAGGACGCGGGGGGGGGCTCGGCTGCCGTCCCCGCAGCGATCGGCGCTGCCAGAGGTGCTCAGCAGGGACGGCAAGGCAAAGAAAATTTTGAAAAAAAATTAATTTTTGCCTCCCCTGTTTTCCAGGTCGTGGGGTTTTCCATCTTCGTAGCCCCCGCGCCTGTTTGCGTACTGACCGCTGTGAGCTGGCGGTGGGGGCGAGTGCTCCCAACCACACATTTACTTAGGATTTGGCGGGGTTTTTTATCTTAGGGCTTGGGGTTTGGGTTTCTTTTTCCCCCGGCTGGGAGGTGACAAGGGGTGGAAGGGTGGGGTTACACCACGCGGGCGGTGCCGGCACGTGTTGCGGCCACACCGGCGAGAGAGCGCGGCGGGGACAGGCGCGATCTGCGGGCATGGATGAAACTTAGAACAGCTCTGCCACACCGTATGTTTGCCGTCTTTAGCTTGATTTTTATCATTATTTTTTAATTTTTATTTTTTTTTATTTAAAAAAATTTTTTTTTTGCTTATAGTCGGGGAGGCGGCGCCGATGCTGGAACCGTCCGTGAGGTTTTCCCCAAGGGAAAGCCCGAGGCTTGGCTTGCTGCAGTGCTGGGAGCTGCTGCAAACCGCTCCTTTGGCTGGAGGGAGGGCCAGGCGAGAGCACTGCCCGCGGGGAGATCGCACAGCCCCTGGGCTCGGCTCCTCTCGGCTCATTAGCGGGCTGTAACGCAGCAGGTTAATTATTAATATCTGCCAAGCGTTAGTATTTTGTGGTACAGTATAGTGCTGAGGTAGTGGCTCTACGATGTGGACTTCAGTGAAGCCGAAAGGGGGAAACGATGGTTTTTCCACAAATTGGCCTTGCATATATGTGCTCCTTAGTCCTTTAAACTTCCTGAGACGAACTGTGCCCCGTCGGGGGGACTTCAGCTTCCTCACTGTGATTGTGGCTAAACTGCAGCTCACAATTCATTAGTCATCCTACAAAAATTCGTGGTGAAAGTTACTTGAGTAACCCTTTAATCCGGCTTCCCAAAATGCTCAGTGCTCTTGGAAGTTGATCATTAAACGCTAATGTTTAGTTTTAACTATGCAGATTGTTTTCGTGGTTCAGTTGGGGTTTTTTCCCCACGTGTTTTCTTTTAATGTTTTGGACAGAAAAAGTGGGTTTGGGCACAGAAGAGTTTAATCGAGATATATATATGCATATATATATATACACTATGCTAGATATATACTCTTAATATATATACTTAATATATATACTGTGCTAGATATATACTCTTGTTGAAGAAACATGATTACAGCGTTGTCCTTTGAGGAAATTTCTGGTAAACTTTTCCTCCCCAGTCTTAAAGAGAGACAGCCCGGAACGTGGTTCTTCTCTTAAAACTGCTTAAAACGGTTTCATGTTGTTGCAGTTCCGCTTTGGCGTCAGGTCCCGGTGGTGTCACCGAGGGTGGGTGGGGGACAGCAGATGACACTCCGGTGAGTGGTACAGTTGGTGTCTTGCTCAAATGTCTGCTGGCAAGGGCTGCCTTGTCACTTGGTGACCCAGACTAATGCCTGACAAACTACTGGAGGAGTTGAATTAGCTCTGAATTATTATGAAATGCTTGGAGGAAACGAAACAGAGAATCAGCTTTTCTCGTTCAGCAGATGTAATTTCTAATTTGGTTGTTTTTTTCCTCTCCGGGACTGTGAACAACTTGAGATAAGAGTAAATCTTTAAACACCAATATTGCCATGAAGATGAATTGAAATACAGAATGTTTGTCATATACCTAAAAATATACTGCTGTTGGTTAAAATGAAAATACTTTTGCTTAAAGGAGCTCCTGGTTTTACTGCTTGCTTTGAACGTGTGCCTTTCTACAGGAGATGTTATGCAGTGCTGTTCTATGGCTGTACATTCTAGCCAAAAACTAGAATTTATTTAAAGTAATGTCATCATCTGTAGAGTGGTTTTGCATGGATTTGTGCTTGTCTCTTTTCTGCATGTACTATAAAAGAATGAGGAAAATGCAGGGAAGCGAGGTGCAGCAGCGAGGTAACTGCTGAAGGGACTTGTTTTGAAGGTCATGGCTTAGATGACTGGGAGTGCAGCGAGCTGTCTGATGCCCTGTCTCATAATGAGTAAAACTTGTTATTCTCCCTAGAGATTGTTCCTAATGAACACAATGTTGCTGGTGGTTAAAAAATTATTATTTCTGCCTGGAAGCTCCTCCTGAAATTTTTAAATACTTCTGAGTCACGAAAATGCTGCTGAGGATATCAGTATAGAAGCTGTGTTTGCTCAGAAAAAAATGTAGTGTTCGATAAAAAAATGAGAAGTGGTTGAAGTGTTTTTGTATTCCATGGTGACAAATTGTGCAGTTGTCTGCATGAAAGAGTCACAGTGTACATAGAGGGGAAAAAAAGCAGGATTTGAGTCTTTATCTTCTTGCCTACCCACCAGACTCCTTGGAGAGCAGTCTTTCAGAGAAGTCTCCTCCATGGTGACTTGTCAATGCTGAGACCGTGAGGAATTGTCATTTTACTGCCACCTGGCGCAGCTACTTTTGTAGTGGCACTGGCTCTGACTGATTTTTCCTGTTGAAGGAGAACAAATGGTGGTGACAAAAGACTGTGTCAGTGCTGATCCTGTTGAAACGTATGTCTCCTATCGCAGCCAATATTGTCATTGTCACAACAGTCAAGAAGCACTGATGACTTGTCATTGACACATGCATGTTACCAAATCTGTACAGTTGTGTCGCTTCAACTTGTAGGAAAGAGATTGAACAGTGTCAATTAAAATCCTCAGCCAACTTTTTTGGTAACTTGTTCTTTTTCAGCAGATTGCTTCACTTTTGACAAATACGTGTCAGATTATTTTGTAAAAATCTTCAGACAGCTTGAGGAACTTCACGAAGTTGGTTTACTTGATGGACTTTCTCTGTGTGCTGTCACACTGGTGCCTTTTGATGGCAAGTGACTAAACAGCTGTGTCAGAAATACATCAAGGGTTGACAACTCCAGATCTTTGTGTCCTGCTGTAAAAATCCCATTAATTTCACCCTTTTCAGTTGAAGCATTTGCAGTCCACATAGTTGAGCCTGGTGGGCTTCTTGTAGGTTTGCCACACTTTTAAAGCTTCTTAAACAGTACAATTCTAAAACTGGCCAAGAACAGGTCAAAGGCAGGATGGGGGGAAGATGTTGGCAAGTGTGTACTTACTGTGACAAGTTTTTTGGTACATTTCTGTAGAAAACACAGAATATAGAAAAATATGTATTTCATTAAAATAATGAGCATTTTAACATGTCTAGTTTTCATTTAAAGTTCTTGAAGGCCATGATTGCCTTCCAAAAGCTTGAGACCATCTTTGTCCCTTTCACAGGTTGTTGGTGTGAGATTTTTTTTTCCTAGCATGTCTCCATATTACATTTTCTATTACTCTATAGTAGAAGTGTATAAGTAGTTTTGAAACAAGTAGGCATCTGTTTACTTTATAAATTTAAATTTTTACATTTTTTTCAAGTATACCCAATTTTAGTCCCTAAAAGTAGTTTGTAAAGTAACATTTTTTAACCAAAGTGTTAACAATTAATTTAGGTGGTTGTGTGCATGAGGAATTATGGGACTAGTGTTTGATGTTTCTGATGTGTTTTAGGCTATGTTCAGATGACTGCTTAACACAGAATCATAGAATATCCTGTTGGAAGGGATTCATAAGGATCATTGGAGTCCAACTCCTGGCCCTGCATGAGACAGTGTTTCATTTGGTTCAGAGAAGAATTTGTGCCTTAGAGTGCAGTGAACAAACAATACTTAGCTAATTGCCCTGTTATGCCACGTTCTGACCTCACAAATATATGTAGATGTTTTTATCAGTTTGATACTTCAGAGCTGTATCCCTTTATGTAAGTAAGCACCTTTATATCCTTAGAAACCAGCATTCAAAAAAAAAGGAGAAGACGATGGTGATAGAGCAAAATACAAGTTCTTCCTGTCGTTTTGGTACAGAGTGAAAGAGTCAGTAACCAAAAGTTTGGGGATAAATGTCAGATTTGTTCAGTCACATTTTGCTTCTGTATAGGAAGAACTGACAGGTATCTTGGGCTTGATCTTGCACTTTGCTTGTATCTTTCTCTTGGGCCTTTCAGGATTTAAAATGTGACTAAGTGAACCTCCTCAAGTCTGCAGATCATGTAAAACACAGTGAAAAGACTGGATCATGAAACTGTCTTGTGATGAACTGTGCAAAAGAATGATTGAATTGGTGTCTCATGAGAGGCAATTAGCGTTTAAGTAAGGAGAAGAATCCCAGTGCGTGATGGGTGTGGTGCTGAGATTTTTAAAGGGACAATTGATGAAACAATTTCCATCAGCAGTTGGTTAAGAAAGCTTTGTTGTTAGAGAGAAATACAGTAGTAAGAGTTGAAAAGCACTTAATATGGAACTAGTTTTGTCCATCTTTGTAAATAGCTCCTGAAATTTAGCAACTGTTTCATCTCAAGCTGACAGAAGAGTTAGACTGAGAACGAATTGAGTAAATCACTTACTTTGTAAGTCAGCTATCTAAATCATATGAGCTGATTTGTGGGTGGGAATGACTAATTTTTCTGTAAAAGGTTAATTCTCAGCGGCTCAATGGTTTGTGAACCACCAGAGGATATGCACATTTGTATGGAAATTACCGCAGAAGCGTGGTATTGAGGGTTGATGTGCCCCATCGAGGTGTGGGTGGGATGTGCAGCTTCCTGCCGTTCTCCTGCCGAGTTTCCTGCCGGGAGCATCCTGCTGTGCCCTGGTACGACTTGGAGGCAGGAGTGGCTGAAGCAGCACTGCTGTCCGTGCCTCCCATGTTGTGAACTGAGTTGAGAAACTGAGTGAATTGAGAAATAACCTTTCTGTTTGTTCGTCTGCATAGTTACACAGAACGTGATACACTGACTATGCAAATATGTGAATTTGTGGCCTGGAAAAGGGGGGATTCTTTTAATTGAGTTTGGGAGCTGCAGCTGAATGTCACATTGTACCCTGAATTTACTGCTGCTTTATCCTTCTTGAGCAATTGCATTTTTTAATCACAGAATCACAGACTATTCTGAGTTGGAAGGGACCCACAAGGATCATCGAGTCCAACTCTCAAGTCAGGCCCACACAGGGGATTGAACCCATGACCTTGGCATTACTACAGCCAAGTTTTAACCAGCTGAGCTAATCTCATATTTGAATGTTAAAAACTGGTAATGGAAAGCTCTTTTTGGGATGGAAATTGTTGCTCACTTACTGTTGATTTGCTTTTGAATTAAAACAATTAAAAGACACGCAAAACAGTTTAAAGTTGATTACCTAAACCCTCACAAACTTAGTGGATGTTTCACATGGGAGGACAGGTAACAGGTACAGAAGGTACTACGTGGATTTAGAGATCTCTAATCGGGTTAGATGATTATCTGCTGTTAACAAAAATGGGAGTAGCTGTCTAACCGGCTTAAAGATCTTTTACAAAATCCTCCCAGTACTTAAATGGATCTTTAGCTGCCTGAAGCTGTGCAGAAATTGTTTCCTTTTCCATAAACTTGATAGGCTAGAACAAGATCTGTATCTTAGGTTTTTGAAGTTTGAAGGAGGACAGTGAACTCCACTGATTATTCTGAACTTCAAATGAATTATTCAGAGATGAAAAACTTACTGTACTTGTTAATTACACCTGAAACCAAAACCTGTTGAAGGGAAAAGTATTTTTTATCTATTTGCATTTTGAAATGTAGGTTTTGTGTTCTCAAACGTGTTTATTTCAGTACTGTAAGTTCAGAGGCAAATCCCAGAATTCTGACATGAATATTCACAGTATGAATTTGAATTGACTTCTGAGCAACCACAGAGCACTTGCAGGGAAATGTGGCTTGAGGTGGCTGGGAAGGCCCAGCTTTGCATCCCATCACCCAGCCACTGGCTGCAAAAGCAACAGCTTCTGAAAGTCAAATTGAAAACCAATGTTTGTTTATTTTTAACCCAAGGACAGTGGTCATCAGGGATAGGTATTTATTTCATCAGATGTACCAAGTTACACTGTACTTGCTTTTGAAACATAGTTTTTAGTAGTATGTTTTGTGCCTGAGTCTAACATGGGCAAGAAGACTAAGCAGAGGTCAAGTTTTGATGACTTGAAGGATGGTTTTGTTAGTTGAGTAAACAGTGAATGCTTTCTATGCAGACATAAAGGTGGTTGAAATATGGGTAAGGCAATACTAAATACTGGTTTTAAGATAAAACTGGAAGAGATACCAGGAGATGATGAGTTGCCTTGTTTGTGGAAATAATGGGTTTTTGTATCTTGAATAGGTACACTAAATCACCCTTTTTATTTCAAATACAGCACAAAGTAAGGAGTAATACCATGTCTGATCAGAAGACTTTATTTCTTTAAATGTCCCTTGAAAGCTTGAGTCAAGTTTACTATGTGTTACCAGAACTTGCACTGATCCAAGTACTAAGAATCTGGGAGGAAGGTGGTTCATTATGCACTTCCTTAGCTTTCTAGTAATCGTGGGCAGCAAATGCTCAGATGAAATCACAGAATCATAGAATCAGTTGAGTTGGAAGAGACCTCTGAGATCGAGTCCAACCCTTGATCCAACCTCACTTTGATTGCTAGATCATGGCACTCAGTGCCACATCCAGTCTCACCTTAAAAACCTCCAGGGTCAGAGAATCCACCCTGGGCAGGCCATTCCAATGCCTGACCATTCTCTCTATAAAGAACTTCTTCCTGATATCCAACCTAAACCTCCCCTGGCAGAGCTTAAGCCCATGCCCTCTCGTCCTACTGTTGGTTGCCTGAGAGAAGAGACAAATCCCCACCTGGCTACAACATCCTTTCAGGTAGTTATAGACAGTGATGAGGTCACCTCTGAGCCTCCTCTTCTCCAGGCTAAACAACCCCAGCTCCCTCAGCCTCTCCCCACAGCACTTGTGCTCCAGTCCCTTCACCAGCCTTGTTGCTCTTCTCTGGACCTGCTCCAGCCCCTCAATATCTTTCCTGAACTGAGGGGTCCAGAACTGAACACAGTACTCAAGGTGTGGCCTCACCAACACAGAGTACAGGGGAAGGGTCACTGCCCTGGTCCTGCTGGCCATGCTCTTTTTGATACAGGGCAGGATCCCAAATGAACCCCTGAACAAAGGGAGACCACAGGAGGAGCAGCAGAAACAGGTGAGTCAAACAGCAAACCCACTGACTTGGTTAGTGAAAGTCTTAGAGAAATTCAGACCCCTGGGTGTATTTTGTTACGGATGAGGATGCCCAAACACTCCCTGCTTCTGGTGGACCAGTGCCAGGGCTTGTTCGGCCTTGTCTGTGGGACCTCTGGATGAAGGTGGGGAAAGGTCCACTGGTGTTGGGCAGCAGCAGCAACGTGTGCTGGTCCATGAAAGCTTAAGCTGATGAGAAACGGGATCTGCTGTGATCTGGCCTGTGTGAGTCCTCCCGATCCTCCTGCACTGGTACTGGTGGTTGTGCAGCACAGTGCCAAACACATCTGGTGCTGTGGGGCAGTTGGTATGTATGGCCAGACTTCTGGAACGAAGATTTGGGAAGGGCTCTCCCCACGTGGGTGTGCCCTTCGAGCCTGCGCAGTGGATTTTTTAGGTGAGGCTCAGCGTGCACAGAACTGGCCCCACCGTTTAAGTCCTGAGGTCCATCTGCCACGGCCGAGCGAGCTTGGACAGTGACAGTGAAGTCCTCAGGACTAGAACCTACAGCACCCGGTACTAACCGGAGCTGACCCTGCTGAGCATCCGGGATCTGACAGGATCAGATGGCAGGGAGGCATTTAACTGCCAGGGAATGCTCCCCACCGAGACTCAAACTCAGGTCCTTGGGATTCAGAGTTCAGAGTGCTCTCCTTTACATGACGAGACTGTCCTGATGTGAGGCAGCTGGAAACTAATTGCAGCATTATTGTTAGGTGCTTTATTGGTCCTCTGGCTCCCTGAACTGATTCACCACAATCCTGTTGGTGCAAAAGGTAGGATGGGACTGTGTGCAGTTTGTGGGGGAAGGAATAAATTACAGGAATGAGTCAGCTATGACTGAAGCTGTTTTAAACTGCCATGGAACTGTACCTCCCCAACTTGTAATTGATGTGATGAATGGCAATTAATTTTCTTCCAAGAAATATTTCTCTGCTGACAGTTGGTTAAACCCCTTCTCTTGATTCTTTATAAGTTGCTGTTCGTTCAAGCTGAAGCCTGTCAAGGGTAACTAAAAACTGAAGTTCTTAAATCAGAAACTCTCAGCTCTGGGTTATTCCTAACAAGGTTGCAAAGTCATAATTCTAAAGCTTGAACTGACCTTAGAATGACACATGAATTTTTTGTACTAACAAATGGGGAAAATAAGGTCACTTCTGCTACCACAGGCCCTCAAATACCCCAGTGTATTAAACTTCATTCTTACATTCATTCTTTTGGTGAGTTGAGATCTTAGCCTGGGTTGTCAGTGTGAAGTCTCAATTACTAAAATACTTGAAACCCAAACCCCAAACCCTTGTTACTGTTAAACAAAGAAAGCCAACCTTTTTCATCACACGTTTTTTGTTTAGTTTTGTTCTGTGCAGTGAAGAACACCTTCATAGATGTTCAGTGTGCCAGTAGGTATGGTGATATCAGCAGGATGAAGTGATTTATAGGGACACTGCCATGGTTTAAATAGCCTTATGCAAATGTGGGGTACCTGGGGAGCTCTGTTGCTTTTTCATCCCTATAGAAAACCATGACCAAACTCAAGTAGTATAGACCAGTAGGAAAATTGGAATATACATTAAACCTGGGATGGACTTTACAGAATACTTTTCATAATGATTAGAGGGCTTTTCTTGCATATGCCTTGATCTTCTATAGAAACACTTAATTCTAATATGAAACTGAACATTCTTTCAGCCTATCCAAGGATTAAATCTCAACAGGTAAAAAGAAAATATTTAGGCCTAACTTGCAGTGAATTCAGTGGGTGCACAGTATTTAAGTATCTTAATTAAACCCAGAGCTTTTGTGAGAAACTCCTGTAATAACTTTAAATACAGACAAGGTTGGGATGATCTGAGGATTTACTGGTAGCTGATGCTTGTAGAAATGGATTAAAAAATAGATCACCTTCCAATTGTGGAGTCTGGGACTCCAGCAGTTTGGTTGGGGTTGGAAGTACTCCTTTTGAGATCTGATGATCTCTCTTGCATCTGTAAGTATTCCATCAAGCAGGGATTTCACATAAGCTGGTGTTAATGAAGTTAAAGCTAATTATTTTACTGTTAAATTACTTTGTAAAGATAACTTGATGCGACCTTTGTGGGAGTTGCTGCAATATTTCTAAGCAGCAATATAAAGTCAACAAAACTTTTGTTTCGTGAATGTCATTTTAAATAGCGTGTTCTTGTAGCTTCTCTTTTCTGCTGGAAGAGCTGGAGGGAGAGGAACACCTGAAATTAGTCATAACGGTGGCAGGAAGCATAACTTACTCTGAAGATTCTGGAATTCTGGAATTGTGATACTCAGAACTTGGCATTCAGCTGCGAATGAAAGAACTGTTTAGTCTTAATACCACAGTTGAAAGCTGACATCAGTAGTGTCGGTTCAGCAGTCAAGTCGGCTGTTAGAGGTAGGGAGTTTTGGATTCTCATTAAGCTTTACAAACGTTAATAATGTAGGGATTTGCCCACCTTCTCATAGCACCTTTTGGCAAGTTAAGTTCTTGAGTTTTCATCGGAACATCACTGCTCTGAGCAATGCCTTTAAACGTTCTGCCTTATCTGATTGCTTTGAAAAGCAAGACTCTGCCTAATGTGGGCCCCTCAGTTCAGGAAAGATATTGAGGTGCTGGAGCAGGTCCAGAGAAGAGCAACAAGGCTGGTGATGGGACTGGAGCACAAGTCCTGTGGGGAGAGGCTGAGGATGCTGGGGGTGTTTAGCCTGTCTGGAGAAGAGGAGGCTCAGAGGTGACCTCATCACTGTCCAGAACTACCTGAAGGGAAGTTCTAGCCAGGTGGGGGTTGGTCTCTTCTCCCAGGCACTCAGCAATAGGACAAGGGGGCACGGGCTCAAGCTCTGCCAGGGGAAATTGAAGTTGGAGATCAGAAAAAAATTCTTTCCAGAGAGAGTAATTAGGCATTGGAATGGGCTGCCCAGAGAGGTAGCGGATTTCCCATCCCTGGAGGTTTTTCAGCTGAGCCTGGACGTGGCACTGAGTGCCCTGGTCTGGTAAATGGGCTGGAGTTGGACCAAGGGTTGAACTTGATGATCTCGGAGGTCTTTTTCAACCCAATCCGTTCTACGATTCTGTGAAACCTGATGAGTGGTGGAAGTAGTTTGAGAAATTGAAATGCAGTGCTCACAGATGCCTTCAGATTAGCTGCAGGGTCTGTGCATTGCACCCTGAGGATTAATCTGATTGTCTCCTGACAAGCTTGTTAGGATGGTGTTTTCACCTACTCAGAGCTGACTCCTGATCTCTGAGATTTGGAGTGTTGGTGAGACCGGGTGATGGGAGTGTGGCCACTTGTGGGTTATGCTGTAGAAGAACCTTGTTGGAACACGTTCTCTCTCTGCTTGGTTGTGGTTGTGACTTGGATGAGGTTTCAGAGGCTACAAGTGGAGTCTTGCTTTGTTCTTTCACTTCAGAGCCATCACTTGTGTGGGGTGCATGATGGCTGTGTAGTCTTTGTGCAAAACTGAGGATACTCTGTGACTTGCACCTTACACCAAGCCCCACTGATACATAGCCCCAAAAAAGTCTCCACAAATTCTTACTTGTGAGCTTTAAGTACTAAAGGTTTTGGTTTTGTTATTGTATCAAAAATTACCAAAGAGAAGGGGGAGCGGCAACAGATAAAACTTCATCGTACAGGTGATATGGCAAATGTATATAGAGAAAATAACATCCTTTTTGGTGTTGGTTGGTTATGTTTTTTTTCCCTCAGGGTTCTTCTCTTGATTGGTGATAGCAAGTCATTCCAAGCTCTTGGTGTGTGAAAAACTGAGGAACCAGTATAATTCATAAAAGTTGAAAATACAGACAGGTTCAAAAAGGGACTGGACAAAGTGAGATCAGGTTCAATTATGTAAATAAACGTCCTTCAAATGCAAGCCTGGTCCTCATACCTTATTACAGAAAGTCAGGGGAGCATTACTAGAGTAATGCCTCACAGTACCACTGTTGTTACTGGAGGTGGGATTGGTGGGGTTTTTGGTGTTGCTTTTGGGGTTTCTTTGAGCAAAAATGTGCTGAAGATAACTAGTGGGAAACAGAATGTGGTGTTAGTTTGGCATTTATTCAAACTCTTTTTAGTTCTTTATGCCTTGGGCTGTGTTTTAGGAAAATACAAACACATCCTTTCCTGGTCTTGCTGCTTACTTGGGTCTTGAAATTCCATGCACAAGTTGCACTGGTGTCCTTTGATATTCAAATATTGGAAGATTAGAATTTCTCCCAAAGCTAAATTGTTGGAATTTTATATGGTATTTCATCTAAAAAGCAAGCCATACTAAATAATATGCTGGAAGATGTCTTAAAGCAGGTATATGCAAATAATTAAAGCTAATGTTAAAATAAACATGAACTGCTCTGAATTTCATTGCACTCTTTGATGCTTTGAGTAGTGTGTTATCTTGGTAACTTTGCTCCAGCTGAACATCTTTTCAGACTGTGCTGTTTGAGGAGCACAGAAGACACTGGCTGTTCTCAGTGGTGATCACTGTATGTGATGTGCTTCTGTGGAAGCAGAATACTGGTATCTGTTCAGTATTTTCCAGTTCCTAAGATTGTCTTAGTTACTATTGTATAAAAGTGGACTTGTGTAAAGCTCTAAAGGGAAAAAGAGAAATGACTCTGTGTAGTTAAAAAATAAATAGTGTTGAAGTTCTTTAAAGCTGGAAATAGCACAGACTTTTAATAAAAGCCTGGGGCTCTGAACATCTTCACATTCTAAAACTTGTTGCTCAGTCCAGGAATCTCTTGACTCACTGAACAAAACTGAGCTATTAGAAGAACTGATGCATCTGAGAGAGTGCTCAGGCATTGGAATGGGCTGCCCAGAGAGGTGGTGGATTCCTCTTCCCTGGAGGTTTTTAAACTGAGATTGAACATGGCACTGAGTGCCATGATCTGGTAAATGGACTGGAGTTGGGCCAAGGGTTGGACTTGATGGTCTCAGAGGTCTTTTCCAACCCAATCGATTCTATGATTCTGTCTTGCAGGGGGTTAGGACTGCATATGCTTTGTGATGTGTGAAGTAATTTAAAAAATTGTTTTCAGAAGTGAAATGTCATTATTGCACACATTGTCAGTTATGCTGCACATACAACTTCTGTAAGGGATATCAGGCCTCAAATTGAAGTTACATGGCAAGATCAAAACCTACCTTGGTGCCAGTTATACCTTGTCTCTCTAAAGAGAGAAGGGTGGTTATATCCGGTAGATACCTGAATTAAAACTTTGTTTTGCCAGATTCCTGACAGTTTAGTCCTGAACCAGTAGAGTGGTAGGTGTAATACATGCAGGTAATTGGGATTATCTTATCTTTTGTCAGCCCTAGTAAATAAATGGACTTTTAATGCTTGGGTTTAGCAGCCAGATAATGTAGAAGTGTTAGTCAGCCCACTTAGAAAATACAGCAGAACTTCTGGCCTCAGTAGAAGATAAAATGTTTTGTAGTTTAAAGGCTGTGGCTTCTGTCAGACATGGAAGAAGGTGGAAAAGTTGGATGCACTTGCACTGTCTGTTCAGAGATTGGTTCTGTCTGACTGCACCAGAGTGTGTGGTGCTGTCATAGATACAGTTCAGGAAAGATCTTGAGGGGCTGGAGCAGGCCCAGAGAAGAGTAACGAGGCTGGTGAAGGGACTGGAGCACAAGCCTTGTGGGGAGAGGCTGAGGGAGCTGGGGTTGTTTAGCCTGAAGAAGAGGAGGCTCAGAGGTGACCTCAGCACTGTCTAGAACTACCTGAAGGGAAGTTCTAGCCAGGTGGGGGTTGGTCTCTTCTCCCAGGCACTCAGCAATAGGACAAGGGGGCACGGGCTCAAGCTCTGCCATGGGGAAATTGAAGTTGGAGATCAGAAAAAAATTGTTTCCAGAGAGAGTGCTCAGGCATTGGAATGGGCTGCTCAGAGAGGCGGTGGATTCCCCATCCCTGGAGGTTTTTAAACTGAGATTGGCCGTGGCACTGAGTGCCATGATCTGGTAAATGGACTGGAGCTGGACCAAGGGTTGGACTTGATGACCTCAGAGGTCCTTTCCAACCCAATCAATTCTATGATTCCATACACTGCTAGAAAGCCTCTTCTAAGAGGATGGTGGGGATTATGGATCCAGAACCAAGGCTCAGTTGTTCGTGTGTTGTTATCCCCGCTAGACAGAGGAGATGTGTCTGCTTTGCTTCTTCCTGCTGTGCCTTCACTGTGGCACTTACCTGCTGTGCACCTCTGGTCAGTGCTGGGTTTCTGCTGGGTTGGTGATGTGGACTGATTGATGGAGAGGCCTGGCAGGGCACTAGAGCCAGTGGGAGGGAGGGGTTGGACCTGAGTTCTTAGAGTCAGGAAAGGGAGGAGGAGAGAGGCTCCATCAAAAGGAGTGGTCAGGTGATTAAATCACAGAATCATAGAATAGAATCATAGAATCAGTTGGGTTGGAAAATACCTCAGAGATCATCAAGTCCAACCCTTGGTCCAACTCCAGTCCCTTTACCAGATCATGGCATTCAATGCCACGTCCAGTCTCAGTTTAAAAACCTCCAGGGATGGGGAATCCACCACCTCTCTGGGCAGGCCATTCCAATGCCTGATACTCTCTGGGTAAAGAATTTTTTTCTGATCTCCACCTTAAATTTCTCCTGGCAGAGCTTGAGCCTGTGCCCCCTTGAGTGCGTGGGAGAAGAGACCAACCCCCATCTGGCTAGAACTTCCCTTCAGGTAGATTGATAGATTAGATTGGTTCAGCCTGGATGTTTCTGAGTAGCCTGTCGTTTCTGGGAGTGGCTTTTAATTTCAATTCAGAAATACAGACACCCCGCCTTTGGATTTAATAAGGGTCCAGGGTCAAATAAGAGAAAAAAGATTGCTGATTATTTACCAGAAGAGACCCAGGGTCAGTCTAGCTCAGGCTTCTGGTGATGGCTGGAAAAAAAATGAAAAGAGCAGTAAGTACAAGGTGTACTTCTCAAGTCTCCCTTCCTGTCTGCTGTTGCCCTGTGACATGAGGAGCTCAGGGGCTGTGTTTACATCTGGGCTTGTAACCTTTTATTAGGTTTTTCTGATCTTCTAATAATCATTTCTACTCCTGACAAATGAAAGTGTCCTCGACAATGAGTTCCATACGTGCCTTTCACGTGTCTTTCTAACCTTCTTATTAATTCGGAATTATTTGTGTGGCTTGTACATTGTTACACCCCTGGGCTGGTAACAGCCTGATTTAAGTGCTGCTTCAGAGAACACGTTGTTTTCCTGTTGCTCCTGGTACTGTGCACCTGTGGAAGAAAGAGATTGATTTTGTCTCTCAGTAAAAACTGGAGATGGGTCACAGAACTTTTCATACAACAAGGACATATATATACAATTCCAAGGAGACCTCTCCTTTTTATCTCTTTTCATTTTTTTTAACTTCCTAATAATTATACTTCTACTTTGAGCTGCCATTCATTTCCTTTTCCAGTTGGAGGGGGAAAAAAATTAAATCCAGGTTCACTTTCTCTCCTGTCTGCTGAGATCTGAATGCCAGCAGTGCAGCTGCCAAGTTTTGTCAGCCTCTCTCCCATGGAACAGCCAAGTGAAATTGTCAGAAAATTATTGTATGCTTTAAAATTTGGCTCTGCCTCTTATGTAGTTGGGAGATACAAGAGTGCAAGTATAAAAGCTTGAAACTTAATTTAAAAATAACTGACCTTATCATATAGCAATTTATTCTATACCCTTCAGCTCACCTTACTTGCAGGGAAAAAAAAGTTTCTTTACCTGCCTTTGCCAAGCTGAGGGCTCAGATTCTAATTATTATAGTCAAGTGTTTGTAGGAGATCCAGATGAGAAGCAAACACTGCAGCTAATTTAGGTGCACCATGAAATGCTGCATAACTTTCCTAAGCAGCAAATGAAAACTTCACATTTGTAGCAACTTGCTGATGAAAACCCAGACTCCTGCTAGCTGTAGGTGTGCAAGTATTGGAGATAGATTAGCTTTTGATTTTTGGGGGGTGTAGGTAACCCATGTTTCTAGGCTACTAGTTTATATATTCCTCACCTGAAAGTAGTTTGCATTTTTAGGAGGTCAAGAGCTTGGTATGAAGAAGGCTAAAAATCTTCTCTTATTTATTTCTAGATATGAGAAATGAGTGTTGGACGCAGAAGATTAAAGCTGCTGGGAATTCTGATGATGGTAAACATTTTTATTTATGTGATTGTGGAAGTCTCAAAAAGTGGCAGCCAAGAGAAGAATGCAAAAGGCCGTGTTGTTATACCACGTAGCAAATTCTGGAGAAAATATACTCCTCACAAAGCTTACTGGAACAAACAGCAACAGAAGCTTGAACTGCTGTACAACCCCATTCTGGCCTTGCTTTCCAATATGACTGTGGAAGAGAACTTGAGTTCTAACTTGAGTGCTCTCAGCTCCTGTGACCCTGACCCGTGGGTATCTTCAGAGGTTAGTGACTTTGCAAACTTGCCAGACAGATTCAAAGACTTTCTACTTTATTTGAGATGTAGAAATTACTCATTATTAATGGATCAGCCAAACAAGTGCGAACACAAACCTTTCCTGCTGCTGGCTATTAAGTCACTTATACCCCATTTTGATAGAAGGCAAGCAATTAGGGAATCCTGGGGCAGGGAAATTGAATCGGGGGATGTGACAGTCAAAAGGGTCTTCTTACTTGGACAGACCCCACCAGAGGATCATTTCCCTGATCTTTCACACATGCTAAAATTTGAGAGTGAAACCCACCAAGACATTCTCCTGTGGAACTACAGAGACACTTTCTTCAATCTGACTCTGAAAGAGGTGCTGTTTCTTAAGTGGGTCAGCAGCAGCTGCGCCAACGTCCAGTTTATTTTTAAGGGTGATGATGATGTTTTTGTGAATACCCATCAGATCCTGGATTACTTGAAGAGCTTATCAAAGGAAAAAGCCAAAGACTTATTTATAGGCGATGTGATCAAAGATGCTGGACCTCACAGAGAAAAAAAATTGAAGTACTACATCCCAGAAAGTGTTTATGAAGGTTCGTACCCTCCCTACGCAGGAGGGGGTGGGTTTCTGTACTCTGGTGATCTGGCATTAAGACTGAATAATGCATCTGACCAGGTACTCCTTTACCCTATCGATGATGTTTATACTGGAATGTGCCTTCAGAAGCTTGGCCTTGCTCCGGAAAAACACAAAGGCTTCAGAACGTTTGATATCGAAGAGAAATACAGAAATAACATATGTTCCTACACAAACTTAATGTTAGTACACAGTAGAAAACCTCAAGAAATGATTAAGATTTGGACACGCTTGCAAGATCCACACTTAAATTGTTAAAGTGCGTAAGTCCAAGTAACTTTCCAAGTTTGGGTCTGACTTTCTTGGTGGATCACTGAAGTTCTGTTTAATAGTTGAACTTTCTCTCTAAACTTTTCCCTGTACTTCTGAAAATGAGAATAATCCTAAAATTTGAAGGGATGGCTTGAAGACTCGGTCCTGACCTTTCCACTGTCCTGATGGTCATTATGTTTCAATATTTGTCTTAATTTTAAAAAAGACTTTGAGGATATAACTAGCTGTCAGTGACTGGTTAGCTGTATTGGAAGCAGGGATTGCCTACCACAATGCATCTTTCATTAATTGTGATGGTGGAAGATAATTCTTCCTTGACTAATGTTTCTGTGTGGAAACCACTGTCAATTGAAAGTACACAAATTGGAGGAATGTAGCTTTATTTTCAGGTATGAAACATTTATGAGACTTTAACTTTTGAATTTTGTTTTAATTTATAGTTTTCAGTCCTTTTGCACCCTCAAACAGTATTTTCTCCTTTACTTAGGATCTTTTGTGCAAAGTTTATCTGTGTCTGAAGGATTTACCCTTTTACTAGATAATGTTTCGTTTTTGTTTTTACAAAAAAATGTAATACTGCTGGAAATGCCCCGTAAGAGCTCAATATGTAAGGAAAAGGAAGGACAGACTTTGTTTGGAGCTGGGCAGTAGGTACAGTTAGGTCTGATTCCTGCCTCAAGCTTTACTTACTAAAGATGACTTATTGCTCATGTTATTTATGTGAAAAGCTACTCTGGTCAATCCTTGTTTCCTGTTTGGGCACTAAATGTGATCAGGTAGCTTGATGGAAATAACTGAAATTGCACATTGTGTAATGAGAGCGCGGTTTGGATCTCCTGTAAAGAGGTAGCAAATCTAGAATTGTGCAGATGCAAAGAGTTTCATATTTTGAAACAAACTTTGAAGTTGCATGAAGCCTCATGTAGAGTTAAACATGTTCTCGAAACTCCGATCTTCTGTATTTCCACATCTTGCTTATAAGAATTATTCTAAATAGTGGTTGCTTTCTTTGTACATGTAGAAGTGCCTGTCTATTTATTGTTCAGATGGAAGACCAAAACATTTTCTTAAATATATTTTGTGTAACATTTTATTTGTATAGTGTTGTCATTCAGATATTTAAATAGAGCATGATATTTTAAATCTGATATGTGTAACATTAAATAAAGCTAATTGTTATTTTTGAACTTGAAAAATAAAATGTGATTTAAGTATTTCTTGTGATGCTTCACGTTGACTTAGCAGAGCAGTTGCACTGTGCTGTGTGGATTCAGTAGCAGTGTTTCAGAAGGTCAGAAACAAAAGGCTTTATTTGCCAAATCTCTCTAAAGCTTGTGTACCAGACTATCAAGAAAAGGTCACAATTGTGCATGTATTTGTTAGATGCTGTAATGAGTGGACAACTCTGCTGAAAGCAAGGGGGATAAGTGGCCTAGGAGAAACAGTATGTACAGAGATAATTGCCTGTACAATGCCACTGCTTGTACAATTGGAAGGAGTCGAGGAATGGAGTGAATAGCTGGCACTTTGGTTGAAAACAATTTGGCAGCAACAACTCTTTTTTGCCTTTGCTTCTTCACCTGCTTTTTTTCTTCTTTTACCTTGAACAAATGAGGTACTTTATTTGCTTGGGGAGAGGTCAGGTGATCTTGTCCCACCTTTTTGTTCTGTAGGTGATCGTGTTGACCCCAGGATAGTAAAAGACAGACTGTGCTGTTGCTGTGCCATGAGGTTTGACTCTTGTGCTTTGTCATTCCTCATTTGAAATTACACCTTTCTGAAAGAGCTGCAGGTTTTACTGTACCCATGTTACTTCCTAGTCTGTTCCTCCTCGCACCCTGTTTCTGGCACCCTGTTTCTTTACATACTAGTGGGATTTTTTTTGTCAAGAATTTGGGCCATTTGAAAGAAAGTGAGTTAAGGTGATGATGACTGATGTAGGGAGAGGGAGGAGTAGTGTTAAGAGTCTTCCAGGGGAAGGAAGAGGGGGATGCTGAGTGGAGACATGGAGGGGAGAGGCAGAGGCAAGAGAGCACAAAACATACTGGTGAGCTCCATGGAAGGATCAAACAAAAAAAAAAACCAAAGGAGAGGGCTGCAGAAAAAAAGAGACAGGAAAAGAGACCAGGAATGAAATCGTGTGAGTAAGGTGGGGTGGAGTGCACATGTGATATGAAGTGAAATGGGTGGGATTGGTGGAGTGCCAGCATTAATTATTTCATTTATACCCTTCCCATAACTATGAGATCAAAAACAGGCCTCTTGCGTAGGATGCACCTGATGATAAGGAAAAACTGAGCTGAGTGGTACTGGCTAAGGAGAAGTGCTGCGAGAAAAAAGCATCTCCCCACCTTCTGAAGGGATAAGAGAGAGGGCAGAGGAAAAGGCTGAGCTGATGGGATAAATAGGTAAAAGGTTCTGGGGAGGAAACTGGACTGAGCAGTTTCTGTTTACTGTGAGCATGGAGAACTGCTGGTGACTGGTCCACTCCCATGGGGAAAGAGTTGTCCTGACAAATAATTGGGAGTGTGCAGAGTATGAAGAGTAAGTGAAATAAATTAAAAGGGCACAGAATGCATCCAGAAGTGTGATCGGAATGGGATTTGGGGACAGCTGGGAAGCAGAAGATGAAAGGTCTTTAAAAAGCACCTACAACAACCTGTATCTGCTGTATTCTACTGTATCTTTCTTAAATACTGTCAAAAACTTCAAATTTCCATTGTATTTTTCCTAAATTTGAGGGAAAGAGTCTACTAAAATGAAAGCTTGAGAAAATTCCACTACAATGGAAATAATGGAATATTAAAACTGAAATAAGAGGTGTTTAGATGACACAGTTGAATGTGGATACAGCCTTTATTTCTCTGCTTCCCTGAATTACAGCAGGGAGAATGAGGTGCTGCTGTGATTAAATAACATTGCATCAGGGTGAACTATTAGAATCCATTAACTTGTTTGTATAAAGGCTCAGGCGTTTGCTACAAAATCCAGTTGGGAGGAGGAAACACAGGATAAGGAAGGTAAATGAGCTATAATTAATGCACAAATTATAATGTTTATCTTCTAGGGGATGGAGTCCCTGTTTTCTGCCAGTTGGTTACTTAGCCTGTGTGCACTTACACTTGGATCCTTTCCCTCCCCTACCAGCTTTGTTTTGTTATGTAGGCTTGAGTGAAACGGAGCACTTGACAGGACTGGTGATAAGAGAATTCCTGGCAATCCTTTCTGCTTTTCAGTGTTGGGAGCACAGAAAGCCAAACTTCAGAAGAGTTTGGGCTGGAAAATCCAGGAAAGCAGCAGATTAGAATTCACTAACATTTTTGCATTAGGTATGCAAGTCAGCAAGGATCCACATGCAGGTAGTTCTTAATGCTGGGCATTGTGATGCAGCAATGAACAATCTGGCTCTTATCTGGTGCTGCTGTTGTTCTGATCTCATTTACAGTAAACAGTTTACCCCCTGAAATTTGGCCACCTTTCCCTTCAGGCTAATTGCACCTCATATGGGTAAGATTTCCACTGAAGTTGTGTTTGCTTGAGGGCTCCAATCCAATTTAGCAAGCAAATAGGGCAGGGAGAGCCGCTTAATGGATCCCTTTTAGAGACAGTAATCACAGAGATGGTTCTGGATGGGGCAATGCCAAACAGCACAAAACATTCCTCTTCAAATTCTCCTTATTGTATTCCAGTAACTTCTTTAAGCTTTTCCTGGATCAAGGTGAGAACGAGAGTGGGAGTGGGAAGTTAGTAAAGGAAACTCCGTTCTGGAAGCAAATTTTCAAAACGACTGCAGTGATGAAAAATTGAGTGGGTCAGTGTTGCTTTTGCTTGTGCTCAGATCAGGTGTTTGGTTGCTAATCACGGTTTATTATCTTTATATTGCCCCAGCCTGCTCAAAGAAGTGTTTAAAGAGCTCTGGGTAGATTCTGCTGAGGGATGAGTGAGCAACACCTTGGGTTTGCGTGCCAGTCTTTTCAAAAGGTAAACAGTCCATTTTCATTTGTCAATGAAAACAGTTGCACCCTGTCCAACATCTGACTGAACGAGGTGAGTTGAACACAATCTGGTCTTGGTGTGTCAACCATCACTTCAGGCTCTGTTAACATTTATGTAAGTGTTGAAGACATCGCTGTGATCTCAAATTTTGCTCTGTTTTCTGTATTTTCATGTTACTGCAGGTATGTATATTACTTTAAGTTGCCCTCAGGTCTAAGGACTTCAGTCATAAATGATGTTCCTTTAACTCAGCACCCGCTGTGCTGCAAGGGCTGAGGCACTGACAGCATGCAGGGTCTTTACTCTCTGAGGAACTGGAGGGAAGCCTCAAAACCTGCCCCCATGTAAGTTTATAGCCAAATTTATACATTCAGGTCAGCAGTCTGATATGTGGTACTATTGCAGAGACCTGGCAAGTGTGACTCAGCTTTGAGCTGGATGGGGATGGCAGGTTTGTGCTGGCTCAAAGGGAGTTCATTCAGCCCTGAAGTACAATGAAGAGATAAAATCTCTACATCTGGAGTCTCTCCTGTTGCTGTTGGTCAAGTCCTGAAAAGTTACTCATCTTAGGTGAAGCCCTTCAGTTTGTCTTACCCTCTTTCTTCTGAGAGGGGGTTTTGATTTGAATACACATGAATTTCCTGTCAGAAATAAGACAGAAATTTGCACAATATCAAATTTTATATTGAATTTCAATCAGTCTTCTAATTTCTAGGCTCCTTGACTTATCTCTGCTTGTTCAACCTGTGTCATTTCCAGTCTTTGCTGCTAAAACCCCTCATCTAAAGAAATCCATCTTTCTTGCTTTGTCATCATGTCTTTGTTCCCTCAAGGTTTTCTGAGAAACAGAAATACCTCTTTGGATTCACTGGAATGGATGGATCCCTCCAGCAGATGGACAGACAGAGAAGTCTTCAGGTACTTCATTTTGTGGCTTGGTGTTCAGTGACAGACCCTTGGACTGGAGAGGAAAGTCTTTGGACAGTGTTCACTGGGAATTAGCCTGAGAGCTCATCTTTTAAAAAAATATACAAAATCCCTTCTATCAGAGCCTGATTCAAACTGTTTCAAACAGTGGAGTAAGTGGGGGCAGGGGGGAAGAAGTGCTGAGCTGCAAAACAAGCTGTAAACTTTCTGATTTTTGAGTTAGGTTTTCTTCTGTCACTGCCATTGTAATTTCTTTAAACAGAACTGCTCTGGACAGATTTGTAGAGAGTTCCTACAGGGGTTAGAAATAATCCCCAGAGTTCCCCTGTTAGCTTTTAAAACCAAGAGCTGCAGCTTAGTAGTTGTTGAAGCTCTATTTTTGTGTCTTTTCCTCCTCCTATTCCATCCCTCTGGCTAAACTTTGGCTGAGTTCCACAATGCAAGGAGGTTGTACGTGATTCATTTGTGTTCCGTTGTGTATCTGAAATGTGTCATCTGTTTTTTATCCCACTACTCCTACCACTGCCACTGATAGTCCTCCTCTTCCAGGAAAGTTAATTATCTCAGGACAGTCTGAATTTTTGCCTTTTTCAGGGACAGCACATCCATGTTGTGCTGGCAGATCAGCAGGAACTCCTGTGTGATTAGTGTTTGAAAGCCCTGCATGAAAGGAAGTCACAAGTTTTGAGAACACAAACCCTTCATTTCTACAATAAATTTGTAACTTCAGAAAATGATCCTTCAAGTGCCTTCTTCCCTGTTTGTTTACCTGTAGATCATTCTGATTCTTAATATTCCATGCTCTTCCTTTCCAGGTATCCTGTTACATTAGATTGTTAGCTGTTGTGATGGAGCTGGAAATAGCTGTGTGATTTATGTGCTGTCAATAGAACTACTATTTGCCAGGTAGGGAGGCTGTCATCTCTCTCTGTGGAAATCAAACCTGTCATCTGTAAGTAGAGGTGAGACTAAAAATACCCACTTTCAGAACAAAATTTTACTGAGATTTGAAATACTCTTCAGCAATACTATTGAAAAAATTAAAAGCATGTCTGTGTTTCTAGACAATCCTCGTGTTTTTCTTTTTTTTCCAAAATCTGCATCACAGTTTGCACTTCTTATTGTCCCATATTCAAGCATATACAAATGATTTAAATTAAAAAAAGGGTTGGAGTATGCAGGAAATTCCCATTACAGAAATTACAAAAACCTTCAGGTAAGCAACTGCCAGGGTAGGAAATAATAGACTGAGATGAAGGAACAAATGACCCCTTGCTTTGATGGGTATCTTAGGCACAGTGAGAAGTGAGGGATTTTTTTTAAGATGTAAAACCAAAGGAATTTGTCTTTTAATCCTACTAGTACATGAGGAAAGACTTTTGCTTTAGACGTAGGTTTGGCAGCTGCCCAAGAGATCTGAAAGTTTCATCATCTTGTTAGTTGTTGACCCCGTTGCTTACACAAAAATAAATGCCAGAGAGGCCAGTGAATTGTTGCTTTTCTTAAGTGTGTCCTACATGGTTTGGATACCAACCCATGTGATCAGCAGTAATGATGTTTAGATGAAGATAATGATGAGTATCACTGCCAAGGCAGTTGAAACATAAGCCATGCTTTATGATACCTAGAAACTGGATGACTTTCAAGACAGGCGAGCTTTGTTTGTGCCCTTCAGAATTCAAAGAGGTTCCTTCTTGGAACTAGACTGAGAATTTGTTCTTGTTGTTAGAGCTGTCATCTGTTCTCCATATAAATATAACCTGGATTGTTCTAAAGTATACTCAAGAAAGCTGTATTTGGCATAACCTCAAGCCCCTCAGAAGAAGAACAAAATGCTTCTGTTAGCTCATGAGAGCCTTTAATCTTTAGAGTGCTTCTAAAGCATAGTGGTCAGTGACAAGCAACAAGATTATCTTTCAGGAATTTTGTCTTTTTTTAACCTTCACTGGCAAAGAGCTCTGCAACCCAATTATGGACTGTATGAACATTCTATATCCAGCACTCCAAGAATGAGAAGATTAGTCAGCTCCCTCCTCCCTACCTTGCAATTTGGAATGGACACAAGTACTAACCCCTCTGTCCTTATCAAAGCCTGTAACCTGTGCCTAAAAGGTTTGAAAAATCTTCTTATGTGGTGGTGTGTGAGCCAAACACTTTGTTCTGCCAGACCTGCAGGAACAGTGTGAGACCACAAAGTATGTACAGGGTGCTACCCCTGTTCTCCTGCATGGTCTGTGCCTGCTCAGTAACAGCCTGCGATGCTCCTGAAATGCTGTCCTTGGAGGGAAATGAGCTTCCAAGGAGGTGTTGCCTCCAAGAATCCACAGGGCAAGGGGTATCCTTGTTATCTTTTTGGAGTGGACCATCCCCAGTGGGTGTTGCTGGTACAGCCTTCAGTGATGTAACTCAAATCTGATGCCCTTGTGATCCCTTAGTAGTGAAATGTAACAGGAAATATTGAAGTTTTAGATACTCAGTGGTTGCGTGATGCGTTGAACAGGGTTTTTTTCCCCTTCCATGAAGTGTACTTTCATGTCAGCCGTTCTTACTTGGTGCTGATTATCCATATGTTCTCCTCTACCTTCCTGATTTTTCATTCCTGTGCTTTCTTCCTCACAGGAAAGTAAGATGAACCCTTTTAGCTATAAGTGAAAGAATACTGATGTGATAAAATGTCCTTCAGAACTGCTGGACACAGTGGGGGATTATGGAGGGGTTTTCTTTGAACTCTAATTGAAGCATCTCAAGATTTTTCAAAAATTTCACATTTTGCCCTAAGTTTGGAACTGACTTCCTACTATTTGCTCCACCAAAATTGCATTTGCTTATGCCAGAATTTGTTTTATTTCCCAGCTCTCTTCTGTGTTGCAGCTGCCTCTAGAAGGGGAAGTGAAATACGTGCCTGTGTCTTGGGAGGAGGAACTGGCATGGACCCAATGCCCTAAATCTCAGATGATGCCTGGTCCTTTATTCTACTTCCCAGGTAGTTCCAGCACATGGGAGAGTCCTGTCATGCCTGCATGTGCTTTTTCCCTACTCTGAGTATGTTTTAGGGTGGGGCAGAAGATGAATCTCCTGGTCTCCTGGGTGGTTAAGAGTTTAAATCCTTTTCTGGATTTAATTTTGCTTGTTCTCAGGTGATCTGTTTCGGATTTTCCCTGTTTTAGGATGTTTGTTGCATGTGGTTGGTGTTTAATGCCAGAGAGATCTGAATCATTCACACAGGGTAATTGATACTGACCTAATTACGCAGGTGAGTTTTACACTCAAGTTTTTAATGGTACTTAATAATTAGAAGAGTTTTTCATTCCCCAGGTCGATGATTCAGTCCTTTGCCTTTTGTGCCTCCAAACAACAAGGGCATTTGATGAAATAATCTCCCTGTTTATTTTGTGTTGGGTAACTCTGAGGCCCTATGCCTCCTGTTGGAGAAGCAAGGGGCGTCTCTGCAGTTTAACCTCTCCACAGGGAAAGCTGTGGTTGAATTCAGTGACACTATTGTCCCTCATCTAAAGCAGGAGAGGACATGAGTGAACTTTGATCTCTGCTGGAGATTGCAGAGGTCAAACGAGGATAGGGAGACTCTCAGACCAAGTTGTGTCCATGGCTGTTGTGCACTGTTCAGGAAACCCTTAAGCCACACTGGCTAAATGGGATTTATTCTAGAGAAGACACATCTTTGTATGCCATCCTACTTACATCCATCCCCAAAGTGTCTCTGGAGTGGAGGCTCTTGGATAACCTGCTAGAGTTGCTCTTTACCCTCTTAGCTGATGAATGTGCAGGTTGTGTCCTAAAATGCTGCAGTGAATAGGACAAGCCCAAATGATAAAATCATCACTTCTCCCAGTCTCACCAGGCTCAGAAAAGGGGTTAGAGGCCAGCACAATGTCAGACCTACATCACACCTGTAATGAAGCAGTTGTGCCCTCCCACCAGCAGCCTGGGCAGGCAGGAACAGTACTGTGCCCACGCATGTGGAGCAGCTGGAGTGGTCAGTGACACGCTTTGCCTGCCTGTTGTTGTCTGGGTCTTGCCAAGATGACTTCCCATGCTTCTCTGCAGGGGAGAGGGGCAAGGAGAGCGTGTAAACACAACTGAAAGACTTGACATGGGACTGTTTTTTGTAAATGAAGGGTCTGCCATTTGCTGAGGAACAGCCAAGGTCGTCACAGCTGGAATGATTTCATAAGCCAAAGGCAACCGAGGCAGGAACCTTGTCCCACTCCTGCATCCCAACAAAACGCCTGATGAAACCCTGGTGGGAAACTGATGCATGGAAGTATGGGAGAGACTTTTTTTTTCTCCCCTTGGGTCTGCATCTTGCAGTGATTTCAAGTGAAGCACAGTGGTTTCCAAAACACTGTGGATAGCTTATTTCTAGATACATGTTTACACCTTGCGTATCTCTGGGGGCTAAACAGACACCAGAGCACCCGTGTGGGTGTAGTTGTGTGAGAGTGAGCAGAAAAACGTGGAGCTTCAGGGCTGATGTTTCTATCCCCAAAAGGAAGATTGCGAAGGGAAAGGGCCCAAATTGTGCAAAAGAAAACAACCAGCATTTCATTTAGTCACCCAACATTCGCTTGAATAAACTAGTGCTGCTTTAACATTATATTAAACATTCCTCCCACCTACTTCTTTTCAAATTCTCTCTAAGTTTTGGTCTGTTCTGAATAATCCAGTGTCTGGAACTTGTCTTTTATAATGATACATAGTGTGGCATGATGCCAATCTCTACTCCAGGGAATTTTTGTTCATGTTAAGATTTGCAAATCTTCATAAACTTACACTTCGAGGAAAAATAGTTTGGTATTTGAGAAACCGAGTAAACAGCAGAGCTGAAGTGCTCTTACCAGCTATGTCGTATCCTCCTGGGCTGACATTTTTTGGGGAAAAAAAAAAGGAAAAGACTCCTTCAGGCTGAACAGACCAAGTGCCCTCAGCTGCTCCTTGTATGACTTCCCCTCCAGACCCTTCACCATCCTCGTGGTCCTGCTTTGGATGCTCTCTAATAGCTTGGTGTATTTTCCGTATTGTGATGGCCAAACTGCACACAGGACTCAAGGTGAGGCTCCCCAGGTGCAGAGCAGAGTGGGACAATCCCCTCCCTTGACTGGCTGTCATGAAGCTCCCCAAAATGACAGTTCCAAAGCTCAGGCTTTTGAAGCAAGAGTAACTCTGGCTCTGCAGACAACTTGTCAACTTCTTAAGTGAGATGAAGTGAACAGAGAAGGGAGCAAGCTGGTGTCACTCAGTGGTGGCTTTGCTCAGCGCTCACATTTCTACTATTAACCTAATACTTGAGGTTTACAGCAGTAGTGCTTTGGTTCTCATTCCTTCCTTCCACAGCAGACTGGACAACTGGAGAAAGTAGTAAATGCCATTTCTCAGTGGGTTTTGCTGTCTGTGACTGCCTGGGAAGGAAAGGCCACTTGGAAACTGGGAGGTGTTTTGTCTCAGTGCCTGGAGGGATGGGATGGGATGGGATGGGATGGGATGGGATGGGATGGGATGGGATGGGATGGGATGGGATGGGCAAACTGCCCTCCCCACAGCAATGTTCCTCACTTCTCACATTGGCATCTCCTGCTCTATCCATCCATGTCCACATGCACTGACTGCTGGAGCACCCACAGTTCTGGATGGTGATCATCGGGCTGGGCAGACATCCCACCTTTCACTTCACATCATGGACAAGTTTTCATTGGAATGAATGCCTGCTCAGGGAGCAAAGTTAAGCTGGATTTATCTGTGGCTGTACAACACAAACCCAGCTGGGGATGAGCCACCAGCAAGAGCATGGGGAGACAAGCAAGGAGGGACCTGGCAGAGAAACCAGTCTGGGAGACTGCAGGAAGGCTGGGATTGAAGAGGTTGGTGTGCCATAAAGTGTGTCTCTCTTGCTAGAGGGTTTTACAGAGTGGCTGGAGGCAAGGGAAGATGTTTAAGGCTGTTTGAGGTAACCTGACTTCTCTGTGCTGAGTTTTTTGCAGATGTTGGGATGTTCAGATATGGGTTGTTCCAAACCAGATTTAAAACTGCAAGTCTTTTTCTCTATGTATAAAGAAAATTCCTATCTTCTGATTTTACTCTATTAGAGCAAAATGCTGCACAGACAATCCTATTTACAGGCATGAGGCAGCTACTTTTCATTAAAATCATTTGCCATAAGCCTGGCTGTCAAACTAGTTCTGCATTTAAAGGATGCAGTTGGCTATCTCAGCCCCTCTGCTCCATGCCCAGTATGCTGCCAGGCCAAGAGTGGCACTGGGTGAACCATTTTCATCCAAGTCA
The DNA here is from genome assembly GCF_047495875.1 of Pithys albifrons albifrons. NCBI lineage: Eukaryota > Metazoa > Chordata > Aves > Passeriformes > Thamnophilidae > Pithys > Pithys albifrons. Next base: position 108,387,515 of record NC_092459.1, read on the forward strand.
GAGCTGGAGACCCCAAAACCTTCTACAAATCACCCCCACAACACCCAGCTGAGCACAAGTGATCCAGCCAGGGGGATTTTTGGTGGGTGCTGGTGGCTGAGTCACCAACCAGTCTCACTAGCGAATGCAAGATCCTGTTCCACTGCAAACAGATCTATTTGTTGAAAATACACATAAATGCATTACCAGAGGAACTGTGTCCTGCAGAGTTCTCTCTTGCACAAGATCCTCTCTGGTGCAGCAAGGGTGTCTGAGAGGAGCAGACTCCCCTGTGGCAGCACAGGCACTCACAGCCCAGCTGGTTTGGACAGAAACCCAAGGAAGTGGTGACTCAGCTACCATTTCACAAATCCCCTTTCCAAACACACCTCTTACTGACTTTTTTAAAATTTAATTTGAATTTTCAGAGACACAAAGGGCTGCAATGTTTGCTTGGTCTGGGGTTTTTTTAACCAACCATCATTCTGGTTTACTCCAGGTGGGATTTTTCCCTTTGTTTTGTGAGTTGCTGTGTCTTCTGGCAGTTGCTCAGCTAATGCAAGCTGTTGCTCAGCTGGGTTTTTGCTCTTAAGCTCCTTCCCAGCCCATCCAGCCAGGAGAGTGGGGAAGTGTCACACACAGACATGGGCCAACTCTTTGGCCTGACTGCTGTTTTGAACATCTGGATTCCTTCATGTGAAGTCATTAGCAGGAGTAAAAGAGAGTTCAGGCTGAAGGGAGATGAAATTCCCCTTCAACAGCTCTTTTAGTCTGTTCTTTGAGGACATTCATGTTACTGGCATAGTTATTTGAACATCCTGCTGGAGAAACTGGATGTGTTTCTGATTTTGTCTCTGAGAGCTGATGTTGAGGGTAGTGGCTGCTGCCACCATGGCCCCAGTCATCACAGCTGTTAGCCTGCACAAAGCACCTGGGATTTGGGCCTTTCAGGCTGAGCTCATGTCTGCCTCAAAATCAGCTGGGGTTTTGCCACAAGCTGTTTTATAACCTCAGTACATGCAACAGGTTGCTTCTGAGCAGCTCAATCTCCAAGGTGCTTCCACCGAAATACCTGACTTTTGTCTGTAGCTGGAGGCATCATGGCTCATTTCTAGATGATTTTGAAAGACGTGCTGCCAGGCACAATATTTGGAAGCCATTTGTTCCCTGTACAGAGCAGTAAGTAAAATCCATCTCTTTTATTGCCTTTGCTGCTGTGGTCCCCCAGTGGCTTCATGGCGTGGGCGTTCAGAGCAGTGCTTCCTGCAGCCTTTCAGAGGTAGGATTTGTCCTCATTTTTATGATTTGTTTGTTGGATTTTCAACTTCTCTTCTGTGTGAGAGTTTAGGAACAGCAAGGAGTGGTAGCTCTGTACCAGGCTCCAGAACCATGTGCAATTAGTGGCATTGGATTAAAAAATGGTGGTATGTTCTTGATGTGAACTTCTACACTGTTTCTTAAACTACTTCCTGACTGCAACATCATCCTCAAAGTACCAGTTTCTTTGGTAGTATCATGGGGGATTTCCCAGTAATCCCTGCTGCCTTCCTCTAGCACCTTCCACTCCCAAATTTGACAGGTGCCCAGTGAAGCCATAGCAACACAATGGAATTGAAACCTTTTCTCATGCAGAGAACTGCAGGGTGACTGTGCTGCCAGACTCCTGGAGTAGCTGCTGAGTGTGGTGAGGCCAAAGGAGAGGGGAAGAGAGGGGTTTATCAGCCTGGATAAAGCATGTTTGAAAGCACCTGGTGTAGGCAAGCACCACGTGTTGTCTCACTGACTCTTGGCTATGTGTCTGCATGTGGAGCAGCAAAGAACTCCCCACCAGCCCTTGGGCAGCACCACCAGCCTTCACTCACCACCACCAGCTCAGGGTGCGCATCTGGTCAGGGTTTCAGCAATATGATCCCATGCCCACCTACCCAATGGAAGCATCAGAAGCAAGTGTGTATGTAGCAGCCCTGGCTGAGAAGTGGGGTAAGTATTACACAGAGCTGTGATGGGTCAGTCCCTTTGCAGACCCAGCCACGCTGCCTTGGAACAGGGACAACCCAATGCAAGGAGCAGTCTGCACTGAACCTGTGCCTGCAGCAGGACAGGACCTGTGCAGCAACCTATTGACACCCCATTCCCCAGCAGGCAGGGAGTAAATTCCAGCTATCTGGCCACAGCCTTAGTGGCATCTGTTTTGCCTATATTTTCCTTCTTTTCAAGTGTTTCATTTTCTTTTCCTTTTTTTTTTTGATAGGAAGTCAGCTGTGCAATAAAGAACCAACACAGAGAGGAACTGCAAAGGGTTGTGGTCACCTCACACTCGTCATATGCTGCTGCCAGAAAGTGGCAGTAAGGGAGAGAGGATCTGCCTGCTGAAAAATCAGATTTCTCAGCACAGGGATCTAGATTTGTACAGTCATCCTGAAAATCTGGGGCAGGTGCTAACACATATTTTCACTCTGCTGCCAGCACATCCTAGGCCAGACTGGGCTGGTTTGGGGCAGAAGAGAGCAATATAGCTCATTTTTTTATCAGGCTGGGAAAGTCCCTAAGACGCTGGGCTTTTGCCAAGTCTACAATGCCGGCACAGAGACAGGGTGCTGCATCTTCCCTCCCCAACGAACCCCTCCAGAGGCTGTGGGAGCCAGTGCAGCAGCGAGGCAGGAGGGAAGTGCTAGTTTTTGTTATTGGCAGAGGGAACTGTTGGTTAGAGCGTTGCTGGCATCTCCTCTGTTGTTGCTGCTGATTTTCGAGGGAAAACAGATGTGAACGAGAGAATGGACCCACCGGAGCAGGGTGGTTCCTTTGATGGGGGTTTGGATGGAAAACTCCTCCGGCACCATTCCGCCCCAGGGCACCCTGAACAAGTCCCTTCTGCTGCCTGTAGTGGCCGAAAACAGCAATTACCAGCAGAATAACACCACCAGCTGCCTCCCGGGATACTCATTGCTCTCAAGTGGTTCAATTAGCCCTCGCTGCATAAAGCAGGGGGATGATGCCACTCTCAGCCTGGCTGCATTGGTCTTATTTTCCTTTCTTCCCAGCAAAGAATCACGGCAGAAGGAGGGAATGCTGTTCTGTGCAGGTGCACGGTGGTTCAGAGGTGATTTTTCACCGTGGCTGCTGGGAAACACAGCCCCGTGGTTTGTTTTGTGCCCAGCCAGCATGTGAGTGAAAATATGAGTCATGATGATCCCACAGCTCGTCAAATTGCTTTGGTCTCCCTGTTTTGGGCAGTCATTATTGATTATTTTTAGCTGTAAAAGGGGGCAGGGAGGAATGAGCTCGGACACAGCTCCCCGCTGCTATTTCAGAGGATTTGTTGGGTTTGCAGCTGACTGTTGAGAGATTAATAGACAAACCCCAACCACTTCGGTATTGTGTGCTCTTTATTTTTAATATAAATCAGTTTTGCAGTGGTTTGCAGGAACAAAGCTGCCTGCATTCTGGGTTTCCTCCTAGCAGAATCCATGGCTTGGCCAGGCGTGGGCCGGAGCTGGGGCATCATTGTCACAGAGGTTTGTTCAGCCTTTTCTTCCTGCTGTTGGGGGTGTGCAGAAGGTTGCAACTGTTCCAGAAATGGGATGAGCCTGACAGGATGCCAGCCTTCCCTCCCAGATCCTTTAAAGCTGGTCCTCCCAAGTGATCCCTGGCTTTGGAATCTTCTGGTGTCAAAGTGATGGCCATCAACCCTCTCACCTGCCACCATCCTCCTTATCTGGGGCAGAAGGGCAATGTCTGCCCCTGCCAGGAAGATCAGAGGACATAAATCCCTGGCTGGGGTGATGGCTGCTCTGTCCCTCTCGTCATCAGGTGAACCACTCCACTAAAACCACCTTGGTGCATTTCATCTTTTTTGGTTGCAAGCAGCTTTTCTGGATCTGCCAGGCAGAAGCAGTGGCTGTGAGTCTTTATGAAGGAGCAAGAAATGTCACCCTGCAAGGACAAGAAGAGCAGGGATGCTTCTCCTGCCTTGCTAATGAGCTGAAGTGCTATTGGAAGGTGTCAAGGAGATGCTCTCTATGGCAGCTGGTTGAGCTCCTCTGTTGCACAAGATAATCACATGGGGAAAAAAGTTAGTGCCAACACCTGAGGATTCCCTTGTGGGTTACACAAGATGTTGCAATGTGTGTGCTAAACTTGGACCTCTTTGTGGGTTTTGTTTTATTTTGTTTGAGCAATCCTAGTTTTCAGCTGGAATTCTTTCCAGCTGCGGTAGGAGCTGACTGCAGGTGTTGGTACAACCAACTCTGCTTCTCTGGGGAGCAGGAGTGTCCTTTGAGGTGAGGTGGGAGGTCAGAAGTGGGTGAGGACCAGCAGCTCTTGTTTGGGGATGCAGTAGTGGGTCTAACCAAGCCTGTCACAGCTCAGTTGTGGAAAAGACAACAGTGGGAACCTTTAGGTCAAGTTGCATATGGATCCTATACCATTCTTCCTCTGAGGTTAAATAATAGTACCCACAGACTCCCAGGCTGGGAAAAAGAAGGAATAGGTGCCTTGAAGGCTTCAGAAAGCCCAGAGCAAAATCGTTTTAGCCCTGCCATGCTACTCCTCTTACAAATTTTGCAGATGTACAATCTGTGCTGTTAGCTTGTACAAATCCCATGAAATGCAAAGCTGAAACTATCAATTTTATTAATAATATTACCCTTCCCATCAATATGGGTAAAACACTCAGCAGGATAAACTGGAGTGTTATGTCATCACTCATTTAAAACATCCCTGAGCACGATCCAGAGGATTAGTGGCTGAATCAGTGAAGAGCAACTGGTGATCAAGGAAATCCAGCTTCCTGTTTAAGGAAAACGTCAGCTCCTGAGAAATCCCTTACCTTTAATTGTAACTAAGAGTGTAATTGCATCTTTGTCTCCAACAGACCTAAAATCAATCTGGCTAATGAGCGTCACAAAGAAACTGAACTTAACCTGGTGCTTATCTCTGGTCACTAAATACAGGGATCTCATTCTGCATTATATATATATGTGTGTGTGTATATATGTATATATGTGTATATATATAAAAATATAAATAAAAATAATAAAGCAGCCCCTGCAAGCAGAGTCCTTGCCAGCTCACTCATAGATGGATCTGTCAGGATGGGCATCTCAGGCATGTCCCTGAATTTCACTGGGCAACTTGCAAAGCTCTAAAGAATAAAACAACTTTTGAAACCCTTTTTTAAAAAAAGAATTTCTCAGTGATGTTATCATTTTTCCTAAAGAATATTCTCATATTTGTTAAAAATGTTTCTTTTGCAGCAGCTTTTAGCTGTCTTCCATGTTACCCTTTGTTTTCAACCTTTGTTATTCTAATTAATGAGGCAATGAGCAAAATCCTAATTTCTCGTCCTCCTCTAGCTCTTCCAGCTCACTTTTGGTGCATAAGGGTACCATGAAAATCCAAAAGGAAAGCATTCAGTTACTCTGAATTCCTAAGTAAGAAAGTAAAGCAACCACAGCCCAGTGTGATTTTCACTTTCTTTTTATTCAGCGAGGCAATCACTAGAGGGAGGTAGATGGTAAATTTATCTCTCCTAAGCTCTCACAGTCTGTGGTGCCTTTATAAACGACAGCAGAGGAGTTGTAAGTAGGAGCTCGAGTACCTCCTGCTGCCTGGGGGGGAAATGTGAGCACTGGCTGAAATCAGCTCAGTTTTGCTGCCCCAAGGTGGCCGTGTCCCCTCTCACAGCTGTGCCCAGCCCTGATGCCAGGGCAGCCTGTGCAGGCTGCTTGGCTGCTGAAGGTCATGTTGGGTCCCTCAGCTTATATCCCAGGAGAGCTTCAATCCCATCCCAAGAAATCAGAAGTGCAGGAGCTGATAGAAAGGCTGAGACACACAATTCGGGTTTTTTGTTCCCCACAGTGCAGAGTTTGTGCAGCCTGGCACAGGCCAGTGGGAACGTGCTCTCCTCTGACAGATACTCTTGGGCCAGGTGGCCCCAAAATAAGTAAGACTCAGCAACTGCTGAGCCTGAGGATTTAGTCAAAAGGGACAAATATCCTAATGGGTAGTTTATGTTTTTATGGAAATAGGCTAAAACTCAAAAAATTGCTATGAAACAAACAAAAAAACCCCTGCACATTAAAATTCCTCATGCAAATACTTACATATCAGCAAATAAAAAATAAACTTGGCCTTATGATTTATTTCACCATCTCTACCATCTGTTAAGCCAAACTGAAGCAAATGCTCCTTTTCTCCTTGCAAACCAGATGATGCCTTAGGGACCTCCCTACTTTGCAGCAGGGTGACCATGTGTTTACCCAGCTGTGTGCTGAACATTTTGTCCAGAAGAATCCTGTGAGAGACGGTGTCAAAAGCTTTCCTGAAATCCAAAAAGATTACACCAACTGGCTTCCCTGGATCAGCCAGGTGGTTACCTTGTCATAAAAAGAAATCAGGTTTGACAAGCAGGACTTTTCCCTTATGAAGCCAAGCTGGCTGTGACCAATGACTGTGCAGTCCTTCAGGAGTTTTTCAATACCTCCCAGAATAATCTTCTCCACAATTTTCCAGTCACTGAAGTGAGACTGACAAGCCTGTAGTTTCCAGGGTCCTCCTTCTTGCCTTTCTTGAAAACTGGGACAATGTTTACCATCTTCCAATCAACTGGGACCCTTCCAGATACCCAAGACAGTTCAAATATCATTGACACCTCATGATGACAACAGCAGGTCTTTGAGTGTTCTCAGATGAATCCCATCAGGCCCAATAGATTTGTTGGGAACCACCTCATCAGCAGATCCTGCACAGCTTCAGGGTCAACTGGGAATTTATCATTCTCACTGGAATCGTCCTCCAGCTCAGGGCACTGGGAACCCCTTAGCTCCTTATCAGTGTTGAAGACAAAGAATGCATTAAACATCTCTGCCTTGTCTGTCTCCCTGTTTGTGAGGTGACCATCCTCACCCTGTAACAGACTGATGTTATTTCTGCACTGCCTTTTGCTATTAACGTATCTTAAAAATCTCTTCTAATTGTCCTCCCAGTCCTTGCCAGCTTCCATTCCAATTGAGCTTTGCATAAATTTTGTCCCTGAATAGTGAGTAGCATCTCTGCATTCCTCTCACATCACCTGACCTTGCTTCCACTGGGCATACACCTTTCTTTTTTGCCATAGTTCCAAGAGGAGATCCCTGCTCATCCAAGCCAGCCTTCTGCCTTGTCTGCTTGATTTCCAATATTTACAAATTGTCTGTTCCTGGGTCCTTAGCAGGTGGTTCTTAAAAATGACCAGCACTGAGGGACCCCAGCACCTTCAAAAGCGTTTTCCCAGGATTCCTTACCCACTTTGTTCCCTGAGCAGCCTGAAGTCTGCTCTCCTCATGTCCAGGAGTGAAGTTGGCACTTTTCCTCCTGTCAACAGAGATTTTAAACACAATTTCTTTGTGACCGCTGTGGCCAAGATGGCCATTAATCACCACTTCACTCACAAGACCTCTATGTTAACAAGCAGCAAATCAAGGAGGGCATCTTTCCTAGTCAGCTTTCCTAGTACTTGCACCATGAAATTATCATCCATGTGTTTTAGGAATCTTCAGAACCTGATTGTGCCAGCAGTGTTCCCAGTTAACTTCTGGCAACCTGAAGTCCCCCATAAGGACGAGGACGCCATATCTGGAGGGATTTAAAAGTTGTGTAGATGTGGTGCTCAGGGACATGGTTTAGTGGTGGGCTTGGGAGTGTTGAGTTAATGGTGGGACCCTATGACCTCAGAGGGCTTTTCCAATATTCTGTGTTTCTCTGGTAAGTGTGGAAGAGGTTTGGCAGGTCTATCCACATCTGCTGCAGGACAGCAAGAGGGGATTTTGGGTTGCTCTGAACACAGGTATTACAGACAGATGACTGTGGGAGGGAGGTTTGTCCTGCTGCACGAACTTCAAGCTCTCATTGGAGTTTTGGTCATTGGGACTGCATTGCAATGGGCAGAAAAGCTTAAAAATTGGAGCTGGGTTGCAGTGGATTACTGAGCACTCAGGTGACCAGGATGGTCTGGTGCACTGCTTGTTCTGACCCACATGAAACCCAGGCGTGTATTTGTCTCTGAACAGCCATCAGCCTGTCGAGCTGTGATGACTTAGAAGAAAAAAAGGAATTTTTATTTTATTTTGCTAAGTGATGATTGATGTTTTAAAGGGAATATTGTCAAAGCCAAGTGTCAAACAGCCTGACTGCCTGATCTGTGTGGCCCCTAATGACAAGATAGACTATTACAACTGAAAGAATTTTATGCATCTAATAATTTATACATCATCACCTGGGTTGCTTGCTTTCTACACTTCAATAAGTGTAGATGAGGAGAAGAGCTGCTTGTATTTCAAGGCAGTTTCACCTTTTTCACTCAGTCCTATGTCAGGATGGTGCAGCCCTGGGGAAAATGAGAGCCTTCAACAGAAGCCAGTTAAAATGTTGTGATGAAAACACTCACTTTTACATTAGGGCCTTTCCCCCCCCCCTTCAGTAATAGATTTTTTTTTTATTTTTAAGACAACAATCACCTTGGACTGTGCTTCTATGTCATGTTGGGGTGTCAGCATCACTGTTATTCCAGGTTATAGCATTATGTGTTGCAAAAGGAAATTACCTGCTCACTTAAACACACAGCAAAGAAAGAATACTTGGGCAGCAAATTAAAAGGGCAAGTATGTCCCTAATAAGTGATAGCTGGCCTCATATCTTTGATTAGCTAATTGCTGTCACAGGTGTGGCAGGGCCATATAGAGTGAGTGGGCTACTGGGCCAGACTCTGCTCTGCAGGGATGTGTTTTGGAGAGAGGCTGGGAAAAGTGGTGATCCTACATTTGCTCTGCCTGGGGGATTATTTTACAGAGGGAGAGACTTTCTTCTATCTCTTTCTTTTGGTCTCACGTGAATGCTGTGCCTTGGGTAAATCTTTGCCATGAAGCCTTTGCCCTCCCTGTTGTTCCTGGTCCTGCTCCTGGTGCCTGGAGTGTGGGGGCCAGCTGCTGGTGGGCAGGCTCCAGGGTTGATGCTGAGGTCCTCCTCTGGTGCTGCCCCAGGGGTGAGTGATGGGAAGCAGGGACTCAATTCCCTGCACGAAACTCCCTTCTTGAGTGCAGTGTCCTGCCTGCTTACAAATTCTTCTCTCCTCTGCATGGCCCCTATGGATGAAAGCACAGTTGGGCTTTGCCTGCTGTTTTTGGGGGATGTTTTTTTATTGGTTGTGGTCCAACAGTGCAAATCAGGCAATGCTTCTGAAGGTAGGGAGGGATGAAGATTGGTTATCATATGGGAATAAATGAGGTGGCTTTGGGGCTTGGTCCTGGTGCAGGCAAAACCCCAGCCCATGGGGATTTGGTGGTCCCTTCCCCCTGGCCTTAGGGTGGCATTTCTTTGGGCAGCATTATAAACATGAGCAGTGGCACTTTGGTCTGCAATAGGATTCTCTCTTCTTTACAGGCATGGGGGTCCTCTCAGGAAAACTGGAAGGTTAAACCAGGTAAGAGTTAATTCTCAGAGCAGCCTCTTTTTACCCAGAATTTGTTAGGTACCTCAAGCCAACAATAAGTGGTGTGGAAAATTAGGAGCAACAACCTGGCCGTGGGGCGGTATTGAGAGGGAAGGGCACGTGGTTGATCGGTGTTTGGTGCTGGGGTGGGAGATAACCTGTGCCACAATCCTGTGGCTGCCAAATCCCTACCACAGGGCAGGTCCTGGAGGCACAAACGATGCACTGCAGCAATTAAAACAAGTAGCAAAAGTTCTAACCAAACTTTAATTGTGCTTCTGTAGGATAAACCTATCACAAACCTGTGACTCTTCCAGCTTTGAGATATGCTTTGGGAAAACACTGTATTTCTTCCTCCTTAAGGGAAGGCATTTCCCACTTTGAGGGCTGTGAGGAGAAACTAGTGTTGCTTATCCTACTGAGTAAAGCCAGTGCTTCTGGTTTGGCTGAGCCCTTTAAACCAAAGAGATTGAAAACACCTTCAGAAGAGCTTTATCTCCCATCTCTGCAGTGTATAAACAACAAATATCACCTGTGTGCTGAAACCAAATGTAACAGTGCACTCATTGCTTTTGTAACTTGCCCAGATGTGGCAACTCCCTGACTCTTTAGCTTTGAACCTAAATAGCCTGATCCTGCAGGTGAGAATTTGCCTTTCTGGGAGAGTAACACCCACTGTGTGGCTGTGCTGGGACCTCTGTGCTCCTGCACAGCCATGGCAGGGGGCACTTAAAGCAGGAGTGTCCCCAGTTCTGGGGTGGTAGCAGTGGGAGTACAGCCTGGCTCCATATGGAGCAGGAAGTGGTGGTGGCCAGGGCTTCCCCAGCTTTCCAAGTACTCTGAAGTGGCAGGTACAGCTGGGGTGAAGCTTGGGATAGGTTGCTGGCAGGTGTGAATGGAAACAGCCACTTGGGCTGGAAGGATTGGCAGTTTTAGGCTTGTCCCAGGATCTGACATATGGTTACTCTCATGTTCTCCTCCTGATGGGTTTGCACTTTGATTGACAAATAGGAGCAGAAGGTAGCAAAATGGGGAGAAGGGTGACCTTGAAAATAATTTCTGGGAATGAGTACTGATTACTCTTTCTTGGGAAATGGGAATGGGGGAAAACTTGCTTGTTGCTTTTTATCTTCCAGAGCCAGAGTCTCCTTGGATATTGGCATATGTGCCTCTAAGAAGCTGCCACAGAGTTCTGAAGGACAAATATGGAGAATTTTCTCCTCCAGCATACAGTGGTGATTTCCCCATAAGCTTTTGGTGCAACTGGACTATCTGGGCAGGCTCCAGAAAGCATATAATAATTTACATTCAGGGCTTTGTCACTAAGGAGGACTGCAAGAAAAATGAGGACAAAATTCTATTTGAAGGAGTTTCTTCTCTGGCAGAAAACAGTGTTGCTTATGCTTGCTGGAAAAAGAAGATGCATGTTTTTGCCACCTTTGCCCAAGCTGTCCACATTGCATTGCTGAAGAGGTACCTACCAAACTACAGAGATGCACAGTTTAAAGGGAAGTACTACATCTTCCAAGACCAGGAAGGTGAATCTTCTTCCAAAGATGATGTGACTTCTGAAGCTCCTGCTCCAAAACTACCAAAACAAGACAGTATTTTTCAGCCTAGTTGGGTTGAAAGCCTTAGAAATGTGCTGGGCTTTACAACCACATGTAGCACCACGAGCCTTGGCAAGACTGCGGTGTTAAGCAGTGAGCTGATGCAGGGAAGAGGCATCACTCTGGATACTATGGCTGTGGGAAGTCCTGTTGAACGTATCCCATGTGAAGGTGCAAGGGCACAGATTCTAGAATCAAAAGCTCCTTGTGGGCTGGGGTCTGAACTGCCAGAGGCTCAGGAAACTCAAGGCATAGGAACACCTGAGGGCATAATCCCCACTGCAGCACAGGATACCTGGAGGCAGAGTCTCTCTGTGAGTGGGGACATCACTGCGGGTTTTGGTTATATGCACAGGCTTTCAAGTGGGCTTTTGGAAACTCCTTTGCTTGGTGCTTTGCAGGCAGCAGAACCTCTTTTGCAGCCAGCAGATGTGAGCCTGGAGAACAGCCAGCCTGTCCTGAACCCCACCTTGAAGCCAAAAGGTTTGGGTGACTTACAATTTACTATTACACCAACACACATGAGTTGCCTGGACTTGGCTACACACTCCCAGTCTCTGCCCCTTGGCAGAGGGCAAAGCCAGGAAAGCTCAGGTACCACCATGAGGCAGCAGCTCAGCACAGTCAGCTTAGTGATGGGTGAGAGTCACCCCCAGCTGAGCATTCCAGATGATGCCACAGCGAGCCATGAAGCTGATGCCCTTGCAAAGGGCCTGATGCCCAGCCTGAGCAGCCCATATGAGGCAGTAAACAGGGACCACTTGCATCTGCTACGTGAGGGAAGCCCAAGATGCCAAAGCAGTTTTGGGTATTTGTCCCTGCCTAAATCTGAGCTGGGAAAAACTGGCCTTCAACATAAAAAGCTCATGGATATTTCCCCACTGGAAGGTTCTGGGGGAGTTGTCAGGAGGAAAACAGTGCTGCATCCCATACCACCAGGAGATATCCTGCAAGAGCATCCTCATTTGCATGGCCAGAGCACTCCTGTCCTGCACTTGGACCCTACAGACCTTGGGAGCCTTCCCCAAAACACTCCAACACTTGACTGTCCTTCTACTGAGAAAGCTCATATGTCTTCCTTGGGTGTACAAAACTGCCACGGCCAAAGCTACAAAGCTCCACAGCCAGGACTTGCTGCACATTCTTTGCTAACAGGGCTGGAGAATCCTCTCACTACCAGGGCTGCCCTAAAGGCAGAAACAACTCCTGTGCTGGTGACTTCCAGCACAGCACCCGTCCCTGCAGACTTCAGCCCTACAAATATAATTCCTGAAGTACCTCTTCTTCCACAAGTGGAGCCTGTGTCCACGGTGGCCTCTCTACCAGGTGCTTTGGATCTGGACCCTGTCAGTCCCAGGCAAAAGGCAGACATCTCCCCAGCTAGCCCAGGAGGACAGGAGATGGTCTCCCATTCACCACCCTGCCATTCATCAATGGCCTCTGGACTGGGCACAGATGGGTCCTCAGGGTGCCTTGGCCCTGGGATGCAAACGTTGGTGGTGGGGGAGGCAGGTGGCCAGGGGCCAGCAACCTCAGCTTCTGTGGGCTTGAGGGCCAGGAGTCCCTCCCCAGCCTCTGTCACTGTCCCAAGGCTTGGTTTGGGGCTTCCTTGGCCCAAGGGCTCTGGGGTGGCACCAGCTTTGCTGTCTGACATCTGGGGGGTGAGGAGAGAGGAGCACATGGTGCCTGTGCAGCATCAGGACAGAGGTGTTAGTGACAAACCAGCTTCTGCCTCTGTCCTTGGGGCATTTAAAATGCAGAAAACCACAGAAGCTCTTCAAGTGGACACAGGACAGCAGAGAACTGTCTCCTTCAGCACCACCCCTGCACACCCTGATCTTCCTGCAGCCCCATGGAGAGAAACACTGTCAAGAGACCAAAAGCCTTGGGAACCCTCTGATGTATCCAGAAACACCCAGATGCCAGAAGGACAGCAAGGGAAACATGCAGGTAGATCTCCCAGTACTGTGAATCTTGGTGTAGGCTGTCTTTGCAAGACAGAACTACCTGGTGGGGGCAAGGCCAAGGTTGTGTCTTTCACCTGCAGTCTCCACCTGGCAATCCTGTCTTGCTCTGGGGAGAGGTGGAGTGGGTTGACCCTGTCTGGACACAAGGTGCCCACCAAAGCTGCTCTCACTCCTCTGCTGAGTGGGAAAGGGGCAAAAAGTTACAGTGAAAAGCTTGTGGGTTAAGATAAAGAAAGGGAGAGATCACTTACCATGGACTTCTGTCATGGGCAAAACAGACGCGACTCAGGGAAATAAGTTTAATTTATTGCCAATCATATCAGAGTAGGATAATCAGCAATCAAACCAAATCAGCTTCCCTTCTTCTCAGGTTCAACTTCACTACTTGTTTCTCTACCTCTTCCCCTGCCCCAAGAGGTCCAGGGGGACAGGGAATGGGGGCTGTGGTCGGTTCATCTCACATTGTCTCTGCCACTCCTTCCTCCTCAGCACAAGGAATGCTCACATCCCACCCCGGTCAGTGCAGACCTTCAGGAACAGGCTGCTCCAATATGGGCCGGCTGTGGGACTGCAAACCCTGCCAGCAAACCTGCTCCAGTGTGGGTTCCTCCCACCACAGGTCCTGCCAGAAGCCTGTTCCAGCATGGGCTTCCCATGGGGCTACAGGCTCCTTTGGGCATTCACCTACTCTGACATGGGGTCCTCCATGGGCTGCAGGTGAAACCTCTGCTCTGGTGCCTGGAGCGCCTCCCTACCCTCCTTCTGCACAGACTTTGATGTCTGCAGAGCTGTTCCTCCCTTGTGGCTGTTGTTGTGCAGCAGATTTTCCCCTTCTACTTAACTATGTTATCCCTGAGGCACTACCAGTGTTGATGATGAACTTACTTGGCTGTGGGCAGTGGTGAGTCCATCTGGGAACTGGCTGGCATACCCTGCTTTGTGCAGCCCCTCCCAGAAGCTCAGCTCCAATTGTGGAGTGTATGTGTGGCTCCATGGGCTGAAATTATAGAAATCTTGCAGCAGGAAAGGGTCTGAAATGGTGCCTCTCTTGAGGCAATTTGCAGCCCTCCTATGAGTGTGATATGCATGTTGTTTTGGTGCATATAATAACCTTGGATTACATGTTTTTTCCCTGTTTCCTGATGTGCCAGAGCTGGGACCTCCCTGGGCAATGGAGTATTTTCCTCTCAGGAGCTGCCATCTCATTTTTCAGGATGGGTCTGGGATGTTTTACCTTCCTCTGCATACTGACATTAAAACCAGCATCTGGTGCAACTGGACCATCTGGGCAGGCCCCCAGAAGCACATTGTCATCTACGTCCAGGGGTTTGAGGGGAACGATGGCTGTGGCAACAACCAGGACAAGATCATCTTCCAGGGTGTCTCATCCAGTGTGGAAACCAAAGTGGTGTATGCCTGCCACAACAGAGGCACTCTTGTCTTTGCTACACAAGCTACTGAGGTCCAGGTGTTGTTTCTGTCAGGGAGTGGCTCCCAAAGCCATGAATACAGGTATTTTAAAGGACAGTATCATGTGTTCAGAGACCCTGAAACTGTGGGCTCTTCACACGATACCATAACAGCTGCCCGAGAGTCTGTCCAGGACACCTCTAAAAAAGAGAGCGGGAGGACAGCGGTAACAAAAGGTTTACTGTCCAAGCCGAGTGCCTCTCCGGGCCCACCAACTCCACCTGCTGGTGGCAGGATCCAGCCTGAACTCCTGCGCCCAGATGGGGAGGCTCAATACCCTCCTGGTCTCGTGGAAGATGCTCAGTTGGCTGCTAACCTGAGCAACCTTGACCTAAGTGAGCTGGGTCAACTCCAGGACGAAACCAAGCTGGAAAAGAGCCTTAAGGATGGTGGCACTGAGGGCAAAGAAACTGAAGATGACAAGTTGGTGGAGGCAGTTCCAGCTGGGCAAGACACTGTGTATAAAGCTGAGCCCTCTGCCTTGGAGCTGAGCAAGGGGGATGCAGAGCCAGTGACTGCCCTGGCCACCATAGTCCCAAGTCACTCAGCTGGTTTTCCCATCTCAGAGGTGCCCAGCAGCAACACAGGTGTCTCTGACACATCACCTAGCCTGGGTCAGGCCCGTGACAGCCTGTCAGAAGTGACTGCTGTCCAGACACCAGTGCTGGAAGAGCCACCACTGGACACCAGTACAAAACCTTCTCTCCACCCCTCTCCTGGTGTGACTGCTGGTGATACGGTTTCTCTGGGGGAAAGGACTGAAGAGCTCTTTGGTAAGATGTTTTTTTGGGTTGTCTCTGGCTGACCTGATACTATAGTGTCCCTCTGCAGTGATGCATCACTCTCTTAAGGGGTTTTATTTGTAGACATGGCTGTTACCTTCAGCTGGTTCATGTGGTAGCACTCTTGGCTCCTGTATCCAAGGTGGGAAGTACTTGAGAAGACACAGAATTGCCTGTTGTAACATGGGCATCTGTGGGATCCTGCTACTCATCACAGGGACAGGCTGGTTTCTAATCCAGGTGTTTTGAATGATCTGTGGAGGAGCCTTTCCAGTGTGGCTTCATACCCAAAACAGACTGTGAATGTTCATCTTGGCTTTAAATGTCTCTGGCTTGCATTGATTCCTGTGTTGCCTGTCACAGGCATGATCAATGAGTCTGAGCTCCAGAAGTTGGAGAAGAGGAAAAAAAGGCTTCTGTCTCCTAAGAAAGTTTGAGTTGATGGCAGACTACTTTTACAGAAATATTTAGCCAAGAATAGGTATTAATTTCTGCTGGGAAGTAGAAGAAAAGGTGTTTTCAATTGGTGTTTCCTCCCCTCCAAACTGTTCTTGCCCCTCCATTGTAGATTTTATTCAGCTTTTTTTCATTTTCTGACACGTAATGCACAAGCAGTTTTGCTCTGTTGGGGTCCAAGGCAGCTCTGGTGGCTTCACAAGTATAACATTCATCTGCTTCCAGAAATGGAAATTAAGTTTATTAGGCTGCTTTCTTCCTAAAGATCACTTTCCACGGTAGAGGAGAGTAGGTGGTATTTAGAGCTTATATTTAATTTCAGTGCAAATGATACAAAAAAACAGAAAGAAGGAGCTGGCAAAGGGCACTCTTCTTGCAGAGTGACACAGACTTAATGCACTTTTCCCTCCCTGTTACTGGCACACAGAGGACAGCAGCCTGATGCTTTCCCTTTCTTTGGCAGATCTGGTTTCTGCCCTGGCATCTCTGGAGAATGGCACAGCACTGCAGTCCCAGCACCACCCTGGAGGTGAGCCATGCAAGGAGTTAAGCACGTCTTAAAACACAGTCCTAAGTTCAATGAGGTGACTGGGGCTGTGCTGGACATCACCTGCTCATTAAATTTAGAAGTCAGTGGGGGTTGTTTCTGAGTAGTAACTACTCTGAAGATGTTAGTTTTTAAGATATCACTGCAATCCCACAGTTGTGCTTTTCCCACTTTGCAGCTCCCCTGGAAAAATCTGAGTTCCTGTGCTATGCCTGACATAAATGTTGGCTTGTTCAAGTTTAAGTGTTACTTGTTAGCTATTTAAAGAAGAATTTTTGAAGGTGAATGAACCTCAATCCCTCCAATACATTCCAGTGGATGTCTTGTGACTACTGGGATCAGAAACCTGCAGAAGTCTTGTTCCTCAGACCAGGGAGAGCAGCAAATCCCCCTTAGGGAGCGCCAGCAAGTAGGCAGCATAATGCTGGGCTTGTATGGCACAGCAAGCCACAGAAACAGCTTGCAAAGAGGAGTCAATACAGAAGGAGCCTGAGCTCTGAACAGGAGAAATATTGATGAATAAATAGATTTTAAATAGCAGAGTGGCAGATCTGTGCCAGCCAGGATTTAGCCAGACCACTGCAGTTTGTCTAAGCTGTGCAAGAGATGGGCAAGAGAAATGGGCTTTTAGACTCCACCACGAATTATGACAATACCTTTGGGAAACATGTGAATGTGATTGGACATGTATTATTGGTTTTTACCCTTCTTTCACTAAAAGACCAATTCTAGTATTCAGCAATGAGCATTAACTAAGGTTTGTTTTCACCTGTTAACAACTTGTCCTACCTGATGCACAGCCTCTGGAAATACCCACGTGGCACTGACTAGCACAGGCATGTCCCCATGTAGCTGTTCTGCTAGTGCTGATGGTTAAGGGCTAATTCATTTGAGGAGCCTGTTGCTGTTATGTGGATTTGAACATGTCAGGATCTTGTGTCTTCTGGTAGATGTGCTGTTTGAAGTAATTGTTGAAATCAAACCCAAGCCCTGGATTCCTCCTGCTGGAAGTGAGCTCTCAAAGGGTCTTCTTGAATCTATAAAGAGCCATGTAAGTCTGGGTATGGGGAGGTGGAGAAAAATAATGTTACACCTCAAAACTTCAATTAGAAGAGACCATGCTATGCCATTTATTCCAGAGATTTTCTGCTAAAGCCACATGATGAACCAATATCTGAGCTGCTTGTGCTGCTCCTCCTCTGAGGCTGATTCTGATGCCCCAGCAGGCGTGCCTGGCTGCAGTTGCCGGTGCTGAGCTCTTCACAGCACCATGCAATCACAAAGCAGGAGAAAAGCACTTCAGAGACAGGGATACAACCAAATGAGGGCTGTAACTCATCTCTGGAAATAGGGCAGCTTGTAGCCAAAGCCTGAAAGTGGGGCAAGTGTGTGAGCATCTGCTTTCAGGGCTGTACCTAAACTTCCTTTCTGGGGTGGAGACTGGAGCAGGTACAGGGTTCTGTAATCCTGCTGCTTGGCCTAGAAAACTGCTGTCCTTCAACTGCTGCTCTGCAACAGCCTTGTACCCACTGACCTGGGGCTTCTGCTGCTCTTCCTTTCTCCAAAGTAACTTGTGCGTTTGGGGAAGTGGAGTTGAAGTGAAGCAGGTGGGAACAATTAGTATTCTCCTGAAGAAAAGGCTCAAAGCAATGGGCTGTGGGACATTGACTGCATCCCAAGTGGTTTGTGGAGGGGAAGAGCAGGATGAGGAGGTGTAATGGGAAAAGAAACTGCTGTCAATACCCCTGTCCAATGTTAAATCAGTGCTGGTCATTCTGTTCCTTTGCAGATACAGAAGAACCTGAAACTTTCTGCTAACAGAGTCAATGAGATAAAGTTAAAGGATATCAAAAGGTGGGATTACTGCTATGCTGCTGGCTTGGTTTGAGACTGCTATAACTTGTAATATTTCTTGGATAGCAGTGTCTGGGTTCTCATTCTCCTTCCCCAGGCATAGACATATGCTTGCTCCTCTCCTGTGATTTGTAACTTGTCCTGAAAGTATTAAAAAGGGGGGGGGGGGGGGGGGGGGGGGCGGGGCGCGGGGCGGGAGGGGGGCCAAGTCTATTTACTGCGGGAAAGACAGCAAAAATTTATGTTTAGTGCTGGCCAGGACCCATATAGGTCTAAGATGGATTTAAACTCTGGAAAAAAAAATGAGAATACACCTGCCAGCCACAGTACCTACCGGAGAAAGCTGGGATCTGTCAGCAAGGTCGCTGTCACTACTGGCTGAGGCTGACCTGGGGCTGCACATTGCCACTACAATTCACTTTGCACAAAGGTCTAATCACTTCAGACTAGCTCCAAATGAGGAGCTGGGCTTTCCTTTTCCCTTGGTCCAAGTGTGAAAGCTTCCTCTTGTCACAAATAATCTTTCCATGATCCTGCAGCACCAGATCCAATAGGAAGGGGTGGAAAGTCTAGAGCTGGGCCTGCCTTACCCCAGGTTCTCCCCTGTCTGCAGGATAAGAGATGCCAACCTGCTGCTCACCTTCTGGCTGCACCTGAAGCCAGAGGAGAGGAATGTGTCTCTGCTCCTGCGCTCCCAGCTGGAGGAACTGCTTGGCAGCTCAGCAGGAGTGGAGAAGCTGCAGCTTGTTTCACTGTTCGTTGAAGGTGGGTGTTTCACATTTCATCTGTGGGATAAACCCTTTTATGCCAAGCCTGACTTGACTTAAGGCATCGATTCCCCATTACAGATGTGAACGAGTGCAGTGCTGGGGTTGGCCTCTGTGGGGAGGAGGCAGAGTGCCTCAATGGCGTGGGCACCTACCTCTGCCGCTGCAAGAAGGGCTATGAAGATCATTCTCCCACCAAATCCGGCACCCTCTGCATCCATACTCCCCCATCAGGTAGAGGACAAAGAGCAGTTCTGCTTCCTCTTGTAGCTGGGGGTTCTCCTTGTGGGCGTGGGAGAGTAATTTTTGCAGCTTTGCTCTTGCCATGTGCAACCTGGAGTGAGCACATCGGGGTGAGGGGCTCTCCACTTGACTGGGGTCCTGCCAGCTGCACCTCTGCTGTATGTGATGTTACTGGGCTGGTGGCTTTGGGTGTCCCTGCCTGCTGTGGCAAGGTTGTATAATACCTTTGCAAGGCATTTCCCAACTGAGAAATATCATCTTTCCGTGAGTCTTATCTTCCCTTTCCCCAGTCTGCTACTTTCTCTGTATCAGGACTACAACTTTGGGACATGAGCCTTTAAGTTATAAGCAAAGTGTGGTCAAGGGTGATTTATGAGCTACCTCTGCTGTAACTTATGTGATCAGCAAACCTGGTCACTCCTGGGAATGCCCTGTGTTCTCCTGTCAAGCTGTGTAGATCTTGGTGAGAAGGACATTGGTGTTCCTGGTGTTTACCCCAGAGCTGCCCTGATATATTTGACATAAAGCTAAGCAGATGGCACATGGTGCTTGACCATAATTAGAGATGGGTAATCCAAACTTGCAGAGTAATGGGGCCTTGCAGCCTGAAAACCAGCAATATTCTGCAATATGTACTCAAAACACTGCTGCTGCTTTACCAAAACTATTTCACATCCCTGCAGTGGCTTAAACCCTTAATGTGATTTCAAATATAGTTGTGGCCCAATATATAATTTCTCCCTCATCCTACCAACTCCCAAGTAAATTAACCACTTGTGCAGTCTAAGTCTATCCAGATCAGCTGGTTATTGTTATATTCAGATATAGGTAATTTTATTAATTCATCTTTATCCATGGCATTGTGGAAAGGGTCCCTTGAGGCCTCAATGGGAATGGAAGCAGGTCTTTTAGTCTCTGTGGGTTTGGCAATGGCTTTGTTCTCTTGGGGTTCTCCTGGGTTCACTATTCATTTACTGCTCCTGTGGGCTGCCTATTGGTCTAAATATTTCTTTGGGATGCTCTGCCCGGGATGCAGGTGTGAGGATTTCTGGAGGGCAGTAGGAGGGAGAGATGTTGGACTTCCTGGAGGAGCACCCACAGATCCAGGTGTTGCCCCTGAGCAGAGTGGTCACAGTGTGGGGGACTTTGTGAGCACTGTGGGGCACTGGGGCAATGACCACTGGGATGAGGCCATGGCCTTTTTCTTGCAGGGATCAGCTTTTTCCTCCACCATGTTGATGTTCTGGTGGGGGCAGCCATCGTGGCTGGCCTGGTGCTGCTGGTGGCTGCTGGTCTCCTCTGTGTGACAGCCATGTGGGGACGGCAGCCCAGGAGCAGCCCCGACCCTGAGGAGCCCCCAGTGAGGGCTATGGAGGAGCCAGAGATGGAGCTGCACGACCTGGGGCAGTGCCTGCACCTCGACCCCTTCCAGCTGAAGCTGCGGGCCAGGCCCCCCGAGTGGCTGTGGAGTGTC
The DNA here is from genome assembly GCF_047495875.1 of Pithys albifrons albifrons. Taxonomy (NCBI): domain Eukaryota; kingdom Metazoa; phylum Chordata; class Aves; order Passeriformes; family Thamnophilidae; genus Pithys; species Pithys albifrons. The sequence continues at coordinate 108,408,130 of NC_092459.1, forward strand.
CGTGCCCACCATGGCCAGGCGTGCCAAGTCTTCCTGGAGCAGTCCCCCCAGCTCTGATGGGGTCCCAGTCCTCCCCTAAACCCCCTGTGTCCTCAGTGACCTGCCTTTCTCAGCTGACACAAATCAGTGTCTGTGCAAACCCTTCTGCTCTGTTTTATGTACCATGAATATCCCACAACAGTGTTCCTACTCTTGTAATTTATTTTTTTTAATACTCATGCAGTTTGGGAAACAATCCTTTCCTCCACATCACTGTGCATCTGCTGCTTTACTCTGCTCAAGAGCTGCACATGAAAATTAAACACTTTTGTTTTAAGGAAAAAAGGGAGTAAGATATTTTGGTGCTTAATTTATGAAATTAAAAGTTATTCTGCATCCTGCTTGCTCAGTGCTGCCTCCTTTCTCCTGCCCCAAAGGCAGAGCTCTATGGGAAGCCCTGGCATCACCTGAGGATCTGTGGGATGTTTTTTCCAGCCTGGCTGAGAAACACCCCCAGAACCTGCCTTAAAGTTTTGGTGGAAATCCTGGTCAGGTTATGGCAGGTGGGCCCCCACTCACTGAGTGATGGGGACAGCATTTTTTGTGCTTGCATGGATGCTGTTTGCTGAGATGCTGGCTGCGAAAAGCACCACCACTGTCCTCATGGTCCTGGCTGGCTGTAAAGCACAGCTGTCTCCCCGTCTTACCCTGCAGCTGCAGGCCGGTAACTTCTCTCTTTTTGTGGTTTTAGGGGATTTTAAATTAGAATGACCACTTTGCTTCGGGAAGAAGTGTGAATGCCGTGGCGGCAAACGCCCCACTGGAGGGAGCTGTCTGCCACCAAAAACCCAGGAGGGGCGCTGGATGCAGCTGGCCTGGGAGACGCTGCCAGATGTGGGACACAGCTGGAGCTGGGGGTCCCTGAGCGAAACAGGAGCAGTTAGTGCTGCTTAGGGATTGTCTCCTTGAGCAGCTTTGGCCAAGAAGTCCTGTGGAGGTGTAGGCTGAATGAAGCAGTTTGCACATGCATATATATATATATGTGTGTGTATATATATCTATATGTATGTGTATATATATGTACACACACTCACACGCATATGTGTGTGTATATATATATATCTATGCTCAGCTCGGGGGTTGGAAGAGGGCCTGCTGTGTTTTTCTGAAGGGAAGTGTTGAGGTGTGAAGAAGTCAAAAGGTGGCCTGAGATCTTTCTCTAGAGAAACTCTTTTCCATCCACTCCTCACTACTCCCCCGAAAAAAAGTTTAAAAGGCCGTTCCTTCATCTCAGCTGTTGAATTGGGCAAGAAGCAATGTTTGCAGCGTGGAGGGGGTTTTGCCAAAGGAGAGGCCTGTGATACAGATTGGGGCATTACAACTGGCAGTGCTGTGCTGCCCCTCTGCCAAGGGGTCACTGTGTTGCTTTCCAATAACAGGCTCATCCAAATTAGCTGATGCTGGTGGAGCCTTCCTGCCTGGAGAAGGTGTGTGAAGCAGAACTAACACCTCCCTGCACACGCTCCTCCAACTCACATCAGCGCTATTTAGTGCCGTTCAGGTTTGGGTACAGGGAAGGCTAAAGAAAAACGGGTCTCCCAGAGATATCCTGATCATTGCTTCTTTTGACATACGTGGAGCAATCAGCAATCACCATTTTCTATGCATGTTTTTTAAAGTATTTTGCAAATAGCAGAGAATTAAATGCAAACATCTCCCTAGGAGGCAGATAAGTGGGTGTAATTTTCCATTGTAAAGAGAAGGAAACCGTTAATGGGTTTGCACAGAATGTGCTTTTTTCCCCCTCACTGAGATCAAAGATAAGCAGCAGGGGCTGAAATAATACTGGCATTGTCTTGGCCATGGATTTGGCCCTTCTCCCTTATGAAGGGGGCTCAGGGGCTCTTCAGGCTGCAAACTCTACTCTCTCTCAGTAAAGTAAGGTTTGGATCCCAAATCTAAGAAATTAATGAGCAGATTGATGCTTCTGCTTTCTTTCCAGCTTTTCCAGGAGCAAGGTGAGCCTCACTCTGTGTTCTTGTGTGGGCAGCCAGCTCCTTTAATCCAGCTGTACTCTTCTCTGTGACCCGGCCACAAGACTCCCACTGGACCAGCTTTCCCTGCAGCTTTTCATGCAGATAAAATGTCCTGCTGATGCCCCTGTGCTGGCACAGGGGATGGAGGAAAGCCCAGAGCAGTGAGGTGCCCAGGCAGGGCTTTCTGCAGCCAGACCCACGATGGCAGTGGGTCTGTCTGGGCTCTGTGTGAGAGCAGAAGATGGAGATGATGCCTACCCCTCATGGCTGTGCCTTGGAGAGATGTCAGGCTTTTATTGGAAGCATCTAAGGTGCACATGTGATCTGTGTGTGAAACGCAGCAGGACAGATCTGGATATCAAGCCCATCACAAGCAATAGGTGTTAGTTTTCTCTGTTACAAATATCCACCATTTCAGTCCCAAATAATGTTGCCTTTTTTTTCCCCACTATGTCCAAAGGAGCAGCATGGAGTCCTGTTTTGCCTTATGAAAGGCAGGCTGGCTTTAGAAAGAGCCCATTCCTCCTTTCCTCCTCTCCCAATTGAATCAAGAGGGGCTGACTTCACAGGGACTGCAGTGGGTCACCTTGTCCAACCTCCCTGATCAAGCAGGGTCATCCAGGTCATTGTGTGCAGACAGTTCTTGGATATCTGTGGTGAGGGAGACTCTCCAACCTCTCCGGAAAATTGTTCCCTTGTGTGGTCACTGCATAATAAAAAACTTCTTCCTCCCTTTCAGGTGGAACTTCCTGTGCATCAGTTTCTGCTCATTGCCTCTTGTCCTATTAGTTGGCATCACCAAGAAGAGCCTGATCTATCCTCTTGGAACCCTCCCTTCAGATACTTGTAGACATTGGTGGGGTCCCCCCTCAGTCATCTCTTCTTGAAGCTGAACAGGCCCAGCTCCCTCAGCCTGTCCTCCAGTCTCTTAATCCTCTTTAATTACCTTCCACTGGACCTGCTCCAGGAGCTCCATGTTTCTCCTGTCCTGCGGAACCCAGAACTCGACACAGCACTCCAGGTGAACCTCACCAGGGCCAAGCAGAGGGGCAGGATCACCTCCCTTGACCTGCTGACAATGCTCTTCCTAGTGCACCCCAGGATTCCATTGGCCTTCTTGGGTACAAGGGCACTGCCTGCTCATGAGCAACTTGTTGTCCACCAGGCCTCTCAAGTCCTTTTCCACAAAGCTGCTTTTCAGCAGGTTGGCCCCCAGCCTGTCCTGGTACATAGGATTGTTCTTCCCCAGGTGCAGGACCTGCATTTGCCCTCGGTGAACTTCAGAAGGTTCTTCTCTGCCCATTTCTCCAAGCTGTCCTTCTGAAGGGCTGCACAGCACTTGGGGGTACTCCCATACTGAATACCCAGTACGTCTGGGTACTGCCCCAGACCATTCTGGGGTATTGGTCACTCCTCCCAGCTTTGTGTCATCAGCAAACTTGCTGAGGAGGCATCTGCCTTTCACGTCCCTGCCTCTGCTGCGGGTCAAGGTATTGGCATCTTCTCTCTCATCCCCAGTGGAATGAATTAACAGACAATAAAACAAGTCAGATCTGCTGGATCTTTAAATCTGAGTTTGGTCACTGCATGCAGAGATTGACTGGAAAGCTCTGCTGCTTCTGACATCCAAAATGAATGTGTCCCCTCGCAGTGCAGCACTCTGCTTGCTCACAGCCCTTGGCCATGTGAAATGACACACTCTGTTGATTTATGGGCCATCACAAATGATTTTTCTTTTGCAGTAGGAAAGTTCTCCCATGCATTATCACTGCATGACTGTGGTGCGTGCAGAGGTTTCAGAGGGTCCATGATTTACTTGCAGACTTCACCATGTCCTAGGAGCTGCAGGGGAGGGACAGAATTTGAACATCAGCTGATTGGTTTTTAAGGACATTTACTAAGCCTGTTTGAACACCTTTTTCCCAAATGCTTCAAGTTCGTCTGACCAGGTTTTTTTCCTGGCTTTTGAAGCTGGCAGGGCAAACCTCATTTAGCTGCAGAGCACTGTCCAGAGCACTTGGACACGAATCATCAAGCTAGGGCAGAAGATGTGGAGGCAGTTCCTTGTGGAAGACGCCCTATTCTACCCGTTTGCACCTACCTTATCTGAAAAGCCACGAAAAATGGGAGCCATCTCATTCAGCTTGTGGTGGTAGTGGCTTGTACCTTAGCCTGAGTAGTGAAAGCAACAAATAATGTGTGGGGAGGATTGCTGTGAAGGGAGGTGCTGGAAATCAATTTAATTTTCTTTCCCACAACTAGGAAAGAGCTGAGAAAGGGATGTGGGGGCTGGCTCACCATTCCTGTATCTTTGCTACCTGCCAGTTAATAGAGGCTGGGGTATCACTGAGGTTGTTGTCATGCTGAGGGAGATCTCCAGAGGTTCAGATCTCCTCCTGTGACCTGGAGGATTTAAGAGGAGAGCCCTCATCAAGTGCTGGTATATGCTTCTACAGCTTTGTTGCCAGCAGGAAAAAGGGAAAATGTGGAAATGTGGCTTTATGCTGTGGTTTCAATGGCACTAGGCTGGTGAGGCTGTAATATAACCACAAACTGAGGACAATCCCTCCTGGAGAAAGTATTTTTTGCCATATCACCTCAAGTGCAGGAACTTTTAGTCGTATTTTGTTGACTGCTTGAGAGATACTCACCCAAGTGACTGTGATACAGAAAAATGCAATAAATTCGGCTAAGAAATTACTTTGGAATGACATGGAAAGTCCCATCTCCCAGAAAGCTCAGGCTGCTTCTGAGCAGTGATTTCCCATGGAACTTCCCCCTTGGTAGCTCTCTGAGAGCCGGTGATGATGGTTTGAAAGCCCAGATGCTGCCACTTGGTGGGATGGCCATTCTTGAGGTACAGAGCCTTTGTGTGATCCCAAATCCCTGAAATTCAGTCAGAGCTGGGCTGCTGGGGAAGGTGCAGGTGGGGACACACAAGCTGGCATGCAGCAAGGCAAGCAAATGGGCATTTCATTGAAGGGTGGGCAGGCTTGGAAAGCCTGCGACTTGTGTCTCAGTTTGAGGGAAAAACCAAAATGTTTACCAAAATGCAGAGGAGAGAATTCCTCCACAATAACCACATTACTCTTTTTATTAAATTTAAGAAAAGGAACTTTAATTAGAAAATGGATATAAGATGGATAACTGTTCTTAACTACTATATATATACATATATATGTAGATATGAATATAACTGTAAACAGACCAGAGCAAACTACTCCCCCAGCACCAAAGGTAAAAAGCAAAAGAGAACAACCCCCAAAACGGTATGGATTCCTCCTGAAGCAGTTATAATTATGGACAGTGTTAGGGTCTCTCTCTCTCTCTCTCTCTCTCTCTCCGTCCTTTGTCCCAAACGAAGAAGGAAAAACTGGGAGTGGAGGAAATGGTGATAGTTCCCAGGAATCTCCTTGCAGTCCAAATCGATCCCCAGGAAGAGGGAAAAAAGTCTGCAGTGTCTAGAAGCAGCTGTGTCTCTCCTCTCTTCTCTCTCTTTCAAAAGCTCAGGGTGCCTAGTGATGGAGGGGGAAAAGCAAAGAGCAGAGCCAGAAAAAAAAAAAAAAGGTAAAAAAAAAAAAAGAGCTCACCAGCAAGCCTTGGCTCCTTTTCTGCAGCTGCACAAAGGAAAAAAAAATAAAACCAAGCAAAAGTCAAAGCAGCACAGAGGGAACAAAGAAAGAAAAAACTTCCCCCATCCCCAGGTACTGGAGTTCTGTTTTCTCACCTCCACCCCACCATTAAGCTTGAATCTAAAAGTCATCAGCTATCTGTTGTCCTCCTGGGACTCCAAGCCTAAACCTTTTGTGTAGGTATGGTGAGGAAAATTCTCTGAGGGGGCTTCTCCCAACACCACCTTCCTGTGTTTGAACTTTTAACAGCTTGGCATCTGAGCAGCTTTAGGGCTGAAAGCTTTGAATTGAGCCATTCTGTGATGTAATTTTGAGGCTAGACAGTGACAGCATGGGGAGGCTGAAGCAGTTTCCAGTTGGGCACTCTCATGCCGAGATGGGAGGTGTGGTGGATGCATTAAGTGTAGATCTATCTGTGACAGCTTCAAATTAAGGAGGCAGAGCAGAGAAAGGAAGCCTGAAGATGGCGTTTTTCCTTCTAGCCTGGTGTAAAATCCTGTTCTTCCATTTCCTCTGTCTCCAGAGGATGCAGCTGGGGCTCCGTACCCTGTGGGTATCGCATGAGAGTTTGATTTTGCTGTCGGAGCTGCTGCCACATACACAGTTCTTACCTGCAGCTGCGTGTGCAGCAGAGGCTCTGCAGGGATGGAGCAGAGCAGGCAGCTTTGTGAGGGTGAAGAGTGCTGTCTAAAGAGTGAGATTTCCTGGAAGGAGGCAGCACAGACTGTGAATTGGGTCTGTTCCCAGAGCATCTTAACTCGCAAGTGATTAGCTGTTAATTATTATGCAATAAATTACTGATAGAAATTAGTATTTTTCACAGCACCTATTGTACCACATGACATCAGCTAAGCTGTGTGAAACACATGTAATTACTGTCGCAGAAATGTAATTATAGCTCTCCCCCTCCTCAAATTCTCGTGCATGCTTCGCCCATGGCATGGGCACCTGGACCAGGGTGACGTGCAGGCAGTGCCACTGGGCACCACCAGCCACTTTCTCCCCGACTCCGAGCTTGCTTTCATTTTTCCAGGGACTGCCAGGATTCAATGAAGAGGCAAAAAAGCTGCCCTCAATTGTGCAGCACTTGTGCTTCAGTCTCAGCATCAGGCTTAAAAAGCACCCTGAGGGTAATACTAAGCCCTCGCAGTTACCTTTAGAAGAGAATAGAAAAAACTCCTACTAAACACATGGATTTTATCCCAGTTTTGTTTATAAATGTTTTTGCTTTATAAGGCTTTAATAAGTTAAAATCCCAAGGAAGGGTACATTCTCCTGCTGGCGTTCTTCAGTTCAAAATGTTTCTGCAGTGACCTAACTTTGTTTGCAGCCCCCAAGAGGCGGAGCCTCTTAACTGAGATCATCAAAATATTTGTGCTGGTATGTGTGTTTTAGACCTGCCCTTGAAATTATTCAGCATAGCTGTGGCTTGACTTGTTTTGGGCATTTGAACTTTAATTTCTCTCCCTAGCTTTGGTTGGAGTGACTTGTGCCAATTGGCTGTGGGACTTTGTAATTGTGGATTTGGGTGTTTTCAGCTGCTTTTTGGGACATGCTCGGGGGGTGGAAGGGGAAATAGGGGTGGAGACAAATATCTGCACATGGCTGAATAAGTGCAACAGTTTAAATTTATGTAAGAAGTTTTCTAACATATTCAGCCAAAGTGCCTCTCTTAAGGGTGGGCTGCACATGTGAAGGATATATTGCAGTAAAGATGTGATTGGTTATGCCAACTGTAGCAGGATAGCAGAGAGCTATCAAGAAGGATAATAAGCACTAGATATTACAATGGGGTTTTTTTCACATTGCTAGCAAGAGAAAAAGCTGCCCTGCCCCTCTGCTGGTGGAAAACACCATAGAAGATATTGCCAATAATCTTTTTTCCCCTAAAAGGTTCCAGGCAATAGCATCCATGTAAGTGCATGTTGCTGGCAGCAAAGCTGGTGCCTCCATTTTTATTAGTTTCCAGCTCACACTGATGCAGCAGCAGACAAACCAAAGTGTGAGCACTCTCTGAACACAGCCCTGAAGGCACCATTTATATGTCTAATGCATCAAAGCCACACAGAAGGGAGAGCAGAAAGAAGCTGTGTGTTAGAAAGCCTACAGAGTATTAATGATGTACAGTAAATGGGTGGTAAATAACAGGGCTGTCACTGCAAGGCTGCTGAAGCACTGAACCAGCTGTATGTGCCTGTTCTGCATACAAACTGCACTGGGATTTCTGCAGGGCTGGAAAATGCTTCATTCCCAAAGTATGGGAAGATCTGTGTTCTGAATGTACTTCACACAGGGTGGTGATCTGAGGGTATGAAATGGGCAGTGCTGCATTATGTATGTAGCCAGCAGGACTAACTAAAATCTTACAGCTTTGGGGGAGAAAAGTCCATCAGTGTTCAGACCCAGAATGACACTGGCTGATGTCAGAAGTACTGGCTGGCTGTTCACTGGCTGATGTCAGAAGTACTAAAAACCAAGCAGGAAAATGGCTTAAAGCACTGCACAATTACTCTAAATACTCTGATCTCATGAGCTTGAGGAAGAGTAAGAAATTATTAAATTACTCTTATAAGTCTAAGGCACTAGTTCAGTAAGGCAACAGGCAGTTCTTTTACCTGAAAGTGATGATGTTCCCCCCCCCAAGAGTTTAGCTTTAATTCTTTAATTTTTTTATGCTTGAAATAGGGCAATATCAAATTTTGAGTGCCTGGCCCTCTGAAACAGAGCAAAACAGTGCAGACACTATCCTAGTTCAGCAGGTGGGACCAGTTTATCACTGTGTGAAGGCGACCAAAGCGATGTATTCCACATCCTCTCTTCATTGCCCAAGAACTGTTAACAATGGACCATTTGCAGCAGCTGCCCATGGCATGTGAACTGGGTGTGAAAGACACCTGTGAGATAAGAGCTGTGATAACTCCCCTCCAGGAAGTCGTTAGTACCTTCACACCCAGCCTGAGGGGTCATATCTGCTCCTGGGCCAGCAACAATTCCAAAATACCCCCTGACTCACAGCGTCAGATCACCCATTGTGGAACTCCCTGCCCTAGGGGAGGTACTGGGCGATCCCACCTGGACCTGAGGGTACACTCATCGGACCTGAGGGAACCACTTGTTGGACCCAGAGGAGGACCAAAACCATCATCTGCACCAACAGGTTTTTTACCTCCTTTTGCTTTGTACTCAGAGGAACCACATGGGCTTCAGCACAGGGACTAACAAACCCCACTAACAAACCCCTTTGTGTTTGTGCCCCAGGGCACTGGGTTATACTACTGGGTTTTGTGGGTTAAAAGCAATTTCTCTTTGTGTAATTGTATTTATTGTAATATTTTTATTAAATTGTAACTCTGACTTATAATCTCTCCTGAGCTGGGTTCATTTCTCCTGCTGGTTTACCCTTAAACCAACTCAGACACTTTTTGAGGATGAAAAGGTACCAGATGGCATTGTTGGAGGTCATTGGTTCCTGCAGACCTCATGAGAAATGAGTTACATTTCCCCATGGTGCGTGGGTGGGGGAATACAACTGATTCTTCACTGCAGCAAGATGATGCACATTCTCAGCAGAACTTTCACAGGCCATGAGCTTACTCTGGCTTTGCACTCAGACAGATGCAGTGGCAGCATGAAGGTAGGCTGGACACTGAGGTCCTGCTAGTGCTCCTGTCACAGCTGGCAACCAGGGAAGGATAGAATATTAGCAAACTGTCTGCCAGCCACTACTAAAAATTCAAGCCTCTGACTGCCCAATTAGCAACCAGCAATACAGCCTGAAACAATGGCAGCTGGCAATATGGGGGAATTAAAATTACAAACAAACTCTTCCTTGAACTGCCACAGAAGCTTTATTTTTCTCAGAGTTAAAATCTCTGTTGGTAACAAGTTTTGAGGTTAGAATGCTGTTAGAGATAGACCTCCAAAGCTGTGCTCCTAGAAAAGAATAACTAATTGATTGTTCCTTACCTCCAGCTTCACCTGAAAGCCTGAAACCTGATTGGTTGCTCCTTACCTCGGGCTTCCCCTGAAAGCTGTTTAGAAAGACCAACACCACCTTGAGAAGCAACCTCCAGAAAGGCTGCAAGTCAAGGCAGGAGCGTCCCTGTTGGCATTTGTGCGGTGCTGGTGTAGCCCCCAAAGGTAGGACCCCCAGGATGGTCCCAGTTCCTGTGGCCAAGGACTGGCTTTGCTGAAGAAGGAAGGACCCCCTTGGCACACCAGGTGGGAATGTGCTGGCCAGGGAGCATGGGAAGCTATACTGCTGTTCCCTTGCCTTCCTGGACTCAGCTGATTAAAATTTGCTTGTAATAATGCCAAGGTCATGGGTTCAATCCCCTGTGTGGGCCACTGACTTAAGATTTGGACTCGATGATCCTTGTGGGTCCCTTCCAACTCAGAATAGTCTGTGATTCTATGAAGACCAGCACTAGTCCTTTAGTAACACAATTGCTCTCTGTTGTAACTTCACTGCTCTTTGAAGCCCCCTGAAAGGAGGTTGTAGTGAGGTGGGGGATCCATCTCTTCTCCCCAGTGACAAGTGCTAGGACAGGAGGAAATGGCCTCAAGTGGTGACAAGGGGAATTTAGGTTGACTATTAGGGAAAACTTCTTCCCTGAAAGGATGTCAGGCACTGGAACAGCCTGCCCAGGGAAGTGGTAGAATCACTCCAGAAGTTTTCAAAACCCATGTCAATGTGGTGCTTAGGGACATGGTTTAGAGGTGGACCATCCAGTGCTGGGTTATCAGTTACACTCGATGATCATAGAGGTCTTTTCCAATCTTAATGATTCCATGACACTGTAATTGAAAGCTGTACTGAGAAATCCCAACACAGGCAAATGTGTTCCATCCTACTCACGCCTGTTGGGTTGTTTTGTTGCAGGTGATAATTAGAACCAAATCACTCTTTCAGTGCATCCTAAATAAACCTTCAAAGAATTTTCTTTGGTTGAGTTTTTTAGTTCTTTCCTAATCTCTGTTATCGCTGCAATATGTCATGCTTTATGCTTCTGAAAAAAGAATTTAATATTCAAGAACAAAGCAACCCACAGCTTTTCTTCAATTCAGTCTTTTGTGTCCAAAGGGCTGTCCTAACTCAATAACTGAGTTCTTATTGTGTCACTTTTCACTGTCACCAGCCTGGCTTATCCTTTTGCTGCAGCCTTATCAGTATTTTTTTTGTAATTCATTGGTTGTCCATTCTACTTTCACAGCTTTTAGGGTTTTTTCCTCATTTCTCCCACCCCTCAGTTCCAGGACATTTGTGGCTGCCCTCTGTGATTGTTCAGTCTGGAAAGTGGTCACATGCAAAGACAGTGGCTCAGGGTGTCCTGGAGCACAGTTGAGCAGCTGAACAGAGACTGTGACAGTGGAGAAGTTTTGAGGTTAGCATGTTCTTAGAAATACACCTCCAAAATTCATCAGCAATTTTTAGTCTAGACAAAGCTGTGATCCTAGGAAAGAATAACTGATTGATTGTTGCTTAGCTTGGGCTTCACCTGAAAACCACAGCTGTTTAGAAAGACCAACAGCACCCTGAGAAGTAACCTCCAGAAAGCAGAGATTTATAAAGTATGCAGAGGGGGGAAGCATTAAAAACCTGAGGCTGCACCCCAGCTGGAAACAACTTCAAGGGTATCTCACAACCCTGACTGAAAGAACTCAAAAGCCAGAACCGATGGGCTGGATGAGAACAGATGTTTGGGATGCCCATGGTGTAACTTTGCCCAACCAGCAAATGTCTCCTCATGCCCAAGGACACTCAGTGAGGAGCAGCAACAGCAGGAGATGCAGAACTGACCTGGTGAACTGCTCAGGTGGGGCATATTGAGAGCCTTGTGATGTCCCACCAAAAATACCAATCAGTTTTGACATTTGCAGTTATCTTCTTTATAAAAAACGCCAACAAAACCAACAAATAATCACACCAAAAGAAATAAGGGCTAGCATTGTGCTGATGGGCACTAAAATATCCTGTGCCTGCAAACACAGATGTGTATAACCCCCAAACAGAAAACCAATCCCTTCCACCTCTGTGCCATATCTACAGTCCTGTGCTAAGAGTTAACAAGCCAGCAAATGAGCACTGCCTACTACAAATCCACACATGGACTTTTAGCCAGGGAGAGGGATTTTTAAATATCCATTTATTCAAGATTGAAAGTGTTTTCATCTGTCCAAAAAAAAAAATCCCAGTTTGTCCAGTTATTTGGTAGAGCTGCTCTGACTGATAGATAACAGAAATATGCCTCTCCTGCCTCAGTGCACCTGCTCCTCTGTGACAGCATCCTCATAGCAAAGTATCAGCATGGGACAATCTGCATTTCCCTAAACAAAGGCACTGTTCTTTTATTATCATCTTGACACCCACTCCTGAGTGTCTGGAGGGGTTTGAGAATTTAAAGTTACTTTTTCATGCAGTTTTACTTAGGAAAAAAGAAGTAGTTGCAAAAAAATTCCCCATGCCATGTTTTTATACTTGCTCTGCTAACCATAATAAATCATTTGGAAATTAAAAACCAAAACCAAAACAAAACCAACAAAGCCCCCAAAATGGAAAACAGGAGCGAGCTTTAGATTCCTCCAGGATTTTCAAAGTTAATGTATTGCTCAAAGCTGATGTTAAACTACTCCCAGTAGCTTTTCTGGTTGTGGCAAGAATTCACTTCAAACTGAAGTATTTTAAAAGCAAACAAAAAAGTCAAATACAGAGTCCTTTAGCTATGTATTTAAATTGTTGACTTTTTGATATCCTGCAGAAGATACTCAACTATCTTCTGATTTGCAAGTTTTCATCTTGTGATACAGTTTACATTTCCTGTGCAAAAGGCCACAGGGTCTAAGGCAAAACAAAATGAGATGTGCCTGCTAAAATCCTTTCTGTAATTCAAACAGGAGCTCAAACTTTGACTGAAGGAATCGCTCTGGATTGACACAAGCAGTAGCTGTGTTCTGTTCAGAGCTCCAACCTGCCATAAGCTCCGTAAGAAATAAATCTCCCCTGGTGTTGGCAGTACAAGTGGTTAGGAACAGGTATATCTGATATTCTTCTCACCTTCATGAATTCATCTTAAGGCACATTTTCAATACACTGAGAATGGGGTAACTAAAGAGTGTTCAAGCATTTTTTTCTTGAATATTTTGCTTGGGAACAGCATGAGTCTACCATGTGAATACAGAAGGGTCTTTTCTATCCCTTAAAGAACAACACTACCTTATTTATAGACTGGAGGAACTCCTTCCCTAATGCTGGATGTTCAAGGCAGCTTTGAAGGAAGTCATTAATACCCCCTAAATTCACCAGAGAAGCCTTAGCATGGCTGTACTTGCAGTTTCTTGCCAGAGTTGTTCATTGCTTTCTATAGATTCTCTGTTGTGCTCACGTCTCTGGGTCAGTATCTGCTTCCCAGGGACTGTATTACTTTCATACCTTGGATCATCTGAAGAAGAAAAAGTGTTTTTCTTCCATAAGAAATTGCAAAAGTTGCATGTATTTAATGAATGTGGAAGTGTGCTCTGTAGGTAGTTGCTGGGGAAAAACCTTTCTGCTGAGTCCCTGGAGGATTTCAAGGAAGTAAATTTGCGCTTTTATTTTCTTTTAATAAATTCTCTCCTCCTTGTACCCAGGGGCACCTTTGGTGACACCAATCATCAACATACACATTTTCTGTCAGTGTTACACTTCTTGAACCTTTTTATTCCATTATAGCTTAAGTTCTTCTTGTTCTTATCAGCTACCCTTACATTCTGCTTTGCCTGCCTCTTTATTATCTTTGTTTCATTTGAAGCACTGAACAAAGTTCTTTTTAATTGCTGCTATCTGATCTCTGTCCTGGAGAAACAAAATTTGTTTTTCAAAATAAATGATTTTTGCAGCCTTACCTTGCTATTGACTACCTTATCAGAATATGTAATGATCCCAATTCTGCCTGCTTCATTAACTGAGTCCAGCCTAGTTTATGAGACAAAGGCAAGAGTGAATGTATGATCTCATTTCTCTGGGTGCAATTCTTTTAGCAATCAAAAAGAGTGAACTGTTGATATGGAAAGGTTAATGCTGTACCCCATTTTTATCAATAAAGTGCTTTTTATCAAATCTGTGTTTTATCTCATGTCTACTTTATCAGATCTGTTTAAGTAAGGTACATATTTGAAGCCTCTTCTAAAATTAATTTTACTTCTTGAAAGTCTTGCAACTATTAAAAAAAAAGAGAAATCCTTTTACAAAGTCTATTTTAGACAAGGAACACATGTTGAGTTCAGGTATTAACCACTTGGCAACTATGCCCTTGAGCACAAAATACTCCTCCCATCTTCAAATTGATCAGTAACCTAAAATAGAGCATTTTAAGATAATATGCCCCTCCTTAATTTCTTTTATTCGGTTAAAGGAAATATGTTGGTACAAATTTCTCTTAAAATTGGCTGTTGGCCTTTCCTGACAGTAAACTTCGTGAAATAAAATAACTGAGTTGTGTTTATAGACTTCTGCCATTCAAAGATCTTGATTGTGAAGGGAGAGCCATTATTGGTGATCTAGATCATCAAAAACTGCCTTCTGTGATTTCCTCAGACAAACCCCAATGTGGCAAAAAGCCACTGCTGTACAGCTTGTATTCAGAACTGTCTGGGTGCTGCTCAATGAACTCCCATTTGTTTCCAGTGTTCTGGAATTCCTTCCTTTTACCTTTGTTTCCACCAATTCTGTAGAGGAGAGGAGAAACACAAACCACCCTCACTCTCCAAATACTTTGCTGAATCTTAAATTCTCGTGTTCTACTTGTGAATACTTTGACCTGCAAATGAATATATTCTTGTTGTTACTGGCCAGCACACCTGCTCACAGCTATGCAAGAGGAGGAAGAAGACTGATGAAGGTTCATTAGGTTTCCTGCTGTGCCCCTTTAAATTTCTTGCACACCTTTCACTGCTTCCAGTCTGTCCTGGCAATTATTCCCAGACTTCTCCAATTAACACAAACAAAGCTTTCCTGTGTTTTTCTTTAAAACATCAATGTCAATATTGCTGCTTTGTTCTTGATGCTAAAAAGTTCTTGTTTATTTTCTGATTTACACCTTCTATAGTGTTTCTCCTGATGTATTTCCCTTAATTCTCTTCCCACCACCCCCCAACTTATTAAAAGTTATGAAGTTTGCATTTAGGTGTCTGAAATCTGACTACTATAAACGAGTATTTTTCTGCTTGCTTGGTGTCTCACCAGTTCTTGTGAAATTTGGAAACTTAAGTTTCTGTGCAATCCTCCATTTGTTGTTTTCCTGAGCACTACTGTAATTTTCTTGTCTCTGAGGAAATTCATGTTACAACTGCAGCTGTAGGGCCTGAATGTGAGTTTTAGGTGCTGGAAGTTATGGTGGTAATGGTGAAATTAAAAATAAACTAGCAGGTCTGTTAGGAAGCCTGGGCAGAGAGAATGCAGAGGTCTTGTGCTTAACAAACATTCTGCTGAAGATTTACATCACAGGCTGCTTTCTGCCTTAACCATTTCCGGGCAACTCTTAACAGTGTTTTCCTTAATTCAATTTCCTGCATTGCTTCATAGAAGGGCTCCCTCTTCCCCTCCATCCCCAAAGGGGTGTGTGTCCCTGTGTCTTTGGCTCCTGATAGTTGTCTTGCATGGCAATTTGATCTTCCAAGTGCATCATTTCCTTATCACTAAAGGCAAGGATTTTGAATCATACCTCATGGCCTTGGCCTGGAGGGCAGTTCCTTTTTGCCAGCATTGGGGTATGGTTGATTTTTTCAGCTTTATGCTGTATTTCATGTACCTGGTCTTAAAAACCTCCCTTCAGCCCAGACCTGGGCACTCTCTAATAGTCTAACTGTGGTTGACATTAAAAACATGTGCAATGTTGCCCTTGCATCAGCTAAGAATGTTTTGACAAGGAGTTTCTAATGCTGTAAAAGTATTTTTGAAATTATGTAACTTCTGATTAAACCTCCCTGTCTCTCAAGTTCTAATTACAGGGCTTTAAATGTTTTATACTAACTGTTAAAAGACATTCCTGGTGACTCTTACAGAAATGCTCTTTTTCTGTGCAAGAGGCAATCCAAGACAGTAGTTTGATTACAAACAAAGCAGTGTGTGCTCTAATAATATATGCTTTATAATAACAGAACGAAGAAGGAAACTCAGGATAATTAATTATACCATTCACTCATGGATTGAAAGGAAAATTAACCATTCTGGTATAAAACAAAGCAAACGCCTTCTTTTCACTAAGGGTTCTAAAGCTCTAAATATTCAACAGCTTTAAGCATAATGTGCCTTTTTCATGTTAGACTCCTCTTTACAATCCTTTGAACAGCCTGGATGCTTGTGCCAGCTCTCCAAACTGACAACTCTTACCCAGCTGAAAGGACTCAGAGGATTGAGATGAAAAATTTATTTTAACTTTTGACCTCCATCACTCCTCAACAGAAAATGTGAACTTTTAGCCACTACCGAAACTGGAGAAGATGGTCTAGAATTTAATATAAGAGGAACAAGAGAACCTTGGTATATGCCCTTGCTTGAGAGAAATGGGCTCTGCCTTTCAGTGACATAAACCAATTTTTCTAATGACTGTAATTTTGTTACTGCTCTGTTTGAGAAACTGCACCACTCTGACTTGGTATTTAAAACTGTAGCTGAGCCAAAGAAAATAAGCTTAAGAATTCTGGGGAATTAATACTTTTGAAATTATATCCCTCATATAGCAGTAAGGAATTCCTAGGTGCTGGAACTGTCTGGAAGACCATCTCTGACATTGTAGTCTTTGCTCACTATCTTATCCTTGTTCTTTCTGAGCCTCAGGATCTTTTGGGGTTTTTGTTTTAGGTTTGGTTTTGGGTTGGTTTTGTTTTTTTTCTTAACTGAGGTACCAGATATTAAATATGTGCAACGTATCTGCAAGAAGGTAGACAAAAGTGGTGTCAACACAGATAAAAATGTGCTTAAAAGATTTATTGTAAACAAAAGAATTCTGTGCAAATGATAAGGAAAAAGGCTTCTGTGTTTTACAAAATACCACATCATTGTAAAATGTAAAACTCACCAAATCCAGTCAGTAACAGTTCACAAATAGTCCACTCAAGCCACTTATGTAATTGGCTTTGATTTTTCTTGCAGAGTAGAGCTCCACTAGAGCTTTGAGATTTAATGTTGGCTCTTAAGATGTATTTTTAATGCCTCTGATGTAGGAAGGTAAAGAATGACCCACCAAAGGGGAAACAAGAGCTGCAGCAGCAGCATTAGGCCACCTCTGTTAACTTCTCAGGCGCCCAGTGTGTGATCTCCAGCCAGCACCCGGGCCCCTTCCAGCCATGGGAACTGCTCTCTCCTCTTTATCCAGGCTGAAAAATCCAGGCACAGGGTGTTCCTCCAAGCGGTGGAATTCCCCAAGGCGGAAGTGAGTTGCCAGTTTGTTCACCATTCTTTTCAGAGTTACAAAGGCTGCGATGACTTGGAAGGCGAGGAAAAAGGCAAAGACAATGTGCACTGCTCGCTCCAGCGGCTGGATTTTCACACCTTCATTAAATAGCAAGAAGAGAATTATGGGCAACTGTAGGAGGAGACTCAGGAGCCAAAACCCAGCCAGCTCAGGGACCTGTAACAGGAGACATCACCTATTAAAGACCTGACAGCTGGAGATGAAAAAATCCAAAATCTTGTGAAGAAAAAACATTTCTTTTTAAAAACTTTTTCAAATGAATGCACATAATGTGAAAAGGCAGTGAGGTGGAAACATATTTTCATATACTGTGTTTTTAGGCATACTTATATTTTCTGACAAAACAGTTTTAGGGAGTGAGAGGGCTCTCTTCAGAGGGAAAACTTCTTGGCATTCACAAAATTAAGTGTAAGCTGATGCCAAGGGAATAGAAGATGCAGACTGCAACTTAAGAGAAATAAACATCTCCTCAACTTAAATCTCTTACACAAAATGTCTACCAGTTAATGTTAAACTCCAAAAAGCAATCCTGCAGAAATTAATATGTACATTAGGTAACATACTTTCTCCTGTAGGTTGCCCATGTATCCCAAGTAGAGTCGAATGACCTCAATCAGGGAGACCAGGATCATGATGGTGACCAGGATGATCTTGTAGTAATCTGACAAGACTGCATACTAGAGGGAAAGAAGAGAGTAAAAGTTTCTGCTGTGCTGTTTGTGATTAAATGAAGATAGTGTAAGCTCCTGTAAGCTGACAGTGTTGTATGACATTTAAACACTCCTGAACCTCCAGTTTCAGGGAATTCCCAAATAAATGTAATAGTCTCTAACTCCAGTGAGTTACATTTCATACTAGGAGGTGTTTGATGTAATATTTGCAAACCAACCCTTTCTTTCAGACTCACCTTCAGATAGAGCACGAAAACTGTGCTGAGCCACCAACAAGGGAAAAAATAAACATTGAAATAAAGGGACATCTGCAGTGGCAAACTGGAAACTATTTCATTTTCTGTAGAGAGAAAGAAGACTTTATCACTCCTGGTTTGTTCCATACATCCCTTCCATAAATATGACAGAAGGATACTGCTCCACCTTAGCTTCATGCAGGGCATTAAGACTCTTCCCAGTCAAATGTTAGGGAAAATAATTTTATTTATCCACAGGAAATCTTATCCTATCTGGAATTACACCATGTCCTGGAATCGAATGCACCTCTTGGTTCATTGGACAAAGAATTTTTATCACTTAGTCATATATTCAAGTTAAGTGTCCAGTTGTTGATTATCTGGTAGCTTAAGGCTCAGTCCATGACCTCTGACTGAGGCTTAGCTGTGTACTCACACTGCAGAGAGAATTAGTGGTTATTTCATTGCAGGTCCTAAGAGAGTGGCTAAAAGTTTAAAAGAGCATATATTGGATTATCATTATTTTGTAGATGAGTAAGGACTTACTGATAGAGCCCATTCTTCATTTTCAATCTTTTATTTAAATAGACATTTGGATGGAAGACAGTGATCTACTTAGTTCTTAAGAGCTAAAAATTTGAAATATGTGTCAAAATAAAACTTATCCTTTTAAACCTGTAGGGAACAAAATGCATTCACACAATGCAATACAGAGAAAAGCAAACATGAAGCTCTTAACATGCAGGCAGTAAATTCTGTGTTTATTATTTTATAACAGGCATACAAGATCAGACTTAAGAAAAAATTTTAAAGGGCATTCTAAGGGAATCATTAATTTTTAATGGTGGAGTTTTATTGCCATGTTCTAGTAAATTGATATTGTGTCCCCTTTGCTTCCCAAATGAAGTCTGCAGGCACATACTCACTTGGTACTACCTGATCAAGTTTGGAAAAGATTCACTGTGAGATTTGTACTCAAAGCCTGTGCCCTTGCCTGTCACAGTGACTGAAAGTTTGTCTGAACAGTCACACTGCCTCACTTCTGACACTGCCCTCTCTTTTCAGATCTTCCAACCACTCTCATACCTGTCTCTGCTCCACCTCAGTCTGGCATTTCTGTCCAGCCTCGTGCAGCCTGGCACAGTCTATGCCAGGTGCAGAAGTAGTCGTGGTAAATACTCCACCACGTAGGAAGTGGGGAGGATTTGGGAATAGAACTTGGACTGACCTCAAGGGTAGTGTACGAGGAGCAAGGATTTGCTGTACTAAATGGAAGGTACAAGACAACCAATACACTCTGTCAAGGAATTAAAATCTTACAGGTACCTCAAAAACAGTTTCACCATTTACCTAAAATTGTCCCAGCTGTTCTAGTGAAGGAATCCCTTGAACACCAAAACGACTTCAGTGGTCACCAAGATACAATTTGAGAAGGCTGTTTTATCTTTCAGTAAACCCCATTACCATAATTACAAGTAACTATGTTTCTTCCCTATATGTATTGGATAAAAATGTATTATTCATGGCCATATTACTTAAAAGCAGAGAGGTCAAGAGCTCTATTTCAGCCGTGATGACAATATTTAGGTATGGTAAATGTTTCACTGACATGGCATTGCTATTTGTAACTTCTGTGCAAGTTCCAAAACTGTGTTTTGAATCAATATTTAGCAACATAAGCCAATTCCCATTAATTTTTCCATCCCTAAACTGAATTTAAGCTTATTTTCTGGGATTGCTGAAATTAATGGACAGTATTACAATGGCCAGTTGCTAAAGCAACTCGCTAAGATATATATGTAAAACTTAATTTTTGAAATCTAAATGTCCAAGAATTTAATGGTACATTTACAATTGTTTTCAGTGGGCCGGATATTCACAAAGGAGTTTTCACAATAGGAAATGGAAAAGAAATGAGTAAAGATAGAAGCTATTCCTAGAGTGTTGTTTGATAAATGAAATGAAGAAACTAGTAAATGTTAGCCGTGTAACTACACAAAGAAAAATCACTGAATATTGTGAGCTGAACGGAACCCACAAGGATAAGCGAGACCAGCTCTTAAGTTAATGGACTGTATGGGGATCACCTTGGCATTAACACTACCAAGCTCTGACCCACTGAGCTAATGACTTTTTGATTAATTAGATCAGCTTGGAACGGATTTATCAGCTGCAACTAATACAGCCGTACTGTATTATTTCCATGGCTACTCCCGCTTCCGAGCGAGAAAAGGGAAAGGGGCGAGCTGGCCTGTCATTTCTCCGGCAGTACGATGGGAGCAGCTGCCGGTCACCACCACACAATTCCAGCGAGATCCGACCGGAAAACCGCCCCTATGCGACCGGCGCCGGGCCTGGAGCGCGGCAGGGCCCGGGGAGCGGCCCCTCCGCTTCGCCGCCCCGCTCTCCCATCGCCATCCTCCTCCTCCTCATCGTCCTCCTCCTCCTCCCCGCCGCGCGGTACCTGCGCGGGGACCCGGGCCGGGCCGGGGGGCGTCGGTGAACACGGCGCGGCTGAAGGAGCCGAGCCCACGCCTCAGCGGCCCCGGCAGCGCCATGGCAGGGGGCGGGGAGCGGGGCGGGGCGGGAGCGGGGCGAGCATTCCCGGCGCTGGGTCGGGATCGGGGCGGGGCATTCCCGGCGCTGGGGCGGGATCGGGGCGGGGCATTCCCGGCGCTGGGGCGGGATCGGGGCGGGGCATTCCCGGCGCTGGGGCGGGATCGGGGCGGGGCATTCCCGGCGCTGGGGCGGGAGCGGAGCCGTACATGCCCAGTCCTTGGGCGGGAGCGGAGCAGTCTCGCCGCCGGGGCGGGAGCAGGGCAGGAGGTGTCCCGGCACTGGGGCGGGAGCGGAGAGGGTCATGCCCAGCACTTGGGCGGGAGCGGAGCGGGACGTGCCTGGCGCTGGTGCGGGAACAGATCGGAGCGGGACATGCCCAGCACTGGGGCGGGAGCAGGAGCTGTCCCGGCGCGGACACGGCGCTGTGGAGCGCACCCCGGGCCCGGCCCGGCCCAGCCCCACGGAGCAGCGGGCCCGTACCCGTGCCCGGCGCTGCCAGCCCCGAGCGTCTGCCCCGCAGTCCTGACAGCGCTTTTCTTCCTTTCCAGTCAGTCAGAGGGGATTTGACACACCTCACCCCCCCTCCCCCCACTTGTGGTCTGCGAGGGCAAGGTGTGGGTTTTCTGGGAAGGTGACAGAAATGCTTCCCCGGGGAAAGCTGCGGTAGAACTGCTCTGCTTCTGTCGGGATAAATCCGGGGCGGGGACGGTCCTCGATGTCCCCAGAGAGAGGAGGGAGCGGAGTAAGAGTGAACACTGCCTTGCTATTCGAAGTGAATATAAATGACTCGTTTAATGATAGGTGCAGATATAACTGAGACAGGACACCTTTTCCTCAAGGAAACCTGTGTGTGTTAACTCTGAATATGAAAAGCTGCGGTGAGACTGACACAGTCGTTCCAACCTGGCCTTTTTTTGTCCCTTTACAGGAGGTCTTCGCGGAAGCACAAGAAGTTATCAATGTGGATGTTCCTTTGTTTAGGAAGTTAGGTATCCTTAAAAATGAGGTAATCTGTTTGCCAGGCTTTTCAGTTCCCTTAGCACCTGGTGCCTTCCGAGCAGAAAGGACGCCATTCTTAAACGTGCAGGAAATTGTTTCCTGCGTGACCAGAATGAAGGAGCAGCTCATGCCTTTAACTGTGGGAACCAGCGGCATTTGTGATTTTGCTGTACCTAACATGACATAGAATTATGGAATGGTTTGGTGGGCAGAGACCTTAAAGACCACAGTGTTCCAGCCCCTTTGCCGTGGGCAGGGACATCTTCCACTGGACCAGACACTGACTCACTTCTCCTGCCTGCACCTCCTCAAATCATGTTTAGCTACTTCCCTGGGTGATCATTCTCCAGTATGACTTTCCAAACTCAATTATCTTCGACTAAATAATTTAAAGGCGAGTTTAGATTTAATTTCATTCTGTCCCACTGGGGGAACTACAGAGAAAAATGGCTAAACAAGCATGAGTTCTGAGAAATCCATTTGGCCTTTGAGCTAATGAATGGTGTGGCATTGACAAGAGATAGTTTTCAAAGAACCTCTCCAAACATGGGTATGACAGCAGGACTCTGCATTTAAAAGAAAAAAAAACAACTGAAAACCTTCAGAAGAAATGAAAAGGAAATATTTTTTAAATAATGACAGCAGACTGAAAGGGAGAAGGAATTAAACATATGCCAGGATTTCAAGGGATGCTGTGCCCCTTAGAGGCAGGGAGGGCAATGGGCTTTGCTGTGTAGCTACTCCTCGAAAAATAAAGTTTTAAACACAGGTGGGGGTTATATCTATCTTGCAGCTAAGACAGAACAAGAAAAGTTGAGCCTTGTGAACGGCTATTTGCAGTTTGTGTTGAAACCTGCAGAAAAAGGCATGTAATTCAACATGTCCTGGACATAAACAGACAGGTAAGTCATCCAATGAAAAATACTCCTTAAAATTTATCAAAATACCAGGTAAAAGAAAAGCACTGATGTGGCTTTTGTGATACGAGGTGTGTCTGTGCAGCAGTGACCACAGCTCAGCAGTGCTACCTCATTTACCTTTGAGCTAGGTAGCTTTGGTTTGCTGGCAAGACAGCTCTACAAGCCAATATTTTAGTAGAAGAAGAAAATTAAAGTATTTTCAGCTTTTCTTCACCTAACTCTCTCAAACTATGAGGCTTCCCCTATAATCAGCACAGTGACTGTGCTGATGAGCCTGTTTGTGGAGGGGTAAAGCCATGCCAAGCTGCAGTCAGGGACATACAAGTCATGTATTGTGTCCTGGCCAGGTGAGGACCTCAAAGCTCTGAGCTGGGCAGGCACTGGACATACACTGCAGTTTCAGTCACAAAAATCTGTGAGTAGGTACTTGGTAACTGGTGAACTACCTAATTATTAATAGAAGAGTTTAAGGATCTCTTTGATATTTGAGAGAACTGTATGAAAACCAGCATTAATGTTAGATGGGTTTCTGAACTTTAAAAGGTTGAGTCTGTATCTGTTATTTTGCCAATTGCCAGTAGATCCTGGAAATTATTTCCTGTCGGGCACAAAAACCGTAACTGTGACTTTTGCACATTTTAGCTGATGTCACCATAAAGGTCTCTGCTATAGACAGTCGCAAGGTGATGAATCTGTGCAAGATTTCCAATGAGATTGCCTGAAATTTTGTTTTACTGTTGTTGCCTTGGTCCTGACCTGACTAACCACTCTGTAAATTTGGGAAATGCTCGTCTCATATGCTCAGCTATTTAGACACAAGAAACAGAGTTTTGATTAAGTCAGATATTCATGGAAGTCTCAGGGTGTTTTTGTAGTATAAGTTGGTGGCCTGTAAAAATTCAGCCTTTAAGGATTTTCCTAGTGATTACTTTTTCAGAAAGAAAGATGGAAAAATTTTCCCTGAACTGCCTTTTCCTGGTGCCAGTGGCCTTGAGTGGGGGCCCAGATCTCCCGAACACTGCTTGGCTTATGTTCCTCAGTTCTGAAGACCTTCAAGCATATAGTGAGGTGTCCTGCCAGGAGCTCTGCAGCTGTCAATGCTTTTGCAAAACTGGGCTCTGCTCATTTAAGAATTGTGGAGTAATCCAGCTTAGTAGTCAGTGGAGTGTAAAACTGAGTAGTAGGTAAAGGAAAGGCTGGTGGCATGTAGACACCACAAGAAATGTATGGATTTGCCATGTAAACTCAATTTCCAAACTCAAGGTATGACTCTGTGATATTTGGCAGCCTTACATTTTAAACAGATGGCCAAGCGTTTTGCACATCCTCCCAAAATGAAGTTGTGTGCACTTTTGTTTAATATTTTGGTCTACACAGGCACTTAAAATATTCTCTGAAGATATACTCTTTGTTTTAACTAATTCTGTTTAATGTTTTTTAGACTGCAACATACTTTTTTTTTCCCCTTGGCAATTTAATAAACAGAATTCTTTTGATTTTCTGTCAACAGGGTTGGAGAGCACGTATTCCAGTTTGAAGCAGAAGAAAACCTTAAAACTTCAAGGATCAGAACACTGGGACATCTCCATTGACAGGTTAGAGCTTTATGTAACAAGGATATAAATCCATGCCATAAGGAGTGGGAGAAGGAAAAACACTCAACAGTTCAGTGACTGTATCAGTGGCAATGACCATCTGCATAAACAGTGTTACATGTCCAGCTTTTGTGACTAAACTCCATTTGGCTTCTTCTTTTCATAATGGAAAGGCACTTCATTACTGAATTTGTGTCTTTCCACATATGGATGTTTAAGTAGAAATAACCAGATTTCCAGTTCTCTGTGCTTCAAAATAAGATACTGAAACTGTGAAGAAATAGGCTCAAAACAACACAGCATATTAAATGACTGTTTTATTGTCTCCACACATGCTAGCTATAAATAAAACAAAAGTCTCTGAAAAATCTTCCTGAGAGCTTTAACTCAGAGAAATATTGGATCTTTGTGTATCCACAGTAGTCCAGCTAAGTTGGTAGAAACTGGCCTGGCTCCCAGACCAAAAATCCTGGGGCCCTCTGGCAACAACACGAAGCCATAAGCACCAGATGCAGTATATTTATCAAAATTAAATATCAGCAGCTTCTTTCAATTGGCATTTTAGAAACGCAGAGTTCATTTAAATGGTGCCAGTGGTTTTCCTTTGCAACTGAATCACAACTGCTGTATTTCTGAATATGCTGGTGTGGATCTTACAAAGGCTGTTTTTCCTGGGGTCCTTTATGTGTGTGAGCCAAAGAATTCACTCTCCTCCTTGCTTGTTCCCTACTATCTGCCTGGTGTTTTAGCAGAGTGAAACAGGTGAAAGATGCTGTTGAGCCAAGGTATGTGCAGGCAAGCAGAGTACAGGCTTGCTTACTCCTCATGTCCTCAGAATAAAGTGACAGATTGGGAGTTTTAACAAATTACAAATGCCACCAAGACTCTTTTGATGTGTGTGATTGAAAGGATCATGTTATTAGCTGTGGCAGTGTCTGCTAGAGTAATTTCACAGCTGTGCTTCTGGCTTGTGATACCCCAGGACAGTCTTTTCTGCATGTCACTTGTGTACTAGTCCCAGGTGTTCATTTCCCACCTATGGGATAAACAATTGTTGCTCATGAGACTTAGCTATTTTAGTCTTAAGCATAAAGATGGCAGGAAAAAAACCAGAAAGGCTGTTACTTGCTCCAATGGATTGAATTTCTTCTTGCTGTAATTGGCATTTAGTTAGAGCCACTCCCTAGATTGTTTTACTTTGTTGATTTGTAGTTTTGTCAAGTGTGTTAGGAAAGTCCCCACGCTGACATGGCCATTAAACAAGTTCTACTCTTTGTGTTGCAAAAGTATTCAAGATTTTTGTGGTACATGAGAAGGTTCCTGAGAATGGATGGATTTTTAGCCAGGTTCTCACTTCTATAAAGATCCTTGATGGGCCCTTGAAGGGCCAGGCTAGTGCAGAGAGGCCCCACCTTTCAAAAGGTGGCTCTGTAATAACCAGTAAATGCCATGATGTAACACTGTAAATAGGCTGGGTGCCTTTTTTTTTTGTTTTGTCAGCACAATGTTGTTATTCAATTAAGGATGTTGTGACACCTGCAAGTCCTGGCAGGACTTGAGACTTACTCAGGCCTAAAACTTTCTCTTTCAGGAGGTACACAGTGATGAGGGCTCTTAGAAATTCTCAGCAAACAGTGTTTTGTGTGGTGTGGGGCTGGAATAGATGTGCACAGAGGAGCCTGTTTTGGTTCTGAAGTCACTTTGCAGGACGTGTGTGTGTGAGAGTCTTTATGGCAGGGAGTCTGGTGGCTTCAGCCTTGGTCTCATCTTTGCATAGATAGGCAAGCTGATCTTTCATGCAGTAATTTTAGCTGTCTACATTTTACCTGTACAATCCAAACTGGTTAGAGAGGCTTCACCTCTCTGGGGGGTTCCCCCAGAAGACTATTCATGGGAAGAGGTTTTTGCTGAATGTGTCTGTCCTCTGCTAATTACTGATAGAATCTAGTTGTTTTGCTAAATCAAGGTGCACAGATGTTTGGAAACTTGACACTTGACAGAGATCTAAGCTCTCCCAGGGGTTGTTTTGGGGATCTGAGCTCCTCCAGTTGGTAGGGCTGTTGGTGTTCCCTGGACATCACACCAGATGCTTCACCTACAGTCTGTCTAACTGTGGCAAAAGGCTTCTTGGGTGGGTCATGGGCAGTTCCAGTGCTTTATCTTTTTACTACAAAGATGGCACAGTATTTCAAAATTCTCCTGCAAGGTGACGTGTGTCAGCAGGACCATAAACCCATGCAAAGGCAGGATTTATTTTGCTATTGCATACTGATGACAGGTCCCTATAACAGCTGTTTTGCACACCCTTTGCAATTAGCTCAGGCCCAGACCCTGAGTGAGTGATGGAGGATAACATTAGTAATTGGACCATTTAGGAAAAAAAGTCACAAGACTGTTGTTTAGTTAAGAAACTAAGCTCAGAGTTAAAGTTTTTATTTTTAGCTTTTAAATTCCTATTTGGGCATTTACATCAGTGCTTAATTTCAAAAGTGTGAGTATATGACAATTTCTGTGGAACTTAAATGGTGGCAGCAGCACCCTAAATTGAGGTTGGATATCTGGATTCTTTGATACGCTTTTGGGTGTCTAAATTTGGCTTTCTAAGCAGGAACAACCTCTCCCTCTGCTTTGAAGCTTTGCTGAATGCAAAGGTAAAATATGAATGTAAAGCTGTGTTTGCAGGTCAGCATCACTGTGTTTCCTTTGTCTGTTCTTCGTATCCAGGCCAACACTTCATACTTGTGAGAGCTGAGAATTGTGAGAATGACTGCAAGTCCCACAAGTCTCACAGCCTAAGATTAAGGCATACCAGCAGAGTTTCTGGTTCAGGGCCTTCAGCTTCTGACATCATGGGTTATGCTTTTTGGGACGTTAGTGCAACACCACTGCGACCCACAATATCTCTCTGTTGGGTGTGGATTTGGCTCTGTATTTTTTTTCCATAATCTGTTAGCTTTAGGCTCTTTGCTGTGTTTCCAGACAAAGCAAACTTGGCTCAAGTTCTCAAGTAGTAAGAAGAAAGAGTGTAATGGCTCCCCGAACCAAAGAGTGCCTAATTCTTTTTTTATTACATTTTCAATTGTTTAACACAGGGCCTTCTTATTTGTGGTACATGTTGCTTACTCATGCCATTGTACCTTAGTCTCAGCTGTGATACTCGTTACTGTCATAGTATGAATGGGCATTTGAGCTCCCCACTCTGCTGTCTTTGAAATGTAAAGTTTCTATTTGTCATTTGAAGATGGGGTTTCTTGTGTAACCAGAATCCATAAAGTGGTGCTTAAGTCTGGAGAAAGTCTGAAGGGATTCTTACTACAAAGATGTTGCTTAAAATCAAGGAATCCCTTTCCTGCTTGCTCATTGTTCCCATTCATGATGGAGGAGACAGGGTTGAAGGATCAAATCCAGCTTGCTTGCTTGTCATCTCTCTCCCTGAAATACTTTATTACAGGACTCAATTAAGAGCCAATTTCCCCCTCAGACTCTGTCTACAAGGTCATGCCTGCCTTTCTGAAATATTGAATTTGCAGCTGCAGGATTTATTACAACAGTATTTTAAAACACACAATGCTGGTGCAGCAGCTCTAATTAGAAATGGCCTGAGTTTGCTGTGCAGGCAAAGTGTGGTTTCTAAACTGCAGCATCCATATCAAGAGACAAATATGGGCTGTGTTTATACATGTTTGAAGGACAAACAAAGGTACGTGTGGGAAAAAAATGGAGTCTGCTGTGAAGTGCTGCAGCACTGTGATTTCTTACTTCTTTGACTTGAATTAGCTCAGCTTGGACCAGATTTTTGCCTCTGTATGATTACTGAGTTGCAGCAGTTCAGTGGAGAGGGAAGACCTGTGCTGAGGTTCTGCAGGTCTTTGTTACAGTGTGACAAATTATGTACTTTGCCATAATGGTCTGTAAGAAGTAATTAAAATGGAAGGTGGACCAATTTCTACATGATTTGTTAATTTCTATTAATCTAGTTGCTTTTGCTTGTAAAAATTCATGAATATCCACTTGGTCTAGTCTGATGTTAGCTGGCACATCTGTGACTTCCCTAAAGTCCTACATGTAAATCATCAAGGCCCATGAGCAGGAACTTTATCCTCCTGCCACAAAGCCAGGCCAGCCATGTCCAAATCACACCTCTCTAGCTGGCAGAGACTACTCAGCCTGCCCAGGCAAACCCCTCCTGGTGCTCTGCTTTGTCATTTTGAAATGCAGACCTAGTATCTAGCCTAAGCCAGGATTTTTTTTTCTCAGTTATTCCTTTACTTCTCTTCCTGTCCCTCATGCACATGCAGCTACTTAACTGCTGCTTTCATCAGCAGCTACCTTTTTATTTGGTATTGTATGTTCCCTTATGTGCTCTTCTCTAAGTAAAACAAATCCTACTGGTCAATGTCTGTTTATGCGAGATGCTTATCACAGAAAGTGTCCCCTGCTTTCCTTGAGAGGAAATCTAACAGGCAGAGACAGGAAAAGATTTAGGGATGAACACACAAGAAGAGTTCCACTGTACCACTGTGGTATCAGACAGCCCTTGCTGATCATGCCTAAAGAACATATTCTTTCCTTGCACATGCCACTGTACTAGGGCTCAGGATTGATGTTGCTGTCCTGCAAGGATAATTAGGAATTTACCAAACCAGAGCAACAGACACCCTGAGAGACACGAGTATGATTAACTTCATAAATACATATTATGAAATCATGGGCAGTGTTCTAACTGTAATGTATTTTCCCTGAGGGAAAATATGCCTGAGTAAAGAAGTAAGAAAGAATTTGAAGCCAAATGCAGAATGAAAGGAAATTCCTGTAAGGCTGGAGTCTATCCATATTTTTTTCTCAGAGATCTTTTCCTTTGGACAATTAGATGAGGAATTATTTCTTCTCATTTTATTATCCTCTAATCTCCAAAATCTACATCAGTTTCCTAAAACACACTGGCATGTATCACATATATACCTACCATTACCTAGGAGACTTGTTACTGCTTTGTAGTCACTGCAGGTGACTTTGTTTGTAAGAAGGCAAGCTCCTACTTGAGGACAGTGTGAGTATGAGTCAGTATTTGCTCCTGTGCTCATAGTGGATTTCTGAGCATGTCACAGTATAAAGGAGGTGATTTTTTTTAATCCAACTGTGAGACCAAGGAACCATGGAGGTGAATTCAAGCAGTCATAAAGTCTCACTTGGTCAGACATGGAGGGCCTTTAACATCACATGGGGTTAGATGCTTGAGTTTGCAAATTAGTCTTCAAGCTGTTGGTACTTCCAGTGTGAGTTTCAGACTTCCCCCAAGGGATTTTAATTAAAGAGCCACTGAAAAATATTGCTAGAGGGTCCCTTCTTGTCAGTCTGTCATGGCAGAAGGTGATGTGCTGAGTTATTCCTGAATCCTGATGGCCCTTGCTTGCAGGAGTGTCTGTTGGCTGCAGACATGGTGTAAAAGATCTCAGGGATTTCCCCAGATTGCAAGAGCATCGAGGCCTAGGTCTGGCAGCCCTAGGCAGAGGTACACAAAGCTGCTTTAAAACTGCCTTATATACCAAGGGTGTGTTCTGCACCTCTGGGAGGGAGAATGGCAGCCTCAGAACCTGGACTGACAGTGCTTTATTCCAGCCAGTATGTCCCAAAATCTCATCCTGGCAAAGGGTGGAGTCAATCAACTGAAAAATCTGTCCCTCTGTTATTTCCATTCTTATCTCAATGTTTACTGTATGACAGTGAACTTCGACTGGTAAATATATCTTGGAGCACTTTTTTCCTGTATGCCTTTGAAAGCAGAGAGAAGGACAAGTGCTAAGTTAAACTAAGCTTTAGAATGCCACATTATTTGGGAGAGAAAGCTCATCAGCTACAGTTTTCAGTGCAATGGGTAAAAAGCTTGGGGCTGGATTGTTTTCACTAAGAGCAGACAACTAGTGTAGCCTGATTTTAAGTCCTGTGTGCAGTCAGGGTCCTGACAGCACTGGACACTCAGCAGGAGGGGATTAAAGATACAGTTTGGGTTCTTTTGGGTAAGGAAGGGTTTAACCTTTCACATGAAAGAAGCTATACAACTTCACTACACACTTCTGCAGTGAACACCTGATGGAATGAGAGGTTGTTTCCTGTCCAGTTGTGGTTTGACTACCCTGAGACTAGCTTAGTTGGTTAAAACTTGGTTGTAATAATGCCAAGATCATGGGTTCAATCCCCTGTGTGGGCCATTGACTTAAGAGTTGGACTCAATGATCCTTGTGGGTCCCTTCCAACTCAGAATAGTCTGTGATTCTGTGATTCTGTGTGTGAGTAGGTCCAGCATGTGCTTAAGAGGTTTGCTCAGTCTAGGCTGAGAAATGTAGGAATGTTGCATAAAGGATAAGGATCACAAGAGACTGTGTGGCAGCAAAGGCTTCAGCCTGCTCCCTTTGAGCTTAACTTGTCTCATTTTGACATTAATAAGATGTCAAGATGTAGAGTTTACTTGAAGTAGCATTTTTCATCAGATTTCTTTGCTTGGGTTTTGTCCTTCACCCTTGTCCATTTTGTCTATTTGTGTCTTTCTAGTCTCCGAGACTTTGGAGACATTCTAATTTAAATATCCTTTTCTGACTATGCCTGAATTTTCAGTCAGAACTTGCATCAAATTTAAGCACTGTTTGATTTGTGGTGTTGGCTGATATTTGGGCTGATTAATTTCACACACTGGTTTCTAGAAACTGCAGTACTCCATTGCACAGGCAAATGTTGGCCCAGCATATGGAAAATGGCAAGTCATCCAGCTGCTTTGGGGCTGCCATGTAGAGATGCATTAAAAGAGCTGGCTTTTCATAGTGCTTCCACCTTCTGAAATGTCTCTGCAACTATTAAATGGATAAAAATACAGTTCCTCAAATAGTATGTAGAGTTGACGGTTTCTGACACATTAGGATGTTTGTAAAACTAAGATTACATATATATATATAATACACACATATATTCTATATATAGATACATATATATACTATAACATCTGTAAGATATCTATGTCTTGTCTTTTATTTCCAGATATCTTTCAGGAGGTGCCTTGTCATGTATCTGTCATACTCAAAGCCTGAGTAGGAGCAACTGTTTGTTCTAAGGTAAAATTCTGATCCTGCTGAGAGAAGTTTGGTTGGTGGGACCAGGTATTTGACTGGTTTCTTTCAACTGTTATCTGCAATATGCTTCTCAGTTTTTGAGTTTATTGCTGAGCTTCCTCAGTAAGAGGTTGTACTTTATACAGCTGGAGCCAGAATGAGCCTTTGGTCCCTGGCTATGGTTACTACTTCTGTCCATTCTTCATCACTTCAGTCATTAATAGTCAATGTATCCAATGGATCCAAAGGGTTTTCACTCTTGTTGCGGTGATACAGTTTAGTGGTTAGTGTGCAGGATAAGAAAACACTGTTTTCCCCACACAGGATTGTTTTGTGATTAGCATTTTGTGTGGTAAAGAAGGGATGAGTTAAAAAATTCATCCTGAAATAGAAGTGTGTACAAAGTCTAGGTGGCTTTTCAGCTCAGTCCAGTAAAAGAGAGTTTATCTCCTGCCTGATAATTTTAGCAGAAATTATTCAAGAATATTGTTTGTTTTATACAGCTTTGCAACTCTTCCCTCTTACCACTCTAGGAAATGGATATAGGTGTAGGCTTTTTGATTTGTGCAAATGAGCATTTCATTGCCAGAGTTCAAAGACTCTTACAGAATGCTCTGGCCAGTATCAAAACTGGATTCCTCCACTAGAAATTCAGAGTAACTTCACTGATTAAAAATAAAATTGCAGCTGCATTTGGCCTGGGGGGGTTTAATTTCAAACTACCTGACTTTTTCAGGTGTTTTTCTTAAGTTGGGCATTTTACAATTGCCAGGCTTGTCCCACAGTGATCTTGGCTTTCTCCTAAAGGGTGGATATAATTTGGGTCCCACTGCAGAAACAGCTGTTTGAAGATGAATTCCATATTCTTGTCAGGAGTTCAGTTACTTTGTTGGCTAGTACATTTAGAGAGCTGCTGTCAGTCTAGCTGA
The DNA here is from genome assembly GCF_047495875.1 of Pithys albifrons albifrons. Classification (NCBI taxonomy): domain Eukaryota; kingdom Metazoa; phylum Chordata; class Aves; order Passeriformes; family Thamnophilidae; genus Pithys; species Pithys albifrons. The sequence continues at coordinate 108,440,236 of NC_092459.1, forward strand.
TTCAATTCCACAGGATATCTTGATTTTTTCCCAGTGCTGCTCTTACTATTTTATTCCTGTATATTGTGTAGTGTGTCAGTGTAGACAGCAACCTCCATAATAGCTATTTTTTTCTGCCTTTTTCTAACCCCAATCATACTCCAGTGTGAATATTGATTGCAAAGACATTGTTTGGCTTGGTTACAACCTCCCTATTTGATTGCTTGCTCTGCTTGCTGGGTCCATCAGAGACCTACTGTTTCTCTAGTCATCTCCCTTCTGATATAATTCAGGCATTTTTTATTATTTCTTCTGGCAATTTATTGTCCTGATTTTTTTCTTTATTATATCTTTTTCATTTTCCTGTCTATGTCTGTTCCATGTATTAAAGACAGATGAACTGGATTCACAGTGCCTGAAATATTGTTTTGGCCCTAAAACTCACCCTCTGTGATACCACTGGAAATTATTGCAACTTTCCTGTCTTTTTACTTTAAAGATCCCATTGAACTCAGGCAGACACTTTTCTAGCAGGAGAGTATTTATTTAATTCCTGTATAGGGAAACAGAGAGCAAAATCCTAAATCCACTCAACTCAGTGGGGCTTTTCCTGGGCCCCAGCTGAGTCCTGGCTTAATGATCAGGCTTGTGGTCTATAGTCAGTCTTCCAGCAAGAGGAGAGAGAAAGTACAAAGCAGGATTTTCACTCCCATATTCTGGGATGACAGGCTGAGCTAAGGGACAGTGTGCTACCGCAAGAGGTGAATGACTTGAAGAACTAAGTTTTCTTCTGGTTCTTGCAACCAACCTCCTAAAAGATACTTTAAAATTTGTGTTTTAGCATTTGCCTGCTGTAAAGAAAGGAAGTTTCTTGACGGCACTGTACACTTTGAATGCATAGTTTTCTGGTGTATTGCAGTTGTGTTTGAGGATCTGGAGATGCATGTCTATCTGGGACATGCTAAGCCCATAAAGCAACAGTGAGCTTAAGCTGTGTGTTTGTTCAGTGTGTTGCCTGGATGGAGCCTTAATTTGTTCCTTGTGAATTGTGGTGATGTGTCCCAGTGAAAGTAATCTTGGTTTGATGACAAGCCTGGCTTATTCTCCCAGCAGAGAAGTTTGCTGAAATAAGGTGGGTTAAAAAGGTTTCCCCTGACTACTGTCCCTCACTGAAGAGCAGCTTGAACAGTGAAAACTGTCAGGAGTGGTTATTCAGAGAAGCAAGGTTGGAAGCTGAAGATAAGAGCATTTATCTCCATGTCAAAACTACTCAGTGTCTTTGATGGACTCCCAACACGATGTAACAAGGAGCTTAGGCTGGAGACACTGGAATGCCAGGAGTCCAGGGGGTGGTGTTTATCCCGCTGGAACATGGCACACATCAAATCAATTACACGGTGCAAAGTGTTGCAAGCTCGAAGGAAATACGTTCTCCTAGGCACTAGAGGAGTCTCCTTCTTTAGATGCTGATGTAATTTGAAATGTATATTAATGGGGAGAGAGAGAAAAAGAAGGAGAGAACATGGAATCTCCTGTGTTCTGCAGCAGATTGCCAAATGGATCTTGTCACTTGGCAAACACAGTTGGACCTGAGGCTCCAAGTCTGTGGGATGTGCTGTGTTTTCTGTCATGAATTGTCAGCCTCAGAGAAGCACAGGAGAAAGAGAGGAATAGTATCAGAGTAGAAAATCAGTAATAAAGGAACTAGCAAGCCATTTTAGAGCAAATCAAAGCAGCTGCATTTTTGGATTGTGCTTGCCTTCAACAGCTAGAAATGTGCTCTGTCCTCATCTCCTCCCCCAGTGAAGTGGTGATGGGAAGGACTGGTGTTTCTATGGAGAATGCTCCTGTCCATGCTGCTTGGTGGGAATTAAGCTGTTCTGCACAGCTGATGGTACTTGCAGGGCCCAGGGAACCTTCAGCCTGCCCTGTGCCCACTGTTGCCCCACTCATGCCGTAGCCACAGCCCTCCCTTGAGCCATCTCTGGCACAGCTTCTCCATGTGGATTTCTCCTCTGAGCTTGCACCGCGAAACTACAACCCATCGCTGACAGCCGATCTGGGAGCTGACAGGATCACACTTAGGTTCTGCAGGGACCTAATCCTGGATCAGAAACTTTCCTGAAATAGTGCTGTCCATCAGGAATGTGGCTTAAAGACCTGGGTTTGTTTAAACGACTCCCTGGGAGGCACCGCGCGGCTGGTGGGGGCCACAGCCAGACACTGGAGTGGCATCCGCCAGAATGGCCAGTCCAACAGGTACGCTGGCAAATTCCTTCGGATGAACAGCAGGCGTTGGGTATCCCTCTGCCTGGATGCTTGTACCGTGCTCTCTGGAGTGATGTCAGCGCCTTGGGATGCGTTTCTCCCGAGCAGAGCCAAAACACTAGAGAGCGCCATGCATTTGCAGATTTTGGCTTGTGCAGTGCAGTCTGAGGATGTTAGCGCTCCCTGAGGGGGAGCATGTAAAGAAAGCTGTGCATGGGACCCAGCTCGGGCTTGCCCTTGGGTACGGAGAGGTGGTTTCCCTCTGGATATGGGCAGCTGCAGGTACAATGTGGCTTTATATTTTGTCTTTGGGGGACGAAAGGCAGTTTGGCTGTCAGGAGGAAATCCTTTGGTCTCACTGCTAGTGGAGGAGATGCACTTGAACCAGCAGACCTTCCCAGCCTTCTGTTCCAGCCCTCTGTCACATCACCTGGAACACAGCCACCAAGAGAGGGCTCTGTCCAGTGATCTCCCACCTGAAGGGAATTCTCAGCACCGACCAGGATGAAATGTCCCAGAAGGTGCCCATGAGGAGCTTTATGGGAGGATTGACTTTGTCTTTGAGCTCACACTCCCCAGTCCTCATGAGGAAATCTTTTAATTTTCAAGTACTTCAATACACAAACAATGTTTAATATTTTAGTATATTTGAATGGCTGAGTCATTTCTTTAAAAGCAGGCTGGATCAGATTGTTTTGCTGTCTCTTATGCCCAGTGATGCAAAGGGCATAGACTCCATGTGGGCTCTACCCTCTTCTACCTTATGGGAGGGTGAGAAGCTCATGACTATTTTAGCAGTGCTGGAGAATAACTGTCCATGCTGTTATGGCACACACTGTCCTGTATCTTCTCCCATTATCCAAAGCCTCCTGAAGCTCCCCTCTACCCTAACTTGGTGTGGAAACATGGCATCATGTTCCTCTTAATCACCAATCAGGTGATGGTGATGACTGAATGTGCTGGTTTGAAGGTGAACCAGCAAGGGAAAATGAACTCACCACGAGAGAGATTATAAGTCAGAGCTAAAATTTAATAATAATATTATTATAACAACACTGACACACAAGGGAAATTGCTTTCAACTCACAATACCCCAGCAGTATAACCCAGTGTCCTGGGGCACAAACCCAAGGGGGTTTGTTTGCCCTTGTGCTGAGACCCCTGTGGCTCCCCCAAGTCCAGAGCAAAAGGAAAAGAAAAACCTGTTGGTGCAGGCGAGGGCTGTGGTCTGGGCGAGAGCGGTGATCTCCTGCTGTCGAGGTCCTGCTGCTGCTCTGGATCCGACGAGAAGGTTCCCGAGGTCTTCTTACCCACCACTTATGTACCCTCAGGGAGCACTCAGTTCCTCCCCCTGGGCGGGGACTCACACAATGGGTGATTGACTCTGGGAGCCAGGGGGTATTGAGCTGTTGATGGCCCATTAGCAGCTCCGCCCCCCTCAGGCTGGGTGTGAAGTGATAATGGCTCCCTGGGCAGCTGCTGCTAATGGCCCATTGTCCTTGGGGAATGAATAGAGGGGGTAGAATACACAGCTTTGATCACCCCCACACAGGGTTAGCTGGTCCCTCCTGCTGAACTAGGACATTATCCACCCCTTATTCTACTCCATCTAGTCATTCCCAAATTAATCCCCTTTTTACCTATACATATATATATACATATATGCAATGAAACATTACAAACTCTTCTCGCTCAAAATTAGGTCCCCTTGTGGTACACAACATGTTTCTCCATCTTTTTGCATTACCCACCAAGTGCAACCAGGTCCTTGAGCAAAGACAATCCCTCGGATGGGTTTGCCTTTGTTTGAGGTGGGACTAACCCAAACAGTCTTTCCTAACATACCTCTCATATGGACCACAGGGACTTTATCTCCATCTACAGTATTCAAGAGTTCTGATTGGGCAGGGCCAGCTCGATTGATGGAGCCCCGAGTGTTGACCAACCAGGTGGCCTTTGCCAAATGCAGCTCCCAGTGTTTGAAAGTTCCCCCACCCAACGCCTTCAAGGTTGTTTTCAGCAGTCCATTACATCGCTCAACTTTCCCGGCAGCTGGAGCATGGTAGGGGATATGATACACCCACTCAATGCCGTGCTCTCTGGCCCAGGTGTCTATGAGGCTGTTCTTGAAGTGGGTGCCATTGTCAGACTCTATTCTCTCTGGGGTGCCGTGTCTCCACAGGACTTGTTTCTCAAGGCCCAGGATGGTATTCCGGGCAGTGGCGTGAGATACGGGGTATGTTTCCAGCCATCCAGTGGTTGCCTCTACCATGGTCAGCACATAGCGCTTGCCTTGGCGTGTTTGGGGAAGTGTGATGTAGTCAACTTGCCAGGCTTCCCCATACCTGTATTTCGACCACCGTCCACCATACCATAGAGGCTTCACCCGCTTGGCCTGCTTGATGGCAGCACATGTGTCACAGTCGTGGATAACCTGTGAGACACTGTCCATGGTTAGATCCACCCCTCGGTCACGAGCCCATCTGTATGTCGCATCTCTGCCTTGATGACCAGAGGCATCATGGGCCCATCGGGCTAGAAACAATTCACCTTTATGCTGCCAATCCAGATCTACCTGAGAGACTTCAATCTTGGCAGCTCGATCCACCTGCTCGTTGTTACGATGCTCCTCATTAGCCCGGCTCTTGGGTACATGAGCATCTACGTGACGGACCTTCACACTCAGCTTCTCTACCCGGGCAGCGATGTCCTGCCACATCTCAGCCGCCCAGATGGGTTTCCCTTTGCGCTGCCAGCCGGCCTTTCTCCAGCGCTCCAGCCATCCCCACAGAGCATTGGCCACCATCCACGAGTCAGTGTAAAGGTAGAGTCTTGGCCACTTCTCTCGTTCAGCGATATCCAAAGCCAGCTGAACAGCTTTCAGCTCCGCAACCTGACTTGATCCACCTTGTCCTTCAGTCGCTTCTGCAACTCGACGTGTAGGACTCCATACAGCTGCTTTCCATTTCCGGCTTGTCCCTACAATGCGGCAGGAGCCATCTGTGAAGAGAGCATATCGCTTCTCCTCTTCTGGTAGCTGGTTATATGGTGGGGCCTCCTCAGCTCGTGTCACCTGCTCCTCTTCTTCTTCAGAGGACAATCCGAAACTCTCACCTTCCGGCCAGTTGGTGATGATTTCCAAAATCCCAGGGCGATTAGGATTCCCTATCCGGGTTCGCTGCGTGATCAGAGCGATCCACTTACTCCATGTGGCATCAGTGGCGTGATGGGTAGAAGGAGCTTTTCCTTTGAACATCCATCCCAACACTGGCAGTCGGGGTGCCAGGATGAGCTGTGCCTCAGTGCCAATCACTTCTGAGGCAGCTCGAACTCCTTCATAAGCTGCCAGGATCTCTTTCTCAGTTGGGGTGTAGCTGGCCTCAGATCCTTTGTATCCCCGACTCCAGAATCCCAGCGGTCGTCCTCGAGTCTCCCCAGGTACTTTCTGCCAGAGGCTCCAGGATGGGCCATTCTCCCCGGCTGCAGTGTAGAGCACATTCTTCACATCCTGTCCTGTCCTGACTGGCCCAAGGGCTACTGCATGGGTAATCTCCTGTTTAATCTGCTCAAAGGCTTGTTGTTGTTCAGGGCCCCACTGGAAATCATTTTTCTTCCGTGTCACAAGGTAGAGAGGGCTTACAATCTGACTGTACTCAGGGATATGCATCCTCCAAAAGCCCACGGCGCCTAGGAAAGCCTGAGTTTCCTTCTTGCTGGTCGGTGGGGACATAGCTGCTATTTTGTTGATCACCTCTGTTGGAATCTGACGACGCCCGTCTTGCCACTTCACTCCTAGGAACTGAATTTCCTGAGCAGGTCCCTTGACCTTACTTCGTTTAATGGCAAAACCAGCTCTTAGGAGAATCCGGATTATCTTCTTTCCTTTCTCAAAAACCTCCCCTGCTGTGTTCCCCCATACAATGATGTCATCGATGTACTGTAGATGTTCTGGAGCCTCACCCTTTTCCAATGCAGTCTGGATCAGTCCATGGCAAATGGTGGGACTGTGTTTCCACCCCTGGGGCAGTCGATTCCAGGTGTACTGCACCCCCTTCCAGGTGAAAGCGAACTGCGGCCTGCACTCTGCTGCCAACGGAATGGAGAAAAAGGCATTGGCAATGTCGATGGTGGCATACCACTTGGCTGCCTTGGACTCCAGCTCATACTGAAGCTCCAGCATGTCCGGCACAGCGGCACTCAGGGGGGGTGTGACCTCATTGAGACCACGGTAATCCACCGTCAGCCTCCACTCTCCACTGGACTTTCGTACTGGCCATATGGGGCTATTAAAGGGTGAGTGAGTCTTGCTGACCACCCCTTGGCTCTCCAGCTCACGAATCATCTTGTGTATGGGGGTCACAGAGTCTCGGTCAGTGCGGTATTGCCGACGGTGCACTGTGGCTGTGGCCAGCGGTACCAATTGTTCTTCAACTTTCAGCAGTCCTACAGCAGAAGGGTCCTCTGAGAGGCCAGGCAAGGTGCTCAGCTGTCTGATTTCCTCTGTCTCCACAGCAGCTATGCCAAAGGCCCAACGCAGTCCCTTTGGGTCTTTGAAATATCCATTCCTCAGGTAGTCTATGCCAAGGATACACGGGGCTTCTGGACCAGTCACAATGGGGTGTCTATGCCATTCCTTGCCAGTCAAGCTGACTTCAGCTTCCAGTACAGTCAGCTGTTGGGATCCCCCTGTTACCCCAGAAATAGAGATGGATTCTGCCCCGACGTATCCTGATGGCATCAACGTGCATTGTGCGCCAGTGTCCACTAAAGCTTTGTATTTCTGTGGGTCTGATGAGCCAGGCCACCGAATCCACACAGTCCAATAAACCCGATTGTCCCTCTCCTCTACCTGGCTAGAGGCAGGGCCCCCCTAGTTCTGGTCATGGTATTCACTGCGCTCTCCCTGTGAATATGACCGGAAGGTTCCTTCAAGAGGATCGGGCATAACATCATCATTCCTATACTGTCTGGAGCCTTGCCCACGAGAGACCGGAGCAGCCTTCAACCTTGAAGAATTCCCTGTGTTAGTTGTGCCTCTTTGCAATTCACGTACCCGAGCTGCTAAGGAAGAGGTGGGTTTCCCATCCCACTTTCTCATATCTTCTCCATGCTCATGGAGGTAAAACCACAGATTGCCGCGTGGAGTGTACCCTTTCTCCTTAGCTGGAAGACGCCTGCTTCTGATGGCGGAGACTCTTGTTTGTTCTGGAGAGATATGGAAGAGTCCTTCCTTAATCTTCTCTTCCAGTTCAGCCAGTTTTGTTTCCACAGCTGAGACATGGGCTCGTAATGGAGCAGTGACAGTGTCTTCATAAATCCTGAGTTTGCTGACCAGTGCACCCACCTTGTCTTCTCCCTCTCTCCACTGCAATGTTGCAAGGTAGCGAGAATACATTTCTGGCCCAAGTCGTGCAAATTTTAACCACATCTGGGATGTGCACTGGACACCATCTGGACTTTTAGGGAATCTCTCATCCTCTGAAAAGATTATCTCCAGTACGGCTAATTCCCTTAAGCACCGGATACCTTGTTCCATCGTGTTCCACTGTCCTTGCTGTACGTGGAGGTCCTCCTTACAAAGATATCTCTCCCTCACGCTTGACAACAGTCGCCGCCAGAGGCTGAGAGTTTCCTGTCTCTTTCCAATGCCCTGATCAATGACAACATCTCGAGACAGGGATCCCAGCTGCCTTGCCTCACTCCCATCTAGAATGGTATCATTGGCTGCAGCATCCCAGATTCGAAGTAGCCAGGTCAAGATGGACTCATTTGCCTGTCGTGTGAACTCTCTCCGGAGCTCACGCAGCTCTCCCAGGGATAGGGACCGGGTGATTATTTCTGGCTCCATTTCTTCTGCTTGAGATGAAGGTCCTGACTCTTCCTCGTCATGCGCTATACGAACTGATTTGGTCTTTGATTTTCTTTTCTGGACAGGGGCAACTGCTATCGGTTTCTGTTGTCCTTCTGGCTCCTCCATGGTCTGGGTGGACATGGCGCTAGTTGATGTATCTCTCTTCCTCTCTGGCTCAGTCATGGTCTGGGTGGACATGGCGCTAGTTGATGTATCTCTCTTCCTCTCTGGCTCAGTCATGGTCTGGGTGGACATGGCGCTAGTTGATGTATCTCTCTTCCTCTCTGGCTCAGTCATGGTCTGGGTGGACATGGCGCTAGTTGATGTATCTCTCTTCCTCTCTGGCTCAGTCATGGTCTGGGTGGACATGGTGCTTGTGGATTTGCTCCTTTTCTCCTCCTCCTGATGATGCTGTACCACACCAAGCAGTGTGCGGTAGGCAGTGGCCAGGGCCCAGCAGGTTGCTGTGAGCTGCACCTCTCTGGGACTACCAGAGCATCTTCCTTTCACATAGCTTAGCATTTTGGCAGGGTCCTGCAGTTGTTCCGGGGTGAATTTCCAGATCATTTGAGGAGAGAAGGTCTCCAAATACTGGCCCATATCTTCCCACTTCCCGTGCCACTCAACATCATCCGCTCCCAGGGCAGGCCTCCAGCAAGTCTCCTTAGAGAGCCCAGTTCTGACCCTAAACATGGTGTATACAGTACAGAGGAGACAAAGCAACACTAACAGCACTAACAGTAGGATTATGCTGTCCCTAACATCAAAAGGAAGCTCAATATTTTCAGTGATTGTTGTAGCAGAGGTGAAAAGGTGGAAGTAACCATCTCCGCCTGTTTTCCCCACAGTCTGGGTGCTATTTTTAATGAGACCCCAGAGGTAACAACCCAAACCAGGACAGGCAGACCAGACTGAATATACATTCACAATGAAATTCATTGCTTCTGATGTTATGACAACATAAATATAGTATATTAATAAAGCAATTTTGATCCTTCTCCCTGGTATTAAAGAGAGCATCAAAACAGGCACATGGTTCCCCATGTGTCGAAATATGAACAGGCCCAGATACACCATCCACATGAATACATCAAGCAACATGGTAGTCAGGGATTTTCTGTACCCAAACACACAAAATGAAATTGTAGTTCTGACTTCTCTCTCGTGCCCCACGTTGGGCGCCAAAAGATGTGCTGGTTTGAAGGTGAACCAGCAAGGGAAAATGAACTCACCACGAGAGAGATTATAAGTCAGAGCTAAAATTTAATAATAATATTATTATAACAACACTGACACACAAGGGAAATTGCTTTCAACTCACAATACCCCAGCAGTATAACCCAGTGTCCTGGGGCACAAACCCAAGGGGGTTTGTTTGCCCTTGTGCTGAGACCCCTGTGGCTCCCCCAAGTCCAGAGCAAAAGGAAAAGAAAAACCTGTTGGTGCAGGCGAGGGCTGTGGTCTGGGCGAGAGCGGTGATCTCCTGCTGTCGAGGTCCTGCTGCTGCTCTGGATCCGACGAGAAGGTTCCCGAGGTCTTCTTACCCACCACTTATGTACCCTCAGGGAGCACTCAGTTCCTCCCCCTGGGCGGGGACTCACACAATGGGTGATTGACTCTGGGAGCCAGGGGGTATTGAGCTGTTGATGGCCCATTAGCAGCTCCGCCCCCCTCAGGCTGGGTGTGAAGTGATAATGGCTCCCTGGGCAGCTGCTGCTAATGGCCCATTGTCCTTGGGGAATGAATAGAGGGGGTAGAATACACAGCTTTGATCACCCCCACACAGGGTTAGCTGGTCCCTCCTGCTGAACTAGGACACTGAACTTCCATTATAATGTGCTGGCTTTTTTCCCCCCTCCTCGGTAAAATATTTCCTACAGGGAAATTAGACTTCTCTGAAACCTGACTTACTTTTCAGAAGACACCCATCTCCATGTTTCAAAGAAAAACTTAAGTGTGTGGGGTTTATTAAATAATGTAAATAATTTTTAAATAATGTAAATATTTCAGAACCTTGTTTGCCATTTTTCTCCTCTTGTTCATGTACTACTTAGTCTAAGAAGCTCAATGAAGTCTAGCTGTTATTTTTTCTTATCTAGTATTTTCTATTGTTTTGTGGATGTTTTACTATCTCAGCATTTCCAAAAACATTTCATATTGGGAAATCTCAGAAATAGTAAAAGAAAATGGTAGTAAAAAAGGAAAAAAGGTGGTAGGAAAACGATGTTTTTGAGAAAATGTTTTTATTGCAGTCGTTAGCAGGAGGAAAAAGAAGAGGGAATAAGTTTTTTTCGCCCTCATCAACATTCTTAATGATGTAGATGTTTAGAAGTTTAATTGAGGAAAAAATCAAGTTTTGGCGTGTCTGAATGGATACAATTTATCCTGTCCTGTTTTGACCTTCCTCAGTTCTCCTTGGCATTCCTTCTGGTCCTCTCTGCCCCTTTGGCTGTGTCAGGATCATCTGGAAACAGCAGATGAGACGGAGCTGTGGGGCAGAGCCCCTTGGGAGCAGCACTGGACGGCAGGAGGCATCTGTGTGCTTTGGGGAACTCTGTGGACATGAAGATGATTCCAATGGAATGAAGTTCAATAAGGCCAAGTGCCGGGTCCTGCACTTTGGCCACAACAACCCCATGCAGTGCTACAGGCTGGGCACAGAGTGGCTGGAGAGCAGCCAGGCAGAAAGGGACCTTGGGGTACTAATTGACAGGAAGCTCAACATGAGCCAACAGTGTGCCTAGGTGGCCAAGAAGGCCAATGGGATCCTGTCCTGTATCAAAAATAGCATGGCCAGCAGGATCAGGGTAGTGATCTGTTCTCTGTGTTGGTGAGGCCACACCTTGAGTGTTGTGTTCAGTTCTGGGCCCCTCAGTTCAGGAAAGATCTTGAGGGGCTGGAGCGGGTCCAGAGAAGAGCAACAAGGCTGGTGAAGGGACTGGAGCACAAGTGCTGTGGGGAGAGGCTGAGGGAGTTGGGGTTGTTTAGTCTGGAGAAGAGGAGGCTCAGAGGTGACCTCATCACTGTCTACAACTACCTGAAGGGAAGTTCTAGCCAGGTGGGGGTTGGTCTCTTCTCCCAGGCACTCAGCAATAGGACAAGGGGGCACGGGCTCAAGCTCTGCCAGGGGAAATTGAAGTTGGAGATCAGAAAAAAATTCTTTCCAGAGAGAGTAATCAGGCATTGGAATGGGCTGCCCAGAGAGGGAGTGGATTCCCCATCCCCGGAGGTTTTTCAGCTGAGATTGGATGTGGCACTGAGTGCCATGATCTGGTAAAGGGACTGGGGTTGGACCAAGGGTTGGACTTTACGATCTCAGAGGTCTTTTCCAACCCGATCGATTCTATGATTCTAAGAGCTGCTGTATGCTGGACAGAGCTTCTGACTGGGGGAAGCCACCTAAGGGAGGGCCTGTCACCCCTGTGCTGTGAGAACTGTGCCCCTGTGCTGTGAGAACTGCCTTTCTCCTTCCATGGAGGGGGGATATTGCCCATGGGGGCTGGTGTTCCCTTGGAAGATGGTGTGCCTGGCAGCAGGCAGAAGATTATTGGCTGCAGGAATAACTTTGCAGGAAGTGCCTTCTGAGATTTTATCTTTTCCTTTGTAGAATGTTGGACCTATGCACAGGGAAGATAACAACCTTGGACACACAGCTCTTGAAATAAAGAAAAATGAGTCCTAAGTTAGAAAAATGGGGCAAAGCAGTCAGAAATACACAAGGGTTTGGTGGAGGTGTTGGAAGTAGCTGTGAAGATTCCTTCCCATTCCTCACTGCAGGGGATGAGACACTGGTGGGAAGCATGAAGTGCCTCTCTGAAGGCTCAGTATCCTGTTAAGTGCCCCTTGATACCTGTGCAGTATCAGCAATTAATTGCTAATTAGACCCTCAGACTTCATACACACCACCTGGTGAACAGTTTGCTGGAGGCAAACATAGCAGGGGAGAGCCCAGATAGGAATTGCATGTACACATAGCAGATATGGATTGTGTTAATCTGATCTCTTTATTGTCCTCTCATTCTCTACCCTAGAAAGCTCTGTTAAGTGTTGAGTAATTTTGATCAGGTTTGTCCAAGGAGGAAAGACCTGAAAAACACTTTTTCCTGAAAATCATCATCAGAGCTGGATATGAGTATGTTCCCTAAGGAAGGGCAGTCTCATGCCTGGTCAGAGGAGGAGGTACTTTCTGGAACCCTGCAGCTTCCAGCTTCTTTACTTAAGCAGTAGTAGTAGAAATAAAGATAATAGGAAGGATCTGGAAGGTTTTGTGATGGGAACATTGCCAAACTGCAAATAGTCTATAAATGTCTCAGAGACTGAGGCATGCAGGCTATCAACCTTCAGAAAAAGAACAGATTTCATGGCTATGCTACTCAGAGAACAATGTGTTTACTGGGAATGTTGGGTTAAAACTGGATTTCTCCATCAACAACTGTCATCAGCATGTGCTGTGTTGTAAAGTGGGCAGGGGACTTTTGCCTGCATTAAATTAAGGAGTGCAGTGTTATGAATAGTTTTCTTACTCAGGATGGCGCTTGTCCAAGCCTCAAGGTAATTTATATCTCAGGTAGGCATGCTGTAGTTTAACAAGGCTAAATATGGAGAAATGAAAGCCTGGTGTGGGACCAGATGCACTGGAGGCAACAGCAGAGTTTACCAAGAGTAGTTCAATATTCTTCATGTTGTAGGAACAAGCTTAAACAGATTTTTTTTTAATTGGATTTTGGGACAAAGCACAGCTGGTACAAAGCTTTAGCAGGAATTCAAATGCTGCTGCTTATTACTGCAGCAAGTGATTATTTGCAAGTCCTAGTTTTTTCTTTGCTGTTTAATACTCTGACAGCCATAGACCTACATAGAATGTTGCAAACATAAGGTGGTTTTTAGAGAAAATCAGCTGCTTGTTCTTACGGTGTTTGGCAAGGCAGGAGAACTTAGTCACAACTTGCTAGAGGTAATCTTGCATCTTTCTTGGCATGGAATGGGTGGGAAGAAAGAGACAGAGAGTGTGTAACTCTCCTTCTGGTCAGTGTAAAAATAGCAATTTGGAAAAAAAATCACACAGATGATTTAACCATTTTTCATCTCTGCTTAGAGAACTGGGAAAAAGTGTGTTTGACAAAGGAGTTATTGCATCAGCCCCTCAGTAAAATACCATCTCTTTGAGCAATAAAAGAGCTATCCTTTCCCAGCCATTTTTTAGTTCTTATTTTAGTCTTTTGGGAATAAATGGTCATTTGGGGATTTTTTTCAAATGCAGCTTTGGTTTGATTTTTTTTTTTACATGGAAGAAGAAGGCAGCAGGGAGAGACATTAATTGGTTGTGCCCCCTCTGATTCAAGATTGGAAAAAGAAACCCAGTGATCATCCTTGGTGCACATGGGCTTCATAATATTTGGCAGCAGGCAGCAAGCAAGATGAAAGCGTGTCTCTTGACAGCCAGCTTCGTTCTGGCAGCCTTTACTCCAGGCAACAAATTAATCCACTCAACTGTGTTCTGCATAATTGTTGATACTGTCTTAATTGGTACCATACGTTTCTCCGTGTCGACATGTCCATCATGTTAGTGTCTAGGGACTGTTGTTTCCTGCCAACTCAGGAGTGGCACAGCCTGCTCCATTCTAACTGAACTCCTACCTAAAATGCCTTAGTAAGAAATTCAACTTTATGGCAAAGGGAAAATGAAGAGCCATGTTGGGGCATGACTCAAAATTCATGGGAAAAAGAAATGGCCTTCGTGATGTCAGTGCTGTTTGGAGATGAGCCAGCCCTTCCAGGGCTGTCTAAAGGCAATCCAGTTCAGCTGAAGGCAAAGGAGCTTATTCTCCTGCTCCCAGAAAATCTGTGACTGGGGCAGGCAAACATTTTCCAAGCCTGTCGCCGTGGGGCATCCATGTCAAGGCAACTGCAGAGCTAATTGACCCCAGTGCACTGGTGGCTTTCTGGATTGGGATTAGCATTTTGAATTTCATCCCTTAAACTGGAAGCCAAGTCACAGCCTGGAGTGCAAGTGCAGTCTGCTGTTCCCCAGCTCTTCCATGTGCTATGGTAACAGGGCAGGAGGACCCCAGGGAGGTCAAGAGCTGCTTGCAACCCATGCTGAGGTGACCATGCAAAAGCATCAACAGAGTCAGCTCCTAGAGAGAATAGCCATCTCATCACCAGGCAAAGGCATCACTGATCTTTCCCTTCCTGGAAAGGCAGGGTGGAGGTAATAGGAATGATACATATTGTCATTAGATAGATAGATAGATAGATAGATAGATAGATAGATAGATAGATAGATAGATAGAATTTAAAAAAAACCCAAGTTACTGGATGTGATCACCTCTGAAGTGTCAGTCTCTAAAAATCCCAAATTAGTCACTGAAATAAAAGGGTACTTCTGTCCATGTCTGTGGTCACTTCCACATCTAAATAAGAAGTGGTACCCTTCCTTTGTTCCGTTGAGTAGTTCCATGGTTACAGTCATCAGAGCTTGCAAGCACTCAGGATCCCTGTGATAGGCACCTCACTGAGCAGTGTGGTAAGTGAATAGTTCTGAGTTCAGAGAAGTGCTGGCCCTGCACAGTGTGTAAGGCACAAAGCTGCAAACAGTGATGAGGGTCAAAGGTTGAATAATATTTTATTCAGTTAGTGCCACCTCTGCTGAGCATTGAATTATCTGGGATGGGGGAAAATGGCATGGGATTTGAAATGTGAGGCTCTGGCACAAGGCAAATGTGCAGGGAGGGTAAAGTGTTTGCCCAGGTGACCTTGCTTTGGATCCCTCAGGTTATCAGGCTACCCCATTTCACTTCTGCAATGAAATTATTTACTGTAATATTGCCTGTGCACAGACACACACACACACACACACACACACACACACACACACACACACACACTGTTTTCCTCTCTCTGCTGATAAGGTTAATTGATATGAGCTTCACTTATTTACATAATTCTATGTGCCATCATTTGTTGTTCAAGCTGTTGACTGGTTTTGAGGAAAAATATTTAGGTAGAGATGAGAAAAAGAAGGTTTCTTCCCTATCCTTTTGTAAAGCCATCAGGGTATATATTTGGGCTATGGCCAGTGTATGGTTGGAAAGCTCATTTTAAGAGAGCAGCAAAACACTTGGAAACATGTTTTGTGAAGGTTGTAAATTCTAATGTTGACATTTGGGTGTGGAGAAGAGAGAAGCAGAAGGGAAATAAATGCCAAAATAAAGGTATTGCCATAATTTTCAGGGGAATAGGGGAGAACTTTTGCATGGGTTTTTTTCAAGTGTGGCTAGGAAATATAAGTCTGCTGAGCCAATAGTGTTTTATTTATGAGTGTTCCCATTCTCAGAAACCTGTTTTTGCACGTGGAGTGCAGTGGCAGTATTGGTAATCAGTATGCCAAGAGAAGTGTCATTTTGAAAGCTGTGGAGGGCCTCACCTTTTGGAGTTCCCAGGAATTGGTATTGGGAAATAAAAGTAAAAAAAAAAAGGATGCTATAGCAAGTAGATGTGAGAGACAGATGAAATGACTGGACTAAAAGAAAACATTCATGGGGAGGAAGAAAAAAAAACCCTAAAGTGAGACCTCCAAGCTATTTCTGGCATCTCTCTGTACACCTTTGGTGAGCCAAAGTACATATGCAGTGCTGAGAGTGCCCTGTCTGATGCAACTTCAAGCCCTGATTCACAGCTTCCACCCCAAATCTTTCTAGCCTCAGAACTCAGAGGATTTGGGCAGCAGTTGGATGAGCTTTCTTTTTTCCTAAGTGTCTTGAGGAGCCTTTCACCAGTGCGTCACTGCAGGCAGAGGTGCAGCTGAGAAATGCAGCCTTTCCAGGAAAGAGAGGGAGGAGGTGTTGGCTTCATGCACGGAGGGAGAGTCATCACTAAGCTGTCCTAATGAAAGAAACAGCCCAAGAGGCGATTTGAGACCTCACCCAGAAAGAGAGCAGACTCAGCACCTTGTCTCCTGCTCCTTGGAGGAGGGCAGGGTTTGACCATGGCACTGCTGCTGCTGGTGCAGCAATTCCCTCCCTCTGTTGGTGCTGACAGCCAGGGAGAGTTATGGCCATGGTACCAGCATAGCTGGGAACGGGGAAGCAGTTGGGAGCCGTGATCCTGTGGCCATGACCATGCCTGTCTCCTGAGGGACAGTCCAGCAGGCACATCCCACTGAGTGCCACGAGGCCTGCTGTGCTGTGGATACAGATGTGGAAGCATCACTTAGTGCTGACTTGCTTTAGCAGCTGATAGAATTGTGGTATAGAGCAGTTCAGAACAAACTTGGGATCCTTGAGCTGCTTCTAGCAGGGACAAGGTGTTTCTGAAGTGGAAAAAAACCTTATACATTACTTCAACCTGTTAAGAAATCATCTTAGCTAAGCTTTCTGGAGAGCTCTGAAACATTTCTCTGCACTTACACTGTAGCAAGAACTCCTTAAAAAAATCCTTACAGCTGTGATTAAGTGTGTTTTGTCAGCACTTGAAGTGGAGATTACATCATCTTGTAATATATGTCCATAAAATCAAAGCATAGCAGTCTTCCTGATCAGATGCAGAGTAGAGTACTGCCTCCTTCCCCCACTGCTTTAATTGCATGTGGTAGCCTTTTTTAGGACAGGAAATTTATATTATGTTTTCCAATTGAAACTTTATTAAAGTTGAGTAAGGAACTGGACTTTGGATTATTTATCTAGTGCAGTTACTTGAGCGCTTGGAACTTAGGGATCTAAAATGATATCCAAATGGGCTACCTGATGCTTCTCATTTGAACATTGATTTTCATGAGAATTCTCTTTTAGAATATATTTCTGTTATACAATCATCAGGTATTGTTTATCCCCATGATTCAGTTTAATCAAAAAGTCATTGTTTTCTCCTCCTCTGTTTCTTGTAGTATTTCTTTCCATTTTTAAGGGGGAGAAAAGGTCACAAATAATTTGGCTCAAATGCTACAGTGGCTTTTGGTTGCTTCTGCTTTTGACCAAATCTAAACATTTCTTATCCTCAAAATGTTTCACCCTTGGAAGTGGGGCTGCTTTGCTGGGGCTGAAGCCAGCTGAGGGAGGAGAAATGGTGTTCATAGAACATCAGTTGGGTTGGAAGAGACTTCCGAGATCATCAAGTCCAATTCTTAATCCAACGCCACTTTGATTACTAGATCATGGCACTCAGTGCCACGTCCAGTCTCACCTTAAAAACCTCCAGGGTCAGAGAATCCACCACCTCCCTGGGCAGGCCATTCCAATGCCTGACCACTCTCACTGTAAAGAACTTCTTCCTGATATCCAACCTAAACCTCCCCTGGCACAGCTTAAACCCATGCCCTCTTGTCCTACTGTTGGTTGCCTGAGAGAAGAGACAAATCCCCACCTGGCTACAACATCCTTTCAGGTAGTTGTAGACAGTGCTGAGGTCACCTCTGAGCCTCCTCTTCTCCAGGCTAAACAACCCCAACTCCCTCAGCCTCTCCCCACAGGACTTGTGCTCCAGTCCCTTCACCAGCCTTGTTGCTCTTCTCTGGACCCGCTCCAGCCCCTCAAGATCTTTCCTGAACTGAGGGGCCCAGAACTGAACACAGTACTCAAGGTGTGGCCTCACCAACGCAGAGTACAGGGGAAGGATCACTGCCCTGGTCCTGCTGGCCACGCTCTTTTTGATACAGGCCAGGATCTCATTGGCCTTCTTGGCCACCTGGGCACTCTGTTGGCTCATGTTCAGCCTCCTGTCAATCCAAACTCCCAGGTCCCTTTCTGCCTGGCTGCTCTCCAGCCACTCTGTGCCCAGCTTGTGTTGTTTTGTTGTTGCTTCTCATGGGCTGCAGTGGCAGATGGTGGAGCTACCAGTGACATGAGAGCCTCCAACCCTGCCTGTCAGCTCCCACCTTGCCCTCCATGAACACCTCCAACCAGTTCACCTTCGCTCAGCTATGAGTGGAACAATTCCAGTCCAAACCAGAATGCTTGTAAAGCACATATTCGAAGTGTTTTACAAGTCTGTGCACTAAATGGGAAACGTGCACACAAGGTGCATTGTTCACATGTGGCTGCAACTGAGGCCAGAAACTGCAGGAAAGGGGAGTGAGGCCACTGAAAAGGCACAAGGAAAAAGGCTCCCAGCTGGGCAATTACAGGTCCATGGGTCCCTTCACAGGTTGTGCTGGCTGCTTGCTGCAGCTGTTTTCAGCTCTCAGAAGCCTTTCTTGATTCCTATACACTTAAAGATGCCCCCAGAGCAGCCAGACCAATTCAAACCCCTACTGGATGAGCAAAGAGGCTGCTGCTGAAGGGGAAAGGATTGGCTTTCCCTGTGCTGTGAGACACGGCAGGGTCCTGGTGGAGAGGAGCAGGAGTTGCTGGAGGAGCAAGGGAAGGAGGCAGCAGTGCACCAGAGGGGGCAGAGGAGCTGTCTCCCAGGTTTGAAGGATTGGGTTGTTTGTCAGGGAGCAACAAATCACTGCGAGCCCCAGAGTCAAAAGGAAAACATGCTGAGGATTTACTCTAGTGGCACAGTTTTGGACTTAAAGCCTAGAGATGGGTCTCCCAGTGGCTGGAGGTGTCAAGAGAGCAGCTGGGCTGCTGTGCCTCTGCAATTTAAATTAGCTGGTATGTTTGTGCTTTCATCCTGGCTCACCTAAACCTTGTCTACTTGCTTCCTTTTTTCAAGCATGCAGACAAGCCCACGACTTGGGGAGAAATAGACTTACATTTAACATAATTATAGTATTTATATTGGAGGGAACAATTTGAAATAGTTTTAATGTTTAGCTATAAAAATGGCTTTACTATTTTAGATGGGCTTTTATCCATCCTCCTAAGTCTTTCTTCTTTCCCCTGGGTTAAACCTGAACCTCACAAGTACCGAGGATATGAAAAGGTACAATTAAATAAATGTACCTAGAGAAATTGGCTGCATTAGGATTCTGCCAAGCTTTGTACAGGTCTTACCTCTCTTACTTCTTATTTGGTATTACATCTGGGCTCTCTTCCAGAAGTTTTCACACCTCGTGTAGCTTTCTTGGCTGCACTGGAGCTACATTCCAGTGTACAGCTTCCCGTGCCAGAGGTTGTGCCTGGCTGGGGTAGGAACATCTGAAAAGGCAGGAGATACAACATAAATGTAAATTATGATTTCAGAGCTGATGTGAAGATGATGTTTAAAGACAGAGCAGGGTGAGGCAGATCTAGGCTGCTTTGGATGTTTTAGTCAGCTGGTGGAGGTGCTGGCTGCCTGTGATCTTACTGCTGAAGAGATGCAAGATCTTGCTGCATTGACAGCAAGCAGTGATTCTTCTGCTGCACTGGTAGCTCTCAGCTGGAGGCTGCGCTTCCCACTGGGATGGGTTTTTGTTAAGACTTGTGCTGAAAGAGGTGTAACCTGCAGTTACTGACAACTCTCTGTGGTGTCAGCCTGGGGACTTCATCTCTGGACTTTCATTGATTTTGTTTCATGAAGTGTATTTTTTTGGTTGTTTTGTGACTATTCAAGCCCTCACGTTCCCCAGGTGAGTGGAGGTCATCACCATGCAGGACCAGGCTGGGCACTCTGGGCTCTGGGGGTGATTTCTAAGCAGCACTGCTAGCTGTTTTATGCCCTGACATCAAACTGCTGCTCTCCAGTGTCTGCAGCTGCCTGGGGCTGGGAGAGGAGTCAGAAAGCTGACTTGCTGGAGCTCTTTGTGTTTCCTCCCATGTCCCATTCAGAACTCAGCAGTTAGCTGAGTGTGTGCGGGAGGGGGTGTCTTCTCTGGAAAGGATGTGCAAGGCAAGCAGAAGTTATCCATCAGAGTTGGTATAACTTCCTTGGCTTAGTGATGGCAAAAATAAACCAAATTGGTGGCTGCAAAGGAGGTCCTTTTTCTGTAGACCACCCTTTGCAACTTCTGTGCCAGGGTGATGAAAGGTCACCGTCTCCTGGTCTTCGCTTTGTAAGCACTAAATTTCAGTTCTATTTTGTGGACTCCTAACTTTGACAAAATGAAGTTGGTCTTTAAAGTAACTTGTACCCAGTTCAATGCAAATCCTAGGGCCAGTTATGTATTTCCTAGATATCACTTGGCCAGAGGCTCAGTCAGCCAGTACAGTGGATCTGGTGTCTGCAAGAGCCAGTCCACGTGGATATGCTGACACATGAGGTATGCAAGAGAAGAAAGAGTGATAAGTACTTTCTTTACAATGAATGACAGGATAACAGAGGCTGGTAGGAGTCTCTGTGTGTCCCCACTCCAACCCTGGCTCAAGGGATCTCCATCTGAATCAAGTTGCTCAGGGCTGTGTGCAGTTAATGTTTGAATATCTCCAAGAACAGGGGGCCCACCATCTCTCTGCACCATACTCCAATGTCTGACCATCCTCATGGTGAAAACACTTTTCCTAGTACCTAAATGGATTTCCCCATCTTCCATCTTGTGGATATTTAGCTTCTGTCCTTCCCCTGCTCACCTCTGAGACAAGCCTGGCTCTGTCACACCATAACCCTCCAGCAGTACAGAGTGAACTGGGCACTTGGCCGGAGTCTCAAAAGCAAGATGAGATGAGTGAATAGCTCTGTAAAGGCAGGCTGTATTCTGCCCATGAGAGTAGAGTGAGGTCATGGTAATGCTGGCAGTGCTTTGTGTTGGAGAGTTCATTATTAATTGTGTTATCTCGACTTTCGTGCTCTCTTTGTGCTGCTCCTCAACAATGCGAAGCCCTCCATCTCTGGGTTAAAGAACACCTCTGGGTTCTGTCTTTCATTACATTTGTTCTGTTGTGTGTGTGCATAGCATTCCTTTTCCCTTAGACAGACAACCTCCTAGGCTTTTAAGCAAACCAGGCCATTAAAATATTTACATTTTTCTATAGCATTTGGCCTGTATACAGTCAAACAAGCAAGGCACTCGCTGAGGAATTGTGGGACAGGGATTCACTGGGAGTGTGGCATCCTAAGCTGCAGCAGGCTGGCTTGACTCGCTCACATCCCTGCAGCAATGAGACCATCTCACACAGAAATGTCTCTGTGGCCATCAAACTTCTTTGCAGGTCCCAGAAAGAGGCAGTGTGTTGAAACTGCCTTTCTAGACATAATTCCAAGCAGCAGAATTTTAACATTATTTTATTCATAGGAAAAGCTCTTCTTTGTTTTAAAGACAGATATGGTGCTTGTTCAAGACATATTTGATGCAGTTAAAGCCCCATACATGGCAAGGAGCTCATAGCAGACACTCTCTCCACTGCTTCAGGCTTTTAGCATAGGGTTAAGGTGTCTTCTATCCTGAGTCAGTCTTGATCCTTCACCTACTTCCCTGCACTCTGCTGACATCAGCACTGTAATTGATGCTGCAGCGTCTGGGCTTTGGGGCTTATCTTGCAGAGCAAAGGTTTGCTGCATCTACGTGCATGTTCTTTGTTCCCTGTTCTTTGCACCCCAGTTGTGGAGCAATCGTGGCAGCTGGGGAAAGAGAGCTGGAAAAGTACTTTTAACAAGGATATGTAGTGATAGGCCAGGGGGAAATGGCTCTAAACTGGCAGAGGGCAGGGTTAGGTAAGATATGAGGAAGAAGGGTGGTGAGGCACTGGAACAGGTTGTCCTGAAAAATTGTGGATGCCTCATCCCTGGAATTGTTCAAGGCCAGGCTGGATAGGACTTTGAGCAACCAGGCCTGGTGGAAGGTGTCCCTGCCCATCTCAGGGGGTTGGAACTAAGTGAGTTCTAAGGTCCCTTCCAACTCAAACCATTCTATGATTCAATGATTCAAGTGAGCTCAATGATAACAACCAGGCTGTGGCACGGATACAGCCCAGGGCTCATGTCCCAGTCCTGCAGCACTGAGTGCGTGCTGGTGCAGGGCTTCTCTGGAACTTACTGGATCCAGGTGTCCCAGTTCAACTGAAATTCAATGCTCTGTCACATGTACCATGCTGTTACAAGTGAGACTTAAGGAGCTACAGGGATTTTCTAGCGTGCCTGGGCACCTCACTCCTGACTGTCAGTGTAAGGGAGCAGCCTTGGTGTGTTTGAAAATCCCACTGGATATTTACTGCAGCCCTGCTCAGCCAAACCCCCTCATCCAGGCTCCTTTTTCCTTCGGCTCTGCTGGAGTAGCCCTGGAGATGGAGGGAACAGGAATGCAGGAATTAACCCCTTGTCTGTCCTCAAAGACAGTAAATCCTTTCCAGATGTTAAAAAAATTAGCTATCTTCCTCTGGTATGAGGAAAACCTTGGACTGAATTCATATCAATTTATGTATTTTGATATGTATCTATATGTATATTGCTGTGGCTTAGCACAGTACACATTACACTGTCTGATGTGTCCATTAAAAAGAAAGTTTTGGTGAGAGCCGCAGTGTATTTCCCTGTTCTACTGAATGGATATATGAATTTGATTTTACGTATCCTTTCACATACATATATCTGTATAAATACAAAAATATGGCTCTGTAAACTCTTATCTATCAGTCCTATAGACTCTCATCTGTCATTTATCTATAGACTGTATGTAAGATCTATCTATCTGTCTATCCCTATAATTTATATTAATCTAGTATATATCATGGCAAATGTTTGTGTGGTTTACAGAAATATTTCTTTTTGTTTTGACACAGATACATAAAGCAACTTTCCAAGACAATGCTCTAAGGAGGGCACTGAAGAGCCTGAAGGTGGCAGGTACAGCGCTGGCACACCTGAACTGCTCCTGGCTTCCCTGGAACATCCCACTGAAGATGACATTTATGGAAAATAACTTCCTGCTGATGGCATTATTGCAGGAAATGCTAAATGAATCTGATGGTGAATGCTTACAGGCTTACCTTTCCTGATAACTCTGTGTTAATGTTACATTAATTATTCCTGACTTACAATGCTGTTGAATGTTGATAAAGGCTGAATTGCTACTTGAAATGCTGATCCTGACAGTCCTGTGGCAGGCACTAAAATGTGATTTCCCAGTCTTAGGGGAAAAAAAAGGAATACATTACTATTGTGATTAGAGCACTTCAGAGGAAACGTATTCCAGTCACATCTCATGGAGCACTCACCTGAATCCCTCTTGCCTTCAGTAGCCTTTGCACATGACATAAAAGGACTATACACTTCCCTGTTTTTATTTAAAATTTTCTGGCAATTGCTGATGTGGATTCAGTTCAGTGTGTGTGAACAGGCCCCCACAAGAAAGATGCTGTATGTACATGGAGCAGTGGGCATTTCCTTCTCATGACAGCTGACACAGGGGAGTAAAGCTTGTGGAGCAAACAGAGAGAGACCAATTCTCACTGCTCTCACCTTCCCAGCAATTTTGAATCTGTGCATTTTGACTCCAAAATCTGTCATTGCCCATTTTTGCACACTCACTGTTTATCTCAGGTATCCCTTGTGTAACACTGCCATTTTCATGATGTAAAGATGGGAACTGTGTAGCAAAGTTGAGAACTGCCAGGACTGGGAAATCACAGGACTTAATTTCCCATTGAGTCCATCAGCTGTGTTCTGCTGTCACCCTCCAAAATCCCTTCCTCCCAGGTGCTGCAGGAGGAAATAAGCAGCTCTGACATTTCTCAGTACCTCCACCCCTCCCCAGAGTCTGGATGACATGTATGGCAGGGGAAGGGTTGAGGAAGGGAGGAGAAATTTTTATAAAGTAGGATTTTGGGGAGTGCAGGGAACCTTCTTCCATGGTCCTGCACAAGCAACCACTGTAGCCTTCACTTTAGGAAAAATGTTCCATCTCTCAGAGGGTGTTTGAGGTTTCTGTTTGTTTATTTATTTAAGAAAGAAAGCATCTGGCATTTGTATGCAAACATTAATGAGTCATTTAAAATATACTCAGCACTGTGCTTGTGAGGCTGGGATCTTCCAGCTAGAGGAAATGAGATGAAAGGGAGCAGGCACACCCCAAAGGACTTCTTTCCAAGGATGAGGAGAGGAGACAAATATAATTTTACCTCCCTCCTCTTCCTACCTCACCACGACTCCAGGAGCACTTCTGGCCTTCTAAACCTCCTTGGTGAGTACTTTGAAATCAGAGTTAAAAGGAGTATCTTTGAGGCTTCTGTGCCCTCTGTAGAGAGCCCAGTGCTTGCCAGTGGGTCTCTCCAAGGAAAGCATTTTATTTCTGGCACTGTGCAGGACCACAAATAGACTTGCTGGTGGGGAGGGAGGAGTGTGGGTTGGTCTGGCTCTGTCCTTTCCGCAGTGTCAGCTGGCAGATGGAACCACTTGAAGCCATTAAAATTCATAAATATATGAGAAGTGAAGCTCTAAGAAGACTCAGCCACATTCTCGGAGGTTCATGAGCAGCACAGAAGGCCAGAACGCTCTGGCTGGAGCAACGTTTGAAGGCCTCTGGACAGGGATCCACTGCAATGCTGAGATTTATAGAAACTTCTGGACTTTTTTTTACAGGAGAAAATTTCCAAACATAAATCAAACATTTAAATCTTCGGCAATGTAACACTCAGAGAATTTCAGTTTTGGGGGCAAGAAATGTTCCTGTTTTAGGTCTGTCTCTGGGAAGGAGCTGTAAGCTAAATCTCCCAACAGGAAAAGGTGCTCTTATGTAGGGTTACACTTTCACCATCCATTCTATTAGTGGCAGCATAACGAGTTGGTGTTGGCTGTGCCAAACATTTTCCGTCTGTAAAACCTACACACTCCAGGATTATTAGAATGAAGCTACTGTGCCATATACAAACACTTGGTTTTGTTTCCTGCTTGGTTTTGTCTATTCCTGCTTCTCAGGCCTTTACTATAGAGAGGAAAACAAGAACTGAAGCTAATGCAGCACCTGGGGTGTGTTTAAGAAACGGAGAGAACACTGCGTGATCCAAACACCTGCTGAAATGGCCCCCATGTATCAGAGAGATGCTCTCTTGTGTTTCTCCCTTCAGCCATAGTGGACTCATCCATCTTCCAAATTGCTTTTTGTAGACAGCTGCTGAATCATGCACAGAAACTCTAATGGGAGGGAGAACAGAGACTTCTTCAGACAGTGCTCAGCAGTGAAAGGGTGGTCGAATGGACTTTCCTGGCTGCCACTGCAGAGAAGGCTCAGGACATGCAGGTCCAAAATCCCTTTTTATGGAAGTAGTTTGCATTTGAGGAAAAGCTATCATTTTTAAAATTTATTTTAGATAGAGCTTATTTCCTTTTGCCTTTGGAAACAGCTGTGCCTCTTTGTGTGGAACAGCTTTACTGTGGTTGAAACTGTATTGGTTCCAGAGGCATTTCACACTGCACTCGCCAGTGTTCATAAACTCTTATAGCTTCCATGTGCAGATGAACCCTTGATGTCCCTACATCTCTTGGCAGTGTCAGTTCCTGAGGACAGCTGGGCCCAGACCCTTGAAATGTAAAGGAAGAGCATATTTCAGTCTGTTGGGGCTCTTTCGAAGAAGTGATGCAGCTGGTTCATCTGCTGCTGTGGAGCTTGGATGCCTCCCAGGGATTGCTCCTGTGTCATCCACAGGCTTTGGAGGCTTGATTTTGAGCAGAATGTTTCATATTTCTGAGTACTGCATGCTCTAGAGTGCTGTGTGGATGGAAGGTTAGAAGTGAACCATGTAAAAGTGTATCTGAAGGAGAGAGTGGGCACTTTCTCAGCATGATTAAATGGATTGGGAACCAGGGTGCCCAAAATGGGACAATGCTGCAGGGAAGGATTTTGTTGATCCTCTGTTTAATGCTGCTTCTGAGGATGAAAAAGAACTGATGCTTGGGCAAGAGAGAGCAGATATCCAGAGCTAGAAATATGGATGGTTAGTGGAAGAGTGGAAGAACAGGCGAAGCAGTTGCTGGAGGGGTCACAAAGCATTCAACGAGTGTGTCTGCAGAGTGGTTGAGTTTCTGTACATAGGTTAGTGCAATAATTAATCTTTTGTGATTCTGACAGATGCCTGCAGAGAAGCAGAAACAAAAGATCATGGTCTGACAGAGATTAATGCATCATTAGTTGTCAGATTAAGATTTTGGAAGCGGGTAAATAAGCTGTAGGCCAGGTTGTTGATTGTGTTTGGCAAAACTGCAGAGGCTGAGTGTGGGGAGAGCTGGGCTTCAGCAGTTATTTACCATAGGCACTTGCTATGTGTTGTCTGAAACCACCCTGTTCACAGGACAGGGTGGTTAAATGGGTGTGCCGTTTCTGAAACAAAGCTCTGCCTCAAGCCTTGGTTATGCTGGAAAAGTGACAAAGGGCAGAGCCAACGCCAATCTGTGTTGCCCTGGCATCTTTGCAGGGTATGGAGGAGGCTGGGCAATGGCCACTGTTCACTGTTATCCAGGACACTGTGACATTGCAAAGCATGTGGGAAGGAGGGAAATGGAGCTCTTGCTGTCTGCACTCAGGGCTGGGGAGTGCAGGGGACTGTTGGGTAGCTCCTTGTGCCCCACAGACTGGGTAGCAGAGAGGATGGGAGCTGCATGGGGCAGCATGTGACTGTTCCCAGGGAGAGCTCTCTCTCAGGCATTGCTTGGGGACCTGTGGTGCTCATCATTGTATTTCACCCACAGGCTGTGTCCCAGTGTGCTCTCACTGCAGCTCCCAGGATGGTTCCTGACGGGGGTAGGAACAGCATTGCCAGCCCTCCTGCCAGACCATGGCAGCACTCACATGAGAGCTGGAGTGGAGCAGCTCTGAACACATTTGGGAGCAGGTTAACAGCTGCCTAGGGAGGCTGTGAGTTGAATCAGGAAGCAGTGGGCAAGTTCAGGCACCTCCAGCATAATGGGAATATGGAGCTCCCAGATTGCAATTTTCAACCAAGGTGCCTAAATTCTGCCAAAATCTGGCTTAAGGTGCCTGTGGTATTTGCAGGTTTTGGTTTTATTGTAATAGCAGCAGCCTTTAATCTCTGTGACTTGTGTTCTCCTTACGTAAGACAACCATAATATTTAACATGTAACATTGCTCTGTGGCTCTGCCTAATTCTCACACCGATTTTCGAGCTTCTTAATGTGTGTACCTTGGATCTGAGATGTTTCTCAGGTTTTGGAAGAGGGATTTGCACAGGAGCAAAAGTCCTCAAAGGGCTGGAGAAAGAGGATGGCTGTAAGCCCTCCTTAGCCTTAGTATGGCATGAATAGGGTAGGGACTGCACACCTTGAGTGTCTGGCACTGCACAGGACCAGCATTGAAATGTTAGTTATAGGCACACATGGCCATCCTGTGTTTGCCCATTTTCCTCTGAGTGTCTGAATGGAAGTGCTTTAATCCTTTCATTTTTTTGTTTGAAAAGCTGTCTGTCCAATGGAGGTGATGAGTATCATGGTCTGACCCTGCTCTCCTGACTGCCTGCACTGGGGGGGCGCTCTAGAGCGTGTTGCAGCTCTCCTCCAGCTCTAGCCCTCAGTTTTAGTCCTAGAGTGTTTTATTGTTTGCTGGGTATTTCCTCTTGTTCTCTTGTTGTAATTCACTGTGACTAGTACTGCCTCATTTCTTCCCCAGAGCACCACAAAGCAAACCAATTTCCCCACATCCCACTCCTCCCAGGCAGGACTCACTGTTTGCAGGGGCATCCAGCCTGCAGCACCAAGAACCTATGGAAAACCTTCCAGAACTGAGCTCCTCTCAATGAAAATATGGACCAGCGTTCTTGGGTTCATGTAAACTGGTGTAGCTCCATTGATGCGGATCCAGATTATATAAGCCAAAAATATGGCTTAAAGGGAGTGAATCATTTTGTTGGAATGTCGCCAGCTCTGAGACATACCTGTCCCATGGGGATGCTGAGAAGTGGAAGTTGCTTCCACCGTTTTTGGCTGATAATCCACAAAACAAGCCACAGTTCTGCCGTGGCAGAAAGGCTGCAGTGCCATGGTGAGTCACTTCACCCAATGTCAAATGTCACAATGGAGAGCGGCTCAGCAGCTGTTCAGCAGAGGGTGTCCCAGGTGGCAGAGATGGTCCTGTCATTTATACAGCTCCATAAATGAACTCACTGCTGTGTAAAATAATAGCCCTCCCTTGACTAACTTCCAATGCACCTCACTCCAGAGCAAACCAGGACAGTGCTGTGGTGAGCCCAGGAATGTTGCAGGAGAAGTCCCAGCTGCTGCAATGGCTGTAGGAACAAGCACTGCAAGAAAGACAGCACAGTATCACCAGTAGGGCTTTACAAAATGTGTCTGGAGATCAAAACTCACCTTTTCTTTTGCCTTCTTTCAGGAAAGGCAAGGAAAAGAATCGCTCTGCCTTGCAGGTAGAAAACAAGATGCCCCAAGACAGATGTCCTGTGTTCCTCACAGCAGCCAGAGCTTTCCCAGAGGGAGCTGCTTCGCTGTGGGAAGATGCTGCCTAGGACAGTAATGTTTCTGTTACTAAAGCTGAGGTAGCATTTCTCAGATCTCCCTGGATTCAAGGGTTTGTGACATCTGGTCACATCCATATTTTGTCTTTTTTTTTTTCCTCCTTTTCTTTTCTTTTTTGAAATTTCCTCTTTTCTCAGGGGGAGCCGAACTTGCTGGTGCCAAGAGGCTTCTCACAGTTCAAGGGAGGGCTGCAGGACGAGGGCTACAAACTCCACACCAAAGGAGATAAGGAGGTGGAACAAGAGGGAGGCAGACTGTGAACCTGGGTTTTCCCTGGGGTTGTGCATGTGTGCAAACACAGGGGTTTTCCAAGGTAAAGGCACCAGCACTGTGCTAGCTGGTGGTGCAGGAGCAAGCACTGCCAGCTCTGCAAAGCTGCGCCCTGGGAAGAGCTGCTGTGATCGGAAAGTGGAGTTTATTAACTCCAGATTTTTCCAGTGAGGCTGGCACACCAACAATAGGGTCTGAACACAAAGGATCCCTTGCAGATATAAATCAGGGGAAGGCATTTCCAAAGGCTCCTGCTAGCCTGAGTCACGCACAGCCGCCGTGCCAAGTGCCAGCTGCTGAGTGGCAGCAGGCCCACAGCTGAGTCACAGACACCCAACTCAGGGGGCATTGCTGGTGGCCTGATTAGCAAACCCACTGAGAATGTGCTGTGCTGACTGCAGAGCACAGGTGCCTCAAACAGAGGGCTTGCCCCTTATTGAAGGACAAAGGGAGCTTGGGGCTGCTGGTCAGTCAGGAGGGGAAAAGGGGGAGGTGAGTTGTGGATCCTGTGGTGGCTCAGTTGAGGAGAGTCTTTAGGGAATAACTAAGGGATTTACCCCCATGAAGGAAGTAGGGCAATAACAATCACTGTCCTAACCATCATAACCCTCCACCTGCTTTGAGATGTTTGGAAATATCTTTATTATGTCTTGTCTACAGGAAAGGCTGGAAAGGTTGTCTCCTACTGTGCTTGATACAGCCCCTCAGCTGGAAATAACCATCCATGGGGCTGAACCAGTACAGACAACACATGTGTATTGCACCCTTTGCTTTGGCACAGCATCAGCCTTCCTGCAGAGAAGGGTGGGAGCCTGACCCTCCCCTGCTGTGGCTGCAGAGGATTCACACTCACCCAGCTGGCTGGAGCTTAAAGCCCTCCTAGCATTGCTTGGAAGAGGACCCTTCACTTTGTACCAGGTCCTTAAGAAAGATTTAGGAGGGCGTTGGGTACACCAGGACCAGCTGGCAGGATGGGAAAAGAGCAAACAACTCCCTTGCTGTGCTCCTCCTGTACATTATAATGTCTCTCATGCCTTGACTCCCCTGCAAATGGTGATGGAGTTCACTGACAGGTGAAGGGTTTCTAGCAGGTAAATAAGTAAATTAGTCTGCGTTGAGTTTATCCATAATTATCCACCTCTGAAATTCCAATTTTGCCTATTCTCCATTTTCTCACAAATTGATAATACTCTGAGCTTTCCTCAAAGGGATGGATCATGAAACAGAGAACAAGGAGGAAATTTAAATTTTCACTACAATGTAATATTAAAGAGCATAGTTTTGGGTTTTTTTTCTTTTGTAATGATAGTGGAAAGATTGAAAATGAGAGCTGAATATACTCCACAGGCTCAGGAACCAGAAAACTATGAAAAAAAGAATCCAAAAGCCATTGAAATTTTTTGTTTGCTTGGGTTTTTCTGTTTTTATACCAGCAAGAGGATTTCAGAGGCCTCATTTGCACATGTATCCCTGGGAATGGCAATGCTGGCATCCTATTGAATACTGCAGGACAGCTGCTCCACATTGCACTGTATTTTTCCCGATCATTAGTCCCTCCATCTTCCCAAAGTCCTTCTCTCTTCTCCAATCCAGTTTCTTATTGAAGGAGTTTGCTGTGTGACCCACTTCACTGGGTTTTCAGTTTGCTGTGACCCAGAGGAACCTGCAGGGTGGGTGCCTGATGGCTATGCCTTTCCCAAATGCTTCCCATGAGACGGGTGCCCATTCTGTCTGCGCCCAGGGTTGATTGCTGCAGGCTATGAATAGATTTCCTTGGTGCAAACTTCCCAAACTGGGTGATAAATGGCCACATTTGGTAAAATTCCAACTTGGTTTGAGGACTGCTGGCAATGGCAGCCATGACCATGGGAGGCTGGTTTGATTCCAGAGTGCAGGTGTTTGCAGGCTTCCTTTTTGTTATGTGTCCTGGTGTTTCCTGGCAGGCTTTCCAAGGTGGCAGATGGGGAGAAGGGCTGTGACTGGAGTCACTTTCCCCCCTTGCTACTGGGAAGAGAGGGGCAGCCTGCCCTGAGGAGCACCCTCTCCCCATGGGCTGAGCCCATCTCCTGCCTGCATGTGCCACCTCCCCTGGGTGCCAGGGGGCTGCAAACCAGAGTGTGGGCACCAGGTATATCCACCCAAAGACAAAAGTCCCAGGGAAGGGGGATAAAAGCACAGGTACTTTCTAGTTGTGCTTTTAGCCAGGGCTTTGCTGTTAGTAAAGGGAATTGCATTTTTTAATCCCTCTCTCCTCCCAGGTTTTAAGAAGGATGCATGCTCTTCCCTAGCAGTCCTGTGTATCCTGCTGTGCACCCCAGTCACTGAGGAGGAACTCTGCTTGTCCCCACGAGCACTCACTGAGCAGCCAGGCCACTGCTGATGCAGGAAGCACAGCTCCACCTTCTTTGCTCCTGAGCATGTTGTGCTGCTGGCTTTGCTTCTCTACCTGCTGTTTATAGTACGGGCTTGTCACAGATGTAAGCTCATTAATCACCCCAAGCCCTGATTCCATTTATAGCATCTTCCCTCTCCATTCCATTTCACAGCCCCCACCTTAGTCACTGCTCAGTTCTTGGAATCTGGTTTTATTTAATCTTGGAAAGGACAAAGCTTGGAAAGTGAGGAAAATTTGGAAAGGCAGACCAACATCCTGAGCAAAGTGTATGTGGGATACATTTAATGTTAGACTACTTGGCCTAAAGTGCATGGGCAGAAGACTGGCAGCAAAGCTATTGGATTAAGTGAAATAGAGACCATTTACCCAAAAAGGTTAATAGGCACAAGACAGACAAAGAGGAGCCCTTTCATCCTCTTGGGATTTCTTGTGTCCTGCCAGCAGCTGAGATTGCTTTACTGCCCTTAGCACTGGTCAGTCCAGTGCTGACCCTTGGCCACCAGCCTGGCTTGGAGTCTCCTGGGGAGCCCACAGGGGGAGGGGAAGTGACATGAAATGTCACATTCTCTGCAGAGGTATTTAGGTGCCCAAACATGCAGAAAGGCAATTAGTGGCCTTTCAAAAATGTGGTGGTTTGACCCTGGCTGGATGCCAGGTACCCACCAAAGCTGCTTTATCACTCTCCTCCTCAACTGGACAGAGGTGAGGAATTATAACACAAAGCCCATGATCTGAGATAAGGACAGGGAGAGATCTTTCACCAATTACCATCACAGGAGAAACAGACTTGATTTTGGGAAATTACTTGAATTTATTACTAATTAAAATCAGATAATGAGAAGTAAAATCTTAAAAACACCTCCCCCACCCTCCCTCCTCCCCAGGCTTAACTTGATTCCCAATTTTCTATGTCCTCCCTGTCACAGCACCACAGGGTGATGGGGAATAGGGGTCATGGTCAGCTCATTACATGATGTTTCTGCTGCAGCTTCCCCTCCTCGGGGAGAGAAGTTCTACTCCTGCTCCAGTGTGGGTCCCTCCCATGGGAGACAGTCCTCCACAAAATTCTCCAGCAAGAGTCCTTCCCACAGGCTACAGTTCTTCACAAACTGCTCCAGTGTGGGTCCCTTTCCACAGGGTCAGTCCTTCAGGAACAGGCTGCTCCAGTGTGAGTCCCCCACGGGGTCTGAAATCCTACCAGGAAACCTGTTCCAGTGTGGGCTCCTCTCTCCAAGGGTCTGTAGGTCCTTGCCAGGACCCTGCTCTAGCACAGCTTCCCACAGGGTCACACTCTTCTTTCAGGCACCCCCTGCTCCAGCGTGGGTCTCCTCCATGGGCTGCAGGTGGATCTGCCGTCCCATGGACCTCCATGGGCTGCAGGGGCACAGCTACCTCACCAGGGTCTGCACCACAGGCTGCAGAGGAATCTCAGCGCCAGTGCCTGGAGCATTTCCTCCCTCTCCTCCACTGACCTTGGTGTCTGCAGAGTTGTTCCTCTCACATATTCTCTCTCCACTCTTCTCTGCCTGCAATGACTTCTGCTCAATAATTTCTTCTTATTTCCTTCTTAAATATGTTATCCCAGAGGTGTTACTTACCATCCCTGATGGGCTCAAAGCCTTGACCACTAGTGGGTTTTTCTTGGAGCTACATGGCATTGACTCTGCTGGACATGGGGAAAGCTTCTGGCAGCTTCTCTGAGAAGCCTCTGCACCCTACCAGAGCCTTGCCTTGCAAACCAAACCCATTAGGCTCTCTGGGAGGTAAGAGGGGGAGAGGAGGAAGATTCTCGTTTCAGGGATTGGGTCTGAAGAGCCTGATCCACTTGAGATCTTGGAAAATCTCACCAGGCACCTCTCTTCATGTCTAGGCTCCTAAATATCTTGGAAAATCTGCTTCAAAGTAGTTATTACTTTTGTTGAGCAGTTCCTGCCTGGTCAAGGCTGAGAACAGAGTCTCAGCAGAGTGTGAAACTTGCTGTATGAAACTGCTGCCATAACTGCAGTGTGAGGGTTGTACAGATCGAGGGACAGCAAATGACTCCTCCAGTAGCATGTTCCTAGCTGACATTGGTTTGCAATAGGTTTGTCAACAGCAGCTGGAGAGATCCTGGAAAACAATAGGTCAGTTGCCTGGGTTGGTTTTAATTCTTTAATCGTTTTTCTGCAGCTAATGTGTTGCAGCACTGCCTAGGGATGAGCTGTGCTGACACCACTGCTGTGCTCTTGCTGGTCTGGAGCATGGGGTCTGCCTGGTCAGGTCCAGGAAGGAGTGGGAAGATGGACTGGCTTGCAGTGCTGTTTGAAAGCTGCTCAGACCTGTAAGTCACTTGTATTTATATAACTTTGCCCATCTCTTTCTACATCTGAATTTTAAACATCCGTTATAAGGCAATACTGCTTTAGTGGCGAGCCAAGTTTTTCTTCTAAAACACATGTTCCCTAAAGCATTAGTACTTCATTTCCTTTGTTCTGATTTATTGCTGTTGCCTTGCCACATGTGCTAGGCAGAGCAGGGAAAAAACTATCAAAACCAACAGAACAGTCCTCTCTCTAAGCCTCTCCCCAAACCACATACATCAGGATTAACACATTGAATGTATTATATTCAGTGATTCAACAATGAACTAACTTAACTGTAATTTCTTAGCTGCCTCCAAATAAATATGCTGATGAAGAGTGAGTGTAGATTAATAATGTGAAGATTATGATAAACCCAGTGAAAGCTACTGTGGAGAGCTGAAAAAATGGGATAGATACTGAATCTAGAGAATGATAGTGCAATTAAAAACTAAAAATTGTTGACTGCATTTTCTCAATAGACATTTTGTGGATATAAATTTTTATGTGCCTCTTATCAATACTGAAAATGGCCTAATTTGTCAAAAACTCTCTTTCACAAGATAAAGGCCACTTTTTGGTGTCTCAGGGTAAGCATCAAGCAACCAAGGCATGCTATTGCTAGTAAAAGAAGTGGAAAGATAAAATAAAAAATTGGTTGTTACTGTGAGGTTTGTAGGGCTCTTTGAGATAGAAAAGTTCTATTGAAATTTGCTTTCTTGGAGGTTGTTTAGCCTTGACAATAACAGAAGGCTAAATTATTTTCATTGGGGTTTATACTGAACTAAGTTCAATGCTTCAGTCCTTGGATGCAGAGCAATAATGCAGAGATTGAGCTGTGGCCTTGAGTCAGATGGACCTCAGCAGGGAAAAGCTGATGTGGCACGATGGGGTGTCTGTGAAACCCGCCTGCTGTACTTCTGGCAAACCTGGGAAGTGCCTGAGTCCAGACCCACAAATGGGATTGGTTTATGTCTGCAAAAACTTACCTTTCCATAATGGAGTAACTCCCTGAGCACATACTGGATGTCTGGTGTCTTGGCCATGTCCTTGGCAGGAGGAGGCCTGGACATGGTGGAACTGGTGACTGACTGAAACGGTGCTGTGTTACTGTGAGGGTTTCCAGGGTGTAGTTTATGCCTGTGCTCAGCCCTGTCCAGGAGAGCTGCTGGCTGGTTCCCATGTGCCATGTCCAGGTGGCTGCCACCAGCACTGAACAGAGTGGCATTTTGTGAGGTGGTGGAGCTCAGAAGTGCTGGGATGCAGACAGTGCTGGCAGGGGGCTGGGATACACTTCTGTCTGAGGTCACCACAGGCTTTAGGGAAAAAGAAGCAGTGAAACACATTGTGTCCCAATGCTCTGGAAACATAAAGGTCACCTAACACCAAGCAATCACGAGGGAATGGATATCAGAGAGCAACAGTCTCAGTACTTGCCTTCTGAATACTTCCTTCCTCTCCATGAACCAGACGGGCAGCAGCTCATGCTGTCGGGTACACTCACATTATTATCTGAGCTGATGTACCACGGGCTGCTGTTCTTTCCTTGTGTTTTCCCTTTGAGTCAGGCTATTGATGGGAAGCTTGTTGTCATATTCAGGCTTGTTAACTGTATTAGCTAACAAAGGAGAGCATTCAAAGGCCTGCTCAGAGGCATATTTGTCTTTTCTTTCTTTTTTTTCTTTTATTTTTTCCCCTTTTTAAATGGAAACAAGCTTTCCTAGTAGAATGTTTAATGGAATCTGCCTCCTTGAAACCAAAATGAGGCAACAGCTGTGATTGTAGCGAGCTGCAACATCTCAGTTGCTGGATGGAGGCATATCCTGTTGTAAGTGGTGCTACTGCAAAACCTCAGCAAAGGAGCCTACTGAGACCTGCCTGGCTGGGGGCTGTGAAGACCTCTGAGCGAGCCAAAGACCCAATTCTGCTTGGTTTCTTTCAAGAAAGAGCTGCACATGTTCAAGCCAAGTTCACTGAACTGAAGCTTCACTAAACCTAGACCTGAATTTGAGACACTATGGGCCCATAGGGGGATTTCAGTGAAAACTGTCAGACTTTGACCCCAAACCAACAAAACTTTCTGGTTTTGAACATCTCTCAAGGATTCATTTAAGCCATGAAATCAGGGATGGTGATGACACAGAAATTCAGTGCTGGTGCAGAAGTTTCACCTAAATCCAAAAATGAAGCTTAAATCCTAATATAAAATGATCAGATTGCTTCTTTGATGAAACTCAGAGCACAACTACTGTAAAGTATGTATCATTGAGCATCTTTATAATCATAATAATCCAATAACTTTAGACTGCTTTCAGATCCAACCAAACAGTTCTTAAAGCACTGCACTTGGTACCAAAGCCCAGTAAATTATTGGGTTTAGTATGACTTGTGTGGGTCTTAGAAGCTTTCTGAAAGGGCAAACTCTGTTTTGTTTGGGGAAAAAAAGGCAAACAATGCTTGCCTGGTTGAAAACTGCTTGTGAGAAGGTTTTTCTCAGAAAGACTTAAGAGCCTTGGGCCCTTTTCTGTTTTCTTAGAAAACAGGAAATGAATTTTAGCTCTGCAGTTGATTTCTTGAATGGCTTGCTTTCTACAATCACTTTTGGGTTCTGGAATGCTACAGAAATTATCTGAGGGCATTTTCAACACTTCAAAATTAAAATCAAATTGTTTGAAATCATGCCAGCATTTTAATGAAAATTATTTTCTTTAAACAAACACCTGAGGACTTTCAAATTTTTTTTAATCACAGGAGCATTCTTAACCCAAACACCTTCTCTGCATGATTTTTCCAGGATCCAGTCTGCACTGCTAAAATCAGATGTGTCTCAGAATGCAGTCAAAGTCAAGATCTTTTCAGACAAAATCTAGATGAGTGGGGAGTCCTCATTTCTCACACAGCACAAAGACATAAGAAACTGCAAATACCATCTTTGCCTCTGTGCTCACAGAAATGTCTGGGCAGCAATACCAGCAAAGGCTTCTGCTGCATGGAGAGGGGTCAGGCATGGGGCCGAGC
Organism: Pithys albifrons albifrons; assembly: GCF_047495875.1. NCBI lineage: Eukaryota > Metazoa > Chordata > Aves > Passeriformes > Thamnophilidae > Pithys > Pithys albifrons. Next base: position 108,476,627 of record NC_092459.1, read on the forward strand.
ACCTGAGACCTTTGGGTCTTTAGCTTGCTTACAGTGCAACTCCCAGCAGCGGGCTTGGAATGGTGGAGGCAGGAGCTGGCTATAAAATTAACTGCTCTGCAGATACTGTGATACTCAGCTTTCCATGCAGTGGAGATGGGAGAACCAGAGAAGCTGCTGCAGATTAATGGGAGAGGATTAGTACAGCCCGTGCATCTTTGGAGGGCTTCAGTGAGTTTATACAGAGCTCAGGAGATGTTGTGTGTAGCCAGAGAGTGAGTCTGGGTGCCAGGAGCAGCACTTAGTCTGGAGATCTGAAGCACTAGAGCTGCTTCTACATGGAGCATTTTCAGCACTCACCATGGCTGTCTCTTGCTGTTTTCCCATGCAATGGGATTTAGCTTGCCCTGAGATATTTCATGGGCTCTACAGCCTCTACAGCTGCCCTGTATCCTGCTGTGAAAGCTTGGAAACCCAGAGACTGATGCTTCTGGCAAAGTCCATCCAGGCCAGTGTCTCATTCCTGACAGAGGTCAGCAGCAGCTGCCCAGGAGAGGAGTTTGGGAACAGGCCATGTGTATGACAAGGTCATTCCTTGATGCTCTCTGCTAACTCTGAGATTTTTAGAAGCGAAAGATTTCCATGGGGCTCTGTGACCCTGTCCTTCTCTAGGAAGACCCTGGGGCAAGCCCCACATCTGGGCTCTGGGTGCCAGCCCCGTGCCTGCCCATGGCATGAGGTCTGTGGTGGTGGTGTGTGAAAGCCCTCAGTGCAGGGGCTTCTCCTGGAGAACGATGGCTGTCCCTGGGACAGCTCTCAGCCCAGGGAGGATGAGGCCTTGGTCTTGCCCTAGGCGGGGCTTTGGTTACAGTTCTGGGTGATTGCTGACTGTGAGGATGGGAAATTAAATCAATCTCTAGAAAAGCAGTGGTTGAGGGTTTCTGACATCATTTCATAGGTGGAGCTGTGAGATTAAGCAAAACACTTACAGGTAGAGGAAACCAGCTGAGGATGTGGTTTTATCTATTACTGCCTCTATGATGGATGTTTCTCCTTTGGACATCAGAAGCAGGACTGTTTGAGAAGTAGGTACCCTGCTTTCACTGTGTCCTGTTTGTGTGTAGTAAATGAAGGAGCCTGAAGGAAGTTCCTCTCAGCAACACAAATTACTTGCTATTGTCAACCAACTGCAGACCTTGTGTTGGCAAAAAAAATAAAAATCCTTCCTAATGACTCCAGCAGTACAAGCTCCTCAGCTGCAGGTCAGGGAGCCTGTGCCACAAATGTGCTTTCAGAAAGGGTGTGGAGCAGAAAGCATCCCCTGTGGGATTTGGGATGGTTTTTTATCTTTTGGGTGCTGTTGTTTACACTCAGTCCATCAACAAATGCTTTTAACAAGTGCTGTCATTCCTTTGCCGAGAAGGACATGTGTAAGTACAAGTGACCATGTGATCCCAAGACTTTGATGTGTTTCTTCAATATATTGGATTTTCTGGTATTCTCTTGGAGATTAACCACATTAGAGCAGGTTGCCTACAAGATAAATTTCCTATTAAAAATGTTGCGATATTCCCAACTTCCCCAGCCTTTTTTTGCAGCAATAAGTAAACTCTTTTAAGAGCTGGTAGCAAGGGAAACCATCTAAGCCTTAAGAAACTGCTCCCTGTTCATAACCTTAAAAGTTACAACACTGTGATCTAGAGAAGCTACAAACAAAAAATAGCTGCATAAAACCCTTTCAGCCCTCCGGACATGGCAGTCCTTCAGACCACAACTTCAGGATAGTCTTCTTCAACATATATATTGTGAAGGTAGTGCTTGCTTGCTTCTGCTTAACTATCTGGGCCTGGCTGGGGCTGGAACTGCAGAGATGTGATGGGATAGGATCTCCCAGAGGCTTATGTTGGCCAAGAAAATGCTGGCTTGGAAAAGGATGTGGAGTGTGTCCAAATAAGAAGAGCCTGGAAGGAGTTTGTGATGGTCTGTTATTTCACTATTAGCTGTGAGATGTGAAATTTCCTTTTCCGGATGAGCACATTTTGTGTTTTGCATAAGAGAGCAATTGCTTCTTCTAAGACTTAGCATTTCTGCTAATTTAATGAGCTATCCTTACAAATGGATTGCATTAGTCATTGGAAAGGCCTTTTTCAAGTTCCCCAAGCATGTTTTAGAACTCTTGATAAAGCCAGTAGCATGCTGGACTTTCACAAGCAGAAAGACCTCCAAAACTATGCAAGTTATTTCTGGCATGTTATATTCTCAACATGTCAAGGAAACATGGATTATTTTTACACAAACAGGCAAAACAAAATGGTTCCTTAGCAAGCTCCCATGAACATTCTTGGGTCCTGAGAAGTAAAAGAAAAAAAAGTAAGAAAAATCATTGCTTCTGAATTAGGTTTCTTAGATGGATCATGTTGTCACACATTCAGAAGTTAATTTGCACCAGTTTGGACCTCTGGTGAATGATGAAGGATAAAACAGGAGAAAACAAAACAAGGTCCAGGAATTAATCTGGATATTTTATCCCTGAGTGGATTTTTTTTCCTTACTGTGAATTTCTCTTCAAATGTAGACCATGATAAACTGCAGACACTTTGGGAAGTTCCTTTTTAATGGCTGTTAATGGAAAGGTGATGTGTAGGTGTAGAGAGGAAGATCTCTGGAGCTGACTAGGCCAGAGTGGAAAGAACACTCCAACATCCTGCTGAAAACCACAAAGCAGCAGAGCAGCAATATTCCTGGAATGTCCTAAGCTCTCCTGACATTGCAGCACACAAACCCAGCTGTACATTGCACAAATATTGGAGGCTGTTTTGAAACTCCCTATTAAGGATTACAAATGCTGAGTGCAGTTTCTAGGCAAAGGCAATTAGATATCACAGCTCTGGCCTCAGCTCGATGTTTGATGTCTGAGCTCCTATTACTGTGTAGGGTTCTTATGCATTGCATTACCTCAGCCAAAACCAAAATCTGACACCCACCAAAGCAGAGTCCTGTGATTATGGTAAAAAAATAAAAATTACCACCTAGTCTCAGCATTTTTTCCATTTCAGTATAGAGAAGTATTTTGCCACATGGTGAAGGGACTTTTTAACAGAAAAGAGGTGTAAAGCATGCATAAACAGTGATACTTAATGTGCATCCTCATCCATAGTTGCTTCTCAGGATAGTGTGCTTGCTGTTTCCATACTCATGTTCAAATTCACAAATAGCACTTGCTGCTTGGGCTTGGCAGGGACACAGCCAGCTGTGTCGAGGTTTGTTTTGGCCCAACTAGTGTCATCAATGCTTACATGGATCAACACCAATAATTATCAATAACAATACCTTTACTCAGTGGGAGGGTAGTTGTATTGCAGATATTTTATCCCAGGAGAAATAAAAAAAGGGAAGAGGGTACTTAAAACCTTCAGCAACTGGGTACCCTAACACATCTGTCTATGGCTACTGCCCCACAGGGACAGTGCTGCTGTGCATTGCATCTGCAGGGAATCCAAGTTCACACTGCCTTCTCTATATTCCTTTTCTTTTTTTACCCTTGCACTTAAAATTTGCCCTCTTGCCTCTGACAGGCCTGAAGAAAAGCTTTGCATGTGGTGCCAGCACAACAGCAGACAGAGAAACTGAGGCAAACACCTCCAAGGTAAGTAATAAATGATAACTCTTATTTCCTGTTTTTAATCTGAATCTTCTCCTGAGAATTTGAGTTAAATCCTAAATTTGCCTTTTATTTTTAAGCAGATTATCCTGAAAGTTAAAAAACAGCATCACAAGGAGGTCCTAAGATGAGGTTTGCTCCAGTTTTCCTGCTGAGCATCTGTTTAGGAATTGCTGCTAAAAAAAAGTCAGAGGGGTTGGTAGTTGCTGTGCTGTCACATGGGCTGATACAGCACAGAATCTGCTTAGCATTCTTGAAGGGATGCAACTCACAATTTATAATTGGGTGCATATTAATATCTAAAAAAGGCAATAAAATCCACTGTGTGTTAAAAAAAAATAGTAAGTAGGAGTATTACAAGCTGAGCAGTGAAAATCTGGAAGACTTCTTGGCTAGAGCAGGGCTGTGTGCAGTGCTGTTTCTCCCTTAATTACAAGCAATTTAAAATCATCTCCCTCCTTCAAAGAAGGATTTCGTTCAGTGTTTGTGTTAATTTTAATCTTGCTAACGTGATACTCTCTTGGAACCTCTCCCTTGTCTCCTAACAGTGAGATGTGCTGCCTCTTTTGTCCCTGCCCTTTGGGAAACGCTGCTCGTTGCCTCAGCTCTGCTGTCCTGACTATCAGTGCACCTCCCTTGAAAGGAGAAAACAAAGTGCAACAGCAGCACTGCTTTCCCCCCCCAGAGTTCACTTTTATTTGTGGTATTTAAGCCAGGCTGTGCAAGTGCTTCATGAACATCTGGGATTTAAAATACAAGGTGCTGTATTATAGTGGAAAGGTTGTTATTCATCACACTAATTATTTCTGAGTCACTGTATTTATGAAATGCCATGTAATAACTACCACCATGCAAAGTAAATAGTACAAAAGCAGGCACTTTATGATTTTGACATTTTAGTGTATAAACATATTCCTGAGTCTCCTGGGGGGCTACTAGAAATCAGATAATGTTTTTATGACTTCTAAAAATGACATTGAATTTCAAAATCTGTAACGCTCCATATATATCATTAATGTTGCACATTCTCTTACAGTCTCACTGGATTATATTACAAGTGTCAACTGCAAAGGGAAAACATTCAAAGGTGGGTTTGTGGAACTGTAGAAGGGAAAAACATAGTAAAACCTTGCAGTGCACACATCAAAGCTCTTGGACAAGCTGTAATGGCAGGTCCTGGGCCATACTAGGACACCAGAATGACCCTCAGCTTTTTTTCATTTCAGGCTGGATTACAAAGCCCTCACTGAAGGAGGCTTTCTGCCCACACTTGTCACTAGTATATAAGAAAGTTTGGGGTTTTGTCAAGCCTTGTGTGAATGACCCATTAACTCCAGAGGAACTGGGACACCTTCAGTGACGCACTGGGAGTGAGTACAGAGGGCAAGGAGGATGGGTTGCTGCTCCAAGTGGGCTTCTGAGTAGTGCCATGTGTTCTCTGAGAACAATGGGTGAATGCTCACCAGAATATGGGATTTTAGAAAACACTGTGCCTAAAGCCAGGCATTCTGTGCCCCTTTGCAAAGCTCACTTGCTCTTACAGAAGAAGTTGTGCATCATTTACTTGAATGCTGTCAGAAGTGTCTATGGAAATAATTATGCAGCATCTTTCAGGAAAGGGGCAGGGGCTGATGAAGCAGCCACAGCTTCAGAGAAACTTTGATTGTCACTGAAAATAAGAGGAAGGCATGGCTGCTGCTGGGTGACAGTGGCAGGACGGATCTGGCAGTTGGGATCAGCCCTCCTCTTTCTGACATGGGGCAGGACAGCAGCCCCTTTTCAGAGCTGCCAGCTCACTCACACATGTACATGAGTACAGAGTGGGGCCCTGAAACTGGAGGGGATTTGTCTGGGTCCTGCTTAATCAGTTCTGGCCAACCAGAGAGGTCCCAGACAACTGGAGGTTGACCCATGTGACGCCCATACACAACAAGGGCTGACCTCAGCTTGACCTCAGTGCCCAGGGAAGTTATGGAACAGATTATCTTGGGTATGGTCATGCAACACATACAGGACAACCAGGGAATCAGGCCCAGCCAGCAGGGGTTTAGGAAAGGCAGATCCTGCTTGACCGACTTGGTCTCCCTTTTTTTATGACCAGGTCACCCACCCAGTGGATGAGGGAAAGACTGTGGATGTGCTCTACCTGGACTTCAGCAAAGCCTTTGAACCATCTCCCATGGCATACTCCTGGAGAGGCTGCCAGCCCATGGCTTGCACAGGTGCATCCTTCACTGGGTTAAGCACTGGCTGGATGTCTGGGCTCAGAGAGTGGTGGTGGACATTGCTGCACCCAGTTGGCACCCAGTTACTAGTTGGGTTCCCAAGGGTTCAGTTTTGGGCCCAGTCCTGTTTAATATCCTTACCAACAATCTGAATGAGGGCCCCCTCAGTCAGTTCACAGATGACACTAAGTTGGGTGGGAGTGCTGATCTGCTGGAGGGTGGGAAGGCCCTGCAGAGGGATCTGGACAGGCTGGACCAGTGGGCTGAGGCCAATGGTATGAGGTTCATTAAAGCAAAGTGCCTTATTAAACACAATAACCAACAACTGCACATGGCACTTCAGGCCATGGTCCAGTTGTCAAGGTGGTGTGATTGGTCAAAGGTTGGACTTCATGATCTTGAAGGTCTTTTCCAACATTAATGATTCTATGATTTTATATTGTATTTCTTGTCTGATGGTTTATAAATACAAAAAGCAATTAAGAATGCCTCTGACTATTATATCCCAGGAAAAGTGTTTGAGATACATGAGAGACATTGAGGGAATTGTAGATCTTCAGTGAAAAAAAAAAGTCCTGAGATCAATTTCCTGATTCAGTAGTGAAGTCCTCATATCATATAAAATGTAATGTGATTGTCCATGGCCCTAATAAAATCTTGACTTTTCCACCAAGCTTCCATCTATAAAAATCAAATTTATCCGGCATTTGTCTGCATTTTGAAAGGGATGGGGATTTTTTGAAATGGATATGATAATAATCCTTTATGGTGCATTGATATAGGAGAACAATAATTTGTTGCATTTTCTTCACACAGAAACAATCAGCTGGGAAATGTGCATAATAATTGTCTTTGTCCTTCATTGTCACAGGCCATTAGCTAATGAATTTAAGCTGTACTTGGCTCTTGCTCCAGTAAGAAAACTACATTAGAGATCTTGTAGCCATGGTATTATATAAAACCCTTCAGTGGGTTTTATTTTAGTCTCGCTGAGGTGATGCTGTCATGGACTGAGGATGGCATCACAGTTTTGTGGTGAGCAATGAGGTCAGCATTGTCAAGCAAACTGAAGGGCATCTACAGTTATTGCTGTTGCCAGATGCCAGGCCCTCTTTGTCTGGTTTCTTAAATTTAACCAAACTTTTCATGTCTACTTTTGTGACAGTTTCAGGTTCTTTTGGGTGGGAAGATTTGCTAAACTCCGTTCAGCTGTACTAAGATTCATGCTAGGGAAAATAAGTAGTTTGTGCAATGCTTTAAATAAACAATAGGAACACATAACTGTAGGTTGAGCAGTTTTACTACCTATGCAGTTTTTCCAGGCATTACTTTGTATCCAAGCTTTTAGCTCATGGATGTCTTAGACTTGGAAGCAGAATGGATGGTGTGTGATACAAATCTGCAGAGACTCCCAGGAGAGCAATTGTGGCATAATTCTGTGTCTGTTCAGGGAATATTGCTTCTACAACACCACAGCACCTGAGGGATGGCTGTGGCAAAACAGTGGTCAAGTTTTGTTGTGTCCTCTAGAGAGACATAGCACCAGACAACCGGCAGTGCAGGGTATTTCACCTGCAAAGTCATGTGAGAAACGAGTTGAGGCTGCCACTCCTGTTAACAGGCACCATTTGCTCCCTTACCTCTTTTATCTCCAGAGCCACAGTCTGGGGTTTCCATGACCTGCAGACCCCTGTCTGGTTGTACCACCTGCCTACCTGGGCAAATGTTTAAATAGATAGTGCAGCAAATGTTCTGAATGCTATACCCAAGCCCACGATGCTTTGGTGTAAAACAATCATTGCTTGCAGCAGAGTAAGTGGCTGGAAAGCTTTGGGTTCTGAGGTGTGCAAGAAGCAGGTGCCAGGTTGCAGTGATCACCCATTTTCTAAACTGGCAACACTTACAGCCCTACTGACAGAGGTTGACTCTCACCAGAAGTAAATTCAATATGCATGAAAGGACTCTTGTTCTTCTTCAGTTGAGAGCATAAAGACACACTGTCATCCAAACTAATATCTCTCTGATAATTTTCTTTTCAACATCATTGAACTGTCATTTTTCCTGGGCTTTGCCAGAATGTTTGACATACCCGTTGTTTCCCAAAACAGACAGATTTTGCTAGCTTGGCTGATACAGGAATTTTTGCTAGGAAGAGATGCTGAGGTGCCTTTACCAGCCTTGTGCTGTTGTTGTGCAGGTCCTTTTGCTGAGCTCTGCAGCTCTGGTTAGGGATGAAAGGAAGGTATCTTGGTGATTGATTAGGTTGCATCTCAGAGCGCAGCAATGGAAAGGTTTCTAGCATTTGCCCTGGACTGGGAGCACATTTGCTGGGGTTTTGGGACTCTACTGGAGAGAAATCCATCTATACCCCTGGATCTTTAATTTCAGAACTAGTGATTCAAGGTACTAGTGTGTCACCAAACTGCAGTTAGGAAGTAACCCACACTAGAGATTTCTTTATTTTTTTCCCAATTGTCCCTCTAGGCATGTGTGAAGAGTCATTAAGATTCCAAGACCGTGGGTGAAAAATATGCACACTGAGCCACCTCCTTCAACCAGCTGAGGAGTCAGCAACAGTGTACGTGGTCCATAAGGCTGCGTGTCATTCACAGCTTGTGCAGAGAAACAGCAGAAATGAGATTGTGAAGTGGGGCAAACTGGAGGAGCCCAAACACCACCATGATCTGGCAAAATGAGTCTACATCCCATTTGTAGTCAGCCCTTTTCTTTGGGCAACTAACTGTTCCCATGTTCTCTGACAGTGTGACTTTAATATATACAGTCTAGAAAGCCTATAGGAAGATTAGTGATAACTCAGTTAAAAATAACTTGCAACACCATTTAAATCCCTATGGGTTAATCTGGGCATATTGAAGAACAGTTTCTGAGTCTGGAATTATCTAACTTGGCTGTGATTATGTAGTTTAATTTCTAGATTAACTAGAGGTATTTGTCTAAACTGGGTGGCTGCAGAGATATTAAAATTAGGAGCAGGAAACTTTGCAGTCAGTTTTACAACACAATTAATTGCTTGTCCTTTCAAAACTGAGTCTCTCCACACCATCCCATGCCTTCCCAACACCATTACTGCGAACACTTGTCCACTTGCATGTCTTGCATACACGAGTAGGTGCTTTCATTAGCTGTGACTGTGGGGACTGTACATCTTCTGCAGGATGAAGGACACACCACACATATACATTTCCACTCTGTGCTTTGAGGTACTTTTCATCAAGCACTCATGTCCCAGTGTGTGATGTTTGGGATTCTGGTTGTACAAGCTGTTACCTGCATATTTCCCCTTAGTCTGGTAGGAACATGGTTTTGTGTAATAGATTGTCTTATCACATCTGCAAGGTAATTGCTTCTCGACTGGCTTCCAAGAAGGCCTCAGATTTGATCTATGATGGCCTGTGCATTGCTAATGCCTGTATTCCAAGGAGGCATATCCCTGTTACTGATGAACTGCATGGATGACTGACTGATGGTGTAGATCCAAAGTTAACTAGGCGTTCTCTTTAAAGGTGACATATATTATATTTGGGCAAAGAGGAGTTTCCTGCATAATCTTTGGAGACAGCTGTGTTCCATTTTATGGTTCCTCTGGCAGTTACAGAAATACAGATAAAAGGCTTTACATATTTCCAGCTCATTATTCTGATTGCACATCCAGCTACTGATTTTCTGATAAACAGGATCACAGCAGAAAAAATGTATGGGCTGTACAACCTTCACTCCCTGACCTTCCCATCATTGTATCTTCAAGTTTTATAGATGCCACCATGAAGCATCTACAGAGACTTGACATAGCCAAGGATGTGTACAATAGGTATGGGACCTAGGAAGCATGTCTTCCTCTGAACGTGCTCCATCTCTTATTTTTCTCCATAGCTCTTAGAAAGGATCTTTCTGTTCTTAATCTCTTGTCTGGGGAGAAAGTGTCTTGTTTTCACTTGTGCTGCCATACATGCCCGAGATGCTTGTTCCAAGTCCTATCCACAGGTTGCTCCCTGTGTTTATCTAGTTGTCTAAAGTTTGGCCCTTTCACTTTCAGCTGCCTCTACAGAGCATTGGTGGGAGTCTCTGTAGCAGCAATTAGCTTATGAAAAAAATTACATATTAAAAAAATCATGTTTAAAGTCGAAAAGACCTGCAGAAATGAAAAGGAAAAAAATCTCAAAGAGAAAAAGTGAACAGTCCAGAGAATCAAGGTCACTGTTTATGAAGGGCATCTTAAATTAAATTAAATTAACAGGATGGATTATTTGCTAATAAATAATGGAATCATAGAATCATTTAGGCTGGAAAAGACATTTAAGGTCATAAAGTCCAATGGTAACCCAGCACTGCTGAGCCCACTACTAAATCATGTCCCCAAGGGCCACATCTACACAATACTTCTAGACTCCCTCCCCTACCCTGAGCCTCCTTCTCTTCTGGCTGAACCTCCCCAGCTGCCTCAGCTGATCACCATTAGACTTGTGCTCCAGACCCTTCACCAGCTCTTCTGCCTTTCTCTGGACACGCTCCAGCACCTCAACGTCTTTCTTGTCCTGAGGGGCCCAAAGTGAACACAGGACTCAAGGTGTGGCCTCACCAATGCCCAGTACTGGGGGTGATTGCTGCTGTGTCCTGCTGGCCACATTACGTGCTCTTTATTTTCAAAGGAGAGGGAGAAAGGCATTATTTGCCCTCATTAGTGCGGCACGATGTCCTATGGAAGCATAATTATACTCTGCAAAAAGGCTAGGGAGACCACACAGGAAGGGCATTGAGGAACTGGAAAGGGTACAGGAGGCACTGAGCATGACAGAAGATTGAAAGTTGCTATTTATGGACAAAGTGCAGGCTGGTGCTTTTTTTTTTTTTTTTGAGAAGAGGGAAACTAGGGACACTATGAGGTGTACATCGGTGTCAAAAGGTTAAGACAAAACTCATTCATACCACTGCAAGCTAACAGGAGAGTTCATAACAAACTTGGAGAAAGCAGCACTAATCCAGTGTTCTGATCCAGAGCAGGAAAATGCTGTCTGTAGTGTGGGGTCTCCACCATCAATACCCCATCTTTGGTCTTGCCTCCACAGGCCGAACTGCATTGAGACTTCTGCATTTCAGGAATGCAGCTCCTCTCCTTGACCTTGTCTGCAGATAAATACAACATGCCCCTTACTGCTGAGTGGTTTGAGAAGAATGTCAGCCAGACAGGACAGGGGAGATAAAGCAAAGACAGGTGAGGATGTTTATCATCTGCTCTTTTTGAACCATCCTGTTTGACTTTGCCCACAAGACTTTGGGCAGTGGGGTGAAGAGGGGCAGGGCAGGGAGTACCTGGTGCCTCTGGGGTGGGTAACACAGCTGATACAGGAGAGCAAAGGGGCTGTGACAGGAGGCTGCCACTCAGGGAACAGATGTTTTGAGTACCCCTTCTGGCACAGAGCCAGGAGGGGTGGCACTCACTGCCTGGCTGAAGCACAAGCAGGGTCTCACCACATCCAAGTGTGGGCTCCAGCCACAGCAAGAGAATGGGAGAATAAACAATCCATAAAAAGAGGTACTAGTTGGTTACCCCAGCCCCTGTGTCTGCAGATTCCCTTTGGCAGCAGAGCTCTCTGGACTGGGAGGTTTAACAGGGTGGGTGCCTGTACACAGCTCTGTGCTTTGGGCTGGGATCTGGCCTGGGCTGGGAATGTCACACTGGTGAGTTGTTCCATAGGCAAGAACCCGGCTGGGATGCCTGCTTTGGCCCCTGACTGTTAACAAAACACAAGCTCAGCAGAGCACATCCTAAAATCTGCTTCTTTTGCTGGTAAGGCAAGAACAAATGGTGATGGTTTTATGCATAGTGCCTTAACACAGCTGGGGGTATTGCTGAAATGATATCCTTTCCTTCCAGGCTATGATAGGAACTGGGCTGATTCTGCAATGTGGGAATCACCTTTTCTTAGCTGCCAGTCTCCAAGTCAAGCTTTCACTGCACAATAAAATGGGGGATTCCACCTCCCCACCTTTCAATTGTTACTGATATTTAGTAGATGGAATATTCAAAACATTATTCCCTCCAATACAGAATGACTGTTGGATGTCGCCAGATTACATGAAAAGACACCCAAGTGGAACTTTTCCAGCAACAAACAAGAAACAAAAGAAGGGAGGATTAAAAATTTTTTTTCTATAGTAATAATTTGCTATGTGTGTATATATATATCTTTTAATTACTGTTGCAATGTGAAGAAACAAAGAAAAAGAGCAGACAAGCGTGCTACCATAGAACCTAGCATTACTTGTTGCTGAACTGACTGTTATGGTGTCAGGCATCAGGCAGGGACACGTGTTGGGACCAGGATGGTACTTTACCCACACTACTGAGGTCAGTGCAAATTCGCCCCTACTTTCATTAACATGGGATCAAAGGTTTGATGGGATCTAGAAATCCAAGGACATTTAAAATACGGCAGGTGTAGGTAACCTCATGTACACAGCCCACTGCCTCAGGAAGAGGAATGTTCTTGCAAATTTGACATAATCCAATTAGTTGATTTCCTCAGTGACATTTCTGTAGGCTCATGTACAGAGGGACAGGAAAACAGAGATTTATGACAGCTATTCCTAGCAAAGGTCATTTCTTTATTGGTGAACAACCTGCCTTAGTCATGCTGATGACGAGGCGTTGAAGGATAAGGGAGAGGCTGTAGAGCTTTAAAGCTTGACTAGGAACAACAGAAATAGAGCACAGATCATCTCTCTACTTGGACCAGGTGGACTGAAATCTCCCACCATCAAGACAAACCCAGGGAGCAGTAGGCAAAGTCCAGGAAAAAAAAGTACATGGGGTTTTCTGTGGAGATTGTGTGGGAGTCTGGATAGTTCAGTGTCAGCATAGCAGGGAGAAGGGGGAGCCACAGAACACAAGTATGTTGTTTTGGATAGAAAGGGTGTCCTTAGCGGAACCAGCTGCTTATAAAGAAGCTGGTCAAGTTGCTCTGGGCTCTCCCTGGTCAGCACTGCCAAATTCCCAGTTTAAGCAGCTCTCAGCATCCTGTTCCATGCCCCTTCCAGAAAAACACAGATGAGGGCATGCTCAAATATAACACTAATACACTTCCTCAGCTGTCCTTCCCCAGGCAAAGAAAGCAGCAGATTTGACAGGAATATAGATTGTTGTGACATACATCTTATGTATTTTTAAATAATAAAACAACATTTACCTATTCATCACATGACCATTTTTCCTGCTTGCAGAAGAGAAGGTATTTCAGACTGTACATAAAGTGATGCATTGTTTTTTCATAATCAGAACCATTCTGGGAGTCACACAAGAGTTGTTCACTCAGGTATTGACCTTAAAAGTGAGCATTGGGTACTTTGGTGTAACTAGTTGTGTTTGTTTTCACCATCAAGCTCATAATATTGGATTAAGTAAAAATGTTTCCCTCTACTTTGGCTCACATCCTGAACCACCCCCTACAGCTAAGCTATGGTTTGAGCTGGGTCACTGGCACAAACCAGGCCTGTGGCCGGCAGGACCAGTCAAGGGATCTTTGCCATGTGGAAATGAAGTCAACAGGTGTGTGTGTTCCTTGCTGACCCATCTGAGTGCTCCGATCCAAGGAAGGGGTATGGGGTTCTTCATCTGTGCCCTTGCTAATGTCTTTTTGCCATTTATTGGGTGCTTTGGACTGTGAGCTGCCAACAGAAATCACAAGAGCTTTTGAAATAGTCTGGTATAAGACAGTCCAGTAACCTCCTAATGCTGTGGTGGCCTCTTAGCTTCCAATCTGCAGCTGAAGATCTTGCCCTTCCTTCCACAGTAACTCCTCACACCCTTCGGAATCTCCTAAGGCTTTCTCCAAAATTGCAAGAACTGAGGATTGCTACTCTTAAAAAACAGATAATCCGTAGGATAATTGCCTGTGTTGTATTTCTTCCCATGCCACAAAGGAAAAAGCAGCCTTATGCCCTGTACCTCCCAGGCCTGGTGTAACTGGAATCCAAAAGCTATGGAGGAAATGGAAAACGTTAATAAATAATGATGTTTGAAACAAAAGTCACTGAACAAACCACTAGACCTTCTGCATTTATTCCACAGGACAGAAAATGTCTATCTCAGTTGGAGGAAAATAAGATCTTGGTCAAAGATCTATCTTAGGAATTAGCCTGGGTGCTGCATGATATTCAGGAGATAAACAAGAGGAACTGATGGATTAACTTTTGGTAATATATTCAAAATAAAGACAAGTTTTGAAATAAAATCCAGCACAACTGGTTACTTGACATTTCTCTGGTATGAGGGACAAAGAGTCTCCTCAGGTCCACTGAATTTTGTATTACCTTGTTTGATCCACTTTACAGCTGCCAGTTTTCCATCTGGTGTTTTCCAAGCCAGAATCAAGCATGTGTGTGCTCCACACTGCATGTCCTCAGCCTGATGTGTTCTGGAAATCCTGGCCTCATTTCCCAAATCCTAAGCAGGTGATCTGCATTTAATCAGTAGATGTCTCCCTCAAGTGTGTTGGAATTACTCTGTGTGTGCAGACCAGCTGCAAAACTGGAACAGAAATGTTAAGACAAAATGTGCAAAATCTTCAGATTGTAACTTCAAAAATATTCAGGGTGGGGGGGGAAAAGCCTTTCCAAGAAAATCCGTATGAGTAGTAGAACTATCTGTAACATTTCCAGTGTGTGTCTGTGTGTGTGTGTGTGTGTGTGTGTGTGTGTGTGTGTGTGTGTGTGTGTGTGTCTCGGCTTCGCGAACGAAGATTTGGGAAGGGCTGTCCCCACGTGGGTGTGCCCTTCCAGCCTGCGCAGTGGATTTTAGATGAGGCTCAGCGTGCGCAGAACTGGCCCCACCGTTTAAGTCCTGAGGTTCATCTGCCACGGCCGAGCGAGCTTGGACGGTGCCAGTGAAGTCCTCAGGACTAGAACCTACAGCACCCGGCATTTCCCAGGAGGTCTCCCATCCAAGTACTAATCCGGGGCTGACCCTGCTTAGCTTCCGAGATCTGACGGGATCGGGTGTCAGGGAAAAAAGGAGAATCACTGTCTCTTGCAGAACAGCTCCAGAGAAAAATTGCATGTCCTCTGGGAGCTCGGGTAGGGACTGAAGATTAACTAATAAGCAAAGGACTGATGTTTTCAGTAGCCCAATATTCACCTTCTCTGAAGTAACTCAGTTCAGCATGGGCCTGTGGCCATCCACACAGTGATTCTTTCTCCTTTCACTCCAGTCACGGAATGCTGGCAGCCTCAGTGATATGCCGGCTCAGCGCGTAGCAGCTCAGGGGAAAGGAGGAAAACACTGGGATAAAGAGCTTCCCAGTCCGTGGATCAGGCTTGGATTCCATTTGGTTTGTCATGGAAAAGAGCATAGAGGAGGACTGCAAAGCCCCAAGGCTTTAATTTCACAGCTGCTCTCAGAGCTCCACTGCATTATCTTCCTTATTTCCCTGTGCTTCCACTCGAGAGCTGGCTTAGTTTCTGACTTGGCTGGTTGATAGGTTTGGGATTAGGTCCCACAGAGCACACACCCACCTTACCCTGACTGAAATTCACTTATTTCAAATGGGATCCAGGACTTAACACACCCGTCCGGGTGTCCAAGAGGCACGTGGGCAACAAACAGTGTTGCATTTTCCCTGTGAACCAGAATAAGCCTCCGTTTAGTGTTAATTAATGCTGGCACCCAGCACTGAGGGTTTACATCTGGCTCCCGACGCCTCCACAACGGCACCGCACGGCAGGAGGCACATCCAGCCAGCCTGGCTATGGGGAATTCACAGCCACCTCCCACAGGGATCGCCCTCCTCGCTGCTCCGCTCTTCCTTGCGGATACTTTTACACAGAACTGCGCAGAACATCCAGCCCCCACCGCTTGGGTGCCGCTCTGAGCACGCAGCTTAAAACAGCGAAGAAAACGTCCTGCCCGTCCACAAACTTCCCATCCCCACGCGAACTGCGGAGCCCCTCCAGGAGTGGGCCTGCATTGCAGGGCTGGGGTCGGGCCTGGCGCTCGGCCGATCCCTCCTCAGGGCGGGCCCGGCACGGGGACTGTCCCCCGCCGTGGTTCCCCCTCCCCTCCCCTCCCGCGGCCGCTCGCTCCCTTCAGCCGCCCCGCGCCCACCTCACAGGAGGCATCAGGGCCGCCCGCCCCGGCTGCCCTGCGGCCCCCCTCAGCGCTGCCCGCCGCTCCCGGGCCCTGCGGGGCCGCGGCGGGTCCGGGGGCCGCGCCCCTGCCCTGACAGCGCCGCGCCCGCCCCGCCGCTGGAGGAAGCGCCGCCGCCAATCGCCGGGCGCCCTGGCGCTGACGGGCGGCCCTGCTGGCCTATCGAATGGCTCCTCCCCGGGAGAAGCCCCGCCTCCCCAATCAGAACGCGGACAGCGCTGTGGGCGGGGGGCGGGGCGCTGCCAGCCCGGGCTTCGCTAACCCCCCGCCAGCCCCTTTGGAGAGTGGATGATTGACAGGCACGACACCCAATGGGCTGCGGCAGCCGCGCGGCGCGGGCCAATGGCGCGGCGGGGGCGGGCGGCGTGGTGGGCCGGGGCGCGGCGCGGCGCAGCGCCGGCAGGAGGGCGATGGTGGCGGCGTGAGACGCGGGGCGAGCTGCGCTGCGCTGTGTGCCCGGCCGGCGGGGGAGCGGCGTGAGCCCGGGGCTCGCCATGGGGCTGCGGCAGGACGGGGGCAGCCGCGGGGCGCTGCCGCCGGCGGGACTGCCGCAGTAATGGGCAGCGGCAGCGCCGGGTCTCGGCTGCCGTGTGGTGCCAGCGCGTCCGCCCGGCGGGAACGCCCGCGAGGAGCCGGCGGCAGGTGAGTGCCGCGCACGGGGACGCGCCCGCAGCCGCCCGTCCCCTCCGTGCTCCCCGCTGGCGGCGTTTGTGATTTTAAGCCTCTGCGGCTCCCAGCCAAGGGCGGGGGGCGCTGCCCCGGCGGTCTGGGCGCGGAGGTGACACGGGCTGGCGAGGCGGAGCGGGGCACTCCTCGCCCCGGCGCGCCGTGGGGACCTTCCCCCCCAGCGGGACGTGCTGCTCCAGGTATCCTCGTCGCTAGCTTTGGTGCCATCCTACCTACCCTGCCCTCCCGCCAGGTGCGGCCAGCTTTTGCTTCCCTGTATGCCTAATGAAGAGGCTTTTCCCCCCCGCACCCGGCAGAGATGCTGCTTTCCTTTCGAGCGAGGAGCCCACCTGGGTGTCTTCCTCTCCCTTTTCACCTCCTTGATGATCATTTCTCCGTGCAGGATGGAGAGACGTTTCCATTTCAATATGATGCAGCGAGGAGGATGGGAAATCCTGGGTATCCAGGACTCGGGAGATGCCCCTTTTCCTGTTTGATCCTCCTCCTAACCCTGGCACGGGCATTCGAGTGGTAACACTCCCTTGCCGGCTTCTTGGCTGTTCCTTCTCCTTGGGCAGAGCAATGGGAGCGGGAGGTGTGTGTCAAAGAGGAAACAACTGTTACACCTTTTGTCATCAAGACAAAGAACTTCATCTCCCTGTGTCCCTCCCTCTGGGTGCATATTGGCAGCACCTCAGCCACTTTGCATCGCTTCCCGGAGATGCTTCAGAGGGAGATGCTTCATAAGGATTCGGTGTGGCCCTGACCTGCCCTTTTTTGTTGTTGTTGCCAATTATGATGGTGCTGATAAAAGGACATGTTGATATGTTTCCAAAGTCTCGTGGTTTGCATTCCTGAAATTGCTGCAGCATTCTTATTTATTTATTTAATTGGAGGGGTGGGGGCATGGCAACAGGAAGGGGGTATGTTTTTGTAGTTTATTTTAGTTGCTTGAAAGGTACGAGATCACGTGCAACTGCAGCACTGTAGCATGGAGTATATTAACCGTTGATTTCTCCCCCTGTGTTGTCTTCCAGTCCTGCAGCCTTCACTTCATCTACTGTGTGAGGAATGATGATTCCATGAGAGAACTTCTTTTGATTCCCTGTCTCCTGTTACTGCATGCTGCTCCCGGCCAGTGATGAGCCATTCAGCTGTACTGGGATTTACCGTGAAGAAGGGAGAGGCAGAATATGAATTGTAGACATCCCCTCAAGGTCCTCGTGCACTGTTTTTACTGTGTCTGTATATAAATCTGCTAGTATCAAGCAAACACACTCTCTAAACCTACATTGGTATTCAGAATCGCTACTGTGTGAGAGGACTGGTATTTTTCACCATCATGGCTTCAGTTTGGAAAAGACTGCAGCGTGTTGGGAAACATGCATCCAAGTTCCAGTTTGTGGCCTCTTACCAGGAATTGATGGTCGAGTGCACCAAAAAATGGTAAGAAGCAGCTCATCTTGCTACACAAGTGATGGAGTAAGCTGCTGGTGGTGAAATAGGAAGGATGTTGTTCATTTTGTATTGTTTGGTGTGTGTGCATGGCTCTTGCATCCCTTTACCTTCTCTTGCCTGCCCACTGCAGAGACAGCTGAGTGGGGTTCTTGTCTTTCTCAATAAGTACTTGCTGTGTATTTATCCTGGACCTGCTGGTTTTGTTCTCTACTTTGATTTTCAAGGCTGGCATTGTTTTTGGCTTGCAGAGGAGGGTGCATTTATTAGCTCGCCATCTGTGACTTAGTGGTGTAGTTTTGGTTGTTGGTTTTCTTGGTTGTTTTGCTTTTGACTTTTTTTTGTCCTAAAGTATTGTCAATGAGCTGCTTTCCAACTGCCAACTCAACTCACAATGATATGTTTTATCTGCTGACACTGTTTTTACCTGACTGAAGCATTTGAGATCAGTCCTGGAGAAGGTGGTGGTGGGATATCTGGGGTGCATGCCCATTTTGATTTTTGACTTTCTTACCTGAAGAGGCCATGTTTCTTCTTCTCTTTTTTGTTCCTTTCAATCTTTTAACGGGACGATGCAAGATACAGGCCCTTGGCGATTGCCTTAAGGTATTTGTGTAGTCAGGTAGAATTTTGTGCAGTGGTGGTCCAGTTGGATGGCTTTGAAGCCAACTAGACAGCAGTTAATGGTTCATGTTGTGGGTCTGGCACATCTTCTCTTTGCAAGATGAGCTTAAATAAATCTGCTAGGAAAGTCTAGAAGCAGCTTTTAAATAGTCAGGGAAAGATCTCCATTATGCAAATACTTAAATGCTGTTTTATATGTTTGGAATATTGATGTTACTGACATAATTCCTCACATTAGTGTGAGCCTGTAGTGTCAGAGGATGAAGAAAATACTTTCCAGACCTCATGGACTGAGATGTTCAAATTGCCTTGTAATAAACTGCAGCCTCCTTCCTAATACTTGGCCTTTCTTCTTGTTGGCAAGTTTGGCACTTGCATTGGCTGCTTTCACTGGTTATGAGTAATTGCCTCTACAAATTTAAATTCAATCTACTGGCGTAGGAAATCTCTGTCAAATATGCTGGAAGGCTGCTCACTGCTCTGTCTTAAAGGAATACTGTCAGGTTAAACATTTGGGGTTTTTTTAGCAAGTTATCTTCATGCCTAAAATATTTTGAAATATTATTAAGAAACAGAGTTGTTTTGGAGGTTGAACTTGCTTTCACGGAGTAAACTAAAATAAAAACATTGTAGATGTTGAAAGAGGCTGTTGTGATCGTCTCATGGGATCTACTGTCCCAAAGAGGTCAAGGAGTTTTCCACAGTAATTTTGTCAGGTTTATTTCAGCAGTTGGGCTTATTGCTTTTTAAGTTTTGTTTGCATTAAGTAACCTGCTTTAGCTTTCATTTTCACTTTGATTCACTCATGTCTTGAGAATCTGTAGAACACTTCAGCACTAAAGTAGGAATCCTGCAGGGGAATGTTCACATTGAAATTGCAGCTGACTTTGACTTGGTTCAAGAAAAAGTCATACACAAAAATTCTCTTACAGAGAATCTTACTATTTTAGAAACAGTTAGCATATTGGTTAATCATAAATGAGAGTGCCCACCTAGCAAAATGCCTGTATGTGGAGTAGTGAAACAGCCTTTAAAAACCTGAGAGATGCAACTAATTTTTTAAAAATAGGTCATCTTTTTGAACCTTCATGTTACATTCTTGAATTTAAATGTAGGCAAGATCAGTGCTTGTGTTGATTATGAAAAAGCAACAGTATGGTGGTGAAATGTGGATGAATTGTAGGAAAAATAACAATAGGGAAAAACATCACTCACACAGTCCTTTGATTGTTGGCTTTTTGATTCTGCTTCCTCTTGTTCGGAGAACCTTAACAATATTCTGTAAGCACGCAAGATAAAATATGGTATTTCTGCTATAAGTCAAGCTTCATGAGTCACACTTCTAGATGAAACAAAGGGGTAAATATTTATTTATTGTTGTGATAGCTACCAACTAAATCTTTCCTTACCTTTGGAGAAGGTTCAGTTTTTGTACATACTGACAGGATCCTGCTTCATCTGTTTCTAAGTCTTGTCTCTGGGCTTGGCCCATGTGAGAACAAAACAGAAGAAATGAACTCCATATGCTGTTCTTGCTGAAAGCGGTCAATATATATTAAGTGTCAGTGCTGTAGTCTGTAGTTTGTTTGATTGAAATGTAGTAAGCGGTAAGTTATTTTAATGTACTGGCATTTTAACAATGCAGTGTTTCTGGAGGAAAAGAATGCTCCATTCATATTTTAAAATAAATGACAACATAGTCATAAATACATTGGAACTGAGAAGTGTCTGTGAGCAGGGACTGTGCATGACCAAAACAGGCTGTGTGCCTCTTTGTGAACTGCTGTCTTCTCTAAGGTCCACATTTATCTGACTCTTCAGAAAACAACTTGTGTGTTGGAATACTTTTGTACCGATGGTGTATGGTTTGCAATGCTGGGTGTGTTTTTTGCTTGGCTTTAATACTCTTTGTGTCCTCAGGACTTGTATTGATTTGAGTTTGTTCGTGTTTTTGTTGTTTGTTTGTTTGTTTTATTTTACCTTAGTGTTTAAAATAGCTCCTGCCCTTTTTTCTGGAGCTACCCTGGCTGTGTGGGAAGTTGGTACCACTCTGGTGTTGCTGCTTCACTGTTTTAAGGGATTATTTCAAGGTACAGCAGCATTTGTCCAGACTAAGCTGAGACCTCCTTTCCTTGCTTTTTCTGGTTTCTGCAATTTGTGATTCTTGTCCCCACTAATAATTAGAGACAGCCACTCTCAAATGATTGCTTTTCATTGGTGGTGTGTTTGGAGGGAGACAGGTTGTGATGGAGTGTCCAGTGTTGTCACTGTTCCTTATTTTTCAGATAATTAACAGGACTGAGTCACTTCTGTGGCATTTTGGCAGCTCCCACTCACCCAGACCTAATTATTGTGGCTGCTCAGTACCTCTGAAAAATTGAACAGTTGGTTTATTTAGAACCTTTCATTAAAATAAATAAACAAACAAGTGTAGTCTTGCTCTTTAATATGGGTGAGTGACTTCTGCTACGGTGAAATCAAAACGCTTTGCATTAATCATATAAGGACTTGATTCTTTTTTTAAAGGTGCTTGCTTGGAAGTGCTGGAGTGTGTCATCCTCCATTTACCCTTAGAATAAGCTGGGTCAGCTCAGGATTTTCTACCCAAGCTCACCAGTGAACTGCAGTCCTGGCCCCAAAGGACTATGTGTGATAGAAGAGAGTTAATATAGTGCTTATCCTCAGTGCAGTCATTGAATAAAACCAGAAATCAGTCTCCCTCATTTTGCTTAGGCTTCTACAAAGCAAGCTGTATTTACAGCTCTGTGCTGTTGGAGCAGCCTGGTTTTCTGTGGGACAGGAGCGTGCTGGGCATCACTGGCAGGGACAGTGCTGTGACTTGTGCAGGGGACACAGGTCAGGTGCCTGAATCACAGACTATTCTGAGTTGGAAGGGACCCACAAGGATCGTTAAGTCCAACTCTTAAGTCAGTGGCCCACATAGGGGATTGAACCCATGACCTTGGCGTTATTACAACCAAGTTTTAACCAACTGAGCTAATCTCAGGGTCTAATGTTGGTATCAGGCACTGTTTGAGATGCCTTTGGGTTTCCTGCCAGTCCCAGCTGCCAGTTTGGAGAAGCCCAGCTCTCCTGTTGATCCTGTGTGAATGGAGCCTGCCAGCCCAGCATGCACCTCCTGTGTGCCCTGGGGCTCCCCAGTGCTGGAGGCCTCTGGTCAGGCAGCTGAGTCAAGGCTTGTCTGAGATACAGGCTCAGCAGAGAAGGCTTGCAGGAAGAAAGTTCTCCTTTGGACCAGAGATCAGTTCCAGTACTTGGACCTGAAGCTCTGATAAGAGTTTTACAGAGCTGCTGAAACATCTGATGATAAACACATGAGCTCTCTATGGTGGTTTTTATATTTCCTTATTGTTGTGTCATATCTTGCAAGTCAAGGACTCAAGAGAGGCTTCAAGAGTAATACTGACTGTTTTTCACACAGAATGACTTAATTTACAGAGCTGAGGTTGCCAAGTTCCTAATATGTCATTGTCCTTTAGGTGCTTTTATGAACAGGAAAGTTGCTCACCTGAACATAGATTCTAACTGCTTATAAACACTGGAAAAGAATAAACATAAAGAAGCTTTTCTACAGGATTTGTGTTCAGGAGTTCCTTTAGAGATAAAGAAATACGTTCTTTTTGTACAGTGTTTGTAACCTCTGTCATCTACATGAACTGCTTTGCTTTTAAGTCCTGCTTAAAACAGCAAGCCACAATGTTCTAAAAGGATTAAACTTTTCTGGTGTTTGAAAGCCTTAACTGAAGACAGGTCATGTCCATAAGGCAAGTTGGCTATTTTTATATTGATTAGGTATGGTCTGAAGTAGGTTCTCTGTTTTCAAATATACATATTTCTCCTTTGGAAATGAAATAAGGCTTAATTTTTTTTTCCAAAATGCTTTAGTCATCTGTTTTTCTCTTCTATTGTAGTTTCATAACTGGATGCTGCAGGAATCTTAAGATTTGGCATGCATTGTGCATAGGAGAGAAATGAGCTTTCTGGGATTCCATAGCTCACACTGATCTGTTGCCTTCTGGGTGCTGCTTTCCAGTAAACTCTGCAGTGCTGAAGGCCACTGAAAGAACTGGAGTTAGCTGGTTGCTGTAGAAATCCTTGGCTTCCTATGCAGGGTCAGGCTGTCACATTGCTCAATTTTCTTGCTTTGCAGGGTTGTTAGAGGGGATTTTGTGAGTACCTAAGTGGTTTTAATTATAAAGAGTCATTATATTGAATGCCTTAGAGTTAGTTTTGCTGTGAAACATGTTTTTTTTGTTATGAGATTGTTCTGCTGAGTTTTTGATCAGGTTGGGGTGTTAGTGAGGCAGGTGTACTGTAACAAAACTTGTGCAAGGAAAGCACCATGCAATTTTTCCTGCATTTTAGCTTCTGTTCTCCTTCTCAATGAAATGATATATACAGAATTATAAGGATAGATCCTTATACTTTTCATTAGATCAGATTCCACCCCAAGTAATCCCCGTTTGCAAATACCCTTCAGCATTTTCTTTTCCATTCGTTTCCAGTTTTAACTGACGACTTTTTGAGGGTTTAAACTTTTTCCAGATAATCACCATGAGCTCCCTTACAGCTGTCTTGTCCCTTTCTTTCTGCAGTCAGTTAAAACACTTACCATCCACACACAAAAGCAGTTCTCTTCTGTCACCTTCCATCTCTCTTCTTCAACCAAAAGAAAATCCCTGATTGCAGAGACATAGATTTGCTCCTTTGGATTCTCTGCCTGACTTCTGTCAGGAAGGTTATCTGCCAATCCTGACTCTTCCCCACCAGCTGCTTTCCTTTCCTACCTTACCAAACTTGCCTCTTAGCTGTTTACAGCCTTGGGTCTGTTCCATGGACCACAAGTTAGGAATTTCATGTCAAAAGTGTTGGCTGCATTTTGACAACAAAGGGATTTCAAAGGGAAAGGTATGGGTGTATGTGAAATCCTTCTTGCTGCTGACTTTTTAGGTGGTCAGTGCTGCATATTTGTACCCATTATGTATTTGTAACTTTGTGTCCAATTCCTAAAAGATAGAAGCAGGCTCAAAGTTTAGTATTTGTAAGGTAGAAAAATTTATGTTTGGCATATATACTTGGTCTGAATTTTATTTTTCTCTGAGAGGTAGAATTTTTTTCAGCAATTCCTTGATGTTGTTTTCTGCCCTAGCAGTAACAAAAATAATTATCAAAAGCAGAAAATTTTAGATTATATCCAGGTGTAGACAAAACTAATCTTAATTGTCAGTGAAAGGGGTGAGGATGTTTCCTTGAGTGAATAAAATGCACCAAGTTGTGTTCTAACACAGTTTTATTTTTTGAGAGAGAAACTGTGTGTAACTTCCTCACAGAGCTTTTAGAACAAATAAAACCGTGCTCTGTTCCTGCAGGCACTGTAGTGCACACGTGCAGTAAAGTATGAGTTCTGTTCATTTGAACCCAGTGGACTTAAACTGGAATAAAGAATTTTTGGGGTTTTTTTTCAGGATTGGGTCCTTGAGAATACTCTTTTCAGCTCTTTGTGTAATGAAGTTAAATAAAATGAAATATTATGACATGGTGTAGGCCTCATCTGAGCTGAGTCTTCAGTCTCTTAGGCTGCTCAGGCTGTACAGTGCACCTCTGCTGCTTCAATTATTTTTTAATTGGTTGGAGAGAGCTGAAGTCCCTTTCACAGTTTAGTGTGAATAAGAAGAGGAGGACGAGGAGGCTGGTAAGGTTGGCTAAATCTGAGAAAACTCTTCTTATAAAACAAACCCTTCAGTTACGGTAGTAAAAGCATTCTGCTTGGGTGGCTTTCTGAGAATATGGGGGCGTGTGTGTGTGTTTATTTACTTCTAAAAACTTTCCCAGTTTACTCTGAGCAGAGTGTGTGAAGTGTGTGTTTGTTTCCCTTGCCCCTCTCTCTCCTTTCACTCCTTGGGGTAGAAGCTGGCCCTGGCAGGCTCTTTGCTACCTTGTGGGACACTCCTGATCTGCCCTCTTCACCAGGTCTGTCTTGTGTGTCCTGAAGTGGACTCTGAAACACAGGAACTGTGCAGCTGAACTTTTGTTCCTTATTTTAAGATATGCACAGAGCAACAGGGTAAATAAAGCCGTCCTTGTTTTCTTCCTCTTCCTCATTTGCAAAATGCATTTCTGCACATACAGTTTCTGTAAGTGCCTCAGAGGCTCTCATCTGGGAAGCTGTGTGTTTTGGCAGCTGAGGTACAGGGTAGCTGTGGCTTTTGGCACCTGGAGAGGCGTTGCAGGGACTTGAGAACTGTGGGTTAAGCATGAGCTAAAATTAGCAGAACCGTAACTAACATTGCTGTTGTCTAAGGCTCTGACTCATGAGGGTTTCTGCATTCAGGAGTGGAGGAAGATGTCGCTGTCCCTAAGAAGTAGTCGTTTTGTGCCCTGAAGCAGAGATAGGGTGACAGTGGGGCTGTGTGGTGTGTGAGTATTAATGCCATCACCTTCAGGTCCGATTTGTGAGGTGAGGGTGAGCTGCAGCAGCTGAGAAGCCTGCACACCTCCCTTCTGCTGCCTGTGCAGCGGGGAGGAAAATCTGCCTAAGCGGTGAGATGAGCCACAGCTGCAGGCAAGAGCATCTTCAAATGCTTCAGCTAAATCACCCAGCTCCTGAGTCAGTGCCCTGTGCTGTCACTGTAGGGCTTCAAAGCACACAAGCTTTAGAGATGAATCAGAAGTGCGTGCCCTTCTGAACTACTGCCTGTAAACCTGTAAAAATGAGCAGTGCAGAAGTAATTTTTGCTTGCCTGTTGAGGTTCTCTTTGTAGTGGAGAGTCATTATTGGGAGTTCTTTTTGTTTTACTATTATTTAAGAGACTTTCTTGAGTATTACGGCAAAGCTATGGGCAGCCTCTGCAGCTGTTTAACTGTCTGCAGCTGCTGAACTGCAATCTCTGTGGCTCTGTGTCTTTATTTTAGCACAAACTGGTTTTGGGTTTTATTTCATGTGAACAGTCAGTCTCCTGCAGTCATTTTGTGGGTTTTGTTCTGAGTGAGCTGCTGTATCAGCTTAATACCACACTGGCAGATCTGACCTTTCATTTCTAATGGATCTGTTTTGAAAATTGACTTTGGTGCTGACCAAACATCACAAGGGCAAAATAATTTCTAGTTCCAAGAACAACTAGAATTAAAACAATCCGGAGCATTATAAGACTCTCTCATATCATATCGGTTTTGGCTCTCACATTACAGTGATCCATATTCCCACTGCTCATTTCCTCTGTGCCACCTCTGCAAGGGCCTGTAATGACCAGTCACCCTTCATCTTCTTCACCCAAGAGGGAATGTCAGCTTCCCTGCTGCTATTTGATGGGTTTAGAGTTGTCTGGGGCTGCCAGATGGGTGGCACTGGCTGTTGTGGTGGAGATGTGTGTTTTGATGGGCGTGCAGCTTTCCTGGGAGCATGTATTCATCTTCACCTGTTGGGACAAGCCCCACCAGCTTTGACATAGGGCAGGCAGACAGAAGACATTCCCTAAGTGTTTCCATTAGATATGTTGCTTGCCTGATGTCCCAAGGTGATGATTTTCTTGACCTTTCTTTAGGGCTAAGACTAATGCAGTGGTGCCTTGTGCTTTTACATCCAGTGTCATAAACTGACTTTCCCCTCCCAGCTGTGCTTGGGAAGAGTATTTGCATAGCCAGTGCTGTCAATATCAAAAGCTATATTAAGTGGAGTAATTGGAGAATCTGGATCATTGAATGCAGTTGGCAGCACATTCTATGCTGCCACTCGGCATGTGCTATGAACTTCCTTGACTTCCAGTGACTGCTCATTAAGTAAACTCTGAATCCCTTTGTTTTTTATGTCAGTACATAGGAAGAGATTTAAAAGAACAGAGAAGAGCTGTCAAAACTTCTCTTTTCCAGCCAAAATCTAACTCAGATCTGTGAATTTCCAGACCAACCTGTTGCTAATTTATCAGCGGTTGATTAGCACAGGACTTAACCTGGACACCTTGGGGTGACACCTGACATAATTACAGCTGTGGAGTCATGGTGGGCAAGTCTGTTTGGCTATTTTTTTCTAGTTGTACCTGTCTTTTATCTAGTTGTGTCTCTTGGAAATTGATTTAATGGTTTGTCTCTTCCTCTAGATACCTTGAGCAGTAGTTGTATAAAGCTGTGAAAAATTTCAAGAGAACAAGATTTTTGAACTACTGTTTTCTCCTCAAGAGCAGATCTTAACTGAATAGAGTACTTGGAATAAGTGTCTCATGAGTGAGTGAATTCCCCTCACATTCCTTTATCTTTGACATGTAAGAAAATTTTAAGAATGAGAAAGTCTTGACCCATTTTTTGCCACTTCCTCTCATACCACAAAAATTGAAAGAATTTATAACTGTGTTACTTGGTTTTGAGGCATATTTGGGATGGCTTCTGTTTACTGTTAAGATGTTTTGAAAGATACTTGCTTAAAAAATCTACAACAATGGTGTTTTCATTCCCCTTTTGGGGCTTTGGGCTTGTAGAAGAGAGAATTATTAGTTGTAAGCTTTGCTTTTATTTTATTTTTTCCCTTTTCTTATTTTCTTAATAAAATTGCTTACTTTCTTCCCTTTAGATGGCTGCTTTGAGTTCCAATGCCTACATATCCTTTCAGGATACCAAAACACAGACAATCTTAAAACAGTAAAGGATTATTTTCTTTCCCATTGATTCCTTTTTTTCTTACAGTAAATGGGATTTCTTTTTTTTTTTTCATTTTGAACTGAAAGATCACAAAGCAATCTTAACACCTGAATTCTCATGGTCACTGATATAATCAAGGGATTTCTTTGATAGAGGATTGAAAAAGGTGTGAACCCCTACACTGCTAGAATGGTAAAGGTCTAATGCTTGAGACATGATGCCTCCTTGGATCCATGGCTGTAAGACTGTCTCGTCAACTGGGTTGGGGGAAAAGGCAACTCTTCTTTCCTGCCTCCACACTTCCCTCTTTTCTGGAGTCAGTGCTATTCCAGCTGAAAACCAGCAGCTGCACACAGGCCAGTGTGGAATATGGTCATACAGAGAGTTTGGCAAAGCTTGGGGTGAGGGGACTGCCCTGCTACCTGTGGAGCTGTGCCAGCCCACTGTGCCACGCTACCTTGTCAAAGCTGCCTTAGTTCCACACCAGCACTGCTGTCAGTTTTCTAGAGAGCCAGGGTAACCCTTTTCTCTGGGCATACAGCACTGCTGTGGTTGGTGGGTCCATCCTGTCAGTGGTTATGACAGATAAGCCTGCCATGGTACTGTTTTTGAACGTTTGGCCTCTGCCTTACTTTTAGCTTTGCTTCATAGTGAAAAAGTTCTTTTGTGATGTTAAAACATGCCTGAGTTCTCTGTCTGGCCAGCAAGTTCAGCCTTGCATTGGAAAGTTTCAGCAGACAATTTCGACCAAAGTTTTTGGGGGTGAAAGCCTCCAGCTATTTATTTCTGTGTGTTTTGTGATAAAGGACCTTAGGATAGAAGAGTCTTGGTCAGATCCCATGGATGCAGGTAAAAACCCATCAACTTCACCCTTTTTTAGACCCTGGAGAACCTCCAAGGGCGAAAGCCTCTCTCCCTCTGCCTGGAACTGTGTGTTTGTGTCAGTTTGTGCTTCCACGTGGCCATTTGTGCCAGTGTATTTTTGGAGCAGGGAGCTGCTAGATACATTTCTGTGTTTCTCTGCTCCCCATCTGTTCCTGTAGCCACCTCCTGCTCTAGCTGCCTCGGGAGAAGCTGAGTTGCAGGGGAAAATGGCTGTGAAAACAGGCATTACCTGTGTTAGCAGTTTGTGGGTTACCCAGGCCTGGTGCTTGGTGTTCATCCTACCCACATCAGGGACTTCAGTGTTGTTGGTAGCCTGGCTAATGTTGTTGTTCCACGGCAGGTAATAATGCGATCCCTTGTCTCCTTTCCTATTGCTGTACTGGAAAACAGGAATATGGACGTTTTTGCCTCTAGATTTGGTCTTTTTGTCTGGAGGACCCTAATAAAGCATTTGCAGTGCACAAAGTCTGCTTCCTTCTGGGGAAAGAAATGCTGACTTCAGTAAATGAATTTATTTCAAAGAAACTTGTTCCTAGGGAACTAGATCATGTGGTGTAGGGGGGAAAATGATACTACTACTTTTAGCAACAGCTGTTAAAAGGAGGATGCTTCCTTGATTTGCAATTAATGATAAAGTCAACAAACTGTAATTTAAAAAAAAAGAAAATAATCTTGAGCTACTCTTGACTACAGCAAGACTGCAATTTATCCTGATTTGTTTGTGTTCACCTCATTGTGAGAATTGCCAGTATCTCCTATGGTTGATAAAACTCCATTAAGACCTAGAGAAGCAGAAACCTGTGCCTTGTTACCCTTCCAGAACCAGTGTCCTGCCTTCCTGTGCTGTGCTATAGATGGGGTTAGAGAAGACATGGTAGATCTCTTTTGGGGTTAGTTTCTTCTTTGCTGCCATAGGAAACCTTCTAAAACGGTCAGCCTGCCAGGTTTTTTCATGGAATATTTGCTTGTCTTGTTTCAGCATTGCTTAGAGCTGGGCAGGATGTGCTCTGAGCTGAGCTGAGCTGAGCTGATGGGGAAGCAGGGGGAGTGCAGAACTGAGGAGCAGAACATGAGGCCATGAGGCTTTTCTCCCTATTTGAATGTCTTCTGGTCTGTCTGTACAGGGCATACAAAGCAGATCCTGCTGGGTTTGGAGATACAAAAAGAGTGACCTAAATATGAGCAACCAGTGTGTGAAGCAAAAATAGTTATTTCAGGCAACAGCCATGGAGCTTTCTGGTGTTTCTGCTGACATGATTTCTTTGATTAGCATGGGGTTTATTGCTGGGATCTCAACTTCTTACACTGAACATCTCTTACAGCAAAGAAGTTGTGAGGAGTTGTTTCTGAAAGCTGGTAACACATGACAGAGAAGTATCACCTGCCATAATATGAACAAATATATAGTTCAGGATCCAGTGTCTATGTATAAAATCAACGTATGTTGTTGAATCATCATAACAGGAGGGAAGGCCTGGATGCTGCTGATGAATAGCAAAAGGGGTGACTGTTACTGGTAAGGGACAGATCTTGTCCAGCCTTGGTTACTCTGGGAGACTCCCAGATGTTCTGTGGTGCACAGGGGCTGAGCAGGGCCAGAAATCTCACTTTCCTTACAACTTTGAGTCATCTCTCTGGTAAATCAAGTAATTTGGAAATAGTGAAGTATTTTATCATAGAATCATAGAATCGGTTGGGTTGGAAAAGACCTCTGAGATCATCAAGTCCAACCCTTGGTCCAACCCCAGTCCCTTTACCAGATCATGGCACTCAGTGCCACGTCCAATCTCAGTTTAAAAATCTCCAGGGATGGGGAATCCACCCCCTCTCTGGGCAGCCCATTCCAATGCCTGATTACTCTCTCTGGAAAGAATTTTTTTCTGATCTCCAACTTCAATTTCCCCTGGCAGAGCTTGAGCCCGTGCCCCCTTGTCCTATTGCTGAGTGCCTGGGAGAAGAGACCAACCCCCACCTGGCTAGAACTTCCCTTCAGGTAGTTATGTTACTGAAATGCTCTACAATGTAGTGATCCTGAGGCCTGTATTCTTCTGTTGAATACAGTTCCCATAATCAGCTGTATTCAAATTGTGTTTTGTTCAGACAGATGTTTTCTGACCCAGGCCATGTAGAATTCTTACAACAGAGTGTGCCCACTTCAAAATGGGAACTGTGTCACGAGCTTCCAGATTTGATTTTGCTGAACAAGCAATGTGCACATATGTGTACTTGAACCTTGTCTATATGCAGCAGCTCCACTGTTGTGCTGTGCCTTTGCAATCCATGTCATACAGCACCTATTCCTCCCTTGTAGGCAGAAGGCAACCATACAGAAGTGCATTAACCAGAAGTATTTTCATGGAAACAGCTGCACAGCCAGTTTAAGCACTTCTGGAGCAAAGTAAAGTGATTTCTATTTCCGATTGTACCAGAGCAACTGTTGCAGTTTGGAGTGGCTTCACTAACTGAAGCAGACTTCTTGTCATAAAAACTGTTCTTAGCAAGCCTTGATTATCAAAAATATGCTTTTGGTAAGGGAGGAGTAGTCCATTGTTACTCAGATCTCCCAAATCTGAACCCTAAGCCCAGCAGTGCAGGTCACAGGGCTGGACAGGTGCTGGTCAGTACCAGTACTCTCTGCTCAGCCAGCATTGATGGGAATAAAACAGAAATAAGGCTTTGCCAAACACAGATATTAATGTTTCACCTTCATAATTCATAATAATCACATTCTTTCAGAAACTAGTTTAAAAGGGAGGTTACATCTTCTCTTGGTGAATGCTAATTAGAATTTCACCTCTTTTTGAGTGAGTATTACAGTAACAGTCATACAGTGAAAGAAGACTTGTATATTTAAAGTGTTTCAGGGATTCTTTTTCTGCTGAATGAAAACAAACTTCCTTATTTAAATATTTCCTTCTTTGAGACACAGGTAGGAAAAGTCTGGCTGTTGATATTGCATGATAATAAAAAATTCTGAGTATTCTTTTATAGCATTTTGTAAGACTATAGCTTTGTAAGTAAAACTGCAGTATATGTCTGGCCTTCCCAACTGCAGTTTTACTCAGTTCAAAGTGATGTCCTGGTGTCTTCAGCCTGGTGCATCCATATATTGCCATAGAATCATAGAATCGATTGGATTGGAAAAGACCTCAAGAGATCATAAAGTCCAACCCTTTGTCCAGCCCCAGTCCCTTTACCAGATCATGGCACTCAGTGCCATGTCCAATCTCGTTTAAAAACCTCCAGGGAAGGTGAATCCACCACCTCTGTGGGCAGCCTATTCCAATGCCTGATTACTCTCTCTGGAAAGAATTTTTTTCTGATCTCCAACTTAAATTTCCCCTGGCAGAGGTTAAGCCCGTGCCCTCTTGTCCTATTGCTGAGTGCCTGGGAGAAGAGACCAACCCCCACCTGGCTAGAACTTCCCTTCAGGTAGTTCTAGACAGTGATGAGGTCACCTCTGAGCCTCCTCTTCTCCAGGCTAAACACCCCCAGCTCCTTCAGCCTCTCCCCACAAGGCTTGTGCTCCAGTCCCTTCACCAGCCTTGTTGCTCTTCTCTGGACCTGCTCCAGCCTCTCAATATCTTTCCTGAACTGAGGGGCCCATCATGTTGTGTTTTCTGTATCTGTATAAATGGTTTTCCATATATTTGTGCTATGTGCCAGTTTCCAGGTGGTTGATGTGCAAAGGGAAGGCATAATGCAGCATACACAAAAAGGGTACTGATATACTCTTAGCATTTGCTGCATCTGTGTGCAGTTACAGGAGAAGTGCTTATTTACAATTTAGGCTTTTTGAGACCATTATTGTTTCGAAGCATGATCTCTCTGTTTGAACATAGCAAGTTGGTTTGGTACATATGTATGGTGGGAATTTAATTTTTTTCTATCCCAGTGTAAGTTCCCAGTCACAGCAAAGAAGTTGCACACAATGCTCTCTCCTTTTCTCGCTACCCAGATGCAGCCAGAAGCTGCAGAGTGTTGCTTTGAGAATATGAAACTGGAAGAGCTTGCAAAGCTATACAGGCTTTCAGTTACTGGAAGTTATTTAGTAGTAGAAGTTATTTTTGTTCCTTATATAAATAGGTCTGTGTCAGTCTGTTTAGCACCTTCCTTTTGTTCAGAGCAGACTCGGTAAATTCTGTGCATTTTTTTTTTGTGGAGGTATTTTTGACTTGGAGGGTGAAATAAAGCCTTTGCTTCTCAGTCTACTAGAGTGTGGCCTAATGGTAGAAACAGCAAAAATAAGAAAATTGTGGTTCTGCACTAAGCTTCCTTTTAACTTCCTTTGTAACTGTGCAGACAAGTCATCTTTCCTGTCACTCCCTAATTCATGAGCACAAATCACCTTTCATCAACTCTTCTACATTTTAGGTTCACGATTACTTACAAGCAGGATTTATATCTCCTGTTAAGGGACAGGTGGTATCAGCTCTTTGTTCTGTGATAATGGTGTAAAACTACAAAATGACACTTTGCTGTGCAGAAGTAAGTATAAAGTGCTAACAGTTTCTCTGTGGAAAAACTCTACAGCCACACAGTTCCATTATTAATCCAGTCTTCCAAGTCTGCTTTGTGATGGAGAAATATGATCCCCATTTTCTGTCTCTCAAACTGAAATACAGATAAATTGTGCAGAAGGTGCAAGAAACCCTCTCTGTTACTGATAGGAATTGTATGAGCGCAGATTTATGATAGCAAGATCCTGCATCGCTGAGGAGGAAGAAGCTGCAAGTTATACTTTATAAACTTTGAAAAGTGTCCCCTCCCTTTTTTAAGTATGAATCTTGTTAATAATGAGGTCGTTTACAAGTGTGTTTGGTCACAGGGGGTCTGAGTGGAAGGTGTTGCAGAGCAGAGTATTGAGGTAGAGCAGGACTAGTGAAGGAGAGTACATGAGAAAAATGGGACCGGTGATTAGGGAAGGTGACCACATGATCACTGATCTACAGTTACTGATGCAGGAGCTTAAGGAAGGGTTTTGGTTTGGGGAGGTTTTTTTTTCTCTTTGTTTTCCTCTGAGTGATGTGTAATTAAGGGTATATGTAATGGGTGGTAATATATGTCAGCGGGGAAGGAAGTAATTTGTACCAGGCTCTGAGTACCTCCTTTCAGGAGTGATGTTTCTGAAATACTTTATCCCACAGTGGTGATATTAGAAAATGACCAGAAGAGCCAAGCTCCTCTTCAGCAGAGGTGATGAATGCCTGAAGCATGTAATTGCACTTGAAAGCCTACATGTTGATTGCTGGAGTGCAAAAGGTGCAGGGGACACATGCTGTTTGTGTCAGATTCACGTGCAAATGGTTTGTTTTTACAGCCTGTCTGAAGTTCAAACCCAAGTACTTTAAAAGAGGTGTTTATGTAGAAGCTGTAGTACTAAAAGAAGGAAGAGAACTCTGAAGACTTTTGGGAATAAAGCTGATAGGATGGAGTTTGTTTACAATTCAACAAAGCTTTGGCTGCACAGGAGCATGTAGCCTTATCATTACTGCAGTGTAATCAGAACAGTTGGAATATTCTGCTTAAGCTTGTTGACTTCAATGTATACATGCACTGCCTGGATTAGAATTGCTGATTTCCTCCCCTTCCTCCCCATACATTGCTGTAGAATTTATTCTGTAATGTATTTTTTGCTTCAATTTGCATTATAACTTTTTCTTTCATGTCACATCCATAAATTAGTCCCAAAATCTAATGCTTGTGAAAGAGAGAATGTGAACATGGGGAGGGAGGGTGTGACGTTTTATTTTCTACCCTTGAAAAAAAATGCCAAGAAATCTATGCAGTATGTTTGTTCCTATTATTTTACTTGTTTATTGTTCCAGCCTATCTGTCCTGGGACTTAGTGTAGGAACAGATAGGATAGCACATGAGACATTAGAAATATTTATGGGGCTGAACTGTCAGAACTGCAGTGAGTTTGGTCAGAGACAGACTGTGTTTTTGTCTCTTGACTCTCTTGAGAGAAGCCAAACCTCCATCACCCATTTCAGAAGCATCACTCTGGTTCATGGCTGATTCTTGAAGACCAGAATTGTACAGAAATCAAAGGCTTCAAAGGCAGAAGAAAAATGTAGGTACTTGTTCCATGTCTGGTGCTGTTAATAAAATACAATGAAGCTGGTCACGTGTCATCTTTACCTTACTGATTTTTTTCTTTTGATCATTTGAATCTTCTTTTCTCCCTTCGGGTGTTCCAGTTGTAAGGTCTTAGGGCACTTGTGATCCCTAAATCTTAGAAGACTTAAGAGGGCTAAGGGTGAGTATAGCTGAGGAGAAGAGGGAGCCTGTGTTCATCTTCAAATCCTGGGGTTGTTTGGACATTGGAGAGGTTTGCTTATGTGAGGTAAAGTGGGAAGTGGTGTGGCCTCACCTGCAACTTGTGTGCAGTTTTGGTCACAGCAATCTAAGAAAGATATTAAGCCATTAGGGAGTGTCCAAAGGAGGGCGATGAAGGTGGTGAAGGGCCTTAAGTGGAAGTCTTTTGAGGAGCGGCTTGAGGGTACTTGGTCTGTTCAGCTGGAGAAGAGGAGACTGAGGGGAGACTTCATTGCAGTCTTAACATTCCTGGGAAGGGAAGAGGCAGGCACTGATCTCTCTTTTGTGGTGACCAGTGACGGGACCCAAGGAAATGGCCTGAAGCTGTGTCAGGGGAGCTTTAGGTTGGATGTTAGAAAAAAGTTCTTCACCCGGAGGGTGGCTGAGCACTGGAACAGGCTCCCCAGGGAAGTGCTCACAGCACCAACCCTGGCAGAGTTCAGGAAGCATTTGGACAGTACTCTTGGGCACATGGTGTGACTCTTGGATTCAGGAGTTGGACTCAATGATCCTTGTGGGGTCCCTTCCAACTCGGCATATTCTGTGATTCTGTGAGGTGTTCAACGCAAGAGCTTGTCTGTGCTTTGTCCCTCATGGCCCCCATTTCTGCCCTGCCACCTTCTGCCCTCCTGCTGCTGAGGGACAGGTTTCATTCAGCAGGCAGAGAGCTCTACTGGGCTGCACACCTTGGTGTGCTTACCTGGGGGAAAGCTGGTGGCATGTGCTGGAGATGAGCCACAGGCATCAGGCATGGCTCGGATACTTTGGGTTTGCTGTGTGTCCCTACGGAAAGGTCTCACCATGCCAAGCATGGATGTGGCAGAGTGCTTCTAGTGCTTCTTCTGCTTCTTCTGCTTCTTGTGCTCCTGTGCAGGACCTGGAAGTACATCAGGTTCTGGCATGCTCAGAAGGCACAAGGAATCACCGTGCCTGTCTTGAGGACCTTAAAAGGTTTTTTTGCCTTGTTTTAGTGATGTGAGGTGATGTTACAAAAGCCAAATGTCTGGCTCTGGTTTACACTTGGACTTCCTAATATTCTCTGAAACACTCTTTTTTTCGTGTGCTTTGAAGTTTGGGGGTTTCAATGACCACAAACATCTTTGCACATTAACTGCATTGAAATAAATGAGTAAATTCACACCTCATTTGGTACTATATTGCCTGCCTGGCTGCAGAACAAACAAACATAAACCCTGTATATGTTAAAACTGACCATTAGCTGAAAAGCCAGAGCAGTGGGAACTAAGAATCCCGACTTGGCTGCAATGAAAGGGCCTAAAGGCTTTAGCCTGACAGGTCTCCTGTCTAACCTTGGTCCGGGTCAGGTCCAGCTGAGCGCTGCAGTGCTGAGGAGGACAGCAGTTGTAATTCCTCGTGGCTTTGGGGAAGAAAAGTGTTGGTACTGCATGGGGTGATGTGTGAAACAGCAAGAGCTCACTGTGCCAGCGCTCATCTGTCAAAGCTGAAGGCACAAGGGTGAATTAACAGATCAAACTGAGATAAGTGTTCTGTGTAAGGTCTTGTCTATGCTCAGAAAGTGGAAAAGTTAAGGAGAGCTGACTTAAAGCATGTAGTGCATAAATAAAGCCTTGCTGAATGTGCTCAGTTCACAAGATGTGCTCGTCACTGTGGTAGCCTGGTGATCTTAATTTTCCTGAGCGTCCCTCCCTGGGCCTTCCTGTCTTTTTGAGGCACTTGTGCTGCTGGAGCAGGGCCGTGCACACACGTGTGCAGTGCTGGCCCTGCCAAGGCTGATGTTCCATCTGAATGCTCCAGAAGGAAATATGTCAAAATTTCACAGGCGTCAACTTTTGAGCCTTGTTTGTTTTAAAGATGAAAAATGCATTTTGTATAAATACGCTGAAATATGTGGAAAATCTTATTTTGCAGAATCCAAGGAGTTTGTGCACCCACGCATCTCTATTGTCCGTGTTGATGATTCTGCACATAATTGTTTTTCCCCCTCAGTGCTCTGTGTGAACTCTGCACAGCTAAAATTGATTGCCACTCCCTTGGTGGTTAGTTTACAGAGTGGATTTTATTCATTTGGCTTCTTTGACCTTAACTAGGCAAATGTATTAAAATTCTGATTTGAAATGGAATAATTTACAGCAACTTACCATAACTTCATTTACTGTAATGCCCTTCTAAAAGCTTGAAATGAAATTTTTTCCTCTTGTTTATCCTCATTTAATATCAGATCCTGCAGCACCTAATTTGGTGGGAGGTTCGTGCCTTTCACTGTAAGGACACTATTTTTCACTTGGCAAACAAGGTCTGCTGCTGTAAGTTTGAGAGGCTTTGTCTTTTATTTTGAGTGGATGGCTCTCACTTTGCAAGATTAAAAGTGTATTTTGCTCCAGAAACCAGCCTAGCCTCCCTTTTTATTCACCTTTTGCTTCCAAGGAGAGCTGCTTTACATACCAGACACATTTGTGTTTGCAGATAAAAAATTTTTGAATTAGAATAAAATTGAAGTCTAGGGTGAGACAAAAATGCTTAATCTTTTAAGCTGTGTGCGCTGTGGGACAGGGGGGCTCTTCTCTTTATCCCTTTGCTCATTTAATGGTACAAGACTGGAATCCAGCTTGTAAGACATCAAATCCACATTATAAAAACTCTGGACAGCATCCAGGTATGTCTTCTGTGGTTGAAGATGTTACAACTGCCCCATGATAAGATCCTTCAGCTATGTAAGGCAGTCAGAACATGATCAGGCATTTCACTATAGCGTGGAAAAGGTGTGGGTTCTGTCTGTTTTGAGCTGATATAAAATATAACCATGACAGCACAGAAAGAAAGGCGAGGGCAGCATGGTAGCCAAGATAATGACCAGGTTTAGTGTCCAGTTCAGACTTGTGTGATGGGTAGAAAAGGCCTCCACTTAAGACTTTGAAGGAGTTGATGCTTTCATCTATGTGTTTTCACTGGGAATATAAGCAAGGAAAGAGTGATACTTTTAACAGCTCAGCAATTCAGGGTGTATAAAGGACCTTGAGGAGTGCCCTCCTGTGGGTTATTAGTAACCAGCTGTAAGTTTTTGAAAGGACAATGAGTACAGCTTGGTGTGGTGAAAAAATTGTGAAGGACCACTACTGAGTTTGTTCTGTAGGGATGCTGAGACCAAGGGCTGCCCTGACTCTGAATGGGTTGTTCATGGGAGTGTCTGACTTGAGTTGTAACAGAAAAATACCATATAGTAAGATTAGTTAAAAAAATAAAACCCACAAAGAGAAAAACCTGGGTGAAAGGTATGATTTTTTGGTGTGTTTTCAGCATCTGCACAAGTTCAGCTATACTGTAGTACTGTATGTTTTTTAACTGAAAACCATGCTTGAAACATATTAAATATGCTGTTGATTTACAGCATAGCTCATTTTGAAATAATTAGATACAATCTAGTTCAGATTGCTGCTAGGCATCTTACAAACAGCAGTTACTGGCAGAATCTGTCTAGGTCCTTAGTTGGTGGTAGTTTTAGGGTTATTTTTGACCTTGAAATAGAAATGTTTCATCAATTGTATCTGCAAATTATGAAGTTTGGTATTTTCAAAGTACTCCTCAGTTTTTAAAATAATTTTTTTTTTTTACATTTCAAAGTAGAAATAGAGGTCTTTCGGTTAGGATTTTTTTAAATTTTTGTGGGTTTTGTTTTTGTTTACCATATCAAGCCCCTAATATTGGCAGGAGGTTTTGTTTGGTCTCTTGAGTATTTGTGACTTAACATACATCTTTTCATAGCCAATACTTGCTGCTGGATATGAGCCATGAGTGTTACTTTGAGGGCATTATTCAAAAGGCTCAGTCAGTTTTAACTTCTTAAGAATGATAAAGATTTTTAGACTTGGGGTGTACAATTCCAGTGGGAGGAACTGTTGACCTGCAAATAGAAGTAATTGGTGTTGTTTTTGAGATTGACTTCTGTAATCAGAAGTGGTAATTTCTGTTTCAGGAGGTGGCTTGGAAGCAGTTTAACAACTTAAACAGCTTGAGCAGGAAGAGGAGGAGTCATTCTAATTTTACAGTCTTTGGAACATTATTTAGCTGTAAATACTGAACAAGTAATTTCACTCTGCCTGGCTATACCAGCTCTCAAAATGCCACCAGCATGAAATGGGGCATCTCATGGAAAATGGTGATGGCAGTTTTCAGTTCCCCAGAAACCAGATACAAAAATTCTTTGTAGAACTGGTAATGTTTTCATTTACATGAAAGAAAATCATAGCTTTAATGTTGGCATACATTTTCATACTGCTTACTGCTGCTAAATTTATCACATTGGCTTGTTCTCAGTTTTGATGGTCTCATTAAGCTTGGGCAGGATGAGGTCTGTGAAGGTTTTGGGGTGTTTTTGTTTCGCTTAGTGTGCAAGTGTGTGACTTTAGTTGGGACCCAAGTTTGAATGCAAAGTTCTTCTGCTTCTCTGTGGTGTTCTGAAGCTGTGGTTGATTCAGAGATTTCCAGTAGCTGGTGCATTATTGCAGTTGGTAAAATTTTCTGAGTTTGTGCCTCTGAAGGGTGGCAGGAAGGTGTGTTGTTTTCACTGGTGTCCAAAGTATTGAGGAGTGTTCCTCCCAGGAACTAAGCACTGTTGTTGGTCACACAGGCAAGGGGATGCTGGAATCAGAGCAGAGAAAGTAGTTCAAGAGTTCAAGATCTCATATTTGAACACCTCCCTGAAAGTGAGTTCATACTTCTTGATACCATGTCTGTTATGGCTGTGGCTGAGAACACCTGTCAATATTTGCAAAGTCTGACCTCCTGGGCAGAGATAGGGGAAAAGATCTAGTACAGCATGCCATGATTTCACTGGCCACTCCCCCCTGCCCTTTTGGTTTTTTTTGTGTGATACTAATTTGCAAAAGCAGAGGAAGGCCCCTGACAAGTGGCTTTTTAATTGGAGAGCTCACTGTGCATGAGCCAGGAGTGCCCATGTCTCAGAATAAATATGAATTAACTTAGGGCTCAGTAAAGTCATCATTTGGAAAACTGAATATGAGTTTGTGTCACACCAGCCCTTCCTTATGGTGGAAACAGGATACCATAGTCTGCCCCTTGGCTTACTGTGTGCTTGTGTTGTGCTACCCAGTGTTGGGCTACAATCCCATTTGGAGTGTGACTCCACAGTTTGCACTGTAGCTTCAGGCATATATTCAAGCTTTTCAAACTTACAAAGAGGCAGACTGCCATGTGTCTTAGCATTTGTTTGCTTTTTGTAGGTATGAGCCTATTTTTTTTTTGCTGGCTTGTGTAACTGTCTCAGTTCCATAGTCTGGGCACCTGAGGTGGTGAGATAAACTTTCTCTTCTGTGCAAACCCTGCGAGCTGGTGCCGTTCCACCCGTGCTGCTCACTCAGAAGCTTTTAGTGTGTTCATACTTTCTGTGTGTCTTCACATGGTAGAAGCTGCTTTGTGTAATCTAAAACATGGGCTGAAGTAATAAAAACAAACAAAACCCTGGTGCTGTTGGTTTGGAAGGGAGCTTTAAAAGATGTGTAGTGCCAGATCCTTCTGCTCCTGCCAGTGCTGAACTGTCATCTTCTTTGGGATGTGTCCATGGATTGGAAGAAGAGGAAGAGGATGAGGATGGAGGCATTAATGCACTGTAGCTTTTGAGACTTGCTTTGTCTGAATCCTAATGTGGACATTGGATTTTCTGTGGAACAGAAGTAAAAACTTCTGTGTATCTCTGTGAATGTCAGACTTGCTCAGGCAGTAAGAACAGCAAAGATCATCCTCCTCTTTAATGGCTCATGGTAGGCTGTGCAGAATTTCTTAAATCTATTTTAGACAAATTGGAGGAGGAAGTTTCTGTTGCGAATAGTTCAGTTTCCTAAAACTGTGGGTTTGGTGAAACAGACACACTTTTCTGTTCCGCAGGAACTGCAGAAAAATAATTTCTTTTCTCTGCTGTTTTCAGAGTTAAAACCAGAAAAGCCTTCTTTTTGAATGTTCTTTGAAAGAGAAATAAATTATGTAAAAGCAAATAGAGTCC
The DNA here is from genome assembly GCF_047495875.1 of Pithys albifrons albifrons. Classification (NCBI taxonomy): domain Eukaryota; kingdom Metazoa; phylum Chordata; class Aves; order Passeriformes; family Thamnophilidae; genus Pithys; species Pithys albifrons. The sequence goes on from NC_092459.1 coordinate 108,517,246, forward strand.
AATTAAAACTGGCAATCGTGTGCCAACAAGTCTCTCGCATATCTTTTAGTACGAAAAGATACCATTTAATGTAGGCATTTGTTTCTGGTGGCTTAAAACTGTTTCAGGCAGCATTTGCCAGTCAAAGGGTTTTATTTTAGTTACGATTTTTGTACTTTTAATCATGAATACATCTAACATTTATACTTGTAGTGCTTCAAAATAAGAAGAGATAACACATAATAGGGCATCCTTAGTAATTCACATAGGTTATTGTACAGAGATATTATTTTTCCTCTATATGCAGAGGTCTGAGTAGGTCATGCAACATGACTAAAATCAAAGGGAAGAGTTGATGTTGCTCAGTTTCTGTCTTAAAATTTTCCGAAGGCTGTATAATCAGTGAGGATAGGAGAAGGAATTTGAATGCAAAATTCCTTGCTCAAGTTTACTAGAACTGTTTTTCTATGATTGTTGTTACTAATCTGTTTTATTGCCTTACACCACAGTGACAATGGAGAGGGGCAGGTGATGTGTCTGCCTTTGGCACTTGGGTTTCATAGCACATAAATGATCTGGCACTTCACCTTCTCAAGCCAGCTTTCAAATGCACTGTTACGTATGAGGTGATAAAGTGTTTTTTTTTCATAATTATTTTGTGTTTATTCACGTGTCAGTTGTCAGGTCCTGGCTCTGCAGGGAAGAGGATCAGAGCAGTGAGTTCAGTGGGTTCACTCCAGGTCAGGCCCCGGCAGACTGTGCAGGCAGGGTTTTTTTTTACAAAAAAACATTGATTTGTTATTGTGAAAGTGTAGGCAACTAAATGTCCTGACAAAAGAACATAAAAAGGAAAATCAGGCATCTGAGAACGTTCTGGCTGCTGATTGCTTCCTGTGGACCTTCCACTACAAAGCAACACACTCCTCTCTTTCCATTCAAGGTTTGTCTGAATGGCCCCATTAGCCTGTGCCCCTCCCTGCCAGTCAGCCTGAGACCTCTGAACTTACTTGGCTGGAGAGCTTGGTATTACAAGCAAGCTGTCCTTAAGTAGCTCTTGGGTTTATTCAGTGTCGTTTGTTGAGTGTTGATGGTGTTTCTAACCTGGGGTGTGGTAGGCTGTGTGGAGGAAATGTGTGGCAGGCTCTGCAGTGTAAACCTGTGGACTAAGCACTGCTGGAGTAAATGTCTGCCTAAGGGGAGTGTCCTGTCTATGATTATAGGAGACTGAGATAAGAAATCCACTTGGCCCTTCTTGTGCACTACTCTTAACCCCTCCTTGGTTTCCTTGGTGTCCTTGCAACACGCAGGGTGAAACTGGACCAGGCAAAGAAAGCTTCCACATGGAAGGCAGCTGGATGTGACATAAAATTCAGGGACTAGTCAAGGCATCCTTGTGTTACTGCCAAAAGGATGTTAAAAACCACAATTTCTGAAGACTATCTCCAGTTTGTGTATTCCGCAATATAAAATTCTGCTGCAAAAAGCTTTAAGAAAAGATTTTGCTAGATGGTTCTGTAGAGGTTGTTTTGCTCAAGATTCTTTGCTGCAATAACTCCTTGAAAAATGAAGTCAAATCTGTCCTTGTCTCTTGTTCTGAATAATGGATGAACTTGGGCTTTGTTTAATTCAGCTCATTCTGCAAGCTTCATTTGTGTTTGGTTTAAGAAAATCAAGTAATCAGCAGTACATACTACACATTCCACTCTCAGCCTTGCAAATAGATGCTGTGCAATTTCAGTAGGTCTGATTGCACTTGTAAAATAGGTCATAGTGTCTTGCTTTCCCCCTATTTTGTTTAAACCAAGCAAAGACAAACTAGAGCTTCTCTTGAATAGCAAAGCACAATCTTGAGATGTAAGTCATGCAGAGGCCAGTTTGTTTGGCTGCAGGTGTACTAAAAACCCTAAAATCCAATTCAGAGGGAAAATGTTGGTCTTTCAACAGCTGGTGTCATCTTGACAAAACCTGTGGAGACCTCTGGTGGGAAGAAATGAAGGAGGAATTTTCAGTGTTAGAAAGTGAAGATGTAGGAGTGGATGGATGGTGTGCTCTTGCTTTCCCTGTTTTTTTTTTCCCTGTCAGCAGTAGGACAAGGGGGCACAGGCTCAAGCTCTGCCAGGGGAAATTGAAGTTGGAGATCAGAAAAAAATTCTTTCCAGAGAGCGTAATCAGGCATTGGAATGGGCTGCCCAGAGAGGGGGTGGATTCCCCTTCCCTGGAGGTTTTTAAACTGAGATTGGATGTGGCACTGAGTGCCATGATCTGGTAAAGGGACTGGGGTTGGACCAAGGGTTGGACTTGATGATCTTGGAGGTCTTTTCCAACCCAATCGATTCTATGATTCTATGATTCCTCTTTTGAAATTTCCCAGCCTTGCTAAGACCACTGGGTGGTTTCAATAAAGGAAAAACAAACCTTGCCTTATTTTAGGGACTTGATGCCTATTCCACAATAAATTGGATTGGGAGACTGCTGTTTTAATTAAGAGAGGCTGACATGGTGAGGTGGTTCAGAATTCTGTTCACAGGCTTTCCCCAGGACCCCTTAACTTCCACCATGGAAGTTAAGGTGAGGTGGGGAAGGAAACCCCAAACCCCTTCTGAGATGTAAAACTTCATCTCCTAATGTATTTCATCTTGTAATTATCTCAGAGGGTTTTAGCTGCACTGCGTTTCATTTTCTATCTAATATCTCTGGCCATCAGTCTTGCCATCAGTGCTGTGCCTCACTCTGCAAGAGGGCTCATTTGGCCAATGCATCAATCCATGACATCATTCCTACAGTGTCTCCAGGCCTGGTTAAAGCATCGGCAGTCCTTGACTGCACTTCCTGCAGTTGTTGGCAGCTGTGAAGGTCCACTGATCATGAGCAACAGGAAACTCTGAAGGGAAAAGAAAGCTTAGCACAAGGCTCGTGAGAAGCTCACTTGTGTCCTTGGCTAATGGTAATACACGGCACAGGGTAGGTCCCAGTGCAGAATGCTGCACTGCAGAGTGCTCCTCAAAGGAATTATCTGCAAAACAAGGAAAAGGAACATTCATCCCACGTTAATGGTGGTGTAGAACCAACCACAGTTATTTTTAAGAGACCATTAGAGAGCCTTGCTAGCCTTTCAATGTTTGTGTGGGAGCTGTGTGCTGGTGGGGTGGGAGGGTTGGTTCCTAATGGGTATCTTGCCTGGCGCAGTGCAGAGGGGACAAAAGATTATTGGAAAAAATCTTATCAGAAGGACTTTGACATTAGTCCTCAAGTAATTATTTTTATCCTTCAATAAGTGCATCTGCTTGCTATTGTGCTAACACTGCTGCTTCTCTTATTAATTACACTCTTTTAAGCTTGCTGCACAAGAGTAATCTAGCACCCTGTACTAATTAATGCAGTTCAAATCAAACATAGTAAGAATAAAACACGCTCAGCTGAAAAAAAAAAGTGTAGAAGAAAAGAAGAGGGGAAGGCAAAACCCAACACTTAAGACAACTTGATGCCAAAACAAACATTCAGGCTGTAGCTGTGGGGTATGTAGAAAAAAGGTATCTTTTGCATTCCAGGCATTTTAAGATTATTGAATGTTTTTAAATGTAATGAAACCTTGTTACAAAAAATACTATTACCTGTTTTCTCACCTTTCACTTAAAGGTTGTTACTCATTGGTCTTGCCATTGGCTTCAGGAGTCCTAATTAAATTTAAGTGCATCTGCAGTTCTTTCCAACAACAGATTCTAAACCCAAGTCTTTTATAGTCTTTTGTAATTGAATCTGAAGTTTGGTGGAGAAATATATCCTGGTTAATATCAGCTTCTGCTAAAAGGTTTACAAAACAGGAGTTAAGAGGAGACTGATACCTTTCATGTCCTTCTTTCACAAATGATGTTTGGAGAGTTCTGTAATCAAAATATTGTGCCAAATATTTCCTGGAATAATCAAACAAAACCCCAGAAGACCTTGAATCTTACACAACCTCCTTTTCAATTGGTATAATCTGCAGCATATACGGGTTTTTTTCCCAGTATGTAGAATGTTTTTATTACTTTATTTAATAATTGTGGTTATGGCAAAGTTTGATTCCAGTGTTTTGTATATATTTTTTTCACCAGTTGTTTCAATGGGAGAATTGAAGATACCAAAATCATGGCTACCATTTGATAGGAAAAGCAGGCATGGTTTTGAATTATAGGTGGTTTATAAATCTGTATTTTAAATCTCAGTTTAGTTGCTTAGTATGCAGGATAGTGATGAAGCTCTTTTTCTGAGGCACGAACTTTGCAATCAGAGTCTTTCCTGTTTCTTCACTAAGTTTCACTTGTAAATAATAAAATAAGTTTACTACTGTAAATTGCCTTTCTTCAGGAATAGTTTTTTGTGAACCATGCAAAAATGAGCAAATGGCAAACACATGTTTATGGATGGATTAATAACACACAGTGTTTTGGACCCAAAGTGGACCTGCTGCTGGATCCCTGCTTTTCCCAGTGGCAGTGCCTGATGTCCCAGTGCTGATGGCTTCCTTTGGCTCCCTCCCCTGGGCAGTGCTGCTGCCTGGGCAATGCTGACATGGTGGGAACTGCACAGCACCCCCAAGGCAATCCTGGTAGATCCCAGAACAGTATTAATACTCCTACTGGTAGGTCAGAGGTGTTGGACTGTATAGATTGAAGCAATTACTTACTGTGGAGATGTGTGTGGCTCGGCTTCGCGAACGAAGATTTGGGAAGGGCTGTCCCCACGTGGGTGTGCCCTTCCAGCCTGCACAGTGGATTTTAGGTGAGGCTCAGCGTGCGCAGAACTGGCCCCACTGTTTAAGTCCTGAGGTTCATCTGCCACGGCCGAGCGAGCTTGGACAGTGCCAGTGAAGTCCTCAGGACTAGAACCTACAGCACCCGGCATTTCCCAGGAGGTCTCCCATCCAAGTACTAGTCCGGGGCTGACCCTGCTTAGCTTCCGAGATCTGACGGGATCGGATGTCAGGGAGGCATTTAACTGCCTTGTGGAGATGTAGATGTTCAGCTAAAACCCAGTTCTTTACCCCTGCTCCACTCCATTGCCTTAAGGTTAGCAGTGTGTTATTCCTTACCTTGTGGGCGGTCCCAGGGTGTAAAGGAGAGCACTCTGGACTCTGAATCCCAAGGACCTGAGTTCGAGTCTAAGTGGGGACCGTTCCCTGGCAGTTCAATGCCTTCCTGCCATCCGATCCCGTCAGATCTTGGATGCTCAGCAGGGTCAGCTCCGGTTAGTAGCGGGTGCTGTGACAGTCCCGAGGACTTCAATGTCACTGTCCAAGCTCGCACGGCCGTGGCAAAATGGACCTTAGGACTTAAATGGTGGGGCCAGTTCTGCGCACGCTGTGCTTCACCTAAAAAATCCACTGCACAGGCTGGAAGGGAACACCCATGTGGGGAGAGCCCTGCCCAAATCTTCATGCGCGAGTTTGGCCATGCATACATACACATACATTAATACTCCTGCTGAAAGCTCAGAGGTGTTGGACTGTATAGATGGAAGTAATTACTTACTGTGGAGATGTCTGTATTGTATGTATGGTCAGACTTCGCGAACAAAGGTTTGGGAAGGGCTCTCCCCACATGGTCTGCCCTTCCAGCCTGTGCAGTGGATTTTTTAGGTGAGGCACAGCGTGCACAGAACTGGCCCCACTGTTTTAAGTCCTAAGGTCCATCTGCCATGGCTGAGCAAGCTTGGACAGTGACAGAGAAGTCCTCAGGACTGTCACAGCACCTGGTACTAACCGGGGCTGACCCTGCTGAGCATCCGAGATCTGACGGGATTGGATGGCAGGGAGATGTAGCTGTTCAGCTAAACCTCAGTTCTTCTCCCTTGCTCCAACTCCATTGCCTTAAGGTTAGCACTGTGTTATTCCTTACCTTGTGCCTACTGTCTTTGCTGAGCTAGTCACTGTCTAAAAGCTCATGGCTGTAAAGAGATGGAAGGTGTTGTTTGTGCAGCACAGGAAATTAATTTCTCTCTCTCTTTTTTTTTTTAATAGCTGACCATTAGTGTTTGTTCAGCTTGCACCGTTGTGGATTTTTATTTGGAATTATCTCCAAGTTTACTTTGTAAACTTATAAAAGATTCTAAAACTGGTCTTCAGATTAATTCTTCAGAGGTGATTTTATTTGCTGTTATTATTGGCTAATGAGCAGCTGAGGTTTATGACGTTAAAGGAGGGGAGAAGTCTGAAGGAGGAAATACTACCTAATGAATTCAGTGAGCAACGTGCATTATGTGATTTTGGCCATTTCCTAGCACTGAGACATCACTAATAACCTTGAATGCAAATGTGCTGATTAAAATATGAGCTGAGCCTTTTCTTCCAGAAGTATATTGGCATGGGAGAGCAAAAAACAGATTGTGAAGAAAAGGTTGCTTTTGGTTTTGTTTGCAAAGCAATTCTATGAAGATATTTTTAAATTGTTGGATTTGTGACTTTCTTGAAGAAAATCCCTTAGAAAAACTGCTGTGCTTTTTGTTTGTGAAGCATGTGGTGTACATAGTGTGGACACTGTTCACTATGTACTCTGTCCTTTGGGATATTTTCTTCTCTTCCCACTCCATTTTGCTAAATTTTCTGTCTCCATACTGTGATGACCTTCTTTGGTTTTGTTCTGGTAAAATACCTCTGGATGTGGTTTTCTCTCATACTTGAAGCTGAAGGAGTAAATTGTGCTCAGTACTTAATGAAAGAAATACATGATTATTAAAGCAGTTGGGGTTCCATTTGAAAAGTCAGTTACTAAGTAGGTGGTCTCCCTGTGATGAAATACCAGGATAACAGTGTGAGATTTTTGGGGTTCATCTTTCAGTTATGATTTAAGTGCATTGTATCTCAACTTTTTCTTGATAACATCCAGTTTTTTCTCCCCGTAAATGGTTTTGCTGCTGGCTTTAGAAATGCAAGGATTTTACACCAGTGGCTCAAAAATCTGAGTAGCAATTTTCTTCCAGGCAGAGTTGCAGGTTTAATGCTTTTAAGTGGAGATGTGAACTCCATTGAAAATCACTTGTGGACGGATTGGCAGTTGGGCTTGATAATGGAATTCAGATCATCAGCGAGAAAACAAAGCTGGAATGGAGTCAGGAGTCTCCAGAAGAGGGATTATGGGTCTGGAAGTGAGACCAGAAGTGTGGTCATCATACAATGGGAAGTGTATCATGTGGGGAAAAAAAAAGTCTGGAAGTCAATATTAAAAACACTCAGACACAACTGTAAAACTAATAAGGTAGCTGTAATAGGGCTATAACTATTAACCAAGAAATAACCCTGAGATTAGCTCAGTTGGTTAAAACTTGGCTGTAATAATGCCAAGGTCATGGGTTCAATCCCCTGTGTGGACCATTGACTTAAGGGTTGGACTCAATGATCCTTATGGGTCCCTTCCAACTCAGAATAGTCTGTGAATCTCTGTGAAGCTCTTAATAAAGTTAAAGGGAAAATAATTTGTACTGGTATTGTCCTTTATTGGAGTTTCCTTCTACATTCATTACAAAGACCAAATAAACAATTGCTTGGGAAGCACACTGATTTTTCACCATGTTTGTCCTTTGGAGTAAAAGTTGAGGAAGTGCTGATTTTTCTGGTCATCCAAGGAGATTTTGAGGAGGAACACAGAACTCGATGCTCTTGTTCTTTGAGTTATTCAAGGAAAAAAAGTAATCCTTTGTGTAGGAAAAAGTGAAATTACCAGGGTTTTTTGCTGCTTAGGTGTACCTTTTCAATATGTCTGCATAGAAATTCAAACCAGAATTTGCACTGATGTTTATTTTGGGTACCAGTTTGTTTCCAAGGTGCCTTTACAGGGTCTGGGCCCTGTTCTCTGCCCCGTGGAAGAGTTTCTGCTCAGGTGTGCTGCTGGCTCTGGGGAAATGTCCACAGGCAAAGAAGGCAGGAGCACAACAATGACATTATACTGTGTGGATTGGAGGGCAGCCTTTTGCTATAAATGCATGTTATTTTACTCTTAAATGACTGATGCTGACAGTGGGTTTTAGATGAGCTATTTTAAGACATCATATTATCCACTGTCATTATGTGGTGCAAGAGTTTTAATATAAACTGTTTACATATTGATCTTGTTGTAAATTAAGCTGTTTCTTCCTTATCTTCAACAGGCAGCCAGATAAACTAGTGGTGGTTTGGACAAGAAGAAGCAGAAGAAAATCCTCTAAGGTCAGTAGATTGCTTAATAATTCTCAGCTTCAGTGAGAAGCAGAGTCAGCTGTTTGAGGGACTGTTTTTTTATGTGGGGACCAGCCAAATAAATGAGAAATATTTTAATTGTTGCCTTTCCTTTTTAACTCAGTTTATCCATAAAGCTCAGAATAAGCTGCTGTTGATGTCAGTGCTAATTTATGGAAACTCTTAACTGTGATTTCAGCTTTTTTTGTTTGTTTAGCAGAAGTGTGTCTTCATCAGTTCAATTTAAGTTATTAATTGCTAGACCTAATTAGAAAGGAGAATCTATTTCACTACTAGAAGTGTATTTAAAATAATTAAAAAAAAGTAATAAAGAATTTGCCATCTTTGCAATAGTCAGATAAAGTCTGAATAAGATATTTTTTCATAACTTGAAATGCTACAAATATAAAAGAGTAATAGTAGGCTCTTTCAGCCCAGCGGTGTATCTTGGAATTGAATTTTTGCATTTTACTTCTACCAACACTGTGAGGAAGTCTGTGAATTTGTGTTTTATGACTAATAACTTGGTACCCTGAAGAATGGGAAGCTCTGAGTGAAGTCTGTCCAGTGTCAGGGCATTCATAAATTTGTTTTGCATGGGGACAGGAGTGCCTGCTGTTTTCCTCCCTTTCCAGGAGTATCTCCTCCTGAGATGACTTGGTCTTGTTCATTCCCTTTCCCCACAGTGTTGCCTCTTACCCTGGTGGGGCTTGTGGCAGATGGTCTTGTCAGAAAGGAAATTTCAAAACTTTAAATAATTCTTTAACATTTCAGTTAAAAAAGAGATGGTCTAAGCTTCTTTTTTTTCTAGTGTATGCACATAACACAAAATGATGCTTCCAAGAACTCTGGTGATGGAGAGAGGGCACCCCCAACAGAGAATATAGCTTGAAATAATTATGTGTTGAAGAATTAAATATTTAGAAAATGTAGTTTTCTGCCCTACTCAGGAGACACTTTAATTTTGTTGGTTTTTTTTTTTACTAGCACTCCTTTTTTCTGACTTCTTTTTGTCATACATATTCATTGTATTTTGTCTTTTTACTTGAGATATAAGCTATTATAAGCTGGTTTAGATAAGGGGTAGTTACTGACTGGATGTGACTGAAATGAAATGAAATGTCTGCTCCAGTGTGTGCATCCAAAATTCTACTTTAGGTTATGAAAACCCAGAGGTGTTACTGGGTGAGTAAATAAGGGTATGAACTTAGTCAGGCACCTCTTCCAAGGTAACTGTTTCTGTTCCATGTTCTGTACTCCTCAGCAAAGCCAGTCAGACTATTCCTCTTTCACAGAAGGATAAACTAGCTCGAGTTCCCTTGAATTTGTGGCATGGTGTGTACCAGGCAGTAAGTACAGATGTGTCGTGTCTCATGTGGCTCACCCTCTGATAACTATTCTCTTTTAGTTTCACTTAATTTTTGTAGAACAGAGAGAGAAAAGATACATCAAACAGTAAGTGCAATGCTTACACAAGCACTGTAACCCTGCAAAGCTTGGTGAAAAACAAGGTATTTGTCCATGAATGACTGCTTTGTTGGGACTCAGAATATGTCCAGAAAGAGAAGCCCTAACAAAAGTCCAGCAGGGCTTTGTGAAATGTCATAGTATAGGATCCAATGGCAGCATTTCCCTGAGATGAGAGGATTTTCTGACATTAGCTCAGCTCTTTGGGCTTGAAGTTTTTTCAGCTGGGCCATAAAGTTCCAGAATAGGTACTCTTTTAGTCACCAGGCAGTAGAAGTAACTCTTGGATAAACTGTCAGATTTATGTGAGACTCAGAAAAGTCTTGGGCTTACTAATTAATTCATGTTTGGTAAGATCCCACAAATGTACTTTGAAAGAGGCTGAGTGGCTCTGAAACCTGGGCAGTGATAGAGTTAATTTTTTAAAGCTTAGGTAGTTGATGGGATTTGAGCTGTTTGGGTCAAAAACTGTAGATCAATAAATGTTCTTGCTCCCTTAGTCATCCTGCCAGTAAAATACTTTATTCAACATACTTGTTTCATCTAATTGCTTTATTGGAAGCAAGTCAAATTAATATTTCGTCTTATTTTATTTTTGATGGAGAATGGGTTCAGTGAGTACAAAGCATTAATAATTGGCTGTGTTCTTCAGCTACTTTGAGAAGGAGGAAGAGAGGGACGAGGTCTTAACTTACTGAAAAGATGTTGTGAAGGCTTCTTTGCAGATTATGGTTTCTGAATTTTTCAGATCTTTAGGCATAATGTGGGGTATCCCTAAGAAATAGTTCACAAACTCACAGAATAGTCAGGTTGGAAGAGGCTGCTAGAGGACATCTGGTCCAACACTTCTGCTTAGCAGTGTCACCCAGAGGGGGTTACTTGGGACTGTCTGTGTGACTTTTGAGTATCTCCAAGTTGGGAGACTCCACAGCCTCTCAGGGCAACCTGTGCCAGTGCTCAGTCACCTTATGGTAAAGAAAGTGCTCCTTGATGCTCAGAGGGAGTGTCCTGTCTCACTTTGTGCCCATTGCCTCTTGTCAGTGGTGGCACTGGGCACCACTGAGGCAATCCTAGGTCAGTTGTCTTTGCACCCTCCCTTCAGGGGTTTATAGACATTGATGAGATCCCCCTTTCCTGAGTTTTCTCTTATCCAGACCAATCCCAGCTCTGTTTTTCCTCCTGAGAGATCATCAGGTCTTTAAACATTTTCATGGCCCTTTGGATGCTCTCCAGCTGCTCTGTGTCTCTGTTGTACTGGGAAAATACAAGAGATACATTAACTGAAAATGTAGTGCATCTTGGAAGATGGTGTGATGGTGCTATGGACACATTCTGGAACTGGCCTGCTCTAAGTGAGACAATCTTAAGATGCCACTAAGCTGAAAGCTGCGTTTTTGATGTCCTTTGAAGCCCTTACTTGTGTGGGTTTTTATGACTTTTGATATGTCTTCTGGCCCTCATACTTTCTCTCCAAGTAAACTACAGTGGTGCCATTATTAGAAGAAATAATGGGAAACATCATGTGAAGGAGTCTGAATATTTCACTTTTCACTGTGGGAAGGAGAACAGGAGCTGCACATACGTTAAGTTACAGTAAGTTTCAAAGTGTTGCAAACAAAAAAGGCAAATAATCATTGAGAAAGAACATTTAAATAGCAGACTGATGGATGAATGGATACAAGACCATAAATATATCCAATACTTACTGACCTTAATGCAGATTTAAGTTACTTACAGTTCTATTTTGGGATCTGTTCTCCATAGGCAAGTCTGATTTCAAATTTCATGAGGCAGGTCAAACAAGATGGCTCTGTGTGGTTGGGCATCTTCATCATGTATGCCAGGAGTTCACAAAGAATGATGATTTGCAGTTTTGCTATACATGGCAGAATTTCTGTGCAATCCTAGAACCAAAATGAACTTCCAGCCTGGGAAGAGGGGGAAGTCAGCCTGTCTGCTGGTGCAAATGTTGTCTGTTTTCAAAATCAGGTAGACTCTTCAAGCTTTATTTAGATGATGATCAGCAGCCATAGTTTGCAGAAGGTGTGGCTTATAGCAGTGGACTTGTTTAGTTCTTCCTCTTCATTACCTTGGCATGTTGGGCCCCAGGTTTTCAGGCTCTGGGCTTTTGGACTTGCTTTATTTTTTCATTTTTTTCCCCAGTAGTGGAAGAATGTCTTTGTTCTAGTGTAGAGCAAAGGAAAAATGTGTTGTAAATTTGTTTACCTTCATTTCACTGAGATGCTCTCAAGTTTCCAGGTTTTGAACTAAGAAATTTCAATTTGAAAACAGATGTTGCTATGATGTCAAGGAGGTACTTTCTGCTATTCCTGTGAACATACATGGGCTTGTGGTTGAATTATGCACCTCTGAAGAATCAAATTTGCACTTGCTTCTGAAAGCCTGTCAGAATTATTCTTCAAAGATTCTTTTTGTGTCAAAGCTGAAAGAAGGTGCCTGGCCTGTGATTTCAGCACTGCTGCTGCAGGTTTATCAAGAACTGTTTAAGCACAAAGGAGAAACAACAATGTTGGGAACAGGGAAAGAACTTGAAAAGTAAGAAGAGCCAAGAGACACAGAGGGACAGGGAGTAAAACAGATCCCTTGTTGGACACAACAGTAGCTACCCAGCCACTTTTCAAGGCTTTGCCATCGAAAAAGCTGCAGTTGGTTCACCTGTTTTGCTGTCCTTGGTAATCTGTTGCCTTTTCTAGCTACTTCATTGCTTAGTGCCAGCCCTGCCTGTCCCTGCCAGCTGCTTCACTGGCTGGAGTTCCATAGGCATGTTGTTACTCTGACATCCTGGTGACTGTCTGGGACCAACAGAGTTCGATAACGGCACTCCTAGGGCTTCTCAGTTTTTAAGTAAAGTAATAAAATCATATTTTGTTGCAAATGTAAGTGGACAGAATCAGGATGAGTCATTCTAATGGTCAGTGGATGCATTTGAGGCATATGATACAGTCTTTATTAGGCAATTGCAAATGGTTTTCCTACCACGTTGCCACCTTGTTGAACAGACAGTGATTGGGGAAAACATAAGGACTGAGCAGTGAGCAAAACTCTTTTGTCCATAAAGAAGTTGGAGAGCCTTAAAGGAGGTGTAGGACATGAACAGGACAGGCTGCCTCACTGTTCTGTGGATAAATGCTGCCTTAGGGAGTTCAGTTTTGTTCCATCCTCCTGTACAAAGCTCCTGCCTGAGGCTAGATAGAATATTAAAGTTAAATTTTTATGCATTTTCCGTTTTGTGTGTGTTTTGGACATAAACTGACTTGCAGCAGGGTTGAGCAGCCATCATTGCAATTGCAGTGAAAAAAGTCCACTTTGGAAGACAAAACAAAAGGTTGTTTTGTGCTTAATCCCTATAAAGTGAGGGTGTTGCTGATTTAAGCAGACTTTGCTAATTAAGGGAAGCTGGTTATTCTTTCCCTGCTTGTAAATTGGGGCCCATAATACCCTTCTTTTTCCCAGGGATCCCATAAAGTTGACTTGTGTTGACATTCTGAGGCACATTGATGGCTGTCTCAGAAAACAATGAGAAAAATAACTCTGCATTCAGGGAGTGTGGGTTTTTTGTTTGTTTGGTTTGGTTTAGTTTGTTTTGTTGATTTTTTGTGGGTTTTTTTTTGGTCTGGGTTTTGGTGGTGTTGGTTGGTTGGGTATTTTTACTAAGAAGCCCTCTAGATAGTGTCAGGAACTGCTTGGTAGAGGCTCCTTATCTGGGCATCGTCTATTGTGGACAGTGAATAAGGCAAGATTTAGAGAAAGAAATAGCATGAATCATGCATTTAAGAAATGTGTCATGGATGAGTATATGTGAAATTAAGCTTGAACAGCTACCCCAGTGCTAGAGAATCTGTGGTGAAGAGGAGTTTCCAAGCTTAGCAGTCTTTCTGTAGCTTTTTAGCAGCAATGCATGTGCATACAGATGCATAATTACAGTTATAACACATATGCATGCTGATGAAGATATTCATGGGGAGACCTGTGGGAATCTGCTGGTTTCCTTGTCTGCTCCAAAGGGGCACTGACAGCAGTGGGTTGATCAAAGGCTCCCTGGGGTTTCCAGGGCTTTTGAACTTTCTTCTTTGGCATGTGCTGGGTTTTTTGGGCTGCATCCCAGGGCAGGAGTGTGACAGTGTTGTTGTTCTGGTGCCCAGCCTCTTTAACTGGTGGGCCAAGCACAGTGATTTCAAGACGATCATGAGGATGCAAACTGTAGTCTGGAGTATGGTCTTTAATTTGTCTCCCTTTGTGGTACTGAACTGTGGTACAGAAGAAAAAGAAGCAGCCATTCACAAACTGCCTGTTGAGGTTTCCTCTGGCGTGGGGGAATTAGCAGCTTTTCCCAGTCCACTCTTTTTCCAGTTGGTCTACTAGCAGTCAGATCATACTGAGCTCTGCCTGTCCCTGGATGATGCATGGTTTTGGTGGGACTCGTCACACAGAGCAAATGGGGCAATCCTTGGCCTTCAAAAGCCACACTGGAGGCACCAGATGAAGGATTTGGCTGCTTAATGTCAGCTCTTCTTCTTGAGTTTATTTTTTTTTCTTTTCCTGTCTAAGTGTTCTGCTTGGATAACACCGAAGAAGAAGGATTATCCTTACAAGCTGAGCTGCCCTAAGCACTGTTGGAGCCAGTTGAGCTCCTGCTTGCTCCTTGTGCCCTGAGCAGCCTGTCACACAGACAAGGAGCAGAGCTGGTCTGATCACAGGCTGCTGGCAAAAAAATTATCAGGAAAATAAAATCAGCAGTTTGCTGGCTCACAGTAAAGCCACTCTTGGGGCTGCAGGTGAGGAATAATGGTAGGTCTGTTTCTGATGGCTTTTGCTTTTAAAAACCAATATTGACAGCTTGGCCATAAGAACATAGTTCAGTTCATAAATATAAACTGTTCCATAATTTTCAGTATGCTCAAAATATTATGGTCAGCTCTAGGATCTTACAGAAAAGTAACATGAAATTATCCCACACAACAGAGGCAGGATGAGGCAAGGTGGTAGTGAAGAAGGCAGAAAGCAGATGAAATAGTGTAATATCAAGTCTGTCTTGTCTTCTGTGCTTGAACTGGACGGTTGTGATGTTCACATCACAGTGGATTGCAAAATTGGCTGTCTGGATTGTAAATGTTTTAAAGAGGAAAAAAGAATCTCAGCACTGGATAGCCTGAAGTGCCCATGCAAGTCTGTAGGCTTCACCTCCATGGCCTTTCTTTGAGATTTCCTCCTCTGCCAGTCATCAGTTTTGTGCCAGAGCAATGTGGTGGGTTGGACAGTGTCATTCACAGCCCTACTATATTTATAGGGTATTTCAGCAGCCCCTCATGTAGCTCCTGTTTCCTGATTTAAACCAGCTTTCATGCTATATTGTCTCCTCTCATTTTCTTCTGGCAGTCAAGAGTTGCCTTTTCCCTTGAAATGCAACAGAGCACTTCTGCTTCTATTTCCAGATCACGGCTCTCCTCCCTCAGGTTTAGGAGACCAGTCAGGCAAAGGGAGGGCTGTGGGTGAGGCACCCGCTGCTGGCAGTCCCTTCTGCTCAGCTGCTTTTGCCTTGGCTTTCAAGACAATGGGAGCTGGCTGGTGAAGACTAATAGCAGGTGAGGAAAAAGTGAGCCTAGAAGGCACAACCCAAAGGGAAGTGGAGGTAGAGGTGAGGATTAGGGTGGGAATATACTGTGCAGCCGCAGCACCTCGCCTTGGCTGAGCCCTGACAGCAATTCCCTGCCACATGCAGAAGTGGCCCGGTCCAGCTCACAAATCAAAGTCAAGGTTTATAATTTGTGAGTTGAAAAGGTTTTTTGATATAGGCCAGATGTAACTTCAAGAAACTGCAACATAGAGCTGCCTGACATGAGAAATGTTTCATTAGAGTAACACTCTGTCTTCATTTTGAATTACCATCCTCTATGTTTCTCCCCCTTTGCTTTCCCCTTTCCCTCTCTGCTTCCCAACAATCCAGAGGTTGTTTTGATGTTATCTTTTTCTGTCTTGCTGTTTGTGTGATACAGTGTTTATTTTTCAAAGCCAGAGGAGGACTTAATAACATTCATGATCACAGAACAGCTTTGCTTTTAAAGCTCATTAGCTGGAGCTTGTCTCCTGCTTGTTGCTTTCCGTGACAGAAAAACATGTATATCCCTGTGTATTTATTGTGTCTCACTGACTTTCCTGGTGAGAGGAAATGCTGATAAAGGGCTTGAAGTGTTGACTGCACCAGTGAATGCTCATTTTCTAGGGTTTTCTTTTTAATAGCTGGAACAAGTGATCCTCAGCTGAGCAGTCTGGCAGTGCCTGGACCTTGGACAGCAAAAGTTTGACATAATTGTCAGTATTGGCCAAAACCAGCAGGAAAGTGCAGATTTCAGACAGACCATGAGGTCTTATTAGTTATGTGAAAAATAGTATCTGGAAAGAGGAGGGACTGCTCCTGTGGAGGAGGAGTTGATTTATCTTACAAGAGGCTACACGAGGACAGGGTAGCTGGCAATGGTTGTGTGCCTGGCTCTGGATCTCTGCCGTGTGTCTGCTGAACATCACTGGGCAGGCTGAAAGTGATGCAGGGGCTGCAGGAGAGACACACAAGCTGGAGCTGCAGTGGCCATGGTAGGGATGGCAACTACTATGGTGTGTTTTGCTGCTCACAAAGTATCTCTTTCATATAAAATACACTTGTGGAGTAAAGCTATGAACAATGCTGTTTGCTCAGTTATTCAGAAATTCATCCAGGCCTGCTTTGGAATCATGAAATTAGTCTGAAATTCATGGAGTTAAAAATAGTGGAAATTGGGTTATTTCAAGTGGCACTTTTTTAAAAGTTGATTTTTCTGCCACAGAATCACAGAATCAACTAGGCTGGAAAAGACCTCCCTGCGGCCTTAGCAGTTGTGGTCACCTGCAGTTCATCTACAGACCTCTGTTTTATGAGAATGGAGGGATTAGAGTCATAGAGAGTCCCCCTGTGGTACCTGTGATGCTGCAGGCTCTGGTGGAGGCCCAGCTGGATGCAGGAGGGCTCAGGAAGCAGCAGGGCACGTGGGATGGGGCTGTCAGAGGTGGGTCTGGAGTGTGCACTGCTCACTGTGCATGGGGCAGAGAGTTACTGTCCCTCTGTGACTGGCTGGGACTGCTTCACCAGATGTGCTTTTCCCACCTTGGGATAGCAGAGTCATGTTTAAAGTTGCCCAGATTGCCTCAGAGTACCTGAGAACCCAAGTCACAAGTCTTGGCTAACATGATAGCAAAAGTACATTCTAATAGACAGTCTGAATACAAAGTTTGGAGTATTGGAAGGAGTATAAAATTGTGATGAGTGATGCTCTAGAAATTAAAAAAAGAAAAGCCATGTAGTTGGCTTTAGATAACAGTAAATAGATTGGACATTCTTTCCTGACAAAACTCTCAAATATATCTATTAATAGCCCTGCTCCCTGTTATTTGTGAGCAACATCCTTCCCTTATTTGTCTTACAGCATCACAAAATAGATTAATTTGAGCTTGGAAAAAGGCATACTTATTCCAAAACAGAAATGTTCACATGTGGTCTTTTTAGGACTTGACATACACCAATCCAAACTGATACTCAAAGATGGACAAGTTCTCAGTCTATTTAACTGTTGATTTTTTTAATTATCTTTTCCAGGTGTAGGTACTGCAGGATATTAATTCTTAAAAACTTAAATGCTTTAATAGTGTTATAAGTAATTTTCAGTTTTCTTTCCTGAAATAAAACTTCTTGCTCTGTTTAGGTGTAAATATGCCCAAAATAAAGCTCAGCTTGCTACATAAGTTCTAACCATACAGCTTTAATTTTTGCAAGGCTCTGAGTATCCTGACCTGTGCTATGTAATAAAAACCCCAAAGTTTAGGACTTTGTGAGGAACAGCTTTGGGACAGTGGAGAGGAAAAAAAGAAGCCTGCTAGTGGTCTGAGTTTCCTTATTGTCTTTCTTAATTATGTCCTTTGTAGTGTTCACTAGAGTCAGGAATGTAAGAATATGACCTTTTTGGAGTCAGTGGTGTGTTACTTCTACCTACATGCCCGGGGTCCTGTGGGAGTCAAGTCAGCACTTTTATAATGGCTTAAAGATGACTGTTTCTTTTTTCCCTTTAGGCTCATAGCTGGCAGCCTGGAATCAAGAACCCATACCGTGGGGTGGTGGTGTGGCCTGTACCTGAAAATGTTGAAATTACTGTGACTCTCTTTAAGGTATGGTTTGTTTTTAAAGTGTATTTACAAACAACACATGAAAAATTCTGTCTGGAAATGACATATTATAACCGCAAGGTCTAATCTTGCAGAGTTTAAGTCATTTACTGCAAAGTCTTATGTCACCAGTTTAAATCTGGAAGAGAAGGATGGTCTGTTCCCTGCCAAAGCTTACTTTTGTAGTTTAGTTGACACACTGAAGTACCCATTGAGCTGATTATGGCGAGTCACTGGCACAGAATCCAGTACATGTGTGACTGTGCACGTAATACATGTGTAAGGAGTTGGCATGGGTTATAGTGTGGTTGGTTTTCTTTAAATATTGTAAGTCAGAAGTTGTCAGAGCACAGTCATTTCTAGACTTCCTTGTTCAGTTGCAGTGCACACTCTTGGCTAGGGAACAGCATCCAGCTCTTAATTTCCCATTATTTCTATGCCACACAGATATCACAGCACTGATGTGATTGCAGTTGTAAGGGTGCATGTGGAGTACTGGAGTAGTATAGAGAATTATAAGATTTGACAGGGAAATTTTGTTTTTTGAACTGCATTTGTTCTATTAAAAATAAAGCTTGTTTGTGTGGCTGTGAAGCAACAGGAAGAAGTGATGGTTGTGCTAGAGTTTATCTCCCAAGTGTCACTGGACAGGCCCCTTTCTGCATGAAGATCAACAGTGCAGCTTTGCACCTGTGACAGTGTAGGAGCCTGCCAGGAAGCTGGAGTTTCTGGGGTTTTTATTCCTTCAGTTCTTTCTTGTTCTTTACTCTGATGCCTCCATCTGTGCTCTGGCTGTTCTTATTTCTAACTGCTCTTATTTATAACTACTGTTGCAGCTTAGGGCAACAGTAACATACTTCTTTCTAATTAGTGCTATTTGTATTTCTTTGTCTTGGGAACTTCTTCGAGTAACTGCTTGGATGTGGCTTCTGATTAGCCTTAGAATAGAATTTATTACTTGGGTCATTAAACCTAAAAAAGGCAGAGTGTCTTTTTTTTTTTCCCTCTCCTGTGTCGGGGATTACCAGTGAACATAAACTTCTCAGGTTGGCAGTGATGCCAACTATCATAAATTTATTGCTCTTCTTAGCTAACACATAGTCTTCAATTGAGATTCAAAAGTTCACTGCCAAAAATTGTTTGCTTCAAGTACCTGTAATTGGATTAAGAAACTTAACAGCCTTATGTGACAAGGCTACATGTCTGTATAATCTAAATGTGGTTATGCAACACAGTAAATGTTGCTTGATATTTTCAATATTTAACGTGAAGCAGAAATGTACACAATTCTTGATTGTGATTCCAGTAAGATGTGAAGAATGAGAAAGTTTATTTTGGGTGCAGCTCTGTAATGCTGTGGCTTTGGAGTAGAAGTGTCTTCCAGCCTTCTGCCATCCCACCTCTTTATTTATACTTGCACTCCTTCAGGGTTGTGTTAATGTAGAACAGCCCAACGATCTTGTTGGTTGTGTAACTGAGAGTGAGGGCCAGGAGCATCTAGTGAGGGGGCAGAAGGGCCTCTGGAGCCAATGTCGGGTATTACTGCAAACTGGATGTTACCAGCACTGATTCTGCAGGCACATCTGTTCACTGGGCTTCCTCCTTTCCCCCAAAAATGAGCCTGCCTGTGACAAGACTTGTTCTTGGAGGAGAGGTAGGAGTGTGAATAACCCCAGCATCTGTGCCTTCTGGAAATGGTACCCTCAGATCTCTGGGGGAATGAGCACTGGCTTTTATGATCAAAATATTGAGATGATGCAAAGAACCATTGTGCTGTCAGGCAGCTCTTAATGTAAAATCTGCTCTAATTGATCTTCTGGCTCTTCCAACAAGAGGGCCTATAGGTGCCAAACACAATGTTTTCTCTGTAACGGTATGCAAGTGTGGCATAGAGCAGCTTTTTGAACGAGCCGTGTGATGCACCAGGAGCACTGTACCTGTGTGAGAACAGCAGCCTGCCTGAGCAAATGAACTGTGAGGGGCAGGGAATTGCAGGCAGAAGATGGTATTACCCCAGTTTAGGCTGTGTCCAGTCACCTGATGGCTTTGTTGGCTCAGTGCTAGAGTGGCACTTCAGCTGCAGTGCAGGACATGTCCTAGCACCCACAGAGCTGGCATTCCTATAGCTGGTGCATTCTGGGCAAAGACAGTGAAAAAGAACTAGCTGTTTTGCACACAGCTGATGCATTGTCTGGGAAGGGGGAAGGGAAGTGTGTAGTAGCACATGGCAGCAGCCTTTTGGGGAGCTGACTTGAAAGTTGGGTATTTATATTGTTCCTTCCTGTAGAAGGAGGGAGACAAAAAGACTGAAAAGAGTAGAGCTCAGAAAAAGAGACTTGTTCTGTTAAAGCCCTTTCTGGAGCCACTCCCTTGCGAAGGAGAGTGACTGTGGGAGGTTTGGCACTTTGCAGTATGTGCACTTAGCCTGTTTAACAGACAGTAGTTATTCTCTTTCACTACCACCTGAAAAGCAAAGGGAAGCTGCTGAGTCCTCCTGCATCCTGGCAGAGCCCACAGATGGGAGCAGACTGCCCCGACAGAGCTGTGTAGCAAACACAGATAACAAACGAGTGCAGTGGTGCTGTTGGGAATGGTAGTGCAGGGAAAGGAAGGAGTGGGCTCCAGACAGACAGCTCTGTGTTGTGGGAAATGATTCACACAGTAGTGGCGGTGCATTTGTAAGTGGCTGTTGAAATGTGTTGCTAGTAGGATTAGGAGATAAGTCAAGGTTTCAAGTGCTGATGAGAATGTTAAAAGTATCCTCTCCAGTAGTCATCTGTGGACACTTGAGAGCTGGCTAACAAAGTGTCTGTGATCAGTCAACAGATGAAATGTTCTACGTTATCTGCACATCCCTATTTTGGGTGTTAGCTCATTTCCAATAATGTATTTGTAGTTCTTTCACAAGCAAAGTACTGAAGAGACTACAACCCTCATTTAGAAACCTTTAGTTTCAAATAAATGCATAAATAAATAAAAGCTTTTTGTTTTGTTTCAATCAATTATGGGCTGCTGGTAAAATTTCATAATGCTCTGGCATCGTGTGGGGGAAAGCATGATATTGATATATTGATTTGGCTTCCCTTGACTGGCTTTAGCTCCTGCCCATCCAGCCACTGAAGTGCTAATTACATTAAAAGTTCCATCTGTTCTGAAAGTTTAACTTCTTCCTTTGCCATGCTCCACACTGAGGTTTGGTTATGCCTTGGGTTTTTCTACCAGACTGGGGAGAAACATCATGAAACAATAAGCCTATTGTACATGTAAAATCCATGATTTGTAGGGCTTTCATTGAAAGAGTCACAAATGCCAGAAAAGTTACAGCTGAATTCCCATTTTTATTGTTTCCATGGTTGTGCCCCAGAAATTCTTTTTTTTGAGTCCCTGAATTAGCAAAGTTTAACTACCATGTATGAAAACTTATATACTTTTCTGTGGTTTTATGTACAAACAGATCTTTATCAGCTGAGAGAGATTTTAAATGAGACATTTTCACTGCCGAGCAAGCCCAGTGCTTTTAGCAAAGCTAAAATGAACATCAGTTGTACTATGAGGATTTAAATTGCAACACCATTATTTTCAAGTTTAAAAATGAAGTGAACTTCCCAAGCAAAAATGTTTGTTCTTCTGGAGTAAGCATGGACTTTGCTTCATTGGATTACACAAAAACACTTGTCTGTAATGTTGTCAGAGACTGAAATGGTTAATGATTTATGCATTCTAAGAAACTGCAGGCTTTTGACTTTTGCATTATACCCCTGATGGGCAGCTGGGCCCATCCCTTCCTCCAGTGCTAAAGGTGTCCAGCCCTGAAGAGGCAAGAAGAGCCGTTGCTCTGCCTTCCGGCGAATATGGGGGTTCACAGCAAACAACCCCCTGCCTCGGAGGGAGGTGCAGAGGGCATGCTGAGGGTATAAAATGGACTGGTGACTTTGGGAATTTGGGTGGGTTCTGTTCCTTGTCCCCGCCGCCTGCAGGACTGCTGAGATGCAACGCTGGGTCCCTAGGGCGGTGACTATTTAACCTTCTCATCTTTTCTTATCTCGTCTTTTTCCTTGGTGTCCTGGACTCTTTCCTGTCTTCCTTCCCCCTATGCATCTTTTCCCCCCCACTAAGGTTATTTTCTATGTCACACTATACGGAATTGTTAAATAAACACCGATTATATAGCGTCGTTTCACTTTAATCCACCCCAAAGGGCATGATTAAAAACAAACTAGGTTGCCCCCATCCCCTTCCCAGGAGTGGGTCGTGACAAATGTGTACATGGTTTATCACATCAATGTACCATTGCAACAACCAGGGACAATTACTGGCTCCAGAGTTTGAAAAAGACATTTTTAAAGGCATAGCTTTCTAAGCACCCAAAATAATATTTATGAGTAAAAAAGAATGACATGGATGATCTAACCATACTTGTATTGTTCACAGTATTCCTGTCCCCACATAATACTCAGAATAAATCCCTATCATTCCTGAAAGCCCAAGACAATCACACTTTGATTATGAAGTAGTAGCTGGCTATGCACTGGCAAGAATGCTGCAGCAAAACCAATACATTGTCTCAAGGAAGGAGGTGAAAAAAACCCCCCTAAACCAACCCAAAACCTCTTTGTAAAGCCATTTCTCATCAGCAAAGAACAAATTCAGGTTCAGAACATACTTGTTTCAGTTTGGGAGAAACCAGTGACTTGACCAGACACTACGGAGGATACTCCAGACGAGGGAAAAACAGTTCCATGGCCAAGATTATGTGTGCCAGATACAAAAATCATAAGCTCAGGGAAGTGAGCATATTTGCTCTCATGGAGTCAGCAATAGGACAAGGGGGCACGGGCTCAAGCTCTGCCAGGGAAAATTGAAGTTGGAGATCAGAAACAAATTCTTTCCAGAGAGAGTAATCAGGCATTGGAATGGCCTGCCCAGAGAGGGGGTGGATTCACCTTTCTTGAAAGGTTTTTAAACTGTGATTGGATGTGGCACTGGACTGGAGTTGGACCAAGGTTTGGACTTTATGATCTCGAAGGTCTTTTCCAACCCAATCGATTCTATGATTCTATGATTTGCACATTAAATATTTTTAAAGGTAAAGGATTAGTGCCCCCACAAATTTTACTAATTGTGAAAACATACACTTAAAAAAGAGGAAAGGACATTCAGTCCTTGTGGCTTTTCTAGCCCAGAGGCTTTACAGGAGGGAAGTGTGAGCTTGGTGTGGTGATGCACAGGGATGTTCCTGCCGGTCTGCTCAGGGCTCCCTGTTTCTGGCAGCTCCAATTAAAGCTGATCACAGTTGGATGTGATTTTCTAGACTAATCAGACCTCTGTAATCAGTATTGAAAGCAGCAAGAATTGGGTCAAATTCTGAGTCTTCTGCAGCTTCAAACAGCCAAGTAGAAAAGCTGAGGACAGATGCTGGAGTACCCAGAGCATCTGCTGCGGGTCACTGGTAGAGGAAGATCACAAACCCTGTCATAGTTTGATCTGATTCAATATGACAGTCCTTAAGCAGCTATTCCCCAAGAAGAAAGCCTGAAGATTAAGGCTGGTATGAAGTGATCTAATTGAAAGACAAGCTTCAAAAAGCAGACATGCTTAGGGAGGAGGCCTGGGGAAGGAAGGGAGGAAGGGACTAACAGTCTGAAGATCTTCCCTACCCGCTCTGCCTGCTGACTAGGAAAAGGAGCAGTCCCTTCTCTTCTGACATGTCCTTCATTCCTATTGCAAGAGTTACAAAAATAACTCTGCATATTACCTAGATTATTGGGCAAAGTTTATGTTTCTTCAGTCTTCTGAAACCAACTCACACATTGTAGAAAGAATCTAGTCCTTGACAAAGCTCCTTGTGGAACAGGCTGATGATCAACACAGAGAGAAAAATGTTACTGTCGTGTTCTTTACTGCTCTGCCCATGCCTCAGTCCAGAAGAGTTGGGTGGTTTTGGGTAGTTGGCCTGTGGATGGGCAGAATGGTGTCACAGAAAGAAGTTCAGGGGTGGGGTTTCAGAGAAAAGCTTGTAGGACTGAGCTTGTTGAGGGCCAGCATGTCTCTGTAAAAGTATTTAGCACAGTTATTGGGAAAATGTGAAATGGGCTGAATTTTGCTGGTGGAATAAAGCACGTCTCTGCTGTGTGTTGGAGAAATGATTATCTGAGAGCATCACTGTAGGGGATCCATAAGATGATGTCCTGTGTATTGCACATTTCCCTACTATTTACTTCTCACCTGAGTGTTACTTTTCAACACTAAGGTCATCTTAACAGAAAAAAAATAAAAGAGAAGAAAAAAGGCCCTAAAACTTTGTTGAAGACACTGAAAAGGAACAACAAATACAGAAGGCAAACAGGAAAATGGGACCCATGTCTTGCTATTAAACATGATGGTTCCTCTTTTATGTAGTAAAATTAGGAGGAACAACAAGCTGTTCAGTCCATTTGCCCAAATACTCACAGCTTTCAATTCAATGTAAAACTATAATGGGTGTTGGAATGGCATTTCTTTTCTAAAGCATAGTCAGCTGTATAGTCCTCAAACAATAATTTGCTACATTCATCTCGTGAGTTATGTGGGAAGTGAGTGGAGAATATGGGTGAGACAGTGAGGGAAGTGTGTGGTGGTGTGACTTTTTTATTGGTATTTTCACTCTTCAAATCCAAAATAAGATGAAAGATTAGCTAGATGTATAGAAACATCACTAGTTACGGGGCCCAAAGTGTGAAACGGTGTTTGCAATAGAAACTGTGCTGTAACTATAATCATACAAGCATCTGTTAACGTGACCACGTAATGAAGTTGTAAGTTAGGTAGAAATAGGACTCTGTATGGTG
This sequence comes from Pithys albifrons albifrons, assembly GCF_047495875.1. NCBI lineage: Eukaryota > Metazoa > Chordata > Aves > Passeriformes > Thamnophilidae > Pithys > Pithys albifrons. Next base: position 108,541,915 of record NC_092459.1, read on the forward strand.
CTCCCTGGGCTTCTGATAAAAGCATTTTAATGGGAGAGTGAAGCCACTTATGCATGCAAGGAAGTGCTGAGGCTTAGGTGTATAAAGTTACTCAGGGTTTTCTGTTTCTAGAGGCATTTTAAAACTACCAAGAAATGTGGCTTTTTTTAAAAAAAAATTGGATTTGTCTTTAAATCTGAAATATCTTACACATTTGCAAAGTGTCCATATCTCAGTGTATTTCATACTCTGAACATTTGGTAAGGCTCTTCATTCCATGTATTTTCCAAAAGTGTTCACAACTTGCTTTCAAGTACATCAAGAAGTCTTCACATTTTAGAGTATTATTTTGCTCTGACAGATGATAGAAATACTCAGCAGAGCACCTGGTTCTGTAGCCCTCAGAGGTGTGAGTCAGTTTTATTGCCATTGACAGAAGAGCTTTGTTTTTCTTCACGGAGTGCTTTGCAGAAACAAAAAAATGAAGTTTTTGTTTGGTACATGGGATAAGATATTAGGCCCTGTCTTTGGAAGCAGTTTTAGGTCAGCCTGCAAGCTTGTCCTAATAGCTTTGGGGGGAGTTAGGAAAAAAAACCTGAGCAGGATGAAATATTTAGTAGTGTAGTCACTTATTATGAAGTAGCTTATTAAAACATAAAGTGGTTAATAATCCCATTAAATCTCATTATGTCATTTCATGCTGTATCAAAGGAAGCAATTAAGCAAAAAGGTAATTGCCCCAGGTTAACTCTTGAAATTTTTAAGTATTTAATAGCTGGATTACAGAAAGTTACATCTTTAGAATTTATATGGTATACAGCAAACCTGCAGATATTGTGTTCTTTACTTACTTAATTTACAATTCCACAAACTTGATTAATGTGATGGATATATAATTACATAATCTGATATTTAGAAGACATTATTGGAACATGGAGATACCTCAGTATAATTTAAAAAGGAAAATTCTTAGTAGATTCAATCACATAGAAAAATAAATCACCAGTTTTGACATAAGTTTCTAACAACATCCTGTATTCTTCCATTGAAAACTACATCCCATTGTTGGAGTGTTGCGTTTTAAAATGTGCATTGCGTGTGACAGCTGTGCCTGTAGCTGTTAAATATGCTGGTAATGATGTTGCCAGTGGTGTGATGTGGTGTTGGGTTCCCTCAGGGAGCGTGTTAGTGCGCAGCAGGACCCCTCCTGCCAGGAGAGCCAGTTTGACAGAGCAGGGAACCCACTTGGCTGGGCTTTGCAGGAAGGATGTGCTGGAGGAGATAGGATAACCTCCTAGAAATGTTATTGTAGTTCATTCAAAGAGGAGGTTTATTTAAGAGCACACTTCTCAAGGTTTTTTTGTGCTGAAAAAAGAAAAAAATTCTTTTCACTTGTTGTTTGCACCATAAGCTCACTACTTACAAACTATATTAATTTGTGTATTTGATGAGAACTAGTTAAAAGGTTCATTTGTAGTGCTGTGGTACCCCTGCCCATCGAGCGTCTGATTTCAAAGGAAAACTGCAGGGAAAGAGGGTTAAGGCAAAGTCTAGAAGATTGAATGTGAGACTTGCAGCATTCTGGAAAGAAAGGAAAGATGGTATTAATGGATATAAAGTAGAAATACAATATCTTGATACATTTTGTTAATTTACAGCAGCAAGATGGAATTGGTGCAGTACTTGGTGTGGTGTCATGACCAGTTGCCAAATAATAGCAATAAAACTCTGCAGGTGCTGAGGGGTCTCATATATGGTGATGGCAAATGCTGAGGATGTAGAAGTGACGTTTATCTATAAGGGTCTATAGTGAGCAAGCATCAGAGGCAAAGGAGTATTCAAGAGTTTCCCTGCAACTAGAGATAATAGGATACTGGCGAGGTATGGCAAAACCAGGTTTCATGCTGAAAGAAAGACTCAAGCAACATTCTCTTAGTGTGAGAAGCTATTTTGCAAAAAAAGTTACTTAGTTACAGTTGTTCTATAGGGCTGATATATTAGTATTCTAATTTTTTTTAAATTATTTTGTTTAGAGTAGGTTCCTTGATAGAGGCATGAGGGGATGACTTAGTGCCTCCATCGTTTTTTACTTTCAGTCAACAACAATACAGACTGAAAGCTCATTAAATGGAAAGCAAATGCCAAATACATGAACTTCATAGTTATTTTCCTTCCTGTTGGTGACTGTTTTCTGATGCTCGTGTGTGGTGCGATAGAAATGCTGTGAAATCAGGATAGGTATTTAATCTGCAGTGGAAGGATGTGCCTGTGACTCTGGATCTGCTTATGCTGTTGGAGTCTGGCCATAAGGAGGTTGGGGTGGTGCCTACTGAAGGTGTGCATCTTCCTCACCCCAGGTGGGAGCACGTGGCTTCCTCCACTGTTACCAGCAAGATGTAGATTAGTTGTGTTTATTTGGGAGGTGGAACTTCAGAATTAAAGGGAGTTTTATCTTTCTTTTTTTTTTATTTACTGGATGAAAAGAAATAGTATTGCCTTTGTCAGCATCAGCCTCATGTTTGTAGGAGTCTTTACTAAATCCTCAGACAGTTTTACCCCAACTTGCTCATCATATTATTGACATCCATTGAAGCCCCACATCCCAGCTAAAATATTTCTCTCTGCCATCTTGTGTGGGTAAAAATATTTCTGAGCATATGAAAATCTTGGCTGTGTTGCAATTTCTTGCATCCTGGATTATTTTTAGACTCAAGTTCTCTGGTTTGTTTTTCTAGGATCCCCATGCTGAAGAGTTTGAAGACAAAGAATGGATGTTTGTCATAGAGAATGTAAGTTGGAATGCAATGGGGTTTTATGCAATGGGGTTTTATACATATAAGACTTAATATTTTGAAAAGATTAAAGGGTCTCCAAATGCTGGAAAAGGTTTCAGTAAAATTAAGTTGCTAAACCACATTAAAGCCTTGCTCTGTAGTAATGAATGCTTATTGAAATACCTACTGTTGTGTTACAATTAAAACACAGGAGAGGGGAGTACTATACCACACTGCTTAAATTCCTTCCCTGTCAGCATCAGTCTCCCTTGCATTAGTTTGCTGTGAGCAATGGAGTAAACAAGTTAGAGCTGGGCTATGACTCACTGTTTTATGGATTATGACACATTATTTTTGCATGAGCAGGGGAGTGAACGAGTCAGAGCTGGGTTATGACATCTGTGTGTCCCCATGGCAGTTCACCCTCCCTGGGTTGAGTGCCACTCTTGAGTGAAGAGCACAGGTTCATTGCATGCGTTTTATGGGTGACTAGGTTGAAGCAGGGTGGAAAGGTGGGAGCAGCCGTGGTCACGTAGTGACAAACATAAGGCATGATGTGCTCCCTGAGATCCCAGTCCCACCCCTGCATGGGGAACAGTCTGGAGTGAAAACCCAAAACTGGCTCCGATGGATCTCTGACTCCTCCAAGGCAGAGGCTCCCAGAACTTTACAGAGAGCCGAGCTCCTGAGGGCTGTACAAACAACACCCTTTGCCAAACAGCAGTGCTTAACCTTGCACAGAGCAAGTGCTTCGTGAAGGGCTTTTTTCCTTTCCCATCCCTTCCGCTCTGGGGCTGCCTCAGCTGCAAAAAGGGGAAGCTGCTTTATGTGGAGTTTGCGAGAAAAAGGAAACCTCTTTTTGGAATACATATTAAGGGACTGTGGCATAAAGACAGAGTGTTTATTGCTTATTAATATAGTTTCATTATGGACTGTTTCTCAGTAACGTGATTTAATTTATATGTGGTTTTTTTAAACAAAAAAAATTGCTCTTCGACCAAGTCTTAGAAGTACCACATAGCACTGAAGTGTGGGGAAACAATGGATTTTGCATGTTATCATTTTTTTACCTAAAAAAGCTTTTTGTTTTTTCTTCTTGTGAATATCAGAAGTGATTTGGATGTCCAAAGCTAAGGTTTATTCTGATCCCCAGTAACTGTACATTTAAAAGAGCTGAAAGCAAAGTGCTTTATTTATACTTTTGTTTTTAAATGTCAAGTTTCTATTTTCACCTATGAGACTTGTGAACTCAGAACACAGTTTAGTTACTGTTTCCTGGAGTTTCCTTTTCTTTCTCACTTAGTTTATTTTAATCTGGGAAGTCTCCATCCCCAGTTGTCTCTGTACAAGTACCTCTGGATAAAACAATGTCGGTGTATTTCTCAGCCAAACCCTCTGGGTATAGTTGGATTTCCTGTTGCAGCAGATTTTTTTTTCCAGAAGTTTATATGCGGCATGTAGCCTGACTTCATGTCCGGCTTTCTAACACGATGCTTTTTTCACCTGTAAACCTATTCCATATAGAGGTGGCAGCAATACATCTGCTCTGTGCTGCTCTTGCTCTCTGCCTCGCAGCTTTGCTGAGCTGTGAGGAGTAATCTTTAGTTGTGTGCAAACTTCTTTACAACCTCAGTTATGCTGTTAGTTCATCTCACAAGAACTGCCAATCATTGGTAGGTAGATGTTTATTCCTTGATTGGAGGATATAGAACTATTGTCCTCAGAATAATAAATTTAACAAATACTTTTACTGCAGAAATTATTGAGAGCTAAAGCAACTATAAACTGGTTGCTTTCCATCTCTTTTTTTTTTTTTAATACTGGAAGATACTGAGAAACTCTTTTCCCAGAGTAACAGCTCCACTTAGTGGTGGATGAAAACATTTTCATCGACTCGACCAAGTGCTAAAGGATCCTATGGGGGGCTGACATTCCAGAGCATGTAACAGCAGCCTTTTAGAAATCGGGAAGCCAGGAAGGCACAACACTGATCTCCTCACTCCCTACATTGTAGGCATTTGCCCTCTTTGGGCCTGGCATATGATTTTCCTGGTTTTAAAGCAACGTATTTATCATCAACCCTGACAAGACCAGGTCACCTTTGGGAAGTGCAGGGACATTAACAGTCCTTTAAGCACAAGGACAGGTCACCTTTGGGAAGTACAGGGTCTTTTGGGATCTTTTCCTTTTTGTCCAAGGATGTTCTTTGCCCTGGGAACATGCAGGGTTTCCCTCCCACCTTGGTCAGCAACACCAGAACACAAAATAATGAAGTTTGAAAAGCTTATGAGTGTGCTTTAATTGTGAAGTCACCTGAATTCTGCTAAAAATTTTGGGGTTTTTTATTATTAGTATTAAAAGTCAGTCTCTAAAATAATTTTGTAATGCTTCAGTATGGCTGAGTAAAGATCAGCTAAAAGAGATACTGAGCTGCAATTTGATGCCTCTGCTGGCAGATGCTGCCAAATTCAAAACAAGATTATTCTGTACTTTAAGAGGGATTTTTAAGTAGTGGTGAGGTGATTTGTGCAAGATAACTGTTCTGTAAATGAAAATGAAGCAAGATAGTGTGTTTTTTTTGGGGGGGGGATATATGTACATTACTTCATGACCTTAGTTATTACAAGATTTTAATTTTTTTCTAACTGTATTGTTACTGTCTTAGTCACTCTCTGTTCTAGTAAGTGAACTTTGTCATCTACTGTATGTCTGATCCATAAATAGTTTGATCATAGAGCAGTTTCTTATTATATAAATACTGATATTAATTTTCCATCAGCCTCTTCCATGCCTTTATCTCCCTCACAGCTGTGTTCTTTGTATATTTACTGATAACTTTCTTGTCTCTAACTTCATCTTTCTTTAACCACACTCTGTGTAATTGATTATCTGCTTTTTCTTCACAAGACTGTTCTTGGAATTCTCTTGGGTTTTTTTATGTTCTGGATAATAACACTGGATGTTCAGGTTGGCTGTTGCAAGCAGGATAGCAAGAAATTGATGACTAGGAATAAGACTCAAAGCATGTAAAGGACATAATGGTATCCACTGAGGATGATGCTTCCTTGTTTACTGACAGCTTTGCAGGCAGCTACTTCCTACATTCTTAAGTGAAGCTGAAAGATGCACAGGATGTTTTCAGACTTGGTCTATGAAACAACTTTTCCATCTTTTTGTCAAAAATGGTTGTTTTGTGCCCAGATTTGTATCTCTAATACCTCATAAATGGCATACTGATACATTTCCAAGTTCAGTAGGCTTCTCCATCTTCCCACCTATGCCTGTGTTTCACCTTTGTCTGTGGGTTATTCACAGGGCTCAGGGTTGTGAGCGAGCCCTTTGCTGTATCTCTGACAATAAGTATATTCCTCTTCTTATGTTGGAGACCTATTAAAACATGGTCTTTGCTAACAACTGAAGAGGACAGACAACCCAGGCCTACTCATTTGGCAGATGAATGGAGAAAAATGACCTCACCTGTTTTTGAAGCTTTGCTTATAGATTATGTAGGCTGGGGCTGGAGGCAGCCTCACCTGACTTGTACTGTTCCCTCAAGGCAGCATAATTCCAGAAAAACACCTTCCTGAACTGTTGTAAATTTTTTTTTAAGATGGGCTCTCTGCAGTGCTGCCAGTCAATCTCTTCTAGTGCTCCATTAGAGGTTTTTAAACTGCGATGGGACGTGGCACTGAGTGCCATGGTCTGGTAAAGGGACTGTAGTTGGACGAATGGTTGGACTTGATGATCTCGGAGGTCTTTTCCAACCCTATTGATTCTGTGATTCTATGATTCTATGATTGTGTTTTGCTTTTTGGGAATTGTTCCAGCCCAGATGTTTGTTGGCTGTTTCAGGCTGCTGCTTTTTGTCTGACCAATTACAGCTGTGGAGAACAAATCCTGCTCTCCGTGTGGCTGGAGGCTGCCTCCTTCTCACCTCTGATCAGTCAACCCCAGCACTGTGGCAGTGGTTACATAGGGGATTTCCTTTCCCACGGTTGCATTAGCAGATCATTAGCATTCTTTTTCCACAGATTCCTTTATGTAGGGAGTGCTCAGTGTTCTGCTCTGCTCCTGCTGCCTATTCCTTTCACAGGGACTAGCAGCTCCCAGCTCTGCCTGCACACCATCACCTGCCTGGGGAAGCATTCCAGGGCAGAATTCCCAGGCTGTTCTTGTGTATCTTGGAAACTGAACTACCTTCTGCATCTGTCCTTTCTAAAGAGTCTTCCAAAATGTTTTGATTGATAGACTTGAGAGATGAGCTGATTCCAATGGAATGAAGTTCAATAAGGCCAAGTGCCGGGTCCTGCACATAGGCCACAACAACCCCATGCAGCGCTACAGGCTGGGCACAGAGTGGCTGGAGAGCAGCCAGGCAGAAAGGGACCTTGGAGTACTAATTGACAAGAAGCTCAACATGAGCCAACAGTGTGCCCAGGTGGCCTAGAAGGCCAATGGGATCCTGTCCTGTATCAAAAATAGTGTGGCCAGCAGGCCCAGGGCAGTGATCCTTCCCCTGTACTCTGCATTGGTGAGGCCACACCTTGAGTATTGTGTTCAGTTCTGGGCTCCTCAGTTCAGGAAAGATCTTGAGGTGCTGGAGCGGGTCCAGAGAAGAGCAACAAGGCTGGTGAAGGGACTGGAGCACAAGTCCTGTGGGGAGAGGCTGAGGGAGCTGGGGTTGTTTAGCCTGGAGAAGAGGAGGCTCAGAGGTGACCTTAGCACTGTCCAGAACTACCTGAAGGGAAGTTCTAGCCAGGTGGGTGTTGGTCTCTTCTCCCAGGCACTCAGCAATAGGACAAGGGGGCACGGGCTCAAGCTCTGCCAGGGGACATTTAAGTTGGAGAGCAGAACCCAGAGAGAGTAATCAGGCATTGGAATGGCCTACCCAGAGACGTGGTGGATTCCCCATCCCTGGAGGTTTTTCAGCTGAGATTGGATGTGGCACTGAGTGCCATGATCTGGTAAATGGACTGGAGTTGGACCAAGGGTTGGACTTGATGATCTCGGAGGTCTTTTCCAACCCAATCGATTCTATGATTCCATTTTAGACCACTCTTTTCTAGTGGTGCCTTTTTAAATATTAAGGTAATGCATGTTGGGAAAACCCCCAACATTTCAAGCTTGACAGTGAATGATAAGATGTCAGGTGTACTTCCTTCTGTGAGACGCAGCTATTCTTCCAGTAATTTTTTTAATATCATAACCAATAAAAGTATTCTGAGTGGTTTCTCCAGCCAAGTATGTCCAATGGAACTGGTTAAATGAGAGAAGAAAGGAGTTCAGAGTTTGCTGCTCATGCCAGCCTACAGCAAAGAGTTATAAAGACTAAGAAGTTTAAGCTGAAAAAGTGGTATCTGACTTTTCTTTCTGTCTGTCACTCCTCTGTAACTTCAGGAGCCCCAACCCCAAGAGAGTTCTGAACTGATCTCCACTCAAACATCAGCAAACCCTCTAAATGAAAGAAACATTAGAATACATTGCAGAGCATTTGACATAATCCAGCTTCATTTTTTTGGTACAAGTGTGTTGTTTTGTGGTTGTCAGCCCCCAGTCCACTTTTCTCCCCATCACTCCCAAAATGCTGTGTTGTGGGTGCTTATGATGCTTTCTCATTTTAAATGCCCTGGAGCTTGTTTTGTCACTCACAGGTTTGCAGAGATTATTTCTCTCTTAATATGCCCATCTGTTATTTTTAGGCATGACAACACAAATAATGGTGAAAGTAATGGAAAAGAGAGGGCAGGTGGGTGGGATATAGAAATGAATTTGTTTCTAGTTGTAAAGAAGACCAATTTAAAATGTAATACAATAAAATGAGGTATTAGCAAGAAGTTAAGGTTTCATCAGATGCAGTTTTGAGTATGTTGTTTTCCAGAATAAGCCTTTTGAAAAATGGCTCATTTGAATGGGAACAATAATTAGCCCAGAATTTTGGTAAAATAATAATTTTTTACTGGGTGGTTAAATTGCTTTTACTATAGCACTTCTGCAACACTAACTCTGCAAGAGCAAGGTTTGCTTTACATTCAAATGAAAGCCCAAGTCAAATCTTCCCACCTGTTTCTGGAAATAAATGTTGGGTAGGAAATGCCAGCATAACACAGGGGGTTGAAATTCTGAGTACTGCTGATGCCATTTGCTGAAAGGACCTGGGGAAAAAGACTGACATACGGAATAGAATGATTCCTTAGTTGCTATACCAGAATTTATTACAAAATTGTGTGGTTATCTCTTCTAGTGCATCTTTGTAGCCTGTGAGAGCTTAAGTTTAAATTGACTATTTCCTTTGTTTAAGAAAAAATAATAAAAAACCTCTCTCTCCATTCATTTTGTGATTTTTACTTGAAATATATTTTTGCTTAAAATAAGAAGTGACTAGGTTAGCCTTTTTCTGAATTAAATGTCTGCATTTAATATATTTAGAGTAGCTCATAGTTCAGACATGCTTTCCTGGTCCTTTAATTCCCCTGTCATATTCTGCTGTGTGTGATTATGTGAAGTGTGACTGACTGCCTGTGTAAATTAGGCTGAGTATTCTGGTCTAGATAGTGCTAGGAATTAAATGCTGCTTTGTCAGCTGTCTCACTCTTGCTCTGCTTTAAAGGAAATAGAGAATCAGAAAACTTGTTTTACTTTTAGTTTTTGCTTACATTAAATATTTAGCACTTTGTTCTAGTTGAGAAATCTCCGAGATTAGGTTTTTGGAGCAAAACTTGCAGAAATTGTCGTCTTGATTGGCTGCTCTGGCTGTAAAAAGGAGCCAGGGTAGGAAATAGTCCTCGGAGCCCTGATCCCGTGCCTTTCCAGTAATACATTGTTCCTTATGTGCACCATGTTGGCATTTCTGGGCAATTTTAACTAAAAGTGGGGTATGATTGGGGCAGTGTCCTGACTCTGGAAAGGAGCAGGATTGAGGTTTGTGCACAGAGTTGTTTTAGGGTGTCCGAGAGTGGGTGAGTCTCTGCCTGTTCACACCAACCCTGTGGGGGTCCCTTACTTAACAAACCCCTTGGATTGGGCTTCCCTGTACAGTGGAGAACACAATGGAAGTGGATTGCACAAGTTTTCTGCTGGAGAAATTCTCCACCAGATGCTGCACGACAAGTAAATTGCCATCTGTATTTAGGGCAAGTGTCACATGAGTGAGGCATCACTGTGGGTGTTTCCCCTCTGTACCAGCACGCAGGGCAGGCACCAGCAGCCCTGGCTTCAGGTAGGCACTGTGAGGGCAAGCCCTGCAGAAGCTTTTCTGGACAGTTCTGTCAATTAATTGATGTTTTGACCTGCAACCACCCCCATGTCCCCAGGCAAAGCCTGGGAGTTGCTTCAAATGCTGCTCACTCAGGCCACGCTTCCTGCTTCTGGCCAAAACAAGACTGTGCCCAGATCATCTGAAAGTGGGGCCACCATTAATCCTTTTTGTCATTAATATGTAATAATCTATTAAAGCAGAGCTGAGAGATGACAAAAATCTTATTTAAATGGGAATTTCAGAAAAATTGTTGGAATAACTTCTAATATCTAATTAACTTTTTACACTTTTAATACCTTTTTTTATCTTGAATGGGTATCAAATGTGAGTCCATCCAACTCTTCTCTACTGTGTTTTTTGAAAAACAGTTATGAAATTTTTCTTTTGTTATTTGATCTTCATCTCCTAAATGAAATGCAGTGCCCAAACTGTCCTTTAGTGTTGTTTCTGATGTTGTGTTAATAGCTTCCCTAAGTGGATCTACATCAAAATATAATTTGGCAGTTTTGAAAACTATATTGCAGCATTTCAGCTTCAAATTTTCTGTTAAAGGAGAATCTCATTTTCTGATATTTATGCTACAGTTACATGGGAGGGACTTGCAAGTGGCAGCTGGAGAGAGAAGGATGCTGGGCAGTGCAGCCTGGGTGTGAGGCACTGTAACATTTATGATGAATTTATTTGGTTATTATTGATTCACAGTGGTAAAGTACAACTGTTTTCTAAATTGCTTAGAGCCATTTTGTTTAGGTTTTTGATGAGAAGTTATTTCCTGCTAGAAGAACAGTTCACCTGATGCTGAGTGTACTGTGCAAGACAACTGATTGGAGTTGCTGCCAGTGGTGTTCTTTGCCAGCTGGAGGGAGGAAGTTGATAAACAAAGCTTTGGAAACAAACCTCTAATACTACATTAGGCATGTTTAAAACCAGCAGTGTGTTTCAGCCTCTCTTAGCATATGTTTATTCATAGAAAATCAGCAGTAAAATACACTTGCCAGTGCATGCAAGAGCCAGAGTCTGCATGAGGTCGTTTCTCTTTCAGACATCAAATACAGAAGAGTGTCTTGGTAATTGTTTTACAGTGGGGTTCTAATCATACTCCAGGCATAAGCTGAGCCAGGCAACTTGCCTTTTAATAGACAAGTATTTGCTTTTAAGCTTGTTCAGCTTGCCACATTTCTTCTGGTTTTATGTATCTGAGTGTGTTTTTACATCTCCATACAGTCACAGCTATGTGTTTGCTCTTGATGTGGTTCAGAAGATCATTATGTAAAATACCGCTGTCTGGGGCAGCATTATGATGGGTAAATCTAATTTTTGACATGGTAGCTGTGTGGTGTTAAAACAGCATATGCTACAGCCATGTAGTACAAAATATTCAGTGTAGAAAATGGAAAAAATAGCAATGCATTTAATGAAAAATATTTTTGACATAAGTCACCTTCAAAGGCAGATAATCTGGGAGTCAAATTGAATATTTTGGTTGATTTGAGATAATACCTTGCAATTGCGTGTGCTCAAGGTACAGAAATATTTGTCAAAAAAGAATTAAAATATCCATTATTGTGTAAAATGTAGCTCTGCATTAAGTAACTGGATAGGATTGTACATGCAAGCAGTTGTAACTTAACTGAGAGCATATTATTTAAAAATAGTGGCCACCAGCAGAACTGTAGCCAGCTGACAGGAAAAGAAGAGTTCAGGCCTCCTGAAAAGCCTTGTTATTAGGAAAACCATCTGGCAGTGTAATAGTACTGAGTGCTATTGCCTTCAGTCTCTTGTCTTTGGTTGTTAGCTGTCTTAATAGAGTGTAATATAGTAGAAATTAATTGACCTCCATAACTTAATTGATGCCATTTCATTCATTTCACATTCTTCATTTTGAATTGTTGCTGCACCGTCATACTGTTTTTCATGTGAAGTTTTTCTCTGTTCTTAATGTTTTGCATTATGTATGTCTGGGCCAAATTGCTTCTTGGATCTGACAGGCAGCAGAATGAACTTCTGGTTTAGTTTAGGTGTGGAGACAACCTGAGTCTTGGCTGGAAAGATTGTGTGAATACAATGGTATCAAGTAAAGTGCCATAAAGAACATTTTGTAACTGTTCAGTATTGTCTGTTTCCATGTACTTGCATAAATACAAGATTAACCTGAATTTCTGCTGAATTTGGGACCCACACAGTGTTGCATCCCTGAACTCAAAGGTTGCTGTTCTTAGCACAGTGGGCTGTATGTCCTGATTCCCTCCAGGACAGGGGTAATTTTTGCAGTAGGCAGGAGGGGGCATGGCCAGGACCCAGAGGTTATTCTGTGCCACCTCACATCATTTTCTGGGGACAGGGCTCTCTTCCAGTCAGCATCTATTGCTAAGGGGTTTCCATGTGAACAGTTAATTTCTTGTGCCCTCTGTCATTAGTATTGTTGCTGTTGCTCTTTGTTTTCTTATCTCATTGCTGTTTCCAGTAAAATGTTCTTATCTCAACCAGGATCTTTACCTTTTCTGCCTCCAGTTCTCCTCTCCATCCTCTCCAGGGGGGAAGGGAAGGGGAATGAGCAAGCAGCTCGTGGTTTGGAGAGTCTCAGGAGGAGCACTAAATTGGGGAGTACCATTCCTAAACCATGACACTATGCTTCAGCAATGTTTCTTACATTTTCCAGCAGCCTGAAAATTAGTATGAGTATATATTTATGTACCAAGCATGATTCACAGAATCACAGACTATTCTGAGTTGGAAGGGACCCACAAGGATCATCGAGTCCAACTCTAAAGTCAATGGCCCACATAGGGGATTGAAGCCATGACCTTGGCATTATTACAACCAAGTTTTAACCAACTGAGCTAATCTCAGGTTCATTTAAAGCCTGAAGATGATACAGTTGTGTGTTGCATTGCACTGTTAAATAGCAGTATTTCTGCTTCTGGGTGTGTTTTCTCTAGACCAGACCTGAGAACAAACCAACCTGTGCAGACTGGCAGGCTGAGCAGGATGGATGTCAGGTTCCCCTAGTTTGTTTTAATACCATGTGCAGCATAACCTGAGATAGAAAACTGCCATGTCTGACTCTGAGGCTTTGCCTATTAAAAGTAAACACAGTACTTTTCAGAGATTTCCTTTAAAGACTTAGTTTTTGTATATAGTTTTAATGATTTATAGTAGAAGAGTATTTTGCTCAGCAAGGGATAAGATTAAAGAAACTCTCTAAAGCTTTGCTCCCTAAAGCAAAACAACTCCTTGTCACAGCAAGGCACAGCACAAAAAAATCAAAGAACACATACAATATTTATCAAATCAGATGTGATGTTGAAAATTATGTGAAGAATTGTCTCTTTTAATTTTATCTGTAAAGTAGATCCCTGAAACGGAAATTAATGACATTTGATTTTTTTTTCCCCAATGAAGAGTGAGGAGTTATTTGCAATGTGAGATTTGGTAGTGCTTTCCACATTTGATGCTAAATAAATTCAGAAGAGTGTTCAAAAAGATCATAAAAATCAGCTGCCATCAAAATCAGTCTCTGACAAAAACCTTATACCTTTTCATCTCTATTTCCCACCCCTGAGTTGTTGAGTTTTGGTTTGAGTTTTTGTTTGTTTGTTGTTCAAAATGCTGCTATTCTGGTATTTATTTTCCTTTAATATATCTTTCCCTGACTAGTGGCAATAGCATGGCAAGGTGAGACGAAGGGAAGGTGTATGGTCAGGTGCTGTGGGCAGCAGGGAGAATAGGAGCAGAGGGAATGAGCTGTAGCTGGGCCAGAGGAGTATAAGAGTGAGGGAAATGGTCTCCAGGAGTAGCTCCAGTAAGTACCCAAAGCCTCAGTGACAGAGGCATCAGGTACTTGCTTTCAGGAGCAGCCACATGAAGGAATGTGATGAGTTTGGGAGCATTTTATCTATGTATTTGTCAAGGAAAGGACAAAATGGAATACTTGAAAATTAACTCTAAAGATCCGTCAGTGAAGAATTATATAAAGTTTATGTACTTGTTGTTCCATGAATCATCTGTATAAATGTTCTTCATAATTAGTTTTAATTCATACTATATAACTTTAATGGCATAGTGTAACCGAAGAAACTAATTTATTAGGAAATATTTGAGTTATTAAACAGACGCTATTGAGGAAGGGTATTATCTCAAAAAATATTCAACAATTTAGATGTTTCAACTGGGCTTGGTGAAATAGTTCAGGCTTCAGTGCAACCTATTCCATCACTGCATGCATCCTTCTCTGCATCCCCTTTGGATGAAGCAACCCTCTGCTGCTCCATGAAACCAAGCTTGTTCTGTATTTTTAGTTTCTTAGTTTCCCTTGCTCTTACTGTGCAATATTTTGGGAAGTAGCTTAGCATCACTTTGGTTCATGATAATTTCTTAAGTTTATCCCACCCCCCCTTCAGTCTTTGAAAGTTTGTGTACAGGTTTTCTGTGAAGGGTTGTCATGGTTTTGGACTGGTATTCCCCAATTGAGTGCTCCCACTGAGAATCACCAAACCATACCTGAAGGGAAGTTCTAGCCAGGTGGGGGTTGGTCTCTTCTCCCAGGCACTCAGCAATAGGACAAAGGGGCACGGGCTCAAGCTCTGCCAGGGGAAATTTAAGTTGGAGATCAGAAAAAAATTCTTTCCAGAGAGACTAATCAGGCATTGGAATGGCCTGCCCAAAGAGGGGGTGGATTCACCATCCCTGGAGGTTTTAAAACTGAGATTGGCCGTGGCACTGAGTGCCGTGTTCTGGTAAATGGACTGGAGTTGGACCAAGGGTTGGACTTGGTGATCTCGGAGGTCTTTTCCAACCAATCAATTCTATGATTCTATGTGCCGCTTGCTCCCCTCTCCCCCTGTGACAGGATGGAGAGGAGAATTGGAGGCACAGAAGGAAAAGACCATGGTTGAGATAAGAACAGTAGTATAGAATAATCTCTGTGTCTCAGAAGAATTAGGGCCTCATTTGGCTTGAGCATTTCTTTGAACATTTCTTTGTCACTACCACAGGAAAAATATAGTTGGTATGATGCCCTCAAAAAGTTGGTGGTTGTGCTGGTGTAGTCATGGCTGTTCAGCTTTTTGTACTTTGATGCCAAACCCTTTCAGAAATTAAGAGACTTGTGTCTGTCTTCATCAGTTTAATTCAAATCACATTTTCTTTGCCAAGTACAAGGTGCAAGGTGTTATTTTAAGTGACAGCTGAGTTTCTGGACATCACAGTGTGAATGGCCATGATCTGGTGAGACACAACTGGGTAATCTTTAGTCTCATCCCTACCATACAAAACCTTTCTTTATCCCATGGCATGTGCAAAACATTTTTCTGTAGTAGCAAAATTGCCACAGCTTTTAGAAAGACACCATTCTTTTTCATTGCAAAAAAGTCTGTCTCAGTGCACTGGAAAGTGAGAGGGAGGTATGGAGGAGAAGGAAGTCGAAGGAGGTAATTCTGCCCCTCTGCACCCGTGGAGAGGCCTCACCTGCAGTGCTGTGTCCAGGTCTATGTTCCTCTGTACAAGAGGGACATAGAGCTGCTGGAGTGCATCCAGTAGAGGGCCATGGAGATGATGAGGGGACTGATGCACCTCGGTTATGAGGAAAGGCTGAGGGAGCTGGGCCTGTTTAGCCTGGAGAAGACTGTGAGGGGTTCTTATCAGTGTATTTCAGCACCTGAGGGAGGGTGTCAAGGGGATGAAGCTAAGCAATAGGATGAGACAGGCAGAAACTGGAACAAGGAAGCCCTACCTGAACATAAGGAAGAAAAACTTGTGATTGTGACTGACCACTAGAAAGGTTGCCTGGAGAGGTTGTGGAGTCTCCCTCACTGGAGTTATTCAAAAGCCATCCAGACACCGTCCTGAGTAATGTGCTCTAGGGGACCCTGCTTGAGTGGGGAGGTTGGACTAGGTGAGCCCACTATGGTCCCTTCCAACCTTACTCATTCTGTGAATCTGTGTGATTCTTTGAATTTGTTTTGGTTTGGTTTTGGTTGGCTGTTTTTGCCAGGCAAAGGTGAGTTGGAGTAATGGGCTGTATATGGTGATATCTATCCATATGGAAAGGCCAGTTGTGTGGGTCACATTAAACACTTGTGCTGAAGAACAATCTGTCAGGTCATTCTTGCTTCAAATTGCTGAGTAATGCTGAAGATACTTATCAGTATCACTGCAGGAAGAGCGCTCACATTGTCTCCAAGATCAGTTTGAGTAAAGATAAACAAGTAATCTTTAACTCAGTTTGGTTTGAAACTGGGTACAGTGGCACAAAAAATTATATTTATTCTCCCCATCTTCTGTGAAACCCCCACTTGGTGGCACCCTTCTTGTCCCATTGCTAGCTGGGAGGCTTTTGCTAAGGTTTTAAGGCTGGTCTCCACTTGTCCTCTGGTGCACAGTGATGAGCACCTGAGTACATGATGGCAGAAACAATTCTGGAGCCTCCTGACCCAGAATGGTGAGAAGCAGGAATGTCTTCTGTGTGGTGGTGCTGGCAATCAGGCTGGACCTTTGAATTTAAATAGTGTGGCACCACCATCTCTTAGGACCTGAATTTGCCCAAATTTTACATTACAGCAGGGCTTAACCACCCTGTACAGCATGTCCTGGTGAAACCCCGTGCAGAACACTAACTTTGCATAGTGCTGGCAGTGTGCTACAACCACTTGATGGCAGCCTTTGATTTGGTACATGCCTCATTAGCCGGAGCACAGTGCAGTGGAGCTGTAGTATTTGTAATGGAATAACACGTAAGAACTAAAGACTGCAAGGTATCTGGTTAATGTAGAGATGAAATGAATGAAACAGCAAGGCTAAGCTTTCCTGACCCTTCATGAGAGAATAGATGAAAAAAAGAAGAATGAGGTATTGTGCCGAAGGGAGATGATGAAATTCAAGATCCACACACATAATCTCTGGCTCAGCCTCTGAAATGTTAATCCCTGGCTAGAATTATTTGAGCTGTAGATTGCAATTTATCATCAAAATGGCACTGTGTCAAACAATGCTTCTTCTATGTGTGATGTTTAGAACTATCCAATTTTAATATAAAATGGTTCACAGAGCGCTGTCTTAACATTTAAGCAGCAACTCATTAAGCTCAGGATGTTTTTGCTTATTTCTGTAGTCTTGTGGTAATCATGTAGATTTCTATTCCATGGATTGCTCTTTGAGGCTTTCACTGGACAAATAGTATGTTTGAGAGAGTGACCTGTTCTGATCAGAGCAGTGATAGGTGATGGGACTACTTGATAGTAATTCTAACACAAAGTGGCCGGGATGTTTATTTTGAGGTGCTCAGTTAATTTTTGCAATGAAGAAATCTGCCCAAAGTTTGTTGAAGGCTCAAAAATCCCCAGGATTTGAGATTAATGTTTTGCAAAGTTGTGCAAACAATTATTTTGAGGTTACAAAAAATATTTTCTCATTATGTTTTACAAGCTAGAACGCCCTTCAGGTTTTTCTTTCCTTGCTTTTAAAGTATGCCAGTAGAGGGAGTAGAAAAATTATCATCCAGTAAGGATAAAATATTCAGCACTAAAATTCAGCCCTTTCTCCTTTAGAAATCTTAGTTTTTCATTCTGTGGTCTGTTACTGAAAGTAAAAGAAGATAAGCACAGTCCAGATAATTTCTGAAATGTAAGGCTGTGTGAAACAGCATAATTATTAGAGAAGAATGTTTAAATCCAAATAGATATTTAGAAATACTAACTGAAGTTTTTTTCCCCCTGGTACTTATGGTTTGTTTGAAAAATCACCAAGTGATTTTATTAGTACAGCAAACCCCAACATGTTTTAGTGCTTGCTAATTAATCCATTTCTCAGCATTTAGTTTGAAAAGTGGCCTCTATGTAAATGTGCAATTAAATTGTGTTAAGCTGAAAACAGAGGTGGGGGATTGTTGCACGTCTCGCATTTTTTGCTTGGAAAAGGTGAGAGACTGAAGGAGGAGAAGGAAGGAAGTGGAGTGTGAACTGTGCCAGTCTGGCAAATTTATAATTCCTCTTTAGAAGTTGTTTCAGAAAGTGCTGAGATTTGAAGCGGAAACTATTTGGGATCTTCACATGTTTAAAAAGTCTCCTTCAGCCTGATGGTAATTAAAATCTCCTCTAAAAATATGCCAGTACCAACAGGGGATTTTCCAAGTGTGTGGTGTGTGTGGTTAGCAGGTATATCCCGGCGTTCTGGGATCGCAGGCCTGACTGAGCACTCGTGATGGCTGTGAACTGAACTATGAAGGAGACATTTGTCTTGGAGTGGGACCTTTTGTGTTAATCCTCCCAACCTTTATATCCTAGCATTTCGGGATGATATTTAGTCAACAAATAACTTGTATTGTGCACTTGTGATCCCTCTCCATCAGCAGTGAGTGGCTGTGTGGAATAAGTATCAGTCTTAGATAAGAATTACTATTTTATTCTTTATTTTTCCTGCAATGTGGCCATTTTTCCTCAGAATCTGGTGCTTTAGTAGCAGATACAGTTTCTAGATTGGTATTTATAAGTGGATACTCAGGAGATGAATGTGATTGCATTGAGTGTGGCTGTTTATTTGTGCACGCAGTTGTTTTCTGTGCACCCAAGATAAACATGTTATCAGAGTATTTCTGAGCACAGATATTCATGTCTTAAAATTACACATACTGGTGCAGCTCCACCGCTGTCTGCACAGCCCAGGCACACTGGGCACGGAGTATGTGAGCACAGTCACCAGAGTTTTGCTGCTTTAGAAAAGGTGTTCTTCTCCTCTGACTGCCTTTTGCATATGTCTGTGGTGTGAGTTGCTACATCAGATTGCTGTTTCTGGTTTTTGCTGCTGCATCAGCCTTGGTATTTCAGCTGTTCAGGCTTGTACTCACTGCCCTGCTGATGTTCTGCCTCCGTATTGGGTCTGGGAGTTACAGGAGAACAGGCATGCTTGCAGAAATGGTTATGGGACAACATTGCACAAGGCTGTATTTTGTGCATCTGTTTTTATTAGATAGTTAAAGTTTTTGCAATTTAAAACCACTTGTCCCTTAGCCAAGTGTATGGTTTGGGGTTTTTTGGCTTAAAAATATGTTTCAAACTATACATCTTTACTGGAATCAAGAAAGTTATGCTTCATTTTTTCACATGCCTATGAAAGATAAAACTTTTGTTTGATAAATGGGGAGTTCAAATTTGTTTTGATAATGGCTTTTTTACCGGGTAGTTTGACCCTAAATTATGTATGAATTGGAGAATCAGATTTGATTAACCTAGAAACATTGAGCTATTTAAATTCTTGTTTAAACTTCCATTACATACAAGATGCCTGGTTAAGATTCTTATGTCCCATTTTTCACCATGGTGCTAATTAAACATAAAATCTGTCTTTAAACCAGAAATTGTACAGAAGCAAGTCACAACAAATCTTGATAGTGTTGTTTTGTGTTGACTGGAAATGGTATGTCTCTTACAGAACAGCTTTTAGTTTGTCCAGGATGTGTTACATGGATTTCACTGTCAGGCTTTTAAAAATTATTTTCTTTCAAAAATTATTTTCTTCTAAGTCAAGATTTCAAATTGGTGTACATAAAAGAAACAAAAGAGTTTTTTAACTTGCTGTCTCCAAATTTTTTTCCAAGTACTTCTGGATTTTATTGCTGCAAATTTCAGGGGAAAAAAAGTAAATCAACATTTATGTCCAGTGCCTGTGGATTTTTTTACTGAAGCAAAGCTAATGGTTGTCAATAAAACTTCTTTCTGAGCATACTGTGATATCTGTCTTCTGTATTTCTTTATGAGGAGTGTACAGAAAATAAATAGCGGTAATCAGTCTCTGTTAGGATTTTAACCCAAGTTTAAGTGCCTGAGCAAATTTTGACTGGAGAGCATCAAAGATTTTTGTTGTACATGTTGTGAGCTTCTACATTCCTGAACTGCTTGAATGTAAAGTGTCACGTAGAATTGTAGTATCTGTGGGTGAACCTGGGCAGACAATAATAATTACTGGGTTGAAGCTTGTTTTCTGTGCAGTTGAAGCCCAACAGTATATCCTGGTTTTTATTTAGGATGGGTCTGGTTTAATGCTAGTTTACAATTATTACTCACAGGGCATTATCATTTCAGATCTGTGCATCTACTTTTAAGGTACGCCAATTGCTGTAATTAATTAAAGTGCTGCAGATGCTGCTGGTTAAGCCAATTTAAAGAACAGAGCGTGAATTTCCAGTTATGTGAGCTAGATAATGATAATGCCTTAACGTGGCAGTCACTCCTGTGAGCCAATTACTGCTCAGATAGCTGGAGCAGGGCTGTGGTTCACTCCCTGCCTTCGTCCATTCCGAGAATACACGTCTCCTTTTTATGCCTTTTGCTGCTGAGTAATCTCAGTTTTCCTCCCTGGTTGTGGGGTGGTCCGACTGACAGCTTTTACTCTTAATAAGCTTAGAGGTAATAATCGCCGTCCTGTAGGTCACATGTACAATATGCCTTTTAGTTTCATTTTTTCCTGCTCTAGTTTTGCTAAAATATCAGGCTCCCTGTAATATTATATGAGTGCTATTGCTAACTACCTGGGACTGAAGCACTACCTCCTGATAATTGATTAATGCAGATGTCTCGTAAGTGCTTTTATGTAACAATAATTACGAGATTAAGCCTGCCTGTGTTTTGGTTTTGTTGATTCTTAATGGTTTTTTTATTTGCTTTTATTGTGGAATATTTTAAAGTATGGATGAATCAAATATTGTTAGTTAACAAAGAGATTTTTTTTCAAATCCATAAGTTGGGTTAACTTCACAGCAAAGAAGTAGAAATGAAAATATTTTTATTCAAGATACTCTGTTTTTATTAATTTATTCTTGTATTTGTTTTAGATGACAACATGATACATTAACAAACCATTATCAACATCTTTGCCTTTTCATAGAATCATAGAATCGATTGGGTTGGAAAAGACCTCCAAGATCATCAAGTCCAACCCTTTTGTACACTTGTGAACTTTTTTCTAGGGGAGCTTTAGAAATGCTTAAAGTCCTTGTGCCTGTAACACACCGGGAATGTTCCTGATGTAACTGGAATGTAGAGAATAACATCTTTTACAAGAATGTGTCAAAACTGATTATTTGAAGCCCACACTTGCTTTGTAACACTTATTTTTATGAGTTACAAAGTGTGCAAGTCTAATAATAATAAATGTAGGTATTTAAAACAAGTGGGAAGTGGTAAATAATATGTGACACACTTGCTGTTTGACTTGCCCACGTCCAGTTTCAAGGGAGCGTTTGTGCCATGAAACATGTCTGTATTATTGGTGTCATGTATGTTTGAGCAGGGCTACTGATGCATTAATACCCTCAGGAGTGGCAGCCCCTCAGGACCGTGAAGTGGCTGAACCTGAAGAAAGTGAGTGCAGCTGAGTTCATATGCAAAGTGTGGAGAGAGTGGAATTTTCCCAGAATTGGAGCAGAAAGAACAGGTTTTCTTCCTGGATCTGTAAACGTAAAGCCTTAAAGATCTGGGAGGCCTCAGACAGCCTGGGGTAGATGCATGGAGAATGGCCCCTGGAGAGAAACAGGGGAACATTGTTTTGTAGGAGCTGAAGTTTGGGCCCAGACAGAGAAGGAGGAGGAAATTGGCTGCAAAGGAGAGTCCATAATTTCTGGGAGGGAGTGGAAGAGAACAGAGTGCACTACTTAGATGTCTCTGGCCTCATTCCAGAGAGTGGAAATAAAGACAAGAAAGTGCATGTGAGCATTTATTGCTTTGTCCTTTTGTGTGTTCTTATGTGACCTGAAGCAAAGAAAAAAATCCTTTGGAGATCCTTAAAAAAAAATAAATCTTTGTTTCACTTCAACCCTGTCTGCAAGGACAGGGAGCTGAATTCTTACAGGCTGGAACAGGAAATCTCCATGAAATAGTGCCTGAAAATGCAACCACATGTGATGACTGAACCATTCTTAGTGCACTGCTGTCAAAGCAGGTGGTTTCTTGCTCCGTCCTCTCTGCTCCCCAATTTGTGTGCAGCAGCCCCTTCCGTGCTGGTGCTCTGCAGCTCAGTCGGCTGACCCATCTGAAACATTGTGTTGGTTTTTTTTATCTGGATGAGTTTTCCTCTGGGTTAGTGAGAGGGAACTGGGCTATGAAAGAAGAGCCAGTGAAGTCTTAGGGTTGGTGCCAGGCAGAAGAATGTCACTGAAAAGTGGGATGCAGATGGGAGATGTGTTAGGAGACAGATGCTGTCTGATTAGCTGAGGTTGTGCCTCTGCTCTGGATGAGGGTGATGAGGAGAGGAGGGTGTTTCTGGGACCTGCAGGAGTTCACACCCTGTGCTGCAGCACAGCTGCTCCAGGGGGACTTGGTTGCCTTCACTGGCCCTTTTTGATTAAAACAAGATTTCCATCTTTCCTCTCCTGCTTGTTCTCTCATCCAGCACTTTGGAATTGTGGAGGCACCCCAAGGAATCACCTTCTTCCATGTGGAGCACTGTCTGCTCTTTCTAAACCCGACTTGCATCAAGTTTCCCTTGTTTTGGGCTGTTTCTAGCCTCATGTTACAGCAGGATTCTCTCCTTGACAGTGAAATGAAAACCCGAAGTTCATGCTTTTGTTGGTAATCTTTATGAAAGGTACTTAATAGACTTATTTTTGTGACACAGGGACATTAGGAAAAGTTCTAGAAAACCATTTATTGTTGTTGGAAGTTAAGAGAAGGCTGAAAGTGTGGCCAGACCTCCTCCTAACCTGAGTAAGAGCTGCACTTACTCTGCATAGTTACACTAAAAATAAATCCCCTCTTGCAAAAGTGTGCATAATGCTCTACACGTGTGTCTGTGTACATGTGTTTGTTTTCATGTGCTGTAAACCCTGAGATAGAATCTCCTGGTTTATAAGGGCTAATAATTTGTTCCCAAATTTAACAAGGTGCTTAATCATATGGCTTTCTTTAACTTGATTTAATTACAAGTAAATCGTGTGCTTGAACTTTGGCTTGCACTTAAATACCTTCCTGAACTGAAGTGCATCCTTTTTGGTGTCACTATATCACTGTGTTTAATGGACATGAAGGATTTATGGGCCTTATAGATGAGCATTTATGCACATGTTATCCTGTGATAGCTGGAGGCAGTAACAGCAGATCAGGGCTAAGTTCTCAGTGAAAACCGGCTATAAGTTTCCATAAGACTTCTCCAATACCTCTTTATTTTCATTGTATTTTTTTGTGTAATAGAAGACAAATTCTCTAATTACAATTTGTTGTCTCACCTGCTTAGTTTTGCAGTCATTTTTTGTAAAGGCTTTATAGTGCAAGGAATGTTTAAAGACGTCAAATTGTTGGACAGAACTTGAAAATTCCTTTTTATTATATTCAATATGCAATAATTATTGTTGTTTCTTGAGACTGCACCAGATTGCTGTGGGACATAAAGCTCCCGCTGCCCAGTACTTTTTTCCAGAAGGAAAAAGAGAGCTGTATCAAGTTTTTTGCAATTAAAAATCAGGAAAAACTTGTTTAAGAAACTATTAGCCCAAGAACATGCATCTTTTGTCAGTATAATATGCAGCCCTGAATACAACTCTTTTTATCAACAGTGCAGTGTTTCATATTTAATCAACGTAAAATTGAGTGCTTCCCTCACATGAATGTAACACAGATCAAGTCTGAGCCAAAGCAAATAAAAGAATGAATGCTTTGTTAATCATCCATAACTAATTTGTGCATACACAGAAAAAATAAAATCTGTTTTTGACAAGACCTTATTTCATAGAGGCAGCAAGGGAGAATGGAACATGTAATGTGAATTAGTAGTAGAGAATAGCAATGGGAAGATTTGAGATGTTTGCCTGGGATGAGTTCTATTTCTTGATAGTTACAGCATTTAACAGAAACCTAAGATAAAAGCAGGGCGGATTTTTAAATCATTTGCTAAAATATAATATGACAAACCTGTGCTGAAGCAGACATAGATTGATTCTTGTATGCCTTGCCATATATTCATAAGTATTGCAGGGAACTGCCACATATCTCTCTGACAAACTCAGCTAATAGATAATACACAGTGAAGAAAATGTTAAATGCATTGCTTCTTTGCACAGGCAATATGATTGTGTTGCTCTAGTGACAGTGTGGTTATGGTTGATGGGGCAGCTTCATTACCAACCCCTGTTTTCAGGCTATTGCAGCTTTAACAAAAAAAAAAATCATCCATTTGACTGAAATTTTTTATGCTTGTCAGCCTTGAGGTGAATTTTACTTTAAATACAAAGTTAGAAGAAATCCATTTAGCTATTTCCCCGATTTAAGCAAATTTGGAGGGATGGATGGGCTTTTAAAAACTTGAGGTTTTATGTTTATTGCAGAGGTGAAATTTAGAATGCTTCATGTTTATCCTTGCTATTAAAATGTATATGATGTTGTTTATAAATATATATATATAAACAAATAACTGCACCTGCACCATGCACTGTTCTCAGTGTTGTGTGTGCACAGGGTGTGACAGCTGAGATGTCTGACATGTGTGAGCATGCCCTTCTTCTGGCTTCACACAGACCTGAATTTTCAGCTGCTTCCCTTTTGCCCCGGTTCTGTACCCACCCTCTGCCCCTGGTTCTGTACCCACCCTTTGCCCCTGGTTCTGTACCCACCCTCTGCCCCGGTTCTGTACCCACCCTCTGCCCCGGTTCTGTACCCACCCTCTGCCCCGGTTCTGTACCCACCCTCTGCCCTGGTTCTGTACCCACCTTCTGCCCCTGGTTCTGTACCCCCTCCTCTGCCCGGGTTCTGTACCCACCTTTTGCCCCGGTTCTGTACCCACCCTCTGCCCCGGTTCTGTACCCACCCTCTGCCCTGGTTCTGTACCCACCCTCTGCCCCTGGTTCTGTATGCACCCTCTGCCTCGGTTCTGTACCCACCCTCTGCCCCTGGTTCTGTACCCACCCTCTGCCCTGGTTCTGTACCCACCCTCTGCCCCGGTTCTGTACCCACCCTCTGCCCCTGGTTCTGTACCCACCCTCTGCCCTGGTTCTGTATCCACCCTCTGCCCCTGGTTCTGTACCCACCCTTTGCCCCTGGTTCTGTACCCACCCTCTGCCCCTGGTTCTGTACCCACCCTTTGGCCCTGGTTCTGTACCCACCTTTGGCCCTGGTTCTGTACCCACCCTCTGCCCTGGTTCTGTACCCACCCTCTGCCCCGGTTCTGTACCCACCCTCTGCCCTGGTTCTGTACCCACCCTCTGCCCCGGTTCTGTACCCACCCTCTGCCCCGGTTCTGTACCTACCTTTTGCCCTAGTTCTGTACCCACTCTCTGCTGCTGGTTCTGTACCCATCCTTTGGCCCTGGTTCTGTACCCACCTTTTGCCCTGGTTCTGTACCCACCCTCTGCCCTGGTTCTGTACCCACCTTTTGCCCTGGTTCTGTACCTACCTTCTGCCCTGGTTCTGTACCCAGCCTCTGCCCCTGGTTCGGTTCCCACCCTCTGCCCTGGTTCTGTACCCACCTTTTGCCCTGGTTCTGTACCCACCCTCTGCCCCTTGCTCCTTCCCGCATACGGCAGACCCAACCCGCCCGTCAGCGGTACGACATGGCTGAGATCCATGGATCCCACTTTTCCCTCCTTCCTTTGCTCTGTAGAGGGCAGTGTGCTGCTCCCAGAAACCCTCTCCTGCCAACCACACTGCTCTGAGAGAGCAGCTGGGAGGAGTTGTCTCACTGGGGTTTTGCTGTGATACTGAGCTGCAGGTTTGGGTACAACAAATAGCCATGAAGTTGTACGGGCAAGAGAACTGCCTGTTGGCATGAAAACACTTCCTTGAAAAGCCAACTCTCTCAGAGTGAATGTTGTGATTAGTAGTGGTGGCCTTGCAGCATGTCCCCTTGGTGCCAGTGGGAAGTACAGGCAGAGGGAAGAGCACCAGCAGGTCCAGAATTTCTCTGTAGTTTGAGGGACTTTTCCAACTGCGTTGTATCCTCTTGTCATGGTGTATTTTGGTGGGTTTGGCACGTGCCTGAAGTGAAGCTGTGAGCAAGAGAACAAAAAAGCACAGTCATGGATTTAATAATAGTGATATATTCATTCCATAATATTACTGAGATACTCATTTTGAATAACACCATGTTGCCTTTTTTAAAGGACCTTTAAGCCTTAACTTAAGGTATTTACAGTAATTTGTGCTGGAGGCTCTGCTTCTGCCAAGGAGAATGTTTGGAGTGTGAGGATCACTACTCGGCACACAGCCACATTATAGACCATTCAGCCATTTGTTCTGGGCTTTTACACTTAAAGTCCAACTTACAGTACAGAAACAATAGAACAGAAGAGTCATATTATCTTCCTTTGACACTGTTACAAGTTTTTCTCTGTTGTAAGTCTTGCAAAGTTGTCATTTAATGTACATTCACTCTATGGGACTTATGCTCAAATAATAACAACTGGTTGATGACACACTGGTGTTTTGCAAATTCCATTTTAACAGGTTTTATCTATGCTAAATAATTAAGTCTTTCTCTGGAAAGATGGATGAAAGTATGAAAAGTTGTTGGATCAGTTAATCTTTTCACTTTGTTCCTTCTTCAGTGAATTTTACCCAAATTTGCTTCCTTGTTGGAGATTACAAAGAAGCTGAATAATGTGTTTACATTTGCAAGCTTGTTTAAATAATCTAGAGTTAATTCTGGGGTCTATGTGGTATGTGTCTTCCTGCATGGCATTTGTTTCCTCAGGACAAGGCTTGTAAGTAGGCATGGCCTGATCTACGGAACTATGGATTTTCAACAGCTGTTCTTAATGTTATATTGAACTCACATTAAATACTCACTGCTTGATCTTAAGGTATTATTTCAAATCCACCTTTTTAACATCAAAGATTCTGGGTATTTGTCTTGAAGACACATCAAGACAGAGTAAGGAAATTTACAGCATAGAATGGAAGGAGAAAAGAAGCTGGAAACAACAGAAAGGCTTTTCACATCTGAAACCAACAATAAATGGGTAACTAATTTACCCTCTCTTTAAAAAAAAAAAGCCCACATTTTTTTTTCTGTGAAGACTGTCTTCTGTTAGGGGACACTAACTGGGTATCTCTCTTGTGTAGCTATTTGAAGGTGCAGTAGCACCTTTCATTGGATACCTATGCACACAACAGGTGAGCAGTAGAGTGAGTCATAAAAATGGAGGCTTCATGTCAGGCAAAGTAGAGCTGAAGTGCCAGGCACTGGTGGGGGAGCTTAAATATAGAATTTGTATAAGGTGTTACCTATTATTTTAAAACTAAAACCAGAGAACAACCTGTGAGTCCTTTTAGTCAATGCATAAAAAACCATGGAGTTATGAGCTACTGAGCAGTAAATAGCCATGGCTATCAAGTCAGCTCCCCTGTCCTACTCCTGGAAAGAGGAAGTCACACAGTGTTCCTTACTCCAGTTTCAGCTGAAAGTTTAGGAACTATCATTATCATTTGCTGTTTCTCCCTCTCTAACATTAGGTAAAATACTTGTATTTCTACTTTGTTTTGAAGCTAACTCTGCAGAAATACTATAAAGTTATACAGCAAACCCTTCCAAAGCAGGGAGAAAAATGAGCCCAGCCCAAGGGGAAGGCCACACCTTGAGTATGGTGCTCAGTTCTGGGCCCCTCAGTTCAGGAAAGATGTTGAGGGGCTGGAGCGGGTCCAGAGAAGAGCAACAAGGCTGGTGAAGGGACTGGAGCACTAGTCCTGTGGGGAGAGGCTGAGGGAGATGGAATTGTTTAGCCTGGAGAAGAGGAGGCTCAGAGGTGACCTCATCACTGTCTATAACTACCTGAAGGGAAGTTCTAGCCAGGTGGGGGTTGGTCCCTTCTCCCAGGCACTCAGCAATAGGACAAGGGGGCACGGGCTCAAGCTCTGCCAGGGGAAATTGAAGTTGGAGATCATGCTCCATGCTCTGCTCCACCTGGGGTACTTCCACACCGCATTCATGGAATCATAGACTAGAATCATAGAATCATAGAATTGATTGGGTTGGAAAAGACCTCCGAGATCATCAAGTCCAACCCTTGGTCCAACTCCAGTCCCTTTACCAGATCATGGCACATCCAATGGCTCAGTGCCACATCCAATCTCAGTTGGAAAACCTCCAGGGATGGGGAATCCACCACCTCTCTGGACAGCCCATTCCAATGCCTGATTACTGTCTCTGGAAAGAATTTTTTTCTGATCTCCAACTTCAATTTCCCCTGGCAGAGCTTGGGCCTGTGCCCCCTTGTCCTATTGCTGAGTGCCTGGGAGAAGAGACCAACCCCCACCTGGCTAGAACTTCCCTTCAGGTAGTTCTGGACAGTGATGAGGTCACCTCTGAGCCTCCTCTTCTTCAGGCTAAACAACCCCAGCTCCCTCAGCCTCTCCCCATAGGACTTGTGCTCCAGTCCCTTCACCAGCCTTGTTGCTCTTCTCTGGACTTGCTCCAGCCCCTCAACATCTTTCCTGAACTGAGGGGCCCAGAACTGAACACAATACTCAAGGTGTGGCCTCACCAATGCAGAGTACAGGGGAAGGGTCACTGCTCTGGTCCTGCTGTCCACACTATTTTTGATACAGGACAGGATCCCATTGGCCTTCTTGGCCACCTGGGCACACTGTTGGCTCATGTTGAGCTTCCTGTCAATTAGTACCCCCAGGTCCCTTTCTGCCTGGCTACTCTCCAGCCACTCTGTGCCCAGCCTGTAGCACTGCATGGGGTTGTTGTGGCCAAAGTGCAGGACCCGGCACTTGGCCTTGTTGAACTTCATCCCATTTGAATCAGCCCATCTCTCAAAGGCTCATCTCAAAGGCTTTTGCTTACTAATGATTCCTGTGTAGTAACACACAGAGACTTGCACACAACTGTGCCCTGTACCTTGGCAGGCCTGGGGGAGATGGTCACGTACCTGAGTGCTGAAGCAGGTGGGACCAGGAAGAGAACAGAAAGTCCCATACCATGTGGTGATCCCAACAGGAGAGAGAGAATGGCTGTGGAAGGGAAGCAGAGCTGTTAGGGTGTCCATGAGCTCAGCACATTGGGATCTAGACTTTGTTGCTGCTGATGGAAGCAGGATAGTCAAGCATTCCAGGGCTCCTGAGTGGTACAGTACAAGCTGTGGCTCTGCAAACACAAGCAAAAATTCATGTAGTTTACAAAGCTACAATAATGTTTGCATAAAACATAAGAACTGACTGATTTTAGCAGGTGATCAAAGGCATCTAACAGTAAATATAAACCTGTCATTGTAGAAGAAGAAGAGAAACTTGCACAGAATCTATAGAGAAAATGACCTGAAAGAGCAAAAAAAATACAAATACTAAAGCAAATGTTTCTCAAATCAGTTATCAATCTCCTGTGTCCTTCTGTGGAAGGGTGTTCAGGAATTGTTCCTGCATTACTAAACAGTCCAAAGGAGAAAGCAATGAAGATATTATAAATGGACAAATAAAGCAGTTACCATATCCTCTGCAAGGTTAAGTATTTCAGGGTTCAGTGGTTTTCTGCTACTTTTAAAATTATCCAGTTCACCTGTAAATTTTCCTCTGTTGTCCTTTGTAAGCAGCAGGAGTGCTTAAGAAGAGAATACCTGTCACATACATATGGTCTGTTAATAAATTGCTCAACTGAAATTTTAACCATGCTCATATTTTCCCATGTGTCTAGTAGTTGTCTAAGAACCTCCAAATTTTCTTGGTGTTATTTTGCATAGTATATATGAATTACTTCAGCCTTTAGGTATAATTTCACTTTCTAAACTTCCTACCCGATGTTAATCTTGGGAGGTTTCCAAAGTCTGTGAATGCAAAATGAGCCTGTGAAGATGAATGGTTTGTTGTTACCCACAGCAGGTTGGTTGAGCACACCCACAGGTATGATTTTGGTCAGAAAGAACCTTTTACTACATACCTCAGTCTCTTGGGGTGCTAGTGAAGTCTCATGGGGCTATAAGAAGACTGTAGCTGTAGTAGCATTTGGTGTTTTCTCTTTTCTTATTGAAAGTATTGTCTCTGCCTGTGCTAAGTAAGAAATCATGTGTGGTGCTTTCAGTATAATGATTCCTCAATCTAGAGGTGTTATTAAAACCATCACATTGGTGTTTTTGAAGTAGCCTTTTGGCCTAAACCTAAGATATGACCAGTACACTCAATAGTTTGAAACAGGGCTTTGGTTCTGTCAAGGACAAGGGTCACTTTGTGAGGATCACAAATATATATTTATGTAATGAAGTGTATCTGTTTCAATGTTTGGAAGTGTTTTGTTTCTTTCCCAGCCTTCGTGTTTGGGGCTCTGACCTTTCTGGTATGTCCAGAATTTTTTAAACATTAAATTCTCCATTCAAATGCATTATAGTTCTTAATAATGTTTTGGATACCTTGAACCATTATTTGCTTTTAAACAAGTTTTCAGCAGAGATTGCGCTGCCTTCATTCGGTCCTCCAAATCTCCCATCTGCCTGTCTAAATTATTTTAACTGACATAGTTTCTAATTTACTCTCTCCAGTTGAGAGAGCTCCCCGTAGCTTGTCTATTTTAGCATTTAATTGCTGTATACTCTCCCAAATTAAATTCTGTAGTGATCCATTTTGCTCTACCAGTGAAGCAGTGATCTTTTCATCTAAGCAAGATGGCACGCGCAGCTCAGCCCGGGGCTGGATCCTGTGCCGGGAGGGGGAGAACCTTCACAGCCCCAATCCAGCAGCACGGGGGTGCTGTGGGGGTGCTGGGGCTTTCCTCCAAAAACAGGACAGCTCTCCTCCAAAATGGTCTCCATTTCATTGTTCCTCTCAGTGGGTTTTTACAACTAGAAAACTGCTTCATCGATTATTTTCAGCCCAAGTTTGCAGTAGAATGCTCCTCCTTAAAATCTGTGTTATCTTTGTGGGCTTTTTAGCATTTGCTTTCATAAAAGGTGAAAAGGCTGCCCCTAAAAATATTACACTGTACATTTTCCTTATCTGTGAAAAATGCAAACCCCATTGTTCCTTTTGACAAAATAACAACATCCAATTATGAAAGTTCTTGTCTTCCCTAGTTGCATCTTTTTTGCATTATATTTGTACAGTACTTACAAATTACTTAATGTATTTCTATGAAAGAGGCACCATTTAGTATCTAAATAATTAATAGCTGCAATACTTTTTGATTTGGTTTCTGCTGAATGGAGATATTTTGCTGTGTTTTCTCGATACATGTGTATGGAAGGGAGGGCAGTGCATTCTCAGGGGTTGCCAGTCGCAGGTCTGTAGGGGCAAGCTGAGCTTGGGTGTGCAGGGGTAAAATATGTCCTGCTGGTTTCTGTGGTGGGACTCTTCCCCAGCCCAAATAACCCAGAGGAATACACCCCACGAAAAAAACCCAAGCCAGTATTTTGATTCTGTGTAACTCTGGGAGCTCAAAGGCAGTTTAAAAGAAAATATGAAGCTGTTTCTTCCTTATTTGCACCTCTTGTATTAACCTTGAAGAAGACTCGTCAGTCAGCTGGTAAGTGCAGGACACAAGGTCATTAAAAATACATATTTAAGGAAAGAAGGCTGCATGAAATTTGTATTATAGCATTATTCATCTCTTCTTTAAATTAAGAGTCTGGGTTCAGATCTTTCCTGTGAAGGTGTTAATCTTTTGACTTGCTTCTTTTGGAATAGAGTTGGGCACTGTTTAATAGTGTGATACGTCTGTCATCTGTGATCATCATCATCTGAGTAAAAGGGAGCTGTTTGTTTTATTTCCTTAGTCAGAGTATTTTAGTCCTGTTTGCTGGGAAAGGACTTTAGTAAAGAAAGATGGGGATGATTCCTGGAAAATGCTCATGGTACGTGGCATTGCTTCACATTGTTCTCATTGTAGAAGGACATCAGACTGTGTGGATCCTTTATGCCAGGCAGATACATATGGAAGTGTGGCACTTACTGTATGGTCACTTTTGGGATGTCTGACATTGCTCAGTATCAGGAATGTTGTGGCAGAGAATAATGTGTGGCTGCGTTATTGAAAAATTGATGTGATTAGTGTGTCTGGTCCTGTAGCTGTGACAGTAAGTGCAGCTTCATTAGCTTCGTTTGAACTGACTGCACTTTGACCAGTGTTGATTTCCCTTTCCCTAGTCCCAAAATTTGTAACATGATGGCCATTTGAGGGTTTATGAAAGTAACTTAAAATGCTGAGAGGGGTAGTGTTGGGGACTGCTCCTTGAAAAAACCCCATCCATAGATGTTTGAAACCCTCTCTGCAGTCTGTGTGTGTCTGTGGGTCTCCAGGCTTGGGCAGAGCTGAGTGCCAGGCGCTCCCGTGCAGTCGGAGCTCATCTGAGCCTGGCCCTGAACTGCCTGCAGCTGTGAGGCTGCTGATTGACTTGGGTTTGACTCCCTAATGCCACCAGTGAATTGCACTTCTGTTGGTATCTGAGGTGACAATGTCCTTAAAGTCTGTACAAACACAACAAGTGTGCTTAGAGATTGGGAACTACCTACAGAAAAGGAATGCAACTTTATTGATTTACTTAGTAATGCTTGCTCTACATTTTTCTTTGTCTAATTTCAGAAATCACACACACACAGAATCACACAGACTATTCCAAGTTGGAAGGGACCCACAAGGATCATCAAGTCCAAGTCTTAAGTCAATGGCCCACATAGGGGATTGAACCCGTGACCTTGGCATTATTACAACGAAGTTTTAACCAACTGAGCTAATCTGAAAGTACTCCAGGGCATTAGGAAGTCTTTCTGTTTTCTGTATTAAATTTTGTTTTGCCAGCTTTGACCTTTTCTTTTGATTATTCCAGATTTGTAACCATTTGCTAGGTTTCCTGAAGTACCAGAATGCTCAAGTATCAACTTGTGTATAACAGAGCCAGCCACACTCCCCGTTCCACTGCTTCTCCAGCTGGGAACAGCAGACACAGCTTGGTGTAGTTCCAGACAGGATTATGTCACCCAAAATATGGTGTGTGTTTGAGGCATTTCAGGGACTAGGGGGAGTAGGAGGAGGAGACTGTTTAGGGGAGTGAAGCTGCTTGTGAGGGAAAAGCATAGAATACAAAAGCAGAAATTCCACAACACAGAGTATTACAGAGAAGTGTTGCTATGTCTTTATGTGTGGGCTTTATTCCTCTTAAGTAAATTACAGTAATCATTTTTGCAAGCCAGGAACTTTGTAAATAATATGCAGGTGACTCTTTTGGTTGACCCAGCACAGCTAAAATTCTGTAATGCAAGGAGATAAGCTGCTACAGTTTCTGCTAACATACCAAGTAATTATATTTTTAGTTATTTATTGATGATTTCTAAAAGAATGGCACTTTTTTTTTAGTGGTATGCTGCTTCCCTTGCCAGAACTAAACAGTAACAAACAAAAGAAAGACTGTTAACCTGTGTTTGATGTATTCTCATGTGAACCCAACAGTGCCCATTCTCAGTCTCAGGAGGATGTTTGAGCTGGAAGATAGCATAGAAGCATTAGTATTTTACTGGCATTGTATGCTATCTTATGTCTTTCTGAGACATTCAAATATCCTAGTTGATTTTATTTGCATAGTGCATTGCCTTTTTTAAAAAGTAAAGAGTTTCCAAATTGCTGTTTTCTTACAGAATGAACTCCATCTTTATAGTTCAGTGTTGTATTTTGTCACCTCTCTTTGTTACTACATGGAATTGTTTCCCTCTTGTAACTTCAGATTTGACTTTTTCATGCACCCTTTCACCAAACAGGATGTGGCAACTCTGGCAGTGACATCTATGTAAAATATCTGGAGGCATAACCAAGTCTTACACATTTTAGACTTTGATTATATAGTCAAAAGCAGAAAAGTTGAGCAATTAAAGACTTGCCTTGGGATTCCTGCTTTACCTTCCACAAAACTCCACATGTTCATATGAGGCAAAAGTAACACCAGATCAGACTTGTACTATTGAATTATGTTATTTATTCAGTATCTTACCAAAGTGTGCTTCCCTTTGGAATAATTAATTCCAACCTACTGCTGAGCTGTTTCTGTCTACTCCACTTGCAGGTATTTCTCTTGGATTATTTTGTCTCTGCTAATTTAAGAATTATTTTTTCTTCTGCAAGAAAAGTTCTCTGTGGTTCTGGAGTAACTCAGATTTTGTTATACAAAGCATGTAGTTTTTTGATGAAAATGTTACAGTCTTTGTAAGAAGTGGTTATTAGGATGTTCTGACATTTAAAGACAATTTTTTAGAAGCTGGTTGTGTGTCAGGGTAGAAAACACAATCCATTGTGAAATCAGTCATGGACCTTCCTAAGCACCTTGAGAATATTTTTTTCAGAGGCAAAGAGAAGTTCCCCCCCTTCTACTTTGGTAGCTAAAAACCACGTAAGGCCAAACCTGTAAAGCTTAGAAGGGGAAAACATTGCAACACTTCTAATACACTTCTCTTTCTGGGAGAGTAGAAGGATATACCTAAAGTTGTACATGAAGCAAAACAAAACTTGAAAGGTCAGAGGCTGTCTATTTTTGTTTGGGTTTGGGTGTTTTGGCTGGGTTTTTTCATATGAGAAAGTTAGAAAT
Organism: Pithys albifrons albifrons; assembly: GCF_047495875.1. Classification (NCBI taxonomy): domain Eukaryota; kingdom Metazoa; phylum Chordata; class Aves; order Passeriformes; family Thamnophilidae; genus Pithys; species Pithys albifrons. Next base: position 108,576,392 of record NC_092459.1, read on the forward strand.
TTGGATTTTTATAGGCAATTGGAACCTAAAAATCCAACTTCTGTCGGTGGCCAACAAAAATATTACGACATGAGTTAATTTCTTAGGAAGACTGAACTTAATTGTGAAGTATATCTTATTCTTCACAGCATGCCAGGTTACCTATTGCTAGGAAAATCTTCTTGCACATGGCTGGCTTCTTCCCCCTGCACTGGCACACAGCTGCCTGCACTCTTGTGGAACTTTTCCTTTACATCAGCTGACCCCAGAACATTTCATAAGGAATTGCTGTTGATCATCTTCACTTCATGTCTCTTATTCATTCTCTGATCCAGATAATCTGAAGCAGCAAATGACAAAATGACCATTTTTACAATCAGTAGGTACTAAGTGAAAATGCAATTTGAGATCATTCCAAATTTCTTCTGCCTTAATGTCTGTGTCCAGTTTTTGGATGCTTGCAAGCTTAGTGCTGGGTTGTTTCTCTTCACTTAACAATCACCATTGAACTGGAATTTGGATTCACAGAATCACAGACTATTCTGAGTTGGAAGGGAACCACAAGGATCATGGAGTCCAGCTCTTAAGTCAATGGCCCACACAGGGGATTGAACCCATGACCTTGGCATTATTACAACCAAGTTTTAACCAACTGAGGATTGTCTTTTCTTGTTTGCTTTGACTTCTTTAGTAGAATGACTTTGTTAAAGACATCATGACATCTGAGTTACCAGATAAGATGGTGAGTTTGTAACAGGAGAAAGTAGCTCTGTCCCCAAATACACCTGTTTTTTGGAGTCACTGAAGCAAGAGACCTTGTGCTCTCATAATATGGGGTGCATGTAACAAGTGAGCCAGCACTGAGGAGGCACTGGTGGCTACACAAGGAAATAAATCTAGAGTTTTGTTGCGCTGGGGATGTTCACAGCTGCTGGGAAGTGCTTTTCATAGTCAGACTGAGAAGGGAACATCAGAATATACAGGAATACAGGCATAGTGTGGCTGAGCAGTGATTCATCTGGAAGGCAGTGGACAAGTACCCACGTTCATGGTTTGTTCTGTCCAAGATCTGTTGATCTTAGTAAGATCAACATCTTACTGACAACATCAGCTATCCAAAATCTTGTCAGATTTGTTGTCTAAGATCTTCTTGAGTGTAGATATACTTGATCTTTTTGGGGCTGTTTTAATTAATGAAGGAATCATAGAAATCATAGAATCATAGAATCAATTGGGTTCACAAAAGACTTCCGAGATCATCAAGTCCAATCCTTGGTCCAACTCCAGTCCATTTACCAGATCATGGCACTCAGTGCCACATCCAATCTCAGTTGAAGAACCTCCAGGGTTGGTGAATCCATCCCCTCTCTGGGCAGGCCATTCCAATGCCTGATTAGTCTCTCTGGAAAGAATTTTTTTCTGATCTCCTGTCTCGGTTTGAGGGGAAAAACCAAAATGTTTTACCCACAAGCAGGGGAGGGGCCTCCTCCTCAATAATCACACCACTCTTTATCAAATTTAAGAAAAGGAATTTTAATACAAGAAGGATAACTGCTATATATATATATATATATATGTAAACAGACTAGTGCAACCCACTTCCCCAACACCATAAGAGGAAAAAAAAAACAACAACAACAAAACCCAGCAGGTTTTCCTCCGGGAGAAAAGGTTATACTTAAGTGTCCTTGTCACAGCCCGCTGGCTGCAGAGTGAGTTTCAGTCCCTCTCCAGCGAAACAGACGAGCAGTGGGCTTTCAGATGGACTCAGTCTCTTTCCCTTGTGTTCCCCGTCCAAGAAGCAGAAAAGGTACGAGCGACCAGCAGCAAATCCAAGGCAGGTAGCAGCACGGCAGGAAAAAGTAATCCGAAGTAGGCAGCGGCAAGACAGCCAGGGAAAACCCCAGCAGTAACCAGCAGGGCAGCCTGCCTCCTTGGAGCCCCCACTCCCCCGTTCCGCCGAGCCAAGACTGAGGAGAATATCCAAAAAAAAACCAAAAGAGACAAACCTGCCCCCACCCCAGCGATCACAGTTAACTACTTCTTTTGTCAACCGCTGGCCTGGGCAGTTAAGTGGCAGGGGAGAGAATTTACATAATAATCCCAAACTACAACATTATCCACCCCTAAATTCTCTTCCATGCCGATACTCTACATTAAACTTAAATTTTCTTTCAAATAATTAAGTGTTTACAAATACAGTAATATGAGTCGTTTACCCAGAGATAAGTTCCCCTTGAGGTACACATCGTGTCTCTCCATCTTCCTGCATCACCCACCAGGTGGAACCAGATCCTTGAGCAAAGACAACCCCACGAATGGGTTTGCCTTTGCCTGAGGCAGGGTTGATCCAGACTGTTTTCCCTAGCATACCTCTCAGGTGTATTACAGGGACTTTGTCTCCATTTACAGTGTGAAGGGGTTCTGATTGGGCAGGGCCGGCTCGATTGACAGAGCCTCTAGTGTTGACTAGCCATGTAGCCTTTGCTAAGTGTTGATCCCAGTGTTTGAAAGTCCCTCCACCCAACGCCTTTAAAGTGGTTTTCAACAGTCCATTACACCGCTCAACTTTCCCGGCAGCTGGTGCATGGTAGGGGATATGATACACCCACTCAATGCCATGTTCTCTCGCCCAGGTAGCAACTAAGCTGTTTTTGAAATGAGTTCCATTATCTGACTCAATTCGTTCTGGGGTGCCATGTCGCCACAGCACTTGTTTTTCCAGGCCTAGGATGGTGTTCCGAGCAGTGGCGTGAGGCACTGGGTGTGTCTCCAGCCACCCTGTGGTTGCTTCCACCATGGTGAGCACATAGCGCTTGCCTTGGCGGGTCTGTGGCAGTGTGATGTAGTCAACCTGCCAGGCCTCCCCGTACTTATACTTATCCCAGCGTCCACCATACCACAGGGGCTTCACTCTCTTAGCCTGCTTAATGGCAGCACATGTCTCACAGTCGTGGATAACCTGAGAGATAATGTCCATGGTTAAATCCACCCCTCGGTCTCGTGCCCATTTATAAGTGGCATCTCTGCCCTGATGGCCCGAGGCATCATGGGCCCATCGAGCCAAGAACAGCTCTCCCTTGTGCTGCCAGTCCAGATCTGTCTGTGATACTTTCACTTGCGCAGCTCGGTCTGCCTGTTGGTTGTTGAGATGTTCCTCATTGGCCCGATTTTTGGGCACGTGTGCGTCTACGTGGCGGACTCTCACAATCAGCTTCTCTACTCGGGTGGCAATATCTTGCCATATATCGGCAGCCCAGATGGGTTTCCCTCTGCGTTTCCAATTGGTTTTCTTCCATCGGTCTAACCATCCCCAGAGAGCATTGGCCACCATCCATGAGTCGGTGTAGAGGTAAAGCTTTGGCCATTTCTCTCGTTCAGCAATGTCCAGGGCCAACTGCACGGCTTTAAGCTCTGCAAACTGACTCGACCCACCTTCTCCTTCAGTAGCTTCTGCAACTTGTCGTGTGGGACTCCATACAGCTGCTTTCCATTTGCGATTAGTCCCTACAATGCGACAGGAGCCATCGGTGAAGAGGGCGTAGCGTATTTCCTCTTTTGGCAATTGATTGTATGGTGGAGCTTCTTCCGCACGTGTCACCTGCTCTTCCTCTTCATCTGCTAGACCAAAATTTTCACCTTCAGGCCAGTTTGTGATGATTTCCAGGATCCCAGGGCGATTTGATTTTCCTATACGGGCGCGCTGCGTAATCAGGGCAATCCACTTGCTCCAGGTAGCATCAGTGGCGTGATGTGTAGAGGCAGCCTGTCCTGACAACATCCACTTCAGCACTGGTAGTCGAGGTGCCAGAAACAGCTGTGCTTCTGTGCCAATCACCTCTGAGGCGGCTTGGACTCCTTCATAGGCGGCTAGGATCTCTTTCTCTGTGGGGGTATAGTTGGCTTCAGATCCTCTGTAGCCTCGGCTCCAGAATCCAAGTGGTCGGCCTCGAGTCTCACCAGGCACCTTCTGCCAAAGGCTCCAAGACAGGCCATTATTCCCGGCGGCGGAGTAGAGCATGTTCTGTATGTCTGGTCCTGTCCTGACTGGTCCAAGGGCTACAGCCTGAGCAATCTCATGCTTGATCTGGTCAAAGGCTTGTTGCTGCTCAGGGCCCCAGTGGAAATCATTCTTCTTACGGGTTACCAAGTAGAGAGGGCTTACGATCTGACTGTATGCTGGGATATGCATCCTCCAGAACCCTATGGCACCCAGGAAGGCTTGTGTTTCCTTTTTGCTGGTAGGTGGAGACATTGCTGTGATCTTATTGATGACTTCTGTTGGAATCTGACGGCGTCCATCCTGCCACTTCACTCCCAGGAACTGGATCTCTTGGGCTGGTCCCTTAACCTTACTCCGTTTGATGGCAAAGCCAGCTCCCAAAAGGATCTGGATGATTTTCTCTCCTTTCTGAAAAACCTCTTCTGCTGTGTCCCCCCACACAATGATGTCATCAATGTATTGCAGGTGTTCTGGAGCCTCACCCTTCTCCAGTGCAGTCTGGATCAGTCCATGACAGATGGTGGGACTGTGTTTCCACCCCTGGGGTAGTCGGTTCCAGGTGTACTGCACGCCCCTCCAGGTGAAAGCAAACTGTGGCCTGCACTCTGGTGCCAGAGGAATGGAGAAGAACGCATTAGCAATGTCAATAGTGGCATACCACTTTGCTGCCCTGGACTCCAGTTCATACTGGAGCTCCAGCATGTCCGGCACAGCGGCACTCAGCGGTGGGGTAACTTCATTCAAGCCACGATAGTCCACAGTCAATCTCCATTCTCCATCAGACTTATGCACAGGCCAGATGGGGCTGTTGAAGGGTGAGTGGGTTTTGCTGACCACCCCTTGGCTCTCCAGTTCACGGATCATCTTATGGATGGGGATCACAGCATCACGGTTCGTTCGGTATTGCCGACGGTGCACTGTCGTGGTGGCAATTGGCACTTGCTGTTCCTCAACTTTCAACAGTCCAACAGCAGAAGGACTTTCTGAGAGACCTGGCAATGAGTTCAATTGTTCAATCCCTTCTGTCTGTACAGTGGCTATTCCAAAAGCCCATCTATGCCCCTTTGGGTCCTTGAAATATCCATTCCTGAGGTAGTCAATGCCCAGGATACATGGGGCGGCTGGACCAGTCACAATGGGGTGTTTCTGCCAATCTCTCCCTGTCAAGCTCACTTCAGCTTCTAGCACAGTCAACTCTTGAGATCCCCCTGTCACCCCAGAAATAGAAATAGTTTCTGAGCCCACATGTCCTGATGGCATTAATGTGCATTGAGCGCCAGTATCAACCAAAGCCTTATACTTTTGTGGGTCTGATGTACCAGGCCATCGAATCCACACAGTCCAATAGACACGGTTGTCCCGTGCCTCTACCTGGCTAGAGGCAGGGCCCCTCTAACACTGATCCTGGTCATAGCGGTCAGAACCTTTTCTCAATGAGTACACCTGGGAGGTGCCCTCCTGTGGGTCAGATTCTTGCCCGTGGGAAACTGGGACTGCACTTACTCTCACTGACCTTCTTCCATTCTCCTTCAGTTCTTGTACTCGGGCTGCAAGGGCACGGGTGGGTTTCCCATCCCACCGTCCCATGTCTTCTCCATGTTTGGCCAGGAAGTACCACATCTCAGTTCGTGAGGTCTGTCCACTTCCTCTGGCTGGGGGGCGTCTGGCTCTGACTTCAGAGGTTCTCATTCGCACTGGTGCCACTTGGAGACTTTCCCTAATTTCCTCTCTGATCGCTTTTACCTCTGCAGGCAGCGTCTTGAGACTCTCAACCAATGTCTCTACAGCAGAAATACGGGCCTGCATTGGGCTGTGGGTCATGCTTTCATATATCCGGAGCTTATTTGCTACTGCGCCCACTGTTTCATGGTTCTCTTCCCTATACATGGATGCCAGGAAATCGGTGTATTCAGCTGGCCCCGAGCGTGAAAGGTCCCACCACATATGTGGTGTGCATCTGACCTTGTCAGGGTCATTATTGGCTTGCCCACCTCTTCCAAAAAGCACGTCCATCATTGCCATCTCCCTCAGACGTAAAATTCCTTCTTCCATCGTCTTCCAAGTCTTCCTAATATGATGTTCCTGCAGGATTTCTCTATAAACAAACTTCTCTCTTACACTCGTTAGAAGTCGTGCCCAGAGTGAAAGGGGCTTTGATTCCCTCACGAACACCTGTTCAATAGCCACGTCCTGGGCCAGAGCCCCCAAAAACCTGGCTTCAGCACCATCCAGTTGTAAGGTTTCACCCATAAGGTCCCAAACTCGGATCAACCAAGTCAGGATGGGCTCACCCGGGTGTCGAGCAATGTCTTTCCGCAAACTACGGAGATTATCAAATGACAATGACTCAGTGATGATCTCAGGCTCTGGGTCTGCTTGCTGTGGAGGTGCAGCAGCCCCCTCATCGTCTGCTGGATGGTCTAATTTGGTCTTATATTTCCTTTTCTGAATAGGGGCAACTTCCATAGGCTTGGCCTGTCCTCCTGGTTTAGCCTCATCCTTTTCTCCCTTCACTGTGGCATCAGGGGTTTTATTCTCTCGCTTTTCCCCCTTCACTGGGCTAGGTTTCTGAATGCATTCTGGAAAAACCCTGGCCCTACCTTCAAACATTCTGTAAGCTGCAGGGATACAACCCTGCAGAAAAACCATAAAGAGCAAGATATCTCTGGCATCCAGGGAGAATTTAAACATCTCAAAAGCTGTTGTAGCAGACTTGAATGGGGAATGGACAAAGGGTTGGGAGAAGAGATTCCCCTTTGTTCCTTCCCAAGGGTCCGTACTATTATCACTGAATCCCCAGAGGTAGCAGCTTAGGTTGCGGCAGGAAAACAGCCTGGAGAGCACCACCCACATGACATCCAAAGGCATCGAATTCATGGCACCATAAATCCAGAGTAAGAACTCAATAATAATTGCGGCTATTTGAGTTTTGCTCATTGATTTGTTGATAAGACTTAAACCTGCCGCTCCTTTTGGCATGAATTTGTACCAACAAAAAGCCAATATATTATACAGGATGGTCCTGATGAACCCTAAGCTCAAGACCCACATGGTGCCACAAAATAGCAGTTATCCTTCTTTGTTTACAAGCCCCACGTTGGGCGCCAAGAAATGTCTGGGTTTGAGGGGAAAAACCAAAATGTTTTACCCACAAGCAGGGGAGGGGCCTCCTCCTCAATAATCACACCACTCTTTATCAAATTTAAGAAAAGGAATTTTAATACAAGAAGGATAACTGCTATATATATATATATATATATGTAAACAGACTAGTGCAACCCACTTCCCCAACACCATAAGAGGAAAAAAAAAACAACAACAACAAAACCCAGCAGGTTTTCCTCCGGGAGAAAAGGTTATACTTAAGTGTCCTTGTCACAGCCCGCTGGCTGCAGAGTGAGTTTCAGTCCCTCTCCAGCGAAACAGACGAGCAGTGGGCTTTCAGATGGACTCAGTCTCTTTCCCTTGTGTTCCCCGTCCAAGAAGCAGAAAAGGTACGAGCGACCAGCAGCAAATCCAAGGCAGGTAGCAGCACGGCAGGAAAAAGTAATCCGAAGTAGGCAGCGGCAAGACAGCCAGGGAAAACCCCAGCAGTAACCAGCAGGGCAGCCTGCCTCCTTGGAGCCCCCACTCCCCCGTTCCGCCGAGCCAAGACTGAGGAGAATATCCAAAAAAAAACCAAAAGAGACAAACCTGCCCCCACCCCAGCGATCACAGTTAACTACTTCTTTTGTCAACCGCTGGCCTGGGCAGTTAAGTGGCAGGGGAGAGAATTTACATAATAATCCCAAACTACAACATCTCCAACTTCAATTTCCCCTGGCAGAGCTTGAGCCCGTGCCCCCTTGTCCTATTGCTCAGTGCCTGGGAGAAGAGACCAGCCCCCACCTGGCTAGAACTTCCCTTCAGGTAGTTATAGAGAGTGATGAGGTCACCCCTGAGCCTCCTCTTCTCCAGGCTAAACAACCCCAGCTCCCTCAGCCTCTCCCCATAGGACTTGTGCTCCAGTCCCTTCACCAGCCTTGTTGCTCTTCTCTGGACCCGCTCCAGCCCCTCAATATCTTTCCTGAACTGAGAAGCCCAGAACTGAACACAATACTCAGGGAGAGTGAGGACATGACAACAGACATGTGTCTTCTTTAAAAAGAAAAGAAAAAGTAATTTTTAAAGAAAGACCTAATTATGTATTTTGGGAATAAGGAGCAAATAAAGAGTCTTTCCACGCAATCAAATTAACATTGCTAACTATAATTTTAAAAAGAAGAAATGTGATTCTGTAATACAGATTTTAAAACCAGCTAAGGCATAGTTGGTTTTTGTTGGCAAGCATAAGCTCACACCAAATGGATTAGAAGAAGACTTAGGTGCAAAGTGTGGCAAATGTTTCCTAACCATTATAGCCTGCCAGTGGAATGTTTTCCTTTGGCCTGCCTGCAGGTGCAGGCACATTCAAGTTAGAATCATACAGCTGTAGAACCGCTCAGGTTGGAAGGGACCCAGAGAGATCATCTGGTGTAACATTTTATGGGACAGGGAGACTACATGAGATTATCAATCACCCTGTCTAGTTATATCTTGAAAAGCTCCTGTGATGGGGACTCTGCCACGTCCCTGAGAAGATTGTTTCAGTGATTGATGTAAAAAATGTTGGTCTTACATAAAGGTGAAACCTCCTGGTGCAACTTGTACCCATTGCTCCCTTGGACTCCGAGCTGCTTTTTAATTTCTGGCTGCTCCCATCTGTTTGGCAGAAAGGCAGGTGCACCAGCATGGACAAGTAGTTTTTATCACACCAGTTGCATAAGTACTTGCACACCACGTCATACATGCCACCTTTCTTTAAGGATGTATTTGAAAGAAATAAAACTAGGAGAGGTTTAGGCAAACTTGCTCTTCACCTTGACCACCATTTTTAGAATCATAGAATCATAGAATCGATTGGGTTGGAAAAGACCTCCGAGATCATCGAGTCCAACCCTTGGTCCAACTCCAGTCCATTTACTAGATCATGGCACTCAGCGCCACGTCCAATCTGCACAATAGTATGAATATTGAAAATTTAGCTTTAGGAAACAAATTGCTGTTAAGATACAAACTGTTTATGTGCATTGACCTGGAGAACATGCCCAAAAGAAATGCCCCGTCTCTCTTGTTGTGCTCTGAGTGGGTGCTGCAGTAAACCCTGTGTTTGGCATAACGAGCTATAATGTTGGTTATTCTAAAGGTGTGATACAATAACAGATTATTGTTGTTCAGATCTGTGTAATAATTGAAACTCCCTGATCATACTTTCCATTTTACACATTGTCAGAACCTTGGACCTTAATCTTGCTCTTTGATTGGCAGCTGCAGCCGGAGAGAGAGCACTCGTATTGTTTGTGAGAGTCGCATCTGTTCAACTTGATTCAGCTGAGAGTATTTGCATATTCTTAAGTATTTCTTCTGAGAGGGCCTAAATCCTTCTCAAGTGTTTGATGCATTTTTGAAATTCATTCATAAGGTATCTACATGCACTAATAGTTCTGTATAATATTGCTGTGCATAATCTGTCAGATAAGGCTAGTTTTTTAAACAAGGTATTCTTTGGGGATGACATATTACATTCTGACTTATTCTACTGGGCAGAAATGTCAAGTACTTTGAAAAAGGATGCTTGAATGTTTTGATTGAATTAATATCCTTTATTCAACGCAAATTGTCAACTGCATTAAAATGTTGTCTTATTGTGAGAATATTTTTCAAAAGAGTTAACAGCAGGGTTTTTTTGTTTTATTTTTTGTTACTGGAGCTTTATTACATGTAATCATTCTTTTGCTGCTGGTATTAGATGGAACAAGAGAGTAGATTCTTAGATGCATTTTAGATTAATTTGTCTGAATTGTTAAACTGTGAGCAACACATTTTATTGAAATACAACTCAGGCTTTTCAAATAAAAATCTTTTCTTGCTCTTTATTTTTTCCTTGCAACATTTTTGGAAGATCTGTCAACTTTAATTTCAGAAACCTGTCACTCTTTATAGTGTGTGTGCAACACTAATGGGAATCTAATGGGAAGGTTTGAAAAATATTCAGGTATTATATTTGAGCATTGAACACAGTCTGGATGAGCTCATACCATTGATTAAAGCAATATATATGCATGGTTGAAACTTGTGTCTTCCATAGGCTAGAATACTTAGTTCAGAACTATCCAAGTTTGGACAAAACCAGTCCAGTTTGCTGTGAGAAGAAACAGAAATATATTTCCACTAGTTTAAATGGATGTGTGCTGTGGATGCTACTTCAAGATCAAGCCATTCAAGACAGTGGATCTCATATGGAAACCCACTAATCATAATGAATAACTTTCTTTTTCACGTGCACTAAGTGTTCAAAGATGCACCACCATTAGTGGCTGACCTGTTTTAAGAAATGGTTCTCTGTCTCTAGACAGGACCATAGCAATGCCCACTGCCTGTGTACTTGAAAAAAAAAATGGGTTTCGTAAGTGTATTTTTTGTTCTGTGCACACAGGTTTTAGTGTAACAGACCTTTTACATGAATTTTGGTTTTCTTTTGCTTTCAGGAATCTCCTTCTGGGCGTAGAAAAGCTCTTGCCACCAGCAGCATCAACATGAAGCAATATGCCAGCCCCATGCCTACACAGACAGATGTCAGGTTAAAATTCAAGCCTTTGTCTAAGAAAGTGGTATCTGCCACACTACAGTTCTCATTATCATGTATTTTCCTGAGAGAAGGAAAAGCCACGTAAGTTGTTGTTTGTTGAGGTTTTTTTTTTAAGCCAAATAACCTGCTTTGTGTTGTTTTGCAAAGAATTCTTTGGATAAAGAGCTCTTTCTGTATAGAATGGCACAATTTGAGAGTATCCTTCAGCATACCTATCATTCTTGCCATACTTAGTTTCTTAACTGAGTAAAAGTTGTTTCTTGCTCTGATTTCAGTCTGGTGTTCTCAGTAACAAATCACTTGGGCACTGATTGCCACTCCCTCGACTTGCTCACTTGGTTCTGTCCCTTATTTCCATGGCCTTTGGAGGGCAGAGGATACAGGTTGTTTTTGCAGATCCTGTAACCTCTCCTACAATTTCTATCAGATTCCAGATGTCAAATGTTGACAGCTTCATGTAGCTGGAGAAGGGATTGTTTGTCACCCATCTTGTTTTGGTTTTCCTTTCTGTCTCTAGAATACAGCAATGTGAGAATGGCAGAACAACAAGAGGTAGATGAAACTACTGCTCTAGTAGTTCTTCTGCCTCTTTTTTAAATTTCTTTTTCCCTCCAAAAGAGTAACAGTTTACTTCTAGCTTTTAGTATTCTTCGTGCATTTTGTAGACATTACACACTGCAATACAAGTGCCTCAGAAATGTTGCATGAACAGCATTCCAAAACATACATTTGGACACAAAAAGGCTTTTTTCTGTGGGCTTTGAAAGCCACAGATGCATTGATTAGTATTAATTACCATTACTGTTTCCCTTCTCTGATTTATCTGTTGTGAACCACATCTTGACATACCATATAAGAATGACACTCTGAAGTATTTAGCTGTGATGCAACATGGTTAAAATGCAGCTGAAAATGAGAATGGAAGAAGCCAATGACTTTTTTGGAACAATCAACATCCATGAACTATATAGGGAACACCTATACTAGGCTCTGGGTGGATTTTGAGGCCACAATTTGTAAAAGCTGGTCCATTTAGGTTCACATGTACCTTCTTCCCTTGAAATTTATATGTTTCAGGCTGAAGACTCTAAGTCAGGTAGATTGTAAGTTTTCAAAAGTGCTTTCATAACACTGCCCTGAACCAGGCGCCTGGAAAAGCTGCTGTTTGTGAAGGCATTGGTTTGCAGTGTATGTAAATAGACACTGTCTTACTATTGCTTTTTTATCTTGTTAATAATTTTAGATATTTAGAAAAGGAATTTTAATTTCCGTAACAGTGTCAGGAGTTATAAATGAATAGTGATAGTTACTGCATGCAACATGTGGACAGTAGGTCTGACCAAGCATTTTCACTTCAACCAAAACAGACCAGAGAAGCTTTTACCAGTGTTTCTGGGCTGTTTAAAATTTTAGAAAGCAGGAGTTAAAATTACTCTTAATGCAAGGCAGTGTTATTTTTACCCTTTAGAATTTTGTTAATAGAAAACTTTCCCTTCTGAAATTAATATACATGAGTGTTTTAATTTTGTTCTTCGACTAAATTCAAAATCAGATCTGAGCTTACAGACCTCCCTGAAGAAAACATCAAAATAGTTAAAGAATTTTTAATATTGTGGTAATATCAGATGTGGTATTAACAGGCTGCATTTTAATGCCTGGTATGAAATTTATTATTTAGGGATGAAGACATGCAAAGCCTGGCTAGTCTGATGAGTATGAAACAAGCTGATATTGGAAATCTGGATGATTTTGAGGAAGACAATGAAGAAGATGAAGAAAACAGAGTCAATCAAGAGGAAAAGGCTGCAAAAATTACAGGTTGGTTTTCCCACAGGCATTGTAAAATATAGTTTCCTTTGCTAATTGTCAGCTGTGCTCCATGGGTTATATATTTGTATTTAACCTCTCAACCAAAACAAAATTTAGGATATATTTGTGAAATGAGGAGCATTAATAGGTGTATGTGTGCCCTGGTTTTGGGAGAGAATGCACTGGGTAGGTAGCATTTTAGGGAAGCAAAGAACCAGTGTGAACAGAGTAGAAAAAACAGTGAGTGAGAAGACAAGAGGACAGGCTCAAGTGAAATAATGAAGGCAGTTTGTGAGAATAACTGCAAAATGAGTTGTGCCATGGACAGTTGCTGAGGTTCTGCTCAGTAACATGGCAATTCCAGGCAGCGGACTCCTGCCTTTTGGGTGGGGGTGTCTGTTGGAAATGAAATCAGGAGGCTGTTAAAGGGCTTGAAGGGAATTTGATAGTAAGGTTGTTTGAAGTGAGATGGTATAACCACATTTGAATTGCTGATGAAAATGCTTAGTGTGTCCAGGATAGCTGAACTAATTGCAAGTCAGATCAGGATGAGATGGTGTTAAATTGTTGGTAGAGATCAGTATGGAACACTGGTCCAGGTGAGTTCTGTAGGAGCAATTAGTGTAAAGAATCAGGAAAAGAAATTTGACTTCTGGTGCCAGATTTCATTCCAGTCCTTTTAAAAATGTCTGAAATAAAGGGATTCTAAGAGTATCCTAAGCAGAGAAGTGAATTGTCCAATCTGTTCTTGAAAATTCAGAGAAACATTGGTTTAGTGTTAGGAAATGTTGCTTTCATCACTTCTTTTTGAGGTTTCATTGCAACTAAAAGGTTCAGCCTGAAGCAGTCATTACTTAGTTACATTTAGTATTGTGAAAGGATGCAAATAAGTTTTTTCTATGCTTTACATATGAAATTAAACATTTGTACCCTGACCAGATCTCTACTTAGGCTGTATGTGTCTGGCACAGAGCAGATTGGAAAGTCCAGAATGAAATATTTGAGAGACCAAGATCACAGAATCACAGACTATTCTGAGTTGGAAGAAACCCACAAGGATCATCGAGTCCAACTCTTAAGTCAGTGGCCCGTACAGGGGATTGAACCCATGACCTTGGCATTATTACAGCCAAGTTTTAACCAACTGAGCTAATCTCAGGATCAAGATAATGTATTCTTGATCAGGGAGCAGAGGTAGACCAGTCTGGTCCACTGAAATCATTCTGCAAAGTTGACTTCTCTCCCAATGTAAGCAGAATAATTCAGATCAGAACACCAAAGAGAATCTGACATGTTCCCCAGGCCATAGGATAATCACCGAGAAGAGTGAAGAAAGGAGAGGCAACATAAAGTCTCTAGAAACTCCTGTGCACTAGAGTTTTATTGAGATCTGAGTACTGCCCTGAGGAGTGTTAAGAGAACCCATATGCAGAAGGACAGCAGCTGAAAAGCATCAGATCATGGTTATTATTGATTTTGCAGCATTCAGCATCTAAACAAGCCAACAAATGATTCCTGAACAAGCACAAAGTTTAGACTAGTCCACTATCCTTTGGCTATGCAGTGAACATCCCTGGAGGTTGATGGGCAAGGATGAGCTGTCTGATGTGCAACTCAAGGTCCTGGCTCAAGCTGTTTTAGAGTAATTTCAGCTTTTTTCCATCTCTTGTTGCAAGGGCCAAAAATATCTGTTTTAAGCAAAGAATACATTACCTACTTGAAAGGCAGAAGTAATAAATACTTCTGAAATACACTATTTCTGCACATTTCTCAGCCTGTTCTGATACTGTTTTCGAATTATACAAGATGAGAGGGTTGGGTTGTTTTTTCTGTAGATGAACCATTAAGGGGACCTGAGGGAGGAAAGGTCAGTCTTGGATTTTGCTTCTTACATTGGCCACAGTAGTTGAGTTGCAGTTTCCCACCACAGACAAGGAGGGGGGTGTTGAAGGGGGAATGAGTGCACATAGTTTCCCAACCAAATGGCAGAACATAAAAGATAGGACAATAAGTAAACATTAATAAATAAAATGTAGAGCATCTATTTCAACATGTGTTCGGTTGATTTCTTTGACAGTTGGCATGACTTCTGCAATAAATACAATGAATGGAGAAAACTAGTAATGCATAGGGAGAAAAGCTGAGGAACCAGGGGAGGAAGAGGTAGGAATCATTGTAGAAATTTAGAAAGAAGGAGATGTAACAAAAGTAATGTAGCGATGTACTCTTTCTAAAATTTCTTTCAAAAATAGTGTTCACACAGTGCCATAAAGTTAATTGAGGAAGTTACATAAGCCTTTTGAAAGCTTGCTGCAACCAACATTTTCTCCTGTGCTGCTGTGTTGGGTGTTGGCACCCAGGAGCTGGAATGCTTCCCTGACTCAGAGTTCCCTGCGGCAAATCCCTCACTTTGGAGCGCCTGTTTTCCCCACTGTAAAATGGCTATAACACTTCCCGGGAATGATGGGACCATTACATGTTTGTAACTGAGCCTTGAAAAAGTAAAGTGCAAGTAGCAAAGCAGAAGGGATTGTTCTGCCTTTGACTCCAGGTTTTCTCACAGAAGAGATGGATGACTTGATAAGTGGAAAGTCGTCATTCTTGAGGCACAGGTGCAAGATGTGCTGCAAATCTTTTATCACAGACACTGTTCCTTTTAGCAGTGTACAAAAGTTTTGTTGGTTTTGTTTGTGGGGTTTTGTTTTTTTTTCATTGGGCCCAAAGTTAGAGTTTTTATAGATGTACACATATATTCACTGCTAGAACAAGGGAGGTCTGCTCTGTGGGGCTTTAGATGGTGCAGGTGAGTTAGGAAATGCTGCTTCTCTTCCTTGATGTGTTGCTTAACTTTGAATAGGTATCTGTGCCCCTGTTTCTTCAGCTGTGAAATAAGTGGTGCAATACTGACTGACCTTAAAAGCACTGTGGAATTTGGTGTGGTCAACGTGGGAGCCGTTGCTATACAGCTGACCTTAAGATCAGACTGAAAGATGTTTTTCAGGCACTACTTTAATTTAAAGAAATCTCCCTCCATCTCAGGCTTTCCCCCTCTTCCTTCCCAGTCTTTGTTTAAATTTTTCCTGTGTAAAAGCTGTATCTCCACCTGACTGTTCTGGTTTGTGTGCAGTTGAAAATTATGTTTCTTGCCATGAATTAAGTTTCAAATACTTTATTTTTACACTGTTCATATAGATTGATTTAAACCTCCCAGAATTATCCTGTTCTTAGTCTTCAGTTGAAGACAAGGCATCCCAACATAGTTCAAGAAATGTGCCTCGTAACTCACAGACAAGGTAGTAATAAGTATGTTGCTTCTCTTAATGTTTTAATTGCTACTGAGAGCCTCATGCTGAAGTTAATAGTTGCCTCCTGCTCCATCTGCCCAGGAGCACAGTGACTGTCCTGGGGCACCACATGGAATCAGCAACGTGCCCATGTGCTGCTTATTGCAGGAGTCTGAATCCTGTTTCAAGGGCAGGCTTCTGGACAGCAATATAAGCCTTTCTTGCAGTTTGCAAAACTACCCCTCTCTTGTAAACTTCTGATACATTTACTCTTTTTTGTCAGAATCACCAAGCTGCTTAGGGAAAAAAAAGGAGGAAGAGAGAAAAATAAAAAAAACCCCAAACCAGTGATTTATGTGACATACCTGTAGAACAAGCTAATGTACATTTGTAGATAATGAGATTTATAAAAGATAATGTAGGATATAAATCTCCAACCTACCATTTCCATACTCCAAAATATGACATAAACCATTTAATGTTGTAATGAGAAACACTGAAGTGCATATGGGTGTTTAGGTTGGCAGATAGAACCAGGTGATTCAGACCACATCAAAGAATTCCCTCTTTTTAAAGCTCTGAACTTAATTTGTTATTTTCTGACAATAAAAACCGAATTGTAATTGTTTTGGGTTTTTTTCACGTGCTGGCATAATAAATTGTAAATCATGTCAGCATCTCAGCCTGTTTTGAACTAGTAACTTGTTAGTACTACTGTTTTATGAGGTCGGCTCTGTTTTATTTGAGTACAAGAAGGGATTTTCCATTGTGTATCTTGAGTCTTAAAAATTCCCAGAAAGTAGTATTGTATTGTTCAGATCTCTAAGGTATATATATAATTTTATACTGAGAAACCCAAGTTTTGGGGCAGTTTTGGTGGTGTTTTTTAGGATAACATTGATATTTGTTGGAGCTAAAATAAGGAAGTGAGGATGGTTGAGTTAATTCCATGTAGACAGATATAGGTGTAATCCCATGTAAGTAGATTTGTGTTTTAAGGTCAGGAACAGTTGGGAGGTGTGTTACAGAGGAATTGTGCTGGGGTTTCTCACTGTCAGTGACAAATGGTACATCCAATAGGTATTGGCAGAGTGGGTAATTTTACTTGGTAATTTGCAGATTAACTTACCTTTGCAAAGTAGTTTCAGTTTGGCAAAGAAGTTTTTGACCCTATGACAGAAATATTTTCAGGTTCTGCATTGCTTTGGGCTTCGGGTTCTTTGTGTTGTCCATGAAGACATGAAATTAGGAATAGTGTCAGTGTGTCAACTATGAAAAAGCACCCCCAGCCAGAAAGTTCTGATGGCTGTGGGAACCAACATGAGTTGGGACTGTCACGGTACTCCTCAATTTTTACCTTAGTTCGATATTTTGCTCCCTGAAACTAGTTCAGCAAATAAAGATGAACTTTTGCTTTCCCAAACAAAAGTCAGACGAGGAAAAGTGAAGTTTAAAACAGCGGCAAACTGAAAGTGTTAATAAGAAGTAGCTTCATGTGCACACAAGAAATTTGAAATTTAAAGGAAATACAAGAATGACTGGCATGAGAAGTGTGCAGTGAAGGCATCTGGATAGCTTTGACTTCACTGGTGACACCAGAAGACATCATACCTTTTCTTCATTGGGAAAAAATGGGAGATGGAAAAGACTTTTGGTGGGGCAGTGATATTGAACAAGCAGGTTTCTCCAGCCTGTTTGTCAGCTGGGAGGATGAGGAAGGCTGTCCCCTCTCCACAGAAACCTGTGCTTGATGTCTCTGAGGTGCTCCAGGCTCAGTCCCCATTCCTACAGAAGTTGCATCTGTTAAATGCTGTGGAGGGAGCAGAAAGGAATTTTTCCCCTTGGGCCATAAGCCACTAAGACCTAGTTGGTTTTTGTTTCTTTCCTGTCAGAATTATGGAGGCATCAACAGCTTGGTTACAATTAAACTTTAATATGTTTTAAAAATTGCTAGTTCATGGCAAGTCAGACCTCTCCACTATGGATAGAAGGTAAAATAGGATTTTACCAAACAGCAAGATGTTGCTTACGTAGCATGACAGTGAAAATTAACCAAGATATATAGATTCAGTTTACATCCTCATGGCACAATACTGATCCTGTATTTTAGATAAATTCATCTTGTCATAGATCAGAATTTAATGGCGACTAATCCTAAATGTTAAATAATCAGGGTGTTTGTGTAAAAATAAATAAAATATATAAAGTGCATGTTGTAAATATTAGTTGTCTGTAGCCTTAAGGGTTTGGGAGGGAGATAAGTGGTCTTGGGACTGCTTTGTATGGATTGACAATGTTTTAATATACAGGTTTCCTTCAGAATCAGGGAAAGTCTTTAAATTGTATCTGGTACATCCATCTAAGATGTGCATACTGGTCCTCATAAAACTAATTACTGTTGCTGACAGCAGCAATCTAGGGTTTGTTTGTGTCTGTTAACTGGTTTCATGTAAAATTATCACTGAAGCACCTGCACAGGTACTTTACTGTAGTTATGTAATTGTAAGGACTCGTTCTAAATCTCTCTTCTTTTAATTAACTCTGAGTGTCTTCTCTTTTGCCCTCTCTCCCTCACTCTCTCTCTGGTAACAGTGTTCGTTCCACTTCTGTTTCGTTAAATGCCCTTACCTTACATTTGTCTTGACTGGCTTCTATTTACAGAAATTGTAAACCAGTTGAATGCTCTGAGCAGCTTAGATGAAGATCAAGATGACTGCATAAAGCGAGCAAATATGCCTTCAGCTAAATCAGCCAGTTCCTCTGAAGGTCTATGAGCTTTCATCCTTTCTTTCTGTTTCTGATTGTATTTACTGTGACCCATTACCTTTTGACTCCTGCCTGTATTCAGCTGTCAGTTTTATCTCTGTGCTTCCACCCAGCATGACTCTCAGTAATTTGTAGTGCATCCAACAGGTAACAACATGATAGAGAAAGAGCCTGTCTCCTCTACAGCTCCGTTGTCATCTGATAATGAACAAGAAAGAAAAAAAATTACAAAAAAAAGAAAAAAAACCCCATCAGACCCTAAGCCTAAAACATTAGTTTTGTAGTCACTAATACTTGACCTCTCCAACGTGACAAAATGTCCCCTCTCTGCTTTTATGTGCACATTATATCCAAAAATTTAAAATTTCCTGCCGATAGTTAACATGTATTTCAACAACCAAAATCACTGTATTTAGCTTGTTAGATGTTCTGCAATGTTTATTTAATGAAGAAAATAGAAGGCTTTCTTAGTAGTCATTTCTGTTACATAATGTTCTGATCAGCAAATAGAAGTTTCATTCATTTCACTTTTTTTTTTCCCTTTGTTGATGTACCTACTGGAGTGTGTTAATTTAGTTGTGCAGTTCGTGCCATACCCTGGTGCAGTGTTTCAAGGAACTGTTGACAAGGAACTTTTTGAGCTTCAGATGTGTTAGATGAACAGTTTGTATCTATATTAAAACAGTATTCTAACTTGTTTGTAGAGCTTATCAATAAGCTTAATTTTCTGGACGAAGGGGAGCAAGATCTGGCCAACTCCAGTACGAACCCTTTTGGTGATCCTGACACAGCAGAACTAAATCCATTTGGAGACCCCGATGCAGAAGGTAATGAATTTGTTTTACTTAATTCATTGCTAATTGCAAGTGCTTAGTGAAACATGATTTTTCTTTCTGTAGGGTTACAAATGAAAAATTTTATTTTGATTAAATAGAATTATTGCATGCAGTACTGAGGTAGCAATAGCAGTGAGCCAGTTGCCACTGGAAAATTGATTTATCCTTTGAGTCACATTCTTTGTATTGAGGCAGATCCTGTGTATTTGCCACTGGGGGCTGCCAGTTGAACCAGAGATTTTGGACCTGTCAGGTGTGTTACCAGTACTCCTCTCATGTGGCATGAGTGAGCAACACATACTGTCAAGCGACTCTGTTCCACCTGGGTGATGGTTTATATCATAATTTCCTTCATTGGAATCTTTACTACATCACAGCTGTTCTTGGTTAGCACTAATCTTCATTATTACAATTTAATTTTCTCTCTTTTCTTCTTTTTCTTTTTGTTTTTATGGCGTCCTCAGTCAAGCCTCCTGGCATTGTGCCTTGCACCACATGCTAGGTGTTAATCCCCTTTCCAGACCAACATGCCCATTCTTGTTCCATTTAAGTGAGATACACAACACCCGTAAATTTTTAATCTGATAAGATTTTGGCCATAAGGCCATAAAGAAGCACCAGGACAGCAAACATCTCTGCTGTCCTCAGCTCCATGCCCAGGTATCTGCTGGATGTATGGACTTTAGCTTGCAGCTGCTTGAAAATGCAATTCATAGTTAATTCTCAAGTTTGAAGCTGTGCTCAACCTTCCCTGTTCAAAGCACCAAGACTTTTCTGCCTCCTGAAAGTACCAAGCTGCCGTTTCATGGCAATGGAGAAGAACCACACAGAGTAGGGGCAGCCTGGGGTGCAGCCACGGGATTTCTAATGCCAGGTCTAGTGAGGATGCATTTCTGATCTTCTCTTTCCACCTGTGGTTGTTTGCTTTCTTTGGACAAGCTGAATGTTTATTCACAACACAGTTTTTCTGCCTTCAGACTCCACAAATGACAATGTGGGTGGTGATCCTTTGGCCGTGGTGTAGTCTCACAGCTTGTATTTCTCAAACAGAGATATTGCAGTGTCTTTTGTATTAGGCCATTGAAGCTGTAAAGCCACTATCCTGGGCATGTTCTCCCTCCTGTAAAGTTGTCAGATGTTTCTAGAGCTGCTGAAGTGAGTTGTTTCAGCTTTGTAGGTATGTGAAATAAGTTCTGGTGTCCTAATCTGTGGCTTTGTTTCCTTGTCCCTTGACAGTGAATTCTTAGGATCACAGAAGGAGGCAAAATAGCTGGCAATATAAATCACCTATTTTTGTCCATCTAGTAGTCTATACACAACTTGCTCTAAGAGATTCAGTCTGTATTCCTTTCTTCCTTCTTTGGTCTAAAAAGAAGAGCTCCCTTCTCCATGGAGAGAGCAGTACAAGTCCCATCCTACCTAAACTGCTGTCTTCCAAACCCACTTTTCTTTCCTTTCCAGAGAGAACCTGTTCTGGCAGAAAGCAGGAGGTGTTCTGACCCCAAAATACAGGGACTAAAGAGTCAGTTCTTTCTCATCTTGGGGACAGGAAATTATAAACTGGTGTTGTTTCTTAGCACTGGAGTAGCTTGATGCCTCATGGCAACCTCAGTATGAGCAGCCTGCATCCAAAGTATCAGCCTTCTTGTGTCCCTAAAACACTCTTAGTGTCTGAGGGGCATGGGGTTTTTTCAGTTGATTCTGGTTATTTTGGGGACATCTCTCCTGTACTGTCATCCTCAGTCATAGTCAGGGACACTTTTCCACTTCTCTGAGTCTGTTCTGTGTACTTCTACAATCCCTGTTGGGTCCCATCTACACAGCTGTGGGCAGCAATGCTGAGCTATTGGGTGTGTGTGTACCAAATATTCCTCCCACACATTGTCACTGTATGACATACAATAACATGACAGTGATTGTGGCAAACAGGGTGGCACTAGATTCTTTCTCCTGTGTCATAAGGTGTTTTTTATTTGGGAGGGATGAACCTTCTGTCAGGTTTATGTGACAATAGTGTGTCTTCCTTGGGCTCTAAACCAGGTTGGAAGATCTAAGGGGTTCCAGGCTATCAGATGAAGAGTGGGACAACTGGTGTGGCATTCTTGAAGCTTTTACTGTCTGATTAGTGGCTGCTTAGGAATTCTTCTATTCACCTTAGACACCTCTGAGAAGCACTGGCTCTTCTGCTCCAGACCTGTAATGGGCACTGGTTGCATTCATCTTCCCTTTCTTGACCTTCTTGACATGTGCCTTTTTTCCAGTCCTTCACAAAATGTTGAGGAAGGGAAAAAAGGGGCTAAGAAAAATTAAAGAAGATAGTTCTGGCCCTCAGCAACAGCAGGAATCTGCTGTGCATGTCTGTGGCTAATTGGATCACTGTCTCTGCACGGGGAGCACCTAGACCTTTACCATTCTGGGGAGATTTGCCTTTGGTTTGGACTACATTTTGAAACTACACAATGTAAGAGCTTCTTCTCATCCTGTTGCCCAGCTGCAGAAGGCTGCCCTGTTTGTTTCCCATTGTTCACTCATGGTTTAGAACATTTCTTGTTTTGAGACCTCAGTGGAGCTTTCATTACTGACATCACTTTCTAGGAACTCTTTGAGACTATGCCTGCCTGTTTGTCTTTGCATCCTTAAGGGAATGTAACCTTTTTGGTGGCTACCCCAGAAGCTCAAGAGCATGACAGAGGTTCAGGAGTTTAAGGAAGACTTTGTCCTACAGGCTTAAAGCGTCACATTGCTTGTTTCACTTGTCTTGTGATCTGCTTAAATCAAGAGATTAACCTTTTATGCGTGCAGGAATGAAGTTTTTTTCTATTCACTACATATTAGTCTCTTTATCTTTTTATCTGGACAAGGCTCAATCTGGAACTCAGACTTTGCGAAAGTTCAGTGTCTTCTGTAGAGTTTGTTACTTGATTTCCCCAAGCTGTGCAGAGCAGCCAGCTGGAGCCTCCTTTCCTGAGTATTTTGCCATCAGATGCGAGGAACACGATGTGCCATTTGGCAGAGATATTCTGAGGATATTCCTTTCAAGCCTTACCATGTGTGCTTGGAGTCACTCAGGGTATGAATATGTATATATTGACAGTCACTCAAAGAAAAAGAAGGATTACTTGCCAGTAGATACTTGTTTCCTAGACAGATATTTCTTGTGCCTGTTCACAAATCAGCTACTTTCCCTCTATCTTTCTAATCCCATAATCATCTAACCCTGGGAATGCAGGGTGGAGAGAAACTAAAGTCATGAGTGCTCCCAGCATCCTTGGGCATGCTGTGGGTGTGGTGCATGGCAGAGGGTCATCAGCAAGCTGGCTCTGCATGCTACTGGGGTTTAAAAAATCCTCAGTGTAAATGGTCTTACACACACAATGGAGTGGATGTGCATATGAACAACTCACCTTAAAAAAATCTTCAGATGTGTTCCTTGGTTGACATGTCAAATAGAGGGTTATTACCCTCTGTATCTGGTAGGTCAGCTAGACATTAGAAATCTGGGGAAATAAAAAATAATCTCTTTGAATAATGTATCTCCACAGCTTTATACTAGACAACCTGTAGATGATAATATGAGGACAACCTTTTGGATTTTTAGTCATAGTACAACAGAACTCTAAAATCAGTTAATTTCTGTGCAAAATACTTAATTAGAGAAGTCGACATATACAACAAATGCAAGTAGAAAACAGCAGCACACTTTCAGTACTACAGATATGTTTTTAAGTAGGTGGGGAATACAAACTTTGAAGTCGCGTATGACCAACACAAGGTTCCTGCAACACACATGAAACTCAAGGGTAACTCTTTGCTGGCACATACTGTCATATAGAACAGCATTTGCTTCACCAGCGCTTTTCTTTACCTTGTGTGTGAACTACTGAACTCCCTGCTGCATATTTTACACTGCAAATGAGAACAGTGTTACAGTGCAGCACCAAACCCCGAATCCTTCTAGGATAGTCCTATAGAGAGAGCAGCACACCAACTAATCGGGAGGAAAACGGAGACTGTCCCTTCTCCTATTTCTTAATGAAAAGTAATGTGTTGTGGGTGTATTAATAAAAGTAATGGGAAATCATCAGTGGCTGATGGGGATGCCAATCATAATGCTTTCTAGAAGTGCTGGGCAGTTACATTTTGACCCTGTGCTGTTTGTCAGACTGCTCACATCCCCCCATGCCTGTGCTCCTGCCAGTCTGGCTGTGGCGTAACTAAATATCTTTCACATGTGGCTTGTTCTTTCATCCTCTGCCAAGGGGAAAGTGGTATGTGTGATGTTTTGGTAGAGGTTTTGTTTGGTTTTAAGGGATGTGTCACAATATGTTTGTGTTACAAAAGGCAAGTGGGTTGAAGGGCAGGGTGACTTTTGGAGGTGCTCTGGCTGATTGTGCAGATAGGTAGTGCCAGAGTGATTACTATCACAAGCAGTCTTTCTCAGTGGAGTTAGGGCAAGTTAATGTTTCCAGCATCTGGCACAAGAGCAGCTGGTGTTTCTGCTTTAGTAATAATTCTACCTCTCTTGTTGTCACTCCTACCCCTGTGGCTTTATTACTTAATCATGCAAAATTATTTCATGTTTGACCCTTGAAGTGCCAAACTGCAAGCATCTTTTTCTTTTTTTCCCCCCATTTTTTAATATATAAGTGTAGAGAACTCCAGTTAAAAAAAATAGTTCCAGTGGAGATCAGAGTGCTGTGTTTTCAGCTGTAGTTGGTGAGAGGGAAACAGGGGAATCTCCGTTGACTTCTGAATGTAAAAGCAGCTTCAAGAGGGAAATAACCCCCTTCTAAGCTGTTGTGTGTTTAGCACCCCAAAATGCACTTCCCAGCATCATTAGGTCCTTGAGAAAATAGGTCTTTGCTACAGAAAAGGTGACGGTGGACGTGGCTTTAAGAGCAGTGCTGTTGAGTCACTGTCCTGGCAATTTCATGTGTTACAGAGAGGCTAATGAAGTGATCACCAACATTTGACACAAAAGCCAGTCCTAAAGAGTTTCAGAGACCCCATGGGAGAGAGCCTGTTTGGGTTCAGGTGGTGACCCTCCATCCAGTGGGGACATTGAAGGAAGCAGAAGGAAGGGAAAATTAGTATCCTGGATGGCAAAAACTGAGAGAATGAATAGCCAAGTTAAGTGGGTTCTAGCTAAGCCTCTACAAAATTCTGCCTGTAAAACTGTCTTGAGAATGATATTTTAGAAGCTCTTTTAATTTTAGTCTGGATGTATGATTTTGTGGAAAATTTTAATTAATAAAAGCCAGAGGTTGTCTGAGCACTGATATGCAACACTCTGTGTAAGGCCAAACCTGTAGTTACCGTTGAGCCAATGAAAAGAGAAAGAATTTTGTCCTAGTTAGGTTACAGCACTTGGTCCATAGTGTTGAAATAGAAAGAATTGCAAAAACCATTTGCATTGCCCCTTAAAAATTAGCAGATTTAAGCAAGTATTTCACTCATTGTTTCCAGGAGACACTTACAAGCAAATTAAAAATGTAATCTTACACTATAGTTTTAAGAGGTTGTTTCCCCGAATGTTTTTAACTTCAGGATGTTACTGACTTTCCTTCTTGTAATATTTATTTGAACACTACTTGTCAGCAAGTTTCACTCAGATATGGTAATGTGGATTTATCAACAGATTCACTTGCAGGTGCAGCGATCCATCATATGGAGTTGCAGAAGCAACTATTTATAGTTGTCCACTCTTGATAAAATACTTTATTATTTGAGCAAAGTTTAAGATAGTAAAAAACTTGGTTAAAGCTTTGTCTATAAGCCACACTATTTGAACAAGACATCAGTCTTTTTTTTTTCTGCATTTTATTAGGTTATTTTTGCTTTTTTGTATGAAACTATCTTTTGAGGGCAGATCTCCAGAACACTTCTGCTTTGTTCATCAAATCACTAAATGTGTGGGTGACATTTGGATGATTTTCTGACTACCACGAGCTTCAAGCCACTGTGTCCATATAAGGGTGGGATGGGGCTCGCCTGATCTTAGAACCAGTTTGGACATACACTTGTAAGCTTTGGCTGTAAAGGGGTCAGCTCAGCTGCAGATACCCACACTGAGGACATCTCAGGGCAACCAAGTGCAAAACTTTTGCTTGATATGACCACCTGCACTGGACACTAGCGTGATATAAGTCTATTTAGAACCACTTCTCCAGTTTCAACTTAAAATAAATGAAAAAATGCATTTTAAATGTTGGGCTCTGCTCTGAAATATTTAATCTGTAGAACAGTCAAAAGATTCTTGCTTGATTTGATAATATTTTGGGGTTTAAGAATTTTTGCCTAAAATTATTTATTTTCCTCTGTCAGTTAAGCTGTAGACCTTCAATATTATTTCATTGTGGCTTTCTCAGAAACAGCTTTCTTACAACAATGGCTTATGAGCAAATCACCACACATAAACTGGGGTGTGAGCTTAGTACACATCACCTGCTGTGCAGTAACTACCCTTTCTCCCACGATAAGTGCCCAGTAGTTTATTCCCTTTTCTTAAGGGATAAGCTTGTTGTATTTACTCTGGGCTGGGAGTGAACACATGCACTGCAGCTGACATGCTGCAAATACACACCCTGATTTTTCCTGCAGTAGTTTGTTTATATGATCATCTCCTCAGGCACAGATGAAATGTTGCTCTGGAACACTCAGGTGAGGCTTAACCAGTTCAAACAGTGTCAGAACCTATTTTTTAGGTTTAGCTGACACTATTACTGCACCCTGATTATTTGTTTTTTTTACGGTTAGTTACAAGGATTTTGATTAATTAGTTGTTGCTCTCACATTTTCTCTTTTCTCTATCTGCAAATACATCTACCTAAAGCTCAGCCTTGGCCAGCAGCAGGTCTGTGCTGGAGCTGGATGGCATTGGCTCTGTTGTACATGGGGAAGCTTCTGGCAGCTTCTCCCAGAAACCCTCCCAGTAGCCCCTTGCTACCAAAAGCTGGTCATGCAAACCCAACACAAACCTGCAGTATTGTCTGGCAAAGAGTAGTTTTATTTTGTTTCATCCGGCTGAACTGATTTATCTCCTGAGGGTCCACATTGGACTAAAATAAGATTTTGATTAATTTATTCTGTTATTCCAGCCAAATCCATTTGATTTCTACTTTCTGACCATCATGAAATAATCCATCATTTCAGAAATGGACTCTTAGAAAGAGCATAGAAGCAAATCTGATAATGTAGTCTTTGATGTTCAAATGCAAAGAATCAAGAAGACCACCATTAGAACTGTGAGGTTCTTCCTGATATGAAATATTTCCAGTCCCTGCTGGGTGTCTGTTGTCGTGAGAAGAGCTAAAGCCTTTCCTACTCTGAGCCTTTGCCCTGATCTGTTGGCTGGTGACTACTCCAGTGCAGACAGGTGAAGTTGCCTCCTACAGCTGGGGATCACATCGCTGTCCAACTGGGAATGGCTGTAGGGCACACTGAAGGTTATAGCTGGTCACACTACATGGAGCAGTGTTTTCCATCACCTTGGACTGTGCTAATGGCTGGAGACAGAGGGAATTGGGTGTTTTCTGTCAGGGCAGAGACCACTCACATTTTCCAGCAATTCACCAGAATGATCAGCTTTGGGTACATATCCATCTAAACCCACATAAACACAGTGCTGTTTCTTTTGCTGTCTTTTCCCTTTGTTGGTTGTGGGACTAGTGATTTTGTGTTCCCAAATATTTCTTTAGGGAATAAAAACACTTGAAATTCCATCTTTTTTTTTTTTACAGATTCTTGTTACAAGTAACTTTTAGAGTTCCTCTGTTAAAGCTTAAAGGCATATTTAGTCCAATGTAGTAACCATATATCTGAAAAACAAGCACTTTTGATTAAGAATAATGTGGAAATGGTTATTGAAAATTAGGTTTTAATGACATTGCATTTGAGTTCCTATTTGCATAGATGTTGCAAGTACATCACATCCAGTATTGAACTGTGCTTCTCATTACTTGATGCTGCAGGAACTGGAACAGTAAGACTTTACTAAGTGTCTTTGTAAGAAATGTTGTATCTCTGTATGGGGATTTGTATTATTCAATACCCATTCACTTTAGAGAAACAGACACTACAGAAAAGACATAACACAGAGAACTACGTGAAGCTCCAGCTTGCCATAACTTTTTGTTGTACAGCCCAAATAAAAGATAAGCAACTTGATTATTTGTCCCTTTAGGCTTACTTTAAATTCATTTTTACTGTGAGACTATATATTGTTACATGTTTTGAATTGTAATTACTGGTCATACCTAATAACTGATTTTTATTTTCAGTCATTTTATGAAATGAAAAGACCACCTACTTACCATCACCATTTTAAAATCCGGTAATACTATAAAATACAGGATTTTTTTTTCTTTGTTAAAAGCTCAAATATATGACTAAGAACATTTTATTAGGATACTAATTTGCTAGTAGTTTGTGAAACTGTTTTAAAATGTCCTGATACCATTTATATGACAAATAAGAAAACTAATAAATAATTAGGTTGAAAGAGCTTTGGAGATTGAGAAAATGAAATCTATTCAATATAATCTAAATGAAGCAGCCTTTTGAAAGACATATTTTTGAATGAACAAGCATGAAAATCACCTAAGGCTAGGACTTTATGTATTGAGAGTTAAGAAACAGACCTTTCCATATGCCTGATAAAATGGTTTCAAATTTTTTCTTTGTTAAATCTGTTTAATGTTTTTTTGTTATTTGGTAGAACTGCACCCTGAAATAGCTTCGTCTTCAAAGCCAGAGGAAAGTTTCTATGCAGACAGTTACAATCTCTTCAAGGATGAAGATGCCCCAGACCCCTTAAACCCATTTGATGAGCCAGATCATGCGCCTGAAGCACTTGGAGGTGTAAGAGATTCTCCTCCACAGCCTGCAAAAAGGAAAAACATCAGGCCAGTGGATATGAGCAAATACCTCTATGCGGACACTTCTAAAGCTGAAGAGGAAGAGCTAGATGAGTAAGTATGATTCTTCAT
This sequence comes from Pithys albifrons albifrons, assembly GCF_047495875.1. NCBI lineage: Eukaryota > Metazoa > Chordata > Aves > Passeriformes > Thamnophilidae > Pithys > Pithys albifrons. The sequence goes on from NC_092459.1 coordinate 108,604,723, forward strand.
CTTTCAGCAGCTTTGGAAGCATTAGTGGGATCCGTGGCTTAATCTTGAGGTGTATTGGGTTGAACCAGGGTGATCCTTAATCACCTCCTTAGGACAGACTGATCCTTAGACAGCTCAGCAGCAGGAAATACCATACCCCCAAGTCATGCTACGCAGCTGAACATCATCAGTTAGGAAACTTTTCTTTGCCTTACTGATAGCAAACTACTTGATAGGGAATGAGTGTGTGCCACTCCATGCCCTGACAATTCCAAATGAGCCCAAAATTAAGAAGCAGCACAGCATGATCCTTCCTCTCCTTTTTGCCATTATTTTTACTACATAAAATAATAATTTTTTTAATGATAACAGCAGTTTTTTCATTTGGTGTAGTATGTGAAAGGGATAAGCATTTTGCAATATGATAAGCACATTTTTGAGAGTCTCATAAACTGAATCTTTATATGGGAAAGTTAACATCGTATGCACTTACTTAGGGTGTTTCTTTTGTCATGACCGCACATGAAACTTTTATAAACTCACACTGACTGTGTTTTGGCATAGAAACTTAAGAGGGAGTGAGAGCTTTTTGCAGTTGCTGCACAGCTCGGGAGTTGGGAAGGTGTATCCTTACCCCTTGTTTGTGGTCATTAGTCACCAACCACACCACTCATGAGACAGTTTATGGTGATTACATGCAAGCAATTTTACAGACAACAATTTTAATTAACATTTAATTTTACATTATTTAATGAGATTTATCATGGCATGAAATTTGCATTACTTTTAATATTAACACAGGTCTCCATCATATCATCTTTCTGTTTCTCTGTTTATAGCTGTGTTCCAGGGAATGGAAGGATTCCCATGCTCTCTAATAGAAACATATGAAGGACTCAGCAGGGTTTTTTCCTTTTAAAGCTCTGTGGCCATGAATTTGATGATGTTGTTTGGTCTGTGAAGACAGACAAATAGTAAAGGGCATTGGGGAATGATGTGTCTGCCAGCCCCATTTATCAGGGCAGTGTCTGAACAGACAGCACTGGCTGCTGTGTCTTCAGAGTGCAATGTGATCTCGTGCATGGCCACACCAGGCATCCCTGGGCATTCCATGGTCAGCAGAATCCATAGGATGAAAAAAATTTGTATACTTTACACCCAGCAGGTACAGATAAAGGATGGCAAAGACTGAGACAAGCAGAAAAAGCTGGACTGATGAGCAAAGTGAAGAATTTTCTGTTTCATATTTATACTCCCATTTCTACCCTAAGCACATCAATGCCAAAGGGGCTTGCAGCAGAGTGGTCACGCAGCCTTTGTTTTGCTGTATTCTGTACTCTAGCCCTTGGTTTACAACAGCCCCTTCTTTTTTAATGGCTCCATTTGCTTCATTCTTTTTTTTCCCCAAAAAACCAAAAATAAACTCCCCATAGGTGGATTCTACTTTAACATAAAGCTGATTTGTACTTTCATTATAAAGCAACATCCCATTTGAAGATGGAAGCATAAGGACTCAATAGACATTGTAAAATCTTTTTCTTTGCATCTTTTACGTAGGTTTCTTGTGTCCTGACCCCCAAAGTAACCTTCGTGTCCACATTTTGCCCCTAAGTTATAGAAGCAAGACATTATAAAAGAAGACCTGGAGACCATTTGTTGAATGTATTGGGTAGAAGTGTGGCAAGGAGAACCTTTGAATGTTTATTCTGAAATCCTCTGGAGTAATGAGTGTAATGATAAAACTCCAGTCTAGGAACACGGGACATGTGATATTAACTCACACTACTTTGCTGTACTTCGTGTCATTAATTTTCAAATCTTTAAGTAGAAAGTCTCTGCTAAGGCATGGTGTGGTGAGAACCAAAGGCAAAATTTTATAGGAAGTGCCAGTTGATAGTTTTTGTGCCCTAAATCATGAAGGCTTATGTCCAGATGTGTATTGTTTTTTATCTACTGTGAATATTGATGCTTTTATTACTTACATAAGCGGGTAATCTTCCAAAGCTATTAAGGTCTAGGCTTCAGTGTCAATTTGTGGCAGAGAGTTCCACAAAAAAACAAGGTCTTAAATGAAATGTGTTTCCTTTGTTGATTGTAAATGTTACTTTTCCAATCCCATCCTATCTCTTCTGCTGGCTTATCATAACAACAATTAGTAGTATAGGATTGATCTACTGTAAACAGTTGTTGTCTTGTCTGTCTCTAGCATGTTCACCATTACTTGTCACGTGTCTGAGTTAACTTTTTCAATCTCTCTTCATACAGAAGTCTCTTCATCTCTCTAATCATTTCCACTGCACGTCTCTGGACCCTGTTATTTCTCCTGCTATATGTCTATTTTAAGATGTGTTGACTTGGCCTGAGCAGTGTAACCAAGACAAGGCTGAACAACTGAGTCATATTAGACAACTTTGCATATTATTTTCAACCACTCTCCTAACATCTTGTCTTTTGATTTTTAAAAATTTCGTTTCATTTTGTTTCACCAGTCAAGTGCCTTCCCGGGGTGTTGTTTTGAATCTCCTGAGTGGAATTCATGAGAAATGGAAGGCTCCTGAAAGACATTTCCTGTCACTCAGGAACTACTATGGATTTTTATCCCTATGTCTTGAATTGTAATTGGAGTTCACTTAATGTACTGCTTTTGGCATTTTGCTTTTTTATTTTGTGTGAAATGCAATGAGTGTGTCCTGGGAACATGGACACACCAGTTACCACCAGGACCCTTGTCCCACTCTGCCCTGGCAGATACCTAGTTCTGATTCTGGACTCGGAGCTTACAAAAAGTGCTCCAAGAGCTGAACTCTGACTCCAGTTTTGTAACAGACTCTCACTGCAATCTTTTAAAAGGTACTTAGGCTCCCTGTGCCTCTGTGCAGGGTTTACCTTGGGTAATTTGCTTGGTTGAAATATATTTCACTAATGGTTGTGAAGATAACTAATGTTTCATCATACATGCAAACACAGTCACAAGCATGAGCATCACAAGGCATTGCATGGTGCAGGGGGACTTAGATGAGCCAGTACATTTATTCTGCTGTAAAACTGCACTCTCAAAACACACTTGCTCTGGCTGATGTCTCATACCTGGCTGGATGAGGAATACATCTTCCTGTTGTTAGTTGGGACATTTGAATGTTAGTGGAAAATATTTCTTTTGCCTTTTTGAATTTTATACTTTAAAATCAAAGTGGTGGATGGCAACCTGTTAATGAAGGACAGCACACCTTGTGAAGTTAAGTTTTAATTATCTGAAAATAGCACAACTCACAACTACTTAATGTATAATGCTCAGTACTTCTGATTGGCATTATTGCCTGATCTTTGAACCCTGCCATGCTGACAGCTTTGGGTTTTCTTCTCAATAAAATGTTGGGGTTTTTTCTTTTTTTCAGCTAACTGGTAACACTGATCCAAATAATTTTTAAATTGGTCAGAATAAAACTTGCTTTCTAATATAATTTGGCTCTGTGGCTTCTTATCTCGCTAATCACTCCATGGCTTGGAATTATGCTAATTGGCAAGACTGTCGAGTTGCCATCTACTGAAGCTGCCTCTTGCACAAGAAGCCACAAGCCACCAAGTTGTCAGTGTCAGTTTAATGTCAAGTAGTTTTTCAGGTCTGGGATTTTTTAATTTTGTGGTAATATCTCTTTAGACAAATCATATTATGTGAATCAATTAAATAACTTAACCAAAGCAAAAAGTATGGGGCTGACCTCAGAGAAAAGTGCTTTAATATTTTCCAGCTAAGGCTTTTTTCAGCCTCTTCAGAACTGTTTTGGTGAGGGGTTCTGTATTAAAATGAACTTTTCAAAACTCTTTCTCAATATTTGTAAGCCCAATTAAAAGCAGTGCAAACGGGAAGGTAGAAAGCAGTGCATGTGTGTGTGTGTTTTGTGTGTGTCTGTTTCTGTGACCAAAATATGAGGGTTCAGCATGGCTTTCAAGCAAGTTTTTCTGTAGAAAAAAACCCAAGGCAGTGATTTGTCTCCTTTTAGCATTTCCTTCTGGTGCATACAGAGGGTACAATTCTTCAGGATAACACATGCAGTGCAGGCAATTCTGGAGCATAAAAATTTAAAAAAAAAAAAATCCAAACCTCTTTACTCTCACTGATAAGGTGTTTGGTTTATTCTCTCACCAAAATAATTTTAACACCTTACAAATACATCTTTCTAATTCAGAGTACACAGAGGTAAATTCCTGCCAAACATGCTGTGCCTGTTGGCTGTTCTGAAGGTTGTCTTGTTGAACTAAATAAAACCTTGTGCTGTCCCATAGAATGCATTGTTCTTCAGCCTTTATCTCTTTTATCTTCATTTCCACCTCCCTTTGAACTCGCTGGTGTCTGCAGGCAGCTGAGCTGGGCTGTCAGCTAAATTAGAGCTACTGACAGCTGGATGCATTCTCCACTCCAGCCTGAATACCCTCCTGTTCCTGCTGCCCCCAAACACCCATCTGTTTCCATTGAACTTGGTATTTTGGTGGTGCCTTTAGTTTGGATGGCACTGGTGGCTTTGCACTTGATGGGCAGCAAAGTGGGAACCTGAAAGTTGCCTTCAGTCAACATATGAGTTATTTTAGTGTGAGTCTTTCCTTTTACTTCAGGATCTGGATATCTTTTTCTATAAGGAGCAGCAGATTCTTAGAAAGGTCTGGAGGTTTTATGCCTGATTTTCATTTATATGCTTTGGTAAACTTTACAGAACTAGACTTATTCTATGTGGTGTGGGTTATTGACTGCTTGCTTTTTCTCAGGGAAAAGGGATGACTGTAAACTGCATTAAAATGAATTCTAAAATCAGTCTATGAGGCTGAAAGACATTTTCGTACTAAAATTGCAAAAAAGTGAGAGAAATTTCATGTTATGTGAAAGGAGTGAGATGAATAGTTGGTTTTTCACTTCTCCCCAAATTCTGCTGTTGTAGTTCTTTAAAAGCAGTGTGTACTAGCTCATGGCTCTTATTCTAAGAGGGAATTTATTAAATGAATCCAGCCAGCTGAGCTCTTTCTAATTTTGTGTGCATTATTGTTTCTATCTAGAGTTGAATTCTAAGGGACTTCAAAGGACTGAGGTTGTTTTCTGTGGTTAATTACACTGCATAGGGTAACTATGCAGGTGGATTGTTGGGAATCAGTGACTTAGTTACATAAACATAGTTTGAGATATATGATAGATATATCTTGCAGGGGAAATAAGGGCTAGGAAGGAATTAATTAATATATTCATTTCATAACTAACCATCCCATTTTGGATTGCAAAATATGAAAAGTAAAGATTATTAGTGAAATAATTTAGTGCAAAGAAGGTTCCCATAAATATCCTTAGCAGATACAAAATTGCTGGCTCTTCTAAATGTGTAGGAGAAGCCATTGTTTGATGTATTATTGATTGATATTTGATGTATCAAAGTAATGTAAAATATGGCAATGCTGTGGAGGTGTTTACTTAGGGTGAAACAAATGCTGAATTGGAACACAAACACCTGAGTTAAGAATAACTCTCTGGGCTGTAACTACTTGGTGGAAGTTGTCTACTCTGCCTCTTAAATGAGGTTTAGTTATAAAAAACACTGTTAAAATAGACAAATACGGCTACTGGTATCTGCAGAGAGAGATACACAAAGTCAGCTGTGGTTCTTCTTACACTATTGTCCTATCCAAAAAATGTTCTTGAAATGGTGTGGTGCCTTTGTGCTAAAGTTTGAAATACTCTTGATGTGGATTGTGCACTTGTGAAGGCCAAAATTTTCAGGCTTGGACAGCCAAGAGTGAGGAGTGGGAGCAGGACAATAGCAGTGGCTTGATTCTTAACTCTGCTCTAATGAAGCTTTCTTAATTCTGGTTATTAGAATAGTATAAGCCAGAAACTTCACTCACATTTGTTGGTATTGACCTTGTGATAGAATCTTATCACTCTTTGATACATAGTGGAGTGTAATTGGAGAGTTAGCCTTATGCAATTGGTAAAACTTCTCTAATTTACAGAACTTTATAAAATGTATGGCAATTTTGACCTAATGAAGGTTTAACTGTTGTAACTCACTTTTCAGTTGTATGAAAAAGTAATAGCTAAAAGCATATAAAGGTAAAACATATTCTTATGTGGGATAATAAAAGCATTTCAGTCATTAGCTTTTCTAAATAGGTCTTATTTAATTTCCAAGGAGATACCAAAGAAATGTGTTTCCCTTCTTTTAATTAGATCAAATCCATTTTATGAACCAAAACCAAGTCCTGCTTTAATTAAAGTTGCTCTGCTGCAAGAACCAGAAAAGAAGATGAAAAGAAAGGCTCCTGAACCCCCAAACCTCTTGCCAAAGACAGAGACGGGCATGGGTGAGAACATGTCAGCTATTCCTGCATCAAGGGAGCTTTCCTCCTCTCCTAAGGTAAGCTTTTCATACCAAAATTTCTTCTTTATTCTTAACAGTGCCTTTTCTGTGTGTTGTAAACATCCTGTTTATTTTTGCAGGCCATCTTAAAAGCTTTGCTTGTGCTTAATAAGGTGTTGGCTCATCTCTATTCACTTGGTTCATGGGAGGGAGCAGCAGTAGGAGCTTGTATTTTTTCTTTAAGGATTAAATGACAACAGTAACAGCAACTGCAGTTTCAAAGAAAAGAGTCTTCCAGTAACCAGTGTTACAGGACAGCTGGATATGCCATCGAGAAGGAAGAAAATCACACTGAACTGTGCTTTGTCCTGATGTATTTTAATGCTGCTAAGCCTTGCCCCTGTTGAAGTCTGTCTACACATTTCTGTCGTAAATCTGGGTTTTAGGAGCTTAGTACTGGATACTGTTTATTTGTTTTGGGATTTATATGTGTCCAATTCCATAGCTATGTTGAAGTAATTTAAGAAAAAAAACAACAGTCTACTTTAATTCAGATTAACTGTTTATTACGAATGCCCAGACTAAGAGTACTTACATATGCACATGCATCTCTGTGTGTTGAGGGAAAGTCTGAGCTAATTTCAGCTGAGGAGGGCAGTGCGAGACATGGGGATTTTATTACTACAACAGCTAATTTCTGTCAGTGTGGATTTCAGCTCTAGTGTTTCAATAGTTCACACCGTTCATGCTTTCTTTTAAACAAAATAAGCATTACTAGTATAAGTTAATGGACCTTTCTTAGAAATGAATATCACATATGCTGCCTCCTTGTTTGAAAGTTAGGAAGATGAGAACAGAAGTCTTTTCTTTCAGCATATCTTACCCAATCTATGCATATTTTCATCTGGTTTGCCTTGTATTGAAGCTGCTGTACTTTCATTTAAAAATTGAGTGAAACTACTTGTAATACCTATTGTTTCCTTGTGTAGTGACTCAACCACATTGCTCACATGTCCTTGTCCACTCAGGTTCTGATCTTGTTGTCATTTTACCACTAGGCCAAAGATTATGAGACCAGAAATCTAATCTGTGTCTGCTCACTATAGAACAATAGGTAAGAACACAGGTACTCTTCACAATTTATTCCTAATATGCAAAAACCACAATGAGGGATATATGAAATAAAAGCATAGCAGTTTTATAATGCTCTGTAATGGGATTGAGTCCTGTTGGCTGGAGTTTCTGCATGAAAAATAGGGCACGTTATTTGATTTATAGTGGAGTCTGGCCCTTGGGTCAAAGCAAAATGGCCCAAGTAAAGCTTTCTGGTACTACCAGACTGTGAAAAGCCATCTGTGGCAATTTTTATTAAGCTGCTTCGTGGAAGTTGTGCCCAAATTGCAAATTGTTTGAGAAGTGTTTTTTACAGATTTGCATCCAAGGAAATCCTCTCTCTGCTTCATTCATGTCTTCGCTGTGCTGAAATAAAGTGTTACTGCTGAGTTTGGTTGTTGCAGTTTTTGTCTGCTCTAGACAAAGTTTTAGATTGTCTGAAAGCTGGAATTGATTAAGGCAAGATTCAGGATTGAACTGGCTGAGAAGACTGTGCTGTTATGAACAGTTATGAAGGTAGTTTCTACTTTTCTGCATCATGTTACCTCTCAGATATTTTGGTGCCTACCTGCTTGCAGCCCACCTTTGTGCCACTGAGGCACAGCTGAGGTGAGCAAAGGTCCAAGTGCTGAAACTCTGATATCCATTAAGGCTGTGAGGAAAGGTGGAGCTCTGTGCTGACATGCTCTTTTATAGGAAAGCTTTAATTTATTTTTTTAAAAATAAATGTGGAGCATGTGAGACATTAGGGAAGGCTGTAAAGCAGGTGCAGTGTCCTGGTTTATTATATTACTACTACAGCGGAAAGTTTTGCTGACTGGGTGTGTTAAAATATTGTACGGTCACTTGAAATGCAGAAAGCTTTCTGTAAGCACAGTCTTTTTTTTCTGTGCTTGAATTGTTCTGCTCTCAGATCAAAATCACTTTACTTGGAATGCTTTTTGATATTTGGAAAAGTACTGGCGTTTAAAAGAAAAGAAAATAAACAGTTTTCTCACACTGCAGTATAAAATAGTGCTCAGGTAGGACTTGGACTGTTGGCACAAATAACTTGTTTATTGCTCAATAATGGAGACAACATTTAGCAACTCTGGAAAAACTTCCATCCAAAGGCATAGGTACTATACAAACATGAACTTAACACACACCCTATGTAGGGGGAATAGTCCTATAGAGGTAAACTTCGGTGAAGGGAGGTTAAATACCATATCTCATTCAGTGTTTTGTCCAAGTTTACTGTGCCCAGAAAGCCTCTGGCACAACTCTAACCAGAAACAAAGTTTTTTCATCAGGTTTAATTCTTTGTCCTGGTTGTGGTCATAGGAAATGTCTATGAAGCAGAAATGCTAATCTTTTGACTATAGAAAAACAGCATTAATATTAGAACTTTAGGGTTGAAGAAAAATATTCCGAAAGTTCCCCTGCAAATCCTTGACAGAGTATTTGGAGCTCCTTTTTGCTTCCCATGCTGGTGATGTTCATCACATTTGCCAAAGGCACAAATTACAAATGCTGTCAGTAACTTCTATATACCAGGAAGTTTATTGAGTGAGCAGTCAGTTACCTGTAGTAGCAAACCCTTTCCAAGCCTTTGGATCACTTGGAGGTCCCTGTGTCACCTGTCTTGGTGAGGAAGGGTCAGTTACCTGTCACAGATAAGACACAGTCTAACCCTCCATAAAGGTCCAATGGGCTCTCCAGCCCAAGGTGTTAGATCAGTATTTGCCATATCAGAGTTTAGAGGAAGTTTTGCTTCCAAATTTTAGTATCTACTGGTACTTCCTAAAGAAATACCTTAATTCTCTTGCATCTTCCTTCCATACATCCTCCAAACTAGTCTGAGTCATCCGAGAGGGCTTAAAATGTGAAGTCTGAAAACTGGAATTATCCCACAGTTAATCATCTCGAGTGACTTGAAAACTCTGGTATGTTTTTATGGCTGACTGTGTTTAGGTGAGTCTGACAAACTGCAAAGCTGTTAATTAAGCTCTTCAGTCATCAAACTGCTACAGTGCTGTCAAACCCAACTGAAGCCTTGTTGAGCTTGTCACTGTCATACCTGTGTTACTGTTCTTTACATGGTTTGGATAACCAGGTTTTGCCTCTCACAGAGGTGACAGAGACTTTAAATTTCTTCCGCTTGTTGACTTTGTGAAACAAAAATTGAGCAAAAGTTCAGGCTCAAAATGTGGTATCAAACCAGTACATAGCATGGATATCAGTGCTCATCATTGCTTTAGCTGATTACAAAATAATGCACATGAACTTCAACTGGGTGAAATCTCAGCCAGTCTCACTGTATCTTCTCTTCCTGCATTATGCTGAGTTTATTCAAAATAAGATCAGTTCCAGAGCTGACAACTGTATGTCATCGTAGAGAAACTAAAGCTGTGTGTCTCTGAACAATCAAGGATTTTATTGCCTGTGTGAGAATGAGGGGGCAGGAATGCTACTGAATATGTGTGGGAGGTGAAGAATTATTTACTAGGGAGCAGGAAGAAACAGATAATCACCCTCAGCCATGGAGTTATTTTTAAATGTGAAAAGAAAACAGTTCCTGCATTGGATTGATATTACTCATTCAGTCATTCTTTGGCATATGCCCTTTCCTTTCAGGAAACAATTCTGAGAAGGGCTTTTGTTGTTATTTGGTGTATTCAGTTTATTGCCAGATTGTAGCCAAAGGTCACATTGATGGCTTATGAATCCATCAGGTTTCTGCAGTTACCATTAACCTACTGAAAGTAAACAGGTATGTTGTGTTTTGCATCCAGCTTGGTCTCACATCCTTTCTCCTGTATTCAAGGTGTGTAAACCTGTGTTTGTCAAACACATAGTCTACAGGGGAACTGCTGCAGGCTGAACCTGGGACCTTCCATCTCACAGCTGCCTACTGGGCTACCCAGAATCTTCTGCACTCCAGTCCTGGGAAGAGATGTTTCTCTGGCAATACATGATTATATAAGCAGACATTGGTATCAGACCACAGGATGCTTTTTGAACTTTACCTTGAATGGGTTTTTAGTTATACCTTGCAGCTGATGAAAGTACATAGCACCAGGACAGGGAGATAAATCAGCTTAAGACTATCATTAATGTGTGCACTGTTCTCACCTTTATGAAGGCCATGGTGTTGGTGGTACTCAGGAAGACATAGGAATTGGTTTTGGTGCTGGTAGATAAGAGCCTATGATGACCTTTTAAGTTGGTGGAAAAGGGGAAGACGCATTTGCATAGCAGTCCAAAACCAACAGTAACATCTCTTTTTGTCACCATCTTTATTTACGCTCTCTCCGTCTCTCATTTTAAAACTAAAATTAATTGTTTTGCATGCCCAGTGATAGTCTGCTCTCTCATGCCAGACAAGCTAGCTGATTTAAGCTCTAATGAAACATTTATAGGAAATGTAATAAGAAATACAGAATCCTTTTTCTGCATGACATTCTCCCTCCCGTATCCTTTGTAATCCATTGTCTGTCTGTCTAGAAAGATTTCTACCTGACAGGCAGTTTGTCCTTCACACAGCAAATGAGGTACAAATTACTTTCTTATGAAAGAAGTTCGCAGATACTTCTCAAGGAGCAAGAAGAAACTTGTAATTTTTAATTTTTTTTTCTCCTTCTTATTTGTTCTAAGTCAGAATAAATGCTTAGAGATAAAGCACAAAACAATCAGGTAGGTTTAGTAGCATGAGGGAGAAGTGACATTCCATACAACACTAGGCACTGCTCTCCAAGCTCTCAGGGATCTCATGGGCTCCAGTTGCTTGTTTTCTCCACTTTTATTTCCCTCAGCATTATCAACCTTATGTGACCAAACAGTAGGAGGACTTCATCTAAAACATAGGTGCAGTAATGCAACTATGTAGAGAAACTGCATTAAACTCCAAATGGGAGATGGACATCACTCACTGTCTCTTGGTATCAAAAGTATCTCCAGTTGTTCATTCACATAAGGACTTCTGGCTCTCTGGAGCATCCTCTTTAATGATTTTGCTCCTTTTCAGCTTCGCATTCACTGCAAAGGAATTGTGCAGCTTCTTTGCATGAGATCTTTGTCACTCCGTGTGCCAAGCCCAAGGAAAACTTGGGAGGTGCTTGATAGAATTGCAAGATATCTACTCTTATGAACTTGTGGAGAAAAGGCACTCTGAGAAAATCTCTTTGCATGCAGCCTGAAGACATTTTTTCTTTTAATAGGAAAAAAGACCAGCTGCACACTTTTAATATGAACAGAGAGATAGTGAGATAATCATATGGAAGCACAGACAAGTCATTCAACTTGCAGCTTTTCGAGTGTTAAGGAATAAAAGAGGCTCCGATTTTAAGGCAACACTTAAAAGCACTTTCTTATTACTGTTTGCATGAGTTTTAAATGGTGCTTGTCAACTTGACTATGTTGCCTTCATACTAGTCCCATGATTGGTGCCAACAGAACTCCATTTCTAGACTATAGATTAAATCAAGCCCTTCTTTGTTCTCTCTGTGGCTTTCTACCCTTCTGACTGAAATGTCTTGTGCCCATTTTCTGGTAACAAGCCAGTTGAATTGCATACAAAAAGGTTTAGGTGCTGCTCTGTAGTCACATTTTCTCTAAGAGAGATGCTTTCTTCAGAATTTGAGGTTAAAAACCAGGTGAGTCAGGAATTTGCCCTCATGTTCCTGTAGCAGTTCTGGAGGCAGAGCTGAACTGCTGCCAACCTCAGCCCCTTTCTTCCAGTTTTATCCCGTTTTCAAGCACATGCCAGAGTGTTACCTAGTTGGAAACACATCATCTCACACAGGTCTCTCTGCAAAGCTCATGAGTCATGTATGTGTTTGTTCCACAGGGAACAGATCCAGGTTGTGTGCTGAGCCAAGGGTCAGTGAAAGGCACTGCTTTCTGTGACAATTGAGCAACTGAATGCTGTCCAGGAGCAGTGAATGTGATCCTTCTCCCTGTCATGAATTCATTATGGGTGGTGGTTAAGCTCTTGAACCAGATTTTGGACTATGGTTGTTTGGGGTTTGGTTTTTTTCCCCAAGTTCACAGCTTGGTCCAACCAAATTAGCACAGCTATTGACTTGACTGTAGTGCCATGCAGCTGAAGAAGTGCTGGTTTATGTCACAGAAACTATCATAAAAAAATCAGTTTTCTGTAGGGTCAGGTCTTCACTCAGACTGAGGACTCAAAAGCATTACCTTCCAGTAATTTGGAATTGGGTTTTTTTTGTGAACATCAGTTTTTCTTCAGAAATATGTATATGCAGTTATTCAAAGTATACTAATTAAAAATGTATTTGTAACCATAATTTTTGAACGCTTCATTTGGCAGCTTTCAGTTCTACTGCTTATGTGTCTGACTGTTTCTTTAGATGCTTACTAGTAGTGGGGATGCAGACAACAGGTCTCCAGAGCTGTCCTAGAAAAATATTTTTCATTGCATATTAACATATATAATATGCAGGTTTGAGAAATGCTTGGCTGCTTCTGCTATTTTTACAACTGCTCTTAAAGGTATTTCTGCATTATTGGTGTGGTGTAGCTCCTACTGAAATGGATGGAAACATTGTCAGTGCCTGCAGCAGTTCTGGGTTGCACCAGTTAGCACTTCTGCAAAATGTCGGTGCAAGTAAGGTCTGGTAACTTCACCAGTGTTGTGACATTACAAGCCAGATTTTTATATTTAACTTACATTTACAGGTTACAGTATTCAGGTTTGTTGTTATAAAATATTACTTCACTTATTGTGGGAAAATATGCTCTTTAGATATGTAATGGCAGTTATTTCATATGTTTTATTTCAATTTGGAAGTTTAAGTTTATGCACCCTTCTGTGAAAAAAAAAATTAATCTCTGGCAGAAGGTGGAAAAGCCAACACACATATTGTGTGACAAAGTGTTGCAGTGTGCCATTAAAATGCCAGCACCATTCCATGTTGGCAAACTAACAAAAAATACTTCTTTCCTATTTTATTCAAAAATTACACCAATTCAAGAATTTCTTTAGTTTTTCTTATATAACTATATGTGATGATTTATACAATTTTTTCCATTTCTTTAAATGAAGTGCCCAACAGTCTGTCTTGTCCCCCAGTGCAAGAATGGTCAAATTAGACTCATGTCCTGATTCAGGGACTGTATAAAAGCTGCTGAGAACAGGGGAGAGAAGAAGGCCTTGGAATGGTAGGAACACTCACACTGTCTTTTCCAGTCTCTAACCTCTCACACTGGGAGGTGAACCCAATGCTTGAAGTCTCAGAGGAGAGAGAGATGGAGGGAACAACAGTGGAGGATCTCCACATAGAGAGCAGGGAGTGTGAGCTGAGCTCACACTGCCTTGGAGACAAGTCTCACACTGCATCCATTGCTGCAGGACTGGGAGCAGACTGGTCTTCCCATGGAGGTGCCAAAGGCATTTGTCTGAAATATATCCTTAAAATATCCCTAAGAAGAAGTTAGGAGCTGCTGGGAGCATTAAGGTTTCTGGAGTGCTGAGGTTCCTGAATATCAGGACTTTGATGGCACTGCTTGGTTTCCCTCCCAGAGGACAAGGGATGATGCCCAGACACACCTGCTGGTCAGGTGGAGTCCTGGCCTTCCGAAATACCTGAGTAACAAGTGCATTAGGTGAGCTCCTGGTGAGATCTAGAATAGCTTCTGGGAGGTGTAATCTGGAAATCCTTAACCAGATGTTAGTTATTGGCCTTTGCTTCTCCAGTAGAAAGGAGCTGAGAGGAGGCAGACAGACCTCATGTTGCAGGTGCTGGAGGGCCACCTTCCTGCCATTCCTGTTAACGATTTCAAAGGGCTTGGAGGACTTTGAATCTCATGCTGCTCTTCACAGACTGTCACTCCTGTTCAGTTTTAGAGGAAGAAGAAAGAAGAAACACTGCTCTTCTTGTAAGATGTTTTTTTAAACTACAATCAAAACAAAGATCCTCAAAATTTTCACAAGACAATCTGATAAAATCTATCCCTTTTCTGTACAGTTTTTACACCTTATTATCAGGATCCTTAACAAGACCCAAACAAGCAGGGTACTGAACAGCTTTTAAATTGAAAACTTGATTTTTTTCCTATGTTCCCTTGCACATAATGAGGAGGTCAGCACAATTTGTAGAAGCTGATGTTGGTGTAGCATTTGTAGCTATTAAGCTCAAGCTTTATGTTGGGGCTGGTTTAGATAGTTAAAGTGCTGGGTCCTCTCTCCACCACCCATGACCCTCGGTGCAGAGCTCAGTGAAGGAACACACCAACAATAGCCTAGTTCTCTGTTTGCCTGAGGGGTGGGTTTGGTTCATCGTGGTTGGCAAGCACCTCAAACTGTAAATAAGTGTGCATGAATAAATATTCTTTTGCTGCTGTCATGATGAGTTATGGAAATATTACAAAAACAATTATCTTCCCTTCATAAATCAGTCTGATAGTTAACTTTTGTTTGCTCGTTAATTCACTGTTCCTGCTAAATGTTCTTTGGTTTGGATCAGATACTTAAGTGTAGGAATAAATCACAGGTCTAAGCCAGAATGCTTTTTGTTTCTGGGAAAGAAGAATAAGTCTAAAACCAAAATAAATGACATTTGTAAGCAAATCTAAAGTGCAATAATGGCCCTAAAATGAGGTGCATGTATTAGCTATTCTACCTTGCTTTGTCAAAGTATTTTTAGGTAGGCTTTTGCCTAATCTATTTAAAATAGTGATCACCATTACCTTTAGGTGGGCAGGTTAATTAAATAAATTTGTGAAGCTAAATATACTGAGAGGTAAAACACAGGAGAAAAGTGGAAGCCAAAGCTGCCAGGAGCTGAGCCCTGGGGCATGTGAGACAGTCAGGTGTGATATGTGTATGTTGTAGTCACGCTCGCTGGCAAACACAAGCTAAGCGCAAATCTGTTTTTAAGGAGAGAAAACCAAGCCAGTTAGAGGGAAAGCGTTGTATTCCTGAGTTGCTGGGAGAAATATGCTGCCAATTCATATTGCAACACAGCTCTGATGACAAGGAGCTGCATAATACCCCGAGTGCTGGTGTGATAGTGCCGGCACACTAGCTGCATGTTCTACAACAGCATTTTTAGCCATGTTCAACAGTGTGCTTGCTATCACCCCTCCATTTGTTGAATTCAGGATGACCTTTGCATGAATAAAGTCAAATAGGATTAAGGCAGGAATTTTCAACAATGGGAAAGAGCAACAGATGTAGCCGACTTTGAACGTGGGAGGATTGTTGATGCACAGTTGCCTAAAGGGAGTGTCTGTAGTGACACAAAAGGGGGGGGGAAGGAAAAAACCCAACAATTTCCTAAAATATTAACCACATAAAAGAAAAGAAAATAAATAGAAAACAGTCCAAAGGAACTGAGTGATCCTGGTTTTTATTGGCATCAAGCTAAAGGCATGATTTTTTGATTCACTGCCTCCTTTTAAATCTATTTCTTTCTGTTCTTTCAGCAGAAGTCTGTTCTCTGAAACTGTCGCTATATGAGCTATCTAAGGGCTTTGTGGTGGGTATGGTATTTTTAGGTTCCTGTGTTTCAAGTTGTTTTGAGGAAAACAAAGATGGAGTATACAGGGGGGAAAAAGAGGTGTTGTTTTACTGGAGAATTAGCCATTTCAATACGAAATATTTTTTATTTGAGTTATCCTATGCAGAAGTATGTACATGGTTCTCAAATGAATACAGTGCAAGCACTACATAGAGACTGTTACAGAAAAGGGGAGAAAAAAGGTTAAGAATATATTTAAAGCAACAACTCTTTCTGATATATCTTAAGTAGTTTTATTTTTTATGTGCCCGTTAGATATACTGAATTTGTTTTTATCTCAGTAAAAAGATGACATGCAAATGTATTTTACGTAGTAGATTTAAAAGGAAGTATTTGATTACCTTTATAAAATACAGTAAAGTCTTTGAAACTTACTTAGTTTCATTATTGACAAGAGCTGTTTTGTAATTTAGTAGATAGTTGTGTTAACCCTTAAGTGATGCTTCATAGCTTGTAATAATGAATAATTCACAAAATTTAAATATTATTCGTATGTATAATTCAGACAAATCAGCTCTGAAAAGCATGTATGGGAAAAGCTTTTAAAGTGTGAATGAAATCATGTGCTCCAGCTCAATGAAAGCTTTAAAGGAGCCAGCTAGAAACTAAAGTAATTAAGGAAATCATGTTGTAAATGTTATGAAAAATATTGGGGAGCTTAATGTATTAGTTCAGTGGTAATATTTAAGAGCTTGATTAAACACCCACTGATTAAAAGCCTTCACTACACTTTAAAGAGAGCTATGCTTTTGAGAGGGCAGTCTCTCACAGTAGCAAAATCATTGGGATTCAGAGGATGTAGCATGGTAAAACATCTTCTAATACATCTTATCCTGCTTCTTCCTGTACTCCTTAAGAGCAGAGCTTGCTGAGGTGAGCTGTGGGTTACCACGAGCTGATGACGTGCCACTCAGTGTACTCAGTAGTTGTAACAAGTCTCCCACCACCAAAATGAAAAAAGAACCCCAAACAAACCCATCCAAACCAAAGAATTTACCCCCCCCCCCAAACCCCTATTGTTGCCAGGGATTGACTATCTTGAACAACACAGCTCTGTAGGTGCTGGAGGCTTCATTCCTAATTTTTGTTACCTTGGTAAAGAGGCTGTGATGTTTAATTTTGGGACTAGGAACAACTTCATATGCATGCCTGGCATCATTAGCACCAGGAGCATAGAACTGTTATTTGCACAGAGTGGATTAATGCCCACTGTGGCTGTTGAAAGTCGCCTTTATTTCCTTGTGGGCTCAGTGTACATCACTGCACACATTGTTGGTGAGTGCACAACTGTGTGAAAGGCTGTTACAGTCACACAGCAAAAACACTGAAATATATTTTGAAACAACAGTTGGGTGCTGACTGTTGGACACCTGGATTTTTGTTGGCGTTCATGAGACTTTAAGCAGAGTCCACTGAAGGCAACGAGAAGTTGAGGTCCTTTAGTTGCTCCTGAATTATGTTCCTGAGATGTGAAATCTTTTCTTCCAAGGTTCCATGAATCATAGAATCATAGAATCAATTGGGTTGGAAAAGACCTCCAAGATCATCAAGTCCAACCCTTGGTCCAACTATAGTCCCTTTACCAGATCATGGCACTCAGTGCCATGTCCAATCTCAGTTTAAAAACCTCCAGGGAAGGGGAATCCACCCCCTCTCTGGGCAGCCCATTCCAATGCCTGATTACTCTTAGAACAGTTGCTAGCTCCTTGGCTGTCTTTTATGTGTTTACAGGGCAATCCACAAGAAGAGTGCAATCTCTTTTCTTTGGCAGGCCAGCTAAAATCTCTGTATTCCCTCACCTCATCAACACCTTTGAGACAAGGAACTGTAATCCTATAGCCTTGCAAGGGTCAAGTTTCTTGGCATGCTTCAATGCAAATAGATCTTTAGAATCCAACTCAGCCAATCGAGCTTTAAAAGTATCGTAAAATTTCGCACCATTGGAGATAGTTATAAGTAGAAACAGAGTTCTATTTTTGTATACTTCATTTTTGCAAGGAGCTGCCTTATATTTTATGCTTCTGGAGCATAATGAAAGTCATTTTAGAAAACAGAATGTGTTTCTGTTATTTCATGTAAGCTTGAGGAGTTTTTTATATATTGAGAGAGTGTGTGTGTATATTTTCTTTCTGTGTGTGTATATAGGTATATACAAAGCTATTTCTTCATATGTTTGTTACTATGGTAAGTATGGTTATTTGCTTTATAGAAAGGTATATACGTGTATACCTTTACATATAACAAATACACCTTTATTATCTGCACACAACCTTACTACAAAGTGAATTCAGACAGGAATTTGATACAGATGGCTTAACAGGTCATAATTAAAGTGTTTCGTCCTAGAATCTGCTTCATAACTCAACCATATTCCATAACACTGTGACCCCTTTTCATAATGTTGCCAAAGTCCTCTCCAGAACTCTGCAAAAAGCTTTGTTTTTATCTTCTTAAAGCAATGCTGAAGAATTGATGCTATTCTGAAGTGCCCTTGTGGCACTCTGTGCTATTGGTAGGTCATCTGTCATGATTGGCATTGACAGCAGTGACTCAGGAGCATAAAGTGACTCAGTCTTTTGTTTTGAGACGTGGGTGTGTAGATCAGAACACAATCAATAGGTTAAGTATAAAACTGTAGCAAACCAAATGCTCAAATTGTTTCAGTGCTCAAATTCTTATAACTGTAACCACAACCCTTCCATTGTACTTAAAATGCTAATATAATATTACTGTTATTATTTAAAAGAAAAGGAAAAGGAGATGAAAAATTGCCTTTGAGGGTTTTCCAGGGAAGGAGTTTTCTCTGCAAATGTGTTGAACTGTTTTTACATTTCTTTATGGCAAGAAAATTAGGCTTTTGCAAAAAACAGGTTTGGGATTTTGCCTAATAGAATTAGTTTCTCTTGTAGGACACTATATTTTTTTATGTTTACATACTTACCATTGTTTTCAAATGTAGAACCAGGATGTAACATAGGTATGAGTAATAGGGAATAAGTAGAAAATTCTGATGAGAGCCTCCAAATTTTTGAAATGTTCTTCCATTTCTGGTCACCTTGGACAAACAAATGGTTGATTTATAATCATGATCTGTCTTTTTTTGCAAGTATCTAAAGACATGTAGAACCCCTACAACACATGGCACATTAAGTGGTTTGCCTCAGAGCACCTTCATCTCTGGGAGAATATTCCCTTTGTTATTTGGAGGAAGTCAGTAGTGGGACTGGTCCCTGAACAAATGAAATATATTGCTCTGGATTTTGGGGCTTGTGCTTTTTTTTTTTTTTTGACACATGTAATTGGCCCTTCATCACCCTCAGTCTCACTTTCACTGACAGTCACTCTGCCAGTATTTGATGCCCAGTACAGAAGAAAAAGAATACAGAAAGTAAGATCGTGCAGTGGCTCTGCTTTAGGAGCAGGTTTTAGTAATTTCACATCCTTAAACTGCTGAACATTGTCCTTGCTGCTGTCCCTGCATAAGTGATGGATTCTGTCTGGAGCCCCAACCAGGGGATCTGTGTCCCTCTGGAATATGCATATCTGCTTGGAGCAATTTGAGAAATAGATTCACATTAAAAAAAAAATATATATATGAGTGTGTGTGTGTGTGTATATATATTTAAAAATGGGATATTTTCATATTTATTGAGTAAAAAGGAAGTAAGAGACAAGTCAAATCCTACTATAGTATTGTTTTCTCTTTTGTCCTTTTTGACTTAAGAGAATTCTTTTTAAAACTGGTTGGTGAGTTTGGCTGCAAGTTGTAGGTTTAGATTCCATAAGAATTGACCTCTTTTTGTAGTGAAATTGGTTACAAATATATTGCTTATGTCTGCTGTAGGACATAAAATACCTCTGTAGTGTTCTATAGACAGAGATAGCATCCCCTGAGGCTCATGAGGAGCATTTTAGTCAGACTTCTGTTCTGAAGAGTCTTCCAAACAACATGTCTCTACCAGCTGCAAAGAGGTTTTGGAGACCAATCAGACCAATCTTGCCTGCCTAAACTCCTCTTTTGAGAATCCAGTGCCCTCCCCTTTCTGCTTCCCCCCACCCACCCCCAAACGGGCAGAAGGGATTGTGAAGTAGCAGCACTTAATACTGCCAAGGTTTTATAAATAGGAGATAATAAAAATCATTGCTAAATAGCTTTTAAGTATTTACATGTGGTAAAAAAACCTTATGTGAATGTAACTCATTGAGAACTAAACTATGACTAAAGCAACGTGCACTCTATATATTCCTCAACTCATCATTCTCCACTAGTGCTTCTATTTGAGTACTTTGTGAAATTTATTTTAACTGTAGGCAAAGCTGCTGTTTAAACTCCCCTCCTGTGAAGCTTTAAAGGTAAGGGAGGTCTTAGTCAAATTATGTCACTGTACTTATTTCCCACTGTACTTATTTCCACTGTACTTATTGGGTCATGCTTTTGCTACTGAGTGTTGCCTAGAAGTCTGAAAAACTCCTATTTATAAGATGATGTCTCCTACACGTTTAAATAACTTTTAGGCACTCATGTAACTTGGAACTAACGCTATATAAGAACAAACTTTGTAGATTCCAATAGAAACTTACTTGGAGCATTTGACTTTTATAAATATATCAAAGTTTTGAAACTGCAGCTATTTTGCTGTGTTACCAGACCTCTCCCTTACATTAACTTTCTCTTTCCTTTATTCTTCCCATTGCAAAGATTGTCACAATCATTTAATCTCTCGTTATGCAATTAGATATGTTGCTACACATTTATTAGCAAACTTACTGTCAGACTAGTAGTAATGCTCTAATTTACACTTCCCAAAGCATGGAAATTCCTGTGTAGGAATGAAGGCTCCCTTCTCTTCCCTCCTCCACCTATCCTGAGGTGCTTGTGCAGTGAAAAGTATTGCAGGAGACTGAGATGTGTGAGTGATAAGTGCTCTACATTTGTAACACCTGGGCATGATCAGACATGTTAAAGATGATGTATGAGGCTTGAGTGAGTTTTCTAAATTTGTGCTGGCAGAAATTTTTCCCCCTGTAGCTCCTAGTGGTTCTCTGATAAGTCTGATCTCATCCCCCAGCCTAAGAGAGAGCAACTGATACTTTCCCCTGCAGCTCCTTCTAAGAGCACTGGTTGGAAGACTGAAGTCCCCTGGTGCAGTCTTTCTATCCAAGTGTTTCCTGGTTCTGTCTGCACATGAGTATTTGCAATCAGCAGCAGCTCCCATCAGAAACACATTAATCATTGCATCATCTGGGGACCAATTGAGAACCTTTCAGGAGTGCATCATTTTATGCAACACACCATGCAAATTAAGTCCAAAAAACTCTTTAATATTTCCTACCATTTTTGGAAGGTCAAAGACATAATGCCCCTTGAAGGATTTTAATCCATTGGACAGTAACATATTTGGCATCCAGTGATTTCATCTGTCTGTCACTGTGAGTTAGGGACACTTAATGAATGGGTTAATCGTAGAATTGACTGGGTTGAAAAAGACCTCCAAGATCATCAAGTCCAACCCTTGGTCCAACTCCAGTCCATTTACCAGATCATGGCACTCAGTGCCACGTCCAATCTCAGTTTAAAAACCTCCAGGGATGGGGAATCCACCACCTCTCTGGGCAGCCCATTCCAATGCCTGATTACTCTCTCTGGAAAGAATTTTTTTCTCATCTCCAGCTTCAATTTCCCCTGGCAGAGCTTGAGCCTGTGCCCCCTTGTCCTATTGCTGAGTGCCTGGGAGAAGAGACCAACCCCCACCTGGCTAGAACTTCCCTTCAGGTAGTTCTAGACAGTGATGAGGTCACCTCTGAGCCTCCTCTTCTCCAGGCTAAACAACTCCAGCTCCCTCAGCCTCTCCCCACAGGACTTGTGCTCCAGTCCCTTCACCAGCCTTGTTGCTCTTCTCTGGACCCGCTCCAGCCCCTCAATATCTTTCCTGAACTGAGGGGCCCAGAACTGAACAAAATACTCAAGGTGTGGCCTCACCAATGCAGAGTACAGGGGAAGGATCTGTGTCTGATTCTGCCTTAAGAATACAAACCCCAAACGATCAGGAACACCCATAGGGCTGTGTGCTCAGGGAAACCCACCAAGCTGCCATCTGAATGGGATGCTCAGGTGTGCTGTGCACATTGCATGTGTCATAGTGCTTGCTAAAAACCCTGTCCAGTTCCTCACATTACTATGTTGTAGCAATACTCTCTCTCTCTGCAGCTTGGAATACTTCTCATATATATGATCTGCAAAATTTGTTCCTTGAAGTCAAAAATCAGCATTTTTTTCTCAAAGCTTTTAGTATTACAATATCTACCATGTAATGTTTTGCTCCAAAATATTTATATATTATTTATCTGACAGAATTTTTTTTTAATATGAGGGAACTTAAACCAGGGGAAAAAATAGTGCTGAACAAATTCTGTAGTTCTGAATATTCAGCTAATTTTTAAAATGTTGACTTGAATACTACATTGAATTAATGAAATAAAAGCCCTATCTCTGTGGACAGCACACTAACATTTAATTTAAAATTTTATTGAGCAGATCCTGGGGATCATGTAGGAGGTTTACATGTGTTAAAAAAATGAAACCCAGAAGACCTGACTGCTGTGCTTTGCTGTAACACCCCTGGAACGTGGCTAACGCCCAATTACTGCATGCTTAGACTTGGATGGGAATTACAATTGAGCTGTAAAATATTTTGACAGTTTCCAACTGTTGTGTGGTTATTAGCCAGGCATCATAAGAGAATGAAATACAGTGATTTGATTAGGTTTGTATCACAATCTGCTTAAACAAGGACTTTCAACATAAACATGTAGTGTAAAGTGTTAATCAGAGGCAGTGTTTAATTAATAGCAGCTTTTCTTGAGTTCTGCAGGAGAGCATTCCTCTCTCCCAAAGATTTTGATTTCTTAAATGAGACTTGCCATACCTTTATGCTTCAGCTTTTCATTTACAAGCTTTTACTTGTTGAGTGCTAAAAGCATAACCACACCAAATTTAATTTGTCGCATGAAAATTGTGTGTATTTTTCAAGAGGATAGATTTGCCAGTGCTGAAGCTAAAAAAACTTGTGTTCATTGCATAGTATAGAACAAAAAGGATATTTTCAGTTAACATGTATTTCTCCTTTTAGCTGAACAAGTTCTAGCAATTAACCAATTTGGATAGTGTAGGAATTCCTGGAAAAATATATGTTAAGCCAAGTGGCACTTGAATTCCTGTCACTTTTACACATATTTTTATTTTTAAATGAAACTAATAAAGCAAAAATATTCAAACTGCATGCAAATTAAGCTCCAGATTGTGCCAGTCTTGTTATGTTCATTAAGCTATTGAATCCTTGAGTAGTGGCTGTTATTCCGTGGGGGCTATTCACAGAATAAGGTACTATTCAGAGAGGTAAAGATAACAATCTGCCTTCACACTGCTTAAATGATGCTCATTCTGTTGCGCAATGAAAACAAGAATATTCAAGCCTTCCATTCCTTAATTTTTTGCTTGCTTTTATTTAGTAATGCTCTTTTGTTTTTTCTGTTGTTTATGAATGGTGCTTGTGAGTGAAGCATTCTGTTTCTGGTAGAGAAGACTTTTTGAAGTGTTATCTTTTTTTTTTTTTCTCCAAAAACCCCAAACCTCTTAAGGTTGTTTTTGTTGCCCAGTTCACTCTGCTTGTGACATCTCTGCTGTGGCTGAGAGCTGAGTCCAGCTGATTGGGTTACCAGTGTTGCTCACATCTTACAGTTTGCCTAAATACCTAATTTCACTCAACTGCAGTTGGGTAGGGTTTATTTTCTGACTGTTGTCCTAGGTTTCACCTTGAACTGTTGTTACCTTGCAGATGAAAAAACCTTTCCAGTGTATCCTAGATTTTAAAGTGGCTTTTTGCTTTCTGTGAAGATGTGCTGAATGGCAGAGAGCCTTCCTTGCTGGTAGTGCTCATGAGGAGCAGTTGGAGTGGTAGGGTTATGTTTCTTCAATAGCCAGTCTCCTAAACAACTAACAGACAAAACACACACTCTGTACAGTTATTCATTTGGAGAGTTGTTAGTGGTTATTGAACTTTCTGGGTATTCAGACAGTGCCGTGCCAGGCAGAAACCTAAAATATGCTGTGCTTTGCAAGGAGATCTGATTAACATGGGGGCAATTGGTGCATGAGTTGCTCATGAGACAAATAATATCAGGTCCTCCACTCTAGGATTTATTTTTAAAATGAGAAGTGGGGTTTTTCTGGTGGTTGATGGGAGAGGCTGGTGGGAATTGTGGGTTTTCCAGCTTGCTTCCCCTGCTGCCAGAGCATGGAGAGAAGCTCTGCCAGGCTCCTGCTCGCTGATGGCAGCAGCAATGCAAGCTGTGTCCTCTCCCTGTAGGCTCTGGAGTTGAGCAACACAGAGAAGTTGCCTCTGAAGCACTTGGTCCATCTACTTGCCCAAAGGCCAAGTTTTCCTTTACAAAACAAAAGATTTCTGCAACCTGTTGTTAAATACCTCCAATAACAAGACATCCATGTTTTTCCCAGGCAGTCTTGAGTGCTTTGTTATACTGAATTTTAGATTGCTCTCCTGGTGTCTGACCTGTTGCAATTAAAGCCTGTAACTTCATTTTGGTAAACACTGGCACTGGGGACAAAGGGCTTTCTTTCCTCTTTAGAGTTTTTTATGCTTGAAGACCTATCGTGTTACTTTCCTCTTTCATTTTTCCATAAGATAAATTACCTAAATTTGCTCCAGCTTTCTTAGTGCTTTTCTTTTTCTACTCGATTTTTCAGCTCATTTTCCGTACACTCTGCATCAAGGAAAACTGAACATAGAATTTTTCTTGTGGCTTTATTGATGCTGAGTGGAGTGGGAGAGGCAGTATGTGTCTTGCAAGCTTTATTCTTGTCCGTACATCTCAGTGTGATGTTTGTCTTTTTCACAACAACCTGATGTTGACTTTATGTTCAGCTTGAATAGACTGTTTCTCCCACATGCTTTTGTGAAGAACTTTTACCTAACCAGTTCTTCCTTATCCTGCATTTATGTAAATTATTACTCCTTTCTATATTTCACATGTACGTATTGAGTTTCATTTTGTTTTCTTCAGACTTTTTCTCCTTTTTATGTGGAGTTCTTCTAGTGCATTTGATGTCCATCCCAGCTCCTTGTCTAGTGTATTGTCCACCTTCCTAATTCAGACTTTGCTGAACCCAAGAAATACTCTTCCAAACCTCCTTGTAATGCACAATTCCAGGAATCATTTTAAATTAGTCTTGAATATAGTTTTCCAGCCTGTTTTTGCCTATGTGAGTCTCATTAAGGCTGTTTTCCCTTCTTCCTTTTGAGAACATCTGGGGATATAATTAAAAGAATTCAACTACATTCATATTCTGTTGTCTGATGCTTCTCCCCTGCCTGCTTCCCTCTTATAGAAGGAACTTGGACTGATTGTCATGATTTGTTGATGGCAAATTAATGTTTGTTGCTTGTCTTCTTTTAACTTTTATATGCTAAGCAGCACCTTGTTTGTTCCACCTCTGTTTTATTAATTTCTCTGCATTCTTCCAATTGGTCTTTTTCATATGCAGTTAAAGACTGGAAGAAAATACAGACTTCTCCTACTCTCCTCCTTCTCCACTGTGTTCAAATTTTCAGACTGACCATTCATTTCAGATATTGTTTCATATTAGCTTTTCCACTACCCTAGGATTACACTAAATGTGTTCAGCTGATCTGAAAGCCTCTGGCTTATCTAAGCTGTTTCCACACGGGGCTGAAATGTGACCTTTCTGTGTCTGTATGAGTAATGCTTGTCTCCAACCTGCCTCTGACTTGTAGAATAAAGACAGATGAAGACAGATGAAGAATAAAGAAATACATAATTTCAGGTGTCTCCTCATAATCTATGGACAGCTTTGGACACTGGGGAATGAAGCAATATTTTTATTAATATCCATTTTGTGATTGTTTACACAGAGTCAGCTGCTGATGCAGTAGTTAATCAAGGCAAAAACTTGTTTCCATTAAATTCTCATTTCTCTATAGCTGAGCTTTAAGAACATCCATGTTTCTGCCAGATGTAAGCTCATGGACACCAGCACCTCATGCAGGATTGTAGAATATACTGGGTTTATTGCTGCTGTCACCCAAGAGGTGTATTATGGCCTTGTGTCATCAGTACCAGACTTAAAAATACTGAGTGCTCTCAGCTCCCCCAAACACAGAGATCGTTTTCCTTTGTTAGTGCAATACCTGCACAAATCTGGCATCTGTGTTCTGTTCTCCAGTATTTAAATCAAAGATTTCTCATGGGCAAAGACTAATGCTTCCATAAATCTGCCTATGGTAGTGCCTTAATATAAATGATGCAGTAGATTTACAAGATAGGTAACTATAAATTTCTGTGGAGCAATGTCACCTTAATTAATGATCCAACATCAGAAGGTTGCCTGAAAAACCGATGCCCATTGAAATGTTCAGAAGAGTGGGATAATGACTTGTGTTTATTTAATGGCTCTGTCAAGAGAAATTCCTGCAAAAGCAACAAGAGTTCACTGTTTTTAGGAAGAATTGGCAGTGCCTCTCATTTTTAGTTTGCCTTGTGCTTTCTTTTAGAAGAGATTCTTGTGACCTTTTCTGACAAGCTCTAACACTTCCATTGTTTGCTGCAGGCCTTTGAAATGTGGCAGAGATAGCCTTGGGCCCAGGGAGGTGCGTTTTGCTAGTTCAGTTCACATTTAACAAAGTTAAAAGCTTTGAAAATTGCTATTCCTCATCTGTGGTTTAAGTTGCTTAATTCTGGCAACCTGCCCAAAACCCTGAACGTTCCCATCATGGCAGAGAGCCAGGGATTGTGAACCAGCAGCATCCTGGTAGCTCGTCTGGGCTTCCAGCACAGATTACATGAGAGCAGAGACTTCAGCCCACATGCCACCAGGACAACTGGAGAAAGGAAGGTGGACACAAGGAGACTGCCTGTCTTCTGAGAGCAGAAAAATGAGGCCCCATCCCTGCATGGGATCTACTCATACTGTTACATTACAAATATGTGTAATCATCAGAGACTGAGCCCCGTGTTCACCTCTGCTTAATGGTATGAATTATAAACCTTTCTTGTTTTTTTTAATTGAAAACATGCCGTTCAAGACAAAGATTACGTGACCTCAGGGAAGAGAAGTGAGCCTCAGCCAATCCCTTTATAATGGTTGAATCTGAGAAGGAGCTCTCTGTAACTTTTTTCCTGGCCTTACTGACCATCAGGTGAAATTACTTGCACATAAGTAGCCAATTCATTATGTTGTCTCAGATTTGTTTCTCTTCTACCAGCTCGTTAGCATTATCTTCTCTGTGCCATTAGCTAATAATTTAAGGGTTCTCAGCCTGGTGAGGTGGCTGCCCTCACTCCTGTGCAGTGCTGTTCTTCTCTCCTAAGAACATCCACAGGGGAGGTAGTCATCCCGAAATTGTCTTGCTCTTAATTGATTGCCACGAGCAGACGCACTTGTGTCCCGTTGCCCAAGTGAGGCAATTGTCCAGTAGTCGATGTGTTGTGGCTTTTGGCTCTGAAGGTTTAGAGTTTAGTTATGAGTACTTGCGTTCTTTTATCCTTTTAATCCCCAACAATGAAAACCAAACCAAAACCCTAAAAGACTCTGCTAAGAAAAATGTTACTTTATTACTAGACAAAGTAAAAGCGAGGCTACCAAATAATAACAAAACATAAAAAATGAAGTGCTTGGCAGTAGCCTCTGTTAGTGTGTCTCCCTCATCTGTGTGCACTGGATGCCTGTAGGTTATATGCACGTGCATATTTCTGTCGTATGACCACATAACATAATTTTCTACCTGACCACTTCCTCAATACTCACAGGAAAGGTTAACAGAGGCAGTTATCTGCAGGGCTGCTCTCCTTTCTTTTGCCAGGCATAGTTTGGAAAAGCTCTTTCCAGAGTTGTGGCCATCAAAATGTGTAACAGGCAACTGAGAACCCTTAGCATGAAATAATTTGACCTACTTGACCAACAGCTCACTCGAGGTGTGTCCTGAGGATTTCACCTTCCCCTTCACCTTGCCAGGTTCAAACGTGAGAGCTCAGGCAGATGTCTAAATGTTAAGGTTGCGATTGTACATCAACTGGTTTGGTTGTGCCAAAATTAAACCTGTAAAAAGATAAGCAATTAAAAGCCTATGCCTAAGGTTTTTAAGGTAGAATTTTATATTTTATTGCCTACCCACATTAGCTGAAGAGTGAGGAAGGCAAAGTTTTAAGATGTCTGATGTCGATGAAACCTGGAGGTTGCCTAAATACTTGTTATTAATGATATACAGGAAATAAATTCAGTGAGTCTGTAACTTGTGCCCAGCAGCTGGATTTCCCTATCTCCTTCATTTTTAGGGACAGTAGGAACTAGAGATATTTTGTGTAACCATACACCATGCCAATGTGAACAGAGAGCACAAAGTTAAAAACTGTACTCCTAAACCAATGTTTGTCTTTCAGAGTAATAAGATAGCAGAACTCCTAACATTTCCTTTTAGGAAATGTGTATTTTCTAAAATATGGATGCTCTTCCCATACTAGAAAGAAAGAGCAACACCACTTGTATTTTCTTGTGTCACTGAAGCCATCATAATGTTATGGTGACCTGCTATGTAAAAAAGTAACTAACTAGCCTAAGTAAAAAACATCTCAGCACAACTGAGTCATCAGGATGTTTTTTCCATTTTTTGAATAAAACTGAAATCAGTTTTATTCTATCTTTGCACTCTTCCCATATTATATTTGATATTCCTGATACTAGTGAAAATCATCTTTTGACTTAGGCCCAGACTGTTCCACAGCTCAGGATAAACAAAATTGAATACATGTTGGACATGTACAAAACTTGCCAAAGGCATAAATTCTATTAAATGAGCCATATTCAAATTCTAATACTCACAGGCTCCTTTAAGTCGAGTCCTATGTTGTTTAAAAATCTTCTTGATGATACAAAATTATCTGTTTGACTGAAATGTATTTGATGTCTTGTTCCTATTGCACCTTATCCTGCTTTTCAAACTGCTCTGTTCAGCTGTTTCCTAAACGTTTTTGACATCCAGCCACATACTGCGCATTCTCACTCACTCACTTGTGCCTTTCATTTACCTGTCTTGCATTTTAATGGTTTCATAGTTTTCAATGAGCCTCAGAAGCACCGTAGTTTGATAGGGGTAAGGGAAAATCCCTTTTGTTTTGCTCCATCAAGTAAGAGACAAATATCTTATTTACTTCTTGAGGAAAAAAAACTTGTTTGTTCATTGTTTGTAGGTCTTCCCTATTCTGACTTTCAAGTCTGTCTCAATCTCAGCTTCCTCTCCTCCTGCAGTTAATTACCAGTCCTGGGTTGTTCTGTCAGCTCCTTTTCTCTTTGGGGAGTTCTGTTCATTAATATAAAACTCAAAACCACACAAGTCTTTCATCTAGATTACATACTTTTTTTTTCCTTACTCCTCTCAGCATCTTTCTCTTCCAGCCTTTAACACTGCCTCCTGCTTTCTTTAAACTCCTCTACCTCTGTCTACAAGCTTTTGAGTAGCTCAAACTGAGCCCCTACAGTCTTCATTTAGACTGCTCCTTGTGTCTCATGTGAGGTCTTGGTCCATAGCACCATGTTCCCATCAGACTTCCAGTCTTGAGTTTCTTCTCCTGAGTGTTGGCCTGTGTGTCAGAGATGCAGCTCAGTCTGTAACCATCAATGTGCCTGGTGCTGTGTTCCCGAGAGCAGCAAAACAACTAGTCAAATATTTTCAAATGTAGGGATGCAGACTAATATTTAAAGCTTTTGTCCTCTTGTTTAACATAGAGTGATGGTCTGATGGGATAATCTCCCAAGAGGAAAAATGTATACACTAGAAAACAAATTAACTGAGCTTCCAGAACAGGTAAAAGAAGAATAGAGACTTCAGTGCTTTTGTTGAGTGTGAAACAAGGATATCCTGAAGCTGGTGCTGACTCCAACTGATAAATCCATCCACATGATGCTGCATTTAGGTCTGAGCTGAGCATGTGAGGGACCAGCCCTGGAACCTCTGCACTTTCCAGGCCGTTATTCCACAGCTCAGTAAAAGTCAGCTGCATTAGATTCCATAACCTGTTGATCAGTGAGCAGGTCTGGTAATCTGGTGTGGGTATCTGACGCCTTTTAGAGGCATTTCCAAGCAAGTTCTCAGGGCCCTTGGGTTTGATCTCAAAAAAGGCAAATATATTTATCATATATTAAATAACAAAATTTGGAGTCAGGTGGTGATCAAGAGCATAGCATTGGCATAGTATTAATTTCACCTTTATCCAAAAAAACTTGGACTATTAAGTGTGGAAAGAAAACCTTATGTAACTTCTGCTTTATCAGCTAAGAGAAGAGAAAATTAAGTACATTATGTACATCCTAAATCTTGCATATTCTGGATAAAATACTTCTGGAAAGTCTAACGTAAATGGAAAATCCAACAAACACAGAAAAAAACTCCAGCTTATGTATTCATGGAATTGTAATCTAGCTTTTAAAAAACTGATAATTTTTAAATAAAATGTGAAATTCTGCTGAATTTATTGTTTTAATAGCTTTGGATTTCCTTTTGTAAAACCTGGTTTTAAATTCAGTTACATCTTGAGTTTGTTAGATGAGTAATTAAGACATTGGAATGAAAATACTGTGTAAGGTGATTTCAAAGTTAACCATAAAGCATTTAGGTGGTAACTGGAACATTTCAAGTTTTTGTGGTGAATTTCAGCAACAATATTAAGACTTTATAGTTAACTTTTAATATATCTGGTAAGTAATTCTCTATGATTTGAAGAATTAACTTTTTGATGTAAAAACATTTTTAAAATATCATCTTTCCACAACTTAATAGAGCTATTTTAATTATTGCCATGTAGTAGTGTTATTTCCATGAATACAATTTATAATAGCAAATATAGTTTAAGTAATGTAGTACCTTAAATTTTAGGTCAATGGTTTTTCCTTCAAGTTGTAAAAAAAAAAACAGGAGGAAAACATGATCTTAGTTACTTTACTCTGAATCTGGACTGTCTGGCAGCTTCTTTGCAATATTTGTCTATCTGATTAGATCTTGTGCATGGTAAAGAAAGTTTATCATTTGTTGCTGCTTTTCCTTCCCTATTTTGTTTATATCCCTGTCAAGCTCTTAATTCAGTTTATTTAGATACATTTGTCTTATTGTTAGTGGATTTGTTCATGCTGATTAAAAAAAGTATGCAATTTTTAACAAGTTATTTTGTACATATGATGTGGTATTAAAAAAAGTCTCAGCAAGGTGTGTACATTTTGCACTTTCTAAATGACTTAAAAGTGCTTCTACCTGATGAGGAGGTAGTGTGTTTATGAAACAACTTTTTAGGACTGATTGTGACAGTAAATGAAAAAGTACTCCGGTGGTTCTGTGTGGTTTTTTTTCTCCAGAAGCAGCGAAGACAAACCAGGTGACAGCAGCTAATTGCTGAGCACTGACAGGCTTCAGTCAAGGGGGGGCATCGTTGGTCTTTCACAAATAGACAATAACGAGGAAATCCGTTTGACCATAAACTTAAGTGGGTGTGATAGAGTGAATTACTTGCTCTATTTATCTTAATTTGGGAGCTCTCTGACTCTGAGGTGCATCAACAGTTTGTTTCTTTTGTGTATATGCTTTTCAGTGTGTTTCATTGAAACTATAAGTGATCTCAGTTCTTTCACTGTAATTCATTTAGGATTTGTGTCGGTCACATTCTGTCTGATTGTTTAAGAAAAGTTTTTTAAGTGTCAATATTTTTCTAGAGAAATAAGTGTGTAAGCCTTGAAAACATCAGCTGCAGTCAGTAAGTTCTCTGCTGAATTTAAGGAACAGCAGATGGTCTGACAAACATCAAATGCGTGAAATATTCTGTTTTAATTCTTGGTTCATGCCCACAAAAATATTACTAAAAGGGTCAAAATAACCTTTATGGAAATGGTCATTATTATCTAATAATTTTTGTTAGAAACCACCTCCTGATAACAATTTACATACAAAATTCCTTTTCCGTGTAGAAAAGCTAAAGCCTGGCAGAGGAAACTCCTTGGGTATGGTTGGAAGTGGCTGTTTAGAAACACCATACCATAATTGCCTTTATGCAATTGCACACTCACAGAAAGAGCCAAGAACTGCACAGTGGGGCTGTAGGAAAGCAATGCACCAGTCGTATGTCGTGACTTTGATCCCCCTGATGTGACAGTAGATTGTGGCTCATGGCAAACTCTGCCCCTGCTCTGGCTGGCCCTTTGATTCCACTGAAAGTGGAAGGGCTTGTGGGGATGCTTTTCCATGGCTGTGTTTTGGGAAGTGTTTGCAGGACTGTGTATCGTGGGCTGTGCGGGATGTGCCGTAAGTGTTTCAGCACGTTGTTTCCACTGGTACAATTCTTGGCCTCTCCTCCTGTGTAGATCTGGAATCCTGTATATCTGCATCCTTTGGAGACAAGTGCCTAGGGCAACAACTGGAGATAATAACTTGTGATTTGTGTCTTTTGCAAGTTACAGTCATTGTAAACTGACAGCTGTGAAGGACCCAAACTCACATCAAAGGATAAAGATCATCTAGTTAGGTCAATTAATGTTAATTCTCATATTCCATTAAATTCTTTTATCATCTTCTCTCTTTTTCTTTTCTTTTTTTTTTTTCCAGCCAAGCCCAATACCAAGTCCTGTTTTGGGGAGAAAGCCAAACGCTAGTCAGTCACTGCTTGTGTGGTGCAAAGAAGTTACAAAAAACTACAGAGGAGTGAAAATCACCAATTTTACTACGTCGTGGAGAAATGGTTTATCCTTTTGTGCAATACTACATCACTTTAGACCAGACCTAATGTAAGTTGTGAACTCTTTGCCTCCATAAGCTAACTCTTACAGAAATACAGTACAGTTAAGTTTATATAAAAATCAAATCCCTGTTCATTTCAGATGTTGAACTGTTTTCACCCTTTCCTTTCAAGCAGGAACCATCCTCTCTAAGAAACCAGGTTTATGAATGCTCAAACTTTGTGACCTCTTTGCTCTCCCTTGTTGCATAAACAATTATTTCTCCCCTCTCTGTGATTTGTTTTTCTTCTTCTTAATCTTATACAAAGAACTGACTTCAAGATGATTATGAGAATTGTGCCGGTGTTGAAATGAGATGAGAGGAATAAGCTCTTTGTACGCTGACAAGGACGGATTACCTCCTGGTAAATTTGGTTGTCAAGGCCGGCCTCTAGTCCCTGCCTTAACTTCTTTTTTAGATGGAAAGCTTCAGGCAATGAAACATGTAATCGGTGTTTATTTATTTATTTATTTATTTATTTATTCCTTTAATTTTCCACACTATTAGTTTTGTTGATTGAATTGCTGTGAAATTGCTAGTTACTATATGATATTATTGTATGTCAAATTTTTAGATTTAGTTTGTTTTAAAACTGCTGCTTTTATCAAATACTGTACATACCCACTGTGCCATTTTCCCCCTCAGTGACTACAAGTCCCTGAATCCTCAAGATATTAAAGAGAACAACAAAAAGGTAAGAACTGCCAGGGGAAGGGGGAAAAAAAAAGATACAGCCTCAATTTTGACTTCACTGCAGGTTTTTATTAATTTTGGAAAAGTGCAGTTGTTTTGTAAGGTCATAACTGCAGCTCACAGAAGGTATTTGGCCTCCCGTGGCTCAAATCAGATGCATTATTGACTCGAGTTTGTCATGGTTTTGACATTCACAACAAGTTCAAGGCTGGCATTAGAGTTTAATATTTGTATGGCCTACATTAACTGTGAAAGCAGAGGAAAGGCCTGGCTAGCCTTCTGTGAGCATTCTTGATTTTTCCAATCAGCCTTGTAATTAAAAAAAACTGAAAGCGTAACTGCGCTCGGGCTGTCGCGCACGAGACTCCTCTTGCTGGGGCTTTACCAGGGCTCTGGGAAGGGGGCACGGCTGATGTGGCTCTGATGGTGATTTTTATAATTTTAAAAATGAAATTTTACACCTACTCTTACACCACACCAGGTGAATGAAGTGGTGTATGCAACATGGGAAGTTTAGGCTAAAAAGTGTTGAGACAATAGTGTGCAAATAAACTGAAATATTAGGAGAATAGTTTATATCCTTGTGCTGGGCAACTGTTTTAAGGCAGTCTTTGGAGGTGCAAAAATGTAAAAAGTTTCTCTGGAAGAAGAATTCAGGTTAAAGAATTCAAAATTCAGTTTGGGAATCACCAGAAGACTTTTTATTTCTGATCACTATTTTAGGCATGTTACAAGCTTCAATTGGGCCCTAGGGACATGTTTAGAAATTAAAATTTTCATGTGAGTCACTGATAATGAAATTGTTCCTGAAGATCACCTGAAAATTGTTCTTAAGGATCTGCCTTGGTAATGCTAGGATTTTGTTTTTATACTGCTTTAAAGAGCACTGAATTTAACTGGGATGAAGGTATAAAAATATACTTTGAATAAATTAATCAGGTTCAATATTACATAGCAAACATACCTACAGTCTAATATTATTTAGTTATGTGGAATTTCTGAAAGTGCTTTATTAAAATACTGTGTATGTATTTTAATGTGCCTGCACGCTTACGTGTTAGCCAGGGAGTTACTTGGCTTTAATTTAGTACTTATGTATTATAAATAATGAAGTATCTCTGAGCTGCTGCTATCTAATGAGTCTCTTGACTGTTGATATTTTTTTCATAATAATATGAGGACTTAATGATGACCTAAGTGGATTATTTGTGACATCACATTATTTTCTCTGACCAAATGTTTTTGTACTTCAAGTTTTGTTGAGTGTCTGGACTAATTAATCCAGATTATAAAAAAGAAAGAATAGGTTATTAATTAAAAATGTTAGCACTGTGATCAGTCATCTTTTCTTTATGAAACTGTGATGGCAAACAGTGAACTTTTTAGCCTGTCTCTCTAACAGGATATAGTTCCCAGAATTGAAGAAATAATGATTGTTGTTATTGTGCAGTTTTTTCTTTCATCACTTTGCCAGCCTTCTCCTGACAGCCACACTGAGTATCTCGGTTGCTTCCTGCAGATTTATTTCCTGGGCTCACACAGTTCTGCCAGATAACCCCGTGTGCCCTCGGTTGGAGTGAATGCAGCACTGCCAACAATGGCTGCCTAGAAATTCCATGCAGATATGTAACACATTTGACAATGATTCCTCCTAACCAATTAAAATAACATCTTCGGATGAATAGGATGATTTTCTTTGTCTGAAACAGCTCCGTTTTTTTAATGTCTCTTTCCCCCTCGTGCCCTCTCCAGAAGGAAAACCACTGATTAAAGGTTAAAGAGTGTATCTTTTAGAAGTGCATGACCTTGTTTGTATTTTAATAAAAAAAGAAGAGATCTTAAGAGACAACTATTTCAGTGCAAATACTGAGTGTAATTACACATGGAAATGCACATCATCAGAGCTTCTTTATAAAACACACCAACCACCGGCAAATTCGGTGCTGCCACTGATGCTGAATAGAAAAGGGTATTTACCTGTGACATCTGATCTTGGCCAATATGTCAGTGTGTTACAGAGTTGGGAAATGATTGGAATACTGCCTGTGGTGCATGTGCTGATGGATTCCAATTGATGTCTGTCAATCAGCTTGTCAGTAAATTAAAAAAAAAGAAAAAAACTTCATTGGGAGATTAGTAAATAGGCTTAGAATCCTGAATATACATGCATAAAAAAATCCCAAGCAGCTCCTACATTAGCATCAGGCCGAATTGAAATAAAATTTTGGTGCACATTGCAAATTCAAATTTCTGTCAGCAACAAAAGAGAAACCAGGATTATCTTTGAGAAAATCAGAAACATTACCAAGATACTTTCCCTGATAGTCCAAAGAGTTGTGCTTCTACTTCAATCTCAGATATAGCTAACTACTCATACAGTCTTTCCAATAGCATTAACCAGCTAATTTGATTTAATATGTCCATTCAATTATTATTAAATATTAATGAAATTTAAAATAATGGAAAATGCATGAAAATCGCAACATACTGCCAGTATAGTCCCCTATCAAGAACAGAATTTTTTCATTTTGCTAATAACATATCCTGCACTTTAAAAATTTAAGCTACTAAACAACACTTGGCTGGAGCTTTGAGGGGATGAAGGAATGAGCAGTAAAAGGGCACAACAGTGTGATTCTAATAATGAATTTCTTGTTTTAATTATTGTTTAGAGAAGCTTGTTTCATTTGAGAGATTATTGCATGGAAATAGTAATGTATCTTTTGGATGTTTAATTGGCACTTTCAATTTTTGTGATACTGTTTTTCCCCTCAGGTTTTAGCCATGTCTGAAAAATGCCTCAATACATTTCAACTTAAATGATTGTCTTAATAAAATACTCCATTTTTGAAAGAAATGTTATAAATTCTACATTTAAACAAAAGAATTCAGGATTACACAGATAGTACTGAGTCAAAACAGAAAAAATTCCTTACTTTAATCTGGAGTAGTGTTGTCACAGGTGTTCATGCTCACTTCTACAGTTTTATTCCACAAGTGTGAGGTGCTTGTTGGCCTCAGTGGGATCATGGAGGAGCAGAGTTAAACAGGCAGATAAACATTTGCAAAATCAAGGCTGAGTTACGGCTCTGTTTAACAAAAAAAATTGACTTGGAAAATTTACTCTGTTAATACTATGTTGCAAACTGATTAGAAACATGAGGCATTTATAAATACGCTGGAATATCAAGAAACTCCCAGCTTTTCCAGCAGTGAAGGAGAACCCACCACACACAATTGTATGGACATGTCTGGAACACACATTGCTATTTCCAGAGCTAATGTCTGTAAAATACTGGCATGTCAATCCACATATTTAGTGTGTTTTAAAAGGAGAGAAGCAAAAACGCTTCATCCAGACTGAAAATGAGAGGGAATGCACAATAAGTATCCAGCATCAGTGGAAAATAACTGTGTTTAATCTCAAGCATCATTGGAAGAACTGAGCAGGCAGCAAAAAGTGATTGCAGCTGTATTAAGAATATCCATCATTCAGTACTGCTGTAATGTTACTTCTAAGCAAGTACCTTTCCTGACAACCCTGAAACACTGTCCCCACCTTCATTTTATAGACCCTGGGAGATATTCCTAGGATTTAGTTTTATTAGCATATAAATAAGAAATTAAGAGTATAAGAAGAGTTCAGGTCAAATCATATCTATGGGCTTTGGCTACCCTGGACTGCTGTGCCTGTCCTTAGGTCCTTTCATTCTTCAGGTGGTAACTCCAACTACCTGCAGTGTGGGGTAACAAGTTATTTATGCCTCTGAATCAGCAATGACCCACTTAGGCAAACAACAAATCCTGTGTTACCTTTAGTGCACAGACAGCACAGCTTGCTATGCTTTCATGCCCAGCCTCTTTGCTGGTGTTGGACAAGCATTCATCATTCCTGGTCCCTGCCATGGCTTAGGCTGCCCACCCAAATCCTGCCCTGCTCTCCTTGATCTCGCCATTCTCAGTGCTCCTCATGTCTGTGCAGTTCCACCTGTCTTGTTTCCCTCTCCTCCAGCTCTGTTTCCCAAGACCAGGTAAATAAATGACAGCTGTCCCACTTCAACCATTTGAGTTCTTTCCATTCCTTCCCACCTATCATTTGCTGCTGTTCTGCTGCATCTGGAGTTCTGTATCAGCAAATACATCAGTCACGTGTGCCACTGCTGCTCCTCTATCCAAGCACAGCTCTGTGTTTATAAATGGCATAACAATCTCTCACAATAAGCCTTCCCAAGAAATGATACCACACCGAAGACCAGCAATGATTTTAGGCCAAATCATTTTGCATGGGGAGAGCCAGAAGAGCTTAAAAATAAATTATTCAGACCATTCCTATGCCTAGATAAACTCTGTGAATCATTTGTTATAGTGATATAAAAATTACTTGGCCTTAAATGCTTTGGAAAGTTATACCTGAGCATGGGGGGAAACATGCAGAATAAGATAAAGACCAGCTTTTGGTAGCAGAGTTTGAAAAGTGGCTGCAACAGAAATGTAGGGAAATGACATTGCAAAGAGAAGGAAAGAGCCCACTTTTCTCAGAGAAAGCAAAATCTCGGGGTCTGCTGAGAGTTGGCCAGCCCAGCCCCATGTTTACTAGTATGGAAACTAGGATTAAAAACCCCAATAATTTATCTTTTCTTTTTTTAATATCCTTCTAAAAGTAGAGAAATTAAGGAAAAGTGTAAAACTGGGGTTGAGTTGAAGTCAGTGATATGTGTTATTGTTTCCTTGTGAGAGGACAATTTTCTCATCTGTGTCTTAAATTTAGCATCTGCTTTTATTCAAAATAGTGTAGGAACAACTGTGAACATTGTATAAGCCCCTTCAGAAGATGGTGAAAAGGAGCTGCAGAATTCTTGGGGGAGGAGAAGCCCACATGCTTTAACTGAGTGCATCTACGCTAACAGGAGGCCTTTTAAAGGCTTCCTTGAAACACAATATTGTCTTCCAAGGTTAATCCAGGATAGTAATAATTAATTGTAAATTGAGAAACAGCTTTAATTCTTCAAAACTAGAAAAACCTGATGCACCAAGCCCACTCACTTAAAGGGCCAGCAGGAAGGAGACAATGTGTCCTCACAAAGTGGGAGGCTTGCAACTGTTCAGCTTTTAGAAATGAAAGTGAAATGGGAATGATTTTCACTCTCTCTTTCTTACAAATTTAGCATCAACAAATGTTTTAAAAATGCATTTGTTTGATGGACTAATGTGTTTCATGTCTAGTGTCAGGTAATCTGTGGTGGTGTTCTTTTTGGCTGTCTGGACATAGTTTTTCATCGACAGAAATCACTGCAATTACATGACCAGTAGAAGGCAGAAGGTTGATCATCAGTGATAAAGCTCAAGGTGGATTAGTGTTGTGTTTCTTATATCTTTGTTCTTTATCTTAAAAAGCCATCCTGAGTTGCTTTTTTTTTTTTCTCATCCAACTCTTAGACTTTTTTTGTTTGCTTGTTTCCTGCCACTTGAGTGAGAACCATTCAAGATACTGGTAGGTTTTCTTAGTGCAAAAAAAAAGGGCTTTTAAGCTGCAGTTTCATGAACAGTTGTTTGCTCTTAGAAGTGTTGTAATTTTGAGTAACCAAAGATCTTAGTATCATGTGGCATCAAAGTATATTAAAAATAGTTAAAACAATGCTATTTGAATGTCTTTGCTGGTTATATTCTCTCAGTTTGCTTCGCTCTGAAGATACCTTGAGATATATATAGAGAGAAATTTTCAGGAAAAATTGATGAGTTGGATGTTGGCTGGTGCAACAACAAGTAGTAACAACTATAATGAAGCCAAAGGAATAATAAGCGATAAAATTGAAACCATATTCTTCCTGTAATACTGGATGTGTTTTAGTCTTGCTTATTTTGACTGAAAATTCCACTTGCATTCTTGCAATGTTATGATATGTAAGGAACTGCCACATTGTAACCTTTATTTTGTCTGTTTTCAAAGGCATACGACGGGTTTGCCAGTTTGGGAATATCACGATTGCTGGAACCTTCAGACATGGTTTTATTGGCAATACCTGACAAACTGACTGTCATGACCTATCTCTATCAAATCAGGGCCCATTTCTGTGGCCAGGAGTTAAATGTGGTTCAAATAGAGGAGAACAGCAGTAAAAGCACATATAAAGTGGGTAACTATGAAACGGACCCAAACAGTTCTGTCGACCAGGAGAAGTTCTACGCGGAACTTAATGACCTGAACCGGGAGCCTGAACTGCACCCGCCAGACGGTGGTCTGGCAGACTTTGCTTCTCAGGATGACTCTGTGTTTGTAAATGACAGTGGTGTTGGAGAATCCGAGAGCGAGCATCAGACTCCTGATGACCATTTAAGCCCAAGCACAGCTTCCCCTTCTTCTCGCAGGACTCGAAGCGACACGGACCCACAGAAATCCCAGCAGAGCTCTGGAAGGACTTCTGCGTCGGAAGAAATTGGGAAGTGCAGCAGTACAGACACAACACAAGCACAGCCTGCACTGGGAAGGAAGAAACTGCTGATAACTGACACTTTAGACTTGAGTGACTTAGCACATGTCAGTGATCAAAAAGAGGATATGTCTCCCACAGTTGCTTGTGAAGATAACAACAAGAAGAGAAACCAGAGCTCAGACAGCACCTCTGGTTTCTCAGAGCAAGACAAGCTGGGATGTATAGGATCCACAGAGAGCACAAGAGCAGATCCCAGTTCACCTGTCACAAAACCAAGTTTATCTCCTACTTCTAAGCCTGGGTACTCCTATAATACGGATACAGATCTTGCAAAGAAACCACACGCTTCTCCAAGGCAAACAGAGTCTGATTCTGACAGTGATGCCAGAACAGCTTTAAATCATGCAGATCAAAGTGCAAAAACAGCCCAGGTAAGAAATCTATGCCTGTGAGTTGGATGGAATCATAGAATCGTAGAATCAGTTTGGTTGGAAAAGACCTTTGAGATCATCAAGTCCAACACTTGGTCCAATTCATTTATCAGATCATGACACTCAGTGCCAAGTCCAATCACAGTTTAAAAACCTCCAGGGATGGGGAATCCACCCCCTCTCTGGGCAGCCCATTCCAATGCCTGATTACTCTCTCTGGAAAGAATTTTTTTCTGATCTCCACCTTAAATTTCCCCTGGCAGAGATTGAGCCCATGCCCCCTTGTCCTGTTGCTGAGTGCCTGGGAGAAGAGACCAACCCCCACCTGGCTAGAACTTCCCTTCAGGTAGTTCTAGACAGTGCTGAGGTCACCTCTGAGCCTCCTCTTCTCCAGGCTAAACAACCCCAGCACCCTCAGCCTCTCCCCATAGCACTTGTGCTCCAGTCCCTTCACCAGCCTTGTTGCTCTTCTCTGGACTCACTCCAGCCCCTCAAGATCTTTCCTGAACTGAGGGGCCCACAACTGAACACAATACTCAAGGTGTGAAATGGTGTTCAAGTTCTTTCTCTGTGTTTGTAATTTATACTTATCTTCAGTATGAATGGTGAGGTGAGCAGTGTATTTTTATTATTGGGCAATAAATATGTTGCCTAAAAAGTTGGTGGTGCTGAAAAACAGTCATTACGTGAGAAACTAATTTATAGAAATTGTCCCACTGTTAATCTTCCCAATCTCTCTCCAATTAAAGGAAGTTGTGTTCTTGACTATCTGGAAAATTACTCCAAAACTTTTGCCACTGATTGTGGCAATGCATTTGTTCTAAATTTTGCATACTGAAGGCATCAGTTCATTAAAAAACTTAAAGCTTTGAGTACCTTAAAATTTACCAGATATTTCAAAATCTTGTTTGAGAAACCATAGTCTTGTGACCATGGCCATGATGGTGGCATAGAAACTCTAGTCCATTAAATGATGCTGTCCACTGAGTGGCCTAAAGCACGTTACTTCACTACAATATCCTTTTCCTTTGTATAAGGATAAAAGTACACGCCCACCTACCTTGCAGATATATTGTGATCATCAAAAAAGTTGAATTTTATATACATATGCAGAGTATTATCAATGAATCATACCACAGAAATATGTAAAATATGTTAGCAATTCTGCTTCCAAAAATGCCAAAGCAGGCTTATAATTTTAGCTCTGTGTAGAGCTTTCTTGAGTTTTGCCTTTGTTGGGCTTTGTGCCTGTCATTTGGTGTGATTGCTTCAAATATTTTTATGGGGTTGTTTTGAGTAAGTGCCATAAAGATTCATTTTTTTGCAAGAGAAGTAGTCCGTAGATGGGTGATAATGGTCAGATATTAGTTCCATAGCCAGCTAATTTCTTTCCTTTAATCAATGAAATCTCAATAAGTTTCTCTTCATCTTCATCATCTTTGTGTACTAGAAGAGAAAGGAACAGCTTGGCTCATACAGAATAAAAAAGCAGAAGGCAGGATTTGTTCTCTATGAAGTTTTTCATGGGCAATGGTGTAACAGGCCAAGCAAGAGTTGACTTTAAAGACAGTTCTTTGTTGTTAATCATCAGTGCATTTGCACATGGTAGTAAAATCTCAGATGTGAGACTCACTCTTAGCCTTGAATGCTCAGTTGTTGGTTGGAGTCAAGCATCTCCCTTCCCATGTGGTTGCTGCAGGAGCACAACAGACACCACCTGTCCCATCTCTGGCTCCTGGAAAGGCCTGGAGATGCATTTTCCCAGTCTTCATAGTTGACGTTGACCAAGAAGTGAGCCCTTGGGAGTGTGTGTTTTGAAGCTGCTCATGTTCTCATGTTGCCTACTCAGAACCCCCTTTTGTTGTCTCTGCTCTGCAGATATACTCAGTCCTGTGTATGAAGAAGGGACATTCTTGTGGATATTCATAAATTAAGTAGAGGCAGATATTTTGGCAGGTTTTTTTGCCTTGTACCCAGCCTCTTTGTGTTCAGTTTAAGTTATAAATGAGTGATACCCATATAAGTAGCCAACAAAGTATTATATTTGCATACATATTAAAGTAAATAAGTAAACACATAGCATGTTTGACATAGCTTCTATGAAGCCAGTTGGGTCTTTTCCACAACTGCAGTTTAAGGGCATTAAATTTTGATAGAAATTAAGTTTCAAGAGGAAGGGAGAGAACTCCTATTTACATTATAAAGGCCTATGACTTTTTTTTACATTTTGATCATCTTTTCATTTCTATAGAATGCTCTGTCATCTCATGAAGATGTAATTCATGTGAATCCTGACCTTTATTATATAGGAAGGCTACTGGCTATTAACTACTGTATAAACGTTCAGTCCCCTGAGGCTGCTTTGCTGTTAATTATATTTCTTTATTTTTAAGCAACGTATGTTGTCAAGACAGGAAGAACTCAAAGAACGAGCACGAGTTCTGCTTGAGCAAGCAAGAAGAGATGCAGCATTAAAGGCAGGGAATAAGCAGCTGAGCAATACGCTCCTCCCAGCCCGCACCAAGCAGCTGAATGATGTAAGAAACACTGGCCAGTATTGCAGTTCACAGAGTTAACATTCAGTGCATGTGCTGGGGCGGGGGGCATGCCCTTGCAGAATATTTCTGTACATTGAATTGCTCTGATATCTTGTGTGTCCTTCATTCGGTTTTAAAGCCTGTTTCTCCTCATGTTATGGCCTCCAAATTCCTGGAAGCAGAAGTCTGGGAGTACTTTCTTTGATTGGCACTGCAGTTTCTAATGGGTTGAAAACCAAAAGTTACTTGTTAAATGATAGTGAAGTAATTCATTCTGGTTTTGATTACTTCTCTTTTTTCAGTTAATGTAAATGGTTTTCCTGAACCTCCGATGTCAGCTCCTCACCACTTTATGAGTGTGCTGCTGTGAGTGAAGCTGCTTGTGTCAGTCTTGTAAAATAGTTGATGGAACAATTCCTTTTTATCACCAAAGTTGAATATGTTGGTGAGATGGGAGAGTGGAACTGGGGAATGAGCTCCAGTGTTGGAACTGCTGTGGTTGCATCTCCTGTGGCCTCTACGGTGACCTGGAAGGATCCATACTCTCTGGAGATGAAAGCTAATTAATTTTTATGCAAGTCTTTGCAATGTGTGTTTTGTGATTCTAACTGTTGTGCGTTACAGACTGTACTGGCAACTGAGAATGCAAATGTGACTGAAAAATAATGATAGAGAAAGGCTTGAATCTTTACAGATTCCCATCTTTCAGAGCTGGGTCCTGAGGGGCAGATTCTGCTCTTTCCCTAAGTAGGATCATACAATCAGAAAATTAAGACAGTGATTTACATGTTTCATTTCATTTTCTCAACTCTCTTGGATCCATGCTGGACTTTTTTTTCTTTCCTTAGAAATTCCTCTCTCCACACTGACACTTCATTTTACTTTGAAATATATTCTTATAAGCAGAGAAGTGTTGTTTGTGTAATAATACTTAAAGGTTTTTTTCTTATTTAGTATTTTAATTTTTTCCTAGATAAGTATATGCTTATATAAATTTCACTTTGGGGTTTTTTAAAAATCAACTTTTCATAAAGAAAATGGCGTTAGAGGAGAGTTACTATGGGCAACTACTGAGGCAGAAACAACTGTAATCATAGTTGCCTAACAATTTTTATTCCAAGCTCTTATTTTCATGGGTTTTACAACTTTGCTAGTATTTCATTGTTTGAGCTGAAATTTTCGCTGTTAGCTCTGCTGCCTCAGGGTAATTTTTTTTTTTTTTTTTACTTAAAACCTGTTCAGCTGTTTCTCTGTAGTAGTTTGGATAAAGCATTGTTTCACCCATGTTAAAAACTGATAAAAGTTGTGAAGAAGGTTCCATCCCCTTGAAAAATCTGTTCACAACTGTGGAAATTGTGTTAATAGCACAGTCTTGTCAGAGAGACTTGCAGTTCAGAAAAGTTCGCGTCAGTAAAAATTGTCTGTATGGACACAGCCCAGCAAGAGCATCTTCTGCTGGTGCTCTCCTAAGGCTGGGAGCCATTCTCATGCAGATTGTGGTATTGGAAAGCAAAACTTTCTTTTTAGACTCAAATTCCTGTCAGTGAAATCCAAACAGGAGTTGAAGGATCTGCCCCACTGGCATAACAGAGAAGAGATGCCCTGGGTAGATGGCAACGTGAAGTTAAACAGAAGTGAAGACTCGGTCTAGGCCATGAAAAGCAGCTGAAGGACAGCAGACAGTGATGGAGTTTTTGGGGTGAGAGTTGGGATTGTGTAGGTTCAGACAGCCAGATTACCCATGGGACCTTATTTCATTTGTTACAGAAGCTGAAAAATTAATTAGAGGCCTGCAGGAAAGGGAAGGGCAATCTTTTAGGGTAGCTTGGCAGAGCCAAAGTTTCTTGCTGCCTCCATCAGAAGC
This sequence comes from Pithys albifrons albifrons, assembly GCF_047495875.1. NCBI lineage: Eukaryota > Metazoa > Chordata > Aves > Passeriformes > Thamnophilidae > Pithys > Pithys albifrons. Next base: position 108,649,481 of record NC_092459.1, read on the forward strand.
TGAAGGAGAATTGTGCTGGCCCAAATGGTTCTGGCCCATGTGAAACTCTGTGCACTCAGAGGAAACTGTGATGGGCACTCTTGACTTGAGTTGATTGTCATATAAGAATGACAAAAGCTCCTCAGCTCAGAAGTGTGTTGTGGAGATGTGATTTGGAAACCCTTAGATATGATAGTAAAGAGTGTTAGAGAAATGCTCTGGAATAAATTGATAATTCTGTGCTCAGAGAAAAGTTTCAGTAGTGTATTTTAGAAAAGGTGTAGGGCAGACAGTGAATGATGAGGCTGAAGTCAGCTACTGAACAGCTGTTTGTTCACTGAGCATTGTCAGTCATGGCTACTGAAAAGGACAAGTTGGCAAAGAAAGTATGGATCATGCAGTTAAAGACTATATGCAGTGAGAACCAAGCAAGGTTATAAAGCTGCTGTAATATCAACATTTTCTAACTTCTGAGTGCTTGACTTACCAAGCTCAACATTCTTCCAAGGCATTTCAGTGGGAGACATGAATTGTGAAAGGGGAGTGTTTAGTGAAGGCTGGTAGTGTTCATATTTCGTGCATAAAGCTGTATATAACATATATACATATCCATGCACATCTATATTCTGCATGAGGATGCTTGTGTGCATCAACATATACAAATATAAGATAAAATACATTGATTTCTGTTTTACTTTAACATATTTGATCTTCATAGACACGAGGCCTTTTGAAGTAGTTGTGGCACTTTTCTACAGGTCATTGCTCATTTGATTGTTAACATTTAGTACAGACTTATTTCTATTCATGATTTTTTGGTCATTAAGGTTAATAATAAGAACTTTGACTCAAAGCAGTGTGGTATGTGTCAGTCTGCTGTACTGTGTAGTAGTGTGTTATCCAAATGAGAGTTATGATAATGAGAATCACCATTTAGTAGTGAAAATTGGACTAGGCTCATTTTCGGGGTGGATTGAGATTCAAAAGAAAATGGTTTAGAACAGGAAGATCTAATTTTAAATAAGAAAACTTTGAAGAGATAGCCCAGGGGCAATACTTTTGAAACTAACTCTTGAAGTTGCAATTGCACCTTTTTTGATACGTTCACAAAAAGAGCTTTAAGCATCCTGGTCTTTCAGAGAGTGCTCTGAGCATCACTCACCCCAGCTAAGTGAAGCCTGCAGTCTCATTAGTGACTTTCTGAAAAATCTCATCTCACAGGCCTTGCTGTTACCACTTTGCATTTGCCATATGAGAGCTGTGAGTTGCTTTCCCAGTAACAAAGTGAGAACAGTGTGCAGTGTGTGGGGCTGTACAGTGAGGACAGCCTGTATCACTGCTCAAAGTCAACCGCAGGGAGGAAATGTCCAGGTGTGTTCCATGGCCATAAGTATGGCCAGGTTACTTGGTGTGTGCTCACCTGATTTGTTTCGGTAAAACTCCATTTTGAAAAAAACAGTGTTCCTGTTTCCCCTCTAAGCATAGACCTTCTTCTGCCTAAGCCTTACCCTTGCTCTGAACCAATATTGTAGGGTCTTCTTAGTAGTCATGTACTCTGAGCTTGCTGTTCTTTTTCTTTTTCTTTTTTTTTTATTTTTTTAATTTCTGTTGCCTCTTCTTTGACTGCTAATTCTTGTGAAGTACTGGCTGTTTTCCTGTGACGTCCATTCTCTAGGCTGTTTACCCCTCTTCTTTATTCTTTTTTCTCACTGTAATGTGCTTCCATCTTACCATGTTTGTGCTCTGCAGTTAGAACCCTGTCAGTATTAGCACTTGTCTTACTTTTTTTTAATCTTTTAGCTCAGAAATGGATGAAGTTCTGGGAATGAAATATTAAGGCACTGAATTTTTTTGTATACCTGCTAACTGAATCTCATTTTCCTCTGGATCACATTTCAGATTGCATCTCAAGCTGTATGCTCTTTCCCTTCTTTAGTTTATGTCTTCTTGTTCCTTCCTCTCCCTCAAACCACCTTTCACCTGCCCTGGCCATGTCAGCTCCCTTTCTGCTTTTTAACTGTTTTTTTCTGAATACCCTCTGTCTTTACTCTTTCTTCCCTGAAAAATCTTCCCTATGTGCCACCCACCCTGTCTCTTATTCCCGTTCAACCCATCTTTCTCTGCTTGCTTCCTCTATTTGTATTTTTATTGGCCCAATTTCTCCCCTTTCTTCCCTACTTGCAGCATGGGAGAAGTTTATTTCGCTGTTATGTCTGTTTATTTGGTGCCTCTCAGCAGCCTTCAGTCTGCAAGCTGTATGCATGCAGGCTGTATGTGGAGGTATGTAGGCAGGTATTTGAAGTCTAAGAAGAGACCACCTTGATCAGAGCCTCCTTGAAATTGTGCTCATGGTTTGGGAGGATCATAGCTGTGTCATTAAAATCGATGCAGCCCTTTGGAGACTGGAGGAATTAGCTTAAGAGCTCTGTGAACAGAGTTACTGATCCCCTCATGGATCCCTTTCTCTATGGTAGATTTATAAACAGCTCAGCCTTTCTGCTTGCTTTCTTGATGTATGTGTGCATGTGGTGACTCTTTTACGAGATGCTTCTGTCATTTGCAATCTAGTAGAGCAGCTGTAATCACTTAGCTTTTAACCAGGAGAGCCTTTTTATTAGCTTACTCATTTTTATTTAACTTGCCTTTTCTCATGGTGAATATCACAGGGCTAGAAGGGACATATCTGCTCCCAGCACATGCTGTAAAATATCAACCTGTAGTGATGGTTGTTAACAGCAGCAGCTTGGCTGGACTGTGATGTTGGGAAGGTGAGGAGCCTGGCGCTGCTCTGTGCGACCTAACTGGCAAAGTAGCAGGGGAGAGGGGACCTTGAGTGGGGAATATTCAGAAGTCCTAGGCCTAAAAAGGCCTTTCCAACAGGAAAGTGGAGTGGAATCTGTAATTCCTGAATCTCATCATAACTCTGCTGTCAGCAAATATCCACAAAGGCCATTGGCAAAATGTTTGTCTTATGTTCCTTTAGTGACTGGTCCATATAAAGAATGGAAATTTACTGCAGCTGTCATTTATTCTGTAAACTCAAATGGCTATGGTTATGGAGTCAGCATGATTACAGAGAATGGAATTAGGAGTTAAGAAATGCACAGGCAACTTTAATTAACCTCCTTTGTGTATATGCATTATGATGTAGTCTTTAATTATGTGATCACATACTATTTTCCCCGAAGCAATTGTGTCTCATTTACCTCAGAGGATAGAGGTGATGTAGAAGGCTGTTTGTCCAGAGGACCTCTGTACTTTTGATTGCAGAAATTGGAAGGTGTATGACAAACAAAGCAGGGATTTTGAGGAGCAAAAAGATGAGGTTGTGGTTAAGGTGCTTGAAAGAATTAAATGCCTTTATCTGAGTTCCTAATCAGGGCTGCTGGGTCTTTTGAACCAAGCTTCCTCCAAATGGTCACTATTTGTGTATCCTTCCTTTCTGGGATGCTTTGAGGTGAAAGTTTGATTTGCAGATATATTGAGCATCCAGGTCTGTGCGGGAAATCCATTGAAGCTGTGCTTGAGACATATAAAGGGCTGTATAAAGCTTAGTATGCTAAAAAAACCCCAACACACCAGGTAATAGGCTTCCCAGAGCAAGCACTCAGTGACAGATCCTTTTAGCTGGATCTCTCCATCCCAGTTCTCATCCAAAGAACAGGCTAATAACTTTCACGGCATATTGTGAGAAGGGAATGTGAGTAATGCTTTTGAGGCCCTTAAATACCTTAGTGGTGGGCACTGTAGAAAGAAATCAAAAGGAAAAATTAATAGTTCTGTCTTTGGAGCAAGATTTGAATATTATGACCTAAAGAATGATGCTACATATTGATGGGCTACATATTGAACAGCAAAAATAAACTGAAGTATTGAACACCACTGGGTAGAGCTCAGGTCTGGGCTGAAGACTAGGAGATAGTGAAAGCAAAGGTGGTGCCACAACAAGGCTCTGTTTTAAAGGATACAGAGCTGGATGAAAATTAAGATTGTGCCCACTGGTTTTATTTCTGGCACTTCCTAAATCCTGTGTCACATTCTTTTAACTCGTTTTTGTAAGGTAGACAGCTTTAACAGGGAGTGCTGCATCACATGGAATTAATGAAAAACAGTGCTCATCTGGCAAAGGATGTGTTTTTCTTCCTAATGGGGCCACAGATAATTTCTGAAGTTACTTGGGTTTTGCATGAGCTAAGGATTCCTCCTTGCTGAATTTAGGGTTCAGGACTCACTCCACTCATACGGACTTGGCAAAAAATATTGCATATTTAGGATCTAGAATAGATTCTGGGATGCAGGGATACCTAGAGGGAAAATCACTCTGTCTTTTTATGCCTTTTGTGAAATAGGAAAATAGTAATTCTTTCTTCATAGGAGCATTCAAGGATAACTATGCTAAAAATTGTGAGGGACTACATTTGGACAAGAAATACTTAAAACCAGATTAATATAAACTGAAGGGGGTGATGTTTCAGAGAGTAATCCTGATGCTGCTGCTGTGCTTAAATGTAACTGTTTCTAACCTGCCTTCTGTACAGAGAAAGATTTGGGTTTAGTTCTCTCTGCTACCGTTGTTTTACATTTATTCAAGTTAAATGACAGCAATAGCTGCCTGCCTCTCTTTCTTTCTCTCTCTCTCTCTATTTTTTTTAAAGGGTTGAAAAAGCAGCAGGGACTGTATTCAGCTTTTTAAGTAAAATTTGCACATACAAAGTACTTCACTGAAAAGCTGTTTCCTCCAAATACACAAACACTGTCTGTGTACAGAGGGCAGAGGAGTGGGCTGTTCCATGAGATTGTTTCTCGTTGCTCAGAATATTGCTTTTTATTACTCCCTTGCTCAAAGGACTTGTTGCAGCTGTATCTAATTCATTTTTAATAAGTTCTTTCTACTTCAGGTGTCAATCTCTTGTGCCCATTGCTTTTCATTTTCATAAATATTTGAGTGCAAAATGATAACATTTTTGCATGCACTAGACCAGTGGAAGTTCTCCGTAGAAAGGCTTCAGAAAGTGACAGAATTTGAAAGGATAGGAGTCTCTATGCTCTTACCTTAATTTTGGTTGCATAAATTTGTACAGATATGAAATATGCCAGCTGCAATGAAATAAAAACAAAGTATTGTTCTAAATGCTCAGAAAAAAAGGTTTAATAAATGGTCTCATTTATTCCTTAAGGCCTGCAATATTTTGCTGCCCCTCTGAACTAATGAGCTCCAAACTGTTCATCTCCAATAAGTGGCCAAAAAGTAAACTCTAGACAACATGAACAGAAGTGGTACAGAAAGCAAATTCACAGTAGAAAACAAAAATAGAATATTTTAATTTGATTAAAAGATGCCTTAAACTCAAGGTACCAATGCAAGTATTCTTTCCTCCAATTATTTTAACATGTTTTTGAAAATGAGTACAAAATAGCTTCATTCAGTTTTTTTTTTCTCTGTGAAAGCAGAATCCCTACTTCTGTTGCATTAGGAAAGGCATCGAACTCATGAGTGGATTTTTTTGTACTCTCCTCAGTTGGAAAATAAATGTCTGTGATTGAGGTGGTAATGTTACTTCATTTGAGGAATCACTCCCAAGTTGTTCCTATCTTGTTTGTCTTTAAAAAAAAATAGATAAAAAATCTGATCTTTATTAATTAAACAGCTAACATGAATTTCTTGAGGTGTAGGACTTTGCAGATGGCAACCTTGGTCCTTTAATATTAATTGGAAAATATTGATTGCAAAAAGACTAGTCTGTCATGCTGATAATTGCAACCAGATTTAGATATGATCACTAGATCTCCCTGAGATTACAAAGAAGCAGTTACCATCTAATTGGCAAAAAGATTGAACATTATTTTGGTAATCCCTGAGCTTTGGTAACTTATTCCCTGTTGTTCATTTATATGTCTTGTCTGTATGCCACTATAAAGTGGTTAAATATGGTGTAAGCTGATAAGACTATGCCGTAGAGTATTTACATTTCATGAGCATTCTAAGTTTTATAGCTGTTTTAACAATATACTTTTCTTTAAATGAGGGTTAGACCTGCTGACTGAACACTTCAAAACCACAAGTGACCTGATATTTACTTCTTTATAATGACAAGCTAAGGTTGAGATAGCCTGATCTCCTTTCCTTGATGGTTAGAACAAGCAAGTTGTTTTATTTAATATTACTCAATACATGAAAAATAAAAACAATCCATAACTTTCCAAGAAGGTTCTACCTCTTTTGACTTCATATTTGATCTGTTTAAACAGTTTCTTACTATGAAGTTGTGATATTTCACGGTACAAAAATATTGCTGTAGACAAGTCCTTGATGTAGCTGGGAAAATAAATCAATTAGTGCAAGTAAACTAATTTTGAAGAAGAATTAGTATGCACTGTCAGTTTTATACCAGAAGGGATTTCCTGAATAAAGCATAACCTTTGATAAAGCAAGACAAATGTTAGCAGTTGGAGTTTTAGATATAAATGCTTGAGTTTCTCAGCTGAATTTTATTGCTGTTATTTCCATAAGCTGTATCTATTTACACCCCTCTTAAACATCTGGCCTAAATATATAAATACACAGTTGCTTATTACATGGCTGTGAATTCAGGGTACTGCACGTTCTGCAGCCATACCATTAACTTGCACGCTGACAGAAAACAGGCTGTCGGCTTATTAAGGGAATTTTGCAATCATCCGAACAAAATTAGTTCCAAAATTTTATCATCTTCTATCCATTTATAAATACTAGCCAAAAACAAAAAGTGTCTGTTTCAGAGCTATCCCTTTGTGCACAAAGCGAGTCCCTGGTTTCTCAGCCTCTGGAATGCTCTTTTTCTCTCGCTCCTAATAGCTGTGGACGTTTTCCGTGTGGATGTTCAGTACACGCTGCTGTGAATCCCAGGATGATATCGCCATTACTTAGAGCTGTATTTTGCATTGCCTATTCTGTTATTGCTCAGCATGCACAAGGGTAGAGTTAAAATCTTTATTCATTTCATTTAAAAATGTTTCTTTTGTTCTCCTTATCGTGTTCTGGCTTTCCCAAGGATATATGCCTTGAACGAAAAGTCACATGTGCATTACTAATTGTGTGCCATTGTATTTACAGTTCCTAGTGGTGGCACTGTGAAGCTACTAATTCTTTTGCTTCACTTGATGTAAAATAATCTGAGTGTCTTTGATAGCAGTGAAACAGTATTAATTGTTTTGTACATTTCTTGGTCACTCTTCTTAGGTGGTCTTCATAATCTATTAGAACTTTCAGCCAGATTTTTGTAATGTCATGCCTCCAGCAGTGATTAAATTGGTAATTAATGAACAGTCCTTGGCAACATAAACCACATCCCGTTAATTTTCCCTTTTGAGTTTCTCGAAGTTGTCGTCTCTGTCAGAAAGCATTGCGCCACCTTGCTACGGCCCCTTGGCATGGAACCACAGCGACGGGATTTTTTGCAGCCATTAGTAGATCAGAGCAGTAATTTCACAGTATTTTGGTCAGGGTAATTATAGTACCAAGTACCGAGTAGAGTTGGGAATTCACACAAGAAGTCCAGAAATACCAGGTGAGCTTCCTTGTGTTCACTGGGACGTTATGATTAGTTTAATTGGGCTTTGTTTGATTTCAGCCGCGGAGACTCTTTGTGCCACGGCACTGCAGCCACTTTCCACTTTAGTGTTTCTGACCTGCATTGACAGGAACTGGTGCAAAAATGAACTCTTTGAAGTGGGACTCTTTGGAGAGGGCAACTAAAAAAGGGGAAGAGTGATGTCTAAGTGGTGTACTGTAGCAAAGCTCGACACCAGCCCCAATACTCTGCGTTTTGCGGGTGATGTGATTCAAGTTCTTTCATATTTTCAGCCAGAACAGATAATATTTCTACTACGTTTGTGCAAATGTCGAGTAAATTACTGCCTTTAAAAACACAGTTGTTTTTTAATCTCTGGCTTTTACATAGCACCTGCTGTTCTACCTTCCTTTGAAGATACAGTTGTTTCTTCCAGCAGAAATTCTGTGAATTGTCTATTTAGTCCTGCAAACAAATCTGGGTAAATGCATTAATGAGACTGCAGCTGCACTTAGCAGTTCACATGTCACAAAATAGTAGGTAAAGGCATTCATACTTGAGTGACTGACTATAGGTGTAGTGGCCTTCAGCAGTACATTGTGCACATTAAAGTTTAAATAGTCACTTGCCTGTTGGCTTCTGAATGAAAGGATTGTCACTGGTCACTTCTCCTAAAGCCTTAATGAAACCAAATAGTTTGCTACGAGTTTGGGCCTAACCATTGGGGTGTTTCATGCAGTCTTGTCAGTTGATGTTCATGAATTGACTTGAACGAAGATCAAAGTGTTTCTCAAAATGGAGAAGCGGGGAGAGAGACAGCTCCTTCAATTGCACCACAAGAGCTAATCAAGCCATCAGTTCTTTATGCACTCTGCGTGCCTTTAGAATTTAATACCCAATGGTTTGTCAGGACAAATTGAAATTCGGGGCTTGGCGGGGGGAGGGTGGGCAGGGAGAATGTCCCTCCTCAGCCCACTGAAAATAAAATACGTGCTTCACTCTTCTGGAGGATCGTTTTGATAAATTTTATCATTTAATGTAAACCTGCAATGTTGATTAAATGTTTGGGGTTGAAAAAAGAAGTTATGGTGAAGGATTCAGTGGGCATTACGCGCCTTCTCCCCGAGTAAAGATTCAGGTTTAAAGTGAAAGAGAAACTAAACTCGGTGTGATTTTTTTTGTTGTTGTTTCTTGGATTGCTAATGAACTTTTTTTGCTGAAACATTTTAAATTGGGTTCAGACGATAGATTTTTGAGTGTCAGTTAAAACAAAGTCATGTGAAAATGCCTCTCTCTCTCCCTTCCTCCCCTTCTCTCTTTTTAATTGATATGATTTAGGCAGAGGAAAATGGTAAGGGGGATTTTTCTATTGCAGAAGCAATTTTTAAGGGATTTAGTCTTATTTAGCCTGAAGGTCTTCACACTAATGAGAGCACTTAAGTTACGTCCAGGCGTTGATTAGACAGCTCATCTATCAACTGGAGCATGAGAATTTGTATTTTAGGTACCTTTTATACATTATAAATTTTTTTTTATTACTTTACACTTTATTTTCCCCGAATTTTTAATTGCCTTCTTTCACATCCAAGGTGTCTGTAATGCAGCTGACAGCGCAAATGCTAACAGGGAAATGCTCCACATTTGATGTAGGGTACATTTTGATACATTTCAATAACATTGAAGTGTCCGTAATATCAAAACTGTATCTGTAGAAATTGGCATGCTGATTGCAAATTGCTACCCAGATACATTCCTTGAACAGCCACGAACCCCCTTAAAGTCTATATACATTTATTCAGGAAACATGGAATTATATATATGTATTTTTAAATGCCTAACTACCTCCTCCCTTCTCTTAAATTGTGAATGCTCTCTCTACCTGTAGGGTTTTTGCCATGTTTAAAATAATAGCATCTTAATTATTTTCTGAACCATTCTGAAAAGTAGAGCTTTTGTAACTTTTTGACATTTCAGGTTTGGGAAAAAAAAATTTAAAACGTTGCCACCAGCTTGCAGTATGAGCAGCCTGTAATAACAGTTAAAAAAGCTTTCTGAACTATTTGACAAGATTTCTTAGTGCTGAGGCCATATGCTGTAGCCTTTAAGCTATTTCTTCCTATCAGTTTCATTATCACCTGCCTCTGAGTCTCCAATATCATCAGTAAGCACATGCAGAATCATAATTATGCCATGTACAAGTTCTTTGATAACATGTACAGTTTTCTTCTTAATTCTTTATCAAATGCATTGATCGTGGCATGTGTGCATTGATCCAGGTCCACCATCTGGCTGTGTGTGATAAGCACAGTGGCATCTTTGCATTTCCACTGTCATTCATTGCGCTACAATTTGGCTGCAGGGGAGTAGTGGCTGGGATTAGCCCTGTTCTGCTACTTACTTGCATTTTAAGTTGACACCTCTACAGCGGCTCAGACCACATTACAAACTGAAACACATACGCACGACTTAGTGATGTGACACTCCTCAATAAGCTTACTCCACTAGCTACTCAACAATCTGTAATTGGATTTGTAGGAATAACAGCAAAAGATTTCCTAAGAATTGCTGGGGACAGAAGGTGAAGTTTTCTCATTATTGGCAAAAGGCTAGGTATAGATCTTAGGCGATTGGTATTTTCCATTAAAAAAACCTGCCAGCGGTTTGCAGGACATTTTCAAAATAAAACCAACCAGCAAAATAGGGTCCAGGGAGATGTAGGGTTTGCACTTGTTCTTTTCATTCTCATCACACAGAAGCAGACAGGGATCTCTTTACCCTCCCCCAAAAATTAAGATAAGGGGGGGGAGGAAAACCAACTTTGGGAGGACCCCTGCAGCCCGCTGGCTTTGTGGGGCTGGGAATGACCCGGAGCATTCCTCGGGAGGGCACGTCCCCTCCTGGGGAGGAGGCTGCCCAGGGTGGCAGTCCGGGAGATGCTGCTCTCCAGTTTACGCGTCCCATACACTTGCCAAAAGTCTTTGTTTCATAACACCACCTTTTTTTGTTTTCTTTTCCTTTTCTTTTTTTTTTTAATTGTAAAGTCAAGTTTACACAAGAGAAAATCCCTTAAGTGGAGCTCGACGAATGTTGACTCCTACAATGAGTAAGCAGCTTTCTTAACTTCTCCCTGTAACTCAGCTGTGGAAAGGCACAGAAAACACCATCTTTAGTCCATTAATCTGAGATCGGACATTCTGCCCTGTCTGGATGATGGCACTATTTCAGAACATATCTCAGCCTGCACGATTGAGACCCTGTTTGTGCCAATAGCATTGACAGTCACGAGGACAGGCAGAACAAGCTCCTGGATCTCGCAGCACCTTAGGTGATTGTTGACCTTAATTATACTTCCCGGATGGGGGGAGAGCACAAACTTGCCTAAGCAGAGAAAATTCCAGGAAAGAAGTTAGCAGAGGGCTTTGTCTCTGCTGTTGGTTTAGGTGAGGATTCTGGATGATCTTTGCTGGGAGCTCTGTCAGTGGACAGGGCTGGGGGAGCACCTCGCTCTCCTGTCAGCGCAGCTGAGCGGGAAGAGAAGGAAAACAGAAAGTGTGTTTGGAATTAGGCGTCTCAGCCTGTCCTTAAAACTCGCCGTGGAGCCAAGCGCAGTGTGGAACAGACGTGCTCGCCTCTGCCATCGCAGAGATATGCAGCTCCCAAATGGTTAAACGGGTTAAATCTTATTTATCTGAACAGAACTTCGCGGCTGTTTTGCAGAATGCTCCAGCACAAATACCTGTGGTTCACTTTGACGTTACAATTTTTATGTTGGTTTCTTTACTTATAAATACTTGAACTGTTAGACCTTTTACTTTTTTCTCTGAGAAAGATGTATTTGTACCAGATTAGAAAAGCTAAACTGTTTCTTTACATTGAATAATCAGCCTGTCATGACAAATCTATCTACTTCTGCATGAGTAGGTGCCAGTTTGACTAGCTTCTTTTAGGCTCACACTGGGTTTTAAGCTGGATCCGTGTGCATGACTGGCAGTGCATTTGTTGGACCAGATCTAAGGAGCCAGAGAGCGTTCAGCTCCTTTTTGCCTACAAAAGAGCAGCCAGACAACCAGCAAGAGGCCTTGGATGTAGCACAAGGTGATACTTAGTCAGCCATTCTTTTTTTCAAATATTCTTTTTCCATTCAGTAAACTAAGAGTTTTTCAGTTTCACGACACAAGGAATTAAATTATCAGTGGATTGTTTTTCTACAGCCAGCATTCTTCACACCAGAAATACTGTACCAAGCGAATTGTAGGTTTTCCAGAACAACACAGATTATACTTGAAAAAAAATTGCTGGTTATTTCTTTAAAAAAACCCCTTAGTTTTAAAGGGATGTTTTCCATTTTACAGCCACGCAACCCCAGTTTATTGTGAATTTGGGGACTTTTTTTCTTAAGAGGGGCAGCTTTGCTAAGACATTACTTGTGATTCTTCCAGTTTAGACTTTGGACTACTTCTGTTTTTATTCTGTCTTGTTTCATCAGTCCATCAGTGCCATGACTCGTAAGCCAGTAGCTACTTAAGACAAGCAGCTTGAGACTTTTTGTGATATGCACTCATGAAAAAATATTTTCTAGCTACATGCAGTTTATTGGTAGTAAGTTAGGCAGAAGGCAGAAAATACCCAAAATGTTTATGTCTGTTTGTGCTTACCACTTCCTACCATCTGACCAGCCACAGAAACCCAAAGCCATTTTTGTTTATGCTGAGTTTTCCCTGCTTAGCAATCCATATTTTGCTCACTACCTGTGTATTTTGAGCTGCTCTGAAGTGGGGGTAGAGACCAAACATAAATGTGGTCCCCAGGGTGATCAAAGATTTAATCTGACCAGATGGGACAAACTTGAGAAAGATTTTGACTTTCCACTCTATTTTGCAACAAGAAAGGCTGATTTTTTTTCTCCCGTCCTTTCTTTGTTAGCAAAGGCGGAGATCAGGCCATCCCCAGAGGAATGAGCAGGTGTGGCCATTTACAAGCATGTCTGGTTATATTATAAACCAACATAAGAAAAGTTTGAAATGGTTTGAAAAGATCTGCTAAACAGTTTTAATGTTTCATCCCAAATCCTATTTACTCAAACAAGAGCCGATCAAGGTCACAGTACAGCCCAGCCTGCTCAAACCTTTAAAGCTCATGTAATTTTTATTTTTCTTTTTACTTTTTTTTTAATTCTGTCTTCTCTACTAACTGAATAGGTACATTTTGGTAATCCTGAATGGGTACATTTTGGTAATCCTTGCCTCTGGACAGGCACAGAAGTCTTTTTCTTTCTGAATGGCTAATAACAGAGCCGTTCTTCCTGTCTAATGATGAAAGAGGTGGCAGTCAAGTTCTTTCTCTTAGATGTGCTGTTCACTAGGTCTGACCACGAACCATTTTGAAACCTGCAGCTACAGGAATCGCTCCTCCTCATAGATACAATTCTGGTTGGATTTTGTTGTTGTGGATTATAACTAATTTAACTCTTTTTATTTAATTTTTTCTCCCAGTCTGACACAGTAAAGGATTTTCTTTCTAAATATCAAATAAATGCAGTTCACCAGATTATATTTTTTCATAGGGAGAGGATGATGCCTTATCAGACTTCTGGTGTAAACTCAGTTTGGATCCTCACAGAATTCTGCCAAAGGAGGACTGAAAATCCCTGGCAAAGGTTTTAGGTTTTTGGATTCTTTTTTAATGTTTTTTTTTTTAAATGTGAAAAGATTGCAGAATTTTTAGTCATCTAAGGAGATGGTTTTTAAGGGAGTGTTTGGGTTATTTTTTCGCCTGCAAGAAGCCACAACTCTCAACATTTTACTGAGTTCACCAGCTCTCAGCTGGCCGGGTAATGGGCTCGAAAACTGCCCTGCCAGTGTTTCACATTCGAATTCACCTTCTCAAATCCACGGCATCATTTTTGGCCAAAGCAATGTCAGTCATTGCCGTCTGCGGCGAGTACAAACAGGACCCCCTAATGGCAGCCATTTTTATTTGTTTCTTAAGATCCAAAGGCTGGTGAAAGAACAATTGGATAAAGTTAAGGATTGGAGAAGCTTGATTTTCTTGTTCCAGTGAAATGAAACTCCCGTCCTTTTTTTTCTTCCCCTTTCCCTTAAAAGCCGGAGTCAGCTAGGGGGTTGTAGCTGTGTCAAAGCCGTTGGGATGCCACTGCTGATCACTTTAATTACTAGGACTAAGGAGGATAAAATTAAAAGTAGCACCATTGAAGCAGTGGAAGAAAGCTTGCCGAGATGTCAGTGAACTGTGAAATATAAAAATTGCATACCAATACATTTTTATAGGAGGGAAACAAGGAATTACATTACTTATTCTTGAGGAGTTTGTCCTTAAATAGTGAAGTTTTCCTCGCTGTGCAGCTTCATGGCAGATCTTTAAACCATTACAAAGTAGTTGGGGGAAAATAACAGAGCAAACTTTAATGTCTCTTTGGCATGTTGGGTTCATGTCAGAGGGTGAAAGATTTTACTGAGTTTTCAGCTGTACGGGGGGGGGGGAAATCACTGTACGTATGTTTGCCTGGTGCTTTCTTGATGCAGTGCTTCTTCTCGTGTCGCCTGGGGTTTTTTTATATATCTTTGTTCATGCCTCCATACCTCTCCTGAGCGCTTTCCTTTCCAAATTCTAGGAGATTGATACGCTGTTTAATACTTTTTCTGTACCTCAAAACTTTATCTGCTTTTTCTGCTCTCAGTTTCATTGCTCCTTCCACCAGTGTTTCTCCTGCCAAGCTCAGTAACCGAGGGTTCAAATACCTGAATTGAATTTAAGCAAGAACTAGGCTGGTTTTTCTCTTATCCGCTGGTGATGATTGGCTTAATCAGCACAAACACAACCCACCATAATCTGTGTTTGCTTGGAGATCCCCGGGATGTTAATGACTATGCTAATAATTCAGGATACAAGTTCTCTTTCAGGAGGAGGGGAGGAAAGGAGAGGGGAGAAATCAGCCCGCTCAGTTTAGGGCATTTCTGTCACAAACACTTAACTGGCCTTATTTTAAACTACACGTGCTGAAGTAGATTAAATTGTTTGATGGTAAGCCACACAGAAATCTTAATTTTGCACATTCCTTCTTAAAAGTCATTTAAGTCAAATCCACACGTTCCTATATCCCAGGAATTAGGAATATTAGAGTTTTGAGCAGTTTTATTTCATGTAAAATTCAGTGTAATTAATGTTACCAAATACTGCGGTTCAAAATAAAACCATTTGTTGTATCAGTTGCCTGTCTAGAATTAAATTAAATTGATCTATTAAGTGCCTAGGACGAGGGTGGGGGGAAGCTTTCCAGTTGTCTTCCTAATGTGTCCTTTCCCAAATAAATTTTTGATAGAACTGTTGCGCTATGCCCTCTGGGAAGTTAAAGGGTGAGAAAGCAAACAAAGCCCATGTGCCATCCCGCTGCCTCGCAGGGCCCAGTCAGAATTGTCTTTCCAGGGGAGGACATTAGGAGAAAAGTAAATCAAGGCAATCTGATAGGGAATCAGGACTCTGTCACTCAGAGGCGAGATATTGTGCTGTGTCCATATACTTTGTTTACTGTAGGGTTTTATGAGTTGTAACCTGCCCATGCAAGCTGTTAATGAGGCTAAATCTTGCTGCTTGAGGATTGAATTACAGCACACCTCTGGGCTAATGGTTATAAACAGAAAGTCCCATTAGGGCTGCATTCGGATTCAGTCATTTGCATTTTTTCTATTGTGCCGAGAACAATGCTGAGTAAATAGCTACAAACAAACAATTTACATGGAAATGGATGAAATGTACCTAATTAGTATTTTGCGCTTGTTTTATTAATGATTGCTTAAACTAAATAGCACTTAGCAGAGGCTCTCACCAGTGTCTGCAGGTGTGGGATGCTCAAGTTTCTGGGTCGGTGAGAAGGCTGCCAGGGTGGATCTCCAAAATTAGGCAGTTTGTTATATTCCATTTAGTTCAGGTCAACAGCCTGTACCTGGGATTTATGCAGGTCATTATGTCAATAATCCAAAATTATTGGCAGGTTAGACTTAAAGCCAAGCACTGACTTTGTTGCACTTATGAGCATTTCTGATATTGAGGGGAGGTGAAAAACAGTCCTAACTTTGAAAGAATACCATGTTTAAGGTGGAAACTGGAATGGTTTCCCTTATGGTTTCACGAAGTCTTGTAGATATGTTTAAACAGATCTTTTTATTAATATTTTTTAGGATGATTGGTTAGTCTTCTACAAAATTTCATGCTGCAGAACTTTGCTTTTTTCTGTAAGTGAAATATTATTGTGCTTCAAGAGCTTTAGCAGGACAGCACTGTCTGGCATGGCTCCAATGTGATCTCTTTAATTGCTGACCAAAGCCCCACTAGTAGGATGTTTTAAAGCAATGCAAAGTCTTTTCTACTCTAAGAGCACCTATTGTTCTTCCAGTAATTTTCATTAGTTAATCTTTTTTTAAGAGAAAAGTATCCCTTGAAGTCAAAGAACATGCCTCAGATTTGATGCCACTTTACACTTTGAAGTCAGCTTGGTGCTTGGAGCAACCAAGAGCAACATCTGGCTTCTCCTTTCAGTTCTCTGTATTTGTGAGTACTACTCAAATGAGTAATTCAATTTAGCAAAACTATTTTATAGCCACGGTAAAACTTCACTCAAATCGCTCATTAAATGTGATTACTATAAGACTAAAGTGTCTGCAAATTTTCATCAAGGTATTTTTATAGAATATAATGTATAAAAGCTTTACATTGCAAATCATTAGGTTTCTAACGCAGTAATAATTTGGGGAATGCTTTAAAAAAAATCTGACGCATGGATGTCTTTAAAAATTGTGGTGTGACACCCAACTGATATCGAGCGTCCTATTTATAATGTGGGCCAAGCACCATGCTGTAAACCAGTTCCTATCATGATGATCAGATTGAGAATGAAATTGCATTTCTGTCAATTACTGAGTTGGCAACTGTTCAATATATCTTAGCAGCAAGATGAAGAGCGGCGTCGGCAGCTGAGAGAGAGAGCTCGTCAGCTAATAGCAGAAGCTCGATCTGGAGTGAAGATGTCAGAACTTCCCAGCTACACTGAAATGGCTGCAGAAAAGTTGAAAGAAAGGTCAAAGGCATCTGGAGGTGAGCTGAGGAACCTTGTATCTTATTCCTATGGCAACCCACAAACCGGAGACCTCTTGGGGTATCACTTTTATTCACGCTTCAAAACACTGTTGTTCATCAGGTGAACATATCAGAAGACGTGGCTGTAGATGTGTTTCCTAAATCAGTGTTGTGTCACTTATTTTCCAACAATTTAAAGAAAAGCATATGTGGTTGACAGAAAAAGATGTTCTGTGAACAAGTAAATCATATTGGCCCATTATTTACGGATTTGTCATTGCCCACAATTTTATGGTTGTTGGTTCTCTTCAATAAATATTTTTATATAGGAGCATGGACATAATTTTGGGGTAAAACAATATCAAAAATACTTAAGAAATGTTATTTTTTGGTAAATACGTTCAAAAAAGTGCTTGGGAAGAGAATTTTAGTGGTGGCCTGTGAGAAGCAGGGGCAATAACCTTTTGATTTTAAATGGCAGTCTTTTGACAAACCACTTGCATTTACAGGTTTTGAGTTGTAATATTGCTATAATGTTATTAAACTGGCTTTGAAATTTCATTAAAATTCATACACCTGCCAGTGCTGTGAGCTGGAGTAATGCAGTGTCACTCAAACTCAGATGGGTGCTGAGCACACACTGCAGTGCAGGCTTCTTCTTGCTCTTTTAATGTCTTCTACATATTCTAAAGGGAAATAGTATTTCTCATGCTAACACATAATCATAAGTCAAAGTGTAAAGAAAATCCAGCTTTATGCTCATAATGCATGTAAATTCAACAAAAATATTCGCTTCTTCTCTACTGTTTTATATGCATAAATAGTTAAATACAGTCTTTTTGCACCCTAAACCCTACGCTTGTGTTCATTTAAGACCAAGCAGAAAGCAGTGAGTTGTACATCTCCCTTTGGATCTGGTCCTCAGTTTTACTGTCTTTGCCCAGTAAGCCAAGCTTGCCAGCATAACTCTCTTTTGTGATAAATGGGGAGATTTCATCCTTGATGGGGAGGCAGTAAGACAGGCTGAGCCTAATGACCCAGTCCTTGGACATTACATAGACTATGGTCTTCCTCATCCCTTTTCACAGTTTATAACTCAACATCCTACGTTATTTGATGCCTTCCTCTTCACTGTTTCATCATGCCTATACATAGCTGTTCCTGCCATATCTTCCCTCAAAGTAGGGTGCCCTGTCTGGGTGTATCCTGGGTGCTCAGCTGCACAGCGGTTGACCCTGTTTAGTCACAGTGACTCACTTGCAGTGTTGCTAAATATCTCAGTGTGGTGCTTTTTGGGATGTGGCCTTCCCATGCAAATATTCATCTGTGTTTTGCCATTGCTCCTCATGCCCTTCCTTCAAACTGTAAACAGTCTCAGAGGTAACTGTGCATGTGCACTAAAAGAAATAGGTATTTATAGAGGGAGATTGCATGTGCACCCAGAGAGTTCAGTGTTATTTAAAGGAGACAGTATCAGTACTGATGGCAGCTCGTTTTCGAAGTTATCACCACTATACCTGTTGGGTTTTATCCAGTGCACCAATTTCACAGCTTTCTACTTTTACACATGCTTAGAGTTATCTCCTTTATTTGATTTCCTACTTTGATTTTTCTTTGTCCATACAGTAGTTTGGCTAATCTATTTGAACTTCTCTTGGGTTTAAAAATTTCAGTTCCCATCTTGTTTTATTCCTCTTTGCTCTTTTCACGTCAATGTGCATTTTATAGCATTTCCTTCTACTTACTCCTTCTCAAAAAGGATGACACATCTTCCACATAGTTCTACCACACCACTGGTAAAACATCAGGTGCCACACTAGATCTCCACTCACAAAATTCATTCTTCTAAAATGTAGTAGTTCTGTGGAATGGCACCCAACATTAACAAACAAAATTTAGAATTATTTTTGGGTTGTCTTTTTCATTTTT
This sequence comes from Pithys albifrons albifrons, assembly GCF_047495875.1. Lineage (NCBI taxonomy): Eukaryota > Metazoa > Chordata > Aves > Passeriformes > Thamnophilidae > Pithys > Pithys albifrons. Next base: position 108,668,029 of record NC_092459.1, read on the forward strand.
GAATTTACACAAAATATTAGGCTATAATGGACAGTCTCCTTGTTACAACTGAATTCTGAATGCTCTCCCTAACTGCATTCGCATTTAGTAGCGTTTTTATCTGTGATAGTCGTGTATTTCCTGTACAATACCCAAGACAAGCTTATTGTGGTATCTTAGGTCTTCCAAGCTCTCTTGACCATTATGCTTCATTAATCTCTTCTTCTGCATTGATTACAATTGCTTTTTAATTTACAAAAAGGAATACCAAATAATCTTTCTCTCAATTCAATTATTTTAGAAGGTAAAAAAGGGACATTTTAGCTTTGTGATTCTGGAGCTTTAAAAGACTAACTCTGCCTTATGATTGTCGGTGAAAATACGATCTCTTTCATTGTTTCTATGTGCTCATTAAGAATTTCGTACTTTGGCACTGGTGCAATATTCTCTGTTAAAAGGCTTTATTTAATCATGGTCTGAAATACTCAAATGCCTATGGCAAGTTGAAACTTTCCTGGATAAGCAGCATCCTAGCAATGAAATCCAGCCTTTTTCATAGGTTATTTGGCATGTGAGACAGAAAATACTTCTTCCTGCCAACTGCCAGAGGGTTTGGGATGGCAGCTTCAAGTTTATTAGATGTCCTACTACCTTCAGGCTGATAAGCAGATGCCTTGAGATGGATCCAGGGACAGTATCAAGATAGAAATCCAAATTTCCTAGCAGCAATGGGACAAAGGAATTGACATATTATCTAGGTATTGTCCCTGTGCAATGGAACACCCGTCTACTGTTCTGGGACTTGGGGAGCTGTTCCCTTTACTCTCTGGCACATCTCCATCCTTTATTTGAGATGGCGTCTCTGTGAGGATGTGGCTTGGATCTGGGGGTGATGAGTAGGCAGTGAAGGCAGGACAGGGTGGTAAGTTCAAGATTTCACTTCTGAGGCAATGATTTTCAGGGAATGTAACCAGGTAGCACAGGCTTGCTCATCATGCTTAGTCTCCCAACTCATGAAACAGTGTTAAGTCCTCAATTTAATATTTTAACAGGCAGCACTTTATCTGTTGGCAGTTACTGCTGTAATTTCTTGTCCTGACATCTGGTTTCTTGTACATGGAACCAGTATTTCAACTCTGCATTTCTTCCATTCTCTGCCTTTGTTGCCTTTATTACTGTTCAGAGACTCCTGTCACATCCTGTAGCCTTAAAGCGAACTCTGGACCTGAAAGTAGATAAACTAAATATCTCACGATCCACAAGCCGGAAGGATTTCCCAGAGGCAATCCTGAAGGCTGAAGGCATCTTCCCTAAACAGCAAGTACTGCTTGTGCAACTCCAGTGGCAGCTTCCATGTGCTTCTTCCAGTAATGTAATCCAGCCCCATCAATGCTTTTGCTTTTCTGTGAAAATTATTCCGTTTTGATTTAATCTAGACATTGTTGCCATCTGCTGCAACTGCTTCTCATGTGGACAAGCTTAAACCAAGTCAAGAGAATATCAGTTTAACCACAAATTAGCCTGACCTTAATCTGAATAAGAGATGAGCTATAAAATGCCTCTGGATCTTTTTCCACCAACATTCTGCCATATCCATTTGGTTCCAAAAGATACTTACTTCACTCTCTCCTGTCCAGACTGCAGTCCATGCTGGATAGGTAATGGTCAGCACAGTTTAGTTGTTGACTTAATTCTTTATCTCTAATTTTGTTCATTTCTTCATGACATCGTAAAGCTTTGCTGACTTTCTAGGATTCAAATTTACATACTTTTCAAAGAAGCATTTCTTCAGTCCTCTTCTAAATATATGCCCTGGTTCTAGACCAAGTGCTTTAAATTTTTCACATTAGCAATTTGTTCTTTTCATGAAAGATATCTGTTATCTCTTCGTCATGTTGTTCCTTTTATCATTTATAATTGCAAAATCTTGTTGTAACATGCTCCCTAAACACATTTCCCTTTTAATACACTGGAAGAACAAAAACCTTGAAAAAAACCCGAGAGTACTTTAAATCAAGGAATCAAGATTTTTAAAGATATTTGAAAGTTTCTGAAATAACTTCAAATTACTGCTTTCAATTGATTTTTTAAAAAATAAAGTGTAAATGTTCTGATAATCATATTCAGCCAAAGTCTGCCAACTTTAAATTAAATACTAGGTCAGGTCATTATCTGATACTAGAAATTGGTGTCTTCGACATGTCCATCTCTTTTGTTTCCTAAAATGGTGTTGTCAAAGGCAGTGCCTCTGATCTCAACTTGCTATATTAAATTAAAGAAAATCAAATAATCTAATGTAAGCATTCCCTTAGTATGCAAGGAGTCTTAAACCCTGCCATCTTGTTTAGATTGTTTTGACATATCCAGCACCCTGTGGGATGACTGGTAGTTGTGAGCCGACCTGGCGAGCTGACTCCTTTGGGTGATTCCAGTCACTGCCTTCTAGGCTTGAGGTGGATTTGGTTTCCCTCTGCCGCAATGATGCCTCTCTTTCTTTCTCTTCCACGTCTTCCAAATGTCCATGGTAGCCCAGTCATGCTCTGAGTGTGCCCCTGTGAGCTCCAGGATATGTCTGAGAGTACCATGACCCAAATGCCACTGAATTTCTCCAACGCCATCCTGAAGGATTTTGAGTTGTGTGCAAAGTTGTTTCTCAACAGAAACAGCAGAGATACTTGAAGAAAGCTCTAAACCATCAGAATTGTTGCTGTTGCTGCTTTACCGTGCTCTGTTTTCTTTTCAGTGTGTTTTTTATCCCTCTACCCTTTATCCCTTTTTCCACTTCTTGGTGATCACTCTGTGCCCTTCTGCTTTGTTCACCAACCTCTGCACTACCTGAAACAACAGGATCACCTGGGGGAATTTCAGTGGGGATAGAAAGGGTGACACACAGCTCTGAGTGTTTCCACCCACCAGCTTGAACACCTGAAGCACCATCTGTCAGGTCCTAGGTTAGAAAAGAGTAGTAGACATTAAAAAAGTCAACTTCTAAAAATTGGAATTACAGGGGCTGTGGAGATAAAGAGGTAAAGAAAATATACAATTGTATGACCTTTGTGACAACATTGTGGGCCTGAAGTGCAAACTTCAGGTCTGGTAATGAGGTTCAGTGTGTCTCCAAGACTGATGATGAATGATCAGCATCAATTCCAGTACATACTTCTGGTATTCACAATTATGGCATCTTGGTATTATGTTTAGGATCCTTTTAGTTTATACAGTGTTTGAATGCAGCCATGTCCTGTATTTATAATTAGTATTTTTTTCCTATTTTAGGTGGTTTAAAGTTCCTTTAATTACTGTATGTCTTGTTTCTTCAGACACATTCCAGCCTACTCTTTTTTATCATTTTTACATACATGCATGCATACATAGGAAAGCAATGTTTGTGTAAGTCTGAACAAGTGTAGATAGCATTTGATACGAGATGTAAAAATGAGTAAACACAATGCATTTATTTACTTTGAAAGTACCAATCTAGTTTTTATGGACTTGAATTTTATTATATATTTCTATTGAAAATGTGAGTCAGGATTTTTTCTGGGATCTGCTTCACAGTTCAGAACTTGCTATTTGATCTTCCTCAGGTTACTTACTCTTTCTGTGCCATAATTCACCTACATCATCATCATAATTGTAATTATAATAATCACCTACTTCATAAAACATTATGGGGCTCATTTATGAGGGATATTCATAAGCTTCTCTGAGAAACTTGGTAGAAAGATCCCATAAAAATATAATTACAATTTTTATTTTATTTCAAATTCATGTAGCTTACAAACAATGCTGATTAAAAGTAGTGCAGTGAATCACTTTTAACTTATTCATCAATGACTTGGATGAAGGGGCAGATGCCTCCCCGAGTGGTCTGGGACAGTACCCAGAAGTACTGGGTATTCAGCATGGGAGTGGCCCAGAGTGCTGTGCAGCCCTTCAGAAGGATCTTCAGAAGGACCTCGACAGGTTGGAGAGATGGGCAGAGAGGAACTGCCTGAAGTTCACCAAGGGCAAATGCAGGGTCCTGCACCTGGGGAAGAATAACCCCTGGCACCCAAACAGCCTGGGGGATGACCTGCTGGAAAGCAGCTCCATGGAAGAGAACCTGGGGGTCCTGGTGGACAACAAGCTGTCCATGAGCCAGCAGTGCGCTTGTGCCCGAGAAGGCCAATCAGATTCTGGGGTGCATTAGAAAAAGCATTGCCAGCAGGTCGAGGGAGGTGATCCTGTCCCTCTGCTTGGCCCTGGTGAGGATCACCTGGAGAGCTGTGTCCAGTTCTGGGCTCCTCTGGACAGGAGAATCATGGAGCTCCTCGAGTGGGTCCAGTGGAGGGCAATGAGGAGGATTAAGGGACTGGAGCATCTCTTTTACAAATACAGGCTGAGGGAGCTGGGCCTGTTCAGCCTTGGGAAGAGATGACTGAGAGGGGACCTCACCAATGTCTACAAGTATCTGAAGGGAGAGTGTCAGAGGATGGATCAGGCTCTTCTTGGTGGTGCCAAACAATAGGACAAGAGGCAATGGGCAGAAACTGATGCACAGGAAGTTCCACCTGAACATGAGGAAGAACTTTGCTGTGTGTGTGACCATGCATTGGAGCAGGTTGCCCAGAGAGGTTGTGGAGTCTCCCTCACTGGAGATATTCAAGAACCATCTGGACACAATCCTGTGTCACGTGCTCTGGGATGACCCTGCTTGATCAGGGAGGTTGGACCCACGATGGTCCCTTCCAACCCAACCCACTCTGTGATTCTGTGAAAGCAGCAATCTGTGAGCTTGCCCTTGCTACACTCAACATCAGCGCTCACTAAGCATGATGTTCCAGAACGTAGTTGGCCTTTAAAAGTGGTAGGAGCCTGTAACACCCAGGCAAGGTACAGTGGCCACTGCTCTGTGATAACACTGTGCAAAATGAGGACTAGCAAGTCTCAGTGAGCTGGGGACTCAGTACCTGGAGCTGCTGCCTTTCTCAGGAGACCGCAGCCCACAGATGCTTCTGCTGGCCAAATCCAGCTGAACCTGCCACATGCTGTATTTGGCACACATTCTGCATTATGGAGAACTGGGTGCCTAGGGGAAATTATTTTGACTCGACTTACTGAGATTCAGCACAAAGAACAGTCGCTGCTGAGACCACACTTTATTGTAGCAGGAGTTTTCAGCAGGGACCCCCATGTGCTTATTGAATTGCATCAGTTTAAAGATAAATCCATGAGTGGACAGAATGAAATCTCCTTCCAGATTTGTTTAATTATTTGCATTTTTATCATAACTCAGCTTGTTCTCTAAAGCATTCATTTTTTTTAGTGGTGTGTTGCATGTACATATGAAAATACTAACCTTAATACTGTATGTTCCTACAGATGAGGATGAGGATGATGATAATATTGAGATAGATACTAATGAGGAGGTTCCTGAATGCTCTGTTTCTGGAGGTGGAGATGAACTTACTAACCTAGAAAATGACCTTGATTCAACGGGTAATTTAAATAATGGCTATTTTGTGTATTTTGCATGACTAACACTCCGTCATCATATAAGTCCTGTTGTGCTGCTTGTCTCTCTATCAGATTTATTGCCTTCTGCCTTTTCAAGTCTTTTAAACCCTAATGCTTAATATTCTGCATTCGTGTTTAGCTGGAATTTAAAATCAACAAAATCAGTATTTTCAACAATGGCAGTAAATGTCTGTTGCTTGTTTGATGGGGAAGAGCACCCCGAGCCAGACTGGTAAAGCAGAGCCACCTGAAAGCACCTTGCCTGCATTGTGCCAGGCAGGCAGAGGAGTGTGCAATGGCATGAGTGAGTACAGCTGCCACTCTCTGCACTGCCATCCTGGCCCCTTTACTCAGGGAAGAGGAGCAAATGTGTCTCTCTGTGTTCGTATAGACTTGGTATCAATCCGGTTCCTTCCCAAGAATCAGTTCAAGGATTTACACCTTGTTGCTCCAGTGGGGGCATGGAGGTATAAATTGGAATGAAATTAGTCCTATTTACTTTACAATGTTCAGGTAATAGGGGTTTTATTAACACATTAAAGCATGGGAGTAGTGTTTCCCACTTTCAAAAATATCCAAGCAAATTGGAGTTCAGGTGATAGATTCGATGGTAAATATGTTGGAATCTTACAGGGGAGTTGCTTATTTTAAAAGGAGCTACACCTCAAAGACGCAATAGGAACTGCCCAACAATAAGAGGCTCCTCAGCTTGCAGTGAGCTGCTGAAGGAGTTTGTTCTCTGTACAAGCCTGCCTGATCCAGGCAGCCCTGGGGAGTGCCCAGGGTCTCTGTTGATGGTGGGCTTCTCTGCCAGGGCCTTTCTGCTCACTGCAGGTTAGCTCGAGCCTGGAGGGGCTTGGCCAACACAGGACTGTGTCATGAAACAGGCTGTACAAGAGAGAACATCCTCAGCATCCTCTGACTTGATTCTGCCCATGCCAGCTGGGCCTGAGTGTGTAGTCCATAATATATTACATCAGAATTAGTTTAGTGTTTGTTCGTTAAGAATTAAACCAACAGTGATGTGTATATAGAACTTTCTAGTCTTGTTTGGATGCAAAGGATTTGAGTCATGTCCATTATTTTTTTCTCTGTAAGGATTTCCAGACACATAAGAAAATATATTTTTCCCAGCACTGGGATTTAGCTTGCTTAGAGCAGAATCCTGTCACATAATTTTCTCATAAAAACTAGTTGATTTTAGAAGAAATCAGTAAGTTAATATTCCTGTCGCATTGCCCCAGTGACATTACCAACATTTATTTCTGTGGACCTTCTTTCCTGAGAGTTACCTTCTCAGTGATACAGACCCACTACCCAGTGCTTCATGTCCCCCATGGGGAGACATTCTGAAAAAAAAACCTCAGACATCATTTTACAGTTCAATCTGCACAGAAGCCAAAGGAACAGACAAGTAAGAAAGAGGATGGGCAGTGATACAGAAAGCAGTCTAATGCTGTGATAGAAATCAGAGTCCACAGAATTTGGTGTAATTCTGCCAACTCATAGCAAGTTCTAAGAAAGACTCAATCTCGTGGGAACACATAAAACTAAAACTGTAAGGGGTATTTCATATTTGGGATCATTGTAGACCATCTTAATTAGTTTGTCCCCTGCTGAATCATAGTCTGTTCTGAGAGAGAAAACTTTATTTTACTGCTTCTTGGTTTTAAATGTTATTTCTGTCTATATTTGTCAGCACTTCTACCATATGCTGTTGTTGCTGTTGTGAACCTCTTATTATCATAGTTATTACATGGTGTTTATGTATAAACCCACAAGAACATGCATGTACTTACATGTGAGCCTCAATTAAGGACACCATGGATGGGTGTGCCAGAGGAAAGGGAAACTATCCTTCAGCATAATCCAGCCCAGCCCGTTGCTGCTGGAGGCAGGCAGCATTTGATTGCCAGCATGCCAAAAATGTTTTGGCTGATAGGAATTGGAGCACTCCAAACCTTGGAAGGAGCTGTGGGGCAAAACAGTCTTGACTCCTTTTCCACACCAGCCAGAAGTCACCAGCCTGCAGTGAAAAACTCAGGTTGTGCATATAGGAGAACATACTCTCTGCTGTTTCCTCTGCCTTTGACCCAAGGGCCAGGTGTAAGTGCATCAGGTGTGCAGGTGATGCTGCACTTGCTCCAGTTCAGGGATGATTTCTCATGTGAGACTGCACATACAGTGTGTGTCTGGGGGCTTCTGTACCAGTGTCATTCTGCTTCCCTGCCCAGGGTTAGCTCCACAGTCCTGTGCTGCACCTTGTTATTAACACCTTTCTCCTTATGTGTGTGTGTGTGTGTAGGTGACTATGTATGTAGGTGTGTTACAAATTCATATAGTCAACATTCACATGTAGAATGAGCACTGCTGGGAGGTAAAATTCTCCACTATTATTTGTTTGGTCTCTGATCCAAGTTGATAAAATTGGTGATACAAATTCTGGAGCTTCAGCAGACCTTGAATATGTCCCTTCGATGCAGTTCTGAAGTGTTTTATGACTCTCCCAGTTTCCACATATTCTACGAATCATAGTAAATTATTACTGGAAAGTTGTCCTTTTTGATACTGAAATTTTAACATTGGGAAACTGCTGAGAAGCCTTAGGATGAATTAGTAGTTGATAAATTTGAGGGGTTATCAGTATGTAAATTACGTGATAAATTGTTAGATATCATCTTAAAATAAGTGGCTCTTTAAGTGTGTTTTTTATACCAAAGTATAGGTATGTATTCATTGGGAGTAATTTTAAATATTGTCTACTTCCTGTGTTTTTCATCTGCTGTCTGCAAGCATGTTTACTTGTTCAGCTGAGTGTTATATATAGTTTTTGAGAAAACTTAGGAATATCTATGTACATTACATAAACCTGCACCAATCCCAATGGCAAAAAAAATCCTTCTAGTTTATAGTTTTTTTAGTTCGAAATGATAGCAAAGTGAATTAAGTCTACCTTTTAAATTGCTACATTGTTGTAGCAACTCTGCATTGAAATGCATCTCACTCTGTTGTATGTGGTATTTGCATATTTAGCAGAACAAAACAGTAAGTTGGTGGATTTGAAGCTGAAGAAGCTCCTAGAAGCTCAGCCACAGGTGGCAAATTCACTCTCCAGTGCTGCTCAGAAAACTGTAACAGATAGCTCAGAGCAAGACATGAAGGTAAGTTTTGCTTAATGCTTTTGTTTTGGTACCTGTGTGTTATGATTGAGGGTTTGTATTTTGTGAGGAGGAAAATAATTTCTTATCAAATCCTTCAGAGTCAGAAACACAGAAAATCTTCATGGCAGTGCAGTTACATAGTTTGCAGTGCACTGGGGGTTTCCTATTTATTAATCAACACATTTTCCTTTTTTCCTTTTTTTTTTTTAATCATGATACTTGTCATTAACAAAACACTAACAAATTTAAGAGGCAGCTCTCAATTCTGCCTACTCAGGTTGTTATTGATGCTAGAAATGCAGCACAGACTCCATCCTGCTGCTAGTGCAATCAGCAGCGAGACTCTACCTGACATGAATGGGAGCAGGATTGGGCTCTCAGGGATTTACTTGCCTCCCAGAGTCCTAGTCCTCTGTTTTTCCTGCATTAAAATTAAGCCATGGTACACTTTAAAGGCATACATAGTTTGGGTGCTCGATGAGTGCTTCTGAGAAAAACAGACACAAGTATGTGGTGTATGTGGGCATTTTGCCTATTTCTAATGTTCACCACTCAGCATAAAGTGCCCACCAATCAATTTTCCATTTCATTTTCTTAATTAGACCCGAGTGTTCTTACTATTCTATTTTTTTTAAAATAGTCCCTGTATGTCATTAATATCTTTATGGCTCTGGGGCACTTCCAGTTGGGTATAACTTTTCACCCACCTGCAGTCTGTGGGGAGAGCACTGCTGACTGAAAGGATTTCCTTCCCCAGATACAGAGATGCTTTGAAGTCCCAAAACAATGACTTTCATTGCTTTTCCCTTACACTGTCGGTTCCTATAAATTGGTGATGAAAGTGTGTGGCAGCAGCAGAGGACTTTCGGTCTCTATCTTTGAACAAAAGGAAGCCTGGATCAAGTCTGATTTTTGCGTTCAATTTAGCTTTCTGCAGTGGATTTAATGCAAAATGAAGCTGGCCCAAGAATAATACAATGGATTGAAAAGGCTAACTGAATTAGTGGGCTTAGAGGAATACATTTGTAAAGTGGCAGAAGTCCTCAGTCATAAAAAGGTTTCTTAAAATGGGATTTACTGGCTAATCACACTGATATTTTAGCATGTTGCCAGGCCTAAAAAAATTAGTCATGTTTGTTTATTTTGGTAAAGACTCTGGTTTAGGCTGTCAGATGGTTATTGTGCTAATAACAGGAAACCACCTTTTATTTAACCAGAATCATAACCACCTGAGTAGTGCAGCTGAAAAGTCATCCAGGGTATAAGCAATACTTGTTTAAGCCGAATTCTGTGAAATGACACCTAGGCCACCTCTTACGGTAATTTGGTATCACCTAACCTAACAAAAATGAGATTTCACTTCATAAAAAGCTTTTGTGAAGGACTTGATTCTTTTTAAGGTACTCCCACAAAAAGGTGCAACTTAACAGTTTATCTCTGCGTGCGTCTTTTCTAAGGAGGAGTTGAAAAGGCAGTGTTATAAGGAATATATGGTGTCCATCTGTTCTCATGGAGCTCTTGGCATTGAGGTGGATTTGTTTTTTAATAAAATGCAGTTTACAGGTTTCTAAATGAGGCATTCTGTGTTTGTGGAAAAGGATAAACTGTTACCTTCCCTTGGGGATTGTGTATCCCCGGCCTCCTTGAGGCGAGAGAATAGGCGGTTGGAGAACTCCCTCATTACCAATTGTCTCAATGCAGAGGAAGGGCAAAGTCTTGGTAGCTTTTGATAACCAGTTTCAGCATTCAGCAGGCTTAGCTATTAGTCATGCATCTTAGCCTTTCCCTATTTACTTTCAAAACACTTAATAAAAATAATAAAAGATTAGGTATAAAATGAAATATTTGTTTGGTACACAGCACCTCGGTATCTGCAGTTTCCACACACCACAGTGGTTCAGTCTTCTGGGATATTTCGTGTTGATAGAATCATTTGAATTTGTTACCAGTATTAACATAGGAAGCCCTGGAAAAGATAATTGTAGTTTCCTTAGCTGTAAAGGGCTTACTTACAAATCTGGCTTTGGAAAGTTATAGCTGATGAAATGCAGTTCAGTGGGGTAGCATTATAATCCTACCTTTTAGACTTCATCCAGCATTAGTGGTTTATCTCAATGGGCATAAAATTAGAAACTAGTTCTTCTTGTCATACAAGTCTATGGGACTACAGAAAACGACAGATTTCTGTACCGTGCTGGGAGAGAGGCTGAAGGCAACACGCTTTAAAATGATAGAGATCGTGTTCAGGGACAGGGACGCCGTGACTTGGCAGCAGCACGGGCGGTGCTTGGCAAAGCAGAGGTGCAAAGGAGGGGTTTTTGTTTAAAATCGGCATTGCTGGCAAATGCCGGTCACAGTGAGTAGGTCTGCCCGGTAAAGAAGTAGTGAATTCTGCAGGAGGGTGCCCACAGAGCAAAAAGCAGCTGTTGCCACCACACATTAAACAGGAAAAAAAAAAAGGAAAAGTTAATCACTCTTCTGCTTTTTTCCCTGCAGCTGATACTTTCATCCAGTATAAACCACAGCCCGAGTTGTGAAATCCACTCTGTAAAAGCTGTGTCCTGTCCCTCACAAAAACGTACCTTTCAAATTAATGTCTTCCCGCCTGTAAACAAAAGAAACTGTTGTGTGTGTGTGTTTTTTCCCAGCAGAATGGAACAGAGGAACATCGTGCTGAGCGACCACAAAAAGCAGCAGAACGGTTTAGAAATCCCGTTGTGTTCAGCAAGGACTCGACCGTCAGGAAAACTCAGCTCCAGTCTTTCAGTCAATACGTGGAGAGCAGACCAGGTAGGAGAAAATATAAAACCTGTTTTCCCATCTTATGATTTAATAATATTTAACAATAAATATATGAAAACCTGATAATGTAAGTCCACATTTCAATACATAAATATCAAGCTTTATAATAATTTTACATGTCTTTTCCCTTTTTTCAAGAGATGAAAAGGCAGAGATCAATACAGGAAGATACAAAGAGAGGAAATGAGGAGAAGGCTGCGATAGCTGAGACTCAGAGGAAGCCATCAGAAGATGAAGTGCTTAATGTATATTAATTTTTTGTCTGGTTTCATGATTGCTGATAATTCCAAACTGTATGTGGAAATAGTGCCTTTATTTGTTAAAATGAGATGTTAGGGTTTTTTAGATGTCAATCTCCAGTGCATTCAAAGCAGAGTGAGAGGGGTGCACTGTTGAATTAGTCTGCAGTGTGGTGATAATTGTCAGATAAAAAAAATGAATTTTTCAGAGTTCCACAGCCCCAGCTTCCTTGAGACATTTCCATCAGGGCACTTCCCATAAAGAGATTCCAGTATTGATCTACCGGGAGGATTTTAATTATTACAATAGCAGATACCGCAGAGCTGCAGTTAGAGGGAAGAGTCACATGAGACCTGCTAGAATTTCTCAGCCAACCCATTTTGTTGGCTTGGGTTAATGGGTGTTCAACCTTTCCATTATCCAGATCAGCCGTGAATTACTAGCTGAATGATGTTTGCATTAATATAATATATATGGTAATTTCTTCACTTAATTAACGGGGAGGTTCAGCTCAGTAGGGGTATGGGCTGATCATGTGTAAAATTGATTTGTGAGGGAAATATTTGATAGACCGCAGGGAGAAAGCTGGTTTTGATGGACAGCTGCGGGACAGAAGCAGGAAGAACCAAGTTTTAACCTGAATTTTTTTTGTCTGAAAGCGCAACACAGCCTTTGAGGGTGGTAGTTTGTTGCTCTCCACAGTTTATCTGAACACATTTGTCATTTTTGCTGAAGCAATCTAGAGCTGAGGAGCAATTTTGTACTGCTGTCGTATCTACACCAAAACACTGAACTTTTTACGAGCCGGAGTTATTTTTAGTCCAGTTGTACTTTTGCAGAGCTGAAAAGGTCTGGCACAGTGAATTCACATTACATATGCAGATGATACACATGAACTCTTGGGATATTACAGCCTGACACAGCATTTCTTTTCATCTTCTAATAGCAATTGTTAACAATTATGCATGCTGACATTAGGGAAGTTTTCATACTATTTTCAATTAATTATAGTTGATGAAAGGCAATATATTGCACATCACTTCAGCTCCCCAGACTGATTTTTTTTTCTTTCTGCAGGGAGTGCTCTCAGGGAGTTTTGGTTTTGTTGTTGTTTTTCTGGCTATGCAACAGGCAGAAGATTTTCCATTACAGATGATAATGTTGGCTGCTGTGTAGGAAGAGAAGGACCAAATTAATAAGGGCGTAACATTCTTAAATTCGGATAACCCAAATTTCAAAGTTCTGTGCTCGTTACTGGGCCTGGAAGCTTGGCCATGCTTTTAGCTTTCACTTTGAACGTGTCTTTATTTGAAATAACATGCTGATGTGTATATTATGCCTGTTGCCTGAACATGAAGCTGAATTGATTATTTCAGACACATGTACAGAAAAGCAATTGAAAACATTTGCTCAAAGTAACCAAGAACTCTTATGCAGCAAAAAGTTAGGTTCTAGTAGGGAAATGAGCCTCATAAAAAAAACTGTTTATTTTTCTGGTCCCAAAAGACAGTGATTTTTGTTGCATCCTTTACAGAGTGCAGATGAAACATGGAATCATTTTGTTGGAGGTTTTTTTCCTATTTAAAACATTCAACAAGGGTCTGGTTCAGGCATAGGAGGAAAAAGTCCATGAGGTTAATTGGAAGGAGTAACTTTTTTTTTTGTAACTTATGCAAAAACATACTTCAGGAATGACATTTCAGCATTGTGTACAGCCACAACACTGTGTGAAATTTGTTGAGCCACGTGGGAATAACCTGGAGGTACTGAATGTCTTGGCTTGGGCTCCTGCGAGACAGCCAGGCCACTTTGGAAACACTAGAAGATTTATGTGGTCATCTGCAGGGCATTGCTGGGGAGTTAGAGGGTGCAAGAGGCAAACTTGACTTTTTAGTGTTCCCACAGTTTTCTTGGTAAGGTTCAGTATGATTTATCAACTGGACATCCCAGAGCCACCTCCTGGCACAGAGGCAGGACAGCTCGAGCTCACCTGAGGCACCTGAGCGTCTCCCCGGGGCTGTTTGTCACCCCTTTTCAGGATAAGAATCACAATTAGTGTAATTAGTGGTATTTTTACAGCTCACCGTGTGACAGGCCAATTCCTTCATTCAGAGAAACCCAGAGGGGTGTGATGGCCCAGGCTGGGGAGCACTGGCATTAAAGCTGCCTCAGAGGAGCTGAACAAGCCAGATTGGTTTTAATCTTAAAAGCCCACTTTTTAATTGTCGCTAGAGACTCTTGTGCTAGTTCTTCTAGCCCCTAAAGTTAACATTTTAAAATTGAATAAGTGGAATTGGCACATTAAGTAGTGCTTTATTTGGATTACCTTTCTTTTCATGATACTTTGTTACAGCAGCTCTTCTGTACTTAGAAATAAGTTAAGGGAATTTTAAAATATCTGCCAGGTAGTAAAAAAATGCAAAATGAAATGTTCCCTGAAGAAAAAAACCAGGGTGTTTTAATAAACAAATAAGGACATTTGGCAAAATTGTAAAGTTTATGAAATGTGTTAGCTTTTTGGTAGGAGCATGATATTTGGTTGTTTAGGTAAGTGCCTTACTAAGTGTTTGTGGAAAGGAAAAATGCAACTTACAAGTGATGTTTTTTCTTCTTGTTTGTTCTCTTTAACAGAAAGGGTTCAAAGACACCAGTCAGTATGTTGTAGGAGAATTGGCAGCACTAGAGAATGAGCAAAAGCAAATTGACACCCGTGCCGCGCTGGTGGAGAAGCGCCTTCGCTATCTCATGGACACAGGTACGGTGCCCAATTACACTGTAAACAGTTTTGGCAAATTGAGCGTTCACAAACTCTTATAGAGTTTTGGAAGTGTGAATCTTTGAAGCCTGAATGTTCAGCAAAACTGCCTTGAAAATAAAAAGGCTGCGATTTGCAGCCACCTCTCTGGGCCCTGGTGATAAGAGTGCCTTCATGGGAAGTGATAACTTGCCCTGATACCGTGTGAGCCAGCACTATTGAACAGTGTGCTCATCCATGCAGAGTTGGAATACACATCTGTGCCTCATTGATATGCCACTGCTTAAAAAAAAAAGGAAAAAAAAGAAGAAAAAAAAGTAAGATCTTCGCTGTTCTACTGATTCAGTGGGAAAAAAAATTTGGCCAGGCTAAAGCCACGTACTGCATGAAACAGAGCACAGTACATGGAGAAAGGCTCCATTGACTAGATCTCTGAAATTTGAGAGTCCTGTCTGGTTACTGATACTCCACAATTATTTTATTTGTTTATTTTCAGGAGGGGGAGTTTTAAAAGTCTGTAATACTTAATGTTGTAGGTGCCATTGAAAGGATTGAAGTATGTGGGTGATTTTTTGTTAAAAGCATAATGGTTGTGGCATCAATGATGAACATTAGATGGGTATTAAAGGCTGGTGGTCATCAGAGGTGGAAAGGTTTAACTGCATCAGTTAGAAACAAAAGGTGCTTGGATATTTCAAAAATAAATAATATTGTAGGTCCAAAAAGTGTTCTTCCTGTCCTTGAGGGGGGCAAAGTTAGTTGTTCCAAATGACTTTGTGGGTAAATTGCCCTTGAAAGTTATATGTATATGTGATGTTATAAACTTGAAGCCTGCCTTTAACCGAAACAACAAGTTTTAAAGTAGATTGACTCCAATATTATGTTTTGAAGTACAGATGAATTGACTTTAGTTAAAGTTCAATACTTCAAAATGAACCTGCCACATTTAGCCAAATTTTATGATTTTTTTCAATGTATTTACTTTCTCATGTTCTCAGGTTGTTTGACTTTTTAAATAATTTTACAAAAACATGTAAATCAGAAACTATTTTCATGCTGAATGAGTGCTTGTTTAATAGGACTTTTACCTGTTAGGATTTTTTGAAGTACTCTTTCAAATGCATTACATGACCCCTAGTTATTTGGCTAGAAAAAAAATTATATATATTATCCTGCACTTCTTTGTGTACTTTTTTATGTTTGTGAAATGGGTGTTCTATACAAAAGAGCCACAATTGTACAAGAGTGCAATGTTTCACAAGTCTTATATGTACTCCAGATACCATCTACAAATACATTTGGCATCATCAGCATAGCACTTGGGGTTTTTAAAAACTTTAATAACCATTCAATTATTTGATTTATGTCATTTAATTTCTTGTATTTTCAAGTATGGCAGGAGTTGCTGTATTCTTCCTGTCATATTCATGATGAGATGTGTGTTTGTTTTTTTCAAGTATCCTGCCTAAAACAGTGAGGCTAGCGCAGAGCTAGAGAGTAAGAACAGGGCCATTAAGTTTGTAACAGGAATACTAATGAGTATCCATTGCTCCTTGTACTAGAGAGAAGGGGACAAGTGGCACAGCTGTAATAAAAAAGTTACTTTTAGGTTGATTTAAGTTAAATCAAATGTTGAGTTAAGGTTGAGTTAAGTTAAATCCTGAGCATTCAGGATTTAACTTAAATGAAATGGTTTGACAAGTCCGTCATAAACATACTATTTATGTTTTCAGCTTAAAAATGCAGTTTAGGAGAAAACATGTGAAAACTGGAGTTTTTTGCCTCTAGTTACCTTGAAAGCAGGGATTCTCAAACTTCTCTAGCTGTGATTCACATCTTCACAGAGAGCCCATCTTGTGTGTCACCTCCCCTACCAATCAATATCCCACCTGTCATCAGACAACATCCCAGTGGCAAGACCTGCAACTGCTTACATGAAAAAGTAGTATTAGGAGGGTTTGCTGTGTTATTTTTCATTTGTTTTCAAAACAAACGTGTGATATGGTGGTGAAGAACATCTCTCTTTGCTGTGCCTTTGAAATGCAGTTCTATCAGCTCTGTCTCTGTGCCCTGAGTGCAGCCCTTCCCCGGCTCCTTGGCTGCCTCTCTTCTCTTCAGGCTCTGCCTTCTCCTGTGCTCTCCCTCTCTGGTACCTGCTACAGCTGCTTCAGAGGATCTGCTGTATCTCATCTCATTAGTGCCTCTCTTTGTCAGGATGGCACTTGGTTGTCTTCCACATTTCTCTTCAGGAAATAATTCCTCATGCAGACACATAAGAAGCTTGTGCCCACATCTCAGTCCAGGCTTCTTCTGACAGAGTCTGGGCAGCTTTGCCTGAGTGTCTGACTGAGAGAGAAATCTGAAAACCGAAAAGATGAGTCAACAGCATATAACCTGCCAGGTTGCCACGGACCACCAAGTGGTCTGTAAAGCCAAGTGTGATATCTAGAAAAGCCCTGAAGGGCTGTGGATGGTGATCTCAGGGTTTTGCAAATACTCCCTTAGGTGTTGGTGCATACCAGAGAGATGAGAAACAGGAAATGCTGCCAGCTCTCAGAGTTATTCTGAAAAGTCTTTTGATATTTGGTTTTTCTGAAAATGCAGGCTTTAGGAACAAGGAGGTCACTTGAGCAAGTGTAGCTGAAAGATCCTGAAAACTTAACATGAAGGACAAGAACCACAAGTGAATTGGTTCAATAATTAAGATTCTTTTATAATCACGTCTCTTTCTTAATTTTGTATGGCTTGGGGTTGTAATATTGGAAAGCCTCAGGCAAATAATTTCTCAGCAGTTGAAACAGGGTGCTGTGTTTGTACAGTTGTCTAAGGAGGGCTTACACTGAATTGTCCTAACAGCTGTTTGTAGGATGATAGTCCCCATCAGTGTAGGGGCACATTTTGTGTTGGGATTTTCAGTGTTGTTTCCATGTGTGCCAAAACCATAAATGAAACAACCAAGAGACTCCCATCATGACTCAGTTATTGCCTTGGAATTAAATTCAAGAAGATGGTAGAGCATGATCTGTTGAGCCCTTTTGTGTTTGCTGGGGACTAGACCATCTTTTCCTTCTCCATTGTGCTTGGCCTGGTTCTTTATTAGACTTACCAGGAAGAAAGCACTCCCTTCTCATCCTTCTCCAGCACAAAACTGGAGGTGGTTTTTTTTCCAGTGGGGAGACTTTGCCACCTGGCAGCTCTTCATCCTTTGAGTTTGAGAGTCCTTTTTGTTGCTGAGCCAGGAGGGATTTTTTTCAGGCTTCAGCTTGGACATCTATTCTGGCTATGTTCATTTCACAGGAAAAGACTTTTGTCTCCTGCTCCCTTGTATCGAGACATTCGTTTTAATGCTCCACCTGTCTTTGTGGGAATTTCCTTTCCATGGGCTAGTGGTAAGACCAGAAAAACATGGAGACTAACCTGTGGACACTGCAGGGTTTGGTAAATCTGGAAGAATTCATATGGTTTCACCAAAAGAGAAACCAACTGTAAGTATAGACAATATATATCCTTGGTTAGATCCCAGCTCGTGTAACTGCTTGACTTTGTTAGACATTCCTCTTACCTTTTGGAGATAGTTTCTAGCCCTTAGGATTGCAAATAAAAGGTTGAAAATGCCACCCTGGCCTTATTAGGACAGTAGTAGCTGGGGGTAGCTGTGAGGAGAGGATCTTGGAGGTTCTCGGTGCCCCACTCCCTTTCGGACATGACGCAGGAGAAGGGGAGTGCCTGAGACAGTGCTCTCCAGTCCATTCCCTAGGATCACATCCGGGGCAGAGGGATCCATTCCACTACTGCCCTTGCAGCCACTGCCCTGCCTTAGGAAAAGTGTGTCTGATGGAAATGGGGCTGTAGGAGGAGATCCCAGGCCCCATCTGCACATGCATTGCCATTTTCCTGCCCTGCCAGGGAGCCTTTTGGCTGGGCAAGGCAGTCTGCTGGCTCTTGGCCAAAGGGAAGCGGGTATTTTCAAAGTTCATCAGCCAGGCAAAGAGTTTGGAACTGGCTGCAGCTCTGCATTTCCAGTGCCAGCTGCTCATGATTTGACTAGAAACACTTTTCTAAGATGTGTGAAAAAATAAAAGTTATTAAAATTCCCAGCTTGCTGATTCCTATTTGAATCTGAATAGTCACACTTTTATTAATATCCAGTAATTTATGTCAGTGGTGGTGTAACCTCAGTCCTTGGTCTTCGCACTTAAAATGAAAATGTAACCTCACCTTGTCCCAGTGCAGTGTAGTTCAGTGCTGCATTGCAAAGCTGTGAGGAGAATCAGTTCTTCAGTGCCTTGAACTCCACGGAATAAGCTGATGGCACATTTGTTATCCCTGTCTGGATATATGTAAGAGTTGTAGGAAGGGTTTTGCAACATACACTGTCACCAAACATTTGGTGGGTGCAAGTTTTTAGAGAAAACACAGCACAAAGGTTCAAGTAAGAGGAATGAGTTGGATCAAATATAAAAATCATAGTCTAATATCATTGATTTTTCTTGTTTCTCTCTTATACTGGTTTGACACTAAACAATGACAGAGTGAGGATTATCTTGCTTTCTTCAGGGTTGTGCCTAACCTGTTATGGATAAAATAGGTTTGTCTCTACTTTTGACAGTATTTCTCCATTGCAAATTCTTCTGTCATTGTATTTTAAGGTGTCTGTCATCTTGATATCCAAGTGCCAATTAAAATGCAGAATTATCACATCCACAATTAAAATAAAAACCAAAGAATCCCAGTTTTCAAATCTCTAATCTAAGTTTATCTCTTTTTCAGTCACTATTTCTTCACTAATTGCAAAAACAAGTATTTGGAAAAAAAAACTGTAGCTATCAGATATTTTGTTATCTGACTGCAGGGTATGAAGTGTTTTTAATTGTTTTTCTGATTAACTGCAGGCTCCCAAATTCAAGAAGAAACCTATTTATGTTTTCCATGTGAGATCCTGTACCTTACTAATATATGAGTGTGTTTGTGGTACTGTACAAGGATTAATGAAATAAAAAAACCCTCTGCTGCTGTTGATTGACCAGTGATGGTAAATGTAATTGAATTAGCAGTGCACTAAAATAAATGTAGACAAAATAAATATAGACAAGAAAATCTGGTGAAAGCTTCTGTAATGTTTTAGATTAATAGGCATACAGAATTCTTCACATTTTTTATTACGTTGTCCCTAGATGAATTCAAAGTAATTGGGGTGGTTAATTTTATTTACACAGAGCCGTTCACAGCGCATTAAATAATAGAGATAATTGAACAAGAATTGTCAAGTGTGTACTGATATCAGACATATTACAGAAGGGAATGTGCATAAAACTTCATTTCTATGCAGCCATTGTTTATGGTAATTAAGTACACAGATTTATCCCTTGGTTGCCTTCCAAGCTTATGGCAACTGCTATTGTTGTGCTCCATTAATATGTAATCAGGAAATAGTTTAATTTTCTAATCTGCAGTTTGAGAATTCACTTTCTAACAACTCTTAATTACTGCATTGCCCTAATGATGCTCATGGTTAGGAAAACTGAACCAATAAACTCCATAGAAGAAGCCAGAGGGGATTATACTTCCAGAGGTGGTGCTTACTTAATAAACTTGTTATGCCTTCACCAGAGGGAGCTCAGTGTCCTTCAAAAGCAACTAATTTTATATTTCAGAGTTGTACATACCCACGGTGCGAAGAGTTAACGCACGGCGTGCAGAGGGGGTGGCTGTAAATGTGATTCACTAGAGAACCAGATAAGCGATACTATCACCATTTTGGTGTTTTTCCTACTGTATACTAATTCTGGAGTTTAATTGCACAGGAAATAATGCAGGTGGTTTAATCTATTGTTTTAAACTGTCCTCATGGGTTTATTTTTGTCAAATTTGTTTTCTTTCATTAGCCACATTAGCTAAACACGGTATCATAAAATCTTGCACAGACAGATAAGCTCCATATATTGACAACTATCTTATATTTATGGCTTTCAGGGTGAATCTTAAAACAGTAACAGGGTTTTTATTGAGTCATTTCCATTCTCCACTGGCCCATCATTTAGTGTGGTTGCAATTTCCGTGCTACTGTTGTACCTAATGCAACTCTAATGACAGCACTGAAGTTGCTTTGGGTTTGTGCTGCTGGACTGAGGTGACAATCCAGCCACCGGGATCCTGCAGTTTGTCTGTGCTGACCCTGCCTGGGAGCACTCAGTCTTCTAAATGAGAGCTGAAAAACCAGAGTTAACATCTGCTGAGGTTTACCATCGCTGCAGTATAATACACCTTGGTGGTTCCTCTTAGTGCAGGTGGTGCTCTGGGGTGGATCTCGACAAGTGTTGCCTTTTTAATGGCAGTTACTGTGGCTTGAGAGTCTTCTGCACATTTATCTTCTGAGTTTGGGGTGTCGTTTTATTTTTTCCAACTTGTACCCGATTTCAACTCTGCAGGTACTCAAAATGGGGCAGGACTGCCATCTCCCAGGCAGTGTTTCACCGCACCTTTTTCAGAACATAAGCTTCCTTGTCAATAGGACTAATTACACAGTGAACCAAACAACAAACATTAGAAAACCTGTAAACACATATGTTGTGTCACTGCAAATTAACTCTTACCAATCGAAAAAGCAGCATATGCTTTGTTGTCACATGTGAAAGGAAAGTCACATGTATTAATTAGCGTTTTACACGGCTTTGAAGATATAAAGGACTGAGGTTTGTAAGAGGGAAACATTTGAATTTCATAGAAAAGGAATAAGGTTGAGCTAAAAAAGTGCAGGCACAAAAAGGGAGTTAAAATAGTTGATTTAGTCAGTTGTAACAGGATGAAATTTTCTCATAATAAATCTCATCCTGGGATGAATTTGTAGATAGTCTTTTTGCTAATATTTCTTACTGTCCTTTGGCTTTTGCCTGGGTTGGGGCACTGAAACTTGGGTCCCAGAAAATGTGCTCTTCGTTTTAGACATATAAAACAAAATGCACATATGCAAAATATTTTAAAGGGATAGCATCTATGTATTACATACAGCAGTGCATGAACATATATGCATTTATTTTAATAGCAGTCCAGAGCACATATATAATGGTATATACAGTTCCCAAGTACATATTTAATTAAACCATATGTGTTTTCTAGTATTGGATAGTAAGAAATAACACAGCTTTCTGCTTGTCTGGCTGTAGAGCTTTTGAGGCATAAAATGCACAGTTTCTTTCTATGACAGCACATAAAGAAAAAAGAAGCAACTGTAAAAGAGAAAAGAAAGGGGAGACAAAAGGCACTGACTGGCCATCAGGTAGCTGAGATACTGAGCTGTTGTGTCAGGACCACAGCTTCCCTCTATCTCCTCATCTTCGTCATAGTCAACAACTGTGGTGAGCCTGTGCCTTACAGCTATATTATCCAGAAGCCAGGTCTAGAATATATTTTTTCTTGGGCAGCAGCAGTATCTGGCTGGTGTTTGGGACAGCTTCAGGGCTGGCTGACTGACACCATTGTTAAGCACGCTCCTGTCTGTGAAACTGGTTTTTGGAACCGTCTCAGGGTCAAGTTGCCAGTAAACTGTCTAAGTTGCTTTTTGCTTCAGGATGCTTTTTTTTTTCCCTATGCTTTCTCTCACCTATTTGAATGGTGAAGAATGCACTTTCTGTCAGGTTAACAGAATCAGTCTCTGCCTATTGCTTGTGATTATAATGCATAAGGGTGACTTGTTTTGGATATTCCTGTGTCTACTGTATTGCCTCAAAGGATAGGTCATCAACTGATTAGTAACCTCTTTGCATAATTTTCCTTTGTGAACTCATTCAAGAGTGAATTTTCTACCTATGCTGTTGCATTAAAATCTGCATAGAAAGACAAAAAGAACTTCTACCAGAACAAGCTGTTATGCCCAGAGATAAAGTATGCATTCAAGGGGCTGAAAATGGAAGCAAATAGATAAACATGTATGTATCATCAGGGTTCTTTTTCTGCCCTAGACCGAAACAAAGGTGCAGATGAAATTCTCTGCTCCATTCGGTGCCTGCATCCCTGCTCTGGCTTCCCTGGGCCACTCATTCCCAGCTGTGCTTACGGAAACGGCTTTTAGGTTTATAACCTGGGAGATGTGTTTGTCTCTTAAGTTTTCCAGCAAGCAGAAGTGTGAAACATCAAGGTGGTATTTAAAAATGTTGCATGCATTCAGAAAAATATGTTTTTCTTTGCTTGTGGATTGACTCAAATACTCCTGTATCCCAGGCTGTTAATGTATACAGAAAGGGCCAAATCTTGAGATTGTAAAAGCAGAGGGAGCTTGCTTGGAATAAATGACAGCTCAGTTTTGGAGCGGAGGGAGTTCTAATGTTACACTCCCTGTTTTCATTCATAACCACAGCTTCCAAGCTGGAATATGTGGGGACACTTTCAGGCAGAGGGCTTTTGTACTTAATAGCAAAGTATGGGCTGAGAGCAGACCTTCAATATCAGCTCTTTTGCAGTTGCTGTAGATTGCTTTCTAATAAATACATTGCACCTGTGCAGGCAGCTTTCTCTTAGGGAATGGATGTGCTAAAATGGACCTCTGTAACGATACAGTCCACATCTCCATCAGGTTAGTGGTAAAAAAACATTTGGAAGTAGTATCTGTGCCCCCTGCTTTCCCTACACCCAAAATGTTTCACCTTTGCGAATTTAAATATTATTTCTACTTAGGAGTCAAACTGCTCATCATCACCCTAGTTTGACTAAAGATTTAAGCTGAAGTACGTGAGCAGCATAGAATACATTTCTTGCTCAGAAACACAAACAGCTAGCCAGGCTCTAAGTATATTATCAGGCAAGTTCTTTCAGAAACGTATTGCTAAAGAAGCTTAACATTAATTATTGTAACTTTGGGAAGATTACATCCACACTAGCCTTGTAAGAAGCAGCATACACTTCTTGACCTCCAATGCTAGAGCTTTAAGACACAAGAATGGCATTTTACCAACTTTAATGGGATAACCAGTATTAATCTTTCAGCAGTAAGGAAAGAAAAAGTGTTTAGAGTATAATACCCTTCTGAGTTCTGATAGAGGCTGCCTGTTGTGTGTACTGCAGTCATAATTCATTTGTTTCTCTCTGTTGTTTTGGTTTTGTTTTCTTAATTATTTAAGGAGAAAATCATACTAGGCTGTTTTTTAACTAACCAATTTACATATTGGCTTCTAGCCCCAGCCGTTCTTTCTGTTTGAATGCCAACTTTTTTATGTGGTCTGTTTTTAAAATTTCTTGCCAGCAATATTTGTGAGAGCTCTGCTGTACATCTAGTAAAGAAAAGCATGAGAAGTTGCAATTGCCAAGTTGCAGACCTTCCAATATTAATGGATTTCCTTCACTTCAATTGAATACACGGTCTGCAAAGTAGAGAGAAAAAGATGTACAGTATGAATGAGAGCTAATATCCCCCTCGTAGTTGTACTGCTTGGGAAACACTGTAGTCTGGCTCTGCTGAGGTCAGTTATTTACCTTGCATAAATACAGAGTAAAAGTTATAGTTTCACAAGGTGTTCTTAATTAAAAATTAGGTTGATGCTGATGTGTGCTTCATAGAATCCATAATGATCGACTCCCAAATAAAGAAACTGCAGCAGGATTTCAAGCACATCTCTATTTACATAGTTTAGCACATGAGATTGCTGGATTATGATTAATTTTAATAGCTACATTAAAAAATACATCTAACATCATTCTTAATTAGAATAATCTCTAAAGCCAGTTAAATGTTTCAGAAGACAAACAGTTTAATTAGCTAACCTACAGAGGCTCCCCTCCCCCAAATGTGCAGTAGTCTTAGACTTGGTGTTAGCCTTTCAAGCAGTCTTAAACAATCGGATGAAAAGGGATTTTAGGAAGATTAGAGGACGGGATGCTTTAGACGTTGTCCGTTAATCATGAGATATGCACCATCTACAAAGTTTCACAAAGAAATGAGAATTTAAATAAAATTTACTTTGGTTATCTAGTTAGCATGAATTACAAGTTATAACATCCAGTGATAAGACTATTTAATAAATGTATTCTTTTAATTGTTGATATGAGCAAAAGTACATGCTGGGGTGTAGTAGCAAGTGATATACCAGATTAACATTCTGAAAGGGACAATGCTTTTTTTCCCAGAAACCAAGCCTTTGTTGAACTATCCCAGGGTGCCACTGGATTTTTTTAAGGGATTCAAACTAAAACTTCAAATAGAATTGTTAGAGTTGGATCTTCAATTTCTCTCCTACCCATCTTCAAAGAATTCTGAAAAAGATCGGGGGTAGTTTCTTTAGCTTGGTTTCTTTTTACTTTTTTGTTCTGTTTTAATTTAAGAAAGATTACTTTTGGGGCTTAGTGGTTTTTTTTAATTTGCTCAGGTACAACTTTTTTTTTTCCCAGACATAAGGAAGGCTAAACAATTTATATCTTTCTCCCCTCCACTTCAGTGTTTTCTGCTTGACTTCTTCTTAGTTTTAAATTAGAGGAGTTTTTGTGATCTAAAAGAAGTCTACTTACAGAGCTTTTTTGTGAATGTCCTACTTATAGAAAGAAATACTCATTTTTTTTTTATTCTTTCCTGTAAGATTTGTCATTGTCCTTATTCT
Source organism: Pithys albifrons albifrons (assembly GCF_047495875.1). NCBI lineage: Eukaryota > Metazoa > Chordata > Aves > Passeriformes > Thamnophilidae > Pithys > Pithys albifrons. Next base: position 108,693,048 of record NC_092459.1, read on the forward strand.
TGAAGCCAAAAAAGCCACATAAATTAGTTGTAGCAGCACCATCAAAACACTTGCTTTCTAGATGAGGTGGCTTTATTTTAAATAAATCCCCTCCCTTTCAGTCCCTATCTCCAAACCCTGGGGGGAACTGTTTACCTGTGCAGAGAAGCAAAGGCCAGCTCTTAAACAGGAGACATTGACCTCCTTCCACTCAAGTCCCCTGAATTTGTGGCAAACAGATCCATCGTGTATGGAGCCCCTTGGGAAAATGCAAATGTCAGCAAATCACTTCTTTTAACATGGGGCAGGCTTAAGTCAAATGTCACACCTACCCTGAGATGCTCAGAAAGGTGTGTGTGTGTTGGGCACCTCTTTTCACTGTGGAACAAGCAGTAAACACTCAAGTCAAAAATAAAAAGGGGGAGAAAAAAGAGGAAAAAGAAACGATTCTGGATATCTACAAGTTGGCTGATGTGACCCTGTGCCACCTACCAGTGTGCTGGCTGTGACCCAGCGATGTGATACTCCAACAAGATGAAAGAGATGGTTGTCTCCACTTTCTTTTGACTTCCCAAGACAGCTGCCTGGTAGGGACCAAATGGCAGGGAAGAAGAATATCTGCCTCACACCTGCTTTCTCCAAACTGCCTGCCACAGTGCCACCGTGCCCACCCGGCTCCCCTGGGAGGCAATCCCAGCCCTGACCCCCTCTCCATGGAATACCAGCACAGAATAGTTAAGATAGTTTTCTCTTCTTCAAAACATCATTAGGATTGAAAAAAATGAATCTCTTGCTTGCACATTTTGCATAAATACATGGTAAGTTATCAATTGATGTTCAAATAGCTTAATTGAGTTTGAGGGGGGAAAGGTCATTTAATTGGTCTATTGAAATGTTAACAGAAACAGATATGGCAAGGGATAGACTTTAATGGCTGCAGTGTGGCACTGATGTCTGCATTCACTTGCAAAATTGTTAATTAGGGCACTTTGGTAGTTCATTTACTTTTGTATTGATGTGCTTAGTCCAACGAGAGAAATTGGGTTTGTATATGGTATTTACATGGGGCAGCAGAGGCTTACGGTGCAGTCAGGAATAAGGAAAATACAGTGTGAATCAGAATTGGTTTATGATTTGTGCCAGTGTCTTCATTAACATCCTACTGGCTATGCAAGTTGTTTTCTGGTGGCTGGTATATTTTTGTGTGTGACTAAGGTGGATATATTTGGTTTCATTTTTTTAATCATTGTAGTTATGGACTTGAATAATGCTATAATAATGATTTTTTTTTAAGTTATAAAAGCTTTTTAGGCTAGGTTAAACAAAAAATTACAGCAAACCAAGGAATTAGATATCTGTGTTTGGTGAGCCCTGGAAAAACGTGTTGTCTCCTTAAATGCATACCAAAAGAATATATTTAGTAGCAATTCCTGGCCCACAGTCATCAGTGCCAGTGAAATTACAAAACCACTCCTTAGTTATACTTAAGGTCCGTCGAGCCTCCCTTACAGAACATAAACTTTTAAGGTATTGGGATTTTGTGTGTGGGAATGGCGAAATTGCATGGAGTGTCCACTAGCATTTTTGAGGGCGATAATTGCAGGGATTAATCCTGGTGCTGTTTCCTAATGGACTTGGTGGATGCAAAGCTTTATATTTGACTTGGCTGGAAGAAGGCTGTATGGAGTACAATTTATAATAATATATTATACCCTAAGTACTCTTTATAACAGAGGCAGCAAGGAAAAAAAAGTGAAAACGCAAAGAGCTATGGATCATCACTCTTACCCTAGGGTTGCTGTTGTCCCACCAGAACAAGTTAGGAGAAGAGGGGTCATTTTGCAACGAATACTGTGCTGATCTTAACAGCTTCTAAGTGAAAAGGGATTTTGGCTCATTTTCTTTACTCTGTAATTTCACATTTGGATGCTGTGTCTGCTGCTTGCTTCAGCATTTGTGGCTTTGGGCCGTAGTTTTCAGTGGAGCATTTCTTTTAAACTCCAGGCACTGCTGTAGCCAGAGTGGGCATGGGCTTCATTCACTCATATGTATTTGGGAAAGTACTTACACGAAGATCACAAATATGCACAGTGCAGCTATCTAGTTCTGCAAGTTTAATCCGAGCCCCAGAAAGTTTCATTGTGGCCCTATGCAAATGTATTTACATAGGAATGGGCCTTGGGTCCTTTAAAGAAGGCAACAAAGTTGGAAGACTGAGGCCAACAAATAAATGAAAGTTTCTTTAAATCCATTGGATAATAGAGGCAGTGTTAAGGCTAACCACAGTGTTGAACTAAACAGAGGGATTACTCCTGGGTTTTGCATCAGTTGTTTTCTGCCGGGTGGCCTCACTTGTCAAAAAAAAAAAAAGTTTAACGGGCAAACATTCACATGGCACATTGAGAAAAGAAGTATGCTTAATTCCATCAAAGCTCAGAAATCAGTCATTAATTTATTCTAACCTCCAATTGTTGGTCATTTGTGAAACATCTGGCCTTTAAGTCATAAGAACCTAAACATAAATACAATGTGAGCTCTCCTGAGGATGGAAGCTGGGTGTAGTGTTGGTGTATGAACGAGAGCGTGAGTGCATGTATGTCTGTGTATTGCAGAGCCTGCAATTGCCACTTAATTTTGGAGACTTGGAAACATATTAAAATGAATCCTTCAGTTAATTTACTCTCAAAATTAGATTATTGTTCATTTGCATCTTGGAAAAGTTCTGCCATTCAAAAGAGTGTCTTTCTTCATGGTGGGTTAACAGTTAGATATTTAGCAATCTTGCAGCTTGCTAGTCAGAAATAGTTTCTCATGAAGTTGAAATTTGAGATAGAAAATATATAAAAGCTTTCAGGAAAGACATACCCTATTTTCCATATGGCTAAGTAATTGTTATGATATTTGTTTTAAAGCTGGACTTAGACACTCCTGACTGCCCTCTAATTTGATATGGCTGGTCCCGGCGATTCTTCTGGAGGAAACTTTCATAGTAGAATGCAGTGAAGGAGATAAATAATTTTGCAGCTATAAGCACATGGCAAAGTATAGAAAATAATTCAGTCGCCCTTACTGTTGTGCAGATAACAGTCTGCAGGTTATTTGCCTCTGCTGGAAGTTGGAACCTGAGTGAAAATGAACTGAGTGTTTAAAAGGAGATTTAAAATAAAGGTGGCATCTCAGAGCTAACAAAATTCTGCCTTTTGTTAAGCTTAGAATAATGTCTGCTATTTAATTCTCAGGGTTAGGGTGTTGCTCTTAGTTGGGGAGGGAATACAGTTCTTTATGTACAGCTGAAATATGGCAACATCTCCCATGATGCAATATCTTGTTTTTCACATGAGTGAAATGAGGGACATAGGGTGAAATTAGATTATAAATATGATGGGAAAATTTAGACCTGTCAATCCACATGGCTGTGGGGTTATCTCAGAGCTTTCTGTTTTCAGGCACTTACCTTCTTGTACTTTTTTTTTTGTTTGTTTTTTAAGGGCCTCTTTGGCCTGACCATTTGCTTTTCTTGCTCAGGAGAGGCTGGATGCAGCTCTCAGGCTGTTTTGATAGTAAAGATAAGGATGGTCTCCAAATGCATAACAAAAAGAAAGAATTTTGAACATTTTATATAAAGCATCTCTTTCTTTTAGTATTTATTTATCCTTTCCCACTTGCTAAGTAAAGAAACCTCCATTATGAAATTTCCTGTATTCCAAATCTAGACCATTGTAAATTAGAGGTGACTTAATACAGTTTGATTCTTAGTATTTCCTTGTCCCTGCCATAACGTGCCTGGAGTTTGGTGAGTGAATGGGAAGCGTGTGAGACTCCGTGGGCTCTCACATGTTGCGTGTACGAGCGTGCAAGTGCGCCCGACCCACCGACACAATGCGTAAAAAGTCACGTTTCAACTTTGTTAAAGCATTCATTTCCGAGGCACTGATGTCCAAAGTATTGGTAGGATAGTGGAGATGGGGGGGGGGGATCTCTTTAAACAGCTTGTGAAATGTAATGTTTGAAATGGTTCTTTGAGAACGTGTAGATTATGGCTTGTGTAGTGACTCTTCCCAGCTCCCTGGGAAATGAGCTGTTGACATTCTTTTGGGTCATCATCCGAGATAGGAGGGCAACCACAAGGACTTAGCAGATAAATTCATCCAAAAAGACCTTTATCCATTTCATTGCAACTTGGAAACGCTCATGTTGAATAGTAGCATTAATGTAGCCCTTTTAGCCCTTCAAAGTGAGCCTTATGTTTAAAAAAAAAAATCGAATGACCAGAGTAATAACTTCTATGGGTTTTCTAAGAGGTAATTCATTATTTACATAATTCTGGAGCATAAACCCATCTTTCCTTCAAGAGGCTCTGAAATAGAACTGGGGATCTTACACAGTGAAAGAGTTGCTTTTGAATTCTAATCAAGTGGATCTGCCTCAAATTCATTTCTAGTTTATTGTAAACAGTGGAATTTAAATTAATTTTTTCTTATCTTTTCTTTTGAAGAAAACTAGCAACATGTTTAAAAGGTTTTACTTTTAAAGACAGCTCCGAGTTTATTTTATTTTTGTGGGTTTGGGTTTTTTTAAACTTTATAAATCAGGTGTTGGGCAGGATGGGCTTTGACAGCCATATGACAATTATGCATTAGCATAGGTGATTATGAAAAAAATAGGGAAAAAAATTACTTTTTTTTTTTACTTGAACTCAAATGATACTATATAGGCTGAATGTGCAGGCAAGGTTCCCACAATGCACTGTGAAAACCTAGGCTAACAACCACCCTGCTGCGTTGAAAACCCCAAAAAAAGACAAAAGCACAATGAAATAGAAAGCTTACCACCGGTAGCTTTCAAAACGACAAACTAGGCAAACTATACATCTCCACCACTCCAATTTTGTCAGAATGCTAATGAGCTTGCTCTGATCTTTACTCGGCTTCCCGTGTTTTCTACATCTTCAAGGACCACATGGCGCTAGCAAAATAAAGACAACTAAATGAGAATTTCGAATGCTTTTTGTGTGGGGACCTGGTGCCTTTCAGTTGACGCACTCGTTGAATATTCTCAACTTAAAAGCGTACAACAGGGGGCTGGGTATGAACTTTTTAGCAGGGGGAAATTTGTACAAAAGTAAATGAGTGTGATGAGGAAAATATGAGAAAAATTTCTGATTAATTTCCGCTCTATAATATCAATGACACCTTCAGCCCCTCTCATACTCCTCTAACAAGAGATGCTGATAAAAGATGAATGATTCTGTGTTGTTCACAGTGAATGTTTAGTGGTTTTTTAATAGCGGCATTCTACATAAAAGGCACCAGGAAGTACTCCGCATTAGCAGTTGAGATCACTAGTTAATAGGATGATGTCTTTTAGCTTTTGTCACAAGATTATTAGAAAGGATGGGTTTCTGTTCTCATCCCGACATACTTTAGAGTGCTTGTTGAGTACAAGTGCTAAAATACAGGTTTCTCGGTATTGTTTGGCATGCAAAGTAAAAGCCCTTTTAATGCAACACCTTTTACTTTTTTTTTCCAGGTGATTTTTGTCATTGATCTCTTATCTGCCCCCTTTAGCTGTATTAATCACTTGGAGTGGTCTGCTTTTCTGTGGGGGCTTGATGATGTATGTGTGTATAGATTCACTATCAAAAATAAATCCCTTATATGCTCTGCACCTTCACAACCCTGATTGTCGAGCTGTTTTTAGCAGTCTGTATTATACCATCTTGAATGCTCCTTACTGGAGTCGTCCAGCCTGCAATAGAAATCCACACTAGAGGAGGGAGGGGTGAGCTTAGGAGGAGGCATCCTATTCCCCAAGCCAAATTTCGTCTTTTAACAACAATTGAATTCACAGTTCTCTTTGGAATTCCCAAAAGTAAATGCGGATTTGTATTCACCAGTGTCAGGGCTTGGGAAGGCAAATGATGAATGTTCATTTTTGCTTGAGAGAGATGAATTTAAAAATTGGTTTTGTTACCTCTTCATGCTCGCAAAGCAGACAGTATGAAAAATATCTGTGTGCCTACATAGGGAGAAAAAAAAATCATGGTCTTCTTATATTTTTGTATCTTGCCTAAATGAGAAACAATGAATTAATGCCATCAAAAGTTTTATAGCAGTTTGTCAGCCTTGCTGTCCTGCACTGTTGTTTTGCTTAGCACAGCATGTTTAATCTGAGGTGAACCAAAAATTTGCCAAACCATGAGATGATAGTGAATTGTCCAACCATGTTGTGAAAGACAAAGATGGACATGCCAAAGCAAGAGGAAGGACAGTATAACAGTGACCTTTCTAGTAAGATAGAAAATGTAAAAGTATAGCCTCTTAGCTTTTTAAATTTAGCCTAAGAAGTGAGTGAAAGCCTTTCCAAAAAATTCAGAATGTGTGAATGATACATATGTGACACTGATTTGGTTCTCTGCTTGTGCACAGTTTGTGGACATTCCCTGTTGGAAATACCTAATGATTAGGAGACTGGAAGGTAATTATTGATAGCAGTTTGTGTTGGACAGAAGGAAAGGGTTTTGACATGAGCAAAAGAGTTAGTAATTTTTACTGTAACATGATAACAGTTCGCAAAACTATGCATTGATAGTTACTTCTTGTTTTGGAAACAAAGCAATATTACTAAAGGTTTGATAAGATGCTTCTCTCTCCATTGTGCAGAAACATCAACATGCTGCCAGGGTTATGGTAACAAGAGTTTTGACAACTACCAAAACGCTGGGTGAAAGAAGTGCAGTGACACTATGATCAAGGTTTCATTTGGTAACAAGGTCTCAATATGGTAACTGCTTCTCTGTGGCATCCAAGTGGGACTTGATTGACCTGAAGCCCACAGACCTACACAGAATTGCCTGCTCAGACATGCAGTGCAAAGCCACTCATGAAAATTTGTTAATGCAAATAAACTGGGACACTAGTGAGATGATTTTTTGACATGAGTCTTCAGGGTCCAAATCACAAACACATACGCAAATTTCTGCCTAGGTATACATTTTATAATTGCCAGAATCATGCGTTTTATGAGCAATTGAGAACTTGTTCTTGAGTCATGTCAGTCTCTCTTCAGTTTCCCTTCTGTGATGCTGCCTCCACAGTCTCTGGCAAACTCTTTCAAATTTCCACCTCTTCCCATTAACAGTTCCTTGACTTCCTTTTTGTAAAGGAAGACCGTGTGGGCATACTTATCCAAATACACAGCATTTCTATGTCTGAGAAACTTCCCCAAAACAAACCCCAGAGTTCATGGTGCTGACCCTTTAATTCATCACCATCTCTTTGGTCTTAGGTCTGTGCATTGGTAGGCAAAAGTTCATGGGAGGTGACCTTTCCAAGACCTAACGTGGGCAGAGGGTGCGTGTTCAGCCTTCCCAGGCCAAGTTCATTAAATCATTAAAGCAGCTCAGCAGCAACAATGACCATATTTACTTTTTTTCTCAAATTGCCATTGGCTGCAAGGACTGAGTGATAAGTCAGCCTCCTCTCCATGCACTTCCCTGCCTTTTGTAGCCTCATCATTGCCTTGAAAGAACCTGTCAACAGGTTGAAGCCAGCTTGAAGAAGAGAACCCAAGCACAGCACTGCCCGCGTAGCAGGAGACTACTCTGGGAGAGCCCTAGGCACTATGAATAGACTTGCAAGCCTTCCAAAAGTCTTACAAGACCCAACAGACACTTGCTTCTTTTAACTGATTTCCATCTTTCTTTGTGGTATTGGAGTATAAATGCTCTTTCATGTGGTAGGCATAGTCTTTGGCTTTATGCCTGGAAGTTGGCTTTCTCTACAATCAGTGTCTGCCTGTAAAGAGAAGGCGAAGAGAAAGACACTTTGGTCACCCCGAGGCTCCTGGCCCATGATGCCACTGCAGTCTGCAGAGAGCAGTGTTAGTTTTTCTTGATTTTCTCTCATTTACTACCAAACCCACATTTTCTGTCAAAACTGGAAACTGTAGGGGACTGGGACACCCCAGCTTAGCTGAACTCACCCACTTGGCCCTGGGAAGCTTTGGATCCCAATAAAAATCTGCCAGCTCACAGTGAGAGTAGACATTTTTATGAACACAGATACAAGGTCACATTCATTGCCAACCACTATCTCACTTTAGGCAGTTGCTTGGGTTAAATTCAGGCCTGTCCATTAAGGAAGTAATTTTATGATGTCCACCACCTTTTTCCAGCTCCAGGAGAATATGTTCTGAAGAAAGTAAGACACCATTTGGTAAAAATGGAATAATATGCTGCCTAGCAGAGCACAGTCCAACAACTCTTAGGTAAACAGCCTCTCCCTTCAGAATATTACCCAGCTATCACTTGCCAAGCAAACAGCTAGTAAACTGATCCAAGGAGTAGTAATGAGCCCCTAGAGAAATCACTGTCACTTATGACAATGCATCCAACTCTACTTGTCAACCTGCAAATGAAATTAGTCCATCTGTCAGACCATCATCCCTTTCTTGGTGGATTTCCAAGCATGATCTTCCATTTTTCCATGGTTTCAAAAGTCTAGTGCATCAGTTAATGGTGCATGATTTCCTGTGCTGCAAGCAAAAGTCTCATGTGTATTTTTGCCAAGGCCTTGCATCTTCTAAGTTGTGGTATATGAAAAAATTTGGATGCAAAGAATACCAGAGGATGATAAAGGACAAGCGTTGGTTTTGCTCAGTGTGAGGATCCCTACAGGCACTGTCCTCAAGGCACTACTTTCTTAAAGGAATCTCTCCAGATGTCTCAGTTGAATCTCACCTCTTATTTAAATGTTGGGGCCCAAAATTTCTTGGTCTGGATTGATGGTCCCACATTTAAAATACATTTGTCATCTATGTCCAGCCCAGGCATTTTGTTTAGGTTGATTTTCTGTTACTTTCCAGTGGCCACTGTGTTGACTCATCATATAGAGAAAATCAGCAGTCATTCAGGCAATTTGTCTTTTGTGGAAGTTTCAGTCCTGTGATAATTTTAGGCTGCCTAGACTGCAGGCCACAAATGTTTTGTCTTCCTGTGAGTCAGTCCCACTGCAGGTAAAATAAATCCTTGCATGCATCGAGATGTGGTCAGAACCCTGACCTTCTGTTTACACAGCTCTCAAAATTTTAAATAGCCTCTCTGATTTTTTATGTTTCAGGAACCAAAGAAATTACAAGTTTCCTGCCTAATATTAAACTAATTCGATGTGTGCTTGTGATAAAGGCATTCCTTTGGTGGCGGCTCCATTTCATTAGGGTTACAACAGTACTTTTGGGGGCTGAAGTAGAGTCAGACAATGCACTGCAATGTAACTCTGCCTGGCAGATTCTTGGCAGTCATTACGTACCTTTATGAGACTCCATTGTGTGGACATCAATGTCTCCTTCTCAACTGCTCTCAGACAGCAAGTTAGTGGCCATGAATTTGCCTTTCTAATGTTCGCGTTCGTAACAGGCGTTTTCCCATCCAGTTCAGACTCGAAAACTTGTACTGGGGTTTCATCTGCTCACTAGCACTTCTGCAGTGTCATCTGAACAACAGTCCCAACTGTTTGTCTCTTGGTGGCTATTCTAATTCCTTTTCAGTGGTTTTTAATAACTAAGGAGGTCCTCATGCACTGAAAGGAGGAAGTACTCTGGAAGAATGCTGGGCATGGTAATCTGAAATGCGACGTTTGAAGCTCAAGGTGTAGCAGCCCATCCATTCATTCTGTAAGGTGTCTGTTGTGGGTTCTGTTTTGACACTGAGTACCTGTAAAAAATATTTTATCTGAAATTCTGAGTTTTTCCACCAGAGGTAACCCTCTGAAAGCAGAGGAGGGTGGTTTTTCAAAAGATAGGTCCCTTTCGGGGTGCCTCAGTTTTACCAGTGAAAAATTGTGGATCACTCATTTCAAATCAGTCATTTAAAAATCTTCACCATAGCTTTCAGTTGTGTTGGAGGCATTTTGCAGTTGGGCTTGTGTAAGTCTCCTTTAGAAAGAATAGCTGATGTGAAAATATAGGATTTTCTGCCTAAGTATTTGTTAAATTCAGTAACTCGCATTAAAAACAAGAGCTCATCTGTGCATAAGCTGTTCACAGTGAGCAAGATGAGAAGACTATTAAAATCAGTGGGTAGTCTGCTGCTGACTTGGAAGCATTTGAGACCTTCCACCAGCCTTTGTTAGCCATGTGAGGTTGGTCAGCTAAAACACCCGGAGTTGTTTCTCGTCCCTTCCCGTGTTTCCCTTCCATGAAACTGTGATTGCTGCAGTGGGTGAGCCCCACAGTCTGGTCCAGAACACTCAAGTGGGACAGGTATGGGCTGAACCCAGACTGGAGCAAAAAACTGTGCAGTGGCTAGTTACAGGCTAACCTGTCCCCAGGGATCATTTAATTTAACCTCTGAACAATAAAGGTTAGCTTGTGTCCCAAAGCAGGAGGATCCAGCTCCTGCCTCCCGTGGTTTTTTGTTTGTTTATTTGAATATTTATTGCTACAGCTCTGCCTTTCCATATTCAACATTCAACCTGGTTTTAATTCTTGCTGAGCTCTTAGTTTCAACATTGCCTTGTGGCGATGAGTTCTACTAGTAAATGATGAGGCTTTGAGGAGAGATCTTTCTTTTTATCGGTTTTAAACACACCACCTTCAATTTCACTGAATTTCCCCAGGTTCTTACCAGACAAGATGAGACACATCCTAGAACTATTCTTTATTTGCTATTCTTGTTCTCCTTCAGGTAAACAAGCCAATCTGTCCACTTGCTTCTAATACAGAAACTTGTAAAAACTTGTCCCTGTGATTGGGTGAATGCACCCTCTTTTTTTTTATAAGCAGCCAAATAAAGACAGTGGGGTATGTTTTCAGAAGACCTTTCAGTTCAATTTGTGGAATTCACTGGCATTTGAACAGCTCTCAGTAGTCACCAAGCTTCTGTCAACTACAAAATAGCCCAGAAAGAGGAGCAGAGCGAAATGGGCCAGTTTTTGTTGTTGTTTGCCCCGCTCCAGTTCCCATGGACTGGCATTCTCCTGCTGGCCTCTTCACCCAAGTGTGTTGAGTGAAGAAAGCTTCTTCTATTCTATTTTAAAACTGTGTGTAAACATCATCAAATGGATGAAGAATGGACTCTGTCTTAAGTAGGCTGTTTTTCATGTAGTTCTGTTGAGGTAAATGGGGAGACATGGGAAGGTTTCTGTGTTTAACCATGACACCATGGCACACACACTGCACACAGTGCAAATAAAATTTAAAAACAATTACTGCTTAAGACGGCATACAGAGTGATTTCTGCAAACCTGTTATTTCTTGCCAGACTGAATGGGCTGGTTTTAGATGCTGATGTAAACCCTTTATTATTTATCTTCCACAGGTTGTAATTCATTTTTGCACAACAGCTAAATACATTTACATTTAAAGATTTTTTAAAAAATATTAATCTATTGTCTTATCTTGACAGATTTATGATGGTATAAAGTGTAGAGGAGTTACTGTGTTCATCCATTTACACTGTAAACTAATCTTGTCCCTGCATGTTATTGCTTTTCCTTCCTTTTAAGTGGTATTCTCAGTGTTTTGTAGCACTTTCTTCTGTGTTTTCTTAGCCATGTACAGGTTTACTATGTTAATCCATGGTGGGTTTATCTAGTGTCTAGCTGCCCAAACGGCTTAAAAATAATGGCTCTAATGGTACACACATATAGTGGTAGCTGGCAGAGTTTGAAAGTATTTTCAGCAGAAAAGAAAAAAAAATTCTTCTTTCAAATTGATTCAGAAGAGACATTTGTTAAGATGCTTCTTATTTAAATATTTACCAAATAATTAGCTGACAGTGTAAACAAAACTCCATTTGTAAATCCTGAAGAATATGAAGAAAAATCTATTTGTAAAAGGCTGCCGGGAAGCTGTACAACATTAAAATAATCTAATTGCTTATATTGTTCTCAAAAAATGGTGATGTATTCGTTAACATGCTTCTAATTCTTGAGTAATTGTAGAAGAAAATTGACTCAAGTCAGTTTCAAATAATAATTAGGAATATTTGTGATGAACCCCAGAAGAAAGGAAGGGAGTTTGGGGTTGTGGTTTGGGTTTTGGATAGTTTTTGCTATCATTAAAATTCTTGCTATCATTACTTTAGCTATCACTAAAATTTGTTCCAGTAAGGGACAAAATTGCCAAACTTTTCGCTGCAGCCTCTGTTGAATCCTGTGCTGGAGCTGTTACAGCTCAGAGTTGCGACTCAGAAGCCAGTAGGAGTTTCTCGTATCTGAAGGCAGAATTTAGTGTCTTGTGCTGTTTGAGGCTTGGTGTTGGGCTTGTTCCTAATCGTTGAGGAGGGTTCTGGTAGATGTCAAGTGAAGAGAAGAATAGAGCACGCATCCTTCACCACTCAAGCCAGACAATGAAATTAGAAAATGGCACTGGGAGTTGATGTGAGAGAATTCCCTTGGATTCCTAGAGGAAGAATAAAACAAGAATGAATTAATTAAAAAAAAAAAAAGGAAAAGAAAAGAGGAGGAAAAAAAAGAAAGGAGAGGGGGAAAAGAAAATAAATTAGAGAAACCCTGCCAGAACCCTCCTCAGGTTGAAGTACGACATTAAAAATTGTATTAACTTTTCACATAAAGGCACATGTACTTACTGTTTCATCTGAGTTTCTGGTTCTGCATTTTTCAAATCTCTTACCAAGCAGTTTGCATGCATATGATGTTTGCAGCACTACCCGCTCTTATTTGAAGACTGTTTTCAGAAGTCATTATTGAACTATAGGATAAAAAGGTATAAGCATAATTACGTGTTAAAGAGAATAAATATGTTCTGCTAGATAGTTAACCAGATGAGGTTAAACAAGATAAGATGAATTCTGGTCTTTTTAGAAAACTGGCAGTCTTCATTTTAAGCTACAATGTAAAGTGCTTTATCCTGAGATTAGGTATTGTGGCAGAAGCTAAAACTGCCTTTTTCCCCTAACCGTGCCAGAATACAACCTCCTTTTCTTTCTCCGCTAACAAGACTGCTTTACCACCACAGCCCACTCTAAGTAATTAAATCAATCCTTTGTACTTACCGTATTCTCCTCTAGTGACGGTACTAGATCTGATTATATGCTTCATGCATATTCAAAGTACAGCACTGACAGCTCTTTAATGAGCTCTTACTTAATCAGTACGAACAATGTTCATCTTGTTCTTTTTTTCCTCATACATTAGAGCTAGGAACAGTTGGGGAAAAAATGAAACATCCAGCATTCATTTGAAAAATATATTGTACTTTGAAAAGTGTCTAAGCTGGAGAAGTTGCATTCTGCCCTTTAAAAGTCTGATGGACAAATTGGATTACTAGTATTGGATTAAATAACAAATGGTTAGAGGAGAAATGAGAAAAGCTCGCTGTGATCACAGGCTTTAATATTTTTTGTTACTTATAAAGCTGAAGGGGTCTTTAACCAGTTATTAAAGTCAGGATTAATTTGTAATGGTCCAACTTACTAGCTTTAAAAGGGTTTTGTTGTTGTTGTTTATCAAAAACAATAGTGTAATGCATGTATTATGGAAAAAATTTAAGTTTAAGATCTGTGGGCTATTTATAGATTTTCCGCATCTTGTACTGAAGATAAGGGGTTTGCATGTGTGGGATCGATTTGTTCTTGAGCATGAGTTTTTTTGTTTCATTTAAATAATCTGTTCAGTTTGTTGGGTGTTTTTTCCCCAAGAACAACACATACATTTTGCCAGTTTGAATTTTCAAGCATTTGTAGCAAGTCAATTAAATACTTGTTTTACATTTGGAAAGTGGAAACAACAACCACCCTGGCAGCAGCAGGGTTTTGCAGAGTGAAACTGTGCTGAAGAAAGGCTTTTTCTGAATTTTTTTTTATTTAAAAGTTGTAAATGTGAGTTGCAATATCGCTGCAGTAAAAACACTCAGTTTTTCTTTGTTGAAAGTGTTTCATGTGCATCCTCTCACCAAGGGGAAAAAAATGAAGTAATGCTCTAATGCTAGTGTGTTTGCTGAAGAGTTATTTGAATTTTTATACATGGGAGTTCATCTTTATTTTGCTTGGTTGGGAAGAATCTGTTTCAGGTCCGTGCACAAGAATTTAAAAGCTGACGGTCGACAAATAAAATATCAGCATCGACTACTATTAATATTGCACACATGTGTCATTTCACTGATCAAAAAGGCCTTCACCAGGGTAAAATTGGCCTTTTTCCAAACTGCAAGCTTTTTCTCAGCTTTTCCTTTTTTGCTCTTTCTTCTTTTGTTGCTGCCCGGGGATTTGTGCCTATCGCAGCCGATATCACATGACTGGTGTCAGGGCATCACATGGGTCCAAAGCGAATACAAAAACAGATTTAAAATTCTGTAAAAACAATCAAGACTTTGTTAATTCACTTTTAAACCAGCCTATCCTATGGATATTGCATGTGCTTTGTTGTCAGCATGGATATATTAAAATAGACACCTGTGCAGATCTGACTCGACAGCTCCAAGCTTTACCTAGATCCTTTCTCATTATATGTAGTAACTAACTTTGTTTAGGAGGAATGCATTAACAGAAAGAAGACTATATCTTAAGTTTATGTTCTTAACCTGAAATTCCATGGCATAGCAGTGTCAAGTTCAGATCCACCACTGAGTCAAACACCTTGCAAACATTTGTCTCTCCCATTTCTTTTTCAAGGCTTGCAAAATTAAATGCAGCCAGAGTATTTATTTATAATCTTTTAGCCAGAGATGCCAGACCACCCCAAAATAACAAATTGTTTGAAATGTTACTGTAGCCATGCATGTCTGGTTGTGAGAACTTTGCCACATTGCTGGTAAAAAAATCTCCTGCCTTACAGAATAGAATGGTCATTTTGCAAGGATAACAAAAAAGCAATCTGTCCTCTTTTCTTGCCCTTTCCCCTTAATAAATTTCAGTTACTTGGTGTATTTCAACAAAAGGTTGCTGATACTGGTTATCATCTAATTCTAAAAACAGACCCTGTTAGATGGACCAATACAACAGCAAGGCCTTTGATCTGTAACTTAGCAGCAAAGTGTACTGAACTGCTGAATATTGTTGTAGTGTGATATTTTATGCACAAAACTAGAAGTGGGGGTGTTGGGGGAGAGCATTTCTACTTGTCAGATTTCTTCTTTCATTGCTACATTGTCCAGGAGCTCAACCCTGCTGCTTTTGCTTGGAAAAGAGCTGCAAGGCCATCTCCAGTTTGGGCTGCTCTGCCCTTCCTGGCTCACTGCTAGCAAATCTTGACTCAAAGCACCCTCTCAGGAAGCTCCATCCACCAGGCACTTCCCAGGGTGATAAAGGGACATGGGTGGGTGTCTTGCGACAGACAGAAGATGCCGTAACTTTTTTTTCCTGTATGGGTTCACGACTTCCACCCTAAGCTGACCCACTTCTCTGTTCTCCTGTGCTTGTGTGGATGCATCAAGCCCAAAGGCCATGGCAGAGGGTTGCAAACAGTTTGGAGAAGGCTGGAGACCTTCTCTTGCATGCAGCAGGGTTGTAGCCTGTGGAGGATCTGTGGAGATCTGGGCTTGCACACTTCACTGGGGTGTCAGCATGCATGTGGGAGCACATACGTCAAGCATTTTAAACACTCCCATCCACAAACCCAAAGCATTTTTTTTCCAACCAAACATTTTTTCCAGTGTCTCTCCAGCTTCAGGCGCTAGCAATTGCTTCTTTGCAACTAGGGATCCTAAGTTAATAAGGTAGCATCCCTGAGTGTGCTGCACTTTGCATCAGAGATTTCAGAACCCTTTACAATCACCAAAGAACAAACTTTCAACACCCTTGAAGGGTCAGTAGGAGTGATTATTCCTGTACTGCACATGAGGCACTTGAACTCAGAGATCTGCCCACAGTCTCACAGTGAAGCAGTACCAAAGCTGGGAAGCATACTCAGAAGACCCAGCTCATGCTCCTTGGCCACTGTTCCAGGTTTATTCCCAATATTAGTTTTAACCATGTGAAATTTGTGAGTTTCATAGTTCATTGATGACCACGTAGTCTCTGCTCTTCAGCTCAACTTGAGAGATGAGGGTGGCAGGTGCCACAGAGGCACAGCCTCCACAAAGGAATTTCTCCTAGTCCCTGAGCTCAGGGAGAGTGGAATTTGATTCATCAGCCCTGCTACATGGAAAGCACAGTCAGGAACCTTCTGGATGCTCATCTGCCTTTCCCTCATGTGACCTGATGGTGCAGGGCTGGTGACATAGTGTCTTAGAGTCTGGTGGAGCATAGCACTGCCTGCAGGTGGGCTGGGGAGGGTCCTGATCCTGCCTGAGATGAATGTGGGCTAGGAAAGTACATGCATACACACATGGGGACCCTTAGGCACCTGGACCCCAAGATTGTTTGTTTGTGCAGATGCTCCCTTGGATTGCAGGTTGAGGGGAGGAGCAGCTCTTTCCAGCTCATCATCTGGAAGAGTGGCCAAAAACACAGAAGCTGAGCAGGTGCCCACACCTTGGCCAAGGGTTCAGGATTACCATCTCCTCTGCAGCTACTTTGATTTGTGACACATCATCCTGACTGTGCTGGGTTTGCATGGGTGGAGTGGAATTTGCCCACAGGGATTGTTTTTGTGTGTGATGATGACCAGACATCTTCTGGCAGTAAAGCTTTTTCTCATTGGGAACATTGCAACAATATATTTCATTTGTGAGAATTTATAAGATTTGGTCCTTTTAAAAAGGTATTTATTTAGGTCAGGGTATCAGTATGATAAAAAACACTAAAAGGTATGCTGAAGAATGGCTGCTTTCAAAGATTTATTTATGCAGCAGGCAGGTCTTGTAGTCATATGATGTTTTTACCATTTGAGAATATGCCTTGTCATGCTCAGTGATATTGGAGACTGATACTCCAAAACCTGAAATGGAATATGGAGCTCAGTTTGTGAAATGCCACATAAGTAATGAAGTTCTTTTGTCTGCAGGAAGAAACACAGAAGAAGAAGAAGCTATGATGCAGGAGTGGTTCATGCTGGTTAATAAGAAGAATGCCTTAATAAGACGAATGAACCAGCTTTCTCTTCTGTAAGTACAGATGAACATATGTATTTACAAAAGGATAATTTACCAGAATATTTACCCTTCAGATAGATGCAAAAGTTTTTCTACTCTCTTCCCATTAGGCTTCAAAATAACTCCTCAAAAGTGAGTAGTGTCGATGCGTTACACATCAAGCAACTTGTTTTACTCATATTTCAGACGTGAAAATGAGAAGCATGCAATGACACAAGATTAGCCAGAGCTGTAAAAAAAGAAATTAAAGAAATATTAAGCACTGTTGCATTTTCAAAGGCCCGACAGTAGAATAAAACTACATTTTAGAAATGCACAGATAGATTTGGATTGTGCCTCAGATGAGACAGGTGAAGTCTGTTCAGAGAGAGAGCAAAATTTGAGTTGCTACCTGCTTTGTAAAAATCCTCAATCCCATCACCAGTTCAGCAGCAGCAGTGACTGCTGAAGGGGTATTAGTGAATCAGTCACAGGGCAGTGATACCACCAATACTGCAAAGTAAGGACTAATGAACATTTTTCAGTGGCACCATCAAGGAAGGGAGAAGGTGCTGCTCATTTTCAGAGGCATTCTGTCCTGGATGCTTTCAGTATGATGATACTTCTTTCCGTAATGCCACCTAGTGTAGATGTCTGCATACTTCCCTGGGAAGAGCTTCTGCTCACCTATTTCCTGCTGGATCTGAACTTGACAGAGGATTCTACCTTCAAAATATTAAGCTTTCTAATCCCTTGTCTCATTTTTATTGTTTGCTAGGGCAAAATATATATAAAATAATACTTGCAGGGTTATATTATCTTGGTGAATAGGTTGGTGCTGGAATTTGTTGCTTAGATCTAGGGGAATGTTTTATACTTTGGACATTCCACAACAGCCGCTCTGAAGATGAATTTGAAATAATTGCATCCGTTAGCACAATGGAGTTAAACTGACAGAATTAAAGCCGACATTACATGAAATGAAAGGGCCCTGTTACTGAACAGGTCACCTGAGCCAGGTTTTAAGTTTGTGTATCATTTGTTTGGAGTAGCTTAAAGTTAAAGAGAAAAGTCAGTCGTGAGTCCTAAAATCAATGTAAGTTAAAGGTGCTTTTAAGTGTTTAATGATTTAGTAATTAACATATTGATGAACATTTGCAACTTGCCTAGGGAAAAAGAACATGACCTAGAAAGGCGCTACGAGCTGCTGAACCGGGAGCTGAGAGCAATGCTTGCCATTGAAGGTAAGAGAGTGCTGGCGACTGTGGGGGGAATGCTCACTGCTGAAGGTGGCCACCTGAAGGGAGTCTGCTCTGATGCCCATTAGTAGTGCTGATATTTACATCACTTCATGCAATAGCACACAGCAAATACACCGAGTCTGCAATCCCATTCTAAAGTTTTATTTGGGGGAAAAAAATGAAAGTCCAAGATACAGGACAAAGAATTGTGGTCTCACTGGAATAAACTTTGAAAACAAAGTAATGAGGAGGTATAAAGTATGTGTCTGGGGTTTACTATTTTTTTGTT
Source organism: Pithys albifrons albifrons (assembly GCF_047495875.1). Taxonomy (NCBI): domain Eukaryota; kingdom Metazoa; phylum Chordata; class Aves; order Passeriformes; family Thamnophilidae; genus Pithys; species Pithys albifrons. The sequence continues at coordinate 108,711,528 of NC_092459.1, forward strand.
GCAGTAATGCTCTCTTGGTTCTCCTACTGCTTTTGGTGCTGCAGAAAAAAGGAAGGGGTGACCCACAGAAGGGACCCTCCTTCCTTTGAATGTTTCATGTTTCAGACTTGTTTCACAGTATCTCACAGGGGAAAAAAAAGGTCTTACTGGTTTTGTTGGTAAAACACTGTGTTTGTCAAGTAAATATTTCATCACAAGCACCAGCAGGATTAGTGCAATCCTTCGCACAGATTTTCTCCCTTCTCTGCGACTCTCCCTGGTTTAGTCACCTCACCTGAATGAAGGAACACTCAGGGGGAGATTGACACGGGATAAATGAAACAATTGCATCCTTTCCATAGGGCTTTCCAGTGAATTGTACAATAATCCTGGGGATGATTCATAATAAAAAATAAACATCCAGATAGCTTAAACCATTGCTTGCATTATTTTCTTATTTAAATATCTTAAGTGTTTTCTAATGCTGCCCCGCTTATACCTCTCAGTCACAAATGCTGCCTTATAGTTCAAAGATGTTTGCTTTAAAGTTAATCCTTTGGGCTCTGTAAAATGGACCTTTTGTCTAATCAATGCAAATTGATTTTGCTATTCTGTATTGACCTCTCAACCCTTTGACTGTCCATGGTAATTTCTTTCTTCACCTGATAAGGTACCTGATCCATAATAAATCAATTCTAATTAGTTTGGAGACTTCACTGGAAGCATAAGTTTGTTGGAAAAAAGCAGCAGGTTTCAGGTAGCTTTTTCGTATCTCTCCATCTGTGGTTATATTTTTTGCATAAGACTATGTTCACTGTATTCTTGGGGAGTCTTGAGCCATAAATATATACATTGCTTTCTGGAGAGACAAGCCAGATTAATTTGGAATCATACTGATGAAATGTTTAAAACATAAAATAATCTAAAACTAGAGAGGAGCTAAGCGATACTGTATTTAAATACAAAATTTAAGTGTTTAATTACCTTATAAGTACATACTTTCTTGTAGTGTCCTAGCAGCAGCCTTTGAATGTCTAGCAGTCTGTGCCCTTCAGAGCTTGTGTTGAACAAAAATCTTTTTTTAATTTCTTTTCTTAAGTCAGAGAGGGATGCACAAACTCCAAAAAAAAATTTTTTCCCTCTCTCCCTCTTTTTCTTTTATTTTTAATTGCTATGGGTGATATGGTAAAGAGAGGTTTAGACAGTGGTGGAGAATTTGGGGGGAGATAATTTTTTTATTTATTTATGCAACAAAGTCCTCACTTAGCATTTAGCTCTTAGTATTAGTCTTCTAGAACTTTTAACAGCTATCTGCTTTTACCTAAAAAACATAATAAAGGAAGAACTCTTCCAAGAAAATTCCTGTGAAAACTCAAATCACACATTTGTGATATCTCGATGTGTGCAATCAGTGCTGTATCGGTTTCTGTGTTCCAAAGATGCACTTTTTGGGAAGCACTGGTAAACCCACACCGTTTATAATACGATTTCCCTGAAGAAGCATGGGCTGCCTGAACAGCCCCGCACTGTCTGCTCCAAGGCCGTTTAGCCGATTGCTAATGAGTGCTTGGCTTCCCTGAAAGAGTTGAAAAGACAGATTTCATTTTTGCCAGCACCGATTTCAAACCTGAAGTGTATGGTATGGGCAGGAAAAGAAATAAATACATATCTAACAGGATGGGGCGGGTTTGTTTGTTTAAAAGAAAGGCAGAATGCACCAACCCAAACTGGAACTTAAAAAAGAGAAGTCTTCGAAAGGTGGTAATTACTGTTTTGGTGAATTGCTCTAACTCTTCCACGCGTGACTATACTGTTTAAAAATCTGTCAACCAATTTACTTAGCTAGTTGATGACAGGGAAGAAAACTAAAGAAAAAAAAAAAAGGAGACTTGCATAAGATAGGAGCCTGCTGATAGCAGATAAAGGCCGTTCTTGCCGTGCCTGCATGGACAGCATGCGGGCAGCGCTGGCGGCCGGAGGTGCTGCCCATCAGGATGTTCAGTGATGTGGAGACAGTGTCCCCTCTCCGGCTGCTAACATGGAGACACAGGCAGCTGAATAGCCTTTTGGAGGGTTACGGCACTTCACGAGGAACACATGAATGACCGAGGGTAGTAAAAAAAAGGCAAATGCCCCCCCTCCCCTATTTAGCCGTAGAGATAAGAAAGGGAGAGTTAACGCACTGCCTTCTTCCATCTACAAAGTGTTCCTCTCGGACTGTTCCGACCGAGAAAAGGCCGGAAATCCCTGCCTAGCAGGCCAGAGAAAATGCAGGTAACGGGGTCCGTTTTAACCTCTGCACCTTCCCAGGCATTCTGTCTGGCTCTGAGGAGCTGCTCGGGCTCACAAGGTGCTGCATTTCAGAGCCTGGTTTTTACTGCGCCTGCAGCCGGGGGCCGGGATACCTCACTCTCAGCTACCTTTCCTCTCACTTCTTTCTTTTTTCTTTTTTTTCAGTCGAGTTTTAATGCCTCCTTAGGAAAGATAAGTTCATTTTTGCACACCTTGGGGTGGTGTGTTCATTTTCTGCCCAAGAAATGGATCTTCTTTCGGATTTTGTACATCTTGATTTATTCTTGGCTTATAGTTTGAAGTGGGTGCTCTTCTAAAAGGATTTATGCATAGGTTCACTATTTTTGTAGTTATGGTTTATATGATAAGCTTTTTATATTTAAAATCAATATGTAATCCTGTGGAGGAGCTTATCCTCTAAAACCCCATTTGTAAATCTATTTTAGCTTTGTTACACCGCGCAGCCACAGTATTCCATAGATTGATTAGGTTCAGCAGCAGAATCCTATCAAATGGCCTGCTCTGATGATGATGCAAACTCTTTCAGGATTGCTAGTTGACTGGAACTAAAGATAAGACCTGACTGCAATCCCCCAATGTGCTCTTTACAAAACTAGTGTTAATTTTCATCCAAGTGCCAGGCTTATTTATTATAGTGGCAAGGTTGAAGGTTTTACTACGAGAACTTTCGACCATTTCTGTTAAAGCATTTCTATGGGAGCTCGATGTCTGTTTGCTCCAAGTAATTATCAGTTTAAGCAGTGGGGGGGGAGGGGGGAAGACAATATGAAGTCAATGAAGATGAATAATTGAAAACATTTCTACTTCACTGTGAATTTAGCAAACTCTGTCATTTTAAACTGCCCGTCGCAAGTGGTGGCATGTGGGCTTTAGCTTTCAACACTTTTAGCTCATATACAGCCTCAGAGCTTAATCCTATTTTTGTCCAGAGTGTAGCTTTTATAGCAGTATTATTCTGAAATCTTCAAATTAATCACAGCCCATATTGTAGCTTCCCAGAGCTGCAGTCAGCCTGGGTAACTATATGTGACAGGTGTTATAGGTAATCCTGGCTTAAAAGGCACAACAGGTAGGAATCAAACTTGAACTCAGTTGATTTTTTAAACATAGGGATGCTTCCCAAAACTGCTGTCCAGCAGTATTTTGTTGGATAAAACAAAATTGCAAGGTAGTCACCTATAAAATGTTATTTAAATACTTTCAGCCAGTTCCCCTTTTCACCAATTGCTGCTTGACTCTTACTTATTTTGGGGGGAGGAAAGGCAGACTCCTTTTCAGGAAATCGAAGTAAAACTGCAAGGGAATATTCCTGCCAGCAAGTTTTCCCATGGTGTATTTCAAACATTAATAATAAGCAAGTAGGGGAAAAAAAACCAAACAAAAACCAAAACAAATAAACAGTTTGTTTCCATAAAGTCCTAATCGGTCATTATTTACTTCACAGAGCAAGAAAAACTGTAGCACTTAGAAAGGAACTTAACAGAGAAAAATAGTAGTGAAGGACTGAGCGCAACCTACACTGAAATACTCTGATTGAAGTTTGCTCTTTCAAAGACTAAAATTGCTGCTGAAACTGGAGAACAAGGGGATGAAGAAAACAAAAAAAAGAAAAAACGCTTTAAAATATTAAGTGAAAATCATCAAAATTGAAAAAAAACCTAAATCAAGTCCAGATAGAGATCATTTCAAGTCCCTTTTCATCCAGAGCTTCATGTGCCCATATGTCCCGGGAAGCCTGAGTTTCAGAACAATTCCCAGCTGAAGCCAGGGGGAAAGTTAACCTGAAAGTTGGGGGCCACGTCTGGGGAGAAGCAAAACCCCCTGAAATTCTCTGCCATGTGACTCTCCTTTTCTGTCGAGCTCGCTGCCATGGCCCTTTTCAAGCTGGTTTTGTCATGCTGAGCTCGCATTGCCTGTGCAGGGTCTTTTTATTTGTGGGGTAAAACCCTCCATTTTGGGGAAGCTCCGACTTGCAGAGTGGCAGAGCAGCGTGTTCTCAACAGATTGAGCTGAAGGAGCCTTGCCCAAAGAGAGAAAAAGAGAAAGCAGCAGTGGAAATCGAGAGACTGCCCCAAAAAGTAGCACGTAAAATGCTGCTACTGCCCAAATTAAAGCAGCTTTGTGGCAGGAGAAATGGCTTGGATTATCAGTAATTTTGGCTGCTAGCTCCACTTGTCGTCTGTGTACACCTGGAAAATTATTTCCTTAGCAACGGCCGAGAGGAAGGGACACGTTAAAAAAAAAAAAGAAAGAAAGAAAGAAAGAAAATTAGGAAGGAAAATGAGAAACAGGAAAATACGGGTGGAAAGGAGCAAAAATGAAAACTCCTGGGAAGTTGAGACAGTGCCCCTGCCTGGCCGATGCTCCGTACAGGGCTCAAATGCCACCGCACCGACTCCCTGGCTGCCTGCAGGACGAGGCCGTGCGTGTTCGCCGCTCGCAGTGTGCCCGCACACACGTGGCGGCGTGGGCTTTCCTGAGGGCGTGTGGACCCGAAACTCGCCCGTGGGCCCGTGTGCGAGGGCGCGATAAAAGCGGTTACACATTCCTGCCTTTCTGCCGCTCTTCCAACCTTTATTGCATGATGATGCATCTAATTTTTAATTTGTAAATACAAGGCTGAATTCCCTCTAGCACCACTTGCTTTCATAAAGCTTCTGAGCAGTTTGCTGTCTTGAATAAATTTGGCTTTGGAGGGGGGTCAGGGGGATTTGAACCACCGCATTCTTGCGGGGTTTGTGAAGATTCACATGGTAACCGGTGGGGAGCATTGTTCGGGTTATCTGAATAAGCACCAGCCATGTGAGTTTTAACATGATCGCCCAGGGCAATGGAGAGCGCGGGGGGGTGGGGGAGAAAGCCAAAAGGACTGCACCCTCTCTCCCCCTCGCCTTCGGGCAGCGCGGCCGGGAAGGAGGAGAACACCGCCGGGCCGGTGACGATGGCTTCTCCCGGTGCTTTATTTTTTTTGGAGCTTGGTGTCCTCTTTCCCTCCCGCTCCTCATTTGTCCTGCTATCTCCCTCATAATCTACTGCTCCTTCTTTTCATTGTTTACCTTCTTAATGAGGGAGGCGGGGAAGGCTGGGGCTTGACTGACAGCGACAAGCCCTCACGGTCTGGCTGGAGAGCCGGAGGCTGCGGGCGGCCCCGGGGGGCTGCGCCGGGCCGGGCTCCGGCCAGAGAATCCCTTTGGGAATAGCCAGGCGGCCCGCCCCGCCGCTGGCTGCCTGCGCCGGGGGTGGAGGAGCCCCGCGATATTCTGTAGCAAGTGTATTTTTACTTCAAAGTGGAAAATGCTAATTAAGCGATACCTGCCTTTAAAGTTACTGCGGAGCATATGGTGCGCAGTGTGAGATTCCTCCAGCCGCTGAGAGCGGGCGAGGAGTGAGCTGAGAGAGGAGCCGGGCTGCGGGAAACGGGAATTCCGCCGTGAGGGGAAAATCGGTAATGCCGATTACACAGGCAAAACGAAACAAATAAAACAAAACAAATAAAGAAGAAAATTCACACTAAAAGGGAAAGAAATAAAATAAAGAAAAAAACCACCCAAACGACCCCAAAGTCGCTGCTGTGCTCCCCCAAACCAAGGTGGCCGAAACGCTACCAGGCTGTGCTTGTCCCCGAGGTAGCCCCCCGTGGGGAGAGGGGCCGGGGCCGAGCCGTGCCAGGCTGCCTTGGGCTGTGCCGAGCCGAGCCGAACCGTGCCAGGCTGCCTTGAGCTGTACCGAGCCGGGCCGTGCCGTGCCAGGCTGCCTTGGGCTGTGCCGAGCCAAGCCGGGCTATGCTGAGCCGGGCCGGGCTGTGCCAGGCTGCGTTGGGCTGTGCCGAGCCGGGCAGGGCCGTGCCAGGCTGCCTTGGGCTGTGCCGAGCCGAGCCGGGCCGGGTGCGGGCTCCCCGCCGCGGGCGGCTGTGCCGGGCGGTGGCGGCCGCGGCTCTCACCGCTGCTCTTGTTCTGCTTCTCCCCCAGACTGGCAGAAGACCGAGGCGCAGAAGAGGCGAGAGCAGCTTTTGCTGGATGAACTCGTTATTCTCGTTAACAAACGGGACGCGCTGGTCAGGGACCTGGACGCGCAGGAGAAGCAGTGAGTCGGGCAAAGGGGGGGTCCCCGCAGAGCCGCCACGGTCCCCACGGAAAGTTTGTTCCAAGTCCGTGGGCGCCGTGGCCGGCAGGGAACTCGACGCGGCCGCAGAGGGGAGTGGGGCCGGCGCCCATCCCCTCACCGCGGGTCCTGCCACCTCTTTCCGCAGGGCCGAGGAAGAGGACGAGCATTTGGAGAGGACCCTCGAGCAAAACAAAGGCAAGATGGCCAAGAAGGAAGAGAAATGCGTTCTCCAGTGAGCGGCCTTCCCGCGGCGGCGGCGAAATCGCAGCGCGGCTTTCTTACGTTTTTAAAACGCCGACATTAGACTGGGGAAAAAAATATGTTTTGAAAAAAAATTAAACTTTTTTCCATTTTCTTAGGCCAGATCTAGGCTGTGCCGGGCCCCACTCCGTTGTTTTTTGTTTTCCATTGGAGCGAACTCGCGTTGTCCCATGATTTCCGTGTGGGCTCAGCTCTCCTGCCGAAAGCGTTGGAAATGGAATCGCCGAGACCTCTGGCGTGCAGGCGATGCCGGAGATGGGCGGAAGTAGCAGAAGAAATAGTCTGTCCTGGTTTCTGTAGCTGGAGGAGGGCTGAGTTTTGAAATAAAAATGTTTTTGTCGTAATAGGATTAGAGAGGGAGATATAGAAAAAAAATCATTGGGAATGGTCCTGCCATATGTAATACTTAATAAGCTACCTACATTTTATAGTTAGGTCAGATCCACCCCAGTAATTATTAAAAATGTGCTGTATTTACCAGTGGTTTATATCATCAGTTTTACATTTCCCCGGGAGTAGAGCCGAGCTGCTCTGGTTTACTCGGGCGGCTTCCCCCCCAGAGCTGGCACACAACCCTGGGAGCGGCTGCGAGTGGAGCGGGGCAGCCCAGGGCAGAGAGCGGCCCGGCCCGGCCTGGCTCTGGGCAGCGCGACACTTCCCACCCGCGTCCCCTCGCGGGTCGGACCGCGCCACCCGCTCTGCGTTATTTATTGTGCCCGGCCGCGTCCCCCACCCCGCCCCGTCCGTGTGCCCCCAAGCGTGTCCCGCTCTCGCCTCGTCCCTTCGTGGAGCTCGTCTGTTTTATTTATTACAACACCGAAACATATATAAAGTTTTCAATAAAACCTGAATCTTTCTTACCGTAGCTGCTGCTTTTCTCTTTGCCTGGGAAACTCCCTTCATCCCTCCCGCCCGCAGCGGACCGGGGAGGGGGCTCGGGGGGCGGGAAGGGACCGATCCCGGGGGCGGGGGGCAGCGCTGCTCCCTATCCCGAGTCCCTTCAGCTGCCGACGCTTCGCCAGCGCAACGAAACCCAGCAGACGGAAAAGTTTTTCGTTTGATTTTAATAAAACATAACTCGGGGAGGAGGAGGTAAAACTTTCCCCCGTGGGGCCGATGCCGCCCGCCGGCGGCGTGAGGCTTGCGCGGCCAAAGCCCCGCTGCGGCTCCGGGCGCTCAAGGAGCGCATCCGCGGGGAGCGGAGCGGGCGGAGGGGAGCCCGAGCCCGCGGGGTCGCAGCTGCCGTCCCGGTAGTGACCTCAACATCGCCGGCGGCCCCAGGTACCACTGCGGCCCGCGGCCCGCTCCCCACTTCTCCCTCTCGCTCCCACCAAGGGAAGTCCCCCGCGGAGGAAGGAAGCGCCCCGTTTTCCGCGAAGAGTCACCGATACCACGGGCCCTGGGCCGGCCCGGGGAACCGGGGGCTATGCCGGGGCCCGCAGGTCGGTTTGGCCCGCGCGAAGTTTGGGAAGATGCGCGGAGCACCCCCGCGCCGAGCTTGCCTGTGCCCCTCCCCCGGAAAAATACAGGGGCTGGGAACAGGAGGAAACACGGTCCCAGGGACTCCGCGGCTGCGGAGCGCAGCGGAGGCTCGGGAGGGAAGAGAGTGGCAAAGCCCGCGGCGCTCCCTGCCCGGCCGGGCACCGGGATCTGCTGAGCCCCAAAGTATGGGGCTGCCCCTGGGGGCAAGGGGCGGCCGCGAGCGGGCACCCTCCCCTCCTCCGAGGACCAGTGCTTGCCAGGCTTTTAATGCGAAAAAAGTAACTCGGGCCCTGAGTCGAGGGGAAAAATAAGTGTGTGTGCCCCCCGTCTTTCGTCCCCAAGCCCGGCAAACCGGTCGCAGAAGGCCCCCCGCCCCGTAGCCGGTCTGAGTTGCCCCTGCCCTTCTCCGAGGCCGGGGGTCCCGCAGCCCAGCCCCCTCCCCACCCGCAGCTCCCGCCCCGCCGCCGACCTTACCTGGGCGCAGCGGGGAGGGCGCCGGCTCCGTCCGACGGAGGGAAGGGAGGGTTGGATTCACCGGGACCGTCACCCCGGGGGGGGGGCGGCGAGCCCTGCGCCCGCCCTGCCCGCAGCCCCCGGCCGAGCCTGCGGGGAGGCGTTCGCAATAGGGGATTGGGCAACCGCAGGAGTTGCAAGGGGCTTTGGGGGAGGGGGGTGGGGGCATAGATACCCCCTGATGTGCGTGTGGTGGAGGTGAGGGGCAGCCTCGGGGGGTGTCTGCACCCGCCAGGACAGGGAAGACCAGCCGGGGTGAAGTGATGGTAAGGCAGCGGGAGCGGGGGGAGCGCAGCACGGCCCGGGAACTGCCCCGGCGGAACCGGGGCAAAACGGGGAAGAGGGGCTGGAAGGGGGAGAACTGCCCCCACAAACTCTTCCTCCTCCCTCCTCCTGCCTTTGCTTTTTTGTGAATGGGCCGCGGCGCCTTTGTTGGGGGAGAAGTGCTCGTGTCGCTGACTTTTGCGGGCGAGCGGAGAAGCTTGCTAACCTTCTGTCTACTCATCGGCTCCCTCCTGCCCGGCTTAGACGGTTCCCTCCTCGCACAGGAAAAAGATTTAAAAAGAAGGGGAAAACCCCCAACAACAAAATAAAATGCGGTGTGGGAAAGTCTTTCCCCCGGGAGACCGCGTTCAGGTCGGGGCCGGCGAGCAGCGCCTTTGAACATTAGCTCGCTTTCAGCTCCACTGCAATTAGAGGGAGCTGATTTGGGGAGACCAACAAAAGCCGGGCACCGGAGCCTCGTTAGAGATCTGGGGTTGCTCCGCCGCGCCCCGACCCCGCCGCCCCGAGCGACGAGCGAGACCCCGCGGAGAGGCGCGGAGGGCTCCGTGTCATCTCGCCCCGCTCCCGCGCGGCCCCTGCCGCGGCGCGGATCAGCCCCTAAATCCGAGACACGCTGGGAAAGGTGCAGTCGCTGCTGTTTTATTGGGATTTTAAAACACAAAGTTTGTGAGAGCCCCCGGGCATCGGGGTGGGGGGGCCACGATGCCGCCTCGCCTCTCCAGGAGTGAGCTCCGCGCCGGCGAAGGCGGCGGCCGAAACTTTTTCTGCGGTCTCCTCGGGCGGCAGGGACGAGGAAGGGGGCGCGGAGCGGCGTGGGGGGCTTCCTGAGGGAGGGGACAGCGCTGCGCGGGCGCGGAGCGCCACTAACCCCGCTCTCCCCCGCCCCATCCCGGCACTTCTCTAACAATTCCCACCACCCGCCCTCTCCGCGGAGGTTGCGCGGGGCACTGCGCGCCCGCCCCCTGCACTCCTCCCCCCACCGGCCGGCTCTCCGCGGCGCCGGGGTCGGTGCGCGGGGGAGCGCGGAGCGGCGCGGGGCGGTGCGGAGGAGCCGTCGCCCCGCGCTGCCATTGCCCGGGCGGTTGTCAGTCAGGCGGGGAGCGGCCGGGGATTGGCGCCAGGCTGGTTACGCAGTTGCTTTGCGCGCACATACAAGGGTAGGGCCGGGGGTAGGTGATCAATCCTCATCAGGGCCGCGGCTCCATCGCCCCGACAGCGCGGGCCGCCGGCAAGGTAAACGCGGGGCACCCCGACAAGTCGGGGGTGCGCGGCTCGGCTTCGGGCAGCGCCCCCCCGGCCCCCTCCCCAGCCCGCCTCTCACCTGCCTGCCCCCCTCCCTCCCTCCCTCCCCCGCCGCGCCCCCACCGCGCCCCCCGCCCACTCCGCCCCGCGCTGCCCCGCGCAGCCCCCGCCGCGGCCGTCGGGCGGTCGCTCAGTCGCTCCGCAGGTGGCCGCGCAGGTGAGGCGGGCGGGGGCGGTGGGCACCGCGCTCACCGACGGGGCGGGCGGCGGTGGGACAGAGCGTAGCGGGCCCACGGCACCGCGAGCGGGGGTGGTGAGCGCGGCCGGGCCGGGCCGACCTCGGGATTTTCCTCTTTCTTCTCTTTTTGCACTTTTATTTTCTCCGTTTTCCCCTACCTCTCTCCGCCCGGGACTGGCCGACTCCGCCGCGTCCCCGACAAAGTTATGCAACGCCGGGTCACGGCGCTGCCACCCGACCTGCGCCCGGCCCCGGCCTACTGGGGGGTGCCACGAATCCCCACCCAACATTTACCCACTGGCCATCCAGGGTACCCACCATCCCCCTGGCTGGGGGGATACTTGTCTCAGCCGCGGCAGCGAGGACCGCCCCCGGAGCTCGACGGGACTGCCGGGGGTCTCTCCGCTCCTTCCTTCCCTTGGCGTTTATCTGCGGCATTTTACCACCGAGCCCGCCCTCTGCCTCCCGAGCCGGTCCCGTGTGTTTGTCCCCTCCCGCAGACCCCCGGTCGGGGCCCGCCGCCGTCCCGTCCCGGCTGCCGGAGCTGCGCCCGCTCGGCTGTCGGCGCGCTCCCTTTTCCTTTTCCCCTTTTTAACTCTTATCCATTTCTAATTAAAACGTCCCCGTCTGCTCGCTTTTAAATTAATTATACTTCCCTCTTCTGATACCTCCTTTTGATTCCTAATCCAATTATCTTTTTAAATAATTGCTTTATCTCTCCCGATCGCCGGGCACTGTTACCTCTCGGCACTTGCGCGCAACTCGCGTTCGTTTAAAATAAAATAGTAATAAAACAATCAGAAGGCGCCCGCCCGGTGTCCCCGCGCCGGGTGGGCGCAACCCGCGGGAGCTCCGGGCGCCCCCCGGCAGGACTCGGGGCGGCCGGAGCCCTCACCCGCTTCTTCTCTCCACTCTCTTCCCAGACGCTCCGGCCTCGCCTCTGTGCGAGGAAGAACTCCGCCTGTTTCCCGATCCTCGTTGTTGTTTTATTTTTTTCCCTTCATTTTTATTTTTCCCTCACTTTACCTGTGATCACTCGAGGACCTCGCAACGGTGACGGCTGGACGGAACGAAAAAAAGTCCTTTCACGCTGATTTTCTGCTCCGTTTTTTAATTGTCGTTGGCTTTTAAATTTTTTTTGCCTCTTGTTTGGTTTTTTTCCGGGGGTACTATTTGTCGGCGCTTTTTTTTTCGTCTTTTTTCCCCGCTTCCCACCCCACACATTTGATTTGATTTTGAGTTTATTCTTTTTTCTGCGGGACTTTGGAGAAAACTACCCGGCTTTTAGCATGATGTCTTACCTCAAACAGCCCCCTTACGGCATGAATGGGCTGGGGCTGACAGGCCCCGCCATGGACCTGCTGCATCCCTCCGTGGGGTATCCAGGTGAGTGCCGCGCCCCCCCCCCCCCCCCGCCCCCCAATCCAGCCATCCTCCAGCAAGTGAAAGGGGAAAATTTCTGTCCCGGGTGGGTTTGGAGGAGCTGGTGGGGTTTACGGTTTGGGGTGGATTGTTGGGCGAGTCCTCCCGTTTGCCTATGCCCTTGACTGGGGAGAGGGGATCTAGCTGAATTTCACCCCAGTTGCCGGGGTTTCTTCTTTCTCGTGGGAATTTTTAAAGATAAAACTTTCAAATAAAAAAAAAAAAAGTAGATTTATTTCAACACAACGAAATCTGCCTGTAGCTGCCGCTGGAGCCAGGCCTGACCCTTACCAACCCTGTGCCCCTCGCCCTGCCTGCGGCGGGACGGGCTCCGGCAGCCGTGGGGTGCGGGGGCACTGCCGTTCTTGGGGATCAGCAGCAGGGGTGCATCTCAGGCCGCCGTGCCAGGGGGTGTGCAGAAGGTGCGTGGGGACCCAGTGTGACCAGCGTGGCGATGCTCCTTCCCCAGCCACCCCACGGAAACAGCGGCGGGAACGCACCACCTTCACCCGCTCGCAGCTGGACGTGCTGGAGGCACTCTTTGCCAAGACCCGCTACCCTGACATCTTCATGCGGGAGGAAGTCGCCCTGAAGATCAACCTGCCCGAATCCCGAGTCCAGGTACCAGACTGCGTGGGGAAATCCTGCAGCGCCCTGGGCTGGGAGGTTGAAGGGGCACAGCAGCTCAGCTGGCCCCGCTTAGACCGGGTGCTCCGTCCACACTCATTGCAATTTCCTTGGGACAGAGATGCATGTGGATTCCTGTCCACTGGTTTGCCCCATTCAGCCAAAGTGGGGTAGGGCACTAAATTTTATTTCTATTTTTTGTGTTCTTGTTTTAATTTTATTTTTATTAATATATTTCTGTAACCCTCCACCTGCTTCAGAGCACAGCAGCCCCATTATGTGAGTGCTTCCCAGAAGTACTTCCTCTGGGAACTCCCGGATACCCAACGGGATGGGATTTGCAGGCAGCACCCAAAGCAGGATCTGTCCTCCGAAACCGTATTTTATCATTGTGCCAGGGATATGCACAAGCTGGGACACTCCAGCCGTTGACCCTGGTCATTCTTGCTTTTGGCAGGATGTGGGGCGGCCTGGGAGCCAGACGGGGGTGTTTGGTTTTTTGGGGGGTGCGGGGGATGTGCAGTGTCAATGGCTGGGTGTAGGTGCTCGGAGAACTGGTGCCAGCGTGAGGTTGGTTGGGTGCTCGCAGAGTGAAAAGCCCCTTCTGGGTTCTTTGGGCGCCCTGCTCACACTGCCCTGCACCCCATTTACTCGCTCCAGGTCTGGTTCAAGAACCGCCGTGCCAAGTGCCGGCAGCAGCAGCAGAGCGGCGGCGGGGCCAAGAGCCGTCCGGCCAAGAAGAAATCCTCGCCAGCCCGTGAGAGCTCGGGTTCCGAGAGCAGCGGGCAGTTCACGCCGCCGGCAGCGGCCTCCAGCTCAGCCTCCTCTTCCTCCTCCAGCTCGGCCTCCTCAGCCCCGGTGGGCGCCCCGGCATCTCTCAGCACCCCGGCGTCATCCATCTGGAGCCCGGCTTCCATCTCTCCCGGCGCGGCCCCGGCGGGGGTGACGGTGCCCGAGCCGCTGCCTCCGGCCGCCGCGTCCTGCATGCAGCGGGCCGGCCCCGCCGCCTCCGCCGCCTCCGCCAGTTACCCCGTGTCCTACAGCCAAGGAGGGGGGTACGGCCAGGGCTACCCTGCACCGCCCTCCTCGTCCTACTTCGGAGGCGTGGATTGCAGCTCCTACCTGGCACCCATGCACTCCCACCACCATCCCCACCAGCTCAGCCCCATGGGGCCCTCCTCGGTGCCAGGTCACCACCACCACCACCCGCTGAGCCAGAGCTCAGGCCACCACCACCATCATCACCATCACCACCACCACCAGGGTTACGGCGGCACGGGGCTGCCCTTCAACTCCTCCGACTGCCTGGACTACAAGGAGCCCGCCGCTGCCGCCGCTGCCTCCTGGAAGCTCAACTTTAACTCCCCCGACTGCCTCGACTACAAGGACCAGGCGTCCTGGCGCTTCCAGGTCTTGTGAGGGGCCGATCACCATCGCCCCCAAGCTGCCACTGTCCCCTCACCTGGGGTGTCCCCACCGCCTCCTGGGCAGGACTCTGGCTCTTCCTCCTCCTCCCTCTTCGTTAGCAGTGGCGATGCCATGGGGAGGTCCTGCCACCCCCATCTCTACTGACTGATATTTATTTGCTTCCTGCACCACTCCACCAGGTTTATTATAATTATTATTTTTTTAAACGTAACAGAAGAGGAGTTTAAAAAAAATAAATTAAAAAGCCTAGCGTCTCCCCTGCCGCCCCCCGGGCAGAGGCGCAGGCTGGCTCCTGCCCTGCCGGTGCCCCTCCCGCCACCAGCTTTGCGCGGGGACCCTCAGCCTCTACCGGTGCGGAAGCCCCGGTTTGCTGGTCCTGTACAGCCTCTTGCCGCGGGGAGCGGCGGGAACGATGTAAATACTCGGTCCGTTGCAGTGACCACGATTATTTTTAGTTGATGCTGTTGGGTTGGCATTTATCTAGAGTCTAACATGGAACAGAACGTAAAAAAAATCTTTTTAAGTTTTAATTTTCTTCCCTAAAAATGAATCTTTCCCCGTTTCATGTCCTCCGTCCATCCTCGAGGGCTCTGCACAAGCTTGGCTGTGCCGTCCTGGGGCAGGGAGGGGACAGCAGCCATGGCAGATGCCCAGAGGGGTGTCAAAGGGGGAGGGAAAGGCTGCCCAGCTGATCCGCAACCTGCAGACCAAAAAAAATCCAAAACTTTTGGAAAAAAAATAAAAAGGAAAGAAAAAAGCTGTTAACAAAGTTTTGGTTTATTTTTTGGGGGGAGGGTTGCAGGGGCAAGCAGCTCTGCTTTGGGGCTGAGGGTGGGGCGCACGGCTTTTCGGGATGTGTTCTTTGGTTTGGTTTCCGTTTTGGTTTTCTTGAGCCCCTTCCGTCGGTCGGTACGTTGTGGCGGGTCGGGGCTGCAGCCCTGCGTTGCCTGCGCGCCTCGCCCGCTTGGGCTGGGGCTTTCCGACAGCTTTGCCCCGCAGGGGGGAGAGGGACCGTGTAAGTGTGATTTCTGATGCCGTAACCCCACGCTTATCCCTCCAACTGTAAGGCAACGCCCCTCCTTTCTTCCCCTCCACCCCAATAAAATCTAAACTAATAAATGCAGTGGTGTCCTGTCCTCCTTCCTCCCTCCCTCCTCCTCTTCCTCATGAAGCTTTCCTCGGGTCAGTGAGACGCTGGGAAATATTTCCTGGTGGGTCCCGGCATGATGGGGGTGTGTGTGATGAGTTTGCGAGTGCTCTGGAAGGGGACGCACCGCCACTTCTGCGGGTGTGGGCTGGGGACTCAGTCTTACGTTAATTGACGTTTAATTGGTTACTGATTTATTGCTGCGCCGTGGTGCCGGTGGAACCCCACGGGATGTGCAAACGCTGGTCGAAACAGCAAATCCCCTATAGCTGGTGGGGCAGCCTCCCGAACTGGGGACCCACGGGCAGGCCTGAGTTGTGGTGCCGGGGTGCCAGGCAGCCGGACCTCTGCCCACCGTGCAGCGAGGGGTGTTCGGCACCCAAGCGTCCAGCGCTGGCTCCCGGCCGTTCCACTGCCGGCTGTGGTCCAGCCGGGAAAGACAGGGAGATGAATTATTTCTGGTGACAATTCCCCTCCTTTATTTATTTCTTTTTCCCCCAAGACCTTCCCTGCAGTTGTTGGAAACCGTCAGCTGGTGCTGTGGCTGTTCCTGCTCGCACAGGACCGGGGCTGAGGGCACGAGCGGGGCCACTGCCAGCTCTGCTTGGGCCATTGATGCACTGCTCGGGGGGCATCCCCAGATTCCCATCCTCCTCCCCGTGGTCTCGCATTAATGCTCACTGCAACTGGGAGCTCCGGGGCTGTGCCGTGTGCCCCCAACCCTGGTTTCCTCAGGCACCCCGTGGCAGTGGGGACCGTGGTGAGGCGAGGGGTGTGCTCTGCGTGGCCACTTCGGGGAGGGCTTCACAGACCCGCCTCCTGTCCCACCTGCCCGCGCTCTGCCTCCCCAGCATCCTGGTGGATGCCAGCGGAGCTGGCAGGGATTCTGCTGCTGCGGTGGGAAATCCAGTGGGGTCAGCCCTAGGTGCCCTCCGCGCATCCTTCCAGGATTGTGGCCATGGCATAGCCCCGAGCAGGGGGTGGCTTCCCACACCCCACGGAGCAACGGGAAGTGATGAGAGGGGACAAGCACAGAGGAGTCAGTTTTAGGGGATTTTTCTTTAAGTGGTTCTTTTCCTGGTTGTCTCCTTCTGTGCATCTATATACACGAGTATGTATGCACATACTTGAGTGTTTATTTTTACAAATGTATCTAGACCTTTAAAATAATTGTTCTCTTCTGCAAAAGCACAGGTAAGACACTCATCACACTAGCGTGGCTGTACAAGCAGTTTGAGGGAGGGATGTGCATGCTGGCTCCAGTGCAGCAGCCCATGCATCCCCAAACCCTTCTTTTAAAGGGGCAAATATTAACACAGACCTCCTGGGACTGAAGAAAAAAAAATCTGTGCTGGGCATGAAATGAACCTCCCAGATTTAATGGGCACCTGAGAGACAAGACCCAGCAGTTGTATAAAACACACTGCCCCAAACAGACACTTTCCATCTTCTTTAGACAAAAATTATGCACACTTCATTATCCTTGTAAACTGTGTTCCATTATAACTCAGTAAATCAGTGAGGCTGAGACACACAGCCAAGAGGGGACCCTCAATTTCAGTTTTGGTGACGTGGTCCTAAACCTCTTCCTGCAGTGCCCCACAGTGGGCTGGGAGTCTGCTTTGGGGTTTGGGACTCCAAGCAGTGCTTGTCTCCTCCTGCAGCAGCACCCTGTGCCACCAGCCAGTGGCTTGTCCAGCAACTCCCACACTGGAATTGGGGTGTTTTCCTGTCCTGCTCACACAAATCCAGAGCATGGTATTGAAGCAGCTGGCAGCAGAGGCACAGATGTGGACCAGATCACATCAAATCATGACTTTGCCCTCAATGCTTTGCTTCCTTTTTTTATTTTTTTTTCAGTCAGTGCCAGAAGGGAGGATGAGACATGACTTGTGCATGTTGGTGGGTGAGTATGATGGGGTCATACCCGAGTTTGAGGGGACCCTCAGGACCCTCCCTGTTTTGCCCGCTTGAGCAAGGGAGCAAACATCTCCCACTGTGGGCTTCCTCGAGGCTTGAACAGGCACAGCCACCCTGAGCATGAGTCATGGCAGGTAAAGTGGCACAGTGCCTTGCCACTCACTGCCTGCTGCTTGGCTCCAGGGGCAGGCACCAGCAGGATTGCCAAGGTTTTTAGGGCAACCTGGTTCTGAGACAGCTGCCGGGCTGGCTCGTGCCTCACTTCTCAAGCAAGAAGACTTCTGGGTGCATAGCTACTGTAATTATTATTATTTTTTTATTAAAATAGCTTTTGCTGCTGAAGCACGGAGCTGCCAGTGGCCCAGGGGTGCAGCCACAGTGCCGAGATGTGCTGGGTTACCTGGCACGAGCTGTGAAGCTCCGAGTGCCGGCAGCTGCCTCTGCTCCCAAACACCTGCTCCAAAGGCACGTGTGGGGCTTTCCTGCTCATAAGTGAAGGGCCAGGATTAGGCGTGAGGGGTGAGAAGGGCAGAACGGAGAATATTCGCCAGCTAGGGCTGTCATTTGCTTTTATACTTGGAGCTTCCTGGACCCGGAATAATTGATGACCTATTGGCTGTTATCAGAGTATTTGCTCTGAGCTGAGCCCCTGCTTGGGAAGCTTTGCCGTTAAACCCCCACATGTGGCAGGGAGCTGTGACAGGTGATGGTGTGAACACTCTCAGTGGTGCAGAGGTGGACAGAGGCTGGGCAGGGCTGCTGCTGGCTGGGGTGACCAACTCCTCTTTTGAGTGCAGGATGTGCTTTGGGAATGCAAATTGTTATGGCCAAGCAAGAATTAAATTATTAAAAAATTATAACTATAAATTGTGTTGAAAGTTTCAGAAGTCATACCCACTAATATGACTTACTACAGCTATTCTGCAGACAGCCCTTCTGGCAGGGCACAGAGAAAACAGGTGATTACAGCTGAATAAGGAGCCATCGGTTTGTGGTTTTCCCGGTGCTGACCTCTGTGTTAGCCAGTCTCTGCTAATTCAAGCTCTTTGAGTAGCAATTAATGCACATAAAGTCCCATGGTGGTTCCAAACTTGTTTTGATTTTGTCAATAAAAGTCTGCAGGTGTACCTCCCAGCTGAGGAAACTGTACTGGGGAGCGCTTCTTTCATGTCGTACAGTCGAGCACAAAATGCTGTGGGGAAGGAGGAGGGTGAAAATGATCACAGGGCTGAAGCCCAAAGGAAAACATACGCCTGTTTCCAGTTAAATCCCTATTCAACATATTTTTTTTTTTTCCAGGACAGACAGGACTTTTCCAAGAAAGTCACAAGAGGATTTTTATTTTAATGAAAAACCGCAATTTTAGGAAACAGCATTCTGGACCTTATGTACATTTCTAGTATCACTTCCTGTATATTTTTAAGCTGAAATCCTCTTAGCATGCAAAGTAAATAGATTATGATATACTGAAGGATTAAGAATCACTGTCTGGTGTCAGATTAATCCCTCATATAGACCATCACTTGTACTGACAGAAATATGGCTGCAGTTCAGCAGAATGGCTGCATGGCAAGGCAACGTGTCGCAGCCTCTTATGCAGGACGGGACCCCCATCACCGTGTCCATCACTGTGCCACGTGTTCTGCAGAAATTAAATTTCCATCCATGGGACATTAAAGGCACGTTCCTCTGCCAGCACAGGGCAGAGCACGGCTATCACTGTCACAGCTCTGCCTGGGGAGGTGATGTGGCAGCCTGCTCTATCTCAAAGCTCTCCTTAATTATTTTTATCCTGTTGGGTGTACAAAACCCAATGGATTGCAGCCCCTTCACTCCCTTCAAACCCGAAACCAAAGTGTGTCCTTTGAATATACTCATGGAAAGGTCCCAGTTGGGATGAAATGCCAAAATGCTGCAACCAAAATCACCCACTGGGCAGCAGAATTTCAACTCTAAGGGGGAAATGGCTGTGACAGCAAGCCCAAATATTTTATTTGGGTAAATACAGAATTTTTGTTCTGGTGACAGCGAGCCCAAATATTTTATTTGGGTAAATACAGAATTTTTGTTCTGGTGAGAGTGAGCCCAAGTATTTTATTTGGGTAAATACAGAATTTTTGTTCTGGTGACAGCAAGCCCAAATATTTTACTTGGGTAAATAAAGAATTTTTGTTAACAAAATACTTCTAATGGCTTGTGGCTTTTTATTTTTTTTTAAACATTGTGCTTTTATTTTCAGTCCATCATACAGATTTGTTTACCATACAAAACCAATATCAAGAAGCTCACTGGCTTTGGGTTGCAACCACCCAATGCTCCCCAAAAAGCTCAAGATTAATCCTCACATGTGCCTGTGGCTGAGTACACAACATCTATGTCTGAACACTCTGTGCTCGATCAAATGGTGGGAAGACAGACCCAAGATGATGCTTGTCCCTCTCTTCATTGCCAGAAAAAATAGAGGGCTGAAACAGGTTACATTACCTTGTCAGTGCATTTTTTCTTTCTGGTTAGAGGAGGCAGATTAAAATCTGGACTCCAATGGAATGATGTTTAAGAGGCTCCACATCTTTTTTTTCAAGGCAAAATAATGGTTATTCAACTAAGATGATATATCTAGATATGAAAATTGAGAGCATTCTTTGAAAAATGCTGCCGACTGTGAAAGGCTGCTCTTTCACAGAGGTATCCTGAGTGAAGATCTTATCTACTGGTATCTCAATAGGACGGTTTTCAGAGCCTTAAGTGGAAATTCAAATCTGCTTCCAAGTGAAGATTGTAAAAACATATAATGCATAGAGGATTGCAGACTTCCTCCTGAAAAGCTTATGGATTCATCCAAGAAAATCCCCAAATTTTTCAGCACTGAGTTTGTACAGTAAATGAGGATCTGCAATTGCTCCCTTTTTTGATGTCTTTGAACGACATGATGAAAATGTCACCAAGTTGCCCTCCACAAGGACACACAGGGTACTTTGTGAATGGACACACTTGTGTGAACTCAGAAATAATTTGGAGGTCTAAGGGCAGGCTATTTTCTAAGCCTGTTGTCTTGTCATCTGCTAGTGGTCAGAGTCAGGGCTGGCTGGAAGTTCTCTGAAGGACTTCCCGTGAACTCCACCACCTTGGTGAGGTTTCCTCTTCTTTGCTGTGGGAGGCTCAGTCACACCAACCCGAAGTGCACGATTTGGAGAGATCCGCTGCCTCTGCTCTCCTGTGGGGGAAAGGCAGGCAGGATCAGGCGTCAGGGACAGGCAAGGAGACACAGCAACACAGATAATGGAAATACCATCCCAACCCAGGCAGAAGAGACAATTGCTGACACTATCCCATTTTGGCCTGGGAATGAAGGATGCAGTCCCAAAGCGATGGATCTTGCCTTGTGGTTCAAGGTAAGGCACCTCTCATACTTCTTTTAAGTCCCTTCACAGACCCATCCCAGCTGTTCCTGGAAAAATGGGCTGCAGCTTCAGCAGCTGCTGCCAGTGTCCCCTGAGATATGAGGGGGTGGGAGTTGAGGCTCATCCTGCCTTTTAGGCCCCTTACCTGGCGCCTGGAAGCTTATTGGCAAAAGTGAAACTTTATATTTTTGTTACCTTTTAATTAAAACATACTGCGAACAGCACAAGGCTGGGCTCATGCCAGCGGGTAGCCAGCCAGGTTCTCAAAGTTACGAGAGGATGGCACTTTGCATTCCTCATACAATGCAAATATGCTATTTAAGCACAAACCCCCATCCTGCACTCAGGGTGAAACCCCCAGCCTCTGGTTTTGCAAAGGACATGACAATGGGGGGAGTGCGTGCCACAAATAGAGGTTATTTCATAACATGGGCTAGCGTGCCTGCGAAATGCATGAAATACTTTGCCTTGGAAAGCGATGTAGTCTAGTGAGTCATTGCTTTCTTTTGAATTACAGATGAGTAGCCAGCCCTTCATGATGCAAAGAAAAAAACTAGGTGTGGAGCTGGAAACAAAGGGAAATGTGTGTTTGTCCTGTCTCGGAGGGCAAAACACGCAGGTTGGCGTGGGAAGAGAGGGTGGGCTTGGCCCCAGGAGGTGGCTGTCAAGGCTGTGTCAGGTGGGTGAGGGCAGACAGGACTCATATGAGTGACTCCCTGGCTCCTTGGCTTCATGAAAGATGAAAAAAAATCCCTTAACACTTGAAGTTTCAAAAGGAACCTTTACCAGAGCAGTAGCTCCATCTCATGGCATGTGCATTTCACCACAGAGATAGAGATTTCCCTCTGAAACAGCACTCCCTCCTATGACCTCCCTACCTCAGCATGGAGGGAGCAGCAAAAGTGCAATGTCTCCAGACAAGCACTGTATGGACACTGAGTTTCCAGTCCATTGCTTGGCTTTTCCTTGCAGGGAGAGGATGAGAGGTGGCCCTGCCACAATACGACCCCGTGGTAATTCTCAGAGGTAATTTGAAGATGACGAGGAAGTGTCCCCAATGTCCCCCCCAAACCAGTGCTTGTACCCGAGACCCCACCAGGCTATTCCAGTGTGGAAACTTGAAGCACTGTTTCACCACTGAGACTTCAAGGAGGTTATGAGCTGCCTTACTTGGCAGCAGTCCTCATGGTGGGGCTGTGTGTATGTGCCTTGCTTTTCAGGTGGCTTCAAGCTTTCTGTGGGCTCTTCTTGCTCTCTGAATGACACTTCTAAGAGTCATCGCAAAACAGGATTTTTTTTTCCAGTAAAGCCCTGAGGAACATCAGTGGCTGAAGGTGAGGAAGGGGTGGCTCTTTGTCCCTAGGGCTGTGTCAGGGCTTGATGCAGAGAGGTTTCTGCTGGTGGTTGCTCTGAGCACCAACAGAACAGGTGGGAAGGTGAATGCAGGCTGAGAAAAAAACCCCACACCATGTCTGACCATATAGAATTCAAGTAGGTCCCTGTAGTTCAAGGCTCAGGGTCTTGAGTGCATCAGATAGATATCTGACCTGGGGTTTGTGATTTGTGATTTGTGCCACTCTCTGGGGAGAGGTGAACAAGAACCCAGCTCTGCAGACCTACTTCCTTTTTTAAAAAATACTTTTCAAAAAATCCTGTTTGCAAACATCTCTGGTCACACTAAAGAAGAGTTGCCGGTGTCGTGTGGGAAGTCTGTGATGTGGCATCAAGCTTGTAGAGGTATTTAATGTAAAGAAAAGGCTGAAGAGTGGTAATGACTGGAAGCCTCTCCTGATATTTGTATCTTTTCTGATGTAGCACCCCAGCAATAAAAGCCACTGTAGTAATTTGATGAGAATTGACTTTCATAGTGCAGGAAAAGGGCTGTTAAGGAACAGGGGAAGTCAGCACTACAGTGCTGCTTCCTATGGTGAAGAGCCACTAGTCATCCAGAGAAGGAAAACATGAATATCCTGACAGGAGAGCATCTACTTGTGCCCTGGAGAGTTCAGATCGTGGGACTTTGCATGGTAATGATGTGGTCCCGCTCTGGCAGGTGAAGGGAGGAGCGGTACGGGAAGGCACACCCTGTAATTGAAAAGCCACTAAGTCATCTCGGACCTGCAGGGATAGCAGGATGGAGGCAGTGGTTTGCTCTGTCTCCACAGGTCTGAGGCAGATGGAGGATCCTTTTGCTCTTCTGGAGTGGGAAATACAGAGAAACCTTTCCCCGCCTGCTGTAGTGCTCCCACGAGGCTACACTTCTTCTTCTGGGGATTATTCTCAAGGACGTGATAAAAGTGGGAAAGGCCAAGAGTGGGAAAGAGGAATAAATGAAAGAGCCATGGGAAATTATTTTAAACACCTGCTTTTTTTTTCAGATGAAGACTGCTGATTCCAGGCTGCAGGAATGGCTATGTGGAAGGATATGGCTGTTGTTAGGATCCATAGGTTCTACTCCTTTTCACTGGAAATGCCTTGTTTCCCTTGAATAGCATCATATCAAACTATTCTGGCTGATAGGTATTAATTCAGCTGAGTGGTGATATATTAAAAAAAACATTTGGTAGCCATAAGGCACCATAACAGTACCTTAAATTGCCATGTCTTTGGTCCAGAAACAAGAGAGGAGTTAAGAATGTTTTCCAAAGGGTCTTGCTTGTGCCAAGGTAGGTGACCAGGGTGTTGGGAGCCTTGGTTTCGCTTATCTAAGTCTGGGTGCTGCTAAATGGAGATATTCTGAACTAACTTACACTGTTTGCTCAAGACTATCAAATCCCAGAGTAACATAGGAGGGACCTCTGGGATTGCCCTGCTCAGAGAAGCAAGACTAGGCTGAGTCTCAAGCAGAGTGGTCTTCCAGGCTACCCTAATCTCATCTCCAGTCTTTTCTGGAAGACAGGACTCAACATGAACACCAAATCCTGACCACTCCAAATATTGTGGATGGGATGCTCATTTCTCATTTGTTTCAACCCTGTAGCTTGAGGGCCCCTACTCAAGCAAACCATGCAAGGGCAAGAAAAGCTGCAGCTTATTCTCACTCCTCTGGCATCTACCTACGCTGTCCCCACCTTCATCCTCAGTGATGGGATCCTCTGGCCAGCACTGGTCCTAAACCAGTTTGGCAAAGCTGGTTTGCATTCATCCACTTATGAGCTGAGACCACCACACCAGCCCTCACGCGTCACCACCCTCACCCCAAGGGGCTGCAGGTGGCACACGTGTAACCTGTGCTCGTGCAAAGCCACGGGCACTGCCAGAGGGACTCAGGTGGCCCCCGTGGTAGCACAGTCCTGCCTCTGAGCCACCTCTCACAGGCTGTAGGGCTAATGCTTTCCTCCAGAAACAAATCTTGTTCAACAGCTTGAGCACTGCTTGGCTGTGTGACAACCAGCTGCTCTGGCAGGTCACTGGGAACAGCTTGTTGCATGATCTTTACAGTTTCAGGGAGGAGAAGCTTCCTCATAGCTGAGAGAGCAGTGAACGAGGAAGACACGTGCTGTGGTGCCCCTACAAAGTGTAGGGCCCATTTCAGACACATTCCCACTGAGGTCTCTGTGGACATTTGTGCTGGCAATAGGCCACTTCTGGCTCCAGCCTATCACCAACAAACTGGGAAAGGAGGGCAAAATGAATCCTCCGTCTCGCAGCCACAGGGCTCTTCCTGTAGAATTGCCTGTGCAAGAAGGGCCAGGTTTTGGGTGTGCTCCCCTTGGGTGGCACCAAGCCCAGTATTGTGTGAGCTCCTGCTGAAGCAACATGAGGGAAGTGGTGGCAGGGGGATGCCAGACCAGGGAAGCCGGAGGGTGACAGTGGGACCTCTGGGATGAGCTGTCCATCAATGTGCTGATGCAACAGGCTGGTGGTGGTGTCCAGGTGAAGGGCTGCTTCCTCTCTTCCTTTGGTCCAAAGCAGCTCAGATGGAGGTGCCCCACTTCCCTGTGCACAAGCAGCTCTGTGATGCATGCTGAAATCAAGACAATTTCAACCAGGTCACAGAGGTCACACTTTGACCCACCAGCTTTTAGTAATGGTGACCACTCAGCTGCAGTAACTTTTTGGAACCAAAGAATGCTTCGACCACTCCCTTGGATAAATCCTTAATGATGTGATGGCAAAGCTTTCTTGTGTGTATCACTCTTGTTATACAGCCTGTATGTTTGGGCTTGTGGAGTTCATTGTTCTAGTCCAGAGCTTTCAAATTAACTTCTCAGTTTATTAATTCAACTGCTTATATGAAGGCAAGCAGCATCTTCCACACAGCTCTGGGAAGGAGCTAACTGCTGGCTAACCCTGCTGCAAGCCCAGGGATCCCACCAATGTCTCCAGACCACCACTGCTGCTGTGTTTTACTTTAGTCTGTATCTTGGGACCACAAAATTCATCCAAAGGCCAACAGAGACATCCTTTCAGTGTGAGAATTTCCCACAGGTGCGACTCCAGTGTGGTGAACTCTGGCACCTGGTCCCCAGCCTTTCCCCATCCTCCACCCAGGCAAAATGTGCAAGGGCCCGCAGAAGGCTGCAGAGGTGGGGCTGGTGTGTGTTCTTCTTCAGTGCTTCAGGACTGGTAGAACAGCTCTTAGAGCACAATTTTACTTGGCACAGGCTGGTTTTGTAATGAAAGAAATAAATAAGTGCCATCCTGCTCTGCTGGGAGGTTGAAGTGCTTCCTTTCTTTTTTTTTTTTTTAACGATCTGTTTGCACCGAGGCCAAACACTGAATACTTTGGCCTCAAAAACAGAAGTTTAAACAAGAACTGTAATTGGGAGGAAGCTCAAACACAGGCACTCTTGTGCCTTCATCCACACTGTCATGAAAACTATTTTATTATTTTTTATATTTTATTTTATAGTTTTATTTTTTGCTTTAAAGTAGATCTGAAGGAGTGTGTTGGCACTACTGACTCACCAGCTTTGGAGGCAGGCTCTGTATTTGTGCTCTGTATGCACCCCAACCAACATCCAACCACCTCGGATACCAAACCAGGTCAGGAGAGAATGTCCCCATGGGAGACAACTGTAGCTGAAGGATCTGAGGGACAGGGCAGCGTCTCCCTGCCCACACTGAGCTTCTTGCAGGCTGGGAGGATGTGAGTCAGTGCAGGAGAGGGAGGAGGACACAGGACTGGAGGTTGGCAGTGGGGGAAGGGATGGACCACCTTTTTTGGCAGCACCTTACAGTTAAATCAGTTCAAAGTTATCATGAAACCATAGGGTCATATTTCACCCCTCTTTACTGCAGTCTTGCTTTTGAAAGTGCCAATACAAGTGCCAGTTAGTTTATGTAAGATAAACATGGATGGAGGACAAGACTTTTATGTTCTGTGCTCAATACAAAGCAGCAGGTGAAGCCCTGCTCTAGCAGAGCAGTATAGGAGCATTTCTACCAACTTCAGTGAGAGCCCTGCAGGCAGACAGCTTGCAGGGACAGGCTTGGGGAGTTTCAGGAAGCTTCAAAATTAAGTAAATAATAATAAGCAGAAATAAAAAATAAGTCAGACATGGGTTACCTGCTCTGAAGGAATGGCTCTCATATTTCCTTGAAAAAAAGAAACAAACAAGAAAACTCACTGTGTTATTTACATTCCATTTAACTCACTGAAAAACCCAAACAAACAAAGGTATGGTATTAGGTAACTTTCACTTTTTTGACAAAACACAGCTATTTTATATCATGTTATTCAATGGATACATTAAAATATTTAATATATTGCTTATACAAGTCTATACACGTAGGATATGTATATTCCCCCAAATACTACAAGTTAAAGCAACTATGATCTTTGTGGGTAAGGCAGTGTGGAGATGCAAGGCCAGCAATGGACTGGGGATCCCACATTGTCCCGGCACGGTGGAGAGCTGTTGCACGACTGGCATGCACACACTGGGACAAAGTTGTGGCTGCAGCACACCTTTCTGCCTGTACAGTGGTAGCTCTGGGGTGGTGGGGCTCAATACAGGCTGCCTGTCTGAGTGCTTTCCTTCTGTCTTGGGAGGGTTTTGCAGTCTGTGTGCTGCCAGGTTGCTGCAGGAGGTGCTTGAGGATGAGGCTTCATGTTTCAACTTGAGCCAAATTAACAGCTGCCAACATCAAAAAGAAGTCCTGCT
Source organism: Pithys albifrons albifrons (assembly GCF_047495875.1). Classification (NCBI taxonomy): domain Eukaryota; kingdom Metazoa; phylum Chordata; class Aves; order Passeriformes; family Thamnophilidae; genus Pithys; species Pithys albifrons. The sequence continues at coordinate 108,738,000 of NC_092459.1, forward strand.
GCAGGTAATGTCCTTCTGCCCCTCACTTAGTGCTGTCTGTGGTGTCTTCTAATCCCCACACAGGGCTCATGGCATGGACAAAAGCCCACGTGAAAGAAAATGGTCGGGTTAATACACTGTCAGCTCCCATGGATGTGGGTGGAAGAAGGTGGTGAGGGGGCAGCAGGACCTTCCCCTTTTGGTGGTGGCAAGCTGCTAGTTCAGCCTCATTGTATGGTGGAAGTGCACTGGTAACCAGCTTGTTTGAAACAATCTACTTCAGTTGTGGCTATAGGAACTGCAGTTACGCCTGGACTGGCTCTGTCAGCGTGTCTGGAGACTGGCTCTGCTCCTACACACTTGTCAGCAGTGATGGGACACCCGCACAAGGCAGAAGATAACAATCCTCGTCTCATCCCTTGTGCTGACACTCTTACCTGCCCTTGCCTGGCTGACTTCACAGGACAACTCTTTAACTGTGACTTTCTCCTCTGCTACACTGCTGCACTGCATTGCCTCTGCTCCGATGGAGACACCAGGCACTGCTGAAGCAGGGCAGCCACCCTCTCCTGCCCCAGAGCCCCTGCTGCTTCACAGGCCATGCAGGCAGCAAGGCCCTGCTGCTGCATTGCACTGGGGAACACAGAAACAGTGGCTGAAAGTAATAAACCCTTGCCTGTTTTTGTTAAATCATGAATAACTGCTGCAAGATAAAGAGGTTGATATGATCAGTTGACTTATTCCACCTTCCATGAGCTGCTAGCCGAGTCCTCTCTGTGCTAGAAGTACACAAACAAAGCTCACGCTGCAATGCCACTGACTTATTTTTATATCTGACATTCAAATTAATTTTCAGGATACTAATCATTATTTTTAGCTTCATACCCTTGTGCTTATTTGAAAGAGACTTGTTCACTTACCTTCTTGGCTGCTGGGAAAGGGTTTTCTGATCAGGGAGGTGGTGTGGCCATCCATTCCAGACTCAGTTTCGTCTACCTGTCTGCAGCTGGTAGGTCTTTGGAAACAAAACAGAAGTGATAGAAGGGGAGGGAGCAATGACTGCACAGTTGGGCAGATACTGCACAGCAGAGCAAAGCTGGTTTGTTTGTTTTTTATCTTTTCAAGTATACAACAGCTCATGTAAATTCCTGGCTACAAATTGTAGCTGTTTCCTATCAGATGCCAGTAGGTTTGTTGACTGAGCATCACTAGGATCACTCCTTTGGCCATGCAGTCACTCCAGCACTGTCCTGTCATTCAAAGATGAGATGTAAAGCTGGTGTTTTTTGGAGCAATTACAGTTTTGTTAAGCAAGACAGACTGGGGACATGCATTGCACATAGCAGGCACCAGGCACTGTTGGCAACCTGCATGAAGGAAGGTGGGTGGATGTCAGGAGAGGAGGTTGTCAGACCAAAAAGGCAGTGCTGATTTTCTACAATTTTTGCAGTTAAACTCTGCCACCACACTCCTTCCATCACTGAAATCCAAGTTGTAAAGGAGCTGCAGGGACGAAAGAACCAGTTATGTATTATGGAAAATGGAGATGGATTTTTTCCATTTTTTTGTTTTTGGTTTTGCTAGTCTTGGTTTCTTCACTCATCATTAATCTCTGCTTACATAGGTATGTGGAAAGGCAATCCATTCCCAATGCAGTGCAACTGGAAATTTGGAGATAATGTTGTGCCACCTTGGCTTTCTGGCTTGCTGCTTGTCCTGCCATCCACAAACTGCCAAGTGCTCAGTGAAGTCCAAGGAAGCACTGCCTTCATCAAGGACAAGTCAAATGGAGAAAATAAACCAAACATCCAATGCCAGACCACCTGGGAACTCCTTTGGGAAGATTCTCCTCATTTGAGTGACTTTTCCTCCTCTGTGGATGTAGTCATGTTGGACTCCAGTAGTGTTTTACCCAAGGGTGGCTTTCAGATATGGCAGCAGAGTAGTTGTGAGAATAAAAATGTGAATGCTTGTTGCAATACCTGATTTCTTAACTGTCACAGTCCAAAACCTGGCTCAGCTTTGATAATACAAATAATACATTCCAGGCACAAACAGCCCTTTATTACTGAGGAGAACATAAATAACCAAAGAAAAAGCTCAGATTTTTCCTGTGCCTTTCCCTTCACACTCCCAGTCGGGCAGCAGCTCTGTGAGCAGCTGGGCATATGTAAAGCAACTAAAAGCAACTCTCCTCATCAGCTTTCTCGAGACATTTTTAAGCTGCAATAATGCAACTCTCCCATCACACTAAGCTTTATTGGTTCAGTAAAAGAAACTAAGAAACTTCATTGGAGACCAGATTATGCTGCTTGCAAAAGCAGGGGGATTCTTCTGCTCTCCGACCCCATTATCTCCTCCGTGGTGTCTTGATCAGCTTTCTTACACACAGCCCCAGATTCTGCCAAGACCCGCAAATTGCTTTTTTGGCTGCCAAATTGCCATAACCCTTCTATTTTTATGTTTTAAAAGAGCTTAAAACCCTCCATCCTCTTTGGATATGTCTTTAAAATTGACCAGTACTGGGAGGATTTCACGTATATCCAAAGGCTTAGAAGAAGATGTTACCTCTACCGAGCTTCTAGTTTTACAGTCAACAGAGATGAAAAGCGCAGCGGGGATAAAAGGAACTTAACCAGTTCTGTCTAATGCATATAAATCTACCTAAGAGCTCAAGGCACTGGAAGTACTCAATGCACTACGTTTATCTGAGTCTAAGATACAGAAATGGGTCTTCAGCCCACATGCCACATGTCCCATTTTGATGCCAAGTTAATATGAATTAAGAGACTGAGATGAATAAACAAGGTCAGTCTGGGCTGGGCCAAGTTGAATCAATGTAAAATAATTGTCAGTATTTTCTGTCAGCAACGCTGGTTTATCTTGGCTCAGGATTCTGGGTGCTATAGATTATAAAATGTTTTCAGTGGAACCGTTGGCAGAAATTTTATTGATTTTTCTTTGTTTTGTGAATGCTGGAAAAATTTCCATTAAGTATACACACCATTCATGTGATGAAGCCAAATTGCTTTTTGAAACTTTTCTTTCTTCAAGTGTGCTAATGCGTTAATACATTAGCAATCTAATTTAATCAAGAGGACCTTTGTCTGGAATCAAGAGGCCCTAGAGCACACCTCGATGCATCTTGAGTATTTATGGGCTAGGAAGAGTTAATTTTGTACTTTCAAGGTGCTCTATGCACACTGGCTAATTAATTTGCCCCTTTGAATTTGGTAACATATTATCTCAGTTTTACAGATGTAGAAATCGGGAATGCAACTCTCACAAAGCCATGAATATCTGCCTGCTGTTGCATTCTCGATGCACATGAAGCTCCTGGGCTGAGCAGTGGCAGAGAATGGGAAGGAAGGATGCGGCAGCCAGGCAGGAATAGCACTGCTGAGCTGCTGGATCCCAATCCTGACAGGACTTTGCTACACATCACCACATCCCTGCACTGCACCTCTTAATAGAGTCACTTTGGAACTGAAAATTGTCAGGGCAGATAGAGCAGCTTGTAGGATTATACCTGGACCTGGCAGACTGTATTTCTCAGCCTATATTCCTGCTATATTAAGACTAGATTTGCTTCCTGGTTAAAGGGGACTTTTGAAGAAGATAATTGAAGTGTCGTAACAGTGATGAATGCTTATTTTATTTGCAGGGAACAGTGAAATAAGAGTAAAAATTTCATTTAGTGTTGTTTTTTATGTGACACGCAAAAGGGGATGCTGTGGGATAACTCTGAATTTCTCTCTCTGTTGTGATTTTATAACCAACATATGCAAATATGAAGGACTCTCAACACTTCCTGAGTTTTCATCAGTGATGCTACAGATTCAAAATACAAACATGCTTCTGGGCTTAAATAAAAACCATGTAGAGAGGCAGAAATATGTGTATTTTCAAGTACATAAGCATCAAGAAAGTTTTATGATGAAAAATCACTGTGATGATATACACTTTTGCCTTCTATCCTAATCACTTGTATTAAAAAAAAACACAGCCTAATTAAAATAGTTCTGATTTGGGGGATGGGGACAAGGTAGATGGATAATAGGCTAAAAAATGTCCAACCCAGCTTCACACACATCCTGACACTCTGCAAGTTATTTAAACTCACAATGCATTATGGTAAGGCAACAGAGTGACACATTGATGGGGTGGAAACCCACACTGCAGCTACCAAGGCCAGTGGCAGAGGAGTGAGTGCAGCCATAGCTCTGTGCTGACTCTTACATGCCACATTCTGGCATGGGCACAGGAACTCAGTGGTTGACTCATCCACAAACAAGCTGTCCCACAGGCAGTAGCTCAGTTCCTTTGTGCTGCTGAGAGAATCAGCATGCTTCCTTGGTCCTCTGAACATTATTTTCCTCAATTACAGGCTTTTGCTGCAGTGCTATGCTGATCAAAATGTTTTCATAAATAGATAACAAAAATAATGGGAGGACAAGAACTGCTGGGCTTTAGCATAGCTGGCACTTGGAAGGAGAAAATGGCAATGGTCAATGGCAAAAGTAAGACAGAGATGACATCTTTGTCTTGTAAAATTATTCACTGGACTGTGCACTGTTGGTGGTATTCATTTGTCCTGTTTGAGTGAAAGAAATCACATAGCAAATGAGATATTGCTCCCTGGAGTGTCCTCCTGAAATCTTCATTGCCCATAACTTTGTATGTGTGTGTATGGTTCAAAAAGTTGACTACAGCTCTCCAATGGCAAGAACAGTATTGCTACTTTCATAAAATGTCATGAGGCTAAATCAAGAATAAGTTCTCAAAGAAATAATTATGAATAATCATTTTGTTTCCAGCCTTCTCCATCTCTGTTCTATCCCTGTCCCCATCCCAGATTATGACTCTCCTGGTTAGGCAAAGGAGATGATGATGATGTGAAGAGTTAACTGAGGTGATTTTTTAGTCATGCAGCCTGAAAATTGGGCTCCAGTTACACACATGCAGATGTTGGGCTCCCTGAATGGCATCAATAACAAGGTTTATTAAGCAAATGAATCATAAATGTCTTCTGCTAGTATTCACAGGGCCCTTGCCCAGGCCTTCTGGAGTCCATAACCCATAACTCCTGGGTTATGCCTTGGTTGTCCCATAACAAAGCTTCTGTCAAAGCTGAAATGTAAGGAAGAAAGAAGTCTGTGTATGTTTTGGAAATGAACTGCCAGAAGCTTGACTGAAATGCAGATTTGGGACAGTATCTGGGTCTGACAGGAGTGGTAGTGTTAGAAATGCAGTAATGTAGTAATTCCCTGGGTTTGGTGTGACTAGCTGGTACAAAGATGTGTAGCCAAGGCAGGTAACAAAAGACTCTGAAAGACGAAAGAACAGCAACTGCTGAACAACTGCAAAGTCCTCTTGTGGTGTCCTACAGGAATTTGGGGAACCACTGCTACCCAGAAGAAGCCTATTACAAAATTGGAAATCTCTGGTAATGCTGGAGTATCTTGGACACAGAGATGAAATACTCCAATGACTGAAGAATGGCCCTATTTATGTAGGTTTCTACACTCTCAAAACTTCCTTTCTTCATACAGATTTCTTCACATGAAGAGGCCTGATGCAGACTTGGCAGCAGATGCATTGTAGAAAACAAACTCTCTGAAACTGGAGGCAAACCAAGCCACAGATAAGTGCTTGTAACCACCTGCGGCTTTTTTTAAGCACAGGGAAGAAACTGCTGGAGTCACCCCTGCCTTAGCAGGTGACCTTCCCAGCTGGTTGATGTTGTCACAGGGAGTGCCTTTAAAACCTACATTCGTGTTGGCAGGCTTCAGGCAGCTGTGGTCAGCCAGGGGAACCGTGAGAAGTTTCTCTCCACAGCTCTGTAAGTGGCAACCCAAAGCTGCAGCCTCTCCCGGGGAAGGTCAGCTGCATTCCCAGGTATACACAGACAGAGGAGCTGGTGGCATGGGTGGGAACCTGCTTTATCCTCTCCAACCTGGCAAGAGGCAACACAAAACCTTGGGAAATCCCAGCAGTTTATGCAGCTCTGGCAATTGCAAGGAACTGCTCATGAGGCTCAGCAGCTTGTGGTGACCCACCTGGCTCAGTGCAGGCCAAGGTGGTCAAGCTGGGCAGCCCAGGGGTGGGACTCTGCAGTCTCTGCAGGATGCCTGATGAAGGCAGATGTGGCACTGCCAGAGCTGTGTGAGTCACAGCAACCTCCAAAAGGGAAAAGGTGAGCTGAAGGGAGGAGGATAGCGTGTTTATACCTTGGGATCGGAGGCGTGTTGGGATTAGTCTGTGCTTTATGTGCTGTTAAAGGAGCTCCTTTTACTGGAGCACTTGGAAAGTCCTCCATAGTCAATGTAGTCTCCAGCGTGGAGACTGTCTTTATTATTTTTCCCTATCAATACGGTGCTACCTTTATCCCAAAAGTTAAGATGGAATAATTGTATACTATTTTTAAAGGCAGGCCCAAGCTCCAAACCCATTAAATATCTCAGAAAGCCGTAGACAGCATCCTGTATCCCAAAAGTTGTAGGTTATGTATACAATACATACTTCCCTACTAGTGTGCAGCTGATAAAATGGGGTTAACATTTGATACTGAAAAAGCCCAATCCCCCCATGTGAGCAAAGACAGAAGACTAGGTAAGATATAGATTTCCAGAAAGAAAAAGAAATGTGTGTTTTGCCCACATGAAGAGTGTTCAGCACAGGCATGTACAAATGGCTGGATGAATTCAGTGTGGAAGTTCAATGTTGTACTCATACTAGATTTACTAAAAACATTCCTATACAGAGTAAGCATAGAAAACAAAAATGAGTCTATATACTATATAATTACTGGGCACAAATAATTGTTTTTGCTTTTCTATCAAGAATGCATGAAAAAATTAAGAGAAATAAATGCTTTTTGAATCTTTGCAGAAGAACTATTTCATTCTAATTTCCCATCCTGTGCAAGGTGGTGTGCAGGTTTACTAGCAACAAAAGCATTGGGGAAAACCCCCTAATCATCAGAACTGTTGTTTCTCTTCTAACAGGTAAATTCAAGGTTTCAATCAACTTCATAAGAAGGGCATTCTTAAAAAATAATCCCAGGGACTTTGATCACAGGCTAGTGATGTGCTTACAGAAATCTGTAGAGGTTATGTCAGGTTTTAAAAAGTTCTGTTTACCACCTGTAACTGCTGCATTTCCATTGCTGCATTTCAATTTTATCCACATTCAACAAAGAAGGCTGCATTTGTCCAAATGATTTAATTTGAAAATAGTTGTTAAATGACAGCAAACTGTCTATGTTTCTGCAAATTTCTTTGTGTCCATACCATGTCCTTTGGGCTTCCAAGTTTTTCTTGTTTCCTGCTTAATGTCTTAATGTTCCTTTATTTGTTTACAATCATGATGCTGACGACTTGTCATGAAAGCTCAGAATATCAAACATACATTTCAAAACTATTTTAGTTAACTGCCTCCGTCCCCCAACCCCCATGCCTTCCATTTTCTGTTGTGGAAATGCAGGATTTTCCTCAGCCTTGGGAAGGTGTTGCCCATGTTCCCTTCCCTGCGTTGCTCACCTGTGGGAACAGCTCTGCACTGGTGGTCTGATGGCAGGGCCTGGAGCAGGTGGGTTGTGCTCTCCTCCCTGCTCTGAAGGCTGATCAAGGAAAGCTTCACAAGATGGATCTTCTTCCTCTGACTGCCCCAGAAGTTCTGTTAAGATGAATCAGGATATGGTGTCACACTTGCTTAATTTAAAAATACCAGCCAGGTTACCAACTGCTCACCTTCCATGTCAGTGAGGACAAGGGTGTCCTCTCTTGTAATGGATCAAATTGAATGGAAAACCATATCCTTACACAGCTTTCATCCTTGACTTTTCCCCTTGAGAGGAGGCTGAGTAGCTAATGACCAGCAACAATAACATGTCCCAGAGTTTTGAAAGGCAGGCAGAGAGTGTGTATTGGCTTTAGATAGCAAGGAGGAAATGCCTTCTCTAAATTGTCAACTCCAGAAGGTCCAGCTGGCTGCCAAAAGCTGCTGCACGTGAGCATTTCCCTCTTGTCAATCGGATTGGTCCTCCAGAAGGGTTTGTGTAACTCCTTCCTTTAAATATAAAGACTCCCCTAGCTTTGTTTTAAAATATATTAGTTTACAGTCAAGATCTGAAGTCCAGTAGGTGAAGCAGGGGCCTCCAATCCACAAATTCCAAACTGAGTCCTTTGGGGAAGGGAATTGAAAGTACCTGCACCACTTAAAAATATACAGGAGGAATTGCATATTCATGGTGTGAGACTCAAGATAAATAAATAAATAAATCGATCAAACCGCAGGCTAGGAGAGTTTGGATTAAGGAAAAAAAATCCTGTTACAGATAAAGACTTTAAAAGATTTTTCTCAAAATCGTAAGACCCTTTTGCATTTTTTCCCTCTTCTAATCCTGTTTTTCTCCCCTTGTTCTCTGCCTTTTTGGATCCTGTATAAGCTAATCTGCATGATACCCATGGCAATACCATGGGCAGGGGAAAGAATATAACACTCTTGTGAGTGTTGCCATGCTGCTGGTTTACATTTTCTCTGGAGACCAGAACGCTCACTGGCTTAGCAGGGCAAATCTACTTGTAAGCGTTTCTGAGTCTCTGAGTCCTAAAAACCCAATGCTGTAAGATTGCTGTGGACTATTTCTACTCTTCATGATACATAAATGTTATTAACATCTGTGGGGAGAGAGAGGGTGAATTGTGGCAACCAGTCTGGCTTTCTCAGGTAACTGATATTCTCCCCTTGTGCTGCTGTTTCCCACACACAGAGCAATGTGGGGAATATCTGAAGGGAAGTTCTAGCCAGGTGGGGGTTGGTCTCTTCTCCCAGGCACTCAGCAATAGGACAACGGGGCACGGGCTCAAGCTCTGCCAGGGGAAATTGAAGTTGGAGATCAGAAAAAAATTCTTTCCAGAGAGAGTAATCAGGCATTGGAATGGCCTGCCCAGAGAGGTGGTGGATTCCCCATCCCTGGAGGTTTTTAAACTGAGATTGGCCGTGGCACTGAGTGCCATGATCTGGTAAAGGGACTGGAGTTGGACCAAGGGTTGGACTTGATGATCTTGGAGGTCTTTTCCAACCCAATTGATTCTATGATTCTATAGCTGCAAAAGCCAATGGGGCTGGGGACAACACACCATGCTACAATAAATAAGGGTGCTGAACTGGCACTGCTGCAATTTCCTTTCCACCTTGAATAAAAAAATCCCAAAAGAAAAAAAGGAGAGGAGAAAACAGGTGTTTGAGCAATGCTTTACATCTAAGAAACTGAACTACAGGGCAAGTAAGAGAGGTTTCTTTGGAAATCTCTTCTTATGGAGTGAGAAGCCAAGAGAACAAGGGGAACAGTATGCAGAACTTAAAAAGGCTTAGGAGAAACTGCTTTTGATATGCGTGAAGAACTCTGGGAAAGGGCTTAAACGAAACTCCTGTTGATGCGGAAAAATAAAAAAGAAAAAAAATTGGGCAAAATCCACTGCAGTTCTTGTGGGACAAGCTTTGACATCCTCTGCTGGGGAACACAGTTCTTACTGGAACTTCCACTGGTGCTTCCACCTGGAACTGAATCTTTGGTCCTTTCTTTTCACTTGGCCTTAGCTTTTTAAGGAGTGAAATGTTAAACTTTTGAATTTCCTAAATGTCAAAGCTCAGATGTACGGTTTGAGTCAAAGTGGTATAATTAATTTTTCTTTTCTCTTCCTTTTCTTTTTCCACCTCACCTACTCTGCAACATCTAAGGCTGACATAACTTACTCCCTAAAGTTACAAAATTTCATGAATTTATTATGTCCTTGACTTCTCCTAAACTATCACTCTACTGGCTAATGGCTGATCTACTTCCAAGGAGTGGGGGCATTTCAGAATGTAAACCCCTGAGAGATACTGATAGAGGAGTGGGTATTGAGAAAAGAAACAAATTAGAATTGGGTCAACTTTGTCTTGATCTCTTTCCATCACACTATTAATTCACATTTTCTCATACCAGCTGAGAACAAGAGCAGAGTAAGTCACAGCCCTCCTACACCAATCACTTCAGTGTAACTCATGCACATGCTCCAGGTGGTACTGAGCAGTTTTTAAGTTGGAGTGTGCTCCAGTTTGGATGTATAGAGTCCTTGTGTGGCATATTTCTAATATATGAATGATATGAGCAATTAAATACAGCATGGCCAGGGACTTCGATATTTTGTGCTGTAGCACAGCTACACCTAGTTAAGTAATGCTACTGAATCCATAGGAATCTCATGGAAAACAAAGCAGTCTGTCATATGCAAGCACACTTGTAGCCAAAACTGGGGGAAGGGAGTTCTTACCCACAGGAGTGCAAATAAATGTCTTTGCACTTTTCATATCTGAAATAAATATCTGAATCTGACCTCAAGTTATGAGCACTGAACCTATTCTAGTCTGGCTATACAGCTGCAGTGCTGAACATTAGATAGGATTAGATGCCAGCAGTGGTTCAAAGCCACAGAACCATCAGATATGAGCTCTGGAGTAAAGAAATAAATATTTTTGTTGTGGGACATGGAGTCTGCTCCCTGTGAGAAATGCTAAAGCAGGAAAAACAAATGCTCAAGGAACACTGTTTAAACAACACAGCCCTTCCCAAACTAGAGGCAACGTATCCCACATTTAATTAAAAAGGGAAGGGTTTTGGCAGCAATGCCATAGAGCCAGGAGAGGGTGGTGGTCTTCACATCCATATGAGGGCTCTAGTCAGGGTTTGGTGCTTAACAGGGGCTTGACTTTGTACCAGCATTGAACAGGTCACAGGTTTCACCTACGATTTTGTATTCAGGCATTCTGGGATCTTCCTTTTGCTTATTGCACAACAAACTCTTGCTGTTTTAAATTCTAACCTAGTATTTGCTTAACGTGTTAGGAGCTGGGGATGTGAATTTGAATTTTATAAACTTGAGAGTCAGTATCACGATTAATGTTGTTTCTACATTAAAGCAATTTATCAGATGCAATAATATGAATTCTTCGTGCTAAAAATCTTTGAAAAATCCTGTTTGTCATGATCAATACAGGAATAATATTGTGTATACACAACCCCACAGTGAACATTCTACATTTCCAGAATTTGCTGGTAATTGCTATTGCTACATCTAATGCCTGTCTGAGAGAGCCAAATAATATTTCTTTACAAGTCCACTAAAAGTTTTCCTAAGCTTTAACGAGCAGGATGCTCTCTAAGCACACACGTGATGAGATCTCACACCTTCCCTGCTCATATATCTGTTATTATTTAACTGCACCCATTCTCTTTTGAATCTGTGTCTGCAAATCAGAAGCTGTTTCCATTCTCGAGTACCCTCCACCAGACTTCCAGGGATAAAAATGCATTTTAAAACGTGCAAATCCGTGGCAAAACGAAAATCTTCTTTTAATACTGTTTGGAAAATTGACAGCTCTACTTAACAGAAGCCATTAAATTATTTACAAAGTAGTAGCTGCTCCTGTAGCAGCCTTTTTTGGGCATGAAAAATAAACTAGTTGATAAGTGAGAGATAAGCCATTTGACTTCTCCTTTGTGTGCCTGGCATGGTACAGAGCCAATTCTGTACAATCTGATGTTTACAGAGCAATCCTCATGTACGACCTCCTTAGGCAACAGGGACACAAGAAGCCTTTAAAACGCTGAAGCAAGCATTTAATCAGAACTCTTCATGCTGATCTTTGAAAAATTCAATAAGTTCAAAAAATGTAACACCTTCTAAAGATAAAATACCAGTTTTTTGCTTCAGGAGTTGCAAATATATCCCAGTGAACTAGTGAACCACACAGACTTCAGGCACACTGCTGTTTTTCTTAAAAAAAGAGGTAAATAGTAACATTTTCCCAAGAGAAATGAGTAAAGGGTCTGAAGAAATGCAAATGGTTAAGCAAAATGAGTGCTGTAAAACAGTAGAGTTTAATAACAGTCATACTTTTTTTTTAAGGCATTTAAACTAAAGCAAAGTGAGTGCTGTGAAACAGTAGACTTTAGCAACAATCACAGGGGGTTTTTAGGCATTTAAACAAATTAATTTTTTTTATTTGAGTAGCTAACTCTATATGAATAAGTTCATATCTACTCTTATTATGCGTTAATCTTTTTTTTTTTAAATGTTTACTTTTACCTTTTGAAAGCAAGCTATCATGATTTTGTGCGTTTTTGAGGATTTTTCTAAGGCAAGTAACTGCTGCATGAGGCATGAGACTGAGCCTGATCTCACACTTTATCAAGTTGTTCTCCCTTTACTCCATCCCAGGTTTTCTGAAACTACACGAAGCTACTTCTAAAGCCACTGGGTAAAATTCTTTTGGTATCGAAATCAGTGGGACTTTCCACTCCTGACTTGAGTGTGGTCAGCTCTTTTTTTCTCGCCACAATTGTTCTGAAAATCTCTTTCTAAATAAACATATTCTAATAAAATTGTTTCATTTCAACAAATTCCTGCAGGGAAACCACAGGGCTTTGTTTGTGAGTGTGGAAAAATGTAACTCTAATTTTTTGCTTCTTCTGGGCTAGTTTTCCACAGATTCCTATTTTTAAATTACTCTTGTGTTGTTTTGTTAATTCCCAAGGCTGACATGTTTGCATTTGACAAATACAAATTGCTGAAATACTGTTTTTACAGTACTTTTAGAACTCATTGAGAACAGGTATTACAGTTTAGAGAGCTGCAATAGGTACATTAAATCTGAGTACCTTCCATTTCTGTCGTAATGTAACAATTTGATATCTGAGAAGATAAGGCACTTTCATTACTACTAATAGAAACAACTCTTAATAGTAGCACAACATGTCATTATTTTGCTAGTTGTATATTAGGGGTATATTGAGGTATTAGCAGTAGGAAACCTGTTTCAGTGCATGTGCCAGGAAACATAAGAATTAATATAAAAATTGTATGTTAAAACTAAAGAAGTAGCTAACAGTTATAAACAACAACTCTTTATTTTGCAATGCAGGCAGTTATACTTCACTCAGCAGTCTTCTGCAGCTTGCCACGAAAACTAGCCTTAAAACTTTCTGCAAATACAAATGCTAAGTCTTGACTAGCTTGGCTGAGATTTCAATCTTTACTACTCATTTGCTCTGCTAGAATCATACACAAAATTAAGCTAACCACTATACAGTTCATTTTATACCTCCCTGGAGCCTAAGTAATCAGGTTCCTTAGGAACTCCCCTACCAGTGCCAATATTAATTAATTAGAAAAAAAAAAGGTGTGTCTTACAGGGCGATCCAGATGTGGTAATACCAAGCTGTGATGATGAGCTGAAAGGGACTGAATAACCAAGGATTTGCTTCAATTCCAGGCACTCTCACTTCAAAGGCTTGACTAGTGTCTCAGCAATAGAGATCCTGCATCTCTAGATTTTATCGGGTTTCCCGACCCGTGTGAAGTTCGCCTGGCAATCCTGGCAGTGGGCAGTGGTTCTGCTCTCCCTGTGGGTGCACGTTACCCAGCTGGAGTGCCAAGATGAGCAACCTAAGGCTGCTATTACTCAGTAATTACAGCAGGCACAGGAGGGAGGGCATTCCTGGTGACTAGGCAATGTCTTTGTTTGGTAAGTGATGCTTTAGACGAGCTCTTTATTTCTCTCTCTCTCTTTTTTTTTTTTTTTGTTTCCTTTGATTTTCTTACTTTTAAGTGACTACCTCAAGAATTAGCTCTCTTAAAGGAAAGCCGGGCAAGAGCTGCGGAGACATTCCCATTGTGTGGGGCGAGGGCTGCAGCATGGAAATGTGGGCGCGTGCTCCAGAGCATCCCAGCGAGAGCATTCGGGGAAGAGCTCATTATTCATAAGTGATGCTCTAGAGACTCCACAGAGGCAAAAAGCGCCTCTGGCATTGCAAGCCCCAACCCACAGCGGGCAGAGCAGGCGCTGCCGAACCTGCGTGTTCCTTCAGCTGCTCTCCGTGACGCCTGTGTATGGGGCACACCCTCTGCTTGGCACTTCCAGCCCAAGCACCCAGCTCCTCCACTCCTGGCTCCTGCCCTTCAGGGAGGAGTGCCGGCCAGACCGGAGGCAGATAGGCTCGGGGGAGAAGCAAGCCATTTCAAGGGGTTAATTGAAAAAGAAATGCATCTGCAAACACAAGATGCAGAATGGAAGCCTGCAAATGAAGGCTGCCAGCTGGAAGCTGGCCAAACTGATAAAGCAGAAAAGAAATTGAGGGTTAAATGTTTTGGATGCTGAAGGCTTGGAGTTCAAAGAGAAGCTCAAGGAAACGCCCAGCCACCAAGTCCATACAAAGAGGCTCTAGGCAAACACAGGTCTTCTGCAGGACAGCTTTAGCCCAAACAGAGTTTCCAAAAAGTAATGGTTCAAATGGGTAAGGGATATCTTTCAGCATCTGGGAGCCCTTTTACAAGGAAAAATGATGCCCCCAGGTGAGCTATGGCTGAGGGGCAGAAGGAGTTGCTTTCCACAGGGAACTGGATAAGTGCATCTGCCCACGTTAGGTTGGAAGAACAATGTCTAAATGTGGATGTATTTTCATTGCTTGGTAGAAAAGGCAGAATGGAGCTGATCCTCCAGGACAGGAGGTAAGGGAAACCAGGGCAAGGTTGGGGGTCCTTCCTGCCTTCTCTGGAGCTCCTGTCCACATCAGGATGGAGTACTGTACCTGATAGCAACTCATTTTTCACCAGCTATATAAGGGTTGAAGAACTGAAACTAGAAATTCCTGTCTAAATCCCAGGGAGAAACAACTTTGGATATCTTTTTTACCCTTTTCCAAAGAAAATCTCTGTTTAGGGTCTGCATGGGCCACTGTTTTCTACATGATGGATTGGGAGAAGGAAAGCTGCCTTCTTTCACTGTACTGGGAAGCTGGACTCAAAACAGAGGATGGGACAACTGGTGGTGTGTTTCTCTGGTGTAATGCTCTCTTGCCAGGTCCTTCTATGGTGATTTTGTGACAAGGACCCTGCGTTTCCAGCACTGTCTCCCCTGTGCAACAAGACCACCCTGGTCTTCAGTCAGCCTTTCTTTTTTTGATCAGCTCCTAGTTCAGGAATTGCACTTAGAGGTGGGAAAGACTTAGTTGTGCTATCCACACTTTTTGAGCAGGTGCATAACTATACAGCACTGGAGCAAGGCTAGAGTTCAAGAGTTAGGTAATTGTATCTCTCTCAAAAAGGAATTGCCTCAGACCAGTTAATTTGTCAAGATAACGAATTGCAGCAATTCTCCTCATTTGGAGCTGGGCCACTAACACTGATCTGAACTGTATTTAAACTCTTGATGACAGAGACTGAAAAAGATATTGCAATACTGGAGGTACAGGTTCCTAAAGGAAAACTGCATGTACAGCTGGAGTTGAGAGGCAGCAAGGGCATGCGAGTACACATCCTGCATATCCCTTAGATATGAAGAAATTCCCTGGGGCACCAACTCTGGTGCCTGGGCAGGCAGAGTTCATCTTACATCTTTGGGAGTGATTGAGGTCCAAAAAGGATAATGTAGTACCCATCAAGTCTCAGTTTCTGCAACATGAGATAACATGAGTAGAATTTTTACCTCCCCCCTTCCAAATAAACGCACCCCAAAAGTACTGAAGGTACTGAAAGCTTTCTGGGGGCTGCAATAAAAACCCCTCTGTGGGCATGATGCTGGGATTCCCGTGGCTTTGTATTCTCCCAAGCCATAGGTTGCTGACACATTTTTCTTTTCCGTGCAGCAGCAGACATGAACAAGTTTGGAGGAGAGGAAAAACAGAAGAAAGCTTCAGTGAAAATGCAGGCTTAGCCTGATGACTGTCCCCTGTTTCTGATGAAAGTTAAGTAGACAGCATCAGGTAAAATGAAATGATCTATGTTCTTGTGCCAGACCTTCTCCTTTGGCTGCCAGGAGTTCCTTCCCTCATAAGAGAGATGCAGAGCAGAATAAATCCTGTACATTGACTCAGGGGAATTGAAAAGAATCTCTGACTCTCAGCTTGCATTGGCACACCCTCTCCAGGAAAACAATGGACTGAAAACAAAATTGGTTTGTTGTTGACTCTGTGACTATGTCAGTGCCTTAAAAAGAACTAACATGAGAAATAAGACAGACAGATTACTCCAGAATATTTCTGCGGAATGAATGCTTAGGAATGAAATTACTGTCTTTCTTATGTTATTCAGAATAGTCATTCTCTACTTGTAATTCCATTTAATTTTGAAAAGCAAAGTGGCTTTTCTTTTGGAATAAGCGCATCCACAGGCAGAATTCTTTCCAAATAGCTAATCTGGCCATTGCTAAATGTAAACAATTTAGGTAAACATAGATTGATGAGGATGGCAAAGAACTCATGAAGGTATGGCCTGGGACCTCTTACTCAATTTGCAAGCACTTATTTAGGCCTATCTTCCTCAGGGCTAATATGGTGATCAGCAGAGCTTACAGAGAGCTGGGCTCTATTTAAACAACGTAGTCATATGTTTGAAAAAGAAATGAGCTTTTGAAAACTCCTCCTGCTGTCCCCTCAAGTTCCAAGTTTATTTTGCTTGGGTTGATCCTCACTCTTAAATATCAGTCAAGTGGTAATCTAGGATTTAGTAGATCTCAGAATTGCTGATTGTCCATAAGGTTGGGTCTCAGGCTGGTAGGGGCTGGAGATGAAGTGCATGAAGAGCAAGTGAGTGACTATTAAAGAGAAACTTTAGATTGCCTGCAGCTTGGCTTTGGCTAAAGCAGATATGTCTTGCTGTGTGCGGTTTTCAAAGAGAGGCTTAAATGTTAAGGTAGAAGATTATAGAAAGAACAGATCTTTGCATGATGAGTTGTCATGTTGTTCAACATGTTGGGTGCTTATCTGTTTTTCTTTCCAAGACTTCGCTGCTGCTGGAGTGCTCCTGGGAAAGAAAGGGCCATCTCAGGCTGGGAATCTGGGCTGAGGTTGCTCTGACTGTGTTTGCAATGGCTTAGTGTGTGTGTCCACACGGTGTGGCAGCAGCAAGAGGTATGTGGGAGATGCAGAGTGACCTAGATCAGCCCTCCCAATTCCTGCAGCTGCGCCGGTTGCTTCGTCCTGTGCAAGAGTGCAAGAGTGATGTGAACCAAATACCAGTCACTGACCTTGTTTTCTTGGAGAAACCTGTGTAAAAATGGATATAACAACACTCTTGACACTTACCTCACAGGATGTTGTGAAGCTTAATTAAATGTGTGCAAAAGCATTCTGAGATCCTTAGATGAAAGAAGTTTTTATAAATGCAAATTATAATAATTATGGCTAGTAACCACCATCAACTACTGAAACAATTAATTCAGGTTGCCACAGGCCATCACAACAACGTGTACAGAGGAATCAGCCATTTAATGACATATATGTTGCGTGAGAACTCAAAGCCTTAAAAATACTATAAACAAAGAGGGAAAAACTAGACACTTAGGGCTTGCCTCTGAGGGTGCCGTTGGTGGAAGTTTCCTCGATGGCTTCCATCACCTCCATGTTTGCACTGTCACTTGTCCCCGAGGTGAAAAAACTGCCTTAGAGGTTGCACCAGGCGGGCCATATTATGTCCCTGTGAGTTTTACATTTTACACTGCAATACTGAAAATGACTGCAAATAGCCTGGCTCACAAAAATTTGGAAATGCGTGAATATAACTCTGTTTTTGGTTAAGTCTCCCCCTCACACACTCCTTTAGCTCAGGCATCCACAGCCCAGCCCACTTGCAGCATCACAGAATAGACTTTGGCTACAGGGTATTATCCAGCTGACTTTCCAAGGGTGAAAACAAAAGAGAAGCAATCAAGATGTGTCTGGCCAAATACTTAAAGGCCCAGTGCACACATTTAGTTGACAACTGGCTGAAATCTGAACCATTTTGCTCAGCCTTTCTTGTTGCTTCAAAACTGATTTGGGTTTAAACAGCTAAAACCTACAGGTGTTTAAATGCTCTCCCTTGTCAGCAGAACAGGCTCATCAGACATGGTCTGAGGATGCAATTGGACTGGAAGAGATATCCAAAGACCCCACAGGTGAATCCCAGAGAGCAGCCTAGCCCACCTGTGACCCTCAGGCTTATTTTGCTTGCCTTTAAAGAGGAAAATTCAGAAGAGCACCCAACTTACCAAAGCAATTAGGCTAAATGCATTGCAGCTAGAAATTTAAGCAATGCACTGAATTTAATTTGACTGAAACCTTTACCATTTAACCTAGCAGCAAATTAAATCAGCTTTCTGACCAAGTGAAAAATTTTATGCTATTGAAGTTTGAAAAGTGTGAAACACACACATATTAAAAGGAGGGGTTTTCCTTTTTCTTTAATGAAGAAAAACTTGGGACCACTTAGTTGCCTAGTCCTAATAATGGGAAAATGTAAATTTTTCAAATCATGTACATTTTTCAAATCTGTAAATAAGCCTAAATTATAAAACAGCATTTCTTTCCAGCCTCTGCCAGACTAATGTCCTTGTAATCAGTGGGCTTCATAGAAAAAAGATGTTATTCATACTGGAACATTGTACAGACTAAACTTACTCTGATATCAACAAGCTCAAAACTCATAGACTTTACCAAGAGCAAGATTTCCATCTACCAAAACCGAAAATGTTTGCATGGGCTTTTTTCAGTCACTTTAAAAAGACCGACTTTCCGTAGAACCTTTTATGCTTCAAGAATGAGGATACTAAGCTGGTAATGTCCTGGGTAAGTTTTTATAAAGCAAAGGCCAAGTTTTTATGGGGTCTGTGTCTGCCTCTGCATAGAAAATAAGCAACGCTGATGCAATGTATAGAAAACATCCTACATAGTTGGTACCAACATGTTGTTTTAAACTACAAACCCCAAAACTTTCTTGTGGTGTGCATATATGCAAGCTGTGTGCTTGCACACACATACATGTACACACACACACCACACACACAACATGCACAAGGATATCCTGTTACTAAGCTCCCTTAATGACACTTCTGCAGTGCTCTGCTCAGTGTCTCTTGGCTAAATCCTACAACATAAGACAAAACTAGGATGCATTTTCTAAATGCACCCCAAGGCACTAGAACATAAAAAGAGTTGGGGTATGAGCACACCTTGTTTCAACCATCTCCAGAGCACCCTGACCGACATTTTACAATTTACCAGAAAGGTGTGGCTAAAAAGGCACTGAAGCAGACACAGGGGCAGGTTCTCCCTAATGGATATTTGCATCCCGTCACTCACCTGCTGCAGAGCTTTCCTGCACAGACTTGCTGATAACCACCAGTGCATTCTGTGGTTTGGGTGCCCAAAGGCTTTAAAAGCTGATGTGACCCTATTGGCACCCAAAGCACTGACTGAAGGATTGACACTTTCCTTCTTACCCCTTACCAGTAGAAGAGACTGATTTAGAGGGAAAATGCACAGCTTTGGGAAGGAGACATGCTATGCTTCGCATGCTCTGCTGGAAGTGGAAATGCAACCTCATAGAAACAGTGGGTTTTCCATTCCCAGGCTGTTTCTTCCACTCCCTGGGAAGATCTTCATCTGACTGATATCCCTCAATTATAGACTGGCATGAACACCAGAGTGTTTTTTCTTTTAAAAACCTTACTGAGGTAGGTTACACTATACACTGCCTTCTGCAAACACAAATACTTTCTCCCTGACTATTTAAATAAACTATGTCAGCAGGAGCGGCGGCTGTGGATACCAGTGGGGAAGCTCAAAGCCCTGGGGGGAGTTGTGGGCAGGTCCTGGCATTGCCTGTGCTTCTGAAGGGAACCAGGAGGAAAGTCCATGGGAAGAGATGCAAATAGCTGACGCCTGATGCCAGGGAAAAAAGGCACCATGGCCCCTGCTGGTGTCTCCTCACCAACCCATTTCATTCCCTTTCTTGCTCCTCTTCTCACTGAAGTAGACAACAGGAGTTTGGAGATAAGATTCTGTCTCAGAACAGATACTCACCTCTTCAGAAAAAAGAAAAAAAATTCTTTTTTTTTTTTTTTTGAGAAGATAATTAACCTACATTGCAATCTTTGATATCTGTTTAATACAGCATTGCCTTTCAGCCACTCCTTTCATCACTTAAAGTGCACTTTGTATCCACGGAAAGCAATTAATGTTCAGTAGGTAAAAATTGCCCTTAAAAAGGCATCTTTTCAGCCTCCTGCATTGCCACAGTGTTCCTTTTCCTTCCTTACATGCCACCACCAGTCTTTCTCACACAGATGTGCATCACTCAGAGACATTTAATCTCTATCTGGCTATTCCTGTGCCCTTTTAGTCCTTCCTTACACCCTGACTGCCACTCTGTTCCCTCTGCCTCCTCTCTGCCTGCAGGTGGAAACTCTTCCATACATTTTGTGGCGCATTTTTGGACTGGTTTAGGCTATAGTTGGAAACTCAGCCCATTGCAGGAAGGATCCTGTCACCAGGATCCTGTCTGATCTATAAATAGCTGCTTGAAGCAATACCTCTCTAAGAACCACGTTCAGTTTAAAGCAGGCTTACAGCTGTCTGCTGCTTTCAGGTGTATATGACTAATGATTTTGCTTCAAAACCAGAAAAATTACCTTTGGGCTCCACTGACTGTGGCAGAGAGTGCCATGTGAGCAACTTGTGCCTGGCCTTGGAGCCCCTTCTCATACCTACCCTGGGGCCCTGATGGAGCAGGGGTACAACCAGCCATAGTGGCCAGTGCTGGGGTTTTTTAAAACTGCTAGACTAGGTGTCTTTCCATCTGCTCCACTGGTACCACAAACAAGAAGAAGAACCTGATCTGAAACCCCATCTAAAAATATGGAGCTGGTCATTTTATATCTCTGAAGTCAAAACAGATGTGTAGGATTGCAGGAACTTTCAAGCCCCCCAACAGCACCAATATAAATATTTAATCACTGCTGTTTAAAACAGTACAAAGCAAAAGAGAGTTAGGATGTCAGTGAACTAAAGTACAGGAGATGGCTTTCCAGGCAAGCTGAGTGGCATAAGGAATGGGATAACATCATGTTGGCAACTCTTAATATGAAAATGGTCAAGGATTACTTCACAATCTTGCAATAACAGATGGCTGGAGCCCTTTAATCTGGCATCTTTTCTATTCCTAAAGCCTATAATTATCTATTATAAAGACAATGTCAAACTGGCACATGAGATTTTTCATTTGCCATCTCCAAACTGAAGGGGGACAGGGCTACCAACTTTTGCAAGGCTGCTGTCATGAAGAGAACTGCAACTGCCCAACTAGATGGTATGTAACGATTCTTGTCCTGGGCTGTGCAGTGCATGCTCTGGACTAACCACTCCTGTGCCATGCAATTACTAGAAAACTGGAAGTCGGTAAAAAAAAGCCATCTTGCTTAGATGCTTATCACAGCAGCATGGTGCTACTTGAGATTTAATCTGTCAATATAAAGAAAAAACCCAGCACCAAATTTAAGCGATGCTTACAATCTGCTCCCTTTCAAAGCAGAAAAGATGAAGGCACAGTTGAATCTCAATCTTCTTGCACAACAGATTCCCTGATCCTGGTGAAGGCCAAGCTGATTTAGCCATTATGTTGACTGATCAAAATCTGATTAAAGTTAGTGGTGAAAACATTTACAGTTCCAAACATAATGCAAAAAATTGCTATCCTAGAAGTACTTGAGGTATTCTCAATATCAGAGGCAACTGGAGAGTATTTTACAAATCGATTTTTTCTGAAAATACTTTTTCTCCCCAAAAGCCTGATTTTTATTTTAAAACTATACTAACTTTTAAAACTCCCATGTAAACAAATGCTGTTTGCTACATTTTGGAAAGTGCCTGAAACTTTGTTTAAAAATAATTTCAAACTCCTTTTTATATGTCATGTCATGTGTTTTGTTATTTCTTCATCACGCATGCCATTGATATATCAAAAAAGGCAATAAAAATAAATCAAAAAGTTGCTTTAAAACTAGTTTTTAAGTTTTGATACCCTTTTCTTTGGAATGAGTGGAACTTGCAGTTGCAATTTCTAATACAATATTTTAAACAACTCGTGAAGGACCCACCTGCAAGCACCAGTATGTGCAGGCATCAACTCACACAAGTAATTTAACATCTGCATGGGGCAAAGCAGTCAGTCTGCCTCCTGCAGACTGCAAATTACTGATTGTATTGACTGTTTCCTTCCCCCAAAATAGGGTCAGATCAGTGTGTGCAGAAACTCTTGTCCTGGTTTTGTAAATATTACCCTTCGACAACTGCAACACCGGGAGCCTGAGACACACTGAATGAAACGCAAACAGACTTATCTGTTAGTAAATTATTTCAATTAGGTGATGGAGAAAACCTTGAAATAAAATGTTTATTGCTTTCGTCAGCCTTTTCCTTGCTCTCAGCTGCACACTGTGTTTTCCTCGAGTCGACAGTGAGAAGTTTAGGATGGGGCACTGTCCCTGCACACCCCCGGGTAGCCTTTGTGGATCATGGTTGTTGTCACACTGACACCTAATGGCAGACACGAACGAGAGGAGCACGGCTGATTTCGCAGGGCTGTGTTTTCACTCTGTGTTGTAAAAATTATAGAAAATAAGGGAGCTTAGAAAGCAGACTTCACTTGGCTGTGTGGTCAGGCTCTGGGGGAGGGCATTGCTGGGAAGGTGACACGGAGGGGCTGTGGCAGGGGACGTGGATGCTGCCAAAACATGGGCAGCTGTCACAGAGAGCTCACACAGTCCCCACAGGAAAACAAAAGGCTAAAATGAGCTGGCCAGTCATCAGGTAGTTTGGTGATGGTTGTAAAAGTCTAATTTCACCCAGTTGTTAACCTGCTGTCTTGTATCTAATCCCAACATGTGGACAGCAAAACTCTCAAACACACAAGGGATTAGGTTGGGGCAGTGCAATTAACAGTAATACATGAAAACAAGGCACTGACTAAAGCTTGTGCTTCCTTCATGAATTTTTGAGGAAACCAGCATTTTTTCCAGAATGCTTTACTGTTAAAATTCTATTTATTACAGTGATCACTGTGGAGTGCTGTGGTGCCAACTCTTCCCTTACATAAGAGGCAACAGCAGCAGAATCCACAGGATGATTTGGGTTTACATTGCAGCAGAGTGTGCCCACACAGGCTCCATAGTAATGTTTGTGAACTAAACATTTTGTCCTTTAGTGGCTAAAAACAAGGGCCCGAGGAAAGCACTTTGTGGCTGTTTTCTTTGGCCAAAATGCATCCTATGTAGTAAAATAAATAACCATGGCCATCGTCTTTCTTCTGGTTAATAAAAGCTTGTATGATTTAAGGAGAGGTGTGGTGAAATTCAGCAGTGAACTTCAAATGATGATTTAGGAGAACTTTAGACTGGGTTCCAAATCCTTCAGTCACAGGGTAAGTTCATGTAAGGCTCCTGATGGTTCACCAGCATCTACTAAATGATGTAAAATCACATCCTGGGGTTATTCTGCAAGGTCTCTGGGATGGCCCTGGAATCTGGTCTTCATCTGCTGTATTTGGATATCTCCGGGGGGATTTTAGCAGCAAGAACATTAGCAAGGGAAATGACTAAATTCAGCAGAGATATATGAATAGCCAGAGTAAGATGTAGCAGAAGGTTTCATCAAGCGAAAAACATAAGCCAGCAGTTGTTATGATGCAATATTATATTTTTGAAAAAATGAAAAGTCATGCACAGGTTTTGAACACAAATCTATAGGAAAGAACATTGGCTTCCATGTTCTTTTCCAGTGAAAAATTTTAAACTATTTAAACACGGTTAATCCGTGGGATCTAATTTGTGTGAGAACTATACCCTGTGTTTTTACTGATGTGGTCGTGTGCAAGGACTGAGCTGCATGTCCCTGGGCTGGGAGGGCAGGAGGCAGAAATCGAGCAGCTGTTACATCTTTGATTATCATAAAGATGACAAAGTGGGACACTGGCAGTCTCCCTGCAATAAGTAATTAATTAAGACGATCACCATACATGTTTATAAGCTATTGTTAATGATATCTTTTCATCGTATTAAAATTTTTGCATTTCATAATATCAGCATTGCAGAGATAACCAACACTGCCTCACAATCTGTCTTTAACACTCAATTTTACAGTTTGAAATCAAGCATGATTCAGGACTTTTGGTAGCTTGAATTATGTGAAAAATAGTATTGAAGGGCAGGTGTAATTCATGCATGAGTTGAGGAGTTGCAGCAGTCTCATGGCACTGAGATTCAGACTAAAAAGAAGTCTCTGCAGACTAACCAACAGGAAGGATATTTAGGGAAAAGATACTTGAAATAGCTGTAATTAATTGTAGAGTGTATGTTGAGGAAAGAAAAAAGTCACTAATTTTGGATGTACTTACTGCCCTGTGTTAGGCACTGCTGATCAGTTTTTCACCAATGGTTTTCCTTAAACAGCTCATTTCTTTTCATCTTCTGGCCAAGTTTGACACTTTAGAAAGTGCATGACTGAGAAGAGCAATGGGTGCAAACTCAGCCTTGGGCCCCACTGAACTCTTCCGGAACTAAGGCTTTCACCAGCCATGTCCTGATTAGAAAGTCCCAACCCTGAGATGGGATTTTAACAGGGAACTTGGTTTTGTTAGGCCGAAAGCATTCAACAAGAACTCACATCAGGTTATCAAACACACTTGCTTCTGTTGCGGGAATTTTTCAAGGGTGAACTGTCAAGCAGTCTCTTGTGTAGGAGTCTTTGAAGGAAAACAACCTCCACTTTTGCCGTGGGCAATTCCACACTGTTCCCACTGAAGGTCCTGTGGTGTGGCTGGGAAGTGCAGTGAAAGAGGAGAAAATAAATAAGTAGTTCTCCAATGTTTTTGTTTGTTTGATTCACCACCAGATGGGCAAGTGTTCTCATATTGACAAGAGTTGTTCCTTCTGAGCACAGGGATCTACAGCCTTCCCTTGATATTGACTATGCAACTCCTGATTACTCCTCCTAAAACTCACTTGGCACAGGGAATACTTGGAGATAATTCTTTGGTAGGTCATTATGAAAAGCCTTAATGTAGAAATACTACCACTGAACATTAAATCGACAGCCCACACCAGTCCACCACTACACCTCTTTTCCAATTCCTCTGCTGTCATGCAACTGATGTGATGAATTACAGCCTGTCACATCACGTTACGTTACACAGAACAAACAGGACAAAACACATACCAACTGCCATGCAAATATGTGTTTGCCAACTCTTTTCAGTGCATAGAAATGCAATCGGCGAATTCCCTATCGGAAAACGACAGGCTGAGGGACGGCTCTGGGGTGTGTGAGACAAACATGCCTCTGACACACTATGAACACACAGATCTGCAGCTCCCAGGACTTATGAAAGTACTTCCTGCTGTGGTTATTTTGTGTTCTGCCACAAAAAGAAAGCAGCAGTGGATTCTGTGACTGCTGATGTCATGAGGCAAAATATAAATATGGAATAATTCCGCTGGTGCTTGTGTTCAGATTTGCAGCTATTTTTATGACTGGCCAGATTTTGGCTGTGTATGTGTAAATATAACACCCACTTATGTACACACACACACGTGCATACTATGAGATGTGTGAATATATATTATGTGGGTTTTAAGTGCAGCCTTTTAGCCTACATGTGGGCCTTTTGAAGCTAATGGGAGATTTACCAGGGGCTTTTTCACAGAGCTGTAGGCAAGAGTGGAATCCAGAACATATGAATATTATACTGTAATGACATGGTGTAAATCATCCAGTTTGACCTACAGTGAATTAGAGGCTATTAAATTTCATCCAGGTACCCTACACCAAGCCAGAAAAACATGTGTTTGACTAATGCATAAATTGCATTTGGCTAAAACCTATTTCCCAGAAAGGTATTCATTCAGTCTTCATGGAAAGACACTTTCCATGCATCAGGTTCTTTGATAGTTTGTTTCAACAGTTATTTTAACTATGTGTGCTTTCTGTTTAAATTTACTGCTGTCTATGGAGTCAGTGATGAGAAGTCAAATTCCTCCTGAAATTCTTCACTATAATGTCAACAACTTGAGTACTGACTTTCTTCACCTCAATGCCATGCCACGGGCATCCCTTCAAGACCTCTTATGCTGAACTATTCTTTATCATGTTACATCCTCCCCCAAGGAATAGCTTTGTGAATTGTTTTCACTTAGTTAACTTTGTTCTTGATATGCTGCCACAGAAAATACATTGTTTATTTAGTAATTAATGTCATCCATTTGCTGTTGTCTGTGTGCATCAGCTTGGCTTGGGGTTATATGGATAAGATGTCTGATATGAGTGACCTCACATACCTTGCAATACTCCAATTGTGAGTAGAATAAAACCAGATCAGATACAGACAACTCCTTTTGCTTTCCAGAATTTGGAAATATTGTAATTTTTTTGTTTATAAACCAGTCATGTATGTGGCTATAGATACAAACTATGTAAGTCCCCAAAAGCTGGCTCTCCCAGTTACTGATTTTTCTCTTTTCTTCTACTCAACACATAATTTAAAATTAAGGTAAAAATGCTATGACTTCTGGTAAGACTTTTCTCATGTTAACTAGGGTATAGTTTTACTGATGGTAGATATTACAAAATATGAGGATCACTGAGATTAAACTATTAAGGAGAATAGTGTCTTCATTTTGGGCACATAGTGGTGTTTATTAAAAAGGGGGGAAAATGGAATGCCATGATTATTTTAAAGCTTGACACAAAACTATAAATCTCTTTCACGTGAAGATACACAGATCTTTGTGTAGGCCTCTGCAGCTAAGAAAACCAACTAGCCTTTGATGTACTTATAATTATTAGGGGCTGAGGATTATGTCTTTAGGCAAAGCTGTCTAGCAGTGGGAAGGTACAGATCAAAACTGACACCATGACACACAAGCAAGCAGAGAGGTGAGATGTGGTGGACCAAAAATAGCTTGGCATTACTATAGACCTTTGGTAAAACAAATAACTCCACTTCTTGCAAAGAACACAAGGAGGGGAGCAATTAGTGCCTGTAACCCCTCAACAGAATAAAATCCTCCCTATCAGCTGGAAATTTAAAAATGTAATTAACAAAATTACCAGAATATAGAAGAAAATTCAGCAGATCCACTTCTATGGGGCATGTTGTTGCACTGTCACTGAGGCAGGATTGCCAGGCCAGGAATTCCACAGGATGTCATGCCCTGAGTGCTGGCTGCTGTCCACTCCTCTTGAAACCATCCTACATCAAGCAGAGCACTCTTCCACACCAGGCTCTTTGCAGGTGGCAGCAGTCCTGGTAATTCCAGGCCTACACATGAGCTCATTACTTTCTAAAATCCCCATCCAAAGTCCACTAAAGATGGTGGAAATATTTTCATTGTATTTAGCAGGCTCTGTATAAAGTGTTGTGTGTGGCTTGATGTGCTCAAGAGAGTGTGTATATATGAGTACAGTTAAATAATTTCAAATTACTATAGATCTTCAAAGACACTCATCTTGGGTGGCACAAAATTGAAAAAGTGCTTGTGGAAACTAATTTCTTGCCATAGGTGAACTGCCAATCATACTTAGAAAACAGTTTTCATTAAAAATGTTTTTCTGGCTCTCTGGGGAAAAAGTCACATTATTAGAAGAAAAAAAAAAAGAAAAGAAAAGGATTTCATTCCAGAGGGTTTGATTGACTTAAACTGGAAATCTAAATAAATAAAATGGGATATCTAACATCTACACTGAAGGGAGCAGAGCTCCAAAAAATTGTAGCACAAACAGGTGTCCCCCAAGCCTTTCCAGTTCACAATTCACCTTGTGTATGGGATGATACCTTTGAAGCATGACACAAATGTGTCACACAGTGAAATAAAGATCGTGCAATGAAATAAAGGCTAAGATTCTCAGTTAGCTTGGAACTCAGTAGATGGCAAGAGAAAGATGTGTGTGCCAAGGAAGAGCAAGAAATGAAGAAGGTTTTGGCATCAGCATGAGAGAGGAAATGGGAGGGTAAGGAAGAAATCTGCTGTTTGAGAGATGGAAAGACTCATTATGGATCAGAAGAAATGTTAACATCTAGGCTAATGCAGGGCCAGGGAAGGCTACAAACACAGGGGCACAATTCTAAACATGGTCTTGAAATGCAAGCAGGAATCCCAGGACTGTCAGGAATCGGGGAAGATGTGAGTAAATCTTAAGTGCTCTGGAGGTAGCAGACTGTATGCAAGTCCAGACTGGTATCTCAGATACACCACATGGAAGACAAAACATCACAGCATGTGTCATTACTAATCAGCACAAAGAATATGTAAGCCATTCAATACAAAACACTACCACAGAATTAAGACGAAATTAATAAATTCCCCACTTAAGGTTCAAACTGGCAACGTTCCTTGCCACTAAGGTGAAACATTTAGGGTCCCTACATTTTGAATGTCATTTTACAAACTGTGTGGGAAATTGGACTTCAGTCTCTGTGAGAACTGATAAGATTTCCTATCTTACTTGCAAACATCATGGAATATTTCCAGAAGTATTTTTAAATTCTATTTTAAATGGAAAAACCTCAAGCACTTTCATGAGACATTAGTGAACCACCAAAATGTTAGTCAGTCCCATTGCATTTCAGAACAATGCAATTATCTGAACATCAGTGCTTTTGTGAAGATACCTCTGTTAGAAATGTTGCCTAAACATTAGTGTTGCTAATATTCTGAATTTCATTCTAAGTAGAAATACAAGGTTTCCAATTTGCCTTTCAACTATGCAGCACTTATCTGTCTTGTCACAACATGAATTCCTTTTGGGTGAAAGCTGTTGATTTGAAGGTTAAAATCATCCTGCTAGGCCCTAATGTAATTTGTTGGAAGTTGGCCTTGGGAAACTTCTTGACACTGCCTACATATGCTCTTCGTTGGATATTCATTGAGCAATGATGTCTGAAGGGCTGAGTTCTTCACCTCCATGATCATTATTAGTTATGGCATTTCTTAACAGGCTGTGCCTTGTCAGTTCTTTGCAACTCTGGTTTTACATTAGCAACCTCCAGTTTACAGCACTGAACAGACTCTGTCACTCTGCCACCACAGACAGTGCTGTTCCAGGGGAGTGTATGCCGGGTTACACCCATAAACAGAATTTATTAGTAACCTACATGCATTGTCAATATTGAATAAGTATTTATTCTCTCTTTTAATCAAGTGAAATGAGGTGCACAGCATACATTTTAGGCAAGGCTGAATGAGAACTCCCTGACCTCATTAAGAAACTCATGGGACTACTACAGAAATAATTCAAGAGAAAATCTTTGGCAGAAGAAACCACGGTGTCTGTGGCCAGTGGTCTGCTGATCAGATAGGAGTGGGCAAAGAGGAGACAGATGAATGCTGTTTCTGAGATATACAGCACCATTACTTCAATCTTCTCATCCCTCAAGATGCATTTTCACAGGCTGTCAAACATAAAATCCTATGAGAATAATTTTCTTTAGAAGATTTTAATCAGATGAGCAAAATATCTGATTCTGCTAAAACCATAGTTCACCTGACACTTTGTCTTGCTCAGCAATATTCTCACCAAACTGCTGTGCTCTTGAGGTCTGCAGGTGATTTTATGACATGCCCACAGACATCCTCAGCTTTGAGGGTGGCTCCTTCAAAATGGTGTCAAGCAAACTGAAAACATGTGACGAACTGAGAAAAGCCAAAATTTTTAAAATAATCAATCTGTTTTTAGTTTTATCTTGACACAAATTTTGGTATAATATATGTGAGGAATCTACCAATGATTATAGACCTCTGGATGACATCTGTGCATTTCAGATGAAATTATATTGTCATTCTGCATTATTTGTAGGAGTTTGAAAC
Organism: Pithys albifrons albifrons; assembly: GCF_047495875.1. Taxonomy (NCBI): domain Eukaryota; kingdom Metazoa; phylum Chordata; class Aves; order Passeriformes; family Thamnophilidae; genus Pithys; species Pithys albifrons. The sequence goes on from NC_092459.1 coordinate 108,767,697, forward strand.
TTTCCGTAAAGTCTGAGTTTGAAATATATTATATTTGAAGTGAGGCTTGTACAGAGAAATATCTAGACAAATTAAATATATCTGGGGCAAGATGGAGCACTCTCAAAGGCTTGGGAATCAGCCAGGAGCACTGACTCATCTTATTTTCAAGTAGTGCTGAGATGAGTTTTGGGGATGGGCTAGCTCAGGAAATTTCATCAGATACATGAGAATGGTTCTCTTTTGTATTATTTAGGATCAACAGTGATATATATATATATACATATGTGTGTGTGTGTGTGTGTGTGTGTATATAGATATAGAGAAACTTTCATATACATATATGTCCAGCGCAACCTCAACAGCACTGACTACACTTTGTTGCCTCTGTTTGCTTACATTACTGTCTTCTGGTAGAGGCCTGGAATGGATGTTCAAGAACTTTGGGAAGTGACCATTGGTGAACTGAGTGTCTGAAAGCTCCAGAGAGTAGGGGCTAGAGGAAGAGGACTGGGCTTGGGAAATGGTTAGGAAACAGGGACTTGTTTGAAACTGCATTTTAAAAATTCTGGCTCTGGCATGAGTTTTTCTCCCCCTCTCAAAATACTAGAAAAATACAGCAATTTACATATAAAACACTTGCTATCTTTTGGTTTCATTGGGTCCACAAAGGTCATACATCATTGTCATCTTTTTTGCCAGTAACAGTTTATGAAATAATAACATCAGAAAGAAAGGATGTTGGAACAAACTACCATAAAACAAAACCTGTGGATGAGATTTCACATGTTTAAGGTGAGATCCAATCTGCAGCGAAACAAACTCATGGGAGATTCCTGATTATTTTCATATAAAATGAATTGAATGCAAACTCATTAGTGTTTAGAGACTGAATCTCAGTGACAGTTTGTCCCTGGGGGCATTGAAAACTATTTTAAATCACTCTGATAGTTAATTATTCTGCAAAAGACTTTATCATACAAAATGACTTTAATAATTTATGCTAATGGGGCATTGCAGAGGTAACTGTAGGACTGGTCTGGAGGAGGGGAAGACTGTGTTCCTGCACATTTATAATGAATTGTAGTAACACGTGTATTACATTTGATATGCAAGTAAGACATTTGTGATCACTCCAGTTTTTTTCCTGTCCCTCTCCTTGCACATGTGCCTACACTGCTATAAAGGCTCTTAGTAAACTTAAAAATAGCCTAACTTCAGAAATCTAGTAATAATGGTAGTTTGCAAGGAATTAAATGAAGACACATATTAGAGCTTAGATTTTCTGGATTAAGCACCAGAGAATAGATAATGATCAGATGCCAGTCCTAAGTATCTCTGTTATATTTGGTGCAGTGGACAAACGCCCAAGAAGTAAGAAAAGAGAAAGCAAGGAGACACAACTGTACAATTTAAAGAGTGTCCAGTATGGAAAGAGTCAAATAAATGTTCTTTTTTGGAACTCTAGTGGTGAAAGGGCTTGACCAAAGCCCCAGTTGTGGTGGAAAAATGCTTGAAGCAATTTGAGTGTGAAAATGAAACACACTGAAGAAAAGAGCACAGGACAGGCAGTGCTTGATTCCTACTCTGCTGGAGAGGAAAAGAGGCAATACTGTATTGCATAGCCTTGGAAGTCATGGATTTAAGCAATCTGTAGATATAGTCATATAAATGCATATACTACCCCTCTGCATGTCTGTGCATTGGAGTGGCTTTTGTTTGTATGCTCTGGGTAAACATGGAGATGGACAGTTCTAAAAGATCCCAGGATCCCAAAGGTTTTGTGACTCTGATTCACAAAACAACCTTCTGAGTTTTAATCCTATTCCACTTGGCATGGGACAAGGACAAAAGCTCAGGGATTTTCTCCAATATTCAAAGATGCAGAAAAATAACCAAAACAGAACTGTGCATATTTTATACAAACATTTTGTGGGTTTGTTTTTTTTTATCCTTTGTCTACTTTCTCTCTGATGGAGGTCAGCTCTGCAGATACAGACACCTGCTTGGTTCATGCAGGGCATGAGATCAGAGTGGTCTAACATGTTTGCATGTATGTCTTCATATCAATTCAGAGGAAACACAAGGAGAAAGTGAAAGAGTTATGAGTTGCTCTGCCTGAAAATTGTCTTTGTTTCAACTATTAATCTAACACTGCAATTTTTGCATCAATATTCCTTATGGAACATCAAGAATTCCACTGCATGCAAAGCTGTTGCTTTAAAAGCAGGATCTGAGCCTGTGTTCACATCAGTATATGTTCCATCCAAACCTGCCAAAGCACCAAGGATGGATGTGACTCCCCTTATTCACACAGTGTGCACCAGCAAATATTTGGAGGTGAATGAGATTGACATACCTGGTCTTTAATGCTGACATGAACAACAACTTTCAGATTCAGTCCCTTAAACTCTTGCACTCAGTTCAGTTTGTACAGCCTGAGCTTTTCAATATATAAATCTTTATACTTTAAATATATATAGTATAAATTATTTTGCTTCATAGCTGTCCTCACATGGGTACTGAAATTACCCAAAGTGAAATTATTTTTATAAGCCTCCGTCTTATATAAAAGTATGGTTCTTTAGTTACAAATAAAAACATGGTCTCACTTTCAAAAAAACCCAGTGCAATCAAAACAATAACCCTCCTACAAATGTAACACCATGTTCTACAGGACAAGTATTGATTAAAACAAAAAGGGCTTTTTAAACACCATTAATTCTTACCAATTCCAGTAGTTATTGATTCTGCATCAATGTCATTAGCCTTTCTCTTTGCCACTTCAGCTAGTGCCAATTCACCCTTATCTAGTGCAAGGTAATGGATGTCCTTTGGAAATAAAGAAGGAAAAAAAGATTAATCTAAAATGAATCTCATAGGAGCAACAAAAGGGATTTTGAAGGAAAGAGGTTCTTTTATTTCTTAGATCACAAACACAGATGGAACTGATGAACTTACCATTACATTTTAACTCCCTCCCAATGCAAATTTATTATCTTACTTGTGCTGTTGAATACAGCAATGAATAAAACACTGACCAATCATGCACTGATAAAAGTGAAGTTATTGACTCAGTGCATGAAAGACACCAATCTGTCTACTTTTAAGGTAAGGTCTGTTGATGCAACATGAAATAAAAGAGGGTTGATAGGAGGTGACTTTGTGCAAACCAGATCTGAAGTGCTGGAACTCTTCTGGCTGACAGCCCATATTTGAAGTGTGTTAAATGCAGATGTGATGCTTAGGACGTGGTTTAGTGGTGGACCTGGCAGTAATGGGTTAACAGTTGGACTCAATGATCTTAGAGGTCTTTTCCAACCTTAATGATTCTGCGATTCAAAGGTTTCCGTCTAGTACACAACTTCTGGGGTAAAGATCTGAAGGGACTAATTTTTGTTTGAAGGCTGTAATGTTACACTCTATGTACTTTGAGTAAGGTGATGGTGATTCTCCTTGTGCTGATATTGGAGGTAGTAAGAGCAGCAGTGGCTGCTCAGTGGTTTCAGCATCCACACAGCTGACATGATTCCTGAGTCATTCCTGGACAATAACTTGCTTTCCAAAAATGTTGTCTTACCATGAACAGATATTATTCTGGATCTAGTCCTTCATCTAGGGTTAAAAATCAGAGGACTGCAGCAGGGGTGTATCATTACACAGAATTATAGAATGGTTCAGTTTGGAGGGGACCTTTAAGCTCATCCCATTCCACCCCTGCCATGGGCAGGGACATCTCCCACTATCCCAGATTGCTCCAAGCCCTGTCCAGCCTGGCCCTGAACACTTTCAGGGATGTGGCAGTTACAGATTCTCTGGATAACCTCTGCCAGCACCTCACCATCCTCACAGGGAAGAATTTCTTCCTGATATCTAACCTAAACCTGCCCTCTGTCAGTGTAAAGCCATCCCTCCTTGTTCTATCCCTACATGCCCTTGTCAAAAGTCAAGGCTTTTTACTGTGTCTTAATATTTGAGGTGAAAACCTCCTGTACTGTGAACAGCACTATTTGTGGGAGAATATATTCCTGCTGACAAATTATAGTCTCACTGCCCTGGATTTTGGCCATTGAAGTAAAGTTTCATCCTTGACCATTAATAAAGCAACAACTAATCCCCTTCTCATTTGGCATCATGGACACGTGCTGCTCTGAGCATGAACTGTGACACAGGAAATGAGAGAAATCCAAGAACAGCTGGCAAAGCTTTTTTCCCCACTTCATTGCTGAAGATGCCATTTGGTATCCAGAGATTTGAGTCATTCCATTGTTCTGCAATTCATCTGCATGCAGGAATTTAAAGGGAATTTAAAGGAGTATTTGCTGGAAATATTGACCTCTGCACAACGTAAAAGCAACTATATTCTCAGTAATGCAGAAGATTTCAGAAAAAACTGTCCGTCTTGGTGTGAATTTACTGCCATCTTCATCAATAGGACAGAAACTCTTACAGGAAAAGTGACTTTAGTCTACAAAGAGAAGTCTTATGATAAAAAAGTGAGAGTAATAGTGTTAGGAGAAAGACATGCTGCTCGTACTAACCCCTCATTTAATAATAATGATAAAAAATTTAAAACAAAAATAATAGCCAAACTGAGAATGTCAAGAAACTGCTGATTATGTAGGAAAGTCTGGAACTGACTTGCAGGATCCCCACAGTCTGCAGGAGACAGCAGCATTTTCTCATCATCAACAGGTGTGACTTAAAAAATTGTGCAAGTGTCTTTGAGCAAAGTAATGAGTCACGAACTTGTGGCGAACTCTGTATTTCCTCTCTTTGTATGTCTGAAGTGGCTGTCAGGAGAAAAGGGCCTGAGCAGCAAAGTATGACTTCTATGAAGATTAAACAGCAGATATTGTCACTTATTTAGATAACAATAGAAAACCCAAGGGCTCTTGGACAAGTCTGAACTTACAGAGATTTGAATGTATAGGCAAACTGATTTAAAATACATTCTGACAGTGCTTAATGACTGTCCTTTTGTAGTTTCAAATATGAGAAGTACTGCATAGCCCCCCACCCCCCCCGCCCCAATTTTAAATAACAAACTTGGGGATGGGATGGAAACAGCTATCGAAAAGAATGAGGTTCTGTTAGTTCTGTGTGGACCCAAGCAAGTGCTATTTCAGACCTTGGGTTTCCTAATTTTCTGTTTTGAGTAAAGAAATGTAAAGATGCCACATATCCATCATTAACTAATATGGCCTTTGTAAGAAAAAAAGGTTAGCATTAGGTTGGTAAGTAGCTTTCTTTGTCATTCCTCAAGTTACTGTCATGAAGAATAATATAAAAGTATATTTTGTCTCATCTCTAAACAAGCTCTGAAAAGATCACAGATATAAAATCTCCTAATTAGACCACTTCAGATCAAATTTAGGTGTTACTCAAATAAACCAGCAAAACTGGATTTTTCTAAGAATTTATAACTCTCTGAGTAGAATTAAACTAGAAAATTAAAAAAGAAAGAAGAGACATTATAAGGTGCTTTAAAGAATGACAGAAAAAAAAGAATTAAATTGGCTGAATATTCATGGCAGATCTTTTTCACACAACTAGCTAAGAATTTATCAGTGCAAAGATCACATCCCTCTCAAAAACAACGGTGACAATAAAAACAATTTCCAGCTGCTTACTAGGAACTTGATGAAAGGACTGTATTTTTTCATTTAACAGTTTGCTTACTTTTTGGACTACTTCCTTTTACCCTCACCTTTGTGACTCACAGAGCTGGCCGTTGCTGAGCAGAAGTCATTTGAAACACTGATGTGCACTTGTCTATGGGATATTTCTGGGCAACACTCCAACATTTCTTCGAAGCATGCACTTTCCTCATCAGTGTATCACCCAAGATCTGACAGTTTTATTAAAGTGTCTCTTCCTTGAGTTTTTTTTGCAACCTTTGGTACGTGGGATGGCCTTTTGAATTTTCAGCAGCTGAGAGCTGGAACGTACTTTAAAAGGATTTCAAGCTAACAACCCTTCCACTGCTTGATCTTTTCTGTCACAGATTGGATCAGTCACTGTCCAATAAATAGAGATGTTGTTCATGATATTATGTCCCTTTCAGTTTTATTTTTTTATTGAACTTTGTAGGAGATGATATTAATTGATGGACTGAGATGTGACATGGGGGTAAAGCTTGTGGAGAGACCCAGTAGTGAATGCGTGCCATGGGATGGCATCACACCAGTGATGCTATAGCCCTAGGACTAACTTTTAAACCTTCTTTTTTTTTTTTCTTTTTAATTTATATGAAAGAATTAGCCCTCAGATAGCACTTTCTCAAGCTTCTTTGCAATAATTTCAAAACAAATAATGAGCTCAGTTGGTTAAAACTTGATCATAATAATGCCAAGGTCATGGGTTCAATCCCCTATGTGGGCCATTGACTTGAGAGTTGGACTCGATGATTCTTGTGGGTCCCTTCCAACTCAGAATAGTCTGTGATTCTGTGAATGCTAATGAGCCCTATTTGGTGAAAGAGATGCTCAGGATAAATTTTCCAAGATACAGGACATTTTCTTGGGAGTCTCATTCAATGTTTGCATCCTCCTCAGCCTCTGTTGTATCTGTTCTTCTCTATCCTTTCCTTTTTGTTCCTTCTCTGTTCCCTTCTAATAAACAGATTTTTTTCTTTCTCATTTTGCTTATGTCATCAGATATCTTGATTTAAGCTACTATTTCTTCTTGACATCCCATAAAATTAACTGGAATAAGGTGATGTGACTTCTAGAGCCATTTGAGGTTTTTAAAGTGAATAAATAGGTTTTAATCATATGTAAAGTCAAGTTATGTATTATTAATTGCATTTTGACTTATATAAACAATATATAGGAAACATTCAGCATTAAGCAGAAGTGAGGGATGCACAAACCTTGCTTAGCAGTAGTGTTGTTATATTAATACCTAGAAGGACTGTAAGGTTTCAAGGAACAGGCTGTCTTATTTTCACACACAATGAAACCAAATTCCCTAGAAATTACCATGGCATGAATAAATATTCTTAATGACCTGTGAATGTTTAAACTTCTTGAGTCCTGTACTTAGTGGTCTTGAAGCAGTGCTGTTGTTAGCTTATTGTAAAGTTTGTTCATTATAACTTACTTAGACAATGAATTAGCAAAAGGACATTTCCCCAGAGGAGGCAGGTATGTGAGCTGCTTGTTGCATAATTTAGGGGGAACCATGAGGAATCTCAAAGGTAATGCAAGCAGAATGATGACATTAAAGAACTGGTTTTGATCTCACAGTAACATAAGCCAGGAGGAACTCTTTGGAAATATATATTTATGATGAAGGGCATTGGTAGGATGGGAAATGAAGAGTAGGTGTTGAGAGAGGAAAGGAAAACCAAAGAGTAGGAAAGGATGGAGTTAATTTCTCTGTGAACATTGAGGAAAGTTGGAGAATATTTTTGTTGAGAGTAGAACATGTGGAGCCAGGTACTTTCAGTCCCTCTCAGCTCATGACCCAACCCTGGTGTTCCCCACCCTAGGACAAAGGTGCTCCCCCAGCAGACAGAAGGAGAGAGAAAAAGATCACATAGGAAATGCTCTCAGTCACAAAAGAGAGGGCTCTTGTGATGGCAGGCAAAATGCTGTGTCATTTATTCTGTCAGAATGGCTAAAATTAGGGAGACTTTATTATCTGTGCAGTGGGAGAGCCCTCAACAAAAAGCTGTAACCTGCTCCAGACATCCTACAGTCTGAATCTTATGTGGCTGTGGCATGATTAGGTATAGTATTTGTATTGAAGAGGTTATGTTCAATAAAAAAAGAGGAAAAAAGATGATCTAAAAAGAGGAAAAATTGAGCAGAGTAAACATAGAACACGTAATGAATTTCCTAAAAGTCTGACATTTCCATCACATTCTTTTGATGCATACTTAGGAAAGTTTATCGCAGTATTCACATCTTTCTAATTAGATGGAACAAGCCAGATGATTAGAGCTGTGAAAAAAACATCAAAAGGTTCACACAACTTTTTATATAATTAGAAGGGAATTTTCATAACCCCTAAAAGCAGGATTTAATTGTGTAATTTAACATACAATTTAAATATCAAGATCAAACTAGCAGGGCAAGTGACTTAATGGGATAAATGATATTAACATCTAGTGTCAAAGCTTAATTTAAACAACAGAATGTCTTCATTATGCAAAAGAGTCAAGCAAACGAATCATTCAAAGGGCCTTTTTTTCAACAAGCCCTTTCCTATTGTTTCTTTGAAAACAATGAAATCAGCTGTGGAGCAGCAACATGCTGAGAGACTAGGAGAGCACGATTGGCTTTGTCCATCTGACCTCACTGTGACATTGTGGTGCAAGATCTTATAAAACAAGAACCTCCTGCAGAGCTCACACAGAGGACCTTTTAAGAGCTGGTTAATTTTACTTTTGTAGCTAATTAAATGGGAGGGGGAAGAGAGTGCATGAAATGTTAAAACCCTTGTGTGGATGCTGCTGAGCTTTGTTGTTTTAAAAGTACCAGCAGAAGCGTTCATAATTTGTCACTCACAAAACCCTAAGAGACAAACTAAGAGCGTTCGAGATCCCCAGGATATGGACAGCTCTTGTGTCCAGGACTCAGCAGTTGGACTTAAAGGAACAGATTAGAAATGCATAAGCTTATTAGAGTGAAAGATGACATTCACCCACATCAGGTCAGATGAAGAAGGCGAAAGTTTAAAAACATATACAATAATTCATGAAAAATAAAGAATAGCATGTAAACCATGCTGAGGAAAATGTCAATTACTCTAGAGATACTCAGTTCCTACTGAGGAGTTTCATGATGGCAAAGGGCAAACCAGGTAGAACAGTTCTGTCTTCAGTGTGTGTCCAAGACTGCAAATTACATGGAACCATTTTAACACCCTGACAACAGCCTCTGCCTCCATAAGTGACTCACCATGAACAGGTCCCGAGCATTTATGTCAACAGCGAGCAGAAATGCCTTTTCAAACCTTTGATACCTGTAAGAAAAAGGAAACACGTCAGTTAATTTAAGAGCTGCATCAAATTTTGCTAATGGACAGACAAAGTACTTCAATGCTCATCAAGAAGTGATGCTAAAGCTTTATATATGTTGGGGAAACTTGACAGGCTCATACTCAGATTGCAGAACTGTGGGGTAGGACAGTGGCTACCCTTAGCCTTCTTCATTGTTTAAAACCTCCAGGAAGTGTTATGTTCAGTATTGAGGACCATCAGATCCAGTTGAAACTGAAGGGAGCAGAAGATACTGCAGATCCTAACAAATCAATCTTTTACAAAGATACTGGCCACAACATAGTTAAACCATATTCCCAACAATGCCAGCAGAACTTCTACAGAAAACAGTAATCCCAAATCTCACATGACTTCAGAGGTCCCTGTAGAAAGTTGCATTGAGTTTTGCTCCTGCAGACCCCTTAATACAGCTCTCTGAAGATGATAATCCAGACAAATCATCCTAAACAGTCGTGAGTCCTTTGGGACTGAAAAAGGTAGGGAGTGACACGGTTTTGTCTTATAACTGCCTCAGCCCAGTACTAGCACAGACTCCTGAGAGTTTTCTGAGGTCCTGGAGTGAAGAAGGTTGTGTCAATGAGGTAAAATAAGGGGCAAAAATCACAAGCAAAAGTCACCTTTAGATGTGCTCTAGAAGGCACCATTTGAATATCACCTGGAGATGCAGTGGAGTAGGAAAGGCAGTGTGGATGTGGAACTTCACCTTTATGGCTAATCCAGGAGGGCTGTGACATTGCACACTGAGGCCAATCCTTTGGTGCGTTGAGGGCTTGCTGAACAACAGCTCTTTCCATGTGACACCTTCCTACCCAGACACTGCACACCATCTCCTGGGAATTACAGCAAATATTCACATGGGATGGAGGTACTGTGCAATCCTTGGGAATTCCACAGAAGTGGGAGGAAATAAGCCATCCATCAGAAGCTTTCTGAGGATATATATAAAACATTGCACTGGCAAACGCTAATCCCAATGGGAAGTTCTGCACTGGGCTAATGCCTCTCCTTTACTAGATGCAGATAACCATTATGTCACAATGTACTATGAGAAAGTGATTCTATTTGTACACATTTTCTTCTATTGCAAATTTTTAACTGTTTAAAATTACCTATGAAAATAGAATTGGTGATTTTTTTTTAGAAACATAAAATAACAAAATACCTCAGTTTTATTTCACTTGAGAGGTAAAAGAACGATTCCATGTAGAATGATTTCTTTATTTTTCCCATTACTGATAAATTTTCACCCTTTTCACATGTTAACAATTTCAACAATGATCAGTTGTAGATACATTAAGTTTGGGAAGGACATGATTGGGGAAAAAACAACATTGTGATTTCTCAGGGTTAGAAAGGTGTTGGTTGTGTTTGCCAAATAAATATTGTCAGGCAGCATCACACGGATGGTTATACAAGTTCTGTACCTTGGTGGTATCTTAGGAATCAGTGGGCAATGCTGTAGCTCCTCCTCAGGCCGGTGTGAACAAGAGGAAAGATGGGAATCCTCCTCCCCCTTAGTGGGAAAAGGAGTCCCATATGAGGCAGCATCCCGGGATTCCTGTTGCTGGCAAAAGCCTCAGCGGTTTTGTGCCTCAGTCTCGTTGAGAGCCTGATCGCTCCCTTCTCTTCCACCCCGCATTTGGAATGATTCAGCAGATTGCAAGATAGAGCCAGAGAGGACTTTTCCTCAAGGAATAACATTCGTGACAAGAAGGCATAATACGTTAGCTTAAGTAGAAAAGGAAATGCACTCTCCAGGTGAGGTTCCTAAGAGCTGGAGTGGGGAGTCCCTTCCTCCGTAAAGCTAATCTCCCTGCTGTGCCTTCCAAGCACTAATTTGCAGCCCTCCTCGCAGAACCAGTTTGAGAGGGGAGGAGGTGAATTAAAGTTAACCCCTTGATCACCGGGGACCAGTCAGTGCACCCCTGTTTTATCATGCATGTCTGTTATATCTGAAGCTTTTCAACATGATTCCTATGAAGGATTTTCCATTAAAATATGTTGTTTTGTCATGCTACTTCTGAAGCTATGCTTTAATTAAGACAATTAAGTAATTGTTAAAATATGTTTATCTTGAACAGCGATCACGTATATATTTTTTTCTGGCACATCTTTCTTTTTCATTACGGATGAAGTATCCATTCTTAGTACTTAGAAGGGAAATTGGAAACCAAACAGAAACCAGCCATGAGACTAGCTAAAAAAGAATGTCTATCACTGTTTTGTTTTCCCAAAGTTATCACTATACAGACTATTTGAATGACATTTGCTTTAGACAAGGCAAAATGCCTGCAACCAAAAAATGTAAAGTAGCTTTTTCGTTTTGATTTTTTCAGCAGAATGCCTGTACTATGCTGATATTTCTTCACAGTTTCACAGATTTCCATTTTTTTCCCCTTTCATCAACATACATACTTCAGTCCCATTATGGCCCATATTCATAAAACTGTGAAGTTAGCTCATTATTTTCAGATCTGTACCAAGGAAAAAAAAAGGGCGGGGGGAAAGAGTATCTTAGAAATGCTCTTCACAAACCAAGAGCGCTGGAAATAACAATCCCAGTTACTCCACAATTTATTATAAATGCAATTACTTTAAAATAAAGCAGAGGTTTCAAAGAACAGTGGCAAGTTTGCATTACTCAGGCAAACAGTATTAAAGCAGTCAGGAATGTTCAGGGTTTTTTAACCAAGATAATGGTTATTTTGAATCTCTTTGGTATGAAAGTTGTGTTGATTTTAATCATTAGAGAGAGGTCCATACTGCATGAGGCCAACCTCCAGCTAATAATGTCTGTTTTATAAAGCTTGTTTTGTCATGGGAAGACCTCTTGCTGTTGTTAGCACACTCACATTTTATCAGCTCCTCAAACAAAGGGAAAAAACACCAAGCAAAACACTCTCCCTTTTGTTCTTGTGCTACAATCACAAGGCACAATATTTGCTTTCTAAAATGGATTATACAGAGCCCTGGTGGTTTCCCACCTCTTCCTCCACCTTGCAACTTACTGCTTGCTTCACAGTAACTTCAGCAATCAAGGCTTATAAGTCTCTTGAAAAAGAGAGATAAGGAAATCCTCCTGTAAACCAGGAAGTTCAGCCACTTCTTTGGTCACAGTGACAGGCAACAGAAATAACTACCTTCAAGATTAAACTCCTCCAACTGCAATTAACTGTGTAGGACATATAGGAAAACATTTCCTTGCAAGTCACTTAGTAGATACAATAGCAAACTAAAATTCTCATATAATAAAATAATATGCATGTATGTAATGTTTCTAGGTATTCTACAAAAATACAAAAAAATGGCTGTTATTGTAGACAAGGAAATCAAGGGGAAATGTGGGCAATATGACAAGGGTCTTGCTGGTCAAAAATGGTCAAGGCAGAGAAGAATCCAGACCTGCCTTCCATGGTGAAGAGGCAGACATGCTGCCTGCCTGTATTTTGGGAATGTGACTCAACTGAAAAAATGTCAGGAAAGCATTTTATTCCTAAATAAAATAAATAAGTAATAAAAAAATATAATGTTATCTACAACTTCAGAGGTACTATCATGTTGAGTGGCATAAATAAAAACAGAATGAAAACCCAGGATTTCCTCCTGTTGGATGTTCAGAAATAAGTAATTTGAAATACTGTTGGTCGAAACAACGTGCATGGACTGCAGGCTGCAGAGAAGGGAAAAGAAGTCTTTGGGTTTTGTGAGAGGTTCTATAAATATATCAAAAGGCAAAATCTTGACATCTGTATTTCCCAACATCTAAATTGAATGTGGTCACTTAAACATACAGATACAATTTTCAGTATGAAAATGGTCACCTTGAAAATTCTTGTAATATTTAGCCATAAAATTAAAATGTCTCCTAACACCTCCAGGAAGCAGAAAAAAAATCATTTGGAGGGAGGAGGAAGGGAAGGGAGAAGGAGCTCATGCAAGCAAGAAATATAGTGCAGAAAAGATGGAAACATTTCTTTAGGGACTAGTTACAACCAACAAGCCTTCTTAGACATGCTCATCGACCATGTAAGCATATTCCTTGTGCTGGGCTGATAAAGGAGGGCTGCAGCAGTTTTTTTCCTTGTCTTCAATAAGAGTACACAACATTTAGAAAATAATCTGCAGGGGAAGAGCTGTGGCACAAATAATATTTATAAGGCAATCCTTTTTAATGGAAGAAATTTCAGAGTCCTCCTCATCTCACAGTCCAATCAAGAGTGATACGCATTCAAAAAGTGGATATTAAACATGCACTGAGCAAACAGAACAGGAAAAAAATGAATATTGATATAATTTACATGTAATCAAACTACACTGAAATTAAGTTTTAATTGTTCAGTATTCCGTGATGCATATGCAGATTTTAAAGTATTCAGAATATCAATCAAGTGTTTACTTACATCAAGCAATTGTATTTAAGCATACAAAACAGATGATGAAAATATGTTCAATCAGCTACAACTCCTAACATTTACTGCTGGGTTTACATGATCACTTTTAATTCAGTTATTTCATTTAATATTTCAATTTAATAGCTCATTCTTTCATTCAATTTCTAGGCATCTTGCCCATTTCTTAAACACAATAATAATAATTATTCATAAAAGGAGCTGTTTCCCCATACATTCTCATATCAGCAATTTTTGGAACAGAAATGGTTTTCATGCCTTTTTTTCCCCCTCAAAATATGTTGTTATTATCTGAAATATTTTCCTTTTAAATTAGACAATATTAAAATAAAGAATTACATCCATAAAATGACTCTGAACCCCGTTTCACTGGAATTCTGAGCCAGAATAATTAGAGATTATAAAGTTAAAGAATGTAAAAAGTGTGTGGCTAGGTTGCTAAGTGGTTGATTTAAATAGGGACAGATTGGTTTTCCACAAACAGTTGGACGCACCACCACTGATTCAGGCAGTAGCCGTATCTCAGAACAGCTTCAGAGCTCATTTACAAACCCAGGGCTTACAGAGTTACACATTTCACATGGAAAATATTGATGGTGTGAAGCCATGTATAGATTATATAACTTCAGTGCACCCTTAAAAAGACAACACTGAAATTTGGTTGACCTCCGATGAGAGATACTTTAAAGTAAAATTTCAGTAAATTCTTAAGACTTAGATGGCTATATAATCTGTCATATATGAAGTATAGTATTAGTCAAGGACTTATATCCTGCATTTTACAGTGAATGCTGAAAAACTGGTACTTAGAGTTCCTGGAGAGGAATAAGTACATCAAGATGTCATGTTTCATACAAAAAGAAACCAAACTAAAACACTTTAAGCAGAAGTCAGCCAAAACCTGATATGATTTTACTCTAATGATTTCAGTAGGTCACTCTATTTTAAATAAGATAGTTGCAGAAAACTGAATTCAGCCTGAAGAGCAGGAACTCTCCAAAGAACCTGTCTCGGGCTTCCTTGTACACAGGCTCAGCACAGTAACTCTTCCCATTCCCAAGGTACCCTGACAGAATGTGCTCCAGACAATACACTGTCCTTCTCCCAGCAGGGTATCCTCGTCTCTCTCCCAGCAATGGCTGGAGCAAGAGGAATGTGGACAGTGCTTGGTGTTAAGCAGTGCATGTCTTGATTGGCAGAACATCTATCTGCTGAGCTTTCCCTGCAGCTTTTTTGGGACAGAGATAACCTCTTGCACTCTATTTAACCCTAACTGGTTGCTGATTTTCACAAAACTTGCAGGCATTTGCTTATTTCTGAGACTTCTACCCTCTGTTAAATTGGTTGAGATTCACCATTGATCCTGTAAGTTAGTAGGGAAGAGGCAGAAGGATCAGTGGATGTGTTGGGAAGCTACAACCTCTGGGATGCTTTGGGAGTATCATTTTGGCAAGCTCCTGCTATTATGCTACTGGGATCTAAAGTTCTGAACTCTTTTGAACAGGACACACAAATCTCTGAGGAGGGCCCACAACCTTGTTACCTTCTAAGATACTCTCCTACTGACCAAGGGAAAGTGCTGCAGAACACACCAAAGGCTAATGGAGAACCAGCCACTGGGACCATGTGTATGTGAGTCAAGGGGATAATCTCCCAAATTGGCTTCTAGATGCAGGAGCTGTTAAGGTTGTCCAGGTATAATCTGATATACATCCCTTCAGGTCCAGATTTAGTAAACCATTAATGTATGAGTTTATGACCTATAATCTTCTATGGGCCCTAAATAAGGGCATGTTAAGTGAAGTGCTGGATTTGGGGCCGGAGTGACTTGTTTAAAAAGAAATCCCTTATGGAACCTTTCAAAGGTCATACAGAAATAGGTCTCAGGTAAGAGTTACTGACTTGTCATGATAAAATACAACATACAAATACAAAAATACAAGTATCTCCAGGCACACAAAATTCCTGTTATTTGAATGATGCTGTCAAGCCATGTATTCCTGACCTAAAGGAAGTCCACCTATAACTTTATAGATTGCTGGGTGTAAAACCAAATGCCCTTCACATCAAAGACTACTCTCTGGTATGAAGCAAGAAAACAAACAAGCAAACCAAATTTAAAAAATAGGAGGAAAGAGAAAGCTAATAAGGGGAGCCAGACAGTATGACTCTCTGACCAGAGAAAGCCCTTGAGGGCTGTAACTGGCTGTGAATCTTGAAGTCGTTCCCAAACCAAACATAAAACAGAAGTTAATAATCTTACCATGTGATTCTTATCTTCCAGGGTGATATTCTGCTCTACGAAACCTCTATGTATTCTTGTGTGAGATAGTTCAGGTGAGTCTCTTAAACACACGCGCGTCTTCTCAGGGCAGACTTTCTATGTTTTGAGTCAGATATTCAAGTGAACCAAGTAGGTGTTTCAATGAAGGAGTTTAGAAATAAGGGATCTTTTAAACCCTTAAAATAAATATTTAGCAAGAAATAGTCTAGATATGTGAAATATTCTATAAAAAGCAGTGTGTTTAGGTATAAAGAAATATATGTCATTTATTTGTTGTCCTTTGCTCAGATTAACTATAAACTAGCACTAGTTTAACACTCTAGAACTGCCTCATACTTACACCAGAAAAATGCTAGTTAAAAGATAGTGATTTTATGAACATTTATGTCACAGACTTCTCATGTGATACTGGCCAATCACTTTAGCCTGGGTTCTTGTAGCACAGACCAGTGAAGAACAGGACTGTTGGAAAAAACAGCAACCTTTTCCTACTGTGAATCAGAATCCTTTCATATCTGTCAAGTGCTCTGAGATTGTCCATAATACATGCCATAAAAGTCTGGATAACAGAAATTTTTTACAATCATAAAATATTATTATATAAACTGAAAATATTAAAATTTATTTCTTGTAATGTGTGCTTCCTTTGAATTTTCCTACACTCCTTATTTCCTTTTTTGTACTCATTTTCATTCAAGAGAATATATTTTGTTGCCATAGCAGTATTCCCTACCTTGCAAATTTATCATAGTGGCTTTCCTTCAGGTTTCTTTAAGCTGCAACTGACACCCACCCAGGAAGCACAGGCTCCCCCACCCCAAACCTCTTCATTTCTCCAACCTCTCACTACTTAGTAACTTCTCAACAGTCTATCTTTATCTTTAAATACAGACACACTCCAGCATACTCTTCCAAAGTACTCTGGGCTAAAAACAGGTGTTAATTAAAAATGCTGATAAGAGTCAGTGACACCTGTTGTTTCACATTTATTTTACTCAACCCTGTCTGTTAAATCCTAGCCTTTATTGCATTAATTCGCTTCCGCTTTTCTTCTTTTCCAGCTTTATCCCTCTCACTCTGGTGATCATGTAAACTTAACAGTATGTCTTGAAAGCTGGGTTTTATTGAGCAAACATATCAGCATGTCTACACACTAAAGACAGCTATATAACAGAGGCCCAGTATCATCGCTGTGGTTAAGGATGAGTTGCTGCCTCTATAATAAATCCCTATTGTATACGTGTGATATCTCTGCAATTTCCAACTGCAGCAGATGGAAATTTGGTATTAAAGTTAAGATGAACAGGCCCTTTTCCTCCTTGACTTTCCATGAGGTACAGGGCCAATTCTCCCTCATGCCTGACATTGGATAAGATGTGTTTTTTCAGTGCTAAGACTTCTCAGAGAAAATATATTAGCTTGATATTTCTAAAGCTGGCTGCCTACAGATAAATATCTACTTACAAATCACAGTGCAGGGCCAAATGTTGAATCACTGGCTGAGTTATGGGTCCATTAGAGTATATTTACTTTTGCTATCAAGGTTTGTCAATAGCCAAATTATTTCTTTGTAACAAAATAATTCAGTGGTAATGCTCATAAAATTCCCACACATAATGACTCCATTACAGCAAACACAGCAACAGGAGAGACAGACAAGCAACTCCCTGGAACTTGAAGTGTAAGAATTTTGGCACATTTTTGAGGGAGCGAATGGAAAAGTATTGAATATGATATGCTTTTTCTGCACAGCGCCATGTCCAAGAGCATAGAATGTAAGAAGAGCCATTTCCCCACACTCAAGGCACATCTGACCTAATCCCTTGCCATCAGTTGGGCGCCAAGAAGAGAATATAAGAACAGGGCAAGCATATGGTGATATTTCCCTAAGTAGTCTCCTGGTCTCCAACAATTTGTGGCCCAGGGATTTGTTGAGCCAGAGGTGGTTTCTAGACTGGTATTCCTCAGTGAATTTCTCTTCTCTGAACTTTGCCTTTGAACTCACATACAATTTTATCATCCACAACATCTTGTGGTAAGGAGGTTCATATTTTAATTACATGTTACATGAAGAATCACTGTATTTTGAAACTGCCACATGGTAGCTTTGCTTGATGACCTCTAGTTTTTGTATTAGAAGAAGCAATGAGCAGTCATTTACTGTGTTTCTCTCTCCCCAACACTCACAATTTAATAGATCTATATCTCAGCTGCCTCTTCTTTAGGTTGAGGAGTTTTAGACTATTTAGTCATTCCTTTCACTAAAGCTGTTTCATGCCTTTAATCATCCTGGCTGCCCTTCCTAAACCTTTTTGAGTTCTACTATATCCTTTCACAGATTAAGCGACTCCAAAACTACACACAAAATTCAGGTGAACTGAAGTTCACTGTTTTGTTGACTAGTCCTTTTCTAAGAATTCCTAGCAGGCAATTTGCTTTTTGTACTTCTGATGAGCACTGAGCTGAGTATTTGATAGCGGTAGAGTTACAAGGCTAAATTCTTCTTCCAGAATAAGGTTAAGCTCATATTGCATCATTTTATACATGAAATTTGGAGTCACACACACACCGTGTGCTTCACTTTGAATTTATTTACATTTAATTTTATCTTCAATTTTGACACTCCGTCACTGAGTTCTGTGAAGCCCTTTTGCTGTTCTTCACAGCAGGTCCTATCTTCACTGGTGTTAATAATTTAGTATCATTAGCAAATGCTGGCAGCTCACTATTTGCTCCTTTGCCAGGCTACCTATAAGTATAGATCTGCTATGCTTATGATTTCCATTGGTGACCTCCATGACAACTGACCATTTACTCTTACTCTGTTTCTTACCTTTTAATGAATTACTTATCTATGAAAGGGAAGCTTTCCTCTTATCCTGTGGCAGCTTAGTTTCTTCAAGACATTTTGGTGGGAGACCTTCCAAAAAGGTCTTCAGTGGTCAAACTTTCATCAGTAGCAGCTGGATATCCATTACTGACATGATTGCTGACATCAAAGAATGCAGAGTTTTGAGACGTGACTTGCCTTTGCAGAAATCCTGCTGACTCTCTCCCAGTACCACATTATTTGTCTGTATGTTCACATTTTTAAAAAATATAATTTCTACTAATTTCACTGGTACAGAGGCTGGATTTGCAAAGGTCTAGTTCTTCAGACTCTCCAGACTGTTTTAAAAACTGACTTAATATTTTCCATGTTCCTGTCCTCAGGTGCTAAGGTCACTCTAAATAAGAGGTTATACACCACAGTGTGGATTTCAGATGTTTTATGCTTGACTATCTCTAGAGATTCAGAATTAATTTTACCTCGTGCTGGTCATATATTACTGTTTATCTGTCTTAGTATAACCTCTCTTACTGATATCTTAGCACTTACCAGTGTAAACAAAGAAACATCTGAATTCTATCTTGGCCAACTGGTCAAAAGGAGGTTTTTAAAGAGATTGACATGCCTATCTGCTTTTACTAAACCTTTCTTCAAATATTTTTGCTGGCCTTTGTGCCTCTCTCCTTCAATTACAGAAACTACCTGAGCACCTAAGATCTTTCTGTTAACTGGCCAGTAATAATGTGATACAGGAGCCAGACATTTACAGTGCAAATCATTCCATTTATCTTCAAACAGCTTACCTTTACATGGCTAATTTAAGCTAATTAGGTAGGCTTCTTTTATAGTTAATTGATAGGGATAGGCACTGATGTTTGATTCTTCACGTTTATCTCAGCCATCTCCCTTCGATGGGATTACTCAACCTTCGGGTGTCTGTGTCTTTGTACAAACTACAGAGGAAGCTCAGATGAGCATGTAGGACATACAAATTCTACACTGTTAAGTCATGAGAGGTGAGGTGCACTACCAAGACACCACATCCAGTTATTGGACAATTGACTATTGCTGATTTTTAATCTAAATTTTTGTTATGGTGTCCTTCCCTTAGCAGGCTCTGAGTCTGAAGAACCATAAAAGGCAGATCTTCATTTGAAGACAGAAAGCCCAGGGCTGCCTGACTACTGGCTCTTCCTGGAGGGCACTGGATTGGAAGTGGGACAAGAGTCAGAAAAAAAGTCTGAGAGGGTGGTAGAAAAACCTCATCTGATGAACTGAGCTCAAAACAGAATATTGCCAGATGATCCGCACAGAGTACAAGTGTAATGCTGAGGCTCAGGTAGACTCTGAAGATGAGTGGAAAAAAAGTATCTTGGTAAAGAGATGCAATATGAATTAGTTTGGAAATACTTCCAGGGACAAAAAACCTCTTAAATTCAGTTCTTGGTCAGGACCCCAAATTAGAAATTTTTGAGTGTCACTACACAAGGAGATACTGTTAGTGACTAGGTGGAGATCATGGGGAGGGAGAAACTGATACACTGCAAAGGCTGAGGCTGACTTGCAGCAGCTGCTTGAGGGTGGAGATGTGTTGGTAAGAACGAATTCTTGATTTTTTCTGCCCATGAACACAGTATACTAGCACTGTTTCTGCACTCAATGTATGTCCAAAGCCTGTAAGATTGCAGGGAAATTGCACAGCTGGTACAGCAGGAAAAAGTCACCTTATGAGGGCAGATTATCAGTTACACAACACAACACAACAGTGGTCTCGATGTGGGCTCAGCTTCTGAAAGGAGCAATATCAAAGTCAGATTAACCAGCACGTGGGAATAGATTTGGCACAAACATCAGCCCAGTGTAGCTATTCTGTGTTCCTTTTTTCTAGTGCAGTCCCATGGGTGGGGACTTAGCAGAGAACTGGAGGACTTATGGCACTCTGGGCCACCACACAGTGTCTGTTGGTGGCTGTGTGGAAAAGCTCCATATTACAGCAGCTCTGGGACTGCTCTAAGTGTGTGGAAGGGGCCATTCTTCCCATGCTCCAAGCAATGTCTCCCATTAGGTTGAGCAGCAAATCTCTGACAGATATTTCTTGTGGTTTATCTTCATGGAATTTTGTTCTCAAGCAATTATGTCTTGTCATTTGTTGTCACCCCACCCCACTATTTTTCTCAGTATTTCTTACATTGTAATCATCACTAGAGAATTAAATCCTAGAGCTATTCTTGTAGCATCAAAGTATCTGCCTGAAATTGAAAATTGTGTTGGAGCTGGTTTAAGAAAAAAAAATCATTAACATAGGGCTGAAGTAAAGACATTCTAAACTTTTACTGAGATATTTAACCTCTTTAACTTCAAAATAACCTAGTTCCATTGAATAGGTGCCTTTATTTCTTGTTTCTAAAACAGGTCAAGGAGCATGACCAGGGGATTCTTTTCATGTGTAGTTCCATCACAGCAATATAAATTCTCATTTAACAGTGCTGTGGTAATATGAAAACCTTTGGTTTTGATCGTTTTTAAAAGATGACAAAAAATGACTCTTCAAAGTCCTCTCCAGAAGGTGCTACTTTAGACAGAATGCTGCTACTGAACTTACTCCCATAGAGATGAATTCTGTTCGTGTGGCCACCACAGAGAACCTGACTGCCATGAGTGGTCATTTTATCTGAAGGCATAATTTAATGCCTAATAGGTTACCTTATGAATATAAAAGACATTCTTAGTCCTCAACCATGTCATCATTAATGTTTATACGTATTTCGTGACACACTATGTACCAATCTAATTATAGATTCTACTTCTAGGGTGCTCTTAAAAAGGATCATAAAAGCTCTTTGCTCACTCTGTCTCTCAGTTCCATACAGCTGGTAGCAGATAGGATTTGGAACTATTCCTATGGAGCTGAGGCGTTTTTTCACCTTTGATTTAGGGTCCTATTTAGGATGGAAATACTCACAGTGAATATCTACTTTGCAGATTGCAGTGTAATGATACGGAACCTGCTTACCAAGGGTTAGTTAGTACTGCATTAGTGATGTACCTGCAGGGCAAAAGAGCTCTATTTTAACTTTTCAAAGGCTGTCTTGGACTTAAGTGATAACTGACTGCGTCAAGGCATCATCTCTTGTAGTATAGTAGTGCACTTCAGAACTCCTGAACAGTGAAGTGATTCAGAAAAATCAGTACTTGCTGGAAGCAGATCTCCCCCTATGCTAATGAACACTTACTTTCTCATCTCTTCTGAGAGTGTTTATTTACAAAGGAGCTCCTTCAAGTTCTGTGTGTAAAGTTGTATCACTTTATGAATGTTCTGCCCAACATGTAGCTAATTCTTTGCATTTAACCAGTAGCATCTTGCACTGAACACTGGGAAGAGTACAGCAGTTCTGAGATTTGTGAAGGAGGAGAAACAGTAACAGTAAAAAGGTTCTCACTTTTGGATTCACACAAAAGAGAATTTTTCACAAACCTATCCAAAATCCTGCCAGGGAATGTGATCAGGGATGCAGTTTGCTTTAGAAAGAAGCAAAAGCACCATGTCGTTATTTACAACAGAGCTTTGCTTTGCAGGGAAATATATTTGTACTAAGAAAAAAAAGACAAATGACATTCTCCTAATGAAATTATCAGATGGAAATATCCAAGTGATTTTGAATCCTAGTAAGTTTCCATGTAGGAAAAAAACCCAACAAACCCCAATCTTTAAACTGGATATTGACAAACACAAGAATAGAATTACAAAAGAGGAAAGGGCACAGCAGAACCACAGAGCTGTAGCTGCATCTTAATTCTGCAACTCCTGCACTGCATTTCAGACTTTACTTTCTAGCCCAGCTTTCTCACTCAAAAAATGGAACAAAACAGAGCAGCAGGCGTGTGTTTGTGCCTATGTGTGTGTCAAACAAACAAGGTAATTTCATGCATTAGAAAACATGACAAGTACAATTTACGAATGCTTGATCAGAGTGAAGCAAAGCCATGAGTCAGCGATGCCACAGTTAACGAGTGAAAAATTATTCCATTCCATTCCATGTTCTGTACACAGATAGATGGAGCTGGCAGACAGAGGGAGGAGGTTGTGCAGCCACTCCCCCATCACACAAATACGTGTAGCAAAAGGGTGGGGGCAAGAAGGTTCCAGCTTCTCAAGGCTTCCCAATAAATCCACCTTTGCTCAACATTTTACATAATGACATAACACATTATATTATTATAAGCAGTGACATCATAATAAAATACCAGAGTGCTACTGCAGTGGCAAGGAACACCTAAGATACATTTCTGTACTTGTAATACAGTTCCTGTATTTTTTTAATTACAGATAAGAATTTAGAGTGTTGTAATGGATCCCTGGCATATAATTAAGAGGTCTTTAATTTTAATTTTGTCTACTGAACGCCTGGTTTCAGAGGAATACTATATTCTATTTAGGGGCTATACCTGCAAAGCTCTAAGCTTCTGTTTCAGGGGAAGCTGAAGATACTGTGTGGTTTGCAAATTTAAGAGCATAGTTTTTATAATGATGGATATGAATAACATAGTTGGGTCAAATATATTGCAAAGCATTTTCCTCCCTTTTAATTGTGATCTGTTTCAGTTGTGCTGTCAGTGTTTCTTTGCCCATCTCAGGTTGGATGGAACATCTTCTTGCTGAAGTGCCTGATAGCTAAAGAGGGAACCTACCATTGCAGCATTCAGCATTCTCTAGAAACTGATCTCATTGATGGTAGAATAATAACTAGCCTATAATCTCCCTCATAATGTGAAAATGCAACCTTTCAGCCTACAGTAAAGATTAAAATCACACGATTATTCCTAGGTGAGGATAGCCTTTCTGGAAAGGTAACTCTATTTCTCAATTCTAGTAAATACAGACATTCACATCTTTAAAAGTACAACAATCACTGGCACTTTTTTGGCAGACTCAGCAGGCAGGTCAAAGATTGTCTCAGCATGCAGAATGAACTAGTATTTCTGTCTCCTGAGTGGGTCCTTCTAGAAAAGGCTTAAGGCAGATTGGTGGGGCATTCAAAGGAAAGCCAGAGAGAAGGGTGAAAACTTTTGTTTATATGAACATTTTTCAGATTTAGATCTAGAAATATTTAAGTGTTTTAATGTTTTAATCTTGTATGATAGACTCTGCCCTTCCCTGTCCATCCCTGATGTGTCTGGTCTCCCCTTTATCCCACCACACATATCCTAAGCTGTTTTCCCCCATTATGCTCTGTAGTCCCCTCTGTCCTCTTTGCAGGGCACTGATGTTCCCGTGCCTGTCTTTAGGCCTTTGTCCCCAGTGTCTTGTCCTCTACTCCTGCTCCTCATCCCAGCTTGCTTCCTTAACTCTTCCTACCAAACTTCTGAGTTTCTCTCCTTTGTTCCTCACCCTCTAGATTTAAATTCTGTGCATCTGCTGCTTGCTTTCTCTAAAGACCAGATGAGTTGCAGAAGGCCCCACTCTGTGCCAAGAAATGCTTTTTGATTATCAGGCACAATTTTACTGCACATAATTTAGGAAGCACTATGTGTCTTCTTCTCCTTGCTGCAATAGGGTATAAAGTGATTGCTTTGTTTTTGTCTTCTCATGCTCATACAAGAGTAATAAAATGTTCCCTAGTGCTGCATCAAGTTGGCATTGGCAGTTTACAGGGCTTCTGCATTCAAGTCTTCTTGTTTGGTCATGCAGACACATCTGTTGTAACAAAAAAATTCTCCCTGAAGAGGTTCATTAGCTACCTGTAACCAGCCTGCAAGCACTCAGTGCTAAATGAATATGGGTAAAAAAGTGAGTAAGGCAAACCACAGAATCATAGAATCGTAGAATATCCTGAGCTGGAAGAGATCTACTAGGATCATCGAAGTTCAGCTCCTGGCCCTGCACAGGACAGCCCCAAGAATCACACCCTGTGCCTGAGAGTGTTGTCCAAATGCTTCTTGAACTCAGACAGACTTGGTGCTGTGAACACTTCCCTGGGGACCCTGTTCCAGTTCCCAACCACCCCCTGGGTGGTACACCTTTAACTAATATCTTACCTAAATTTCCCCTGACACAGCTTCATGCCATTCCCTGGGTCCTGTCACTGGTCACCAGACAGAGAAGATCAGTGTCTGCCCCCCCCCCCCGCTTTTCCCCTCATGAGAATGTTAAGACCGCAATGAAGTCCCCCCTCAGTCTCCTCTTCTCCAGCTGAACAGACCAAGTGACCTCAGCTGCTCCTCAGCTTCCCCTCAAGGCCCTTCACCATCCTCATTACCCTCCTTTGGACACTCTCTAATGGCTTAATGTCTTTCTTACATTGTGGCACCCAATGTTCCAGGTGAGGCTGCCCCAGTGCAGAGCAGAGCAGGACAACCCCCTCCCTCTCCTGGCTGGCGATGCTGTGCCTGATGCACCCCAGGACATGGTTGGCCCTCCTGGCTGCCAGGGCTGACTCAGATTCAACTGGCCATCCACCAAGACTCCCAGGTCCCTTTCCACAGCACTGCTTTCCAGCCTCTCATTTCCCAGTATGTACATCCAGAGTTCCCCATCCCAGGTGCAGAATCCAGCACTTGGCTTGGTTAAACTTCACATGATTGGTGATTGCCCAGCCCTCTAATCTGTAAGGTCTCTCTTCAGGGCCTCTGTGTCTCTGAGGGAGTCAACAGCTCATCCTAATTTAGTATGGTCCTCAAACTTAGTGTATCTTTGAGTCCTGCCTCCAGTTGTTTATGGAGATGTTGAAGAGCACTGGGCATAAGATGAAGCCCTGTGGAACTCCACTGGTGACAAGTCACCAGCCTGATGTCATTCCGTTCATTATTACCCTTTATGCCTGACTCATAAGTCAGTGGTGTTTATGCATTTGTGTGCTGGACATTTTGTGCAGAAGAATCCTGTGAGAAATGGTATCAAAAGCTTTCCTGGAATCCAAAAAGATTACACCAACTGGCTTCCCTGGATCAGTCAGGTGGGCTACCTTGTCATAAAAGGAAATCAGGTTTGACAAGCAGGACTTTCCCCTCATGAAGCCAAGCTGGCTGTGACCAATGACTGTGCAGTCCTTCAGGAGTTTTTCAATACCTCCCAGAATAATCTTCTCCATAATTTTCCAGTCACTGAAGTGAGACTGACAAGCCTGTAGTTTCTAGGGTCCTGCTTCTTGCATTTCTTGAAAACTGGGACAATGTTTACCACCTTCCAATCAACTGGGACCCTTCCAGATTCCCAAGACAGTTCAAAAATTGAGAGACGCCTCATGATGACAGCAGCAGGTCTTTGAGTGTTCTCAGATGAATCCCATTAGGCCCAATAGATTTGTTGGGAATCACCTCATCAGCAGATCCTGCACAACTTCAGGGTCAACTTGGAGTTTATCATTCTCACTGGAATGGTCCTCCAGCTCAGGGCACTGGGAACCCCTTAGCTCCTTATCAGTGTTGAAGACAGAGACAAAGAATGCATTAAACATCTCTCCCTTGTCTGTCTCCCTGTTTGTGAGGTGACCATCCTCACCCTGTAACAGGCTGGCACTGCCTTTTGCCATTAATGTATTTAAGAAACCTCTTTTAATTGGCACCCACTTCTGGCCAGCTTCAGCTCCAATTGAGCATTAACTGCATGGATTTTCCCTCTACAGTGATGAGCAGCATCTCTGTATTCCTCCCATGTCACCTGACCTTGCTTCCACTGGGCATACACCTTCCTTTTTTGCCTTATCTCCAAAAGAAAATCCCAGGTTTCTGCCTTGTCTCCTTGACTTCCGACATTTTGGAATGACAAGAACTGCAACAGAGAGCACATAACTGACTTAAATCATAGGTTTCCTGACACCCAGAAATAGCTGCTACCTTTGACAAACAGGTAGTGGGAAGAACTCTATTTTCAGTGTCCTCAGAGGCATAACAGGGTGACCTGAAAGGACAGGAGCATCATTCTCTTCCCAGTTTTCCTCCTGTTCTGAGCCTGCCACTATAAATGCAGGCTGGCAGAAGGGGTTTGCCTTGCAGGCCTCTCAAAGAACGATGTAACAGCATCGGCTGCAACTTCTGTGTGCCTGAATTAGTGAGCATTGTGTCTGTCTATGATCCTCCTAGACATTGCATCATGCCTGGATGGCATTCACTTACCCAGAACCATGGTTTACCATTCCCCAACAAATCTGTAGTTTTCTCTGCTTAGCCTACATTCATATTATTCTAGTCACTTAAGAAAACATCTAAAAGGATATAAACACCAATTAAGGCACAGCTACTTTAATGCAATAATGATCAGCTCTGAACATCATTTCCTTGTTTTCTATCAGATAAATCTCCCATATTTGAACATTTAATTTTGTACTTAGATTATGTCTTCTGAGACAAGCTTTAAGCATTACCATCTGTTCTGCAGTAATCACATGATCCTATCACTTTGATTTGGCTGAATACAAATCCCTCTGACAAAAGGAAAACAGCAAAATAACACACATTTGTTCCAAAAATTGCCATAACTGTAGGTTGTTCAAGACCTGCTTTTATAGTGGGGGTAAAAGACTCTCCTGCACACCTCCTGCCCGTGCCCCACGCTGTCCAGGCAACATTCTGACACTGAAGGTTCTTGTTCTAGGAGGACTGAGTCAGTGTTTCAGCTGTGCTCAGCAGCCTCAAGGGCTGGCAGCTCATCCAGAGCCCCTTGCCTCTGCATGCCTGCTAGCACTTGGAAGCAAATCCTGAGTCAGAGGGAATACACCTTTCTCTTGCAGATGTAAGAGCACTATAGTTACACCTCTCAGCAGTCTCTGAGGCATTCCTTCTGCATCTTTGCAGGCAGCTGGTCCACAGCCATCACAGGTTGGCCATTGCCACAACAGATCTTCCCTGCTGGCTTCTAGGAGAAAGGCAACATCTGAGTTTGTGCCCAGTGTTGTGGCCATGTGTATTAGGAAAACTCCAGTGAAAGGCTGGTGCATGGTATGCAAATATTGGAGCATTCTTCTGCTTGGAATAATTTCCCTACTGGAATGGACCTGTTTCCCAATAAGATGCATCTCTTCAGACTCAAAGTGTAGAAGGCAATATATTTTTTTTTAAGATTTGGGAAAAAAGCACAAAAGCTCACTCTGTACTTTCAAAGTAACTCGCAGTTCCTAGCTATGCCTATGCAGACAATGCATACAATCTGGATGAAACACAGAAAAAGGGTACATTTTAAGCCCTCTCACTGCTGCATATTGATACTTATAACTGATTGAAACTTAAGCTATTGATTTATTTTGAAGGAAAAATAAAACAATAAACCAATGTACCAAAAATTCTATCTGAATTTGGTATTATGACTCCTGTAATATAAGAGCAGCTCCCCTGTGAAAAAGTTGAGGCTGTTCAGCCTGGAGAGGAGAAGGTTGTAGACCTTATAGCAACCTTCCAGTATCTGAAGGGTGTCTATAGGGAAGACAGAGAGGGATTCTTCATTAGGAACTGTAGTGGTAGGACAAGGAATAATGGGTAAAAATTGAAAGAGTGGAAATTTAGGTTATTGTGAGGGTGGTGAGGCACTGGAACAGGTTGCCCAGAGAAGCTGGGGATGACCCATCCTTGGCAGTGTTCAAGGCCAGGCTGGATGGAATATTGAGCAGCCTGGTCTAGTGGAAGGTGCCCCTGCCCATGATGGGGAGCGGGAGTTGAACTAGATAATCTTTAAGGTACTTTCCAACCTGAACCATTCCATGATTCTATACAATTTACAGACAAATTCAACATTTTGCTTTCTCTTCTTACATTAATGGCATAAAAAATTCACTGAAAATTACTGGAACATGAATTTATATATAAGGACTTTAAAGGTGAGAATAAGAAAATGCTCAGATTTCAGTGGTGCAAAGACAGAAATGCCTTGGACCATGCAGCATTCTTTTGTGTTCTAGCAGTGTCTTCTCCAAGTTTGTAAGCTTTTACAATGGCTAATCTGAAAGCAGTTGGTGAATATCCATCTCTCCCAAGCATGTTATCTTTCTCCTATCAAGCTAAAAGGGAAAGGGTGATTCATTTTAAGTGTACTGATGACAGAAGAGCTCTGAAAAGCACTTTATCTGAAATACTCTATTTGAAAGGAACGAAGTGCAAGTTAAACAAACACTAACAGCGAATGCATTTTTTTCAGGGGTGGTCCTCTTGGAAAATGTTAACCACATTAAAGTAGGTAGTTATTGAAATATGCAATTCATTTTAAGCTGATAGATGTTGAAACTGTCATTCACCTGAGCAGGTGGTGGAAGAACCTTCTTGCATATCTGCTGATCGGGTCCCTGTACTCCAGCACAGTTGTATCCAAGAGGGGTCTTGTTGGAGCATAAAAGGTTCCAAGGCTTGCCTCAAGCTGTGCTGTGGAGTTCAAACACAGCAGCAATGAAACAAGTGAATCAGTTTCAATTACAACAGGTTGCTCATGTTTGCAGTCACTCAAACCCCTCAAATACTGATGAAATGCGATGTCATTGTAGGACAGATGAAATTAAAATATGACAGATTGTACAAACACAAATGTGCATATAAACTTTCACTTTGAGGCAGAGCTGACAATGACTTTGAGCAATAGAAGCTATCAAAAGGATAATAAAATCTGTAACACATCAAGTTCTCATCAGCAGCCTGCAACTAAAAGTGACTCATAAGAGTAACACTGTTTGAACAAGACCAGTAGAGATGAACTCTCAATTAGCTCAAATTGTCTTTGTCCTTTTAGGCAAACAATGAGGGAATTCGTTTTTTCAGGGATTATTGTGTTAGGTCAGCAGGTAACAGAACCCTCTTCATGATGGCCTTGAGGCCTAAGGAACCTCCTTCAGCCCACAGTTGTTTAAAAATTTGAAATAAAAGGGTCTAGAAACCCTAAAGGATTGATAGCATATAGTGGTAACCTCCGTTGTAATCAATAAAATAAACCCCTTTGTCACACAAGTTCTCTCTGCTTTAAATAAAAATAAACTCCTTTTGTCATACAAGTTCTCTCTGCTTTAAACATTTTCTGACTAATATACTCCACAGCTCAAGCTCTTAGGCATTTTTCTACATGTTTTTAATATAAAATCATAAATAATACAAGTAAATACACAACATACTTTCGTGTCCCACAAGCTTAGCTGAAAGGAAATTTGATGATCAATAACAGTTATCCTATGTGACTTTTGTTTGAGACAACAACATAGTACAAGACCTTGTAGGCAGAAAAGAATTTACTATATATTTATATTGCTTTAAAAGCAAAATATAACCTCTTGTCTCATTAGGCTGACAGAATCTCATTGATTTGCTGTTATTAATGTTTGTTTGAACTAAGCATTTCTGTATTTAGTGATAATGGTTCTTTACTTCGAAGCATAGTTACATTTTGTTTTATTAGGCTCAATAGCACTAAATGTGCTAATAGTAGTGTTAGTAACACAGGCAAACTGTTAATAAATTAGTTTTGTGTTATCTTAAATCTAGATAGTAAGATAAGTTGAACTTTAAAGGTATTTTCTTTCAAAGCAGCAGTCAATTTAGATTAAAATAGAAAAACAAGCCATACTCTCTTGCCATTGCTGTTTTCTTGACAGCATGTTTTGTACTTCTGAAACATTTCAACCAACATGGAATATGAGTAACTACTGCCACAGTTATAGATTCATTAGATAGCCCAGCTTGATGTTGAAGGCAGGATAAAGATCTCAGAGATAACTGCCCCATCACTATAAATAAAAGGCCCCACTGGGTTTTGCTAATAAAAAAGAAAACAAATTACCATGCCAAATTTGTTAGATTCAGATAGAATAACTCCCGGATGGAATAAAATTCCTTCTGCTGTAAACAGTGTTAGGGAGCTGCATGGGGGGAAACACACAGACATCTGTTTATAATGTGCATATTTTTAGAAGAGTTTCATACTCAGCCCTTTTCACAGGTCCTTTTCAAAGCATGTTTTATTTAGAATCAATATGTTATGTTTGCAATGCAGAGCTTTTTTTAATCAGATCCCACAAAATGAGATAGCCGATGGCTTGGCAGCAATGTAGGACACCTTGGAGTTTTTCTATCATCAAACACACCAGAATCCTAAGTATTCTTTCTTGCCACAAAAGATGCCTGGTGTCCAGCTGTCTGCCTGCTAGACTGGAGGATAACACCTTCACTAAATCAAGGCACTTCAAATCTTGAAGTCTATTGAGTTCCAAGACAGGCAGCAAATCAAGAGGAAGGCATCACACCAGGCTGTGGCAGAGATGGGGCTAAACCTAAAATTCATAATTTCATGTGAGGGACCCCAGCTACTACTGCAGGGGGCCAGATTACAGTGAAGACAAGTGCTTTAATCCTAAAGGAGGCAGCAGAGGATAGTGTATTCAAAACCATTGTATCTTGTAATGAAAGAATGACCCTTCAGAAGCACCTTAAAAAACATACTAAAATCTCTTGTCCCTGTTGCAGGAAAACATCCCTCCTTAAGTTGGTTCTGTGTCAGCATGAATATAAACAAACACTTCAATCCTGTATTATTTGTGTGTAACATATTTGTGTGTGCATTTATACAATGCAATGAAGTTACAGCACATATATGCTAATGCTAAATATAAAGTAAAACCTATAGCATATAATACTAAAATATGCATTATTTTAGTGTCACTACTGATACAAATTAAAATGTAGTCAATATATTAGTCCAGATTTTATTGAAATGGCCTGTCTGCATATGATATGTGATTATGAACTACCATAATCTGGCTGTCTGGATTCTTGCTGTTGTCTTCTTCATACAGTCAATAAAAACATTGTCATAATCCACATATGAATTACAAAGACACCACAAAAATACATTAGAAATATAAACAGCCTCTTACCTTCTCTGTCTGGTGTAAGCTTTTGTTTAAGAAGGTGATTGCAAATGGCACTCAAGCAGATATAGCACTGATGACCCATCATGTTCCAGTTCATGGTATTCAGAACATTAATTGCCTGATGTATCTCATCATATTGAATGTACTGGTGGATGATTTCCACAAGGCCCAGTTGTCCTCTTGTGATCACACCTTTAACAGGAAATATTAAAACCAAAGACAATGGCTTTATACTTTGATACAGAGTATATAAAACAGTAGCTGACTACTTTTCAGCACAGTTAATTGCCATCGTTTAAAATTAAGTTGATGGGTTTCAGTATTAAATTATGTGAGGTATTTCCTTAATATCTTGACATATTTAGACTGACTGTGTTTTGGACAGCAGAGAAAAATCATCAGTGAACTTCACATGTGGAAGCTGAGTGAATGTAGCCAAAACTCACCAGTAACATCACATAATGAAGTTTGTTTCAGACATCATAGAAGTAGTTTACTCACAGTTTATTACTGTTGTGTGATAGGTAATAGATTCACTTTCATAGCACCTCCTTCCTGTAGGGAAATACTGCTGGACAACACCAGAACTCAGCCTTTGTGTCACACAAATGTGCCCAAGTATACAAGTGTACAGCAGCTCCAGGTTCAGAGCCACTGTTACTCAATTACTCTCCATACTGCAACAGCCCTGGAACCGCTTCTCGCTTGGCAATATTCTCTAAGTGAAGCATTTTTCCTGTGAGGGGATATCCTGAAAGTTACCACCATCTAGGGAATTCTGAGTTACAGCTGCACATGAAACCAAGAACTAGTTTGCCATAAGAATGTGTATTGACTTGTAGATCTCAGCTTCTGAACAGAAAAGGTGACTGAAAAGCTGCAGAAAGTAATGCCATTTATTGTCTCTGACTGGCCAAATCATCATGTGACACATGGCATTTTAGCCCGTTTTGCCCACTTTGGGTCACTCAGAGTATTCTTTATCAGTACTCCCACAAAGAGATCAGAATAAATTTACTGTTTCTCTCTCTTTAAATAAAAATATGTGGTTTTTTTATTTTCTCAATTTATAGTCTGATGCAGTTTGTTGAAACTAATTTTAAGGAAAAAGTTCTGATGAGAAAGGGAACAAGTTGAATTTCAAGATTGATATTAAATCCACAGAACTGGCTGAGGAAAACAAAATCTGATAACAGAAAACCAGATGTGATACATATAAAATGTACTTCACAAAACTTTCACAAATGTTAGTCATGTGAAATAAGAATTGAGAAAAAAAAAGTGGAGGAAAACATTTGTCTATAGTTTGAGGAGAAGTAATGTGCTGCAAACTTTTATATACAGATCTGATGCTTTGGAGGAAAAAAAGCTTATGTATTTATATTTTATAACAGAGAAATACTGAATTTTTTTAGCATCACTAAAGAAAAGACATGTTTTTCTATTGCAGACATGTTTTTCTATTGTATTTCTCTTTTTCTTTGCATGTATTAAAGCCTGTGGACATTACAATGTGTAATAGCTACATTTAAACTTTTAATATTTAATAGTTATGGAACTTTATTCTTCCTAAATGTTTTGTGTTTTTAAAGTACTATAGAAGCTGGGCAGTCTTCACATTAATAACCAAGTGAAGGTGAAAATACTTTTTTCATGTTATTTAAATATAGTATTATATTTAAAATCCTTTTGAGGCCAGCAATGCTGATCCACTGGCACAACTACCATGTTTGGCATAATCCAAGATCTGGGCTGGCATCAGTGACAAGAATCTACAATGCTTTTGGCAAAGAGTTTGGCACTAGACACCAAAAATATTTGCCATTAATGTTTGAGGGTGTATTTAATATGAACCTTTTCCTGAAATAAATCTGGATAGACAGCACCATGGAGAATTCAGAGAACTTGTACAAAATCATAACATAGGTGGAAGTTAAAAACATATTTGCTTATTCTCACTGACATAGTTTCTTGACTTCTATGGGAAACTATTCCAAGCCACGTGTTAATTATGGATTTTATTTCGGTTCTGAAGCCTGTCTGGGTCTTGCTGTCATGGACCACTAAATTTTCTGTATATTTGCATTATTTCTTAAATAGCAGAGACTTCAAAACTGCTGAGGCTGTGAAGAAGGGCTCACTAATCAACAGAGCATTACCTTGGTAGTGTGGCAAACTGAGTCCAAGGGGTGTAAAGCTGAAAACCAGGGTGAAATAGAGAACAGCTATTTTTGCACAGTGGACTACAAAGAGGGAGAGAGGGAAGGAGGGAGAGAGCTTTGCCTTTTTCCTAGAAGAGATTTTACAGTAATTATACAGAATGAATTTTAAAATGTGATAACTTTCAGCTGTAGAGGTCAACATCTTCCCATTTGGATGCTTGACTTCTCCGGGGTGGTGCAGTTCCAGGCAACCTGCTTGGGAGAAAGAGGTGACAGCCAACTCACTGCCTAATTGATTTAGGAATGGTGCCCAGGGAGACAGTCCAATTAAGTTTACAAGCTGGCAATTAGCAGGAAAGGCCTCTAAATCCCTGTACTGAGAGCCTGCTTGCCTTGGTAAGAACATAAATGTGCTAAGGATAGCAAGGGGAAAGCTGTGCTTTCTGGAAAGCTGTTGTGAGAAAACCTCACAAGGGACGACTGAAGAAAAGCAAGGTAGAGGTGGGTAGAGTGCCTCCTGCTCAGCTCCATCCCGGCCCGAATCAGGACAGAGATAATCTGGAGCGTTTGTTTTTTCTAAATGGCCAACATGCACAAAAACATCAAATAGCTGTTATAATTAGTGTTCTGGGGTACTCTGCAACTATTAAACCTGTCATTGACCTTAATGCAGCTAATTATCTCAAAATAAATGATAACTTGCAAACAGGTTTTTAATAGTTTTCCTGGATAGCAGCAATAATCCGGATCAGGTCTTTTAAAACTACACAATTTATAAGTCAATCCAACATTTTTTTGTTGCAAACATCCTATTCTATTAATTTACCTTTTTGCAGTGACATGCTTGGTTAACTTTTTTCTAATTTGGTCTTTCAAATTTTCAGGTCTGTGGTATTTTTAGTCAGGTTATCCCCTACAAAAGAACATGTGTGTCTCTAATTAAACAAAGAAATATAGTAGGTTTTCAAATCTTACTGTCAGCTAGGTCACTGTTTTGGTGGTTTTTTGGGTTTGTTTTTGGTTGTGCTGTGTTTTGCTTTTTTAAAAAAAGCCTCTTCCTAGTTTCAATAGCTTTATACAACATCATCATTTAAAACTCCCATGAAGATTTAGAGAGGCAATCTTGTTCTTGGACAGACAATGGGCAAAATGCTGAAATTTTCCAGGATGGCTGTCTGCCCTGCTGAAACATTGGCTTGGGAATCAGAGGGTTTAAGCATGATTGTTTTTTTAGCCCTCACAGTGGATTTGCACCACTGTAACTTGCCTGACTTGAATGAAATGAATACAGTTCTCACTGATGAGCCACTGCAGGGGTTTTATTCTTAGTTCAGCCACTGACTCATGGTGTATGTCTTGGAAAGACCTTTAGCTTTCCTTTACTGCCCTTTGTTATTCTGACTGTAAAAGGAGGA
Source organism: Pithys albifrons albifrons (assembly GCF_047495875.1). Classification (NCBI taxonomy): domain Eukaryota; kingdom Metazoa; phylum Chordata; class Aves; order Passeriformes; family Thamnophilidae; genus Pithys; species Pithys albifrons. Next base: position 108,802,619 of record NC_092459.1, read on the forward strand.
TAGTTGTGGGTTTACTCTTTTAGAGTCTCCTTATATCTAAAATTCTAAAATTAGTATTATTATTTCTTTTATTCACAACTCCTTGAAAATTAAATGAGAGACCAAACTTCTCTGAAGGTTATGAAAAACTTCCTTCTTCTGAGATAAGTCTTAAAGGAAATAAAAGGTGTTTCATGTAGTGAAGCCAGGAAGAACAGAATACTGGGACAAATATGCATCATACACGCAAAAAAATTACTTGGCAAAGAAAACAGCATTACTATTCTATTATTAAATATAGCTTATTTTAGCTTATTTGGGCTATTAGTACAGAATGAATATGATTCCTAAAATTATATACTACAGATTAAAAGAATTTTCCATATGATAAAGTGTTATGCTTTATAGGAGTAGTGGGGAACACGATGGGACCCTGATCTGACAACAGATTGGGGTCCTATTTTGTCTGACTCCGTATGAAAAGGTATTAAGTCACTGTGAAACATAAAGAACTCCTTGGTTCATATCTTCAGATACCATTGGAACAATTTACTTTTAAGGGTATGTTTCCATATATCTAAAATCGAGGTGTTTCAAACCACAAAAACCTCCTAGGATACAGATGTTTCCTTGAGAGCTCAAGGGTCACCATAGGTGCTAATAACTTACCAAGTTTAAAGTGAAGTACTCCCAAGGGTCCTTTGTCAAACCTGACCAGCAAAAGATCGTGAATGTCCGTGCTGTCAGGGCTGGCAAAGGCAGCTGGAGGAGCAGCCCACTGGATCTGGGTGAGGCTGGTAGGCACCTCAAAGTGTTTACTGAACTGCAGAGTTGCCTCGGGTGAATAGTCTTGTGCCAAGAGCTGAATTTTAACTGGGGACAGTGCCGTGTCAAAGAGTTGCAGCTCCCCCTGAGAGCTGCCGACTATGAATACGGCCCCAGAAGGGTGGTAGGTTATCACAGCAGGGAGCAGCTCTGCCTGGGCTAACAGAGTCACTTGGTTGTAGGCTTCATACAGAATTACTGAGGAGTCTTCACAGCCCAGAACTAGTTTGTCTTCTGTGACATCCCTGCAACAGCTGATGGCCTTGGATGGCAGGGGTATCCTGGTGACGGCTGCACACTGGATTTTGCTCCTGAGGCACTTGTAGACGCAGCTGTCGGCCATGGGCTCTTTGGCTGCTGACACCGAGTGCTCCACTGTGAGCACCTGGTAAGGCTGCTGAGAGCTGAAGCTGGCATGGAGGGGGTCCCACTCTGTACGGACACAGCTCAGAACCTGAAAAAAATCCAGGGGGTGTTGCTTGTCATTTGTAGCAATTCATTCTTACTTTGATTATTTAAAAACAGACTGCTGCAAATATGCTATCTTGTGGGTCAGCAAACTAAAACAAATATGCATTCTTTAAAATCTGCTGGTTTAACTTTTCAGGGATAATTTATTTGATTAAACCCCCCCCCCCACCCTGCAATATAGTTTGAGTCACATTTATTTGTTCAGAGCTATATAACAGGTTAGCAGAACAGAATATAAAAGAGGGGATGGTCCTAGCGGTGTTGGTAAGAGAAATGAGCAGCTAGCTGATATAAAAGAACTGACTATTCACAAGTGGAGAGGGGGAGAAACTCCAAAATTCCTGGAAAAATCTGTAATAGATTACTCTGAGCTTCAGGTGTAGAGGATTCATTCGCTCTGGGCCATGGTAACAGAAAATATTACACTGTAGTAGTAGAAACAACAGCATGTTTAAACAACATCTACTACATATTGCCAAATGAGTAGGTGGTAGATGTTTTTTTGGTGCCATGTAGCTTTAGATGCAGAATAGATGAATTTGTGGTAGCAGGAAAGGGGGGACTTGAAAGTTGAGTGAACTGGAAGAAGAACAAAAAGGCAGAATGTGATAAAAAGACAGCAGCTGGCAAAGAGCAAGAACCTGTAGTGTGGAAACATGGGAAGTACCATAAAGTGGTAGAGGCAACAATGGAGACAGTGAAGATTTGTGTCCTAATATATTTGGGTTTGAGCAAGAGGTGTTGTACAGGATTAGAGGCAGGGAAACCATGTGAGAAAAAACAGCTATAAGAAAGTCACAAATGAGCTTCTGAAAAGCTGTTTCTCTGAAAGAGAGAAAAACCCCATGTCTCTAGAAGAATGAGGGTAGTGGAAGTCAGTCAGAAAGTTGCTGGTGTTTGCTCATGCAGAAATAAAGAGTGAAAGGAAAATGTCAACCTGGGCTGAACTCCGCCCTCAGGTACACCCACAGCAATCTTCACACTGCAAATTAAAGCTGCTGACCTGCCACGACTTTTGGAAGCCCCTCAAGCTCAGGTGGTATGAAAGCATCTTTTACACAGAGAGGGGTAAAATATGTGATTAAAAGGAAGGAAATTTCATGTTGAAAACAGAAGTGCACACATGTTAGAGTAATTTAAATTTGTTTTTCACAGATCACAAGAGCAAGTGAACACATAATTTAGCCTTTCATCCCGCAAAAGAGAGAAAGAAATTCAGATTCTTTTGGTATACCACCCATTACTTCAGAGGTAACTGATAAGTTTATAAACAAGCTATTTGGGATGTTGATCGGACTGATTAGGATGTTTTATTCTGACACTTTACATATTTTGTCAGCAAAAGGGTTTCTCATTCAAAAGAAAGAAAAAAAGGATTATTTCAGTTCTCTGGCTGGAAACCAGTTGACAGTAAATACAAAAGTCTTTGCTGCTTTAAGATGAGTAGGTAGGGACATGCAAAGAACCACTTAATGCAAAAACATCGAATACAGAAGGCAATAAATCCAACCTGTGAAAATCTCATCGACCAATCTCAAGAGAGTAGTGACCAACAAAATTATATATCAAAGAGGAAATAAAAGATTACGTTATTTATATAGTCTGAAAAACATTTTCTCATCTCAATCATTCCCTCACCAATGAGTTAGCCTCTGTAATTAGGCATTTTATGCCCACAAAATGTTGCAGTGGCCACTGTGCAGATGTTAGAGCTGCTGAAGTGTGTTTATTAGGGTGTTAAATTGCATAGCAAGGGAACTCCTAAAAGAGGTTATTGTGGACAAAGGATTACTGTGACCACAGTGTTCTCTAACCCCAAATAAAGACGAACTAAAGTGGTATTGTTTGTTCTGCAGTTTACCCTAAGAGTATGTATGGAGACCCAGGTAGTTCCCTTTCAAATGTGTGAAACAGAAATCTTGCCCAAGCAAGTCTTCAAAGCTTCCATAACTTCAGTGAAATGAGCCTTGAGGCCCTCTGGGACTCAAATTTCCATCTTCCTGTGGCAGGTTTCAATGCACTGCATTATTTAGCTACATATTTTTACCTCAAACCAGTGTTTTTCTCTGGACATCTCCTCACAAGCTACAAGAAAGTCATGAAGATCCACACAACAATCAGGCCTGTGAGAGAGGAAAGGCTGAAAGCACTATTAAATTCTGAAGAGACCCTGGCCTTGAAGGTTAAGACAATAAAGAAGAAAACATGTGAAACATGAATTTCACAACTCCATAGGAGTGACTAGTGGAAAACAGTGAGGGAAATAAGTCACAGAAAAATAAATATTGCCATATGATTCTTTGAGAGGGAGCAAGTAAACTGCACCCAATTCATGATTTTGTTCTGCCTTACAAAAGTAGGACAAAATGAGGACCACTACTTTGAATTTAATAGAAAGTAACATCTTGTATTTTGGAAGGCTAAGCTAATGAGATTTGAGATGAGAAGCCTCCTAGCTTCATATAATTTTGAGAGCAAATCCTTGAAATAAAGTCTAGGGTAGGACTGGTTGCTGTAAAATACCCAATTCTAAACTAGGAAAAAGTTCCTGCAAGGAGAAAAAGACTATTTGCTGCCTTTTGTAACATAAATTTCAGCATAATGTTTAAACACATAAGGCTTGAAGGAAACTTTTCTAGCCACTACTGTTCATACTTTGGCTGAAAACAAGAGAAACGTTTCTCTGCAGATTGGAACAGATAAGCTGCTTCTTATGCATCAGTGGCTTCATGTGCCTCTTGCAGGAAGAGCACCAAGCCGAGAGACCTCTTTGTTCTGGCTTCCAGTTTTGCTGAATGTTACTGGCATTTGGCATTCTGAAGGGGGGAAAAGTGGATATTCTCTTTCATCTGAGAAGGAAAATTTGAGTTTCTCTCAGAAATTACTTTTACTATTCATTCTTCATGCTGCTAACCAGGAAAGTAAATCAGAGAGACACACAACTACAGAAACATGTTAATAAGGCTAAGATAATGCTTTGAAAGATAAGAAGTCTAATAATCAAAACTTTTTTTCCCTCAAGAAGATGGTATTCTGCCAACTGTTCTGTCTGGTAAGTAGCCACATGCCAGTAAAAGGAGTGCACATAGGGCTTTAGGAATCTGCTGGGATTCCTTCCTGGTAAGCAGCAGTTCTCTGGAAAGGGTTACATTAAAAGAGTTAACAAAACATTTGCTTAGGGAATGGAAAAGCAAAAGCCAGAGGAGTTTCCTCAGAAATGGGTAGGACAACTATCAGATTTGTGGAGGAGGGGACATGGCAGTGGATCTGAAAAGACAGAGCTGTAATATCAAAAAGCAGGGCGTGTAATTCTTTCAAAGTTAAGTACTTTCCATAAATATTGGGCTAAGCACTTAGCCTTGGGTTTCCAGGAAAGATTTCTGGAAGTACTTTGCATGAAGTAAAGCCAATTCCTTTCTGCAAAATAAATGCATTAAAAATTTTAAAAAATTTAAGTCTCTTTTATTTCTATGACATGAATGCTACAAAAATTCAGTACATGCATTTAAATATTTTCCACATCATTTATACACATTTCCCTTATTCATGTGGCAGTCATGCCACCACTACTGCACATTTATGCTGTTTTCCCACTGGCCTGGGCTCTGCATCAGCTTATCAGCAGGATGAGGGATGCTACACATGCCAAGTTCTCAAATCATAGAGCAGGGAATCATAAGATTTCAAGTAAAGGAATCTCTTAATCATTATAAATAAGGGGCCCAAACTATGCTAGTTAAAATACTTTCTTTCATTTTATGTTTGAAAGAAATAATAGCACTAGCTTGTGTGGGCAGTATCATTTTTCTCAGTGAAAATCTTTGAACACTTAAAATTGAAGTATTTTGCATAGCATACTGGGAAAGGATGAAGTCCACATATCAAAACAAGACGGAGTTTTAACCAGTAGTTCTTAAGCAGAAAATTGGCTTACCAGACAGATGAAAAAAGAAAACAAAAGAAACAGAGAAATAAGCTTGCTGTGACTGAATTGTGTGTCTTTCAGATGAGAAAAAACATGTTTGATTTATTTCATGGAAGTTAAAAAAAGTGCTTATTTAATTTCACACAGTGAGGTGCCAAATAACAACAAACATTTTAATTAGAAATGTAAAGTGCGAAGCGTGGTGCACACCAGAGTAAAATAGTTTTAAATACAACACTGGGAAGATGAAAGGAAAAAACCCACTCTGTTTTAAAACATTTCTAAAATAAAAATGAAAGCCTCCTACTCTAGCTTACTTCTTTGGCTGCACTGTATCTACAGTCCTACATGCAACCTTATTATTTAGATCTCCAGTCAACATTTATTCTTATTTTCTTTCAAAATTTATCATCATCATCATCATCATCTTTATCCCATATTATTCATTGAACTTTAACCCAAGGTGACCTTGAGAATTTTACATTCTTTGCTGTAAGTGTGTGGGAGGTGTCTCAGCCACTCACTCACATACAGTAGACACTTTCCTGAGCACTATAGTAACTGTAGGACAGGTCACCCACAAAAGATCTGCTGTGCCTATTACACAAATTTAGGTGCAATGTGGGAGCAATAACTATTAAATATTATCACTTGAGAGAAAGAAAAATAATATTTTCCCTCAGAGAAACTACTTTTCCCACAGGATTGAAGGATAATTTCAGTCCTTCACAGTAGCACTAAATGGAGTGAAAATAAACATGGTGAAGACAAATGGAAAGTACTACAGTAACTGAGCCTGGGCATCAGCACCACCTGTTCATTTGTGTTTATAGAATAAAGTTCATGTTGATTTTAACATGACTTTCTCTCAAAGCATTTAATCCAAAGATGATTTCACATCAGATTCTATTTATTCATAGCAAATTGTTTGAAATAATTTCTGGAAGATTCCTCATCTGGTTCTGAAATCAAAACACCAGTGTTGTCTCCAGAGGGAGACAATTCAAATAACACCTTGATCATTGGTAGTTCAACATAGAAAAAGAACACAAAACAAACGAACGCCAAATAATTAGAAAATAAATTAGAGAATGGATGAGTTTACTGGAAGAAACCAATGCACGCAGGAAAGCAGAAAAAGGTCCAACAGACAAACACTCCTGCAGCAACACACATGCATGTATCTAAATGTACATTGCACAATGAAGCATAGAGAATGCTACAGAGAAAAGCACTTTTATTTTTTCAGGGGACAATTCTTCAAATCTTACAGCATTCAACACAGTAAACACTAATCTCAGAAAAAAGTAAAAGAACTTGGGATTTGTAAAGAAAAAGTTCTTTCTGTTTTTAGGGGAATAGTGCTTACCTTTAGCCTTAATGGTAGTTAATGCTAAAACATAAAGCCACATAGTAAAATTCAAATCAAATTTACAGAGTATTTAAAATGTTAAATGTGTTTCTTTTACTAAGCTGAAAAGCTGCTGAAGCACACAATACCCCAAACACTCTATGGGCAATATGAATCATCCCAACACAGAATGGGGAGTTACAGGTGATGATCATGACGAGGGGTTGAGTTGTCTCATCCCAAAGCTATTCCTGTCCTTTTCCTAATGAACACTCTCCTGGTGGGCAGCCAACATCACTCAGAAAATTCTTCCAGGCAGGAAGTAGTATCAAATAAGTGCCCCATTTACCTTTGCTCTGCCCCAACACAGGAGTGTCAGCAGCTGGCAGGTCATTTTGTGGTTTCTGTAGGTGATCACTGAGGTGATGGCTATGGGTGGCACCCATTCATTTCCTTGGGCTTGGTTTCATAGACCCAATATGCCAAATAGCTCTTTATGGTCTTGATATTCAGCAATTTCTTTTCTCTTAATTCCAGATAATAATGCTGTTTTATCCAACTATTATTATTTTATTATTATAATATACTATATATATACACATTATACTATTTACCCAACTATTATTTTCAAGTAAAAAGTACTACACTTCTTTTTGGTAAATGCTCTAAACTGAATGAGTTTGTGCTTGTCATTCTTCTATTGTTGACCATAATTACCTACTGGGAAAAAAGACTCTGTAGGGGAGAAATGAACCTCACTTAAATGCATATTGGGGGCTGATCCTACTTCTAGAACTGCTGAGTTGACATTCTCCCATCCATGCGCAGGAGTTGGTTAAAACTTGGTTGTAATAATGCCAAGGTCATGGGTTCAATCCCCTATGTGGGCCATTGACTTGAGAGTTGGACTCAATGATCCTTGTGGGTCCCTTCCAACTCAGAATAGTCTGTGATTCTGTAACAGTTCTGAATTTAAGTCCTGCCCATAAGGAATGCTAGAGAAATCCAGGAAAAAAACTCAACCAAATAGTACCTTAGGTGACACTTACAGGCTACACGTATAGACAGTGTTTTGACCCTTGCTGAGCATCCAAGAGCTTAAGTACATGGAACAGCCTAACTGACAACCAGCAAGACAGTTTGTAATTCATATATGACTAAGGTTTCCACAGCCCTGGCATAGTGCTTGGTATTTTATTGATAAATATAGGAAAAGCAATTTCATCTGAAGATCTCAGAATTAAAACAGATAAGTACAGGCAAAGAATCAAAAAAGGGAAAGAAACTGAACTAATGTGGCAGTTCTGCTTTTAAAAAGAATTTTCTTATATTTCTATTACACTATGGGCCAAATTAAAATCATTATGGGGCCTAAAGCCTCAGTAGGTATTAATTATCTTTATTGTGTAAAGCACCAGTGATGTGCTTAGGACTATACTAGAGCCTAAACCAGAAAAGGATAAAAACAAGGATTGCTGTGATTTGGAAATCTCCCTATAACATATAAATTGAAAAGTTTTAAACTGACAGGGTGGTTTCTCTGAATTTCTTAGGAAAAAAAAAAGAGTCTCTAAAAAGACCTCCAGAAATATAGATTGCAAACTGCTATGTTGGCATTAGGGAGCTTTTTGGAAGATGTGGAAAGGAAAAGAAAAGGCATGGGAATGTCACTGTCAGAATCTGGACATACAGAGGTCATGGTAAGAACTAAGGTCTGAAATGTGAGAAGGATGAAGTTTCATAATATCAAACTGGCACAGGGACTAGGCTGGAAAAGCTTACAAAGAACAGCCACATGTTTTAGCTCCCAGAGTAATTTTTCTATGTGATTTGGCATAGCTGCAGGGGGAATGGAGAACTGCAGGTGTAGATCAGGCAGAGAGAAATGAGTCAAAGATGACCGCAAGTGGAGAGAGGTCAATTGAAAAGAAGTAAGAAAGGCAGAGCTGGAGGTTATTTAAACTTCAGTTCTACAGTGACTAATGACAGAAATAAGAAAGAAGAGCTGTCTCAACTACCTTTTCTCTTTAGCTTTCAATATGTAGACAATCCCAAGGGAAAAAAGAATCACACTGAAATGAATATTAGTTACCAAAGTAATAGTTCCAAGACATTAAAACATTTCCATCTTCCCTAATTAAAGAGAACAGGATGCTGTTTGTAAGAGTAGCTTATTTTAAAGTGTTACTTAGGGTTTTTCCCCACAGGGAAATTGAAATAGCTAATCCAGAACAGCTATTCCACAGCTGATCCTCAAGTTTGTGCTCTTCTCCCACAGTTAGTGCCTTTTTAGTCCACATTAGAAGTGGCTTAAGATAAACTGAACATAAAATTCAAAATTCAGGAGCATCTATACAAGATGTTAGTCCAGAAAAGCTTTCACATTTTAAGTTCAGGCTCCACTTCTCTCAGATATGCCCAGATGGCTCCATTTTTATAGTTTTACCTAAACAAAACAAATTGGATTAAAATATTCATACAAATGAAGTAGATGAAATGGAAATATCTGCCTAAAAAGGTAAGCTAAGCAGGTGTCAGGTAGAGGGTCAGCCTGTAGCTTTGTCCTAACTTGTATCTAACATTCCCACATGTAGATGGGGAGTTTTTGACTTTCTTTTTAAAAAAATCAGTCCCTGATTTTATCAATACTCAAAGCAACAATTCAAACACCATCTGGGCATAGAATTTTATAAGAAAATACCTGAAATGGATGTAAAATGTCTATCAGTTAACATTGCAGACAATGTAAAATAATTGCATCAGACATGCATACAACAGTTACAATTTCTGACTCAGATTAGTGGAACTCTGACACTTTTATTTTCAGTTTTAGCAGCATCAAAGCTACTCCTTGCTACAGTTCTCAGGTTGCCAGTTTTGATGTGAAAATAGCAAACATACTAAAAAAGGTGCTTTTTCATTAGATAACAAACCTTTGTTTTTAACATTAGAATGGCTGATCTCCCTGTCTTATGTTTTTATCATATCTGCTCTTTATACCTACCTGGATATGCATATAAGTTGAATAGTTCTTTCTTTAGCAAATCTGAAAAAACCACGTAACAAGAGAGTTCAGCACTTTACCTCCAATTTGCCATGTGCACAACCTAATAGCAGTAGGTTGGCTCTGTCCCTCTCACAGGAGATAGGAGACCAAGGCCATGCTCCATCACTAGCTGCTGACCACCAGCAAATGACCATATCTTGCACACAGTTTATTGCCAGGTGACGTTTCATCCTTCTACCTTCTGGTCCAAGTGTATCAGTGTAAGAAATCTGATGGAAGAAAGAATGCAGGAAACATTTGAGGTGATAAAACAGCATAGCAGGAGCAAATGGGAGCATTTACTTTGAATGTGTGAAAAAGAAATGTATATGTACACAGAGTACTGTGTATATATATATCTTCATATAGGCTGTCTGTGAACGTGAAAAATATCTCCTCAGACAGAAAAAGACACGCTCACACTTTTATCTGTGTGTGGGGAGGGGATTGGGATGGAAAGGAATATGAGTTAAGAAGGAATTTACTGCAATGACTCCAATCAATACCAAAATGTACAGTCATGGTTGCTTGACAGCATCGACCTCCACACAGGATTTAAGCTTAGCCACATTAAATGACAAGTTCTGCAAAGCTGGCCACAGAGCTAAGACTAGTGTTTAAGACATAATCAAACATTAAATATATCCTACAGTATTTGGGCAAATATACATCTTTCTTTTTCCTCCCCATTTTAAGGAAATGAAACACAAACATCCGCTCTGCAAAAGAATATATACTTTTCTGCATAATGTGGATGAGCTACAGCGTCATGCGTAAAGTTTATGCAGCTCTTGAGAATTGTGTCTCTTCCTCAGGAAGGATTTGTGGAATTTATTATTCAAACTCTGTTATTTGGAGCATGGTTATTTGAAAACATGAGCAGTGCACCATCTGGGTGACACATGCCAAGGAAATATAGATTGCACCGTATTTCTGCTTAAGGAATTAATGGAAGGTTGATAGCTAGGGGAAAAAAAACCTATCTTGCCATTGCTGGTCAGCAATAATCGAACCACTTTCTGGGGATTAAGCGCATGGCTAAGCCTACTGGACCAGACACTAGCAAAGGGCAGGGGGTCTTCTTATCAGAGAAATGCTTCTGGAGCCAGTCTCACTACATGACAGATTGCTTTCATATTCCTGTCTGCAAGGCAACAAAGGCTGGCAGTAATGCGATAATGCCAGAGTGCAATGGGTGTTAAGAACCCGTTGCATTTATGTATTGTATTTAGTAAATAATCAGGCTCATCCAAATTGTGATCTCAGCTCTCAACCAAGGCCATTAAAATCAAGGTTAATGCTTTAATAATCCTTTGCTGTTTTTTACATGGTCAAAAAGAACCCTTTTCTATTTGCATGGTCATAATATTATTGACCTCTTCATCCCCTGAATACACATCAAAAGGAACTGAAATCAAAGTAATTACCAATGTTGTCCTCTCATGGTAAACATTTAACTCCTTGTTCTGTCTCCTTCAGTAAATTGAAATAGATTTAAAAACAAAGACAGGAAAAACTTGCAAAAAGTCAATATTTTCAGAATATCCTGTGTTTTACTTGTCAAAATACTAAGACGTGTAAAGATAAAACATACACAAGAGTTAACAGGTAGCTGCCACTTGATTAGAACTATATACAAATACTTAATTTGGTGACAACACATTGATTGGGTTGGAAAAGTACAAATACTTTCACAGCTATTAATTAGTCCTGTATAGTAACATTAACTGTTGACAACAATTTCAGATGTAATAACATCCACACATCTTTTGCAAAGTTTCAGGTCTTGCATTAGACACGTCACTCAAATTGGCCTCATGCTACCAAGAAAAGGCAAATTATAATAGTTGGTTTTCTGTTTTGCTGGTCTTCAAGACTGTAGTCATTCATATACGAAATCTTCCTTTATTGTTTCAAGCTGTAAATAAAATTCAAGGTGGTATAATTTAGAAAGGAAGAGGATAGAGAGATTAATTCTTTAATTTAGGTATGCATTGTTAAAAAAATCCAGGTTTTGGATAAATATCAAGTTAGGAGGAAAGCACGGTTGACTCCTTATTATTGACAGCATTCTGGGAGTCCACACTGCTGCCAATTTTGCCCACCATGAGCCTGGACACTGAACATGTGAAGTTGCTTATCATTACAATGATAATATGACAGAAATTTAATTATATCATTGCAAGCATTTTCCTCATTTTTGAAACAGGAACTTAAACCCAAATACTGTGTACATTTCTCAAGGTTACACCGGAAGTCAGAAGCAGAAATGAAGGCTACAATCACATTTTCTGACTCTTGGCTCCAGATTTTAATCCTGTGGCAGTTCTATACCAGTGGAAGTTATCTTTTTCATTCAATTTCTCTTGAAAAAAACCCTCTATAAGGAACATATTTTTTCCTCCCTAACCTCCCCAACATTTGTTATTGTTACAGGTTTGCACAGTTGCAACTGAAGACCATCTTGCATTTCTACTGAGAGTGACACGAGTGCTGACTGTGTCTGTGATCTTTCAGCTTTTGGAAGTTTGACCAAAATCAGCCATGAAGAACTCCAAATTAATGCAGAGAGCTGATATAATATTATAGCAGCAGTGAATAATACTTCCTGCAGTCTCACACTGGTGCAATTCTGAAGATAATAAAAATTATATTTAGTTGCCTAACTAGCAAGCCTCACACAAAAGAACATTCAATTAAAAAATGCAAATGCCTTTTTTTTTTGGCTGGCAGTGAAGTATTCCGTGGTGATTCCCACTGATTTCAAGAGAAAACAAAGTTAATGTTGAATATGGAGGTGTTTTGCAAAGCTCAGCTGTGTCAGCAAGAACTGAAAACTTAACAACCCTATTAACGAGTGCAGGAGATATTTCTCTTTTTTCTAAACATTAAATCAGGAGCTGTGACACTCACACTTCAATGACAAAGGCAGTTGTCAGTTCACCACAGCTTTCTCGTTAAACTTTAGCACTATTAAAAAAAAAACCACACCACACACCACACTCACTTCCAAAGCCCAGCCTTAACCAGGCACAAGGCACATCATTTTAAAGTAAAGTATGTATCAGCTCAGTTCCCAGTGAACAGTGAACTGTCTCAAATCCACGTCATGGAGGCTGGATCAATCTTGCAAACACAAGCCATTGCTGAAAAGAGGCCCTGAACTGAAACAGCCTGGAAAATGTATTAGATATTAATCCTAGCAGAAAGTATTTCTACCAAGCAAGTTAAAACACATTATGGCAAAACTTAAACTAAACATACCCTTAAAAAGCTTGCCTTGCAGATGCAAACTCCCTTGTAACAGCAAGCAAATTACTATGGGGTTGTCAAGGGGAAAATATTTGCTAGCACAAGATTGTTTTCCTTAACGTTTATCCTGTCTGAAATAAATACAAACTCCCTCTTTTCTCACAACATCTTTCTACCTTTCTTGGGCAAAGGTTTGACCCTTTTTCATTCTTGCAGTGAATTGAATGCAGCCCCTTTCCTACTTCACCTGTTCAAAGTTAATTGCCTTGGCTGATTATTTTTTCATAGTCCTGTAGCACCGAGCACTTCCACCTCAGGTCAGCTGCTGCCCTGATGCCAAAGAGCTTAGGGTCGAAATGAGCTATGTCTGCACAGCCCAATCCATCCAAGACAGTGTAATTCAGCTTGAGATGAGCTGGTTTCCACTGACCTGCAGACTGGATAGTTTAAAGCCAGCTCAGCTCTCTCTAGGCTACCTTTCTGCTGCTGCTGCTGTGACTGTGGCACAAACACACCCAGACATAACGAGCTGAAAAAAAGGGAGTATTTTAATCTTCACAGTGTAACCAGTGAATTGAGATACAGAGGCACTGAATCACTTGCCTAAGGTCACATATGTAGCTGGTCAGTGGTGAGAAACTCAGCTTCTGTATTTTCAGTCCTAACTCAGTGGCTTAATTGTAAAAGTGACTCTTCCAACAATGCCATTGCTGTAACTAGAGGGGAAATTAAGATTTCTGCAAAGAATTACAATAGTCTTGGAGCTCAGACAGACGACTGAATTATCAGAGTTTCAGGAGCTTGTGTCTATCAGCTGAGACACAGTAACTGACCATGTGTACGATTTCACCCAACAACAAACAAGAAGTAAAACACATTAACTCAAATCTTTTACACTGAGGTTTACCATTAGAGATTTTGCTTCATGCTTGTTAGATGCCAAGAATGTGCAAAGGGTCAGTTACTGCTTCTCAATGGACACAAGGTAATCTGTCAAGCAGGGGTCACTCAAATCAATGTGTGTCTGAGCCTGAACATAAATACTGTAGAAATTTGCATCTCTCTTGGCTTGGTATTTTAACTCATTAACTCAGAATGCCATGTAATTTCTTATTTTCCTTTTTACTTTTCAGTAACTGTCATTTTCAGAATTTGAGCTGCTTTGGTCAGTTATGTAAAGGTTTGCAATTTATGCTGCCACACAATATCCGTGAGTACCAGTGATTCATAATGTATAGTTCTTGCAGTGTTTGCAGTCCCCATTGACAGCTATACCTTCAGGTCCAAACAAGAGAGTTTTTCCAGTCTTTTATTTACATCAGGAGAATCCATCTTCCTTGTAAACTGAATAAAGCAGAGCTGGTTATGGTCCTCAAATGACAAAATGATGAAATTGTCTGTAAGAACAGCTGGAAAAAAACCCAAATAAAAATTGTCAGTACTGTAATACCTGTTTCTAATAGCAAAAAAGTACTGAACACTCCACTGAGACAACTGCAAGAAGCAATGTTTTTCAAGATAGTGTCTTAAATGCTACACTGAAAGCCCTGTCATGTCCTAAAAGGCATGAATGTGTCATCCTGGTAGGACCTTCCTGGAAATGAGAAATAAAGTTTAGGGAGTACTCTGATTACATAAACCTGAAAAAATTACCTCATATTAAATTGCCACTACATCCAAATATATGTTTTATGCCCTTCCACATTAATTTTCATCTCAGTTCAGCCTTCAGTATTCTTTTTTTCTTATGGCTACATACACCAGTATTTTGGAAATGCACCTAGTGCACTAACAGCTTAGTTTGTGCTAAGGGTGATAAATGCAAATTAGTATTTGAGATGCATCTGGTATTTGACATTGTAAAGCTCCTGGTGCTGCTGCAGACACCAAGGAGGCTGTTACATACAGGATTATGCTTTAGAGGGGTTATGACTTGTTGGCAGCTTCACATGGGGATACCCAAAAAATATAAGTAACCAAGATGGAACAGACTCCCCTGCAGCCTGGAAAAACACCATGTTCTGTTGTTATCATAAGGGGGTGCTAGACCAAAATAGATCAATATAAAAGTGATTAACTAATCTGAAAATGAAAATTACTTAGAAAATAATATCTAGGACTTTCTCCCAAGTTATCCAGTTATTCAAGCAGCACCCATATTTAAAGAGATGTCTGAGTACGAAGTGAGTCATCAGGATAACTAGTACCAGATCACTGAGGAATCACTGATGAGAAACTGGTTTAAAGTAAAGCCAGCAAGCTGTGTTCAGACTGTAAACTCAGAAATCTCTGTTAAAAAGGCAGTATCACGCAAAGTGGAAATGGATTTAAAACCAAACAGAACCCTGTGAAGCAACCCCTGAAAAACAAACTAAGAAAAGCATTTGGTACTAATATCCCAGATCCTTAAATCTAAATTTTACATATCCTTAAGTAGATTGACAGTTTAGTCTTACACAGAAGCATGGAAAACTGGCTACTCAGCTTTGCTTTGATTTAGTCTGATTTATAACCACTTGCATTTTCCAACAGTCATGTCCTGGCACAACTCTGAAGTATGTGGTATGCAAATGCTAAAGGGTAGAGTTTAAAGCCAAATAATTGCCTTTGAAATGGAAGGTTAACACTAGATTTCTTGGTGAAAAAAAGAGGTGATAAAGCATCTGATAGGGTGACTTAGAAACTGTAAGTGGGATCCTGCACACACATGAAAATTGAAAACCACTGAGTTTGGTATCCTCAATATGTATGCACACAGTTAAAACATTTTGATGCCCTCACAGACATAGTTTACATTAAAGATGAGCTACAGCACACCTCAGATGCTGATGAAATTTTGTCTGTGAATAATAAGAACCAGGAGGACCTTATTAGATGCAAGAGGATTATAAAAGCAGTATTAATTTTGTATCTTGTGAACATAATCTGACCTTTATTCCAAATGTTAAGAGGACATGCTACTCCAAATTAGAGTGACAACATTTCATAAGTAATTTTGGTGGATTGTAATCCTTATCCATTTCTCCATACACACAATTGCTAAAGTAAGAACTATTATTTCTATACAGGCTTCTTGTACTAAATATAGAATTTCTTATGGCCAGCTTGATAATCACAACCCTAATTGAAATCAGATTCGGAAAGATGTGCAGGGTGTTTTTGGACAACATTATGTTGTGGTTTTTATATAAGAATAGTTCAGTATAAAAATTTATCATTTGAACACTATTTGTGTGGGCAATAAAAGTATCTTCTTTTGCTGTTCATGAAAATAAAAACTGTATTGCAATGAGTCATTGGCTGGTTTAACTGAACAGAGGTAGTTTTATTTCACCTTTGGGGTTGGGTATTAACAAACACAGAGGTTTAAGAAAATCCTGAATAAGAGGAAAAAAAAGGACAAATTATTACATAACATTATTTATATCATAAATACAGTGGTCTAAATGTATGAAAATATATTTGTTGCTTTATTATTTTTTTTAGTTGTAACCTTTTTATTTAGCAGTATTTTTTTGACAAATATTTATATTTCTATGACATATTAAGCCACGGTAAGGCATGATACATATAATTTAAATAATTTCAACAAACAACTTCAATTTGGATATAAACTTAGCTTCCATGCTCTCCTACTTTTTGCCACCTGAAAGCAAGAAATCCTCCCTCTGGAAACTGAGGGCAAAAAATCAGAGATGGAATCCAGCAACTTAAGTGAAGAATGTTAAAAAAGGAGTCAAGAGAGTAAATGTGTTCTATGCTCTCTGTGTAATTATTTGATAAAAAATGAGGTTAGGGTTATTATTTTCTTATAAATAAAGATTCTATTAATGCTAATTTTCGTGACTAAATTACAAAACATAGGAAGACTAGAGGGACACAGTATTGTAGGTTTCTTAAAGAACAAGGCCAATATGCAAGAGATGCCTGGGCATGGAGGAAAATACAGCACTAAAGATCAAACACAAATTAAGTGCAAAATTTTACTGGAGGGATGTAATGTGGGTCTACTGTTAAAGAATTTGAAAGATAATACACTGGTAATAGGTCTCACACTAAAATTTCATATTCTTACTTGTGCAGAAGCCAAGATACCTGGTTGATTTCTCAATATTATCATATTATAAAGCTACACAAAACAGGCACATTTTTTAAAGTTTTCTTCTGCATTAAATGAAAACTTTATTTTTAGCAGTCACTAGTTAATAACAATTGTGAGATTCTGAATTTTTAGAAACTAAATCAGAACATCTTCAAATAACTAATGTTACCCAGCCTTTTTTAACAATAACTTTAATAATGACTATGTCATGTAATTAATCAATTGGCTAATGTTTGGTTCTGTTCCTTTTTCCTGCTTAACAAAATAAACGTGACAAGTTCAAATGGCATGTTCACAGTGACTACAAAGTGTAAGAAACTGAATTTTAGAAACCTATGCAGCATTTGACAAGCCTGAAAACTTTGATGTTAAATATTATTCTTAAAGTGCTCTCAGTCCTGAGGGTTGTAACTATGGCATTACATGCAATTACTTGTTGTGCTTGCAAGTCCCCAGTGGCAATAATTAGTCTACCTGTTGACATACTGTTTCTCTGCTCTATTGTTAATGCAGGCAATTGATTTGCACATGGGTGTAATTACCATCACTGATGGTGTCGGAGATGAGCTTCCCCACCAGGGTCCTGTCAATCACCACCTTCTCCAGCTGTGGCCCAGAAAGGCTTAGGGACACCAAGATACCTGAGTGAAACACGAGCTAAATCCAAAGAGTGAGAAAACAAGACATCAAAAATCAGAAACAAAGTGAAACGTTCCAAGGTACATATTAGCAGCCATCCACTACATAGTAACCTAATTTTCAAAATTACAAAAATGAATTATTATTGATGTGAAGATGCCTTATAATGACTTTGAAAGCTTTTTCAATGGAAGAGAGAGATGTAACACGACAGTGAATTATATGGGTACAAGAATTACAATTGCTGAACACTTGAAGGAGCAGCATGCTAAGTCCCCAAATGTTGCATAACATGTAATGAATTAGTTTGTTAAAGATGGAGATCAAAATTCTGTCCTGAGTGAGGGAAGGAATTGGCACTGAGCGCTCTACCATCCATGGACCTGACATTTTCTGTATAAAGTAACTGCATAGCCTGCAGAAAAACACATAAAGTAGGGTTTCATGTCATTTTATACTATTATCACAGATTAAAACCAGCAGCTTTTTGCTATTCTTGTTATTTCTGATCATTCATATATTGTTTAACTTAAATAATGGTGCCCTACCACAGAGATAGCTGTGAGCACCCAATAAATCCCATTCACTCCTCAACATAAGGTTATAAATGTCTCTCTCAGAAAGAAAGAATTTAAACTGTTGAACAGAATAGTCAGAGGGTTATTTCAGACTTAATTGAATAATTCTGCCTAATTAATTTAAATTAAATGATACATATAATCTTGAAGACTAAGGGTATTTATCAGGTCCTTCTGATTTTGTATGAGAGAGAGAGAGAGAGAGAGAGAGCACTCAGTGGGAGGAATTACAAAAAACATTTATTTTTGCATCATTAAACCATAAGCCATTTTCTGAATGCAACAACTATAGCAAAAGAAATCAGAAAATAAAACCCATGAAAGAAATCCTGTGGAAAGACTGTTGCATACGAGTCCAGAGGCCTCACCAAAGACAGGAGTCTTGGACTCTGGCTCTTACTTCTACCTAACAGCAGATTTTTAAGGAAATCTCTGTGTTTTAAAAAAACTAAACTACTAGAGAAATGCTTGCTCTTGTAGGAGACTTTTGCAGAAAAAAAATCTGTCTATTCTATGATGGAGCTCTGAGACAGACATGGTTGCAATATAATTTTTAGAACATTCTTGCAGTAAGATCCACTGGATTATATAACAAATAAAAAGTAAGGGGGCCAGAATGTAGTGCTCTAATTGAGCTTGCCCCTTGTGCAATGTCCTGCTCTTGATAATTAAGTTATGAAAACTCTCAGTTACGCATATTTTGCTTTATCATACAGCTCTGTGCTCTCCATAGCAAAGAACAGAATTATTTAAATAAATTATCTTCTTCTGCTGACGAATATCTTTACACCAATACTTTTGGAAGAGAAATTCTAGTGATGTGTGAAATAGATACCAAAAACCCCAAAAGCTGTGATATGAAATAAATTTTTAACAACAAATGATCCGTTCCCATCCTGCCAAAGTCTAGGCACGCATTCACTTCATAAATATATACAGTCAATATTTCAATATTCCCTGTCATGACAGATGTCCTTTAAGGTTTTGTCCTAGTAAAAATGTTAGACACGGTTACACTCATGCAGCTTTTATTACAATCTTTCAAAACTTCAATTTGCCCTTATGTTGAAGTTAGAGTAGATAAAATCACAATTTATTTCCAATGTGGTAACATGAAGTCCAGCAAGGACTCTTGGCTGTAACTGTCCGAATAACCTCATGGAAAAAGTGAGGGTTGAAACCCAGAAGTTGCCAAACTGTGATGTAAGCAATGATCAAGCAAAATTACATAAATACACCAGAAAGCTCCGTTCTAAATTACTGAATGAATATCAGCCTGCTGGAGCAAAATGAAACACCCCAAACCTTTCAGTGTTATGTGCCAACAGGAGAGATCACAGTGCAATCATATAAATAAATTCTCCAATTTGTGTCTCCCACAACACCTTTGCTCAGGAGCTCCGTCATTCCCTCAGGAAATGTTACTGTAATGGTGGGTTCTTCCCATGCTTCCCTTCCTTGCAGGGAGTAAGGAAAACAACCTGGAGTTCAGCTGGGAGAAAACCCACAGTGAATCAGAACTCCATTTTCAGCCTCCAGGTTTACCTGACAGAGTAGGGATAAACACCACCTATCCAGGCAACGAGGAGAGGCAAAACAGGAAAAAATGTGTTTTGATGGTTAAGGACCTTGACTGACTGCATTATGGAATGGAGCCACATGCTTGTCATTCTGCTGACATCTAACACGTCCATCCACCGCCCTGTGTACAGATGTGCTTGCAAACTCTTGGCCTGAGTGCAACGAACAGGGCTGGGGGGTTTTTAACTCTTAAAGATTTAAGGGTGTAAATTCACTTTATGTCCATATATTAATTTCCTGGTAACGGCACAGATCACACCTGTTACAGAGCTAGAATAGAAATCAGTGAAAACTGCTCAGGTGTTTGATGATAAGACATGTATATAAATACAAAATACTGCGTTAATGGGTGTGCTTTGCTTTACATCTATAAAAATAGTCATTAAACCAATCCTATGGCTTTTCAATATTGCATAGATCTCTATACTACCAGTATGGCATGATAAAATGACAGAAAGTAGGTAAAAAGAGTGCAATTTCCATGCCTTTTATTGTTTCTCCCATTGCGCTCCCTCCTTTCATTTTACAGTAAAACATTCCTTCCCGTTACTTTCCTCAGGAGTTTGAGATATTTGGGAACGGCTTAAATTTTAATTTAACAAATTTTTGTTACAGTAACTTACCACAGCTGGTAATACACCTATGCTCCATAGGTTTAAGTTAATTCTTCTAGGAACTTTGGAGTGTCATTTGAAAAGTACATCACAAACCTTACAGACTACTTGGCCATGTAAGGTTAGGATTTAATCCACCTCCCTTTAAAAATGCTTTAGATTAGAACTGAGTTTTTTAAAAAATTAGCTCTTGAAGTTTACCATGAAGTACAAGCAGGTACTTAAATAAAGCAGGGCAGGGGTGGAGTCACCATCTTTGGAGGTATTAAAGACATGTGGATGTGGCACTTAAGGACATGTTTTAGTGATGGACTTGGTATGCATGGCCAGACTTCACGCATGAAGATTTGGGAAGGGCTCTCCCCACCTGGGTGTGCCCTTCCAGCCTTCAGTGGATTTTTCAGGTGAGGCACAGCTTGTGCAGAACTGGCCCCACCGTGTAAGTCCTAAGGTCCATCTGCCACAGCCGAGTGAGCTTGGACAGTGACATTGAAGTCCTCGGGACTGTCACAGCACCCGGTACTAACTGGGGCTGACCCTGCTCAGCATCCGAGATCTGATGGGATGGGATGGCAGGGAGGCATTGAACTGCCAGGAGACGGTCCCCACTGAGACTCGAACTTGGGTCCTTGGGATTCAGAGTCCAGAGTGCTCTCCTTTACACCACGGGACCGCCCTGATGGACTTGGTAGTGTTAGGTTAATAGCTGGACTCAATCTTAGGGATGTTTTCCAGCCCAAATGGTTCTATGATTCTATAGTATCTTTGGTCAAAAATATTCTGTAAAAGAGAAAACATTTATATGCTCAAATTAAAACCACTATTTCAATTTTTACTCACTGTGTAGCCCATGCAAATATTGTTGTATGATAACAAGAGTTAGGTGCTGTTACACATAAGCTTGCATAGTTGAGCTCATATTTTGGTGGATGGGAGCAGTCCAATCATAAGCACAAGTGAATACAAAGTAAATAGGAAAGACTGTAAACTTGGCTTGAACGCAGATACACAGTGATTCGCCTCCAAAAAGTACTGCTCAAGGGAACTGCCCATCATTGCTAAGGAATAAAAGCAAATGTAAGAGCCATTATTTACACAAGGCACTAAATCATTCCATCTAACAGATATTAAATTAGAGAAGGAAATTCACAATAACAAAACACATCATAAATTTTTCAGATTGAAGTACTGTGATGGGAAAAATAAAATCAGAAGGGTCATCTCCTACAGCTTGAAGAGTCTTAAAAGTATTCCTAAACAAAATATAAAAGCATGACTCCAAACCTATTGGAAGAATAGGCAGAGCCTTTGTACTTGAATGTAGTCTGAGTAAAATGTTTGGGCATGCGGTCATTACACATGCTGGGAAGGCAAGGCCACCTGATTTCTGTGTCTCTGAGGAGTTGAACATGAAGACTTTGGTAGAAGGGATTATGTACTTTATGTGTCAAAAATTGTTCTCCAATGAGCAAGAAAGACATAAGAAGACACTGAGGATTCTCAGGGGAAGACTTAGCCCTTAGCCCTTCCCTTCCCCAACAGCAATGTGTGCTAATATATATTTGAGTCATGTTTTGTTAAGCAAAGGACTTAAGCACAGGTTCACGACTTATGGACTTTAGTAGAACTTAAGCATGTACTTAAGTGTATTCCTTTATCCTCAGAAACCTTAGCCCTCAACTCCTCATTCATGCAGCTTAGCTGCTTATCAGCTCTTCTACCTAAAAAGATACCTGCAGAGCAAAGCCAGGATTTGCTTCTATCTGATTAAAATTGGAAGAGAAGGAAAATATGCCTGTAAAAAATATTGCTGCAAACTGTTTTCTCTTACAGAGTCCAACTGACAAAGGAATATGCAAAAGGAGAATTGCAAAGCATTTCTTGTTCAAGCAGGTTCCCAGGGTTTTTCCCCACCTATTCATTCCAGATTGCTTTCTTAGCCACCCCACCATAATTACTGTGTTGCATGCCTTATTACAGATGAAGTTATTGTTGTTACACGTTACTGTTTCACAATAATCAATGCATTTGTACTTCTAGCTTCAAATATCTAAAACCACACAACACATTCATGATTCTGATCAAAAGCAATCAAAAGAATTTAATATGAGGGTAGTGTTCCTCTCAGTAACTGTGATGGGTGCTAACCTCTCATGTATTCTACCCTGAATGTCTTGATTTTGATACCATATGTGGTGCTGTATGTCACCACATATCTTGCTAAATCAGTTTGCTTATGGGCATTGTAGCTGATAGAACAGGCCGTGTAGAAAACATTGCTGTGGCTCTCAATTCAGAATCCAGTTCTAAGTGTGCCGATGATGGCAACAGAAAAACCATTTATATGCATATGTAAATTGCAACACAAACACAATTAAATTAAATAAAAACAATTTAGCAAAGAATACATAAATCTTTTTCATTAACAGGTAACAGATATGATTTATAGCTAGTGCTTGGCTCTTATACAATAAAATGTATAACAGTGTTGGCATGTGTTTAATTCAACATCGTAATGCAAATGTAAAACTAAAAAAAAAAGTTGGAAATGAATTGTTTTGGCTAGACCTAATTAATTTTTACTGCCTTATATTGTAAAACCAACCTGAACCAATGGCATAGTTTCATACAAAGATTTCATGATCTTGTGGCAAAACTTAAAAGCATTCCAAAGAATTAGAGAAGGAGACCAAGAAGAAGGAAAGCAGCCAGAGCTGAGTTGAGTAAGCTCAACAATACTGATAAAATTAATTGCTTAGGTTGCTACTCCTCGGCAGGGAAAGCTGAGGAGCACAGTAGTATCTTATTGTAAAGGCTTCTTGTCTTTTTTTCATCATCCTTTTTTTATGGTCTATTTATTTTCCTTTGACATCAGCTAACTGAAGATTATAGGATTATTTCAGCAAATCAACAGAGTTCACCAAAGTTGGGGTCAGAAGTACCATACAGAAATGGTGTGGGTTCAGATCCTATTGGAGCAGAGCTAAAGACAAGACCTCAGCCCTTTAGGACTCAACTAAGCTCTTTTAAATATGAGAGCAAGCTCCTTGACAAAAATCCCTGGACTGTCTAGGCTATGTTTACATGAACAGGCACATTCATCTGTTTCAGAAGCTCTAAGCAATACTAGAATGTGTACTTAGCACTGCAAAAATAAAGGTCAGTGGATTTTTTTTTGGCAATGGACAAGGAAGTAAATATGAAACTTCTCGTGTGCTGATTGTACAAAAAAAGTAATAGGAGAAATTTTGATGCATAAAATGAAAAGAAAGGTAGAAAGCTGGGCCAGCATTATGGTCATTCTAGGCAAACTCATAGAAAAGTCAACTTTGAGAAATACATTCCTGCAATGGGCAAGGCGATCTGCATGCAAAATAACTAGATTTCTCATTGAAGCATAAGCACAAAGTATAATTGATCATTTGCACATAAACAGTTAATGTGACAGTGCAGTTATTTTTGGCAGATGTGCGTTTAAAATTATAGCCCAAATTTTTGCCTGTGGGTTAGTTCTAAGATGGAAGGGCTGGAGGAAGCAGGGAAGGATTAGGAACATTGGTGTTTAGGTTACAGAAAGCACACTAGCAGCAGTCCTATGCTTGCTTTTCACAAAATCTGAGGGAAATCCTACTATTCTTTTAAAGTATCACCTTTCAGATTTCTTCCCATTTCTTCTGTTCTGCTCAAGATACAGCAGCCACTGAGTTTTTGGATGGCACATTGTTATAACAATACAAAAGTAACTACTCCCAGTTCGACTACAGGTATGGCAGATTCAGATACAAAGAACACATTTTAAAATGTGATGGCTGTTGAGTAAAATACTTCAATTTCCATATATAAGTTTATTTGATAATGTTTTGCTTCTAAAACCAATGAGCTAAAAAAAAAAGATACTATAATTAAACCATATACTCAAATATACCCCAAAACATAGAAATTATGGCAATCAGGGTAATTCACTATATGGTCTTCATGCTGTTTGTCTTACACATTCCTTTCTTTTACTCTCAAAAGTGAATGAAAACACAGACTCTTCCCCACTCTCTCTGGTATCCACACAAAAAAGGCTGTGAACACAGTAGTGCTATGCCACAGATCCCACCATTATGTGGTAAGCACTTTCTGCTGAAACAGTTAATTAGTATTCTACTTACAATTATAAAAATAAATGTACAACATTTTTTCCAGAGGCTTCAGAACATTTGCATCAGAAAAGGGACAGTCCAATTATTGCTGCAAAATGTACAAAGAGAGATGAGCAGCAGAAAAACAAACCATCTGACAACAAAATGGATAGAAGACAGCTTTTCTGTTCTAGACTCTTCCAAATTATTCATTTTTCTCTATTTTATTTCCATGTGTTTGAGGCCTTTTATTTTCAGGAAGACAGAAACTGGAGTAACACAATTGTTCAGGCAAAACACTCTAAGCCCTGTTGGAGATTTCAATAATCAGCCACTATTACGCAAAAAAATATTTTGTTTGTAATTGAGAAACCAAAAGCAGAATTTAAGGACAGAGAAATGACTATGACTTTTATCTGTAACTTTCACTCTGGCTATATTATAACCTTTACCATCACTTATATACTTGCCATACAAATCATCTATAGAACCCCCCCAAATACTCAATTAATTAAACTAGTCCTTTACATGATTCAACCCAATATAGAGCTCGACCTAATATACTTAGATGAAAGCACCGATCTCTTGCCTTTCCCATGAAATTGTATTTGTCTCAGTTTTGTTGATGTAAGCCTGAAATTACTTAGAGGATGCTAAGTCAAAAAATAAAAAAGAAGAGTTTTATACAAATAGTCAACCAAAGGTTACATTATGAAGGCAGAACGATCACATTCTGGCAAAAAGTTCACAGTTTCAAAGCATGTATTGGTAAAGAGTGAGGGTGGATGTAGACAGATGGGAGGGGAAGGAAATGATAAAGGAAGAATGGCCAGGGAAAGCAAATAAAGAGATGGCAAACTCACAGCTAATTGACTTGGTATTTCTTAACCAAATTCCTTTCCTAATCAAAACAATTATAACAGGAAAAAAATGAGTCCTCTAAATTAGCATACAATTAATATTTAAATAAACTCTAGAAGATTAATGTTCAGAGATATAGACCATGTAATCTGTACATGAATGATAGACATTAACTAGGGATAAGATCTGATAGGCAATTGTAGCTAGACAATAATATTTTTATTATTGATATGAAAAGACTACATACCATTTGGCATATCAAGCTTTTAAAAATTTTGCTATTCCTAAAGACATTCTGGAATTTTAGGTGTATAATGTTCAGATATTTACTATTCATTCTGACGACACATATTTGGAACTATTTGATTTAAAAGAAAAATTACAATACTAAAAAGGCATAAAAGAAGACAAAATTTCTTTTTAGAAACAGTAACATTGGCAAGTATTCCCCATGCCAAGGAGTTTGAAATATGATGTACATTCCTCATGAAGGCTGTATAAGCATAGCAAATTCATGACACGTGTTTTTCAGAAGGAGCTATAGCACATGTCATGTTCAGCTCTACTACCTGCCCTACTGCTCTGTCTTAACGAGGACGTGAAAAGGTTTTTTCTTGTACACAATATGTGGACCTCATATAGTCGGAGAACACATAGCTATATGTGTGTCACATGTCACAATATCTTTTTTTCCCACAACTTGATTAATGATCTAGTTGGTTTAGAGTTACAATTTCCCTCCCATATTACACAAGCATAAAGTAACTGTGACAGATATGTAAATAATTGAGACATAAAAATGTAATTTAACACAGATTTCAGATCTGTTTATATATTTTAATTTCTCCCTCAGCCTGACGTTTTGAGGTACATGTTTTCAGTTTCCCCAAATAATAATAGCAATAATAATAATAACAACAACAGCAGCAATCACCATCATCATCATCTCACACAATCAGGGCCCTTCAATGCAATATTTTTGTGTTGATAAACCCCAGAATTTTTATTTGAGGCATGTATTTCAGAGTAGAAATTTAAATAATCCCAATCTAGCTAACAAGGGCCCGTTCATTAAAAAAGCCCAAGGATTTTCTGTGTTAGTTAACATTTTCACACTACTGCTTCCACCACTGCACGGCTGTTTATCACCACTGACTGAACACTGCAGGACTCTGCCATAACACAGTACCTGACAGGTATGTTTGTTCTTCCATCTGCTCAGCACACATGGACTGCTTTCCATTAAGTCCTGGAGGGCAACAGAAAACAGACTGGAGTTGGCAGCACACATTGTCACTATCGGTTAACACACTTCTGATTTTCTGGTTTACAGACCAAGCATTCCACACAAAGATCCAGCTGTCTTAGAACAGCCCACCAGACAAAAGCACACTTATCATCACTGGGAGAGCTGGATCTTCATGAAAATTAAAACTGTTGAAAGAGGTTCGAAAACTGGATTAGATGTTGCTGCACTTGAAACTTTCTGAAACATACCTCCACCTCCCTGAGTGCCTCTTGCAGTCTGTCTGCTCTCCTGGTTTTCAGGATCCAAGGATAATCTCTGGCTGTCAAATATAAGTTAAAAAAAAAGAAGGTAGAGAAATGTGTATGTATAGGTGACTGTATATATTTGTGTCTGAGTGTGTATGTGTGTATGCATGAGTTGGAGTGAGTAAAAACATATATTTTTAAATATAATTTTAAAAGTTCTTCAAGTTGAGCTTCCTTTAGTGTGGAAACACAAAACTAAGGCTTCTAGGAGTTACTTTAAAAGTAAAACTTACTCACCACTGGAAGTAAATGATATGGTTTCTACTGTCAAAGGATCACCTTATGGAATGCTCAGTCATGGAAACAGTTGGCATGTTCTGTCCACACTGACCATGACTTTTCCATGGCAATTGTGTACAAAGCTTTCAGGACCTTACCCAACTTGCAGTGAAAAAGTATCTCCTGTTCAGTATGTTAACTCAGATTCAAGTTATCAAATCATAAACAGATTCTATTCTTCTGAACTAACATTTCATTGCCTAGTTTCAAAAAGCAGGAACTAACATGTCTGCAAAATATATATGCATGAATATATGCATATATAGACATATTAAAACCTAGCAATTGTGAATGCCATAACTTATGAAGTATAGTTATTTATAGGATTTGTTCTTGAAAATTTGGTCTAAAGAATCCAAGTCAAGCAAAGAAGAAACTGCATGACTGCTGAAGTCTTTAACAAATGTGGTAATGTTCAGCACACTATTGTCAAAATTCTGGCCTAATACATTAATTCTAGTAACCAGGAGGCAAATCTTCCTCTGGAGTTGCCAGTAATTGGCTTGTTTCATGTCTGAGAATCAGACTCTAATAACTTGTGAAATTTCTTCATTTAAAAGTGAGTAGTTCTCTGTTCATAAGTGTACAATAAAAACCATGAGAAACTAGAACGCATTGTTCAAAATCTGTTCCTATTTAAAAGAAACCTGATGAAAAGTTTTGAGCTCCAAGCTGTCAGTTTGTATGCCAGCTTCCAGACTGAATGACTTAGCAGTTATGCTTAAACCTCCCTGCAAAAAGGAGCTTACAACAGAAGTGCTATAGAGTGAAAAAATGAAGGATTTCATATATCAACAAAAGAGGACACCAGCACACAACTTCTCTTTGTGTTTTATTGGACTGAAGCCAGTGTTGGTGTAACTGTTATGATAATATTAATTAGGCATGTAAGATCACATTTTCAATGGGTGCCTTCATAAATACTGGAATATTTAACCACATATGCAAAAAGGGAAATTGCCTGTGCAGATACCAAACTATCTACACAAATCAACAGCTGTGAATAAAGTTCCCCAGTGCTCCTCTTTCCAAAGGGCACCCCTGTATTCACAGCAATGAGGTGCAGCAGCTTGTGTTCCTTTTGCCTGTCACATTACAACAGGTAACAGCCTTCCATGTAATGGGGTTTATCCAGACCTGACTCTCCTTTCAGACATGCAGTGCCTGTAAGATAATGCTACACTGAGCACAAGGGATGTAAATCCATGGTGCTCCTTCCCATGTACAACCTCTCCTCAGCTCCCCACCTTTACAGAGCTGTATTGATTCCCACTGCCACAACCCTCTGCTGGGGGTGATTTACCTCTCCCAAACACACCTCATGGTGCTGCAAAGAGCTAATCCTTCCGAAACACATTTTCCCTTCAAATGCATGCACAATTCCATGGGAATTTTTATTCTGATGACAGCATAGATAGTGCTGTCTAAAAAAATCAATTAGATTTTTCAGAGTTGTCATGTAATAATGTTTGAACATTAATGAATGCTCTGAGCAATAGTCACTGTGCAGGAGTTGTACAACTTGAGCTAAAGAAAAGTTCTACTAATATAAAAATCTTTAACTATAATAGCACTGCTGTGTGTTAGTATGAACTGAAATTGCTTTGAACCAAGTACTGCAGGAACAGTGGAAATGTTTCAAACTTAAAAGTGTTCTATGCAGGCAGCTGATTATTAATCCGGAATTTGATTTTGGCTGAAAGCACTTTAGATATAATTTTCAGTTTTAAGGAAGTTGGTATTGCAATTCAAAAGCTGGTTGGGAAAATATTTATTGTTCATCTGCTAAGTAAATTTCATAAGTAAAAATCTGAATTATTTTTGTGATTCTTTTTGACAATGGATTTGAGAAGCAATACACTCTAACATGCTTAGTGACAGAAAAAAAACCCAAATTGCAAATATACCAGGAAGAAATAATTACAAATTTTCAACTGTTTTGTGCTGTGTAGTTCTGTGGCCATTTGTCTTAGATGACATGTGCAGAAAGTTACATTGAAAGCAGTCCGAGGTTATTGTAATGCTTTTCCAGGGGCATCACCAAATTAACCAATCCAAATTAACAATTTGGTCTTACTGTAACAAGAAACTCAGGAAATATCCTTACATTCTGCTAGCTTTTGCTTCTCTTCTAAGTAACTGTGCTTCATCAGTGATGCTAAAGGAAAGAGGATGAAAAGATGAATGATAATCCTTACAACTGCTGTCAGCAAATATTAATATTAGAGGACTCACATAGTTAAACACAGAAATTTACCACAAAAATTAAGCCAGTCCCGATGTTTTCACCTCGTAAGGGAGGTATCTTAAATTCGCAGTGAAAGAAAAGGCTTACCCAGCCCCACAGGTGGGCTGGTGTCACTGAGCCCCTTTCTGATCAGATAGCGAAGGGAGCTGCAACTGAGCCCAGCACTGGGCTGAGTCCGTCCGTCCGTCTGTCTGTCTGCAGAGCCGCACAGACAGTGGAGTGTGCACCATGGGGTGGCTGGACCCAAAGAGAGAGTAACTGTAGCCCAACAGACCTTTGGGCCCGTGGTGAAACTTGTAGGATTAACAGGATTAATGAGATAAAGAAAATGGATCGTTCTCTCTGCAATGGCCATTTCAGATAGCAGGGAGGGCGCCGAGGGCGGGCTGGCACTGCGATGAGTTCCAGGTGCCCTCTGCTGGGGTCCCAACATGTGCTGGGCTGAACAGAACAGAAAATACCTTAAAAACATGAGAATTCAGAGTATAAATTCCCACTGAGGTTTACAGCGACATAAAGTGAGTATTTTTCCAGGTGTTTTTTTTCTTCTGTGGTTTAAAAGGTTTTTAAATACTCCAAGGTAAATTGGGAGAATCTCTTTCTGTGCTTCTTTAATCCACAGAAATTAAAAGGCACATATTAACAAGAAATTCGAAGCTGCATTTTTCAGAGCAAGCAGTTGGTGTCAAACACTGAACATTTTGAAGTTTTGTTTAGTTTCAATTATGGTTAGTTATATTTTACCTGGTTCTTTCTTGTCATAGTACTGGTGGATCCCAATGTCTTCATCTATACAATGAAATGTAAATATATTTAATTATGGATGGGACACTAGAAACAGAACACACCTTAGCAAGCAAAGTTCAGCACCTCAGTTTTTGCCAGCTAAAGCTGAGTTAGGTGTTAAAATACAAGTGACAGTGAAAAATACCCAGCATACAGTCTGAATACCATTAGGACTTCCAAGAACAAGCAGGCAAGGCATGAAGAAGGATGTCACAAGCCCTTCCATTTATTTTGAGCTGTCATTTCCCTCACATACACTTTGATTCTCTTCCAGCTGCCAACATGCCAAAGTATTTTTATGACCTTCCTAATCAGCATATTTTGTGTTCTTTCACAAGGAAAGGTAAGGATCATGGGGAAAAGTGTACCTTGGAATAACTTAAAATGTTTTTTAAGTGACTGACACAGCTAAAGACAACAGGTTTTTTTTAAGATTCCTGACGCATAAAGCTGCTCTTTCAAAGGATCCAATACTCTTAATCTATAGGTATTATTGTCTACCTGGTTCCCATGGTGAAGAAATTTGGGTGTTTCAGGCACATTGGGACTGCAGACACACCAGTCAGTTCTTGATGTGGCTGACAAGTAAACACCTGGGTGTGCCATGCCAAGCTCCACTGAGCAGAGCTAAGGACAATGTCACACTGCAACCTTTTAAAATAATTAGCTTGTCACTGCATTTGTCTCCTTCCAAACTCAGACAGGGATATACCACAGGGAGAAAACCCATATATGGAAGAGGAAGGTAGAAAGGCACTGAAATGGCAGGCAGGTTTTAAACCAGGACAGCAGTCCCCCCTTCTGCCTCAGAATTTTTGAATGAGGTCTCTAAGCAATGAATAAATGGAAGCAAGAGGGTCAAAAGTGAAAAACAGGCACAGTACTCCACTCCTTTAATTACAATAAATCACGACTGTGTTTTACTTGAATCATCAGACTTCGATGAAATACAGCCTTCGACTTTTTGATGTTATTGTTACAGAACAGTTCTCACAAAAAGATTGCATGTGGAAAGCATATTGAGTCAATATTTGAATAATAAAATTCAACTGAATATCCATTGATGATTCAAAATAATAATTCAACAAAAGTATTATACACTACAATTGGCATAATGTGTCATAAATAATATTTTGATTTGGTCCACTTATAAACCAGTGGGGGCTTTTTTAGCATTGTATTTTAGCAATAGCAAGGCAAGATGAATGGAGGTAATTTCCACATAGCTAGTAATTAGTCATGTGTCACCTGAAACAATCAATTAATAAGATAAAATTTCAAGTAATAATGCAAAATATCCAGAACTTGCAGTCATCGAGTACAAATCACAATGCCTCTGCAGATCACCTCACTATAGATCATTCACCCAAAATAGTCATTCACAATCAAGTAGGCCATAGCTTCCTGAGATGGGAAATGCATCCAATTAAATATAATCTTAACATTCTTTACTTGAAAGGATGCTCCAGTTCTACGACAAGATAAACAAAGAAGCCAATGAAGTTCAAATACCAAATTGCTGCCTAATTTTCTTTCCCCTAAGCATAAAAAACACTTCATTTTGGTAGTCAAAATTTTATATTGCTTTAATATTCATCAATCAGCTTTGCTGTTTTGCTTTAGTAACAGGTAACAGCTTTTAGTAAGTGGTAGCAGCTCACCTCTAATACGTAAGTTGGTCTTCAAAGACCACAGGAACATCTCAGTCAGGAGGAAGGACATCTGGTGACATATGGAGCCTTAGCTCTAGCAAAAGAAGGAAAGAAATCTCATGAATCAATTTATCACCTTCTATCACCAGTGAGACTGCAAATATATTGGAAACTAAGTGCTAGAAGAACCTAGCACTGATGATATTTTGTTGCATGCAAGCTGTAGCTTTTGGTCACAATAAAATGAATAGTCTGGGAAAGAATAGGATTACAAATGTAATATGTCCATATACACGTCATACACAGAGACAAATCAACATTTCCTTAAACATACAGCTGCTCTCACTAAAGTAAATAACTGTGCCTGATGCCTCTCACACACACATTATAGTAATTTTTACTGTATGGTTATTACCTTGACATATGCAAAAGGGAAACCACTACTTAAATATCTGGCTTAGATAGGAGAATTTGACTCAGGTCAAATTTTTTAAACATTACATTGGGAAGTGTCAATATAGTCAAGAAACAGCTTTGAGCCCAACATCTGCAGACCTTATAGTACCAAACCCAACAAATGATGTCTTCCTAAATAAAGAAAAAGGCACTTAGAATAAATCAATTAGAACTGACAAAACTATAGATGCGAAGCATATAGAATATGAGTTGAAATATTATGCACATTGGCTACCTATTAAATGTTGGCCGTGTTTTATATTTCCAGTAGAGTATGTGTTGTGTTTCACAGGACCATTGGGAATCTTCCAAGACCAAGTACTCAGCAGATTTCTCCAAGGGATTTTCTGCAGTGCTGTAGTTAAAAGTGGGCCACCAGACCAATGGCTTTCCCTACCTTTGTTAAACCCAAGGGTGCACCAAGAGCTGGACTCAGAGGGTCATTTACACAAATGCAGCAGGTTTTAGAACCACTGATAGCATGGTAGTATACTCAAATTTTTTCTGTTTTGAAGCAGACTCTTCATTTGCTTTCAGCAAGTGCCATTTAGGTAACAAATCAATTATTGCGGCATTCCTATCACATAGAGCACCAGACCTTTACATCAAGAGTGCCATGGTGAAAAATGTGTGCAAGAAACTCAGGTGGCATCAAGGAAGCTATCATGGTCCCAGCAGAGCTGGGAGACCTAGAGGTATTATCACTCAAGCTAATGTCCATGTTTTGAAGTACTGCCTAATCCACTGAAATAGCACCAAGTGGAAATAGCATTTTCTTTCCACTGATCCCCAAATGTACAAAAAGTCTTTCTGACTTACTAAATCCCATAGTTCTAAGAAAAAAAAGCTCACAACACACCTAGTAAATGGAATATACCTTCATCTTGGGTGAGAATGAGGTTTGGAAAACATTGCAAGGAGATTAGTAGCATGGAGGTCTGTTGAACAGGGGAACCATTTTTGGTATAAATATGGATGAAGGCAGCCTCTCTTTTTCCTTGTGGACTAAAGTAAAAGGAAATTGTACATTATAATTTTATCTGTTTTCTTGATTTTTCCTTACTTTAGCAAGTGAAACAAAACTTGCATTCCCCAGGGCCCACAGATCTGATATTAGAATCTCTCACTAATAGGAAGTCATCAAACTGAGTGAGCTTCTCAAAATCCTATCATGGCTTGACTAAAGAAAAAACCCCACACACCTTTGAGTGGCAGATGATCTGCTCGGCTGGAGAGAAGGCACATCTGGCCAGAAGCAAGGCGTGTGGAGCGGCCCTGGCTAGACACCAGGTGCCCACTAAAGCCACTGTCACTTCCCTGCTGAGTGGGACAGGGGAGACAAAATATAATGAAAGGCTTGTGGGTCAGAATAAGGACAGGGAGAGATCGCTGACCAACATGAATAAAACAGACTTGACTTGGGGAAATCAGTTCAATTTATTATGAAACAAAACAGAGGACGATAATGGGAAATAAAACCAAATCTTAGGAACACCTTCTACGCACCCCTCCCTTCTTCCTGGGCTCAGCCTTACTCTCGATTTCTCTTCCTCCTCTCCCCTAGTGGTGCAAAGGGATGGGAATGGGGGCTGGGGTCAATTCATCATGCATTGTCTCTGCCACTCCCTCCTCAGGGGGAGGACTCCTCACGTGTCTTCCCCGCTCCAGTGTGTCTCCCACAGAGTGCAGTCCTTAAGGAACAGGCTGCTCTGGCGTGGGTTGGAGTCCTGCCAGCAAACCTGCTCCTCTGTCTGCTGAGTCACAGGTTCTGCCTGGAGCAGCTCCAGTATGGGCTTCCCGTGGGGCCACAGCCTTCTTCAGGCATCTCCCTGCTCCTATGTGGGGTCTTCCACGGGCTGCAGGGCAATCTCTGCTCTACCATGGACCTCTATGGGCTACAGGAGCACAGCTTCCTCACCATGGTCAGCACCACAGGCTGCAGGGGAGTCTCCGCTCTGGCACCTGGAGCATCTCCTCCCTCTCCTTCTTCACTGGCCCTGGTGTCTGCAGAGTTGTTGCTCTCACATGCTCTCACTCCTCTCTCTGGCTGCAATTTGCTCTTGCACTGTAACTTTCTCCCCTTCTTAAATATGTTATCCCAGTCCCAAAAGTGCTACCACAGGCACTGATGGGCTCAACTTTGGCCAGAGGCAGGTCTGTCTTGGAGTTGGATGGAATTGGCTCTGTTGAACCTGGGGGAAGCTTCAAGCAGCTTCACAGAGAATTCACCCCTACAGACCTTCCCAGTACCAAAATCTTGCTGTACAAACCCAAAACACAATGGAAGACTGAAAGACTTCAGTAAGACAGACAGTCTAACTTAAATTCCTCAAACTATTCCAAAGCCACTGTATGTAGGCTGCATGGGCACTTCTAGTTGTGTCCTCCTAAAGAATATAAACCCATCCCATAGTGCTGCTATGTGCCTTCCCAACTGACAGATCAGAGAAGACTTTCAAGTCCTTACCTTTTTCACCATCAAACACATCGGAGGAACTTGCCAAAAACCAGAAGTTTTCAAATGAACACTCAGCATCCCAGATGTGTACTTTTAAAAAATTTGTCCTCAAAAATGTTTGTAAGGAAATGTTAGAAACCCAAAGACTTCTAAAGAGCAGCCTTTTGGTTCCATGCTGAATAACCTAGATGAAGCAAAATTCTTACTATACATCAAAAGGGGAAAAAGACCTTGTCAATGATCATAATCTTGAGTTTAGCTTTTTTCTGCTCCCTGTTCTTGTACTCTGAGCACTCACTAACAAGCTAATTATTGGAATGCTTGTTACTGTTGTGTCAGTGAGAATGGACATCTGCCCAAAAATTCTGTTCCAGTCTAACAAATTCTAATCTGAAATACCTTCTGATTATTTATAGTCTACAGGGAGGGGAAAAAAAGAGAAATTTTGCTTCTGTAACAAAATATGACATTGTAAAGTCTGAGTATTTTGTTCAGTGAAATTATTCTTTCTTGTTCCTTTAGAAGGAATACATGCCAACTTTAGAGTTATGCAACTATAGCTCACCATTTCCCAGATCATTATATTCCAGCACAATGGGGATGAGGATGATGATGACAAAGTGATCTTTCTGTTTTTGAAAAGTGCCTCTCTGAATTTAGAATATTCCTTCAACTCCATGAACTGGGCCCTGCTATTGCAAAGAGGAAGGTATGAAACATATAAAAATTCCTCCCATTGAGCTTTTAGGACTCCATCCCTCTCTCTTTTAAAATCGATTAAAATTTGGGGAAAAATGGGGTGAAATAACTCTATTGTTAAGGTAAAACTGGAATTCACTTTACCAGCTGTTCTTTTTCTGGCTCACACAACACCGACTGTCTGCTTACACAATATCACCACAAACAGAGATATTTTAGCGGTTGCGAAAGCTTACCGACAAATGGAGATGTTTTGCAATGGTCAGCTTGTGCCAGTGTCTGTGTGAGGATTGCTTTGTTTAGAAAAGATCTTCAGTTTAGTAAATCATAGAGAAAATAACCACCTGGCCACTTTGCAACATCAACGAATGCTGAAATTGATATCAAGGGTCCTCTCTGACACTTGCAATACAGATACTGTCGTGACAAATAATTAGAAACCAGGCACTGCCCGAGTCATTTGGGGCACTGATACTTCATTTCTTCTCTTTCCACAGTTACGTGGGGGAACAGAGTGCTTGGGAAAGGCAATGCTCAGCTTCTGAGGCAAGTGCATCCCAAGAACATGACCTCTGAAAACACACTAGGAGCAGTCTAGAGCTGGAGAACAGGAGATGCTGACTATAATAGACCATCTGAATTTTGTATTTCATGTGCCAGAAGCATGGCTTGGTGTGCAACACTACCTGAAATGTCTCTCGAAGAGTAAACCCTGTAACTGCCAGGCTACAGGGCCACATTTGATGATCATCTGCCTATTCCACTGAAGGTGGGCCAAAGCACTCCCAGAAACCCAGTGTTCCTAGTGGAAGAGCAACAAACAAGGGGGATCCCATTCAAAATATTGCTGTAGTTTGGGACACACTCCTAGCAGTGGAAACAAGGTAAAATACAAAGCCAGTCAGAAAACAGGTCCCTCCATGCCATGGCAAAGTTACAGACTCATTTGGTATCAGAATTTCTTGGCAAATAATAAAATACCAGGAATTATTTTATAAGAATTGTCACAGGGCACCCTTACGTGTTCTGTTCTGTAGAATCATAAAATATCCCGAGTCAGAAGGGCCCCACAATGATCACCGAAGTCCAGCTTCTGGCCCTGAACAGGACTATTCCCAAGAGTCACACCATGTGCCTGAGAGCATCATCCAAATGCTTCCTGAACTCTCCTAGGCTTGGTGCTGTGACCACTTCCCTGGGGACCCTGTTCCAGTGCCCAACCACCCTCTGGGTGAAGAACCTTTCCCTAATATCCAACCTAAACCTCCCCTGACAGAGCTTCATTCCACTCCCTCAGGTTTTGTCACTGGTCACCACAGAGAACAGGTCAGTGACTCACAAGGAAGTAGTAACTACAATGAGGTCTCCCCTCAGTCTCCTCTTCTCCAGCTGAACAGACCAAGTGCCCTCAGCTGCTCCTCACACGGCTTCCCCTCCACACCCTTCACCATCTTCATTGCCCTCCTTTGGACAGTTGAGACCACCTCAGTGCAGAGTGGGACAATCCCCTCCCTCTCCCGGCTGGCGATGCTTTGTGTGATGCCCACAGGACATGGTTGGCCCTCCTGGCTGCCAGGGCTGACTCAGATTCAACTGGCCATCCACCAGGAACCCCAGGTCCCATTTGCACTGCTGCTCTGCAGCAGTTCCCCAGTCTGTATGTACATCCAGGGTCACACTGTACTGTGCAGAGTCCAGACAGTTTTCATTAAAATAAAGCTTAACTTAATTTTCTGGTAAGTAGAGGTTCTATTCTTCATCTTTCACTTCACAAAGAGGCAAAGTCTGAGATCAGTTGAAGCTCTGCAGTGCTTTACAAACAGCACTCAGGGTCTCTCTTACTGTGAGACTGTGGTTAAGCACAGGGGTGAATCCTGTTCTTGTCATGCAAGATCAGATAAAAAATGCTGTGGCTACATAAAGCAAAAGACTGACCTGATCAACTTTGAATCAAATGGGTTATTAATTCTTCTGTAATGGCAACTGCAATGCTGGCTTGGGTAAAGTTCCCCATTCCTTCCCCTGTGTTGGCTCCCTGATACCTCTGCTTCCAGATCACCACTGCAGTTTGGCACCTTGCCCTTTATGAGCAGGCTTGGGCTCGCCTTCCTTTTCGTCCCTCTTTCTTTGGTGCTTGTTGAACTCACGCTTCTTCTTGCCTGCAGCTATTTCTTTCTGAGCCTAGGCCAGCCCATCCTCATAACTACTGCCCCTGGGACTGAACACCCTGCCTGAGATCTTGGCTATCTTTAGTAGCCCAGTGGGCTTCAATCTTATATTCATTTACTTCTCCTTTAAATCCCTTTTCCACTGAGAAGTGTAGATTTTGTAGTATAAATGAAAATCAGATCCCCTGTCGCTAAGATGAACCTCTGATTTTAAGATGTAGAAATACAGGTATGCTTTTATAAACCTATTCCGTGCATAATAATTCATACTACAATATTCATACTAGAATATTTTCAACCAACACAAATAAAAAGTTGACCAATTACCATCAATTTGAACTTCCAGACAAATATTTACTGCTGTTACTTTCTTCGTCTTCAGAATTTGATGACTCAGAATATTTTTGCCAAACACATGAATGAAGCTAATTCTTTTAATTATTCTAATTTCCCCAATCTAAATAGGAAAACTATTTTGTAGATGGGTGAACAACACATAACAGCTGTATCAAAATACACAGTGAAACGTCTATTGTAAGAAAGGCCTAAGTATGGCTTGCAGAATAATCATGGAAAGGAAATACATTATCTGATAACTCAAGAATTCTGGCATGAAAATTATACACTGTAAATTTATTCCCATATGCTGTGAAGTTGTATCATGTTCCATTGAATTATTTTTGTGAGGTTTGTTTTATTGTTTTGTGAGTCTGAAAATAATCCTCTTTTTTTGCAATGACAGTTTTATTTACTGAGTTTTCGTACTTGAAGATATTTACATATTTAACTATGAAATATACATACAGCTTCTTCAAAACATTAGACTATTTATCACATAGTAAGAACACTGAAAATCTGTAAATGCTGTAAAACAGAACAAACATTTTAACTCCAGTTGATACCAATTAAGATTATTTCTTGCACAATTAACTGGGCAAAACCCCACAGGGTCATTTTTCAGAATGGGAATTGCTGGCTGAGACAGCTGTCCAGTTCATCCTCTCAGCTCCGAGCTAAAATCTCTGTCTACTACATAGAGGGTGTTGAAATTCAAGGACATGTGCAGAAACACTACAGAAAATCTATATGGGGGTAACTTGTTGCCACCAAAGTGCTTGTTCATGTGTCAAAACTGAGGCACAGTTTTTGCTGAGTTGTCACCCAAGGAGATGATGGCAGGATCAGAAACTGAATTCTCCTGACACACCATCGCTCCTACCTTGAGGAACACACTTCCAATAAACTGTATTGGTGTTTCGAAAGACAGCTATTGATTAACTGAACAGATAATAAGATTAACAACAGTAAATCAGAATTAATTTGAGGGAGGTAATGTCATTTGTCAAGAAGACACTTAAGTTTATGTACCAGCCACACCTCTGACAATGTTGATGAGGCTCAGAACCGTTCTCCCATCGATACTGCAGGCAAGTATTACAATCTGTAACAACTCTCACACAGAGTGGGTGTGAAAAGTTAAGAAGGTCACAGAAAATAGATATAATTGACCTGGGTTTTTACTGCACAGAGTGAAAAGTTCATACACACATTTTGATAAAGACCCCGAAGGCCTTTATATAAACCAGATAGTAGATAAGTGATCCAAACTACAGATATCCAGTACTGACACATGACATAAGGCAATTACAGAAGCACTAAATGTCAAGCTGTTCTATGACATTCTTTTAGATAGTGATTTCTGTTGTAAATAACCCAATTTTTCAATACTTAAGGTCAGTAGGTCACTAAATTAAGGTCATAACAGTTATTTCTCACCATCAACCAAAGGAGAAAAAAATAAAATCTCTCTTTTTTTAAGCTAAGCAGAAAGGAGGTGGAAGGATCTGCAAATAATCCAAGCACAGGGAAAAGTCCTTGCTCTGCTGCCCTACCATTATTGCAGTTCCTGTTTGCAAGGAGGGAGGTTGGTACTGGCAGGTCTTTAAACTCAGAACACCAGTTCACACTGGAAAGTAGTGATGAAAATGTGTGGGTTTACAGCAGTACCACTGACAGCATCAGATCTGAATTGTTCCTTTCCATTTATGCCTTTCTTAGTTCAACAGCTGCCTTGCAGCTTGGGCTGTCAGTATTGAATAAACAGTGACCAGAACAACAGTTAAGCCCAAAGCAATGGGTTAACCACAGTTCAATCTGAATTTTAACTATATTTGCACCTGAACAAATAAGATTCTTCTATATTTTTATGCAGGGTTTCAGATTTAGCTATCACACAACTAACCAGATCTGTATGGATGCCAGTTAGTTTAAAGAGCAGCACTGAAAATACACCATGAACACCTATTTAGTTTTCATTTGTTTATGTGCTGTAACCACAAATTTCTCACTGACCTGTAGAGCTCTTGCCTTCAACATTTTATACTCTGCATGTTCACTGTTTGTTTAAAGAATATTCAAAAGAACATCAGTAAACACGTTGACTTAATTTACAGATCTTGTGAACTTGCAAGCTGCCTTTAAAAACAGAAATGTGTTTCTGAGTATGTTGTATGAGTTGAATAAATTCACTAGAACAAACAGATTATTTTTAGATCTGCAATATTTTTAAATGTACTTTTTGGCATTATTTTTTAGAATATTTTAGCATTTAAATAATTTTCTGTAGCTAATTTATGTTGACCTATTTTGTTTAGATGCAGGCAATAAATTAGGCAAGCAATAAATTAAGCTTCACTAATATTTGAAAATCACCTTTGAATAGCCTTTTGCAAGGCTCATTGAGATTCTTGTTTGAGAGCATTGAATTTTTTTGTGCTATACTTGAATTCTAGTTAATCCAGTGAGACTTGTATCTTGGGTTTTTTTCAATGTAATATTAAAAAAAACTACAATGGCTGTGTGTCAGACTGCCTTTTAAGAAAGATTTGATTGCAAACACAAACAAAAAGCTTTTCTTCTTTTGTACTCTTTTATGATCTTCAAACAAGTTTCTATGAAAAGAACTAATATTTTTTCAATTTTAAGCCATACTCACCTTTGCAGTTAGGAAAGACAAAAAAAATGAAAATTTCATGTTACAATAATTAATTCCTGATTGTAATGTTACAGTATAGTTTATGTTGTGCTCTAATTATGCAGATATGCATTAGGGAAAACAACTTTGAAGAAAAAATGCACTTGTTTAAACATTTTCATAATTACATTTGAAACTGTTGAGCGGTGGGGTCATATAAAACCAAAATATATACAGATTTTTAATACTGAACTACAAACTACTCTGCTACTCTTAATACCTCAGAAACAGCCAGCTAGCTTGCAGCATCTTCCCAACATGTACTCCAATTATGGAGAGTTGGTTCTCCACAGAAATCGCCTTTTTTTTTTTTAGATAATACAGGTGATATGTTCTCTGGCTTCAGGCTTACTGTCTTACTTGTCCAGCTGAATATTGAAGGTGTTTTCCTAGTGGGCACATTTGAAGGAGCCAACATTCACAGAATCAAAATATGTGTATCCTCACTATATTTAGTCACAAGTTACCATGTCTGTTCATCTATCCTTCTCATTGCAATGCTTATTCACTCTACTCCCATCATTAAGTGATGGATTTATGGTACTCACAGAAAAAAAAAGTAATACAAAGCAGCTCTTGCTAATAAAAAAATTGCTGAAAAAATCAATCCTGTTAAAATTATAAACTATAATATCAGAAGGTGTAATTAGCTCACTAAAGTATAAGATTAGGCAGACTCCCTGTTTTCAATTAATCAGTCACTGTTACCTGCTCTTAGTTTTAAAATACCAGTTGTGAGCTCAACCAGTGATTTACAACAGCTACTCAAATATGCTACCAGCAGAAAAATCCATGTATCTAATTTTCTAAGAGTTTGTAACTTAAAACTGGATCCATTCAGCTCAGGGGAAAAACTACTAATGAATTGATGGGTCCAGGCTCTGAGAGAGCAGAGTGGGTCCAGTGAGC
The DNA here is from genome assembly GCF_047495875.1 of Pithys albifrons albifrons. Classification (NCBI taxonomy): domain Eukaryota; kingdom Metazoa; phylum Chordata; class Aves; order Passeriformes; family Thamnophilidae; genus Pithys; species Pithys albifrons. The sequence continues at coordinate 108,844,213 of NC_092459.1, forward strand.
AGAGTGTGCACACCAATACTATCATGATTTGCACAAGAATAGGGACAAACACACATACCAGATTGAGTTTGCTGGGCAAACATTATACACTGTTGTGTTACAGATTTCCTTAGCACCTTGCTATATTGTTTTCATAGCTCTGATCTAAAAATCTCTTTGAAAATCGATGAACAGTTACTTTCAAAACATAACATTCAATGCCTAATGCCATCATAGCTCTCACTTGCTTCCAGTTACCTGTGCAATTATTCAAAAGGTCCAACTTTTATAGAGGAATAATAGGATATCCAATATCCAATCATTCACAATATCCAACTATTCCATGCTAAAGAAAGAAGTTTTATTTTTGCCCAGATCCTACTCTCAAAATAGAAAAAAATGTACTTGAATCTGAACTAGGCAGTGCAGGTGTTAAATAAAAAATTTACACCTTTTAACAGCTAAACAAAACATAAATGAATGAGTATGAGTATGAAATCTTGGAAGAATTAAAATTAAATTAGTTACACAACAATGCATGTCAGCTTCACAAAGCACACCCACCGATGCTGAAATTCAGACTACTGAAATATATATACAAATAATAATTCCCAAGTTGTGAGTGAGCATGATGTTAGGAAGACTCACAGATTTAAATTCCATGTGTTCCTGCAATGTAAGCACTGTCCTTTGAGGAGAAACGTACTCACAATCTCAGAAAAGAGATTCAAGTGCTGGACTTGCTTAACTGGAGACAGCAATACCATCAGTCCTTCATATAAATACACCACTATGACCATATCAGCACATAATGGTGCAATAAACATGTGGACTCTGATGCCTGAAGGACATTTTGCTACCCTTTTTAAGGCTTAGGTATGGCTTCTGAAGAACCTCCTGAAGAAGACTTTGATCCCTTTCCTTTCTGAGCTCTGTGCCAGTTCCTCCAGCTGTCAACCAACATGTTACTAGAGAGGGTCTTTGGAAGTTTGGGCAGCTTTCAAAAGCAGTTGGATATCAGAAATCTGTAACTCAAATCTGAAAATTAGTGCAAAGATGTATCAACTTCTCTGGGAGGAGTATTCCCCAAATCACTCTCTGCATGGGCTGGATAACAAAAAAAAAAAAAAAATTCTTTCCAGAGAGAGTGCTCAGGCACCGGAATGGGCTGCCCAGAGAGGGGGTGGATTCACCATCCCTGGAGATTTTTAAACTGAGATTGGACATGGCACTGAGTGCCATGATCTGTTAAAGGGACTGGAGTTGGACCAAGGGTTGGACTTGATGATCTCAGAGGTCTTTTCCAACCCAATCGATTCTATGATTCTGTGATTAACAAAGACTTGCAGGTGGTGGATTTCTCTGCTGAGTGCTCGTGATCATTCCTGGCATAGAACTGAGATACATATACTGCTTTGTACTATGTTCCACTTTTGAAATTTAATAGCTTTTATCCAATCAGCCTTAGGAGCTGGTTCCATAACTGCAGAATTTTCTCTCAGAAATCTTTCTGTTTCCATTCTCCTTTGCTCACCTTGCACCAACATCCTGGGTCAGAAGTGCAGGCTTTAAATTTATATTCCCAGGACAAATGGCTATAAAACCCTGTTCCCTCCTCTGCTGCCTGCACTTCCTTACAGCAAAGACATAGCATTTTAAAGTTTGTTACTAAATGACAAACCATGATGATCTTAGTGAATCCCCTCAACTTTGTTGTACAGAGAGTTTTATTTTTAAATCTGTACTAGCAATGGCGAAATTTTCAAATTGCATCTATGTTACTATTCTTGCTGCAAATACATGCACTGGAGTCATAATGAATAAATCTATTTCTAAACAAGGCAGTAATATTGTAGCAAGTGCTATAAAGTAGAGATGCTCATCTCTGTCATTAACTAGGCAAAAGGCCAGTCCATTTTCACTTGCACGGGGTCCATGTATGTTCTCTTTTATTTTTACAGTAACAATTATGAAATAAACTAATTTTGCTGCTTTGAATAGTTCCACCTTCTCTTAATCTCCTTTAGTTATCTGCATCTTAACCGTCTGAATTCTAAGAATAGTAGTTCATGAAGGAATGCAAATTAAAGAGGAAATTGGGTAATTCTAGGAAACATAAAATGCTTCCTCGTTAAATCTACAAGTACTTAAGAGTTAAGTAAATTGGGTTTTAAGGAAAGAGAGCTCCTTGGTGCAGAAGCACCCTCTAATGGCTGGCTCCTGACTACTCTGAATAACAACTGGAAAAGCAATTTAAGAGCTCCCTTATAAAGCAAGGGAAACTGTTAAGATACAAAAAAATAAAAAATAGAAATGTGAATATACATATGCACACACACATATTCACATTTCACATACATTCTCTGTTGTATATCCCTAACACAGAAAAAGAGCACCACGAATCTGATAAACTTTTTAAATTAGAGCCTGTATTTCTTTTTAAAACAATATTCTCAATTTAGCAGATGAAATAGTTTTTTATGTTTTCCCAGGTTCCAACCATTCTTCAAAATTTTAAGATAAACAGAAATTGAATTTCCTCTCTTATCTCAATTAACATTACAAAAGAAAACTAGTCCAAAAAGGCTTTAAGGAAAATGCTATACTAAGTCCAAATCTTACAATAATTTATGCTGGAAGGAACGTGGAAGTCATTAAGTCCAATCCCCTACTTAAGTTGGCCAGTTCTGAAGTTACATCCCAGTAGTAAAATACTACATTAGGAAAAAACAAATCCTTTTGCTGCCTAAGCTGCACTAGAAATGGAAACCATTTCTGATTTCTAAAAATATGCCTTAATAGCTTCCCCCCCCCTTCTATTCTATGGCTTTGCAGATTTTTTTTTCTGAAAATGTCCTAAAATTGCTCATAATTACTGCATTATTTTACCTCCACATTAGAAGGCATACAGTCCTTTATTATTAACTGTTAAGTATAATATCTCAGTGCTCATACAAAGCCAGTGGCAGATAGAGCAGTTAATAACATGAAAGTAATGAGCCTAACCGACCAACTTGCTTCTCAACATCACTTCTCAAATCTCTTTGGGCTAAATTTTCAGTGTCGGGAATTAGCCATAGAAATCCCATTAACATTAATGAATGTTCCATGGTTAACTCCCCATGCTCTGTGCTGAAGATTTACCCCTATATCTCTAAAATAAATATGTGCAGATGCCAAAATTCTTTTTATAGACCCTGAAGAAATTAAGGACTCTATTCTCAAATAATTGACTTATGCACATGTATCTTCTCCCCCCATGGATCATCTTCTACATATCAGACTGGGTGTAATGTCTGCATTATTTTCATTGAGTAGATCACCCAAAGTGTGTGTTTACTGCATAAACGGCTGAGTTTAGTTAATTGTATATTTTACAAAAATAATATATAGATTGAGCTGGATTTTTCTCATCATTAAGTACACAATGCACTGGCTGAACAGGATTCAGCATCATCAATACAGCATGTATTTGCACTTATATTTCTGAATAAAATACAGTCTTTAGGAAAGTCAATATTCTCAAAGAATTTGAAATTATCCTACATCCCTACCAAAAGCCAAAATACAACTGGAGCTACAGAAGTCTCTGCAACCAGTGACTGAGGCACTGTGTAAAGATGGTGGGGGATTTTTGGTACAGCAGCTATGAAAATACAAAAGTGGGAAGAGCTTCCAGGGACAAAACCAGCAGCTGCTCTCTGGTTTTGAAACACAGGGATGTGGGATGTATTGCTATAATTTTTTCAACCCCATTTGCAAAAACACACCCTTGCTATTTTTAAAGTTTAATTTAGAAGCCTACTTGACCAGTTGAGCTCATCATTTTAAGCTCCACAACAGCTTAAAAGTGCCAAAATAACTTCTATGCCAAAGCTATGCTTGGCTTTGGCAAAGCACTAAAATTCATATTTATAAACACTTGGCTTCACTGGTATTAAAGTACATGCATAAAGGCTTTATTTACCTGAGAGCTACAACTGCCATAAAGACAACATGGTGTTGACCTTTTATTACACTGAGACTTTCAGGCTTGTGATCCATTAAGTCAATGAACTGCTTCAAATCACATTCACTTCCTAAACTCTGGGAAATAAATCTTCAGTAACACTTTTCATACATAAAGATTTACCTTACCTTTCTTAAAATTACTCTTCTTGGAAATCAGACAGGAATAGGTTAGGTATAATACCTAATTGTGTGCATCTTCCATAGGATCCCAAGCTTGTTGGAGTCCCCAGTTTGTTGGTGTTAGCACTATAAGCTCAAAGAGGACAGTCTACTTCCTCCTTGAATACAGAACCAAAAAGTCATTTACACAGAGCCTGTACAAAGTGTTTTATCTGAAAATAAAATACCAGCTAAATGAAGGCAGAGGAAATCTCTTGAAATTATCCATTAAAACTATATTTGAGAAAATTCATGCATGAAAAATACAATGCTTCTGGTTGTGTCTGGAGCTGAAGATGGCACATTTAGATAGAGATTCTTTTAGCTTATCAACAGACTCTTAAAATCATTTCCAGATCAAAGATTAAATGTATAGTCCTTCTAAGAATATCGAACTATGTGACCATAAACCAATTCTCTTTCAATAGCAACACATTTAGACAGATTCCCTCTTTCCATTGAAAGGTCTTTCATACAAGTCTTTCATAGCCAAGATAAAAAAGGGAATTTTCCTGGTAGCATTCTTCACAAAAATGCTTTCAGCTACAACTGGGAAATCTGGAATGAGGTAAGGTCAGACTGGTGGAGGTGGGGAAGAGAGTCAGTCATGTAAACAGGTTTTATATTGCATTTATTACAAACTCTCCTTATTTTCAGTTGCTTCTTTGGAAATTAGCACAACCATGACTGGATTAATTCTCTGTGGGTTTCCCTCTGTACTATTATTGAGCAGTCATGGGAAAACTCAGCCAAATGAGTATGGCTCTAGTGAAGCCATACATCTATGAGGAAGGGCAATCACCAGAACACAGGGTTTGTCTAAAAAAAGACATTCAAACAGATAGGGCACTTAAGCTGACCTCCCCAAAGTGATGTCCTCATACTTTAATTGAGCTGAATTTTTGATGTTTTATGTCACTCTAAATGAAAAGGAATAATTTTATAGAGAATGTTTGTTGGTTTTCTGGTTTTCCAGACACATTCCTACCTATTCTTCAGGCGGCCTCACTGCATTTCAGTCCCTCAGTGCACTGTTTCACATCTGAGCAGCTCTTGTACCCATCCCTATGCACCCTCCAAGACTGTGGCTGAAACCTCTCTTTAAAGTGTTGCAAGACAACCAGGAATGTCTCTTTACAGTACAATGAGAAACACAGACAGTACAGCAGCCACATCTTTCTCATACCTCCAGATCACGAGAAAACAAAAGGCAAACACTTTGGCATGCCCAAAGCCACATCCAGCCTTTCCTTCCCAGTGGTTCACAGCTGGTGTTCCCTTTCCACTGCTGCATCCCCAGAGAGGGATGCCATCCTGGCAAACAGCAGCAATGTCACCTCTATTTTCTTTGTCTCCTGATTTTTCTGAACACAAGTCTTCAACATCTCCTGTGAATGTGCCTCAAGACATACTCCAGCACCAAGGCACATTGCATGGGTTTATTCCCACTGACTAAATTGCTGACATCTGTTCTCTGACCTACTCCCCTTAGCGGTATCAGTTGGAGGGCTTAAGCACATTTGTACATACCTGATGCTGTCTGCTTGGGGCATCCTATGAAATATTTTTGCCATCAGAATTTATGTTTGTATAGGGTAATGGGGGAAGGGGAAGGAGGGTAGGTACTTTTGCCTTCCCACTACCTTTTAAATGTATTGAGCACCGTATTTATGACACATCCCCATTGCTGGTGCATTTCACAGCAGCCTCCTCCCTAAAGCATCAGAAATTTCCACAACAGTCCCAACAGCTGTTTCTCAATATTCAACTACTTTGCAACTGAGTGAGCTTTCAGATGGGAATGGCAAAATGCCTGTTGGCACTGCTAGGAACTCTCCTATATACCTAAACCACTGGACTGAATTCAGAGATGGTCAGTGGCCTGTTATGCTGAAGTTTTGCTTCCACCACTGGTCATCCCAGCTGTGCATCATTACACTGCTTCCCATATGTATCATCAACCAGCTGATCTATCCCTAAAGCAGTGCCCCACCAAAGTGGCTTCAGAGAAATATCCTGGGGAAGGAACTGCTCCATTCATCTACCTGCTCCTTCTCCTTTAGTAGCTGCATGGCCACAACTTCAAAAGTTCTATGAAATCACAGAGCCCAAACCACCTTTCTACACGACTACACATGCATGTGCACAATCTTATTTCCATTAATGATGATTATGATCCATTAATGATGATCATGATCTCTGACACATGCTCCGAGCTGCCTTACAGCAGTTCAAAATGGAATAGCACAATTAATGGACAGGGGGAGATGAACCATAAACTTTCCAGCTTCATTCCCAATACTAAAATTTCTGCAGGTATTCCATATGAAAAATTGCATAAACACATCAAAAAAGTGACTGATCCACTGCATGGAACTGAGCAGCACAGTAAGTCCTACCTGCAGGATACTCCATGGTTAAATTACAAAAGCAGAGAACACAAAATACGTTACTGCAGCACACTGAGGTTATAGAGAGGCATTTCAGTTCGACAGAGTCAAGTTGCTCCACATGGAGTAAACAGACTATTCCGGTTCCCCCAAGTGCTCTTCATATCTGACAACACCTTTCCATACAGATCCTTAAGGATCAGGAAGAGCCTGGGATACTGCCATTCCTGCTCAATACACATTTGAGGACTTTCAACGGTAATTCATTGCCATGAAGTCTAACAGCTGTCCTGGCCTTTGTCCTTTCCAAGGATTTCTTCCTGAGATGTGCGATATTTAGTAACTACATTCCTCATTTGTCAGCCTTCTTTCAGGATTGCAAAACACACACCTAAAAAATATTCCATTGCTCGATCACGCTAACACAAGTCATATTAATTAAGAATATGTTTGTGTAATTACATGGGAGAGGTGCTTTGCACAGCAGTTAAAGTATATGCAACATCTATAATAAGCAACCCTGTGTGTAAGATATTATTACAGAACAGGGTTCTTGGTCTGAAAGAAAAGCAGTTTGAAAGTTGATGCCAAGTCTTTGGTGTTTTCTAGGTCACATAAATTGTTATTAGGACCTGATATATTTAGGTAGCAAAGCACATTAAATTGTATTTTATCTGACTCAAAAGGAACAATCATTCTATAGCATTTGCTGAATAAAGTCAAATACATTTCTTCCAACAAGTTAATTAAAAATGTATCATTTACACATGGCAACCAGATCTGAATGGCTATTGCCAAACTGCGATTTTCTTTTGACCACTTTATTGATGCAATCAAATTTTTGCATCCCAAAGTTATAATGATTACTTTGGTTAGGGCTAACTCTTCTCACAGATGCAACAAGCAGAGTTGCACACACTCTGTGATAAAGACTTGCAGCCTAAAAAAAACTGTTAGCAGGCCAGTCCAGGTGTCCTTAGGCAAGTCAGCTCCCCAGTCACTGCCTAAACCAGGGAGCAAAACACAGAAATAATGTGCATATGCTCGGCAAATCCATTTTCATGTTTTCTTTTTAATTTTAATATCAAAGTATTCCAAAGCTCAATTATGCTTCATTAGTGAAACTGTGACTATCCCACTTAATTATTTTAATATCTCAGGATTAGACAAGGAATGCAGAATTTTGGTAAAGCAGAGAATGAAGGAAACACACTGACTGTTCCAAGAAAAAAAAGCTGTATTTCATGTTTTGAGCCAATCAACGATGAGCCACAGATATTGTATTTCAGATGATTGCTTTAATCCTAAGGCATTTTAGGGTGTATTTGAAGTAACACAAGGGAAGCTTATTTTGATATATTCACAATATAAAGCTGCTTGGAGATGGTTTCTTGATTCACACTGTGAGTTAAGTTCTCTCGCCCCCTTTGAAACCAAAAAAGGAAAATACTTGCAAGCAGACTTAGAGTCAAAATAAAACATCAATTTATCACACAGCTCTTTCCTCAGAGATCCCTTTTCCTTCTGCATCTCACAAAACCAGAACTCCAGGCACACTCCCCTTCATCCAGTGCTACAAGTCTTTCATTTGCAACTGCAAACTTCCCTGTACACATTTCTCACAAGTTTTTAAACAGTTTTCACCTTCTCTGCCTTCAGAAACTTCACAGAAATACAACTTTACACAATGGCACCACCTTGTGTTTCAAATAGCAATTTTCAATCCTTACACTGACCTCGACTTCCTGCCTTTCACTCACAGCTGATGAAAAACATAACTATTTAAATATAAACATATAAAATATTTAAATACAAATCTATTAATTAGAATGTTGATGTTGTTTCATATACAATAAAAATTTAACTATTTCTTTCAAATGGGACTCACCCCATTTTGTGTCAGTTTGCGTTCCTGTCCTTCATACCCCAAATAACCTGCAAAACAACCTCTGTGAGCATATTCTTAATATAGTTCCTGGTTGTTTTTCATTTAAAAGTAAAGCACAGGTCCCAATGGATGACCTATTTTGGGGTCAAAGTCAATAAAATTGTCTCTAAAGCAGGATTTAAGTGCTTGGTCAAGTGGAAATCAAGCTACACATATATGTATTTAAACCCATTATCTAAAAATGGATAATCCAAAAATATAAGTATTGAGAAAATGTTTATTTCAAATATTAAAGGAAGACATTATAACATTAGAAAAAAGCAGTGCCCAAGCTTTTATTGGTATGGGCAGGGAGGCAGCCTTGCCATTTAGAAGTGTCAAACCACCTTACTAATTTTACAGCTGTATTTAAAAGTTGTGAATAACATTGCAAAACTTCAGCATTGTGAGCTGAAAACCAAATATGTCTTCACCAGGTTGACTTTTCTTTTCTGGAAGTGGAAAGTGAAGTAATTTTGCAGCACAAATGGTTCAGTTGCTTGTATTTTACAGGGTGAATTGTTATCCTTGAAACACATCCCCTACTGTACCTGGGCTGGACCTTAAAAAAATATCTCAGGCCTTTGGTGGGAAAAGCAACCATGTTGTTCAAAAAACATCAGTAAAAAAATCAGTTTTAGCAAATAAGGTCCACAAAAGTTCCATTCCTACTTAGGATGCTCCAGTCTCCCTGTTCTCAGTGCTGATGAGGCAGCACCTGATCCTTTGAGACCCTCCTAAAGGCACCATGCACCATGCTCTTCAGGCTCCTGCATTTCAAATAAAAGCATCCTACTATTCCCATACAGGCTTAGTCCAATGCATGTTGGATACAGGGATTTGGAGTAACCTTCCCAATTTGTTTGCTTCAGAAGCTGGAGGCAGAACAAGGATCCCAACCAGAAGTCCCAAGCCCAACCACCACCTTCCCTTCACTGCAGGCACAGCTGATGCCAGATGCAGCTCCCCACACACTGTGCTTTGGGTAACAGGCACATTTTGAAAAGCTTAATGTTAATAAAAGAAAGCACAGGTATGGTCTCTATCTCTGAATTTTATTTTAATTTTGTGGAGGTTAAAGCAACCTGAGCCACATTAGAAAGACTTCTCTAACACCTCACCTTCATATAGCACAGAAAGTCTCTGCCTTTGTAATACTGAAGGACTTGCACTGCAGCAATATTCCCCATCCCACCTACTTTTCCCAATCTAAATGGTTCTCCTCCATCTCATATGCTCCTCCTCACAAACCTAACCCTTACTTCAGGTGCAATTCTTCTCTCTATTCTACTCTTCCACCTGTTATTTTCTTCTTTATCTTAATGTAATTTATTTTAAAATAATCAGGTAGATCTTTTAAATTACTGGCTATACTCAGGTCACATTTGCTCAATATAAATAGAAGTAAAATTTATAACGGCAAAATTTGTCAAAAAACACCAACATATTTTGTCAGGATTCCGCTGCACGTATTTAAAGATGCTGATATAAAGGTTGCACATCCTCTTGAGTCACCAATATCAAGAAAGCATCACTTTTCTAGAATCTTCTTGTGCAGACTTTTGCACATCTTTGTTATAAATCCTATGCCTAATTTTTTTCACATTATCACTTCAGAAGAGCTCCAGAAGTTCAAGGGTCCTGACAACAGACTCCTTTAAAAAAAGCCAAAGCTGTTGATCTTCCTTCAGCTGTCCTGGCACAACTGCTTATAAAGCCATACAAATTAAAATGTTCAATTTAAAACCAGTTCAATCCTGTGAACCAGCTCATCAGGCAACCCTACACATAGTTTGGCCAGTGCAATTACACTAGTGATGCAAGGACAAAACAAGAGCTGTGTCAGCTAGCACAGCTGCCAAACACAAGCCTCTTAAAACTGCATTCTCAGGAGAGATGAAATATGAACCACTGATATCTGCAGGGTGTTCTCAGCTGGAGTCAGCTGGACACAACAGTTCCACAAGGAGAGGATAGCACAGAAGGTGCCTGGAACAGTCCTGTGTCTCCCCAGCATAGCAGTAGAAGCTGAGTGGACAGTGCGACCAAGCAAATCTATATTCTACCAGTTATTTACCCCAAGATATCTGTACTCATTCTTTTCCCCACTGTCCAACCCCCTGCACTCAAATACCACAGACACTGCATCAGAGTTGCTGAACAAACACAAGACTGGCACAGTAAAAGCAATCAAACCCAGTCACAGTTTACATTAATATGCCAGGCTGTAATCTGGAATGATTCAACCTGTTTTTATAAGCAGCAGAAGTTGGAACAACTCGAGGCAGCTCACAGTGCCATGTTCCTCACAAACAGAGCTGTGCTTGCATGCTTTGCTCTCCAGTTCTGCCCATTCTCTGTTCTCCTGTGATGGGAAGGGGACACAGCCTTCCATGTGCCAGCTCCTCTGGGAGGCCAAGGCAACAGCAGCACATCAGCACCCCCAGCTATCCTGCACTGAGGTACAGGCAGGTAAACAGCACCTTTTGCCAGTCTCTTTTTCTCTCTGAAGAAAAGGAGGTTGGAAACAGCAATGGTTATCAGCTCAGCTGCTGAAGGTAAAGCAGTGAACAAACTGAAGACTGTGACAAACATTTTTGTCCTTCCCGGATAAAATGGGATTACAGGTAATTTGAAAATTTAAATTCACTGCACTGCTTGGTTATGGCCTAGAGAAGTGAGGCCTAGTGTGTCAGAGGATAATCAAAAGGCCAATGTAGGCAAAAATGAACACAAGGCCACACGATAATTCCATCTCTGTTGACTGAAAGGCCATAAAGGTCAGAAATTCCTAAGAAAGTTAATGATGATGATGATGATGATGATGATGATGATGAAGAAAAAGAAGAAAGGTATTATTTTGACAAGCAGATACAATAAAAGCTGTTCAAGATAGTGCTCTACAAGGAAACTTGGAAGCACGGCAGGGACTACACATTCCTGCCAGGCTAAAGGCCTCTCACATTAGACTACCACTACCCAACCCAATTCCTAAAGTTATTATGAAACAACGGAAGAACTGAATACATATTCTTGATCAAATCACCATAATCAGAGAGAACTGTCATTGACTGCATGCAAAATACAACTGCATTTGCAGGCACATGTCAGAGCCATGACTCCTGTTCAACACAAACTTAGTATATCTGAAGTAATTTAAAAGTTTTTGAGAACTCTAAGTCTTTGTTTGGGTCCTTTATAAGCAGAAGAATCCTGACAGCAAAACCCCTAATATTCATGCAGCGAGAGAAATCCTGTAAATAAATTCTTTTTAAAATATCTTTGTTGCTGGAGAGTGCCTCTAGAAGGTGAACTGGACATCTCTGTGCAGGCAAGCATTGCAGTACTCAAGGCATTAAAAGGTTTATTCTTATCTCCACTGCTTTTGAATGTGGATACTGAAAGACTGAGGGAAAAGCCAAAGCATATAATCGCTCTAGTTCAGTGTGCCAGCTCCGGAGCAGGGCAGTTATTAATGCCAGCTGTACACCTAATTCTCTTCTCTTGGGCATGAAGGGGTTCTCACCCTGTTGCAGGGTGGCCAAACTGCTTGTGAAACAGGGATTTCACAGTCCTACACTGATGCAAGGCAAAGCTCAGTGCCAATGGTGAACCAGCACCAATTCCAGTCTTCCTTAATTTGCCAACCTGTCCTTTGAGGACCTGCAACACAAGCAACTGAATTGTTCCCAAAAGCAGAGGCAGTGCAATAACCACAACAATCATCCCAAGCTAAATTGTCCCGGATTGTGCATCAGATCCCTGAGGCATCTCATGCCCCGTGAGCCCAGTTAGAAGCAGCAGCACTTGGCACTCTATCTGGTTGATTAACACATACACCCATCTCAGGGGGAGCCTGAAGATATTGCAAAGAGTTTGATGAGTCCATCATGCTGATTGCGTAATGGAGATGGTCACACACAATCTTTCCTTTCCAAGTAGATTTACATTGGAAATATAAAATAAAAAGCAAAAATTCCCTTGCATCTAGAAAGGGGATTTGAGAAAATGAGTTCCTTCTTAAAAAACAAAAAGGCATGGTAAGCTGTTGTGATGCCTTGCAGTAGCAACTTCTACCTATGCTACAGAAGGAAGACATTAATGCCATGTTCCACCACCCACTTTCACTCATGGTGAACTGAGATTTCTCTTTGCCAAGTTATGACACAGATGGAAGTCCCAACAACACGAGGCCCAGTCTAAATCAAAGGATCCACAGTGATAAAAAGTTTAAGACAGGAGAAACAAACAGCAGTACTGAAGCATGTTATCTGCAACAATCTTCCAGGCACCCACGAAAGGAAAGAATGATCAACTTTGTTTCCAGGCTTTGTATGCTGATCAGTCAAAGAAGTATGACTCAATATTAGAGGAGCTTTTGCTGTTAGTCAGAAAACCAGTGTCAGAGCAAAAGCCAAGGGAATGGGGACAATTCTCCATGTAAGCTGTGGCAAAGACCTTTTTTCATCTCCATAATCAGATAGGCTGTTGCTCTGCACTGTTAAAGGCAATCATTCTATCCAAGACATTTTACTTTTCCTTTTTTCAGTTTCAGACTTAACTTGCCCCTTTGTAGCTCTCATCCCACCTGACAGAACAAGGCAGATTTCCTGCTCTGCCTTCCAGCCTTCTGCCATTTCAGTCCAGCTATTGATGGGCTCAATCAGGATCAGTCTTTATGAAGTCCAGCTATGTCTGTTGTGCCAGGAGTTGATCTCTGCTCATTCATTCTGGTCAGTGGCCCAAAAGTGAGACAAGTGCATTCAGTGCAGGTGCAAGCTTTGGAATGCTGACTCCTGAAGGGCTCACAAGCCACAGGCAAACTCAAGTTTTTCAAAACCTATTTAAAATGTCTGCTCCAAAACCCAGAGATATCAATGTCTTCAGGAAGGGTGGTGGCGGGGGGAACTTTAAAAAAATTCAAGAGAAAGGAAGCCCTCAGCAATTTTTCCTATCTTCATTCTTAGACAGACTGGCAAAATCTTTTTACTTCTTCCAAAACCCAATAGCTCTAGACAGAACATACTTCAGTTACAGCAATGAAGGTCATAAGCAACTGCAAGTAAGTTCTTACAACATGAATTAGGCAACCTTTCTGACCTCACCTACAGCAAATCATTCAGTTCACTGAACAATTTCATATGCAGTTACATATTTGGAAATGTCATTTGTTGTTTTCATGTAACTAAGAGACTCTCAAATTTTATATAGGTCTTATGCTGTACACAACAAATAAGCAAAGCATACAATTGCCAGTAGGTAAAATCCTTCCTAATTCAGGGACTGCATCAGTCCTATTAAGAGTTGCATTTCAGTATTCCATAAAATTATGTTTATTATTCTCTATCCTTAAAAATGCTAAATACAGTTTTGATATCCTCTCATAAACAGAATGCTAGCAAAAAGTTTAAAATCTTTGTTTAGGTTACCTTTCTCTTGAAACAACCTAGCAATTAGTATTTTTTATTCAAGTCTATTTCTTATATTTAACATTACTAATACTAATATCTAAATAATATTTAAATGAGTTACCTGAGCTAGAAGAGGATCTGAATTCTGATTTAATTCAGGATAAGTTATTCTTTGTTCCACAAAGAGAAAATGCTTAGTTTTTGCCTCAATCCTCCTTCCCCTCCCTCCAAAATCAAGCCTGATATTTCATGACACTTCCTCCTTCGTCTGCAGTTTGAGGAATGCTGTGCTTGTGTTCACAGGGACAAATAAGGATGACAAGCAAGAAAGCAATTACAATAACTGTCTGATCTGCCTCCACTAAAAACATACACTTCAGCTTCAAAACAATATGCCACTCAAATGGGGTAAACCCTATCTGACACTAAAATTACCAATGTTTGTCATGTCTGAACACATTTTTGGACTAAATCAAACCAGCAAGTCTTGCCTTTACCAACTCTTCTAAAAGCAAAAGAGCATTTAGTGGCTTAAAAATCAAGTCCATGTAGTGTGTTTCTGTCAGTTCTTCTTAAAGAGAGAGTTCTGGGCACTTGTAAACTGTGAAAATTATTTTTTTTTTAAATGGCATCTTGATTCTTGGTGAATTTCACTGGCAGTTGTGTCTGCAGCTTTGAAGTCTCCTCCAGGTCTGTCATTTGGTAAGGCTGTTGATGGGTGCCTGGGGTGCTTTGTCCTCCGGGAGGTTATTTTCCTTTAATTCATCTCTGATTAGAAGCAATTTATGCATTTTCATCTGTTTTATGTAAAGATCAAAGGGATCACGGTTCCCAATGTCGACCCTATTATAGACAAAAGGGGCAGGCTGCACATTTTTGCTGGGTTGCAGTTTAAGCCTCAAAGTGCCCGTTCATACTACGCAGCTCTTGATATATCTGTCATAAACCAGCATTTCATTTGGAGACCAAGTCACACCTATTTGCTTGCCTGTAAACACATGCACACTTTTACATTGATACCAAACAAATCTGTGGGGTGAAATTCACCATTCTCAAATCTGCTACAATAATCATTTGCACAATGAGAACAAAGAGATAAAAGATTAAATTCAATATTGATGTAACAATACTCTTCTTAATGGTCCCATTAATAAATTTATGGCACTTCATCTAGTCACAAACTGATGTAGCTGGCCCTGTATCAGAAAGTATGTTCAAAGCTTTCTCAATATATTTTTCTCCCTTCAAGTTACAATAATAACTGACTTCCATGCAACTTAAATAGATATTATTCCCAACACAAAGATAACTTTAAAATTTATTCCAATACAATCAATATTCAGTAGCCCCTGATATTAATAACATCGGTAATAACATCGTTGCCATCAAAGTAAAAATACAGATGTCACTAAAACTTCCCCTGAGTGAAAAGATTTGCATAAGGAAGTTTTATTTTATCACTATTATTTTAAGCAAAGTCGGTACACATGCCAGCAAACATGCAGAGATGGGAAACTCCCAGGATGTTGTCCCAAGCCAGGAAACACACACTGTAAAGGTAAATGCCACCTCTTACTTCCAGTCAGCTCAACCTGACTCCCTCCCAAAGGCTCAAATCCTCCTTTGCCTTATTAATCATTTGTAGAACAAGGAGAAAATACTGTGAAGTCAGATAGAAAGGGGGAAAGCCGACCAAAATGTCACTCAGTTGGAAAAGCCATAGCACTGTTCTTGGGAAGGCTTCTCACCTGGCAACATGAGGAGAACAGACTGCCACTGGTGGCTTGTAGGTTTAAAGACAGTGAATTAGGGTTTGCAGTATGATGAGTGCCTAATTACTTCATCAGCAATATCCTGAAGGGGACGTTCCAAACGAGGGACTTGCAATCAGGGGTGGCTCTTACCACTACCAACTTCAGAAGCTTTGCTAAAACCCATCATGGTCATTCTCTCCCAAGAGTGACAGAGGGGCTGCATGAAGCAATGGAGGTGCAAGGAAACAGCATTTAAAAAAAGATGACCAGGAACTGTACACCTTATTTGTTATCAAGATAATCCTAATAAAACAAAAATATTTAGAATTTCTATGTTGGAAAATAAAAAAATAATATCATTAGATTGTAAAGGACTTTGCAATTTTCTCCTCCAGGCCCGTGTTTTTGCTCAACCTGTGTTACCACATACACTTAAAAAGGAAAAAAAACACCATCACTTCAGGGAACTTCATACCATTGTACTTATGAAACTTGTGACTCTAGCTGTGGATTAAAAAAAAAAATTCTCAAATGCATGACAATGTTCCCATGTACTTGTGTGCTTCCCTAGCAGCCACTGCTGGGATTTTGCTGGTTATTCCCAATCTCCCAGAGCCCTGCATGTGCTAACTCGGGTTAAGTGCAAACAGGGATCTGGAGGAGGAGATCACAATGTCCATTACAAGGTAATTGCTATTTTTTTCTACTTTACAACACTTAAAAACCCCCTTAAAACCACTTGACAAACCTTGAAAGGTCCAAAACCAGACAGGCTGAATTCATGGCTTGTATCATTAACACCACCACGACATTAAACTCAGGTCTTTGATATAATTTATAATATATCAAACCCAAAGTACATGCAAAAGAGGTCCTAACACACACCCCTGACCTGTCAGCAAATCACAGCAAACTCCAGCTTGTAGGACAATTCAAGAAATAATTATCGTAAAGAACATCACAGTCTTACCCACAGTGAAAATAAAAATAATTGAGGTGTCTGAAAAAGTGCCCGAATTCAAGACAAATTCTAAGACAAAAACACCCATAGGAAAAAACGCCACCACTGACAAAGAAAACACAGTTAGCAGAGGTCTTTACATTTCAACAGGCAAGGAAACTTATGAGATACTTAGGGATGAACATTCCAGAAGAAATGGAAAGACTACAAAAACAAAAAATTAGATGCTGTTTTTAAAGGACAAAAATTACTATGACAAAATAGGTAGACTTCCAAAGTAATTTCTAGGGAGCAAGGACCCCTTTCCTTTTTTCAGGTCTGACTTACCCCTTGCCTAGGGATCCCCTAAACTGCATTCAGAGACATGTAATCAAATTTATATGGTAAAGGAATGGGAAAAAGAACTGCCCAAGGGAAAAAGGAAGGTCCTATTTAGGGGGGAAGGCAGTGGGGCAGGAGAACAGGTGACAGAAGCCTTACCTTTCCTCTCAGAAAATTGTTAAAAGGCCTTGTCTGATTTTTGGTAGAATTCAGGGTCTTTTATGGCTTAACAATTCAGGAAGAAAAATTATCTGGGAATCTATTAAAATCTGAAAGGAGAAAATGAAATTCTACATGTAACCAACTGACGCTGGAAAAAAGGAAATAGGAATTAATGCCTGTAACTTGATGCTTGTTTTTGGAGTGGGTTTTTTGTTTTGGGTTTTTTTAATCACTTTATGATCCTTTGAAACCATGAAAAAGATTTCCTTGAATTTTTCTCTGGGCCCTGAGACCGAAACATTTGACAAAAAGGGAAACAGTTGACTTGATTGGAAATGAATTATTCTTTATGAGAAACAAAATTTGCCTGCCAAGAGTACTTGGCCTAGTTCTCTTCCTGTGGAATTCAGGAATTCACTCCAAAAAACTTGTGGAAACTCTAACGTAAAAAGTTTAGTTTCAGTAATATTTCCAGCTCAAAACACTGATGCGTTTGAAGTGTTAGTTCTGGTTAGAACACCAAAATGGAATAGAGAGGCAAGAACTGAACTGTTCTATTGCAACTGGAAAACAAAACATGCTGCCCACAAGCAGAAAAAAGTGACACTCATCTGATTCCACTAGAAAAGCAAAATTTACAAATTTCTCCCATCTATTCAGTAATTTTGGGTAACAAATTAATGAATAATTAGATTGTGACAACAGAAAAGTTTTCAGTCTCCAATACAATAAGAAAACAAATTCTTTTAAAAGCAAACTAAAGGACACAACATGATAAAAAAGTGTATTTTTTTACCCTATTGAACACGGTATTTTCAAATTCTCTTGTTTTTCTGGTTCAGGCGCATAAAGACAACAATAGGTTTTAGGATTAGAATTATATACTTTCAGTTTTGCACAAAGTCAGATGTCTCATAAGTCACTTGAAAACCCCTTTGGCAATTAAAATTGGAAAGCTTGTTCTGGAAAGAGACACGCAATTTAATCTAGCAGGCTTTTAGGAAGAAAATCCAGGGGAAAAAACCCAAACCCCAAAACTTTTGTTCTCAAGCGTTTACATCTCGGATTAATTTTTAACATTTTCTATACATCTTCAACATTGTTCAAATATGTAACATAAACACAAAATGCGGCAAAAGTCGACAAGTTAATTTATTACACTCTGTAATCAACAATCTATGCTGATCTTCAGGAAAGATAAACTAGGAAACAGTTGCTCATTCTGTAAAGGAGATAAAAGCGAATGGGAAACTCTGAAAGTGTTCCAGAAATGCAAATGGATACATCATTTGTGCTAAAGGCAACACCAACACTCTGCCTCAAACGAAGCAATATATCAACATGTAAGGACAAGGAAGCATTCTTCTGTCAGCAGAAAACAAAGAAAACATTGCCCATGATGAATAAGCCATCAAACTAAAAACAAAATGGCAACAAGAATTACACACTACTTAAAAATTTAATTTCAATGCTCCTGTGTGCTCCCAACACACACAGGTTGTAATGCAAAGCACAGACTAACAGTGAAGGGCACTGCAACTTGTCTGACTTTCTGTGCATCGGGGATCTACCAGCCCAACCCCACATTCCCAAACCCCATGGGAGGTTCCCCGCTTCTCTCTAGGGTTTCCCAAATTCCTTCTACATCTACAGCTCATTCACTTCTTTGTAGCCATGCCCCTCAATTCCCTTTTCTCCCCTCTCCTCTGCCACCACATGCCCCTCTGGTGCCAGCCCAGCACACTGTGGCCGCTCGGAGCGATGAGTTTGCTCAGCCATCAGTACGTTATGTATTCAACAACGGATATCAAAGCCAAACTCAACAAAATCCTTGAGCTCAGGTCATAGTTTTTCTTGAGGATTCTGGGGAAGGGGATACCCATTTGCATTTCATTAAATTTTCAATGAACACATTCACATTTGGAGTGTTTAAGATTCCTACCTTATCCACCAAATCCATCAAATCAGCCAACAAGCTCCAAAAATGAATGTGGGAACTGAAGAGTAGACTGTGTGAGCTTGTGCCTTCAGGTAACCAAAGAAAATGCTGTTTCCTTACTCAGCAGATTTTCCTTACATAAGTCAGGTCATTAAAAAAAGGAAATAACAGTGTTCTGCATATAAATGCATCTGTTATCTATCTGAAAACCAGGGCTGCTACTTTGAGCTAAGTGTTTAGTTCACAATTTCAGAACAGGAAAACTCTCAGGTACTTTTCTTGTTAAATACTTAAGGTTGCAAACCCAAATTGATTCTAATATTTTAATTCTTCAGATTAACTGATTTAAACCCTGAACTCAGTAGAAACAAAGACACAGTTTCCATGACCAACAGAATCACTATTTACTCACTCCAGAAGAGTAAATGTTTACAACACCCAGCTTGACATCTACTTTCTGTCCATTCCAAATCTGTTTACCATTAATGTCAACAAGCAAAATTGTGTAACTTTTTAAAATTATCCCTAATTTCTATACAACCTATTCATTAAAAACACCCATTCTTCAAAGAAAGATCCACAGCTCACAGCATAGTCATGCAGGATTAGAACATAGTGTTTGCTCCCAAAGTACATTATCCCATTTCAACTGCCACTACCTAAAATAAGTATGCAACCCCATATTCACATTTCACTTTTGCAAACTAGGGCACTTATAAATTGGCATTAGAACCCTGAATTTAGACACTTTGTGGTTATGACAAGACTCCCTGTGCATTAAGCATTCTACTGGGCAGTAAATGCCAATCCCCGATTCATTTTTGAACAATGTAACATCTTAATAATCAGAAGGAATGTTATCCAAGCTCTGAGGAAAGATGCATGGATGAGTGATAAGATATTCAGAGAAAAAGAACCAAGGGTAACTCATTGTTCCCAGAAAGAACAGGTAAAAATAGCAATGCACCCCTACCTGGTGAAAGCCATAAGTATTTCAGGATTTCTTTCTACGCTTTTTCTAAAACACAGGCAAAAATGAGAACAAAGTTTGATTATTAATACAAAGTAGCTCCATTTCAGAGTGCGTGGAAATGCCTTTCCCCAGAGGGATAAAGTTCCTTATACCCCACTCCTGCCATATCCAACCACAAACCTGACTTTGCTGGGCAGATCCACTTTTTCATCACTTACACTTCATAGCAAAAGTGTGCCCTGGAGCTACAACTCCAAAAAGCAAACAATAACTCATTTCATAGCTCTTGCTTAAGTGCAGGAAGTGAATTCTTATGTATTTCTCAGAATCAGAAAGTAGTGGGACATACGAAAATGTTTGTCAAGTAAAATCTGTGAGAGATGCAAGAACAACTGAAGGTGTCAACAGGAATTTGGAGGGGCAAAAAACACTTAAATTTTCTGCACAGAAAACAGGACAATTGTTGTCATGCTGAGGAAACTGCCCCAGTTCTTGCCAAGCTCATTTCTGCTCTCACATTCCCAGGCACCAAGTGCAGTTAAAGAAAAATAAAAAACTCACAGCTTTTTTTTTTCATACTGATTCATCAAGATAGTTGTATCTTTTTGCAGTGTGATGAGTGCCTAATTACAATGATTCAAATCTCTTGTCACCTTCAGGCTAGACTAGAGATAGCAATGGTTTTTAGCCAGAGCTGATAGGGAAAATGAACTTGACACAGCATGCAGTGGTTTGTTAAGCATGATATAATATTAAAAACATCACTCCCCTTTTAATCTAGCCAAGAGGAGGAAGAAAAATCACATGATTTTGAGTTCAAAGTTGCTAAATCCCTTCTCCAGCAGGGGAACATGCTTGTCTGATTACATTTTCAGGTTGAATGCATTTGTCACTCTATCATCTTTCTCCACATTCAGCCCTGTTTTGAGCCCTGTTGTCTTCAGACAGTTCTTTCTCCTCCTAATATTTGGTGTAATTTCTCAGAAGTTCCTTCAGCTCACTACCCATTTTTCCTCTTGGGAAATGGTTATGTGCAGCCTAGGCCCTCTAGTGCATCGTGATGTTAATGCAGTACATTCCCAGCCCTTTTGGCTTTACCTTCCTCTACCAAGCAACTTTTGTAAGAGCATCTGCTCAGTCCAGATGACTTTTGCAAGGGAACCCTATTTACACTTGCATAACTTCAAAAGAAGGAGGAGTTGGCTGAGTGATACCTATGCTGGTTGTACCGTGGCTTATTGCCAAGACTCAATCACTCAGTGCCATGAATGGCAGTTTCTGCTAAAACTCCGAAAACAGCATCAAAAGCAAAGCAGGAACCTCAGAGAAACAGCTTCCTCACCAGGGACAGGAGCTCAGGAATTAAATCTGCTTAATACTTCAGTACAGGTCCTTTATAAGGCCAGTGACCTGCACAACCCCTTGAGATCTGAAGAATACGATAGGGCTCGTGCCTGCACACTGATCAGCCAAAGTGGGACACTGCTCTGGTGGGATGTTCATAGAATCATAGAATCGACTGAGTTGGAAAAGACCTCCAAGATCATCAAGTCCAACCCTTGGTCCAACTCCAGTCCCTTTACCAGATCATGACACTCAGCGCCATGTCCAATCTCAGTTTAAAAACCTCCAGGGATGGGGAATCCACCACCTCTCTGGGCAGGCCATTCCAATGCCTGATTACTCTCTCTGGAAACAATTTTTTTCTGCTCTCCAACTTCACTTTCCCCTGGCAGAGCTTGAGCCCGTGCCCCCTTGTCCTATTGCTGAGTGCCTGGGAGAAGAGACCAACCCCCACCTGGCTAGAACTTCCCTTCAGGTAGTTCTAGAGAGTGCTGAGGTCACCTCTGAGCCTCCTCTTCTCCAGGCTAAACACCCCCAGCTCCCTCAGCCTCTCCCCATAGGGCTTGTGCTCCAGTCCCTTCACCAGCCTTGTTGTTCTTCTCTGGACCTGCTCCAGCACCTCAAGATCTTTCCTGAACTGAGGGGCCCAGAACTGAACACAGTACTCAAGGTTTGGCCTCACCAACGCAGAGTACAGGGGAAGGGTCACTGCCCTGGTCCTGCTGGCCACGCTATTTTTGATACAGGCCAGGATCCCATTGGCCTTCTTGGCCACCTGGGCACACTGTTGGCTCATGTTGAACTTCCTGTTAATTAGTATCTCCAGGTCCCTTTCTGCCTGGCTGCTCTCCAGCCACTCTGTGCCCAGCCTGTAGCGCTGCATGGGGTTGTTGTGGCCAAAGTGCAGGACCCGGCACTTGGCCTTGTCGAACTTCATCCCATTGGAATCAGCTCATCTCTCAAGCTTTGGCTTAAGCCAGAGGCCAAACCCCAGAGGCTGTGATTCCCTCAGTCACTATGCTGCATGTCCCAGACAAGCATATCAAAACCTTCAGTGCTTAGAAAACCATCCTGATGCATCTGTATCACATTTTTTCATTCCTCAGGTTCTATTTCACAACCATTTAATATAATTATTCTTATAATCTCAAACCATCTACTTGTCTTTTCACTTTTAGTTCCTTAAGATAAAAAAGACCTTGCTATCAGGCAAAACTGGAGATTATTAAAATGCTTTAAATTAAAAAAACCCCTGCAATTATAAGTAGAGGTATTTTTTCAACACTTAAAAAATTCAGGTTTTTAAAGTAATGAGTGAAATGTTTTTAAATAGGAAATATTATACACATTGTCAAAATTTACACTGACAAAGCTTGCAATAGTCCAGGGAGAAAACACAACAAATTACAACATAATAAAGAAACACAATACAATAGTGTGAACAATATCAGAATAATCTGCATTAATTCTCAACACAGCATATACGGCCTCACTATGTACATATGACCTCTAAACTGATAAAATCATCAGAGATCAACGAACATAGATATGAATGTCCTCTGTATGAATGACTGCTCTTTACACTCTGATGAAGCTTCTCAGCCACAATAATTAAGAAAGAAAAAAGAAGTCTAATTGAATAGCAACTGTATGGTATGGGCAAAATAGCAAATTCTGTTACCACTTCCCAGCATACTGAAAATTCAACGCACCTCTTGGCTGCATCACACCCAGGCTATGTTTCAAAAGAAATTGTTGGAAGAAAGATGTGTTCTGTTTTGTTTTTCAGAGTTTTTAAAAAAACTTCTTCCAGCAAAGGCCATTCCAGTTTTCGGAGGGGAAAATGCCATTATAGGCATCCTGTAAATGTCACAGAATACAGGGGAATAGCACACAAGTGACCAAGTTTGCTAATAGGCTTGGAGTTACCTGATGAAAACACTGCAAGGCAGAAGCATTTTGAAACTTGCTTTTCTTTCATCTCAAGATTAATTTGAAGTCTCCTTTTAAAACCTTCAAAAAGTGTTCATTCCCATTCAAGCTGTGTGTATTATTTGTTACAAAAGGGTGTGAGAAAACACAAACAAGTTTTTGAAAACTAAGAATGGGCTTATGTTCAACTGCTGTGGATCCATTTAAAGCAAAGATGAAACCTGTCCTGATGGATTTTTAAATAAAATAGGGTAAAATTCATACCCCTACATTAAACTTACTGGAACAGCAACTATTTATGGTTTCTCTGTGATTTCTGTTAGTAAAACTCTGGATGTGGTCACAGAAATTATAAACCTGCATTGTTATCTGGAAAACAAAACAATTATAATAATTTTCTGCTATTACAAGCAATTGTCTTTAATTACCTCAACATATTACTTCATTGTCTGAAAAGACAGGATGTCAGCATGAATAGCGTTGGTTTGGCAGCTCCAATTTACCAACCACCATTAAAATGGTACATGTTCTCTCTATTCCCTCCCTCAAAAAGTTGATCTGAGCACTCACAGAGGTTGTTTACCTTGGTGTCACATAAAACTAAAAAATTGAAATGATAAGGAATCAGACAACTTAAAAAATTTCAAGTGGTGTGTTCATATCTTTTAATCTTTGCATCATGTGTATGTTTCAATTATTAATCACTTCACAGTTTGACCCCTTCTTTTTACAAACCCATTTTTCACGTGGCTCAAATTTACACCAAAGGTAATGGCAGTGTAATGGAAATGGTGGTACTGAGCAAACAACCTATTATTTGACAATTATTTTGCAGATGGACATGCAAGGATGCCTTTACAACATCAGTCAATCACTGGCAAATAACTTAATTTCATGGAGCTTAAAAAATAAATGAAAAAAAGAGAAAAAAATAACTTAAAAGTATAGCAGGTACCCATTACCATTAATGCTGTATCGGCTCCCACTCCCATCCCCTGTGCTGCAGGAGGAAAGGAGGGAAGGAAATTGGGACTGAAGATGAGCCTGTGGGGAAGGAAGCGTGGGGGAAGTTCTTGTAAGGTTTAGTTTTATTTTCTCATTGTCCAATTCTGATAGCTTAGTAATAAATTAAACTTATTTCCCCAAGTCAAGCCTATTTTGTCGATGGTGGTAGCTGGGCAGTGATCTCTGCCCATCCTTATCTTGACCCATGAGCCTTTCATTATATTTTACCTTCCCTGTCCTGCTAAGCAGGGGAGTGAGAGTGGCTTTGGTGGGTACCTGGTGTCCAGCCAGGGTCAACCCACCACCACTTCAGCCAGGATTTCTCACATATTAAGGACACTGTTAAAACATGCATTAATTCTGAGCAATTTGGAAATATCTTCCCTCAAAGGAGAGCTGTGACTGACCATTCCAGTCAGCTGAAACATTTGGCTCTTTCTAGTTCCGCAGATGTAAAAGATATGATTAAATTAACTTATCCACACAAGTGGCAGAGCAAAACAAAACCAGTAAATAGCTTCAGTGGAAAGCAGAGTGAAGTAATTTTTGTATTTTACATAAATCATTTTAGGACTGACACAATATTAGGGTCCTTCTCACTCTTATCTGTGGATTTCTTCTCCCAAAATCTTTGTTTGAGTTGGGTTTGCTCAAATTAAAGTCACAGATGCTGCTACATTTCTGTGTGGTCCTTCCTTTTCATCCACACTCATGTTAAGGGAAGCAGCAATATTTTCACCAATATCATTATTCCTCTACTTTTAAACATAAGGCCAACAGCATAATCTTCACACTAATCCATGAAACAGATGACAATTATGTGAGAAAAGATGCAGAATATTCATTCTTCTGCTTTCTTGTGCTATGCAGCAAATACTGCAGTATTTTCTTTCATGATGATAATGTTTCTTTGATCCCAGCAAAGAGACTTTTGAAACTTCACTGTTAGAAATACATGTAGAATAACGAACTTACATGGCCTCAATTACAAAATGGCATTTGCAGCAGTTCAGCCACGATGAGGGAGTTTTAAAATTCACAGCATGATATCTTCTGAAAATCAAGCAGCAGCACTTCACAGGTCTGTCACTCCTAGAGCTTTTTGCAAAGTCCACACTGGCATGTCCTTGAATTCAGAGTGACTAATAACCTTAGCAAAGTGCACTTTCAAAACAACACTCATGCCAAAGTTGGCATTTACTCATTGACATTTTGGGTGGCATATTTTACAGATTGCTGTGTAAAGGGAGGTTCAACTACCTGCATAGTGTGTGCAATTTCAAGATTATTGCACCAAAGTTCAGCCACACACTGGAACTGAATGCATTACACAGTTTTGGGAATCATATTCAGAAAACAAGCAGTTTTGACAGCAGTGCAATTCACTTATTAAGTAATTTACTGAACAGGGAAACAACTTGATACATTGCAAAGCAGAGAGACAGAAAAAGCCACTTAAGGAGTTTCCTCATATCACAAATAAAAAATGATATCCAGAAAACAAACCAAAAAACCAAGAGGAAAAAGCTGATAAACTTCATCACTGACAGATGCCAAAGAAGGTAGTCTAGCTAGGTCTTTATGGAATCTATTTAATTTGCCCATTGATGAAATGGCAGTTAGTCAAGTTATTTTGAAACAGTCCCAAGGAGTAAGGTCTGCTTACTACCTAAGCATTTATTCAAATAAAACTGCCTCCAATGCCACTGTTTCACAGCTGTCTCGAGTCTGTATTTTAACACAAGCATGGCACTGTGTTACAGGGTTTCTAGTATGACTCTTATTCTGAATCCCACAGGAATTCCCTGCAGCCAACTGATGCAGTAGCAAAGTTAACAGCACTCCTAACAGGGAGGGGACTTTGCCAACAGCGTTCCAGGAACAGCCTGAGCTTTCACATAAATTGTGTCACAAGCCACACCTCATTCACTGACATTGCATCATTAAGAATTTTGCTCCAATTTGAACATGTTAATTACAATTACAAGGACCTCTTCCAATATCTTCCAGGCAGTCAGCACTAGGACAAGGGGGCACAGGCTCAAGCTCTGCCAGGGGAAACTGAAGTTGAATTTCAGAAAAAAATTCTTTCCAGAGAGAGTAATCAGGCATTGGAATGGGCTGCCCAGAGAGGCGGTGGGTTCCCCATCCCTGGAGATTTTTAAACTGAGATTGGACGTGGCGCTGAGTGCCATGATCTGGTAAAGGGACTGGAGTTGGACCAAGGGTTGGACTTGATGATTTCGTAGGTCTTTTCCAACCCAATCGATTCTATGATTCTCTGATTGTGTGAAATAAACCATCCGGAGTGAGCTACTGTTTTGAATTCCCTTTGCAGGTTTTAAGTCCTTCAATCAACTCACCCCACAATCTAGTCTGTCAGGGAAGTCACAATGGTTCAATTTCACAGGCAACCAGCCCACTACTGTTAAAAAATCTGCCTCTTGTGAAACTCTAAGCAGGTATGAAATAGCACAATATTGACATTTTCCTGGATGCTGCTTTGCCTACGACAGTCAAAGTGCAAACAGGAAAAAGCAGCTGCAGCTGGAGAGGAATCCCACTGTTCCTCCAAAGAACACAGATCTTATTTCCAACAGAAACACAGCACTTGCCCTTGCTCTGCCAAATACCAAGATACTTGATCAGACTGTGAGGAATATACTCAAGCTAGAGATTTTCTAAACCTTTTAGATACACTTTAATTCTGGCCCCCAAATCTTGTAAGCTGGGGATTTACTTCTGAAATGGCTTTGCTATCAAATAAGGCATATATAGGTTATAAAACACAAAGGTTTAATCAGCACTTTTTTGACCTAAGTTCACTAACTGGTTTGCCAAATTAACCAGCCCAGAACTATGTGATTGTATTATTAAATCTCATTTTTGAGTTTGCATTTTACCTGTTTCTTAGGAATTAATTGGTCTTCTGTTCGGTGTTTTACGTATCTACAAAGATACTCTAAAGTTCTGTTTTATTAAGAGAAAAATTGCACAGAATGAGAAAGAGAAAAATTGCACAGAATGAGAGAAAAATCGCACAGAATGAGAAAAACTTCTCTGGTAACTTTGGGATCTTATAACTTGTGAATTAGCAATGAAAGCAGTGAGATAAATCTTAGAGAATATATTTGAAGTTTTAATGAAAGGGTCAGATTACAAAAAGCCATAGTGGGAGTATTATATGAGGAAGCTTTAAAGTTAGTTGCAATGTATTAAAAAACAACATTCAAATAAATTATTTTGCACTGCAGTATGCCAAGTTTTGGAGATAGAATTAAAATTGGGCTTTCATTTTAGACCAAGTAAAGCATAATATTAGACTATAATACTGCACATACTAGTGAGATCCAAATGCCCACGGTGTTGTAAGAAAACATTTTCCCTCAGGCATTTGAAATTTAATGCTTCTTTAATATTCTCTGTTGGATATTGTTAGAATGGAATTTCAAATATTTCCTGCAATTTGAGTTAAAGATTACTGAATAATGCTGAGCAGCAAAAAATTTTTGAAGTGTACATCTAAAGCTGGCATAGTAGTTTAATGTCCTGTTGTTTCTTGCTTTAGCAAAATTAATTTCTTCAGTCTTAACCATGAATTCACACACCACCTGGAGATACAAACCCACAATTTAACTGTGGTGTATTTCTAGCTCCCTTGCCTAACACACCAAGGCCAGACCCTGTATGACAGGCAACTATAAAAGGCCATTTCAGAGCAATACTTTATATTCTCCTAAGTCAGAGAGTGAGCAACTTGAAAAACTGCATTTGGCTCATTATTGTCAATAAATGAGATTACTTGTCATGAAGTAAATGCACATGATATATTAAAAGTATATATGCTACTATATAGTCAAGAGTAATACCTTCCCAATAGGAATCAAAATATTCAAAGAGCTTTTATCCAATTAAGATCCAACTCTTCCACCATTCCTGTGTTACCATGGTTACTCAGTACAGGTAAGAGTAGTTGGCAAACAAAAGAGAAAGACGTACATCATTCTAAAAATAAACAAACTAGAAAAAGACTAATTATGATCATGATTTCCTTTGCTTGATTACTTCATGGAAAAGCCTCCTTCATCCAAAGATGCAGCTACTTAAATTTCCATCATTTGTGGCATGAATTAGCGTGGCCAGCCGGCCCCGGGCAGTGACCCTTCCCCTGTACTCTGCATTGGTGAGGCCACACCTTGAGTATTGTGTTCAGTTCTGGGCCCCTCAGTTCAGAAAAGATCTTGAGGGGCTGGAGCTGGTCCAGAGAAGAGCAACAAGGCTGGTGAAGGGACTGGAGCACAAGTTCTATGGGGAGAGGCTGAGGGAGCTGGGGGTGTTTAGCCTGGAGAAGAGGAGGCTCAGAGGTGACCTCAGCACTGTCTACAACTACCTGAAGGGAAGTTCTAGCCAGGTGGGGGTTGGTCTCTTCTCCCAGGCACTCAGCAATAGGACAAGGGGGCACAGGCTCAAGCTCTGCCAGGGGAAAGTGAAGTTGGAGAGCAGAAAAAAATTCTTTCCAGAGAGAGTAATCAGGCATTGGAATGGTCTGCCCAGAGAGGTGGTGGATTCCCCATCCCTGGAGGTTTTTAAACTGAGATTGGACGTGGCACTGAGTGCCATGATCTGGTAACCGGACTGGAGTTGGACCAAAGGTTGGACTTGATGATCTCAGAGATCTTTTCCAACCCAATTGATTCTATGATTCTATATGAGGTCAATCTTGCAGTTTTCTTCTATGTGGTTCCTTTATCATTTATTCTGGGCACACACTCCTTAGCTCTCCCTTACAGAAAGCCTGTCAATCCTCCTCAAAACAGCTTGGAATGCTGTGTCAGGCAGTAAGACTACCATGAGTTCAAATGAAGTAATTCCACAACACCACCCCAGCCCGACAAGACAACCCTAAATAACTTCATGACATGCCCAGAAGTTTTAAGCATTGGTTTTCTTAGAGCATGAGACTGAAGACCATTCTCATGGGTTCCAACACAACCCTTGTCAACACTGAACTGAAAAACAAACAAAAAATACATGTACGCTTTTGAGCCACAAGAAACACCAAGTTTGTTGTAGCAGAGTCCACACAACTGGAATAATGGCCCTACACCTTTACTCAGAGATGGGGACAGTTTAGCCTTACAATGTGCAGCTGAATGAACACAAGCATGTGGAGAAATTGAGTACTTGTGTTTATGTGAGCAGAATGAATAAATACAATTTCTTCTTTCTTTACTCAAATACCAGTAAAGATACTGAATATGGTCAATACTATTAGCACATATGGCACTAACGCCATCCACAGACTCTGCTGCTGCATTAAAATCAGTTTGGAAAAGGTTTCCAAAAGCAGACCAGATACCAAAACAAAACTGTGAAGCAGCAGAAAAACCTTGATAGAGGAAACAAGGTGTTTAGTTGGCTCTTAAACTTATTACTGATAAAAACATGTTTTAAAAGTTATATTTCACATATGAAAAACGTCACTAAGATAAAAATTCATCAGTATTTTCCTTCTGTAAAAGACTATATTTTATAAAATCAGCTTCAAAAAATCAACATCACAGGACATTACTCTCCTTCCCCAGGTATTTCTAGAAATATTTTCTTTGAAACGCTATTCAATACTGGGGGAAAAAAAGGGAGAAAAATTTAGTCTGTAAAATGGCAGCTATTAACAACTTTGACCTGTGAAAATACAGAAACAATTTCAAATGGATGTTGTAAAAGAAGCTGAAATATTTTAAGCATATCATGTGAAATAATGGAAACCTAATAAACCTAAAAATAAACCTAATGAGAAAAATTCTTCTAATTATGCAAGAAATTTGGCATTGAAGGGCATTCATCAGTCATTCTGGCATGGTAAGGATGGCTAAAGGAAGCAGATGGATTCACCCACCTGTACTGAGTCTAGCAAATGGAAAGTCATAATTATGGCTGATAACTTCTTGTATCCAAATTCATTACTTATCAGGTTATAATGAATAAATGCAAAACAAAGTCATATAAGAGAAAAGGCAAACATTTATTTTCAGTAGAAGCTGTTTTTCCACTTGACTAAATGCTTACCTCATTTTAAAAACTCAGAAGGTTCATAAAGATTAATCTAGTGGGAAGAAGGGACGGTTGTATTTGTTTGGGTTTTTTTTTAAAAAATTCTTTCAATGAATTAACTTAAGATTACAAGGTTTAATTTGGTAGAACGTGAATTGTTACTCAGGACATTTGCTCCTTAGAATACCAACCTCCCTCTTCTCCTCCACACACTGACATGTGAGTAGAAAACCCACACACTGCTTGTCACAAAATCTCTGTTCAAACAAGAGACAGATTTGTGTGAAGGTAAAAGAATGCAGGAAGGCTACTTCCCATGCACCAGGAACACAACTCTCCTGCTCTGTGACAATTCAGAGACCAACTCTGCTGAACTTACAGCCAACACACCAAAGTCTTTGTGCCATGTGTGCATGTTTTGGCTGTTTTGTGGGTTGGTTTGGTTTGGTTTTTAAAATAGTGTGGCCAGTAGGACCAGGGCAGAGATCCTTCCCCTGTACTCTGCGTTGGTGAGACCACACCTTGAGTATTGTGTTCAGTTCTGGGCCCCTCAGTTCAGAAAAGATCTTGAGGTGCTGGAGCGGGTCCAGAGAAGAGCAACAAGGCTGGTGAAGGGACTGGAGCACAAGCCCGATGGGGAGAGGCTGAGGGAGCTGGGGGTGTTTAGCCTGGAGAAAAGGAGGCTCAGAGGTGACCTCCTCACTCTCTAGAACTACCTGAAGGGAAGTTCTAGCCAGGTGGGGGTTGGTCTCTTCTCCCAGGCACTCAGCAATAGGACAAAGGGGCACGGGCTCAAGCTCTGCCAGGGGAAATTGAAGTTGGAGATCAGAAAAAAATTCTTTCCAGAGAGAGCAATCAGGCATTGGAATGGGCTGCCCAGAGAGGGAGTGGATTCCCCATCCCTGGAGGTTTTTAAATTGAGATTGGCCGTGGCACTGAGTGCCATGATCTGGTAAAGGGACTGGAGTTGGACCAAGGGTTGGACTTGATGATCTCAGAGGTCTTTTCCAACCCAATTGATTCTATGATTCTATGATAAACAGGGACTCTCTATACACTGGTCCTTGTAACATCTATGAGAAGAAAATCCTGCAGAAATGGTGCACAGGTGCAGATGATGACAGATTTCCAGGGTCTCTCAGCTTTGGGGGTGCACAGTGGGGGTGCCATTCCCAAACCCCTGGTCAGTGATGGAGCCTGAACAGGTGAGCTGCACTCCGGGCACCGCAGAGCACCCCCCTCAGACCGAGGGATGCACAGGCAGTAAAGCAGGCCTGGGTTGGTACAGTGTCCTCTGTCAAACTACAAACAGCTGTTTGTACCATCAGCCTACTTAAGGGGAAAAAAAGAAATAAAAAAGCACATTCTGTTCACTGTTTTTATTAAGATTTGACGCAGGAATAGTTCATAAAGATTACTAATGCATATTGACAGAATCACAGATTAAGCTGAGTTGGAAGCACCCACATTACAAGCAAGCTCTGCATCATTTGTGTCTCTTCACAGGCAGCAGGCACAGGAGTACAGAATGTGTTACTGCATCCTACCTACCCCTTATAAACAGACTAAAGTTGCACAAATCAATTAATGATTAATTACCCAAATTTGACTAAAAACCAACTAAACTATAAAGAAATAAAAGATAAGTCATAGGATAAAATTAAACCAGCTCCATACAAGACAAAATTGATTCTGTGAAAATTTCTCCTTTCGAAAGAAAGTTTTCTGAACCACAGCACACAATTTATAGATACATCAGTGTCTTCATAACATTTAATGTCCATGCAGCATGACATGACTGAAGCTTAGAAGCAAACAGTGAAAAATTAGCAATGCAATTTAAAAATAATTTAAATCCTGTATTAATCTTCTAAACTACAATTTTAATTGTTCTTACTTACAAATACATTTTTATCTTTTTTTAACTCTATTATAGATTTCTCATACTCTACAAAACAGCTTTTGATCATCTTCATTCCATTTCAGTATTTTTTGTAATGCTTTATTTTATTCCTGAAAAATCTTTTATTTTTATTCCCTTGGACCACAACCCAGAAGAGGCTTCCAAAACAGTTTCAATTCTAGTATTTCTAGGATTAAACCCAGCCATTATATAGTTAATTTTTCTTACATAATCTTACACATTTTTGATATTAATTATATCACACAGACTTAGCTAAAAGAGACAAGATTTTGTAATAAGAAGTGGAAGTCAATGCACAAGATAAAAGAAAAATGTATCATAGAGATGATAAAAAGAACTTCAAAAGTTATTAAAAATGAAGTGTAAAAACTTACCTAATATTTTTGTTTCTATAGATGGCAATGTAGTAAAAGAAAATCCCATCCAAAATACAGCTAGAGAACACAGCCAGCTGTTAACAGAGAATAATTCATTTTAAAATACAAAAAAAAAAAAAAAGAGAGAGAATTCTGGCAGACTACCCTTCAAAACTACCAGTTGCCTTGAAAAATAATACTTAATCCCCAGAAAATGGAGATTAAAACATCCTAATACTTCAGTGTGTTGCTTAATTACCAATTTCTACGTAATTCAATATCCTTTGACTGCAAAAATTGTAAAGTGTGTTTGAAGAATCAGCCAAGAGCCCAATTCACATACACCCTAAATTTCCATTACTTCATTTGCACGTAATGTTTCCATTTCTGCAGCTTTTTGGCTTAAAGTGCTACACAAAAGACTCATACTAACAAAACATGGGGAAGAATTATAGAATATTAAAAAAATTATAGTTAAATTTTGCTTGGAAACTATTACAGTTTAACAAGTAGAAACAAAATTCAAGCCATTTAAGAAGGAAATAGTAGAATTGTTAAGCTTGGTTAACTTTAAAAATTACAACATTCACAAAAGGTTACATTTTACAATATTTTTAGCTAAACCAGCACAGAGGACAATTCAGTCTATCTTGGACTAATTATACTGGGAACAGATTGAAAATAAACTGGCAAACAAAAGCATTTACACGTGGCTTTGCATCACATTCATAACAAATCACTTTCAACACAAGGTAACAACCAGATTCCTTCTTATCTCCAACAGCAAATAATAATTCAAGGAGCACAAACTTGGGCAGAAAAAGACCAAGAACAGAAAGAGTCTTTACCTACAGAAGAAAGTTTTAAAGTTTCAACTTAAGCTCGTGACTGAAATGCACTAACTCCATGCAATCTGCTGTGCTGACACAGACAAACCAGTTTACAGCTTTGCTGACATAGATTTAGCTGAGAATTGATAAGGAACCAACTGAAACCAAACCAATTATCTTCAGTGGAAATTACCATATGTGGGTCCACATCAGGTTTAGTGTACATTTAAATCTTAAATAATCTTAAGTAGTGTTAATTAAGTCTGTACAAAGTCCAGGTGCAGAAGAGGTTACAGTCACCAGGGCAAAGCATCTGAGGGCACAGACTAAAACAAACTCCCTCCTACTCACCAAGGTTCTCTACACCTCACAGCAAGCCAGACCTCAGCTTTGCTTGCAGCTGTTTGGCTTCAAATTCATCCCCAGAAGGCTCCAATCTTCATCCATATTAAAAAAGTACAGTTATTAACTGTTAAAAATCAGTACAGGTTGGCATTTAAAATAAAACTACGTATGACTGTACCTCTTCCCCTCTGACACTGCACTTTTCTGTACTGCAGAAGGTGTTGGGGTTCAGCTAAAGACTCACTCAAGTCACAGGACGTTCTGAGTTGTGGCATGAGCTACAAGACTCACTAACATGAGAACACTTGGCATGACAAGCATAAATATTTACAACGTACACCCTCTTATTTCTGTCCCAGGACTAAAGAACAAATTGCATGAGTCTACAGGCTGTTTTAGATTGTTTTAAAAAATCTACTTCTATCTGCACTAGGGACTAGAGTAAGATTTAAAACTAATCCTGCAGAAAAATACTGGTTCAAGCGAGACCTCATTGAAAAATAAACTATAGAATCTGTGCAGTAAGGAATTCTGTCACGACCTGAGGGAATAGAAAAATCAACTGTGCCATCCAAGACTCTCTTTTAGAGCATAACCAGCACAGCTCATGAAGCTGCATTTTGTGAATGTATTTATGCCAGTATCAGCCTCACTTTAAGCCAAACCAAAGGAATTTACTTCACTCAGCAATTCAAAATGCACGTGAAGGAGCAGCTTTATTTTTTGTACAAGAGGTAGCTAGTTTACCAAAGCAGTTCTAGCAGCAGGACAGCACAGGTAAGCTCTCAGATCTTCCTAAAAACAAAAGGGCCAAACACAAGCCGAGAAGACTCCGTGAAGTGTGAAGCACACTCTGCACCATCTCCCGCGGGGCCGAAGGAAAAAGTGAGCGAGGAGGCGAGAGGAGATAACGGGACAGCCACGGAAGCCACAGGATAACGGGCTGAGTTCCGGGGACTCACCGGCACCTCCCCAGAGCAGGCCGGGCAAGGAGCGCGGCGCGGGGAACGCGGGGGGAACGTGAGGGAAACGCTCTGCCCGCCCCCACCGCGCCGGGCCCGGGGCTCCCGGGGAGGGCCCCGCCTGGGAAGGGCAGGGCCAGGCCGCGCACTCGCACCCACCGAGCGCTCCGAGGGCCGGGGCGTGGGGGCCACACCGCCGGGAATGGGGCCTGTCCCGGAACCGCCCCCCGCTCGTCCCCACAGCAACCCCCGCACGCCCAGCCCTGCGCATGCGCCGCCGCCGCCATCGCCCCCCCCCCCCCCCCCGCCCCTTCCCCGGGGCGCCCGCGCTGCCGCAGCCCCGCCCGCCCCGCTTCGCGCGCACGCGCAGCCGCCCCTCGTCGCTTCAATGAATGGGGTAACGTGAGGGGCGGTGGCAGCCAATGGCGAGTGGGGGCGTGGCAAGCCGCGCCCCGGGGTTTGCCGGGAGTTGTAGTTCTTTCAGGGAGTCCTGCCGTGCGGACCCGTGGCGGCCGCGACTACAGCCCCCATGTGGCCGCGCGCGGGCGGCGCGCCCCGCCCCCCCGTGGCTCCTGGGCGCAGCGCCGCCGCGGCCGCAGTCGCGCCGCAGAGGTGACCCCGAGCAGCCGCTCCGCTTCCGCCAACATGGTCGGTACCGCGCACCGCGCCGGCCCCGCGGGCATCCGCACCGCTTCCATTCGGGTGGAGCTGGGGTGGGGGCTCTGGAGGGCGGAGGTGGCCGCGAAATGGCGTGTGTGACAGGGGTGACCTGGAGGTGGCCGCGGACGCCGGAGCAGCCGGGCCTGTCGGTCGCCCAGGGCTCGCCGCAGCCCCCCGGATGTCGCGCCTGGGTGACCTTTCAGGCGGGGCCGTGGAGTGCCAGCCTGGCGGTGTCCGTCCCCCGGCGTGGGGATGCGGGGCCCTGCGGAACGGGAGCGTATCCTTGAGCCCTGCGGGCGGCCACGTTGTCTCTGAGAGGTGGGAAAAGCCTTCTCCTTAGTCCGTGAGACCTTAAAGGCTTTGGAGCGGCTCTGTCAGCTCAAGGGGAAGCGCCTGGAAAACGTGTTTATTGTTTAATCTCTGCTTGCTGTCAAAAATCCAGTTATCTGTGCAAGCTGTCCCAGTCGTCAGGGATTCCCCCTCGTTCAGGTGATACAGGTGAAGTGCAGCGCTTTGTTGTTCCGCAGCTTAAATACACACATATATGCACACCCAAACCGGCACAGAGACTTTGCTTTCCTTTCTAATTGTGAAAACATCTCAATGTTCTCGAGACTCAACACCCTGTTATTCAAACCTTTTAGTATTTTGCTGTAGAAGGGATGCCTGCATGCTCTGCAACATGACTTCTGATTTCAGCTATACCCTAAAAAATACCAAAATCTGTCAAGTTTCTTTGTCCTGCTTCTGTGTTTAAAGTATGGATTCAGAGTAGTGACCACAAGACAGCAAGTTTTAGTTTGTACTTGAGCTTTTGAATCATTGGCTGACGTGAATGTGCTGGTCCCAGAGAGAAGTGCTGGTTGTGATTTACTTTCATGTCCAGGTTTTTCAGAATGTCACTGTTGTTATCTTACCTCTGCTTTTCCATTTATGCATGTAGTGGTGAGCAGAGGCTTTATATTCCTGAAATAAATCATCTGTCTATCAATGCAACTGCAATTAGCTAAATGAAGTAAAGTGAGGGCACCTGTGTCAAGGTCATTTCTTAAGGTAAGAATGCCTTTGGAATTCGGTCTCTGAGCCGTGGTGCTGGTGGCTTTCCTTAAGTGCACAACTGATACTTTCTACTGCACTTCCAAACATGTTTATTGTCACCATATCTCTGCTTTAAAGAAGGGAGAGCAAAGGGAAAGTTTCTTAGGCAGACTCTAGACTTTTGAGGTGATAAAGTTTATCTTAAGGCTTAAATCATCTTTGTCAAGCAAGGTGGGATAGCTTAGTTGGCCTTAGTATTCAGGAATAATGTTAAGTTGATGCTTTACGGACAGTTAAGTTTATGAGCAGTAATATTTACAGAGGTCTTTCATAACTGTAATTAGCAGTGCAGAGTAGATAGGATGTTCTTGTTGCAGCATTTCGTAGGTTGTGGGTTATCTTTTACTTACCTTTGTAACCTCCTGAATGAGTTTTGCAGTGTAGAGCTGTTTGCATGCATGGCACTGATATTTGAGGTGTGCTGATATCAGCTGTAAATCGCAGACATGACTGAGGCCCTGAGTTCTTTGGCCAAAGTGTGTGGGGAGGGCAATAAGCCCACATTAGATATTGGAAGCTTCACTTTTATCTATCATAGTTTAGGAGGAGGAGAAATCCTACATGTTTGCTGAATTAGGTGAAGAAGCGTATCTGGAGAGGCAATATTCAGTTTTTGGTTGTTTTATTTTTTCCTCATCCTTTTTATCATTATCTTTGTTACTCTTTTAGTTTCCTTAAGCTGTTTTGCTGTACCTCAGCTGAACGTAGTTTGGGGAAGGCTTTGAAACAAAATCATTCAGTTGGTTGTTGTTTAATTTGCCCTCTAGTTCTTGTATACCTGAGGATGAATAAAGGTCACCCCTGTAGTTACCACAGCATGACAGAAGCCTTGCAGGAGCCAAGTCACGGGGTGGAGTGCCTGGACGTGAATGTGTGTTGGACCTACAGCTTCCATTGGGGAGCTACTAATTCCTTTAAACATCCAACCTCCAAAAGCAGCCTCAGATACTCCACGGCACCGATTTTGATACGTGATACAAGTTGGTTGGTTTGGGGTTTTTTTGGTGTCATCTGTATTTTGCAAGAAGCACAACTCTTTTGGCTTCTTAATCTAAGTTCTGAATTTGAGGGAGCATGGAAGTTTTTTTGATACTAATTGCTCACAATTGATGCAGGCTTAAAGGGGTTTGGGGAATATATGGAATTCAATGTACTGAAGGTTTGGAGAGTAAAAGCAAGTAGGCAGCACTCCTCATTTTATTTTGGCTTATATTTTTTCCTTCTCCAGCTCCAAATGTGGGGAGAACAGGAAAAATGGTAGTAAACAAACATAATTGTGGTGAGAAGGTGGAGCTGAGCCATGACCGAAGGTTTTTTGGTGTTTGTTTTTTTAAAAAAGGCTAAATGCTGAGTTTATCCCTGGGGAAAAAAAAGTCCTGTCTGTCACCTTTTTATTTTCCACTCTTTCCTCTCCTGTTGTTATGCTAAACACTCACTAGAATGCTAGTGGAGAGATTGGCATTTTTTATGTTTAAATCAAATTGGCATATGAACTGCATATAGTGGGAAGAAACCCTCATTGATTTTTCCTCCTTTTGTGACACTACTTTAGGAAAAAGGGCCTTAAAATATTTGTTCCATTCACTGAAAAGTCAGAAATCAATTTACAATCGATTTTTAGGTACAATATAATATAAAGAAAACATGTTCTGCTGTAACCAGTGTGAGTTCTGGAGCAGCACAGGATCACTTTTTAGATGCTGCCGATGGGGGGTTTTGCCAGGCTGAGGTTTTGCAGCACAGTAACTTTCTAGTACTTATTTTACTAACTGCTGTGGTTGTCTGCTTTAAGAGTATTCATTGTTCCCTTAATGTAAATAAAATGCAGGATCTCCTTAAAAACATGCTGAAAAGCTTGCTTTAAAATTTTATACACATCTTAATCTGTGCTGTCCATCATCATTCAGACATTATGGTGCATTTCCTTACTCAAGAATACAGTACCAAAACCATTTTTGAGATTTAAACCAGCAAGAATTGATCTTCTGCCTTCCTTCCCCCTCTATGTGGAGTTTCAGTGAGGGATGAGGCTCATAGGACAGATTGAAAAGAAAATAATGCAGTTCAAAGCTGTGTAACTGGTAATCATTTAACCAGATATTTCAAGAACCATTGCCATAATGAAGGCAAAATCAGGCCAAGTCTGACTCTGCAAGTTCAATAGTTTAACTTCATCACTTATGTTCTCATTTTATCTAGTAAAGATTGGGTAGGTGGCCTCATTTTTATAATTATGTAAGGATAACTTGATGCAGCTGTGCTTGGCTGGTCACTTTTGCAGGGAGGATACACTCGAAGCCCAAAATGGCTTTCCTATAAATATCAATGACAGGAGTGTTGGTTGGAAAGGATCTCTGGAGGTCACACGGTCTGCCCTCTTTCACTCCAAGCCTGAAGGTTGTCCAGTCCAGCCTGACAGCAAAGCTTCTGCTGCTGATAAACAATATCATAGGTGTGCTTTGATCGGGATCTTCAAAACTGCCATGTGTGAAGGTTGTACAGGCTCTCTGGGTACCCTGTTCCACTGCAGAGGTACCGTGTAACCAAGAATTTTTCTCTTAATTTGTAACCATTGCACCCTTTTTTGCCCTCTGCCACTACTGGGAGGTGCCGGAGAGTGTTATTTTTGTAACACTCTGTGAAGGTGTAAGAGGCTGGAGTGACATCACTCCCTGTCCTCTGCCTTTCCAGACTATCCCCAGCACCCTCAGCCTCAGCTCATGAGCTCAGGGTGCCAAAACTGAACTCAGTATTCCAGCTGCAACATCACCAGCACTGAGTGGAATTGCCTGTCTTTGCTGTACAGGCTATGCTTTTCATAATGTAGCTCAGGATGCAATTAAATCACTTTTTCACATTCAGTTGTGCCTGGTGTTTTGTCTGTATCTCAAGTGATAGTCTTTTAATTAATTGGAAAAGTGGGCTTGGCATTCCAGCAGACTGATCAGAGTCTGTCTGTTTCAGTCCTAGCACAATCTGTCCCAGCCCTATTGCCTCTAGAAAAAAAATAAAAAAGGGAAGTAGGAAAAACAGGCTTACAAAATACTGAGTTATGAATGTCCTTTGGCATGTGCTCCATTTTCATGGGATCATGTGTTTGAAGGGACTTTGAAATGTCGCCTGGTCTACCCTCCCTTGCAATGAGCAGGGACATCTTCAACTAGGCCAGGTTGCTCAAAGCCCTGTCCAGCTTGACCTTGAGTGTTTCCAGGGATGGAGCATCTACAACTTCCCTGGGCAATTGTGCCAGCATTTCACCACCCCTATTGTAAAATATATTTTCTTATCTAAATCTGTCCTCAATTTATAACTATTACCCCTTGCTGTTTCTTAACAGGCCCTACTAAAATGTTTGTGCTAATCTTTCTTAAATTCCCCTTTGAGTATTGAGGAATAAGGTCTTCCTGGAACCCTCTCTTCTCCAGGCTGAACAACCCAAGCTCTTTCAGCCTTAAATTTTCAACATTGAATAACCTCTGGATTTTCCCAGATCTTAGTTCTGCTTAACAAAATGAGTGTTTGCTATAGGCCAAGCTGTTTTTATCTCTTTATTTGCAATATAGCAACATGTTTGCAGCCTTCTCCCAGTCTCTTGGAGTTTAGGGTCAGTTTGAGAATAGACAGTTGTGTTGTGGATAGTGTGTCTGTATTTGTCCATAATGCAGCTTTTGTCTGTGGATTTGTTAAATTACTGCCAAACAGTTTAGTGGGGCAGTAGTTTTAAGTCCACTAAATTCTTTGGTTTCTGGCATTCAGTAAGTCTTTGGTTACAAATAAGCATTCAAAATGCCTGATGGAAACAGCCCTCAAAGTCAAAAGAATCTGAAAACCAGTGAAGTGTCACAGCTGGTAAAGCTTTTGTAGTAAATTTGAAGTATGAATGAATAGTCTAATGAGTGGATATTTGTTGTATTGTCTTAAGTTGAAAAGGCAGTGTTGTTAAAGGGAGTACAAAGTTATTCAAAGACATTGTTATTCCTGGCATTTTGGAGGTTTTTACAGGAGCAATTCTTCAGGATGTTTTTGCAAGTGTGATCTGTTTCTGTAAAAGCAAGTAGAGAAATTGCTGGTGGTTCCTGGCAGAACAAAAGTACAATCCCTGGAGCTGGGGCCGATCTGCATTTAGGCACATGTTACCATCCAGGTTAAACAATCATAACCTTATTGCAGTAGTGTTAATTTGTAACACGAGCTGGTGTGAGCCCGCGGTGTGTAGCTGTGGGTAAGGCTCTGATTTTCTTGCAGGGTGAACCTGTCAGGGTGCTGGTGACTGGAGCTGCTGGGCAGATCGCTTACTCCCTGCTCTACAGCATTGCCAAGGGGGATGTCTTCGGCAAAGACCAGGTAACTCTCACACTGAATTACCACTTGTCTCTGCTGCACAGCACTAGGTGTCAGAACTGCACTCCC
Organism: Pithys albifrons albifrons; assembly: GCF_047495875.1. Taxonomy (NCBI): domain Eukaryota; kingdom Metazoa; phylum Chordata; class Aves; order Passeriformes; family Thamnophilidae; genus Pithys; species Pithys albifrons. The sequence goes on from NC_092459.1 coordinate 108,885,120, forward strand.
TGAGGCTGGTTTTGTCGTAGACACTTAAAGGGATTTACCAATATGCAAGTAATTTCTTCTCTAAGAGGGGAAAATGGGAGTCCTGCTCTGTTGCCCGAGCTTTCAGTTGTTGGTTGTTTGTTGAAGTTGCTTTCAGTTGAAGTTGTTTGTTTTTTGTAAATGGGTTTTAAATCTTGCGCAAGATAATAGTGTCTAGCAGACTACAAGACAAAATATATTTTCAAATCAGATTATGCCCATCTTGCAGTAAACCTTTTCTTTCTTTACAGCCTCTTATTCTTGTGCTGCTGGACATCACTCCTATGATGACTGTACTGGAAGGTGTGGTGATGGAGCTGCAGGACTGTGCTCTGCCACTGCTCAGAGGTGGACAAAAGAATTTTTTCTTACACCTACAAGATGTTCTAGTACAATTGTTGCATTTATGAATTCCTGTACCTGGTGGGACGTTTAACAGACGAAAATATTAGATGATCCTTCCTTGGTTTTGTGTTTTATGGCAGATAAATTAATTTAACTTAGGTTGTAATTTAGGAAGAATGACATCAAACGAGTTTTGTGAAAAGAACTGACAACACAGATACCTGGGTATTGATTTCTGTCATCTAATTGTGGGGTTTCAGCCTGGACAACAAATTGTCAGATACTTGTGCATATCTGCATTGTATTCTGGCTCAGTGCTGAAATAGCACTGAACCTTTAGGTATGCCTTTGCTAAACTAAAAAAACCCAACATAATTTTAGTCTTTAGAAGTATCTTCTTGATAAAGACACAAAATTAAAAAATCATTCTAAGTCATGTAAACAAGTTAAGTTCAGATAGTTTAAACAAGCAGAAGAAAGGAAGCAAGCGGGTGTTACTTACAGTATTAGAATATTTGAACAAAACCCATGTAGCTACAGCTCTTGTGCAAATCAAACCTTGGATTTGAATTGTTAAAGGGAAAGGAAAACTTCACTTGTGTTGGTACTTACCATTGAAACTTTTTTGTAAAAGTGAAGAACAACACAGACAGATAGATAGATAGACAGACAGAGAGATACACACAAAATGTGTATTTTTATGTAGATTTTTCCTGTGTTTTCCAATTTAGATAAATATTTGTATATATAAACCATTTACTAGCAAATATTTGTCTGTGGAGTTAGGGCCAAATGACTATACTTGTATTTTTGAAAAGGGATGGTGGTGGTATTGTCTGATTAGATTGTATACAATTTATGAACAAAAGAATATTCCAGTTAGTGCTATGCCATGAGGATTTATGTTACTGAAATTTTTCCCCCCCCTTTTTTTTAGAGGTCATTCCAACCGACAAGGAGGAAGTTGCATTCAAAGACCTTGATGTGGCAATTCTGGTTGGCTCCATGCCAAGGAGGGAGGGCATGGAGAGGAAGGATTTGCTCAAAGCAAATGTGAAAATTTTCAAGTCTCAGGGTGCAGCCTTGGACAAGTATGCCAAAAAGACTGTCAAGGTGAATATAGAAACTAAATTTAAATCAGTAACTCTCTGTTATGCAGAGATCTAAATATACTGTTGAATGATACTGCGCAAGCAGGAGCCTGCTCAGTGCAGGCCTTCCTTTCCTTAAGCCCTGGAAAATACACCACAGCCAAAACCAAAGCCACAAAACCATATTAAAAAAAAGCAGTCTTTTGCTCGTTATCTCTCTTCTCTGGGAGAACTGAATTATCTACATGCAGCTGCCTACTTCGTATCCATCTGTGGTTTTAACAGAATGGCCCTTAACTTCAGTATCAGTATGGAATTACAGTTGCACAAAAAGTCAGCTTTATTTAGGTTGTTTGCATCTTGTTCTTTGGAGCATTGGAAGATTTTAATTGTTCTCTCTCAGATTCCTTCAGCACAGTTAATGGGATCATGTGGCTGCTCTCCCATTGCTCTTAATCTCAGACCCAGACTCTGACTGTGCTTTGTAACTGACTTTTTAATGTCTACTTCCTCTGCTGATGAACTTCCTACTGCTTCTAAGGACTTGTTTGCTTCTTTATCCAGTTGGAATAAAAACTATCAATATAACTATTGCAGAGTAGTGGAAAATTTACTGAACTCACCTTCAAAGGGGGAGATACAAAGGGAGGTTTGCAGATCAGCTTGTGTGATTGAGAGTATATGGAGCTTAACATTACTCATTTGAGGCACAAATGGAGGATGAATGAAAATCAGTTTTCCATAGCAATACACTGATCTAAGTTGAGGCAGTATTTTACTTCTAACTGCCTGTGAACATTAAGATAAGTAACTGTTCTGGCTTTCTTAATTATAAAGCAATTATATAAAGCAGTGTCAGCCAGACTAAAGAGTGTTTAAAAGTGGTTGGTGAGGTCACTGTGGGCTGAGCAGTGTGCACGTACCTTGCTGTCCCTGTATCTGGTAGCATGAGGTCTGACACCAGGCTGTGGGGCAGTGTACAGATCTCCCTAGAAGTCTTGCTCTCTTTCAAATTTGAATGTCAAATTATAAAGAAAATACCTACCTAGAAAATGTTTTTCTGTGCAGTTGTGGAAGACTGGGTGACTATGAACAACACAGAGAAAACAATCTTGTTGAAGACAACCAAGAGATTTAGAAAACTTAAATTTCGGGTAGCTTCTTTGGAGGCAAAGCAATGTATTTCACTGGAGGGAGTTGTTTTGCAGAAATACCTACTTAATCTTCAAACTTTTCATTTTTAGGTTGTGGTGGTTGGGAATCCAGCCAATACTAACTGCCTGATTGCATCAAAGTCAGCCCCATCTATACCAAAGGAAAACTTCAGCTGCTTAACTCGTTTGGATCACAACAGAGCCAAATCTCAGGTAAAAAAAGGGCCTATTCTGTCATCTCTGCTAAACACAAACAGAGCAATGCTTCCAAAGAAGCCTGTGAATTGAGAAACTGAAGTCAATGCAATGGGCATCTTTAATTTCCCATTAGATTGCTCTGAAACTTGGCGTGACTGCTAATGATGTGAAGAATGTCATCATCTGGGGCAACCACTCCTCCACTCAATATCCCGATGTTAACCACGCCAAGGTGAACGTGAAAGGAAAGGAAGTTGGAGTTTATGAAGCTATAAAAGATGACAGCTGGCTGAAGGGAGACTTTATCCTGGTAAGATATTTGTTTGTTTATATGGTCATTCTGTGCCTGTGCTTTCTCCTGAAATTGTAAACTATGTAACTGACTGCCTTGGTGAAGTCTTCTGCCTCGCTGGAATTAGCCATTTTCACAGAGCTTGTTGCTATCAGTTATTTGCCCTTGAAAAAGTTAAGGCATGACAGCCTGTGTAAATCCTGCTAGAAAAATCCACTTGGAGTTCTAAAATGATTCAGCAAGACGAGTTTTGATCATAGCTCAGATGAAACTTGTCTGACACAGAAGCACCACTGCTGTTTCACTGTAGTGACTTTTTAGGGCAGTTTTCTAGATGAAGTTGGAGGATCCAGTAGCTGTACTCTGCTTGGTGTTGCAATGTTACTGGCATCCAAACAGGCAGGTACAACACCTTAGCCAAAGAAGCTTGAGTTAGGGACAGAGAATGTCTTTTGTCATATGACAGTGCTCTGTCCTGTTTTGGATATGGCTTATTTCAGTTCATACTTGTTACTATGGAATAAATGGTTGACAACCAAAGTTTATGAGCCAGAGTGTAAAGAGAAAGCTGTCCTTGATCCTGCTATATCATACATGGCCAAAGCAGGATGCAGGATTGACCTTCTAGTTGCACTGCAATGCTGGTCTCTGCTGGAATGCTTTACCTAGATAAGGTAAGATTTCATAATTCTTGCCTTCTGGACTGTGCTGTGGTTGGCATAAGGCTTTTACCTAAATTACTAAAAGAAAAAGTATGTGCAGTTTAAGAAGCTATTCTGATTCTGAGAACTGCAATTCATAAACACAAGATTTCTAATTATGAACTTGAGTATAGGGAGGTCTGTTCAACTATCTTCATGAGTTAAATTAATTTTATGCAGTAAATATTGTAGGATTGAGACCTGTAAATAGTTCACATTGTATTTAGCAAAACCCCTTAATTGACAGTGTTGGTGGAAACTACTGTTACTATTGACATGCACAAATTCTGTTGGTGGGAAGAGCTTGAGACATTTGGTTGGTATGTGAGAAGCTGTAAAGCAGGTATTAAGGACTGAGCCAGCCTCTGAAATATTCCATGATGTTCTTGTCTTGGCAGACCTCTTCTGGACTGTATGCCATGTTTGTTTAGTGATAGAACTGTATTTTGTCTGATGAAATTAAATAATTATGTACAATTGTCTTTCTTCAAGGCATTTTCTACAGCCATGATTTTGCTGCTTTACAATTTAGGTGGGATTTTTTTTCTTAATTGCAGACTGTTCAGCAACGTGGAGCAGCTGTTATTAAGGCCAGGAAGCTGTCCAGTGCCATGTCAGCTGCCAAAGCTATCTGTGATCATGTGAGGGACATCTGGTTTGGCACTCCAGCGGTAAGATACTGCTCTTGAGTAAGTGCCTGTTTGCCTAATTTGCTTTGATTACATGCCAGCACTGTGGACCTCAAGTGTGTATTTGTGTTCAGAGGGAAGAATCTGTCTCTGGCGTAAGTGTTCATAGGAGAATACAGGATATTAGGTATCAAAATTTTTCTTGCTTCTAGCAGTGAAAAATATATTAATATCTCACTTTCCTGATTTCAGGGGGAGTTTGTTTCAATGGGAGTCATTTCTGATGGCAATTCTTACGGTGTTCCTGAAGACTTGCTGTATTCATTCCCTGTTGTGATCAAGGTAACTAGGCTGTATTTAAATCCATGTATCTTCTGCAAGACCTACTAAACTATGTGAGCTTGTTAACAGCAGTGCTTTTTGTGTGGCACTGCAGTTACCGGAATGTGGGGGTTTTAGTCTTTCACAGAAAAGATTGTTCTTCACCAAGTAATTTAACTTGGTTGTCAACTAAGTGCTGATAGAAGAGTAGAATCTGACATGACTGGCTGGTGCTGGTTGTGTTCTTTACCTGAAACAAAACTAACTGGTGCCTGATGTGTTTTTTAGGGCTGTAAACTTTGTTTCTTAAGCTGCAAATTTTCATTCATGCAGTTTGAATGAAGCTTTTTCTTACATGGTGGGGGTCTTCTTATTTTTTTGTTTTCAATCAGGACAAGACCTGGAAGTTTGTTGAGGGTCTTCCTATTAATGATTTTTCTCGTGAGAAGATGGATATTACTGCTAAGGAGTTAGCTGAAGAGAAGGAGACTGCTGTGGAATTCCTCTCCAGTGCATGACTAGATCACGAGGAAATACAAAATCATTTAAGAGTGGAAGAATCTAAGAGTCGTCTTTAGGTCTGCTACCACACACTATTACTGTATCCAAGTCAACTGTCTGTGGCCATTGTGCATTTTAAAGTTCATAAGCTTACTGGTACTGTTGTGCCTCTTGAGTTATTAGCAGCAATGTTATTAAAGAAGTAAAACTAGTTTGTTGACCAAACTTTTTTGTCTTTTCAATACTAGTTGCTTTCTGTGTATGGTACAGGATAATTGTTTGCCTCGGCCTTGGCTACTAACGCACAATCCGATTAGAATTTGGCACTACTGGAACACGTCCTAGTCCGTGATCACTTCAGCATCCCGTGGCTCGACTGAAAATGAAATTAGAATGCCAGTAATTCTCCTTGAACCAGTAGTTCAGTGACTCAAGTCTATCACTGGACAGACTTCAAGTGTATACAGTTCACTTGGGTTATGCTTACAATGTTTGTCAGTAGAACTATTAAAAATTGCTTAATCACATAATGGCTAAGAGGAATCTGTTGCACTTTATTTGCATGTTTTAATGATGTAACTAACAGAGTTTGATAGTAGAAGATTAAAAAAACCCTGAAAGCCTATTTTAAGAAACCAAGGGAAACTAGTTTTAAGAAGCTTTATTGATGACTAGCACTGCCCTTTGTCTCAGTTCCCGAGTGTCCTGTTCTATTAGAAGTTTTTGCCTTGTAATCAAGTAAATCTCGGTCTGTCGTATCTGGAGTCATCTCATTTTTTGGTTTGTTGTTATTAAATGAGGATTTGAAAAATAGAACTTCTTTTACCAAAAGAGCCAAAGGTTAAACTGAATTTTAAGCAAATTGAGGGGTTTCTTTGAGGATTTATCAACAAGAATATAAAACAAATCGGCCATCATCAGTAAGCTTATCTGTAAAAATAAGTCTGCTCTCAGAACGTTACTGTACCTGTTAGGTACAGTGACAGTGATGCAGCAAAGACTTAGTAAACATAGAGTTGAAAGGGAAAACAAATGTTTCAGAAAATGGGAATGTGCTGCAGCCCAGGACAGCTGGGACAGGGCAGTTAGTGAATGCTGTGAATGTTTATGAAGCAGCTGTTGCAAGGATTTATGTGTTATTGCAGTCTTAGGAATAGACAAGAAGTATACACAATTGTATTTTTTCACTGTTTTTCTCATTCCTCTGAGGCCCTTAGAGTTTAGCCATGGAGAAGTTATCAGAAGAAAATTGCATACATCTGTCTTTTCATGACAGTTTGGGCACTTCTGCAGAAATTAGGGGAGGGAAGGAAAGCTGCCAGCATGATGATTGCCTTTTGGTCTTCATGCAGTCAGTAAAATCTCATTTCAACATGAGCCCAGGGACCAAAGGAATTCATTACAGTAATTACCATGCTACAGCTTATTTTAAAATAATGTTTTATACAGTGACTGTTACAGGAGATAGCTACAGTGCACACTTACTTATTGTACAAAAGCTAAGTAAAGACAAAAGTGCACATCTATGCCTGATACACAAAAATAAGGGATGATAAACCCTGCTGGTGTGCAGTGTGCTTCATGCCATGCCTACAGAAGCATCACAACGTGGGAAAGAAGCTTTAAAAAAGTAAATCTAGAAGATCTGGCTCTTCAGGGTTTTTTGATGTCTGTTTTAAAGCAGCCTTGTGCAGGAGACAGTTCACTTCTTGTAATGCTTGTAACATAGTGTTTCAGAACAATTGCATATCTAACCTCAGCACTTTATGATAGAGTCTCTCATACTGAACTCCTCAAGTTAACATTTGAATCTACATTTGACTTCTCCTATTGAAGTTTAAGCACCATTTCTGTTCCCTCCATATTTCTGTGAAGCAAATTCAGCAGGAAATCTCTCATCTGCTCATTGACCACACACTTTACTATCCCTCTGCTTGCAAACTCTCTAACTACCACGTGGTGGCTGTTCTTTGTGTTCGTGTTTCTGGGCTGCTCTGTCCTATTTTCTCCAATTTTTCTGTTTCTGGGAGATTTCCTCCTGCTGGGATTAGTTATCTCTTACTGTGGCTTGAGTTACTTTGTACAGTCTTATCAAATCTGAGGGTAATCGGATACTGAAGCAACCACAGAGGTCGTGGAAGCTTCATCCTTGGACCTGCCCCTGCATTGAATTTGCACTGATGAACAGTGGCTGAACTCTGACCGAAAGCCACTGGCTGTCTTCACACCAACCACATCTTATAAACAGCTGTAAGTGCACACATAGTGAAAATTACTCTTCAATTAGCTATGAGGTGTTTTCAGCACACACAGATTTTCTGTGCAGAAAGAGATTTCATATCCACTCTTCACTTGCTGATTACCTCTCCAAGAGAACAAAAGTGAGGACTTTAAATGGCAGCTACCGAGTGAGTACATACAAGTCTTTGAGAAACACATCCTGGAGAAAATTAAGACTTGAATTGTCAGATGCACTCTTGGAAGGTTTCTAGATGGAGCAGCTGAGAACAGTAGGGCTCCTGGCTGAGTCTGTCAGCAGAAAGGCTCCTAGGGAAGGCTGGAAACTCTTCATGTGACTGGCACACCTTTTCATGGAGTGCCAAGTCCATGGATCCCAAATCCTCCCTTCATGCTCTTGAAAGCTGTACAAGGTAGGCTGCTAAAACTGATGTCTTTGTGCTTTCTTGACAGCTTTCCATTCTCAGCAAGAGTTCTTTTGAGAGGGAAAAGAAATAAAGCTTTTCCCCAAACAAACAAAAAACTGATTTCAAGTTTGTGTTGCAGTTCCTCTCCCTTGACAGCTGTGCCTGGTATTTTCTACAGTAACTCAAGTGATGTTGAAAACTCCTGATCTAAATGAATCTAAATCAGCATTAGTCTGATGCTCACCACAGAACTTCACACCTGGGTGTAGTTATAAGGCATCATGTCATATCAAATCAATAGGTTGTGAATCTCACTCTGCATGGGGGAAGGCAGGAGAATTTCTCTGGCAAGTAAAAGAAGATGCAGCTTTCAGAGCACTGGATTTACAAATCAGAGGGAAGTTGTCCTGGATGAGATTATTAGAATTACTTCCTTTTTCTTTCCTTTTTTCACCTCATTTCCTGTGGTTTGGGGACTTTTTTACATTTACAGCCACATTTTGAATTCCAAATAGCAAGTCCTAGAGGGTAACTACAGCTCAGTTGTAATGAAAGAGGAACTTTCATAAATACAACTATTTGAAGCTTAAAGGGCAGATATATTATGCTCAAATACTGTGTTGGGTTTTAAAAAAAACATTCCAACAGCAGTGGCAGCTTTGCATTAGAGCATGATAAATGCTGTTGAATCGGAGGCTGAGGAGTCAGCTGCTTTAAAGAAAGTACTGTAACTGCAGGTAAATAAAAGAACAGCATAAATGCAATGTTCAGCTTAGCCAGAAATAATCTCATTGTTTTGGTTTTACAGAATCCTTAATTAATTTATTACTAAAAACGTAATTGTACTTCTTTCAAGTCTGCTAACCACAATCATCAATGCCAAGACCACCTTAAATCCTAAATAAATAGTTAAATAAATAAATACAGATAAAAATAGTATTACAATGCATGTTTTCCTGGAGCCTCCAGATGGAGCTAGTAGAGAGGGAGTCACACTGGGAACATTTCTTTCCTCCTCCACCTGTGAGCCTGGAGAATTCAAATATGTGTCCAAGGGAAAGCAAGCAAATCTTCCTCCAAATCGGCTGTTAGAAGGGTGGGGGTCCAGGAAATTCTTGGAGAGGAGAGAGAAGGTTTTGGCCAAACACCTTTGTCCCCACCAGGGTAGGCACCTGCCTCCATCCAACAGGGAAGGTGTCCACACAAAAGGTGCCTTCTCCATGGCAAGGAGAATAACCTGCAGGCACACTTGGCACTACCCCTGCTGGTGACCCTCTCCTCCCTTCCTGAGTAGTTATAAATTCAAGAAATGGGTTCTGCTGTTGGCTCTGCAGGAGACATCCTGGCCAGCTGCAGTCACATAACCCGTCTTTCACAGAATCACAGACTATTCTGAGTTGGAAGGGACCCACAAGGATCATCAAGTCCAACTCTTAAGTCAATGGCCCATACAGGGGATTGAACCCATGACCTTGGCAGCTTCTCATAGCTGGTATTTGCAAAATGAGTTGAAAGCCCTGGCTGGAAAATGTAGTGTATGGTCAGAGTTTCCTTGCAAGTATTTTAGAGAAGACAGGGTGCAGCAGGGGACACTGGTGTGAGAGGCAGGAAGAGCAGGAGAGCTCAGCCAACTCTTCATCAACAGGGAAACCACAAAGCAAGTAATCCTCGCCTGTTAACTTCTCTCCTAAATGGAGAAGCTAAATAGAGATGAGGATGCCTGTGCTGCTCTATGGGCTTTTAAGACTAAAGCAAACCCCAGCTCCTCATTACAAAATACTATTTCAAGAATCCCAAACGCTGTTTGGTATCTTTTTTTGGTGTGGGCTGCTGGCAGTGCTGGTGTTGGTGCCTGCAGAGCATAACATCTGCCTCCCTTGAGAAACAGGAGAACCTCTGCCCAAGCTCTACCTTACTGAGGAGAGACAGAGGACACAAGCCACATGGAGACCAGCCAGAGGCCACCCCTCTGGGCTTAGGGTTTGTTAATAGGCTGAATGGAAATACCTGGAATACGTGGGAGCCAGACAGAGTATTGCCAACTGTTCCCATTCCTCTCTGCAAAGCCACAGCAGATGAGGTTGGCTTTTTTTGGCAGGTGCCAGGGGATTGATATGCACATTGCACAAACACAGAAATAGTGAATACAGGCTCCATGTGTGCTATGCTCCTATCTAACTGCATTGCTGCGAAAATGGGTGGGGGGTAAATTTTCTTGTTAATGCCCAGGCTGGTAGCAGTGGAATCTGAGGAACTATTTGATCTCAGCTGCCACAAACCAAATCCCCATCTCTGGCACCACCCCCTGCCCCCTGCAGGGCTGCACTGGTGTTAATGGGACTCACCTGCACTGGTCGGCAGAAGAGGACAGCAGACTCGTACTGCTGTTTAAGGGCATCTGAAGGTCTGGGGATTTTGAACTCAGCCACTTAGAATTTCACAAAATGCTAAAAAAATCATTAGAAGAGTGGGTCTATGCCCACTGTAGCTCCTACCTCCAAATTTGACTTCACGTTTCTCCTCCCAGGTGTCACACTGGCAGTTAAAATATTTTGCACAGATCGTGGTGTGATGAAGAGCTGCTGTTTGCTCAGAAGGCAGCCACCAGTACCCAAGACAAAAGTGCCACTTGAGCCACGAGGTGTCCCCACAGGGCAGCTGCACAGCCTTGGGGAGGACAGAGGAAGGCACAGGAGAAGACACAACTCTGCAGTGCTGAACATGAAGTTCTGACTCCTGATTTTTTATTTTTCCTTTTTTTTTTCATTTTTAATAGTGAACGTCTACTTTCTGTCTTATGCTAGAAATAGTGCTCCACTTCCATTTGAGCAGAAGAATATTCAATCATTCCCAATCTCTCTTAACTGCAGTAGGTGCAATGTAGGTGCAGAGGAAAACAGAAGTTCCATTTCCCTTATCTTTCCCTAGTCCCACTGCCCTGCTGTGTCAGTGTGCCTTCTAGATGGAGGCAGAGAAGTGATGTAGAGACATGATGCTTCTTGGCCAAACAGTATCTTCCCAAAAAATCATCATTTGGGTACAGAAATTTCCATCCTAGTTTCTGGTCTTTAGATCCAGAGAGCAAAAGGGTAGCATAAGGCTAAGTAACTCCTCAGGGAGATGACTGCAAATGAGACTTGAAGGTGTCAGCTCCTGCTGCTGTATGGTTATTTCTACAGGGTGAGTGAGATTAGGTGGAATTCCCTTTGTGTTCCAAAATATGGAGAATTTGTGCCTTTTTCTGAGGAGCTCAAATGCACTCAGACAAAGAGGGCAGCAGAAGCAATATCCCTCTGTGGAGCTCTGTGCCACTGGGTAGACACAACCAAAAGCACCGCTGTGATGTGAAACCAGCTTTTCCTTTCTTTTACTTTTTTACACAGAAATTACAAGCTTTGTTTTGGTGCACAGAGAAACTTCTGATGATGGAAGAAAACTCCAGACATTTAATTTCTTTTTTTGTGAGTGCAGACAAGAAAGGGTGTCTCAGGGTTTCTACATTTACCCTTGACTATGAGGCCTCCCACCCTTACTGCTATTAATCAGATGAGGTTGTTATTCTAAAATATAACACAGGATTTGTCTGGTGGTGATGCTTTTCAGCACTGGTTGTTTTCCCTTCCACACTAGAGCAATCAACAGAAGGAAAGTCTGTCAAACAGACAGAAAAATATCTGCTGGAGAGTCTCTCCAAACCTATGAGCTGTCTGTGCTGAGACAGGGCTCAGGGTAACCTGTGCTGAAAGTCTGTGGTCTTTCAACCTGATCTTTCAACATGGGTAATGACGTTGGCCACAGGATGAGTGGGGAGTGACCTCTTATCTTGGCTCTTGGCATGGAAATTGCTGACAGTGAAGGCAGGGAGCCGGAGCAAGTTAACTGCATTCCAGTATCAGCTGCGGGGAGGTCCCCAGAGCTGAAGGGTCACTGCAGCTCCTCTTCCAAATCCCAGGCTATCCTGCTACAAAGCTACCGCTAAAACTATGGGAGCTGACGCTTGTCCCTCTCGAAGCACCCAAGTGATGATGCTTCATTGACACATCCATCAACATAGATAATCCTGGGAAAACTGCTTGAATTCTACAGGGGGAAAAAATTGTCAGAAGTACTGCCTGCAAAGTTTGCTTTACTGTGTGTCTCCGTCAGAAGTACTGGTCATAAAATCCTTCAACGCTTCCCGCCAGCGAGTGAAGGGCTGCCACGTTCTGGATTCTTACTGCAAACATTGTCTTTGTGTCACAGAGCCACCTAGTTCCTGGTATGTTCACACAGCAGGTGATGAATCCCTACCCAGGGGTGACACCTACCCGGGGTGAAATATCTCTTGGCAATGGGAGTAATACCTGAGCAAGTAAGTTGTTGCCTGACTCACGTGGCTCCTACGTGGTGCTCCCTGCCTGGGGTGCGGGAAACGCTGCTGGGAGGCAGGAGGGAAAGGTCAGGGAAGTGAGTGCAAAAAGATAAATCACGTAAATCCTCAGGCAAACCACTCAACAAACAAAAGAGCAGTAGGAAAAAGTTATAAATGATTACCCAAAGTTTATCTTGGCTTTCTTTTTCTCTTTGGGATGTCATGGCATAAAGGGGCTTCTGGATAATTTTTCTAAGAAGATTGTACTGAAAAAAGTCAAGAAATGCAATTTGAGTGACCTCAAACTGAAAATCAAAGCCACAGAGATGCAACCTGATCAAAGCTGCCTTGTGGTATCCCAGCCATTTTTGCTATTGATTTTGACTGTGTTTGATTATGGACTTGGATAAAAGCAAAACCAGGCACAAAATCAATACTGCTTTTCACTGTATTTTTCAGCCCATTATATGCTATTGATAGCAACTGGCATTTTTCATCATGACAAATTTTTATCTTCCTCTGGTTAGTTCACAAGCTTTATCTTAAGATACTTTTTGCCTGTCCTGTAGGTAACACTGTACTGTCCAAACAACTTATCTGTAATCAGATCCCTTGTTTTCGGTTTCAATACCTCCTTCCTCTTCTTTTTGCATCATTTGTCATCATCTTCCATTTACTCCAGATAAAAGGTCTGTTCTTCCCCCCCCCCCCCCATTTTCGAATGGGTTGAGAATAATCTCATGTGTGTGTACTTATTAATTTCCTTGTTTTTCTCTGGCATATTCTCTCTAGTATGTTTTTGACTCTAGCACGGGATAACCCACTTTGTCCAAACAAAGTGAAGGAAGCCAGTCAGAAACAGCAATTAACCGTGTGGATTTCAAGAGATGGGGAAAAATAAGTAGATAAGTCAAAGAAACCAGTAATGGAAGCTCACAAAAACAGTGGCTGAACCCCAAAGAAAGAGGACACAAAAAAGAAATGTGTGACACTGTTAGAAAGACAATCTGGCCAGCAGGGTGAGGACCTCAGTGTAGGAGAAGCTGATTAAGTGGTAATGGGAAGAGCAGGAAGAGAGCCAGGCTGGTCTGAGGGATAATCACAAAAGCTACTGAATCTGGAGAAGGAGAATATAGGCAGAAACAGGGAGAATTTAGGGCAATGGAGAAGGAAGGATGGATTAGCCCTGGGGTAAGGAGAAAGCAAGAGAAGAGACAGGACAGAAGGTGCTGGTGGGAGGTGGAAGTAGGACAGAGAGGAGATCAGTGAGTGCAGACTTGGGGTGGATGCTTTCCATCTTATGACCTGCCCCAGTGCTTGGGAGGTGTGAGACAGGCAGCACCATCACACCCGGCACGTCTCTGAGGGGAACTGGCTGGCCACCAAGCACCAGCAAAGGCCACAGGGACACAGCTGTGGAGCACATGGCAGGGGAAGTGTCTGTGCCCGGTAGTGCCTGTGCTGTGTTTGCTTTGGCGTTGGCAAGGCAAGAGGTTAGCTGGGACAGAAGCAGCGTGCAGATGGCAGCCAGCATGGCTGGGAGGTGTGGGGTGCGTTAGTTGCCTCACTGGAGTAGCAGCATAGCAGCAAAGGGAAAAGTTGCTCAGAAAACTCTGATTGACACTATCATGGAGAAGTCTGGGCAAAAGCCAGCAATGGAGGTTGCAGGGAAGGCTGAGGAGGAAATCATATGGGTTAAAAAGCAAGACCAAGGCAGTGACAGCAGGAGAGCCTGTGCTTGGAAATGACCCTGGGTATAGAGCTGGGGCAGAGCTTATGAAATTTTCCCAAAATTCCGTGAAAGAGGATGTTCCTCTCATCCCCACCAAGCCACCTCTTTCAGTTCAGTAAGAAGGTGGGGGCATTGCATGCTCTTGTCCTTATCCCCACCCAGCCCTTTCTGTGGCGGATCCTTCTCTGGACCTTGCAGGGATCCAGCACAGCTCAAGGTGAGAGTCTGGAGAGGCAGAGGACAGGCTTTCCTTCCCTTTCTGGGCACAGACTCAGCAGCCAGCCAGCCGTATCTAATGGGCAGTGCCACCAGGTGTGCAGCAGCACTGGAGGTGAGTGGACGCCAGCTGGATCCTTCCCCAAGAAGTGACCACATGGTGTGTCCTGCAGCAACCCCGGAGCTGTGGCTTGCTTGGAAATTCAGTCAAACCCCGACCTGCAGCAAAAAGAGCAAGAGTCCTAGAAGGAGAAAAGGACATCATGCCATCCACAAGATTTTCTACCCACTCTTTTGAACACCTAAATAATGTGGAGCAATCAGGACGTGCCTCACCTTTTCTCCTGACTCATATCCTGCTGTGGTACACTAGGTACACAAAAGCAAAAGGTTGTGATATTTTTCAGGCCACCATACTTTAAGCAGGTTCATTGGAGCCCATGAGCTGACCTGCCAGAAGCCTGGGAAGGAGGCACCTCCCAGGGCACTGCAATTCCCGAAAATGTGTGCTCATTATATCAGATGGAGTCTGCACTTTGGTACAGACTTAAAGGCTTTTCTTCATTTATGTTGCTTTGACAGAATCAATATTATAAAGACAAATTGTTTTGCCAAACTACTGTTTCCCTTCCAGCCTCCCCGGGGTGAACACATTTGTGTTAGCATTTGTACATGAGCACAGGTTTTTCAGAGATTTATTACATTTGCATGAGAGGAGGAGGAAAAAGCAAATCATTAATCCACACCAACCTCTATCTGGCTGTGCCACAGAAGATATGATGGGGCTGGGAGGTGAATTTACACAATCCTGCTCTGTCTATTCTCTCTCAGTAACTATTTTAACATCCTCCTTGTCTATCTGTATAATTGTCACTGTTTAAGCTTCTGAAACAGTCATTAATTTTCAACAGAGCAGAGGAATATGAAGATCACAAGACAGAAAGGCCTTAACTATGTTTCTATCCAGTATCTAACAGCCCTCCCTTTTCATGTATTTTTTCTTCTCTGTCTTTTCTGACTTGTTCCCAAATTTGCTTTATTGAAGAAGCAACTGTTTCACAGGCGAGCCAAGATTTTATTTGCTATACATAAAGCTGGAAGTGATGCTTCAGTGAGGCACATTGTAAGAGTTGTAATGGAAATCACACCAACTGGGGTAGAAAGGAATGATTTGGGTATCTTTCCCCAGAAAGTTTCATTCAAAGACATGTAACAACTTTTCTTCTGCAGTTGTAGAGTAGACAGAACTGTAATTAAAAAAAGATGCAAACCAATCTCAAAGAGATAAATCAGAGCTGGAAAAGTAGATTAGATGTTGTTAATTCAGTAGCTATTCACCTACCCAAAATGGGAGTATGGCATCAATTCAGCTGAAGACTTCATTCACAATCAGTACAGTGCATAATAACTGAGCTTCAACCTACCATAACCCCCACAATCCTGGGAGAAAGAGTTTACGTTGGATCTAGAACAAAGTGAATGCACTGCAATAAATGTTAATATTTAATCACCTGGAGTTTTCCAACCCTTTGGCACACACAATAACACAGGCCAGAGCTGGGGAGCAGGTCTTCTGGCCACAGTGTACACACACTGCCCTGTTGGCACCAAGGACGAACCCTTAAACTTCTCAAAGTCCCTCTGATAAGAGAAACTCAGTCAGCTTAGGAAATGTTGTCCTGAGAAAAAGCATTAGTAAGAGTTTGCTTTGCTTTTTCTGCGTTAGTCCTGCTTGATAATGAGCTGGACTCTAAGGCAAACCAGGGATTCCCTTGCTTACAAAGAGCAAAAAACCCACTCTTCCTAACCCCCCAGTGCATTTCTAAAGGAATATTTAAGTTGATTTGTATTTATTTCACCTGGTCTTTCACTCTGCAGGGCTCCCAGATGATGGGCAGATCCATGGCCATCTGGGAAAGGTGGATCAGCTGGGGATGAGCCAGCCTTGGTTCCCAGCACTGGTCTTTGCCCAAGCCCTTATCAGCTCTCACCTTCAGAGGAGTCACGGGGCTTGTCTGCTGGCACCTCAGCCAAAAATACTGGGCCTGACTTTTGAGGATCTTGAGAAGGAGTAGATGACAGGTGGAAGACATAATGTTAGAAAGGAGATGGTATTTTTATAGCTTGTTCCTTTCCCAAGGAAGCTGTTGAACCAGCTGGGATACATGACAAGATAAAAAAAGGGAGGATTTGAGGTGCTTGCACAACTACAAGCTGATGAGGTCTGGGTAACAGGAGGTATCACATCCCTGTCAGGAGGCTGCTGAAGTCAGAGTAAGATTTGGTGAAAAGGCATCTCTGGGGAAGAGTGGCAATGAAATCTGGCTTTTAAGTTTACAACCCAGGCACAATCCACTCCACAGTGTGGGATACATGCTGGGTTGCTTTCAGGGGATACAGGCTGGTTTTCCAGCTCTTGTTCAACAAATAGCTGGAGATTCTTAGCTTTTTTCAACAAGATGGCGAAAGTTACGCTATGATTTTACTGTCTCATTTTTCCCTGTAAAAATCTTGCCTTCTCTGCCTTGCATCTGCCAGCATGTGGACATCTTCAGGGTCTGTGTCTGACAAATGCCACAGCTGCTCCCCCTTATCCCTTTCACTCCATTTGAGAAAGTAACGTCAGAAAAAGGCTTGTCTTCCAGCCTTAGCTCTGGAAACCCACCCTGGCCGGGAAGCTCCTCACGCCTGTCTTGCCCCGGGGCCAGTGATTAGCAGGTGTTGCGTTAGAGCTGCTTAAGTGGGCTCAGCCTCACCGGCTCAGCCCTATTTATAGCCGGGACTGAGCTCAGCGCCAGGGCTGTGTGAAGTGATGGATGTGCTACAGGACATCAGCCCCTGGGGTTCCTTACGAGTCCTTGCAGTCCCTCCAAAAGTCTATGTAAGCACAAGTAAATGCCATCCTTAGGACCTCAAATTACTGCTCTTGGCTCTCCCAGAAACTGCTGAACTTTTCCTTAGGAGGTACCAGGTTTTAGGTTTTCCCTCTGGAAGGTGAAAGGGGCTGTGCCAGCATGCCTGAGACTCCTGCATCCAGCCTGGGTGATTCCTGTGTGCTGGAAAGGGGCTCAGAGGTGATCACCAACCCAACTAGAATGGGCACAAGGCAGGGCAGGTTGGAAGAGAACATCCAGCAGGATGTCCCTCCATCTGGGTCAGGTTTCATTTTGGGAGAGGTAGCAGGGCTCAGTGCAACATTTCTGGGGAGCCAAGGAAAAGTCACGCCAACAAACAAGGATCTATTTTAAGCACAGCCCTGACAACTGTCCCTCATCTGAGGGGGTTTGAAATGTCACCTCAAAGACAGGGGGCTTGGTACATGCTGTACAGCTTAATGAAAAAAGTCATGTGGAGCCTCGTGGATAGGAGTTTCCTGAGTTATACTGGGAAAACTAAACACAAGTCACTCTCTGTCTGGATTTGGCATCAACAGGTTTATCATACTAAAGTCATTTTCCATGTGATGCTAGTGGAAGGCCAAATCCTGTCTCTGCACAGTTAATCACATGTGCTGTCATTGAACCAGGACCCAGGACACCTCAGAGGGGTTTATTTACCTCAGCAGGAATTGCTTCTCCTTGATAGCAGAACACGGTTCTTTAATACCATCTGGGTGTGTGTCTGTGTGGAGCACATTTTGGTTAGTCTTCCTTGCAGTTTTCTGTGGGTATTTCTCAAGCCAGACATGCTTAGCCCCCTAATTTCCCATGGAAATGGTAAAGCTCACAGTGGGTCTCATTATAGTCTGGATTTATAAGACAGTCTTGAAAAAAAAAAGTTGTATTTGACAGGAAAAATTTCTGGTAGAATTATTGGTAGGAAACATTGAGCTCAACGATCCTTGGGGTTCCTTCCAACTCAAGATATTCTGTGTTTCTATGATTCTAAAATTCAGAGAGGCAATGAAGAATTGGAAACACTCCAGTATTTTAAAACCTAAATTCCTCTTGGTGTTCAATTTTTTTCCTTGCATTATGCCATTTAACACTTAGATGGCAAATGCTTATGCACAGAATGAATTATTAAGTACTCACTTTCACAGGTTCAGTACAAGTGCTGCTCATATGAGTAAAGTTGCTTGCTTATACCTTTCTTCAGAGGATGAGGAAGTGAAATCTCTTTAACTAAGTAGCACTGACCATCTAATTTTCACTTCTCATTTCACTGGCAGCTGAATATCAAAAGAACAATATATGGTAAGAATTAATGACACATATTTAGCATCTGCTCCCAATAAAGCATTTGGAGAACAGACAACTTGATAAAAAAGGAGGACAGGGACCACATATATTAATAGCTCTTCTTAAGGCCTGATGACAACAGATACTCTGTCTCCTGTATTAGGAAAAGGTACTGGCATTTTACTGCTGTGTTTATTATTTAACCACAGGACAACTCACAGTCACTGAAAATATTCCACTGAAGTCCTAGCATGCAGCTGAGCCCAACAAGGATGCATTTTTAAAGGGAAAAAAAGCAGAATTGTCTTCTCCTCCCCACCTGAAAGGGGTACAAGAAGATCAACACTGCTGGAGCCAGTGGGACTGGGATGTGGAATGGCTCAGTAACCCTTCCCTGCCTCTCTCCACAGCAGCTAGCAATGAAAAGAGCACTCAGCATGTGGGGCTATCAATGCCGGGATTGTAAAGCAGCTTTCCCTCCCTTCCTGAGGTCCGTCTGCAGCCTTCCCGGCACAGAGCTGCCTTTTCAACAGTCCCTGCTATTTCTGATGCCTTTTAACCATCTCATCATGGGACCAGCTTGGCCTTGAAACACCACAGGAGGCACAGCCAGGGCTTGCTCTAGGAGAGCAAAATGGGAGTGCTGGATTGACCTGGAAGATATGGAAAGCTGTGCATGAGGAATTACAAGCCATTATCTTATTATTACAAGCTTGAAAAAACGTACAGAGAAGCTTAGCTAGCTGGAGCTCCACCCAAAACACATATGGGAAAGATTTAATGGGAATGATGCACTGCCAAACTCCTCCCTAGCCAGCACCCCTCCTCCCCAGGCCAGTTTTTCTAACAACAGGCATTACTGCCTGGTCCAGCACGTAGCTCTTAAGCATCCCATGCCACCACAAAGGCTGTGTTCCTGCGTGTGCACCCTGAGCTGATTTATATTTGCTGTTTATGCCGGAACATTAATTTGCCTGGCAACCATGGATATTTTTCCCATGCTGGTTTACTGTTATTTATGTGCATTCACAGTGGCAGCTCTGCTACACACAGGGTTTATTAGGGAAGTGTTTTGCTTAGTTTTCCTTCGTGTTGGCTCCTCCACAGCGGCTCAGCCAGGTGCTGGTGTGCTTGTGGGTGAAAATGCAAATGTACAGTTGAGCCAGAGAGAAAAATGCCTCTTTTCTTACTTTGCTGCTTCTCTGCCTTGGCACTTGCAGATTCCAAATGCAGGTCCTTGATCATCTCTGTGGTTATATTGTTTATCACAGCCACAACAATTTTTGGCCAATTCAACCACCCCTGTCTCAAACCATTCCCCAGCGAATCTTCTAGCTCTGTGACAGGCAAAGGAGTGGCTGAGCAGAGAAGGCATCTTGCATACAGAAGAGGTCCCTGGTGCCTATGGGGGGGCACCTAAAGAGAAGGGCAGACCCAACCAGGACTGCCATAGAGAGAAACATGCTTTGCAAACACTAATCTGCAATATCTGTGGCCATCTTTGCAGTATCAGTTAGTATATGCTGGTGTAAAACCAGGCTCTGAGTCCAGGGCAGGGGGTTTGAACGTTTTCCTCCTGGGATTTTGGGTCCAGACTGGGTTGATGGAGTGGCTCCTCCTGCAAAACACATTCTCTTGGCAAGGGAGCTGGCAGCCTGAATCTCCTCACTTTGGGAAATGTGAAGCTGTGGAATATTTCTGTAGCTCCTTTTCTTCAGGCTTTTGCTAGACACAGCTCCACAGTCACCCTGTCCAAGTTGGGAACATGCATTTGAGATGGTTTTCTGGTACTGGGGGTCAAATGGCAAAAACAGATTGTTGTTCACTCACTTAATCCCCTACCACATCCAAGCTGCCTTGGAGGAAGGTCAAGCTGTGGACTGGGATGCTCTGAAGGGCTGTGCTGAGGTCATGAGTGATCCCTACCCTGTGTTACTGACATAATCACAGAAGAACTGAAGGATTTACAACAGTGGCAGACACAGTCCTGATATTCTAAATTCTGTTTGTGTGTTCTCTGCTTGCTAACTCACACATTGCTGGATGTCTGGTTTTGGTTTGGTATGAAGGCTCCAAACCATCTAAACCCTTCTTATCTTCAGAGAAGCTGGACCAGAAATAAACACCTGAGTCCCTATTTTGGAAGAAACCCCAAATCAGGCTCTGAGCAGCTCATGTGTGGGGAAAGCAGGGATTTAAATTTCCATGGTAAGTTTACAGCTCTGGTATTTCTCAGACCTTGCAGCTGCCGTGCTGCAGGGGCTGGTGTAGCTTCTGTCCTCTGTGCCATGTAATCCAGCCAGCACAAGGACAACCGAAACATGCTCTTCCCAAAAACATTGTACTTCCCAGTGGACTGTAGCTGTGGCACACACACAGATCACAGCCCACACACTGATGTAAGAGGGCTGATGTTGGAAACTAATCACATTGCTTTTCATAATGCAGAGGGGCAAATATCTGAGCTGAGGTCCACCTTGCTATGGACAGCCTTCCTAGCAAAGCTACAGCACATGTGGAAGTGCTCCCTGAGCTTCTAATGGTCCAAAATGATCCTCTTGCATCTGGGACAAGTGGTGAGTTCAGGAATCTTGTCCTTCTAGCTGGTTCAGAGGAAACAGAGAAGGAAGAGGCATGGCAGCTGAAAAGGATGGAGATACCTGGGGAAACATCATGTCAGAAGACAGTGGCTGGGAAAAATCAAGTTAAAAGTGGGAAATATCTGCAGACAGAAGTCCTAGAAAGAAAAGTGAGAGATGAGTGAGAGAAAGTAGGAAACCACACGCCACCAAAATGATTGCAAGCTTTGTCATTGTGCCTTTTTTTATATCAGCTCTGATCAGGAGATGATCCCAAAGTGTTCTGAGCTCCAGGTGTGCCAGTCCTTTGCTCTCCTGTGCCTCTCTGTCTCCTGGATCAACATTTCTCCTGGGTCAGATATTTAGATAGGTGAGGGAAAAATGAAGGTTTCAGGACATGAAGAAATCTTTACATCTTTTTGTTTTAATATGAGATCACCAAGCCATGTAAACATGTATTTTTATTTAAATTAGAAAATGTTTGTATACATGCATACATGTATTTATTTATATATAAACATCTCTGCCCCAACGCAGAAACATGTTGCTTCTCAGTTCTTCATCCTTTTACCCATAATTTCTCCTTAAAGAGCCATGGCAACAATACAAGCCCTAGTTTTGTCAATGGAAGGACTGATGCTGGTACCATCCCCTCCACTAACCCACTGGTGTGGGGCTGACACTGTGTTATCCCACAGCTTGTCCCTGATCCCCAACAGAACCTCCCTTTGTAGGAGAACAGTCCTTCCCAAGATTTCTAATCTGCCATTAAACAAAGGTGACCACAGAGGTTTCCTCTTGCCTGAAGTGCTGGTGCTGGGAAGAGCATGCAGGAGATGGAGTCCCAGTTTCCACCAGCCCAGGGTCAAGCTGCTCTCCCCGATACTACCAGTTGGGCATACTGGTTTGGCTGGATTTTCATGTTCCTGTACGTATCACAGGTTAGTTTTGAGCTGCAGCGCTGCCTTTGCACATGAGAGGGCTGATGTGCCCTGGGAAGTGAGTGGGAGGGAACACAATATTTTGGCTCTGCTGTGTGAGCTCCTGTGCACACCCCAGAGCTGGTACCCAGGACCTCTTGGTTCCTGAGGTGAATAGGGGTGTCACTCCCCATTTTCAAACTCCCCAACTCCCTTCCTCCCTGCCTCACAGGACAGGGGAGCTGCTGGGAATGGATGGCACATGTTTGCCAGCAAAATGCTTCTCATGCGTTGTTTTACAGCAGGAAAACCTAAACCATTGGCTGCACTCCTTTGCTGACTCAAAGTTGTGACAGATGACGCTGTAATCCAAATGTCACCACGGCAGTAACCTTAGTGGGTGACTGGGGTCGTGGGTCTCATGACTGCTGTCATATTTTTGGACCTGTGCTTAGCACAGAGATGAGGCTTCCCTTCCAACTTCCTTTCTCTGCAGAGTTTATGGCCATGTGTGTGTTGTCCTCCACCCTAGGACACGCCACTGGCAGTTTCTGGGAGGACCCAAAGGGTGAAGATGGAGCAGCTCTTGGACTGCTGGGGCTGGCAGGATCCTCTCTGTTTTGGGGAGGGTGGCTTTTCCCTGTTAGGGACAAGCACTGGCACCTTGTAACTCAAATGGTCACCTCCAGGCCACAAGATCACTGTGCATCTTGATAATTTTGGTTCAAAAGCTGTTCTGTGGAAAATCTATTGATTTATTAAAAAAAAATGGGAAGATCCTTTCCTTTCACTATATAACTAATATGGAAAAGTTGAACTCTTCATGTTTGTATTCTATTTAAAATATGCCTAATGTTTAAGGAGTGTCCAGTGATGGAAGTTTGGCAGAGCTGACCTGGAGGAGAGTTTTACTGGCTTGTTAAGGTTCAGACACCCCTCGAGGCACCTGCAAGTGGACTCAGCAACTTATGACTCAGGACCTGCAAGTGGACTCAGGACTTATGCGTTTATTTGGATCGCTATCAGTCAGCTCTTCAGGTAGTTGCCTGAATGTATTATGGGGATTTTTAATTGTTGTGAAAGAGCTGACTTTCTTTGACTAGAAAGATGCTTTCATCTCACTTGGGGGCAGATGCAGCCTTTGAGAGCCTCATCAGCCTTGGATACTGGGGGTCTGTGACGTGTGCCAGTCCCTCCGAATGCTGATGGACTCATCCCATTTGCTTTAAGAGCACTTTGCATCATCCCAGGGTATTTTAAGGCTGGGTCAGTGTAAAGTGGCTTTTGTATTAAGGAGTATCAGGCTCAGAGATTTTGTAACTCCACTTACTGCAATTCTCATAATCAGCTTGAAGTCTCTAATTAGCTGCAGTAATGACTCAGCCTTGTAGACAAAGCTTGAAGGTGAAGGGTGACATGCTAGACTTGCTCTCTTATCTGAGAAAGGCTGAGATGCCTTTTTTTTGTAGGAGAGTAGAGCAGTTGAGACATTTACCCTCTCCCCAGGTTTCATTAAAGGCATTAAAAAGCTATTTGATATGTTCAAAAGCCATATCCACCTCTCTTCTGACCAGATCAGGAGTCTCTTTAAATCAGCTTTAAAAGATCCAATTTCCCCAGCAGTTGGGCTCCCTGGAGGCCAGATCTTACCTCATCCTTTCAGATACATCAGGAGAGGTCTTGGTTTGCTGAGGGTTATAGTTTCTCCTGGGGAACTGTGGTGTCCAGTGCCCAGTCTGTGATCTGTCCTGCTGAATCCAGCTTCAGGTTGGTCCATAGAGAAGTGGCTTGGGAATGGAAATATGTCCATCTTGGGCAAAATTAATTAGAGCCTGACAAGAGAAAGGAGGAAGTTCTTGACAAAGGTATGACATTTGAAAGGAAGGCTGCTTTGCTAGCTCTTGTTGAGTGAATAGCTGCTGGAGTTTCCTGGGTCCCCATAAATGGCTACAATTTTCTTTTCAACAGCTTCTCCTAATGGTTTTGCTGAAGTACCTCATTAAAGTTTATGGGATCTTCCAGTCTTCCAGGCCTCTAAAAAATGCAAAAGTTGCTCTGTGCCTTCAGCTGAATTCATCAACTGATCTCATCAAACTTCCATCTCCAGGAAAAAATTCTGTGCTTATTTCCTGACAAGCTGTTGTGTTCCCAGCTGTGTGGCTTTGTGTACCCAATTCCCAGGCATTCAGATGAAATGTACTGTCTCACGGGGTTGCAACCAACAGTGATGGTGGTGCTGGGAGAGACTCAAGAAGCTGATGAGGTACAGTACACTTGAGTACAGTACACTTGAGAATTCAGCATTTTAATGCCTGTTGCAAAGTTCTCTGCTGCTGGGCAGGTAAGAAACTGTCTGTAGCAGCGAGGATGCTGCTGCACCCAACCCTGCAGGGCAGACATTGCAGCCTTGGCTCCCCAGCACCACGTGGAACATGCAGGGCTGCAAGGGGCTGTCAGGGCTGCAGGCACTCTCTGCCCATAAATACTAGCTGTAATAATGGCATTCCTCATGGAAGACCCCTTAAAGGAGGATTCTGAACAAGCAGGAGCACAGAGTAGTGCTCCAGCAGTCCTGTAGGCTGCCTTAACCAGCTCTTACTTTGCCATGCCAGCTTTTTGGACCTCTCTCCCTCAGGGATGAGCTCTCCAAAGGGTCTGGCATGGGAATTTTTGTGGGCTGGGGGACTGCAGCATCCCACTGCATTCCCGGGTGTGAGCAGGGAGTGGGTGGCTGTGACAAGGCAGGGTGGTGGTTCCCCAGCTGGAGTCAGGGTTTGGTCATGCAGCCATCTCAGCACTGACACTGGGACAGAGGGCAGGGAGGACAGCTGGCACCTGTGCTGGGCTGGGCAGACTTGCCACCAGCTGAGGAGCCTCTGGGATGGGGGATCAGCCCCTTGAACTCCAGGCTCAGCAGGAACAGCACCAAGCAAAAATAGCACATCCCCTGGAGCGGCAGTACCTGCCAGTTTAACCTCTTTCATGGCCATGAGACTTTTTTCAGCCTATTTCTCCTTAAATAAAAAACACTATTTTTATTTTTCTGAGGTTTTTTTGTTCGTTTGTTTTTGGTTTTGTTTGTGGGTTTTTTTTTAGCTTTTCTGCCCCAAACTTCCCAAAGGGGCACAATGGCAAACCCTGTCCTAAAGCCCAGTGTGGTGAAGCATGGACAAGAGATATCAAAGGTCAGGCTAGCTTGGTCATATTTTACATATAGCCCACACAGAGCACTTTCAGCTGCTGCCTGGCCCAGCACTGGGTCAAATCCGTGTGGCTGACAAAGCCAACAGCATCGTCCTCTCACTGCCATGCAGAGGAATGTGGCCCAGCACGTTCACCATCACAGTCGATCAACTTGTTGCCTTCCTTATTTGAAGCTTCCAACTGGCAATCTCCAGCCCCCGTGGCATGCCCTCCTAGAGAATAATTTTCCAACCCTTTTTACTGAGAGCTGCAGGATTTGGCTCCTCACTGCAATTTGTATTCAGTGAGAGCCCACTCCTCGCTCCCCTGCGATGCGCCTGTCCCGCTGCAGTCTCTCCATAGCCTGAACTTGGCAGCACTGGATGTCGTTTCCCACAGCTACGGACAAAGCCTGGGGACCCTGCCTGTGTTGGAGAGCTAGTTCTCCATTAGGAGAGCCAAACTCCTGTAAAAGCCTCTTCACTCAAGCAAAGAACATTTATTGCCTTTGATAAGCTCGTAAAACATTTCTGGCTGCTCCTGGATTCCTCTGGCAGAGCTGTGTAGCAGATGATTAAACTCACTTGCGTTTCACCCCATAGCTAATGAAACGAGGGAAAAAAAAAAGGGAAAAGTGTTCTTGCACAGGTCAGGTGTGGTTCAGGTGAGATGAAAAACCTGCCTTTGAAGCACTCACCTACATACAGAATCACAGAATCATAGATTGGAAAATACCTCTAAGGTCATCGAGTCCAACAATTAAATAGTTTGAGTGGAATATGATAAGGACTGAATTGTAGAGTGGGAAGTGTTGTTGTCTTTCAGCATTTGTAGATGAGACAAAAAACAACTCTTGGAGCATATGACATTATATGATCCTGGTAATAAGCATAGTCCAAGGCAGTGGAGACACCGCAGGTCTCCTGTCCTTCAGTAGCTGTGGCTCTCTCTGCTGCCTGGCATGAGGCTGTTCACCCAGGCTGCTCACTGGCCTCATCTTGTGCAGAAATCACACTTTCAGAGACCTGGTTTCTTATCCTGCCCTCTCTTTTTGAGGTGCTGAGCAATGATCCTTAGGAATCATTCATTGTGCTTCCCTTGGCAAGGGATTGTTTTTCGGAAAGGATCTTCTAGGTTAATTGCCTGCTTGCCCCAATGGAAACTTGACCAGGATTCAAAACCTTTGGACCTCCCCTCCATGAAAATGTATCCAGGACAGAAAGGCCTGGCTTTATGTTTGTGGTATTTCACTCCATGGCTGCACTCAAAACACAATTTCACTTCTGCGTAACAGCTTAGCCAGGACCTTGAGGTTTATCCCTCATTTCTACCCTTGCACGTACAACCTTGTTAAGGATTTTCTCATGGACACCCACTCCTGAATTTGGGTTGTAAAGGTGTGGATGCCAGAGGTCTGCTGCAGCCAGACATGCAAGATCAGCCTGAGACCAGCTTCCCTCATCAAAGAGGACACAAGGTGTAGCACAGAGTTAATCTGTGCCTGGATGGGCTTTAGTGCCTCTTATGCACACACTGTTAGGCAGCAAATGACTCTGGAGTGCTGTGGAAAACCAAAATGTGTACACTAGGACCATTTGTTTCTGCTGCAGAAAACATCACTGTGTGGTAAATGATTAATGGAAAAAGTATTGCGCCACTCCCCTCTGAGCCTCCCCCAGCAGCCCTGGTGCCCTCCCAGGACATGATGCTGCTTGACAACCAGGGCACAGATGTCATCCCCTCCCTTGCTGCCCAGCGCCCAGAGCAGCATGGGAGGGACTCAAGCCTTGGAGTCACTATTTCTGATGAAGAAATGAAAAATCCCTTCTCTGAGAAGATGTCACCATGTCCTCTCAAGAGGTTTCGAGGTGCACCCATGGCTCACTTTCACCCATTTTGCTGGAGATCTCCTTTCTGGCTTTGATTTGCAGAAGAGACTCACTCTGTGGCATGAGGCTGCTTGCATGCTTCTCTCCAGAGGTTTTCCCCACTGCCACTGCCTGGCCCGCTAGGATGGACCATGATTGCCCTCAGGAAGCCTTCAGGACCTCAACAAAGATGGGGCTTGTACTCTGGTAAGCATTTCCTTGAGAATGGATAGAATATTAAACATGTATTGCAATTAACATACAGATCTATCATTCAACACATCTATCATCCCACATTCAAAGGACACTACTGTGGGAAAATTTTAACCCCCTCCACCTCAAGCTTGGGTGGAAGGGATGGCAGCTGATAGTGCTCTGAGAGGATTTGTGCTGCCACCAGCAAAGCCTGAGCAGCTGTGATGTATCATCCAAACACATCTCAGATTCTGACTTTACCACCAAAATGGGATTATGGTGGCAATATCATGGAATCAAGGAATGGGTTGTGTTGGGTTGGGAAGGACCTTTAAGTTCCAGCCCCCCTGACACTGAGCAGGGACACCAATGTTCAGTGTGTTGCTAAAAATAAATTTTCTGACGTTTTGTCTGGCTTCTCCATGACTATTTAGTAGCATGGAAAACACATTTAGCAGGGGTTCCAGCTGAATTCTTTCATCTCTCTCTAACTAAGGAAAGCAAGCAAATATGGTCTTAAATAAAAGGATCCACTAAGCAGGAGAATTTGTGAAGCAGGGTTGTTTCACCAGAGATGGAGCTGGGAAGTTCAGTGTTGGAGCAGACAAGAACTGAAAGGATGAAATACATCCACTTCCACTGGAGAAGGGGTAAAAAGGCATGGCAGGCTTATGGGAACTCACTGTGCTCCCACAAAAATCCTCAAGAGCATTTCCCAAGGGCTCCAGGGATCTTGCCTGGCAGTGGATGACTTGGCTAGAAAGCAACATCAGAGAGATGAGAACCATGCTCCTTTGTAGCAATAAATACATGATCTTTTCCTTCCTATTAGAAATTATTTTTTCAAAGAGCGTGCCCAAAATGAGCGGGTCTAAAATTAAAACAAAATGAAGGCAGCAAGGCAATGATAGCAA
Organism: Pithys albifrons albifrons; assembly: GCF_047495875.1. Lineage (NCBI taxonomy): Eukaryota > Metazoa > Chordata > Aves > Passeriformes > Thamnophilidae > Pithys > Pithys albifrons. The sequence continues at coordinate 108,913,154 of NC_092459.1, forward strand.
CTTTATAATTTGAGATGAGTTAGCTGCTGGCCTTTCTTGCCTTCCTCCTAAATCTCCTTGAATACAAGCACCTGAAGGGACACAGGGGGCCCAAAGGGACCACAGGTTCTTTGCAGATTTCCCCCAGGGGCAGGACAACCCCACTGAGCCATGGCCCCAGGCCTGAGGCCATCCTGAACTTGGTCCAGCAGGAGCCTGCCAAATCCCATGAGGACACCTCATTCCTCCTCTGTGAAATTACTGCAGTGTGACCTCACGCAGGCGGTATTTACACCACGTGTTACATCTGGGAGAAGCAGTTGCGGAGAGGCATTCGGCTGTCGGGAAGCCTCGTGTTGCCCATGAAGTTTTGGGGTGCAGCAGCTTCAGTGCTGTCTTTCTGTAGGATCTTCTCAGTCCTGTCACCCCAACCTGCAGCTCAGTAACACAAAACAAAGCAGTGGGTCCAGTTGTTTTCTGCTGGCTCCCCTCAAAGGCAGCACTGAGGACGTGGCACAGGTGAAAACCTGGAGGTCACCAGTCCCCCTTTGGGCTGCTCCTTCCCCAGGGTGTCTAGTGTCATCGAGGGAAACGCTTCTGCCAGTGGAACCACAGAGGCCCAGAAAAGGTCTGCTGGCCCTGAGAAGCTTTACATGCTTGAGAATAGGTGATATTTTGTTCCTTACTCCAACAGTGGTGTATATAATCCTGCACATGCCTGGGAAGGAGGCTGGTGGTGTGCCAATAAGAGGCACAACCATTGCAAGAAATGAAATGGAAGTGGATTAATTTTATGTATTTCACAGGGGAAAAAAGGGTCACTTGGGCATACTGTGGTTGTTCTTCTGCTTGGTTTTGGAGCATTGCAGGGCTATGAGTTGGCTAAAAGCATCATTCGTTCTCTGAGACAAACTCCACTGTGCTGCTGCACATGGGCTGGTGAGCATGGGCTTCATTTTTCTCAGAAACTACTTAGTTGAGTAACTGCAAGAAAAAATATTCCAAAATGTGCTAAATTGGAAAAAAAAGTTATCTCTTTGCAGGGGGCAATGGTAGGAAGAGAGTTGTGCAAATCTGGGGCTGCTGCAGAAGCCCAGGCACTGTACCTGGTATGCCCTGGAGGGCAGGGCTGCTGGAAAAACATGGCATTGAACGACGCAAGCGGGTCTTTCCTGTTTAATTCTTTTCCTTATTTAACTGAGGGATTAGTGCGTGAGAATGTGTGTGTGTGCGTGCGTGCGTGCGTGCGTGTGTGTGTGTGTTAAGAAATTCAGCAGTGAGAAGAAAGCTTGAATTTTTTTTGTTCTGTTTTTTTTCCTCTTTAAATTTGATGGCGTGTGGTTAATACAGAATTGCAGATGCAAGAAATAGATACAGAGGTAGTTGTTAAGTAACCATACAGCCAAATTACTTTTTGTAATGGGTGGGGACAGAAGATGGACATTTTTAGCATAGATAAATTCACTGTTCTAATTTGTGGTTAAATTACCCCATAACTAAGGAGTAACCTTCTCTTTCACCTTAAGCCTCTGCTACCGTTCAACTCCATGAGAATATGATCTATTTCCCTTCTTATTCAGATTCTAATGTTACCTTAAATTAAACTTACCTTTAAAGTAAATACTAAAATTCTGTGCACCTGAAGCATGAACTACTGTACTTAGGCAAGTGTCTCTTAAATACTTGAAGTCATTCCCTGTTGTCATAATCTGGGATTTTGTATTAAGACGTGTCAGTAGCTTCAGTTCCTTCCACATGACTGGGAACAGGATCTATCCAGAGGGGAGACCAGGCAACTTCATCCCTAGAAATGGTCCATCAGGAACCTCAGAAAGCCCAGCAAAGGCAAATGCCACAGCAGAGATGGAGATGGAGCCAGGTTCCTCTCAGAGGTGTGCAGGGGAAGGACAAGGGCAGGCAATGGGCATAAGGTGGAAAATGAGAAGTTCTAGTTGGATAATAGGTTAAAATATGTTCTCCATGAGGGTGATCCAACAATGGCGCCCAGAGAGGCTGTGTGATCTCCATCTTGGGAGATGAAAACCTTGGCCCTGAGCAACATGATCTAGCAGGGGTTGGAAGAGGGACCTTTGTTTTTCTGGAGATCTATGACTCATTAGGAAAAACTGGTGATCTATTGGTAGAGAAACCAGAGAAATTATAATAACTCCTTTAGCCTTATTCTTAACCCACATGTTTGTTTCTTTTCATTTTCAGGTTCACCATGCCCCAGTGCATGTTTCTTTCTGTATGTCCAATATTTAAGACCTAACTACTGGCCGGTCAAATAACTCTTCATGTGGAGTGACCTGGTAATCATCTCTCTCCCCTCACCTCCAGCTGACAGTCCGTCACTAAACACCTCCTGAGATGTTTCACCAGATCCACAGGAGGAGTCACCAGCACTGCTAGTCCCTGATCCTCTGGGCTAGGAAGCTTTGATGTCAGCATCCCCAGTCAGACTCAGTGGTGCAGCAAGGGAGGCTCATCATGCAGTGGCTCAGCCATCCTTTCCAGACCCCCAGACCCACACCAGGACCCCCACTGTCAGCATTCCAAGGTCCACCACCACCCTCCTGGCTGCAGGGGACCTGCCTGACCATGGGTGCAGACACTGGGAACTGGATGAGCCTGGCATAGCACTGTGACACTCTCCCCACCTGGGATTGCTGGGTGGGCACAGAGATGTCCAACCATGGTCACTGTGTCTGAACTAGGTCCTGGCTCCAGCCCTGAGCATGCAGGGGAGAAAGGGGAAGGCTCTCACCCCGCTGCAGGCATAATGAGCTGTTTTTCTGCTGTGTCTCCAGCACTTGGCTTCCAGCCCCGAAAGGAAGAGCACCGTGCCAAGAATTTCTACGGCCATGTCCAACAGAGGAAGCTGACACCTGATTTGCCGTTAATTATAGCGGTGGGAACAGGCCCAGGGGCAAATGTGAAAGGGTGACCCCGGGTGCTGGTAAGGACAAGACTCATCTATTGTTTCCCATAAAGGCTTGTCCCAGGATTTGTTCCCTCTGAAAAATTAGTAGGAAGACTTACAGTGTACAGAGCAGTAGCTGACAGGACGTACAGAAACCCCTGACCGGCCAACACCTCCAGCACCTCCAGACCAGAGGGGGCTTCGTCATTCCAATGACATGATCCGGCCCCCAGCCCCGCAGCGGGAGTGCCATGCATGCCATGTGCATGCCAGCGTGCCATCAGGCGCCAGGCGCTGCAAAATTCCTGCAAGAAGGGAGTTAAAAATAGATGCTGAATTATTCCAGAGCTTTTGTCCAGTCTATCTGTGGACAAAACAACCCCCATTCCCTTGTGTCGCCTGAACAGCTCCAGCTATTCCCACCACCACTGAATCCCCTCATACCAGTGCTCCTCATTGGCTACGTTACAAAATCACTATCAAGAATCCTGCAGCTCTGAGGGGGAGCACCCAAAACCTCCAGAGAGTCCCCACTGACATTGTTAGCAGGAGATTTTTAGGTGCAACCAGGCTTGTTTCTGACTCAGTGACTTTCAGCTGTTGCCCCAAAGATATGCTGTGTGTCCATGCTTTAAATACGGAAAAGAGAGAAAGGCATAGAATTAAAAATAATATTTTATTTTATTTATTTTAAAAAACAGGGTTCTCCCTGCCCTGTTCCCTGCTCACACAGCTGTTGTTCAGCCTCTCCTTGTTCAATGCTGGAATGGAATAAAATAAAAATAGATCAGATACGGATTTTCATACCTTTTTAAACAGTCGGGAAAGATTTCAGAAGAATGCAGTCACAGGTTTCTCCACCCCACGCTGGAGCTCTGTGGTATCACAGATTGGTGCCTCAGGGCTGTTATTTAATGATGCAATTTGAAAGCTTTGATCTGTTTGGTGCTATTAAATTCGTTAATGCTCTATCTCCTCCCAGCCCGATGCCGGAGCACAGATTGTTTGAACTCGGCTGCTCCTCAGCCCGCAGAGCAGTTGAAAGTGGAAACGGGAGTGGGACCGATGGCACTGGCTGATGAGCCCCCGTTTGTTTAGCAAATAGTGCAAATGGGTGTTGGTCATAGGAAACAAAGCTCCGGAGCAACCGGGAATGTGTCAGGCAGCTGTTGCACTTGCTGGACAAACAGGGGTTGGCAGAGCTCAGGTGCCCCGTGTGCCCCACCCAAGGGCGCTGAGAGGTTGATTTCCAGTGTTTCCCAGTCACTTGCTGTCTTTTTCTGCCAAAAATCAGATTGAAAAAAGAAAAATAAAAATTACAATATCTAATTATTTATACTATATGGGATTTACAGACTGTGTATGTATCTGTAATATCAATATATATCTATTTAATATACATGAATCTATAAGATATACAGAATACGCAATTACATATTAATATATATTTATATGATATATATATGTTTTTATACATACACACACATATATATATACAGACACATCCTTGGGGATCCAGATGTGTAGCATGCCTGCTTTGCTGGATGCCCAGATACACCTCCTGGGATTATATGTATATAATATAAATTCTTGGATTTCTAAATGTATATTTATATTGCAGATAAAGTTGTGAATATTTATATAATACTAAAGATGTATGTGTAAAATATACATAAAATATAGAAACCATAAATACATATAACTACGATATTATATATCATGTATATGTATGATGTATAGATATCATTTGTATACTATACATACACCTATATTTGTAGTATATATAATCATTAAATACATATAATTAACAGACAAATGGTCATAAAATACCTGTGTTACCATTTCTATTATTTGCACAACAATAAAAAAGGTTTTTCCTATTATTCCCTAGTCAGTAAATTTGAATGTTCACACCTTGGCTTTCCAAGAGCCTCCTGGCCATATTTCCTTGGCATTTGCATGGTGTGTTTTCCTTCATAAATGCCCAGATTTCTATTAACTGCTGACACTGCTCAGCTCGAACAAGTCAGTTAATTGGCTATAAATGAAGTGGCTGAAAAACAGACAGAGGAGAGAGGGAAAATAAATGTCCTCAGTGGGAAACTTAATAAGGAATGCTAAGGAAGAGTGAGTCGAAAGGATGAGGCTGGGTATCCAGAAGAGCTTTTCCACCTCCCCTTGCCACCAACCACTTGCAAGCCAGAAATGAGCCCATCCAAAAGATGACAGTCCCAGCCAAAAACTGCCAGTGCTGAGCCAAAAGCAGGACAGAAAGAAGGGCTGGAGTAAGGGGAGGACAGGACCGGTTCTTTTGGCAGCATTTTGCACTGCTGTCTCGGTTGATGAAACCAAAGGAAATCACTGTAATTTTATTTACTTATTTTATTTATGAGGCAGTTTATGTCTGAGCCATAAAACCAGGTGGTGGTTTGGGTTTGGTGCCTTGATTGAGTTGTTACTTTGTGATGCAGTCCAGCCCCATATTCCTGGAAAATGCTGAACTCCCTGGGTGAGACGGTGACATCAGGCATGGGGAGTGGGGAGCAAAAGCTTATTTTTCATCTGGGCCCTTTCGGCCTGCTTTTGGCATTTCTATGTCTGCTTAACCCAAAGTGTTGGTGCACATGGATGGGCAGCCAGCACGTTACTCCCTGAGCATTCCTAGTTGGTGTTTCAGGAGTAGCAGCGTCAGGAGGCTGCAAACCTCTCCCTCATTTCAATCCATCTCTTGGGTAATTAAGTGTTTTGGGTTTTTTAATAAGGCCAGGAGGAGCTGCCTGTGAGTGGACTGACCTTATCAGCCCAACAGCTTTTTCCTTCACCTTCCTAAAAAGATACTGCCAGAACTCTGGGCACTCAAGAGTTTTACCAGAATTTGCTGGTTTTGTTCCCTCCATTCTAAGCAACACAGTGATCTGACACCATCAGTGCTCAGTCTTGATTATTCCCTTACTTCCATAAAACCCAGTGGGGGAGGGTTTTCTCCTGGTTCTGCCACAGTAAGACAGGTCACTGTAATCAGTTTTACTGTTGGCAGATAAAAACTTCTCCTTATTTATTACCCTACAGGTTATGCCTGTAATTATCCTGTAATTACCCAGGACAGCTGTACAAAAGCAGCTCTGGTCCTATCTGGAGAACATCTGGGTTGTGCTCTTGGCTGGCAGGCATTGGATGTGGGATCAGAGCAGAGCTCAGCTGTAGGAATGGAGCAACAGGTTTAAACCAGAGCATTTTAATTCCCAGTGCAAGGACAGCAGGAGGGCGGCTCTGAAGGGAACAGGTCCCATCCATGTCTGGAAAAAAGGATCGGGACTTTGCTGAAGGCCTGGAGCAAACCCGGGACTTCTTCCCTGCTGGTGGATCTGGGACAGAGAGAGGAGGCCCTGTCGCGATGTCTTGCAGGGAGCGAGCAGGGACCCACGTCCAGCCTTTCCTTAGGCACCTCCGGGCACGGTGACTCCACCACCTCCCCGGGCAGCTCATTTCAAAGCTTAATCACCCTTTCTGTGAGCAAATTCCTCTCGCTGCCCAACCTAAACCTGTTCCCCAGCAGGTGTAGTTTGAGGCCGCGTCCTCTCCATGCTGTGAGCGCTGCCGGTGAGAGGCTGACCCGCACCTGGCTGCGCGCTCCGGTCGGGGAGCTGTGGCGAGTGATCCGCTCACCCCCGAGCCTCCCCTTCTGCGGGCTACACACCCCCACCGTCCCTCGCGGGGCTTCCCCGAATCGCGGCGGTCGCGACAGAGCTCGAGCCGCCGCCGCCGGCCCCGCCCACTTCCGGCGCGAGGGGCCCGCCGGGACGGGCGCGGCACCGCCCCGGGGCGGGGGAGGGGAGCGCGGGGTCCCGCCCCGCCCGCGGCGCCGCAGGACGAGGTGGGTTCGGCGGGGCCGCCACGGCGGGGCAGCCCCACGGCTCACGGCCTGGCCCGGGGCAGCCTCCGCGGGGCCGCGCCCCCAGCCCGGCCCGACCGCCGCGCGGGGCGGGCGGAGCGCGGGGTGTTCGCTGCGGCCCGGCCCGGCCCGGCTCGGCCTGTCCCGTCCCAGAGCGGCCCCCCCGGGCGCGGGGAGGAGGAGCCGCGCCGGGAGCCCCCGGGGGAGGCGGGCGGCCCGGCGGGGAGGGGACGGCAGGAGAGGGGAGGGTCGGGGGTGGTGAAACCCGGGGCGCGGCGGGTCCGCCTCTTCCATTGATGAAATTTAAATTGCTCGGGGCTCGCCGCCCGCCCGCCGGCCCGGGAGGCTCCGCTGGGCGCAGGGCAGCGCGGCGGGCGGGCGGCAGCTCCAGCCAGGCTGGTCCGCAGGGGCGGCAGCCGCGCCCGCCCCCCCCCGGCCCAGCGCGGGGCACTCGCGATTGTACAAGTGCTTATTGATTAAAGCGCGAAAATGTCGGCGCTCGTGAAAGGTAAGCTGACGCGCCGTGTTTTTTCTCGGCTCCTCCGCTTTGCGTCCGCCGTGTTTTGGCCGTGTTTTGGTGCGGCAGCCCGAGCTGTGCCCGCGGTCCCGGCGGGCCCCGCTCGGCTCTCCCCTCCGCGATCCCGGAGGGACGGGACGGGCGGGAGCGGCGGGGCTGGGGACCCGCGGGGACCTCCCCGGCACGAACCTCGGGCAAGCGGGCTGCTAAAGTTGCGGGAGGAAGAGTACTGAGGTCGAACGTCTTCCCTTTTTCCCCCTTTCCCCCCCTTTTTTCCCCTTTTTTTTCTTTTTTTTTTTTGTTTATTGGCGTTTTCCGATCCCGGTAGGGCTCCGGCGCTCCCCTCCACTGTCCGCATGTTGTGAACGCTTGTGTGTACGTGGTCTGAGTTTCGGATTCGCTGTGCAAACAGGGAGCCAAGCCCACAAGAGGTCATTTCGGGAAGAAAAATTACTTTGGTGCATTGCCGTTGCAGTTTTCCTTTCCTCTTTTCCGATATTCCTAGTGGTGCTTTTTATAACGAAATCCGTGGCTGTGGGGTTCCTCAGTATAAATCCGTGCAGGCCTGTCAACAAATGTAGTGCTGCCCGCAGAAGGAACACGAAGAGATCTTTTGCTGTACGAACTTGGATGTTGCAGGCAACTGAGGGCCTTGGCAGACTTTGGGAAATCCCTGTCCCTCGGACAGTGGGTGTTCGGGACTCTCAAATGCTGGCGGTGTAAATGCATCACCTGTCTGCAAATGTCCTGTTGTGATACCTGGGCAAAAAGCAGAGAGCCGGAGGAGGAAAGTGTTTCAGCACATCGCTCAACTGGCCATCCTGAAAGTTGGCAAGATAAGCCCTTGTGAAATACATTACAAAAATACGTTCCTAATTGTTCTTTTTAGATGGAATTGGCTTAGCTCAGGCTGAAAGTAGCCATCTTGCAGACAAATTATGTTATTTATGATACTGAGAACTGCAGAAACCTGGGTAAAGATTGTAATTTTTTTTTAAATATTGCCAAAGATTTGACAATCCTTAAATCTTAAAAAAAAAAGTATCCCCTATTTAGATACTCTCTTGTCAGGCCAATAGTACTAAAACATGTTGCCAGTGTCAAGTGATATTTTTAGCATGAGGATCAGCTGCTAGACTGAGAAATCCAGCTGTGTCTGACTGTAACACCCAAACTCTTGGTTTGTGCAGCTGGCAGGAATGCTTTCCTAGGATGCAAATTTCTGTGTTAGCTCAGGCTTAGGTGCTCATCTGTCAAGGAGAGTCCGAGCATAAATCGCTTTTGCTTCATGTATCCTTCAGTCCGACATGGGCTGGTAAATTTTGCCTCTAGTAGCAGGAAAACAAAAATGTGTGAAGGCTGAGCAGCTATGTTCAGTTCTGAAAGGCAAAGTAGTCTTCATTACCATTGCACGTTGTAGTGTGGGTATTTAAAGAGAGTTTTATCCTTGCCAGAGATAAAGATTGCCTTGCACTTTAAGCGGAGTTGTTGGAAGTTAAGGCATTTACTCTGTACCCTCAGCACAGAGTTCAAGGATAGAGCATTTAAAGTTTAGCTGCATGTTGTAACTCACTGGCCACCCTTTCTTAGTTTTTATGCAGTAGTCTGGCTCCAAAGAGACCTTAATCATTTTCTGCTCTAAGTCTTTCTGTATACTTACTTGAATTGCAGTAGTAATTGCAATTCAAAACCCTCAGCCCAAGAGATTCCCCATTTTTTCATGACAGAGAGAACTTCTTGCTTGGCTTGTCCCACAACTCCCTCCTGTGCTGAGTGCTTGTATACTGAGTACCAAAGCAGTGAAGTTCTCTTCTGCTTGGGTTAATGAACGAAATTAATCAATCTTAATGTGTTCTCTGCTTTTAATGTGGGATAAGAGAAGGGATGGCAGAAAGAAAATACGTGCAAGCCCCTAAGTAAGGGTCACCAGCCTTCTGTTCTTGTGCAGTTTTTCTGAGGACATCTGTCCCTTATTTTGTTTCTGATAGTGTACAAAGCCCTCCTTTTCATTAGCTTGATCTGATATATCACATTTTGGTTTTTTTCATCTATCAGTTATAAAATAATGCATCATAAACCTGCCAGTGCTCTGCCATAGGCTGTGGCTTGTGCTGTGAGGGCAGGGGCCAGGTTAGCAGTCAGAGCAGAGTACAAAAGCGTGCTAGAAATAACAGTGGGGGCAGGAGGGTTGGAGTGAAATTCTCCACACGTCAAGCACCATCATGAACTTGATTAAAGAGCTGTCCTGTCTCTGCTACTTGGAAGGAAGCACTTTCTACTGAAGGCATTAAAATAAGATGGCCTGGATGGTCATTTTTGCAAAGCCCAGTGTTTTCTGAAGTCTCAACTATTTAATCATGCTCTTCTGGCCTGTGCTCATTTCCTGTGTGGGCAGGTCCCCCTAGAGTCTTCCACTACCCTGTCCCACCCTCTTCATACTTCTGATGAGTGTTCAAAAATATATGTTCCCTCAGAGTGGGCTTAGACTGAAATCTGAGGCGTTAGTTGTGAAATAGTTTGGAAGAGGCATTTCTTTTTCAACATAATTTGGGATTTTGTGGCTGCATGTGTTCTTGGTAATCTCTTCCTGCAACTGTCCAGCACCCCTGCCTCCCATCTGGTTTTTAGAGGCACAATATGGCCTTAGGAAGTTTTCGTTGCCTATAGGAAAGAACTGCTTTCAGATATGCTGTTGCTCTGGCCTTTCCACTTCCTTGTTGCTGCTGGGGTGAAAGGGGAAATCAGTCTTCATCCAGGCTGTGAAATTCAGCTGTAGCTCATGTTAAAGGACTGCAGTTGTCTTTGTGCTGGCTGTAGGCTGGAATGCATAAATACCAGCTTCTTCCCAAAAATTTTGAGGGGCAATGGAACAACTGGTACTGAGTTTGTCTGGAGCATGTGTACCAATGCTGCTGCTGTGATCTTGTTTTGGGGAGCCTTTAGAGAGTCCTGTTGATCCCCACCCAGCCCACATCCTGGTGGACATCTCTTAAGATAAACTCTCAAAGCCTCTGCCTCTCATGGCAAGTTAACAGCAGAAACACTTTTGGTTGCTGTTTCTCTTGGCTGCTTAGTTACAGTATTCAAATTCTTGTATGCAGAATAGATGCTTTTCCTGCACCAGGCAAGCACATGTTTTTATGGACTCCAGCCATGTCCTTCCTCTCTCTATCCCTCAGATAATAATAACTTTACTTACAGCACAAACAAATGCTCTCCCCAAGCAACGTGCCCTGACACGTTGATTCTGGATGAGACTGAGGGGTTGCAGTAGTTGTTGAATGGTCAGTGTAAAGCCTAAATATCCTCTGTTGCCAGTGAAAGGTTCAGTCCCTAACACTGGGACCTTTGGTAGGCTGAGTTTAGGTAAGAGCCATCCCATCTACTGCCTCTCTGTGTGCCTGACGTTTGATATGGAAAAAAGCAACAGGTTTGCTTTAATTCTCTGTGATGATATTGATGATTAAATGTGTTTAGCATTTGCTCATTTAGATTGTGGAGAATTTCTAGTATTATAGGGGAAAATAAAGACCCCTAAGTGAGGACGTTATCATGTATTTACTTTTAGGACATCTTTTTATTTTCATTTGTTTGTTATGCTACTTAGTCTCTGAATGGCTTTATCTGGTAGATGCAAGTCTTTTGGCCAATAGGAGCAAACAAGCTTTTCCTGTTTACATGGCAGCCCTGGGAAGCTGCTGGCTGGCTCTGCCTCCCGCAGCCCCAGTGTGTTTAACAGCACGACTGATGGTCTCTGCTGAGCACTTGGGATGTGCAGAGTTGCTGCTGAGGTGCATTGCATCACACTGGGAGGTTGGGATGTTTTACAGGCTCGGGAACTGTGAGAAATGGCCACTGTGTTGCTGTAACAAGAGCCGTGTATTGTAACATGTTGCAGGGAGGATTACAAACATGCAAAATGATCTCCTAGCAGTTGTTTCCATTTGCATCAACCCAAAATGTGTGAATGAAAAGGCAGCACTTGTAGCAATTTGATATTAAAGTATTAAGCTGGTACAGACATCCTTGTTTTTCTGTAGGCAAAAGTGCTTCCTGATGAAGGGCTGTCCATGTTTTTATCTGTTTGACCCGGAAAGATACGCTTAACAGGCTTTCAACTCTTACCTGCTTTTACTGCTAAATGAAGCATTTGATTAAAAAAAGACCCTATTGTTCACTGCACTGTTCATCTTGAGCTGGCGTTTTCCCGTGTTGCACCACACACAGTATGTGCACTGCAGCACTTGTCTGTCTTTTTTTTTTTTTCCTCCCTCCCCTACCTGCAAAACAGTGCAGTCAGGAAAATGGCTTCTGTGGGCTTCAAAGCAAGGATTACATACTGTCACTGAGGCTGAGGCTGGGCAATACTTTGCTTAAAAAAATAAAACAAAATAAAAATTGCATTAAAATAAGGAGTCTCTGCCATTCTTAGACATTCTCAATAGAAGAGCCTTTTAATATGTGTTCTCAATAAATAGACTTTAAATGCAGGTTCCTCTTCTAACAACATTTTCTGTCAGCATCTCTCTGTTCTCTTGCAAAGTTCTCTTCTGTCCCTTTTTGCACTAGTATTCAGGGTGTTTCTAAAATCCAGCTATATTTGGCAATACATCACTCTCTGTGTTACTGGGAAGTCATTACTCAAGGGATTTGGCAGAAATTAAATTAACTGAGGTCTTTAGAGAACATACTCAGAATGTCTTTTGAGAACACACTGGCTTCAAATGCTTTCTGTTGGAAAATAGTCATGTTCTCTCCCAGTTCTTTCTGTGGAGTGGACTTTATAGAACGTTTGTATATTTACTCTTTTTTCACGTTCATGGAGCTTATCACTTTCAAAAGTAAAACAAATGCTGAAGTGATAGACAGCCCAATTTTCTAGGTTGCTTAGTAACTGCAATGCATGCTGTAGTGTGAAAATACTCACACAATAAAGTGCGGGAATATTTACTGGAGCAAACAGAAGATCGTGTGAAAACGCACTGTAGAAACAATGCAAGCATATGTTTTTATTTGCTTAGGTGAACAGAAGGATACCCTCGGTCATGATATTCTACATAGCTTTTCACTAAGGGAATTCTTTTTCACACTTTTACTTGCTAAAGTGTGTTGGAACAGTAGGATGTGAATTCTCTAGCAAAAAAGTACACTGCTGTGGATTTCTGGACACTTCTTGAGATGTCTCATTGGTCTTTTGGGGTTCTTCTGAGTTTTGAAAGATGGGTCCTTACTCCTTGAGCCCAATTTAAGGTCTGTTCCACAAGTAACTAAGAACAAAAACTTTGGATTTCTGCACTGGTAGCACAGTGATAAAATGAGACTAGATTATATGAGTTTATCAGTTTTTTTAAAAGAAAATTTAAGGCTATTTGTAGTCTAAATAAAGTAGTTTTTTTTTTCTTTTAACCCATTTTTTTATTCTTTTTCAAGATTTCAGCAAAGCAATGTCTCAAGCTGGCTCTTCACAGTTTCAGGAAGTCATTCGACAAGAGCTGGAGTATTCAATGAAAGTAGAACTTGATAAGATACTTGCGACTGCACACTCAAATGAGATAGAGGTAAGGAGTGTGATGTGGGTGCAACTCAGCATGAGGAATGGGATGCAGGACATTGAGACAGATCTTAGACAAGGAGACAAATCACAGATTACCATATCCTTAATTTAAGGACATGCTTAAGTTATTAAGTGTTTAGTCATCTTTAGTTATTATACATTCTATGTAATCTTCAGTGGATTGCAGAAGGGGAGGGTAAAGTTTTATCTTGGAGACTGGGCCAAATTGTAGTGGTTATGATTTTGACAAATGACTTGTTGTGTAGGTATTCAAGTTGGGGGGATTTTTGAGTTTTAGTGAAAGGGAACTTTTGGCACCTTCTAGAACTTTACGTAAGTTTTAGCATGTCTACTTAAGTGCTTGTGAAATTACTCTTTTGAATAGATTGTACATCAGTTTCTAGAAATGCCTCTGTTTGAATAGGGGTGCATTAAATAATTAAGTAATGCTTTTCTCCTTTGTAGCACACTAAAAAGGACCTAGAAGGGTTTAAGAAGCTATTTCATAGATTCCTACAAGAAAAGGGACCATCCGTGGACTGGGGGAAGATTCAGAGACCTCCAGAAGATTCTGTAAGTTGCAATGGAGTGACAGTCTGTAAGGCACATAAAACTGATAATTGCTTCTTAAGGCAAATGACGTATTCACCCACTGGAGGGATCTATCTCCCATGGTGCTATAAAATCATGCAGGACAACACTCTGGGGTCTAACTGAGAAATAATTATTTTTTGACATATGTTGTATGTGTTCCTGAACATCAGGTCCTGCTTACCATATGTGTCAAGTTCTTTGGTGTTATTTTGTTAGCTGTTCTTTGAGCAGGGGAACAAAAGGGGCAGATGCCACCTTACCATTTGGTACCTTCTCTGGAGTAAACTAGAACTTGTATTAGAGGGGAAGTAGGTAGAACCCTTGTTGTTCCCATTTCCCTCCTGCCTGTAAAAGAAGGCTGCACGTCTCAGATGAACTGTTTCCAGAGATCCATTATGCTAAGTAATTTGAAAGGGACATATGGTGAGTGGGCTGGGTAATAGAACTCATTTAGCAACTTCTGTAACCTACAGCAGCTCAGTAAAAGAACGGGATCTGAAACAAGGAGTTGACTGGGGTGGGGGGGTTGGAGTGTAATTTTCCAGTGTCGCCCATGTTGTTGTAACTTATAACCTGTAACTTGAGCTGCTGCTGAAAAAGCACTATGTATTTTTTCAGCACTGTTTAGCGCTGAAATAAATACTTCCTATTAAACCTAACCTCATTTTATTGATTCATCTGTGGCCCCAGGCTGTCCTTTGACTCCTGTGTAACTAATGGTGTAGTTGTGCTACAAATTCTTGCTTTTCCCAGCGTAGTGATCTTGGCATATTGCAGGACTTCTGTGTCCTCGCAAGTTTGTGGTTTCTCTGAGGCTCTCTGTGTGGTTCAATCGAGGCTCTGTTTCCAGCTGAAAGGCAGGCTGGCCAGTTACTTCCAGAACAGATGCAGTGCTGCTCTATAAAGTGTTGAAGAATGGTGCTGTTTTAGAGCAAGTTTTCCAAGGTTGAGTGTTTTCTTTTAACTTCAAAAACATGTGATGTCTCTCTTTTCTGTACTGTAACACTGAATGAAGTGTTGCTTTGGGGAGAAAAGTCCACCCTCAGTGAAGAGGCCAAGGTGAGAAATTGGAGTTCTAGATAAGATGACTTAGAAGGAAGTCTGAAGAAAAGGGGATTTCTTTCAGTGTAAGGAGGCTGAGACTCTGGGGGGCAATAGGTCTTTTAAATATGTAAAAAGGTATTTAGGACAATGAAAGGAATAAACTGTTCCCTGTGTCAAGATAAAGCCTGGGATTAAATTACAGTAATTCGATGCCAGTGAATGGGCTGCTTTGTGCAGAGGAAGAGCTATTCTCTATTTTCCAAGTTTTGCACACCTTCAGTGGAAAAACTTACAAGGTCTGTAAAGGACTGAAAGTGACAGGGTAGGACATTGGGAGCAAATGTCAAACAGGAGGGTTATGGCAAGGCACTGAAATAGACTGAGGAGATATTCTCAGGCACGGCAAGCTGTTAAAAAAGAACTAAGACAAAGGTCACAGAGGGCTGAATGGAGAAGGGCAGGGTTAGAAAGAGTATCTGTCTTCTTCCTTATGATCTGTACTGCTTATTCTCAAATGTGTCCCTGTGCTATGTAGCAGCTTTTGACAAGGTAAGAATCCTGCAAACCTGGGTCACTTCTGGGTAGATGAGACACATGCGTGATCTTAAATGGAATGTTGCTTCTTAGCATGAACTCTAAATTAAGTAATCATACTTCATAAATGCCACAGAAGAAAGCTAGGGCAAAATATCTGCAAACAAGCTTCCTTCCATGCCTTTTTCACATCATAGTAAATATCTCTTTCTTTAGGGTGATACTTAGACTTGCTGATCTGGCAGGAGGCAGGTTTAGCACTCCAAAAACTGAGAGTGCAATTAAATTTCTTGAGTATTTTTTTCTTTTCTCTTTTTTGCTGACCACAAGAGTTCCATCTCCCTACCCTCCTTGAACCCTGCTCCTATCTACCCTCTCCTTTTTCATATGTCATTCATGTCAGGAACCTACTGTGGAAAGTGTCCTATGTGAAGCCCTTTTTAAGTGACCTTCTTCCAAATTATTCTTTGCTGAGGGGTATGACTTTTGGAATTATTAGATAAAAGTTGATTTCTTAAAGACCAGAATTTTGAAATTTTTAGTCTAGCTAGTACAGGTAAGAACAGTATGAGCTTTTAGAAGAGATAGAGGGGTAATTTTTGAAGGGCTGCACTACTGAGTTCTTTGGGACAAGTATCCATCCGTGAACACATGCATGTTTTATCTGAGTGCTTCTGTTCAGTTCCAGATGAGTTTTCTTTTCCTAGCTGTAAAACCTCACAGCATATTCTCCCCCAGTCTTATTAGAACAACACAAAGGTTGGTATATGCAAGACTTGTTTGTTGGTAATTTTGCAAATGATTTATAGTTGCCTGTAGGGATGACCTTGCTTTGTGAGGTGGTGGGGTTCTTGGAGAATCTCACACTGCAAGGACCATGCCCTAGAAAACACCATCTTACTCTCCCCAGTGGGAATTTATTTGCCTGTAATTGTTTTGGAGAATTGCTTTGTTGATGAGAATTCTGGCAATTATAATCTTCAGTTGATACTTAGTAGAGCAAAAAGCATCTGTTTAGGTACGTACGTATATTTACATACAGACATAATGTGTCTCTGTAAACAGAGGCACCTAAAATGTGCCTAAGTGTGAAGTTTTTGCTTTTTTATTTAGCAGCTTTAAAAAGTTCATGAATAGTTTACTGGATTTATAGGCTTTGTCTTTTAGGTGATAAACATGCTTCAGGGTTTTCCCAATGCCAAGGGACTGTGCTATGCAGGAACAGAATTTCTAATAAGACTTCTGTAGGTCATTTAGTGTGTTACCTGTTGTATTTATTCTTTGAATGAAGCTTTCTGCTTTTTCCTGAAGCATGTACTGATATCTAAAGGCTCCTGTCAGTAAACTGAAACAGAAACTTTTGGTTTGTAATATTCCTCTGTTTTCCTCTGCTATGGGAGATTTCTCCCTGACCTCCAGTGTAACAACTAATACTGATGATGGTAACAGATGACTGAACCCATTTCACACTAGATTGGTAAAGCTCTGACATGTTTTTCCCTTCCAGATGGTTTGCTTTCATATGTCCAAGGGCTTACAGTGATAGCTCGCATAGTTAGGACCCAGAACTGTTACAGTCTCCAGAGAAGTAAGTACACTGGGAGTGCCAGTTAACAGGGAGAGGAGGTAAAGGATGTGGACATGACAAGTGTAATTTAATCCTCTCAATGTAGTTTACAGTCATCTATTTGTTTGAATTGGAAGCAGTAGCAAAGTCCTGCTGAGAGGCCTCAGAGAGAACTGCAGTGATCAAGTTAACCTCAGAACAGCAATGCAAAACCTCATCTGGGATGTAAAGCAAGCATCCGAAGCAGTGTGAGTGTGAAAGGAACCTGTCTGTTAGAGCCATTTGTTTCTTCCCCAGTGGTTGGATTCCTGTCTGCAGCTCAGGTTTTATCTCAGTGAACTGTATCATGAAGGAAAACAGTGAATGTTACAGCCTTACTCAAAAACAAAACATCTTTCTAATCTTCAACTCTGGAAATGGATTTTAAGTGTTCATAGAATCATAGAATGGTTTGGATGGGACCTTAAAGATCATCTTGTTCCAACCCCCTGCAGTGGGCAGGGGCACCTTCCACTAGACCAGGTTGCTCCAAGCCCCATCCAACCTGGCCTTGAATGCTTCTGGGGATGGGGCAGCCACCGCTGCTCTGTGTGACCTGTTCCTCTGCTTCACCACCCTCAGAATAAAGAATTTCTTTCTAAGATCTAATATAAATCTCTCCTCTTTAGTTGGAAACCATTCCCCCTTGTCCTATCCCTATCAGCCTTTGTAAAAAGTTGTTCTTGCTCTAAAAGCCCCCTCTGGGTGCTGGAGGGCTGCAATGAGGCCTTCCCTTCTCCAGGCTGACCAGCCTCAGCTCTCTTATCCTGTCTTCACAGGAGAGGTGTTCTGTCTCTCTGATCATCTTTGTGGCTCTGCTCTTCACCTGCTCTAACAGGTCCATGTATCTCCTGTGCTGAGGACTCCAGCTCTGGGTGCTGCACTGCAGGTGGGGTGTCACAAGGGCAGAGAGCTCTGCACTTGGTGGTGTTTCTAGAGCTGTCCCTTGGTGCTGAGTAAATGTTTCCTGATAGTGTGAGTACATATTAACTAATATGGGTGTATTCCTTTCCGGTCTACCCACGATGACAGCCCTGATGCTCATTTTGTCTGTCTCTAACAAACTCTTGCAAGCCTCTTTGCAGTAGGAGTACGATCTGAAAGCTGTTAGTCAAACTCCCAACGCTGCCTCATGCAAACTGTTCCCAAAAATCACTTTTGTGGCATTGGCTGCAAAACAGAAGAGGCTGCTTATGTCATCTTAGAACACTCCCAAACCACGCTGTGAGACATGTCCCAAGTGAGTGACACTGCAGCCGTGTTATTCCTGTAAGCCATGTCATTCCTGCCCCTGTTTTTTCATTAAGAGTTCACCATCACCACGTACTTGTCAAGTTTCAAACCTTTGGAGCAAGAATTGACTTTCATTACTGTGGAGCACTTTTTACACTTGCATATATGCTTGTAGGTGATGAGGTAGTTCTGCATATTAGTGCCTGCACATGACTAGAGCTGCTGCATGGTAGCACTGGCATCCAGCAGTCCTGATGCTGCAACATTCCTGCTGGAACTTGAGTTCTTGACATTTGTTATTCTCTGAATTAAAGACCCTTCAAGATCCAGGGCTTCACTGCCAAGTTGTCGTTTCCAATGCCTGTGCCAGAAGAAACTGAAACATTTAGTGAGGCTGAGTCATAAATTTTGTGTTGTAACTGATGCAACTTCCAATGAACTGAGTCCTTCATAGATGCCTGGATGGAACTTTTAACTTCTTCAGGATTTTTACTCTGAGCTTTCTGCACAAACTGGTATCAGGCATGATAGTGAAGGCATGAAAGGGTAGTTGGCACTTGAGCAAAAGCAAATGATTTTTGAGGCAGTGTAGCCCTGAACGGAGTGTCAGACTTTCTGCCTTTTGTGAGTGATGCAAGAGGAACACAGTGAGATGTGAAAGCTGAGATAATTTCTTTGGATGTTCAGACACTGTCTGAATATCCTGGATGTGACTCACGTCCCACCCAGCTAAAGCTGAAGCTGAAATGTTTCTAATCCATTTACAGTGTAATCGGAGTGTTACTGACCTTGGAGTGGGTGGGAAGCAGTAAATCTGAGTGTAAATCTCTGTAGGTCCTGCTGGTAGTGAATTGTTCATTAAGCTTCCTGATGTACCTCCAAGACACTAAAATCAGTGTTTATCACCTCTTTGTTAATGAGAAGAACAGTTGTTTGTCAAGGTGTCTGCCCAGCCTGAACACAATTTCTGTTGTCAACAAAGAACAGCAGGATTCTGTTTTTGTGCACTTCTGTTCCTGAAAAGTTCTTGGAACCTCTTGGAAGGAAGTTCTTGCGTATGTCCTCTGTGAAATGGCAGCGTTTGTGTTACTGCTTTCTGTCTGAGCCATGAGAACTCCACGTGGAGTCATCTTATCTTTAAATATATCCTATAAGCTTTTCAGATCCCATAAGGCAGAATTTCCCTAATGTGAGGGATCTGCTCTAATCTGCTGCCTGCGGTGTACTGGAATGCTGGAATTGCGAAAACTCTGCTCTCTACACCCACACATCCCAGTAAGAAATATGACTCTTGTTCCATTGCAGTGTGAATTTCCATTTGAACCCCAGCCTGACTTGCCCAGAGCAAACACAGTTCCCAAAACTACTCTGTATGTATTTGCTTTTGGAAATCTGCTGTTGATCTTACAACACCACTTATCAGAATTAAGATAATTTTCTTGCAGCTAGAATACACACAGCACTGAAACACCAAGGCTTTCCTTCAAAAGAAAATCTCTAGAAGGGCAGGCTAACAGATAATTGTATTGATTTTGCTCTAACTGTTCTGGCACGAGTCTTGCTGTGGCATTGTAATTGTTGTTGCTCTGACTGAGGTGCTTTGGATTTAGGGAACAAGCAGTGCCTAATGCAAGGCCCACTATCATTTCAAGCCTGATTTTATTCTCCACCACTATCCCCAAATGTAGCCCAGACTCTGTTTTTAAACCTGTAGGAACTGGCTGTCAGCGAAGTAGAAGACTCTCTGTAACTTTTATTGTGAGCTGGATGAACACATCCTGAAAACAGCAGGAACTTTCTTGCACTGTGCATTATGCAGCTGGGAGAGATGAATTATTATACCAGACTAGTAGTTGGAATAAAAGTCAGTTTGGACAGAGTTAAAGAACCAACCTTTTGCCAAGAATTTTGCCTTTGACAATCTCAGAGCAAAGTATCAAAAAAATCTGTGAGTGTAAGTTGCTCAGGGAAGGAAAGTTGCATGCCCTGCATGCAGGGTGTGGGTTCTTACATTGTGGCCTGACTGCAGTGGGAGAGGGTGGTCATCTGACTGGGGCAGTGAGTGAAATGGCACCCAAGGAAACCCCCTCTCCTGCTGCAGTGCACAAGAAGAGGGTTGTGACTTCTTCCTCACCCACCTTTACCACTGAGTCATTTCTCTGAACCTGGAAGAGCAGACAGAGGCATCTTCTCATCTGAATGAAGCTGATGGTGACTGGTGTCACAAAGTCCAGAACCTCTCAAGTAAAGAGTTTATTGTAGTAACAAATCAGATTATTATAGACTCGCTTTGCAGATGTTCTTTTACGTTATAAAGCGCACAAATAAATGTGAGTTTTGTCACCGGATTTTAAGTTCTGAAGGTTTTAGGACAAAACAACTTCCTTCCAAATGCCTTACTGCTGTTTTTCATTTCTGTTGTTTCCCCAGATCCAGCCCTATGAGAAGATCAAGGCCAGAGGCCTGCCTGATAACATTGCTTCTGTGTTGAACAAGCTGGTGGTTGTGAAGCTCAATGGTGGGCTGGGCACCAGCATGGGCTGCAAAGGCCCCAAGAGTCTCATCGGGGTGCGGAATGAGAACACCTTCCTGGATCTGACGGTGCAGCAGATCGAGGTAACGTTTGATGAGCTTTTCCCTCTGCGTTGGAGGAAGCAACACACACTGAGCTGCCCCTGCATGACCTCTTAAGAGGGATCGCAGTGGAGGCTTGCCAAAAGGAAGAGAAGAGGGAAACGAGGTCTGGACACAGTGCTGGAGTGAAGTACAGAATTCCCCTGGGAGGAGTAGACACAAAAGGGATGGAGCAATCACAGACTGAACTCTATCCCCTCCACATGTGTTAGCACAAGTGTGATCCAGTGGGAATTGTGTCCAGAAAACACAAGCAGCCACATTATAGAGCTGGTCTGGCCTGGGTAAACAACTCCTGGGCTTGTCTCCGACTGTTCCAGCTGCAAGTTTATCTTTTTTAAAAAAGGGTTTTATGTGCATTAGAACAAAGCTTTTCACAGCAGCTCCAAGTTCCTTGTTGAATTTAAACTTTCATGCTGGAAGTGATTGCTGGCATTTTCCTCTGAAGAAAGAAGAGTAAAACGAAATAACAGCTGCTGGTGTTGGGAGAGGACATTTCAGCTTATGTTTTTAATGCTGAATATTCCTCTTACAGCAGATAATAAGGATAGTCATTAGAGTAGGCAGTTGGGTGTGTCTGTTCCATGGTTTCTGGATTGCCAACATGTTGTTGCCTCCATGTGGTATTTGTCTGGAGTGACTCTCCCATTTATGTCAGATGGTTCTATAGCAGACTTATGTCTACATCCAACTAATGCAGCCCTTTCTCCAAAGGGTCATTGTGGAAGTCTCCAACACCCCCAAAGGGTAATGATCCCAAACGCTCTCCAGCAAAAGAGGGCAAGCTGATACACAAAACTTACAACTCACTGAAATGTCTTTTTTTCCCCCTGCATACTCTGTTTTTGGTGAAACACTGTCATGATGTCCATTTTTTTGCATTTGCTGTGCACATGGAAATGCTCTTGTGTATCTCAGCTCCATTCTGTAGATTCCCAAACAATTAACATGGTGACATTTCACTCATTATGTACTCTTGATACCATTGTCCATCTCACAGCCTGCCAAGAGGCCTCAGAAGTGCAGGCACAGTTTGGAAATGTTGCTTTGACACTGTAACAATTTGATGGAAAATATGGTTTTTGTAATCAACAGTACATAAAACTTAAAATGATAATTTTGTGGTGTTGTGCTTTGCAAATTTAAAATTTTGATGCAGCTTTAAAAACAGTAATTAAATATTAATTAATTTGGGCCTTATCTTTACTACTAACAAGGATTTATTTTCCTTTACCCAATTTATTACTCTTTCTATCAGCGTAAGTGCATCTCTTCTCTCATGCAATTATTACTTTCAGTCTGTTTTATCTAATTTCTTTCTCCCAAAATCTTAGGTGTCAGGAGTTAAAGCTAATAATACATGCTGAATTTACCATTTATTTCCCATCTCAGCATTTAAACAAATCCTACAACACCGATGTTCCTCTGGTTCTCATGAATTCCTTCAACACTGATGATGACACAAAGAAAATCCTGCAGAAATACAGTCACAGCCGTGTGAAGATATATACTTTTAATCAAAGCAGGTATCAAAAAACTTCTCCACTTGGGGTAGAAGTTAGAACTAGCTTGTGTTTCTCCATATTTCAGATGGGGTAGATTTTAGTTTGAGGTGCTGGAGTAGCAATAGTGTATTCTGTACACAGGTTCAGTCATTTTTGGACCTTTTTGAGAGACTGAAACATCAGGGTATTGAGCAGTCAAGGGCAGTGCATTAAAATTAGGGAGAGGGGGATGTGTGGAACCCAGTTTCTAAGAAATGTAGGAATAGTGGTATACTAGAGGTTGGCCACTTGATTCCTGAATTTGCTTTTACTGTCCCTGGGCTCTGGAGGGAGACAGACCATGGTTCCTTTTCCAGAACACACTCTAATCTGAGTGGCTGCTGGGTTAGAGGTGTGCTTGTCATGCTCTGAACCTACTTGTCAAAGCACAGTTGGTTTTCAGTGTGGTCTGAGATCTGGGGCTTAAATCCTTGAGTAGAAAGTTTGCATTCTGTAACTTCTCAGCAACAGCTCAGAATTTGGATGGGTCTTCCAAATCAGAGTACTCACAGTAACCTGCAGGGCACACCTTCAAAAGCTCTATGGAAAAGCCCAGGGAGTTGCACCTTTACTGTTGCATTTTTTGTTATCAGAGTCTGTCATTGGTGAGAACAAAACCCATTGTCTTCACAGGTATCCTAGAATTAACAAGGAAACTCTGCTGCCAATAGCCAAGGATGTCTCTTACTCAGGAGAGAACACGGAGTGCTGGTACCCTCCAGGCCATGGAGACATCTACGCCAGTTTCTATAACTCTGGTCTGCTGGACAACCTCATTGCAGAGGGGAAGGAATATATATTTGTGTCCAATATAGATAATTTGGGTGCCACTGTGGACCTTTACATTCTTAACCATCTTATGAACCCACCCAATGGAAAACGGTGTGAATTTGTGATGGAAGTCACAAACAAAACCCGGGCAGATGTGAAGGTAAAGGGAGATGGGTGTGAGTGTGACTGTGCCTGGCATGTTGGTGACAAACTCCTGCCTCACCTCCTCTGAGTGCATGGGTTCAGTCGTGCATCCATGGGTTCAGTCATACATCCAATCTCGTTATGGCTCTTCTAGCCACCATTTAACACATCAACTCTGATCTGAAAGTTCTAATTCCTGGTGATCCATGCTCTGGGCAGCAGCAGACAAGGACAGCCTGGGCTTGGCTGAAAACACAAGTGATTTCTGCAGGGTGCACATCGCAAACCTCTGTACCTTCTCCAAGCTGTCACTTACACTGTGGGAAGAGCTTGAGGGTGGTAAAAACAGAGCACTGAGGGCTGAGATGCATCTACTGCATCTACTACAGTTACATCTACTGACTGAACACTTACTGACCTGCCAGGGTGTGCATTGCATGACTCTGGTGCAGCTGCCCATCTGCTCCTGCCCTAAGCCCTTGACTTTGCACAAAGTCCAGCTGTGCCATGTGTCAGAGGTTTATGACATACCAAATACTTGTAGCCTGTGGTAATTCATCCTGTAACTGTGCTTTGCCCCTGTTCTAATTTTCTTCTTCATATTTTCTCTGTGTTCATTGCATATTAAGAAAGCTCTGGCTTAGTCCTGTAAAAGCACAGAAATTCACTGTAAAAACGCAGTTCAGGTTACTGAAGTACTTAGATTGAATAATTTAGCTTTTGCTCAGTCATCTAGCAAAGTACTGCTGAAGGTGGTTTTTAACAACAGCAGGACTTGCAAAAGTTTCCCAGCAACTTTCATTAAAGGAATTAACTGTCTTGGAGTGCTAAAATATGATTGTTGGACAGTTCTGACTGTACTTTAAACATGCTCTATAAATAGTAACCTGGTAGCTGGTTACTAAAAACAAGAAACGGGTTCAGTTGAACCTCACTCTGAGGTTCAACTTTAAATGCCAACAAACTAGTGTACCTGTTTGGGTTGAGGGGAGGATTTCTGTGGCTTCTCAGGAACAGGACTTAAAACTTCTTCTTTGCCCCTTGCAGGGTGGCACACTTACACAATATGAAAATAAGCTGAGGCTTGTGGAGATTGCTCAGGTCCCAAAAGCACACGTAGATGAATTCAAGTCTGTGTCAAAATTCAAAATATTCAATACCAACAATTTGTGGATTGCTCTGTCCGCGATTAAAAGGCTGCAAGAGAAGAATGCCATTGACATGGAGATCATTGTTAACCCAAAGGTAATCAGCCAGGAAGGGTTTGGAGGAAAAAGACTCAGAGGAATTGTTTGTTTCTGGGTAACTCACAGGCACTGCTGCCTTGTGGGACTGGTCTGTGGGTGAAGGCAGAGCTCTGGCTGATGTTTGGCTCCAGTTTGAGAGCCAGAACCTGCTTGTTGTGTTCTTGTGACTTTCCTCTTCCAGACTCTGGATGGAGGCTTGAATGTTATCCAGCTGGAGACTGCAGTTGGTGCTGCTATCAAGAGTTTTGAGAACTCTCTGGGGATAAACGTACCTCGTAGTCGCTTTCTGCCTGTTAAGACCACATCAGATCTCTTGCTTGTGATGTCCAATTTGTACAGCCTTAATGCTGGGTCTTTAACGATGAGCGAGAAGCGTGAATTCCCAACAGTGCCTCTTGTCAAACTGGGAAGTTCTTTCACAAAGGTAAACTCCCTTATAATTATACTCTATCTCTTCAAATAAAAATGCAGCTCATAGCAATAAATAAGTTAAAAGCGAGGTTTACTTTATCTCCCTCTGCCCATCTGAGCAGTCCCTTTTGCTCTTTCTGAAGAACTACAAGAATACAAAATACTTAACACACATGTAACCTCATACTGCTGTTGGGTGCTCCTGCACCCCTCAGCTGAGGAAAGGGAAGGTGAGCTGGGCTGTGTGTGTTCTCCAGAGCTTGCCCAGCACTGGTGGGAAGCTGCCCCTATTGTTCTCACACTTATCTCTAAAACAAATTACAAAGTAGTGGGTCTTATATTGATTGAGATGTAGATTATAGAAAGATTCCTGAAAAGAGTATTCAAAAGGTTCCCACACTTTTAAATCTACAGATGGATTTAAAACTGTCTTTATTCTTTCCTCTTTCCAAAAGGTTCAAGATTACCTACGGAGGTTTGAAAGTATTCCAGATATGCTGGAGCTGGATCATCTCACGGTTTCTGGTGATGTTACATTTGGGAAGAATGTTTCATTAAAGGTGAGTGTGCAGTTGGGATGCTCCTGCACTAAACATGACTGATCTCTGCTCCCTGGTAATGGGTCCTGCCCCTTCAGTGCCTGCACACACAGTCGTTGGGAGCACTCCTGGGAATTAGGTAGCTGGCCCAAGGGTCACAGGGGCCAAGGCTGGACAGGGGACCCTTGTGAAGGAGTGCAGGGTGTTACTGCTGGAGCTGCTGCTCTGAACAGGCCCAGGGAGAAAGGAGGTTTATCTACGAGTCTTGAAAGCATCACAGACCTCATACCTCTGTTTAAACACTGCTGTGGTCTCTGTCCTTTGGCTCAGCAAGGCACATCCCACTTCACCTCCCAGGCTGGCCTTACAACCCCTTTTCAGGCCCCTTCTCATCTATTTGTGCTTCTTGATTTATTAGTAAATGCTGGAGCTGAGCAAGTTAGTTTTGCTCTCAAATTCTTGCTTGGGATCTTGCCCATCCCAGCAGAACCTGCACTGCTCAGGGGCAGTTCAGCAGCTGACACAGGTGGCTGCAAGGTGGGGCTGCATCCCCTGGCACTGGCTCTGCTCAGCTCTGGGGCTCATGGCTGCCCCTCTATGCCAGATGTGCTGTACAGCTGCAACAGGGGACTGATGGCGTAACCCTTTGTCACCTCAGAGCAAGTAGAAAAGAGCCCTTACAGCAAGTTTGTATCTTCAAAGAGGTTACAGTGCTGCTTGTAAGCTGATAGTATGTAGTCTGCTAGTAATTACAATGTTTCCAATAATGCTTGTTTAAAACTTCTTTTCTGGGAGGAAAAAACCAAAAAAGTCAATGCAGAAACAACACAACTAAATGCATCCAGGCTCTGGCTGTGTTACAGCTGACTGGTCCTCCAGACAACCTACTCACGCCTTCCAAGTCAAGAGGTACCAAGCTTCTGAACACTTGTTTTCTTTTCTGTAAACCCAGGGAACAGTTATCATCATTGCAAACCATGGGGACAGGATTGACATCCCAGCTGGAGCTCTACTAGAGAACAAAATTGTGTCTGGCAACCTGCGGATCCTGGACCACTGAGTCCATGAGAGGGCACGGTCAGGTCTGAGGCTGCTGTGCTAAACCAGCCTCATCATTGAAGAACCTTTTAAGCATTAGAAATCTAAGTACACAGAGGGCCTATGATGCTTTGTCATCTTCACAGTACCCTGCAGTATTAATTTGAAGTTAATTTCTCTTGCTTATCTTTAAGCAGCCACATAGCGCCATGGATGTGCGTAAGTAATGCTTGTCCTTAAACAGATTCTGTAACTCAGTTAATATAACCTTGAAGTGCAATACTGTTTGTCTTGCGAGAAGATGGACAGATCTTCTTTGATAAGAAGTTAAGAGACTTGCCTCGAACATTCAGTAGTTTTGAATTGCTTATAACTGCAGAAATAAAGCTGTGAAGCAATACATGTGGGACAACATGGTTGGCAACTCCTGTGACGTTTTAGGAAGGCACAGTTGGAAACCAAAAGTTTCACTACTGCTAAACAGGCTCTTAAAACCCTGTATGTCATGTGCTCACAACCTGTAGCCCTCTTCAATCCCCCAAATTACAAGTGGGATATCCTATCCCAGTTGTATGTCAAGGTACTGGGGTAAGGCTGTCAATACCTCCATTTCCGTATCGTGAGAGTGGGAATCATCCATGTTCCAAACTTGCCCAAAGAATCCAATACTTGAGAAAATTGCCTCAGTATCCACGTGTGGTGTTTGCTTTTTCACATCCCATTTAAGACTGGATCTCCTGTTAATATCTTAATCCTTGATCTGCCCTCTTTTTTCAATAAATGGATCACGTTGACTACACCCATGTTCATATTGTCACAGCCATGTATGTTAATTTATCTTCGAGTCATTTCTAAATTTGTACAGGAATCGAAATCCCTGTCCTGATCACTATTGATTTCTTAATGTTTCTCTTGTATTTACATGCAGACAACTTTATTTTATAAGCTTAGTATAACACTGGTATGTATCATTAAAGAAGTTGGTCTTTAAAAACAACTGTGATTTTAGAGCTTTATTTTGACTGACAATGCCATCTGTTATGCTGACAGGTAAGCGTGCCTGGCTGAGGCAGCCACAGGTACACACCCTGCAGCAGACCATTCTATCATCCATGATCATCACAGGGTTAGGCACTCAGACTCAGGGCAGGTAAGAGGGGTGAGGTGGGATACACAGGCACTTGTACTTAGTACTGACAGCCTCCAGTCTTTAAAAGGTAGTATTAAAAACTCTGAAATACATTTATTTCAGTTGCACCTTCTTGAATGGTGCAACCTTTTACAAGCGGCCTAAAAACTATTCTTTTCTTCTGCCCTGTTTTCTTGTGTCCCAGTCCTTTCACTCTGCCTGGGGCCATACCAGTCCAGGGCTGGGCAGCTGAGTGTGACCATCCCCACCCCACCTTTTCTGCCTCCTTCCACTTCCCACAGGAGCCCCACTGTTAACCTGTCACTGCTGATAATTGGTCAGCTCACTCCTCTATCCCACATGTACGCTCTGGGGAACTGGAAATTTGTTAGAAAATCCTGTCTTCAGCTGGCAGGTTGGAGCCCAGCTGTGAGAAATCCCCCTCACACAGGACTGCTCCCTAACAAAGCTGAATCCTATATGCAAGCAATCAAAAGACATTTATTTATATAAAGTTCTGTAAAAAAATAAATTTTAGAACAGCATAGTTTCATAGAGAAAAACATTTTCTACAGAGTTCCAACTGCAAGATTTTTATATTGTACCATCATTAAATAAGGTGGGACACCATGTGAATTTCATTGCACTAGAAGAAATGCAAAGCATCTTTTTAATATAAAGATATACAGAGCATTCTAGACAACTACAGCTGTGTTACAGCTATGTGTTCTTTTGGATTTGGTCCAAAGAAACCTGAGTCTGTTTCCAGAGAGAATGAAAAAACATTGCACAGACAGTTGATCACTTGTTTCTTGCTGAAGGACACTGGGAGGGTTGCTCCCTGCAGCTCCCTCTGAGTCGTTCCCCCAACTATCAGTCATGCCCCTTCTTGGAATTGGGGCTTAAGTATTCACCTCATCCTCATCACGCTGCTTAGAAGAAAGTCAGTCTGTTGTCAGAGCCAAGTGACTGCTCCCAGTGGATTATCACCTCTTCTGCTCCCAGATTTCAGCCATGTTTAGGTCTAAGTTGTTAAGGCCTTTCAGAGCTTGAAGGTTTCCAGTGTAAAAAGCTACATCTGAAGTAACCAGCCTGCAGAGAAACACATGACAAGGTTAGATAGAATCTGACCCCATCACATCCACCTGGAGTGCTCAGACCAAGAGCCAGGGTTTGTTTAGGACTTTGGCACACAATTACTACAATACATGTTCAAATCCTATGCCTGGATTAGATATTTTAAGTATCAGTTCAAAACTCAATGCTATGGATGTGGCTGATTGTACAGCAGTGATCATCTATAACAGGATTACTGCTGGGTGTAAAACCAGTTCTAGGGAAGGGAGATCAAACCACGAGTTCAGAAAACTCAGCAGGAATTAGGCATATAAAGGTCTGTTCTCTTGCTGTAATCCCAGGCTTATCTAGATTCAAACCCCCAATTCCACTGCAACTAGGAATATTAATTATTGCAACATTAACTTTATTCTAGAGAGTAATGATTCTATGGTTAATGTAAAAACCAACAAAGCAGCAGAATAGCTACATTGTTAGTAACAGTTTATACAGAATTAAAATCCCTCAGACATTATTGAAACATGTCGGGGTCACGATGCTTACAGCTAGCAAGATGTAGGAGCAGGAGTTGTGAAAGAATGAGCAAGGAGTCTCAGAACTGAATTTTGACTATTATTACAGAAACACGGAGTTTAAAACAGGATGAGGATCAGAAAAGCACGTTAGAAACTTGGTCAGTGAAGACTCCTGGAACAGCAATGAGTGACATCCTGTGTCTGATGTTCTCAAACAGCCCCACCCTGTGCTCCCAGAGAGCTGTGTCTGAAGTGAGGAAGTGCTGCCACCACAGAAACAGTCCCGGGCCAGCTGAGCCCCTTCTGCCTGCTGGGAAATACAGCCTGGTCGGGCACCAGAACAGTCCCCAGCCTGCACCTGTCAAAAAGGGATCCACAAAAAAGCCACCCAACCACAAGTATCAAACAAAACCAACAGCACAGGATGAAGATGACACAGCACAGTGTTTGGGACTGAAAATCTGAGTGTGAAACAGCCCAAACACACTCCAGGTGCTCTCACTTCAGTGGGGCTGCAGTGGCCTCATTCCTTGGCTAACAAATGCACATATTAAGTACCAAAGGCAAGGGGATGTCACCTTGTGAATACACCCCGAGTACAGAAAACCATTTCAGATAAATCCTTTCACAAAGAGGAATACACATAAGCAGGACAAACAAGAATAAACTGGACAGGAACAAAACTCTTTCACTTCAGCAACCTTTGAAACACTTATCTCCTTCTCTGATCTCTTCAACCTAAGACAATCTCTTCTTGCATGTGGGTAGGCCAACTGAATTTCACTCCTACTACACTGCAAATACCACATCACCCCCCTCAAGGTCATTAAGAATTATTATAAACCCCACCATTTCAGGGGACAATTCAATTGACAACAGGATTCAGCCTGCAAGAGGCTGCAGGCTTCCCTGGGAGGTGGGGACATCAGGCACAGGCAGGCACCCTCTCTCAGGAGAAGTACCACTGACCTGCTTTGGGATGGAGAGTTGGGCTGGGGCAGGAAAGGGGAAAAGCTCTGTGAGCATAATCTGTTTCAAATCCAGTTCTGCTGTAAAAACTGTTTCTGTAAAGCAGCTGCCCACTGCACAGATGAAATGCTGCTTTTCACTGTTTTTACTTTGGCAGTGCCATGAGTCACCATCCATGCACACTTCAAAACTGCTTCAGGAATCATGTCATTCATGTGAACTAAACTGTGGCTGCTGCTGTCACACAAAGGGAGAAAAAACAATCTATGAACTGAGGAAACCTACAGCAGGTCTCCAGTCAATGTCCAGCTCCCAAATGGTTACCAAGTGGATTGCACTCCTGGTTACTATGGAACAGCACAAGTCATGTCCTTTAGTGTAAGAAGGCTCCAAACCAGGCACATAACACAGAGCGTGGCTGCATTCTGCAGTGACAGCTTTCTTGAAGAAGACAATGCCCAATTATTTAAGCAGTGAAAAAAGAGTGCCCCAACATACCCATTCAGGGGTCCTCCATCATTGACCACATTGAGGTGGGCCAGCTGCCTCTTCAGGTGGAGTTTGTAGCTTGCGTTAATTCGTAAAAACAACATCTACAAGAAAACACAGCACCAGAGTAAGGATCTGTCCCTATGCTTGCACCACTGCCTCCAGAGAGGAAATACAGCACCTCCAATCACTAACTGTTGGGTTTGTTTGTGCAACTCATGTGATTTTATCCTTCTGCCTGTGCTTCAGCCTCCTAGTCTTTCTGGACAGAATTTGTAACACACAGGACACAATATATCCTCTCTTACTAATTCTTTGGAGCATGAACTTGTCTTATCTGTTTGAAGGATCTAGCATCTGGTATGAAGGCTGGAAGATAACAAACCTCTTTCCTAGCACCACTTCAAGTCTTTTTTCCAAGAAAAAAATGTGAAAAACAGTTTGAAGGGACCATTTAATCTGATGCGAAAGAGAAACGACAACTTGGTGTGTCCACTGACTGGATCAGTCCTTCCTGTCCTTAAGATTTGCAACTCTGCAGTAGCAGTAACTGCAGCAAAATACTAGAAAAGCACATTTGGTACAATTTGGGTGCGTGATAGATTTAGGGACCTTTGAAAGCTCCTGATTTTGAGCAGCATTACAGAATAATCCTCTCAAAGGGCTGTACTTGAGCCCCCAAAGTGTTGCCATTTGTGTAGAATTCCAGCTCT
Organism: Pithys albifrons albifrons; assembly: GCF_047495875.1. Taxonomy (NCBI): domain Eukaryota; kingdom Metazoa; phylum Chordata; class Aves; order Passeriformes; family Thamnophilidae; genus Pithys; species Pithys albifrons. The sequence goes on from NC_092459.1 coordinate 108,944,250, forward strand.
AATTCCTGAAGATCGCCCTCTCTAGACATTAAAAGACAGCTCAAAATACTGAGATCTGTTCCTTTTGGGTATCTCATCATCCTCCCTACACATACAAACACATCCTTCAGTTCAGCCCAATCTGTCTGTGTGACTGCTGCTGCCAAGCCCTTTAACGTGTGGGTTTCACAAAGACTCAAAAAAGAATTCCCCTCTCCCCAGATAAAGCCTCTCTTTTTACTTAGTTCATGTGCATTTGCAAGTGAGGTGTTGGATGTGGCTCAAAAATAACATTCACCTGAGTTTGCTCCTCAGGAAGGAGATCATATATAGCTTCATGCATCTTTGCCATTTGCTTGCAGATATTCCTGAAACACGCTGAAGGAACAGGAGCCTTCACTTCGTACTGCAAATAAACACACAATCAGTTACTCTTTTCTACCACTTTAAAAGGGTTTATATAGAGACTTCCCACCAGCCACCTGAAGCTCTGCTTTGCTAATGACATCAGGAATCAACGTTCATTTAGGCCAGCTCAAATTAAAATGGTCACAGGGCATGATCTGGTCCAGCCATGAATTACAGATGCAGAGAGATCCCTGTGCCAGCCACCCCAGTGCAGGCCCCATGGCTGGAGCCAGCCCTCTCCTTCAGATTGGGATGAGTCAATGACAGACAAGCACCTCTAGCTCTGACACATATGCCCCTCAAGTACTTCATGAGAGAAAACTACTTCTCTAGGATCACATACCTCCATATTTCTGAAGAATCAAGGAAAGGAAACCATCAAGTAATAAAAACTCCTGAAAACTCATCACTGGCAAAGAAAAAAACCACCAACACCACTTTATTAAAAACCCCACAAAAGCACTGCAGAAATACCTTGGAAAGCAAAGTAAAAAATTTCCCTTCTCCCAGTGCCTGAAATCCAAGAAAGAAGACACTGGAAAACACCAGATGGCAAGAGATTTACTACAGAGGGAACAAAATTCTTATGTCCGCACTCTGGATAGGGAAGATCTGAACAGGATTTCAAAAACAGAGAACCTCTACCAGGAACAGTGACACCAGCTCTGAAGTTCCAGGTGGAGCAAAGACCCAGGTGACACACTGGCAAGCTCACCTTTGGGAAGGTGACACTTCCCCATGGAGCCTTGCACAATTCAGGGAAGAACTGAATTGTTACGACTACATCATTTACAAAGAGATTGGAGGAGATGATTGCTCTTATGTTAGCCTGAATACCAAAAGAGAACAAAACTTGTCTGAGCATGAGAGAACACAAGAAATGTGGAATTTTGAGAAAATCTTTATGGGAAAGCCAAACCAATGACCTAACTTTGACAGGAGAAGTAGCAGAAAAATAGTGTTTACTGTTCCAGGGGCCAAGCACCCAGCATGAGGATCATGCCTCAAGATAGGGAAGTTAAGCAGAAAATGATTTCCAACTTCCCAGCATGTTGTAAAGCCAGAGGGAACTGGAGGCTGCAGCAGTGGCTCTTGCACGAGAACACCCAGAGCAAACTTCTCTGTCACAGGGAAAAGCAACAGAAGTAACCCAGGCTCCGGCCCTGCAAGGTGCTGGCCATTTTTATCTCCAGTTGAGGTCAACAGCATGCAACACCATGAGGGATCAGACAAAAATTCACTGCTGTCCTGTCCAAACAGTCACAAGACACCAAGTTCTAAGAGAAGCTCAGAACTTACTGGACTTTTTCCATGAACACTTATTCATGGAATCAAATGAGCCTTTTCCATTCCTTAATTATATTATTTCCACTGTTCAATACCCCCTTTCCTGTTTTATCTCCCTGCCAAGGGTAACAGCTGCTGGGAGGTGTTGCTGAACCTGTTTGTCACAGTGGCACTGGGTGAGGACAGCTCCTGTTCCACTGAGCTCCCAAGGGGAAGCATAGCCTGAAAATCAGAAGTGACTTGCTCATCATACCCAAGTGCCAGGTCTCCTGGTATCCTCTGTTCACCAAACTATCTGTCTCCTACAAGGCAGGTTTCTGGATCCTGCAATTCCTGGTTTTGAAGCGTGCTGGACACCCACTGCTACAGAACTCACCGACTCATTCAGATTTACACACCTCAGAGCAGGTGACTTTATCTACAGGACACTGAAATATTTGGACCCTCAGAAAAGCACATAACCCCAAGAACACACTGACATGGTTGTACTGACATGCCCATTGCAAATTTCCTGGTTTTATTTGCTTCACACCCTTCAGATTTCCTTAGTTCAGGAGCAAGATGAGCCAAGTAGGAATGGAGGTAAATCAACACAGTCTCCTTTGCTCCTGGGCTCTGTGGGCTGCACTCATGTGGGCCAAACACTGCCACTCAAACCCTTAAGGGCTCTAAAGGACAGAAATATTCTCATTTTATATCTTGTGCCAGTTCCCAATGGGAGAATGGGCTGTAAAGGTGGAAGGACAGTAAGGGATGGGTTCTTACCAACTGCCATCAAGAACATAAACTTGTTGTGGGCAAACTTGTTCAGTATCAATAATGTAAATTCTTGCATTTGCCTTTTATTCTCAAGAGCTATGGAGTGAAGTGGCCAAAAAGCCATTCTACTTCACAGAGTATCTATTTTTATGGGGGATAAACCCCCCCAAAAAGCACCAGTCCATTTTAATCATTAGAAAAGAGCATAAACATATTTTTAACAAAGTAAACACAACAGGGGCAAGGATACCCAATTTAAATGCTTTTGGCCTTCTTTTTGTTTCCCTCTAAGTTGAGGTAACACTGTTTGATAGACCAAAGGAAGAGACAAAATGAAAAAGCACAACATAAAGTAACAATCAAATAACAGAAACAGCAAGGAAGACAGAAATGCTGCCTGTTACAGCTGCCTCACTGCAGCTCTCACCTGCCAGTCCCCCACCTGTGCTCCCCTGCTTCTCTTGAGCTTCTCAAAGGAAGAGGCTGGCCCAGGCCAATCAATCCAATCTGTCACTAAAGAATTAATATATTTCTCTCATAAAACAGCTTTTTTTTCCCCCAAAGACCATAAAATCCGAAGCACAACACTGAGCTGTAAAAAGCACAACACTGTGCTTCATCTATTGGATCTGTGGGCCAGGAGGTCCCATCTTGGGGAGGTCTCTCTGTGTGTTCCACCCTGAGGTGAGTTACAGTGAGCAGATCCAGCCCAGGACCAGACTGAAAAACTGAGGAGTGTTCAAAAACCAAAATACACCATGAGCACTTCATGGGACAGCTACTAATGCTGCTCCAGAGCAGGAGCTGCTGAGCACAGACCTCCAGTCCCCAGGCCTGCAGCCCAATAGACAGGCTGGTCCTTCCCCTCCAAAAACTCTTCCTCCTCAGCTGTGGGAAATGCCACCCTCCCTGCTTCCAAAGAGGCACCTTTGGAAGGAGCAGGAAATGGGAGTTGCTGAGCCTGGCTGCAGACAAGAGCTGCCAGGGGTAGGAGAGCACTCCAGCTCCTGAACACCTGAGCATCTGCATCAGCCAAAGCACTTCTGTTCCTGCTGAAGGAGGCAATGGAAAATTTCCTTCTTGTGGGAGTGAAGGCAACTGATGCCCAGGTGGCAAATGGTAACACAGAACACATGTATGAGAACAGCACAGAGCCTTCTGTTTATACAGCTTAAAGAAGTTCAAACAAGTCCTGATTAGAAAAGTTTGAGACTCCATTTGAAAGACCTAGACTGCATACAATGAGACCTCCAATTGCAACTTAGAGAGTGTGTAATTATTTCCATAAATGATTACCTTGGATAATACTTTGTCAAATAAGCTATCCATTATGGCAACGAGCTTTGATGAAATTTCAGCTATGTGGTCGTGATAATCCTGTAACAGAAGAAAGCAGGTTTCATTCTCCAATGGCATTCATATTCTTCAGAGTACAGTTGAAAAGCAGAACTTTGTGTTTAATCAGGAAATGCCACAAGAATTACCTTTGTGATGTGGTCAAAATGCCTGAGCATGCTGAACTGCTTGGGCTGCAATCGAGCTTCAAAATGAGCCCTGATAATAGGAATGTAGTGTACTATGAGCTGTAGGCAACGTGAGGAAAGGGCTGTAAATCCAGAAAGAAAAATGATGTAATTATTCCACAGGAAGAGCAATTTTGTATGGACTGTATCTCCTTTAACATAAATAATAGATCTTGACACAATTTATCAGTTTTTTGTTAGTCTGTTTTAAATGTGTTTGTTTCCACTGGGAAACCCCACCCAGTGAAGATGCCAGACTGACAGCTGGCTATTCACACCCAGCTTTGATAAGATATGGGATAAGGAACTAATTTTCCACGAGGCTTTAAGTGTTTGCTTGAGTTTTTGAGCCATGAGCACATGCAGACATCAGAGAGATCTCAAAAGACCTGACTCATCAGCCACCTAACCTCAGAAACCACATTCTCAGGCATCAATCTCTCTGCTGCAGTGGTGTGTGTACACACACCCTGCCCTGCCAGTGCTGACTTGCCCTGAACCTGCTGCTGCTGCAGTGCCAGCTGGATCCCCAAAACTGAGCTTCTCCTGAGTCCAAAAAGCCTGAGCCAGCAGAGGACACACACTGCACAATGGTCACCACAGTGGCCAAGGGTGCGGCAGCAAAGACCTGACCCAGCTATGGCCACAGCCCCTTGGGGAGCAGCCCTCAACTCCTCCTTGAGCTGTTCCCTTTCCAAAAGGGAAATGCATGCTGGTAATCAGGGCACCCTGAAACATGGGAACCGTAAATTAAGACACCTGCTTCAACCCATCAATCAAAGGCTCTTAATTTCAGGAGACAGTTTAAAACTGGAGGTCTGGATTAGCGTATCAGAACTTCTGCAGCACGAAACTGGGCAAGCAAGGTCTGTTCACCCTCTGTGTCCATGTCATGGCACCAAAACTCAAACATAACATCATAAATGTTTAGGTTTTTTTTTTTAACAGGCAGGAGAAAAAGCTTTGGCATCTTAAATATAGAAATCCATACCTAGGTTTTTTGTAGTGATTGTTTTCAAACCAACAACTTTTAATGCACCAGCTCCAAGCACTAGTTGGCAACTTCTAGAGTTGAAATACTGTGAGAAAGAAAAAGACAGTGAAAATTCACGCCGATTCTTTATCAACTATACATAACCACAGTTTAGAACTACTATCAACAGAATTTTGCAAGATTAAAATGTTATTATGAAGGCCAGTTTCAGAGTTTCACATATTTCTTAATCCAGAGGATTCCATGACTATTAACCAGTAAGACAAAAGGAACTTTTTAACCACTCTCAGTAGTCACTGGCATAGTGGTTTTTGACTCAGCTTATGCTAAAGCACTCAGGGCAGTGCTTCAGCAATGCCAAGCAGAAATACTGCTATTAAAAACACAGATACTCAGTGATTTCAATTCAAGGACTAATTTCTGCTACTCTATGAGACCTTCAGGCAAGGCTTCTCTGAGTGAAAGCAAAGCAGCAAGACAGACCTGATGCAGACCAGTCATGTTCAACCTTCCTTTGGAAGCCATACACAAGAACAGCTTTATATTAGAAATCTATAAAACTGACTCCTCAAACCAGGAGCTTGGATGGGGCAAAGGGCAAGGATCTTGCTAGTTTTCTTCAGCAGATCTGTAATATCAGAGTGGAAATGCTCTGATAGGCCAGCAAGTTTTCTGGACAGTAAGACAGTTGCTGTCAGCATCTTCTGTCTTATATTAGAATTCTGCTTCATGACCCAGCTTGACACAACAGATATTCCAGACTGGCCCAGGTGATGCAGTAGAAGAGCCATTGCTGTTGTCCCCTCCAAACTCCTGCACTGAATGGAGAGCAGAAGTCCAAGGGCTCATGTTTGAACAGAATGGTTTGTTGACTGGGATGGAAACTGCGAGGCAAAACTTAAGATTCAGAAGAAATTGTGACAAGGTTGCCCTGCAGCTTGTGTCTGCAACACAGAGGATTTCCCTCACACAAATCTCCTTTTCTGGGGGGACACAATCCTGCTTCACAGGTCCTGCCTCATGATAATTCAGGACCAAAAGGAAGAAAAATTTTCTGGCTATTACCTGCAATCAGTCACAAAACACAGGCCCACAGGGGACACATGATGAACCACACACATCCAACTGCCAGATTAGTGTATCCAGGGCCAGAATAGCAACCCTGACCTCACACCACAACTGAACCAGAGCTATGTGTGGCTCCTGACCTGAGAGGCATAACGTACACTCCACTCAGACAGAGGTCAGGGTCTGAAACTGTCTGAAATTCACTTCATCTCCTCCTCCAGAAAAGCAAGACCTTTTCTTATGCCTCTGGGTGGACTTCAGAAGTAGAATCACTGAGCCAAAGACAGGTATTATCTCACACAGCCTAAGCTCCTCTGAGATATTTAGCCCAGGTTAGTGTTAACTGTGAGGCAGACCATTAAAAACTTGCTCTATAAAGGACAATGAACACACGTTCTCCCTTCTGCTTTTTGTGGGCATGACTGTTCCCAGACCACCTGTTGCAGACAGAGCAGTGAGGAAGCAGCAGGTCTGAAACAGCAAAGAGCAACATCCCCTCCTTGTGCCTGCTGGGAGGAAAGTGTTTCTGCACCAGCACGAGACCATGAGCCTTCTCTTGTCTGCACCATCTAAACAACCCAGTAATTACAAGCATGTCTGTTCAGTTTGGGGCCCTAGCAACAAGAAAGACACTGAAATTCTGTTTGAGTGCAGAGAGGGGCAACAGAGCTGGGGAAGGGCCTGGGAGCACAAGCTGGATGAGGAGCAGCTGAGGGAGCTCAAGGCGGGGCTCAGCCTGGAGAAAAGGAGTCTCAAGGGAGACCTTATTACTCTCTATGACTCCCTGAAAGGAGGTTGTAGCCAGGTGGGGGTCAGTCTCTTCTCACAGGTAACAAATGACAGGCTGAGAGGAAATGGCCCCAAGCTGCACCAGGGGAGATGTAGTTTGGATGCCAGGGAAAATATCTGCACTGTAAGTGTTGTCAAGCACAGGGACAGCCTGCCCAGCAGAGTGGTGGAGTCACCATCCCTGCAGGTATTTACAAGATGTGTAGATGTGGCACTTGAGGACATGGTCTAGTGGTGGACTTTGCAATGTTCAGTTAATGACTGTACTCGATTGATCTCAGAGGTCTTCTCCAATCTAAATGATTCTATGATTTTGCCCATACACACAGGTAATTTCACTCAGGTTGCAGTCACAGTTCAAGACTGCCTGGAATTTCATTACCTGGAATCACTATATATATATACACACACACACACACACATATATGACAGTTTTAAGGTGCATTAATGTGCTCCTTCAATTATTGTTTACAATGTTACTCTGCAGTATCTACACTTTACCAGCTTTCCTTTTCTCTAGTGAGAAATAAATGAGAAAGAGATCCTGTTGTTTTATCATCTTTACATTTTCATCCCATACCATTTTTCATGCTTCTACTTACTATAGCCCTACTGACTTGTAAAAAACAAGGGATTTGTTTCCTTCCTCAATATACATCTATTTCTGTGGCATCTGGGATCAAATTGCTTTTTCTTCAGCAAATTAATCCTACACCTAGCCTGAAGGACAGGCAGCTATTTAAATACTACTAACATGAGATTTCCAATATTTCAGGTGAACAAGAAGAAAGACAGCCCTCCCAAAGATAATTCACACAACAAATTGCACCTTTAATGCCTTTGGCTTAAAAGGCTTCCTTATGGCACAGTAGCAAACACAATGATTTCTAGATAATTTATATGAAATCATAAAAACACGTGAGCACTACAGGGAGTAAGACATTTGTCCCCCCTGATTGCCCCTGCTTGGCAAAGGTGGCACATCTGGATCATACCTTCAGTAAATCAGACAGGCGGGTCAGCATGTCAGTGGTGATGGAAGGGATGTTATCCACACACTGGCAGTACTCAAGGATTATCCTTATTAGCAGCAATACTGTCCTACAAGAGAAGAAACAGCCAAGTATGTCATCTCAGTGCACAAAAGATGTTGAAAAATCAAACACGGGCCAGTCATGTCGATAGAATGCTACCCAATGCTAGAGATAATAAATACTGACTGAATAAACCCACAAACTGAAGTAGAAATAAAATATATATATACACATACATATAAAGGAGATCTACATAAAGATAGATATACTCATTCCAGAAAGTAGTGTGTGAAAAAAGTACTTTTTATGAGACAAATATCTCTGAAAAAATATGTAATAAATGCTAAGGAGTCACAAAGGGAGAAGGCAGTTATGAAGAAATAGCACCAAATATTCAAAGATGCTCAACACCTGTAATTTCTCCTGAAGTCAGAAGGCACTGGAGAATTTGGGAGCTATTGGATGGAAGTAGGGAAGGCTCCACAGAGCAGGCATGGTCCTTTGAATTCACATACACAGAAGGCAGGAAAACTGAGGCAAGATCAAATGTGGGCAGTAGATATGCTAACATTTCAAAGAGCTAAATCCCTTTCTTCCTTCAGGCAGTAGGGTACAGAAAGATGATGAAAAGTCAACTGAAAATACACACCTGGAGAATGTTTTGGGAACATCTAGGTATTTTTGATGGATGCCTTTTATTTGACTAAGTACAATGAAACTGCATGTGAAAGTGTGTAGAACTAAACAAATACTTGCACTGTGAAGCTCACAGAGCTACACACAACAAGCTTCAAATGAGGACAGATGGATTATCAAACACATCATATATTACGTAAATTTTATCCTTTAAAGCAATGCTCCTACTCAACCTGAAATGCTCTTCTGCAGTGGTAGCAGTTGGCTGGCACAGAAGTTCTCAGCCATCAGCCTCTGTTTCTAACGAACAATGATGCATCATCATGAAGCAACTCATAAAATGACAGCTGGTCCAACACATTCTGTACATCACAAACTTTTAAGCATGGGTAAATTGATGTTAGGACTCTGGGGAGGGAGATCGTCCAGGTTTTACTCTCTCTTGTGCATATTTAATGCTTAAGCTTCACACTCTTTAGAAACACAGCATGCTTCTAAATGAAAGAAGTATGAGTATTGTATATTTTAAAATGTCTTTGATATAACCAGCTCCAAGAAACTACTTTCCAATTCAAAGCAACCAGGATGCCAAGAAATAGCATCTGCAGCTTCTGAATAAGATAAGCAATTTTCAGAAGAGGACTCATGTATTTTGGTGCTGTTCAGCCCGGAGGAAAGAGGGTTCCAGGGAGACCTTACTGTAGTTTTTTAATACTTAAAGGACGCTTATAGGACAGGTGAGGACAAAGTGTTTAGTTGGTCCTGTGGTGAAAGGACAAAGAGTAATAGTTTTAAAGCAAAGGAGGGTAGATTCAGATTAGATGAAAGGAAGGAATTTTTTACAATGAGGGAGGTGAAACACTGGCACAGGCTGCCCAGAAAGGCAGTGGGTGCCCCATCCCTGAGAACATTCAGGGTCAGGCTGGACAGGCCTCTGAGCAACCTGGTCTAGTAGAAGGTGCCCATGCTCATTGCAGGGAGGGTGGACTAAATGCCCTTTAATAGTCCCTTTCATCCCAAACTTTTCCAGGAGTCCGTGATTTTTGCCAGAGAGAATCTAGATTGCAAGAAATGTGTGCTATGAAGATAAACATATATTTTCATGACTATGTGTTTTCATTAATTCATTGGGAAAAAAACCAATTAAAAATATAGATTTCAGCCCAGTCACTCAGAGAAAAAAAAGAGCATTTTAATGTACAGAAGATGTTTTATAACTGTTTGGGAACTAAAGGGAAACTCTGTGAAAGGAGAGGGATTTTTAATTTAAATAAGATTGCTGAAGCTGTTAGCATTCATCACAGTTCTACTCAGAAGTTCTTGCCAACTAACCCACTGCTAAGAAAAGAGTGCATCTTACCCAACTGTTGCATATTTTTGTCCTTCAACAATGAGGAATTCAGCTGGCTTTCTTTCTTCAGTAGCTAGACATTTTAGAAAGATGGGAAAAGGAATGAGTTAAACCAAAAACAAAGGCAAAAAATGCTATTTATAAAAATGCAATGTTCACTTGCTAAGGTTTGAAAAAACCCACAATCAATCTCTGGAGCACTGCTCTTTTTTACAGTATTAGATAGTTGAACACATCGTAATTATTACGACCTATGAAGTTACTTTATTATCTGCTGCAATTTTTAGTCAATAATCTGACAAAGTCCCACAGTTATTACGGTCTTAGAAACTCCAAACCCAATAGGTTACAAACAGAAGAAGAAGCAGAGCAGAAAAAGTCACTAGGTTTTCTTCTATATAGTCTCAAGTGATTTGCTGTGTATATTAATATTTTAGCTTCAAATCACTTCTTCAGGCCTCATAGAAGCTCTTACTGATGCAGTTTTTCATGCTCAATTATCTGCCTGAAGGAAGCTGCAAGAGGTTATTTTAAGAGCAACACTTGAGGAACGTATTTTGGTGTTGTGTTCCATAACTGGAGTGATTATTGCCTAATCACTGTCTGTATCTGCTATATTCCACTTTGGAGGTCAGGATTTCCCCACCACAATATCACTGTATTTTCCTCCTTCTAATCTATGGCCATTTTTCCCCCTCTCTGTGTTTTCTTTCTCTTTTAAATATTCACACACATCCCTTGCTGAAATATTGGGCAAGTTTCCTCACAAAGTAAGAACACATTAAGTATTCCCACTGTGTACATGGGGAAATGGGGCATGAAGAGAAAAAGTGACTTCTCTGAGGTCAAATGAGGTTTCTGTGGCAAGGTAAATAATTGACTGAACATGAGTTTTCTCCTCCCTGAGCAGCCACATGGCATGCTGCCTTTCATTGGAACTGGCAGATGAAGCAGTGGGAAGGAGCAAGCGTTGTTTCACACAAGGAGGGCTGAGCACACACATGTGCTCCTCAGTCCCTGGCAATTCAGTGGTGTGTTCTGAGAAAAGACTGAACCTGTGCAAGGACTGTAAGCCTCTACACTGGGAATACTTGTATAAAAAATTAGTTCCCTGTCTGTGCTAATACTTCTATTTTCAAAAAATAAATAAATAATCTTTCAAGGTCAGCATAAGAAGTTTCAACACCAGTAACAAAAAAATAAATCAAAGAAAGTAAGTATCAATTTCCTTCTCACTCCCTCAGAAGACAGTGAGCAAACACAGATCGAGAATGACATCAGAATATGTCCATCAGCATTCAACAGCAGAACTGGCAGATCATAAATTCATTTCACAGTAGGACTGCAAGATACACACCTGCTGGTTTTTTTTCAGGGAGAGAAATTCTGCCATCTGACACGGAATCGACGAGGTCCTGAAACTCAGCAGGAACTTCAGCTTGCTTCCAGCGCTCATTGTCCAAAAGCAGGCTAGTTATATACACAAAAGAGAGGAGGCTGAGAATGAAATGCCTTGTCTTGATGCTTCCCCTGCCTGTAATGTTGTGGAATCAAAACTGCAACAATTTTTAAAAAGCCACTGGCTCAAAATGTTATGTTAGTAATTTTTATCAGAAGGAGGTGCCCAACAAGGAGCAGCAGCAAAACAGAACAACACTGTGTCGGTCCAGAGATCTCACAATTTGTTCATTCAATCTGTCATAGGGACCAAAAAACTACGCTAGGCAGTAAGTCTTTATGAGATCATTACCAATGAAGTAATGTGTAAATACTCCGATTTTAAAAGCTTTTGATGGATGAAAGCAAATAGACTTGATCTATGTTACTGGGAAGGCTGTTCCCCAAGTGGTTTGGGTTTTGTTTTTATTTTTGTTTGTGGGGTTTTTTTGTTTGTTTGTTGTTTTTTTCTCCTTAGAAAACAGTTGAAAGTGAATTATTTTCAAACTTCTGAGACAGAGCAATGCTGCCCTTCAATGTTAGTCTTGTGTACTTTCTGTAGCCATTACTGTCCTCATTGAGGTAACTAGAACAATTCAGTTTGAAGAAATCAAATTATGAAAATAGTAAAAGTCTAAACCACTTGGAAAAAACTGATGTTTAATACAGTTTTTTTCACCCTCTCCTCTTAACAGGCTTACTGGTGTTCTTAGCATGAAAAGATTGTGTTTGGCTGGCATACGATTGATAAAATCATTCATGGAAGAACACAAAGATCTTCTACCCAGAAATACCTTATTTTTGTCTTCCTCTCCTCATGAAATCTGTTCACAAATCTGTTGGCTTGACTCTGAAGGGCTCCTCGCAAGGACATGCTCTTCCTGCCACAGATGTGCTCAGTATCCAAGATAAAGCCTTCCATCAGGCGAGAAAGAGTCACGAACTCGGTGGAATTCAGCTTCTCTAGGAAGCCATCCTATTGCAAAGAAAACCATTGTAAGGAGATATAACACCACAAAAAAATCAGAGATGTAGAGAAATAACTAGTTAGCATGTCTGAGGGTTACCAGTATTCTAAGAGGCACATTATTTAACCCTACATGGGACAGACAAGGTAGATCACAGTGGGAGCAGCAGCTACCTTGTCATAGATATGCATTCTCTGCATGAAGCATCCAAGACAGCGAGTCAGAACATCAAAAAGAAAATGAAAAAGGCAGCAGAAACCTACACTGTCTTACAATGACATGATATATTAACATTGGTGTGCTCTGAGCATTAACACCCAGTGCCTGTGGCACCAGAACTGTTACTGTACTCCCATCATGAATGCCATTTCAGAACCCTCATTAAACCAGTAACCTGGGAGCAAATTCACATTAAGCATGAGACACCACCAGCAGTCTGATCCACACTCCATACCTTTGCTCTTGCCATGAGGAACTTGACTGAACGATCGTGGCAGATATCAGAGGCATTATAAAGTAACTCTTGAATATTGTTTGCCAGCCTGACCAGTTCCAGGTCAGTCAGCTTCATGTCCTCACCGATCCTACAAATGACAGAACCAGTTGGTTGAGCATCAGTTTCTAGAAAGAACAGTATTTCTGCACACAGGGTGAAGGAGGAAAGAGCCTTGCCGCAACTGTTGAATGCAGACAGTCAGTTAATCACTAAAGTTACTTTGTACAGATGGGATCTTCTAAGCTGCTGTCAGTGTCATGTCAGAACCTGTAGCAAGGAAATGCATAACTGCACATCCTTTTTTTTTTTAATTAACATTCTAATTGCTGTTAATGGTCTAAGGGAAAAGAAGATACAGTCATTACTAATACAATAAATACAATTAACATTTACTGAGGTAAAATTTACCCAGCTCCTGTAACACTTGAGCATCACAAAGCATATGACACATAAAACACAGCATTTTATTTCTGATGAAAGTGTAAGGCCTAAAATGGATAATGGGCACTCCCCCCAGCCTTAGTCTATAGGCTGCCATTCTATGAGCTCTTTAGACTTCAGGCTCTTAGTTGGTGCTTTTTAAAAAACCTCATATGACTTGTCTACTGTTCTGAGTTCAACAGCTCTGCTGTTCATGGCTCATGTCATTAGTTGAGATCACAGTTTTCTGGTCCAGCTCAAGGGACTGACAGTATGAGAGGAGAGAGAAAACTCGGGACACTACAGAGCAACAACTGGGCTAACACTGTTCTCTGTATTTTTATTAGCCTGCTCCAAACACAGAGCAAAGGTGCAATAAAAACCAGAAGAGGAATGAAGCAACTTCATTTTAGTATGAAGTTATGCAACCAGCCTCAGAAACAACTTTGTTCCTCAAGAGCTATAGCTGGGTGGTATATTTTTAGCACAATTGGCAAAGTGCTCCAGACTAGTTTGGACCCAATCCCCTTCCCTTTCCCTGCTCTTCCCTGTAGCCCTGGACTCCTCTTCACATTTTGTTACTCTTTCACTATAAGGGATACATAAAAGGATGCCAAAAGGTTACAGCTGTGGAGTCTGCAGCACCCCAGGGCAGCACAGCCTATAAAACCAAACCACTGAGATAGATTTATTTATTTATGCAAGTCAAATGGTTAACAACAAACAGAAGATTTTTCCCTAGAATTTATCAAGGTGCATTCCATGAAAACAGCTTTAAAAAAAACCAGAAAAAATAGCCATAAGGAACACAGACAGGGAACAGAGATGATTCTGCCTGCTAAAGCCATGACTCTGTCTTTCACGCAGGCTGGACTTGCATCTCTCCTGCTCTCTACACAAGTGGCCTCCCCAAAAGAACCTATGGAGAAGGGACTCTTTTCTGTAATAAGTGATATAAATCAGTCCCTGTAGCACTACTCATAGAGGTGAAAACTAGGCAAGCAAATGAAACACGGGTGAGCCAGGAGCAGTGCACTCTGATGGCTGCCTCCAGGGGCGATGGTGGAGACTCACTACACTTCACTTCCCTAAAAAGCATATTCCTCCAAAGCCATTTCTGTACTGCATCATCAGAAACTACAGCCTGCACCTCACACCTTGTTCCTGGCACGCTGCAAAAAGCAGAGACGGGCAGTGCGTTCACTTACATCATCTCTACTCCTCCTGGAGTAACAGAAGAGGATGTTTGCTCTTTGCTGGATGAGGAATCAGTTGTGCACTCGGGCTCAGAGACCGAGTCGCTGCTGCAGGGCTCACTGTTCGGGGAGATGTTCCTTTGGGAGGCAGCGTCGGCTGCTCCGGGTGGGAGCTCCCCATCGCTGAATGCATCGCTGATGAACATGCCCTCGTGGGTCAGGTAAGCCACTTCGGGGTCCACCGAGCATTCCTTGGCAGAGTTCTTCTGTAAGGTGTCCTCCAGGTCTCTGGTTTTTTGGTTCTTGTCTAGAACCAAGAAAACCACGCTACGGATAGTATTTAACGTTGCCTAGAATGAGATACAGCTTTTATTACAAAAAAAAAAAAAACAACAAACCAACCCAAAACTTTGGGCTAGGAAGAGATTTACCCACAAAATTGAAGTAAATCCTGACTTTATTTTCTCTTGTGCAATTAGTATTTGGAGGCAGACCCATTCGTCTGATGGCAACCAATATCAGATGTTTCTGAGAAAGAGGTTTCTTTCACCAATCTAACACACACAAAAGTTCTGTACTAATCCCTAGCACCCTAAAATAGATGTAATCATCCCACTGCTCTCTTTGTTAGCACTAATAATTTTTGCCCTGCATGCCAATATTCACATCTCTTTCCTTCAATTAGAATTTTGAGCTCTATAATCAAAAGCAGCACCTCAAGACTTCAAATTGGAAGTTATTTAATTCCCTTTCCTCCCTGAACTACGTGAAGATCTTTGTAAATGAATGTCTTACCTTTATTCTCTTGAGGAAGATTGTGAATTTAGAAAATATAATCTTCAGTAAATCAAACCACTGAGGAAAATTCATCATCCTCATCTGGTCTGCAAGCCTAAAAAAAGAGCAACATTCAGCAAACAGCAACTGTTTTCTGGCCATGATGCCTACTGGCACATAAAGAAAAAAACACAGGATTTAAATGGAATACTAAATGTAGGGAAAACTATGTAGACTTTTATCTGGCAGAACAACAGACATTACTTGAACACCAGTCATGACCAGCACAAGGTAAGTGGAATGGGGAAGGAGGGATACAAAATTAGATAATAATATTAAAAAATGAAAGCTTCACATTTACCATTTAGTTTTTTTCCTGGGCATAATGTTCTTTTCCATGGGTAAGTATGTGTTACCAACAAGGGAGGGGGGTTAATAACATTTTCATAAATTACATGGGAGAAAAAAAAAATTCTAAATTAAAATATTTGGAAGTGTTACAAAAGCCGTGTTATTAAGCCCATTGTGTGGCCTTGCAATGAGACTACTTCTGCTATTAAAGTGCAAGTCAGCTGTTTGTGGCAAAGGGCAGAAAACTCATTGACAGAACAAAAGTTAAAACTCTGCAATACACAGTTAAGGCCCAACAGCAGAATAGTAAACACTGGAGAATGGTGACTAAATATCCAGTGTTTAAAAATGACCCCATGCCCAGCCTTTTCCCAATCGGGATATGAAGCCCATGCAGATTCTCCGCTCACTTTGCTTTATCAGCTGGGCTATTTCTATTATCTTGGGGCAACACTTTGCTGAGCCAAGTGAATCACAAAGCCATAAAAACCCAGAAGCTGGCAGGGGCCTCTGGAGCCACCTTGGCCAAGCCCTGCTCAAGGCAGGTCCAACTAGACTGGGTTGCTCTGGGCTCTGCCCACTTAAAGCTTGACCATGTCCCAGAACAGAGATCCCACAGCTTCTCTGGGCCCTGTTCCAGTGTTTGACCATCCTTAGAGAGAAGGTTTTTCCTAAGAGGTTTTTCTTAAGATTCAACTGGACTTTCTCATCTTTCACCTTGCACCTTGTGGCCCTTGTCCTTCCCCTGCACACCTCTGAGAGGAACCTGGCTCCATCTCCATCTCTGCTGTGGCATTTGCCTTGGCTGGGCTTTAGGAGGTTCCTGATGGACCATTTCTAGGGATGAAGTTGCCTGGTCTCCCCTCTGGATAGATCCTGTTCCCAGTCATGTGGAAGGAACTGAAACTACTGACACATCTTAATGCAAAACCCCAGATTATGACAACAGGGAATGACTTCAAGGGGATGGATATATATTCAAGGGATTTATGCTTCTTGCAGTGAGACTCACAGAATTTTAGTATTTATTTTAAAGGTAAGTTTAAGGTAACATTAGAATCTGACTGAGAAAGGGAACACAAGTATCCTCAGAGAGGCAGACAGAAGCAGAGGCTTAAGATGAAAGAAAAGGATAATCCTTAATTACAGGGAAATTTAAGCAAAAACATGAACAGTAAATTTATCTATGCTAAAAAACACCCTATCCCCACCCACCACCAAAAAAAATTAAAAAAAAAATCTGGCTGCATACTTACTTAACAACCACTTCTGTATCTATTTCTTCTATCTGCGATACCGTATTAACCACACACTGTCAAATTTTAAGAGGAAAAAAAAACAAAACAAAAAAAGATCTTAGCTTCTTTCTAACCGCTGCTGAGTTTCATAACATACATAATAATCCTCAAGTTAAATAAGGAGAAGTAAAATAATAAAAGAAAGACATATTTGTATCACTTTAACAACTTGTTTCTCTACAAACAAACAAAAAAAACCACCCAAAAGAAACCCCCAAAAGCAACTGGTACCCACAAAACTGGCCAGTTTCTTCAGGTCTCCAGAACAATCAGTTTTCACTGCAAACACATCCATTGTTTTACAGCCATTTCACTGACCTGTTTTCACACTACTTGTAAGCCCAAGGTACAAATCAATTCCATTCATATTGGAAATGGGGTTTTGTCCCAAGTGCCAATCAATAAACTGAACAAATGAGTCAGTAGCGTGGGAACTCATCTTGCCTTTAAGCAAGAATGTCCAATCCCAGTGGTGACTGTGGTGCCATCTCAAGCTCCATGGATTCCACCTATGTTCTGAACACTGGTGGTCAGTACAGAAGCTTCTGTAGAAGAACAAGGGTGTTGCTCTTCAAGGACACACCTTGTCCTTGAACTGAGTGTGAACTGTGTGTTTAGTGCTTACAAACTTCTGCCCTTTCACCTGCCTGGCAATAAACAGCTAAAAAACAGCACTGAACTAAACAGCCCAGCAATGCATTTGAAGAGGAAGCACAGTTGAGGTGTGGGAAGGAAACAGTTTCCTTTATTAAGGAAAAGTATCCCTAAGAGTTGAGACAACAGGTCACAACACTAAAGTGTTGCCACAGAAACACTCCGATCCCGTCTATCTTCCTTATTCAACAGAAATCTACACTGGAAGTTGATTAAACTTTGCCTACTATTAAGCAGGGGTGACACCTGAAAAATTCAACATAAAGGCGAATATTCCCAGAACAGGGCTGCAATGTGAAGGGCACTGGGAGAGCCAATTCTGGCTAAAAACCTTCAATTAACAATATTAAAAAAGCAAATCCAAACTATTTAAAACAAGGCTTCCCAACCCAGTTCACAACACAGCTGTGAACAGCCGACTATGAGCATAGGAGATGGCAAAGCCAGCACTTATCTCTCAGCCTGTGAGATACAAGAGGTAGCTCAGAGCACATCAGAGCATAACTCTTGAAATAACCATGTGTTTTTAGGGAAAGACAACACCTCTTATACAATATGCTCACATATGTGTGCAAACAAAGAAGATGAATAATTAACAGTACCAAACACACACTCAAAATTCAGTCTATGTTGTTGTTTGCAAAAAAAAGGCCATCATGTCACTATCCAAACCAGCCCATGCATTTTCCTCCCAAAGAAGTAATTTGAACTTTTTTCAATGGTTGGTTTCAGCTGGTTTTATCTACAAAAATTTTTGGCTTGAATGATAACATATTCTAAATAGCAAACCACCACACCAATGATTTTTTTTCTTAAAGGTAAGCTTTTCTTCTACCTTCTTCATTACTTCACCTTGGTCTCTCAGAAGGCCAGGATGTTTTCCAACTTTTTAATCATGTGCCTATGCTAGGTCTGTGTTAACACTAAGGCAAGCAACGTTTTCTGTAGCATTTGTTGGGAATTTGATTCCTTCGACTGCCAAGTTCTTTGATTCCCTTTTATGTGTTTACACCAAGAACTTGGGGTTTTTCTTTGCAGAAGGTTGGGAGGAAGGCTTTTTGGTGTGGTTTTGGGGTTTGTTTTGTTGTGGGTTTTTTAATGAAACATAGTGTTATTACACAACTATACTATTCAGGAGAGCCTTGTGTTAAGACAAAGGAAAGTTCAGAACAATTGTAATTATACAGAGAAAACTGGGGTCTGTTTTGCTCATGCTACCCACACCCTCCAACAGGTCTTTTTTGCAAACAGATCTCTGTACTTCAGGGAGCCCTTGGTGTCTGCAAACTCAGCTGCTCTAAATGAGAGACCCCCAGGCTCCAAAATACTTCAGAGCTGCCCTTAATGACTCAAAAAATAATTTATAAGAGGTTGAGGAAAGCTTGTCTGATACATTAGAAGTGTTTGGCTTACCTGTTTAATTATGTTCTTCGCAGTATTAATCATTTCATCTCCATATATTTCATAAAAATTTAGCTTCCTTTGTTTTAAAAGCCCAAATACTAGAGATACGAGTCTCTCCTATCAAGAAGAAGTAAAATTGAAAAAAACATGTGAAATACATCAAGGTGGAGGCAAGAAAGAATGTTAAGAAACTGCACAGCAGTAAGAAACACACAGTGAACAGCATTTAGATCAGTCCAGTGCCTCCAGACTAATTCCTTGCTTTAGATATACAAAGTTCCCTGTGGCAACACCAGCTGAGTCCCTTCCTCCCACCCTCTTTCCTGCCTGTTCCTTGGTTAGTCTCATTCACCAGGGCTTAAAAACATGGGTATTTCTTATGATGAGTGAGTTTCCTAACCCTGAGCAAAGACTGACACTAAAAACAGCCCAAGTGAGAGGTTGGCACGTTGCAGAACAGAGGGGGGAGAAACCATAGGGAAAAAAGGGACTATTTCAGTGTGATTGCCAATCACTACATTTCATGAGACCCATGGATGAAACAAGGCTGGACAGTTCACAGGGTCCAGCAACTACTGAAGAACAGTACAGGCAAAATGCAGCAAAATCTTTTCCAGGCTAGAAAGCAGTAACAGCTTAATCTTCATATGTTTATGATCTTCAGAGGAATGAGGAATTTATATATATATACACACACACTGAAGCATTTATTCAGGGCAACCATATGCTTGATATAAACACCCATAAAAGCATAGGGAGACAGAATGAGAACAACATGCAAATATCAGCTTTCATTGCAAAACTGAAATTTTACAGCCAAGTCGACAAGAGTCCATGTTCTTTTCCACTTACATGCTGAGGTTCATGAAGTGAACTCAGTATACACTTAAATAGAGAAAAGTGAACGGATTATTTTGAAAAAATAAAGTGGGCTTGGATTGGAGTTCTGAGTTTAATTAAAATTATTTAATTTTGCCAAGCACAAAAATAAATGGCCAGGAGGAGGTTTGGATGAGAAGAGAAATAGTCTGAAATTACAGTGTTGCTACGAGGGACCTGAGTGAATTAGTTGGTGCTAATTAAGTATGTTAAGGATGCAAACATATTCATCAGACAGTTTATTTCAATAACAGACATACCTCTTCTAGAATTTGGCAATCATCTTCTAGGGGTCTATTTAAATCATTGCGAGCATAAGTTGAAAACTCTGCAATCATCATTTTATCTATCAGCTTTTCCAGTTCACAAAGCTGTGAGCCAAGATGCCTAAGAAAAACAGCCATTGAGACATGAGCTAAATAATCAACCTGAAAATGAATCATTAGTTCACAGTTGAAGAAAATAACCACCCAGCAGGTAATTTCCATGCAATCAAGGCTGGCTTAATGGAGGCTCCAATCTTTCACTCCTCAGAGCAGCTGAAACCATGCATTTTTCGGAGACACCGTCACCTTGCACCAAAACATATGGACTTGAATATTGATGGAGGATAAAATTTGGAAGTAGGGCTTTTTGGGGTTTTTTTTGGAAGGTGTGAAGTACCTCTCTGCCCAATGAAGTGAACCAGAACTAAGAATACTCAGTGCTTGTCAGTACAAGGGTGTTGAAAAGAAGGAATACTTCATTTGCGTGTTGAGTTCCTCAGCTCATCAGTCTACAAGTTCCTCTAATTCAAACATTCGAGTTTTTGATGTCACACATTAAATTCACAAGACTGAGATGCAGTAATAGCATTACGTGACAGGATGGCTTTCAGAGAACACAGAAGAGTTTCTAAACTTGCCATTTTTATGCTACTCTAAATGAAAATTGTTTTTCCATGTGCTGGAGATTTTAAACCATATTTTGCAGACTGTTGTCATACAGAACCACAGAGGAATTTCTCACATCAGAAATATCAAGCACTCTTTAAAAGCTGTGCAGCCAGAGAAACTTCTAGCAAGAGTAAAACTAAAAGTGGGAACTTCAGAGATGTTGAACACTTCAGGCTTTTCAACTTCCCTTGACAGCTGGGAACAAATATCTGCAAAAATCAGACTGCTTTTTCTTCAACAAAAACAAACAAAGACACTTTGCCAATAAGAATTAACAGGAGCTGTGCTATTTTACATAAACCTGGATACAAAGTGGGAAGGATAAATATGGCTTTAATACAGTGCTGGCTCATGTAGCTCATGACTCCCTGGTAACTCCTCCCTGCAGAAATCAACCTGGCCAGCTGAAGTCAAAGAATCTTGCTGGATCTGGAATTCAGCAGATTAAATTAACTTTTTTTTTTTAATTTCAAGATGATGCTTTTGAAATTGTTGTTCAATAATTCATCAGAATGGACAAAGCAGACATATTTCAAATATCCAATTTAAGGAAAAACGGCCTCTAGAAAATCCAAGCCAGTTGCACCATGGACATTTCAGAACAAACACAATAGAAAAGAACTCCCTAAAGATTATTATTTGCTATGTAATAACTGGACTTGCAGCACTTACTGAAGGACTAACACCCACAACACAAAGGCTACTTAAGAGAGCATGAAGATGCTCTTCAGCACATTATTTCTGTAACTGTGTTTTCATAGAATCATAGAATCGATTGGGTTGGAAAAGACCTCTGAGATCGAGTCCAACCCTTGGTCCAACTCCAGTCCCTTTACCAGATCATGGCACTCAGTGCCACGTCCAATCTGTGTTTAAAAATCTCTAGGGATGGTGAATCCACCACCTCTCTGGGCGGCCCATTCCAATGCCTGATTACTCTCTCTGGAAAGAATTTTTTTCTGATCTCCAACTTCAATTTCCCCTGGCAGAGCTTGAGCCTGTGCCCCCTTGTCCTATTGCTGAGTGCCTGGGAGAAGAGACCAGCCCCGACCTGGCTAGAACTTCCCTTCAGGTAGTTATAGACAGTGATGAGGTCACCTCTGAGCCCCCTCTTCTCCAGGCTAAACAACCCCTCCTCCCTCAGCCTCTCCCCATAGGGCTTGTGCTCCAGTCCCTTCACCAGCCTTGTTGCTCTTCTCTGGACTTGCTCCAGCACCTCAATATCCTTTCTGAACTGAAGGGCCCAGAACTGAACACAACACTCAAGGTGTGGCCTCACCAAGGCAGGGTACAGGGGAAGGATCACTGCCCTGGGCCTGCTGGCCACGCTATTTTTGATACAGGACAGGATCCCATTGGCCTTCTGTTGGCTCACTGTTTTACTGCACTGAAACACAACTCTGCCCTCTGCAATCCCAGAAAGGCAAATACGCAACTGGAGTTCCCAGCACTTGCTCTCACCACTCTGCCCAAGATGTTCTAGTCCCCAACAGCAACAAAAATGTCCCCCATCTCAAACGTGCAGGAACAAGTCAAACCTTAATTTACACTCCAGCAAACCACCTGCAATTACCCCTTAACAGCTCCCAGTCATACATTGCATCCCTTCAATGAATACTGAATATGACAACTCTATGGCATAAAATGATGAGTGCTGGGTAACTTCCTTTGAAATATACAAATAAGAACAATTTTTACATGTACCTGGGCTTTACTGTGTAAAAAAAAACTACACAAGTGTGGCTTGCCAGCATACCTCTGCAAAAATATAAAACCATTGTATCTCCATCAACCCCCAAGGACTGTGGAAACAATGCAGTAAGTGGCAGGACAGATTTGAAATTCAGTTAACACATTAGTATTTTTTTTTGTAAAATGAAAGAGATGAACTTGAAAAGGTTAGAGTTCTAAAACTTTAACTGTATCCTAGAGTAACAGCAAGCAGTTACAACTGACAGATACATCATTAAGGATACTAATGTAGATTAAAGACACCAATTTATTACTTCACAGAACCATTAAGGTTCTTTCAGTTTTTGCTTTAACTAGAAACAAACAACATTTTTCTCTGCACATAGTATGACAAGGGCAAAATTATTATCTATGGACACAAGTTGTTGGTTTGGTTTTTTAAATCAGACACAAGTTATTTTTTAAAACAATTACTATCTTTTTTCCTAAATGAGATACTGATTTGGAAGTTCATCTCTTCTTAAAATAAACCAAGTATTCAACCCACCTGACAACTGCAGCATTCTTGCTCAGAACAAAGCAAGACCCCCCATCTGGTCTTTCTTGGGAAAAGCTGAAGTATGTGTGCTTGTCACCAAATGAGATTTTTAAATTTTTTTTCTTGTTTCAGAAACACAACATTCTACTGAGAGGGTTTTATCAAGATCTCCATCTTTCCAGTGCACATTATTTCTCCACACAAGCTGTATCCACAGGCCACTGTGAGATTTGGGAACTGTGTTGGGCTTCTCAACTGCACTTCCATGTCTGGTGGGGCAACTGACTTAAACTATCCTTAACTCAACCCTTTGAGCCTTCACTATCCAAAGCAGAGGGGAAATTTCCCACTCACACCCTTATTTGTAACTCTACAACCACCCACCCCCCACCCCCCCCAAACAACTAAGCTTTATTCATAGAAATTATTCTTTACAGACAAGAGGAACACCTACCTGTAAATATGCTCCCCATCTGAGGGTAATTTTAAAATAACGCACATTCTTGGGACATCCTGGACATCAACCACAATGACACCAGAATTCATTCTCTGCTGACACAGCACTCAGGTTACTGGGCTGCAGGACACAACTAATTCTGGCTGACGCTGCCACAGGGCTGTAGAAATCACCGACTATCATCAAGGTCAATAGCAATGTGACTCAGCCACGGTCTATGCACCATAATCAAGTGGTTGAGAGGAGGAACAGAGAAGGCCAAGAAGGCCAATGGGATCCTGTCCTGTATCAAAAATAGTGTAGCTAACAGGACCAGGGCAGTGATCCTTCCCCTATACTCTGCGTTGGTGAGGCCACACCTTGAGTACTGTGTTCAGTTCTGGGCCCCTCAGTTCAGGAAAGATCTTGAGGGGCTGGAGCAAGTCCAGAGAAGAGCAACAAGGCTGGTGAAGGGACTGGAGTACAAGTGCTGTGGGGAGAGGCTGAGGGAGCTGGGGGTGTTTAGCCTGGAGAAGAGAAGGCTCAGAGGTGACCTCACCACTGTCTAGAACTACCTGAAGGGAAGTTCTAGCCAGGTGGGAGTTGGTCTCTTCTCCCAGGCACTCAGCAATAGGACAAGGGGCCTCGGGCTCAAGCTCTGCCACAGGAAATTGAAGTTGGAGATCAGAAAAAAATTCTTTCCAGAGAGAGTAATCAGACATTGGAATGGCCTGCCCAGAGAGGGGGTGGATTCCCCATGCCTGGAGGTTTTTAAACTGAGATTGGATGTGGCACTGAGTGCCATGATCTGGTAAAGGGACTGGAGTTGGACTAAGGGTTGGACTTGATGATCTCAGAGGGCTTTTCCAACCCAATCGATTCTATGATTCTGTGATTCTAAGAGGACAGAAACTGCACTGAGGTACCTGAAAAGCGACAATCTACCCCTTTCAGATTGTTTCTAGGTTTGTTAGAAAAACACGAACAGCTTCCAGCAACCTTTGTCCTGACAGTTTATTAGCTCTTTAAATTTTTTTTTTATATTTTTTCATCTTTTTTCTGAGATCTTTTCTACATAAAATTTGAGTATTTTTCCAAACCGGCTGGAAGGGGTGTGATAAGAAGAGCTTGACAGAACAGATGGACAAGAGCAGTAACCATATAAATTTCTGAATGTTCCTGTTACAGTTATTGAGCAACAACCATGCTTTTATTATGCAAACTGTGGACCTCCAGGCTGCAGGAACCACATCACCTCGAAACAAACCACTCCCTCACTGAGCCATCGGCTTAGAAAACTAAGCACACAGCTCCTCAGCTGGCTGATGCAAGCCTTGAGCTGATTTAACCACACACTACCTCTGCCAACACCACACCATGCTGGCAGCTTTGCATACAGCACTTTTCAAAAAACTGTCTGTGACAGCTTATTTTACATGAGCTTAAGGAATTCTGCTGTATTAATATTTTGCATATCAGAGAACCTTGTCCAGTGCAGCAGCATGTCCCAGAGGAGCTCTAAGTATCCACTATTAACAGAATCCATCACATTCCCACTACTGCAGCAAACATGAGTAAAAAAAGCACAGCAGCAGCAGCCTGGGCAGCACTCCTGACTGTTCTTCCCTTCGCAACTTCAGCAGTAAACAAAACTGGATGGAGCAAGAGGAAGTGTCCCTGTCCACAAGAGCAGACATGGCTGAACACATCCCATTTGACCAGCTGTCAATCTCAGACCACACTTTGAGCCATGGCCTGACAGTTTTGCACTGGCTTTTGCTTGCAAAGCTCCTTCCAGCACAAGCCCAGGCTGGGGCTGACCTATCTGACACACTGGCCGTGCATATTCCCTTAACATCACAAGCCCAGGTCAGCCACTAAAGACACAGGACTGGAGTGGATCTGTGTTTCAAGGACCCCATCCCTGGGGAGCTGCATCCATGAGGATTGCAGATCCCCGAGTGGAAAAGACCTCTCACCTGTGGGTTACACACCATGAATGGTGAGAGCCCAGCCACAGCTTGCCTCTCATCTCTGCATCCCTAAAACATCTGAGCCCAGCCACAGCTTGACTCTCATCTCTGCATCCCTAAAACATCTGTAAGCAAGAATGCAGCACAAAGCACCCAGATCTTAAAAGTTCATCCCATTGAAAAATCCCCCAAATCATCAGGCATTACTCACACTGCTCATACCACGCTTATATTTTGCATCTTTCGTACTATGTCCTCTAGGAATGAATGAACAAAGGTAGAACAAACCCTTCAGCCAGCATAAGGTGCTCAACACATTCCAGCTCTACTTGCATTTTATTTCTTTCCCAGATGTTACCTACCGGAAACTGTGAATACCTTGAAGCTCCTGCTGTAACACCTCCTGTGTTGTTGCTATTAAGTCCAAAGCTCCAACAAACTCAGAAGTGGATAGCAGCAGCTGTACTGTGGGCTGTGTTTGGTGTACAGTAGCCATTAACTTCAATTTATTGTATGCTTTTATACAGTTATTTCTGGTGAGTGCCAGTCTTAGAACTCGAAGCGATCCTTCACACATTACTTTATCAATTTTAGAGATTTTCTCTCTAAGCAATTTTACAGCCTGGGAGGTTTTCCTGAGGTAGTCCTGCAACTCATGCTGAGAGGTCATTGCATGAAAAAATGCTTCTGAGCGCAGAGAAATCTGATGAGCAATATTGACTTCCACGATGTCCAGATAATGGCTCAGCTAGGAAGAGGAGGGAAGAGGAAAAATGAACACTATTGTTATGACTTAGAAGCTTTATCACCATGCAAATACACTCTTAGAGTGTTTGTCTTACTGTACCACAAGGAAATTTTGCTAATAACAGTTAAATCCCTTAGCCATATTAGCAAGCAAATAACTACCCATTGTGGTTTAATAATTTCTTTTTAAAGGAACTCAAAATCACTTTGGGAAGGCTGATTTGATGCATCTCCTGCTTGAAAATAACAAGTTAGAAGAGCAAATGATTCTAAAATACCCAAACTTTTGTACCACATGGTTGCACACCAGCACTGTTAGAATATGGACAATAACCAGAAACTGCTCTGGATACTGACTTGTGAGCAACAGCACTATACACAGGCAATTATTCTGTGTAGAATTAGTGTCACTGAGGCTGCTAAAGGTGCAGCTGACTGTACTTGATGACACACCATTGGAATGGCTCTGCTTATTTAAAAAGCTGTAGTACCTTCCTTGTAGAAAAATCTTCAGGATACCTCTGGCTGTAATTGTTTTTTGCCAACAAGCTGGAGTTACTACCAAGTGTATTTCCTGTGGGTTTCCCAGGGACAGACTATACCTACATGTTCAGAACCTGAAATTCCATTTCTCTGTGTTGAACAGTTACCAGACCAGAGTTGGCCTGATTATTCGACCTGTAAAAATTCTGTGTTCTGGCTAATGCTGAATATGCAAACTCAAAGGACTGAGGCATTAGGATGCTCATCTGAATGCTAATACTCAGATGACCTGGTTTCTAAGAGATGCCAACCATTCAAACCTCATGCTGAATTTCAAAAGGCCGATCCAGAGATGGAGAGGAAATCAGCTGGAGAATGTTTCCTTCTTAACAGTTATTTTCACATATTTTCTATGGATACACTGGAGATTCATACAATACAAACACATCTCTTTTGTTCATATGGTTAATCAAAAGCATCCTCCACTGACCAGCTGTGACACACCTAGCCACAGGAAAAGCCAAGACAGACTGTGACATGAGGATCAGAGAAAGGGCTATTACAAACATTTGTTTATGTGATTGTACCAACCAGATGCCCCAGGTCCCCTCACTGTGCTAAATGAGGTAGAACAAACAATAAAAATGACAGTACCTGCCTCAAATAGCTTACAGTCCCAAAGTAGGGCAATACATGGCAATAGGCAAGGAAGAGAAAAATATTATGGGGAAATTGTTCAAGTAGATCAGCAGCAGTGCAAAAGCATTAATAGCTTAAGTTGGTGTGCCTGAGGCAGGGTTTTCAAAATCCTGTTGAAAAACAGTGCCTGGAGCTAAGGACAATTATGGCAGCAGGGTGCATATTTACATGTGGTTAGTGAAAACCTCATGCAGTTCAGAGTCTTTAAAAAGTAAAACAAAAAATTTGGGCTCATTTCAGTAGTATGAAGCAGTGTAATACTTTGTTAGGCATGTGGCTTTGGAGGCAACAGAACAGTTTTGTGCTACTCAGGTATTCGTATCCCCTCTCAAAGCAGTGTGGCTCGTGGCTATTCAAAGCCTTACTCTCACTCCTCTGCATCAGAGAGGGTTCTGGGGCTCCTTCACTCAAAGCCCTCCTTGAGTTTCCATCCTGCTGCTGCCAGGAACACTTCAGAAGTTTAAAACATATGCCAGACACTGCTTTGTCATCTTCAGACAGCAACTGCCTCAAGGAACTCCAAAGTATTCCTCCAAGTGTGGAGGACAACCTGATGAACAATTGAGTTGGCCTCCAGCACAGCCTGGCTCTTCCTCCTGACCTGGCAGGAGAGCAGGAAGGCTAACTCCTGGAAATTTGGAAACACTTCCCAAAAGATCTCATGTTATTTTTCCTTAATATACCTCACTAGTTTCTATTTTTTTCCCTAGCTCCCGAAAACTTTGGTAGATTAAACAGAAGGGGAAATTAAAGTCAGAAAACAGACTCTAAAATTATGCAGATTTTCTAAAAGCATTTTATGGGTATTTGTACCATAAAGATGATTCATTATGAGATTTTTTACAGTGTGACTACATAATCAACAAAAAAAAAATAAAAAGACCAAGTAAGGACTTCTGTTTCCAATATGAAAGAGACATTTCTGCTTTCATGCTCTTCTCTGTGAAATGCAAAAATGGATCAGTGCAGATGCCATGACAACAAAAGAAAAAGGAATCTCCTAAAATACAAACCTCATAGGATTTAGTATTGCTTTTAGCATAGAAACCACAGTGCCTTGAATCTGGAATTTTCCTGAGATGTGAGAAAATAATCGTCTTACACAATGTACAACCTCTAGCTTTGCCTTCCTGCTCTTCCTTCCTCAGAAACTGCTCCACATCTCTGAAGTTCTCAATATATACCTACTTTGCTAAGTTTTAGCCCTCATGAAGACTCAGCCACTACATCATTCTCAGATTCTTTTTTCCAGATTTGATAGATTTATGTAGCAGGGAAAGAAGTTTTCTCTTTCAGTAAGATGCTTCTTTACAAACAATCTGCAGGATGTAAAATGAGAGACAACAAAGCCTACAAGAGTGGTGTCCCAACAGTACTCAACAGCAGCCACGGACTTTCCTTGTAGTAACTAAACAGCTGCAATGGAATGTCTTGTATCAAAGTTGTACCTTTTCTTGAAGTAGCTTGGAGGAAGCTGCGTCACGATTTCCTTTCCCACCAGCGGTACTAAAATGAGACCATGGTAAAACGGTATTAAATGTTAAGGAATCTTCCAAGGCAAAATCTGGTTTCATAAAAATCTGAAATAGAAAAACAAAAGAAATAAATGTGCCTCACTCACCCCTACATTTTTTGCCCCAGTTAAACACACCTGTCTTATTAAGCTAACAGAGACCTTATTTGTTGATTTCAAAATCCAAATTTTCAATTATCCAGACAAACAAATTCATTCCAGACCTTACAACCAAGTCACCTGACACTTTAAAAGCTTATGTGACCTGACAAAATCTTATCATGCTAAAAGAGGAAGGCACAGCTCCAAAATTACATCAGTATTCCAACACCCAAGATGATCTAAACATCCCAAGTGTGCAAAAATAGGTGGCATTAAAGTGCAGGTGGGTCCTCCAGGGAATGCAAGCAAAGCTCCTTCACTAACAGGGGCATCTTGGTGTTGATCTGCTCATTTCTGGGGCCACAGCTTCCACCAGACTGAGCCAGCTGTCAGGGTACAGCAAGTGTAGCCAGGATGGAGCAGAGTGTCAAGCAGGATGCAGCAAATGTGCTCAGGAAGAGTCAGTAACACACAACATTAACAAGAGGTTGAGGCCAACTATTGATCTAAAGTTCTCTCTGATAACATCACTGACACTTGACAAAACTGGTACAAACCCCGAGCTTCCAGGCAGACAGCAAACTTACTTCCCCACATTTATGAAGTGTAACTTTAAAAGGTTCAACACAGGCTACAGCATCACACCACACTCAAGCACTCTTGTTTCCTGGACTTTAAACATTGTAGTGACAGCTATTCAAGTCACAGCCCACATGACTGGCACAGAGATGCTGACCCACATTAACACTAACTTCTTAATGTACCTAGAAAATATTATTCACACTCAAATGGACTCTGGAGCTGTGTCTTTTGTCAACCTGATGCAAAACCCCACATCATATATGCTGCATGCATACATGCAGGAGCTTTGATCAAGGATTCAAGGAGTTAAATCTAATGCTAAGTTATAATTCTATCAAATTCTTCAGTTTCCCTTTCCTTCTAGAGTGGCTAACTTTGCTCAGCACTGAGGTTTTAACTTCACTTACTTAAAGGTGAAAAAAATAATGGTATTTTTATTCTACTTCAAAGGAAAAAAATCAAGACCATGGGAAATAACAAGTTAAAAAAAGGCTAACAAATCATTCTTAGTCTTTTAAAATTCTGAGCACTGCAGATCCTCTTGAGAATCAACAAGGACAAAATTTCTACACACTACATGCATATATTCACAGTACATGTCATGCAAGAAAACCTTACAAAAGCTTAGAGTGCACAGAAGCCATACCTTAGGTACTTGTTCCAGATCTGTCCTGGATTTATCTAAAATTAAATCAAAAACAAGTAGTCATTCATGAGCAGACAATGGAAAACAATTCCCTTGAACAAGAGACTCCTGTAAGGAAGTTTTCAAGACAATGATGCCATGTTCCTCACAGAGGGGGAACAGGGCAATAAATTGAAATGAAACATTCTGATTGGACACAAGGAGAACTTTTTGCACCAGGAGGACAATCAAGGCTTGGAGCAGGCTGCTCAAGAGAGCTGGGTACTTTCCATCCTTGCAGATTTTCTTGGTAAAGCTTTGAATGGCTTGGCCTGACCTCACAGCTGAACTGGCTTTGAGATGGCAGTTGCAGTAAAGGCCTGAAGTCCCTTCCAACCTGAAATACTTTAATTCTTTGAAAAGCTTTGTTATCCTTTGTAGTTCAGGTCTCATGCTCAGAGTACTCAAAGGTGCTTGCACTTGGCTGATTTGACAGTCACAATGTTAGTCATACAAAGCAATCCACTTAGAACTTCACATTCATTAATTCACGGGCATGGGCCAGGAAAAGGTGCTTTAACACCATCCCAGTTTTAATGCTTGAGACTGAAGCTGGCCAGACAATCACCTTTGCACAGCACTTGGAGACTGGATGCACAAAGACTGGCAACAAGTATGAGCAAGGGCTCAGGACAGAGCCCCAGGAACACTGAGCAAGCAGCACAGCAGCTGTACTGCACCACAGAGTGATCTGAGCTGACACCTGCAGCTCCTTCACCCTGCAGAGGGTGAAGGAGCTGCATCATCACACACCAGCAGAACTTGAAGAAAAGGCAAATTCAGACTCTTGAGGTTCAGCCAAAATCCTCTTTTCCTCCCTTACTTACACTTAGTGTGCATTATGGAGACGGGGGCACATTGGACGACAAAGAAGTTGAGGAATTTAAAAGCAACAAGCCCATATCTCTGCTGAACAGTTTGCTCATCCCTGAGGAACACAGGAAATGCTGCCTCAGCATCATCTCCCACACTGCTCTCACCTCTTTGGCTTTTACTCGATTTGTTTCTTACTTTATTTGTACTGAAATATAAAAGACAACCTTGGAATCATCCTGCTCTCCTCAGACTTTGACAGCTCAATTCTTATGGAAGTGAAAGGCCAACTCTTGTGGGCTGGAGTCAGACAGGAAATGCTAACAGCAGAAATGACAGAAAATCACGAGTTTCAGTGAACGAAATAATGCTTCTAGTAGGAACTGTCCAGCTACCCAAGGAACTCCCAGTTAGTCTGGAGACACAGTAACTTTCTCTTTTTAAAAACAAAAGACTCAGACTCTTTCAAATTGATTAAGACTGAGGAAGGAACTTTTATTCTGCAGATTAACTCACGAGCAGCTATTCCAAAATAACACCCATACAGAGAAACTCCTCTAGAAGGGCTTCCTTTTGCACAGAAAAGTTGGAAGAAAGTCAACTGAAACACCTTGATCAAAAGT
Organism: Pithys albifrons albifrons; assembly: GCF_047495875.1. Classification (NCBI taxonomy): domain Eukaryota; kingdom Metazoa; phylum Chordata; class Aves; order Passeriformes; family Thamnophilidae; genus Pithys; species Pithys albifrons. Next base: position 108,975,779 of record NC_092459.1, read on the forward strand.
AAACTAGTGAACACTTCTGGCTGCAGACCTTGATATAGATAAGCCTTATCAAACAGGGATTGGTAAATGAACCCTCTTATGCTAACATTTTTAGAACGTAAATTAAAATAAATATTAAAAACTTTCTCCAAGTTATAAAGTGTTTCTTTTCTTTTGTTTGTCTTTTCTCTTGCATTTTGCCTCTCACTTTCCTTTGTCCAGTTTCATATTAGCTGAACTATTTCCATAAAATCTTGAAATTCAGCCTTGCTACAGCTGCCCATTGCTAAGCTCCCCAGTACAAGACAGATCCAGACACTGGAGTGAACCCTGTGAAGAGCCACAAAGATGATTAGGAGACAAGAAGGAATGGCTGAGAGAGCTGAGACTGTTTAGACTGAAAAAGCTCATGGGAGATCTTACCAATGTGTTTAAAGATCTGGTAAGAGTGTAAAGAAGATAAAGCATTTTTTCCTCAGTGGTGCCCAGTGACAGGAGAGAGGGCAATGGGCAGAAACTGATACACAAAAAGTTCCATTGGAACATAAGGAAATACTTGTACTGCAAGGGTGGTCAAGCACCAAAACAGGTTGTTCAGCCAGACTGTGTAATGCCCACCTGTGGATAAATTCAAAACCTAACTGGACACTGTCCTCCCTTTGGTGACTCTGCCTGAGCAGATGGTTCAGACTAGACCATCTTGAGATGTCACTTTCCATTTCAGCCCCTACAGGATCCCTCATGGCAGAGAGGCAGGACTAGCCCTGCACTGCTGCTCTTCACTGAGAACCCAACAACTGCTACAAATTGGATGCAACAGGTTTAACAGATGTTAAAATAAAAACTAGTTAAAGAAAACACTCCTGGGGACACAATGACCTGCCATGAATGCAAACATGCCAAGAAAATGTTTCAAAGCAGGTATCACAAGCATTTTGACCTCTAAAATATCAGCAGTGTTCATGAATAATTCTAGTCCACTATGTTTGACTTTTCAATTATTGTCACAAAGAAATCCTCACCAGCTATTACTGCACATGAAGCCCTTGATCAAGTAACAGAGATGATCAGTATGTTAGAAAATCAATAACATTCATTATTGATGATATAACATACTGATACAAAAAGACATTGCTCTTTAATGACAAAAGGAAAGCTTTGACTGTACCACGTGTGTGTAATAGAGTCCCATCGAAGGTATCTTTAGAAGTACAAATATTCTTGCATCTTTCATGAACCTTCTCTCTCTGCAAGGCAGAAAATATATTAAAGAATTATTCTGAGGCTTAAAAACTAGAATTTTTTTCTTTGAAGCAGAACATTCAGGAAAATACAACTGCATTATGCCAAGTAACTTGAAGAAGTTCACAACAGTATTTTCTTCCTCTTATAAGCTCAGTTTGTCCAGGCGAAAGGTACCAAAAACTTCAACCTATAGTAGACATGTTTTTCCCCTCTATCTTTACATCTTGAAAGAGAATGAACACAGAAATTAATAAAGAGGTGTAATAACTTTTCTACATAATGATATATAACCACAGATCAACTGTAATTACACATGCAAACATTTATTTGATGTCTACTTCAGAAATCACACTAACACACAATTAATGTTTTTTCATTGCTAAATTAAATTGGATCAAAGTAGGAATTACTTCCCTCTCTTACTAATGAGTACCTTGCTGAAACCACGTATCTTGTTTCATCATGCTGAGCTTTAAATTTTAGACACCACCAGAGATGACAGTGGTGAGAAATTACATGTCTAAAGAACACCAGTGTGGACTAGATTTCTGGCAGAAGCTCCATCACAAGTCAGCTCCCTCTTTTCCAAATGTTCTTTCTTTTAGCAGTCACTGCATGAAGTGCTAATTTTAAAGGATGAAATCTTAATACATTTTACATGTTGAATATGTGAATTGATGGCAGCAATAGTTCAGTTGCAGTTCAGTTACAGACAATTCACTTCCAGAGTCTTTAACTACAATTACACAAGTAACACTTCCTGCAGCTAATTCTGAACCAGCAAAAAATAAGGAAGCTACAAACCAAGGAAGCAGAAAACAGCGGGAGACTTCTACATGTTCTTTCAGTTAAAAGGAAAAAAACAAAGAATACTACATACTTACTGACACCTGTATTTTTAAGAGTTTGTAGAAGTCTCCTACTGGTCCTTAGATGTAGCTTAAACCTTTCTGTTACAAAAGAAATCATCAAGATAATAGGCCTATTTGTAGTTTAAGAACTTCATGTATAAATGTTTAGATTGAAGACTCTTAAAAAGTATCTCCAACCATTGCAGCATGATCCAAAGGTCTGAGAGCGCTATGCTGCACTGTAAAGCCCAACCAATAAACAATCCTTACAGAAAAAAAGGATTCGTAATCAGAAAGAACAAATATGAACTGTAAGCCCTGGTGCAGAGCTCAGTATTCAGAGACAGAAATTAAAAAAAATATGAAATTGCCTCAGGATGATTGAGACAGCATTTTCCACAGGATGGGTACCAAGATTATAGAAAAAGAAATGTCTAATGAAGACACAACAAACACTGAAAAGCAAAGCAAATTTATTATCAGCTAGCTGTATGATGGACTACTAGCAGGGACAATATAATTAGAAGGATATCCTTCTGGTTCCTAGTACTATCTGCATCTAACTGGGCATTCTTACCAGAGCAATTTCCTGTTGGTATGATGCAAAATGTTCCTTGGTGATCTGTGGGAGGTAGAATGAAGGCGTGACTTCAGTGTCCACAAAGTCCACTCCCCATGTTTTTGTAAAGAAATCAGATTCCCTTTTTGCTAACCTAGGATCATTCAGTGCTGCTGGGAGATTGACTTTGGAATGATAAATAGTCCATCTTTGCTGATCCACAACTAGAGATGGGCTGTCACATAAGTTACTGGGATCGCCTGCAGCACAAAAGACAAGACAGTTTGTTAAGGTGAGAAACAAAGCTGTAATTCTGGGTTCTTCAACAAGTCACATTTTCCCAATTAGATACTGGATTAGAATTATCTATGCAAAAGACAGATGATATTTTCCTTCTGGAATTCTTCAACTTGCACTTCTATCAGATTAACCAACACAAATTTTCATCACAGTATTGGTGTGTTGACACTCATTAAATATATTAGCTCACTAACATTTGCTTCTACTGTAGAGAAAAAATTCCAACCACAAACAGATTTCTAATAATCTGAACCTGATCAGAATTACAGCAGAAATGTCATAATTCTTAAGATCCCACCCCACCTATTTATAAACTGAGCTTTAGTCCACCACAGCAGCGGGAACTGCAACCAAACCCTGGTTTTATGAGAGCACCTGAGACTTGTAACAGTACTACAGACAGGCCTCTTGCTTCCTGGTGCAGAAGAGCTGGGATGTTTCCCAGAAGTAATGAAGTCAGACTCCAAGCACACTGGACATGTCTGCTACAGGCTCTGACAGATTAAACCCCCTTCTTGAATGGAGTATGGATCACAGCTGCAAGGTAGAATCACACAAGCACAATCCCTTCTACAATGGGGACATCTGAAAGCAAGGTACAAACTGGAAGTCTCTCCCATTGCTCCAAAGGGACACTGGGTGGTACAAAGCAGAATTACAGCACACTTGGAAATCAGACTATGGCTCAGCACACTACACCCACTGCAAGAAATGCTCACTGAACAACTGCAAACAGTTTAGGAAATTTAACTGCACTCTCCCTCTCCCTGCACACCAACGTTACCTGTGGGTTCCTTGGGACACACATCAGGCAGTGACTGCGCAGGGCGAAAGCGTTTCGTGGCATCCATTTCTTTTTTAAAGAAAGCATCACTGCTGTTTGACTGAGGCACTGGTGAAGAACTGTGGCTTGATGCCATTGCATAAAATCACCACTTGATAAAAGCTAAATAGGAAACAATAAACATCAAGATTTGAATAAAGCTCTGATGACACATTGTAGCAAAACAATGACACTCCAGTGTTATTTTTAAGGACAATACTTCAACTGACACACTTCAACAACATGAGAAAGTTTATTTTAATCACAAAAATAAAAGGCAGAATGTAACTTCACAGTCTGTTCCTGCCAGACCTCTAGGTTTGGAAGATGGCTTGTTTTCGTGCACAGTATCAATAAAATGTTACAACTAAAAGACAAAAAAAAGTCTTTCAGGCACTTCCCACTTTCTTGCCATAGTTATAGTAGCATAGTGCACACACTCACAGTGGAATTTCCTCTCAAATATCAGGAAACTTGGAACTTGAATCGGGAAAACTGACAACCCAGCTTTCCATGGCTGCCTAGTAAACTACAGTTTATTTCACTGTAAAAAGTATTTGCACAGAAAAGACAATTAAAACATAGATCAAAAAGTTCCAGAGTACAGTAAGTCCCACTAATTTGCAGTTCAATTTTAAGCTCCCAAATAGCCTTAAAAATTTTACACCAGGGTTGAACTTAATGAGTTCTTTCCATCTGTAAACAAAACTGCATTTCCATCAAAGTCTCAGTCAGTAGTAAACTGCAGAACTATTAGAGGTTTGAGAGTTTTAATAAACTCTCCAACAAGGATGTTTATTAAAACATCCCCATAACGAGCAGCTCAAAGAGTGTCTGTTCAAAGGGACCGATCTGGATCCTCGCCTTTAAGGAGAAATTAAACGCATCTAGCAAGATCTTAGCATTTAACTACCAACCCTTAATGGACACCTAAATTACTTACTACCCTGTAAAGGAGGACAAAAAGATAAAAGGCCTATTTTATCTTCAATCACTGAAGCGGGCACCAAGGGATGGCTGTATCTCACCCTGTCAGCTTCTAACAGCATCACACACATTACAGCAAATCACGTTTGGAAGAGAAAGAAGAAAAAAGTTCTACTTTCTAAACGAGGTTGAAGTGTCCCCCTTTTAAAGGAGAGGTAAGAGATGTAGAGCTGTAACAGAGCATCCCAATGAAGAGGTCCATAGTAAGAATAACTTACTACTTGACACAGAGAATGGGAACAGTGAGAAGTACTCAGAGAAAGCCTTTCCAGACATCTGACAGATCTTCCTTAAATATCATAAAGCATTAGTTTTTCTCCTCCAAAAGCCCACAAATTCCCTTTTTCTCTACTGTTTCTATAGCACGTTCATATTTTTATTTTCTTCCCTTGACATTTACAAAGCAACTACTTTCTTCATGAAGCTCTTCCCTGATGTTTTGGGATGGTTTCGTGAAAAATCTCGTGTATTATGACAAAACACTATTATTTTAGTGTTCTTAAAAAACACATCCAGTGCTATGTTGCAATGACCAAGTCTCCTAAAGGTATAGAGTAAATTTATCTGCACTTGGAACTGCTTCAAAGTGCTGTATTTGCAGTTTTTCTCCTGTAAAAGCCTCAGTAATATGAGACACAACCTGCTCTAGCCAGATGTATGAGCAACGAGGGCAATTTGTAGAAAGCACTGAAATCTTGTACTCTTGCTAGCAAGTCTTTCATTAAGCCTTTCTCCTTTCCCCACAACAAAGTACCACCTAAAAGGATTGTCTAAGATGTGAATAGTCTCAACTACATAACCCTCAGTGGATAAAATGCTAACTGCATTATGCTAGCCCAAGACTTAAAATAAATTTAAAAGACAGTTTAAGACTGAAGTCTAGCTCAATACCTCAGCTTTTCAAAACCACACTATGCCTGCTCTTGCATAGGTATTTTTATTACTTATCACCATAAAATATTCACAGACAAATCTTAAAATAGAATGAAAAAGGGTACAATAAAATACCAGTGCAAGCAGTAACCTTCAAGCTACTGAGTGGATTTCAACAGGATATAAGGCTTCACAGGCAGAGGCCTTCTTGGGTGGCATGCAATCTGATGCTGTACTAAATTATTCATAATTAACAGCTATTCTGGTATCCTCCTAAGTCAGGACCTCATGGATAATTAACCTCAGTGAACAGCCACATTTGCACAGGAATAAACCCACCTGTGCTGCCCCAAACCAGGCATTGCTCAAAATGCAGTCCTTTAATTAGGCAAGGAGTGTAACTTCAGAGAGAGGAAGAAAACTGAACAATAATACCTGAATTAAATTCAAATTACAAAGAAATATGTGTCAAGTCCATATGAAGGCATCCCTGAATCCTGCACTACACCTGAGCCCTTCTCTGTACAGCACCTTTGCCCACAACTGAAAAACCTTCATTTGTTCACCAACAGAACAGCAGTTCCTCGTGCTCCACTACAAAACATTTTATAGACAAATGAATCTACAGCCAGCCACTGAATCAACTATTTAAATGATGCAATAATAAGTAAATTTGCTGATTTAAACACACATAAAAAAATGAAACTCTGAGTTAACACAGAACAAAACTGCTGCAGAATACTTTTAACTCATTCAACTTCCAATATAAGTGAAAGGCAGGAAAATGCAGTGAACTGCACCAACTGTGCAGAATGGATTACGAAATGGTGAGTCCCCTGAGACTCTTACTTAGAAGAACATATGGCCACAGTAAGAATATACAACTGTGCAACTTCATGATATCAGTACTTAAATTATAAACAATTAAAATGTGTTAGATCAACTGTGTTCTCTCCGTTAATCACCATTATTCACATTTTGTCTAGCAATGTGCATTAAAATAATAAAATAAAAAACAAACAAACAAGAGATTATATACAAGAGAAATAACGGAACCTGGAGTCCAGAATTACGGCTTCATTTGCAACATGCCTTCAATATATTACATTTCTTTTGTTACACATTGCATTAATTTCCTTCGTTAAAAAAACAATATTAAATTATGCTGTCGCTGCGATGACTTAATAGCACTGAAGTTAAACCAAATCAAGTGTGGTAACAATGAAAATAGCTTTGATGAGTTGAATTGTACTCTTCTAGTCTGAACACATGAAGGGTATTAATCATAGAATTATAGAATCGACTGGGTCGGAAAAGACCTCTGAGATCATCAAGTCCAACCCTCGGTCCAACTCCAGTCCCTTTACCAGACCATGGCACTCAGTGCCACGTCCAATCTCAGTTTAAAAACCTCCAGGGATGGGGAATCCACCCCCTCTCTGGGCAGGCCATTCCAATGCCTGATTACTCTCTCTGGAAACAATTTTTTCTGGTATCCAACTTCAATTTCCCCTGGCAGAGCTTGAGCCCGTGGCCCCTTGTCCTATTGCTGAGTGCCTGGGAGAAGAGACCAGCCCCCACCTGGCTAGAACTTCCCTTCAGGTAGTTCTAGACAGTGGTGAGGTCACCTCTGAGCCTCCTCTTCTCCAGGCTAAACACCCCCAGCTCCCTCAGCCTCTCCCCATAGAACTTGTGCTCCAGTCCCTTCACCAGCCTTGTTGCTCTTCTCTGGACGCACTCCAGCCTCTCAATATCTTTCCTGAACTGAGGGGCCCAGAACTGAACACAATACTCATTTATTTCATCTTACAGCCTCCTCTTTAAAAATGTTGTTGTTCAGTAACACGCTCAGCAACTACGATGTGACAGAGCTACACAACACACAGCATGGAACAAAACTACTGTGATGACGAAAGCAATAACCACATGCTTGTGTACTGTGCAGTCAGCAAAACAGAAGATCTGAGCAGTTAGTAATGCGTTAATCACATCAACTTTAAGAAGTTATTCCTGGGATGACTGTGCTGTGACTCTGAGGTTTCGGCTGTTAGAAGAGAACACAACAAACAACAAAGCCTATTACTCAGGAGTAATTGCACAGGATGGCTGTAACTCTGCTGCATGTGCTTGTTTTTCTAAGTATCAAGACTTGGACAAAAAGTCCTTCAGAAACTGCCTTTCCATAGTCCAAGTGTTATTCACACACTTTGTTTTATGATGGTGAGTCTTTGCTACCAAAATATCCAGTACCATCACTATATAAACACCATATTAGAGAGGGTGCAAACTGAATCTTGCCTATTCATGGATACAAACTTCATATTTCCTCATTTTTGGGCAGTTTTCAATTAGCCATATCAAGCAATTTTTTTTTCCTACTTAAGATAGCAGCTTTACACAAATTAGTAATTTTTACTGGGAATGTTCATGTGCTCATACTTTGGTTTGTAAAGTTGTAATTTGTATTAACAATTTGTATTAACAAGACAAATTAGAATTTATTAAGCCAGCATAATCCCTGCAAGGTGCCTGAAGTCTCAAATTTATGCATTAAATAAACTCCTATTTTTCCTTTCTCTGCACTCTCCCTCCCAAAAGAAAATAAATCTACAGCCTACTAATGAGACCTTCAACTTAAATTGGTAGTTTTCATAAGCTATCTGGTACTTCAAGGGGCATTCAAGAACATAGAGCTTATTGGATTCAGCCCTTCATACAATTCACAGACCCTGCTCTCCAAACTTTATTTCAGCTTCAAAAACAGTGATATCTGAGAAGAGACACTAAGCACTCAGGGGAAAGACCCCAGGGTTCCAACTGACCACACAACACTGAGCAAACTTCTCTTTAAGTATTCCACATTGTCCACCTGGACACCAGCAGGTGCTTTTGAAGAGGTACACTCTGCATCCCAAAGGTAAGGCAGGAGAAGTTTCTTTGTGAATGCAAATGGCATGTGAAAATCCCTGCTGCTTTTCATGGCTTTGAGAACCACAGAGTGAAATGAAAATATTTTAAGTACTGTTCTGGTTACCCAACACCCTTTGGAATAGAAAACCATCAGAAGTCACTCAAAAGTCATAGAATCATAGAATCGATTGGGTTGGAAAAGACCTCTGAGATCATCAAGTCCAACCCTTGGTCCAACTCCAATCCCTTTACCAGATCATGGCACTCAGCGCCACGTCCAATCTCAGTTTAAAAACCTCCAGGCATGGGGAATCCACCCCCTCTCTGGGCAGGCCATTCCAATGCCTGATTACTCTCTCTGGAAAGAATTTTTTTCTGATCTCCAACTTCAATTTCCCCTGGCAGAGCTTGAGCCCGTGGCCCCTTGTCCTGTTGCTGAGTGCCTGGGAGAATAGACCAACCCTCACCTGGCTAGAACTTCCCTTCAGGTGGTTGTAGACAGTGATGAGGTCACCTCTGAGCCTCCTCTTCTCCAGGCTAAACAACCCCAGCTCCCTCAAGTCAAGATGAAGCAAAATACTTCACCCCTTCTAGAAGACGTAATAAATACCAAAGACACTCTTTAAAGAAAAGTATACTTGAAACATAACTAAAGGAGCAAAAGACACAAGGGATTCCTTCCAGGACCTCAACAGCCAACAGCATGTTGTTATTGATCTAATGTATTTACTCTGTCCTCAGAAGTTTAGGTTTCCCTGTTACTATACAGCTTTCTGCTAAATCAGCAGGATTTAACCCTGTAGCAGGGAAACCACAGTATGAGCAAAGCACACAGCACCTCTGTGAGACAGTGTGACCCAGACTGCACAAACGCCAGCTTTCAGGTTTTTATCAACCAGCTAATTCCTCAGGCTAAAATTTCCACACTTGTCCCTGCTGTCCTGACACAGACATCCCTGTTTCAGCGGGGCAGCTGAGAAGATTAGCTCGGAGCAGAAATGCTGAAGCAGCTCTGCTAACCCAAGCTCTTTCTGAACACCTACTTCCACCCTGAGTTTCAGACAAGGAAGCAGGTGACTGTCAGGAGGATGATGAGGGCACAGTCAGAGGACAGCTGTGACTTGTCCCCATGGCAAGGCACCTACATTTGGGGCACACTCCAACATCATATCTCTTTACACAACCTGGAGAGGAGACTGTGTCAGCCTGGCCTTTCTGAAAGCCTAATAAATATATATACATTTGTATTCATAAACATGTGTATTTTAATGCATTCTGCACATCCCAAATCTCACGTTCTGACACTGAGGGTGTCCCTTCTCTGCAAGGTTTGCAGGAGTGATGACCATCCAGATGAGCCTTGCTGGGATGAAAGCAAACCCAACCAAGAAGTTGTGTATGACTTATCTGTCTGTCCCATCAGCCCTGCTTAGCCACATGTCCTGTTACAATCCAGTAGATTCGGCAATTCTTCAGACTGTGCTGCTTTCCCAGTAAACTGCATAATGGGGAACTGTGGAAAAGCGAAAGCACTTGAAGAGTTTAGAGAGTAATGCTACCACCTTACCCTTAAATTGTCTCTCTCATAAGGCATCTCAAAATGTCCTCCTCAAATGGGCAAACAGGCAAGAAAGAACAGTAATCTGACTCCAGAGAAAGAACAAGACAGCTGCATCCTCACTGCAAAGCACCATGGGTAGACTACAAGGCCAGGATAAAACAACATCTGACTTTCATATTATTATATTTAGTATTTTGTTTCTTTTGCCCTCCCCAGCTGAAGACACCACAACAACAGATAAGACAAAAATACTAAACTAAAAAAAAACTTTAGTTAGCTTCACTTCTTTAAACCTCTGGAAAAAATTACCCAAGAACATCCTATCACTGAAAAATGTCTTGTTACTTAGAATAACACACAAATGCAAATATTTTGCCAAAAACTGGAAAGCAATTATCTCCTTACAGACAAACTATCTGAAAAGTAATATTTCACTTTTGTTCAGGTACTGAATAAAACAACTGCATGAAATATCTGTGGTGTACAGACTGTACCAAATGCACTTCCTCTCATCTGGAAACTTAACCTCCCAAAGCTGAACACTAATTTGAAATGGGAAGGCAGCTTCCCTGCTGGAGGAACAGACCTTTCTAAAGCTATTTAGGCCATTATGCACCAAGTTCTTCTGTGCCAGGGGTGTCAGAATCATTAGAATCAGCAAAGCAGTAAAAATATATGTCAGAAAAGGCCTTGTGGTTAGTTGCCCACACTATCACACAAGATGAGAGTTAAATCATTCAGTTCTCATTTTTATCAGGCAACAGCATTACAGTGTGTATTATCCCCTTGGAAAATGGTGAAATATGAGCATCTTGTGTAGCTCCATGGAGGGCCATGCAGCTGAACAAAGACCAAGGAGCCCCAGCAGGCATTCCAGCTACCAGTCTGTCAAAGGCAGAGACTGCAGAGCAGTGATGTGTGGAAGAAAGGCAGAAGAACAGCACCAGCCCCAGCAAAAACCCCAACACTGAGGTCCTGACTTTACAAAAGGAGTCTGACAGAAGCTCATGGCAATTTGTATCACCAGTAAGTTTCTCTGCACAGCCTCCCTGCTCATTGCCTTCAGCAGGGTTCGGCTCCATTTGCTCATCTGAAACAAATTTCCTAAAAATGTCAATTTTCACAAGAAGCACATCTTTCCAAAGCCTTACTGAACTGCTAGTAGGTATGAAGGAAGCAAATTAAAATACTTAATAGTTCTGACATTATGCATAAAGCTGAGACCAGAGAGCATCAAAAAGCAGGCCCAGGATACTTCATATCAATTCTTTTAGAGCCATCTTGACAGAGGATGCTGGTTGCTGGCAGGAGGCAGTAAATCGCTTCCCAGGGCAGGTACTCAGCAAACAAGACCACCCAAACTTTAACTTGGTGAGAACAGAGCGTGCCACCCATGTTTGTTGATAGTTCTCATTGTATTAATCCCTGCCCAACAGAAGGTCAAACAAAACTGATCACCTTTATTCACATCACTTCCTTTTCATCCCTCAAACAGCTTCCACTGACACAAAGAATAAACAATTCTATAACATAAAAACAAGTATGGTTATGCTACGTCTAGAATGCCAAAAGAGAAAAAAGGAAGGCCTTGCACTGCTGCTTACAGCAACTGTGTAAAACTGGTGGGAACTCCCTGACATATTGCAAAGCACCAGATATGCTATTCCAACTCTAATAACCTATCTGAAACACTCCCACACACATCCAAAGTGGCTCCTTTTTTATTTAAGAACCAGACTGATAGAGAAAAAGCTGGGATATTTCAGCTATTACATATGAGTATTTTGGAACATCTGATCAGTAAATGGATCTGTCATTTCTGACCACAGGGGAAATACATTAACAATTCTTTACCTTTTGAACAGAATACTTAGGGGTTTTTTGTTTAAATCTAGCATCTAGATGAAGTAGGTGTAAAAAGTTAAAAATATAGGGAAAATAAATATTAGATGTGCCAGTGAATATTTCTTTGGACTTAATCACAGGAGGCTCCAGAAACACAAATGCAAAACATCCTCATTTGTGTCCATCCACTCGTTCTTTCTGCTCCATTCATAAAATAAGACAAGAAAGTGCAAAGAGAATAAACCAAAAGAAAACTGAGCCTCCCAGCTGTAAGAATAATGTGATGATTGTGGCCGTTCTCTCTCCTTGAGAGATTCACAGCTCCTCGTGTCCCCAAAAGTCTGAAGAAGGAAAGCAGAAGTGGCTTCCATACAGAGTTGCTGCCCCATAAGAAACAATACACACATGATTCCATTTCCCAACCTCTTCCTACACAAACTGCCAAAGAAAAAGTCTGCTTTCTCCACTCTTTCTGGCAGCTCCTGACACTTTCCAGGAAAACAACATCTGTCTTCAACCTCGGAAATGTACATCCCCTTCTTCTCCCATAAAGTTTGTGCTGTCAACAAGGCAAAATTTCAACATGCACCAGACTCCTGCTACAGAGAAAGATGGTACTGAAGACACAGGGACACTCAGGACACATCCTGTTACTGGCAAATCAGATGGGAGAGGTAGGTGTGTAACCCTCTGACCTCACTGGCAAGGCTGCCCACATGATGCACAGTGACTTTTGCTTAAGCAGCCATGGATCTCCTGTCTATTAGTCCATTTTAGGCATGGTTTTCCTATCCAACAGAAGCACCATCCTATGCACAAAGGATTTGAAGTGAACTATAGTTTTTAACTACAGTTAGGCCAAGAGTCACACTGGCTCTCAGGCAAAAGTAGTAATTACTGCAGCCACTACAAGAATAAATGAACTGGAATCAGGTTTTTTAGTAAGAGCTTTTTTTCACAGGGCTGCAAAGCAGCTGTGGTAGTACAGCTGCATGGAAGTCCATAAGACTTCTCATTCAGGACTCCATCAGACAGGGTACAGGCAAGACAGTAAAGACACCACCTATGCCTGAAAACTCTCAAAAACACCACATGTGCAAGTCTGTAGTCCAATAATTATTTTGATGTTCTTTAAAACAGGCAACATACATGGTTGGGATAACTCAACGCCCTGCAATAGAAATCCTAAGTATTTAGAGAATATATGAAAAACAGAGAAGGAAAAGAGAATCAATAACAAACTAAGGCCAAAACTGAACAGTCAGAGAGGGAAAGTTTTTGTCGAGAGTGCAGAAGGTTGATACTTTACACACACATATGGGTATTTCTTTCTACAGGCCATACTGTGTTTGAAAACTTACATTAAGGGAAGGTAAGAAATTACATTTGCCCATGCACACAGTTTGAGGATCATCTCCAAACCCAGAGACCATTGCAACCCTAAATGGTTTACGGAGCCAACCAACCCTCCAGCCCAGACCATCCCTGCTGCCATGTGCCAGCATTCCCGAGGAAAGCCCCAAACAAAACACTCGCTCTACACGCTCCCCGCGCTGGCACCACAGCCAGGAGACGCACCTCGGGGAGAACACGCCGGCAGGATCTCCGGGACGCCGCTGTCATATCTGTCCCCGTGGCATCGTCTGGAATGGAATGGAATTGCTGCCGGGGCTGGGGGACCTGCGGGAGGGAGAGCGGCCGCGTGAGGCAGGCCCGGCCCCGCACCGACACCTCCGCACACACCCGCCGGGGGGTTACCATGGGAATCCGGAACGGGGATTTGCACGAAAAGGGGAGAAGCAGCGGGGGGAAGCCGGGAGAAGGTGGGGGGAAACGGGGGGAAGGTGGGGGAAAACGGCGGGACTCGGGGAGGTGGGGGGAAACGCGGGACGCGGGGGACGCGAGGAGAAGTGGGCAGGCTCCCCCGCCCCGCACGCCGCTCCCCGGAGCCCGCAGCCCCGCCGCCCGGCCCAGGCCGCCCGAGTCGCTCACACAAAGGGCGCCCCGGGGAAATTCAACTTTCCCGGCCGCTCCCTGGGGGAGCCCCGGCCGCGGGCGGGGGCGGGAGGCACCTGCGGCGCCGGGGGCGGGCGGGCCCCGCGGCCTCACCTGCGTTGGCGGCGGGCGCGATGCGCGGCCTAGCGCGGCTCCTCCGCCGCGACACGTCGGTGCCCGCGCAGGGCGGCGCAGGAAGCGGCCCGGGCGGCGGCGGCCGCGAGAGGGACCGAGGCACCGCCTCTACCACCGCCCGGGGGAGGAGCCGCGGCCGGCGGAAGGGGCTGCTCGCCTGTCCGCCCGCGCTGGAGTTGCGGTTCCGCCCCCGCGGGAGAGGGCCAGGCTCGGCGCGGGCTGCGGGGATGGGGCACCTACGTGGGGCGGGCACCACAGAGCCCGCGGTCGCTTCGTCGGAGCGACCGCGCCGTTCGGGAGCCCCGCAGGAGCGGTTCTCGGCCCGACCCCCATCAGTGCCCCTACTGCCCGCGGTGAGAGCCCCACCCGTGATCCAGGTCTGGTGAGAGCCCCCACCCACGATACATGGCTGGTGAGAGCCCCCACCCGTGATCCATGGTTGGTGAGAGTCCCCAACCTTTATCCACCGCTTGTGAGAGTCCCCACCCGCAATCCACGGCTGGTGAGACCCCCCCACCCGTGATCCAGGGCTGGTGAGAGCCCGTCCTGTGATCCAGGGCTGGTGAGAGTCCCCACCCATGATCGGGGGCTGGTGAGAGTCCCCACCCGTGATCCGGGGCCGGTGAGAGCCCCCACCCGTGATCCAGGGCTGGTGAGACCCCCTTCCCGTGACCCACGGCTGCACCACCATCCCCAGGGTGAGGAGAGGCCCCACGGACGCTGCTCCACAGCCAGTCTTACTCAGGTTTATGTTTATAATTCATCATCAGAGCTCAGAAGACCCTGAAATACCCAGGCACATTAGATCTCAGAAAAGCAATAGCAGCCTCATGCCTGGTTGTGCCTTGGACAAAGAGTAAATTCTCGGCCATAGTCCTGTGGCAGTCGACAAAACACAAGAAGGCTCTGAATTAATAGCAGCAATTCCAGTTGTGTTAAATGTCAGAAGCACATGAGCATGTGGCCATGGGATGTGTAAATGAATGTAAGTGGAAGTCCGTGGGTTCGTGGCTGGGCTTGTGGCTCTCTAAGTCATGCTTGTGTCTGCCCCTGTGCTGACACCACACAAACTGGGCTGACACCACACAGACTGGGCTGAGGATGTTGTTTTGCTCCTCCTTGTTGGGTACAATTTGTTTTTCAGAGTCAACACATAACCCCAAATGAATGTTGGTTGCCAAGATCAGGTGCTTGAGAGTCACAGGGAATCCTCAACTTCCTGGGGAGATGTGTCTCACCTGACCAGTGTTCACCCTCTAAAAAGATGAGTTTAAAGAGCTGAAAATGTGGCACTACCAGAAAGAAAGACCAGTTTAATATTACTTCATAACTGTGGCTGTCAGTGTCACTGGTCATCACCACCACTGCTGCATGTACATCTATTATTCCTTTTGTAGACAAGCTTTAGAAAATAAAGATGTACCTTCTCTTGCTTCAAAATGCCATCCGTGGCTTTCAGGAGTTATTATCAGCTCAGCACAGCCCACACTTTATTGGAAGCTGGAACAGCAAAGGCAGTCAAAAAAATCAACTATGTTAAATAATAAATGCTTGTTAGAAAGCCAGTGGGAATTTCCCTCCAGCAATCTGCAAACGTCACTCAGAATATTTTCATAGCAATTTTTCCACTACCTGGCAGAAATTTCTTTGTTCAGACTGCAGACATGCATTTGACACACTACTCATGGGCAAAACACGGTGGTTTGGGGTTTTTCTTTTTTTTTTCCCCTTGGGGATCACACTAGTTGGAGTCTGTCTGCCTTCCAATCCCTAGAACACGACACAACAATAAAGTGAGAGATCATGAACATAATGTGAAACTGATAGCTGTGTATTGATCTTGACTGCAGAGAGACTGAGTTTGCAGAATTTAGTCACGTGGATAAAGTTAAGGAAATCGAAGATGCTGTGGGAGAGAGGGAGGGAGGGAGAGAGGTGGTGTTAGCCTTGTGCTCACTGTGGCTCTGCTTTATGTCACTCTGTTTCCAGACAAGTGTCCTCAGCTAGGTGGATTGAGGGTAGGATTGGATAGCATTCCTGCCTCAGGCCTGCTGCCAGCTGGCTGGGGGGATCTCCATGGTTCCTGCAACTACTCTTAAGTGAGTTGGAAAGTTTGGATTTACCCAAATTGTGTTCGTTGTTTACTTTCTGCAGTCTGATTGGAATTGTACCTGGGAGTATCTGCATAACGACTTTCCACTAGCAAAGAGACAGGTGGAAGGGAGAGGCAAAAAGAAAGGGAATCCCTGGCAGAGAAGCAGCTGTGGGTGGTTATTAAGTACAGACACTGGTTTTGAAGGGACAGCCCCCGGAAAACCAAGTTTCTCCTTTCCAGCCCTGTGGGTCAGCCTGAGGCTGAAGGCAGTTCTGCAGCGTGGGTGCCATTTTCCATGTCTTCTTGTATGAATCATGCACTGCTACAATGTGTTCAGCCCTGGTCAGCAAGCTGAGCCAGAGCCAAGTCCAGCTGTGCAGGACTGACTTCAGTGGGGTTCACATCACCAATCTTGAAGCATCTTCACTGAGCCAGGGAAATACTCTGCGGGGTTCTTCTCAGACCATTGCTCAGAGCAGCTCTGAAAAGAAATTTTACATCGGTGGCTTAGCATGAAATGACCTTTATGTAGAGCTGTAGATACTTATGTAGATATTTAGCCCTCAAGCTGACATTTGCCCAGGAAGCCCTGATCTGGCTGAAAACATCAGGTCTGTGTTTCTCTTGCACCACAGAGGTACATTCAAATCCAGTGATTAATTGTGTCAGAGGCACAGGGGAAAGCCATACCCTCGAAGTGACCTTTCAGCCATGCGCCCTCCCATGACCTTTAATATTTTCCAGTTGCAGTAAATAGAGTCTTGTTATCTGCTCACACAGGGGAAGTAACAAACTGTTTGATTTTCTACCTTATGCTTCATTGACGTTATCGCCAAGCTGAATGTTGTTACTGTTCTGCTGCATTTTGTATTAACAGCAAAACTTTCTGTATCCCTTGGGAAAAATAAACTAGTGCTGCATCATATTTGTGGATCAGAAAGAAAGGTTGACAGCCATGCAGTTACCTCCTGCTGCTTGCTTTTCTGACTGTCACCTTCTGGCTAAACCGCGTGGTGGCAGTGACAACACCAGCCCACCCTGAGATCTCTCCTCCCCTCCGGACCATAGGATGCTCAGTGGGTGATTCCCAGAGACTTTGAGAAGAAAGGCTGGGGTTTAAAGCATAACAAACCGCCCCAAGGCTCGGAATGGCTGGGCTTGTGAACTGTGGTCTGAATGCGCTGCGGGTAAGAACAGCCACTGCTTTACCAGCAGAGTTGGTGAGGAAATTGTGAGTCAGCAAACCATAGTTCACTTGATGTGTTGTCAATCTGCCTCTCCAAGTACAGCTTCTGTCCATGAAGTCTTTTATGGTGGCATTCCAGCTATCTCTGCTTCGCACTGATTGCCGAGGGCCACGTCAGCTTTGCAGGATAGCTGTGACTCAGCACTGCCAGCACTACAGTGCCTGGGTGACATAAACCAACAAACACTCCCAGGCATGTGGGACAGAGTCCTACAAAGAGTTTCCAAGGGAAAAAGTCCAATCCCAAGTAGTTTTAGCCAGGAAAATTTTTCTACCACTGCTTTTCCAGCTACATGAGTTAAGTTGGCACATTCTTGCAAAACAACAGAAACATGACAGGGTTTTTTCCTACACTCACACTGGTTCAGAAGTCTTCTGTAGAGTCTTCCTGGAAGGGAAATGGGAAACAGTGGGTTTTGTGCTGTGGAAAATAAACACTAAAAAGAACAAAGTAGCTCGATGTTTTCCCAGATACAAAGGAGAGCAAGAGACAACAAAAAGTAAGGAAATGCTCATTACTGCTCAGTGGCAGAACCAGCAGCCAAGTATTGTAGAAGCTGGGTTATCTCTGGGAATATCTGGGCTTCTTTCTTGGAATACTGTCGTGTTTTACAAGGTACTTGCTTACAGGATCCTGGTACTGCTAGCTTTCAAAAACTTCCACGGAAAACCCTTGCTCAGCTTGTACTGCAAGCAAAAAAATTAGGAATATACTGTGCTCCATAGGGAATATGAGGGAAACAAGTGATTAAATGTAATTAGAGGGCATGTCCCTCAGGAACCCTGAGTGTAGTGGGTAATCTTGTCTCTAAAAGAGTGGCATTAAACAATGATAGGAACAACCAAACTTCGAGGAAAAGCTCTCCTTGGAGGGAAGCAAAGGATATAAAAGAAATATGTAAAATAATGAACACTGCAGAGAAAGCAGATGGAGAGTTTCTGCGCTTCTTGTCGTAAGTGATGTGAAGTGATATTAAGACTGAATTTTTCATGCCAAGCGCAGGGAAGATATTTCCATGCCTTGTGTAAGTGGAGCATGGTGCTCAATGCCACGAGAAACCTTTGAAGACAGAAGCTTAGGAAAAAGTGGAACGGGATGGCAGTTTTATAGGCCAACATTACTGGCTCTCAAAACTAACACAGAAGACCATTTTGAAGATTATTTTTATAATGTCAACCAAATGCTATTAGAGCTCAGGATCAGACCTGTGTAGAGAAGATATGACTGGCCTACCTCTGTGATCATGGGCCATCATCTGACATGGCTCTTTCTAGGACAGTTTCTTAATAGATTCTGTCAACATAAGGACAACCCATAAAATTACGATGACAAGTTTCTCCTGTTGCTCCTGAGTGCTCTGGCATGTATTCCTCCATGTCTGCAATGGCAGCAGAGCTCCTCCTGGCTCTAAGTCATTCCTCAGCATGTTAGACATGCTGCAGATATGGCTGCATTTCACACAGTCTCTTCTTGTTTCTCTCCATCTCCAGTAAAGAGGCTGCGTAAAATTAAAAGTTCTTCCTTCTGTGTCTGGAGTGAGCCCAATTTATCACTTAGCAGTTTATTCTGATGGAGTGCATTAATACCTGAGTCATCAGGGGCTCTGGCTGTTTTTATGTCAGCTTTCTAGGCTAGCTTTGTGATGTGCAGGGCTCCCTTTGAATCTGGACACTGCCACCTCAACATTACAAAAGAAGGGATTCTAGTGGGAAGCTTTCAGGAAAGTGTAATGGGAAACAGTCTCATGTAAGCAGCACCTCAGGCAAGCAAAAAGCTCTTGTTTCTGAGATTACTTGTGAGTCAAAATGTGCAGATTCAAAGCAAGTGATGGTGTGGAGTGAGAAAAAGAAAAAAGTACAGAAAAAGCAGACCAAGTTGGTGGATGTCTAAAGAAGGTACCAAGGGAGCAGGGCTGGGATCATAGGGACTTTCAGAGATAAGAATTAGATTCTAGATACCACAGGGTTCAGTACAGGTTTTATTTTAAAGATCATAGATAAAGGCCTGGGATTATAGATATTTTTAGACCTTACTCTGCTCTAGGTTGCAAGGTCTGTGGGTAGCAGGTACAGCCACTGGCCAAGTTCACTCACACACGTATCACTGAGAGGAAAAATACACACCTTTCTGCATTTTAAAATTCTATAGCTGAGAGGCTCTGGAATCATGTGGGTGCCTACCCTGAACAGAGGAGGCAGCACCCACTGCCCTCACTGCAGGCTCACCCAGCCAGCAGCTTCCTGAGTGGTGCCTCAGTCCTCTGTCTTTGACCTTGAGTGGGAATTCCAGGTGGGGACCACAGGGATGATTCTTTCCCTGTAAGGGCATGATAGGGAACAGCCATTATTAGGAGAGGGATCTGCGTGGAAAACATCACCAGGTCTTTCAGCACACGGTTCGTCTTGGCTTGTCTTACCTTGCTTCTGCCCTGAGCTCATCACAGCTCCAGCGTGACTGCTGATTTGATTTAGGTCAAATGCGTTTCCCGCAGCCGCTTTGCGTGACAGCAGATGGCAGCCTTGCCCCAGACTTCAGAAACGAAGAGTACCTGGATTGCAGGCAATCCATGTGTTTTCTTGTCTCCTGGTGTCTGCTGGCTGCCAGCAGAAGCCTCCGTAGGAACTGAGAAACTGATTCAGAGCAAGCAGAGATAGAAACAGCACTGAAATCACCTCCTTGCCTTTGCAGAGCTTGGCTCCTCACCAGAGGGTGATCAGCTCTTGCACCACCTCTTTATTCATCTAGGATGATGTTTCCCTTCCAAGTTATATCAGAGTTCAGCATCAAAGTAATTAACAATCCATGCTAATTCATTTCTTCACCTTGACAACAATGCATAACAGAAAATACATCATTCTTGGTGGGGAGTATGTCAAAATCAATGTGACACTTTTCAGTGCTTGACGTGCTCCATTAAAAAGCACCTCTGTCAGGAGACCTACGCAGATGGCTGAATACACTGTGGTGTGGGTGAGGCCTCACATTACTTCATTCTGCTGGTGACTTTTCAAAAGAGCTCAGATATGCTCTGTGGATTCACCCAGCCCTGAAAAGCAAGGAGAAAAGTGATCAGCACTCTTCTGTCCTGCCCCCTTTTATTCCTGGCTCAGGGAGCCAGAAGAGGAATGCTTAGTGGACAGGGTGTTTTGAGATGACCAGAGCCAAGCTCTTTCTAATACCTCCTGGATCCTGTGGAAGCATTTTTTATTACCACATGGCAACACCCTTGTCCAAACTGTGTTTTTATACCCACTTGACTGATACTAGTCAGTCTGTTTCACAAGCACCAGAAAGATGCAAAAGATGTCTTCTTCTGGGAGGTTGCTCCTGCTGCAAACACAAAAGAACACGGATTTACTTCTATGTAGGCTCTGCTTTCAATTTCTACTTTTTATCCTGCTTCTGTTCTCACAAAACATGTTAATGGCATCCAGATGCTTATTAACACGCTTCATAGTAAGAAGCAGAGACAGGAAATACAGGCCAGATGAGGAAGAGAACAGCTTAAAGAACGGTTAAGAGAGCTGAGAGGAACCCAGAGTCGGCAGAGCCAAGTCAAAGTTACTCTGGAGCCTTCAAGAAACTAATCAAATGGTTATCAGTGAGCAACACTATGAACTCCAGGAGATGGAAGTCGTCCCACAGGACCAAAGAACTATTATCAATATTTAGAGGGACATCCAAAGACAACATTAATTAATATTAAAAACCCACATGAGCCTTAAAGCAACTGCTACGGGCTTATAAAAACAGGCCATGTCTAATCAACTCCATTTCTCTCTTTGATAAGGCAGCTGGCCTGGCAACTGGGAAAGGGGACTCACAGATGAGCTGCATCTTCACTGGAGTCATGCTGGCTGATGCAGCCACCAAAGGAAATGGCCTGGACAGCATTACTAGGAGGTGAACAGGCAATTGAGTTGTTTATGCTCAAGGTGTGACAACCACCATGTCCCCGGCCCTGCCTGTCCCATCAGCTGCTGCCATGGGAACGTGAGCTCCCAAAATCTGGCTGAAGAGGGAGGAGACAGGATTTCTGTGCACATACCATGTGGGGTGGGAGTCACAGGGAGACAGTTAATTTCACACAGGAAATCACCACCAGTGAAGAAATGACCCCAATTCCCTACACTGCACTCAAGGTCTTGTAATTCATGAGCATCTTCTCCTTACAAGACATGCATGCAATTCAGCCACAGCTCAGCTTTTAACGAAAGAAACACTTAAAACACTCTTTCAACAATCTGCTCAGCCCACAGAGCCTGCTGCAGGCTGCTGCTGTCAGCTGTCCCTCAAAGGAGCCTTCTCACCGTTTGAAAGCTGCCCTCTTCTTTCCCAGCTCTGTAGAGAACTCCAGCTAACTAGGAGTCTCCAGGCCATTCTAATGCTGTTCTCCTGTCTTCCTGGCTACATTCATTATTAATAGCTCATCATTAAATTTTAATAAATTGAATATCAGAGGTTTAAGGCTTGTTAGGCACCTTTTCTCCCTTTTTTTTTAGTTCCAGGTCTTTTTGTTGGACAAGTTCATTCATTGTCATGCAGGGGAATGTGCCAATCAATAAGACATACTTTTTGCAGGAAGCTGCTCTTTTATTTCCAAACTGCAGAAGTGCTTGGAATACAAAAGCTTTTGCTTTGAGTGGTTTCTTTTTCTTTAAGAAAACAAACCTCAAAAAGTAGGTAAATACTTGGTCCCAACTTGGTCCTTGGTTTACTTTAGATATGAGTGTATGAGTTCTATCTTTGTTCATTAACAAGTTGGTTTTGCAGGGAAGGTGGTCTGTGTAGGACTGACCCTAAGGCAGGATCTGTCCCATAAAGAGTGTGAATTGAGGGTGCTACAGAGAAGCACTGAAGCCCATGATAGGGAGAGAGACTCCATCATGTGTTTCTGAATGGAATTTGCTCTACCCCCATCTCAGAGGTGCAGCAGCAACACTGTCAGCAGCACTAATGTTTGCTGGCACATCATCCCCCTCACCTCACAGGTAAAACTTCTGCAGAAGATCCAAGCTGATGAATGGTAGTGGCTCAGGCACCCAAAATTGGAATGCTTCTCTGTGGGCAAAAATGTACTGAAACGACCATCAGGATATGTTTCCTCAGTGAGGAGGTGGGTAAGTCTGTGAAGGGACAGAGGCAGCAAGCACAGGGGCCTCAGGGAGGATGAGGTGAAGCTGAAGACACAGTTCAGGAAACAGAAGCAAGAACCTGTCAGTCTGGCAAATACAGCCTGTGGAGAAAGATCAAAAGGACTGCTCAGCAAAGAGAGGAACAGGCTGAAGAGTGACATGCTGAGAGCCTTAACTATGTAAAATGCTGGTGGATGGAGCTACAGCCTCCATGTGCACTCAGTGGGAACGAGGAATAAGGTGCTAAAGATGTCCTTTTGAGGTGCTTTAGGTTCAGGAAGAGGAGCCATTTCTCACTAAGAGGATGGCTGAACCAAAGCCCAGACTATCAGGATAGGCTGTGGAGTGTCCCTTGCTGCAGATTTTGAAAGAATAAGTGAGCTGAGTTCTTACAGGCAGCATTTGGGTAGAACTGACCCTGCCAGGGGGCAGACTAATGAAAGAGAGGACCTTCTATGGATCTGTGGTTACATTATGAGCAACATGTTTTAAATCAGCTGATGCAAAGAAACTTGCAGAAAAATTGTTTGATGCAACCTGGGAATACTTAGTGGTGGTTGGTTGTTTTCTTTGAAATAGTAGTGAAATCTGAGATACACTGATGTGTTGAGTATCAAGAGCAAAGGTGGGTTAAATATCCCCCATCCTGAGGGCTCCTATAGCTGCTCTTCCCTTCCTCTCCTGTGTCCTGGGGAAGCCCAGCCCTGACATATCACCTTTATCTCCTAATACTGTGAATTAGCCCCTAAATTACAGTCTGAAAGATTGTTTGGGGCCAGCAGAGCCCAAGCCTCTTGTGTGATACTATGCAACACATTTTTCACAGCAGAAGCATAAATAGACCCTGGCTTTATTAACCATTAGTCTGTAAAGTTAAAAGTATAATGAAATGCAGACACACGTGGGCTATAAATATATTTATGCTGTTGTGAGGAACACCAGGCCACCACGGTATGAAAAACACTCCACTGTATAAATAATGTGCATTTGGCAATATTGGTGTAGGGACAGGGGAGATGGAGGGTTTTCTTTGCTTCAGGGCTGGCAGGGTCTTTGGACAAGCCCCACTTTGCAGAGGCACTGGCCCCTGCTCAGGCCACGGAGTCCCTGGCAGGCAGCTGCCAAAGAGTTTGCCAGGAGCGTGATTCATCATCCCCCAAAGGTGCTTGAACACACCTTCTGCTCCTCCTGCTCCAGAACAGGTGGAGTGAGATTTTCAAGTGATAAAGAGTGACGCTGGCAAAAGTGCTGAGTAACACTGAAAACCCCCGGAGCGGTGGTGGAGCTGAGTCTCTGGCACTGCTTACCCTGCCTGCTCAGGAAGCTGCTCTGGATCCACTTTTAACGTGAATAAGTGAAAAGGCATTAAATATCCATGCCCTGGGTGGTTATGTGGTATTTAAAGACATGCTGATTGATTTAGCTCCCCTTCAGAAGCAGAGCAAGGGCTACTTAAATGACCTGAGGCCAGGGCAGCTTTGCTCTGCCCACCACTGTGAGCACAGGGTGAGGGAAGGGGCAGAAGGTGGGAAAGGTGCCCACACCTCCCTGTGACCCATCTCAGGTGATGTTTATCCTCCAGCACTGGTGAAGGGTGACACCACAGGCTCATCCTGCAGTGGGAGCCACAGCCATGTCCCTGTTACAGGGCAACACAAGCTGGGCAGGTGAGACCCTGCAGTTTGAAGCGTTTCATCTCCTTTGAAGTCACAACTCAGCTGATTGTCCAGGCAAAAGAAAACTGGGCACACCTGCATCACAGTCCTACAGAGACCTTGGAAAGTGCCAGCCATTGTGCCAATGGGGGAAGCACAGGCCAGAGAGAGGAAGGAGGCCAATTAGAAAGCCAGCTCTGCCTTCGTGTTTCTCAGGGCTAACTGAACAGATGATGGTACTGCTGGAAGCTGCATTTGCTTTTAATTGTCCTCATTCCACTGAATAACTAATTCTCTCCTCCTCCCACACAACAGAAAAAAAAAGGCATGGGATTTTTGGAAAGGATGAGTTGACTCAATTCCTTTCATCCAGCACATGACAGCAAGCTGCAGTTTTTAGCTTTGCATCCAGGCAAGTTTAGAATATCTCTGCATGCGTTTGTTTTGTTTTAAATCTTCTGGGATCAGCTAAAAATATTACTGTGGAGAGATGTAGATATGGAGGCACTAAAGGCTTCATGTTCATCCAACTCCTGAACTGCAGCCAGCCAAAGGGAATAATGCAGATGGATCCCTTTTGTAAGGTGGTTACATTAAAAATTATTTTACAGGTGTCAGAGGGCTGGGAACTGGGAAGTGATCCAGGGAAAGAAGTGGATCCCTTCAACTCAGAGACAGGCTTACCTTGTCCTTCATGAGCTGTTGCCCAGGAAAGTCCTTGCTCTCTCCTTATCCCTGACCAGCTTATGTTTCCAGCATTTTCCAGGATAGACTGAAGGGAAACCCTATCTAGGCTGAAGACCAGATAACCAAAAAACCCTCAAAATATATTTTGCAGGGCCTGAGTCCAGCCAACATAGTTTAATTCATTAAAAGACACATATTTCAATAGAATCACTTCAGGAAAAAGGCATAACCATAGCAAAACATGACAGAAACTTTCAGATAAGACATGTGGAGAGAAAAGTGAATTTCATTTCATTTTTTCTTGGAGGGGGGTGCGGGGTGTTGAAGCAGAAACAAATATAAGGGCCAAGACAATGGGATATAAGCAAGCAGACAATCTTGGGAGTGGGTAGTAAAGAAAAATACACCTAAGGAAGCTTTTCCCACGGAGCGATTTAACTGTATACTGCACTTACATCTACTGTCTGACAACATGAACTATCATTTCCTCCCTCCTCCCTCTGTGCCATTCACACTTCGCGTGGTGCTCCTGGGGAATCCTCAGGAGTCCAGTGTGCATTTTACAAGGGCTCTGGAAGGGAAGCCTTTTCATAAGACCTTTCCACTATAACAAGGCAAAACAGACAAATCCTGACTTGAGTTCTAACTCCAAAAGACTCAGCTCTCATTGTATTTCTGAAAGGCAGCGGATCTTGGTACAGAACTGGTATTACACACATAGACAAAGCAGAGGAAGGAATTTGGATCAGATTAATAATTTACTCCTGCCTCAGAGCTGTTTAGTGACAATAAATCAGCAAAAGTATTCAAATAAAAACATCACAATATTGCAGGCATTGCCAAATTACAAAGGGGTTTCCTCTGACAGCAGAAAAGTCCTTCTCGAGTTGATCTGTAAGGTCAATTTGCACCCTTGCAAGATATCTCAGCCCCTGCATGGAAGCGATGGCAGAACCAGCACCTGCTGGTTCCTGTGCTGCTGCCACAGAGACCTCCTGGCCAGCAGAGCCAGGCAAACAGCACAGGCCAGCAAACAGGGTGACCTTGGTGCTGGCTCCCATTCCCTCCTGCCAGCCCTGCTAGAGGGACAGCAGGACAAGGATGGAGAGAGCTGGGCACAGTAGCAGCAAAACCAAGAGTGGCATGGAGTGGGCAGGAAGCTCCTGACTGCCAGAGCTGGCACTTTGCCTCAGGTTACTCATCTTCCCTTGAGCTCAGCCTCGGGGAATGCAGCCCCAGGTGATGCCTTACCTGATCCCACACAGGCTTGTGCCAGGCAAGGCGAATAGGAACTGCTTCTGCATTGCCTGCTCCCTGTGGCTGCGGAATGGAGTGTCTTTGCCAGGGCTGGAAGGCAGGAGGAGGTTGGGCAGCAGGAGCATGAAGGTTCAGGCACTGGGGCTTACAGCTAATGCCAGATCCTAGCACTGCACTGATGCCCAGGCTTGGGCATGTCCGAAGCCACCAGCACTGTTGGGAGGCTGTGTTTGGGATGACTGCTCTCACAGAGGCACCTCAGGCTTAAGGGAGTAACTGCCCACTTTTTCTCCTCTTTAAACATGCTCCCCCCTTTTGCTTTCAGGATGGAGACAGGACCAGACCAACAATAAGTGGCACCCAGCACAGCTGAAGGAGCAGCTGTTCCCTGTGCACCCATTGGTGTTTCCCTGGCTCGGTGTGTGTCACCAGCTCTGTTACCATGGGATACTGCTCCCAACAGCACAGGGACACAGAGCTGTTCTCAGGGAGAAAACAGGCTCCCCAGCTCCTGCTGCTGCCCTGGGAACAGCACCTGGGCAGGGATAGGTCTCCTGCTGCCCCTGCAGAGGCCACACTTGCCAAAGAGCCCCTGCCCCACGTCACAGAACCATCACAGCTCCTGCAGAGATGCTTTCCCAGATCATCTTCACAGGATGCACAACGGTGCTTGTTTAAGTGATCTCCTGCAGCCACAAAAGAGCCTTAGAAACTGCTTTTCTAGGATGATCACAGCCCTTCTGTTAAAGCCAAGTGCTACAATTAAAAATAGATGAGCTTTGCCAGCATTTTTACAGAAGAGGGATGAGCCAAGACTAGAACCAGGAAATGTGGTCTAATCCAACAGCAACCAGGCCTAATCCAGGCTGAAAGACACTGTGCAAGTAGCTGTAGCCATGATGATAGATTTATATTGCAAAACTGGAAACGCATTTTTAGAATGGAGCCTGGGAAGTGTCACTTCAGAAAGAGATCAAGCATGGCAGGATCATTATGAGATCTGCAGAGCACCTTCAAACACAGGAGTCTCCTGAGGTGACTTCAGCATGGGGTTAACCTTCCAGGAGCTCATTCCTGCAGGTATAACAGGCCTAGTAGCGTAGATGGGATTAGAAGGCCTCATGCCCAACTTGAACCACATAGCTCAGAGCCAGGTGCATGTGGGACTGCTGGAGCCTGATGGCTGAGTCAGCCAAGGAACCAGAGCACTCTGTTGGTGCTCCCACTCTGGGAAAAGCCCTCAGGAAGCTCCCCATCAGCTCCTGCCCTGCTGTCAGCCAACACACTGAGCTGCCCCACTGCTGCTTTGGGGGAAAAAACCAAAAAAAACCCCTCAAAATAACAAAAGGGCTTCATTAGCCAGCTGCTGTGCCAAGCTGCTGCCTTCTACCAGTGTTAAACCTGTGCAATTTCCTACAGCTGAAGAGCAAATTAGTTCATTAAATCACCTGCTTTACATATCACACTGTGCAGGATGGAGCAGCCATGCACAAATCAGCTGCAGGACACTGGCTGCTGATTTCCAGAGGCACTTCTGCAGAGTTTAACAAACTCTTCAAGGCCAGAAAAGCACCTACACCTCACCTCATTTTCACACACATTCCCTTCTCAGTTCCTCATACCTGCAGTGGTCTCTCAGGGAACAGTCCCACATGCTGGTTGTGTCACCAATGCTTCTGCCAGTGGAGAAATCTTTGAAGGAAGGTGAAGGCCACAGGTCCCACCTGGGGCTGGCTTTTGCAGGTGCAAGGGGCTGATGGAGGCTGTCACAAAAGGAACTGCGATTGTCTCAAAGCCAGCACGGTGCCACATCTTGCACCTCACCCAGCTCCAAAATTTGTTCAGAAGGAATGGCCATGAAGTTGAGTGCTTCAGTCAGCTGGTTGAGTCAAAGGGATCATTTTACTTTTAATCTGATACTCATTTTCTCATTTACAGAGGACTATTGCAATTGTCTGTTAAAGAACAGAAGCCTGGGGGAACTTAAACTGGGAACCACAGTCAGAGCTGCTGCTGTTAGTGATGGAACTTGCTCCTCAAACTACTTCACTGTTACTATTCCTGCCTTTGGCAGCAGGATTTCCCTGTCTCAAGTGTTTGAATGCCCATGTTCTGCCCTTTTAAAAATGGGATTAACAAGCCCAGCTTGGGTCAAGAGAAGCATGCAACAGACAGAGAGCTTGGGGCAGACTCTGAGGAGTGATCTTAGCCCAACACTCCCCAGAGACACAGCCAGTTCTGCCTCGACACCTTTGTCTGGAGAGTCTCATTTTTTCTTTTTGTTTTTATTGGGGGGGTGTGAGGGTGGAGTAGAGAAGCACAGTGAAAGCAGAATGTATCATCTTAAAGGGGGTGGAGGTTTAGTGATGGCTGCATGTTGGGCATAAACTCCTCTGCAGTCAGATGTGCCTGTGCCCCACAGCACCCCTGGCTCCACACCAGCCTCCAGCAGAGCCTCCAACATGGGGCGAGTACATTGCTTTCCACATTCCTCCTACCATTCTGTGCTCAATCTGTGCTCATGGCTCAGCTGTGTGTTACTCACACTGTTAGGAGCTTTCCTCATGTCCTCTTCTGAGTTTTCCTGTTCCCACAATCAAAAAGAGAAGGACCAGGGAAGCATCAGCCACATTTTGTGGAAGATGGAATCAAGAGCTCTTACCATTTTAGAAGAGCCCAGACATTTAGTTCACTTTTTGTTTATATTTCAGGATTTGTGACTTACTCGGGGAAGAGATCATTTAACTGTGTCTTTTAAACAACACTCTCACCTTCGTTAACACATAGTTAAATATAAAACATGTTAAGAGGTCACATCTAAAAGGAACTCTTCAAAGTCATGACCAGGAAAATGTGCAAAAAACTTCACAGCTGCTGCTTCTCTGTGCTCTTAATCCACATGCACAGAATAGAAACCTCAGGTAAAAAAGAAGGGCCATCCCCAGCCACCTTTCCCATCTCTTGGAAACAAAGCCACAGACAATCCCAGGATTTCTATTTTTGAAAAGTGTTTACTCACGTAGTTTGAATAAATTAATTTGCAAATAAAAATTAAAACTACAGTATACTATAGTTTGAATAGATGATTAGAACAACTACAATACAGGGATTTCTTGCTGCATAAGTTTCATTACTTAATGCATATAATCTGGAAAATGTCAAAATCAGTTATATTTCTATGGAAAGGGAGTAACAGCAGTTACTTGTACATGACAGCCAACTGAACTTATAGTACAGGTTTCCTGACACATGCATTTCCTGAGTGAACCAAACAATATATATAATTTCTTTTTTAAAATGGAGAAATAATTGACAGTCAAAGTAAGTAATTTATGACATCTAAGCAACACAGGTCTCTTTAAACCAAGAAAATTTTAGAACAGCTTCAAAAGAAAAATGAAAGCTATACTATAAAGTACAGAAATTTGCTACTGTCAATTATACAGTACATATTTTGGGGGGGGAAAAAAAGTACAAAGCTGGCCAAAAAAGCTGAAATCAATCCTAAAAAGGTCAGGTTGTGTGTTTGCCTTGAAGCACAGTGGATCAGCAGCAAGGCTGCATGTACTGTCCTGGTCTTTTATGGTGGATACAGAGGGAATGGAAGGGGAAGGAGGGGAGAGCACAGAGAGACCAATTAACCAGAGCCCACCACAGCATCCCACACTGAAGGGTCTGAGCCCAGTCCAGCCTCAGGTTTCTCCAACAGACTGACAACTGTGACCCACTGCCCAAGGATGCTGGGACACAGGCACACATCCCTGGGGTGCCAGGCTCCACCTGTGCCCCATGTGTGCCCTCGAGGAGCATTTGCACCTGGCAGCAGGGTGAGGGCCCCCACACAGCAGTCTGAGGGTGGAAGGCAGAGCACCCACCTGACAAACCTGTCCCAAGCTCAGATATGGCCCAGTCACAAGTTGCTCCCCACACATGTGCCCGGGTGCACCCACCTCTCCCCTCACCCCTGCCCCAAACAGCAAGGAACAGAACAAGCTTCATCTTTCAGGTCTGTTCATTTTAACATTGGGAAAACCCTCACAAATGTCACTAATGCTAAATAAAGAGAAGTGTTAGCGTGAAGGGAGAAAAAAATCCTTAATCTAGACTAAGTTGCATATTCAAAGAGTCTGGTAAATATTCTCCTCATAACCAGATCGTAAGTACAGTCCTACCAAAAAGACATTTTAAGAAGTCCTTCTTAGCTACCTTTCAACACAGTTAAAGCACAACTTTATGCCATCATAATTTGCATTAGCTTTGTTTAAAAAGTATTTTAACTATTCTAAGAACTCAGTATTTTAGATTAAAAGATTTTTCTACCATTTCCATCTCACGTTCTTCTCCCTCCAGAACTACTCTACACATCCAGCAGTTGGATGTAACACACTATGACCATGCTCCTCTCTAAACATTCTACATATTTTCAATAGTAAAGATAAATAGAAAAGAGTTAATATACATGTTATATTTTACAATGTTTGCATTCAAGCTGTAAACTAATGTTCTTTGAACTATTTACCCTCCATATACAAAAAGAATGAAACAACTTTCAAACACTGCGGGCATGTGATTCAAAACCATTAAACGGAAGGCATTGAAGTTCACTCTTAAAACACTTCCTTCACCTCTTCAGAAGTAGTTATTAACTAAAAAAAGCAGTTCTTCCCCTTCTCCCCCCATTTCTTCTATTTCCAGACTTTTCTCAACAGAGAGAGATATTTAGCTGTTGTAACAAAAAACCCCAAAAATTCTTCATCTTAATGCAAACCAGCAAAGCCCAGAGAATACGAAAAAACAGTTGGTTTAAAAATCAGGATCGCTTAGCTTATCAGTTTACTGCAGTCCTGGGTAACACCTGTGTTAGTCAAGGGGTCCTTGGAAGATGAGTCTGATGTAGCCCTGCTCACCAGCCAGCTGATGTGCACAGAAGGGACAGGCTGCGTGGAAAGTGTGAGTACCGTGAGGGAGAGGGATTTGGGACCAATATGCCGTTGTCTTTTCCGAGCACACGTGTCCACAGGGGCTGAATGCGTGGGTTGGAGGTCCAGCATCCACGTAAAACCCCGCCTCACAGCCGAGCCACAGCGGCACGTAGGGCCCGACGGAGCGGCACATGGGGCACTCGCGGTCCTTGCCATCTCTCTCCTCCTTGTTCCCCCAGTTATGGTAGCCGTGGACGTGGCCACAGTTCAGGTACACCCACGGCTGCTTCTCGTCTACAACATCTTTCCTTTTCATGCTGGGGAACGCCAGGGTGTTGAAGCCCACGGGGCACTGGGGCCTGGCTGCGTTGATCTCCTGCCTCAGTGCCTCCAGGTGCTTGACGGTGGGGGTGCGGGACAGCCCCTCTGCCGTGCGCCACAGCAGCGTCGCCCCGCACAGGTCGATCAGGGACCCGTCCTGCAGCTGGTTCGTCTCATTCTCGACCTTGTGGTAGGCAGAGACAGAGAGAGGTGTCACCTGAAGAGAGTTAACATCGTGCATTTCCATCATACAAACCTGTCTGTAAGATCCAGACAAAGTTTTGAGCCGTTCCTGAGTGTCAATAGGAAGTGTCCATAGAGAGCCCAGTATCGGCTTCTCTCTCCCCCTTTTTTTTGAAAAAAACCCTACCCCAACATCTTAAGAGATCAACGTGTGCAATAAAATAGACCACATTAAGTCATGCAAAGCTCCTCTCCAATCTTAACAGCTTCTCACAACCCCATCCCTACCTAGAGCACTCCCAACTGTGCTACTTGAACTGAGAAATGGCACAAGCCTTCTCTAGTTCTCCATCATATTTTAGACTATTTTCTTCAAACACATCTTTATACATGGCCTTCCCCTCCTCCAGAAAAAGTCACCTGTTAGCACTCTTAGCTAAATACTTGACTTAAAGTGTTCAATGTAGCATTTCTTTTTGCTGAGAGATCTTGAGTCACACCAAAACAAATTATGTCCTGGAAACATCACCAAAGTTTTGTAAACAAGAGGAAAACTCAGAATGCCAAGGTGGAAATGAATATCCAATAAAATTATGATTATTTTTTATTATTCTATAAAAGAGGGAAAGTGAGAAAACCTTCAAAGCATAACCTCAAGAGAAAGAATCAGAAAAATACTCTAAACTGTGCACAGGACTAGGACAGTTTGCAGAGGTGCATAATAGACTGGAAACTCAATTTAGGAGAACAGTCTAGGTGTGCAATTAAGTACTGGTTTCCAGATGAACTCAGTCAGTAGTTCAGGTTGAGCAAGACACCTTTGTGCATGAAGAGAGACACATAAAATTCAGCGTAACTAATGGCAGAGGTGGCAACCAAACTGAATTCCAGCAGATTCCAGCTCTATGCCCAAATTTTACCACTTATGGCAGTACCCATTTTAAACAGGTTGCCTAAAACTCTAGTCATTACTCTCACCATTTTTCCCCTCTGCTGAGCCGATCTGGTTTCACGGAGGCTGAACACATTCCCACACACAGAGATCTCTCTCCACACCCCTGGCTTGGAGTCCTCTGTGAATCCATTACGAGGATGCATAACAAGAACTCCATTTGTTGTTAGTCCATCCATTTGCCCATCTGATGTCTTCCACTTTGCAGCTTTCTCCTAGAAGAAATTACACCAATAATTTTAATTTGGCTGAAGTGGAGCTAGGAATTAGTTTTAAAATAAGCCTGAACTGATCTTTTAGAAGAAAAAGGTTTCCTTACCCCAAGAAAAATGTTTTTGGAGGAGTCAAATCCTGCAGCGTATATTCTTGCTGTGAAAGGAGGGTTACGCTCACATATGATTCTGCAGGCAAACCTTGATATAGTGCTCTGCACAGACTGTGTATCCGAATTGCTCTGACTTCCAGGAACTGTATCTGTTACCACAAAGTCTATGGGACTCTCCGTTGACCGACCAATCTGGAAAGGGATTGGAAAAAAAACCTGGTCAGAAGTTTGTCTTTGGGACTGGGAATATTCAAATGCAAAGCATTTGAAAGTGATGATATAAAAATCATGATGTTACAGTTCAAAGCATTCCTCTCCACCCATCTAAAGCCTCATCTGAACTGATGAATTGTTCAAGTGATCACAGCTATTCTGAAAGCTGGGAACAGCCAACTGAAGGAAGGGGAAAATACGATGATGTAATTAAGTCAATGCTGAGATGATTTTACACTGAAGGCCTTCTCATCAGGGAGGTTACACTCTGGTCAGACAGATCAGCTGCAGCAGCACCAAAACAGTGCGAGGAAACAGCAGTTAGAAGGAAGAAAAGTGACATTCAGTCACTTTACATGCCCACAATACTCTGAACAATGCCAGACTAGGTGGAGGTGTAAATGTAGGAAAATTAGATTATGTGAGGTGTCTCTTCAGCTCTGATGGGGCACTAAGAGGCAGCAAACCTTTTGTGAAAGACCTGGCAAAAAGGTGCTTGTGGTAGAGAGGGGTTATGATAACAATCATAAAACACAAGAATTCAGCATCTGACTACAAGTTTTTCTGGAAGCCATGGCTTCTTTTCAGTTAATTTTGCAGTCCCACATAACTGTACTGAGTTTGACAGAACTACATAACTATCACTGCTCTTCCAGTCAGCTCACTTTGTCCTTTTCTTTACAAAGGAAGAAGAGAAGTAGTATCCCTCTCCCAAACATTCACATAGCTGGATTTAAAGCTCTCTTATACACTACTAACTTCCAGACCTCTCAGGCTCTTAGAAAATAGCTGGTTATAATAAGGCTGAGCAGGAGACCCAAAAGCTTGATATGCTTTTTTTGGTGAAGGCTGGAGAGCTTTCCTGAGACTCAAACTGCTTTGTCAGAATGTTTTTTTTCTATTGCTTCTTAGGCAGGGTAACCCATCAGTACGTGAGGATTGCCAGGGGCAATTTCAGAGCAGCACACATGCCACAGCAAGCCTGAGGAGAGGACACTCACACAAACAATAGCTTCTGCTGCAGTGATTTCATTACAGTCCTTTTGCTCTGTTGTAAGTATTTACAGTTGCAGAGCAGCTTCCTCCACTTCCCAACACCTCCCACCTCCTTAGATCTTGCAGTGGCGTCACAGCTAAATGCTGTGACAGCAAAACTGCTTGCCATAAATTAGTAACAACCAGGGGACAAAAAATAAATCAAAGCAAGATCAGTCTGGGAATAAGAAAGAACAAAGCACCTATAAAAAAAAAAAAAGAAAAAAAAGACCAAAACAAAACCCTTCCTTTTTGAGAAAAACAGGAAACAATTATAAGATATGAGTGCACACCACAGCTGCAAATGTGTTTGTGGTCCCTTCTCAGACACACAGGAACTGCAGCAAAGTTGTTCTGAACTGTCAGTGTCAGCATTGAGGCTCCTCTCTCCACATCTCCCAGCACTTTAGGCAGTTCTGGGTTTGCTTAAAGAAGTTCAGGGTATTTTTTGTATTAGTTGTGCCAAAATCCTTCCTGTGTTTCCACATTGTATTTCTTCTACCCTGTCTCCAACTGGCTGATCCCAAATCCCTTTATAAATGCCAGAAGCAAAGTTCCAAGTGCTTAAAGAAAACGGTGCACTTTATTCTTCATTTTGCAAGGAGGGACTAGGAAACAGGTTACATGAACTTGCCAGCCAGCAATCAAAGGCAAAACAATAATCCTGTGCAACAGTCACAACAAAAGCCCCCAACTTTCACCTTTGCCCAAGTCTAAGAGAGATGCAGGCACAGCCTTGGGAACAAACAAACAGTATTAAATTGCTCTGAAAAGTACAATGTAGAAACTTGACACATGCAAACTTTTGGTTCTGAGGGAAAAAAGCCTGCAAAGAGGATGCCTTGTTAGAAGCTCCCAGAAGTGAGAATACACTTAGGTATTTACTTCACATACCTGGAACATATCTGTGTTGCTGTCATGGGTATATTCAACTACGACTGTCTGGGCCCGAGACAAAGTGTAAGATATGCTGTGTTGGTCCTTATTACTTATTGCCTATGGAAAAATGCCAAATATTATTGAACCAGTGCACAGTAACTCTATAGTATAAAGCAAGAAAGCAGACTATATATAGATATAGATACATATGTATGTATAATCAGGCTCCTGTTCTGCTAATTATTGCAGATGGTTGTTAGTGACACACCTGCAGTTAAAGTTCACGAAACACAGTCCTGGCCATTTAAAAAAGCTGAAGGATTGATTCAGCAACAGACCAAACTGGTCTCTTCACCACATGCTGGAACAAAATACATGTAACCAGGGCATATTATTAGTCATGTTTTGTGTTAAAGCAATGCTGTCCTTAACACAAAAGAACAAAACCACCAAATGCAAAGGCTAAAACTGAATGTAACACCTTCATGGCTGTCTCAGCCTGAACCTGTTCAACAGAAAAGGGAGGACAAAAACTCAGGGACTTCATTCTAAAAACAGGAGCAAGTTCATACTAAAAATCAGTGATGACTGATAAGATACATAGACAAAAAATGTGGTGGTAAATACAGTAAAATGGAGAAACTTGGCACAGGTTGCAGAAGTTGTAGCAAAGTAATCTAGGATTCAGTTTGTTAGTCTAGATGTTCATTCTGCAACTATCTAGCAGGACCTGAGCAAACACTATTCTAAAAGTGTTTCTAAACAGCACTTACTTGAAGACCATAAAGAATTTGCAAAAATATTCTTTTCACAGATCTCCTATGAATGTAGTTCTACTGTAATAACTTTGATTAGAAAAATGCTTTTGATTTCAGATCACTTCATGACATTCCCTAAATTTAGGGATCAATTTTCTTAAGTGTCAAGGTATTCAGGGAGTCAAACACTCAGCACCACTGTATTTGTTTAAGGGCCTGATCTTGTCACTGGCAATTTCTAAACAACCACTAAGCCTCCTCAAATTCCATTGTTTTAGTAGAAATGCTCCATTGGTTATTGAACTTGCACACACACTTGAATAGTCACAACACAGAAATATTTCATGATTAAAATCTAGGCTATAATGCATTAATTTTGATATGAAACACAATTCAATTTCAGGATGTAAGCTCTTTACTGCTTCTTAATGGAATTCTGGCACTGATTATAAGCCCCATGAAACATGCCCTGCAAAATCCACCTGTCCCCATCCCTGGGGAACTCCTGCTCATGGGATGGAACAGCAAATGCACACAGCTTTGGCAAAGGATCATTTAAAAGCCAGCTTTAGTACAGCAAAGTTAGCCCTAAAGCATGAGTGAGTGTGAAAACAAAAAGTCTAGAACAGATTTCTGTAGTGAGTTTGGAAGGAAAACAAAATACAAAGTGTTTTACATGACTAGTCTGTGACCAGAACATTCATGCTTCAAAAATAGTAATTTTTCTTTCTGGCCACAGCAAGGACTAGGCACCAAATCTGCTTTGCTGAACTGTTTCTTGCTAACCCTGACAGGTACTAAAAAGCCCTGGATAAATATTAACCATTATTTTCATGGCCAGAACTTCATGCTTTTGACACTGCTTCGTTACAGCTCTGAGTTGACAGAGCTCTTTACACAGCACCAGGAGAAATCGGACTTAGCCAGAGAAATGGAGCTTACCTTTGCTGCTTGAGGGGTGCAGGCAATATGCACAGTGCTGGGTTTCACCCCATTTGCCTTGGGCCTTTTAAATAAAGCAAACCTACTTTTTCTTCTTCCTCTATCTCCATTTGGGAGAGACCCATTGTACCTATAGAAAAGCCCAGAAAAAGAACAAAGTCCATCTTCCTGTACCACTTGGCATCTCATGAGACACAGGCCCACAGGAACTTTCATTCTAAGCACAAAGTATCCTTAATTAGTGTAGTGTTACTAATCACGTGTTCTTAATTAATCACACTTAAATCCAAGAATCAATTAACTCAATATTGAAACATGACCACAGAATTACAGCACAGACACACAAAGGTTGTAGGGCAAGGAAGGCTACATAGATGAATCTCAAATCTCCTACCAACAAGGCAAAGAGGCTCATGTCCCAAACATGAAATCAAGAAAGATTATCTATCTGTAGCTTTATCTCTAAGTGATGTGTGCACAATGCAAATGAAATATTCTAAATACTCACCAACTCTGCTGCAGAGATAGTATTTTAGAGAATTTTGATTGAAATAAACTCCTAAGAAATAGATACACTGTCATCCAAGACTCTAAAGCAGCCCATTAGAAAACCCTCACACTCAAACACTTACCCTAATACAATCAATTCACCATATTTGACTGGTGCTTTTGATGGATGATTTTCTTGATCAGGAGAAAACATGAGCTTAGCTAATGACGACTTCTCAAATTTCAGGTCTCTGATCAAGAGTTGTGGCACACTTTTTTCATTATTTCCTAGAAAAAAAAACAAAAACAAAGCTCAGTGTAAAAGAAAATACTCAAATGCATCACTTAAACAAACTTGCACACCTATCTGGTACAGTAGTTCCAATATTTTGTGTTTTCCATATTTTGGTTTTGGCTGAAATTATTTTAACAACATTTATATTAACCCATATGATATAAAGTTGAATTGCCTTGAAGAACTACCAGATCACAAATTTCACTATGTTCTAACATCCACATTGCTTTTCCTTCATGCTGGCTTTCAGAATAAGTGGTACATAGCTTCATTTAGTGTATTTTGTTCAGCTGTTAAGAAGTAGAGCTGAACAGGCATTAAAGAAAAAAAAACACAAAGCAAGACCAGTCCATTAGCTAGAGAGGTGGAAGTTTTCATGGAAAGTGTCAGATTCAGAGCTTTCCAAGAAGCTTCTGGATTTGCAGATGGAAGGAAGTTGTTTGACAATTTGATACCAAGTCTACCATACAAGTGTATGGGGTGCAATGTGATCTCTCATGTTTAACCAGAGACAGAAGTGATATAAACATCTGTTTGAAGGAGATTTCCTGAGGGAATTGCACATAGTTCTTAAAACAGTCTTGAAGTACATTTTTTCCTCAGACTTCAGCTTTGAGGAACAGTTCATACTATTAGTTTTTACAGCTTCTCATTAGTAGCATTTCCAGACACCCCTGACATACCCAGCCCACCTATGACCTTCCTCTACAGAAAGCCTACTCAGCTTGGGTATTTGGTTCATAAAGAATAAAGCTGATACCAGTCTGTTTGAAGCTTTAACAGAAATAAGAACATTCCCTTCCTTACAGGTAAGTTTTCACACCAATTCAAAAAGCTATTCATCTTTTTTAGTACTGATGGTTAACATTCTGCTTTCTGTGCAAATGCACTTTTTGACACACACAGCATTTCTTGAATCCTGTCATCAACTTTGATCAAAACTACAATCCTGTATCTCCACTTTCTTCTACCTGAGCTAGACCATAGCTATTAGCAGAAAAGATGTCATCGTGCAGATTTTATCTACTACCATCTTGTGTGATAAGAACAGAGAGAAGGATGTGGCAGTGCTTGACTGACACTTTGCTCATATTTGTTCAGAAGCTGATACAGAGAACCCATTACTGACCTTATCTCTACACCCTCTCCCAGTCCTCTCTGCTCCTCTGCTGAGGAGCTTGGCCTTCAGCATGTCTTCTCAGTCTACCAATCCACCATGGGCATGTTGACTGCCGCCTGAAACAGCTTACAGGGCTCTCTAAAAACTCAGTTTGTTCCTTCATGCTATTCCACATATTTGGGAGGGCTTCACACAAATAAAGGCAAAGATGTCTCTGTCCTACAGACATTTGCTGAGATGCCTGGAGAACACAACCAGGAGGCTAAACAGAAACCTTTTTATCTTTCCTCCTTTCACTTCTCATTATTTCCCCAATCTCTTCTCCTTTGCTTTCAAGTCTGGGTACTGTAGATTTCACAGTGCTTGAAAAAAGTTAAGTGCAGACTGTCTCTGTGGCCAGCACAGGTGTAACAGCATCACAACAGTCTCCTTATTACCATTGTGCTATGTGTAAGCATAAGTCCTGTAGGGAGAGGCTGAGGGAGCTGGGGGTGTTTAGCCTGGAGAAGAGAAGGCTCAGAGGTGACCTCATCACTGTCTAGAACTACCTGAAGGGAAGTTCTAGCCAGGTGGGGGTTGGTCTCTTCTCCCAGGCACTCAGCAATAGGACAAGGGGGCACAGGCTCAAGCTCTGCCAGGGGAAACTGAAGTCGGAGATCAGAAAAAAATTCTTTCCAGAGAGAGTAATCAGGCATTGGAATGGCCTGCCCAGAGAGGAGGTGGATTCACCATGCCTGGAGGTTTTTAATCTGAGACTGGACGTGGCACTGAGTGCCATGATCTGGTAAACGGCCTGGAGTTGGACCAAGGGTTGGACTTGATGATCTCGGAGGTCTTTTCCAACCCAATTGATTCTATGATTCTATGAGTGCACTGCAATTAACTGGATTGGCAGAACACCTGGGGAAAGTGCCTGCGTCCCATCCACACACCGCTCACACCAACGTATTCCTGTTGCATGGGAAGCACAGTCCATTTTTACTGGGCAGTTGTCCTGGTTCAAGCCTTAGGGACCCATCCCTTTGCTGGTGCTGAAAGTGCCTTTTACTGATCCAAGAGTCCCCATCTGTCAAACAGAAATAGCGGCAGAGCCGCAGGAGGGAGCAAAGCAGTTGGGTTTGCACCAAAGCATTTCTAGATTGCTGACCCACATGTAGCAGTAACTCCACTGGGATTCTGAGGGTAACTAGTGCTGTAGGTTTTGCCTTTAAAATTCTAAGATTAAGAATTTAAAGCAAATCTATTACATGAAAATTTAAACCTTTATCATGCCAGTAGTCACAACACACTGAAGTGGGGATTGCCCCAATTGATGAAGAGAGACTCACAACACTAACTGTGACCATGATTTTTATGTCTTCTAGGGTCCTTCTTGCCCCCTGGCATCACACCACACCAGCTATTATTCCCTGAAACCACATGCCTGTGAAGACATGCCGGGGTGGCTTACTGACATTAATACTGAACTACATTGATACAGTGCTCAGTTCTCTAAAAACATCTCCTGTCTAAAGAGGTGAGGATAAAGCTTCATAATTTATATAAAAATACAGATATAGATATATTGTCTATAGAATATTTTTACTATCAACTTCAGCATTTCTTGTTTTATTTTAAAATCTTCTCGCATTTTAGTTGCTTGTGTTAACTGTCTTCTGAAACAACTCATGTTTTCATCTCCTCCCCACATGATTAATATATTTTCTACTTCAATATTGATCTCCTCAGCAGGCTCTCCCCTGCAATTCAGTCTTCTCCACATACAACTAATTTCATCTTGGCCAACAGTTGTCCTTGGCATTGACATTTAACAACTCAGAAGAAATACTGCTACGAAATCTACAGCATTGCCTATTAGGAAACAGCATAGGACTGGTAAGCACCATAACAGAGTAACCAAAGATTTAAATCGTATAACCCCAACATAACACCATTAGAAAAAGAGCTAAAACTCTTCCACTTAGAGAAAGTAGGAATGCAAGCATTAAAAATAACTTTAGCTATTAGTGTAAGTACAAGTTTTGGTGTAGCTTCTCATCTTCCTCTGTTCATCCAAGGGACCAATTTCACAGAAAGCTAAAAAATACACCTCCCAGTCTGAGTCAGCTTCTGAGTCTCATTGAAATAACACAGTTAAAGGAGACTCTAAAGAGTTACCTGAATAAGTGTCCAGTAACCTCCTCCTAAGAGATCCCTGAGCAGAAATTATAAGAGGTCAATAGTTCTCAGGGACAGGTTTCAGCAAAACAAGAAGTTATATAGAAAATCTTACTATAAGAAAAAGTGTCCAACATCTAATGCTCAGCTCCTCGTTAAAACATTTTCTATTGTTTCACATTTAAAGAAATCCAGCCAATTTTATTTTGCACATATGATGGAAATCCACTTCTTAGACTTAAGGAAGGTTAGAGAGTTAGAAATCCAGAGCTGTCTTTAAAAACACAACTTTCTCATCCATTTTCAAAAGCCTGGTTGGAATGTTAAAACCTGATTTATTTAAAAATACATCTCAGAACCTTAATAAACTGC
This sequence comes from Pithys albifrons albifrons, assembly GCF_047495875.1. Taxonomy (NCBI): domain Eukaryota; kingdom Metazoa; phylum Chordata; class Aves; order Passeriformes; family Thamnophilidae; genus Pithys; species Pithys albifrons. Next base: position 109,016,881 of record NC_092459.1, read on the forward strand.
ACACACCACTTTCTCAACTACTAACACCCCCAGATTATTTCACCTCAAGCACACAGAAAATTCAGCACTCCTAAAAAATAATCAGTCCAGCATACACACAAATTCTCACCCAGTGTGATCTGCCTGCTGCACTGTACCCAAAAGGAAACCTTTCCTTGTTACTATAAATAACAAAGTTTAGATCCCAAAGACTAGTCCAAGGGAAATCTGATGTCTGCAAATAAAACTCAAGTGTTGTCCCACTAGAGATGAGTCTGATCTCACCATAACATCTCCACTCTTGACACAGAGCAGGCTTATGGATCATTTAAAAATGAGTAAAGAAAGGAAGCAATGCTTTTGAGTCGAGAGGAAGGATCTACTAATATATATAATGGGCCTTCCCTTGTAGTATAACCTGACCAATATTTATTCCTAGAATACTACAGGAGACTTCCTCAAAGTGTTAGGAAAGGCTGATTAAATATGTTAAGAAGACAGCTTGGTCCTGAGGTGCCTCTATACAGCTAAGGAACAAACTGCTTGAACAAAATACATGCAAGTTACAATTCTGCTGCTTTTTGCAGCAGCATTACCAGACAGCAGTGGAATAGACTTCAGTGGAGCAGGCTCTGAACAACAAACTGCTCTAAACTCCTCAGTGTTGATGAGGAACAAGATGTCAATTACAAGATCCCATGTTCTTCCAAAATCACTGAACGGGCAGCAGCAAACTGTTCATGTTGACATCTCTTTTTCTGCCAAAGAGAAGAGGCCAATGCCTGAAACCCCCTACCTGTACACGGTCCTATACTACAGATTTGAAAAGATTTTGTGAGTAATGCAACTTGCATGGTTAAGAAGTAAGCACAACTGTTTGAAGTGAGCACAAAATCACAACAGGTACCAGCTAAAATCCTTCGATCTCAAAAACAGGAAACTGGGACAGGAAGAACTCATGAACAAGTAGTACCTTTCCATTCTTAACGCTGGTTCCTCTGGAGGGAGGAGAAAGCTCAGTGGGGGTAACTTCCTGAATACTATCCCATTAAACTGTTTTGAAGGAATGGAAAGAGCTAACAACTAAACTGAGAAAAGTATTTGTTTGAGGAATGTAGTTTCTTACAAGCCTTCCAGTTCTCTCCCCTGTACTCAGCATTGATGAGGCCACACCTTGAGTATTGTGTTCAGTTCTGGGCCCCTCAGTTCAGCAAAGATATTGAGGGGCTGGAGCGGGTCCAGAGAAGAGCAACAAGGCTGGTGAAGGGACTGGAGCACAAGTCCTGTGGGGAGAGGCTGAGGGAGCTGGGGGTGTTTAGCCTGGAGGAGGCTCAGAAGTGACCTCATCACTGTCTAGAACTACCTGAAGGGAAGTTCTAGCCAGGTGGGGGCTGGTCTCTTCTCCCAGGCACTCAGCAATAGGACAAGGGGCACGGGCTCAAGCTCTGCCAGGGGAAATTGAAGTTGGAGATCAGAAAAAAATTCTTTCCAGAGAGAGTGGAATGGGCTGCTCAGAGAGGTGGTGGATTCCCCATCTCTGGAGGTTTTTAAACTGAGATTGGATGTGGCACTGAGTGCCATGATCTGGTAAATGGACTGGAGCTGGACCAAAGGTTGGACTTGATGATCTCGGAGGTCTTTTCCAACCCAATCGATTCTATGATTCTATGATTGTCCAATACTCACTAAAGCCACAGAAGGCAAAGGCAGAAGAAAGCAAGCCACAGATTTCTGACTACATTCAAGTAGAAAAAAAAGCCATTTTATCATGGTCTCTCCTGTCTCATGCAAACTCTAGTCTGAGCCCACACTGTTCTCTGGGAAGACCTCACAAACCACAGTTCAGAGCACATGACTTTAAGAGCCCCCTTTCACTGAACACGTCATTTTCAGTGGGGGACGGAGACAGACTGAACTTGGGCTGGTTTGGAACTCTCAGCTTTAGCTTACCAGCCACCCTCAGCCACTCAGCTGCATTTTCTGATCACGAGACTCACACCCAACCAGGCTTTGGTGGCTTCTACAGCAAGTCTTCAGCTCTTGTTTGCAGAAAGGCACAGTACCTTGTGACTAAGTTTGCAATTTAGTAGACCAAGTACAGCTTTTGGAACTGCAGCAAGAGCAGCAGTATCTTAATGGTTAAAATGTGGCAGGGGGAGGGGAGAACATAAATTCAATGAGCCCAAGCAGAGATTCATTAAACACTCGGCTGTGGCTAAAAATACTAGAATAAAAGTCTCTTTGTAATAAATTACCATCATTTTCTAAACACAGAGCCAGCATTATAGGCTGCTAGCAACTGTAGCTAGTGCCAGACTAGCCCTTTTCTAAAATACTGCATAAAAAACACTTTCATAGTATAGAAAGAAGTCCTCTGTCAATGAGTATATTAAAATAAAAATATGCTGATTCAGATGCAAACCCAGAATTTTTCTCCTCCATTTGATAATATTATCTTCTTTATGTCCTATATCTAAATATTTTAAGGTTTGGATTTTTTTGGCTTTTAGAAATGAAGCACAAGACATCTTGTCTATTGATGTTTATATTTTTATACAATTTGCTATTTGTTGTTCTCCATTTACTATTCTTGCAATTCTCACATCCAGCTCATCCCTCAGCAGTTCTGTGTTAACTCAAGGAGGGGATGGACAAAACAGAATCTAGTCCTTTTGACAGGTATGCTGTGGCAGAACAAGAGGCAACAAACAAACGATAACACTAAAAATCACTGTTAGCTGCTACAGAGGGAAAAACCCAATCCACAGACAATGTGAGATCTCCATCCTTGGAGATGAACCTCAGCTGCCATGTGGCCCTGAATAGCCTGACCTAAAGCAGTCAGTCCCACTTGGAGTTCAGGGACTGAATCTCAGAACCTGTATTATCCTAGGAATACAGTTAATTTTAGGAAGTCAAACACAATTTTATGAAGCAACTGAAATATGCACTTCAGGTGCACTTTGGACCAGTTAAGACGTGAATTATGAGTAATTCAGTTAACAATGAAACACAATTTTGTCCTTTTCCTCCTGAGATTTACACATTACTGTCTACAGCTTTACTTAGATTTAAACCCCCATACTGCTCTTCAGACAATCAATTCACATTGAATAGTGTTGTTTCCTGCCAAAACACAAGTAGGACCCAAGTTTGCCAACATCCACTTACACATCTAAGCTCTTTAGCACTCTGGTTTCTACCAGACAAGTTTCCTGTGACTGCAAGATCAGAAACCAAAATCCTCTCAACACATGTACAGTATTTCAGCACTGCATATTCTCTTCTCATAATCTCAAATAAAAAAATCTTGATTTTCAGATTTAAACAACCAAAATACCAAAGTTAAAGTCACTGTGAGACACAAATGAGCCATGCAGAATACCAGTCTCTCAAGATGAAGATATTTGCAAGCATGGAAGTAGAAAGAGGCAATAAGTAATCAGAGAGAAATAAAAAAACCAAACAAACAACCAAACCAACCCAAAGTAATTCCCAGCAGACAGATTTCTTATTTGGGTTCCCATCAAGTCCAGGTTGCCAAGTTTCACAAACAATATCCAGGTTGTTACTGATCTCCACTGGTGCGAGCAACAAGGAATGAGCTCTTTCAGAAACACAGTGTTGCAAGACTGAGACAGAGGTTGAGAAATCACTTTCTTCTATGTGATGGTTAAATCACCACTGGAAAGTTACTCTTCTTTAACTGCTTTTCCTATCAACCTTTTTGTAAGCTTGTTCTGAAAGTTTTTACTGAAGTGATCGCTGGGTAAAAGAGCATGTATTTATCAACCATAGTTTTCACAATTCTTTCAGTTTCCAGTTAAAAACAAGTTCACTTTTCCTTCACACACATACCTGCAATTTTAGGATCAGTAGGTTTATACTCCACTTTCAAGATTAACCAGGTCCTGTCCACAGCTTGCACCCTTCACTAGAGACACACAGGGAAGGTGTAGTGATGCAGTTAGGCATTTGAATTGCACTATCACTTTAGATCAGTAGCCATACACTACCTTTATAAGGAAGGAGAAATAATTTTCTTTCTAGAAAAGGGAGCTTTCCAACACAAACACATCCCTCCCCCCCAAAGAAACCCAAGAATATGCCTTGGGAGTTTGGAAAAAAGTCGGTCCAGCCTTCTGCTTTTGTATGGCTCATTATTTCCTTGGTCTATACTGTACACCTTTTCTTTTATAACTCAGAGTAAGCTCAGCCATCCACTATACACAAACGAGTGTCTTATGATATGAAAGCATCAAAAATAAGACAACAAGGCCAAGCTCTGAAATGAGCAAGCAGCCTCTCCTGGCACAGGATACCAAGCATAAACCAATGCAAACAACTATCAGATACTGTGCCTTGAGAACACGTGTAAAAACTCAATAGAGGAGTTTTTCATTCTCATAAACAGAATGAAAGCATCTTTTTACCATGGACATCTGCCATTAGCGGGTTGGTCATCCTGGAAACAAGTCATGCAAGAGTCAGAGCACACACATACACACACAAAAAAAAAAGTCTGTTGTCTGTAGACACATTCAAAGGGGCATGTACTTGATACTCAAGAGTAAAGCTACTGTTTTGCTCCAAGGCTACAGCTAATTTTTTCCAGTCTAAGAAACAGCAGTTTTGGTCGCATTGGCATCCAGCATCCTGCTTCAAGTTCTGTTCCAGCCTCAGAAGCAAGTCTGAGCTGTCCTCAGCAATTTTAGGAAAGATAGGAACAGTGCCATGAGGACAAGCAACCTTGCTCAATGAACAAGGGACATGTTTTAGAACAGGACTTCTATTATAAGTACCTGTATGAAAATCTGTACTTTAAGATAGTACTCAGAAATAGCATTCCTGTTCAGAAGATGGAAAAAAGCCATCTAAGTACAGGGGCCTGATTTCAATCAAACCTCTGCTAACTTTAGTTCTCTTATTCTGAGCTGCCATTGATGAGATGAGAATGTGGTTGGGTGTATTAAACCTGGAAGATTTATGTAACCAGTAACGATCCACTCCAACAGACTGACAAAAATCAATTCTAAAAAACCCTCAAATTTAAAAATCCAGCTTTTTTTTTTTCAGTTATGAAAAAATAACAGCTGATCCTTCCCTGAGGAAACCACGGTAGCCTCCTACGGGTTATAAATGATGTAATTCAGACTGCGTGTGGGAAGCCAAAAACATTTGTCTTTTAGCACAAGGTGTCTATTTTAAAGCTGTCACCACAACATTATCTCTATCCTTAATTAGCTGAGAGAAGTTCTTCACCAGTTCAACTGCTACATTTCCACACAGTCTAAACCCCCCTGTCACCTCTGTCCTCATGTCAGCTTTGGGGTGTAGTAGTGACAATGCACAGCCCCTCCATCAGCCCCACCTGTGGCACAAGGGCCAAACCCCACAGGTTGGACTTGCTCCAGCACCTGAACTACCTCTCAAAGTTACACACACAAGCTACTTCAGAAGGTCAATTTGCAGCTTTCTCCATGAGGTTTTGGCTGCACTTGCACTTCATCTGTTACTACAAACTCTGTGTGCCACGTTAAAAAAGGCATAGTTTTGATTTCATTTTAATTTCACCCAGATTATCAAATGAAGATTATTTATAACCTGAAGAAGTCATAAAACAATACCACATAGAGCCAAGATGGGAGAACATCAGGTGTTCAGTACCTATAGCACTTGTATCTTGAGGGAGTGCCTTGCAAAAGTACAAGCAGGAGAGAAAAAGAAACTTTGTACACTACAGGTACCATGTGGCAGAAGTATGGGTCTCATACAGAGAACTCTGCAGTTAGAGACCTTTAAAATTATCCTCTCTGCTACAGTTGGACAAATTGCACAGTGTTACCTTAAAAATAAGCAACCCCAACTTCCATTTTGAGTCAGTGACAAAAGCAAAACTTCCAAAGAGTTTAGACCAAAACAGAGGTATCTTATTTTTAAGAGGGCTGTTACACAAATCAATAGAGTTCGATGAATGAATCCAGGAATATCTACTGTCTGATGCACCTGTACTGGAATACACAGCTGAGAAGCCTGTGCTTCAAAAAAACCACAATGACTTCTTGTTCTACATGTCTGAACGCTACAGTTTTGCTTTTTATGAGCCTCTGACTTCCTGATGAGGCAGTTCATGTACCAAAGTATCTGCTAAATAGGTGCTCCTATTACACTAAAGCCTTTTAGAATAGCATACTACACCCTCTTGCAAAAGTAGGAGTTACATTTAAAGCCTCTTTTTCAGTTTAGACAACACAAATATTTAACAGCTCTGTGAGAGATTTCCCCCAGGTAATGATGACAGTTTCAAGGCATCTTGCTCTGCACCCTAAAAATGAGAAGTCGCTGGCACTTCCTACAAGCATTTATTATCCTGTGCACTTTGAATGGCTCTTCCCCTCCGAGGAGGAAGGGCAGGCTGCAGACACACAGCCTGCTTTCAGATTGCCTTTCCACCACATCACTGAAAGCCACTGCAGCTGAGGAGGCTTTTGAAGAGAGACTGAAACAATAGCACATTAAAGGGGAAAACCGACAAAATGCAGAGCACTTACCGGGATCTTCGTGTCCTTTCAGTATTTCTACACAGTAGAGATGATAAAAACCAAACCCTTGGATCTTGTTAAAAACCAGCCGAAATCCACCAACTCCTTTAAACCTCCAGCAACCGCCAGACTGAGTGACTGTGCTCTCTGAGCGCTTTTACTTCAGCTGTGGGTAGCGCCTTGTGCCTACAGAGGGGCTGGCTCTGCCTTGCGTAAGCTGGGTAAACACTGCTGCACCACACGGCATTGGCTAACGGCAGAGCCGGCATCCTGCTCCCGCTACATCATTCATCCATCCCCGGCCCCAAAAAGGGAAAGAGGAAGCGGAGGGTGTGTTGAGAACAATACTGCGGCCCAATTGCCTGGCAGCTCTGTGGTTGAGGTTCTCAGAGAAACACTGATTTATTTCCTTCTCTTACATAACTGTACCCATGCATGATATACCTTTTCTTTTTCTTTTTTTTCACCATCATTTATTAGCCCAGCTAGCTTTCCTCACCTCCCACACAAAGAGCAATTTCTTAATACAGTGAGAATTATACCAGCAGAAACTCTTCAGGCGTTGCTACCTCCGTTTTCACTAAGGCTGTAGAATCTGACACACCACACACCCGCAGGCACCACCTGTGGCCAATGATTCTACAACAGCTCATTCCTGTAGGATGCACGTTTAGAAAGGCATATCTGCACGTTCCAGACCAGGTTATGAGCTCATTTCTTATTCCATCAACATCGAAATCACTGCATCAAGCCAGTGGGTGGGATAATTTAAATGTCTGAGCCATAAAGTGGTGATCAAGTTACCACAGCTTCGAAGTTACCACCTCTTGGAATCGATCATGCAAATGCTCCAAGGCTGCTGCAAGCAGGGTGTGACACAGTAACCTTAACCTTTACATCAAATTTTACATCACGGCGGTAGTGGGCCAAGAAGGTGTACATGGTTACCCTGGCTCAAGCAATGTGTAATATACAGGGTGACATTTCACATCTCCAAGTTCTACAAGTGACTGCTTCTGCTGCTGCTTCTGCTGCTCCCTCCTTGGTTTGCCACCTCAATTTTCTTTATGGACTGATCTGCCAACATTTTTAAAGTTGGTTTATCCACTCTGTTGTTTTTCAGCTGGATCTGTTCCCCAGTTCAGCTCACAGTATAGTCACTGGGTAACACTTAAATCTAAGAACTGTCGAAAGAGCTTTCTTGCTCATAGTGCTGTACCACAGCATAAGTGGCAACTCACAGAAGTGAGCTTCACTGCTGAGAACAAGGGGAATGTGTACCTGTTTTCCCTCTCCCTCTCCTCAGGCTGTACTCCACAGCCAGCCTTCCCCTAAGTTTTCTTACAAGATCTTATCACCTACCTGAAAAATTCAGCTGCAGAACCCCTCTCCATAGGACATTCTGGATAAACTATACATAGGCTCAAAGACACTTTTTTTGACTCCTATAATAGATTACTAAGCACAAAGGTACCCACTTTGCTCCACAGAAGCGATTGAGCCACTGCTACTGAACACTGAGAACCGCCTGGCGAAACATCAATGTACAGGTGCTCCATTGTTTCCACTCTTCTGGTCACTGAAAGAAAAATGCTCCTGAACACTGATCTGAGATGGTATGGTCACTATCACAGCTATCAGATTACTAAATTGGCCAAGGAGAAAAAACAAAACACAAAAAGCCTCAACTATTTTAACCCAAGTAATTTTGCTTATCTGTTGGTGGGCTTATTCTGTAAACCTGCTATGCCAATGCAAGTGAGGGGAGATGGACCTGCTGGATCAATCTCAACAGTAAAGCCACAGACTCATTAAGTCCCATCTTGAGATTTAAGCTGAGTCGTCCTCCCTGTCAAAAGTCAATGGCTTCACCCTACTGGCACAGGAATCTAGCTCTTCCACTGGTAAAATCCTTAAAATGGCAGGCACCTTTTGCTGGGGTAGAAGAGTCACACAACCCCACCTCCCTCATTGCATTCAAGTATTTTCTGTTTCATCCAGGCCTATATAAAGTTGACAGCTTTAATACTGTTTTAAGCAGGGCTGAGGGTTTGCTTTTGCAATTCTGTTTTAATTAAAAAAAAAACTACATCAAGATCGCATTAGTATGACTTAACACACAGATATGGCAACAAGAGTACAAAAGGTGCTCTGTGTTTAGGTATTTAACTGTAGAGATAAGTTACACTGGTATGACCACTTCTAGGTTGCATTACTTTTCTCATACAAGTTGTAACACTTGTACTGTTTCAAAAGCATTCATCCTGAAAAGCAGAACTTAAAGAACCATTTGCTTCTAGAGGTCCTTTATTTTCTCATTTTACAGAGGCAGCTGTTCAGAGTTCAGGTTAATAAGCTTGTGGATTACTTTATGCCGCAGCCACCTAAGAAGCTACAGAGCGAGCAGCTGCAGGTGGATATGCCCCACCCAGCCTCCTGTAGCTCACAATCCTACTGCTGAGTCCTACCTGCCTTCCTGTTAGTGACCCACTGTATTCTGGAGAAAAGGCTCCTGCCATCAGGCAACACCACACAATGTCCTTTTCATAGCTAATCAAGCCCCATCTTAATGCAGGATTTTTGAGGGTTTATTTTGCCCCTGGCACACTGATACGTGGTTGCCTCTGAATCTCACCCTCCAGACTTTTGTTTCCCTGCCTGTGTTTACTCACAGCCATGCTCTACTCAGCTGTTCTTAAGTCAACACTGTCCCTCACTTTTATGAGGAGGAGGGTTTAATGATTTTCACTCCACACAAGACCCATGCTCTGCCTTGTGTACTGGAAGCAAATGCCTCCAGTGCGCTGTCGCTAGGCAAGCCATCTGATTTCTCCTGGAGCAGAGATACCATGCCAGACTAAAACAATGCAATCTGTAGCCCAAGATATCACTGCTAATTTCATGAAGTGATGCTGAACTGCAGGGGAGGTTCTTTCCTTGAAATTAAAGAAATAGAGGGCTGTATCGTCATGTTCTCCTATCTGACTCACGAGCAGATGCTGTACAGTTTGATACAATTACGTGATTTCACATGACATTCAACATGAGCTTTAAAGAGGAACACATTTCTAGCTGCTCCAGCTCAAAAGACAGCCTTACAGACACAGGCAAAGGGCAATGCCATGGCCTCTGGTGTCCACACTGCCCAGAAGCCTGAATGGCAAGCTCTTCATCCTGGAGTTAACCTCGTCAGTGTATTACTACCAAATTCCAAACTAGACGTTTTAAACAGCTGTTGATAATTTTATTGAAGAAAACAGGCAGGGAGGGGAATAAAAGCCCCACACAGGATAAGTGCTTAAAATTGCTGCACACAGGGTATATAAAAACTGAGCCCAAAGGAAAGAAAACACTGGGAAAAGGGAGCAAAAATGTGGAAGATCAGGACTTCCAATGGTCCCAAGGGAAAAGTAGGCTTGTACACTCAGTACTGAATGCTGAACATGCACTATACACCACCTTAACTTTTCTTCCCACAAAGTCAGTGGCTGAACTCTGATCAAAGCAAACAATATCCAAGAAACCCAAATATTTCACGTATTGCAAAGCACTGACACTGTTATGAGGTTCCCAGAAGCCTAACCCCAGGTGCATGAGGGAAGAAGAAAGAAGGGAAGATTACTGACTTACTAGCCCCATTAATCTTTTATTGTGTTACGTCACATGTAATCTCTCTGCAAGGAGTTCCCATGTTATACAGTTAATAAAAAGTCATACTACAGTGTTTTAAGGAGATTATGGAGGGGGGAGAGCAGCCTGAAGCCAAGAACATGCTATTTAGAGTATACAATAGAAATGTTAATCAAATAATCTACAGGAAGACGAGAAGGGAAGGAAATGACCTAATCCTCTGCACTACTGTGTGGTGGCTTATGGTGAGAAGTAAGAAAATTCTTGTTAGGGCTGAGCAAACAAAGGTCCATTGTTAGAGCTAAAGCTTCCAGATACGAACCCTTTTCTGCATCTCAAGTTTCTGTGACATGAAGGGTAGATGGTACTTTAAGAACTCTTCTACACTGACCACTTCTGGATGGGGTAGGAGAGACTAATTAGATTTGCAGGACAGCTGAGTAAAAGATCCAAACAGAATCTCAAGTTATCAAGGCACAACAAATGCTCCTTTCAAATGGATTTGCCAACTCTAAAATGTCTTTCATCCAACCATGGTGATCCCTAAGCAACTGTGGAGCAATTTGTCACTAAAGCAGCCTGCTCACACAGAGGCAACAAGTCACCATGCTGCAGAGAGGCATTTCCCATGACACTAGTCACACTTTGCCATCAGACAAACCTAATGAGCATTTCTTATGAAGTTTTGTTTCACCCTTACATCTTTGTTCAGTTCTGGGCCCCTCATTTCAGGAAAGATATTGAAGGGCTGGAGCAGGTCCAGAGAAGAGCAACAAGGCTGGTGAAGGGACTGGAGCACAAGTCCTGTGGGGAGACGCTGAGGGAGCTGGGGGTGTTTAGCCTGGAGAAGAGGAGGCTCAGAGGTGACCTCATCACTGTCTAGAACTACCTGAAGGGAAGCTCTAGCCAGGTGGGGGTTGGTCTCTTCTCCCAGGCACTCAGCAATAGGATAAGGGGGCACGGGCTCAAGCTCTGCCAGGGGAAATTGAAGTTGGAGATCAGAAAAAATTCTTTCCAGAGAGAATAATCAGGCATTGGAATGGCCTACCCGGAGAGGGGGTGGATTCCCCATCCCTGGAGGTTTTTAAACTGAGATTGGACATGTCACTGAGTGCCATGGTCTGGTAAACGGACTGGAGTTGGACCATGGGTTGGACTTGATGATCTCGGAGGTCTTTTCCAACCCAATCGATTCTATGATTTGTGTGCCTGTTCTTCAGATACACCATGGAAGCCCTTCTACTCATGGACAGCCTGTCATGGTCAATCAATATCCCATTCTACAGACTGCAAAAAACAATTGGCCCTGTGTCTTCAGTTTGATCTCTGCCTTAGTAGGCACACATGGCTTTTAGCACTGTGCCAACTCAGTAGTTTCAACTTCCTAGGGGACAGATCCCCATCAGGAAAAGTGCACACAAGATTTCCGATCCTTGGACTGAGAAGATATTTCATTGTTAACCTTACTAGTAGCTGAAGGAATCTCAGGCAGGAATGAAGAAACACCTTCATGACAGCAGCACTACTGACTTTTACATGCCTATCTGTTCTCAAGAGGCTGAGTCAACTCCTTTCCTCATAAGGGACTTCACAGAATCACAGAACAATTCACGAGGTCATTTAGTCCAACCTCCTGCTCAAAGCAGGAATTGGCTGTCCAGATATGGAGCTATCATTGCAAGAGATTGGGAGCTTAAAGTATGAAACGGCCTCTCGAGACACACATTCCCTCAGGAAACAGGAAAGGTGTACTGAATGCTGGAGAACAGTGGATGACAAGCAGTCTGGCAGACCAGCCTGGGGTTTTGTGTTCATTTACAGCACTCCTATGACTGCTGGATTCAACATTTGCTTCAAATAAAACAATTCACAAAAACTACTGCACCAAAGATTGTTTGGGCTGATTAAACATTTGAAAGGCTGAGACCCACAAGTGTTTTAGAAGAGCTTCACAAGAGAAATGCTGCCCAATAAGCAGTTCAACATAGCAACTGTTGCCTAAGTAAAACATTTGGGAATTTCGCTGCTCTCAAGATGGTGGTGTGGCTTAACCCCAGCCAGCTACCAAGTATCAGCTTGTTCACACCTCTCCTGGCCCCTTAGGATGGACAAGAGAACTGGGGAAAAAAGGTAAACACCTCAGGTTGAAATGAGAACAATTTAGTAGTTGAAATAAAGTAAAATAAAGCATAATAAGGGAAAGGGAGAGAACATAAAAGGAGAAATGAAATCCAAGAAAGTGATGCACAACATAATTGCTCAATCACCCACTGACTGATGCCCAGCCCATTCCTGAGCAGTTGATGGGACCCTCCCAGCCAACTCCCTCCAGTTTATATACTGGGCATGACGTCCTGTTGTATGGATTATCCCTTTGGCCAGTTCGGGTCAGCTTTCCTGGCCATGCTCCCTCACAGTTTCTGTGCACCTGTTCACTGGCAGAGCATGGGAAATTGAAAAGCCCTTGATTTAGAGTAAGCAGCGCTCAGCAACAACCAAAACATCTGTGTGCTAACATTATTCTCATCCCAGATCCAAAACACAGCACTGTACAAGCTACTAAGAAAATTAACTCTATCCCAGCTGAAATCAACACAGCTTTCTAAAGTGCTGCCTGAAGCATCAAATGTGCTCAATTCCTAAAAATTGATGACTGAAAGAATGATAGGCAAGGCCTCCTTCTAAAGAGAACACACTTGTTTCCAAAAAGTTCAAACTGATGTAAGCCACCTGCCAAGTCAGAAACATGCAGATATAGCTGCACCAGGCTTCCTTCCAAGACAGTAAACCTGAGTTTCCCAGGTACCTGGAAAAAACAATTGTAAAAGATATTTTTTTTTAGGGTCACTACTGGTTCAATTAACCTCGACTAGCACTTTCTCAAAGAATTTTTTAGCTGTTTTCCTGCCATCGTTTGTCATCAGGACTCAGATTCTCTGAGCTTCATGTATTATGGTTTCCCTTAAATACAGAAAGGGAGGCCCAACTTGAATTAATTTCCAAGATGCAGTTTTTGTACTTGCAAAGCCTTTAAGGTACCTGGCAGCAGAACCAGCTGAACCTGCAATACCAGAAATTTTTCATTCCCACAAAGCCAGATCATTTGACCATGGAGTTCTTCAGAGAATGTTAAGACAGACAATTGCTAGAAGTAGTAACACTTTCAGTGATGAAAAACATCTTTGCCTCACTTTCAATGATGCAAAACATTTCATATAGATTAGTAAAAAAAAAGGACGAAAAAAGTATTCAGTTGTAGAAATTCAGTTATTACTGGCTGTGTCCCCACTCTCACATTCCAGGAAAAAATATTTCAGGGGGGACAAAGCTTAAGAACTATTAAGTACAGTTTCTAATCAATTTACAAAAGGATCACACAAAAAGCATCTCTTAAAAGAAGGCAGATACATTTTCACTCAAAGAGATTGTGAAGCACAAAATCAAGTTTATCAGTTTCCCTCTGCTTCATCCTAAATTCCTAACCACATTGTTATTATACTCTCAACACTCACCATTTCAACTGTAGACCATCTGCAATTCTGGTAAAAAAAGTGCTGGATAACCTCCAAATGGCCTCCTCACCCCTGCATGTGAATGTCCCAAGTCTGTAGTTCACACCTGAATATTTTGTAAGTAACTGCTAATAAAATATCATCTTACCATATTCCTCCTCCTCACTTCAAACTCCAGGCAGTCTTTATATAAGGTACAAAACTTGGCTCTTTCTAAAGGTATCACCTCCAGCACTCACATATAAAAGTGTATGACCTACATAGCTCTGGAGAGCTGTCAGAGGCCTCCTCTCTGAAAGACAAGGGTCAGGTTTATATAGTGGCCTTTAAGGATATATTAGACTTTTATACAGAAACAGCTGGTTCTGTACCTCTGTTTCCTGTATTTCTGACATTCAGCACGTCTTTTCAGGAATATTTTAAATATTGTTGTATGAGCTCAGGCACAGAACAAATGTTACCTTAGATGATAACCTAAGAATTGATTGCTTTTCACATGCAATAGGTTTCTAGCAGAGCTATACTGAAATATGTCCAGAAACACTAAAAGCCATCTCTTAACTACTCAAGTGAACCAAGTTTTATGTTAATACATAATTAGTTTAATGTTAATACATGAATACAAAACGAACTTTTTGTACCCTTCAGTGTCCATGTTCATCACTTCTACAGTCAGCAATTCAAACAGGACAGTTAAAATACCTCCTCATGTTCGACCACCTACCTGCTCCCAGTTACTGCTCAGAGAAAAAAAATCCCATGCTAGTCAATTATATCTTTTTTTTTCCTTTCTAATCCCATGGGCAATGCATGATTTAGCATATCTAGACAGGCATAATACTTTGCTTCCTACACGTCTAATCCAATTTGGATAAGAGGTTTGCTGCTTATAAAAATAAACAGGCAGTTGCACTTTATGCAGGCACTGACACTTAACAACAAAAAGGTCATTCCCAAAGAGTAGTAAGAACTCAGTGCTAGAGATGGCACCCCTAAATTCTACTCCTTGGTTGAGGCAGGAATTCAGTTGTTTCTTTACAGATACAAGAGAGAGTTGGTAGGTACTCTTGACTCTTGTCACATGCAATGTTTGGCATTATTGTGCCAAATATATTCTCACCAGAAAAGCCCAGGACAGACACCTCAACCATGGAGATGGAGCTGTACTATTTCTATAGGGACCCAAGGGACCTTGGTCTGACCACATGGTCCAGTTTTATTTAAGAGCTAAGGAGATCATTACACTCAACATTTGACTTACAGTTGGAAGTTTTCAAGGTGTCACTAGTCTCAAGTTTTCAATTTGCTATGTACATAGAAAACGTTGCCTTCAAGTAAGATAAATTCAAATAGGAGAAAGTGTGTAGAACTTTAAGTTTCCTTCCAAAAAAATCCCAAAACCAAAAAAATCCCCCAAACCCCGTGCTTAAAGCTGTATCTTGGCCAGGGCTCAGGTTATCTGTACATATCAGCTCATATTTCAAAGCTGCCTGAAGAAGTACCCAAAACAAATGTAGTTGAACAGTTAAAGACTGAATTAGCCCAAGCATGAAAGAAAGTCTTCATTTCTTTCTCATTTCAGGCATTTCTCTGACATGCAGAAGTATCTTAACACTTGCAAACTCACTTCCAGCAGTGACCTTGGCTTTGCACTTTGTACCTGTATGCACTGACAGGCAGGCTTTAAGCAGCAAAGAATCACTTGTTTTCTCTCACAGAAAAATTTTTCCATTCAGGAAATAGGAAACACCATTGGGCAAATATACTGAAAAGAGCATACAGCCACAAAAAATGGCAAGTTTTGACAGCACCATGACCAGGCCATTTTTGAACAGTACCAGATAATCCAGAACAGAGTAGTACTTCATAGAGTTTGGAAATAAATTTCACATGATTTACAGCATCACTTATTTATTAACCAAATTGACTGGTTAATATAGTATGTATTTCTTCCTTTCTGGACATTGAGAAAAGGATTGGGCAAAGCCTCTAGCTTAACCCATGGTGTGCACTCCACATACCTACACTTCGGTACCTTCAATTGCACTTCTAAGCACCACGGAAATCTGAAGTCCCTGAGTTTTTCTAGTACAGCAAAGTTAACAGCAATAATCTAGTCTGGAAGGGCTGATTCTCTTGCCTCTTGTCAGTCAGACATTCAGAACAGAGTGTTTATTCCAAGAAAGCTGGCTCTTCAGAAGTAATCCTTGCAAGTTTTAGGGGTAGATCAGCCCTCTCTGGACTGACATTGTTTATGAACATTGCTTCAAATTACTCACAGCTGCTCACACTGAGCACAGCAGTGCCTCGTTCTCACGCATGCAGAAAGGTTCACAGAAGTCCTGCTCACATTCAGTTTGCAGCTTGTCATTAGTTACTCTTCTGCTTAGGGATGTCTCCTGCCATCCCTTTGTGGAGCAGAACACTCAGAAGGTATGAACTGTCACAGGCACACGTTAAGAAGTCACTACCCAGTCCTGGCAGAGATGTCTGACACGTTCAAGTTTCTGGACCAATGCAAATTCAAAGTGAAAAAAAACCACCAAAACCCAAACTCAGCTAAACAAACACTTTAGGAATAGCATTCGTGTAATTAACTATTCACCAGACATACTAAAAAAACTAAAGAACTTCCAATACAGCAAAATCATTGGAGCCAATTTAACTCTAAACAACCAGTATGAGTTTACGAAGTGTCAGGAGAGTGGGACAAAGGCTCTGAGTTTGCCAGGCCAATCAGCGGAGCTGCCTTTAGCACCAGGTATTGCCTCAATACAACTCAGTGGCAGGAGTTTTATTTCGAATTTCTAAAAGAGATTTTCAAGCATGCTCAGTCTCACTTCAGCAACATCAACCCCAGCTGTAGAATATATATTCTCTAAACATAAAGGAAAGAAAATACTTTCTCTGGCTCTGCAGCCACTGTTGTACCTAAACTTTTCAAAACACT
Source organism: Pithys albifrons albifrons (assembly GCF_047495875.1). Lineage (NCBI taxonomy): Eukaryota > Metazoa > Chordata > Aves > Passeriformes > Thamnophilidae > Pithys > Pithys albifrons. The sequence goes on from NC_092459.1 coordinate 109,033,494, forward strand.
GAAGTCATTCTGTACTTTTAGCATTTCACTGATGGAATTGTGTGGATTACACGTCCCCAAAATAAACTTTGAACTATGCAAATAAACACAGCACTGTCACAAGCTCGCCCTCCTCTACTCTCTGTTTTATAACACACATTCCTTGTCTGCAAACATGACTGCTAGGACAAAAAGAGGCAAGGTCAGGTACACCAAAACACTGTGAAGTGTTATCAATACCATACAATGTTACAAAAGCAATGTGGGGAGTATATCAGCTCCAGCAACTTTACTAGTTTCTGAGGTGAAACATTTTTCTTTTAGTAGTCCTTCCAAGCTGAGGCTTTTTTAACTTGTTAGAAGGGATGAACTTTATTGTCATTATAGAAAAATTTTTAAAAGTCAACAATAAAAACAGGCAAGCACAAACCCCAATTTTCTAAAAAAAGAAAAATGATAGTCTTCATTTTAGAATCAATCTGTGGTCTAAGCTCTAATTTTGAAAGTACAGTTTAATAACATGGCGTGAATGAACTTGTGTCAGTAACTTTAGATATACACCTATTTAATTTTCATTATATTTAAAATCTAACAGAGTTATAGTAGCTATCTCATACCAGAAACAAGATACACTTTTTTTAATTACTTAAAAGACTGATGCAAATACCATAGCCCAAAATGCAGATGGGTAACCAGTGACAGAAAGCTTCAGTCCTGAAACTGTTTTGCTTGTTTTAGGTCCTGCTTCTTAAGAACAGGACTGAACCTAACATGAAGGGGTCAGGTTTAGGAATAACTGGGTTTCTTCTCATATCTAGTCCTGTCTTTTCAGGCCATCCTCCCTCATATGAAAAGGTTAATACATCCTCACAAGTTACTCACTGACTCTTTTATTAACACGTTTAAATAAATGCCTCTGTTTCCCATGGTACGTGTTCCTTCATTTTGGATATAGAAGTCTACCTAGAAATTGTACAAGAAAAAGAAAGGCTGCAATGCTCACCTCCAAAGCAATACCAATAAGGTCACATACACTGAAGTAGCAAGACTTATCTTTTACCAGAAAAAAAAAAAAAAGGTCCAGAACACAAAGGTTAAGCAAAGATAACAGAAGACCTAATACAAAGGGGCATTGAAATATTACAATCGAAACTCCCAGCAGCCAACTGAAATGAAAGATCATAAGAAAAGCTTTCTTGTTAATCGAAAGCAACATGAAGTCTTTTTCTGACCACAAATGCACAGAGTAATCCAAACCAGCTCCAGTGTAAAGAAGACTGAACCCTTTGACAAAACTTCAGCCTTTCAGACAACTGCTTGCAAACTCAACATGTTCTAAAGATGGTTTTTACTGTGGCACAAATGAAGACTCTCTAATTAAATTTTAAAAAGTAAAAATACTTGCAGCCTATAAGTTTAGCCCAGACTGGAATTCTGCAACAAGATCCTCTTCCTTAAGTGTCTTTTTAAAGCGTGCCAAAACCATTAGTTAAAAGGATAATCTAAATAAAGCCATTGTTAAAAAAATAAAACTACATCATATCATGGCTAGAACAGCTAAGGAACTGGTCAGGGAAGAAGGATTATTTCCTGGCACAGTAATGAAGCAACAGACTGAGTTCTCTCTCTTTCTTTTTGTTATTATATTTAGCCTTCCCAATGTTTTCCAGAAATAAAACTGAGGTTTTTAACTCATTTGATTAACAGATGATCAACTGTACTGAGCAGCAGGACTTTGTTTCCATGCAAAAGAAGTAAAGGCATGCTTAGCAAGGAAAAGAAAATGAAGTTCAAATTCTGTTCTTCTTCATCTACCAGGTCAACTCACCAAACCTGATAATTAAGCTCAATTATTCAAGTGCAAGTAAGGATTCAGCTACACCAGAGGCAACTGAATTCAGCAGCATAAGCAAGATCACTATCAGCCTAACTAAGCAAGACTGTACTGGAGCAGATCTTGGCTGGACACGTAATTTAATTCACCACTCTGATTTTGGATAAGCCCCAGACCCTTAGAATAATTACACTGTGTCAGAGACAATGCGCAGTGTCAGTTATAGTATTTAAGTTGTGTATTGTTTGTCTGAAGAGATGAAGCACTTAAATGCCAAGTACCTTCCAGCTTCAACTGTGTGCTTCACAGCTCTTCCTAAGAGCTTTTTGCAAGTGTTTTGGGCCTACATACAAGTACTTGACCATGCTAAGTCCTCTCTGACCCACTGTGCTTCATTAGAAACTGCTTCCTAATGCACCTTCCTATGAGACCCTGAAGTTGATAAAATAAAGCTCTAACAGCTACACTACTATCAAAGCTCCAGACCACACTGCACTATCTGTTGAGTTTCCCCTAGAAATACACTGGCAGAGTCAAGGAATTTTGGAGTAAGAATTCACTCATGATAGAAACTTGACAGAAAAATTGAGAGGCACAGTGGAATACAGAGCTGATCAGAAACTAAAATAAATATGCAGATGAGTTCAAGTCAGCAAACTCATGTGAAATAAATAATAAAGAGCTGTTTCCCATACCTGAAATATTTCAGGCTGTTAACACCAATACTGACTGAACATAACCAACTTCAGGACTTCGGCAGTTGAAACACAAATAGCAGCTATTGAAGTACTGATACCTTTGATCATGAAAAACATTATTATCATTAGCATCTCATGCCTATTTGCTCCAATCCCCTGAGATGTAAAATGAAACTATAAACATTTTCAAAGTTATATGCCAGAAGTCCTCTCACTATTAATCACACCCTTTGTACTTGAGGTTGTAGTCTCAATTTCACCAGCATTAACTCCATTTGAGAACTGGTCTAAGCAAGGAAAAGCTGATGTTCTCACACCACCACATTACTACTTGGGTTCAAGCAATAATGAGAAGAGGCAGCAGCTGTTGTCCTCAAACCAAGGAGAAAGAAGAAGCCACAGATACATTCACAGACAAAGCTATGGAAAGCAATGCAGGAATTTTAAGCCTACCACATCAGAAGGATATATAGTCAGTCTAATAACAAAACTTAGGGCACAGCTCCCTGAACCTCTTAGAAAACTCCCTCAATTAATTCGTTTCTCTTGAGTTAGTGAGAAGACTCAGCTCATGGAAAAACTCTGGTCAGCAGGTCTGAAACAAAGCCAGGCCCAGGGCTGAACAGCTCAGATCTGGGGAGGGGTTGCTGTGTGTGTGCTCAGGTCAGGGAGGTGACATGGAGAAGGCATCACTCTCAGCAGGCAGTAAGCAGTGTATCAGCTTAGAGCCTTGGAAACAACCTTAGGTAGAAATCCAATATTAGGGCATGAGAAAGTAAATTTGGTACAGCTTAGGTGTTTCACTAATATAATAATCTGCATTTTTATAAAAGGTGGGAGTGGTTGCTGTAGAGAGTTACTGCCCAGTGAACTACTTTAAGCATTCTCTTTCCATTTAAAAAAAATAGAGTGATTAGAAAACAAATACTGTTACAGATAGTTACAGCCAGACAATACTAACAGTTTGTTGTTCTACACTTGCAGCAACTAATCTCAATCAAAATCTTCAAGAGGTAAACAAAAGTTCTATTTTAAAGGAACTCCAGAAGCAGTTACTGAATTCTCCAGATGAAAAAACTGAAAAGAAGCTCATGTGCAAGTAGAAAAGTTTGTTCTTGTAGAATAACTGTGTAGATGTAAACTCACCGTGTCCAAGAACCTCGAGATTGTAACCGCTCTTCCACTTGGATTTACGATACATAACCAAAAGCCACACTCGCGGAGGGAAAATGACCTGTTGATGATGGTGGCTGTCAACAATGAGCTCAGATCAGTTTAGCTGCTAGTGCAGACAGGACAACGTTTTTCAACACTGCGAGAGAAAGTCAGAGCGAGACCACATGGTTAAGCCCCATCCACATTAGCACCATCAGCAATTGAGAGCTGTCAGCTGGAAGGGGCAGAGGTGGGAAGTCTACCTGTCACAGCCACTGAAAAGAATGGTTTGCTAGAGGTTCATCAATGTTGGCTCAGTGTCTACTGGAATAAATGTACTTTGAGAAAGGCACCAATATGATGTCTTGGAGCACAGCATATTCCCTTCTCTCCAGTCAGTTTTCCTAGTGCAAACTGAAATGCTCTGTAGTTCAAAATTATTCAGGGAATTCAGTTACCAGTCGGTTGGTTTCTGTGTGCTCAAGATTTACAGAAATTTAAGAACATGTTCTGGAACTATACTTGATAAGTCAAAGTTTTACATTTACAGAAGACTGCCAGTTGCAGGTAAGCTTTATACAAGCACTGTCAGCAGACTCCCTGGCTGTGTGTTATTCAAAACCCTGCAAAATAAAGGGTTGAAAGGGCTGGCTTAAACTTCAAACTACTTATAGTAGTAAGGGGAGCTGGACCAGATGAACTCCAGAGCTGCCTTCTAAAATAAATTCTTCTTTTCTTTGACAAACCTGGCCACTAGCACACAGGCATGAGCTCTGCATGCAAAGGCAAGCCCTATATCACAAAGCTGTTATTTATCACCTGTTCTCAACACTGCCTGAACTTAGTAGTTAACACAGAGCAGGAGCACATTCTGCAGTTAAATCATTTTAAGGTGGCATAAAATGCCACTGCCTGCAAAAGCAGCAGGACCTGCCTGCCCCTTGCAGTCTGGTAACACAAGGTTTGTGCACAACCATGATTCACAGATTCACACCCCAATCTGCTTCTCAGCTGGATTTACTGGTGCCAAGAGCACCTGAATAAAGGACAGGAACAGAAAGCTGGGACCACCTTTCACATGACTTTGTGTTCATTTCCAGGAAAAATAGTGAAATTATGTGTTTTTAAAGGCATAGACTAATTAATAGCAAGATAACAGGAAATAAGTTTGTTCCTGAATAGTACTTAAAAGCTGTGTTTAATCTTGAAAAACAAAGGGACTTAACTATTCCCACTCTTAACTCCAGAGCTAATTTTGTTTTCTTTACACTCACTCTTCTATTCCAATTGTTTTGTTCCTTTAGGTAACAGAAGCTACATTGATCAGCTGCTTAGTACAGCAATAATCTTATTAGCATGCATTTTGAGTTAATACTAAGCTTATATGAAGGATGTTTTAAAATTAAGCTTGAAAACAAGCCCAGTAACAGCAACAAATGAAGAACTTTAAATTCTGTCTTGGTTCCAAAAATACACTTGGAACAACCTATAGTTCTGTCTTCATCAGGCTTAGTCATTTCCTGTACATTTCTTCATAGGGCAATGTTTTTGTTACAGTTTTTACTATGTTTAGGGGTCTAGGACTTAGGACAACTGAGAGTCAAGAGGAAAACCAACACCATTAGTCTACTCAGTTCTTCAGAAATACATAGCACCAATTCTTCTTATGAGAAACAACACTAAGTCAAAAAATTGCCACAACACTTTCAGGAGGCAAAAATGAGCCATAGCTTGTCTGATAACATTAATATGAGTTACCTCCATAAGCAGTTGCTACACTAAAACTGGGGTACACTAACATTAACACATGGTCCAGTTGCAAAAATTCTTCCACCAAAAATTCCCCTGAATTGGTCATTTGGTTACATGCTGGAAAAGCATCTTTAACACTGTCTGGACAAGGGTAACCTGCAGAAACTGAACAGGCCACAACAGAGGCTCCAGGACATGAGTGGAAGGAGAAGGCAGGTGTAGGATGGAAAATAGAGTCTCTGAAGACTGTGAGATAATACCTGAAGATTGTCAAAGCTTAAGTGATACTTCCATCTTTGAGATGGAGTAGAGCCTGAAACATAAACTATGTCTGAGGACCAGACAACTCAAATTAGACTTAAAAACCATGTTCAGTACTTTAACATAAGAGTGAGGCCTAACAAAAATCACCAAGTGCCACGGTTAAGCTTACAATACAGATGAACCAGGAATTCCCACACACTTTATTACAATGGCTACTATCAAGAGGGAGTTTAGAACTCACTGGGATTTTAAGTCATTCTGTATCAAGAGACACCTCTGTTCCTCACTTAAATGCAGGTCTTTGAAGCTCTGAGCAACTTTACCTTCTGCCAGACTTGTTAAAGTTGCAAAGCAGAAACCAAAACAGGCTGTCATTTAATAAAAGGAAGCTCAGCAGAAGGAGTAAAAGAGGCGGAGGGGGAAAACCCAGGCTCCACCAAATGCCATGCTGTTCCACACCAACACAATGGAAGGGAATCCTATTTCACTCCGAGGGCTATGAGCCACCTGGCCAGAAGCCATGCTTATGCACAACTACTTGGCCCTAAGGGTTGAAAATAAAAGATGAACGGCCAAAATATGAGGCCAACAGACACAGCTGTCAGGCAGTGATCAGCAGACCTGAGGACTGTAGCATTACAAACACTCCAGCCCATGCTGGTTGGCTGTTTTGAACTATAACCTATTCTTTCCCTCAGTTACTTCCTTCCTCTCTTTGTCTACCTACCATAACTCCTACTTGTGCTCTGTTTCTCTCCCCCTACCTCTTCCCTTCTTTGTCTCTTCAGAGTCCAAAGTCTTTTGGTCATGCTTCTATTCATACAGTACCTAAGTGCTGAAAAAAATCAAACTTCACAATTTTTAGTATGCTTAGCTTCCTGTGTCAAGTTTTCATAAAATTCAAGTTTCTTGAAAGACAATGACAGATTTTTTTATAACACTATTCTCAGTCACAGCATACCAGTCAACATTAAAGACAAGAGTTCACAAATAATGCAGTCTGCTGATTTAGCTGCTATAAATGGAGAGCTTGGCCACTGCAGAAATGTCTGATCTACAGCTCTCACTCGCATAAACAGTCCCTAGCCACACAAATAAAGACTATCATGATCCTTCCCCAAACTCCTGCAGGGGAAAAAATTAACATGATAGCAGATTGGATGGAACAGCTCTAAGAAAAATCAATAACAGTAGCTGTAAAATCTAAAATTAAAGTAAGCCTGTTTTTGATGCTTTCAGTACACACAGTACATTAAATTTGGCAAAAGCCCAATGGAACATGAAGTACTTGTGGACAATGTCTGCCAAGAGCTAGAAATACAGCACTTAAGTCTTTAAAGAACAGAGGACCTCAGTTCATTTCTACTCCATGCATCTGAAACAAATTAAATCAAGGTGATCCTTCTGAGGGAACATTTGTATTAAATCTAATTGGCATACTTTGTGCAATGCTGAATGGAACATATGCTGATAGCAGAGAATCAGTATTTGTCATTTGATAATCTGTTCCACTTGTGACAAAGGTTACAAATACATGTTATACCTCCTCATATTCCAAACCACCATGCTTTCCTCCTTAGCATCAGGCCTGAGTCTCCCATAAGCTCTATACCTGGTGCTTGGTCATGCTGATACTTCTAACCATCTGACACAGTAAAAGCAGAAGAAAGAAATGGGAAGTGGGAACTCAGGGAACTCATGTTGCACAATCACTTTTTTCATCCACCTTCACGTCTGTTGGTACTTCATTAGTTTATATGCCTCAGAGCAGAGCAAGATTTGATTAGTAACTGAATACTAATTTGCATTTCTGTAGCAGCCTCCAAACATTAACAAATTAAGCATCAACACACCTGTGAGTTAGTTACCTTAATTAAAATAAGCCAAGAAAAAAGAGACAAGGCTAATAGCTATCTGGGGCTTTGGAGATATCATCCACCATACCACCACACAGGTTCCTCTCCTTACCACCTCCTGCATGCTGAGCTCCTTCCTAGTTGGACAGGAGAGTGGGGCACAATTCCAGCTTTGTTACCTTTCAGCCTGAACCCTGCCTTGGGAAAGTGGACAGCAAGAGAAGAGGAAACAGGCAATGTTACACCTGACACTGGCCCAAAGTAAGGCAAGAAACTTCTCAGGTCATCTCACTCTACATGCACTATCTGGATTTTTAAAGCTGCTATTTCTTGATGATTGAGGTTTTGAAATATAAAAGGCTGCCAGATTAATCTGTTACTCCTACTCATTACCAGCTATAAAGTAATAGCAGCATGCCTATGATACTTGCTGTTGTGGATTCGAAGAGACTGAAAGACACCAGACAACTGATTACTGGCATGATACTTAAGCCCTTCACTTCTCCCTGTGATTGGTCTCTCTTGGCTTTAGGGTTTAACTCTTCCTTCCTCCTTTGAGTCAGGCTCCCTTTGCAACTTGAATGAGCCCTTCCCCAAAGTTACAGAGTAAGGCAAAGATGGCAGGAAAAATGCTTTTAATGCTCCTTCCCGAGGCAGAAGTTTCTCTTGCTATCTATGCATATCTCAGAACAGTGAAATATGAATGCTTATTTCAGTGAGAAAAAACCCTAATAGTGTATATATACTGGAATAGATATAGCAACTGCTTTTGAATTTCTAAGTCCCAAGTGGCTTATAAGCCCCCACTTTCTACTACAGCATCCTGACCTTTCTCAGCCAGCAGTGAGAGGCACAAGAACCTATTCTGTGTTCACATCTGCTGCTCAGAAACCCACAGACAAAGCTAATGCACTGCCCACAGCACTGACTGTAAAAACATGCACACGTGCAAGGAAAAAAAAGGCATAAAAATAAAAGCTACTTGTGCATTTATATGCCTGCATGATCAAGTTGAGTTCCTCAATTTCAGCAGGTGGCCAACAGCCTCAATACAGTAATACTTCACTTCTTTTAAAAAAGACAAGACCAAAACCCCCACCAAGCTGTTACCCTCACCATGGTACCCTCCAGCCTTCTGGAACAATCTCGAGTAGTTTACAGGCAACAGGTCATGCTGCACCAAAAGGGAAAGACCTATTGGAATGATATTTCACATACACCACGTGCAGCACCAAATAAATACTAAGACAATTGATGTGGGCTATCAGTTATGTAGTAATTACCATAAAAAAAAAACAAAACCAAACAACCCCCCAAAACCCCCTAAGGATCCAGTATGATGGATCCACCTACCACAGGAATCGAGAGACAATGACTTGGTTGTGAAAGTCATCTAAGCACAAAGGGGTGATCAACTGTCTTCAGACTAATATGCTTTACAATATAATTTGTCTGAAGCTTGGTCTGCTAATCCCAGGGTATGAAGTGCATAGTCATAAATATATGCTGTGTGTAAAAGCATATTAAGAGGTACAAGGACAGCAGCTTGGAGCAGGAAGCAGCCCTTATCTGAAGTGTCACCACTACCATCACAAATTTGCCTCAACATAATCACACGAGAAAAAGAGCAAGTGAAACACTAAGTGTCTACTTCTGGGCCTTCTGGTTCTCTGAAATACCTACCTGAAAAAAGTTAGGTCTTTTTCCTGTTAAAAAGCAGTTTTTACTGATTGTCCCCATAAATTTCAGGCAGTTTGAGCTGGACCTCTCCCAACACTTTACTGAAAGTACATTAAATAAATGTTCCCACAACTAGCAGGTGTTGACATTAAGTCTTACCACAATGACTTGTTTAACAGTCTAACTATTATCTTCTCCCCTATAAATATTCAACTGGGCAGCCAATGTGCTCATGCCACTTGTGGGCATCATACAGTTTTTTTGTGGAGTTCTGAAAGCAGCATTCCTAAATCTGAAAACTAATTACCATGAAAGTTTGATCATGAAGATGAAAATACCAATATTGACTGAACAGCCTATAACTTTGGCTTCTCAAACATTAACAGTCAACAGCTGTGGTGTCCTACACAGGAGGAACTCACCCAGTTTCTATCAGCAGATTTTGTAGCATGTTACATGTTCTTTCCTAAATTCAAGAGAAAGCACTTGCCCAGCATAAAGGAATCAGATCCAAATCCAAGAGGGAGCAGATACCCTACCTCCAACATTAGTAAGTGTTGAGGCCCTTTACTCTCTCTCTCACTGCAGAGTAAAAGTTCAAAGTCGTCTTCTGCTAACCTCAACATACAGCAGCAATCTGAACAAAGCAACTCAAATATCTATGTGCATTTATTTTCTTCCATGTTGAACATTCCTCAGAGTATTTAAAGTGGCTCAGGAAAAAGGTAAACCAAGCCAAAAAAAGAAAAAAATATTAGTGGGAAATGGCAGAATTGACATGTTTTTAGAATTAGCATTTATCCCAAGAGGTGCATTAAAGAAGGAAAATGAGCAACAAGTTCTTTAAAACTAAGTCTCTGTGTATGATGCATTTTGGCTTTCTACCCTTAGCTTCATACCAAATAAATAGTTCAGCTGTATGATCTGACAAAAGAATCATTACTTATTTTCCCAGTTGAAACTTGTGTTAAACTATGATTAAGGCAATATTTATTTCTGTAAAAATATTGTACTGAACTACAACTGCTTCAGATAAGTGGAAAGGATATCAAGGTAGCACAAGATGAAAATCTCAGTATTCATATTAACACTTAAAGAGAAGAGGAGCCTTGAGATTTCTTAGCAGAAATTCTCCAGGGACCACTTTTATCATTTAACACAAATAATCTGTCTTAGGACAACAAAAATACAGATTAAACACTCAAGCTTGTGTGATTTTAAAATCAAGTCTTTACTATTTAATACTGTTAAACTATGAAAGGCAGAATGAACTGAGAGCAGGGAATGGGGGCACTTTGGGGCAGATCTGTAACCATAGGAGAGGTATGATCTTAACACAACAAAAGGAATTACCAACACGTAGAACTCTGATTTTGCTAATAGTTTAATGTTATCTTTGTGCCCCAATGGACTCAATGTTTAAGGGGGCCACCTGTGCAGGCTACACAGGCACACCAGTTCCCATTTCTGCAGCCCTCAGTTCTCACTGGGTGCCTTGTGTGCTGTCCCAGACATCACTGATCAATTCCTGGGCAAAGATTACCCACTGGAGAGAAATATTTCAAGCTAGATCTAAGCCAGAGATGCCAGTTTGACTGCCCTGACCCAAAGAACAATTAAGCCATTAGTGTTGTTGACCAAGATCAAGGGGTTACCATCCTAGAGGACAAGTTGGCAGGGACAAACTAACTCAACAGCTGCAGCTTTCCAGTTGCTCACTACTTGTTCACACAATTAACCAGAAACACTGAAGAGACAAGAAGGACAGTGTGATACACACAAATCACACCACTAACTTTGTTCTCACTATGCCTTCAGAAACTCTTGCAGGCCTCAAGCTTCACCAGCTGTCAAATCTTAACAGAAAACACATCAGTGCTCTCAGATTTAATCTCTGCTCCCCACCTTGCCTGTAAATTTAGGAAAATAGGTATCCCAGTTCAGAAAAGAATATTTTCAATAATTTGTAATGAAGCCCAAAGGGTTATGTAGTTGCAGAAGAATTGAAAAACTGGAAATACAAGCAGCTAAATACATCCAGGGAGATGAATCAATTGGTAATGGAAGGGGAAAAAAAGCCAATTGATAGCCGTCTATTTAAAAGACTACTTTGGCTAGGCAGGGTTTTGTGTTTTATTATTTTTCTTGGTTTTGGTTGTTTTGGTTTTTCACTTTTTTTTCCCCCCAATCTTCTTTCAAGTCCTAGCTCCAACAAACTATCTCCCAAAGAATCCAGCTGACTTTCTCCAAACCACTACTTTGCAAGTACCTACAAAATATTATGTACATACCCCATTCACTCAAAACCTCAGTCAATCCACAAAACACCATTATCTAGGAGCTATTCACATTATTAACTATCCTAAAAATAAAAAGTATTCTAGAGATCACTTCTGGTTTGAGTCTTTTAAACTTCAGCCTTTCAATACCTTCATTGCTGTTCACACATACACCTAATACAGCCAGACCAGCACCTCTCTGGCCCAAATATCTCTGTACTATTAAACTTCCAAGAAGGAATGTTTTGCTCCCTTCAAAAAACACGTTTATGCAATTAACTGCTATAAACAGGAATAGCATAGAAAAACATCTGGTTGACATAGCTGTATAGCCAGCATGCAGGGAGATCAAGAGCATTTTGAGCCAACATGACACATATCCCAAGTCTTCTACAACACACACTAGTGGTGAACAAGGAAAGAGAGTGTGAAATTAACAAATCCTCTTCCCCAAAGAAATATAATTACTGGACTAGATTAAAAGGTTTTGACTGCTCCTAATCTAAAAACTCAAATATACTTTTAATTAGAAGAGTAAAATTATAGGACACTCCCAGTCTTGAAACCACAGGCAGAAATTCACGGTTTAGTCCACTCTGCTCTTGAGTACAATATTGAAGCTCAAAATTCAGCATTTACATAAGTACCATGAGTGGCAGTCAAGTCACTGTGATTAAATTCAGCAGCATGGATTAAAAACAAGGTCAGCAGATTAACTTTTATTACCTGTTCATGAATTGAACCGTGCTCCTGCATGGCAGGCTCCAGAGGAGACCATCAATCCTTAACCAAACACTTCCACCCAGGCACTGCACTCAGTCTGAATCAAACAAGCTGCTGACTAGTTCACACTTGAGCCCACGTCCTGAAACACCATCTCAGCATTTACACCTCACATGCCAGCCAGGAGGATGGTGCTGGAGCAGGACTGGTATTGATGACCACCTACCTTCAGCACAGGCTGCCAGCAGGGGACAACAGACTTTTCCTGTAAAGCCTGTAGTTTTCCAGCCAACTATTTCACATCCATTCATTACTACAGGGTTATTCCAGAAAGGGCATTTTGAGCAGCTAGGAACATTTGGTACTCCAAATCATGTCACATGGATCAGCAAAAAAGTCTATGGCATAGGGCTTAACTAGGTAGCCCACAAGGTGTGCACTCACTTGTGCAAAGCACTTAAGAACCTCTTCCTACCTGAAGAGCTCCTTTTCAAATCAGTGTAAATAAAGGATACTTGTAAAAGAACATATTATCAGTGCAAGGCTGTAATTTTTCTGCAAATCAAATTATTGTCAAGAGTTTTTACTGCTTTTAGGAGAAGGCAGCAACAAGGTAAAGCTTGGGATTTTTTTTAGTTTAAGGAGGATTTCAGGCCTGACAAAGAACTTCCATCTTTTTAAATTTGAAAGGCAGGCTTTTGAATACATCAATTAAAACATTTTAAACAAGAAACATAATCACTTGTAACTATTAATTGCCACATTCACTGCAAAACATTAAGGTCCCAAAGAACGTGCCATGATGTGCCACAGCCCATCCCCAACCACCCACTGGAGAGAGAAATTCATCCTATAAGCTGTCCACAACCTCCTGGGAAACACAAAGCCACTTCAGCTTTGCCCAACGGACACAATTTTTCACAATTGAATTGCTATCTTACCTTCTTCCCCATGAAACTTTTCATTCAGGTAGACTAACTAGCCCTGATCAGGGATGTAATATTAATTTCAGTAGAACTGGGGCACTACAGCAGGAGTATGACATTTAGTGGTGCATCCTGCTAACCGGGAGACTGAAAGGAAACAGAAACTAGATCAGATGGAAACATGCTTACTTTTTACCACTGAAACTGTCTCAGCAGTATTCGGCAATGCTCGACCTACTTCCTGTACCATCTCTTTGCTGTCACTTCCTTTGACAGTTTGTCAGCACGCCTGTGAATCTGGAGATGAAGGAATGAATGCCTAGGAAGCAAAAGAGCTGGACTTTTTCGCCTTGATGCTCAGTCAAAACTTCTACAATGTAACCAGCAAGGCGCACAGTGACCAGCGAGCAACAAGTATCTCCAATTACTGGCATCCAGCAGGAATTGCTAATCAACTGTGTAATTTAACTTACAAGAATGCACTTAAAGGTGACTGATTTCTCATGAAACACCCTCATTCTTCCTTTTTTAGCTCAGGGCATGGATTAGAATCTACAAACAGCTTTGGGTTTTCTGCCTTCCCATATTCCAGAGCTCCTGTCTGAAAAGACGTTTTACAAGAAAATATACGTGTAATTAGTTCCTTCCAAATGAATAAGAGTTTTAAATACTACTGGCTCCAAGCAGATGATCCTCTATTTTGCATCTACAAACAGTCACTAGCTATAAATCCTGAAGTGAAAAGATCCTGTTTTCCATGCCTAGTTTCTTGATAGAAACCAGTATTGCTACCAATATACTGTCTCTGTAGCAGAGATAGTATATTAAGTTCTGCTCTGAAATACTAACAGCTACTCAAAATTTAATTTCCAAGATGAATATAGCATGGTGACCTGCTGTGTTGAGAAATATGTCTCAGTGTTTAGTAAGAATGGAAGCATTCATGAGGCAAGACTTTACTCAGCATAATGTAGGTGCTCCTACATGTTTAATTCATTTGAAAGAGGAGATGTCGAAGGTACCCAGTAGCTGCCTATATACAACTAAATGCATTCTTAAAGCTTCCTGCCAGGCCATTCACACGACTTCAAAGAGTTAGGACACTTATCTTACGCAGCACTAAAACGGTTTAATTTTCCAACTAGCAGTGCTCAATTTTCAAAAAAACCCAGGCTTTTTCTTGGGGGAAATGACAGTGGGGGATAGAAGAAGGGGGAGTATCCCAGCAGACGTCTGAACTTTGGCTCTGCATTACTCACTCCGAAATTGCCGGCCTAAAACATTACAAAGCCACATAAACCACACGACGACACAGAGAAACGAAAATTCGGGCAGCCTGTTCGTATCCACTAACCTACAGGCGCCTTTCGGAACAAAAAGCAACAGAAGATGTATCATCAACAGGTCATCGGGCTGTTTCTTTGTGAAAAAAAAAAGGCTGTGATGAACAGAAACCGGAAACGGCCTTTTTTCCCCCCGTGTCTTCCCCCACCTCCCCACGCGTTCAAAATGGAAAAAATAAACCCATCGTCCTTCAGATGCAGAAGCGCCAGCTCTAGGCAGCTGAAAGGCTTTGTGATTTCCCTTGTCAAGTAGTGTTTTGTCAAGGCAGAGGAGTCCCAGCAAGAAAAAAAAAATAATAAAAAAGGGGGTCCTTTTAGGCCAGAAACATCAGCGTTACAGCCAGGCTGCTTTTGGCTTCCATGTATTCCAGAAACTGCGTTTTGCAGAGGTGAAGTAGCTGCAGTTTTTGAGGAGGTAGTTAAAACAAAAACAAAGAGGAGGGGGAGAGAAAAATGCTTCCGGTATAAAAACGTGCTTTAAAATACACCCTTTTAGAGGCAAAAACTATTCAGCTGAAAACACAATTCCTCCTCCTCTCCCTTGCCTTTCGAAAATCTTCTCCATGGCTGTTACAGGCCGAAATGTCCCTCTTCTATTACATCTTCCTGAAAATGCATTATTTAACTAGGTGAAAACAAGACTGAAAATTAAAACCGGACACAAGTTGCGCTGGATGGCAGGCTGCTCACAAAAGAGCCAAGGCTGGGGAGACGGGAGAGAAACCCCGCGATTCCCCCAAGAAGCTTAAAATGAAAACCTCACAACTTACCTACCGGTTATCTGGATTCTTCCAGAGTGAAACAACATCAAATTTGGAAGAGCTAGGGATATTAAAAAAAAAAAAAAGGAGCAAGCTTTCCCACCAAGATCTTGCAGGTTAGCATCAGCCAAGCAAAATCCCCCTTTGTTTTGTTGTCACCCGCCTGCGTGCTATTCCCATTCCGCGCTCCGGCACGGAGGCTGCGATCAATGGACTTCGGGGGGGAGCTCGTTCCGACCCGAAAAAAATATATATAACACCGCAGCCGCAAAAAACCCCAGCATTCCCCGAGTTCAACGGAACCCTGGTGTCCAAGTACCGAGCGGTTCCGGGCGACTTTTTTTCCTATTTTTTTTTAAAGTGATTTTTTTCCCGAGGGCAGACGGCTCGGCAGCCGCTCCATGACAAAGAGCTTCCCCAGCACATCCAGCGCCAGAGCGGGGCCAACTCTGGCTGGGTGGCAAGGAACAAAGATTAAAGAAAAAAATGAGAAAAATAAAAAAGACCAAAAAAGAAAGAAGGGGGGGGAGGGACACAAAAAACTTTCCAAACCAGCGGGAAAAAATTAGAATAGAGGATTATTTCAGAAACAGCCGCAACAGGGGAGCGCTGCGAGGCGCAGCACAAAGCGCGCAGGGCGACGGGAGGGGAGGAAGGAGCCCGGGAAGCGAAGGGGGCAGGCCCCGGGCCGGCCCCCATCCCCTCGCGACAGCGCCGCGAGCTCTGTCGCGACAGGCGCGATACTCACCCTAGGGAGGAAGGAAGCGGGCAGCACAGGCACCCCACGCCGGCAGGCCGGGATCGGGGGAAGGGTAACGAGACAGCCGCAGCCTCCTCGCGGCCGCACGAAGGGCGATAGTTCCGTCCGGGAGACAGGCGAAGGAACCTCTCGGCACAAACGCCGCACAGAGCGCTCCGGGGTGCGAGTCTCAAGCCGGGAAGCAGCGGCAGTATCTGCGGGGAAGCGGCGGGAGACAAGCACCGATGTACGCCGGTTCCTCCGCCCCACAACGAGTGCCGCCGCCACCGCCTCCAGCCCCGCCCGCGCCGCTCACCGCCCGCCCGCGGGGAGGGGCCGGCCCGGAGCGCCCCGCGCCATGACGGGACTTGTAGTGCCTCCCTGAGCATCCCCTGGGCACCATCCCCACAGAGCCAGACACACGTGTGTGTGTGTGTATGTGTGTCTGTGTGTGTGTCTGTGTGTGTGTCTGTGTGTCTCTGTGTCTTTGTGCATGTGTGTGTATCCCCACAGAGTCACACACCCCTGTGTGTGTGTCCCCACAAAGCCATACATCCATCTGTGTGTCCTCACTGACCCACACATCCCTCTGTGTGTGTGTGTGTGTGTATGTGTCTCTGTGTGTGTGTGTGTGACCCCACAGAGCCACACATTTGTGTGTGTGTGTGTGTGTTGCCACAGAGCCACACATTTGCCTCACTGACCCACACATCCCTCTGTGTGTGTGTGTGTGTGTGTGTGTGTGTGTGTGTGTGTGTGTGTGACCCCACAGAGTCACACATTTGTGTGTGTGTGTGTGTTGCCACAGAGCCACACATTTGTGTATGTGTCCCCAGAGTCACACATCCATCTGTATGTGTCCCCACAGAGCCACACACCCCTGTGTGTCCCCACAAATGCACACTCCTGTGTGTCTCCAAAGAGTCACACACCCCTGTGTGTCCCCACAGGGCCACACACCCCTCTGCATGTGTGTCCCCACAGAGCCACACATCCCTCTGTGTGTGTTCTCACAGTCACACACCCCTGTGTGTCCCCACAGAGCCACACACCCCTCTGTGTGTGTCTCCAGAGATCTGCACACCTGTGTATGGGTATCTGTACTTTTATGTACTTCAGTGCCCACAAAGCCAAATGAATCCAGGCTGTGTCTGAAGGAGTGTGGCCAGCAGGTCGAAGGAGGTGATTCTCCTCCTCTGCTCTGGTGAGAGCCCCCCCAGAGTGCTGCATCCAGTTTTGGTGTCCCCAACACAGGAAGGACATGGAGCAAGTCCAGAGAAGGGCCACAAAGTTGATAAGAGCACTGGAGCACCTCCCCTGTGAAGAAAGTTTGGGTTGTTCAGTCTGGAGAAGGGAAGATTGCAGGCAGACTTTGTATATAAAGGGGATCTACAGGAAAGCTGGAGAGGGAGTTTTCATTAGGAACTGTAGTGATAGGACAAGGAGTAATGGGCACAAACTGAAAGAGAGGAAATTTAGGTTAGATATTAGGAAGAAATTTTTTATTGTGAGAATGGTTAGACACTGGCATAGGGCCAGGGAGGCTGTGGATGTTCCATCCCTGGCAGTATTCAAAGCCATGTTGGATAAGGCCTTGAGCATCCTGATCTAGTAGGGGGTGCCCTTGTCCATGGCATGGGGAGATGGGACTAGATTATCTTTGAGGTCCATTTCAGCGCCTTAATGTTCAATCATTCTATGATTCTATGTGTGTGGTAGTCCCGTGGTGTAATGGTGAGCACTCCGGACTCTGGATCACAAGGTCGTGAGTTCAAGTCTCGGTGGAAGACCGTACTGGGCAGTTAAATGCCTCCCTGCCATCTGACCCTGTCAGATCTCGGATGCTCAGCAGGGTCAGCCCCAGTTAGTAGCGGGTGCTGTGACAGTCCTGAGGACTTCACTGTCACTGTCCAAGCTCGCTCGGCTGTGGCAGATGGACCTCAGGACTGAAATGGTGGGACCAGTTCTGCACACGCTGTGCCTCACCTAAAAAATTCACTGCGCAGACTCAAAGGGCACCACCCCCAAGTGAGGAGAGCCCTTCCCAAATCTTTGTTCGCGAAGTTTGGCCATACCTACCTATGTGTGTGCACATGCGTGTGTGTGTGTGTGTGTGTGCATGCATACATATGGGTGTATAGATAAATGTATGTGTGTGTGTGTATATGTCCATGTACACATACATGAATATAAATACGTGCATACATATGTATGTTATGCATATGTACATGTGTGTACATATGTATATGTGTATAAAAACATTCATATGTATATATGAATAATTATATGTATGTATATACACACACATCCATACGTATATGTGCATGTATATGCATACACACACATATATATTCAGGCCTAATGTTGCGCTAATCCAGTCCAGATGTGTCTTGCTACGTGTGTGGGGGGAGCTTAAATAAATATATAAAAAACTTTTTCGAGCAAGGCAGGAAGGTCATTTTGTATCACAGGCTGCTCCAGCAGTATTGCCAATGACGGCTGTTGCAGTGGTTATCTGAGAGTATTTGCCTGGACAATATTCTGGAAATACATACCTTGAAATACTATTTCAACTCAAAGACCCTTCTAGCCATGTATAGAAAGACTATGTTAATTGATTTTTATCTATGTTTTCCATAGCTTAAGGGAAAACACAGCCTGGATGTGGTCTTCAAATCTTTTTTGTGCATATATAGTGAGAGAGTTTTGAGGGAAATAGGAACTTTTACTACCACATCACTCAGAAAACAACATGGTCCTGCCCCAGCATGACACACAAAGCCAATGGAGATGCTTTTGCAGCCATCATATCATAAGCTGCTGAAGAATTATCCAGAGTTAGAAATATTAGTGGTGCCAGGCTGTGTAAACTCAACTAGTCATTAACCGGAGTTTCATTGGCCCTGGGATTTTTAAAGAGAGATTAAGAGATGTAACTCACAACTCCCAGATTATAAGAACAAAAGGGTCAGGGTGATCAGCCCTCCTGACCTCTGGCGTCACCCTGAACATCCCCAAAGTAGCTTTTGCCTCAAATGCAGTACTTCTTTCAAAGAAGCATTGATGCCTGAGATAAAAAAGAGCCCTGACAGTAAATCCACTCACCCCCACTTTTGGTCACTGCTGCAAACAAAGCCCAGCGTTAAAAGTGAGCTCTCCACAGAGCATTTATTGGTTGGCCTTTGGATTTGCTGTAACTGTTTTCCATGCTTGACAGACCGTTATCTCTGCTATATTTCCAACCCATGTATTTACAACCCTCTGATAGAGGTGTCCTTTAATCTCCTCTTTGCTGAGCTGCCAATACAGGTATCCCCTAATCTTTCTCTATGGGGCAAGTTATACCCTCGCCCTTGGGGAGGAGCATACTGCACATCTCATCAGAGCTGCTGGAGGTGTAGCTTCCCATGGGACTCAGCCACAAGGGAGTCAGGAGCACATGTGCAGCAGGCACGTGGTAGATGGGTGTTGCAGAGGCATGGGTGGAGAAGTTCCTGGCATTAGCTCTGACACCAAAAGCCTGCTGAGTCCCACCGAGGTGGGAGTCATGTTTCTCACCCCAGGGACCAGGTGCTTCTTTTCCTGGGATGGTGGGGAAAAGCTGAGGGAAATGGGATGGGGAAGAAGGTGAGGGTTAGGTGGAAAGCCACCACAGTCACAGGCATCACGCTGGAATGAGCCCGCTGCTGCCTGACCCCTGCGTGCTGCCTGACGTGCTTGGAGTTTTACGTGTAATGAATCACTTGCTACACATGTGATGTAACATGACAGTGGTAATAGATTTCATTATTATCCAATTTACTAGGGGAAACTGAGGTGTGGAGAGGTGAATATTATGCCTAGGGCACAGTGGGGCTAGATTACAGAAGACCTCATGCTGCCATCCCATGCTCACTTTACTAAGCCATATAGGAATTAGGTACTGCTGGCAGAAACAGACTATGTTGAAGAGAGCCTGGGGGGAGAGAATGAGCTGGGCATTCACAGTACAGAGATGCCCTTGGCATTCATGTCCTGCCACAGCAAACAGTCCCTATTGCCATGTTGAATGGGGTCCCATTCAGCTCCAAGAGCTGCTCCAGGCTGCTGCCACTCACTGTGCTCTTCTGTAGTATCTGATGGGCTTATCACTTTGACCCTTGGGAGGCTCTTTCCTGACTTTTCATGGCTATGCAACCCTCCCACAGAAGACAAAATGACAATGAGGGATTTCCAGTATTTCAGCATCCCTGCTGCAGCCTTGTCCATGCTGCCTCGGGGACAAGTCCCAGGTGCCAGCAATGCTTGTGCTGAGCCTGACCCTGCCCTGTGAGAACACTCACAGTACCCACAGCAGGACCAGGGCTTGCATCCCATCACTAACCATCTTTTATTTAAATCTAAATTAGCACCTTCATGATGGACTTCTGTTTCATGAATTGGTCTGATCCCTTCTTATATCCATGCAAGTATTTATTCTTTGAACAGCCCCTTGGCTCAGCTCTGCTCCTAGTTCCCCTTTCCTCACAATCCTGCCTCGGGGTTAATTTTTTTCTCAAAGACGTTTCAGAGAAAGCTTAAGAGACAAATCAGCATTACAAAGCATTCCTCTTGTAGTGGAAACAGTTTTCAGAAAGCTTTTATTTCCCTACTTAAAAAAAAAGAAAAAAGGAAACAGCTGAGTTTAGTGACTGCTTTTGGTATTTCCTTATATGTAACACATGTCCCTTGCTATGGAAAAAGGGCAATCACCACTCAAGACTTACAGTTCTCTGCTACATGCCCAGAGGTCTGGAGAAGCTGATGCTAAAAAGTGGGCTTCAGAACTCAGCTCCTTGCTGGCAGGAAGCCTGGGGGCTGGTTTTCCCTCTGATCCTGCCATGTCCCCTTGTACCATAAGCATGTACCACTCCATGGGGAGACAGCAGGGAGTTGAAACATAAAAGACTTAATCTTTTGGGGGAGTCAGGCTGGCCTGAGGAGACCCAGCACCATGGATAATTGGTTGGAGAAGGGAGAGTGGGTAGGTAGAGCATTACCTTCACTGATCCACCTCGTTTCACACCATTTTTTCCCTCCCAGCACTGAAACTTGGAGTTGCAACTCAGCAAAGTGGAGCTCTGAAATCATCTTTGATATTTAAACAACTTTTTCTGTTTTCTGACAGCCACATACTGTTCCACTGTTCGTGTCGAACAGGCTCTCTGAGTCAGAAGCAAAACAAAATGACACATGGTCCCCTCTAACGTTCCCATCAGAGCATGTATGGTCCTGTGATCTCACTGCAGTGGTGAAGAAACAGAGAAGGCTCTTGGCCAGGTTTCTGTGGATATGGCCCTAATAGCAACAGTTCATCCATACCTCACTGATCCTGTCTATGTTATTAAATAAAATGATCCCAATCCAGTGTGGCTTGGCTGGGCTCAGGGCCATGCTACTGAATTCTGTGTTCCCAAAAGCACATGGCAGATCTGAAACTCCTCTTCAGTATATCTCCTGGCCATGCCCAGGTCATCTTCTAGACCTGGGCTGCCAAGTTCAACTTACCAGGATACTTCACCAAAACTGCAGAGAAGTCCCTCATTCCTGAGAGAGAACCCATGTCCCCAAGGGGTGTCCTTATTCCTCTTCTAAACCAGTTGCCTCCCCAGATTGTGAAACAGAAGCTCGCATCCCCTTGCTCATCAAGCCCGTAAGATTCAAAGGGGTTCAAACCTACACCCAAAGCAAACATTGGGGACTGATGCTGCTGGGACTGAGCATGATGACAGGGCGCTGGGCAGGTGCTGCTGCCATGATATGCTGCAATTCATACCTGCGTGGGTAATCACCATGGCTCAGCGCCATGAGCTGTGATTAAGTCATTAGTCTGTCATGTGAAAATATTTGAGATTACAAGTAAATGCTGAATTCCTTCTTGGAAGGGTCAAGGAAATTAATATTTAGCTCTGGTGCACATGAGGTTAGAGCTTGTCAAATGCAGGACACAATGCTGTAATCCAGAGTGCAAACATTGGCCTCATCACCAGGTTTTGGGTTCTTCGAAAGGAGAGTGCTAATTCCTTTGGCTCATTTACAAACTCAGCCTTTGGTTCATCAAGAGCTCAACATCAATCTATTGCAGAAAAATTGAAGCACCCTGAGCCTGGCAGTTGATTCCTTCTTTCCCATGCCCAATGGTGTGCACTTGCACCTGCACTCCACTTAGGCAGAGCAAAGGGGTGGCTGTGCAATCATCCGCAATCAATCAGGCTGATCGTGTACACCGATTAAATTATGTTCTTCCACCAGTTCTTAGAAATGTAATTTGCTTTAAGTTAATAAGCAAACATCTACCCTCTCAAAGTGTATTTGCAAAGCTGTAAAATTAAGGGGCACTTCATAGCAGCAGAGAGGAAGGAGGGATGGAGCTGTTGTACCAGCAGTGTTTAATGAGGATGCTGTTGGTGGTTGCAGAGTAGTCGGCCACCCCAGATGGACACATATCAATCCCCCCAACACACATTAATTAATGGGGTGGGACAGAAACTAACCTCCCTTTGAAGACAACTGCAAAAGAGGATCTTAAGCAGACCATGGAGCTTCCTGCTGTCACTTCAATGAGGACAGGATTGCACCCCGTGGGCTCTGGTATGTTTTTAATTGCTTTTTCTTGAATGTGGGTCTAGAGGGAAAGTTTGTTCACCATTTGCAGTGATTTCTCCACTAACTGTATCCCAGTAAGTGCAGTAATCCTTCTGCCAGCACCTCCCAGGTTCATCTCTTGGGTTTTCCAGATGGGAGGAAGTGCTTGGCTGCTGCTCAACATCACAGTGGTCCTCCCATGGACCATGCAAATGTACATCTCAGTTTTTCCAGACACCCAGACCCAAAATCAAAGTCTTTTCTTTTTCTTTCTTCTTTTTCTTTGGTTCTAAAACACGACCTCTGAAGCTGTAATCTGGAAGAACATCAGCCCCATGCATTTCCCCAGAGAAGAGGGCACAGTAGCATCTCCCCCTCACCCAACCCACAACACAGCCAGAAAAATGGAGGAGGCAGGTGATACTTTAGCAAGGCATATTTAAATGCCTTTAATTAGGTGGAATGAAAACACCATGTGTCGCTCGTTAGAGCTGTTGTATCAGTCTGGAGGGTGAAGTAATAAGAACATAAACATCAGCATGTGAGTACTCCTGGCACCCATAGGATGGGTCCAGTTCACAGGTGACCTCTGCAGCCCTTTTTCATGTGAGGAAACAGGCAGAGAAAAATGAAGAGGGTTGGCCCAGAACATCATGAGCATCAGGGCCAGCACAGGAGAGTGAGGGATGGACATGCTGAGATGGTGCCTGTCTCATATTTTAAAGGGACTGGCAGGCAGTGGGGACAACATTAGCACCCATATCCATCCAGATATCTCAGCCTTTCATCTCATACCCTCCTTTGAGGGGAGCAGCCATTGTCCCTTTGCCAATTTACCATGTAGAGACCAGCCTGTGCTACAACCAAGTCCATGCTATCTAACCATGGGTTGGTTGAAGAAAAAAGGCAGTTTTTGAGTTCTTCAATCCCATGAGAACACACAAAACCACAGATGTATATGTATTTTTGCTTGTATTCAATATAGGCAGCCAAAGCTCCTTTATTTTTTTTCTCCTTCCCCTCTGCATGTCATAGAAAAATTCTCTGCTTTCTGTCTGGGAACTCATATGCCAGAAGGCCTGTTCATTGTAGCTATGATTTAAGCCACATGAGCTGGCTGCATGGTAACAGAGTAATACTCTTTCCTTGGCTTTCCCACTCAAACAATATGATTAACACAGTGTTTTCTGGGTGGCAGAAGTCTGGCAGTCCAAGGAGGAAGCTAAAGGGAAGGAGGCAACCCTGGGCCCTGTCAAAATAAGGTTTGCTCAAGGGAGATTTGCAGCCAGAATCCGATTCAAAGCCCCTCTAGGGCCAAGCTGGCAAAGTCACCTTAAATCCGTTTTGGGGGTTGTGAGATGCCTTCACTAAGTCCCACAATGGCCTGGCTGTGACTGAACTCACCAGGTCCCCTCTGAGCGACTCCAGAAGCACCTGAATGGAGGCTTGGACACCACCAGTATCGTGGCTGCCGTCTTTGGGGCAGGAACTCAAGGGCTCCTACCAACTGCAGAGGCATTGGACAATGAGCTTCAAGGGTTTTATGCCAAGTATTTCAAAACTCTTTTGGTCCATTCAAATTAGGGGTCCTGTGGGACTGGGCTACCAGCAGCTCTTGGTCTTTCTTCTCTAGACCAGCCAGTACCATCGTGTTTGCCCCTTCTTTGGGGTCTGCATCTGGGTCATATCACTGGTTTGGGATTTCTCTTTGCTTTTAAGGGTACTGCTGGATTTTGGAGTCAAGACTTGGCCATTCATAGCCATTTTTCATTCCTGGGCTGATACGACTGATACAAAATCCACTTGCTTTCACCTAAAAGATCAAAATGTTTCCTGGCAATGTACTTTAATTTTAATTTACTGTTACCGAAATTCATTTGGCATGTTCTTGTCCTTTCACCTCAGAAAATTTCCCTCCTTCAGCCCCTCAGTTTTACTTGGGTTCACCTGAAGTAAATCACTGGAGTGTTGTTGAGGAAAAAGCCTTGTTCTGGATAGTATCCAGAATACCATGTCCCAGGCTGGTGGCTGCAGGCTTGGGGTATGGCAGCCTTCTGCAACCCAGAATGAATCAGAACTGTGAAAACACAGGCTTACTAGCAGAAGCCAGCATCCCACCCTCCTAGCAAATGCTCAGCCCTGCCTGCCCACCAGCCAGGACTCTGGTGGCTCCATTGGGCCTGGCATCATCCTGAGGAAGATGCGATGCAATTCAATCCAACACTGGTGGTCTCTGCCAGGACCCCATCACCAAATGGCCTCTAATGGCTTGGTGATAAATGACCCCCAATACATACTGGCTGTAGCTGTGACAATAAAACAACTCATTCCAGAGCCTCAGCACCACTTTGGAGCAGGCCAACAAGCTCAAATATTGCCTGGACATGGTCAGGGATTTGTGTGAGCTGGGAACCACTCAGAAGATCCAGGCAGTTTGGATGGGACCACCTCGTCTGGGGCTGCAGCAGGCTTTGGCAGCAGTAATACATGCCAGCTGGACTCAGGACCAGGAAACCACTCATGACACACTTAATTTATTAATATATATGTTGTTTTTGAGGCTTGATGATGGTCCAAGAGCCACTGGTGTAAAACAAGCTTTCCTGCTTCCTCAGTGCTGGCAACACTGATGCTCCTTGCTTAGAGTGACTGATGTGGTGCCCACCAAGCCAAGGTTACAGCCATGGGAAACAAGGCTTTCTCAGCAGGAAAACTAGAAAATGGAAGAGAAAACCTGCTGTTTTTTAAAACCTCATATCCCAATTGTGCAAAAGGGGAAGAGAAATGAAACAGTCGTGGAGTGCCCAGTGAGTCACGCAGACACTAAGGTGTGGTATCACAGCCCGCAGAGCTTGGCAGACCCACCCTTGCTTTGCTGTCTCCACAGCAGGAGCCAAGCAGTTTTTCAGGGCTGGGTGTTGACACTGTTTCTGGGTACAGCCAATCACCCAGGAAGATGGGCTTGCTCCTGGGCCACCCAGAATCAATAGCCCAGCAAATCCCAGCAGGAGTGAGCCATGCTCTGATGCAGCCCAGCCATGCCAAGACTAGTTGCTGCCCACCTCTGGCCTTGGCACACACCATCACTTGAGTTGCTTGGGGATGGGACACACAGATACAACTGATGGTGTTGTCTTGTACCGCCCAACACAACAAAGGGAATAACAAACACTGCAGAAGCAGCATGAGCAAAGCATCAGAGAGGACAAAAGGAGGAATTTTTTGAATGTATGCTTATAGCAAAGCCAGGCTTTGACCTCTGTGAGGCCAGGAAATGTAGGTGCGGTGTCCACACCTGAATTTGGTGGCAGGAATTTTCCCTACGTAGCAACAGTTGTTATGTAGCAATAATGCTTGGCAAATTTCAAGGCACTTGAGAAATATTAATTAATCTGCACATCAGCCTTGTCAGGTAAGCAGCTAAATATTTTCATCTGTGCTTTACAGCTTGGGAAGTGAGACCAAAAGGAAAAAAAAGAAGCAGATTGTCCATGGTCACAGCACAAGCAGCTGCAAAGATGTGAGTAGTGCTCAGTGACCACCTCAGAACAGGAGAGCTGATGGAAAGGAAAACCAAAGGAAAACCAGGTAGTGCCTCAGGAGATTCAAAGAAAACACCTAGTTTTCAATCCAGTGAAGCAAACTTCCCATCAGAGGGACTTTTCTGCTGCTGGCACTGGCATTTCACAGTTCAGTTAAATTACATTAATCACTTTGATGATGACTCCTGACATTCACCTTCATTAGCCACTGGCAGCCATGCTCAGCTGCTGCGACTTCAGAGCTATCAATGTCTGCTTTAAATAGCCCATGAGTAAAATAGGCTGGGAGACAGCATGTCTGGACTCTCCTCTGGTGTAGCCTGCATGGAGGTGGCTAGGAATGCAAGACCCAAGCCAAACTGCAGTTTAACCCTGGCCGAGCATGACCATTTTCTAGATGTCTTGCGGTGGGGAGAGCTTTTCTCTTTGGTACGGAGAGCAATGGCAGAGTGGAAGTGTAGAGAGGGGAAGATGTGCAAGGGAGGACCAGGTGAAGTCCATGGAAGCATCTTCCCAGTTTCTTTGGGAATGGTGTTATTGCTACACCTTCTGTTGCATAAACAAACAGCTGATGCCATAATCAGGCTTTAGCCCAAGGGTATTTTTGCCCCAGACCTCATTTTCCCCAAACAAACAGAAATTCAGGTCACACTGGGGGCATTTGTATCTTAAAGGTGGTGGATAGGACAGGTGGAAGGGCAAACCAAAGACAGGAAGACACGTGGTGCCACAGCCACCTCTCAAAGCATAGGGCTGAATGGACAGGGAGCAAAGCTGGACCCTGTCCCTCATCTCTGAGGTCACTGTTGTGGTCACGTTGCCTTTGCTGATGGTGTGCTTTACTTTCCTTAAACCAGAATGAAATGTAGAAAAATCATGAAATCCCAGACAAATCACAAATGTTCTGTGGTGCAGCTGCTTTGGTTTTCCTTCCTTACAGTTTAATGTGCTGTTTCCAGCTTCTGATTCTTATTTTACTAGAAATGATGCTCGGGAAACACAGACAAAACTTTCACTGATTGCCATTTGTCAAAACAGAGGAATTTGAGCTCTGCAGAATAAAAAGAGACAGAGAGGTGAGATGCTTTGTAGTTGCTGCAGCAATGCTAACTGGCATATGTCACTCTTATCTAAGGGATCACAATTACCATCCCCAAAAAGCAAAAGAGGCTGATGATTTCAACCTGGAGAAGGAAATTCCCCAATACTGACTGCAGTCCCTAGGCCTTTCACTGAAATATTTCTACATGAAGGTATTATTTTGCAAATAAATGCAAATAATTTAATGCCCACAATAAATTCTCCCATGCACATTTTATTAGCAGAGACCAGTCACTCATTAACTGCTGCGGCATGTGATGCTTGTTCAAAACACAGGAAGGCACCTGCTTGTAATTAATGGAAAAATAAAAAGCACAAATCTTTTATGTTGTAAAAGCAGCATCATTTTAGCATGAGTAGAGCTGTTCAAGATATGAGATGTGAGTAATGCTCTCTGTGCCTGCAGCTCTCCTGAGATGATCGATGGGATACTGCTGAACGATGCGCTGGGCACGGCAGTGCCGTGGGGTAGTGGGACACTTAACTGCCATTGTATCTTTGGTGCTTTGTTGTGAGATGAATGATGCTTGAAAAAAATAAAAAAGGAAAGAAGGAAGATGTAAGATGGTTTCACTTTGGAGGATTTTAAATATTCCTCTGTGTGAAAATGCTTGGAAAAAATGGGTAATATTAAGACTTTATTCTTTGAGGAGATTGCCCATGGCATGTCCCGAATGCTTATCTCTGCCTTGAAAACCCTTGCTTTGCATCAAAATAAATTTCTCAGTGCTGGTTCTGGCATGTTGTATCTGCTGTCTATTTTGGCTGGTTTCTCTGCTGTACATCCTGGGGTTTGCTGTGACATACATCACACAGTCTTTTAGGAGCACAATGGACTTTCGCACTCTCACTGAGAAGGATGTTGTCACTGCGAACCCTTCCCATATAGTCACAGGAATGTTTGGGAATGCTCCTCTTGAGGAACACACACCCTTCTTCCCAGAAAAGCCATTCACTGCCTTTTTCCTGCTGCCAAACTATATGAGCACAGTTCCCTCTGCTTCAAAGGCAGCCTTGGGTTGCCACAGCACATGCTGCCAGTGACAGCACTGGTGGGCAAAAGCCACCCCAGCAATGAACGTGGGTGCCTGGTGCAGACTGGCCAAGCAAGGCCAAGGTCCTGCCCCAGCAGGGTCCTGCTTCACAGAGTACCCAGCTCCCTGAGCATGTTTAAATGCAGTTTCAAAGGCAAGAGGAAACTTCCCCAAGTCCTTAATTCATACACGCCCATGCCCCATGCCCACTGCCCTTGCCACCCTGCAGCAGAGCTGGGCAGGATTGCACCCCTTTGCACCCTGCTGCACCAGAGGAAGGGAAAGGGTATGTGATGTGTGCTGTGTACCTAAACCTCTCAGTGATGCCAGTGGAAACCAGCAGCTGTACTGGTTTCCAGGCTGCAGCAGAGGCAGTGACAGAGCAGCAGGCACAAAGCAGGCTTTGCTTGCAACCAGGCAACGGTGAGGACAGAGCAGAGGGGAGAAAACGAGATACCTCTTCAACCCCTGGCTGGTAGGTCTGTTTGGGTCAGGGTAGGGAGAGGATGTGGCATCCTCCTGGCTTGGTCCTGGCTGGGAAGGACTGAGGATGGACTGCCAGCACTGGATACATCCCTCCCCACGCTCTGTTGCTTAAGCCAGCACCCTCCTTCTAGTCCCTTCAGAAAGAGGGGGGAAAAAGGGAAACAAAATACAAAAGCTGGTGAAGGCTCACAAACTCATAGTTTCTGTATGTCTTCCTGAATATGTATACAGATTTTGATCCAACAGACACACTATTTTTAGTTTCCTTTGGGGTATGTTTGGGAGCAAGCCCTTAACTGTTGCTGTGCTGCTATAGAAACCGTATCCATGTACACTGACATGTTTACAATTGTTTCAAACGCCATAAACTTTCAAGG
Source organism: Pithys albifrons albifrons (assembly GCF_047495875.1). Taxonomy (NCBI): domain Eukaryota; kingdom Metazoa; phylum Chordata; class Aves; order Passeriformes; family Thamnophilidae; genus Pithys; species Pithys albifrons. Next base: position 109,062,626 of record NC_092459.1, read on the forward strand.
GCAAAATCAAGCAGCTTATTTCCATTAAAGTAACTGCCCTGGTGTGGCTTTCTTTTACTTTTACCTTTATTAATTTAGGACCTTTCTCAGCTTCATCCAGCCCCACGGAGCTTTCGTTTTGAGAAAGGTTTGCCAGCTCTTGCTGCCATGGTGCTTGGCAAACCCAGAGCAGAGCAGTTGCAAATCTGGCTTAAGGAAGAAAGAATGTTTTTGCTAGCTCTCCTTGACCTCAGCCATGAGAGGGGTGTTTAATAGATACCAGGGCACTCATGCAGAGCAGAGCTGCCTGCCCCTTCCCTCCTTGTGCTCCATCCTGGTGCCGGGCAGTCGCTGCAAAAGGTTGTTCAGCCCTGGTAGCCAGCTCACATCTATCTGGGACAGAACAGCAGCCTAACTTAAGGGGGAAAAAAAGAGAAGCATAGCAAAGCATTTGAGTTTAGACTTTGGGAAGAGAAAAGGCTTTTTTTAATTTATTTTTTAATATTTCCTAAGTTTAGGCTTCCCCGTCCCTTTTTCCTTTGAAGTCACATTCTTTCTCCTACAACAAAGATTAGAAAAGGGCAGAGAAAAAAGGGTGGGTTTATTTCCAGCATCCCAGGTGGGCAGCAGATGTGTGAGAGAAGAATCCTGAATGTGAGATGGCGATGTATCATTTGAGCTGTATCAGGAGCACAGATTTCACCCTGTCCTCAAAGTGTTAACCATCATCTGCAAGGTTGGTTGAGAGTTCAAGTGATCCTTCACTTGGAGCACCAGTCCCAAAACAGCCATGCTGAGGCAAGGTGGCTCCATCCATGACCAGGCAGAAATGGACAATAGGGCACACCTCAGAGTGGCTCAGCACCCATCAGAGCACCCAAGCATACATCCCCTCCCTGCTGCTCGCTGTCTGAACCCCATCGCTTTGCTGTGTTGAGCTGCATATGCTGGCAGAGACACTCACAGACTCAACCACACCAAACTGGTTTCTCCTGTCCAGGAGCATCCAGGAGCAAAGTCCAAAGAAGGATTTGGCCTCCAGGGTCCATGTCTGCATTAAGCACTCCCTGGTTCTGGAGGTGTGAGCTTTGAAATTTGTCCTGTAAAGTTCTCTGCATACTTTGCTAAGCTTAAGATGGGTTTCCCTGAGTTACCTGAGATCAGTGGGAATCAGGTCTACATGGAAGTAAAGGAAATAAAAGGGGATTTCTGCACTGTTTGTTCCTAACCTGATTTAATGCCTTCATTGTTGGCACCACCTACTTTGTCTCTTTCTTGTGCAAATATGCCTATGCTTACATGATTATTATTTGCCATTCAAGCCTGCAACAGTCAATTATTTATGTTTGCTAGGTCATGCAATACAGAACAAAACGACAACCAAATAAGTAGCATCTCTGGTAACACCCAAACAGCTAAATAGAGGCCCATGTCAGTGGTTAGCCGTGGGTTGCCATTTGCCTGAGCCAGCAGTTTCACTCTCCATGCGCCTGCAGAAAAGAAGAAAGTGGCCATCTGACCCAACACCTACCTTGGTGGAGGATTCTGTGCTGTGTTGTGCTGTGCAGAAAGCCTCTGGTGAAGCAGCCAACCCCCATAAGGTGCTTGTGGGGCAGAGGCAGCCACAGTAATGATGCTCTGGCCCCTGTGAGTTAGAAACCACAGTATCTAAACCTCAGATCTTAGCCCAATGGTCAGTTTCTGAGTGGCCGGATAATGACAGGTTATCTCTTACTGATGTGCTCACTGCAAGGCAATCAAAGGTTGGCAATCAAAACAGCCAGGATTGTTGCCTAAAGAACACATTTGCCTGCAGATGGAGTTTATACTCTCCAGGAAGTCAAGACTGAGGAGGCTGGTCATGCCTTTCAGACCACAGACTGTGCCACCAAACTCGCTTTGGGAGCTGCTCGGAGAGGGGAAGAAAGAAAGTAGAAGGGAGTGCTCTGAAAGGTCCCATCCCCAGCTGTCACACTGCAGGAGCCCCTTTACACAGCAAGTCAGGCAACAATCTCAGCATCACCATCAGGACAAGACCTGCCCCTGCCTCCTTATTTCCAGCTCTCTGCTATGGCCCAGAGACAGGTCCTACGTGATGCTGCACTGCTGCGGTGTGGTCAGGGCTCAGTAGTAAAACAGTCTCAACCGGGGGAATTTTGACTTTGTTTCTCTTACTACTAGTTCACACAACCTTCTCATCACCCTCTTTTGAGCTGTTTGGATGTTCAAGCATGAACCGGTTGGGTGACGATGCATAAATTAACCTGGTGCTGCTTCATGAATTAATTGGGTGCCCATGCGTGAGCTAATCAGGCACTCATGCATGAGTCATTTGGGTATTCATGCATGAGCAGAGAGAGTACTCATGCCTAAATTAGTCAGGCTCTCATGGGGGCATAGATTGGTTGCCCAGGCATGAATGATCTGGATTCTCATGCAGGCACTATCTGGGGGCTCATGCGTGAATTAATAGGGTGCTCATGCACACATCTATTGGGTGCTCTTGTGTCAGCTAATTAGTGCCCATGGGTAAATGCAGTAATCCCTGCAGTTCATACCAAGCTTACTCCTCTCCTTGAAGATCATGCTTAAAAAGCTGCTTGAACACAAATCCTTTATCAACTTTACTTTCAACATCATCATAATTTTAATACACAACTATTACAAGCTCTACTCTTGCTTCCTGCAGACCAGACAAAGGGATTAATACTGAAGCAGTGTGTGCGTACACTTTAAAATTTCACTCCTTGCCTCTGGGAATCAGAGGCTGGGAGTTATCAGCATTACAGCCCTAACTTTTATCTGTTATGAGGTCCACCCCTTATACCATGGACTGGAAAATCAAGGTCAACATTATCAAAGTCTAAATAGATATACTCTTCGTTACTTGAGCCCTTGTCCCTGAGGACCAGGATGAAGGAATTAATGTTGTGAAAACCTGGTTGCAATACTTATTGCAAACTTTATACCTGCAAAACACTTAGCTAGGAAGGCCACAGCGGTCTGAACAAATAACCATTGCAAAACCCAGCCCTTGTACCTACTATGAACATAAGGCCTGTCCCTGCAAGAAAAACCATTACAGCAGTTCAAATATATGCCCATTACAAATGCCACATTTCTTCTGACTCTGTCTCCAGAGCTCTGTTATTTCCAAGTCACCAGCTTAATTTTTCCTGCTCCAGCTCAGCACTATGAGCTGATTATAGCCCACTCAGGTCCTCCCTTTTGCACAGAACACTTAATGACTCTCTACACTTGTGTAAGTTGTTCAGGTGATCATGTGTAAATGAGTGCTCAGGTGCAAATTGTTTTGGATGCAAAAGCACAAACTCATTGGATGTTCATGCATAAGTGAATGGGATGTTCTTCCGTTTACCCACAGCATGAGCAGAGATTGCACAGCAGATAGCCTGGCACAACTGGCCCTATCAACAGCGGCTGAGCTTTGCACTTCGGGCTGTTTGGCATCTCCTTGCCCCTCCTCACAGTGATGCAGCTGCAAGTACTGCCCTGGCATCCCACAACCTGTGCTTTAGGTCATGCTGTTGGTGTGTCATCAGCTGATGTAACCCTCATGGACTGGTGATGGAGGGACAAGAGGGGGTTGAGGTATCCGATTGAGGGTGATATTTTCCATGGGCACATGGCATTTGTGAAAAACACTTTACATTTATAGTCAAATGCAAAGATTTGGCAATTCCAGGGTAAGCTGTGGATTCCTTTAGTCATGTTAGTTAGCACCTTGCTTGGCAGATGTTACTGCAAATGCTTACAGAGTGACAGCATGGCCCCTTGTTGGAAATACAGGGGTGCTAAAGCAGCACCAAGAATCTGGAAAGGGACAGGACCTGGATCCATCCAAGTTGCACCACTCATGCACCACTTCCTTCTGGAGCCTGTCCTCCAGCCTGGTCCACAGCCAGCACACCCTCAAGGGGTTTGACATCTGAACCTCTGTCAGTATGACATGAGGACACTGATCTTTGGTGTCTCCACAGCTGTCATCTCTCCAAGAGCAGAAGTGTTGGGGTTGGGACACTGGGTGCTCAAGTCACCATGGGGCTTCAAGTTGTCTTGCTGGAGAGGTTGAGGGACCTGGAGACTTGGTCTGCTAACAAAAGGCTGGTGTTCTCACAGAAGGGCAAGCCAATGGCAGGTAGTCATTGATACCAAGCAAAACTGGGACTGCAGGGTGGAATCTTCTCAAGGCTTGGTCTGCATCTTCTTGTGAACTGTGCATGGTGCTCAGCACAGTGTTCTCAGTGAACAGCACAACACAACAGCTAATTCCTTTAATCCCTTTGGGCTGAGCTTGAGCTAAGCCCTTCTTCAAAGGGCAGCATTCATTTGGCATTGCAGTTGGGCACAAATTTGTATGTTGGGTGATGGTACCATCAGGAGACATTCAACCCACCCTATCACAGATACAAACACAGAGCCTGTGTCTAAAAACTGGAATTATTTTGAAGCCAGGATCACTGAGCACAGCAGGAATGTGAAATTATCACCATGGAGAAGCAGACTTCAGCTCAAAGCATCCCAAAATTATTTCCTCTATGGCTCTGAAAATGGTTTACAGAAGCCATAAATACATCACATTCATAACCACATCTCATGTCAGGATTACTCCATGTGACTGCCCAGGCATGAATTCCTCCACATGTGAATTGCTGCATGTCTTCATCTCAGCAACATTTACAAAATCTGCAGGCAGAGCATTTAGGTTTACTCCTACCTGATGCCACCAGCACCTTGTCTTCAATTCCACATAGTCTTTGTGCAGTTTCTGTAAGTCCCATGACACCACCGAGGGAAGCCATTGACCAGTCTCAGACATGGCTTGAGGACCACCTGGGGAACCATGGCAGGATATGGTCCATCCTTTGCCCTCAGCCACCATGCCCTGCATGGAGGAGGCTCTTACTGACTGGGAATGGGCACTTGGAGAAAGCTAACCATGAGGAATGGGTGAGACAAAAATAAAGGGCTTTTTTTCACTGTATTTAAAGAAAATAGAAGCAATAAGGTTGGGGAAAGAAGTAATAGAGGTAATCTATGGTAACAGAGGGAAGTTTGAGGGCAGGCAAAGGTTTGCTTCCCATCGCAAAGGGCAGTGGAAGGGGGTTGCTTTCCCTTCACAGGATTAGCTGGCATTTCAAGAGGAGGTGAAAGAGGAAAACATCCTGTAGGAAAATTCACATGCTTCAAGTGTGCGCTGAAGTTCAGGGACAATTTTCATATGCCCCTGGAATATTTCCTGCTTGACAAAACCATAGCAAATTCCAACAACAACTGGAAGAACAGTCAGTGCCACCTCTTGTGAGGTCCCTTCAAACAGCTTGGGAGAGCTCCACAGTAAGGGTTTGCAGTAGCCAGAATGGGTATTTCTTTCTTCATATTCTTCTCGAAGCAAGGAGACACCTTCATACACATTAGTGCACATGAGTATAGGAGACCAGGCAAGGCCAGTATTTTCTTTAAATACATGCAGAAGAAAGAAGGATATGTGTAAAGATCATGACAGGGCTTGCAAAACAGTGGCAGTGGCTTCTTACTCAGAGGCCACCAAAAGCTAGAAAGTTACAGGGCTGTGAATGCCAAAATAATTCACAAGGTGGGAGGAAGAAAACTTGAATACTCTGAAGCAAACTTGTCTGCTGAGGGAGGATTGAAGAGCTGTGCAATAATAAAAGATGAGACTCAAAAAATTGTCAGTGGCCCCAGGCAGATGGTCCCTGTGCAGTCTGGTGGGTCCTGAGGGGGCCTCACAGCTGGTCCAGAACCGAATTTAAAGGCCAAACCATTGGGCTGATCTCAGCTGCAATAGCAGGATAGATGGTGCAAATAACTTTCACAAGAAAAGTTATCACAGACAGTATCTGTCATTTCACTTTGGAGAGGGAGTGATGGATTTTCATCCTTTCCTTTGCAGAGCAAGGGGATAAAGAAGAACTTTGCTCTTGCTCTTAGATCTTAATTGACCTTAAATGGATCTGTCCTGCTATGAGATGTCCACATGTTCAACTCTCCCATTCCTCCTGCTGTTGCTGAAGACTGAAACCATTCCAAAAAAGCCTTTCCAGAGGGTGCATGAGCACACATTCCCCTTCCCACAACTGCTGAACCACTGAGCTGGGGATCTGCTCAGCAGGACTGGCTTCAAAACATTTTTACAAGAGCTCTGGCAATAAAAGATGAGTGTCAGGACAGCAGATAAAACACTTATAAGGCGATCAGAGTTGAGTTAAGATTTCAACCACTGGGGTTTATTGCACTGGAAAGCAGTCATATGTGGCTGGGTGCAAACTTCCTGACTGCAGAAAAACTCATGGGTGCTCCGAGCCTCTTCTTCCTCCACTTCCTCTGGTGCTGCAGGAAAAGAACCCACAACCCCCAATTTGGGCTTGATTTAATGTTTTTGATGGAAACTTTCCCACCGTTCATTTTTTTCTCTCAGCTCAAGCGCTTGTGTATAACTTTAAGCAAAGTTATTTCACTCTGTTTCCAAGTAATTTAACCCCTGAAAATCAACTTCTTCCTAATTTTCAATTAGAACTAAAGTAATTTTTAAAAGCAAAGATAATTTCAAAAACTAAGTAACTTAAAAATATTTTTAAATGTTTTAATTGTTAAAAATTTTTTTCATCTTAATGTTTTTTAAAGAAACTTGTTTTATTATGGAAAACACCAGTATAAGCCATGTAGCATTGAAAGAATATCATTGTGTTTGTGTGGCACAAATGACAAGAGAAGAAATAAGGAGTTTTTGAGGTGCACTGTGCAAGAAGTGCCTGCTTAGTGTGGGGTTTTCCCTGCTCCTCCAGCCCACTGAATCCAGATGACTTTTTCCTCCCCAGAGGAGGTGTGTGCTCATGTGTATGTGGCACATCACTTTGCTGCTTTCTCATAGTGAGAAAGATTTGCAGAAAAGGTTTCTGAAATTTATAAGTAAACTTTATTACCTGACCCCAGCATCCTTTTGGGTGGGAGTGGAATGATCTCAGCACTCAGTGGGGTCCAGCCATCTACATAAAGATACCTCTTTAAGGAGTCTCACTTATATGAAAATACACTTTTACAACAGGGTCAGCTTTGCATCTTCTCATATACAGCCCAAAAACAATGGGTTTTTTTGCTCTGATGCAACTGAGAGTCCCTTTACCCCGAGACCATTGAGGGAACATTGGGAAATCAAGTTAGATATCGATACATGCAATATAGTTTTGGCTGTGAAAGCATCTGCACTGCAAGTTTCTTTGTGCTTTCCTTGTCCTGAGAGGCAAACCCCACCCAAATAATGCTGAAGGGAGTTCACAAACGCCACGTGCCCAGTGCCCCAGGAAACCTCCACGGTTGCCTGGCTGCTCCCACCAGGCCGTGGCAGTCCCACAAAGGCTGGGTAACACAATATCACCATTCCCTCGGGCTTCAGTTCAGAAACACACTCAAGCACTTGTAAAACATTAGGCCTATACTTAGTCCCTGAGGTTTCATTCCCTTAAGCCATGTACACTTTCGCCACGTGCTGAGCCAGGATGTTCATGCATAGAGTGGGAGAATGTTGCTTCAACCTGCTTATACCTCTGATATGGGATCAACAACCTAAACAGAGCTCCTCTGCCAGAGGACACTGGCAAAGGTCTCCTACACGGAAGAGAAAGAGCAGGCTTGGCTCAATCCACCCGCTAACACGATCCCTCAGATAAGATCAGACCACAGATGACTGCCTGGACAGATGCTACATTATTTATTAGAGCAGGCTACTGATGTGAGGCATGGGGCCAAGAAAGAGGGGGAGTAGATGGCAAAGAAGATAAAAATACAATATTTCTTAACCTCCAGAATAAAAGGACATGAGAAAGAAGGAGCACAGAGCATCTGCACAATTTATGTCTACAGGAAAGACATCAGACGTATGTTTTTTATAAGTGTTTTCCTACTTCTTTGCTGGCTGCTGAGTTTTCAGACACAGTGGCAGGATGGGAGGTGAAAGGCATCCAAAGGCAAAGACAGTGATAAGCTTTCTTCTGGATGCCTTGCTTATGCTATTGTCACCAGAGCATCTTAAACCCCAACCCACACATGGAAGCACATCATCCCATGGGGACCCTGGAGGCAGTAGCCTGTCCCTGAAGCACTGCAAGTCTTGGCCAGGGAGCCCTGCTCATGGCTCTGCCAGCTCTCAACTAAGACACCCCAAAACCAGCCCCCAGGATCCATCAGCTGCTGCAGAAGTGATCCACAGGGGACGGATGAGAGGTGCTTGCAACACCAGGATGTTGTGAAGAGACAGGTAGTGAGGCAGTGGTGAAGTGATATCATTCTTGGACTTATAAAAATAATAATAAATATTTATAATATATTATAATTATGTTATTATAGCTGACCAAAGCATTCAAGCAGGGAGACCAAATTCTCCATGTCAGCAGAGAATTTACTGATTTTTCTTGAACATAAAACAGCTGCTGCTGCCACCCTGCTGCCACTGTTGCTACAGGGCTTGACTTTTCATGCTGCATCCTGGCTGAGAAGGTGCTGGTTAGAGAGCTGAGGGCTGCAAAGGCTGTTGCCTCCTCCCAGCAGCTCTGGGTGATGGCTGGGGTGCAGCATGGCCTGCAGGCTGGAGAAACCACCACCACGGGGGTGGAGGCAAGGACAGAAAAATAGGAATACAGAGGAAAAGCACACTGGGAGGTCTTGGTGTAGGGTTTCAAACAGCTTTGGACTAGCTGGAAATAACCGGAGAGGCCTGTTTCTGAACTTTGTGCAACTTTTTTCTTGCATCAATGCAAACCAGAATGGGTTGGAGAAGGAAAAGCTGGAGAAGGTGATGTGGGGCTGCAATTGCTTGCTGCCACTGAAGTGAGATCAAGCACGGGAGGAGCGTTGAGGGCTGATGAATGAATTAACCACTCGGGGATCATGGGGGGTGGAAACTGGGGCAATGTTGCAGCCATAAGGAGTAGCAGCAAGGAGAGGTCACCAAGGACCTTGCTTGTTCTTCTGACTGAGGCAGCTGTCTGAACACCAGAAGCCTCAGCACAGCCAAAAGCACAGTCAGTCAGGGCAAGTCTTGGTGCAATATATTTTTTTAGAGGGGCAAGATAAAGTCCTGCTTTCCCCTGTGCTGCCAGCTCCTCCACGGTGCTGTCTTGAGCAGTGATGGGTTCTCTGCCTCTCCTCTCTGCCCCCAAGCCTCCCTCAGACAATGTTTCTGGTGGCTTCTTCAGGTCACATTTAATTTTCATGCAAGAGTTTTTGTACTCTCCTTCCTCTACATGTTCCTCTTTCCCCCTGTAATGCTCCCTGCCTCAAAACCCCAAGTGCCATGGCCTCATCCTGCTGGTGATTGTCTGAAGGATAGTGTTTATGACATCAACCCAACCACAGGACTGTGTTCATTCCACCTGCAGCATGAACCACCCAGGTCCCCACAACTTGTCACTGCTGTCCTCCCTCTTCCTTGTCCCCATTATCTCCACATCACCTCCTCCTACATATGGTTATGAGCTGTGTCCAAGGTCCCATGGATCCCACATCCCCTTGGGCATGTAGACCTCATCTTCTTCTTGGTCAAGGAAATTATCTCTTCAGTTAACACCTATCTGTTTGTCTCGGTTTGAGGGGAAAAACCAAAATGTTTTACCCACAAGCAGGGGAGGGGCCTCCTCCACAATAATCACACCACTCTTTATCAAATTTAAGAAAAGGAATTTTAATACAAGAAGGATAACTGCTATATATATATATATATATATATGTAAACAGACTAGTGCAACCCACTTCCCCAACACCATAAGAGGAAAAAAAAACAACAACAACAAAACCCAGCAGGTTTTCCTCCGGGAGAAAAGGTTATACTTAAGTGTCCTTGTCACAGCCCGCTGGCTGCAGAGTGAGTTTCAGTCCCTCTCCAGCGAAACAGACGAGCAGTGAGCTTTCAGATGGACTCAGTCTCTTTCCCCTGTGTTCCCCGTCCAAGAAGCAGAAAGGTACGAGCGACCAGCAGCAAATCCAAGGCAGGTAGCAGCACGGCAGGAAAAAGTAATCCGAAGTAGGCAGCGGCAAGACAGCCAGGGAAAACCCCAGCAGTAACCAGCAGGGCAGCCTGCCTCCTTGGAGCCCCCACTCCCCCGTTCCGCCGAGCCAAGACTGAGGAGAATATCCAAAAAAAAACCAAAAGAGACAAACCTGCCCCCACCCCAGCGATCACAGTTAACTGCTTCTTTTGTTAACCGCTGGCCTGGGCAGTTAAGTGGCAGGGGAGAGAATTTACATAATAATCCCAAACTACAACACTGTTTAAGTCTCCAACTCTGCTGGGTAAAAACCAGAGCATTCCCATCATATCTGGATAGAGATTACATTGCTGAACACCCTGAACCCTTTGATGTCACCCTCAAAATTCACGTGAAGAGAAAGGACATGTATTTGAGAGTAGAAATAGCAGACAGGAATCATGCATGGATGGATTGGTAGGAAGGGAACGGTGTCTTGGTTTGAGGGGAAAAAACCCAAAACGTTTACCCACAAGCAGGGGAGGGGACCTTCTCCACAATAATCACGCAACTCTTTATCAAATTTAAGAAAAAAAGGAATTTTAATAGAAGAAGGATAACTGTTCTTAACTGCTATATATAAACAGACTAGTGCAAACCGCTTCCCCAACACCATAAGAGAAAGAAAAAAAACCCAAACAACAACAAAACCCAGCAGGTTTTCCTCCAGGAGGAAAGTTATACTTAAGCAGTGTCAAATGTCACAGTCCGGCTGGCTGCGGAGTGAGTTCCCAGTAGTTCCCAGTCCCTCTCCAGCGAGACAGACGAGTGGTTAGCTCTCAGATGAACTCTGTGTCTCTTGTCCCACATGAAGGAAAAAGAAAGCTGAAAGTGGGGAACCACCACGTGTCCTGCAAAAGCAGCTGCAAACATCTCTCTCTCCTGGGTCACTGCCCCAGCCGGGGTGGGCAGGCTGTGATGGTGCAGGCGGTGGTCAGTGCAGGCGGTGGTCAGGCTGGAACAGAGGCCGGGATCCCAGATGCAGGAACCAGGAGAAACAGCCACGGCGAGGAGAAAAGCAGCAGCTCAGCCAGAAGCCCCAGCAGTGCCAGCAGAGCCACTTCTCTCCTCGGCAGCCACCGCTCCTGCCTTCCCCCGAGCTAAGAAAAGAAAAAATGTCCCCAAAAAACCAAAAGAGACAAACCTGCCCCCATCCAAGTGATCAGCAGTTAACTACTTCTTTTGTTAACTGCTGGCATGGGCAGTTAGTGGCAGGGGAGAGAATTTACATAATAATCCCAAACTACAGCAAAGGGGC